>NC_135879.1:23300548-25700548 GCF_964194155.1 Cetorhinus maximus | reverse complement strand
AGTCAGTATAATCTTAATGATACTATCTTGAAGGGAATGTAAAACCAGGGGACCTGGAGGTGCATGTTTACAAGTCTTTGAAGGTGGTCAAGCATGTTGATATGGTGGTTGGAATTGGATACTTGGCTTTGTGAACAGGGACATTGAGTACAAACACAAGGAAGCTATGCTAAAATTCTGGTTAGACCTCAGCTGGAATAGTGTGTATAATTTTGGGCACCATACATTACGAAGGATGTCTTGGTAAACTCCTCTGCACCCACTCCAGGGCCAAAATGATACCAGGGATGAGAATTTAGTTATGTGAAGAGATTAGAAAAGCTGGGGCTCTTCTCCTTGAAACAGAGAAGATGAAGACCTATTGGAGGTATTCAAAGTTATGAGGGGGGTTTTGATAGGCCGAATAGGGAGAAGCTATTTTCGCCAGCAAATTGGTTGGTAACCAATGGTCATATATTTAAAATAATTGGTAAAACATCAACGGGGGAAATTAGGAGAAATTTCTCACAGGGGGTTCTTGGAATCCAGAATGAACTGCCTGAGAGGGTAGTGGAATCAGATTCCTTAAGAACTTTTCAAAGGCAATTGGACATGTACTTGAAGAAAACTAATTTGCAGGATTATGGGAAAAAGCTGGGGTGTGGAACTAAACTGGACAGCTCTTTCAAAGAGCTAGTACATGTGTGATGAGCCAAATGCCCTCCTTCTCTTCTGTAAGGTTCTATGCTCCTGTACAGAATTCACTTTTGTCAGGATTTCTTCTTTAAAGAGAAGTTCACATAATGTAATATTAGGGTGTTTGGGTCTATAAGGGTTATGTGGAGCTGGGGAAACAGTACCACACACATTATGATGTAGAGAGTCATATGGGATTAGTAGAATGTAGTGATGAGTCTGATAGAGGTTGGCATAAAGATAGCACCTAGTCAGGACTGTATCCTACATATATATGAATATAGTTATATGTTATTAATAAACAGTTATTGTAAACCATACAAGCCTCTTGACCTCTTCATGGGACAACATACAACCATACAACATGGCAGCAATTGGCGAAGGACTCCAAAATCCCTAAGAATAGAGAAGTAAAGAAAATGCAGTGTGACCTCAGAGAAGTGCGCTTAACTTGAAGACCTTGAATACGCAGATGGAGGTCACGTAAGAAGTATCATTGTAGGCATGGAAGCTGAAGGGCAGTAGAAAGATCCACTGTGCAATGTAAAAGGACTCCATCAGAGCACATGGAGGTCTGTCGCGTGACCCGTTTGAAAGCAGAGTCAAAGAACCTAGTCAGATCGCAAAAGAGTGAGCAAACACCAAAATAAAAAGGCTGAAATAAGCTTTTAAATTCAGTGCAATAATCAAAATTGTTTCAGGAGTGCGGCTGGAAGAACACTGAAGCCCGGATCCAGAGACAGCGCCATAACATGTGGTGACCACACAAGTGAAAAAAAGGATTTTAAGGAAAAGTCAAAGCAAAAATTGGCTTCAATTTGATTCTCCAAGCTCAGGAAAGCAATTAACAGGCCAAAACGATTTGTTCAAAAGATTTTCTGCAGGATCGCCAACGTTTAATATATTAATATACAAACGCCAATGTTTAAACATCTTTGT
The DNA here is from genome assembly GCF_964194155.1 of Cetorhinus maximus. Lineage (NCBI taxonomy): Eukaryota > Metazoa > Chordata > Chondrichthyes > Lamniformes > Cetorhinidae > Cetorhinus > Cetorhinus maximus. The sequence continues at coordinate 25,698,934 of NC_135879.1, read as the reverse complement.
TTAAAATGGCTCCATAATTGCAACAGGAGCCCACCAAATCCCGACAAGTGCAGGAAGAAACAAAAAATAATTAAAGCTCTACTCCCTTGTGCTGAAAACAGCCATGGATCGTAATTCAACATTGCCAGACCAATTAAAGCGATGGAAAGGCCAGACCAGGCTCAAAATTGGGCTTCATGGGGAAGACTTTGAAGATATATGATATCATCAGGCTTGAATAAGAAAACAGTGGCTGAACAAGTGAATGCACTATTATATTCAGTAAGTCCAATAGCCAATGACATAATTGCCACACCAGGAATAAATGAATCTTCCGATAACTTTGAAGAGGCCACAGTCTTTTGACACCTACTTTAACCGAAGAAGCAATAAAACTTTGGAGCAAGCAAAATTTAACAAGGGAGTCCTAAAGCTTAAAGGACCCGTTGACCCTTTCATAAATGACTTATGCAGATTAGCTGAAGGCTGTGACAATTGTGACCTTAAGTCGGAACTCATAAGAGACCAAATTGTAGTGGGAGTGGCCGATGCACTCCAATCTAAAGAAAATCTGATTTTAGAAAAAGCCATTCAACTCATCAGACAACAAAACCATTCCATTTTGTATGGTGAAATTAAGTCACGGTACAGAGTAACTCCAACAATCCAGCTCATAAAGCAATAAAGGGTAAGGAGAATCCAGGACACAGAAAGCAATACCCAAGCAAAACACAAGATGGTGGTAGACCATGTCAGTGCTGTGGCACCAAAAGACCTCACAGGCACAAGCAATGTCCAGCAATCACTGCACTGCTTGCACTACAACTGCCTGGGACACTTTGGAAAGATGTTTAAGTAAAAAACCTTGAGACATGTGGAGGATCCCAAATGAGATGGATGAGCCACACCAAGAAGATGACCAACAATGCTTCTTGGGAGAAATCAAGGATCCCAGATTCACACTTTGGAATGCTGACATGTCTGTAAATGGGAACCTCATGTATTTCAAGTTAGACACAGGAGCCAGTGTGACAGTGTTGTTGGATCAGGAACCTTGGCTAAAAGACCTTCGGCTCCAGATGACAGACACACCACTGCATAGTATCGGAGGAATCCAACCACTGTTCATAGGCATGATTCAAGAGCCACTCTGGTATGGCAGCAAGCAAATAATTGAAATTCTGTACACCGTCTGCAAACAACCCTTTTCTCTCCTGTGCAGAGTACCTGTGTTACCTCAATCTCCTCAGAAGAGCAGAAGATGTCAAAACAACCATTGTAGTCAACTGCACTGAATTGGAGATTCCCGAGTGGTCCACCAGTGCTGATGATCTCGAATGGGAATTGTCCTCACTCTTTGCAGAGGCAGTTATTCCAGCTCCTTCGCAGACGGCAGAAAATACTCTTCTTTGGTCAGACCAGCCAAACCTCTACATAGCACCAACATACTTAAAACAGAAGAAACAGAGGAGAAGGAGCAGTAGCAGAAGGTTGAGCCTGAACTTCAGAATCAAACAGTTGCTGTCACAGAACCGGGAACAGCTACAGTAACTAAGCTGGAGCTGAAAGCTCACAGGCGCAATGTGATGTCGATCCTGGAGCAGGAGAGAAGTGACCGGCAAGACAAAACTCAAGGAAGTGCAAGTGCACATGAAGAAACAGAGCACAGCACTAGAAGTCAAATTGCAGATTGAGCTCACCGGTGAGCAACCTACAAACATAAGGGAGGTAAACTTTCAACTTCCGGGAAGAATCTGGCGGACCCCACTGATAAAGAAACCCTGAGTCCACTCTAGGAATGAACAGAGTGAACATTCCCTCCGGAAGGAGCGAGATCAGCCCATGGTATCCGACCAAGGAAGACAAAGTGAAATATAACATTCGGGTGTTCACTTTTTGTGCTCCTGAGTATTTGAAACACCAAGTACTACAACTTCAACTCCAGACCAACAAAGTCAGCCCAAAGCAGTTGAGACTACCACTCCACTAAACTTGAGAAGAATGAGATTGGGAAGAGTTGTAAAGCCTCCAGACCGTCTGAATCTGTAAAGTCAGAGACTTGTGGGGAGAAGGGGTAGCATGTAAATATTACATACATTTATTAAATATATTTGGGTAAAGGCTTGAGGGGAGGTGTAGTGTTAGGATGCCCAGAACTATAAGGGTTAATGTGGGAGTGGGGAACCAGTGCTGGCCACATTATGATGTCCATAGTCACATGGGTGTGGTAGAGTGTAGTGGTGAATCTAGCAGATGTCAGCATCAAGATAGCACCTAGTCAGGACTGTATCCTGTATATATGAACATAGTTATGTGTTATTAATAAACAGCTAATGTTCAGCTATACAAGCCTCTTGCCCATTCATGAGACAACATACAACAATACAGCACATAATGTTTACAAGGCAGTGGATAGGTTAATTTGTTGCCCACATCAGCATCGCCATGTAAGCACATGCATTGGTTTTCCTTAATGAGATTTTACTGTAGCTACTGGACGCGATGTCAAATCTGACAGCATGTGTGAAGATAATTTAATATGCTACAGGTAGCCTATCATGGACCTGTGTTTTAATGAGCCAGTATCGATCAGCTGACTTTGGGGTAGCATTAAACAGGCTTGCAAAAGCAGTTTTTTGCAGTTCAGTGAAAGTCCTTCAGCTAATCTGGATGTAATCACTGTGCATAAATATATTATATCTGAAACAAGCAGAAAATGCTGGAAAAACTCAGCAGATCTAGCAGCATCAATAGAGAGAGAAACAGAGTTAATGTTTCGAGCCCGATCATAACTGTCAAGCCTGGCGTATTTTTAATGAGGTCCAAAACCCTGCATCACCAGAGGGAATGGTGTGTGGGACGAAATTCAATTTTTGTCCCCAATTTAAAATGGGCCGCCCGACCTCAGCTGGGAACAGGTCTTTGCTTTGCACGCTAGGCATTCCTGACCCGCCTAAAGGCCAGAAGAAAATGTTGCGATGCTGGGGATGCAGAGAAAAATCGAATTTCCTTCAGAAAAAAACTTGTGTGGCCATTCGCGCACTAAAACGTGCCTCTGAACCCTGACGAATATTTGGCCCTCTCACTCAAAATCAAAACTGGCCACTGAAATTAGCCATGGTGTAATAACAGAACTCCATGTGATTTGAACCAGATATTCACGTTTTTTGTCAGCGTCGCCATGTACCTCGAAACTTTCTGAAGGTGGAGAGAACCTGATAAGACAAAGCCAGATATCGATCATTAGTTTATTCTGATTCAGTCAGCAAGTGAACATGAAGAGAAACAATTATTTTTTATATTTATTCAAGGGAAGTGGATGTTTCTGACAAAGCTTGATGAACAGATTGGTCCTGGGCTTCCGCCTGCAATCCTCAAGACCCCCCCTCAAAGAATACTTTAAATCATGATTTAGGGATCAACTTTAGCTGTTGCTGCTAGAGAAAAGCAGTACCTTTGTGTTTTCACCTTATTTAGTTAGGACATCTGAATTTCAGTCATGCCAAAGGATGCATGAATCAGGCGGACACACCACATCTATAAGGGTGCATCAGTCTCACCTTCTCCAAATGTAGATACGTTGATCAGAAGCAGATGATGCAGCCTGGAACAAGCAGCATATGAACAAAGTGGCCCCAACTCTGCAGCCCCAAATGGAGCTTTCAGGCCATCCACCCGAGGTAATCAATCCCTTCCCGGTTTGATTACCTGATCACTCCACCATTCTGGGGCCTTTAGTGGACCCATAATGGAACTTACGTTTGCTTTCAGGAAGAATAGCTTCCATACAGTCCATCAGGGGTCATCCTGTGAGAAATTTACCAAATAAGTCCAGTAAATCCTCCAGCCACACTTCCTTGATATAGCAAGGCCAACAAAGATCTGCAACAATGGAATTTTCAGGCCTCTTCTCCACAGGCAGGAACTGGCTGGAACTGACTCTGCCCCATTTTTGCACCCCCTCCAGCAGCCAGGAAGGAATTTTGGAGCCTCGGTTTTTACCTTGCAATATGATTCACATAAACTACACAGGTAAACCAACACTGCGAATACACAATGTACAGTGACCTCTCAGGCTACCATCTGGTACTGCAGCACCTATCCTCAACAGCCGGTCCCTCTCCACCTGAATTTTATTTTCAACATAAAGCTCTTGTAACATGATCAATGGTTCAAAGTCAAATTTGATATTGTAAGTGTATTATAATTATACCCATTACCAATGTGAGACTGAGATAATGTTAATTATTTGAAGGGTTACCAAGCTTGCCAAATTGTGGGAATGGCAAAACAATTGAAAGGCAGTACCATGCATCTTTTCTTCTTGAGAAAAGGAGAGGTTCCAATTTATTCAAAGCACTCTCTTGACCTATATTGTTGTGGACTGGTTTTATGCAGTAACCAGATCAGACATTTTGGCTTCTTTATTTTTCAAGTAAAATGTTCTACATCATTCATTCATTGCATTGTTCACTTTACTGTGACGCAAGAAAGTTCTTGATTCCCAAGGCTTGGGTTACTGTGTGGGTAGGCTGCATATGTTTAACCAGACTGTGACTGACTAACTGTGGATTCAATCATTTTGTTCAAATTAGACACTCAATATACAGAGGATATTGAATATCTTTAACTGGCCTAATTGAAGGGTTCAAATATCACAATCTGCTACAGAAATGCAGTAGTATTTCAATTACTGGGTTGGATTGAATTACTATACTGAATTATTCGTGTCATTTCATATAAAGCCTAAAATATATTTTTTCAAATATAAACCACATTTTATATTTGTTAGGTATGTGCTATTCTATTACTGCTGAAAGGGTAAACAATGGTACATTGAGTACATTTTCAATGGTGTCAACAAGTAATACCTATAGGTCTTTAAGGAATAGCAGTTTGTGATGTGGGACCTAGCATATTGCAAGGTTATTTTTTTGATACTGAATTACAGAATAAAAAGTCATTTTATATGCAGGTCCATGACATGGTTCTTTATCAATTCGCACAATGGCTCAAAGCAAAAATTGGGTAAAAGCACCAACTGATGTGATGTTGGTCAACTTTTCTGAAACCTCACACCACTAGAAAATCATAATATCCCACCATAGTGTTTTAGATGTGTGGAATTGCTATTACAGTAATGAAATTGCTATTGACACCTACCTACCATTATTACGGTAATAATAGTGGTTGTTAGTGAGCAAGCAGGATAAGACATAAAATAAAAACAGAATTACCTGGAAAAACTCAGCAGGTCTGGCAGCATCGGTGGAGAAGAAATCAGTTAACGTTTCGAGTCTTCACGACCCTTCGGCAGAACTGAAGCATAGTTAGGAGAAAGGTGAAATATAAAAACAGACATAAAATAGATAGCTGGGCAAGGGAATCTATAGTTCCCTGGCATTGTGGATTTTTGGAGGACAGAACCTGAGAGTCGAGGGAAAAAAAATCAAAATTTATTATGTGATGGGTAACTTTGTGTAAAAAGTAAGAGGTCAAGCACTCGAAGGGAATTCAACAGGCAGGATAAACATTTCAGAAAATGATGTCATTGATATTCTACACTGAATTGTTGGATTGATGCTGAATGTCGATATGCAGCTGCAGTGACTCTTGGCATAAACATGGAAATCTGATTTCATTACTAATGTCTCTTGTGATGCTCTACAAGTCACTATCACGTCGAGGACTGACCACATGCCTGAATATTATTGTTGATGGACTTTGGTTTGAGCCATCCTTATTCAGTTCATTACTTTTAATGGCTTCCTACTGCCTTGAGTTCAGAAACAAGAGATGATTAAAGAAATTACAAAACTTCACCACTCAGTGGATTCAAGCCTTGCAGAACATGAATTTTGCTGACCATAACAAGTTGGTGGGGGGTGGGGTTAATATTTTTTGAGAATTCCTCAAAATTTCTTCTCAACCAACTTTGCCTCGTGTTTTTATTTTTAGTTGTAACTCAGTTGTGATTGCCACTCATTGGGCAGTTATTAAAAATGGGGGTGGGTGGGCAACATTTTGATGAACATTTCTCAACAGGGTTACTGACTTGACCTTCACAGCAAACAGTTGCACAATTCTGTCTATATCTGCTTGCAATGATTAAGTCACCATGTGTCTGCTGGTAGGAAGAGCAAGGACAACTGCATCAACTTTGCTTCCATTTAACGAGATGCTCATGAAGATGAGAAGCAACAAAGCCAAGCATGCTTTCTCGATGGTCCTCTGCATAGGCGTTGGGCAAGCATCTTTTCTCATTGCCTTTGTGTTTGCTCTAACAGTTATGAATACAATTCAACATCTCACCACATGCAAAAGACCAGCTTCTTAAATTAACTAGTCTGCTGTATTTTAATTTGTGCATTGCTCTAAAGTTATCCTCTGTGTGCAGAAATTGCTTCACTCCTGACAAATGAGGCTGGCAGTGTTCCATATTGACTGGTTTGCTCTGAACCTGAATTGACTTTGTGGGAAATTGTTGTTGCATTATAGAGATGGCATAAAGTTTGTAGGAGGCAAAGGTTTTTCTCATGTGCTCCTGGTGTATACCAGGGTACTTATTATGAACATGCACATTCCTAACCAATGATTTTGCATCTGTTGTGATCAATGGATTGAAAAACACTGGCTGTCAATTTGCAATTTTGCAAAAAAAGCTTTTCTGTTAAGAACTGGGACTACAAAAGTAAAACTTTTGTCCCTATAAATTTGTACACAATTGACAGTGGTCTATAGCTGTGAGAGTCCCACTTTTACCCTTCCCTCAGCTAGGGATATTATCTTGTAACATGATACATCTAGATAATGAGGTTAGGGCCAGCACTATGTAGAAATTTGGCTATTTTCTACTAACTTAGCAACATAGGACATAGGAACATAGGAGCAGTAATTGGTTCTTTGGCCCATTGAACCTGTTCTGCCATTCAAATCAATCATGGCTGTACCTCTACACCATTTTCCCCCATTATCCTCATGTTTGATGTCATGAGTATCCAGAAATCTATCGACTTCTGTTTTGAACATGTTCATTGATTGAGCTTTCATGGCCCTCTGGGGTGGAGAATTCCAAAGATTCACCACCCCCTGAGTAAAGAAATTCCTCCTCAAGTGTCCTGCCCCTTACTCTGAGTCTGTGTCCCCTAGTTCTGGACTCACCAGTCAGATGAAACAACCTATCTACATCTACCCTGTCATGGCCTATGAGAATTTGTAAGTTTCAATGAGACCACCTCTCATTCTTCGAAACTCTAGAGAATAGAGGCCCAGTTTCCTCAATCCCTCCTCATAAGACATCATGCGACAGGGATTAGCCTGGTGAACCTCTGTGGCACTCCCTCTATGGCAAGTATATCCTTTCTTAGATAAAGAGACCAAAACTGTACACAATACTCCAGATGCAGTCTCACCAAGGCTCTATACTCCTGTACTCAAATCCCCTTGTGATGAAGGCCAGCATACCATTTGCCTTCCTAATTGCTTGCTGCACCTGAATGCTAACTTTTAGTGACTCATGAACACGGACATCCAGGTCCCTTTAGACATCAACACTTCCCAAACTCTCACCATTTAAGAAAATTTTCTAATTTTTCTACCAAAGTGGATAGCTTCACACTTACTCACATTGTATTCCTTCTACCATGTTCTTGCCCTTTCACATAGCCTGTCCAAATCTCCTTAAAGCATCCTTGCATCCTCCTCACAACTTACATTCCATCTGGTTTTGTGTCATTAGCAAATTTGGAAATTTTACATTTGGCCCCCACATCTAAATCATTTATATAGATTGTAAACAGCTGTGGCCCCAGCACTGATCCTTGCGATGCCTCATTAGCAACAGTCTGCCATCCTCAGAGTGACCCACAATGGGCCCCACAATGTCACTTCCTAATGACAGTCGATCTAGGAAAACAGCATCATATCATTCAACTAGTACAAAAGTACTTCCTCTGTTACAATGTATTGGCCAATTAATGCAGTGGAAAGGTGTCGCACTGATGTTACTTCAAATCCCTAAGAGACAAGTGGCTAGGAAGCACCATAAATGGTGCAGGCATCTGCCACCTTTATGCATATAACCCCATGCCTGTGACTTGGAACAGGGTCAACACGGGGATTGACTATTGACTGGGATTTCTGTTCTGCTGCACTTCCAATTGCACAGCAGCCTGCCAGGGTTTCAGGGAAACAGTAGGTGAACAGAAATATCCTTGGATATGCATTGCCATGTTTCACAAGCTCAATCATCAGCCAGAATTTTACAAAGTAAAGCCCATAAAGTTAATGTAAAAAACCCATTGAAAGGAGATGTGGGATTCGTGATCATCCACAAATTTCCATTATCCACCGGGTGCTCCATTGTGAAGTGGGACATTAAGGTTCCATTGCAATAAGTAAAGTGACAAAGTTTTTGTTGCCACTTATTTCTTTCTCCCATGCAGAGTATGATTTACTTTTTGCCAATATAAAATAACTCGATGATAGTATTTTAATAAAGATGGCTGATGCTGGAGTTCTCAAACAGTCTGTTGATTTTTACATCCCTGTTGGAGCTTATAGGCTGCAGACAGAGGTGTGGAGACAAGGGCCATCTGTTTTTTTGCCAATAAAGATATAATAAAGCAATAACAGAAGAGCGTGTGCACTGTGCTTCTTAACGGATGATTGAAGGACGAGGCTGAAGGTTGAGTCCATCAGTCTCTTATCCTATCTTCTGCTTAGCAAGTCAGTATGCAGGAAGTCTATTATTGCTATTCAATCACACTTTAAGATGGGAACTATCTCCTATTTTTAAAAATTGATAAATTGTGACAGTCCTCCATCCTGCTACTCAGACTGTTTTATTCTTGAAAAATTCAGCCTACAACACTGCAATTTTTCAGCACAAAAGATAATACTTGTGCCACAGAGTTCATGGCTTACTAGTTCACAGGCTTCTAATAACTAGTGGAAGACACATTATTCTGTTCACTTGCAGGTAGAATATTATTTTATCATCCATGAGTTAGTTGAAACTGTAGTTCACAACTCACTACTTGGAATAATCTATTATATCGTGGATGTCTTTAATTGGGAAATCCTACCACCATTATGTCAGAAGTACAGTAAGAATAAATAGAAATGTCATCTATGTGGTTAAAAGCTATAATATTAGCAGCTGAATTTCTCCAGAATAAAGCCATATGCTGAGAAAGAGAATCATATCTATGAAGAAACTACATTTTTGAATATTTTTTTTCTCTTTTAAGGATTGTTCAAAATATATTAATATTTATATATATAGGCATCAAATCTCTGCTTATACAATTCTCTCACTCATGGCTAAAACCACTTTGACTTTATGTCATCGTTTGACACTGTCAAGGTGTTTTCAATTCTGTTCAAGAATTTGACCACCTTCTTACATTTGAGAGAAGAATGAACAATTTTCATCTTTTAATTTACTAAGAAGATAATCAACAAATAAACTCAAATGAGATATTTTACATTGAGATTTGATGTATGTGGTTCATATGATGTAGTGGAGATTGTTGTCTGCTGTCAAGCCGTGCAAATTGATGAATGGCAGCAAGCAAATAGCAATAGAGCTAAGAGACAATCTCTTTGTCACAAAAGCGTCACTTTCTCAACCAGACTACTGCGTGACAGTATTTATGTACAAAAGGATATGGATGTCACATATTTTAAACCAAAGCTATTAAATTTCAGGAGGAACTAATGAGGCACAAGTCTACTTATGGTTTCTTGACCATTAAGCAAGGAGTAATGTTTATGATCCAGGCTGTGACATCGCACATATACAGCTTTTCAAATCAGAAATGCTCATGCAGAGGATTTGGGAGGTTCAGTTTACAGAACCAGAATAGGAACTCAGACTGACCATCAATTATAATCTGGAACTCAAGACAGAAACATTGAGGCTCTCAAACTCATTTGGAATAAAATATCGGCGATGGTCTTGCCGTTGGATTCTAAGCTCCAGAAACTGGATCTGGATAGTAAAGCTGTATGAAGTGGAGAACCCAGATTAGCTTTTTTGCTGCAGACTGGGAGCAAAGTCACACACACAGGTGCAGCAAACATGACCAGAATCTTTCCTTCATCAGGCAGGTTCGTCAGGGGCGGTCAGGAAGCTGACCATCGCCCGCGATCAGCTCTGCCTGCCATTTTACGCAGGCGGGCCAATTAAGGCCCGCCCAGCGTCGGACGCGGCTGCGGAATGAGTGCGAAGGGGCGGGTGGGGGCCGGTGCTCAATGTCCGTCGGGTCCAATGGCGACCTGGCGGCCGATTCAAATGCAGCCTCGGCAGCCATGGGAAGGCTGCCCATGAAGGACATTGACCTCATGAAGGACAGTGTAGCGGGTGGACATGGCAAGTGGGAGGGCAGGTCGTCGGGGCAGTCGGCCCTGCATTCCTCCGATGAGTGCCTCACCGCCCTCCTGGAGGAAATGGCAGCATGCAGAGAAATCCTTGTCCCCAGGGACGGGAGGAGGAGGCCCCCCGCCCCACCTCACCTCACCAAAAAGGCCTGGGTGGAGGTAGCATCCAGGGTCAGCAGCCATGATGTGGTGAGGCGCACATGGGTGCAGTGTTGGAAGCACTTTAATGCTCTCCTGACATCAGGAAGGGCGAGCACCATGTTGGCATGGGTCACTTAGCACAGCAGTTAAGAGGTGCTCATCCCCCCCTTGGACCTCAGAGGTCTTAGAGTACGAGTGGCAAATGTCAATGGGGCAGCATCTGGGCAAAGGGGTGAACCCTGGCTGCTTGGACTGAGTGCCTTGCGGCTTGAGAGCCACGGCTCAGATGTGCCCTGCAAGGTGTTCCTCAGGTGGGGTTGGCCAGGCTGCAATGGCGCTGCAGGTACAGGGTGGGCTGATCAATGCTCCTCTATCCTTTCAGGAGAAAACATCCCATAACAATGCCAAGAGGTTGCAGACTGGCGGGGTACCGCACCACCTATTCATCCTCACTCTATATGAGCAGGAGGCCCTGGAGCTGGAGAGGCGCCATGCACCTAGGTCAAGCAGCCGCGGAGAGGTTGGGGTGCCACAGGGAGGTAAGAGTACAGTGCACTGAGGTCAGAATGTTTGTAATTGCAACCACTCCACTGTAGTCTCTATATTGATGTTAGCCTCGAACATGGAGTCCCCATTGATAATGGAAAGACGAGGGCACCCTGATCCGGGTGCCAGGCATGCACAGTAACAGTGGAGAGACTTCAGCTAATGACATGTCCTTGTTCTTCCTTTCAGGCTCACCAACAGCCCATTGGGTTGAGGAGCCTGAAGGCCCACGGTTGAACTCAGAGGATAGCACCCATCACAACACACCTGTGTCACACCCTCTCTGCCAAGCAGGCACCAGCGCAGATACCAGCACCTCAGTGGGCATTAGATTGGCGACTAGTATCTTGGTGCACATTTTTGAGGGCACTTCACACTTGCTTGAGGAGCAGGTGGATGCAGAGAGTGCCCAGGGCGCTGGCAGTCGGAGGAGTGCTGGGGATCAGGAAAATGCTCAGTCTGTGGCTGATGATGTGCCTCTGGTGTCATCCCTGAGGCAGCAGATGCTGGAAGTCCATCATTTCCAAGAAGTTGCAGACTGGCGGGCTACTGCACCACCTACTCATCCTCACTCTATAGCAGGAGGCCCTGGAGCTCGAGAGGAGCCATGCGTCTAGCTCAAGCAGCCACTTGATATTTGTTTCCCCCACTTTTACGTTAATTGTTAATTGGTGTGATGGATAACACCTCTCAATTTCATTTGCATAATGTATGCCAGGCACCATATCATTAAATGTGTTTTTGTACAACAAGCCTCTTGATGCTTCATTTGTTCTGCAGGTGCGGGGTAACCCATGATGTTATGAGTGACTTGTTTCTCATTAAACTTTATTGAAATGGCACATTGTGCATGTTGTTTGCCAAGCAAATGTTCCTGTCAGGGATTGAGTGTGGGGTATGTGGAAAACAGTGGCAGAATCGGACAGAATCAGCATCGATTTATGAAAGGGAAATCATGCTTGACAGATCTACTGGAATTTTTCGAGGTTGTAACTAGTAGAGTTGATGAGGGGGAGCCAGTGGATGCGGTTTATTTGGACTTTCAGAAGGCTTTCAACAAAGTCCCACATAAGAGATTGGCATGTAAAATTAAAGCGCATGGGATTGGGGGTAGTGTATTGAGAAGGATAGAAAACTGGTTGGCAGACAGGAAACAAAAAGTAGGAATAAACAGGTTTTTTTCTGAATGGCAGGCAGTGACTAGTGGGATGCCGCAGGGATCGGTGCTAGGACCCGTAATTCACAATATATATGAATGATTTAGATGAGGGAATTAAATGTAATATCTCCAGATTTGCAGATGACACAATGCTGGGTGGGAGCGTGAACTGTGAGGAGGATGCAGAGATGCTTCAGTGTGATTTGGACAAGCTGAGTGAGTGGGCAAATGCATGGCAGATGCAGTATAATGTGGATAAATGTGAGGTTATCCACTTTGGTAGCAAAAACAGGAAGGCAGATTATTATCTGAATGACTATAAGTTGAGAGAGGGGAATGTGCAATGAGACCTGGGTGTCCTCATACACCAGTTGCTGAAGGTAAGCATGCAGGTGCAGCAGGCGGTAAAGAAGGCAAATGGTATGTTGGCCTTCATAGCCAGAAGATTCGAGTACAGGAACAGGGATGTCTTGCTGCAATTGTACAGGGCTTTGGTGAGACCACACCTGGAATATTGTGTGCAGTTTTGGGCTCCTTATCTGAGGAAGGATGTTCTTGCTATAGAGGGAGTGCAGCGAAGGTTTACCCGACTGATTCCTGGGATGGTGGGACTGACATATGAGGAGAGATTGAGTCGATTAGGATTATATTCACTGGAGTTCAGAAGAATGAGGGGGGATCTCATAGAAACGTATAAAATTCTAACAGGACTAGACATGGTAGATGCAGGAAGGATGTTCCCGATGGTGGGGGAGTCCAGAACCAGGGGTCACAGTCTGAGGATATGGGGTAGACCATTTAGGACTGAGATGAGGAGAAATTTCTTCACCCAGAGAGTGGTGAGCCTGTTGAATTCGTTACCACAGAAAGCAGTTGAGACCAAAACATCGTATGTTTTCAAGAACGAGTTAGGTATAGCTCTCGAGGCGAAAGGGATCAAAGGGCATGGGGAGAAAGCGGGAGCAGGCTATTGAGCTGGATGATCAGCCATGATCATAATGCATGGTGGAGCAGGCTCCTCCTACTCCTGCTCCGAGTTTCTATGTTTCTATGAGCCTGCAGCCCTGGCATGTGGTGGTGGTTCTTATTTGTTAGGCTAGATGAAGGAGCGTTGGATGAAAGTATCCTGGGTGTCCCTGCCTCCCTGAAGGTTGCCCAGGTCAGCATCTATGCCCTCAGCATTATACTGACTGTGCTCATCCTTGGACTCACTACTTGCCTCATCGTCTGCTGCCTGAGCAGCTGCGTCAAGATCGTCCTCGACTGCGTCCCCCCTTTCCAGTGCCAGATTGTGGAGAGTGTAGCAATCCTGGAAGCAAGATAGGCATCTTCTGCGGTCTCTTCCACATTGGACTTCCTGTTGGCCCTGCACCCCTTGTGCCTGCGCCTCTCCTCCCTCAGGTCGCTCCCCTGGAGGCTGAATAGGGACACCTGGCCTCCTTCCCCTTCAGGCCCTCTCTTCCTCCTCAGAGGAGGTGCCTCCAGCGGAGACCACAATCCCCATTCCCAGGGAAAGGGAAGGCTGTCTGATACCTGGAAGGCCCCAAGTGGTATGAATCCCCCAGAGTCCTGAACTGATGCCTCTTATTTCTGTCAAAGCAACTCTGAAGCAAAATGAAGTTGCCCTGTTCACACAAGTAAGAAGCAGCAAGTTATAAGCTAAAGTACAAACTACTCGCATTAACAAGCCCACTCACCCCTCTTATCCCACCCATGGATGAGGTTTTTGAAAATGTGGTCTACCCACCTGCCCGTGAAAAATCGCACAGGTTACATAAACTCCCAGACAATTGGTGTCTCAAGGGCTTTAACTGGCCACTTAATTAATGGTGGGCGCACCTCAGTCTTCATTGCGTGCCCACCTAGTGAAATATCGTGAGGGTGCGTGTTAATGTTGGCACGCTCGGCCAACGTCAACACGCTTTATTCCTCACTCGGATGTTTCGGGCGCGCACCGGAAGCCGAACTAAAAATCCCGCCCCAGGAGACTGTAGGAGGCCAGGAAGCCTGTATGAGTGATGAAGTATTTTGATTTTCTTTTTGTCATTGGTCTTCCTGTTTGTTTTCAAGGGAAAGTGGACCATACAGCAGTGGGAAAAGAAACAGGAGTTCCTGTTTTGAGGCGGTAACTATCAAGGCTAAAGGTGAATGTAAGCTGGTATGGTCCGGTACAGCATGCTGGTAAGAAAGAGTCTGCAGCATTCAGCACAAATGTTCACTTCTAGCACCATACAGTCCACACTGTCTGAAGCTTTTCATGTTATATGTATAGGCAGAAGACATTTGTAATCGGTTGTCAATTTTTGTTCAATAGCAAGCATAGGTAAGCAAATGTGAAAGGTAACTGTTCACTTTGTAAAGGGCCGGCATGCCAACCCACTGAGGTCAACACTAGTAGGATGGTGGCTGTCATAGAGATCTTGGTCCAGGGCATTGGTCCTGCACTGCTGCATGGGCTGAACTCCATTGCTCATGCCATAGTTGGCCTCAAGCAGTGTCAGCACGAGAGGGGTGCCGGGCAGCTGAATCTCACTCTAGCTTCCCCTTCTCCTCAAGGAGCCAGCCAGGGGCCCTCAGGCATCGATAGGGACGAGGATCAGCAGGCGCACATACCAGGGCCAAATCCCAGGTGACCCCGGGAGTGTCCGGCCCATCCGAACCCCCTCTTCCTGTGACCCCAGCAGCTCCAGCTCCACAGACCGAGGAGGATGCCACTGCCATACAGCAGGGCCCTGAAAGTAGGCCGAGGCCCTCCTGGTTTCAGCCCTCCAGAGGATGCTTGTCAAGGTCATCACAGACAGGGCGTAGCAGTCAGCAGGCTGCCTCCACCTCCTCTGTGTATGGCAGGGGAACACCGAGATGTAGTGGCAGGATTAGGAAGGTTAAGAAGATGTAATTGCACAGCTTGGGCATGGGTGTAAATCACTTGTACATAATTTTCACTATTGTAAATAAACTCCCAAGAATGTCTCCCTACCTATGGTTCCATGTTCTGGTGAGCAGTGTTCTTGTCACTCAGGTGAGAAACCTTTCTGCACAAGATAAAGGCAGGTCTCTCAGTCCAGGGCCTCTTCCCTGTGCTTTGTGCACCCTTCAGACCAAAGTGTCATTATCATTGCTGCCAGAATGTCATGGGCAGGAATCATAGAGTTCCCTCGGTCTCTCTGTGTGTCTCAGCGCCTTTGAGGTGGGGCTGGCCCCCCATCTCATCAGCATCTGTGACTGGTGATGCTGTGCACCTGAAGGGGTCAGGTGCTGAAGGCTGACAAAGGATCAGGCACATTTAAAGTTTCACGGCTTCATCTCCATGATATGACCCTGATCAGAGAGCACAAGCAAGCTGCCCTCGGCCAGGCAGAGTCTGGACATTCACAGAGGCAATGTGAAGATCTATGGAGTGTCCTCACTGTCATCATCCTCCTGGAATATAACAGCAATGAGACCCTCCTGAGCATGCCTGCCTTGTCTGGCCAGTGCGATGGCCTCATCGCCACCATCCTCATCTTTGAGGACTTCCTCACCCTCATCCCCCTCACGTCCCCCTCATCAGAGGAGACGTCCAGCTCCTCCATCTCCTGCTTAGCCAGCTCCTCTCTCTGTTGCAGCGCCAGGTTGTAAAGGGCACAGCAGACGATGACAATGCATGACACCCTCTGTGGGTTATATTGCAGGGCTCCACCAGACCGGTCCAGGCATCGGAACCTCATTTTCAGCATCCCAATCGTTTGCTCCACCAAGGTGTGAGTTGCAGCATGAGCCTCACTGTACCTTTGCTCTGCTGCAGCCTGAGGCCGCTGCATGGGTGCCATCAACCATGTCTCCTGCGGGTAGCCCTTGTCCCCAAGGAGCCATCCCTGGAGCCTCTATGGATCTAGAAAACATCAGGGACCTGAGATTGACTGAGAATATAGGATTTGTGGACACTCCCTGGGAACCGTGCACAGACCTGCAGAATGCGTTTGTGGTGGTCACACACCAGCTGCACATTCAGCGAGGGGAAGCCCTTGAAGTTGACATAGTTGACTGCTTGTTGCCATGAAGATCTGAGGGCCACATGAGCGCAGTCAATGGTTCCCTGCACCTGTGTAAAACCTGAGATCTGGGCAAATCCCAGTGTTATTGCATCCTGGCTTTCCTGGTCCTGGGTGAAGTGCACAAAGTTATGTGCCTTTGTGAAGATGGCATCTATGATCTCATGGATGTATTTGTGGGTGGAGGATAGCGATATCCCACAGAGGTCACCTGTGGAGCCCTGAAAGGAGCCACTGGTATAAAATTGAGTGCCGCGGTCGCTTTCACGGCCATGGGCATTGGATGCCCTCCGTGTCCCTGTGGCGCCAAATCCTGCAACGCCTGGCAAATGTGACCGACCAGTTCCCTAGACATGCGCAGTCTTCGGTGACACTGATTCTCAGTCATCTGCAGGAATGAAAGGCGACGTCTATAGACCCTGGTTCTAGCTAGGCACCAACTAGCGATAGCTCACTGTGGCTCTTCAGCAGCATATGCAGGAGCCCCAGCCACACTTCTTCCTGAGAGTGCTGCTCCCCCCTCTGCCCAGCCAGGCACCTCCATCGCTCTCTTCTCCTTCGCCTCCACTCTCTGTACGCCCTGAGGCATACAGCTAGTTCACCAGGCTCCATGCTCCTGATGTACTCCTCCTGCAGGATGAAAGAGAGAGACTTGTGAGTTAGCTTGGGTGTTCTAAGAACCTCTCTTGGTTAAGTCTGAAGGCCCCTTAATGCATCCCAGAGATTGCTGGCCACCTCTTGGATGGCCAAGGTTTAGTGCGCTGCATGGCTGCCCAAGACCCCACCCACCTCCGCCTCATTCTATCTGACCAATTGGCAGCAGCTTTGCCCACTGGACTGCACGCTGTGCTCTCAGCTCAGTTGCAGGCATTCTCCTAGCCCGCACTGCAAGGCTGCTTTGTTAGCTTGAACCATGGGGGAGATTGGTCCGAACCTGAATGATAACATTGCAAGGGGCTGTGAGCGCCCCCAGCAGTGACTGCTCCATGGCCAGCTTTCACAAGGAGATTGTACAATGTGCCCAATCATCCAACTGTTCTGCATTCCACTAAAATGCTCATTAGTTTGCAGTCTGTGTCCGAGGGGGTGAGAAACCCTGGAGCACTTGGTGACACTTTCATGTATCTGCGTTGCTTGAATGGGCAGATAAGCTACAGGCCCGACTCCAAGCATGTCAATGTGACTGCGTCTGAACTGTCTCAGATGCAGCAGAATGGACAGGGTGCCTCCCTTACACCCCACCCCACATGTTCTTCTGCACTACCATCAACCGCATGCCAGTCCTTGCACCCCTGCCCAAGTCGCCTCAACCACACGGCGGCCCTTGCCCCTGCACTGCATTGTCAGCCAGCCGGGAAAAAGTGACTTGCTTGTCCCCTCACCTGAATTCAGCGCCTCGGCCTTGAGGTCCAACGGGCGACCCTCGTGAGCCCTGCGCAACGTTACTGTGCGCTCACCCCCGAGTTCCCCTCGAAGTGTAGCTCACCAGGGGCACACCTTATGTATGCTGTTGTGGAACACATCAGCGTGATGTGCTCGGATGATCCAGCCTGGGGGGATGATTCCAGAAACCTGGGCTTATAATGATACGCAGATGTACTATAATGAAGTTTCCGACGTCTGATGGCAGGTAATGCGGCCCACCATTGATGGGCAGAGCGGACAATTGCAGACTGGTTTCGCAGCATCACAAAAACCGATTTTTGGCCTTTTGCCACATTGTCCGCTGACGCTGTCAAACATGCCCACCACCAACGGGCACGGACCATTCCGCCCCATAACTTTACCTTTTTTTTTAACATTGATACCGAGAAAATGAAAGTTTCCTTAATGTGAAATAAGCTGTTTTTCCCTACCTAGGCCTGTTTTACGTGTGAACACAGTTGCTCGGGAACATAATTATGAAAAAACATTTTAACCTCAGTAACATTGAGTGATCTCTTAAATTATTCAATAAAGATTTGAAGAATGTTGTATCTATTTATATTAGGCAGCAAGCACTTACATTCCTCTGCTTAATTGTATTCTGAAACAGACCTTGTGTTATTCATGTGCATATTAATAACAATATGTTTGTTTTTATGAATACACCTGATTTTTGAATGTTTATCGGGTTTATCACTAAAACCCAATTATATTTTAAAACTTTATATGATAGGTTAGACGAATTAAAATCTCTATTTTGAGTCGATCATTATATATACATATATTTTAATAGTGCAATTGTACAACAACTTACTGAAATAGACGTTGTCCTAACTTGTGTCACAGGTTGCCATTTCTGTTCTTATTAAACCGCTGAATAACATCATGGCAGTGGAGACTTATTTTATTTTATGCATTGTCACAACCTGTGAGATTTTGTTTTCATTAGACATAGTCATGGGTTGGCACAGATAAGCATGAAAAGATAATGATGTACAGTACTTCAAAATCAGTTGCTATATGACTGCGCCGGTAAGAAATTTAAGTAACTTTCACCCCTGGTCAAGCCCTGCTGCAGGAAGGGAAATGACACCGGTATGGCTGTACGGTCAGTTGGACAAAGAGTTTTGCAGGAAGTGGTAGGCATAGTCAATGCCAGCAGAGCTGGTCTATAAGAAAGGCTGCAGTGTCACAAGATATACTCAATGATTTCACCAAGCAGATATAATAGGCAGGTCAGCATTTTCTTTTTGCTTTGCACTAAATGCTCCATCTAGTACTTAAATGATTTGTTACCTCATAGGCCAACATAGAATGTCTTGTGGTGCAGTGGCCTGACTCTGATTCAGAAGCTCTGGGGTTGAGTCCCACCTGAGGGCTTGATGACCAACGAAGGTGCTGTCATAACACAGTCAAGCAAGTTGATTATCAATAATGAAAACAAAAAGTGCTGGAAAAACTCAGCAGGTCTAACAGCATCTGTGGAGAGAAAGACAGAGTTAATGTTTCGACTCTTCTTCAGAGTTGATTATCAACCTGCAAATCCTTCCAGTGAAGGCTGATGGCAGGTGGTAAGGAGAGATTCCTTGCCAGCCATGTGATGGAATGAGCCTCTGCCATTATTAGTCATAGCTCCAGACTACAATGTGCATGATGGCACAGCAACTCAGACTCCCTGAGTGATCTGTAACAATCACCACACACTTGCATGCTTTTGTTTCTCTGCAGTTTTCCAGGTATTTCCATAATGCCACTACCTCCCTTGCTTGGTCTCACATCCTTCAGTACAGTGCATCCAAGACAAAACTTTAAACTTTGTTTCAATTCCCTGTCTCAGCAGGTTGCACCCCCTTGCCTGTACTTACAAGTTTAGCACCTGGGTATGAGGGCATTATGCAGAAACCTTCATGCAAGTGACAGCTCCAGGTGAATCTGTAGCACAAGTATTCACAGCAGAGGCCATTATGCCAGACTTTGCATTTCTCATAAATACTTAAACTGCTGGCAAATATATTTTGGGTTGCAATTTTGCCTCCCCATTGGGCAGGGTGCTAATGAGCTAGGGCAAACATAGAAACATAGAAACTGGGAGCAGGAGTAGGCCATTCAACCCTGCTAGCCTGCTCTGCCATTCACTATGATCATGGCTGATCATCCAACTCAATAGCTGCTCCTGCTTTCTCCCCATATCCTTTGGTCCCTTTCGCCCGAAGAGCTATATCTAACTCCTTCTTGAAAACATACAATGTTTTGGCCTCAACTACTTTCTGTGGCAGCAAATTCCATAGGCTCACCACTCTCTGGGTGAAGAAATTTCTCCCCATCTCAGTCCTAAATGGTCTACCCCGTATCCTTAGACTGTGACCCCTGGTTCTGGACTCCTCCACCATCGGGAACATCCTTCCTGCATCTACCCTGTCTAGTCCTGTTAGAACTTTATAGGTTTCTATGAGATCCCCCCTCATTCTTCTGAACTCCAGCGAATATAATCCTAATCGACTCAATCTCTCCTCATATGTCAGTCCCTGCATCCCAGGAATCAGTCTGGTAAACATTCACTGCACTCCCTCTATAGTAAGTACATCCTTCCTCAGATAAGGAGACCAAAACTGCACACAATATTCCAGGTGTGGTCTCACCAAGGCCCTGTACAATTGCAGCAAGACATCCCTGCTCCTGTACTCGAATCCTCTGGCTATGAAGGCCAACATACCATTTGCCTTCTTTACCGCCTGCTGCACCTGCATGCTTACCTTCAGCAACTGGTGTATGAGGACACCCAGGTCTCGTTGCACATTCCCCTCTCTCAATTTATAGTCATTCAGGTAATAATCTGCCTTCCTGTTTTTGCTACCAAAGTGGATAACCTCACATTTATTCACATTATACTGCATCTGCCATGCATTTGCCCACTCACTCAGCTTGTCCAAATCACACTGAAGCATCTCTGCATCCTCCTCACAGTTCACCCTCCCACCCAGCTTTGTGTCATCTGCAAATTTGGAGATATTACATTTAGTTCCCTCATCTAAATCATTAATATATATTGGAAAGGCAAGAGATGGGTATTAGGTTCTGCAGTGTTAATCCTCACATGCCGATCATGACCAGTGATGTGAAGGCAGGGGCTGACAATCGATGACAATGTTGTGTCTTCTGACAGCAAGATAGTCACCCCAAAGACTTTACAGGAGCCAAAGATCTGCCACCATCAGCGCAAAGATGAAATTTGGAGGCACTATTTCTATTTTTAAAATCAACCCTCAGACAAGCAATAACATGGTAGGTTCCTGATGTTAAAAATACTTACAGCCAGATGATTAGAAATAAATCCCACTTATCTGAATGCATGCTTCAGATGGACATTCCAAAATTTACATTGTCTGCCCTAGCCACTTGTTTATGACATTAGATGAATGGAGATCTGATCTATAGCAATATAAATGGTCTAATCATAAATTCTATCTTCGTGACTCTATTGAGCTCCACATGCAGGCAGTTTGACTACCAAAATTATATTGTACATTGGCTATTTCGTCAACTGCACTTGAATATCTTCAGCAGAATTCAGGATAAGCAATTGCTTTGAGCCCCAGTACACCTGTATCCTGAATACAATCCTTGGCTTAATATGGTGGCACAGCACATTTTACCTCCAAGGTATTATAATACTGATGTGAAATTGTGCTTTGAATCCATGGTTGCCTCTTTAGAATGCTGGAAAAGGGCAAAAATTGCATTTCAGTGCAGAAAGCTCAAATGTAGATGTTGAAGTTTTGTCACGGAGAAAAACAAAACTAAGCAAAATTCAATCATCGCCCCCTCCCTTTCCCACAGCACCTTTCCATGCAAGCGCAGGAGATATATGACCTGCCCTTTTACCCCCTCTCCTCATCGCCCAAGGCCCCAAACACAATTTGCAGGTGAAACAGTGATTTAGTATTCTGTATTCGCTGCCCATGGTGTGATCTGTCCTACAATGGGGAGGCTAAATGATCATTTTGCGGAACACCTCCATTAAGTCTGCAAGCATGAATCCAAGCTTCCAGTCACCGGCAATTTTAATTCTCCATCTTGCCCTCACTCTGACCTCTCTGTCTTTGGCCTCCTGCAAGGTTCTAGCGAAGCTCAATGTTAGTTTGAGGAACAACTCCTCATCTTTCACTTAGACATTTTACAGACTTTTGGTCACAACAGTGAGTTCAACAATTTCAGACTGTAACCTCTGTCACCATTTTGTTTCCTTCCTGTTTGCAGGTTTTGGGGTAGAGGAACAATGGGATCTCAGACTGCAAATACACAGAGTACAAAGTTGGTCGACAGGTCAGCAAGGCCATAAATAAAACAAACTAAATACTAGGTTTTACTTCTGGAGGGATAGAATTGAAAATAGGGTAGTTATGCTAAACCTGTATCAAACCTTGGTTAGACCACTCTTGGGCCAGGATTTTGCCCTCATCGGGTGGGCTTGGCGGGAGCGGGTGGGAGCGGTCAGGAAGTCAACCACTGCCCGCGATTGGGGCAGGACCATGATTTCCTGCTGGTGGGCCAATTAAGGCCCGCCCAGCGTGAAACACTGGCTGCAGCGCTCAGTGCTGCCTGTATGGGAGGGGGGAGGAGGGTGAGTGAGAAACTTCATGCATGTGCGCGTGGGTGTGTGCAGGAAAAGCTTCCTGAGGCACAGAGCTGCCTCAGGGAGATGAAAATATAAAAAAATAAAGATAAAGAATTTTAAGGTGTTAAAAACATGTAAGTCACATGAGCAGGGAAATGTTAGAAATTAGTATGAAAATGTTTAATTTTTTTTAATGTCAGATCAAAACCACGGATGAGGTTTTGCAAAAAATGCAAAGGCCGCTCGGCCTTTTTTGCCTGCCCGCTAACGGTAAGGTTGGACGGGTAGCGAAAAAATTAATTCAATTACATTGTTAATGGCCTTAATAGGCCTTTTAATTGTCAGCGGACACGCTGCTGACACCCGACATCATTGTGTGTCATTTTATGCTCATTTGGGTCTGGCACGTGTCCGCCTGACGAGCTAAAAATTCTGGCCTTGGAGCACTGTGTGCAGTTCTGATCACTATTACAAAACGGATATGAAGGCCTTGGAGTGGGTGGAGAGAAAATTTATAAGGATGCTTGCAGAAATTCATGGATGCATATATCCTGAAAGGATGAAAAGGTTGGGTCTCATTTCTCTTGAAAACAAATTAGGCTAAATAAGGCTGAGGGATGACCTGTTAGAAATCTTTAAAATTATGAAAGGTCTTGATGGAGTGGAAACAGAGAGAATGTTTCCTCTTGTGGGGAAGAGCATAACTAAAGGCCACTAATATACCACAATCACCAAGAAATCCAGTAGGAAATTCAAAAGGAACTTCTTTACTCAAACAGTGGTAAGAATGTGGAACTCGCCACTGCAGGGAGTGGTTGAAACAAATACTATAGATACATCTAAGGAGAAACCAGACAAGCAAATGTAGGAGAAGGAAATAAGGGGTTACAATGATAGATATTAATGTGGGAAGTTAGAGTGGAGAACAAATATTGGTGTGGACTGGCTGAGCCGAATGGCTTATTTCTGTCACATATATCTTATGTAATCCTCCGTAACTCATTTTCTTTGTGTTTTTGCTTTCTCCAGAACTTGTAAAATCACAGGGAGCCGTGTCCAACCATTGGGGAGTTTTGCCTATGGCAAGAATGGGGTGAGGCATGTTGCCCAATATAAGACGGCAGACAGCCAATTTAAATATGTAAAG
Source organism: Cetorhinus maximus (assembly GCF_964194155.1). NCBI lineage: Eukaryota > Metazoa > Chordata > Chondrichthyes > Lamniformes > Cetorhinidae > Cetorhinus > Cetorhinus maximus. The sequence goes on along the minus strand of NC_135879.1, from coordinate 25,675,508 downwards.
GCACAGCTAAGGGCCATTTTATCAGGCCATCAGCATTTTTCCAGTGGTGGATTGACCCTTTACCCCATTGGGAGCCTGCCAGTTAAATGGAGCTAGCCTCCCAGCGGCAGCCAGGGTTGGGGGTGGGTGGGGAGGAAAGATTTTTTAAACATAGAAGAAGCCATGAGCAGGGAAGACAGCCTATAGGTAGGTGAATCCACACCTTCCCTCTCATACCCTTAACTCTAAAATCCAAGCTGAACCCATCCATGTGGAGATAATGATCAAGGCTCACAACTCAGTACCCCTCAGTATTCTGTTAACAGTTTATTGTACTAGCAATAGCTTACAAACATCAGTACCCTGCTCCCTTCAAGTTAAATCAATACTTAATGCTTCTCCCATAACTGCATCCAATCTGCCGATCACTCAGAGGAGTATGTTCCAATGAGTGTGAATGATTAACCATGGATGGAATTGACATTGCAAGTCACTGCCCATCCTGAAACATACATTTCTAATAGTGCAAAAAGCCCATGACAATGATTGCCGCAAGGATTCCTTTCTGTTTTTGATTATGCCTTCTTACATCTTGCAACAATCCTTCATCCTGAGTTCATGAATAGTCCATTCCTATATGAAACTGTTTTGACGGGGAAGATTCTGGCTTATCAGCATCATCAGACTGATGACTGAGTTTTGCTCTAACGAAAGAGTTTTAAAATTCATTTATGGGGCGTGGGCATCGCTGGTTAGGCCAGCATTTATTTCCCATCCCTAATCACCCTTGAGAAGGTAGTGGTGAGCTGCATTCTTGAACTGCTGTAATCCATGTGGTGTCAGTACACTCACAGTGCTGTTAGGAGGGAGTTCCAGGATCTTGATCCAGCGACAGTGAAGGAATGGTGATTTATTTCCAGATCAGGATGGTGAGAGTTCCAGGTGGTGGTGTTTCCATGTACCTGCTGCCCTTGTCCTTCTAGATGGTAGCAGTTGTGGGTTTGGAATATGCTGCTTAAGGAGACTTGGTGAGTTACTGCAGTGCATCTTGTAGATGGCACACATTGCTGACACTTTTCATCAGTGGTAGAGGGAGTGAAAGTTTGTGGAAGGGGTGTCAATCAAGCGGGCTGCTTTGACTTGGATGGGCTTAACATTTCTAAGGAATGTGGGTGCACACCCAGACACACTGGAACCCACAACTTGTTAGTTTGTAAGTATTATTTACAGTTCTACAATTTGGCCACAGAAGTACAATGTCAAAACAATCATTTAAATTTTGGATAGATGAATATAATTATGTGGCTGAGGAGCAACAGCAGAGGATCTATGGCAGGAGGAATTGCGATGGTGGTGGTGAGAGGGGAGTGGTTGGGGAAAAGGATAAAAACTAATAATAAATAAAAATAAATGAAATAAATAAATATTTTTTAAAAAACATTGGATTAAAAAAAGGTAAAGATGGAGGAAGGAGTTCATGGTCTGAAGCTGTTGAGTTCAATGTTAAATTCAGAAGGCTGTATAGCGCCTAATCGCAAGATGAGGTGCTGTTCCTCCAGTTTGCGTTGGGCTTCACTGGAACATTGCAACAGGCCAAGGATGGACATGTGGGCACGAGAGCAGGATGGGTGTGTTGAAATGGCAAGTGACAGGAAAGTCTGGGTCATGCTTGCGGATTGAGCGAAGGTGTTCCACAAAGCGGTCATCTAGTCTGTGTTTGGTCACCCCAATGTAGAGGAGACTACATTGGAAGCAGTGAATGCAGTAGCCCAAATTGAAGGAGGTGCAGATGAAAAGCTGCTTCACCTGAAAGGAGGGTTTTGGGCCTTGGACGGTGAGGAAGGAGGAGGTAAAGGGGCAGGTATTACATCTGGCCTTCTATTTTGCTCCACCTGCTCCACCCCCTTAAACAGTATAATATGCAACACATTTCTATTTTTCTTTAGCTCCGAAGAAGAGTCATATGGACTCAAAACGTTAACTTTATTTCTCTCTCCACAGATGCTGCTAGACTCGCTGAGTTTTTCCAGCATTTTGTTTTAATTCCTCCTTTAACTTGTTTCACTTCATCCAAATAAAAGGTGTGGCAATGGGTATCCACATGGGTCCCAGTTATGTCTGTCTTTATGTGGGGTATGTGGAACATTCCTTGTTTCAGTCTTACTTAGGCCCCCTCCCAAAACCCTTTTTTCAGTACACTGGTGACTGTATTGGTGCTGCTTCGTGCCCTTGTCCGGAATGGGAAAAATTAATCAATTTTGCTTCAATTTTCCACCCCTCTCTTACCTTCACACGGTCCATCTTCCACATTTCCCTTCCCTTCCTCAATTTCTCAGTCTCCATTTCTGGGCATAGACTATCCACCAATATTCATTACAAGACCACCGTCTCCTACAGCTACCTCGACTACATCTCCTCACACCCTGTTTCCTGCAAGGACTCCATTCCATCCTCCCAGTTTCTCTGTCTCCATCACATCTTTCCTGATGATGCTACCTTCCACAACAGCACTTCTGACATGTCTTCCTTCTTCCTCAGCCAAGATTCCCCGCACTGTGGTTGATGGGACTCTCAGCCATGTCCGACCCATTTCCTGCACCTCTGCCCTCACCCCTTCCTCTCCCTCCCAGGAACATGATAGGGTTCCCCTTGTCCTCACCTTCCACCTCACTAGCTTCCACATTCAAAGGATTATGCTCCACCATGTCTTCCAACTCCAGCATGATGCCACCATCAAACACATCTTCCCCTGCCCTCCCCTGTCAGCATTCTGTGAGGGTTCCCTCTGCAACACCCTGGCCCAGGCCTCTATCATCTCCAAACACCATTCCCTTCTCATGACCCTTCCTACACAATCGCAGGAGGTGAAATGCCTGCCCCTTTACCCCCTCCCTTTTCACTGTCCAAGGCCCCAACCGCTCCTTTCAGGTGAAGCAGTGATTTACTTGCACATCTTTCAATTTAGTTGACTGTATTTGCTGCTCGCAATACAGTGTCTTCTACATTGGAGAGTCCAAATACAGACTGGATGACCACTTTGCGGAACACCTTTGTTCAGGCTGCAAGCATGACCCTGACCTTCCCGTCGCTTGCCATTTCAATTCACCACCTTGCTCTCATGCTCACATTTCTGTCCTCGGCCTGCTGCAATGTTCTAGTGAAGCCCAGTGGAAACTGGAGGAATGGCATCTCATCTTCTGATTAGGCACTTTAAAACCTTTTGGACTCAACATTGAATTCAACATTTTTAGACCATGAACTCTGTCCTCATTTTTGAATTTTATCTCCCAAGTGCCAGTCTGTATCTTGTTCTCATGTTTTTGCTTTCTGACACTGCTGACACTTTATTCTGCTATTAACACCTACTCTGGGCCATTGCTTTGCTTTTAATACTATCATTAATACTCCTTTTTTCCCATGATACCTTTATCATTTAACCTCCCCCACCCTCTAACCTATCCCTGACCTGCTCTTTAGCTCCACATGCCCCTCCCCCTTTTTCAACAGCATAAAACCCATCACATTCCTACCTCTCTTCAGTTCCGAAGAAGAGTCATATTAGACTTGAAACCTAACTCTGTTTCTCTCTCCAAGATGCTGCCAGATCTAACGTTTCGAGTCTGTATGACCCTTCTTCAGAGCTCGAAACGTTAACTCTGTTTCTCTCACCACAGATGCTGTCAGACCTGCTGAGTTTTTCCAGCATTTTCTGTTTTTATTTCAGATTTCCAGCAACTGCAGTGTTTTGCTTTTATGCTGTCAGATCTTGTTGAGTTTTCCTGCACTTTTTATTTTTATTGCTAGCCTTTCTGCCATATTCCCTTTAGTACTTTGTGCTTTCATTTTATCAACAATCCTATATTGTAAAACCCAATCAAAATCCTTTGAAAGTTCATACATGAAACATTGACCGCATTTTGTCTAACAGTACACTCCTATGTTACCTCAAAGAACTCTATTAAGCTTTTCAGGCATGGTTTACCTCCCATGAATCCATGTTATCTGTCATTAGTTAAACTGTCTGTCCAGGTGAGGATTCTAGCAGCGCATAAGAACCTGGTAAATATATACTTGATTTCTTTGTGCTCCATTGTTGGGTATCAATCTGAATTCTTGTTACATTTATAATGAGGGTAATTTTAAAATTTATGACTGGACAATAGGAGACAGTGAATTACCAACATTTATCATAATATCGCCTGACCTTCTTCTCCAAGTTGCTGAAAAATAAACTGAGTGAGATGTAAAATGTGCTGCCAATTCAGTACCACCCAGTTTCACTTGGCGATATAAATTAATATTCTCTTTGATGTACGCTTTTCAGTGATCTGATTCTAGTTCCCTGTTTTAAATGTGAATGAATTGGTGTCACTTATCCCTATCTTAATGAGATTCAGTTGAGTATGTGTGCAATAGAACAAGCTCTTATTTACATTACCAGAATCCAGCTCCAGTCGCACCAAACGCTGCAGCAGTAAAGTACCGTCTTTACAAGCTAATCCATGCCAAGGAAGCAGCTTGGTCACAATTCCTACAGTAAATCATCAGTCACTACAAATTTTCCATTGTGCCTCTAGTCACTGCCTTCCCGATTCATTTTAAACATGTCACATGCTTCCACTGACAGTACATTGAGCATCAGCAGTTCCATGGTCACTGCACAGTCACTGCTGTCATAACACATAGATGAGACCCTATATGATTAAGAAATTGCCTTATTTAATCTTATCAGGCCACTTGCATAAGTATCGGTTCTACCAAATTATTTCCAAAGACTTTTGGGGATTCAATGAAGTTCTACAAAACATTTTATTGATACGTTATAGGCTACTATGATGAAATGCATTAATCATTTTGGAATACATTTTAATGTTCCTTATTCTGTATGTGATAACTATGAAGTATTTTTGTCTCTGGCATGCCATGGTATTGCATCCTTTCTTCCTTTTCAATGGAAATTGGGTTAAAACTCAGCTGAAGAAAATGGCCTAGATTATCATGATACAATGGGGTAGACTTTCCTATTGTCTTTCATGGGCCTGGTACAAGCCTGTTCTGTGTTCTAATGCTGACAAAGGGGCAGAATGTTAACCCTTCAGGTGGTCCATCTCAGGCGCATGGGCGCATGGAATGTACTGCGCATTGAAATGAGCTTGCCACTAACATCAGATGAGTTCAAGTGCAAGCGAACTGAATTTCAGACCCCAATGGCAAAAGCACAGGTGGCTAAAGAGAGAGCAGTGCAGCTATGATTGGAGGAACAGTGAGCACGGGAAAGAGGAAATCTCCGATTTGAGGAGCAGTGAACGTGGGAGAGGGAGAATCTGTGATTGGAGGAGCATTGAACTTAAGCGGAGAGGTGTGTGTTGGGAAGTGAGCAATGCAGAGCCAACCTTCCTAGAATCAGCATCAATCTCCTGGTGGCTATTGAAAGCAATCTGGGAGATTTTAAAACATTATTTAAAGCAAATAAATTAATATGCATAATAATTATACTCAGAAGCTCATGATTCATTGTAAAGCGGTGATCTGATGGCGTACTTGGCAGCATGATGACATAAAAATTTAAACTGGTACTAAAGTTGATTGTGCTCATGAATGTCATTGAGTTGGAGAGGGGGTGAGGACTCAGCAGCAGGTGCTTTAAAGGGCTGTCATCTGAATGCGTTTCCAGCAGGTGCCCAGCAATGCCTGAACAAGTCAATTCTAAACAAGAATAGCAACACAAAGTACTTTTGTTCATTTGTGTGCATCAAAGAAACTCATCCCCTCCCCTAGTGTCCGGGGCTTTGGACTTTGATCCCCATCCCACCTCAGGATGGGCTCAGGGCTCATCCACTTGTACCACTCTGCTGGGATTCCGTTACGTCACTTCTGTTGACGTCTTCCAGAATTTGTCCAGCCGGAATTGGCGACCTAAGGAGAGGTTGTGCTTCGGAAGGTGAAAACACATTGGATTCAACGGTCAAGGGCTCTGGAAGGGGCAGAGACCTGGATGTGTTCCCTGGTAGCGGAATGGGGCCTACAGAGCATCTGGTTGCTAGCCCTGGATCAAAGTAAGACTTGGAGTGGTCCCATTCAGCAACTCAATGGCCCAGGCCTCAATGTGGAGCCAAATGACCCAGAAAGGCTGACAACAGCTAAAGGTCACAAACCCAGAGGACACAGTCCATCATAACCAGATAAACACACAGTCTGGAATGAAGCTGATCAATGGATTTATTCTCAATATGTATCAGGTGTGAAGGCTTATAAAGCAGATTGTGTTATTGATTATATGTATGGACAATGACCTACCTTTAACATTGACTGGGCCACATATACCTGCCTGGAAATCACAGGTTGATTGAAGTTGCCCAGGTTAATGAGTACTGAATGAGAGACAAGGCTATGAGAGTTTAATTTCTTTGTTTGGCAAAATGAGTGGATATTTAAGGTTGCTTATGATCTAAGCCTAGATTTTCAAGCTGTGTGCATTCTCCCCACTCCTCTCACTTTTCAGCTGCTTTCCTGACAGTGTGAACTCTTGTGTTGGGAAAGAGGAGCTAAATGTCCAGGTGTGGGATGGGTGAGGAGAGGGAGAGCAGGACGAGTGATGAGAGGGAGAATGTAACATGTGCAAAGTATCAGAATGGAATGTCTGTGAGGAGGGGAGGAGAATGGGACCAGTGCAAAGAGGTGTATATTGAGATGTGAGAGATTGATGTGTAATGTGACTTGTTAGTGGAGAGGTGAATTGGGATCAATGAGAGGTAAAAGTGAGTCAGCACAGAGCACAGAGAGGAGCCCAGCAGGGTTAAAAAGGAACGGCAATGAGGGAGAATTCAGTTTTGATCAGGCAATTTGAAAAAAACACTACTTTCACTCGTTGCTGAATCGTTAACTAAATTTAACTAAATTAGTGATTATGGGCTGAATTTTACATTGACAGTGGGCTCCCCATGCCCCAGCGTAAATTTTGGAGGTGAGCCGCCTCCACTTGCCCGACTTTAATTTTTTTGGGTGACAGCCCTTTAATTTGTATGTGACAGGACTTTCGCCCATCTCCAATTGGAGGCTGGCAGCTCGGCACACAAGCAGTGCCAAGCAGGTATGGTGGCCACTGCTGGTACTGCAGGTAGGCCTAGGAGGTGGGAGGTCAGTGAAGGGCTTGGACATCCAGGTGCATCTAGAATCTCTCCACAACTGGGCTAACAGGTCCTACCGAGAGTGGGGTTGCGGGGGGAAGCAGGTTGGACAGGGCAGAGGGTGGGTGGACACGGGGAGGCAAAATTGTGGGAGGGGGGCTTCCAATTGACAAGGGAGGTCCAAGAAGGAGGCAGCTTCCCTTTCACTGACCAGCAGCTGGCTGGGTTAAACCTGCCAGGCTACACGTTGGGTGCAGGACTCTCCCACCGCACGTTATACTCTTTGAGGATAACAAATTAACAATTGAAGGGACACGTTAACAAAAGGCCAAATAAACAAATTAAAGGGGCAGCCCCTTAAAGGCAAACTGCAACAAAAAAACAAAACAACATAGGAAACTTACAAAGGTCAAACCAAAACGTGATTGTGGTGGTCAATGATGCACCCCAGTCCCCGCGGTGCCCACCAGTCATAGAAGGCCTCTAACATCGCATGCTCCATCTCCATGGATATCCGGCCGCTGAAGAGGGGCAGACAGTCAGGTTGGACAACCATCTTGATCGCCCACTGCTTGCTCTCCTCCCTTTCCACACCGGGTGCCCAGAGATTAGGATCATGGGACTGAAGTGCAACCAAAAGTTAAGTACTAAATTTTTAAGATAACTAAAAAGGGAGCACCGCACACTATATCAGAGCAGTGGTGGGATAAGGCCTTAATTGGTCATTAATTGCCCAGCTAAGGGCCTCAGTTAGGCCATGGGCAGGTGACCTACCCAATGCCTCCCCTGCCATAAAATCGTGGGGGGTGGGGGAGGACAGGCAGACTGGTGGTGGGTATGCCACCGATGGTGCAGTGCCCTAATTGACGGGTCTACCCACCTGTTTTCCTGCCCACAGGCGGCCCATAAAATTCAGCCCTTAAATTTGCTAAAAGAGCAATGGGAAAGTTTCAGAGAAATTGTTTTATGCTGAGGCTTGTTTGGACATGGAATGGCTTACCAAAGACAATGGTGGGGATATAATCCATAACAGCTGCTAAAATAAAAGTGGATAAATATTTGTAAAATTAAAACATAAAAGGTATGGGCAAAGGGCAGGGTGAAGTGACCAAGTGAATAATTCTTTAAGAGAGCTGGATTAGGCAAAATAAGCTGAATGGCCTCCTTCTGTGCTGTGAAATTATATGATTCTATATGTGCTTTCCCACCACAAGATTGACCTACAGCTGAATAAATTCCCACTAGCCTGTCCAGGATGCAGACAAATTCCCACTATTACATTACATAAGGATAGGATGTATACTCAGCTGGGTACTTGACTTCGCCCGCTGCTTTTTCTGAACTTGAAACTCTCCAAGACAGTGCAATGATGTGTATTTAGCCTACCTTTCCAGCACTATCCAACTGCTGGCCAGGGCACTCAAAATCTACCCCCGTAGAATCATCGAGTTGTTTTTTTATTCATTTATGGGCCTCACTGGCTAGGCCAGCATTTATTTCCCAATCCTAATTGCCCTTGAGAAGGTGATGGTGAGCTGCCTTCTTGAACTGCAGCAGTCCATGTGCTGTAGGTACACCCAGAGGGCTGTTAGGAAGGGAGTTCCAGGATTTTGACCCAGTGACAGTGGAGGAATAGCAAAAATAGTGTGCGATTGGGAGGGGAGCTTGGAGGTGGTGGGGTTCCCATGCATCTGTTGCCCTTGTCCTTGGTAATAGAGGCCATGGGTTTGGAAGGTGCTGTCGAAGGAGCCTTGGGTGAGTTGCTACAGGGCATCTTGTAGGTGATATACACTACTGCCACTGTGCATCGGTGGTGGAGGGAATGAATGTTTAAGGTGCTGAATGGGGTGCCAATCAACCAAGCTGCTTTGTACTGGATGGTGTCGAACTTCTTGATCGGTGTTGGAGCTGCACTCAGCCAGACAATTGGACAGTATTCCATCACAACTCTGTCATGTACCTTGTAGATGTGGACAGGTTTTGGGGAATCAATAGGTAAGTTACTCTCCACAGAATTCCCAGCTTCTGACCTGCTCTTGTAGCCACAGTATTTATGTGGCTATTCCAGTTCAATTCCTGGTCAATGGTAACCCCCAGGATGTTGAAAGGAGGGATTCAGCAATGGTAATGCCATTGAATGTCAAGGAGAGATGGTTAGATTCTCTCTTGTTGGAGATGGTCATTGCCTGGAACTTGTGTGACATGAATGTTACTTGCCGCATATCAGCCCAAGCCTGAATATTATCCAAGTCATGTTGCATATGGGCATGGATCTCTCCAGTATCTGAAAGTTGTGAATGGTGCTGAACATTGTGCAATCATCTGTGAACATCCCCACTTCTGACCTTATGATGGAATGAGGGTCATCGATGAAACAGCTGAAGATGGTTGGGCCTTCGACACTACCCTGAGGAACTCCTGCAGTGATGTCCTGGGACTGTGATGATTGACAGCCAACAACCACAGCCACCTTCCTTTGTGCTAGGTATGACTCCAACCAGCAGAGAGTTTCCCCCCTGATTCCCATTGACTCCAGTTTTGCTAGGGATCCTTGATGCCACATCCGGTCAAATGCTGCTGTGATGTCAAGGGCGATCACTCTCGCCTCACCTGTTGAGTTCAGCTCTTTTATCCATTTTTGGACCAGGACTGTACTGAGCTCAGGAGTTGAGTGGCCCTGGCAGAACCCAAATTCCATGTCACTGAGCAAATTATTGCTGAGTAAGTGCTGCAGCACTGTCGATGACCCTTTCCATCACTTTGCTGATGATTGAGAGTAGACTGATGGGGCGGTAATTTGTTGGGTACGATTTGTCCTGCTTTATGAGGACAGGATATACATAGGCAATTTTCTACACTGCTGGGTAGATGCCAGTGGTGTAGCTGTACCAGAACAGCTTGGCTAGGGCACGGTAAGTTCTGGAGCATGAGTCTTCAGTATTATTGTTGTAATGTTGTCAGGGCCCATAGCCTATGAGGTATTCAGTGTCATATGGAGTGAATTGAATTGGCTGAAGACTGGCATCTGTGATGCTGGGGACCTCAGAAGGAGGCCGAGAAGGATCCATCCACTCAACACTTCTGGCTAAAGGTGCTGCAAATGCTTCAGCCTTGTCTTTTGCACTGATGTGCTGGGATTGAGGATATTTGTGGAGCCTCCTCTGCCTGTTAGTTGTTTAATTGTCCACCACCATTCATGACTGGATATGGCAGGATGCAGAGCTTAGATCTGATCCGTTGGTTGTGGGATCGCTTAGCTCTGTTTATCACATGCTGCTTCTGCTATTTGGCATGCAAGTAGTTCTGTGTTGTAGCTTCACCAGGTTGACACCTCATTTTTAGGCATGCCTGGTGCTGCTCCTGGCATGCCCTCCTGCACTCTTCATTGAACCAGGGTTGATCTCCCAGCTTGATGGTAATGGTAGACTGGGGGATATGCGGGGCCATGAGGTTACAGATTGTGTTCGAGTGCAATTCTGCTGCTGCTGATGGCCCACAGTGCCTCATGGATGCCAAGTTTGAGTTGTTAGATCTGTTCAAATTCTCACCCATTTAGCACGGCGGTAGTGCCACACAACATGATGGAGGGTATCCTCAATATGAAGATAGGACTTTTGTTTTATTCATTCATGGGATGTGGACTTTGCTGGCTAGGCCAGCATTTATTGCCCATCCCCAGTTGCCCTTGGGAAGGTGGTGGTGAGCTGCCTTCTTGAACCGCTGCAGTCCACGTGGTGTGGGTACACCCATGGTGCTGTTAGGAAGGGAGTTCCAGGATTTTGACCCAGCGACAGTGAAGGAACGGTGATATATTGCCAAGGACTGTGCACTGGTCACTCCTACCAATACTGTCAGATACATCAGACCAATACTGAACAGATGCATCTGCAACAAGTACATTGGTGAGGGTGAGGTCAAGTATGCTTTTCTCTCTTGTTGGTTCCCTCACCACCTGCCAAAGATCCAGTTTAGCAGCTCTGTCCTTCAGGGCTCGGTTAGTAGTGGTGCTACCAAGCTATGCTTGGTGATGGACATTGAAACCCCTCACCTTGAATACATTCTGTGCCCTTGCCACCCTCAGTGCTTCCTCCAAGTGGTGTTCAACATGGAGTAGTACTAATTCATTAGCTGAGGGGGACAGTGAGTGAGAACCAGTAGGAGGTTTCCTTGCCCATGTTTCACCTGACGAATGAGACTTCATGGGCTCCAGAATTGATGTTGAGGACTCCCAAGGCAAGTCCCTCCCAACTCTATACCACTGTGTTGTGCCACCTCTGGTGGGTCTGTCCTGTCAGTGGGATAGACAAACCCAGGGATGGTGATGGTTGTGTCTGGGACATTGTCCATAGGTATGATTCTGAGTATGACTACATCAGGCTTGACTAGTCTGTGGGACAGCTCTCCCACTTTTGGCACAAGCCCCCGCCCAATGTTAGTGAGGAGGGCTTTGTCGGGTCAACAAGGCTGGATCTGCCATTGTCATTTCCAGTGCCTAGGTCAATGCCAGGTGGTCTGTCCGGTTTCATTCCTTTTAGACTTTGTAGCGGTTTGATACAACATTGAGGTCTGCTAGGCCATTTCAGAGTCAACCACATTGCTGTGGGTCTTCAGTCACATGTAGGTCAGACCAGATAAGGACTGCAGATTTCCTTCCCTAAAGGGCATTATTGAACAATCGACAATGGTTTTGTGGCCACCATTAGACTAGCTTTTAATTCCAGATTTATTAATTGAATTTAAATTCCACCAGCTGCCATGGTGCAATTTGAACCCATGTCCTCAGAGCATTAGCCTGGGCCTCTGGATTACCCGCACAGTGACATTACCACTATGACTATAGCAATGCAGAAGGAAATGATTCAGCTGATTATGCTGAGGTAGCTCCCTCACATGGTTGTCAGCTGCGATTAACTGTATTCCTGGCGATTTCATCACATGACTTGCTCCACACTCCAACCATCAGTCTGCCGACAAATCTATCCTTGTGACACACTGCCTTCCTGGAAAGCAAAAGGACTCATTATCCAAATGGATGATGCTTGACGGTCAGCCAAACAGTTTTTTCCCCCCATTTTCAATATTTTTATATCTGGGAAAGAGAAATATTCAAAGAAAGTGGCAAAACAAAAGAGTATTCTTTCATGTTCTGATGATTTCTCACCAGGGTTGTACACAGCAGTGTCCTGGAGATTGATCTTCAATTCCTGGGGACTCCAGGCCAATCCTGGAGGGTTGGCAACCCTACTCCCTCACTGTAATTATATACATTGAATCTCATTTCTCCATCCTTGCCCCACATCCTTTTCAATTTTCAATCTGATCCCCTCTCAAATGCTTCTTTTGATACTTAATGTGAACAGTTCTTTCCTGCCTCTCCTTTTATGGTTTGCTGTTAATGAAACTTTCTGATTCCCTAGCCAATGGAATTCATTTTTTTCCATTTAATATTTGTGAGAAATGAAAGTTCTACCTTGTTTAACATACCAAAGTAAAATGCAGTTAATTGATTATGGATGCAATACAGCTATGTTGATCAAAAGATGGTCAATGTGAATCAATATGGACCAGTGCACTCAAACTGGAGCCACTTAAAGGGCTGTTTTGTGCCTCAAAAGGACTAAAAGCAGCAATGAGATTATAAAATAGCTGAAACTTTGATTACGTAATATTGACATGATGCAGTCCAGAGCACGAACGTAAAATCAGAGCAAATTACAGAAAATACAACTTTACAAAATTATTTTCAACACTTTTTAAAAAATGCAATCACCGTATAATAGTCTTTCATTCACATCTTGGCCACTGAACAACATTATTGATAAAATAATGACAATATCATCAGCATCACAACACTGATTTTAGAAAGATGATGCAGCATATTTGGAATCTTAAACGAGTCCAATTCAGAACATAATAAACTTTGGCAGCTCAAACACAGCTCCAAAGAGAAAGGCTTCTATCAGTTTTAATATATACTCTTAGGGTTAGATGATTAATTCTAGTATTCTTTCTTTATTTTATTCTTCTATTGCACATAAAACAGTATCAGTTTCCCAAAAGTAAACCAATCAATGTATGTACAATTTGTGGCAAAAACTTAAGAGGTAAAAAAGTTCCGTTCTCATCAATCTGTCCAAGAGCAAATAATGGTGCCAGGACTGGACCATGAGGTCCTTGCAGATCATAGGAATAGCCTGCTGTTCCAGTGCTTACTGTTGTTATTCAAGTCCATGGCAAGCTTCTGGCTATTCCAATATTGTGCAGCATGCAATCACAATGAGGACTTGGGATTGCCCATGTCTCTTGTTGTGCCTGTTCTCCTTTGTGGAACATGATCTGTGCAAATATGCCAACAGCCAGGGTTGCAGTGTGTAACTGATATCTCGAGGAGACAGCTGTCTGGTCTCTTTCAAGAAACTTTGTTGTGTTTGATAGCCTCAGGTTAAAATATTACATGTGCTCCAGGGAAGTGAGGATTGAAATGAATTGTATGAGGGCAGGTCTGGATTTGGCTGTGATGGCTTCCGCGATGAAACATCACATTGACACACTCTGTCTGGACGCATGAAGCAAAACTACTTGGAGAAGGTATTAAGCTGTTGCCAACTTGGGAACACTATCCATCAAGGCTGATTGGATATTCCCAGCGAGGAGCAGCGTTCACAGTTTGTGCTGATCAAGAAATCGTGGGTTCACAGGCCTCTGATTTTCCATCCATTAAATGAATGTAGGATAAATTGGTTTCTGCAGGCCTGCAGTTTTCCAACTGGTGATTCCTGAGATACTACTTCTCATTGGGAGTGACATTTCTGAAATGAGTCCTAGTGCTTTCAGAAGGGGTGAATAAGGGGAGTAAAAGAAAGAGAAAAAAATGTTTGTTCAGATATTTCCAGGAAGTTTGAAGGCTGTCATACTGACCTCAAACAACCCAAAGGCATTCTGAAAAGACTCTTGTATGAATCTCCCCAAGATGATTTAATTTTGTATTTTATGCTATTACCTGACCTCCGTGAAATGCAAAATAACTTCTTTATATATCTTTGTCTCAAACACACATATTTTTGAAAGAATGATTGGTCTTGCCATTGCCACTGTCTCTGTGAATGTTTCAGTAAGTTTTTTTTTAAGAAGATCTCACCCCGCATCAAGATCTATCCCCTGAGCAAGGCTGGTCAGCCAATTTGACCTTTCTCACTGTAGATAATTTGGAGTTGATGATTCCCACATTGACAAGTCTGCTCCCACGCTGAGTGATCTCCCACGCTATGGCTGGCTGTTTCTGCTCTCCATGACCTGCCAGAGGAAGTCATCTCTTAAAAAAAACTAAAACCAGTGAAAATGGAGCAAGCATAATGAGCTATGAGGGAAAATCTATTGCAAGGTCTTGGAATCTGACTCCACATAGGTGAAAAGCAAGAATCTGAGGAAGAACTACAAAGATATATGAGCTTTACTGTTTGACAAAGTGAGCTGGAAGAGGAACAGCGAAGCTGAGATAGGTATGAGATGTGATATTCAAGCGATTTAATATGCACCAGTCAGAAAATGTATCATTAAGAAATAAAAGTGGGAAGACACTAATAGTGACAGTGAACTTCACATATATTTTTGTTGCTGTCTCACACATGTATACAGTTGACCTCTGAGTTAGCTGAAACGGCTTCTTAAATTTACAAATGAAGTCTTTTTTAGCCTAATATGAGATTTTTGAACAAGAGAAAAACATCTGGTGTTTTTATACCACAATGCAGTACAGAACATCTTAAGAACCATTAGATGAACTAACTAACAGCGAAGTAATAAACTGACAAGTAATTAGACTTATCCTATAGCCTCTTAGTGTAGCAGCAAACCATTTTTAATTTATCAGGAGTGCAGTTCAGGGTTAACTTAGCCAGGTTTTAATTACAAACTGCCCTGACAGCCTGTTAAAGGGCCAATTTTCTTTTGTGGGCATGAAAGGAAACATCAGTAAGGAATCTGTGATCTTTCTATCAGGCGTGAATTTGATTACTTCGCCACAGGACTGCTTTGTACTAATCATTAGGAAGTGAACAGCACTATGACAACTAAAGGCCCTATTTTCAAAAATGCATTGACCCTTCATGCTGTATGACTTGTAGTGTATGGTCACATTAGATTGAGAATGTAATGATGAATCCTAATGTGAAGTAGCAATAACAAACAGATACTTCATTTATTTGCCATACTATGGTCATTCCCCTCTGAATACTGTGTAGCAAGCAAGATGCCACTCAGCAGTTCCAATCCCAGACTACTCCTATGCAGCTACAAGCACCTGCACACCGATGTGCTGAAGTACATTCAAGTAATCAAATCTTGCATCATGTGGCCCTTTTTCAAAATTGATGACTGTGGTTTGATGGTAGAATAAAAATTAATTCTTGAGCTCAACGTCCTTTAGTCATTCTTGGTGTATGGTAATATTTTGCAACGTTTCTTGGCTGTGGCTTGGTTCTTTCATGATTTGGTCAGGTCTTTAAGCCAATTCAGGCACTATAGCTTCCATTGATGTGCCCTGTATCACAGAGACTGTATATTGAGACTGCACCCCTGATTGTCGACACTACCTGGAGCAGCCCAGCTGGAAGAGAAATCCTGTTCAAGGATCTTGTCAGTGTAAGATTCATATGTTTAAAAATAATCAAAGATGATTGTTAAAAAGGGATTATTGTGAACAATAAATACTCCAATTACAATTTGCTTTTACATAAATATTTGCATAATATGCATGCACTGTCTTAATACATATACTAGCTTTTCAAAGGATATGTACATATTCTTAGTGTATAATCATTTGCTTTTGTATAAATTCAGAATAGTAATTTTCTATGTTCAATATGAATAAATTGTTGCGATATATTTCTTTATCTTATGTTTAGCTTAACATGACTCTTGTCCTTATGTCAACATATGAGGGGTAATTTTAACTCTTGGGCAGGAGCCAGCAGAATCGGAGTTTCAATTGGATGCCAGGTTTGCTTTAACAGCCCAGTCAATTAACATCGCGCCATTCAGATGTTTACCTGAAATGTGCATCCAGAGGCATCTTGCCGTGCTTGGGCCTAAGGAGATCTTCCAGCCCTTAGACTACCAATCCAGCAGTCAGGAAATTGGAGGGTGGGTGGGTTCAGAAGGGTAGCAAGAAGGGCAGCCATTGGTGGCTGCAGCTTAACTACTTTCTGTGTGAGGCCTGGAGGCACAGAGAACTTCTCTGGGCATCACAAAGAACCTTGAATAGTACTTCCATCAGGTTTTACAGAGTAAAACACCCACCCACATTGGCAATTCTACTCAATAAGCATTTAAAGTAACTTTGGGGTCCAATGTGAGTGATAGGACTTTATTTGCATATATTTAACTCTTGTCTTAGGTCGGAATCTATGCTTATGGGTCAATCAGTCCAGGATACATTGAATCTTTGTTGTTCTGTCACTATCAGAGACCGCATCTTCTACTTTCATTTCTCCACCATTGGTGGCTAGGCTTTTAGTTGCCTATGTTTCAAAGCTCTGGAATTCCCTTGCTAAACCTATCCATCTCTCTCTCTCATCCTTTAAGAAGCTCCTTAAAACCTACCTCTTTGACCAAGTTTCTATCCTCATATCTCCTTATGTGGCTGTGGTCAAATTTTGACTTATGATGCACCTGAGAAACGCCTTGAGACATTTTGTGACATTAAAGGCACAATATGAATACACATTGTTGTTGTAGTTGAGATATGTGAAAAGGTGTGTTAATCTGCAAAAACAATAACTGATGAAAACTGAATGATGCTTTGTTTGGTTATTTCTTCACTGCAATGTAACATTCATTGAATGTTTTCCAGCATGGATGAGGTAAGGAAGGTAAGGTACTGTCCACCAATATCCATTACAAGCCTACTGACTCCCACAGCTACCTCGACTACAGCTCCTCACACCCCGCTTCCTGTAAGGACTCCATCCCATTCTCTCAGATCCTTTGCCTCCGTCGCATCTGTTCTGATGATGCTACCTTCAAAAACAGTTCCTCTGACATGTCCTCCTTCTTCCTTAACCGAGGTTTTTCCACCCACGGTCGTTGACAGGGCCCTCAACCGTGTCCGGCCCATCTTCCGCGCATCCGCCCTCACGCCTTCTCCTCCCTCCCAGAAACATGATAGGGTCCCCTTGTCCTCACTTATCACCCCACCAGCCTCCACATTCAAAGGATCATACTCCACCATTTCCGCCAACTCCAGCATGATGCCACCACCAAACACATCTTCCCTTCACCCCCCCTGACGGCATTCCGTAGGGATCGTTCCCTCCAGGACACCCTGGTCCACTCCTCCATCACCCCCTACTCCTCAACCCCCACCTATGGCACCTCCCCATGCCCACACAGAAGATGCAACACCTGCCCCTTCACTTCCTCTCTCCTCACCGTCCAAGGGCCCAAACACTCCTTTCAAGTGAAGCAGCATTTCACTTGCATTTCCCCTAACTTAGTCTACTGCATTCGTTGCTCCCAATGCGATCTCCTCTACATTGGAGAGACCAAACGTAAACTGGGCGACCGCTTTGCAGAACACCTGCAGTCTGTCCGCAAGAAAGACCCAAACCTCCCTGTCGCTTGCCATTTTAACACTCCACCCTGCTCTCTTGCCCACATGTCTGTCCTTGGCTTGCTGCATTGTTCCAGTGAAGCCCAACGCAAATTGGAGGAACAGCACCTCATCTTCCGACTAGGCACTTTACAGCCTTCGGACTGAATATTGAATTCAACAACTTTAGATCTTGAACTCCCTCCCCCATCCCCACCCCCTTTCCGTTTCTTTCCCCTCCCTTTTGTTTTTTCCAATAATTTATATAGATTTTTCTTTTCCCACCTATTTCCATTATTTTTACATCTATAACTGTAATGCCCTGTCAGTCTTCCCACCCCACCCCCACTAGAGCTGTACCTTGAGTGTCCTGCCATCCATTCTTAATTAGCACATTCTCTTAGATAATATCACCACCTTTTACACATCTTTGTTCCTATGTCTGTGACATCTTTTGATTATCTGCTGCTATCACTGCTTGCTTGTCCCTACTACCACCCTCCCCACCCCCCCACCCCCCTAACTTCTCTCCCCTCACCCCACCCCCCACCTTAAACCAGCTTATATTTCACCCCTCTCCTAACTTTACTCAGTTCTGCTGAAGGGTCATGAGGACTCGAAACGTCAACTCTTTTCTTCTCCGCCGATGCTGCCAGACCTGCTGAGTTTTTCCAGGTAATTCTGTTTTTGTTTTGGATTTCCAGCATCCGCAGTAGTTTTTTGTTTTTATCTCTGAGGTAAGGAAAAGTTAGGTGTCAATAAAGCCCCGCCATCTTCATTTTCCAAAGAATATATGGATGCCTGGAGGAGTTGCCCTTTTAGCATTTTGCACTCACACAGAGGACAAGATGCAGATATATGTTTCAAAAGAGAACTGGGCACAGGAGATTAACATGTCAAATGGATATGTGATGTTTCTGAACATTATTGAGCATTTTGTTTTTCAAACCTATTTTGCTTGTTTTTTTCCTACCAAAATGGCAAAGCAATCTCTATGATTTTGGTAGAAGAATTGTCCATACCTGCCCATGGAAAATTGATAAATGTAAAATGAATGCCCGATCCAATCTTGTCAGATCCCTGCTGGATGCTTTAAGTTAAAAAGACTTCTAGCTTCCTTTCAACTCCACCGTCAGCAGTTTCAACACATGATCTTTCATCTACTTTTCCTTCCCATGTGTAGAGCTTTATGCTTGTCTGCACTAGAGCTCATTGTGATTTTTCTACCCACTCACATTCTTCATTTTCATATTCTGAGCTGTCTCTTTCACTGCCCCTTCAAGTTTGGTATCTTCTGAAATTTTGACCAATTTGCATTGACTTTCTGATGTTAATCCACGTTATTGATGTGAATTACAAGCTGTAGTGGTACACCGCTCAGCGCACGTTTTATTTGTTCTTGGATATAGCTGACAGTATGGCAAGGAAATGCTTACTGGCCGTTATGAGTTCACCACAAAATATGGCACTGGAGTTGCATATCAGCCAGTCTGGACAAAGGTGGCAGATTTCCTTCCCTTAAAAACACTATTGATCCAATTAAAATTTTAGAGCACCAATTTGGAAGATTTCAAGGTAAACTTTTGGCACCCATCAGTAAATGACCAAATTTACTGAATTCAGTTTCCCACCTACCATTGTGGGATTTGCATTCCTGACCTCTGAGGCACTAGTCCAGTATCGCAAACTCTAAACGACCACACTTTTTGACTTTACTTTTCTAATATGTATTTAATGTTTCCTATCCTTCAACCTGTTTCCTATCCATCCTCAGAATTTACCCTGAATCCTCACGGGTTTGAGTTTAACTAATAGCTTTTGTGAAGGACTTTATCTTAAGCATTTTGGCAGTTCAGGCTGAGTTTCTAATAGGGCTTATTACACTCCACTGGTGTTACTTGCTCAAAGAATTTGAGAAGCTTGGTCAGATGTAATTTTCTTCTTCAGAGCCCATGCTGACTGCTGTTTACTTAGCTATTACCAGTGTCCTTCGAGTTTACTCCAACTCTTTTTCTTCTTTAGCTTGTTTCCAAGAAAATAAGGCGGAAAGGAGCTCTTTCTTAAAATAATCTGGATAGTTAAAAAGCCATACCTTCTCCTCGAAAACACATAATTTAAAAAATAGAAATCATGCTGTTAATTCCAACACAGCCCCTCTGGCACATTCCATCACAAGCTGCCTTTAATATATTGTTATTTTCACAGTTCTGTTTGCACCGATGGAAAAACAGTATTTGTGTCAATAATTGGTGGATAAAAGTGAATATAACGTTGGCCATATTGCTTGTTTCGAATGAGAAACCATTAAAATATTGTGGTCTACATGAGAGGACGTATATGTTTATCATTATACTCTCTTACTCTCTACACAATTCCTTACAAACTCAGGCATGGCTTATAAAATGTCTGCTAATTTATTTTTAAATGTGAGGATGGTGATTTAAGTGATATAATACCGTACTGAGTTAATTTGAGTTATAAGCTTATTGGCGCTGTGATAATACATTAGTCTTACGAAAAGATATCACCTTTACACTGTTTCTCTTGCAGGTACAGATAGAATTACAAGACAAAATTCCCTTTCCCTATGCTTTAAGCATAGCAGATGACACCTGCAGGAAACTTTGCCATCTGGTAAAGTATTAAAATAGGTATTTCTGTATGAGGAGGGTACGGCTGAAAGCTCGGTCATTACTGAAGTGTGACTGTCTGCCAGACTGCTGAGTAGCTCATTCACCTGCCGTGTTTTCATGAAAGTGTCTGTACTGTTCGCCTGGCACATGTTGTGGGACCAGAAGCATTCCCCTAGCATTATATTTTTTCACAATGCCTGTCACGCCTGCTTTGAGATCTAGACTCCGATCTTTCACTTATACTCCTCCGTGAAAATAGAGCTGTAATGAAACCTTCTCCACCAGCCAGTCAGCTGCTGCTGGTAATTTGTAAGTCTACACGCACTCTGAGTAGGGGGATATAGGACAGTGACTGGAAAACCACAAAAGCATTCAGGGAAAATGAAAACATGGCACCTGAGGGTACAGGACCAGTATGCATTAATTGGTGTGAAGGTTGGTAACTTGTTGCCTCTCACATTGAAAGGTTAAATACCCTGGCATTGTGTAAGCAAAATCACGCCAAGGGAAAAATTCTGTCCAGTATTCTGTTTGTCCTCTCCCCATATCCTCAGGGTGATGAGTTTAAACCTGGATGATATATAATCATTATTCATTTGTATAATGCTCTGACTTGTAATCAGGTGGTGTCAATATTCTGGGAAAGCTTCCTGTTGTACTTCAGTACAGATAGAAATCTTTATTGGACCACTCTCCCATCACTTCATCTGCACTCAAAGGCTTCACTGCAAAATAACATACACCTATTTTCATTATTTTGTTACTTATCAGTGTTTGAGTCACTTCAATTATGTGGAGACACTAGGAAAATTAGGAAGTCCTCCTTAAAGCAGAGAGGTTAAAGTGATATTTAACAGAGGTGTTCAACATTATGCAGGACTTTGATCGAGTAGATAGGGAGAAACATTTTCCACTGACAGGAGGTTCAATAACCAAAGGACACAAATTTAAGATAATGGCAAAGGAACTAGAGGGCAGTTGAGGGGAAATTCTTATTGCAATGAGTTGTTATGATCTGGAATGTGCTGTCTGAGATGATGGTGAATTGGATATATACTTGGAAAAGAAATTACAGGGCTATAAAGAAAAAGCAGGCAAATGGGATTAATTGGATAATTAAGTGGCCTCCATTTGTGCTGTATGATCTAAAATTAGTTATACACCCGAGCTGTCAACTGTGGAATAAAAGATTTTGACCACAATACACAATAACTTGTGTTTATATAGTGACTTTGAAATAGTAAACTGTCTCAAAATATTCACAGGAGAGTTTGTAAATAAAATTTTACATGGTAAAATTTAGGGAACATTAGCACAGCAAACTTGGTCAAAGAGATAGGTTTTATGGAGTGTTAAAGATGGAAAGAGAATAAGAGAAGAGGAGTCTAGTGAGGGAAGACAAGAGCTCCTAAGCTTGATTTGGCATGGGCACCAATGGTGGAGCAATTAAACTAGGGAATGCTCAGGAGGCCAGAATTGAAGGAGCACAGAGATCTTGGGAGTGCTTAGGGCTGGAGGTATATTTAGAGATGGGGAAAGGTGAGGCCTTGGAAAGGATTTGAAAACAAAAATTAGAACTTTACAACTGAGGTGCTGCTTAAAAGTGTGTCAATGTGGATCAGCAAACACAGGGATGGTGGGTGAATGACATTTTTATGTGGGTTGGGATTCGTGCAGCAGAGTTTTGGATGACATCAAGTACATGGAGGATGGAACGTGGAAGACCAGCCAGGACTGTGTTGTCTTAATTAAGTTGATAGGTAACAAAGGCATGGACGAGGGTTTCAGCAGCAGATGAGTTGAGGCAGGGGTACAGTCGGGTCATGTTACAGGGGCGGAAATCTGTGGTTTTAATGATGATGTGGATATGTAGTCAGAAGTTCATTCAGAACCAAATGTGACACCATGGTTGTGAACAGCTTGCTCAGACAGTTGCCAGGGAGAGGGATGGAGTCAATGGCTAGCAAACGGAGTTTGTGGCAGAGTCCAAAGATAATGGTTTCAGTCTTCCCAATATTTATCATAGAATCATAGCATGGTTACAGCACCAAAGAAGGCCATTCAGCCCCTCTGTGAGGGCAATTCAGCTAGTGCCACTCCCCTGCCTTTTCCCCATAACCCTGTGAATTTTTCCTCTTCAGATAATGAGCCAGTTCTCTTTTGAAAGCCATGATTGAATCTGCCTCCACCACACTGTCAGGCAGTGCATCATCCTAACCATTTGCTGTGTCATTTTTTATTTTATTTCTCATGTTGCCATTGCTTCTTTTGCCAATCACTTTAAATTGGTGTCCTCTGGTTCTTGATCCTTCCATCAATGGGAAAGTTTTTTACTATCTACTCTGTCCAGAACCCTCATGATTATGAACACCACTATCAAATCTCTCAACCTTCTCCAAGGAGAAGAGACTGGTGGGAAAAAAATTTTGCTCACCCAGTGCTTGGAATGCCCAGCACATTTTCCCCTCCTCTCTCCTTTCAGCATTCTAAAGGGACCATTCCCTCTGTGATACCCTGGTTCTCTCCCAAGTCACCCCCAAAACCTGACAGCACCTTGCCATGCAAACTCAGGAGATGTAACACCTGCCCTTTTACATCCCCTTTCCTCACTATCCAAGGCCCCAAACACCCTTTCCAGATGAAGCAGTGATTTGTGTGTACTTCTTTCAATGTAGTCTACTATATTCGCTGCTCACAATGTCAGGAAGATATAATAATTCTCATAATATCATTGGAATCTTTTATAAAATAGAGTAATAGTGGGATGTGACTGTGTGTGTGTGTGTGTGTGTGTGTGTGTGAGACTTAATTGGATTAAAAGCAGCTGGTCTGAAGGCTTTGATGTAAACATAGGGGAAGTTTAGAATGTAAGGTATGAAAGGACATTTGCATTCTTAAATAAACCAGACTGCATTGTTTTCAAAGGAGGGGTGAAATAGGTCACCTAGCCAGGTGAAGTTTAGAATTAGTGGGGAGAAGTTTTGCCATGTCGGGCGTGCCAGTCGGGGGCGGGCACGGGGGTGTGGGCGTGGAACCGATCGCCACCCGCAATCGGGTCCGTGCCGCCATTTTACGCGGGCAGGCCAATTAAGACCCACCAAGTGTAATGCGCGACTCCCGAGGACAGCGAGAATGGGTGGGCGGCGGTGGGAGTGCAATGGCCGCCGGGTCCAATGGCGACCCGGCGGCCTGTTTACCTGTTTAAATGAAGCGCTGGCAGCCTTGCAAAGGCTGATCACAATGGCCAGTAGAAGAGGTCACCAGAGAGCTGCTGGAGAGCAGGCCAGGCCGGAGGGTAGGGCAGCGGGGCAGTGTGCCCCTCAGTTTTCTGATGAGTGCTTAGCTGCCCTCCTGGAGGAGGTGGCAGCACGTCGGGAGGTCCTCATCCTGATGGATGGGAGGAGGAGGACCCCCACCAGGCCAAAGTGCCTGGAGGAGGTGGCAGCATGGCGGGAGGTCCTCATCCTGATGGATGGGAGGAGGAGGCCCCCCCACCAGGCCAAAGTGCCTGGGAGGAGGTGGCAGACATAGTCAGCTCCCATGACCTGGTGCGACGTACGTGGGTCCAGTGCCACAAGAGATTCAACGACCTCTTGCGCTCGGGAAGGATGAGTACCATGTTGGCAGAAGTCACTTAATACAGCCTTCCCCACCCCCAAGGCCTCCCCAAACTCTGAGTGCAGTTACAGCATTGAATCCTTCACGGCATGTTTCCCTCGCTGGGTGGGCCAGCAGATATGCCCATTCCTGGTTCACCTTGAGAGGGTAGTGCTGAGATGGGTGCTGCACCCGCAGCATGTGTTAGACTGACACCCAGAGTACTGTTTTGGGGGCTACCTCAAGGATCTGCAACTAGGCGCAGTGCTGGAACTGCGAAACATGTCAAAGACAGGGTGCTGACATGCTGGGAGGGGAGCTTCCAGGTGATGGGGCACCGATCCATCTGCTGCCCTTGGCGTTTCATGTGCTCGTGCCTCCTTGCTTTGCAAGGTTATACCGTGTGGTGTCAAAAGTGAAGGAGGCAGCATGTGGGAAAGGGGAGGTCAGCCCTGGCTTCTTGGTGTGAGCATGCGGCAGCTGTGGGGTAACGAAGAACTGGAGCCCTTCAATGTCCCACTCTGGTTAGGGTGGCAGGGAAGCGATGGGAATCTAGGTACAGGGCGGACTAATCAATGGTCTTCTCTCCTTTTCAGGAGAAGATTGAAAACAATGCCACCAAGTGGATGCGGACTGGTGGAGGCCAGGCCCAGTTGGCCATCATGACTAGATACGAGCAGGAGGCGATGCATTTGGAGAGGCGCCATGCGCCCAGGTACACCGGTGGCGGTGAGGCTGGGGTGCCATAGGGAGGCATGATTGCCGACCACTGAGCACGACTATGTGTGTCCCAGCAGCCGTGGCACTGCTGAATGCTCAGTGATTGAAGCTTGCAACATGGGTTGACCATTGCTTATGGAAGGATGAGCGCATACCGATCCGGGGGACAGGCATGCACATTGACATTGTCTCCACTTTAACTAATCAAATGTCCTTGTTCTTCCTTTTAGCATCACTGGAGCAGGGTCAGGAGGAGGAGGTAGAAGGGACCGCTCTCACACCTGAGGCCCCTGAACAATTGGACTCACTAGCATCACACCATCTCTGCCAGGCAGGCACCAGCACAGATAATAGCACCTCGGTGGGAATTAGATCATCGGCTTGTGTCCCAGGGCACAGCGGTAAGGGCACAACACGCTCGCTTGGGGTGTGGGCAGAGACAGAGAGTGCCCAGGGTGCTGGAAGTCGGAGGACTGCAGGGGACCAGGCACATGCTTGGTTGGTGGCTGATGATGTGCCTCTGGAGTTGCCCGTAAGCAGCAGATGCTGGAAGTGCAGCAGGGTATGCGGGAGGATCTGGGGGAGATACATGTGGCAATGCGTGGCATGGTGCCCATGCTGGAGGAGTCCACACGA
The DNA here is from genome assembly GCF_964194155.1 of Cetorhinus maximus. Taxonomy (NCBI): domain Eukaryota; kingdom Metazoa; phylum Chordata; class Chondrichthyes; order Lamniformes; family Cetorhinidae; genus Cetorhinus; species Cetorhinus maximus. Next base: position 25,650,228 of record NC_135879.1, on the reverse strand, counting down.
AGCATCACTGATGAAATGGGCCTCATGGCTGAGCACCATGCTCCCTGCATGGAGAGAGTGGCGGCTCTCATGGAGAGGCTCCTCCAGGAGAACAATCAGGGCTCCTAGGGTTGCACTCGGATCTGCAAGCACTCTCAGTGGCATCGACCTCAGCTGGTCAGTGCTAGTGTGGGAGATGGTTTGGGCACCAAGTTTTACAGCTCGGTGCCCATCCATCTACGGTGAGCAGGGAGGCCCGAAGCGACCTCACGTCGGCACAGCGGCTGCCTGTCCTCTCTGCAGGCTCCTCTCAGGGCACTCCAGATGAGGGCAGCAACTCCTCCACCCCTCTGCCAGTGACCGTGGTATCTGATGAGGCTGCGGCAACTGGGGAGATACCAGCTGTGGAATTAGTCGCTCCCTCCCAGGCGGGGCCATCACAGGCTCCACCGCCCAGAGGATGCCACTCCCAGCGAGGGGTGAGCACCTAAACATAGCACCCGCAAGCATAAATTTAAAGCACCTTAGGCACACCACAGGCTTCTCACTGGTGGTTTTATGTTGCCCCGCTATTAGTTCATGACCACTTGGTGTGATGAGTAACACATATGTAATTTTTTTCTGTACTTTGTTTTGTAAAATTTTGATATGTGAACATGGCTCAGGGCGACTCCTTATTTCTGCACATAGACGGGAACCCATAATGTTATGAGTGAGTTGTTTGACATTGAGCTTTATTGACAAGGCCCTTAGTTAATATTCCTACCCAGGCAGAGTTTTCACTCAGGTATCGAGTATGGAGCCTGCAGCATAGGCCTGGAGTTCCATCTGTGCTGTGCTAGCTGAAGGTTCATTGGATTAAAGCCTCCCGGGTGTCCCTGCCTCCCTGGAGTATGCCTGGGTCCGCATCTACCCGCTCAGTGTTCTCCTGTGCATGCTTGTCCTTGGACTCACTGCTGGACTCATCATGTGCAGCTGAGCAACTGTGTCTGCATCTTCTTTGTCCACTACATCACCCCTTTCCAGCGCCAGATTGTGGAGAGCGCAGCATGCAACCACTACCAGTGACACACGATCTGGGGGGTACTGGAGTGTGCCCCCTAAATGGTCCCAGCACCTGGAGCGCACTTTGAGAAGACTGATGGTTCTCTCCACTACAGCCCTTGTGGAGGCTCTTGTTTTCCGCTGTTCGGCCTCTGTCCTTGGGTGGCGGAGAGGCGTCATGAGCTACCTTCTGAGGGGATAGTCCATGTCACCCAGCAGCCATCCATCCAGCTGGGCTGGAGCACTGAAGAGCCCCGGCACCTGGGAGCGTCTGAGGATGTAAGCGTCGTGGGAGCTGCCTGGGTACCTTGAACAGACTTGTAGAATCAGCGTCCTGTGATCGCACACTATCTGAACGTTCAAGGAGTGGAAGCCCTTCCTGTTGATGAAGGCACCGGGCTCACCCGCTGGCGCCTTGATGGCCACATGTGTGCAGTCTATTGCACCCTGGACACGGGGGAAGCCAGCAATCGCTGCGAAGCCTCTGGCTCACTCCGTCTGGCTGGCCTCATCCCAGCGGCAGTGGATGAAAGTCAATGCACACCCAGACAGAGTGTCGGTCACCTGCTTGACACAAGTGTGGACAGCTGACTGGGAGACTCCGCAAAGGTCACCCACCAACCCCTGGAAAGAGCCAGAGGCATAGAAGTTGAGGACAGCCGTGGCCTTCAGTGCCACTGGCATGGGGTGCCCACCCACACAAGTGGAGCTGATCTCAGGGCCTATCATCTGACAGATGGAGGTGACTGTCTCCCTTGAGAAATGGAGCCTCCTTCGGCACTGCACCCCAGACATATTGAGGTGGCTGTTTTGCCGCCTGTAAACCCTGGCAGCAGGATAGTGGCATCTTCTGTGGCCCTTTCTGCCTTGGACTTCCTGTTGGCCCTGCACCCCTTGTGCCTGCGCCTCTCCTCCCCAAGGTGACTCCTCTGGAGGTTGAATGTGGTCTCCTGGCCTCCTCTCCCTTCTGGCCCTCCCTCCCTCCTCAGAGGAGTTGCCTCCAGTGATAGCACAATTCCCATTCCCAGGCTAAGGGGAGGCTTCCTGAAACCAGCAAGGCCCCAGAAATGATGTTTGCTGCAGAGTCCTGACCTGAAGGTTGTGAGTCCTGTCCAAGCAGCTGTGAAGAGATTTGAAGTATTTCTGCTCACACAGGCCAGTATCAGTAACTTTAACAATTAAATGTCTGACAAGTAACACTCACGACTCCACTCACCCCTCTTATCCCGCCCGTGGATGGGGTTTATACAAATGTGTCCTACCCGCCTGCCCGTTGCGCCCGTGCGACGTCCTGAAGATCGCACGGGCCTCGAAAAATCCCCACCAATTGCTGTCTCAAGGGCCTTAAGTGGATCATTAATTAATGGCGGGCATACATCGGAGAACATCGTGCGCCTGCCAACCTAAATATCGTGATGGCGCACCGTGGAATCGAGACGCTTGCCCGATGTCACCGCACATCATTTTACGCATCGGCCTGCGGGACCGACGAGAAAATTCTGGCCAGTGTGTTTATTTTTACCAAAGATTACTGGTAAAACTCAGTGCTATGAGAGATTTTTATTATCAGGAAGGTAAAGTCCAAAGACATATTGAAACAATGGTTAGGATATCGAGGTCTGCAAGCGGGGGCGGGGCCCGCTCACCGATGCGTAAAATGACGCGGGATGGCATCAGGCGGAACTCCCGACGTCACCCCGCCTCATTTCAATTTTTAAGTCGGCAGGGGCTCAGCCGAATCAGCTGTGCGCCCGCCGACCTGTCAATGGCCTATGGAGGCCATTTAAAAAGTAATTCAAGTAATTAATGGACCTGCCCGCCCAACCTTAACTGGAGCTAGAGGCAGCAAAAAAAGACAGGGCACTTCAAAGGGAGCAAGCGGAAAGGCAGGAGAACGAAAGGAAACTGGAACTGGAATTCCAGGCAGGAGAGAAGGATGAGGAAAGAGAGGCAAGGGAAAGAAAGAAGGAAAGAGAAAGGGCATACCAACTTAAAAGTCTGGAAGTTAAGAAAGAGACCTTAAGAAAGAGACCTCAGATTCTGAGGAAAACGCTGATGAGAAAAAAAACCTTTAACCTAAAACCTAGTGGGGAGATGTTTAAATGTATACAAAGTTTGAGGAAAGATGTGTTGAAGCATTCTTTATTTCATTTGAAATAATATATAAATAGCTAAACAGATGAAAACTTGACACTGTTGTTGCAACCCAGGTTGGTGGGTAGAGCGCATGAGGTTTATGCTTTGCTGTCAGAAGAAATGTCAGTGAATTATGATGGGGTAAAAATGGCTATTTTGAGTCCACATGAGTTGGTTCTTGAGGCATACAGTCAGAAATTTAGGAATATGAGAAAACAGCCTTGGCAAACTTATATTGAGTTTGAAAGAGTAAAACAAAGTAATTTTGACCGGTGGATATGGGCATTAGAGATAGAAACAACATATGCAGCCCTTAGAGAGGTAATTCTTTTGGAATAATTTAAAGGTTCAATCCATTCAGTACTGAGAGCTCATGTGGAGGAACAGAGGGTTCAAATGGTGATAAGCAGCAGAGCTAGCTGATGACTATGAGTGAGTTCATAGAGCTAAGCCTTTCTTTTGTCACCCCTTTAAATCAGAAAAGGATAGAAAGTGGGAAGGCAAAGGGAAGGTGGGCAGTCAGAGAAGAGGAGTACATGGAAATTTGCAAGAAGTTTTTTCTCAGAATAAAAAGGAAGGTGCTGAGGGTAAAAGTGACATTCGAAAATTGAGGTGTTTTCGTTGTAATAAAGTTGGACACTGGAAGTCAGTCTGCTGGAAATTGCAGGTTGGGATTGGAAATTGGGATTATAGGGATGCAAAAAAGTTCTAGAAGTAAAAGTGCTGTGGGTTCTGTGGTTCAGGCACAGGAAAAACCAATGATGTATGTACAGATAAAACAGGAAGAATCAATGATAGGTAAAGAAGTGGGGATGTGTTCACAATTTATCCAAGAGAATTCTAAGGAGCAGGTTGCAGAGATGTTTAAAGAATTTGTATGTGAAGGGAAAGTCTTTCCATGTGTACAGGGTGGAGTAGGTAAAGATGTTCAAATTTTAAGAGACACAGGGGCTAGTCAATCCTTAATGTTGTGGGATAGTAATATTTGTAGTTCAGAGGGACTATTGCAGGAACAGCTGATAATAAATAGGGTTCATGGAGATGCTAAACCTATTCCCTTATGAAAGGTAAATCTAAAGAGTAAGTGGAGAACAGGTGAAGTGACTGTTGGAGTGGTGGAAAAATTGCCCATTGCAGGAGTTCAATTTATCCTGGGTAATGATATAGCTGGACCACAAATGTGGGTGATGCCTATGATAGTTGAACAGCCTGTAGAGGTGTGTTCAACAGAAGTGTTGCATAGAGAGTATCCTGGATTGTTGCCAGGTTGCGTGATAACTAGATCACAGGCTTATAGGTTGAAACAAGAAGAACAGGACATTCAAAGGCAGGGAGAAGGTCTGGAAATCCAATTATCTGACACTGTGTTTGATAACATTGTTCAGTAAGAAAGACTGGAAAACAATTCAGCTGAAGTGTTTAATTCAAGGCAGTTGGTGGAGTTGCAGAAAAAAGATTTGCAAATACAACATTTATATAAAGCAGCTTACTCATAAACAGAGGCAAAATGTATTCCAAAATGCTATTACCTTAAGAGTAATGTTTCATTGAGAAAATGGAGGCCTTATCATACTCCAGCGAATGAAAGCTGGAGGGAGGTATATCAGATTATAATACCATTTGGATATAGAAATGAGATTCTGAGGATAGCCCATGAAATTCCAATGGGGGGACATTTAGGAATTAGAAAGACACAGGCGAAAGTACAAACACATTTTTTTTTTGGCCTAGATTGCATAGGGATGTAGTCAAACATGTCACACTTGCAGATGATAGGGAAACCACATGCAGTGATTAAGCCAGCACCTTTAAATCCAATTCTAGCATTTGAAGAACTTTTCACTAGGGCCATGATTGATTGTGTAGGCCCTCCCCCGCCAAGGCTATTTACTGACAATAATGGACGTGTCTACCAGGTTTCCTGAAGCAATACCTTTGAGAAATATTACAACAAAGAAGACTGTGGAAAAGTTAACAATTTTTTTTTACAAGATATGGTTTACCTAAAGAAATATAATCAGATCAGTGTTCAAAGTTTATGTCACAGCTATTTAAGTAAGTAATGAACAGTTTGGGATAAACCAATTTAAGTCAACAGTTTATCATCCTGAGTCACAAGAGGCTTTGGGAAGATTACATCAAACTCTTAAAAACTATGATGAGAGCATACAGTCAGGATTATCCACAAGATTAGGAATAGGGGAATTCCATTCTTGTTATTTACTACTAGGGACAGTCCTAATGCATCAACTGGCTTTAATCCTTTCAAACTGTTGCTTTAGGCAGGTTTATTCACTAAGTACTGCCAGCCTTTCTAGTACCTCTTTATATTTTTATCTCATCCAGTATCCTAGCAACCTCTTCATTTACTTACTCTTTGACAAAGTCCTCTTCTTTCATCGTCCCAGACTACTCTTACAGTACTTCAGCCATGCCTTCTGGCCCCACCAATAGACATTCATTTTGCTTCCTACAATCCCACTGTTTCTCTGACAACCATTTTAACTGTTATTATGCCTATAGAAGACCTATGGATTCCTTTTTACATTAGCCAATCTATTCACCCACTGACTATTTGCCCTCTTACTGCCTTTTTCACTCTTCCTCTTTGCTTCTACTATTCAACCTGAATCTCATTGTATTATCAAGTTGACATTTTTTATATGCTCCCTCCTACATTACAACAATGACTACACTTCAACATAGGGACATAGGAAACATGAGCAGGTGTAGGCCACTTGACCTGGCGAGCCTGCTTTGCCATTCAAACAGATCATGGCTGATCATCTACCTCAACGCATTTTTTCCCTACTATCCCCGATCCCTTGGTATCATTAGTATCCAGAACTCTATTGATTTCGGTCTTTAACTTGCTCAATGGTTGAGCTTCTGCAGCCCTCTGGGGGAAAGAATTCCAAGGAGTCACCACCCTCTGAGTGAAGAAATTTCTCCTCATCTGTCTTAAATGGCCTGCCCCTTACCTAAGATCGGTCCCCAGTTCTAGGCTCACCAACCAGTGGAAACGTCCTATCCACATCTACCCTGTCACGCCCTGTAAGAATTTTGTAAGTTTTAATGAGATCACTTCTCATTCTTCAAAACTCTAGAGAATAGAGGACCAGCTCCCTCAATCTCTTCTCATAAAACAATCCCACCATCCCAGGGATTGGTCTGGTGAACCTCCATTGCACTCCCTCTAGGGAGCGCAAGTAGGGAAGGGCAAGTACACCCTTCCTTACATAAGGAGACCAACTATACATAATACTCCAGATGCACTCTCACCAAGCCTCTATACAATTGCAGCAAGACACCTTTCCTCCTGTACTCAAATCATCTCGCAATGAAGGCCAACATACCTAATTGCTTGTGCACCTGCATGCTAGCTTTTAGTGACTCATGAACAACTTCAAAAGTACTTTGGAAAGCATTTTGAGATGTCCAGTGGTCGTGAAAGGTGCTACTTAAATGCAAGTTTTTTATTTCATCCTACTTTGTAAATCCTTCATTAGCCAAGGAGATATGACTTTATCCTCCCATTCGCCTCGGGGTGGGGAGAAAGGCAGCATATTTTTTATGTCACTGGACCAGTAATCCAGAGGCCAGAATGAATGAACTAATTGTCTGCTCCGTAACTAATCTAAACCTTATGATACTATGATCACTACTTCTGTGATGCTACCTCACTGTGTCATAATAAGACTACAAAGTGGAGAAGGGGAATAGGGGGACACTCCTAGGTGTGCTGAGGAGATAGTGATGGACTATCTTCTTAACAATTGCTGGTACAGCTGGATGGCTTGTTAGGCCATTTCAGGGGATATTAAGAGTCAACCATGCAGCAAACGGTGAGAACCACATAGAGATCAGCCTGGGCTGGGCGTTAGGCCTTCCTTTCCTAGAGGGTGTTGATAAAATAACTTCCATGGCCATTTTGTGTGGTGTTAGGCAGCAGGACCTGAACATTATTTTTGGAATCAATTTCTCAGCTGCAACCAGCCATATTGAGAGGGTGGACTGGCCATTAGCAAAGTAAGGGGAGATGGTGGCGTAGTTGCAATGTCACTCAACTCATAATCCAGAAGGCCAAGCTAATGCTTGGGGACACAAGTTCAAATCCCACTAAGGCTGCTGGTGGAATTTAAAGTCAATTAATTGAATTTTAAGGGGGGGGCGGTGGTGGTATTGCCACTGGACTAGTATTCCAGAGAGCCAGGGTAACACTCCAGGGACCAGGGCTTGAATCCCACCACAGCAGATGATGAAATTTAGAGGTTCATTGATCTAGAGGTATGATTCTTGCTTTGGGGTTTAAATGGTTATGCAAGAGGTCCTAGGTTCAAATCCTGGACAAGGCCTCGTGTGTAGTCCAAACTGCTGGTTCTGTTTTAAAAAGTGGGGAGATGATGGTGTAGTGGTAATGTCACTGGACTAGTAGTCCAGAGACCCAGGCTAATCCTCTGGGGACATGGGTTCAAACCCCACCGTGGCAATTGGTGGAATTTAAATTCAATTAATAAAAAGTCTGGAATATAAAGCTAGCCTCAGTAATGGTGACCATGAACCTATCATTGATTATTGTAAAAACCTACCTAGTTCACTAATGACCTTTAGGGAAGGAAATCTGCTGTCCTTACCTGATCTGGCCTACATGTGACTCCAGACCCACAGCAATATTGTTGTCCAGATGAGTGCATGGCTGGAGAGATGGTGCAGGAGGGAGGGCTTTAGATTTCTGGGACATTGGGACCGTTTCTGGGGGTGGTGGGACCTGTACAAGGTGGATGGGTTCTACCTGAACCAAAATGGGACCAACATCCTTGTGGGAAGGTTTGCTAGTGCTGTTGGGGAGAGTTTAAACTAACTTGGCAGTGGGATGGGATCCTGAAAGGAGGTTCAGCAGGGGGAGATGCACAGCCAAAATTAGAAGAGAGAGCAAGTGAGTCTGGAAGGCATTGAAATTATAGGCCAGTTAAGGCACAAGGGATGCCTTACAAGTTTGCCAAGGTTGGATGGTATTTATTTTAATACAAAGAGTCTGACAAATAAGGCAGATGAGTTGAAGGCATAATTTAACACACGGAAGTATGATGTCGTTGCTATCACAGAGACATGGTTGAGAGACGGGCAGGATTAGCAGCACAATATTCCAGGATATAGGGTCTTCAGGCGAGGCAGTGAAGGAGGTAAAAGAGGAGGGGGTTATCACAATATAGATCAAGGAATCAATTACAGCAGTAAGGAGGGATGACATCTTAGAAGGCTCCTCAAATGAAGCCATATGGGTAGAACTGAAAAACAAAAAAGGAACAATCACATTGCTGGGGGTGTACTACAGGCCCCCAAACAGTCAGAGAGAAATAAAAAAGCAGATATGAAGGCAAATTTCAGAGAAGTGTTATAGGGTAGTAATACAACTTCCCCAACATTAACTGGGTTAGTCATAGTGTGATAGGTTCAGAGGGAGTGGAATTTTTAAAATGCATCTAGGAGAGCTTTTTAAGCCAGTACATAGAAGGTCCGATAAGAAAGGGGGTGGTCCTGGACTTAATTTTAGGGAATGAAGCCGGGCAAGTGGTAGAGGTATCAGTGGGGGAGCATTTTGCAGATGGTGACCATAGCTCCGTTAGATTCAAGGTTGTCATGGAAAAGGACAAGGATGGGCCAGAAACCAGAGTTCTAAATTGGGGGAAGGCCGATTTTAATCAGATCAGATATGATTTGGCCAGAGTGGACTGGGAGCAGCTACCTTTAGGTAAATCTGCGTCAGAGCAGTGGGACTCATTCAAAAAGGAAATAGGGAGAGTACAGGGCCAACATGTTCCAGTAAAGATAAAGGGTGAAACTAACAAATCCAGGGAACCCTGGATGTCAAGGGATATACAGGATTGGATAAAGAGAAAAAGGGAGGCTTATGGCAGATACCAAGGGCTCAAAACAGCAGAAGCCCTAGAGGAGTACAGAATGTGTAGGGGGGGGGATCTTAAAAAGCAAATTAGGAGAGCAAAAAGGGGGCATGAAAAAACATTGGCAGGTAAAATATAGGAAAATCCAAAGTTATTTTACAAGTACATTAAGAGTAAGAGAATAATTAGGGGAAGAGTAGGGCCCATTAAGGACCGTAGTGGTAACTTTTATGTGGACCCGGAAGACGTAGGTAGGGTTCTAAATGAATACTTTGTGTCGGTGTTCACAAGTGAGAGGGACGACGTGGGTATGGAAATCAGGCAGAAGGACTGTGACATAATTGAAGAAATTAGCATAGAAAGGGAGGAGGTCCCAAGTGGTCTGGCAGGCTTAAAAGTAGATAAATCTCCAGGCCCGGATGAAATGTATCCCAGGCTGTAGAGTGAAGCAAGGGAGGAGATAGCAGGGGTGCGGGCAATAATTTTCAATACTTCTCTGGCCACAGGAGAGGTGCCAGAGGACTGGAGGACAGCCAATGTGGTACTGTTATTCAAGAAGGGAGGAGGTATAAACCAGGGAACTACAGGCCGGTCAGTCTAAGATCAATGGTGTGGAAACTATTGGAAGCAATTCTGAGGGACAGAATTATTCTACACTTGGAGAGGCAGGGATTAATCAAGGACAGTCAGCATGGTTTTGTTAAGGGGAGATCATGTCTGATCAATTTGATTGAATTTTTCGAAGAGGTGACCAGGTGTGTAGATGAGGGCAATGCATTTGATATAGTCTACTTGGACTTCAGCAAGGCTTTTGATAAGGTCCCGCATGGGAGACTGATAATGAAGGAAATTATCGGATCCAAGGCAATTTGGCAAATTGGATCCAGAATTGGCTGAGTGGCAGGAAGCAGAAGATAATGGTCAAGGGATATTTTTGTGACTGGATGCCTGTGTCCAGTGGGGTTCCACAGGAATCGGTGTTGGGTCCCTTGCTGTTTGTGATATATATAAATGATTTAGACTTGAATGTAGGAAGGGTGATCAGTAAGTTCATGGATGACACGAAAATTGGTGAGGTGGTAAATAGTGAGGAGGATAGCCTTAGATTGCAGGAGGATATAGATGGGCTGGTCAGATGGGCTGACCAGTGGCAAATGGAATTTAATCCAGATAAGTGTGAGGTGATGCACTTGGGCAGGACAAACAAGGCAGGGGAATACACGATGAATGGTAGGACCCTGGGAAGTACCAACGATCAGAGGGACCTTGGTGTGCATGTCCACCGATCCCTTAAGGTAGCAGGACAGGTAGATAAGGTGGTTAAGAAGGCATATGGGATACTTGCCTTTATTAGCCGAGGCATAGAATATAAGAGCAGGGAGGTTATGCTGGAACTGTATAAAATGCTGATTAGGCCACAGCTAGAGTATTGCATGCAGTTCTGGAATCCACATTATAGGAAGGATGTGATTGCGCTAGAGAGAGTGCAGAGGAGATTTACCAAGATGTTGCCTGGGCTGGAAAGTTTTAGTTATGAGGAGGGATTTGATAGACTGGGGTTATTTTCCCTGGAGCAGAAGAGATTGAGGGGAGACATGATTGAGGTGTATAAAATTATGAGGGGCATAGATTGGGTAGACAGGAAGGAACTTTTCCCCTTTGTGGAGGGATCAGTAGCGAGGGGACATAGATTTAAGGTAAGGGACAGGAGGTTTAGAGGGGATGTGAGGAAGAATTTTTTCACCCAGGGGGTGGTGGGAATCTGGAACTCACTGCCTGAAAGTGTGGTAGAGGCAGAAACCCTCATAACATTTAAGAAGTATTTGGATGTGCACTTATGAAACCATGGTATACAATGCTATGGGCCTAGTGCTGGAAAATGGGATTAGAATAGTTTGGTACCTGTTTGACCGGTGATAGGCCGAAGGGTCTTTTTCTGTGTTGTAGACCTCTATGACTCTATGACTCTCGTCAAAGGTTAACTTCCCACCTCACCCAAACCCAAATTATTCCCATTGAATCTAATTTCTCAAATTACAAAGATCAGGAGTTCAAATCCCACAATGGTATGTTAGCCTGCTTTCTTAATCACAAGGACCCAAAAATGTCACCAGGCAGGCATAAAAGGTCCTTCTCAAACTGTTAATATTATAAGGTAGTTATTAACAGAAATGTCTACAATTTGGAACAAGAGATGATTCTGTATTTCCAGGGGGAAGCCTTGTTTCATTGGAGTGTAGGTCAGACATCTGGATATTATACTGTAGCTCGAATTTTTTAACCTACATTTCTATGAATCAGGGCTCACCCCTGGGAGTGACAGAGTGTGGAATCACCCTAAGATGCCTTCAGCAGAATACATGAATATGATGCCTCAAGGAGGGCATTAACTTTTGCCTGTGTAGCTTCCTGACTTTATATGTGGATCATTTCAAATCTATTAAGCAATGGAGTGCATTGGAAACTAAGGACCGAATTTTGGGGAAAATAGGAAGGGCTCCCCAACCAGCCCATTTAACCAAAATGGGGCTGGAGTCCCAATTCCAGAAGTCCTGCCCCTCAACCCATAACCTACCATTTTTGTCAGGGGGTTGTAGTTGTACATGTGCAGTTCATGGAGTCAGTGGCACATTTAAAAGTGCAGCTGTCTTCAGTTAGAAGCAAGTTTCGTCACCCAGGTTTCTGAAACACGACTCCTGGGCTTTACACATATTGAGGAGGAAGTTTAAGCCTACTCATGTTCTTTTGAGAACTCTGGTGTCCTTTTAGATAGCTTTAAACATTTTAACCAAGCGCCACAGAACTTCCACAAATTAAATCACAGGTGTGATGCTGACACCCAAGGGAGTTGTAAGGTGGGGCCTGCGGTCTTGGAAAGGCAAAATATTTGCCCCTCATGCCCCTGGCACCCAGGTGGCAGGAAGGAGAGCACGCCAGAGAAGGGAAGATTGTGCATTGTGGAAAAGAAGCTGCTAAATGGGGATGGAACCTTCACACATTTGCACCATAGTGGCACCTGAACATGACCAACATGTGGCCAGGGGGAGGGGACAAGCTCAGGAGTTGGAGACAGTGCATCTCGCACCAGGCAGGAGAAGGAAGCAGGCAAGCAGGTCTTACCCTGAGGTAATTGTCTACCAACTGCAGAGGCCACACCTCAATATGCCTGTGAACCAAAGCAGAATGTGGCTCAGGTTAACCCGGGAAATGGTCACTGGCAAATGTGCCATTGTCCAATAAGATCATGTACCGCAGTTTACAAATCGTCATGCCCTGCCAGTGGCTCTCTAGGTTGCTGTGGCAGTGAATTTTTATGCTGCCGCTCTTTCCAGGGCTCAGCGGGTAACCGCTGCAGAATCTCACTGTCAACCACACACGGCTGCATCAAGACAGTCGCTGCTGCCCTCCTTGCTCTGTTGGGGAACACATAACCTTCCCAATGGATGTGGTGTCACAGACGCAGAGGGCCACAGAGTTTCCAGAATTTGCAGGCTTCCCTCAATACAGGAGGCTATTGGCTGCACCCATGTCACATAAGGGCACCAAGTCATCAACCTGACACCTTTGTGAACTGGAAATTTTTCCACTTCCTGAATGTGCAGGTGCTGTGTGACCACACCAAAGCTTTCCTGCATGTCTGTGCATGCTACTCTGAAATCTGCTACGATCCATTTATCTTGAGGAATTCCCAACTGCCTCAGCTTTTTCAAACACCAACACAGGTCTGTGGTTGGCTCCTAGGCAACAAGGGCCTCTTAAGGGGGTGGATAATGACCCTCTTTAGGCAGCTGCAGCAGCACGAACAGAACTACACAATATCCATTTACCGGCTCACAACACTATAGACTATGCTATAAAAACAAAAAACTACTGCGGATGCTGGAAATCCAAAACAAAAACAGAATTACCTGGAAAAACTGACTCTTTCTTCTCCACCGATGCTGCTGGACCTGCTGAGTTTTTCCAGGTAATTCTGTTTTTGTGTTGACAATAGACTATGCTACTGGTATCCTGAAAATGTGCTTCAAGTGCCTTGATGGTTCCAGAGGAGTATTCGCCTGCAAAGGACTCATGAATAGTAGTGGTGTGCTGCAAGCTACACAATATGGCGCAATAGAGGGGCCTACGGCTTGAGGGGGCAGAAGCCAGGCCTATAGCTATAACATGAAGAGAACAATGAGAAAGATAAAGAGCAGGAGGAGGAGGCCCTTGTCCAGGCCCATGGATCTGACACAGAGGAGGAGGAGGAAGGTGGTGGCAAAAGCAAATCAGCTCAGGGGCAGGCCCTTGTATCCATGGGTGATTCTTTGCAGGTGAAGGTCGTTGCCAGAAGCCTGCTTATCCAGAGTACATTCACCATAGACTCTTGAAAGCTCACAATTCATAACAGCCGGTGTCCGGTGAGCAGCTTCCACATAATATACCTTTCAAACGGAAGCCACACTTTCTCAGGGAAATGCCGATCCTTAAGAGAGAAAGTCAACAGCACGTACTGAAAGTCAATGCTATCAACATGGCTGAAACCATGGCCATCATAATTCTTGGCATCAACATAGTGCACAAATACATCTGGAGAAGTTGATCACAACCTGGACTCTGCACATATATGTTAATGATTGTCAATGAGCCAGTCAAAATGCCACCCTGTGCCTACAGACAAACTATGTCCCTTATGCTAAGAGTGCCAGTAGGAAGCAGGACTTTGCACCCACAGCTTATGGATATGATTGTAAGTGCTAACAATGCTGCAGCTAATACACATTGTGCGGGGTGAGGCCACATCGGTGTACTACATTATCCATCCAACACCGGCATCAGTTTTGGGACTGCACGATATCTGCAGCATGCAATGCTGTCAGACTTCTCAGCTCCCTTTGAAACTACAGCCTCCAGCATCCAGAAGACAAAGGCTTCCAATGTAGTGGGGAGACTACACAATTATGCTTCCCTGGAGCATACATGGCGTCTTGACATGTGGGAAATCCACTTAAGTCACTGTGTAGCCCTCATGTGCAGATGACTGTCTTAGCCACAACACTCATGCTTGAGATGCACCCGATAAACTCCATCTGATCGTTGAGTCTGATCATTGATCCTTCTTTAAAGTCAATCATTGATAGATAAGAAATGCTGCAAGGATCATCTCAATCCTTGGTGTACTACTACCTTATCTGAAGGTCTGGAGAAGGAAACAGCCTTCCACTGCTGGTCATTCACGGGCGCACCCTTGGTCCTGATGGTTTCAGTGAAAGATGGATTTCAGCGTGCAGTCTTCAGTGCCCCGGTTAAGGACCACCTTCATTCTGTTAACATTCTCTTTGAGGACATGAGTGTGCGAAAGCAGATCAAAACATTTTTTGGCTATAGTGACATGTATTCACAAAATGATTAATTGTGATATGTACTATGTGATGTGAAGGAAACCATGGCAAACCCACTTGTGATCGAGATGACATGGAACTCTGTGCTCACAAAAGATCCTACGAAGCTCCCCACTGTGTTGCTCAGAGGAGGTGAAGACAGGCTGCTCAACCCTTGTGCTATGTGGCATTGAACAGCATGGGTGCAGGACTCATCGTGAAGGTACCCATCGGACACCTACTACAGACTAGCACCTCTGCATTTTAGCAAGGGCAATTACAGTCATTGGCACAAGTAGAGCAGGTAAGGGCTCTGGCAGAGGGGCTGGGGCGTTGGAAGATCATGAGTTTGCTGAAATACTCTCAGAACCTTCACCTCGTCACTAAACTCCACAGCTCTAGGTTCGCCTTTAGGTGGATTCGATGAGACTTGCTGCTGGGGTGCAGCAGTCGTTCATTCCAGCAACTGCTGTGCCATCAGTGTCAACATCCTGTTAAGGAGACATGAGGAGCTCCTCATGTATTCAATGGATGTCAGCACTCACACTCAGTGGGGACAGCTCCAGGCCACTGAATGAGCCTATACCCTTTGCAGGGAGTTACATTGCTCTTGCATGGACTCCGAGTGATGTTGCATGTGTCACTTCATGAGATTGGCCATCCCCCATGGTCGGAGCTCCTGCAGTTGAGCCCTTGAGACAAGGTGGAGCTTATCACCACCATGGACTCCACCATTGGCAGTGTGTGAACTCGCATTGCCTCAGGGAACTCTACCAGATCTCCACACATCTGCTGCTGATGGTCCAAATACTCTCCAAAAAATGACTCCTGAGGCCTTACATCCTTGCCCACTGGAACATCATTGTGACTTTCTTTCCTGCTTCGATGGGGGACTGTGTACAGATATCTCTGACTTAGACACCTCCTCCTGCACTCTCATGCAGTGCCCTTCAACGTGTGCCACCGACTCCACAGCGTGCTACATCCCTCTGAATTTCTAGTGGTCTTTGTTGGTGGAGTGTGGGCTAGTTAGATGTGATGCTGCCTCCTTAGACATCTCTTCCTCCTCCTGATGCCCAAGGGATGAGGTGGCTTGGGGGAATGTGCTGGGATCTGTGTGAGACACAAAAGGAGGTAATGAGATTTAGCCCTTTACATTGTGAGAGCATGCTGTGATATAAGCCATTGCCTTCAGCCATAATCGCATAGCCCTTATCATGCAACCCAACTTTCGCACTCCCCCTCATACCAACATCCCCTTCTGCTCAGTGAACTGACAGGATCACCTCCACCATTAGCACCATATTCCAAAGTGTCTCTACCACTGCCTTTAGCACCTGCTATGGGTGATTCTCCAGCTCTGATATCCAGCCAGGCAGGCACTCTGGCTACCTCCATGTTTCTGATCGTCCAGTCTCATGGATCCACCCCCAGTCCAAGCCATCTCTCTGGCACTATGGGCCTTCTTGTCCTGCAGATACAACATAAAGAATAGTTTTAGCGTAATGTATAGTGCCACCAGGGACAAACCTCTTGAATGTGACAGTGCATCACATTCACATCTCTACTGTGTGCACCTAGAGGCTTGGACATCCAAGCCGCAAAGCTTTATGAGAGATACATGCCAAGTTTCCCACATAGGCACAGCATTCAGATGTGAACCATCACTTGGACCTTTATGTGTATATGCCAAACAACTCACCTTGCCGGAGCACAGCAGATTGTGGAACCTCTGCCAACATTGAATCCAAAATCTTCCATGGTCCCTTCTGCACTTGTGGTGGAGGCTGCCTCTTGCCATGACCTCATAGTTGCTGTGGGTGGGTTCTGGGGGCCACTTGAGTATAATAAGGAGCACTGTCTCTGGACTTCCTCCATGAGATCTGGAGGCCCTGGTCACTGATGCGGGGCTCCTTCCCCACTTTCTCTTCTGTGAGACATTCCGGCATGAGAAATGTAAAAAGAAAAGGAATGTAAGGATTCCAGCTTCAAATGGTCTCACACACATGTCTGCTTACAAAAATGAACCATGTTCTCTATCTCATCAATGCCTAATGTTAGGGTTGGAGATGGGGGCAATAGGTCAGGACGAATGCAGAATGGCCTGGCTTTGGTTCTTGTCACTCCCCAGATGGCCTACCATGCTCCAAACCGTTAACTACCCTGCTGGCCTGCTCCCTCTGAGTCACACTATTTTGCCATAACAGCGTACAGCCATCAGGGCCCTGGTCAATGGCTTGCTTGCATGGCCACATCCTGAGGGATGAGTGGAAAGAGGGCAGGTGAAAGAGCAAAGGATTGTGGCAAATGAGGTGTGTATCAGTCATCCCCTGAGGCATTATAGTAACCTGAGTCAATAGAGAATATCGTGAGCAGCTGATGGTGCCAAAATGCTGCTATCTTCAAGGCTGTATTTTGTGAAGCTTTTCCAGTCTGAACTTGGTAGATTATGCCCCTTCATTACAATGTGTATAGGCAGCAGCAATGACTATGCTTTCCTATAGAAAGCCCTTGATGGGCTATCTGTTCCAGTGTCAGCAACCAGTTGGACAACTATTAAGTTTGTACTCACCTGACTGTTGATTGACATCTCGTCCAAGCAATAGCAATACCTCCAACCACTTGCTGCCTCACAGCAGGGACTCCTTACTTTTAAAGCCTGGCTAGGTTGCGTAGCCCATGCTGGGCCTGCCTCTGCATCTCCACCACTTCCAGGGTCGGGGGGGCCCGACTCCAGTTAGTTTCCATCCTCCAAGAACGAAAAAACGTGCCATTTGGGCAAGTCCCTCCCGAGTCGGGAAGTTTCCTGATTCCCGACCCTGCACGCTCGCTCGACCTAGGAGTGAAAATTTGGCCCTAAGTTAACTCCACTGAGATGTTAAACTGAGAATCTTACCATCAGATTCCTTTGTAAAACAAGTCTTGCCATCAAAAAAATCTTTTAAAGAGGGCTAAACTAAATGCAGTTGACATATTGGCTCCAGCTTTATGTTGGTAGTATGGAGCTTTGCTGAATGAGTGCTACTTGAGAAACCAAGCATGCAGGTCCGTGTACAGCATTTTGTACTGATGAAGAAATGGGCAGTCAATGCGATGACATCAAATTCAAAGCACACCCTGGAAATCTGGCATCTTAGGTCACGAAAGGTAGGCCTTCTCTTGGTGATTTTTCCTTTGGTTCTTAGATTTTCTTAATTCTTATCTTTTATTTATTATTGACATCAATAATCTTTCTTTTTGGAAGAATAGGACCTTTGGAAGGATGTCAGGCAGATTAGAATGCTAAAGAAGTGCCTCGGAACTTTCTGTCAGACTTATGCCAGCAGAGAAAGGCAAAATTATCTTGCTTTGGTAAAGCAAGAACCAGCATTGGCTTATTTGTTACACCTACCAAAATACTTCCAGTCATTCCTACAAGCCCTGACACACCTCCTTTATGCTAATTATGGGAGTTTGTTTTCTCAGGATTGGTGTCAGCAAAGAGGCAGGTGCTGAACAGCGCCATCTCCTATAAGGAAATCTCCATCTACTATGCAGCATGTGACTAGCTCTGACTTTTAGATTATGCTTCCTAGTCCTGGACTCAAGAACCAGCAGAATAGTTTCTCTCTATCTACCCTATCTGTTCCCCTTAATACCATATCTTGAAAACTTCAAGCAATGAAGTCATCCCTTAACCTTCTAAATTTCAAGGGATGCAACTCTAATCTGTGTCATTTCTCCTCATAATTTAATCCTTGGAGTCCAGGTATCATTTTGGTAAACTTAATCACACTTCAAGACTAATATATCCTTCCAAAGGTACCCAGGACTGTTCACAGTATTCCAGGTGTGTTTCTAAATGGCTCATCCCTTATCCCGAGATTGTGGTCCCTAGTGCTAGATTCTGCAGCCAGGGAAACCAACCTCTCAGCATCTACCCTGTTGAGCCCTTTAAGAATTTTATTTGTTTCAATTAGATCACCTCTAATGCTTCTATACTCTAGAGAATGTAGGCCTAGTCTACTCAATCTGTCCCCACCGGACTACTCTCTGATACCAGGAATTGAACTATTGAGACAAAAACAAAAATACCTGGAAAAACTCAGCAGGTCTGACAGCATCTGCGGAGAGGAATACAGTTGACATTTCGAGTCCCGCAGTATTTTGCTTTTATTGAACTATTGAGTCTTTGTTGGAGCCCTGCTAAGGCAAGTCCCTTTCTTAGGTAAGGGCACCAAAATTGTACACAGATTTTCGAATGTGGTCTCACCAAATTTCTATAAATTGCAGAAAGACTTCCTTACTCTTATACTCCAACCCCCTTGCAATAAAGGTTAACATATTTGTCTTCCTAATTGCTTGCTTACCTGTATGTTAGCTTTATGTGATTTATGTACAAGGATACCTAAGTCACTCAGCGTACAATCATTTACCAGTCTCTCACGCTTTAAAAAATATCCTGGTTACTTTTCTACTAACAAAATGGATAATCTTGCATTTCCCTGCATTATATTCCATCTGCTATCTTCTTGCCCACTCATTTAACCTGCTTATAGCCCTTTATAGCCTCTTTGCATTTTCCTAACAGCTTACTTTCCCAACTAACTTTGTATTGTTAGAAGATTTGGACATATCACAATCAGACCCCTCACCTGATTTATTGATGTAGTTTTCTGTCCATTATAGGATTGTCAACCCTCCAATATTGGCCTGGTCTCCAGGGATTGAAGATCAATCTCCAGGACATTGGGCAAGTGTGAAGAAAAATCATAAGGACATTAAAAAAGATTGTTTTGCTGTCATTTTGTTTGAACATTCCTCTTTATCATTTATCAAAACTTTGAAAATAGTGGGAAAAAAGGCTCTTTGGCTGATGATCGAGCATCATCCAATTGGGTAATGAGTCTTTTTGCTTACCAGCTGGCGTAAGGCAGTCACAAGGATGGCTGTGTTGGCTGAATAATGGCTAGAGCATGGGGGCACGCTATGTGATGAAACCCCCATCAGGAACATATTTAATCACAGTTGGCAACCAAGCTAATAGACCATAAGACCATAAGACATAGGAGCAGAAATTAGGCCATTCGACCCATCATGTGCTCCGCCATTCAATCATGGCTGATAAGTTTCTCAACCCCATTCTCCCGCCTTCTCCCCGTGACCTTTGATCCCCTTACCAATCAAGAACCTATCTATCTCAGTCTTAAATACACTCAATGACCTGGCCTCCACAGCCTTCTATGGCAATGAATTCCATAGATTCACCACTCTCTGGCTAAAGAAATTTCTCCTCATCTCTGTTCTAAAAGGTCTTCCCTTTACTCTGAAGCTGTGCCCTTGGGTCCTAGTCTCTCCTACTAATGGAAACATCTTCCCCACATCCACTCTATCCAGGCCTTTCAGTATTCTGTAAGTTTCAGTCAGATCCCCCCTCATCCTTCTAAACTCCATCGAGTATAGACCCAGAATCCTCAAACGTTCCTCATATGTTAAGCCTTTCATTCCTGGGATCATTCTCGTGAACCTCCTCTGGACCCTCTCCAGGGCCAGCACATCCTTCCTGAGATACGGGGCCCAAAATTGCTCACAATATTCTAAATGTGGTCTGACCAGAGCTTTATAAAGCCTCAGCAGCACATCCCTGCTTTTATATTCAAGTCCTCTCGAAATAAATGCCAACATTGCATTTGCCTTCCTAACTACTGACTCAACCTGCAAGTTAACCTTAAGAGAATCCTGGACTAGGACTCCCAAGTCCCTTTGCACTCCAGATTTCTGAATTCTCTCCCCATTTAGAAAATAGTCTATGCCTCTATTCTTCCTAACAAAGTGCATGACCTCACACTTCCCCACGTTGTATTCCATCTGCCACTAATATATTATCCACAGTTCCATGAGCCTTGGCACATACAGAAATGACAGTGGCCAGCTATGTCCTGAAACTTGGCTACATCTATTTGCAGATAAGCTCCAATCTTGACCTATAGGAATGACACAATAGGCAACTCTCCTTGTTAAGCACTTATTGCAGCATATTCTCAATGTCATGTGGTTGGGGCTGGTTTGCTCTGTCGTTTTGCATTTTGGATTCCCTTTTCCTTCATTTTTGCCTGTCACTGTTTCACTCCTGCCCCTTAAACCTTGGTAAATGCTACTAACTGCCTGTTGCATTTTGAACTCTCCAAAGGAATCCTTATGGCCAGGATAGGTGGGCTTGGCTGGGGGGGCGGGAGCAGTTGGGAAGCCGACCATCGCCCGTGATCGGGGCCAGATTGTGGTTTCACACTGGCGGGCCAATTAGGGCCTGCCCAGCGTGAAACACACGTGGCAGCACTCAGCGCTGCCTGTGTGGGGGTTGGGGGGGTTGGGGAGAGGAGGAGGGCAATCGCTCAACTTCATGTATGCGTGTGGGTTCGCGCTGGAAAAGCTCCCTGAGGCACAGAGCTACCTCAGGGAGATGAAGAGTTTAAGAATTAAAAATAAAAAAATTTAAATTGTTGAAAAACATGTCCCCTCATGTGACTCTGTTACATGCGCAGGGACATGTTCTTGATGAAATGTTAACATTCATGTTTTATTTTTATTTGTTGTTGGAAACCCCATCCCGCCCGTGGATGAGGTTTCCTAAAAAGGGCAAAGGTTGCTTGGCCTTTTTGCCTGCCCGTCGAACGTAAGGTTGGACGGGCAGTGAAAAATAACATTTAATTGGGACTTTAATGGCCTTAATAGGGCTTTAAATTGTCGGCGGGTGTGCTGCCGATTTCCGCGCGCGCCTGCTGACCGAGAAATGCCCGAAAGTCATCGCGTATCATTTTACACTCGAGCAGGCCGGGCTCGTGCCCGCCTGATCAGCGAAAAATCCTGCCCTATATTTATACAATCCTTTTATGTACCCCATTGACACGCTCCTTTAATTTTTTCCAACCCTTTAAATTTGACGTGCATGCAATTTTCTTCTCCCATCACTTGCATCCTCACTGGACCTATTTGGCATCTGGTGCTGTGAATCATTATGCAAATGAGTGTACACTGGAGAATTAAGTACTATTTGCACTTGACCTTTCAAGCAAAATGTGCACCGGTTGTTAACCCTTAGAGACCTGAAGACCAATATCGGCCCCAGTGGTCTTCAGTAGAGAAGAGGAGAAAAGTTGAAAAAATGTATCTCCCAAAATATACGCTAAAATTACTTCTATAAGCTTTCTCCAGAATGCAGAGTAAACAAAAATCACAGCTCATATTTCATGTGTATTGTCATATTTCAAAATTAAATATTAACATTCAGACTAGATCTTCTGATCAATACTGAATCAGTTATAAAGCAATATTGAATGAATGCAATTTTGGGTACAGCCTCTGTGGTCTATATCAGAGAATGGTGTTCTGAACTCTGCAATATTTTCAAAGAAGATAGACATTAGAGTTATTAGAAATACTTGGAGCTGTGCAGGTACAACACAGAAGTATGAATCAATAAACTTAACTGAAAAGAGCATCATGCAGTGGAGTCTCAAGATTATCTCTCTTATAAGGAAACCTATAAACAATGACTTATTGTTGCCTGAAGCTACTTCTAAATTATTCACACCTCCTAACTCATAAGAAACAGAGCATTTGGCTCCACGCGGTCAGAAGCGTTCCTCTGAATTTTTCATTTGCATTTTGCTATATTCCCTCTCTCTCCTTTCTCTATTGCGCCCTTACAGCTATTGCACTTTCTCATTGAAGGCGGAGGAATTTGTTTATGGAGTTCTCCGACAGCAACGTGATGTGCGATCAGCTTGCATCAAAAGCAGATCCTGCAGATTCAACCGGTCTTGTACCTCCTCCCCTTCCGCTGTGGGGGTGAAGCAAACTCAGACTTGAATGACTGATAAACACAGACTCAGTTTAAATGCGGACAGTAGTGTTGGAAGCCCGCTGCTTCAGGGCATATTAGAGGAGCCTATTGATAAATCTCCCTTAAGGCGCTTTCCACCATGTGGTGTACTTGCAACAAATGCTGATAATACTGATGGTGGTAAACTGGAGATTGGGAATCTAGAAGTGTGGAGGAATTGTTACTGCCTCTTGCCTCCTCCTGGTCCTTTACTTTAATACAGAAATATACTGTTACTTTTGCTTCAACAGCACTGTTACCTTCAAGCAACAACCATAACACCAAATATTATTATCTGACACTGACTCTAACTGATCTAGAAATCAGATGGCACTGCACCTGTTTTTCTCGCACTAAGTGCATAATATGGCAGGTAGGAGGCCACACACTCATTATGTGCCAGAAGAGTGTCACCTGCCATTTGGATTGGGTGCTCTGCAGGCACACCAGAACAGTGGAAAACACTGAATAATATATTCAAATTATGGCCAATAGCTCGATGAAGGACGCTTTTCTGATATCGGTAAGCCTCAGTACTGGATTTGTCATGTGATAAAATTACCCAACAACTCATAATGCTAACAAGCAAGAAGGATTCTTGAGCAGCACTATTTAAAGGCATAGTGCAGTACTTGTGCCTAGTTGCTGGTTTGTCATTTGAGGGTGCCGGTTACCTTCTGGATCACTTTGGTGTGTTTTCTGACTGCTGAATCTTCTGACTGCTGAGAAGATCTTTCTGGTGTAGCTCTGCTTTTGGTTGCCTTGGGTGACAAACACTAGTGTCTTCAGATTTAGCTCATGACTCTTGGCAGAAATCTGCACCCAACTCCCTTAACATAAGCAAAGGAGAAGTGGGTTGCAGGGAAGCAGGCATGCAGTCATCCTGAGAAAGAACAACAGATTCCTCTACCATGGTGGCAAGGTCACTCTATTGGTATTTGTCTCAGCCTCCTATGGTTTTTTGTGGGAACAGAGTGAACCTTTGGAGGCCCCTGTTGACACTGACTTCCAAAGCCAACGTGGCAGCCAACTGAGTTTGCATAACTGTAGTAGAGCTGCCAAAATAATAATTTCTGCTTAGCCTCTGCTATGGTGGGAATTGCCATTATGTTCATGGAGCTGACCACTTGGTTCACATTGGACACAATGGTCTTCATGTACTGCATGAACCCTTGACATAGAGACTTGAACACAAAACCTTTATCCCAGAGGCAAAACTATTGATCCAAGGCTAACAACTTTACCAAACCACATCCAAATCACATCCCATCTTATGGCTACATCATGACTTGTGACTTCCCCCTGACTCAACAGCTTGAGTTTGATTACAAACGCCCAACAACATAAAAAGATACTAGAAATGCCTTTAATTTAATTTGATTTCACAGTGGTAAATAGCTCACTATAATTGATTGAATGCCATTTCATTTAGTCTGAATGCTCAAACTATTTGTAAAAAAAATATCACCGACATCAAAGTCTTTTCGACTGTGAAATAACTAGATTTACGTCATATTTATAAATTATTCTGTTGCATTTTGCAGATTTCCACAACATTTGATATTGAACTCATGTATTAATATTTCAGCATGAATTCCTGTGCTGTGGATGCTTCTGATAGGTGAGTAAAATGTCATGGCAAACAGATTATACTGCTGAAAGGACCTGACTAAATTGTAATTTCAACATGCCAAACTGACTGATGTGCTCCATCATCCAATACCCTAAGCTTTGGAATCATTTGGGCAGCCAGCACTTAGTGATCTCCCCAGTATTTGAGAGCTGTTCATTCAAAGTCTAATTTATCTGAATCTAGCATACGCTCCTACACATTTCCAGGACACGCAAAGGTATATTCTTAGACAGATGCTTTAAAGTTTAAAAATGAATATATTTGCACATTGAACAATTAATGTAGTTGTGTGATGTTCCCCATGAACTATTCTAACTGAGGTGTTTTAAAAAAAATTTTTTAATTTGTTAAAATTACGGGTGGAGCAAGAATGTCATACAATCACACTGAGTCTTCGTACACTGATATCTCAAATGGTCATAACCAGGCTGACAACATTTGGTATCGATATTGGTGTTCATTGCCTTGAGCCATATTTCAGAATAGAATGAAACCACTTCCATTTCACAATCTCACAATGTCCCAAACACTCTATAGCCAATGATGTACTTTTTCTTTTTAAGTTTAATCACTGTTAGGATGTGGGGAAATATGACAACTAATTTGCACATAGCAACATTCCTCTAATCACAATGAGATAAATGATTAGTTTGCAGGATGGTGTTGGTTGAAAAAAAGGAACTAAATACTTGCATTTATGTAGCACCTTTCACAACCACTGGGTATCTTAAAGCACTTTACAGCCAATGAAGTACTTTGAAAATGTGGTCACTGTTGTAGTGCAGGAAATGTAGCAACTAATATGCACACCCTCAATAGCAATGTGAAAATGACCAGATAGTCTGTCAGTGTGATGTTGATTGAGATAACTGGGGATAACTCCCCTGCTCTTCTTCAAAATAGTGCCATGGGTTCTCTTAAATCTATCTGAACACAGTTTAAGGTGTCATCCAAAAGACAGCACCTCCAATAGTACAGCACTCACTTAGTACTACACTGGAGTGTCAGCTTTGATTTTTGTGCTCGAGCCCTGGGGTGAGACTTGAACCCGGAACCCTGTGACTTAGAGGTGAGAGTGCTACTAACTAAGCCATAAATGTTGGCCAGGGAAGTAGAGGAACTCCTCTGCTCTTCTTCAGACAGTGCCATGGAAATGTTTGTATCCAGCTGGGAAGGCAGGATGTTGTGCAGTACTCCAGTCATATTACATTGTCATGGGTTTGAAACTACATCTATTGAGTGATAGGCCTAGCATGCAACCATCATTATAAATACCTCTTATACCTTTTATGCCCTTTTAGTCTTATTTCACCCCACCCCCACTAGAGCTATCTGTACCTTGCTTGTCCTCTTAATTAGCACATTCTTTTAGATAATATCACCACCTTCAACACCTCTTTGTTCCTTTGTCTGTGACATCTTTTGGTTATCTCCTCCTATCACTGCTTGCTTGTCCCAAAACCACCCCCCAACCTTCTTCCCCCCACACCCCCTCACCTTCTTCCCCCCTCCCCCCCCCCCCCCCCCCCCCCCCACCTTAAACCGGCTTATATTTCACCCCTCTCCTATTTTTACTTAGTTCTGTTGAAGGGTCATTTGGACTCGAAACGTCAACTGTACTCTTCTCCGCCGATGCTGCCAGACCTGCTGAGTTTTTCCAGGTATTTTTTTATTTTTTGTTATGCAACCATCATTGTCTGTGAGATACAGGAGCTGAAGCTTGTTTTGTGATTTTTTTTGTAATTTTCTTTAATTCTTCAGTGCAATATATAAATGAACTGATCTTACATAATTAGGTGAGATTAACTTGTTGCCCACGTTACTGGATCCAGCTATTTATATAAAGATTTGCCCAGCTTTATTTTGTTGTTTTTAAAACTTCCATACTACAGTACTTGGTATAATGTTAAAGAGGATAGTATAGTATGTACTTCTTTGCCTTCCTTCTCCCATCAGCTGATTGCCAGTGGATAACACATTGCATAATGTATAATCAAGCTATGAAATGAGGAATGCCCCAGCTTTATTTCCCAATCACAGCTGAATTAACTAATGATAGTAGAATGGTGGAGGAGACGGAGGTACTAAGATTGACCTCATAGGGAGATTAAATCAAGCAAGATTTCTAACTTTATTGCATTGACGCCTTGAAGAAATATGTTGTTTGTCGTATCTGTGGCAAAGAAAAAGGGTTATTTAAATAGATTGAGGAGTTCACTGCTAGCAGTCAATCCCATTGAATCTGCTTATTGTCAATGATTCTGATTACCATCCATAATGATATGGAGGAAAATAATGGGCAGACTGAGTTCTCAAAATTGATTGGAAATCTTTCTGCATAGCATCTCCCTTAAGCACTAGGATGATCACTGAACTGAGAGTCTGAAATGACCTGGGTTTTGCCAGTTTAGATTAATTTGAAGAAAAAAGACTTTCTTTAATTTAATGAATAGGATCTTCCGGTCCTGTATTTATCAATGCTCCACCAGGTGGGACATTTGATAACAGAGCCATAGCGCAAAGTTTTACTTTAATAATGCAACTCATTGTGCTGTTACCTAAACTTTACAAATGTAACACTCAACTCTCAAGGTCACTCAAGATACCAAATTAGCACAACGAATATAAAATGCTACTGGAAACTATCTGTGCACATTGACATTAAAAAGCAATCTTGAATTGATAAGCCAACTTTGAGTAGTTGAATTGAAGGACATTTGAGACACATTTTAGAGAATTTTTCGTTGTACTTTTTGAGTGAGAAATATGGAATGGCTCAGCAAATCTGCTGTCAGCCACTCAGAAATGTTCTGTCATTTCACATTTTAGCAGATACCGTTACCGTTTGATTCAAATTGACCCATACAGTATTTTATTTAATTCCCCTCCAAAATGTTTTCCTCCTTTCTTGAATACACTGACTCTGGCACACAGCTCCATGAATGCTGCTAGGTCTCCATTATATTACCCAAATAGCCTTTCTTCACATGTAAGAGTGACTAGAAAGTTCACGATTCCCCAGTATCTTTCATAACTCAGTCCTCTGATGCCCCAGATCAGCTTTGGCGTTCTTCTCTGCATTGCTTCCAGGAGTTAAGTAGAACTAAATAATCTGCATTTATATAACACCTTTCATATCCTCAGAACATTCCAATGTACTTCACAGCTAATGAGATGTGGTTACAGTTGTAATGTACACAAATGTGGTAGCCAATTTTTGTCATGTCATAATGATATAATACCTTGGGCTTATTTACTGCACAAGACACAGGGCACCAATCGCTCATTAGGGATTGGATAAAACATCTTGTGGGTTCATTTGTTAAGATTAGGCACATGACAACAGTTATACATAGGTATAAAGCTTGAAAGCACCAGAGTTGTGTGAGGGCTCTGCTCAAAGCAAAAGTGAAACTAAGCCTGGATCACATGACACGTTTCCCTTCTAGTAATGTCATGCTGATACCCCTTAAAGGCATATTAAAAAAAATTGTGCACTTCGAGGTCTCACAAACTGCAATTATAAATGACAGCCAGGACATCTCAACTGTTCTTCCTTGAATAGTGCCATGGGGTGGAATTTTACGCCAGTGGGATTTTATGGTCCTGCTGAAGTGAATGGACTTTTGAAAGGCTCGCCGCACTTTACCGCCCCACCGGAAAATTTAGCCCATGGTATCTTTTACGGCACCTAAGAGGTCAGATGGTGCCTTGATTTAAGGCCTCACCAAAAGACAGCATAACCACTGATGAAGCACCACATCGATACTACACCAAAGTAGCAGTCTAGATTACAAGCTCAAAAACTAAGCCAACAACCCGTGGTTCATAGATAAGATTGCTACCACTAGGCCATGGCAAATGTGTTGTCTTTGCTATCTTGCCATCTGCATCTGGACATAGCACTCAAGGTCTAGCCTAGCTCGAGCACTATGCAATTTAAATATCAATTCCCTCAATATGTACTGTATTATTTCATTCATTTAATTAAGCATTGTTTTTGATTTTGCTGAATGTCACTCCACACTAATTGGGCATTTTAAGTACCAGCCAACTAACACTCATAGATTTCTTGCAACATCATCACTGGCTGTTTCAACACTATTCATGGAATACAAATTACACCCATTTTATCTTTCACTGTGCAATACCACAATGAATTCTATCTGCCACTATTCTGTCCCTTATATATTTTATCTCCCTCCTCACATTCATTGCCTCATCCGCCAGTTTAATATTCCCCAACTTGTATTGATTTTTATAACCTAAGTTGTTAAGGCATAGTAGAAATACTGGACCAAAAAACTCTCATAATTTCACAGGGTTGTTTATTATCCATATGGAATGTCACAGTTACCGATAGATTTTCCTTTTGAATCATCCAAACAGCAATTTATTGTAAATGTTGACATGTACCCACTTGTCACCTCTGGTGCTTGCTCCACCAAAGTTTGTGGGGACAAGGGGAGGTCATTTTATTTAAAGAAGAAGACATAAAGAAAGACTTGCTTCTATAAAGTCCCTTTCTTGCCTTCAGGGGATCCCAAAGTGCTTTACAGCCAACTAAATACTTTTGAAGCCTAGTCACTGTTGTAATGTAGGAAACATGGCAGCCAATGTGCTCACAGTAAAGTCCCACAAACAGCAATGAGATAATTATCAGACATTTTGTTTTAGTGATGTTGGATGGGGGATAAACCAGGATACCAGGAAGAGTTTTGTGTTCTTTTTCAAAACAATGCCACTGGACAGTACCACATATGGTAAGTGTTGCTAAGGGTGCCTCTTGGACAATTTGTATTGGGTCAGTGGATGAAAGTGAGTGCTGGGGGCTCCCTTGTCAAAAGGTAAATACAAATAGCTTCTCAGTCCCTTTTGTAAAGGTCAGAAATTTACCTTAATTCTTCATTCTTCTCAGGCTCAAGTCACACCTTAACCATCTATTAGGCAGGCAAGAACATCTGCTTTTATTCAGTGTACTGATCCTGCAATATCCTGTCAGTCCAGGACCAAGGGAATTTTAAGCCTGGAAGACCCTATTCCTAGTCACACTGCCTCCTATGTTTCTGGTCTTGTTGCTTGGGATGGGGAACTCATAGGCCAGAGGTTCCTGCCACCCCAGCTTAGTGGGACATCCACAAGCTCCATTTTGGCCCCTAATCTTTAAGGTATCAATCCCACCCCTAATAATAATTTGCTGTTCTTAATTTTTCAGGCTAGCCAATGAAGAAATACATAGAGGTTGAAACACGGAAACAGACAACTCAGTCCAAATCAACACTATTTGTGTTTTCTCATACTAGGTTGCACCCTAGCCCATTTGTGTCCTGTCCTTTCTAAAATATTAATATCCTTCCTACAGTGGAGCCCAGTTAAGGTTGCATGACTTGTTGGCGATATTCCTGGTTGTTTTATCATTTGATCTCTCACTGCCAACCACCCCATCCCAGTCAAACAACACTTTTTTATGCATCTCCAATATTTTTATAACTAATAGATGCTAAGAAAACATTTTTTATTGCCCCTATGATTTTTCTGCTGTGTTGCAAATAGCAGTATCCAGGTGATTTAATTTTAATTGCTGGAGACTCCAGAATAATTCATAAGGTTCGTAACCCTAAGCCCAATGCTGCACAGGACACACAAATTAGCTTTTATATAATCTCATCATTATCTTTTCACTCTTATATTCTATATCTCTTGTGTAATAAAACCTAGAATTCCATTAGCCTTGTATTGGCCTTATCAACCTGAGGGGTTGCTTTTAATATTTTGTGAACCCGTGTCCCCAAATCCCTCTACTCATCCTTTACCTTCAATTCCCACCGCATTTAAGCTTAATTAGCAGCCTTTCATGTGGAACTTTCTTAAAGGATTCTTGGAAGTCCAGATACATAGTGTCAGAGGGTGTTTTATTGTCATTTTGGGGATGTTACTTCCTTAAAACAAGTCAATCGAATATATTTCCCTGGAGAGCCTGGCTTTGCCTAAACTGAGATCAAACTAATTCTAACCAAGGCACATTTCCATTAAACCCGCTTGTACAAAAAGGTTTGAAAATGAGTCAATTAACTTGGGAAGAACAAAATTGGGACCCAATGAAAGTCTAATTACCAAATAGCTTGCCTAAAAGAGAGCATCAGTGAGCAACCAAAGCAATCAGAACACAAATGAGCCACAATAAATTGAAATAGGTGCAACATAAAAATCAATGTAAAATCAATGCTGAATAAATGAAGGAGATATTGAAAGAATAAGCTAAATTAACACAAGATAGGACTGATCTGCTAAGTAGAACATCTTTGGATTAACTATTTACATTTTCTGATATAATTTCTATTAGATGACCTTCAGAAACTAATGATGGAAAACTTTGATCTAACTGCCAATGTGATTCAGTAACTAGGTTGCCAATCAGATAGCTTCTGGGTTCGAATATATTATTTGATCCCTTGCTTACACTGAAATCCTGCATCTGCTCAATGCCATGATGTTTAGAAACCACGTTTTATGGGATAATGAATGTGACAAATAGGGAACGCTCCATAATTCAAATAATTAGAAAGTTTATACCTTTTTAAAATCTATGAAGCATGCCTAGTTACTTTAAATTTGGTTATTGCTATCTTGCTTTCCTCTGACTGGAGTCTGGTATGCAAATACCTCTTTAAATGTATTATTGCTATGCAAACACATTTTGATTGCAAAGCATCGGCAGTCATTTACTGCAGACTGCTTATTTTGTGTTGAGATCTTCAAATTAGCAAAAAAGAGCTTAATAGTGTGATCAAACGGGCTGCCGGAGGTCAAGAATTCAATTGCATTCATTTGATAAATTTAATTTAATTATGGAAGACACCTTTTCATTTTGCCACATCTCAGCTTTCAAATTGAAAATATATGAGGAGCATGTGACAGGCAACTGTCTCAGCCCAGCAGTTCTTCTTCAGATAAAAATAAAAATACCTGGAAAAACTCAGCAGGTCTGACAGCATCTGCTTTAGATATTTGACTGCAATTTGTGAGGAGGTGGCATTTTAGGAATATAGGCCAGAATTCTACACTGGTTGTGTGGCTGCGTGCCCGGCCCAACAGCACGCGAAATCGTGTGAGATGTTGGGTGCGCGTTCCGACGTCATCGCGCATTTGAGCGATATTTTGCTCGGCGCCCGCCAAGCGAACCTGTCCAGTTCTGCAGCTTCCTGAGGCAGCTCTGCAGCAGCTCCCTGAGGCAGCTCTGCAGCAGCTGCCTGCCTTCAGGATGCTCACTAGAAGCGTCCACCTGCACCCTCACTTTTGTTGGCGCCTGCCCTTTTCCCGCTCCCCCCTGGCAGCACGGAGGCTTTATCAGCCAGCATTTCACGCGGGCTGGCCATTAATTGGGTTCAGGGGCAATCGCTGGCGGAAGCGCGTTTCACATCCGCTTCTGGGCCCGCCAATCATGCGCGCCCGACAAACATAAGATTTAGGCCATAAGAACATGGCCCCTTAAACATGTTCTCCCATTCAATGAGATTATGGCTGATCTACATCCTAACTCTATCAACTCACCATATGTGGCCCCATACCCTTAACACCCTTGGCTAGCAAAAAATACAATTGATTTCAGATTTAAAATGATTAATTGAGCTAATATCTACTGCTTTTTGCGGGAAGAATTCCATATTTCTAGCACTCTTTACATGAAGAGGTGTTTACCAATTTCTCTCCTGAAGACGCTGGCTCTGATTTTGAGGTTATGTTTGCTTGTCTGAGCCTCGGAGGTTGGCGTAAAAAATTTCCTCCATATGTACAAGCAATTGCTTTAAAAACTCTAAATATCCTCAGTCAAATTGCCTCTTACTCTTCTGTAGCAGGGTCTGCAGCAGCTGGTAGCAATGTTGCGGGGAGCACTGAGCAGGTTAACTGGTCAGCCCCTGTGGGCCCCTTCGTACAGGGAGCGGGGTCTTTGACCAGCTGAGGGGCAGAGCCAGATGCTCTGAGGTGAGGGAGAAAAGCAGTCAGGACTTGTGAGTGACAGTGTAACAGGAGCTGAAGTCAACTTGTAGCTTATGAGGGGTGTTAAGGAGCCGGGAAGGGAATTGGAAAATTTGTCAAACCAACGAGTGGCACCCCTGAGCCTGAGAAGCCTTCTGAGAGTGTGAGAGAACAGGACTGCAGCCAGGAGCTGGGCAGTAGATCGAGCCTGGTGAGTGATTGTGTTGAGGGTCTGGGGCCCTGAAAAGAACAGAGACCTAGAGCATCAGCAGTGAAGATTCTCTGTAAATAGCCTGTTTCTTGGAGTTATGTTTTCCCGTGAGGGTGGATACTGCTTTGGTGCCAGTGGAATAAATAAACCTTGTTTCACAACCATCGTGCAGTCCATATGCTAAAATTGCACATTATACTTAAATTTCAGGGAATTCAAGCTTAGTTTAGTGTAATTTGTCTTCATAATTCAACCCTTGGAGACTCTGTTGTGAGTAGAAATGGCCTTGTCTACAAGTTTAATGTTGTGGGCATTGGTCCAGGTTTAGAATTTTCTGTAAAGCCTGCAGGTGTGGAAGTTCTTTTAGAAACTAGTGCAGGCTTTTAAATTGCCCTTTGCTATAGCTTATCTGTTAACTTTTATGAATATATAATTTATCCGTGGTCTAATTTAAATTTTTCTTATCCACTCTTTGAACTCTCGCAGATCACAAGAATGTCTTAGTTGTGTAAAATAAATTCAATAACTGGACAACACTGCTTTATAAGATATTGTGCATGTTTCACTTACAAGAGTAAACTTTGGCTCAGAGAAATATCTGGTTAAAGACTAAAAAAATAACATCACACATGGATAGAATTTCCACAGAGTTCTCCTGATCTCCTGCTGTAACTTCAGCCAATGATGAGAGAAATGTCTGCTCATACCACTTCCAATAGCCCTTTTCAAGCATTGTAACCTTGGTGGAATATCCGCAAATCCCTTTTCTATCCGGGGTTTCTGCCAAACCTCTGCCAAAGTTACCATCACCCATGGGGAGAATCCTGAGCAAATCTTTAAGCTTTCATCTTAAATAATCTCAAGATAAGTATAGCCAAGTTGTGAAGCAAAATTCTGATAGACTGTTTAAGGACTTTTGAACAGTGCTTCACTACACATAGAAAGATTAAAAAGATCCCTTTGATTAAACCAGAAACAGAATTGTGAGGCTAAATACTCATGGCAAATTTTGCCACCCTCTTTTTCTGGGAGGCAGAGCTTCCACCCACCACAAAAAGGTTGCCAATATACGTGGACTATAACCATAGATAGAGACTACCAGGTTACTACATCTGGTGTGCAGGTAACCCCAAGTGAGCGCAGGGGTACCACCTGGTGGGCATGAGGCTCTGACACCAAATTACCCTGAAACCTCGATCTCTAGGCTGCAAAGTCTGGCTTCTTCTCCATGGAAGGAACCCAAAGTGTATCTTAGTGATGGGAACTCCTACTGCCAATGTTTACATGACCCCCAGAGCTGACAAAATTTAGTGGTGCCAATTCAAACGTCATGGGTAGTCATCACCACCTGGAAGGATAAGGGCAGCAGACACATGGGAACACCACCACTAGGAGGTTCCCCTCCAAGCCACTCACCATCCTGACTTGGAAATATATTGCCGGTCCTTCTCTGTTGCTGGGCCCAAAACCTGGAACTCCCTCCCTAACAGCACTGTGAGTGTACCTACACCACATGGACTTCAGCGGTTCAAGAAGGCAGCTCACCACCACCTTCTCAAGGGCAATTAGGGATGGGCAATAAATGCTGACCTAGCCAGCGATGCCCACATCCCAAGAATGAATAAAAAAAATGCTGGCACTTATACCTGTCCTTTTCAAGGGATATTGGACTACTTAATTCATTTAACTCGTAGTAGTACTTTGTAATTCAAAATAAAATCAACATTTCATCTGAGTGGCAGCACCTCTGACAGTGTTACAATAATAGCAAAATCCACATCGAATATTTACTCCACCAATTAGTTTTTCTGCTCAATCACTGACTAAACACCCATTGAGCAAGGCAGTGAAAGCTGAGCTGGTCACTTTTATTTCCTACGGTGGAAAACTACAACTTCATTTCTCTCAAAGTTCTTTAACAAGACATCAACCGACCCTAACAACAAACAGCAGATTATCAAAATTATTCTGAATTTCACTCTTGTTCCTTGTGGCAAAAAGCAAGTAACAATGTGACAAAATTCATTCCCCTTTTTTCTGTCGGTTTTAACACTCGTCTCTTTGGTAATTGATGTTAAACAATGTTGGAAATGGGCCCTTTATAAACAATTTTAAAAGGGTGAGACAGCAAGGGAATGGTGAAGAGAGAAGATTTGCGGGAGCAAGCCTGCAGTTTGATGGAGAAAATAGTTCTGATGCAAAAATAAACATGCTGTAAGTAACGCATTGCCTTTTAGATGATGCATATGCTGTAAGGCTGAAACCACTTTAAACTTTTTTGATGACACAGAAAGGATGAACCCTGAGGAGTTTACCTCAGAGTTAGCAGCACACAAGCAAACATAAAGAGCAACTTTGTCAATTTGGGCATAATCCAGCAGGGGACTACACTAAAGAGTCTAGATTAGAGGACTGGGGTTACAATTCAGTCCTTTGTCTGACCCATATCTATTTTGCATTAAAGTACCATGCATTAGTCTTAATGCACATTCAAAAATTACTCCTGGGAGTAAAACTGTGCTACACTCAAAAGACCACAGACCTGGAGTTAAGTTGTTTCTCCATATTAAGTCTGTTAGCAGCAATTAATGGGAAAAGTTGTCCAACAGAGTGGATCTGCACATAGCTTATTTCTATTAGCAACAAGAAGCTTTAAGCAACATGATTCCAACTGCAGGTATATAGGTGGATATATTGGAGGAGGAGAGCAGGAGCAGCAGGAGACCATGAACAAAGAGATCTAAAGACACTTCAGGATGCAATACAACCTGAGGTGTTGACAGTGACTTTAGCAAAGACCAGTGTGTGAGAAGCTGTACCTCAGCAGAGATGTCTTTTTTCATTTGTGCCAGCAACAGCCAAGGAGCTACTCTGGCAAAATAAGTGGAAGCTATAATAACTACCAAATTAAACTCTGAATCAAATAACTTCTTCCATAAGACATAAGAAATATAGACCATATAGCCTTCTCCACCATTTAATAAGATCATGGCTGATCCTTGAACATAGTTTGACTTTCCCAACCGATCCCCATAAGCCTCGTGGAGTCCAAAAACCGATTGATCTCAGCTTTGAAGATTCTCAATGACTGACTGCCCGCAGCACTTTTGGATAGAGAATTTCACAACCCTCTGAGTGCAGAAATGTCTTCTTGTCTCAGCCCAAAATGGCTCAGTGCTTATCCTGAGACTATGAGTCCTATTTCTGGACTGTCCAGCCAGTGGAAATAGTCTGTCAGCATCTACTCTTCCATGCATTTTTTGGAGACATTACTAAGATCAGTCAATACACACATCTGCATTGCATCACAAACATAACTGATGCCCTCTTTCAACCCTTCTCCATAAATGTACAATTCGATGGCACCATGCAACTGTAATTAAACTGGTAGACAGGTAGGTATGTTGGTCCAGATTTTGTGGTCCCAATAGATGTTCAGGGAGCACTTCTCTTGGAGTTGGCCACCACTTCTACACTACGGATGTAATGTGCAAAGCCCTGTGCCAGGTTGGTGTCTGACTACTCCCTGCTCCCTGACATTGACTGCAGACAGCAGATCTGCCAATTCGCCAAACAATTGTTTGCATACCCATCAAGCTTCTGTATGCCACTCCATCAAAGTCCTCACCTGATAACTGGTGAGCTGGAACCTGCAGTATCCTTGTTACTTGCCCTGGCAGCAGGTCACTCATGCCTAGTGTGTCACCACCTGCAAATTTCCCTTCTATGTTATCCTTTAAAGTATGCCCAGTGTCAGTATCTGAACTGGTGGTTGCGAGTGTGAGAGTCAGTAATGGTTCTTCTTCTTATTTGAATGCCTCCAAACAGGTTTCTTCCCCTGCTACAGTACCTAAACTATCAAAGTCACAGTGACATCCTTCATGACTGTGACAGAAGTAAACTTTCCGTCCTCATTCTCTTGGACCTGTCTGCAGCCTTTAACATGGTTGACCACACCATCCTCCTCCAACACCTTTCCACTGTCGCTCAGCTGAGTGGGACTGTTCTCACCTGGTTCCATACTGATCTATCTAATCATAGTCAGAGAGCCACTTGCAATAATTTATCTTCCTTCTCTCACACCATTACCTCTGGTGTCCCCATGCCCCCTTCTATTTATCATCAACATGCTGCCCCTTGGCGACATCATCCAAAGGCGCACCATTAGTTTTCACATGTAAGCTGATGACATCCAGCTCTCTCTCACTACCTCCTCTCTCGGCTCCTCCACTGTCAAATAATGAATAAGCAAAAATTTCCTCCAGTTAAATAATGGGAAGATTGAAGTCATTTTTTCTGGTGCCACTCTAAACCTCATTCCCTAGCTACCCTCTCCTGGGAACAACCTGGATGAAAGCAGTCTGTTTCAACCTTGGCGTCACATTTGATCCCAAGATGTGCTTCCAAACTTATGTTCGTACCATCATAAAGATCGCTTATTTCCATCTCTGTAACATCACCTGACTTCACCCCGTCTTAGCATTGCTGAAACCCTCATTCAGGCCTTTGTCACTTCGAGGCTTGACTATTCGAATGCACCAGGCTGCTCTCTCACACTCTACCCTGCATAAATTTGAGATAATCTAAAACCCTGCTCCCCTTGTCTCAACTTTCAGTAAGTCCCATTCTCCTGTTACCACTGTGTTCACTGACTTACATTGGCTCACAGTCAAGCAACATCTTAATTTTTAAATTCTCATCCTTGATTTCAAATCCCTCCATGGCCTTGCCTCTCCCTATCTCAGCAATCTCCTCCAGCTCCTCAACTCTCCGAGATATCTGCGCTCCTCTAATTCCAACCTCTTGTGCATTGCCCATTATAATGGTGGCCATGCCTTCAGTTGCCCAGGTCCCAAGCTCTGAATTTCCCTCCCTACGCCTCTCTGCTTCTCCACCTCACTTACTTCTTTTAAGACACTTTTAAAACCAACCTCTTTGACCAAGCTTTTGGTCATCTAACCTAATATATTCCTACGTGGCTCAGTGTCAAATTACAATTCCTGCATATTTCAAAGGAGAAAGACA
This sequence comes from Cetorhinus maximus, assembly GCF_964194155.1. NCBI lineage: Eukaryota > Metazoa > Chordata > Chondrichthyes > Lamniformes > Cetorhinidae > Cetorhinus > Cetorhinus maximus. The sequence goes on along the minus strand of NC_135879.1, from coordinate 25,613,099 downwards.
AAAGGGAAGAGTTGTGGTGAGATGTGAGGTGAAAAGCAAGAGGTGCATGTTTACACCATCTGAAGCTTGTAAATCTGAAATTATCGTAGAATGAGGGGAAAGTGAGATGGGAGACAAAGGGCAGAATTTTATGCCTTGCAGGCGGGGGCGCACCTGACCTGATCGGGCACAAAATAGCGCGAGAAGATGTCAGACGAGCGCCCTGACATCATCCCGCACGCGCGCAGTCTTCAGGTCGGTGGGCGCGCGCGGGTGTCAGATCCGTGCCTGCTATCAATTAAAAGGCCGCTTAAGGCTATTAAAAACCCAACTGAACACGATTTTACGTTGCCCGTACGTTTTCGTGCTCATTGCACGGCCAAAACGGGCAGGCGGGCAGCCCACATTTTGCAAAACTTCATCCAAGGGCAGGATAAAAATGTTCAGCAGTATGTCCATTGTGAGTAGTGAGAGTTTAGGAGATAGTTTGCTGCTGGTTGCTTATTTGAACTTGACAGCTTCATCTCTGTTCTGAGCTTCATTCTTAGCATTTCGAGGCTTCATTTCAGGACTCATTAGTGTCTCCAAGGCCCCCAGAGGATTTTGACCCCTTCCAAGTATCAGACAGCCTTCTGTTACCCTGGTAAAGGGGATTGTGCTCTCCGCTGGAGGCACCTCCTCTGAGGAGGAAGAGAGGGGCAGAAGGCAGAGGAGGTCAGGTGTCCCAATGCAGCTTCCAGGGTGTGACATGTGGGAGGAGAGGCACAGGTGCAAGGGGTGCAGGGCCAGCAGGTAGTCCAAGGTGGAAGAGGCCGCAGAAGACGCCGCTATCCTGCTGCCGAGGTTTTCAGCCAGAGATGCAGCTACCTCAATATGTCCGAGGCGCAATGCCGAAGGAGGCTCCGCCTCTCCAGGGAGACTATGACCTCCATTTGTCATATGGCTTGGGCCTGAGATCAGCTCCGACTGTGTGGGTGGAAACCCCATGCCAGTAATTCTGAAGGACACAGCTTCTATGCCTCCAGCTCTTTCCAGGGCTCAGTGGGGGATCTGTGTGGAGTCTCCCAATCAGCTGTCCACAGTTGCATCAAGCTGGTGACAGAAGCTCTGTTCAGGTGGATAATGACACTTATTCATTTCTGTATGGAGGAGGCCAGCCAGGCTGAGCGAGCCAGAGGGTTTGCAGCGATTGCTGGGTTCCCCCCCGTCTAGGGTGCAATCGACTACACACATGTGGCCAAGAAGGTGCCAGCGGGTCAGCCGGGTGCCTTCATCAACAGGAAGGGATTCCACTCGATGAATGTCCAGGTAGTGTGTGACCACAAGATGCTGATTCTGCAAGTCTGTGCAAGTATCCCAGGCAGCTCCCAAGACGCTTATACCCTGAGACACTCCCAGGTATCCTTGAAAAGGTGGCTTATGACGGCCTCTCTGCCATCCAAGAACAGGAGCAGAGCAGCATTATAATAGCAGTCGTGCCTCCATGAGGGTGGCGCTAGAGAGGAACATAGGTCTTCTGAAGATGCGCTTCCGATGCCTGGACTGTTCAGGGGGAGCACTACAATACCCAAAGCGGGTGTCACTGAAAGAGGTTGCATGCTGTGCTCTCCACAATCTGGCTCTGGCGAGGGGAGACCTACTGGAGGAAAAGGATTGTAAGGCAGCTCCGCATGCCACAGAGGGTGACTCCAGTAGACAGTCAGAAGAGCAGCATGGTGAAGAGAACGCCAAGGGCGCAGAGGCAGACCTCTGTATCCTTCAGGGAGGCAGGGACACCAGGGACACCTTAATCTAACACTCCTTCAGCCAGGCTGCCAAAGTCCTGCCTCCAACCCATGCCAGGGCTGCTGCCTCCATCCTGGATGTCCGAAATGACCCTTACCAATGAACCCAAAGTCCACTCAGTGTCTGTGCAATAAGGTTTAGAGCCACTCACGTCCAGCATTACATACTGGCGTACCCTGCACTGAAAAAATATAAAGGTGAATCATACTCAGACCATTATAACAAACAAAATTTATGTCATTTTCACAATCCAAATAAATTAACATCACCTTCTCTGGTCTTCATTCCCAGACCAGTAAACATAAACAAAACATTACACAACAGAAGATCACCCGTGAACAGTCCCTCTTGTGTTCATGGTGCCTCAAACTTACATTTGCGAGTGCAATGTCCTGGTGCACCCCTCCTCGCTGGCAGCGGCATTGGAGACTGCCTGCTGACTCTGGTGTCTTGTTGGCCTTGATGACTTTGGCAGTCGTCCCCTGGCCAGAGGAGCCTGTGCTGGCCCTGCCTGGGAGAGAGTGGCCATTGCCCCGGGTGGCATCTCCCCAGTCATCGCAGCAACATCAGATGACACATTCACTGGCAGAGGGGCAGAGAAGCTGCTGCCATCATCTAGAGCGTCCTGAGAGGAGCTCATAGAGACGAGAGGCAGCTCCTGCACCAACATGAGGCTGCTTTGGACCTCCCTGCTCACCATTGATGGACGGGCATCTAGCTGGGATGCTGGGTGCCCCATCCATCTCCCACACTGGCACTGACCACCTGAGGTCATTGCCTGTGTGAGGGCTTGCAGGTCCAAGCGTAACCCCAGGAACCCCTGATTCTGTCCCTGGAGCTGCCCCTCCATGAGAATCGCCATTCTCTCAATGGAGGAGGCAGTGTACTCACCCATGAGGGTCAATGCAGTGCTTATGCTCCCCATGGACTCCTCCACAACACAGACCATGGCACACATACCCTCATTGACCTCCGCCAGATCCTCCCGCACATCCCGCTGGACATCCAGGATCTGCTGCCTAATGGTTGACTACAGAGGCTCGTCATCTGCCTTCGACTCAGCATCATCCTGGTCTCCAGCAGTCTTCCAACTGTTGGCAACCTGGATACTCTCTGCCTCTGCCTGCATCTCAAATGAGCGTTAAGTGCCCTCGCCGTTTTGCTCCGATAATCTAGCCAAAGATGTAACGCCCACCAAGGTGCTTTGCCACTAGCCATGGCCTCAATCATGGCCACTCCAATAATGGTGGGGTACGGATTTGCAACTGTGCCTATCCCTCGCTAGTTAGGTGCTGCAGGTTTCAGGCATGCGCCATCTTGTCCTGTAAGAGAGAGGGGAGCGTGACAGTGAAGTGGTATAATACATTTTGGCGATGCGGTTGTCTTGGCTGAATAGCTGGCTATGTTAAAGCTACAAAATGTGGAGGTGAGGCTTGCAACAATACTAGAAGTATGAGAGTGAGGTAAGCTATGAATGTTATGTATGAGTTGTGATTAATAGCTTGTTGGTAGGTGAATGATGAGTGTATGGTGGATTGAGCAGTGTCTAGGGCTAATGGTGCAATTGGTAGGATAAGGTACTTGAAAACGCATTGGTTGACCTTGACTGCCTGTGTATGATCGTACAGCATCTTACAGCATCACACAGCATCTTACAGCATTGCCTCCAGGTCCTCAGGCTAGACTGCTGGCATTGATTGTAATCTGGTCCAACTAGCTTTACAGTGTTTGTTTGGAGGGGCTCCTAGTCCCTGTGCATGGAGGATATTTCTCCTGCAGCAACACCTTCTGCGCAACGTCTGAGAACTTTAGGACATGCTCTCTCCATTGTTGCGCTATTAGTCACTCTTATTGGAGGTTATACAGTTATCTCAGCTATTTCCAGCACCTGCTCTGGCCAGAGTGCTTGTTCCCCTTAGTAGGTGCAAGCAGGCTTTTAGTAGCACAGGTTAACTTTAAGTGGTGCAAGCCTTATTCGAACTTGGGCCATCTGTTGAGCTGTGCAGCCACTCACCTGTGTATGCAGCACTGTGCTGCATGCTGCCATCAGTTAGATGAGCAGGCAGCATGAAGTTAATGCGCTGCCTGTGCCAGAAGCAACTTGAGCAGGTTAATCACGCTTCATGATCTTCATGCCTGTTTTCAGGGGCTATCCAATTTTGCTCCCAAAAACTAATTTGTGCATTCAACATTTTTTTGAGCATTGATTTTTTTTTTTCTCTCCAAATGTCTTTTAAAGGAGTGTGGACACAGCCTTTGGCTGTGTTGCATGAGGCTCAATCATGCTATTATCAATTTTTATTAAGCCATGCTGTAATCCACAACTCCCACCATCAATGAAGGGCTTGATAGATCAGCAGACTTACCTGCCTTTCTAAACAAAGCAAACTTATTTTCTGCTGTCCAAATCCCCAATAAGTCTAACTACATGTTGACATAGTGCAGGGTATTATTGCCTTTCAAGTGATCAGCGGGGAACTCATAAAACTGTGGATGGTCAGTAACTCATCCAGTGGGATTACTCCTTCACCAAAGCAATCACAGAAAAACCAGCTAGCACTTCTATCTAATACAGAATTATATGCAATGACATTCATTGAGCCCTGAGAGCCTATGTAAACTGATAACTATGGTAGGACACTTTCTGTGGTTTTCTCCTAATCTCTTGTCATAACATCGGTGCAAACCCTGCGAAGACATTGATGGCCATTTATGTCATTTCCCCAGGGTCTCTGTCAATCTTCCATTGAAGTGATGACAGGAGATTGGTAGTACCCGATGGAAATCTCAGGTGTATTAGACTCATTTGTGCCAATTCTCTTTTGAAAATCAGTGCACTGTTTGGGTCTGGAGTTCATAACATGCAGTTGCAATTTAGCTAATTAGCAAAAACAACAGACATCATAAAAGGATACCTATCAATTTGCTCTATGTCCCTCTTTTTCAAGGAACTTTGCCTCTTTGCTGGGGCATAGCTCTACAGGCACTGGCTGCCTTCCCACATGCCATCCGAATGACCAATATTCAATAGTGAGACTGTTCAGAGAATGCTCTTAGGCTGATCATTGGTTGGGTGTTGCAGCCTAACTCAATTCTGCTTTCATCAGAAACCCACAGAATGAATATTGGAAACCCTGCTTGATGTTTACTTCTGTAACCCAGTGTTGCAGACACCAATTATAATGCTCTTACTCCTGGCTCAGATGCGATCAGCTAACTCAGTACAGACAGACCAAACCAGGCAACCTTGTTGCTTTGTATAGCTCACCAACTCATTGGTTAAACTCTCTGAAACATTGGAAGACCTTTGCACTTTCAGTTAATCTGCATGGGGTAAACGTTTGGCAGGGGTTCACCGACTTTGACAGTACGAAAGGAGATCAGGAAAACCTCTGTGGAAATTATTGGTGCAAATAAACACAGATAGATTACACGAAAATTTGAGTCCCATGACAAAGGAATGCCTTGTGCTGGATGAGGCTTGTCAAATTGCACTTTTTTTTTGGTTCACTGATTTGATTTCATCCTACAATTTGGTTCATATTTCAATCATACGCTTGGGTGCTAGCTGTCGTTCAAATTGCCTACCTTTAAGCATTTTGCTAAGCATTTTGCTGAGCAATTTGACTGATGTAAATGATAGGGTTGATTTTCGCCTGCACCAGTTGGTCACCCCACCCAATATAGATCCTGCCCAATGTCATGCCTTTGAAATCAATGGATGAAAAATCGGGCAGATTCTATAACGAGTGTGATTTGCCGGGCCAGATTACTGCCAGAGTAATGAAGGTGAATTCTACTCCAATTGTACTTCTGATAGTAAATGTGGAAACTGAGTGCAAAACAACACAAGAGGTTGCATTTCAAGGAGCAGAGTCTTAATAAAATGAGAAGAAATAAACATTTTTCCAGATAATAAAATTACTCTGTCCATACAATGTCAACATTCTAAGGAATGGCTAGCATCATTAGAAGACCAAATGGTTTATCCAAAGTCTGAAATAAAAGCTGTTATTATCATAAGAGAATCAATCACCTTAAGAGTGCAGTAACATGTAAACTAAAACAGAACCAAGGATTAAAACTAGATTAAGCCATCCAACTACAAAAGATTATCAGTGAAAACACTGTGAGCCTATTAAATCTTCCTCCATGTGTTGTAGAATGTGTTAACTGCTTGAATAAATAACTTCATGTATATGTATATATCTACCTGCTGCAGACTGTGGGTTCAAATTCAACCAATCTAAACCTCAGACAATACTGAACCCCTGGAACACATTCTCAGCTGGTATGGGTGTTGACTCTCTGTGTAGCTTCAAGAGGGTTCTGCACTAGTTTTTGACTGGGACTGAAAATATGGACTGGATGTTGGCTATGTCAGGTACTTTTGAATCTAGAAATAGTACCTTGATATGTGTGGGCGTGGGGGTGGGGGGTGGTGGGGAGGTGTGGTGGTGGTTGAGAGAAACAAGTTTTTAAGAAATATCTTTTGGGGAATAGAACGGTATTCTGTGAAAAGGGTGTGCGTGTGTGTGTGTTTGTGTGCATATGATTTAATTAAGTTGGGCAGAGATTAATAGGAGACAGGTTGTCTGGGGGGTTTAAAACATTAAAAGGATAGAGGTGTTAGGTTTGAGGTACAAGTGAACAGGTTGGATTTAACATTTGCATTTTTAGATAAGTTGAGAATTTGTTTGAATACCAAAGGGGCTAACAAGAAACATGTTGCATCTTGTCAGAGTTCCATAGGTAAATAGAAGTGAGTTACTATATTTTATTGACCCAAAGCAAAGGCAAAATGGAAACATGAACAATCTTATATTTGGAAGAATTTGAATTTCAAAGAGGTGTGAGAACAATGGAACCTGAGATAAAAGAAAAAAAAGGCATTTTAGAGTTACTGTGGAGAGCTTAGGGTAGCTGTAGTTGATTGAGCTGTAGCTGTTGAGCTGGAGCTGTGAGGAGCAGCAGCTGTAGCTACAGCTGGAGCTGTGGGTTGAGAGAGGGTGCGGTTTGAATCAAACATCCAGTCAAGCCAGAAAAGTCTTGGGTTGCAAAAAACAGTTTTATTCTGAAGTTTGGATTTTCACAGCAGAGTGGAAGAGTCATGTGGTCATGTGGTATCCCTTTATTGAAGCTACAGCAGTTTGCCTTGGATAATATCACTGGATTTTTTATAGTTAAATATCTATAAGGGAGTGTTGCCTGGAAGGTGTTTACTTGTAGGCCTGGCCAAGTAGGGAGTCTTTTTGGGGGAATGTGTTGTAACACTAACCTTAATTGTGCACTGTAATCTTGTATGCTTATGTTTTCTTTTATTCTTGTTAATAAAACTTTTACTTTTAATTTTTAATATCCCCAAAGTGTTACTGGACTTCTTACTGCTAAGATCAGTATGTCTCCTTCCTGTTTTCGGAATACAAAAGAAAAAAGGCTAGACCTGTAAGCCAAGTTTCCCTCTAGGATTTGGTTTGCGCAGCAATTAATATCGGCTGTGGTCATAACAGAGGGGTAGGAGTAGGATACATTCAGGCCTGCTGACCCCAAAAGCAGAGTGTAGGCAGTGACAGGAGCAGGTGAGTGCCAAGGCGGGCTGAGGGCCATGGGCCCTCAAACTCCATGCCAACCCAATGCTAACTCATGGTCCCTACCCATAACCCATGGTCCTTCATACCCTCCATGCCAACTTGATTTCAAATCAAGACCCCCACCCCTCTTCTGCATGGCCGCTCATACCCTCAATGCCAGCTCCATAGCCATTCATCCAGTATATACCATGGGCAGACCTCAGCAGCTGTTTGATGAAAAAAATCTATTAATCTAATACAGCTCTCACACCTACACACTAGTTAGCGAACAAACCCTCATCTATGAAACAGATTCAAAGCTTTAAATCTCAAGTAGTTAATCACTTATAAAAACAAACAAACTTCTATTCAAAGCTCACACCAAGGACAGCTATTGATTTAATAGACTCCTTAAACTGTCAAACTGTGAACTCAGAACCCCCTAGTGAGATAATTGTAACTTTTGAAACTTGGCCAAATATTCATACTGACATAATGATAGTCTTTGGGGAAATGTCAACAAAGAACTCCATCGAAGCTGCACAACCAGATGTGACTTTTTATTCTGACCTATGCCTATCAATCGAAGCAGTCCATCAGGGAATTTTTTCTAAACTCTCACTGAATGCTATGGCCTTTTTTAAGTTTAAAGAGCGGGGCATATAAGTAATGTCAGATCATGACAGTTTCACAGACCTTTTCCATACTTCAAGTATGCTTACATCTATTCCATCAATTCACGAATCCCACACTTTAGGTTAAGGCCCTTACAACAGTCAAAATGGAGTCTGTTTCAACTCAGAACTTAATTCAAATGACCTTGCAGAGTTTCAGATTCCCTCCTGTGTGAATCACACTCTCCTCTTTTCCCCGCCAGCAAAAATTAGATCTGTCAGAAATAGGGGTGGGACTTCTACATCCGGGACCCACGTGCCATTTTTAAATGTTCATGGAGTCTTCCCAACTTCACAAGAATCCAGACCCTGCCCCACGAAGAAGATTAGTTTCTTTATAGATTATACTTGGCCTGTGTGATCTCCAGAACCGGTTTTAATCGCATGGGGAATTTTTCAAGGGCATTTTTTTCTTATTGGTCTGGGATTTTTTTCCCTTTATTACTTTTGCTGGAGATTGTATGGTTGTGCAGGTAGGTGGGAGGTGGATGGATTGAAGAGATTAGTTGCAATGCTCTGGCAATCATTGTATGAGGTAGATTTGGTGGACCAGCCTGTCTTTCCCTGCCTGTCAGCATTGTACGCTCATACGTAACCATATCAAATTGTGATAGTGAATTCAATAAATTGGTTAGTTGTGGGTTAGTACCATAAAATTACCATAGAAGCTGTTGAATTATAATAAAAACCCAATTGGTTCACTAATTTCCTTAAGGGAAGAGAAACTAACCTATCTGTGTCTCCAGTCCCAAACTACAACACCTGGCCATCAAAAAATTCAGAAATAAATATTATTATTGTAAAGCCTTTGTTTATTTACAAAATTTGGTGGAGCCTTGTCTTGTTGATAATGTGTTTCATATAAATAGATGACATTGATTTCTGCAGCGGTATGACTGAAAACACACGAGATACTCATAGAGAGAAATGGTTTTGCATAGTCCCATCCTAGTGGGCATGGGTTCTCAGTACCAGTAAACACTAAATTAGTAGTAACATTCAGAGAAGTTATTGTAGAACATGAGGGGAAAAAATATCATTCTGACCCAGTGGTGGGATTATTCTAAGATTGAGGCTGAAAGTAAGGGACAATGAGGATTAAATTATTTGCTTGGTCATTGCTAAGAAAATGGGCTGCTCTGTGCAGGTTTGTTCAGTCCATGCCATATTAATTAAATGTAAAGAAAATGTGCAATATATTCTCCTCAATGGATGCATACTCATGCAGGTTTGTGAATCTGTTAATTCCTTGCAAAACTGTTGAGGATTTATGCTCAAAGACAGATGTTCAAAAAGAAGATGGTGACTGATGAATACCGCAGTAACACATGGAAGGAATAAAATCTCAGCTGAGTGAACCTGGTCTTTATGACAATGACAAGTGCCTAGATTGGACATGAAAATTTAAGATCTCATAAGTACAGAGACCCACTTTCGAGATGATAGAACATCAGCACTGAACTCTGAATATTCCAGCCACTATGCACATTAGATAGAGGTATACAAAATCATGGAGGGTCTTAGCAGAGTAGATAGGGAGAAACTTTTTCTCATTGGTGGATGAATAGAGAACCAGAGGGCACCGATTTAGAGTGATTGGCAAAAGAGGCAATGGCAATATGTGTAAAAAAAAGTTTATTTAATAGGACAATACCTCTCAAAATTCGTTTCGCTGTTGGTGAATTTTTCATTGCAAGCGAGACACACAGGGAGGCCAGCTGAGTTTGGAATGAATGAAAATAAATCAGTCCATTCATTTTGAAATTCTTGATTTTCATCTTCAATTTTTCTCTCCTCTGGAGCTATTTCAATCCTCTAATTACGCTAACTCTTTTCAAACTAAATTCAAATGCTAATAGTTTAAAGAAATGTCTGTCAACCTTAATATCTTACACATTGCTACTGATGCATATTACAAACAATTTCTTCCTGCAATAAATTAATTTTTTCACCTCAGCGCAAGGACCGAAGTTAGTTCCATTATTGATGTGCACATTTATGTTATGTGATCTGTTAGGGGGACATAATATAAGCAAAACAGTGGAGCTGTAATTTGCTATGACTTTCGATCCAAGCAAGTTTTCCATAGAATTTCATATTTTTCTGTTTAAATATTTCACAAATTCTAATTATTATCTTTTAAAATATTCATCACAAAGGAGATTTTTGAGTATATGTTTTTCCTCTTAAATTAGAAACCCCACGTTTAGATAACTAATTTCTAAAAATTGATAGAGGAAAAAATTGGTTTGATTGATTAAGATCGGGAGCCACATGAGCCCTTAATGAGCCGCATGCGATTGCCGAACCCCTGGTCTAGTGAGTAATAAGAATCATTAAATTAAATCTTGGCTGACGGCACAAATTTTATAGTTGATAAAGATAGATATAATTGGGTATAGCATTCTGTTCATAATTTAATTAAAAGACATTTTGCAATGTTAAAAGCTGCCTCAGTGTCACATTGCTTTGTACAAAAGCCTTGGGAAGTTGTCAGAACCTTGTATGTGCCTTGTTTCATAACTTGGCCCTTGTTACCAAGGGGTTCTGATAAGTTACATGAGATGAAAAATTGGAGACTTGCTGCTAATACAACTAAGCTCTGCATACATGTAAAACTATTGATAGGCAGTCAGATTTAATCAGGCAGCATTTTAATTGAAAGTAAAATCTGTCTTCCTGTTTTTTTCCATATACTCATTTCATGAATGAGCACTATTTTCAGCCAACTAGTCATATTATTCATAATTTAATCAATAAAAATAACTTAAGTACAGTCAAACTGACCTTACATTGTGAACAAGAAGTAATGTTATGATTTAATTATCATTATCATTATTTACTCTTTTGAATCAATTCACTCTGACCTCGGGCGCAAAGATCTCAGAACCCTTTTGCTAAATATTTGATGGCTGTTCATATTTTCAAGAGAAGCTTGAAGGATCACATTGTTAATACGGTCCACAAAGCAGAGAACAGGACCAACCACTCTGTGGCACCATATTGGCAAATGACGCATAATCACTGTTGTAATATAAGGAAACATGTAAGGCAGCTAATTTGCACACCGCCAGGTCCCACATACAGCAGTGAGACTAATGACCAAATAATCTTATTTGGTTTAGTGGTATCAGTTGAAGGATATGCATTGGCCATAACATCAGGAGAAATTCCGTGCTCTTCACTGATTAACGTCATGGGATCTTTTCTACCAATTTGTGAGGGCAGACACAATTTCATTTTAACATTGCATCTGAAAGGCAACATTTCCAATAGTTCAGTACTCCTCCAGTACTGCATTGAAGTGTCAGTCTATATTATGTGCTGAAATCGCTAGTGTGGGGTTCAAACTTATGGGGAGAAAAATTGGGTAACTTGTTAGTACTCATTTTTGGGTGCTACAGCTACCCTTAGAGCTCCTAAATGATGGTGGTGGTGTGCACAAACACTTGAGGGGTAAATTGCAGGACGTCAGAAGTATGCAGAGTAGGCATATCATGATGCAGTGGTGCCATTTCAGATGTCAACAGTCCAGCCAATGCCCTCTCATTCTCGCACAGCTGAACATGAATTCAGTGGCAGGGAGCCCCCAACCCTGTGCCAATATTATTTAAAGGGATCATTAGCTGCTTACAGGTTAGTTGCTGGTTGATTTCTTCTGCTTGCTGTTATAGTTCTACAAATGTCTGATGCTTTCTACAACATTGCAAGTTGCAAAAGCCTACAGGGAGTGGCATGGCATATGGAGAAGAAATTTTAACTGACTTCAAGGCTGCTGCACAAACCAGTTGCTCATAGTAGGCACTAGGAGACATTCCCCTGGAATACAGCTTGACTTGGGGAATGAGCTGAGGCTACATACAACAAGACAAGCTGCTGGAAGAGGGAGGAGGATGAGGGGGAGAGGCCTCGTAGCAGGAGGCTATATTCACTCAGGGTTCAGGGAGAAATTCTACTTCCTGAATCTCTGTGAGGAACAATGCATGAGGTTCCTATACTTCAGTAAGGATATCCTCACTGAAATGTTCCAAATTCTTTCAGTCACTCTGCAACCTCAGAGCAGGGCAAGAACTGTTGCCATGGTTGTGAAGATGACTTTGGCAATATATTTTTCCCGTGTCTGACTTTGACCAGGCTGGGACTGGAAATATTTGCATTATTTTCAATTTGCTATACACTACTCCATAAGGAAGGTCGCTGAGCTCCTCTATTCAAAAAGAGCTAAATACATTTCATTTTTTTACAGTCAGGCAGAGCAAACATTTGGTTGTGTGAGGATATCAGGCTTCTCTATGATACAAGATGCTGCTGACTGTATGCACATTGCTTTGCAAGCATCAGATGTCAACTCTGCCATATACCAGAACCTCAACATCCAACTGGTTTTTGACCATTGGCAATGAATTATGCAGGTCAATGGCCAGTGTCCTGCTAGCATTCAGGAAAAAATCCACATTGCCATCTGTATTTGAGCCACCATAGTAATCTAAAGGATGGTTACTGGGCAACAAGGACTATCAGCTGATGACATGGCTGATGACTCGTGTACAAACCATACACAAATACACAGCAGGCCTGTAACGGAAAGCCAAGCTACCACACAAAATATGATCGAGCATAAGAGATTAAGAACATTAAAAATGGGAGCAAGAGAAAGCCATATGGTTCAACGAGCCTTTGCCGCCATTTAATAAGATCCTGGCTGACTTTTGCCCTCATTTCCTACCTGGTATCGATAGCCCTTGATTCCCTTAGACTCAAAGTATTATGATCTCAGCCTTGAATATACTCAATGACTGAACATCCACAGTCCCCTTGGGTAAAGAATTCAAAAGTTTCACAACCCTCTGAATGAAGAAATTTCTCCTCAGCTCAGTTCAAACTGGCCAATAACTTATCCTGAGTCTATACCCCCCGGTTCTGGACTCTCCAGCCAGAAGAAATAGCCCCTCAAAATCTACATGGTCAAACACTCACAGAATCTTATATGTTTCAATGGAATGACGCCTAACCTCCTACCACTTGCACATTTACGATATATGGATGATGTGTTTGCTATATTTAAATCTGTAGCAGCATGTAATAATTTAATGAGCTCCATCCTGTGCTCAAATTCATCTTTGAAATGCAGCAGTCAAATTAACTCTCTTTTCTTGACATACTAATTAAAGAATCTTCCATGGGGTTCTCTACCACAGTCTACCGCAAGCCTACCTTCACTGGTCAAAATACGCGTTGAGATTCTTACAGTTCCACGCACTATAAGTTTGGCCTTATCGGCAACCTCATAAATAGAACCTGAGCCATTTGTTCATCATGCAAGCTTGATGCTGAAATAGGAAGCATCAAAGACATCCTGCAGGATAATGGCTACCCTGATCAGATCATTTCATGCTGTATATCACACAAACTCATGAATGGGTCTAAGGTTTCAGCCCTGAAAAGTGCCCAGCCTATCTCAGATTACCCTGGAAGGGTAAGGTATCTCATAAGTTTGAGCATCAGGTACTAAGCAGTAGCAACATGAGTGGTATTCACCACTAACATGACGCTGCCATCAAGGCAAAAAGACGTTCTGCCTATCACACAAATGAGTAATGTAGTATATGAAGTTCGGTGCCAGTGTGATGCTAGGTATGTAGGCCGCACGTCCCAAAGACTGGCAGATCGCATCAAAAAGCATGTCCCTTCCACTGTTTGCAATGGGCATGATACAGACCATACCTAACCAACCCATGCTTACAAAACTCAAAACACAGTATCCAACATTAAATGTGATTCTGCGATTGGACAACATTTGCTAAATATTCCTCAGTGTGCTAAGAATTATGCTGACAACCAATTTAAGGTTGACAGTCCGGCTCACAGTGTGGCACATTTATGTGTACTGGAAGCTACATATAATAATACACAGGGCCCTCTTCCTTGCAGACAGAAACAACGTGTACACACATTGCACCCATTTCAGCTAAACAAAATAAGTGATAGCCATTCACTGATTCATTCCACAGGGCAATGCTTTGACCAATCAAAGTCAAGTTGCCTGGTTTAAATTTCAAACAATACTTGGCAGTTAATTATCAGGCACCGTTAACTGGTGCATTCTCCATGGCAATGCCTCTACCAATCAGAGACCACTTGCCAACTCTCTTTTCATACAGTATAAGCTGTTGCTTCCCCTGACATTGGTATTCTTGTGATTGTCCTGAAGAGTGCAAGACTCTTTTCTCAGCAATATTCAGTTAAGTATTTGTGTTTTGCAATAGTTCCATAACACCGCCTTTAATGGCCTATGAAGCCTAGTGCTGCTTTTGTGCAGTTCCTTCTGCCGCCAGACATTTCCTGCGTGACTTGCATGGAATTCTGTGAGAGCAAGGGTACACAGAAGGGTGTCCCCAGTATGCACAGAAGACCTTGAATCTATACTATCCTGACATCACACAGCCTAACTTGCTGATCTGAAGCCAGAATCTCTAATTTGGGCAACATTAGTCCTGACAACAAAATCATAGATCAATCTACAAATATCAAATATTCTGCTGCAAGTCAACCCTGCACTAGTGTCATTTAAAAAGCCAAGCAGCCAAACTGCAGGTAAGGTGATTTTAAATAAGTTTTTCTATTGCAGAAAGTCTAGAAATGCCATGGATTGTTTATGGAGGTGTTGTGATTAATTTCCAGATTTGCCATCATTTGTTGTTGGATCCTCTTAGGTGTGGGATTGGTGGGCACAGGAGTAGATGACCTGTTCACACAAAGGCTGGAAGAGGTATGGGGGTAGCAATGTTAATGCCTCTGGATCTGCAGCATGACAGGGAGATGGAACAAAGGCTATCTTTCCACCATTCCTTCTGCCAGGTTGGAGCCAGACTCCTGCCTGCATATTGACAATGACAGAAGGCTGTCAGGCAGACCAGCCATTGCGCCCAGCATCTCACTGTGCATCCTCATTTGTGCTCCCTTGTCTGTTGCCTCATCAAGGTCCTCATCTGAGTTCCTGTAGCAGATCTCATTTATGATCTCACCCTTTGGTTAGCTTGCACACAAAACATTATTGATCCATAGCCTGGCTGCAGCCCACTCATGTCCACATCATTCACCATGTGCTGATCCCAACTCTATGCCAAGATACAAGTATCAGTATCTGCGTTGGAGGCTAGGAGTGTCAGATCAAGTGATGGGGCCTCTTCATCAAAGCTGTACTATTGCTTTCTCTTCTTCCTTAGGTTGCTGTGGCTGGGCATGTGGCTGTTTTTGGGTATCTCAAAGTTGGAACTTAGAAGGGGAAGATTGTCCCTTTAGGTTGATGACCTTTCAGGTTTGATCAGCAGTTCTGATAAAAGGTCTTTGGCTGGAAACCTAAATCGAACTTTTAAAAATAGACTTTTTAAAACACAAACTAAAGGTGGCTTGAGATCAGGGTCAAAGATGGCTACCCTAATTTGTATTTGCTTTTGTGTTAGGGGACGTTTTGAGTTATGTGGGTGGAAAACAAGAAGTCCATGGTCACACCATCACCAGCATGGTCATCATGCCAGATAGCAGGATGAGAGTGAGCTGGGAGTTGAGAAGAGGCATAAGGCAGGATCATGTCATCATCTTCAGTGCACTCAGTGATGTTGTCACAACTGGCCCCATGTTGAGGGCATTCATCTTCTTTGGAGGGATCAGGAAAAGCAGGCATCTTTGTCACCCCATTGGTCCTCATTTGGTTCTCTCCATTGTGTGTCATTTTGTTAAGGAAGAGGGCAGGTTGTTTGATTGTATCACACTCTTGGAGCCTATTCTCCCCTCTACTGTGCCACTCCTCACTCCTTCCCAAGTTAGACTTTGTTCAAATATGACTGCCAGTACCTGCCCCAGCTGCAATGTGCCTCCCTTTCATGCAATGCAGGCTAGCTACAATTTAATGGCCAAGGTCTTCTGACTCAGGAGCAAGAATGTTACACTGAGCCAATGTTGTCTCTTTTAAAAGAGATTTTCTAGGTATTTTGACCCAAATGGATACAATTCACCAATAAAATATTATTCCATTAACAAGGCTGAGATTTAAACCATGGCTTTCTGCGTATATTGTGCAACACATTGCTTTCATTATTTGGACACTTCACCACAATGGACTAGCAGCTTATTACTTTAACCACCTCAGCCCTACATATACAACATAGCTGAAGTGCTCTTAGGAAAGCAATATGATGCCAATCGCTTCTACTAGCTTGTCTCACATCATTTGGGGCTTGGTGTCCATTACAGTAAATAGAAAATAAAGAAAGCACCTGCATTTATGCAATTCATTTCGCTATTTAAGGCTCAAAGCAACATCACAGTCAATGAAGTATTGTTAAAATTGTAGACACTGTTGTATTTAGGGAAACCTGGCAGCCAATTTACACGCAGAAAGACTCCCTGTGCAATAACAGTACAAATAACCAGGTAACCTGTTTTAGTGATGCTGGTTGAATGATAAATAACATCTAGGAGAACAGAACCTTCTATATGCACTCTGGCCCAACTCCCATTGGCAACCTGAATCCATCTCCTATCTATCTCCTCCCCTAATCTGACCCAACTCAACTCCTGCAGAAACTACATTACATCTAACATACAATGATATCAGTCTACTTCATGGGTACAACTGTTGACTTTGTTCCCAGCTACACTTGCACAGTTGAATGAATAACAGTAATCCCTGAAAATACTGTAGTTTACAGTTTCAATATGCATGGTTTGTGAACAGCAGTTTTTCTATTGTAAACCGTTCACCTTCAGCCATGAAGAGGTACACATACAGAGGGGCTCTGACGTAAGGCCATAGACCTTAAACGTGAGCCAGGATTTTACCCTTAATGAGGATGTCCTGATGTCTGGAGGAAATGCATGTTGGTAGCCCTCCTCCAAGAGCTGCTGGCCCAATTAGAGGGCCAGCAACTCAGCAGCACCATCAGGAGCAGTGGCCACTGCTGAGATTGCTTGGAACCTGGGACTTACAGTGGGTAGTTAAAGACAAAATTTAAGATTATGAAAGGGCCAAGTGCTGGAGGATAAACCCTTCCAGGGAAATTGTTTGGGCTGCGGGGGCTACCTTCCCCACCCATGGCCTTCTTTGCCTCTAAATTCCTACTTCCTGGGCTGCAACTGGGGCAATGGCTCTATTTAATGGGGCCATTAATTATGGAAATTATCTGCCCATTTAATTGGAACAGGTAGCTTGTCTGCTCTCATTCTTGCTGTTGTTAAAGTGCAACATGAGGGTTTTGGGGAGCCAATCCGAAGCGGCAGCCCACAATTTTACGGGACTCCCTGCCTTCTAGCCCGCCTCCTGGGGCAGGTAATATTCAGGCCATGAACTCTGTTTTTCTCCATCCACAGGTACAGGCAGATCTATTCAGTATTTCCAGCATTTTCTGTTTTCATTTCAGATTTCCAGCATCCACAAAATTTTGCCTTTGTGTTGTCGAAGGTATTAATTGTTTGAGTCCAAGGGCTGGATTTTCATCTTGAAGGTGGGAATAGAGTGTTGAAAGATTTACCAACTTCACGATTCTGCTTCCGGACTGCCAAAGTTATTTTCATGGCAGGGTCTGCTATTGGAGATAGAAGCGGGCCAATGCTGAGGCAGCCAGGTTAAAAGGCTCATCTCCATTCGCTGAGACATCAGCCTAGTTCAGGAGATGGGTGTATAGCCTCCTAACTCTCAGCTCCATACTCCCCTCATCCCTCCACACTCCCATCATTCCTATATCCACTCACTCCACCCATGCACCCATAACTCCTCACCCTCCTCATAACCCACAATCCTGTATCCACTATAAACAGAACTCACAAACCCTGTAATAACATTGGGACATTTTTGAGAAGCCTAAACACCTGTCAAAATAAACAAAATTACTTGGTTATCCACTTAAAAATTACCCTCTAAACAGTCCATAGATCTGTCAAAGTAAACAAATATTACTTGGATATCTACTTAAATACCATAATTCTCTTAACAGCTCATAAATCTGTCAAAAGAAATTCACACTTCCCTTGGCATCTGTTTCAACAACCACTGCTGAGCAGAATCCATTAGTGTGTTTGGAAGTTAGCCAAGCATTCATAAAGCGATTCCATTGAACACATGTGTCAAAAAACTCTCCTGAGCTGAATTCATTAAAGCCTTGAAGATACCAAGAAGTTCAACCATCTGTCAAAGCTTTTAAGCAGCCAGATAGCTGAGCTGAACTTCAAGAAAAAATACCAAAGCTATGGGTACATTTTAAACCACCATCTCTGGATTTCACCATTGTGCCATGCAGAATGGCATTTTATCCAGTGGGTAATGTACTCTAACATATCTGAAAACTTTTCCACTTTCAAAATGCTGTTCATTCCTTGACAGTGTGCCAGATGTCAGAAGTGACAACCTCATTGTTTAATGGCCACTTACCTTTTCAAAACAAAGCCCTATCTTAATTCATTGCATTAAAAACATTTATAACTTATGATATAGCATTTCATTATGACATGTGAAGTTGGCAACACCACTTAACTTTCCTACAATTCCTGATTCCAAACTATGGGCCCCACCATGGTTCACTATACCTCTGTGATGATGAGTCATGTCGCCTTCCAAAGCCAGCCTGACTCCATGAAAATTATGTAAGGTCTGAAATGCCTACTTCTGCAATGATGCTGGCAGCATTGATACAATAGTGTGCATTCTTCCAACCTGCGTTTTACCCTGCAATTGAAAATTGCTGGCACCGGGAATCAGACAGGAATCTATGTTCGCGTCCCATTGGCCGTTTTAAAGCCCAAATACATTTTGACCACACGTCAGGACAGGAAAATCCAGCCTCAAATCTCTACTCTCAACCTACGATAGCTGCCACTGTGAACAAATAAAATAACCAGACTATATTCATTTATTTTAATTTACATTTTATTTATTTCATTCATATCTTTACAGAAAGTCTGACTAATAACTTTGCCTTCTTTATGCGCTTTTTCTAAATGCCATGCAGTGAGCATGGAAGCAAATCATTGTTTGGGCCAACTTGGACTCTACAACTATAAGAACTTAGTAGAAGGTCAACAAAAATGACCAAGGTAGGTTAGCATGGATTTAAGAAGGGTAGATCATATTTACCCAATCTAGTTCAATAATTTTGAGGAGTCATTGGCATGGTGAACAGAGAAGTGTCTACGGACTTTGTTATGATCTTGGACCAGACCCCAAGTTTTTGGTATGATCCGGTTATGGACCAATAACATTTGCTTAAAGTGGACAAAGTTTGAGATATAAGACACTTGCTGGGAGAATAAAGTCACAAAATTCCATGGTGTTTTGGAACAAACAAAATAAACTTTACTACACAAGGTCAAAGGGAGAAAACAATTTACAATGTCTATCTTATACTCTAACATTCAGGGTTAATACGAGGCACATTGAATTAACAGGCAAACTGTGGTCAAACACAATACACTGCACAATAATTGGCAAATGCGATCAAGACAGATTTCATGGATTTCTCAGAAACCCACCCAAAGGTCAGTGTTCACTGCGTTGCAATCTCGTTAAAACTCTGTCTCCCTTAGGAAGAACTGCAAGTCTTCACTCTTCCCTTTCGAAGATCTGGCTTTAGAATTCTTTCCAAAATTTATCTGATTCAAACTTCCTCAATGATGGCTCACCTTGCAGGTTTTCAATCTCATCTCCTGGGACTCCATTCCCCTGGATTTTTGAGTATGCACTTTAGGACTAACTCACAAGCACAACTTTAGCTCTTCAGCTGTGTTGAGCAAAACACTACTGCTCCAAAGTGTTACCTTTTCCCTAAAGGCTTGCAGCAAGGAATCACCAACCTTCTGCCTTCTCAGATATCCAGGGCTTCTCCCGAGCCCTCACTACTTGAAATCTGCCAACAGCAGCATGTTTAATGCTTGGAGCCTCTTTCTTTGCTCTTCTTCCTGGTGGTTCCAACCAGTGCTCTCCTCGCCCTAGTGGCTCCTACCTTGGTTCTCTCTCTTTATCTCTGAGACCTCTCCTTGGTCTCCTCTCCCTGAGTCCCACTTTGGGTTCTCTCTTTGGGACCGCTGCCTGTCACCTCTCCTTGGTCTCCTGTCTTGGACTCTTCTCTGATATGGTATCCCACGATCAGAGTTTTCGCGCCATTTCCTCTTTCATGCAGGTGCACTGGGTGTTTGTCCTCAGCCTGAAGAATTCCAAATGTTGGACTGCCCATGCACTGCCTGCTCCTGATCTGCACATGCATAGAAACTCCCAGGGCATGCTGGGGCCTATCCCCCCACCTCGCCCCAGACTCCACCACCACCACCCCACCCCCCCCCCCCCCCCCCCCCCACCCCCCCCAATGATAAAGTAAGTCGGGATTCCTAACAATGTTGCTATATCAACTTTTAAAAGAAATTTGATGAGGTTCTACACGTTAAGAATTGGAGCTAATCTTGTGAGAGGACTCCCCCAGGGTGGTACTCCTCCTCCCTCTTGGTGTACAATGCACCTCCCTGTATCTCCAAAAAGGGGCACTTGAGGGAGGTCCAGGTGCCTCATTCCCCTCTCGCCTAGCCACTTCAGTACTGAGCCCATGGCCAGAGTGATGGAATACAGGTGCTCGTGCATATAGATCATAGATCTCTCTTCCCACTGCAGTTGCCAATCTTTCTGTGCAGAAAGCCATGAGTTCATATGACACTGGCATGGATGGACTATTCCACCACCTGGGTGAGTTTCCTTTTAGTCTCTGGCACCTCTGTCAGATGTTCCCTTGCCTGTCCCTGCATCTCCAGCAGGTTTATTGTGGCTGAGATGAGAGGCTTGTCATCAGTTTGGGACTCAACATGGGACTGATCCACAATAGTCATCCCACTCTCAGGGATCTCGGCTGACATAGCTCCCATCAGCTGATGGAATGTGTCTACGAAGTGATCACCAGCATGTGCCCCCAATTCTACACACAAACCCTTGGAAAGCCATGTGAGTGTAACTGCACTGGTGGAGGATGGGGGAGAGGCAGATGATGGTGCATCCTCTGGGTGTTCATCTTCATCAGATGTAGAATCATTTGTTAACACTTTCAGCTTTGGCCTTCTCAACCTGTGGCAATGACATGGAGTGGGGAATAACAAGAAAGACATTAAGGAGCAGCTCAGTCTATCAGGAAATCACAATTTCACATGGGTCCCTAATGTGCCCATGTCTCAACACCAGCTTGGAGGCATTCTCGCTCTGCTGGCTGGCTAGTCCAACCTCACCATCTGCAACCGAGTGTCTTCCCTGTTCTCCAGCTATCTCTAAGTCCTATTCCTCCAAAGGTGTGATCACGCTCAACTCGGCCACTCCTCCTCATGTCTTGGCCCTCTTTCTGGTATTAAATGTCTCCTTATCCAGCATGAGAAATTAGAGAGTTATTAACATGTCAAGAGACACCCTCCATGCACCCCTATGTCACATGCTGGCCACACAACCAAACTGGTATCCCATCGCCTTATCATGCACAACTGTCACATGGTCTGTCCTCTTTTACCATGTGGGAATGACGATGAGTATGCATTTCCCAGCTTGGCCTCTTTCCCCACTTCCAAAGTTCCTTGGCTTGATGCCCTCATGAGAGTCTCTTTGATGCAATGCTACATTGGCTGGTCGGAGGAGACCATTCATCTGCTGTGGCACTGAACCCAGGATCTTGGATGAACCCCGTGGCTGCTCACCTCCTTTACAATCTCCATCCAGGCCACCTTGGTCAAGCGGGAGGGTCTCCTATTCACATCCTTGGGGTAGAGCAACTCCCATCTTACCTGGACAGCCTGGAGGGAAACCTGAAGGGAGGTATCATTAAACCATAGGGCTGCTGTTTGTCTGTGGCAAGGCATCTTTGTGAGTGAGGGGGCATTGGTGGTGGTGGGGGAACGGGAGAGCGATGGGAGTCAACTGATGGAGGGTGTCAAGGGGAGGATGGAGGCTGAGAGTTGGGTAATATTTTTCTGATGGCCCTGCAGGCAGATGATCACTTCTCTCAATTGGCACCGCTTCTCCTTACCTGAAGAGACTGGATGCTTGCAAAGTTGGGCCTTTTATAGCCACCAAACAACTCCACCACCACCCCCATGCCCGAGGGTGGTGGATCTTAAGGTTGGTGGGCAGGCTGGGAGCCCTGGCGGGCTTAAGAAAAAGCACAAAACCTCACGGATGGGATGAGGTTTCATGTAGGTTTTTAAATTTTTAATAAAATTGTCAATGAAAGCGTTGGACATGTTCCAACTCATGTCAGGGAAATTTATTTCTTCTGTTTTAAACATTTTTTCAGACAGGAGCTGATCTCCCTGAGGCAGCACTTAGCCCCAAGGAGATGAGTGCACTCTTTCGTGTGCATGGAATTGAGTCAGTTGACGGCAGGGGTGGACACTTCTTGCCTTTCCCCACCGCGAGATTACACCTGGGATACATGTCCATCACACGCACTTATAATTATATATTGCAATTGGGTGCGTGGTTGCTCCCAACAAGTAAGCAGGAGTGGCACCAACTTCCAATCCCACCATCGGGACAGATGGTGGCATAGTGGCAATGTCACTGGATTAGAAATCCAGGCCAGGATTTCCTGGTCGGCGAGCGGGGTGTGGGGCCCACTCGCCGACGCATAAACCAATGCGGGATGACATCAGGCGGAATTCCCGACGTCACCCCGCCTCATTTCAATTTTCAGGTGGGTGGGGGCTCGGCAGAATCAGCTGTGCGCCCGCCGAACTGTCAATGGCCAATTGAGGCCATTGACAAAGTAATTAACATAATTATTGGACCTGCCCGTCCAACCTTAAGGTTGGCGGGCAGGCCGGGAGCCCTGGCGGGCTTAAGAAAGAGCATGAAACCTCACGGGCGGGATGAGGTTTCATGTAGGTTTTTAAATTTTTAATACAATTGTCAATGAAAGTGTTGGACATGTCCAACTCATGTCAGGGAAATTTATTTCTTCTGTTTTGAAAATTTTTTCAGACAGGAGCTGATCTCCCTGAGGCAGCACTTAGCCTCAAGGAGATGAGTGCACTCTTTCGTGCGCATGCATGAAAGAGCGCACTCTAGGCTCAGGGAGTCCCTCCCCCGCCCGCACAGGGAGTGCATAGCACTTCCTTGTGGACGTCACGCAGGGCGGGCCTTAATTGGCTGGCCCACATAAAATGGCGGCAGGCCCCCAATCAGGGACGCTGATCAGAAGTGCGCCTCCACGTGCCCGCTCCTGAACTTCCCCCCCCCGACGGGGGGAAAATTCTCCCCCCAAAGGCCCAGGTTAATGTTCTTGTTACATGGGTTCAAATCCTATCACTGCAGCTGCTGGAATTTAAATTCAATTAAAAAGATCTTGAATTGAAAGTTAGCTTCACTAATAATTATCATTGATTGTCATAAAAACCCATCTGGTTCACTAATGTCCTTTCGGGAAGGAAATGTGCCATCCTTACCTGGTCTGCCTGCATGTGACTCCAAATCCATAGAAACGTGGTTGACTCTTATCCACTCTCAAGGGCAGTTAAGGATGGGCAACAAATGCTGGGTTAGTCAGTGACACTCACATCCCATGAGCAAATTAAAAAACACTCAGGGAATGGAAAAGATGACGTGTAAAATGTGCAAGCATTCTTGATTCATGAAGTATAGAATTAGCTATAAATAGTAGAGTTATGAAAGTTATGCTATACATGCTTATGATAAGAGAACAAACGTATTGCAGAGATTAATTCCAATGGATCCGATCATTGACCACTGTTCTTGTATTTCAGTTCATAGCATGCGCATAGCAGGGGCACACAGGGTGGCCCAGGTTATTGACCCTAAAAGCGGAAACCACGTATCCCAGATGTGGAAGCTATTCAAACAAAATATAAAATACTGCAGCTACCGGAAACCTGAAATTAAAACAGGAAAATGCTACAAATATTCAGCATCTGGCAGCCGCAGTGGAGAGAGACCAGAGTTAACACTTTTCATTTCTGTTCTCTCTTATGATGCTGCCTAAACCACAGAGTGTTTCCAGCAATTTCCGTTTTCCTTTGAAGGAACTATTAGTCAGCTATTCCAGAGAGCTAGGAAGCCTAAATTCTGTTGGCCTTGGAAGACAAGATACAACTTGTGCCATGGACCATATGATTAAGACATTCTATAATTGCATGATATATTCTATGAATAACTCTTCACACAAAGTGATTGTCCCCAAATGCATAATAGAACATGTGATGAGAGTGCAGTATTTAGATGGATGTGCGCTTAATTATTCACACTACACCACTCTGCAGAGCAAATCTAGTTGTCCTTCAATTAGAATTTGGTTATATAATTGATAACATATAGGCCATAACTTTCAACTAGCGTCAGAAAGGGCTGGCCCTCAGGAATTAGAAGAAATAAATGTACACTTACCTAGTCTTGAAAATTACACTGACCTTTCCGATCACTGGAGCTGCTTGGGGCCTGCATTGAAAGGCTCCTCGCAAGCCCCAGCAAAGTGCAGCTTCAGCGGATTCAAGGAGGCCATGCCCCCTTTTTTACAGCGCTTGCTGCCATAAAGCAGGTACGTTTAAAGGGTGAGTGAAATTGACAGGCCAAGGAGAAGGTAAGCGTCTAAGGTAAGTGGATAGGGTTTGGGGGGGAGGGGGTGGGTGTAGTCGGGGGTCCGGGGGGATGTCCGGAGGGGTGGGGGAGGGTCCAGGGGGGTCGGTTGGAGGTCTGGGGGTGTGGTGGGTGTTGGGAAGGCCGGGGGTGTGGGGTTGAGGTGTCGGGCGGGGTGGGTGTTGGGGTGGTCGGAGGTGTGGGGTTGGGGTTGGGGGCTGGGGGTTGGGCAGGTCTTCTAACTTTTTCTGAGTAACTATTGGTGTAACCCTGGCAGAACCATCCAAAGTTTGCGATTTAAGCCACATTTTCAGATGGTTCCCAGTGCAGGGCAATTGTTCAGAGGAATTACGCACTTCTGGGCAATTACCATGCAAACCCTTAACTGGGGACATCCGAGAAGGATTCCCCAGCACATCTTTGGGGTACTCCCCCATTTCTGATACTGGGAAGCTTCGAGGTAATGACCCATAATTTCTATGATGCTACTTGTAAGTATTTACATATGGCAACTGTGCACAAGTGCATAATTCAGCATGCAATGACAGTTCAATATGCAGAAGGATGTGTTTTTATTTATTTATAACATAATTCCTCCCTTCATGGAACAAAGTGAGAATAGTTGACTTACAATAAAAGACACAGCACCAGCCATCATCAACAAATTCGAATAATTTACCAACACAGAACTACCACTAGAAGAAAAATCTGATTTATTTTGAGTAGGAAGCTTGGGATGAGGTGATGTCAGAAAAGCAGTGATATAGTTACTCAGAGCCTAGCTGATGCTAGTGTGTTCGGTGTTGCAACTGCCTCATGAAGGTAAAGATTCCAGTGAGCTTACTTTCAAACAGAAGCTAACAGCTGAACAGTATTGATGAATCTAAGGTCGCCAACTCAGAGTGAAGCTATTCTAGGAGATTTTTTTTCTCCGAACATGATGATGTCACTGGTTGACCTTTGACCTATCATTTCCAAACCCGTGCACAATAAAGCCATCACTTTTTTATTTTAGTGTGGGTGGGGTGTAAGCAGTGTACTTATCCCACCAATATCTATGTTTTAATGTAAAATAGAACAAAATGCACCAGAGGGGAAGCAGAAGCACCCCTGATTTAATTCTATTCATGTATCATTTATTCCGCGAGTTATCCCCATGATCCGACCAATACAGAGCTTCAGTCGCTATGCTGCGTACATCACATGCTTTAGCGAAGCAGTATATCCAATCTGGCATGCCACAGGCAGTATACCCACATCAATGCATAGGACAGCCATGGACCACTGCCAAACATGCAGTATAGCTGAAGCTTTAATGGTTTGAAATAGTTCAATAATAAATTATTCCCTGACTATGACAATGCCTTACATAGTTTTTTTTTTCAACTTGAGCGATGCAAAATACAGTGTAGCTGTCGCTGTTGATTTATAGCAAAGTAAAATGAAGGGCAGTTTGCTAACTATAGCCTGACAGCGATCCCTGAAATAAATTTCCATATTGTTTCCAGAGTAAATAACTCCAGTGTAAATAACTAGGTTAGCTCAAAATGAGAAGATTATGATAATTTTATTTCAAAGTGAGAAACAACAACAATAAACAATAAACCTTAAATGTTCATACTTAGATATTAAATACTCAATAAATTATAACTAAATGTTATGTTTTGATCTTAGATCTGGATTGCCTGGGGAATGTTGCCCTCAGCTTTTTTCCTTTTAAGTCGGTATTTCTGCTGGCCTCTTGCTGCTATTAGCAGCTTTAGGTTCTTATACCTGCAGCTCTGCTTCCACAATGCTATCACTCAGTATGTTTCTGTCCTTGGACCACAGTTGTACCATTAAACTGAAATCTGTCTCAGAGCAGGCATTGGATACAGGAATGGAAAGTGTTAAAGAGACCAATTTCAACATTTGGTTGCCACCACACTTTGGCATTTGCCTGAAAGCCTCCACCCATTTTGATCTATTCTTTGTTCCTTTGAGACAATCTTTTCTCTTGATCGCTGTCAAACGCAGTAGTCATTATTGGATTATCACCGCTGATCACTATGTTGTGTTATGGTGCCATCACTGTGGTGTCTCAATTGTGAGATCTTGAGACTTGTATGTTTAAACATAAACCGTTTATTGTTAGCCTTTAACCATGTACAGATCCAAGGTTACGGTCATGCATGGTGCTGCTGCCAATGTTCTCTGAGTCTATTACCATGTGACTCTATACATCATACCATAGGCAGTGCTATTCTCCAGTCCCACACTAACCTTTGCTCTGCTGAGCACCTTTATATTACAATGGCATGCAGGCACACACAGCATCATACAATATCCTCCCTTCTACTCTAAAGAAAATATCCCTCCTTTCTAACAGAATATGACTTCTCCCCCATCCCAAGTCTCTGACTTTATAAATTCAGGTGGTCTTGAAGCTTGACAGCTCTTCCACATTATGGTCTGTCACGTTTGGAGGAGTGGTAGTAGTACTCTGTGATTCTGGTATTTGGTTATCTCTACATGATTCACTTTTTGTGCTCCCTTGAGTTGCATTTCTCTTTATTAACAACTCATCTGCTTTTTCCAGGCACTGTGGGTTTGTCCCATTCCTTCTGTGGGGAATGTGTATTCCATTCATTCCTAGAGTGGAATAGAATTTTCTTTTTCCATGGTGTTCGTCATGTTCTTCTTGGACTTATACGTTTCACAAATGGAATCATGTCCACTTGTTTCACAACCTCAGCCAAACATTTGTTTGCTGTTTTATTATCAGATCATTTTGCAAGCTTATAAATCTTTTCATTCAGCTTAGCTTTTCCTTCTTTTAGTTCCTTGCGCTTCAGTGTCAGATTTACATTTTCCAATCTTATTTCTGTCTTGTCTTTCTCTGTCTGCAACAGAACTTTTCCCTTGTGTTTCATTTTGGTTTCACTGTTGGCCAGGTCTGTCTCTGGCAAAGTCTTAACTTGTTTCAGCTCTATAATTGTGCTATTCATGGCTTCAGTATCCACTCGCAGCTCAGAAAGCTCTACGGCTTTTCCTTTCAATGTCTCCTCATTTTTATTCAACTGCTTCTTCAGCTCTTCAGTCTGTTTCATGTAGCTTTCAGCTTCCTCCTGGAATATTAAACATTGCTGAGTCTTCTCTGCCAATTGGTTCTTCAGTTTGTTCAAAGTGACGTTAAATTCATTTTCCTTCTCTTCATAATTTTCCAGAAGAGTAAACTTTGTCCTAAGCTCTCCTTGTAGCATGTAAAGCTTCTTTAACAGGTTTTCCTTTTCTTTGCGAAACTCGCTTGCATCATCTTGAGTTTTGCTGTAATGCAACAGAGTCTCCTTGAGTTTATTCTGCTGTTCTTCTATGCTACTGTTTAAGACAGTCATCATTTCTTCATGTTGCTGAGTGATTATGCGTTACTTTTGCATCTGATTGTTGAAGGTCATTCAGCTGCTCTTTTATCTGTTTATTTTCTTCTTGATCTCTTACCAACTCACTCTGGGCTTCAGTGCATCATTTCATCGCTACTGATAATTCCAATGGAGCTTTTCTGAAGTAACATTCAACATCTTTTTTAGCTCCTCATGTTTTTCCATGGCTACATATTGATTCTTCAAGGAGTCTTTCAGGATTGCAGTTCCTTTGCATGCCTTTTCTGCTGCTAATTTGCCTGGCTGTACAGCTGGTTAAGTTTTCCCAACTCCTGCTTTGATTTGCCAACTGTGGAATTAATCCTTGCTCTGCTGAGCATCTTTACATTACAATGGCCAGCAGGAACACACAGCACCATACAACAGTCATCACATAACTTGGCAATGTCAATTTCAATTTGCAGTGCTGTTGCAAGAGTCTCCAAGTCGGACCATTTCACATCGCTGTCAAGTGAAAGCACTGCCATTGGTCTAAACATTGATGTTTCAAAATCATACCATCTCTCGAGGTATTCAGCGCACTGTGTCAATGTCTTATCTGCTTCCTGTAGGAATTTTCTGTTGTCAGATGAAGAGATGTTGCCCAAAATGACTTGGGTTGATCTTCCATAGAATTTGCCCTCTCTTCTCTTTAATTTTGAATGGAGGTCTTTCATGACACCATTCTGTGCAGCTGACACCATTACATTGCAGTTTTTTTTCCCAGCATCATGGAGCATTCCCATCAGGTTGTGCAGAAAGTAAATATAACAAAGAGGGAAAGACTCGTGTTCTTCCTCACTAAGTGCTTCCCACACAATCTTCATACATTTTCTTCACCCACTGACTGGAAGTATGCCCTCAATGCTGGCCAGTACTTGCTCAATTGTGTCTCAAACATGTCTCAATTGTCTCACTTACTTCGTCATTATCACTGTAAAAATCAAAAAAGCTATGCTTAATCCCCTCTGTGTAGCAGAAAAGCCAACACACAGTTACCAGGAAACATTTCTTATTTCCCTTGTTGGAGGCGTCAGATTCAACTGAAAAAAACTGTGCAACATCCAACTCCTTAAGCAAAAGTTATTGCGAGCTTGGTGCCAAAACACACTCTGCGATGCAGATTGCTTTCAGTCGTCCATTTGACATTTTTCTCGCAATTTCAGAATCAGGTAAAATTCTTGGAAGCATTTTGTTTGCAGAGTCTTGGCTTGCATAATTTAAATGCTGTGAAGTACTGTGGTTAAACTTGCCTCATTTCAGCTGCGGTCATCAGATCTTCTTGTGATGAGTCTCCTTTGGGGAAAAAAATGGTTGCTGTATGGCGTTCTTTTCTGTCACTTCTCGGATTCCTTGTGTTTTGTGTTGGGTGTGTGTGTGCGTGGCTGTCAGTGCTCCTCTTCCCTTGCCTTTCACTGAAAACCCTGGATGACATAGAATGCGTTCTGCTGTAGCCGCGTGAAGCCAGTTTTTGGATGCATTTTCTTTGCACCAGTCATTATTAAAAGAGCAAAAAATGCTTATTTTTTTTTTGTGCCAGTGCCAGCCCCACCACCACTGGTGCCAGCTGTGCCGGAATGCCCCTCACCAGGGTCAGTCATCGTTTTGGGGTTTTTGAGTTGTGTTAATAGCTATTAGGCAGTTTTCTTTTAGCTATAATGTATGCAGCAGGCAGCAGCACTCCTTTTACCAAATTACCACGGCTTGAGTGCCTCTCTCTCAGGCTACTCAAGTCTCTCGGCGAAAAGCTTTCTAAATTTGGCTTTAAGGCCATTTTAATCAGTGCAATTTTTCCAGCCCGGCAGCAAAGCAAGAAGCTAGAAACAGGAGCGCTCCCTCTAACCTTGAGTGAGCCTTGGCCTCTCTTGGGACTTTCGTTTTAGCTGGGGTCCGAGGAACTGCTTTCAGGCTTGCCTGCAGTGATGAGACCATGGGTATGAATTTTCTAGAAATTTCCAGGGGGTGTGGACTGGTGTTTTCCATGAGTTAACAGTTATCACTCGCTCCTTTACCTCCTGGCTGGGCTGGTTCCTTCATTCGTTCTCTAATTTTTCTCTCTCTGAGTCTCAAATCACTCGAGGACTCAACTTGAGGCTTGCTCGCTTACTCTCAAGCTCAGCATCGGCCACTGGTGGGAAAAAAAAACAGGCAGGGCAGCAAGCAACGGCATCTATGAATGACCTGTGCAGTCATGACGTAAACGTTCTATGTCATCACGCTGTCTGCACCTGCGTGGGAGCACTGCCCAACCTGCCTGCAAAATGCCGTTCAGTTAAATAGCTGCCGAGAGTTGATGAATGGGGAATTCTGTCATTTTAAAATCTCCTAGACTGCTTCTAACAGCCACCGGGGAATTGATGGTGATTCTGGTAGTCTCCCGGCCGTTCCCGAAGGGTTGGCAACCCTAGAGGAATCATGCTCTACTTGTACTACAGCAAATTATTTTGCACAATATTTGATGGACCTGAAAATGAGCACAGGGATCCGTGGGCTGCCTGCTCGTTTAGATGATTACAGCTTGTAGCCAACCCTAAGCTCGCTGTTGAGTGGCTCCACACCTGAGCAGGGGGCACAAAATTGGAAGGAACTAGCTTAAGTTAGGCAGCTCTATTTAGAGCCAACTTGAACTTTTTAAATGGGGCCCTGCAATTTGGCTGGAAGTCATTGCAAAAGTGAGTTTGAACTGGCAAGAACACAAGAATAGCAGAAGATAGCAGAGAACGGGCTCCAACATTTCCTGATACCGTATTGAAAGACTTGGCTGAGAAAGTGTAGAGGAAGAGAGACATCATCCATCCACAGGGGGCCATGAGGCCCTCCAGATAAACTCTCAGAAGGCAGTGGAATCAGATAGCTGTCACAGTTCATTCCAAGAGTCTAGCCCCATGTACTTGGGTGCAGTGCTGCAGGAAGTTAATTGGCCTCACACAAGTGATCAAGAATAAATGCATCTTTAATTGCTGTAGCCCACCAACTGCACTGCTAGCCTCAGACACAACTGAATGCACCATGCCCCCATCACTTAGCTATGAAGAATCTCCATCAATGGCGACTCATGACTAAATTTTAATTTCATCTCACCCTCTCATTCTTAGCACTGCTGCAAACCTCACAACCACATGTCACAGCTCACACACACTATTCGACCATGACAGCTGCATCAGTCAAACACAAAGCACCATGTAAAAGCATCAGGGTGGCCTTGGTTCCAGTATCCCATCATTTACAACATTTGTGCCAAGCCATGGAAGATTACCTCCCTAACAGGCAGCAAAGATCTCCAAAGCACCACACTCACTGAGCCACTTCCCTCTCTTTTGCAGTATCAGTTGGCATGTAACCTGAGGCAGCACACTTAACCAGAGGGGGATATGCATGGTGACAGGTCCTTATCACCATGGAGGAGAACAGTGATGGTTATCATTGGAGTGGCCATGACTAAGGATTTGGCCACCATCAAAACTGAAACTATTGAAGCTGATAGTAAAGCTGATCCCACCTGCCTAATCCTCTTTCTCACATCCCACCTTCCCCTCAGTCCACAATCTCTTCTGATTTGGCCTTGATTCCCCCTCTAACACCACCCCCAGTGCCATGTCCTCAGCACCTTACCCTTGGGTCTTCCTCCTGTCAAATACCCAAGAACTGCAATAAAAGCAAAATACTGCAGATGTTGAAAATCTGAAATAAAAAAAACAGAAAGTGCTGGAAAAATTCAGCAAGCCTGGCAGCATTTGTGGAAAGTGAAACAAAGTTAACCTTTCGAGTATGTATGGCCCTTCTTCTGATTCAAATTTGGGTGATAATGGCTGGTGCCGTGTCTTTTCTTGTAGGTCAACTATGTTCACTTCTGAATAAGAGTCAAATTGGACTTGAAATGTTAACTCTGCATGGAGACAAGGTTAGCACAGCATGGGGGCAAGGTTAGCACAGCATGGGGGCAAGGTTAGCACAGTTGCCAGCCTGCCAGAAAGTGAGAAAGTGAGTTTGAAAATGAGTTCTGCTGCAGTTGACTCAGATGGACTACAATGGGGCAATGTACAGATGAAGAATGATTGCGCATGCACACTGAAAGACATGGTGCATTAATGACCTGTGGCCATTGTCAAGGTGCATGGATGAGTCTGCCACCAACTTGGCAGAGAGCTTTGCACAGAGCTTGGAGCCTATTGTAGAAGTAATATAATAAAACGTCCCTGGTCACAGGAGCATTATTAAATAAAATTTAAAACAGAACCACATAAGGAGACATTAAGCAGATGCTTGCAGTCAAAGCAATGGGTTTAAGGAGCATCTCAAAGGAGGTAGAGAGGCAGAGAGGTGTATGCAGGGAACTCCAGAGCTCAGGGCCCAGCCAAAGGCACAACTGCCTGTGGTCAAGTGATTAAAATTAGGGACGTTCAAAACTGTAAAATTTGGAGTGCGAAGATACCTTGGAGGATTGTGAGGCTGGAGAAGATTACAGAGATAGACAAGGGCAAGACCATGAAATGGAAATAAGGCTGAGCAGTTTAAAGTCGAAGTATTGCTTAACTGGGAGCCAGTGCGGGTTAGCGAGCACAGGAGTGACAGATGAATGGGACTTGGTACAAATAAGGATATGAACAGCAGAGTTTTGGATGCCCTCAAGTTTACAGAGGGTAGAACATGGGAGGCCAACCAAAAGTGTGTTGGAACTGTCAAGTCTAGATGTAATAAAGGCATGAATGAATGTTCAGCAGGAGAGGAACTAAGGCAGGACAGGAGTCAGGTGATGTTACCAAGTAGAAATAGGCTGACATCCAGGATGTTAGATAAGCAGTCCAACAATTTAGACTGTAAATGTGTCAAGAGAGGTAGAACTGAGTGTCAACAGCAAACATGTGGAAATCGAATCATAGAATAGAATCATAGAATGGTTACAGCATAAAAAGAGGTTGTTCAGCTCAACCTGTCTATGCAGCAGCTCTCTGCAAGAGTAACTCAGCAAGTCCCACTATTGTACGAAGGGAATTCCAGAGTTTAGGCCCCAGCCAAAGGTACAACTGCCCATGGTCAAGTGATTAAAATTAGGGGTGCTCAAAAGTATAAAGTTTGGAGTGTGAAGTTACCTTGGGATGATTGTGAGGCTGGAGAAGATTACAGAGATAGACAGGGACGAGACCATGATGTGGAAATAAGGTTGGGCAGTTTAAAGTCGAAGCATCGCTTAACCAGGAGCCAGTGCGGGTTAGCGAGCACAGGGGTGACAGATGAATGGGACTTGGTACAAATAAGGATATGAACAGGAGAGTTTTGGATGCCCTCAGTGTGCCCACCCCCCACCCCAACTGCATCCCAGCTTTCCCTGTGGCCCTGCAAATTTTTTCTCTCCAGAAAATTATGCAATGCCTTTTGAAAGCCCCTGACCTTGCCGCCATGGGTGCCCCCATACCAAGAGCAAGGAGCTCCCGATGGCATCCCTCAAAGAGATCGTCAGAGTGCAAAAGCCTGTCCACCAAGTTAAGGTGATGATCCACAGAGGAGAAGGCAGCAGACCGGTCTAAAAAGACATGAGGGATAGTTTACAATTTTCACAGGGACATTGAATGTCAATTTGAACTTTGGTAAAAGTAATTTCAGTACTATGGGCGAGTGAAAACCTAATTAGAAGGATTCAAACATTGAGCGCCTGGGAAAATAGGCTTATTTTTGGGAGGCAGCAACATGGGCAAGGACTTTGTAGAGGAAAGGGCTCCTTCAGAGTGCAGGCTGTGGAAGCATTGTTTAAGCACCTCGGTGGTCTGCTAGATCACATTTCATGTGGTCAGCATGGTTTTCATTATATGTATGCTACCCATATTTGCATTAGTTGTGCACCAGAGTCAGTGGCCATGTGGTCACTGTATAGCTCAGTAGCCACCCTCTGATTTGTCATGGTGATTCAGATGCACATGGTACACTGTCCTTGCTGACATAGAGTAAATTTCTCCCTGAACAAATATGGCCTCCTGCTGAGAGCCCTTCTTACCCACCTCCTCCTCCCTCTCCAGCAGCTTATCCTGCCCTGTACAGCTTCTGCTCATTCTCTCTGTTATGCTGCTCATCCTTTCTGCTGCTGAACCCATGGTCACCTGTATGATGATAAGAGAGGGCATTTGCGTTACAAATTGGTAGCACTGGCATTAAATCAGCAGATTGATGTCCTGATCTGCTTGCTCTGTATACTTCCAGAGGACCCTCCCTGCATGCACGCTAATGACCTCACCAAAATGGCATCCAAAGTGTCCATCACCTGAACTGGGCAGGCACATGTTGTCTGCCATTTTGGAGGCTAGATGGCACCTGTAGCACCAAAAAGAAAAACAGGCACTTCCAAATTGTGTAGTCTTTGTGTGTAATGTGCAAACAACACCTAGATATAATTTGATCATTTTATCCTAGAAGAATTTTGGTGTAATTTACATTAAAATGATATTGAATTGAGGTCAGCTCACTAGACGTTAAATACAAAATGGATGTCTAAGGATGTGGATTAGAATGTAGTGCATATCAAGATTGGTTGAAACAATAGAAGTTCATTGATAACACTCCAGTATATGGTCACATCTATTTTATTAGGATGGTCATTTGTATACCTGTCAGGGAACTCGAACCTAAGAGAATGCTCCATCTCTATCCTTCTCCATTAGACCCTACATGAAAAGTGCCCCTTTGACGAAGCCTTTAGATACCACTCCTAATACTCTCTTCTTTGCCTGTTGATATTTTTGGCTGAAAACTCGTCTGTATAGCGCCTAGGGTCATTTCCTTACATTTAAGGTGCGATATAAATATGAGTTGTTGTTGATAGCCAGATGAACTGATGGCTTAGCTGGCAAATTCCCAAACAAAGGCACCTGGAAAAGGATCTGAGGGCAAATCCTCTAGATAAGAAATATGAGCAAAGGAAATGCTTTTAAAGACATTAAAGACAGTCTGTGACATCTTGTAAGGAAAGCAGGCTTAAAGAGAGAATGCTCTATTTTTAAGGTCAGAGTCAACCAATTTCGGTCATCTGGTTAGAAGTGTACATTTAGCCCACTAATAGGGTAAGTATAGCCATCTGAAAGTACTCCTGACCAAGCACCCTCCATGAGTTTAAATTCACCCCGGAAAGAGGGAATCGGTTATTGAAGGGTAGAGAGGAACTGGTGGCTGATGCAGCAGTGAATACAGGAAAGAGGGAACCTATGATTGGAGGAGCAGTGAACACAGGAAAAAAGGAATTGATGACGTTGGGTGTTAGAGTGGGTTCATGAACTTGAATCCACCTTACCAGAAACACACAAATATACTACCTCTCACAGATAATATCTTTATTTAGCCACTAATACATAGATTAAATAAGAAACTCAACGCTACCTTTCCTAATGCCTTCAAGTGCCTGGTTGACCACCCTTGACAATCACTCGAAGCCTATTTGATCAGATGTCATCTTTCTGTTAGACTAGGACCTGTCTGTCTTCAGTGCAGAAGCTGGGTGTTGTTTAGTTCTTATATTCCTGGTGTTCACATTTTCTTCATGATTCTCACACACAAATCTTAATGATTGCACCTTGTTGAATACGATTATTTTAAAGTTTAGCCCTTTATTTCACGATGTGATTTATTTCACTTGTTGCTGTCCAGTGGGATCTTATCTTGGGGTGATACTGGTCAGTCCTCTGATTCCATAGCAATCCAAGATTCTGCCACTGGTTACCAGTTGCCTTCACCTGATGGATAATAGCTGTTAAGTTTCCTTTTTAATGCTGTTTCTTGTCTATCTTGCAATTAATGCAGTTTGGCCATCATTAAAGTGCCTGTGGAAGGGAGCACAGTTAACCTTCCACAGATGCTGCCAGACCTGCTGAGTTTTTCCAGGTATTTTTGTTTTTGTTTTCGATTTCCAGCATCCGCAGTTTTTTGCTTTCATCATTAAAGTGCTCCTTGCTGTTAAGTGTGTTAAAAACAGATTTTTCCTTCGGCCCTGACTCAAGTGTAGCAATAGACCTTGCCTCCCAGAAACACTTTCCAATCCTAGTACAGGCCTCATTACTAGACAGTATGGATTTTATGGGTGTACAGGTTCCCTTTGTATTTGTGACATTATTATTTATATATATATGGTTTCACGCAGGATGGGGAGGGGGTAGGATAACTAATTCTTTTACCATTGGTGTCAACATGTAAGTGGACCTTTGAAACCTCAAAATCCCTCCAAAAAGAGGGGACTTATACGCCAAGTATAAAAGTGAACTGACGGCCTGGGTGTGGGTAGTCACCATTTTCAACTTTCATCAGCATCTTAAACTCATCTTAAACTCCTACGCATCTTTGCAACACACCCCGTATCACCTGTTTGATCCTTTGTGGGTGGTTACAAAGTACCGGTAAGTAAAACATGCAGTTATGGGATGAAAATTGAGGCTTACTCCTCATGCAAGCAAAGCATGTCATGGCGGAAAAGAGAATCAACTTATACAAAGTATATCCAAAAACATGACTTTGGGGCCAGAAAAATGTCTTATATTCCGGGGCAACTTTACTCTGTGATTTACGGTACTTATGATTTTTCATCAATTGCATAACTTCAATTTAATGTATGGGAGTTCTTGCATTCTGCAATAATAATGTAAACAACATGGAGTTATAAGCACAGCAAGGATCTCAAAACAAACTTGATCAAAAATAATAGCATGTGACGGTAGATGGACCAGGGGGTTTGTCCCACATTATAAAAAACTTTCCACCATTCGTGTTTTCTCAATTCTGGTTATTCTTCTCAATATCCTAATTATCCTGTTACATATGTAGCAGACACTTTTGAGAGGCTATGCGCAGAATTTAATGCTTGTGTGGCAGACCCATCCACTAGTTGGAGACCCAGTGCCAACCTTACTGTGGCCATTCCAAGACGCCTGACCTGGCTTAATGCCAATGGTTGGTGTCAGGATCCACGTTGCGGTCAGGGGAAATTTCCCACCTCTCAGAGTTGCTAGCCAATCAGCAGCTTGCAGCTCCCCAGTATGAGCAGCACCGCTAGAAGACTGACTGGCCACTGCCAGTACTGCAGGAGGCCCAGGCTGCAGGTTTGTCACTGGAGCCTGAAGTGAAGGTAGGTGAGGCGGCCTCGCTGGGGTCAGTGGGGGAGGCCTTGGCAAGGTGGTGGGAGGGCGGGAGGCAGGAGGGTATTTAGTTTTAAGGGCAAGCGAGTCTATAGGCTGCCCAAGTAAGAGGGACACACCCCCCACTCCCCCACATCCCGCACTCAACCGCAGGCATACAGGCAGGATAACCACATGATGTGGCCCCTGCTCACAGTTGGTTGAATACCAGTGGTAGAAGAATGAAGCCTCTAAGTAGCCTTTAATTTGCCACTTAAGGACCTCAATTGGCTTCCAAGCAGGAAGGCCATCCTTGACCCTTCCCACCTTGGGAAGCAGGGGCAGTTGGGAAGTTGATGAGGTCTCCACCCTGCACTTTACGGCCTGATATTATTGGTCAGCCCCTGCCTCTCAGCCTGCCTCTGGCGCGAGCATAAATTCTGCACTAAACCTCAATGCCTCAGTTTATCATTGATTCTGAGAAATGATAAAAGTGGGTTTGGGTATTGTGAAGGCGGCTTCTCACTTGTATCCATGTTTTGTTGTGGAACCTGTAAAGTATGGTCTTCTGGTCTCCCATCTTCAGCTTGTAGTTGATTTGTACATAACCATGGTCCCCTTGTCTATACAGCGACAAGACCTAGGCATCCCTCATCTTTGTTTTAGGCCTCCCTACATGCTTTCTTTGCCCAATGGTTAAATGGAAGCCGTGAAACTGGTGACCATTCCAGCTGTAAGGAGAATCCTAATATAAGCAGCATTCTCTTTCTTAATT
The DNA here is from genome assembly GCF_964194155.1 of Cetorhinus maximus. Taxonomy (NCBI): domain Eukaryota; kingdom Metazoa; phylum Chordata; class Chondrichthyes; order Lamniformes; family Cetorhinidae; genus Cetorhinus; species Cetorhinus maximus. Next base: position 25,575,232 of record NC_135879.1, on the reverse strand, counting down.
CTAATAAAACTGAAAATAAAACTGGGGTCTGGAAAACTTAATATTAAACTGCGACCTAGAAAGGCTTTAATACTGAAAAACATATATTTGATGATTAGTATGCATGACTACATCTAGGCAGGATAAGAGGTAACAGTTCAGATAACATCATCTCTCAAACTCATCCTCAACATTAGTGTGAAAATCAAACATCTCCTGTCAGCATTTAGTCCAAAAGCCTAAAAGCAGTTCATTTTTGTCAAACTGTTACTCTAGCCCAAACTTTCATTATTTAACCCTTTCAGGGCTTAGTCCCCCTAAAAAGTTTCCAAAGCCCATATTCTTATAGCTCCTGCCTTACGGGAGGAACAACCTCTGACCCCTCACTCAGTCTTATTTCCTATTCTTGTGCAGGAGGCCCAGTAATTCTAAATTATTACCACGTCTCCTAAGCGCATGTCTCAAGCAGCACATTTTGATATAGAAACAGAAAAGCATGATACATTGCACAGAAAGTTACAGTTCACTATATATTCAAGAAATCATGGACTTAATAGATTCTTCAGGTCTCCCTTTACCCGTATCCATCTTGAGGATAACTTGTGCTAAGTATTACATCTCCCTAGCCCTCAATTTTCTCAGTCCAAATTTTATATCCTGCTTTGCTTTAATTTCAATTCCTCTTACACGTACCAATGTGTTTAACTGATTGTTCCATTAAAAGGCCAGTTCCTCTGTGGAGTTGTCTCTTTCTCATGAGCCACATTAACTATTTCATGTTAAGCAGTTGTCGACTAGCTATGCACATCTTACACCTATCCTTCAGCACAAATGCACCATGCATTTCTGCACGCTGTTTGCTTCATACATAACAAATCACAATAACATGCAGCAGGTGACACCCAGTACCAGCCATTGTTAGGCTTTCAGGTGTTCTTACCAAAAGATCGGGGAGTGTCTTGAGTTTTTTGCTTACCTTTCCTACCACAGCCCATCACTCTAAATAGCTCGAGTTGTATCAAATGCAGTTTCCTGAGGGCAGGATTTTCCTGTCGTCGGGTGGGCGCAGCGGGTGGGCACGGGAATGGCTACGATACGGTCTGCTGCCTGCGATCGGGTCCTGACCGCAATTTCACGCTGGCTGGCCAGCCAATTAACGGCCAACCAGTGTGAAAGGCGCGCTGAGGAGCTCAGCGCTGCCAGGGTGGGGGCGGGAGGAAGGCGAGTGCTGAAGTCTGCGCACACGCAGCGGGAGTGCGCACCGAAAGCTCCCTTAAGGCACGGGGCTACCTCAGGGAGCTGAAGAATTGTTGAAACAAAAATAAAGATTTCAAAAATGAGAGAAACATGTCCCCACATGTGACCCAGTCACATGAACAGGGGCATATTAAAAATGATGTCCAAAAAGCTTTTTTTTTTTGATTACTGTTGGAAACCTCATTCCGTCTGTGGATGAGGTTTCATTAACAATCCAAAGGCCGCCTGGCCGATTTGCCGGCCCGCCAACCGTAAGTGCATGACGTCATCGGGATGCTCGCCTGACATCATCGCGTGCTATTTTACGCCTGATCGGGTCAGGCATGCACCCTCTTGTGGGATGTAAAATCCTGCCCTTAGTGTTCAGTATAAGCAAGGACATCAACATCCCTGAGAGAAAACTATCAAATCATTATTCATAGTTACACTTTCCTGACTATCACTAGACTGCACAATGATTCCACAGAACCACAGGATCTTTACAGTACAGAAGGAGGCCATTTGGTCCATCAAGTCTGCACTGGCTCTCTGAAAGAGCATTCCCCTCCTTTATTCCTGTAACCTTGTATATTCTTTCTTTTCAGATACCAGTCCAATTCCCTTTTGAATACCTCGATCGAACCTGCCTCCACTACCCTCTCAGGAGGTTCATTCCAGATTCCAACCACCCTCTGGGTGAAAAAGTTTTTCCTCACATTAATGACCTGCTTCATCAATGATCTTCCCGCTGCATCATAAGATCAGAAGTCTGGGTGTTTGCTGTTGACTGCACCATGTTCAGTGCCATTTGCAACTCCTCAGATACTGAAGCAATCCATGGCCACATGCAGAGAGACTTGGATAATATTCAGGCTTGGGCTGATAAGTGGCAAGTAATCTTCATTCCACACGAGTGCCAGGCGATAACCATCTCCAATAAGAGAGGATCTAACCATCTCCTCTTCACATTCAATGGCATTACTATTGCTGAATCCCCCTCTATCAAGATCCTGGGAGTTACCATTGACCAGAAACTGAGCACTACACAAATATAGTGGCTACAAGAGCAGGCCAGAGATCGGGAATTCTGTTATGAGTAATTCACCCCCTGACTCCCCAAAGCCTGTCCACCATCTACAAGGCACAAGCCAGGAGTGCAATGGAATACTCTCCACTTGTCTGGATGAGTGCAGCTCCGACAACACTCAAGAAGCTCAACACTATCTAGGAAAAAGCAGTCTGCTTGATAAGCACCCTATCCACTACCTTAAACATTAACTCTCTCCACCACTGACACACACTGGCAGCAGTGTGTACCATATACAAGATGCACTGCAGAAATTCATCAATGCTCCTTCAATAGCACCTTCAGAAACCCACGACTTCTACCACCTAGAAGACAAGGCATCATGCACATGGGAAAATCATCGCCTGCAAGCTCCTCTCTAAGCTGTACACAGTCCTGACTTGGAACTATATCATCATTCCTTCAATGTCAGAGTTAAAATCCTGTAGGTACCTTCCTAACAGCACCGTGGGTGTGCCTACACCAGATGGCCTGCAACGATTCAAGGAGGCGGCTCATCACCACCTTCTTATGGACAATTAGGGATGAACAACAAATGCTGACCTTCCCAGTGACGCTCAATTCCAATGAAAGAGAAAAAAGATACACAGAAACTAGCTAAACTAGCTAATTCTCTCTTTTTTTAATGAAAATTTGAATGCCCCCTTTAAACTTTAAGTTATTTTCCCCTTAAGTGCTAGAAACAGCAATTCATATCAATTTATCTTATCAATTCTAATTTCTGAAACAAATGATGCCCAGGCTTGGTGGTGTTATGTTAGAGGCAGAAGTGCTTGCAATTACTTTGAAAGCGACTTCCATATCTTAGGATCAATCATCACCATGTTGTGGTATTTGATACCTTGCTGATGACTGCAGAAAACTTCTTAAAACTGCTGTATCTCTTACTGGGCCATCGATGCTCATGTGGTGGCCAGTTATTCAAGACAAAAGAAAATTTGTGGTTCTGCCTAAAAGGCTGTGGTTAATTTGTCATGTAATTTCCTTCTATCACTGTGGAGGTATGTGTGCTTAAAATTACAGAGTGTAATTTTAGTAATGCCCAATATATATGTAAATTTACACTCAGCAAAATCAAGTTATTGTGTGGTGTATTAAATTGAAAATAAAAAGCTGTCAATAGAAAGAGTTAGCTCATTCCTAGGTTAATAAAAGATGGAGTCAAATATCTTCAGATGCTATTGTGTCCTTTTACATAAATTATAAAAAGTTTCCCAGTTTAAAAACAAACAAAATGCCATTTTATTTTTTCCAACATTTTCTACCTTTCAAAACTTGCACAAAATTTCATGATACAATTAAATTCAGAAAATTTTAGCTTATCTTTTGCTTCAATTATTTTTAAAACATGAATCACAAAGGCACAAAATTACCGATTTTTTTATCCAACCTCAGGAATTAAAGATTAGTTAAAACCAGCAGAAATCTTTAGCAGTGGGTGCTGCTGACATCTAAAACAAACATACAAAAATATAAATTAGGAGCATGATTAGGCCCCTCAGCCCATCGAGCCTGCTCTGCCATTCAATAAGATCATGGCTGGTCTGATTTTAACTTCAGCTTCACATTCCTACCTACCCACGATAACCTTGCTTATCAAGAAGCTATCTACCTCTGCCTTAAAGATATTCAAGGCCTCTGCCTCGACCACATTTTGAGGAAGAGAATTCCAAAGACTCACAACCCTCATCTCTGCCCTAAAACGGGCAACCCCTTGTTTTTAAGCAGTAGCCCCTAGTTCTAGATTCTCCCACAAGAGGAAACATCCTTTCCACATCAACCCTGTCAAGTCCCCTCAGGATCTTATATGTTTCAATCAAGTTGCCTCTTACTCTTCTAAACTCCAGCGGTTACTAGCCTAGCCTGTCCAGCCTTTCCTCATAAGACAACCCGCCCATTCCAGCTATTAATCTAGTAAACCTACTCTGAACTGCTTCTAATGCATTTACATCTTTCCTTAAATAAGGAGACCAGTACTGTACACAGTACTCCAGATGTGATCTAACGAGTGACCTGCATAACCTCTCTACTCTTGTATTCGCAATAAACGATAACATTCTATTAGCTTTCCTAATTACTTACTGCACCTGCGTACTAACTTTTTGCAGTTCAAGCACTAGCCCCTCTGCACGACACAGATACATTCTTATAAGACAATCTTTCATTTGCAGGTCAGGAGACTTCCAAATATTCACACACACTCTTTATAACATTTTCCTTTTTAACATAAAAAGAGATCACGCTGAATGTCTTTTCACACAGCAACTTTAACTTTTTTCTGTGTGCTTTTTAAATTTTACCTTTTACCTGACCCTTTTGTTACATTTCAAGTGCCCACCCCAAGGTATTGTATGGAACTCTTTTACATGTGTATACTGTGAAATGCCTGAAATTAGCTCTGCTGAAATTAACTCCACGTCCTCCTACGCAATCTCTTCTACTTCTGTGATAGTGTCTTAATTCTTCACCCCTCTTCCCAGTTAACTCCTTCCTATTTGTGCTTTCTGCTACTCCTCTTTGAGGACTAGTTCCCTGTTCTCCTGGCTCAAATGATTTTTCTTACGCACAGTGCACGACACTTGCCAGGGCTTCTCGCTTTAAGCACGCACCTTCTCACATTGAGCACATAGCTCTTTCTCCAGGTGATTCTCAAGGTCCTCCATAGTAGGAACATAGGAATAGACCATTTCACCCTGCCAGCTTATGCTACCATTTAATTACGTCATCACCAAAAACAACAACAAATATTTACATAGCAACTTTAACATAATGAAACATCCCAAGTCATTTCACAGAATCATTACAAAACAAAGTGTGACACTGAGCCATGTAAGACGACAAAAAGTTCCGTCAAAGAGGTAGACTTTAAAAAGTGTCTTAAAGGAGGAAAGTGAGGAAGAGTGGCAGAGATGTGTAGGGAGGGTATCCCAGAGCTTGGGGCCTAGGCAACTGAAGGCATGGCCATCAATGGTGGAGCAATTATAATTGGGACTGCGCAAGAGACCCAAATTAGAGAAGCCAGATATCTCGGAGAGTTACGGGGCAGGTGGAGATTACAAAGATAGGGAGGAGCAAGAACATGGAGGGGCTTTTAAAATAAGGATGTGAATATTAAATTCAAGACGTTGCTTAACCAGAGCTTATTTAGGTCAGCAAGCACCAGGATGCTTGTCCCCTCCCGCCAGCTGTAGGGTTCGTGGCGGGCAGGGGCGGAAAACATGGTGCGAGTGAAGAAAATTAGTTGCTTGACAATGAGAAATGACCACAGGAACTTGCAGTCCCGAGCATCATGGCGGGAGAATGGCGGGTTGCTATTCCCGCCAAAGGTCATCAGGGAGCCACTTCCCATCTCATTAACCGGATTCAAATTACCACCCAACCGGAATAGACAGCCCCACCCCTTTTGAATTATCTGCCCTGCCAGCGTGAGTTCATGCCAGTCAAAAACAGAACCAGATGAAGGTGGCATCCACATGTCGAGACTTACCGGAATGGCAGGCTGGAGCGGGCGAGCGGCAGGCTGGAGCGGGTGGAAGGTGCATGGTGCACAGTGAGGTAGGGGGGAAAGCAGGGGACACCGAGGAGGAAGGGCAGCAGGGGACAGTGAGGAGCGGGGAACAGCAGGGGACTGTGAGGGGGTGGACAGCAGGGGGCCATGATGGGGACGGTGTTTCAGAGGGAGGGGTCGGTGGTGTCAATCGTGGAATCCTGGGCGGGCAAATCAAGGGTACTGGTGGTAGGAAGGAACAGTAACAGTTAAAGGGGGCAGTGGGGTGCAGTAGGGTGGGAGGGTGAAAGTCTGTCGGTGGTGGGTGAAAGGCCAGTGTGGATTGTCGGAGGGGGCTCGGAGGTAGCACGGATCCTAGGACTGGGCAGGATATAAGTGGGCATGGGGGCCTGTGACTGGGGTGGGCTCGTCGGGGAGTGAGGGCATGTGAACGTTGACAGTGATTGATGGGCTGCTGGGCCTTTGGGGGTGGGAGGTGGGGGGGGGTCGGGTTCAAGGGTGACGGCTAGGAGGGCAAAGGTTACATGGGGGGGATCAATGATGATAGGAGGATGATGTGGGTCACAGGTGGAGGGTAGAAAGTGTTAGAGACTGAAAGGAAACGTGCATCATCCTGTTGCTGAGGCACTGTCCACTCCCTTGATGTCCGCTCAAGAGATGCTGGTTGGGAGGAGGGTCATCGGATGGATGGAGCTGCTGGTCGGCTCAACTGGACAACTGAGGGGGAAGCCTAATATACGGTCCCGATGAGGGAAAGGTGTTCCCAAAGGCTAGACAGTGGATGGCAAGGGTACAGCATGCACGGGAGTCTTCTTGCACATGGCTTGCAAGGGCCCTGGCAAAGATCGATGCCTCCGTGCACAGGAATGATTAAGGGGACTGCAACAGTTCAAAATAGTAACTCACCGTCACCTTCTCAAGGGTGACTAGGGATGGGCAATAAATGCTGGCCCAGCCAGCGAAGCCCACATCCTGTGAATGAATAAAAATGAAGACCCATCCTGGGTCTGCCCCATCCTGGGTCTGCCCCATCCTGGGTCTGCCCCATCCTGGGTCTGCCCCATCCTGGGTCTGCCCCATCCTGGGTCTGCCCCCTGAATTGGAAGAGGCTGAGGGATGGCACAGGCATTAGCATGAACAGAAGCAATAAAAACTCAGCAGATCTCCGTAAAGTGCAACTATACATACATTTACAAGTGTGCAAACAACAATTTACAATGGTTGTACATTCTTGCTACCAGAGTGAACCCAGGACGTTTTAATTTTAGGTGCACTACCACTGCATCTAGATGCTTCTCCGACATCTGCAGCAGGTGTGGAGGCAGCCTGCTGACCACTATGCCCTGTTGTCTTTGATGACCTTGGCGGCCATCCTCTGGAGGCCCGAGGCCTGGAAGGCTCCGACCTTCTTTGGGTCTCCTGCTCTGGACAGATGCACCCTCAGCGGTCCCAGAGGCTGAAGCTGATGCGGTCACACACAGAGGGGACTTGGAACATTGGCCCACCCTTGGAGAGTCCTGAGTGGAGGACCCAGCAGTGTCTGTCTGACAGTCACCTTTGGGTGCCTGAGTATTCCTGCCTGACTCCTTGAGGAAAAGGGGCACCTGGACGGAGGTTGAAGTACCCCATTCCCCTCTTGCGTAGCCACTACAAAAGCTTTTCCATGGCTACAGCAATGGGCTGTAGATCCGAGCTCATCTCCGGCAGAAACTGGGTGATCTGCTGGACCAGGTTCCCCATGGCATCTGCCATCCTCTGCATGGAGACCTCGATGTACACACATGTCAGTACCACTGTATCATATAGCAGGCGGACGGAATCCTCTGCCTCACGTGCCACTCCATTGAGGGCCTCCAACACCTCTGCTTGATGTTCCCCGCCTCTTGCTGCATCTCCAGCATCTTGTCCTGTACCACTCCCAGAGGCTTGTTATCAGATTTGGACTTAGCATAGGCCTTTTCCCCAGCAGTCGTTTGAGTGCCAGTGACCTCGGCTGCACTGCCTCCTCCTGCTGTAGTCACGTGTCCATCCGGTGACCACCAGAGTGTGACCCCGAGACTAAACTAGATGTATGACCCACTGAGGTGTGTGTCTCTGGGCTGGTGGAGGGTGCAGGTGGCTGCTGTGATAGTTCTACAGCTGAGAATTTGTCGTAGTCACCACTCTCCTCGCTCGTCTGCAGGCTGGGTCTGACCTCGACCTCACCCTCTTCTTGCTGGCACCTGTAATGGAGAAGAGAGAATGAGTAACTGCATGGGCTGCCTCCAACATTGCACTGGGCGTCACCCTCAGGTTACTATGTGCAGAGATTAAGCGTGCTTCCTCACCGGGTGGCTAAGGGAGGCCACAAGAACAGTTACAGTCCTCCACTGCCAGCTTGGCAGCCCGCTCTTCAGGCCCTGGGAGGCAGCAGAGATTGTGCATACCCCCTCCCTTCTTCTCTCTCTCCCAAGCTGCGTCCTCTCCTATGTAAAGATAGAAGATCACTTGTGAGTACTTGGGATGCAGGTGATGTTTGCATGATGCCAATCTCCACCACCAACCCATTGGCAACTGAGTGCCATATGAAAGCTGTACTGCTGCTAGTCCCCAGGATTACTTCAGTAGCAACCACCAGACCCATGAGCTCCAGCAGTTAGAAGGTCAAGGACAACAAAGACATGGCAGCAGCAGCAGTCTCTAAAGTTGTACTCTACACCAACTGGCTGCCCCCACCCCCACCAGGAAAAAAATTGTGCTTTAAGTGTGGCTGGGTCAGCGACCCACAATCATCTCCTTACCTGCAAACCGCATGGACTGCAGTGGGGTTATGACATAACCTATGTCATGTGGCACTTTATCAAACCCCTTTTGGAACTGCAACCACATTACCCACATCAAACTTCTCTGTTACCTCATCAAAAGACTCAGTCAAGTTAGTTAAATACAATTTGTTTTTAACAAATCTCTTCTGACTTTCCATAATTAGTCGAAACTTGCTCAATGACTTAATTTTGTCGGATTATTGTGAGGGAATCCATCTCTTAAATTTGGTCTGCAGGTTTTCAGGGTGAAGGCCGGGTCCTGGTTGAAGGATGTCAGGGTTGGATCAGCAGTGTGCATGTGTGGTATGTGGCACAACAAGTTTCCCACCTGAGTGGCAATGTGCATGAAAACTCAACCACAGGACCTGGCGAGGTAAAGAGAGCCCATGTAATTGGGAGTCAGAAGCAGATGAAGAAGAGAGTGGCTTCCATGCTGCTGAAGTGCTGTCATTAGCTCTGTGCTGCTGAAGAGATTGGGACTCAAAGAATCCTCGGGAGCCATTGATAGTTCTGTGCTGTTGAGTGATTGGAGCTCAGAAAAGCCCATGAGCAGCAGTTGCCCGATGCAGCTGGGAGTTGGGGTTCAGAAAAGCCCAGGAGCAGCAGTTGCTCAGTGTAACTAGCAGTTGGGGCAAACAAGAAGGTTGACAGCAATTGTTGGCACAGCGCAGCTGTTGAGCTGAAACTATACCTGAGTATAGACTCTATGGTGCAGCACGTCAAATACTGTGGGACCCAATCTTGGCTGAAGTTGTTGAGCGGCTGGGAGATGGGAAACCCTGAGCTAGAATCTGGTTACCTGACAACTCATTGCAAGAGAAAAAAGCAAGAGGGCTCCCAGGCTGAGTTGGAGCTGCTGTTGAGGGAATTCAGAGTCTATATCCTCAAAAGTGAGGCGTTGAAATCCGTCATGAGAAAGACAGAGTTTAAAGATTTTTTGTGACTCACAATGATCACTGACTTCTCGGTGGGATATTGAGAAAATTCATGAGATCGGTCTTGATTGGTCCTGGTTGTCTGGGAAGAGTGCCCTCTGCAGTCACCGTTGTCGTGAAGCAGTCTGGGAAGAGTGTCATCTGCAGTCACCGTTGCCATGAAGCAGTCTGGGAAGAGTGTCATCTGCAGTCACCGTTGCCAGAGTGTCAACTGCAGTCACTGTCACCGAGTGAAAAAAGCAAAGAGTGACATCACAGGAAAACCATAAGTTCATTGGTTGGTAAGTAACTGCTAGTTTGAACTACTTATTCTAAGTTGATCCTAAGATTAAAGGTGACTACTGGGACTGAGGATCGGAGGCCTAAAACTTCAGCTTCAACTCTGCAGAGAGAGCGAGTTCCAGTTCATTTTAAAAAGTGTATTTTGAATCTCTATTCTAACTTGCTTTCAGATTAAAGGTAAATAGGAGAAATATTTTACAGATTATAAACTAAAGACCAGTCGGAAATTTAAAAACAAATTGAAAAACTAATTAAATAAAGTAGAGATGCAGGCCAGGCGATGTGTTGTGGCTGCATGATTGGGGAGCAGGTGGACCCCATTGTGGTTCCTCGTGACCACATCTGTAGCAAATGTTGGTTGCTCGAGGAACTCCGGCTCAGAGTTGATGAGCTAGAGTCTGAGCTTCGGACACTGCGACACATCAGCCCATTGTTAATTGAAATGGGCTTTTCCATGGGTCTTTAACTCAACCACAGCATTAACATCCCATTTCCAAGTTTCCTGGCTAATCAAAGAGGGTGGATGATGATGCACCAAATCCGTCAAAGGATGGAATTCTAGTTAAAGGGATCAGAACTGCTGGATCTGATTCCTGAGGCTTAAAAAATATAAATAGAAAGGAACATGGTAAGGAACTCACTGCCCCAACCCCTACCGAGGTCTCCAGGATCTGAAGATCCTGCTGTGCGATCTGAGGCACCAAAGTGAGGTGATGTTTCCCAAGAACAAGAGGAAGGGGCCAGCCTCTCAAAACAAAAAGGCATGGAGGGACATGGCCGAGGAAGAGAGCAGCAGGTGCTTGGTCCCTTGAATCTGAATACTGTGACCTAAATGATACAAGGACCTTGGGAGGACAGTATGTGACATTCATACCATTGTCAGCCAAACCACACACTCTGAATTCCCCAGCATTTCTCCTGCACAACACTTCTCTAACCAACAAACATTGCAGCTTCACTCATTCCTCTCTCTCCATATATATTCTTTTTGTGACCAGGTGAGAAGGGGTGTACTGGCTTCCCACTGTTCAACCTCCTCGGTTGGTCACAACAAAGATTTAAGTTGACGTTTCGAGTCCTCATTGACCCTTCCGCGGGACTGAGTAAAGTTAGGAGAGGGATGAAATATAAGCTGGTTTAAGGTGGTTGGCGGGGGGGTGGGGGGGGGGTGGGGGGGAGAGGGGGCGGGGGGCAGTGGGGGGAGAGAAGTTGTGGAGGGGGGGTTGTAGGGACAAGCAAGCAGTGATAGGAGCAGATAATCAAAAGATGTCACAGACAAAAGGAACAAAGAGGTGTTGAGGGTGGTGATATTATCTAAGAAAATGTGCTAATTAAGAATGGATGGCAGGACACTCAAGGTACAGCTCTAGTGGGGATGGGGTGGAAAGACTGACAGGGTATTACAGTTATAGATTTAAAAATAATGGAAATAGGTGGGAAAAGAAAAATCTATATAAATTATTGGAAAAAACAAAAGGGAGGGGGAAGAAACGGAAAGGGGGTGGGGATGGGGGGAGGGAGTTCAAGATCTAAAGTTGTTGAATTCAATATTCAGTCCGCAAGAAAGACCCAAACCTCCCTGTCGCTTGCCATTTTAACACTCCACCCTGTTCTCTTGCCCACATGTCTGTCCTTGGCTTGCTGCATTCTTCCAGTGAAGCCCAACGCAAACTGGAGGAACAGCACCTCATCTTCCCACTAGGCACTTTACAGCCTTCCGGGCTGAATTGAAATAGCCACTCCTTTTCTTTTTATATACCCGTAGAAGCTCTTGCTGCTTGTTTTTATATTTCTTGCCCATTTACTTTCATAATCAATTTTCTCCCTCTTTATTAGCTTTTTAGTCATGCGCTGCTGGTTCCTAAACAATTCCCAATCCTCTGGCCTACCACTAGTTTTTGCCATTTTGTGTGCCTCAGTCTTTGATTGGATACTCTCCTTGAACATCTTTGTTAACCATGGATGGTTCATCCCTCTCATCAAGTCCTTCTTCTTGACTGGGATGAATTTTTGCTGAACGTTATGAAATTTCTGCTTAAATGTCTGCCACTGCTCATCCACTGACCTTCCCCTTAGTCTATTTTCCCAGCCCACTTTAGACAACTCTTTCTTCATACTTCTGTAATTGCTCTTATTTAAGTTGAGGACACTGGTTTGAGACCCGAGTTGCTCGACCTCAAACTGAATTTTCAATTCTACCATGTTGTGATCACTAGCCCCTAGAGGACCCTTAACTATGATATTTCTTATTAATCCCACCTCATTACAGATTACTAGATCTAAATTAGCTTGTTCCCGGGTAGGTCCTGCAACACATTGCTCTAAGAAACAATCCCTGATGCAATCTATAAGTTCGATTTCCATGTTACCCCTGCCAATCTGATTTGTCCAGTCAATATGCAAATTAAAATCACCCATGACAATTGTAGTGCCCTTTTTACATGCCTCCATTATTTCCCAATTTATACTTTGTCCTACAGTGAGGCAACTCTTCGGGGGCCTATAGACAATTCCCACCTGTGACTTCTTCCCCTTGCTATTCCTTATTTCCACCCAAACTGATTCCACATCACGATCTATTGCATCTATATCATTACTCACCACCACACCGATACCTTCCTTTATTAACAAAGTTACCCAGCCTCCTTTTCCTTTTTGCCTATTTTTCCGGAATGTCGAATACCCTTGAAATTTGAGTACCCAGTCTTGGTCACCCTGCAACCACGTCTCTGTAATAGATATCAAGTCATATTCATTTATTTCTATTTGTGCTGTCTATCTATCTTGTTACAAATGCTGCGTGCATTCAGATAAAGAGCCTTAAGCTTGGACTTTTTAACCATGATTACTCATGCTGGTTCTAATTTCTGCTGTACTCTCCTGCTTATATTTTCAGGCCCTTCCTGTCACACTTTAATTATCATTTGCCTCTTGCGAACAATAATTCTGCACATCTGCACTCTCGTTTCTTTTTGATTTTTTAAACTTCCCTTCAATTGAACCCTCCCCCCCACTAATTAGTTTAAAGTCCTATCTACAACCCTAGTTATACGATTCACCAGGACACTGGTCCCAGCATGGTTCAAATTAAGCCTGTCCCAACGGTACAGCTCTCTCCTTCCCCAGTACTGGTGCCAGTGCTCCATGAATCAGAACCCATTTCTCCCACTCCAATCTTTGAGCCACACATTTACCTCTCTAATCTTACTTACCCTATGCCAATTTGCACATGGCTCAGGTAGTAATTCAGTGATTATTACCTTTGTGGTTCTGCTTTTTAATTTAGCCCCAAGCTGCTTGTAGTCCCTCAGCAGAACCTCTTTCCTAATCCTACCTATGTCGTTGGTACCTATGTGGACCACAACAACTGAATCCTTCCCCTTCCCACTCCAAGTTCCTCTCCGGCTCAGAAGAGATGTCCTTAATCTTGGCACCAGGCAGGCAACACAGCCTTCAGGGCTCTCTGTCTTTCCTGCAGAGAACAGTATCTATTCCCCTAACTATGCTACCCCCTATTACTACTACATTTCTCTTTTCTCCTCCCTAGTTGAATGGCGTTCTGTATCACGATGCTGTGGTCAGTTCTCTCATCCTCCCTGCAGTATGTGTTCTCGTCCACACCGGGAGCAAGAACCTCATACCTATTGGAAAAGGGCACTGGCTGAGGCTCCTCCAAAGCTAAATTCTGGATCGCCATACCTGCCTCACTCACAGTCACACCCTCCTGTCCCTGACCATGGTCCAAATTTCATATAATTAATCTAAGAAGTGTGACTGCCCCCTGAAACACAGCGTCCAGGTAACTCTCCCCCTCCCTGACATGTTGCAGTGTCCATAGCTTGGACTCCAGCTCATCAACTCTGAGTCGAAGTTCCTCGAGCAGCCAACACTTGCTGCAGATGTGGTAACCGTGGATCACACTGGCTCCACCAGAACCCACATACTACAGCTGCAACACATCACCTGCTCAGCCATCTTCTTAATTGTACTCTTCAGGTGTAATAACATCTCCTGATTTAAACCACTTGGCCAATCAAAAGCGATATGGAAGAGGTATCCACCCATCACCTTACCTGTTTTCCTTTAACGTCACACTTTGGCCCTGACAGGTAGAAACAGGTTGAAGGGGCTCTCTGCCGCCAGTTTTTATCTCTTGCCGCCACTGCCCTTCTCATGCAGGTTCCTCTCCATATTTCTCTGTTTTACATTCTTTCCTTCATTTTTTACCGACGTTACTTGTATCCCTAACACCTGAACTATACTATGCTCGCAAATGATTCTGTCTTATTCCAGATAATCCTCTCTTTATTGAGCAACACAATAAGCCTGCTCGCCAGATTCTGCAATTCCCCATCACCATTATTCATTAGCTTTCCTGATGCACATCACTGCAGAATTCATCCACTGGGAACATTTGCATTTCATAGTATTCAGAAAAATAAAATAAGTTTATTTAAGAGATTTCAATTTGAATGAGTAGAATATGAAATAAGTGGTGAAGAAGATTGGTAATGTTAGAATCATGTCTCTCAAGACTGAATTTTTCCTTTAACAAAATGAAAGGACATGGCATGATCTGGACATTTGGATGTTAACCTGGGATTTTTTTTAAAAGGTCATAAGTCCACCTTGGAACTATCAGTAAGCAGGCCTCTTCCAAGAAATCACCTGACCTTTATGGTACTTGAGGAAGATCAGGTTGTTTGTTTTGAACTGCAATCACTTTAATTGATGGAGAAAAAACTGAAAAGGAACTTTGGTAACTTGCTGGAAATCACTTTGGTGAGAGGAAAAAACACTTAAGTTGTGAACCTGCCTGTTTTGAAGGCAGACTTTTTGGGAACAAGCTGGGGAAGGAAGGCTATCCTAATTGGCTCCCTCTCTCTACCTTGTCTGCAATTGTGTGTGGTTATAAACCTGTAGCCAGAGAACCTTCGTCTGAATGTAACTAGTCAGCATTTGGACCTGCAGAGCTGAGGCCAGTTGGTGAGAACTTCCAGATGTCCACCGGGACCAATGTCCCATCTTCACTCAAGGGAGCTCCAGGTCGAGAGCATCGAGACCCTGCGGACTTTATCCTTTATTTTATAACACCCATCCTCCAAAACCAATCTGTGCAGAGAGACTCTATCTGTTTGTACTTTGGTTGTCTGTCTGTGTGTGTGTGTGTGCGTGTGCATGCATGCACTGGGGGAATTCTTCAGGAAGCGATAGATACTTATACTTCCCGATTACAATTGTGTGTTAACCAGTATTTGCAACTTGCTAAAAGAAGTTCTGTTTTAAAATAAATTAATCATTGAGTTTTTTGAAAGAATCCTGGTCATTATCCCTTTTCTTCTGGGTACTAGAAGTATAGATAAACAATTGGCCATTTCGGTGAGAAAATTAATCATTTGAATTAATGGCACGGCCTGCAGAGTAGTGGGGCTTGATAATTCACGCGCTCTTCCCATCCTGGTCGTAACAGTAATAATAGTATTTGATGCAGGATACATAGCTTGGTATATTGATCTACTTTATAGGGCACATATTGACATCAGTGGTTTTGCATGGGATGAAATAGGTACTGAAATGAAGATCCCATTGACTAAAGATTATTTTTGGATTTTCAGGTCAATTGATTATATTGAATTACATAGAACTCACAGCAGAGAAACAGGCTGTTTGGCTCAATTTGTCTATGCTTCACGTGAGACAGCCCCTCCCACCCTACTTTATCTAATGATGTTAGCATAACCTTTTGTTCCTTTCTCTCTCATGTACTTACCTAGCTTCCCCTTAAGATTAAATTAAAGATTACTTTACAACTTTTTCAGGTCGTCGGAACTTCAGGATTCTTCAAGGAAGATTGATTAAAGATCACTACAGGACCCTTTGAGTTCAATTTATTTAAGATTACTTTAGAACTCTTCAGGGACAATTGATTAAAGATGACTTTAGCACACTTTGAATTCGATTGATTAAAGATTTCTTTAGGACTCTTCAAGCTCGACTGATTACAGTTTACTGTAGGACTCTTTGGGGATGATTGATTAAAGATTACTTTAAGATTTTTCAAGGCCAATAGATTAAAGATTACATTAGGACTCTACAAGGTCGATTTTAACTTGCCAAAATTAACATGAACGGGATGGGGTAGCCTGAAAATTGGGCCAAAAGACTTACTGTCCCATTAATGGTGCCAGTCTGCCATTTTTACATGGCCTATGGCCTACCATTGGCAGGCTGCTGTGCCTGACTGTTTCAAGCAGTAGATTCATTATAATGTGGAAACTGCTCTAAAATATACAGTTTTACATTATTTTCTGGGGTCAGGAAGAGCAGGAGTATGTTTACACAAGGTGCTGTACAGAATACATCCCAACTTAGTTTAACTTACTGTTACTTGTTTGGAACCAGTCTTCCATGAAGATTTCTTGCCCCAGTAATAAGCAGTTAATAATGATAGAATGCACATTAAATAAGTAGGACTGCGGTAATTAGCTTTTGATAGCTGTATTCTATTACACTGATGTGCATCAACTGGTCCAGTATGTACAACTGACAAGAGTAAAGCAACTAAAAGCATTTAAATGTTATAAGTTATGAATTATATATGATCAGAGCTACAAATTAATGCAGTGCAATTCTGAGACGTGTTAAATATTTTAAACCATCTTTATTCACTAAACCTTTTGGAGTTGTGCTGCTTCTCCAGGGCCTTCATTAGACCACTCTGACACAGCTTTGTGTATAGGGGTTAGACTGGGTGACAGTATCTGAATGCCAACATGACTCTTTTCTCCAGTGTTGTTGTGATAGCTGGCACCTCAATTCTCAAATCTGGTCCTAACTCCTATTTGCATTCTTTAAAAAGCTAATCGCATCCTACCGAAGCTAGAATGTAGATTGATAACATCACCAGCTTACCTTGATGATAGCACAAGGCAAATTAAAACAGGGAATAATGAAATGTGAAACAAGACAAGGGAGAAGTTGAGCCCAATCTAAAAACGGTCATCTATCTATTGTTTCTAATGGCCTACGAACAAACTAGTAGATGTACACAAATCTTTTAAACACATCACGCATTCATAATGCGCCCACAGTCATAGTTCTATCTCTGGACAATGAGCTATATTTAATGTCCTTAAAAGATCTAGTTTTCACTGTTAGTACAATAGCAGCTTAACAGATTAATTTCTAAAAGTCTAAGCAATGTAGTGAAATGAAACATTCTTGCTTTAGAATGTATTCACACGTTTAAAAAAAAACCTCTCCTTCCCTGACTATAAATGCACATTAAACCATGATATCTTTTTATGGGATCATTAGTTCTTGTCTGCTTTCCATAATAGTATGTTTGACACAACTGAAATTGCTCTTAAAATTGCTGAAGGATGAAAACTCATGCCTTACATGACTAAAGAGTTTGTCAGTTTATCATTGGCTGCTATGCCTAGTGCATTCAAATGTCTCACAGTTGAGACACAGACAATAAAGTTCTGGGTATTATGTGCACATGGTGTTTGTGATGCAGACAAGCTCCACTCCTTCAGATATGTCAGTCTTTTCTTGCTTTAGGACTTTCTGAGACTGGTTACTGTTATAGAGATATGAAGGTATTGGAATAATCGTTATCT
Organism: Cetorhinus maximus; assembly: GCF_964194155.1. Lineage (NCBI taxonomy): Eukaryota > Metazoa > Chordata > Chondrichthyes > Lamniformes > Cetorhinidae > Cetorhinus > Cetorhinus maximus. The sequence continues at coordinate 25,557,776 of NC_135879.1, read as the reverse complement.
CTCCTCCTTGTGGAATTCTCAACTTCATAAATATTACTGAAGCATGTCAATGAGGATAACATGATGTAAATTAAATCGTCATATTCAATAAACTGATTCCCTCTTTTCCAACAGTGGCCGGAATTTTCCGTCCTCGTTGGCGTTGGGCGTCATGGTGGGCGTGAGTGGACAATATGGCGGTAAACCAAAAATTGGTTTCACGCTGTCGTGAAACCAGTTTGTGATCGTTCACTCCGCCCGTCAATGGCGGCCGCCAGACGTCAGGAGTGCCATTTTAATAAATCTGCATACTATTATAAGCCTGCTCACCAGAATCATTCCCCCGTGCTGGATCATCCGGGTAGCTTGCTGATGTGTTTCACAGCAGCATTTAAAAGGCATGCAGCTGGGGAACTGAACTTCAAGGGGAACTGGGAGGTGAGTGCACATGACCATTGCGTGGTCCTCACGAGGGTCGCCCATTGGACTTCCAGGTTGAGGTACTGTGCATTCAGGCGAGGGCACAGGCAAGTCGCTTCTTCCTGGCTGGCTGACAGTGCGGTGCCAGGACATGGGCTGCACTGCGGTTGGGGTGAGTTGAGGATGGGGCAAGGCAGCACGCTGTGAGGTGAGTTGGGGGGTACAAGGGATGCACTGCATCTGAGTCGAGTAGGGGGAGTGCAAGGCAGCACACTGTGAGGAGAGTTGGCGTGGCGCAAGGTGCTGCAGTGTTGCTGGGGTGAGTTTGGGGGTGCAAGGCAGCCCAGGATGATAACAGTGCATAAGTGCATGCTGGAGGGGGTGGGAGTGGGGGGAGTGGCCACACATTAGGGAAACCCTGTATAAAGTGACCATCCCTCTGCAGCTGAGACAGTTCAGGCACAGCCACATCGACAGGTTTGGAGTCAGACCTCTAGCTTATCTGCCCATTCAAGCAATGCAGAGGCATGGAAGTGCCACCAAATGGTCCAGAGCTTTTCACCCGACGGGCACAGACTGCAAACTAATGAATGTTTTAGTCAACTGCAGAACAATTGGATGACTGAGCATGTTGTACAATCTCATTGTGAAAGCTGGCCATGGAGCAGTCACTAGTGGAGGTGCTCACAACCCCTTTGAAATGTCATCATCCCAGTTTGGACCAGTCTCTCCCGTGGTTCAAGCTAACAGTGCAGCCTTCCAGCACGGGTTAGGAGAATACCGGCGCCCAAGCTGAGAGCACAGCGTGCAGTCCAATGGGTGAAACTGCCGCTAATCAGTCAGGTGGGGTGGGGTGGAGGTGGGTGGGGTTTCGGGCAGCCCTACAGCGCACTAAACTCTGGCCATCCAAGTGGTGGCCAGCATTCTCCAGGATGCGTTAAGGGGCCTTCAGACTTAACCAAGAAAGGTTCTTAGAACACCAAAGCGTCTCTCTCTTTCATCCTGCAGGAGTACAATATCAGGAGCATGGAGCCTGGTGACCTAACTGTAAGCCTCATGGCTTACAAGGAGCAGAGATGAAGGAGAAGAGAGCAACGGAGGCATCTGGGTAGACAGAGGGAGGAGTAGCATCCTCAAGAAGAAGGGGCAGCTGGGGCTCCTGCACACGCTGCTGAAGAGCCACAGCAAGCCCTTGCTGGTCAGTGCCTGCCTAGACGTTATAGTGCTTGTCATTCCTGCAGATGACCAAGGACCAATGTTGCTGAAGACTGCACATGTCCAAGGATCTGGTTGGTCACATGTGCCACCTGCTACAGGATTTGGTGCCCCGGGGACATGGAGGGCATCCACTGCCAGTGGCTGTGATGGTGACCACGGTGCTCAATTTTCACACCAGTGGCTTCTTTCAGGGCTCCACAGGTGACCTGTGTGGGATAGCGCAAGCTTCCACACACAAATGCATCCATGAGGTCATGGACGCCATAATAACCAAGGATTGCAACTTTGTACATTTTGCCTGGGATCAGGAAAGCCAGGAAGCAAGAGCACTGAGATTTCCCAGATCTCAGGTTTCCCACAGGTGCAGGGTGCCATCGATTGCACTCATGTGGTGCTATCTCCGAGGCAACAAGTGGTCAACTACGTCAACCGCAGGGGCTTCCACTCACTGAATGTTCAGCTGCTGTGAGACCACCACAGTTGCATCCTACAGGTCTGCGCATGGTTTCCAGGGAGTGTCTATGACTCCTACATTCTCAGTAGATTCCTGACGTCTTCTAGGGTCCAAAGAGGCTACAGAGTTGGCTCCTCAGGGACATGGGCTACCTGCAGAGATCGTGGCTGATGACACCTGTGCGACGGCCTCAGGCTGCAGCAGAGTGAAGGTACAAGGCTCATGCTGCAATTCACACCTTGGTGAAGCAAACCATAGGAATGTTGAAAATGAGGTTCCAGTCCCTGGATGGATCAGTTGAAGCCCTGCAATACCACAGTGGGTGTTACACATCATCATTGTCTGCCGCACCCTTCACAATCTGGTGCTGCAATAGGGAGAGCAGCTGGCTGAGGAGGAGATGGAGAATTTGCATGACTCCTCCAATGAGGAGGATGTCAATGGGGATGAGTGTGAGGAGGTCCCCAAAGGCAATGATGACAATGATGAATATGCACTATCTAGACGAGGCAGGTGCACTCGGGAGGCCCTCATAGCTGCTAGATTTGTGGAGGATGATGATGACATGCAGTGAGGAGGCATCATAGATCCTCACATTGCACCTGTAAATAGTTGACTCCGGACTGGCTGATGGCAGTGCACATACCCTCTGTGTTAAGGCTGCTGCCATGGAGGCACAGCGGATGCCCATAGTCCCTACATTCCAGCAGGATGCTGACGACATGCAGTAGGGACACTCCATGGATCCCCACATAGCTTATGTGAATGTCTGACTCCTGTCTGGCTGATGGCAAATAGCTTACACTCTGTGAACAGGGTCACGTTATGGAGGTGCAGCAGGGAAATTTTTACTTCTCCTGATCCTATGGCATCCTTCATGAGCTGAACCCTTTCACCGGACTGTCACTGGACGAATGTTGATGAGATGCAGGGGCAGCCACACTCAAAGGTGCTGTGAGTGAGAAAATGACAGAACTCTGTGCCGCTGGCCCAGGGCACTCTGACAGCAATGGTAAGCCCCATCGAGGTGCCTGATGTGTCCAGTAACAGTGAAGCTGGGAAGGTCGCACGTATCACAGGGAATAGGTCCCGGACTGAGACACCTGCCTTCATCTTGTGCAGGGACCAAGGTTTCACATCTGATTAATACGGACATTGCTCATCAGAACAAGGAGCCAAAGGCAAGGAGACATTCTTGGGAGTTTATTTACAATAGTGAACATTATGTACAAATGATTAACACCCGTACCCAGGCTGTGCAACTATATCTTCTTAACCTTCCTAACCCTGCCGCTATGTTTTGGTACTTCCCCGACATCCACAGCAGAGGTGGAGGCAGCCTGCTGACTGCTACGCCCTGTTTGTGATGACCTTGACAGGCATCCTCTGGAGACCTGAGACCTGAAGGGCCCCAGCCTGCTTTTGGGTCCTGCTGTGTGGCAGTGGCACCCATCGGAAGGTGGAACTCTGTGGAACTAGAGCTGCTGGGGTCACAGGAAGAGGGGATTTGGATGGCTGGACTCCCCTGGAGTCACCTGGGTGGATGGGCCCAGGGTGTGCACCTGCTCCCCCTCCTTCCTATGGGTGCCCGAGGACCCCTGGCTGACTCCATGATGAAAAGGGGAAGCTGGAGTGAGATTGAGCTGTCCCACACCCCTCTCACATGGACACTGTTGGAGGCTAACTATGGTGTCAGCGATGGAATTGAGCCCATGCAGCAGTGCAGGACCAATACCCTGGACCAAGGTCTCTATGGCAGAGGCCATCCTACCAGTGTTGACCTCAGCGCATTGGCATGCCAGCGCTATCTCCTGAGACTGCAGGCTGATGGACTCCTCCATCATGCTTTGCAATCTGAGGTGTGCAGTGGACACCCCTTCCCTAACTTGCCTTTGCACCTCCAGCATCTGAGGCATGACTGAGTCCAGAGGCTCCCCATCTAACTTCTGATCTCCAGCAGTCCTCCGAATGCCAGGAATCTGGGAAGTCCCTGCCTCCGCTCACTGTGGATCAGGCAGTGCTATGTGCTCACCAGATCGTGACCCTGAGGCTAGTCTAGAACTAGTCCCACCGAGATGTGTCTCTCTGCACTGGTGGAAGGTGTGTGTGAGCGCTGTGATGGGTCTTCAATGAACGTGTCATCAGATTCTCCTTGTGAGGTTTCTTCGGGGCTTGAGTCGAGGACCTGGGTCGTAGATGCCCTCGGCTGTTTCCCAGATGTGCCTGTGAAAGCAAGGAGAGATAATTAGTGCATAGCAGGAGACTGCAGAACAGGGGAAGTGACTCACAGCATGGTTGTCTGATGGATGTTGCACTGCTGGATCCTTGCTTGGTTGAAAACCGTTGACCTAATCTCCAGCACAGGAATGGTCCAGATCGACACCAGCCAGCTGGATGACTCTCTTTTCAGACATTCCTCCAACAGTCTACAACCTCTCCCTTTTATTGTGTGCCAGCTTGTCCTGCATAAACACAGATGGAGAGAGTGTAAGCAGGACGCCTGCCAGGTCAGATAAGGATGCCTGACATGTGTGGGTGCTGAGTGGTGCCATGGACGGGATGAGGACATGAACCACAGGGCAAATGAAGGTGTGAGAGAGTGAATGGTGATGTCCCTTGAACTGGCAGTGAGTGAGATCCCTGTGGATGTGTGATGGGTTTGTGAGTGTGAGAGTTGAGAGTGATGAGAATAGCGACTTACCCTGGCGGAACGGAGGAGATCATTCACCCTCTTTCGGCACTGGGTGGCTGTCCTCTTTTGCAGGCCATTGGCGCTGGCCACCACCTCCCATGCAGGGTTGATCTCCTTGCTTGCAGGGCTTTTCCCAGAGTGGGGGTAGATGACATCATGGTGGGCCTCCACTGTGTTCAGCATGCGCTCGAGGCAGGCAGCCCCAAACCTGTGGGCAGCATGTTTTGTCCCTTTGGCAGTCATCAGTTCCCAGCAGCTTCCCACCCCTTGAAGAATGTTAGCTCTTTGCAGGGGTAGCCTTTAAATATGGCGCCCGATTTACTGAAGGCCTGAGGTGGCGGCAGGGCGGGCGAATCAGATGATGCCCTGCCAGCGACCCTGCATGCTTCCCGGGAATGCAGGATGAATGAGCCATAATGGAGCGATATGGCATGAAAAACTGATGGGTAAAATGTCCTTTTTCCTACCCGCTACCACAGTTATTGCCAATCTGGGACGACTCTGCACAATGAGCTGCACTAAATGTGTCAGCTGTACCTCAGTTGATAGCACTTTCACCTCTGAACCAGAAGGTTGTGGGTACAAGGTTAATTCCAGAAATTTGAAGCTGTATATTGTGTGTTTCGGGGGGTGGGATGGAGGCGCAACAGAAACTGAGTGACCCGCTCACTCACGCCTCCGCCATCTCAGCTCATCCAATTAAATGTCAGATGGCCAATTAGCGGCTGCCCAGTGGGAAGCAGGCCAGTTGGAGGTGCAAAGGTGTTGGAAGGGTAGGGGGTGGCGGTAGTGTTTAACAACCATCACCCCCATGAAATTATAGAATAAAAGCAAAACACTGCAGATGCTAGAAATCTGAAATAAAAACAGAAAATGCTGGAAAAACTTAACTGGTCCGGCAACATCTGTGGAGAGAGAAACGGCATTAATGTTTCAAGTCTGTATGACTCTTCTTCAGAGCTGAGGAGAGGTAGAAAGGTGATGGGTTTTATGCTGTTGAAAAGGGTTTGGGGTGGGGGGTGTTGAGCAGGTGGAGCAAAATAAAAGTTCAGGGATAGTTTGGGGATCAGGAGATATGTCATGGACAAAAGACAAAGGGAATGGTTATGATAGTAGTAAAGACCAAAGCAGGTACTAATAGCGACATTGAGCAGGGTACACCTCCACCCCCACCAGGATGGTCTGACAGCTCTCTGCTTCTTCCTTGAATGGAGGTCCAAACAATCCCCATCTACCACCACCCTTCTCCGTCAGGCTAAACGTGTTCTCTCATCAAACAATGAGTTTTCCTTCAACTTGTCTCACTTCCTTTAAATAAGAGGTATGGCTATGGGTACCCACATGGGCCCTAGCTATGCCTGTCTTTTCCTGGAATATGTGGAACATTCCTTGTTCCAGTCCTACTCAGGCTCCCTCCCACAACTCTTTCTGGTACGTCAATGACTATATCAGTGCTGCTTCGTGCTCTCGTCTGGAACAGGAAGAATGCATTAATTTTGCTTCCAATTTCCACCCCTCTCACCTTCACGTGGTCTATCTCGATACTTCCCTTCCCTTCCTTGACTTCTCTGCCTCCATTTCTGGTGTTAAGACTGTCCAGCAATATTCATTACAATCCCACTGACTCCCACAACTACCTCATCTACACATCCTCACACCCTGCTTCCAGTAAGGACTCCATCCCATTCTAGTTTCTCCATCTACATTGCTTCTGTTCCAATGATGCCACCTTCCACAATGATGCTTCTGACATGTTTTCCTTTTTCCTGAGCTGAGGTTTCCACCACCTCCCCCACCCCGCCCACTCCACTGTGGTTGATAGGGCTCTCAACCATGTCCAACCCACTTACTGCACCTCTGCCCTCACTGATGAAAGAGGGATGTGCGGAATAATGATAGTTTCATGGGTTTTAAAAACAAAAAATGCTGGAAAAACCTAGCAGGTCTGGCAGCATCTATAGAGACAGTTAACGTTTTGAGGCCATACAACTCTTCTTCAGAGCTGAAAAGAGGTAGAAATGCGATGGGTTTTATGCTGTTGAAAAGGGGGAGTAGAGCAGAATAGAAGTTCAGGGATAGGTCGGAGATCAGGAGAGATTTAATGACAAAGATGTCATGGACACAAGTCAAAGGGAGTGGTAATGACAGTATTAAAAATTAAAGCAGGTGTTGATAATGGGATAAAGGTCGGCCCTGTCTGAAAGTAAGGTAGAGGAATGTGTTAATAGCAGAACAAGGGTGAGCACTTTCTGAAAGCAAAACACGTGAATAAGAGACAGACTAGGACTTTGGGGGGAGGGGGGTGGGAAAAAATGAAAATAAAATCAAAATGGAGGACAGAGTTCACGGTCTGAAGTTGTTGAGTTCAATGCTAAGTCCAAAAGGCTGTAAAGTGCCTAATCGGAAGGTGAGGTACTGTTCCTCCAGTCTGCGTTGGGCTTCACTGGAACATTATTGCAGGACAAGGACAGAAATGTGAGCATGAGAGCAAAATGCCCCACCAACCCCCCCTCCACCTTTTTAGCTCTGAAGAAGCTACACAGGCTCAAAATGTTAAATCTGTATCTCCCTCCGCAGATGCTGCCACATCTGCTGAGTTTTTCCAGCATTTTCTGTTTTTATAAACCATGAAACTATCTTTATCCCACACACCCCTCTTTCATCAGGTCCAACAAACCACAAGCGAGCCTCTGACACGGGCTATTGGTGATTTCCCCACTCAGCTCCAGGTCCCTTTTTTAAGTGCTTGGTTGCTCCCTCCTCCCCTACTCCTTTCCATTCATCAGGCCCTCTACCCACAACTGTTTTCCATGGTCCGCTCAGTAACACACTTGTACTATAGTCATCAAAGGCCTGTTCTTAGGCCTTCTGCAAACACTGCTTCTCTCTTCACTTTGAAGCTATGTACAGCACATCCCGTCCCTTCCTCAGATCACATTTGTAGTTTGTTCCTCATTCACAAGAAACATAGCGCTTCCTCTTAACAATTAACTTTCCAGGGAGTTATTTCCCCCATTGTTACCTCTGTTGCTTTGTTTGTTGGCACCTTTACCACCATCACCAGCTCCCTCAACAGTGAACTCCGTCTTTCCTTGCGTACAAATTGGTTAACATTCTAGCCTTTACCCTAACAACTCACCAACTTCTGGGCCCTGGCCTCCTGCATGAATAGTATTCTGACCTCCTACCCACCTAGCAACACCTTGCCAACATCACTTAAAGAGCAGTATTTCAGTGAGTTCCATACCCTCTACACCCCTACCCCACCCTCACTAAACAGTGCCTTGGTCCCCAAATTCAACAGGACCCTTACCCTTGCATTCCCCTACTAAGCAGTATTTTACTAATTCCCCTCCTCAAACAACACTTCCACTCATATTCCCACTTATTCACTGCCAGCCCTTCATTCTCCTGCTTTCACTTTGATCCCCTCCTCTTACTGACCAGCTTTGTTGCCTCAACTGCCTCCCTCCTCCATTCACGATATTTTGGCCTCAGGCCCCCCTTCTCCAGTGAGTGCAGCAGTGAATTTATCTAGGCCCTGTTACCACCAGCCCCCACTGAGCAAGAAATTCACTGACATTCCCCCTCCACAGAACTTCAAAATGGGCCCTGAAAAATTTTTAGTCCTGGGTCAAAACCCTGGAACTCACTCCCCAGCAGTACTGTGGATGTACCTACAGCACGTGGACTGCAGTGGTTCAAGGAGGTAGCTCGCCACCTTCTCAAGGGCAATTAGGGATGGACAACAACTGCAGGCCTTGCCAGGAACATCCACATTCCAAGAGCAAATAAAACACTTTAGGAATCCTCCTTCTATCTCCCTCTATTTCTCCACTCCCTCTCCCATTTGTCGTCTGCCCAACTTTTCCAATTCACCCTTACCCCCTCCCACTCTCCTTCCCATTCACCTCATCCTCTCCTTTCCACCTCTCATCACCTTCCCCATCTCTCCTCTTCCATTCTCCATCTACACCCCCTCCTCCTCCCATTTCCCCCTATCCCCTGTTCCCAGCCACTTGTCTGCAGAGGAGTGTGAAACTCGGAAAATTGTGACAAATAATATATTTAAAAAATAGAATTTTAATAAGTCATAGAATTCAACACTACAAAAAATGTCAATGGCTATAAATAAAAAGAGAGGAGGAATATAATGCATGCAATTGAGATCTTCGGTGTGAATAAAATAAAATGCTACAGACAGTAATAAAGTAGAATAAAGTAGAATACTGTAAAATAACAGTGAAGCACAGCAAGATAAATGCCCAGAGTGTGGTACAATCACAGGAATCGAATATAAGAAATTAAATAATATATTACAGTAAATGTGTATAATAAACAATAACAATGAACAAACTAATATAACTGCACAAAGTCTTATAGTACAATAAGTCACATTGTCTAAATAGGGTAGCTCCACAGCCTAGAAATTGTTCTTTGCAATATTAGTGTGGGCCATCTTGATGTTTTTATAAGGGATTTGTTAATCTATTACAATAAGACACCTTAAAATAGCAAACAGAAGAATGATCACGTTAAACATTTATCTGCCAGTGTCACCAATAGTAAATCGTAAGGTTATACTCATTTAGTAATACTTTTAATAACATTTTAAAGATCTGATTTATAAAATGATAAATTGCCATGAACAAATAAGGATTAATTTCATGAAATGGCAGTCAACATGACCAGGGAGTTTCCTGAAACCGTTCCCCTTCTTTTTCCATGGCTCTGCTGGAAATTTGAATGGGATTTTTGCTTCAATCCCTACAAAGTTACGGCAGTGAAACGGGAGCAACTCTGAAGAAATTTGCGGCCATGGAAGGGAGTGATCGATTACGTAAATCACCGACACCCGCCAGATTTTGGCTACCAAGGCAGGTGGCTCAAGTCAGGAAATTTCCCGTCATCGCCAGACCCGCTTTGGTAAAAAATGGCCTGAGATATACAATTTTTGCTCCGGGAGAGTGAGGGAGTGGGGGATGGGAGAGGGGATAGGGTGCGTGATGGAGTCATGCCTGCCAGCCTCAGAAGAACAGCACTGGCAGCCACAGCGGCCCACCTCAGTTCTCTGGGACTTTGTCCCAGTTGTGTTATGAGATTTCAGGCCTTCTATCTCTCATCCCTCACACCATCCCACCCACCCCACCTGACCCCCATGGTCCTGATACCTTTCATACCAACTCATTCCAACTCAATTCAACCTCATGTCCCCAACCACCCATGGTCCCTTATACTCAATATGCCAATTCAATATCAACTCATCTCCCCCAGCCCCTCCCCATAGCTCCTTATAGTGTTCATGCCAACTAAATGTCAATTCACTCCCCTTCCAAGCACATTCACCCAGTATGCACTATGTGCATAACCAATGAGCCACACGGGGCCGAAATTTGCCATTGGCAAGTGGGGGTGGGCCCTGCACGCCGACACATAAAATGACGCATGGTGACATCGGGTAAGCATCACAACATCACGGCGCGCCATCACAATACTTTGGTGGGTGGGCATGTGATGATCTCCAACTTCATCCAGGGACGGCATAAGAGGGGTCAGTGCAGTCGCGAATGTGCTCAGTCAGATATTTAATTTGGAAAGTTACTGATGCTTGCCTGTGTGAGCAGAAATACTTCAAAACTCATACCAACTGCTTGGACAGGACTCACAAGCTTCAGGTCAGCACTCTACAGTGAAGATCCTTTTTGGGGTCTGCAGGTTTCAGGAAACCTTCCCTTAGCCTGGGAACGGGAGTTGTGCTCTCTACTGGATGCACTTCCTCTGAGGAGGAAGGGAGGGCCAGAAGGAGGAGGAGGCCAGGAATGCACATTTGGGAGGAGAGGCACAGGCACAAGGCACAAGGGTGCAGAGCCAAGAGGGGCCGCAGAAGACGCCACTATCCTGCTGCCCGGGTATACAGACGACAAAGCAGCTACCTCACTATGTCAGAGGTGCAGTGCCAAAGGGGGCTCTGTTTCTCAAGGGAGACAGTCAACTCTACCTGTCAGATGATAGGCCCTGAGATCTCTGCTAACTGTGTGGGTGGACACCCCATGTCAGTGGCTCTAAAGGTCACAGTTGCCCTCAACTTCTATGCCTCTGGGTCTTTCCAGGGCTCAGTGGCTGATCTTTGCCGCGTCTCCCAGTCAGCTGTCTACACTTGTGTCAAGCAGGTGACAGACGCTCTGTTCAGGTGTCCATTGACATTGATCCACTACCGCTGGGACCAGCCCAACCAGACAAAGCGAGGCAGAGGCTTCGCAGCCATTGCTGGCCTCCCCCATGTCCAGGGTGCAATAGACTGTACACATGTGGCCATCAAGGTGCCAACAGGTGAGCCCGGTGCCTTCATCAACAGGAAGGGCTTCCACTCCATGAACGTGTAGATAGTGTGTGATCACAGGATGCTGATTATACAAGTCTGTGCAAGGCACCCAGGCAGCTATCACGACGCCTACATCCTCAGACATTCCCAGGTACCGGGGCTCTTCAGTGCTCCAGCCCGGCTGGATGGATGGCTGCTGGGTGACAAGGGCTATCTCCTCAGAAGGTGGCTCATGATGCCTCTCCACCATCCAATATCAGAAGCTGAGCACCGGTACAATAGGAGCTAAGCCTCCACAAGGGCTGTGGTGGAGAGAACCATCGGTCTTCTCAAGGTACAATTCCGATGACTGGACTGTTCAGGGGGTGCACTCCAATACCCCCCAGATCGTGTGTCGCTGACAGTGGTTCCATGCTGTGCTCTCCACAATCTTGCGCTGGAAAGGGGGGACACTGTGGACGATGAAGACATCGACGCAGTGGCTGTGGCTGCACACGATGAGTCCAGCAGTGAGTCGGAGGATGAGCACGCACAGGGAAATGCTGAGGGGGTAGACGCTGACCCGGGCATACTCCAGGGAGGCAGGGACACCCGGGAGGCTTTAATCCAACAAACCTTCTGCTAGAACACCACAGATGGACCTCCAACACAAGCCTGTGCTGCAGGCTCCACACTTGATACCTGAGTGCTAAATCTGCCTGGATAGGAACATTAACTAAGGGCCTTGTCAATAAAGCTCAATGTGACACAACTCACTCAGAACATCATGGGTAACCATCCACCTACAGAGGAAAAGAGTCACCTTCAGCCATGGTCACATGTCTAAATTTAATGAAATAACAAAATGAACTTAAGGAAACAAAATGACAAAGGTGTTAAACAGCACACCAACTAATCATGACCTCATTGCGGGGCAACACAAAAGCACCAGCGAGGAACCCGTGGTATGCCTAAGGTGCCTTAAATTTACACTTTCGGGTGCTACGTGTAGGTGCTGTCCCCTCGCTGGCACTGGCATCTGAGACAGCCTGCTCACTGTGCTGTCCTGTTGGCCTCGGTAACCTTGGCGGGCGTCCTGTGGCCCGTGGAGCCTGTGCTGGCCCCGCCTGGGAGGGAGTGGCCAATTCCACAGCTGGCATCTCCCCAGGTGTCAGAGCCTCATCGGATGCAATGGTCACTGGCGGAGGGGCGGAGGAGCTGCTACCCTCATCTGGAGCGCCCTGAGAAGAGCTCGCAACGATAACAGGCAGCTGCTGTGCCAATGTGAGGTCGCTTCAGACCTCCCTGATCACCGTGGATGGATGGGCACCAAGCTGGGACCATCTCCCACACTGGCACTGACCAGCTGAGGTCAATGCCGATGTGTGGGTTTGCTGGTCCGAGTGCAACCCAGGAAGCCCTGATTGGTTCCCTGGAGGAGTGTCCCCATGAGAGCCGCCACTGTCTCCATGGAGAGAGCATGGTGCTCGGACATGAGGTTCACTGTATTGGCGATGATCCATGTAGACTCCTCCATCACGGAGACCACGCCAAGCATAGCCTCATGTATCTCTGCCAGATCCTCCCGCACACCCTTCTGGACTTCCAGTGTTTGCTGCCTCGCAGACGACTCCAGAGGCACATCATCAGCCACCGACCAAGCATGTGCCTGGTTCCCTGCAGTCCTCTGACTGCTGGCCAGGTTGGCAACGCAGTGTGTGGGCTCATTATCCAAGTGCTTATCCTATGCCAGTGAAAACTGGGGACACTGGGAAAGGGGGGCGGGAATCTGAGAATTGAGTCCTGCCCATCATTTTTAAATGGCTCTGGAGTTGTTCCGACTCTGCAAAAACCTGGGCCCTACTGCACAAGTACAAAATGTTTTCAGAAAGGCTAATGAAATGTTTGCCTTTAGCTTATAGGGGCTAGAATACAAAGTGGAGTAAGTTATGCTTCAACATTACAAAGCCTTGGTCAGACCTAACTGGAGCTTTGGACGCTGTTTCTCAGGAATGATATATTGACCTTGGAAAGGGTAAAACACACATACACCAGACTGATACTGGAGATTAAAAAGTTAAATTATGAAGGCAAGTTGCATAAACTTGGTTTGCATTCCCTTGAGTCTAGAAGACTGATGGATAATCTAATCAAAGCATTTAAACTGATAAAGGAATTTGATAGGGAAGATATTTCCTCTGGTGGTGAAATCTAGAACAAGGAGTGCAATCTTAAAATTAGAGCTAGACCATTTAATAGTGCAATCAGAAATCATTGCTTCACACAAAGGGTAGGAGAAGTCTGGAACGTGCTGCTCCAAAAGACTCTGGATGCTGAGTCAACCGAAATTTTCAAGACAAACCGATAGGTTTTGTTAGTTAAGGGTAGGGACAAAAGGTGGGTAAATGGTATTGAGATACAAATCTGCTTGAATAGTAGAACAGGCAAAAGCAGCTGAATGGCCCATTCCTGTTCTTATGTTGACAGATTTACACAATGACTGCAGTTGAAATGGTTAGATGAGAAACGGAAAGAAAAATGCGAGTAAAGCAGACGCACATTATTAGACTGTGAATAATGGACAACTCAATCTAGATTTTTCTCTCTGGTAGAATTTCCATCACAGCAGTGCCATGCTGGGACTCCTGTCTATTGTGATCTACTCAAACCCTGGCGAATTTCCCAGACTCAGGCTCATTAAAGTATACATGGCAGGTTTACAGCATTATTATCTACCTCTCTTAGGATCTTGCCTTAGAAAGGGGGGGAGGCAAAGAAGAGAAATGTTCCACCTCCTACAATAATATAGTGTATGTAGCATGCAATGCCAACAGAAGAAAATGTTTCACTACTTATTTTAAGTTTCCCACCTTCTCTAGCATGGCTGAATACATTAGGTACTCAGTCTCTTCATTTTGTACCATCTTCATGTTCTTAGCAAGGCTGGATGCCAGAAATCCAGTGGCATCCTGACTCCCAGCATTACTGGAATATTAATGACGATAAATATATTGGTTGGGGAACTTTTCTCATCATTACTCTATAATTAGAAAATACCAAGCCAAATTTGAGCAGGTGTATCCTCGATCAGCTGTCACTTCTGGCAAAAATACTTGAAGCTTTGACAAATTTTCAGAGAATTGGAGAATTGACTCTCCACCCATACTCCCACCTCGACCTCCCCCGAACCACCGGAAAAATAGAGATACACATAGGCAAGAATCTAGCCCTGCAAAGTCTAGTCACTGCAAAGCAGCGGTCAACAAAGCTAACCGAATGCTGAGTGACATCACAAATCAGTCAAGTGCAAACCTGAGGCCCTCGTGCTTAAGCCTGTTCAGTGCTTTGATCAAGTTACATCATAAGTACTGAATTCAGTTCTGGTCACAGAGTATTTACTCAAGCTTGGGAGGCAGTTCAGAGAAGGACCATGGGGTGATCACTAATGTCAGAAGACTGGGTTTTAGGGAACGTTTAGAAAAAAATACTTTTCAGGAGATGAGTGAGAGAAACATTTATTGAGATATATAATATGAGTGGAATAAATAAAGTTAAGCTCACAGCATAAAGTTAAGTCACAACTACATGACAAGAGGATAGAGAAACCAATAAAAAGCAGGGTCAGGACTGATGTCAAGTAACACTTCTTCACATAAAGAGTGGTTAGTTTCTGAAATGATCTTCTGGTGAGCATTACAGAAGAAAAGCTCTGAAATCATTAATTATTTTAATCGACAAGTAAGCTAGATGGACTGAATGGCATCCCTTACTTTTGCTCATTTTTATTTTATTCCTGATTATTCTGGAAGAATGGGACACAGGGGATGATAAAGGTGTAAGGTGACAAATTCTCTCTGAAATCATGAAGCTAACTTCCACTTGGTGCCTTTTAAAAGTTGGAAAATGTATTAGGGCCAGTCTGCTAGTCATGCTTTAAGAACAGCAGTCTCTCGCTGGTAGTGCATTAGGCTCATGAAATTGGACCAGCAAACTTCAGCACTGAACTTTCAATTCTGCGGAGGGAACAAAGTTTTTCCAGCTTTTGGAGACACTAATGAAGTCAGTGAATGCCATGCCACACACGTGCACTGACCTCATTTACGCTTCCAAAAGTATTCAAATTTGTTACAATAGGCTGCATGACAAATTCCCCACGGTTTTGGGCAGCGCAGCTGCTGATGCATTGAGCAGCCGTATAAAATGAGTGTGAGGAGGCCTCCAAGTTGTTCAGTCCAGAGCTCTGTAGCTTAAGATTTGATTGCCTGATTTTGGACACTTGAATTTTTTCTGCTCTTCATGACTTGGCAACCTGAATCTGTAAATTATAGCTGGCGTGTTTATTTACATAAAACATAAGAATTAAGAGCAGGAGTAGGCCTTTCTGCCTCTCAAGCCTGCCCCGTCATTCAATAAGATCATGGCTGACCTGCCCCAGGCCTCAATTCCTCTTTCATGCCAGCAACTCAGAGCCCTCAACTCCCCGATATTTCAAAAATCTATCGACCTCCTCTTTAAATACTTTCAGTTATCTAGCCTCCACAACTCTCTGGGGTGGAGAATTCCAGACATTCACGACCCTCTGAGAGAAGAAATTCCTTCGCATCTCAGTTTTAAAGAAGTGTCCCCTTAGTCTGCAACTATGTCCCTCAGTTCGAGATTCCCCCACTATCTCAGCTTCTCACTGATATTATTTGTTCTGCAATTCAGCACTCCTTTGGTACACACTTTCAACAGCAACTTTCTCACTGGACAATTCAGCCCCTACAACTGCAACCACAGTAGTAAACCTGAGAATTTAACTGGGCTACTGCTAGGATTTTAAATCCTGAGGCTAACACTATGGGGTGCCTGTCTTTCAATATAGGGAGAACTTTCTCCCTGCCGGGGAGGTTGGGCGGGCGTGGCGGGCGCGTAGCTGATCACCGCCCGCAATTGGCTGCGTACCGCCATTTTACATGAGTGGGCCAATTAAGGCCCTCCCAGCATGACGCACACCCAGAAGCGCTGAGCGCTCCCTGTGCAGGCGGGGGGGAAGAGGCTGAGTCAGGGCCTGTGCTGTTTCGCGCATGTGCACGAAAGAGCGCAGAAACTTCCCTGAGGCATGGAGCTGCCTCAGGGAGATCAGTTTGATTTTTAAAAAATTTTAATAAAGACAAAAAAAAAGAATTTTAAGACATGTCCCCTCATCTGACAGTGTCACGTGAGCTGGGACATGTTAATGAATTTTATTTAAAAATTTTATTAAGCTTTAAAAACCTTCATGCAACATCATCCCGCCCGTGGATGAGGCTTCATGATAAATGCAAAGGCTGCCTGGGCTCTTCGCCTGCCCGCCAACCTTAAGGTTGGACGGGCAGCTCAGCTAAGCATTTTAATCGATATTTAAATGGCCTTAATAGGCCTTTGACAGTTCGGTGGGCACGCAGCCAACTCTGGTGCACACCCGCTGAACTGAATACCTGAATGATGTGCGGTGACATCGGGGTGCACGCCTGACGTCACCGCGTGTCATTTTAGACGTCAGCGAGTGGGGCCCAACCCCCGCTCGCCGACCCAAAGATTCTGTCCTATAATTCCAGCAGAAACCAGCAGAACCTACAGCTGCCCACTGCCACCCCCTCCCCAACACACATTCAGGAAACAGATAGCCTGGTAGTATTGCTCTGTGCCCATATCCATAGAGTGGTGGGAGAAAGATTTTGCTAAAGTCTTGCTGAAATTGCAATGGGAGTTGGCCAGGGACCCCATGGAATTTCAATGAAGGAATTTTACAGCATGGAAAAAGGCCATTTAACCAATTGTACCTGTGCCAGCTCCCTGGGGGAAAAAAGCCTGGTGCTTCTCCTTTCCACATAGCCTTTTAAATTTTAATATTTTAAATACTTTTTCACTTGAGCTCGCATCCACTATTGATTTTGGCAAGTCATTTTATGTCCTAATAATCTGCTACGTAATGAAAGAAAATGTCTCCTAAACTCTCGTTTCATATTTGGATGATAATATAAAATGGATGGCTTTTGGCTCATGAAAAGTAATCTTTCCTTTAACAAAATATTTCAAAAAGGTGAGTATTTTTAAAATACCTCCTTTGATTTTTCTTTCTATATGTGTTGTACATTACAACAATGACTATGCTTCAAATCACATAATTAGCTGTAAAGATGTTCTGAGGTCAAAGGTGCTAAATAAATGCAAGTTATTTCTTAATCTGCTCTGTTCTAATTAAAAGATCCCTGAGTTCTCTCATCTTCCCTCATAACTAAAACAGTTTTTATTCAAAATCTTTCTGATCCCTTGACATGGATTTGACAGTTTTTCTAAAATAATGTACTAACGTAGGAGCTTTTAGCAATCAAATCAACACTTATCCAAATTAAAAAGCAAAAAGTACCATGCTTTCTTCAATACTGTATACAGCACAGTTTCACAGTTAGCAGTCAGTTCCAACCAAGTAGTGACAGAGTTAAACGCACTCAGGCTTGGAAGGTTGAATGAGAGGACATGGTTGTTGAACAGATAAGTGCCAGGGATGAGAGACAAAGCTTATTTTACCTTGAGGTTTGATTTACGCTTGGAGAAAATGAAAGGAGTCTTCACAAATAGCCCTGGAGACTTACTTCTGATTTAGGGTCTTAAACTGGTATTTATGACCCAGGAAAAGCAGTTTTGCAGCCAATAGGTCAATGCCTTTTCTCAGGGCAATTAGAATTTGGTCATTTCAAATGCTTGCAACGTCACCAAATAAAGGACCTAAAGAAAATATCCAAGGCCCCCACCTAAAACAGGCATCATGCCCTATGCCTGTGCAGATAAGGGGCCTAGCATCCATTTGGTGCCTCCTTTACCAAACTGGTTTGCCCTGAATGCAGCCAACATTGAATCTGCTCCACACAGGAAAATTAGGGGCAGAATTTTCTGCCTGTCGGGCAGACAGTGTGGAAGCAGGCACGGGCAGGCGCGAGCCTGATCGCTGCCTGCGATCGGGTCCGCGCCGCCATTTTACACGGGCGGGCCAATTAAGGGGCAGCGGGAGTGGGCGGTGGTGGGACTGCTATGACCGCCGGGTCCAACGGCAACCTGGCGGTCTGTTTAAAAGAGTCTCTGCAGCCTTCCAGAGGCTGTCAAACACGGCCAGCAGAAGGGCCCCCCAGAGCGCTGCTGGTGAGCAGGCTAGGCAGGAGGGTAGGGCAGGGGGACACTGTGCCCCTCATTCCTCGGACGATTGCTTTGCTGCCCTCCTCGAGGAGGTGGCAGCACGGTGGGAGGTGCTCGTACCCCAGGACGGGAGGAGGAGACCCCCCCCACATGACCAAACGTGCCTGGGAAGAGGTGGCAGAGATAGTGAGCTCCCACGACGTGGTGCGATGCACCTGGATCCAGTGTCACAAGAGTTTCAACAAACTATTGCGCTCTGGAAGGGTGAGTACCATGTTGGCATTGGTCACTTAACCCAGCAGGTAGGCATTCCCCCCCTGGACGTCCACCACCCCAACTCCGAACGTAGCTACTAGATTGAAACGTTGGTGGCATGTGCCATTCGCTGAGTGGGCCGGCAGATATTGCCCATGCCTATGTCACCCTGGGAGGGCGGTGATGAGCTGGGTTCTGCATCTGCAGCATGTGGTACAGTGACACCCACATTACTGATTTGGGGGCAACCTGGAGGATCTGCACCTAGGCGCTGTGCTGGAACTGCAAAACATGTCAAAGTCAGGATGCTGACATGCTGGGAGGGGAGCTTCCAGGTGGCGGGGCACCAATCCATCCGCTGCCCTTTGCATTCCACATGCTTGCGCTTCCTTACTCTGCAAGGTTCGACCGTGTGGTGCAAAATATGATGTCGGCAGCATTTGGCCAAGGTGGGAGGACAGGCCTGACATCATTGTGTGAGTGTGTGGCAGCTGTAGGGTGAGGAGGCACTGGAGCTCTTCAATGTCCCACTCTGGTTAGGGTTGAACGGCAGTGAGGAGATTCCAGATAAAAGCTGCATTCATCAATGCTCTTCTCTCCTTTCCAGGAGAAGAATGCTCATAATGTCACCGAGCGGTTGAGGATTGGCAGAGGGCCGGCCCAGCTGTTCATCATTAGCAGGTTCGAGGAGGAGGCCCTCAATCTGGAGAGGTGCCATGCGCCTAAGTCCACCGGTGTCGGTGAGGCTGGGGTGCCACGGGCAGGTATGTTTGCCCAGCACTGAGGTCACTATTAGTGCCCCAGCAGCCAAGGCACTGCTGAATGTTCAGTGATTGAAGTTTGCAACATGGCTTGACCATTGCTTATGGAAGGATGAGCGCATAATGATCTGGGGGACAGGGATGCACACTGACATTGTCTCCACGTTAATTAATTAAATGCCCTTGTTCTTCCTTTCATCATCAGCGGATCAGGGCCGGGAGGAGGAGGCACAGGGGCCTCCTGAGGGTTCTGAAGTCTCTGACCCACCAGCGTCAGACCATCTCTGCCAGGCAGGCACCAGTGCAGATACTAGCACCTCGGTGGGAATTAGATCATCAGCTAGTGTTCCGGGGCACAGTGTTCAGGGCACTTCACAGTCGCTGGAGGACCTGGCGGAGACAGCGAGTGCCCATGGCGCCAGCGGTCGGAGGACTGCAGGGGACCAGGCACACGCTCAGTCGATACCTGATGATGTGCCTCTGGAGTTGTCCGTGAGGCAGCAAATGCTGGAGGTCCAGCAGGGCGTGCGGGAGGATTTGGTGGAGATAGATGAGGCTATGCTTGGCTTGGTCTCGGTGGTGGAGGAGTCCACGGAGACCATTGCCCATGCAATGAGCCTCATAGCCAAGCGCCATGCTTCATCCATGGAGAGCGAGCGTCTCTCGTGGAGAGGCTCCTCCAGAAGACCAATCAGGGCTTCCTGGGGATGCGCTCGGACCAGCAAGCCCTCACATCAGCATTGACCTCAGCTGGTCAGTGTCAGTGTGGGAGATGGTCCCAGCTCGGTGTCCATCCATCCACGGTGAGCAGGGAGGTCCAAGGCGACCTCATGTCAGAGCAGCAGCTGCCTGTTGTCGCTGCGGGCACCTCTCAGGGCGCTCCAGATGAGGGTAGCAGCTCCTCCGCCCCTCTGCCTGTGACCGTTGCATCCGATGAGGCTGTAACAACTGGGGAGATGCCAGCTATGGAACTGGCCGCTCCCTCCCAGGCAGAGCCAGCACAGACCCCACGGGTCAGACCTCCAAGGTCATCGAGGCCAACAGGACAGCACAGTGAGTAGGCTGTCTCAGATGCCAGAGCCAGCGAGGGGGCAGCACCAAGTGTAAATTTAAGGCACCTTAAGCATACCACGGGTTCCTCACTGGTGCTTTTGTGTTGCCCCGCAATGAGGTCGTGATTAGTTGGTGTGCTGTTTAACACCTTTGTCATTTTGTTTCCTTAAGTTCATTTTATTATATCATTAAATTTAGACATGTGACCATGGCTGAGGGTGCCTCTTTTCCTCTGTAGGTGGATGGTTACCCATGATGTTCTGAGTGAGTTGTGTCACATTGAGCTTTATTGATAAGGCCCTTAGTTAATGTTCCTATCCAGGCAGATTTAGCACTCAGGTATCAAGTGTGGAGCCTGCAGCACAGGCATGTGTTGGAGGTCCATCTGTGGTGTTCTAGCTGATGGTTCATTGGATTAAAGTCTCCTGGGTGTCCCTACCTCCCTGGAGTATGTCCGGATCAGCGTCTATCCCCTCAGCATTTCCCTGTGCGTGCTCATCCTCAAACTCACTGCTGGACTCATCGTGTGCAGCTGCAGCAACTGCGTCTACATCACCCTCATCCACAGCGTCGCCCCTTTCTAGCGCAAGGTTGTGTAGAGCGCAGTATGGAACCACTATCAACGACACACAATCTGGGGGGTACTGGAGTGCGATCCCTGAACAGTCCAGTCATTGGAAGCACATCTTGAGAAAACCGATGGCTCTCTCCACCACACCCATGTGGTGCCATGGCTCCTGTTGTACCACTGCTCAGCTTCTGTTCTTGGGTGGTGGAGAGGCGTCATGAGCCACCTTCTGAAGGATAGCCCTTGTCACCCAGCAGCCATCCATCCAGCCGGGCTGGAGCACTGAAGAGCCCCGGCACCTGCGAGTGTCTGAGGATGTAAGCGTCGTGGGAGCTGCCTGGGTGCCTTGAACAGACTTGTAGAATCTGCAACAAAAACAGAATTACCTGGAAAAACTCAGCAGGTCTGGCAGCATCAGTGGAGAAGAAAAGAGTCGACATTTCGGGTCCACACGACCCTTCAACAGAACTGAAGCATAGTTAGGAGAGGGGTGAAATATAAGCTGGTTTAAGGTGGGGGGGAGGGGGGAGAGAAGTTGAGGGTGGGGTGGTTGTAGGGACAAGCAAGCAGTGATAGGAGCAGATAGTCAAAAGATGTCACAGACAAAAGGATCAAAGAGGTGTCCCGGAGGGAACGATCCCTACGGAATGCCGCCAGGGGGGGTGAAGGGAAGATGTGTTTGGTGGTGGCATCATGCTGGAGTTGGTGGAAATGGCGGAGGATGATCCTTTGAATGCGGAGGCTGGACACCCTGGCCCACTCCTCCATCACCCCCTACTCCTCAACCCCCACCTATGGCACCTCCCCATGCCCACGCAGAAGTTGCAACACCTGCCCCTTCACTTCCTCTCTCCTCACCGTCCAAGGGCCCAAACACTCCTTTCAAGTGAAGCAGCATTTCACTTGTATTTCCCCTAACTTAGTCTACTGCATTCATTGCTCCCAATGCGGTCTCCTCTACATTGGAGAGACCAAACGCGAACTGGGCGACCGCTTTGCGGAACACCTGCGGTCTGTCCACAAGAAAGACCCAAACCTCCCTGTTGCTTGCCATTTTAACACTCCACCCTGCTCTCTTGCCCACATGTCTGTCCTTGGCTTGCTGCATTGTTCCAGTGAAGCCCAACGCAAACTGGAGGAACAGCACCTCATCTTCCGATTAGGCACTTTACAGCCTTCCGGGCTGAATATTGAATTCAACAACTTTAGATCTTAAACTCCCCCTCCCCCCATCCCCACCCCGTTTCGTTCCCCTCCCTTTCGTTTTTTTTGTTTTCA
Organism: Cetorhinus maximus; assembly: GCF_964194155.1. Classification (NCBI taxonomy): domain Eukaryota; kingdom Metazoa; phylum Chordata; class Chondrichthyes; order Lamniformes; family Cetorhinidae; genus Cetorhinus; species Cetorhinus maximus. The sequence goes on along the minus strand of NC_135879.1, from coordinate 25,535,642 downwards.
ATAATTTATATAGATTTTTCTTTTCCCACCTATTTCCATTATTTTTAAATCCACAACTAATACCTTGTCAATCTTTCCACCCCACCCCCACTAGAGCTGTACCTTGAGTGTCCTGCCATCCATTCTTAATTAGCACTTTTCTTAGATAATATCACCACCTTCAACACCTCTTTGATCCTTTTGTCTGTGACATCTTTTGATTATCTGCTCCTATCACTGCTTGCTTGTCCCTACAACCACCCCACCCTCAACTTCTCTCCCCCCGCCCCCCCCACCTTAAACCAGCTTATATTTCACCCCTCTCCTAACTATACTTCAGTTCTGTTGAAGGGTCGTGTGGACCCGAAACGTCGACTCTTTTCTTCTCCACCGATGCTGCCAGACCTGCTGAGTTTTTCCAGGTAATTCTGTTTTTGTTTTGGATTTCCAGCATCCGCAGTAGTTTTTTGTTTTTATCCTTGTAGAATCAGCATCCTGTGATCACACACTATCTGCACGTTCATGGAGTGGAAGCCCTTCCTGTTGATGAAGGTACCGGGCTCACCTGCTGGCACCTTGATGGCCTTAGTTAATGTTCCTATCCAGGCAGGTTTAGCACTCAGTCTATTGCACCCTGGATGTGGGGGAAGCCAGAAATCGCTGTGAAGCCTCTGCCTCACTCTGTCTGGCTGGCCTGGTCCCAGTGGTAGTGGATGAACGTCAATGCACGCCTGAACAGAGTGTCTGTCACCTGCTTGACACAAGTGTGGACAGCTGATTGGGAGACATCGCAAAGATCACCCACTGAGCCCTGGAAAGAGCCAGAGGCATAGAAGTTGAGGGCAGCTGTGACCTTTAGAGCCATTGGCATGGGGTGCCCACCCACACAGTTAGGGGAGATCTCAGGGCCGATCATCTGACCGATGGAGTTTGCTGTCTCCCTTGAGAGATGGAGCCTCCTTCAGCACTGCACCTCAGTCATATTGAGGCAGCTGCTTCGCTGCCTGAATAACCTGGCAGCAGAATAGTGGCGCTATCTGCGGCCCCTTCCGTCTTGGACTTTCTCTTGGCCCTGCGCCCCTTGTGACTGCACCTCTCCTCCCAAAGGTAGCTCCCCTGGAGGCTGAATGTGCACTCTGGGCGTCCTCCCCATTCTGGCCCTCCCTTGCTCCTCAGAGGAGGTATCTCCAGTGGAGAGCACAACTCCCATTCCCAGGCTAAGGGAAGGTTTCCTGAAACCTGCAGACCCCAAAAAGGATCTTCACTGTAGAGTGTTGACCTGAAGCTTGTGAGTCCTGTCCAAGCAGCTGGTATGTGTTTTGAAGTATTTCTGCTCACACAGGCAAGTATCAGTAACTTTCCAAATTAAATATCTGACTGAGCACATCCACGACCCGACTGACCCCTCTTATCCTGCCCGCGGATGAGGTTTATACAAATGTGTCCTACCCGACTGCCCGTTGCGCCCGTGCGACAACCTGAAGATCGTACGGGCCCCGAAAAATCACCGTTAATTGATGCCTCAAGGGCTTTAAGTGGCCCATTAATTAATGGCGGGCACGCATCGGAGATCATCACGTGCCCGCCCACCAAAATATTACAATGGTGCGCCATGATGTTGGGACGCTGGCTCGACATCACCTCGCGTCACTTTATACCTCGGCATGTGGGGCCCACCCCTACACTCCAACAGGAACATCCTGCCCGAGGTTTTTACATGGCTGAACCAATGATCCTTAAAGGCTGGCACCAAAGTTTTTAGACTTTTTAAAAAATGCATACCTGAGTGTGGAGCCAGGCTGCTCACAAGTACTTGCTCCCTCTCTCCATTAAAACGCAGAATGCGCTACTCTTAACCCCTCCTGCCCACACCCTATCGCTGCCTCTCTGCCCCTCTCAATTGCTGCTTAGACCTTCTCACTCCATTGATACCTCAACAGTGCACAACCTTTTGCCTTTACACCTCCCCTTCCAATCACTGCCTTCATCTCTTCCTCACTCTTCTGATCGCCCCCTTTCCTGATCACCGTCCTTAATTTCTCAAACATCCCTATCCTTGTCGGCCACAACCTGTAAGACTTACCTGTCTTGCTGGCAATGGCTTCGAGCTCAAATGCTCTTCTCTGGAGAGCTGCCTGGGGATATGCAGCAGGCATCTGCAGCTTGCTGATCTTATGTGAATGCGACCTGGCACCAAGTTCCTTCATTGGAACTGGGTCAAAAGTCTGGAACTCCTTTCCCAGCAGCACCAAGGCTGTACCTACACCACATGGACTGCAGCGGTTCAAGAAGGCAGCTGACCACCACCTTTTCAAGGGCAATTAGGGCTGGACAATAAATGCTGGCCTAGCCAGTGATGCTCATATCCTGTGAAAGAATAGAAAAAATATCAGGTTGGCCCTGGACTCGATCCCGGTACTCAGTTTGTGCTAGGAGGCCAGTCTAAATCAATTTCTAGGCCTGAGTTTCTTTTAAGAACAAAATCAGTTAAGTCGTCAGTGATCAAAGTCAAAAAGAGAAGCCAAAACTAAAAGAAAAGAGAGGTCACAGGAGTTCAGGGAAATCTTAAGAGACCTCTGCTTGCACAGTAAGTCCTGACTTAAAGTTATGGCTGCATTCCTGAAAATTGCGACTTTAAGGGCAGAATTTTCTGTCTGGCGGGTGGGTGGAGCGAGAGCTAGTGTGGGGCGGACCAGACCGCTGCCGGTGATCGGGCCCATGCCACCATTTTATGTGGGTGGGCTAATTAAGGCCCGCCCAGCGTGTTTCAGGCCTCCCGGGGACAGCGGGAGTGGGCGGGCTGCAGCGGATCGGCAATAGCTGCCGGGTCCAATGGCGACCTGGTGGCCTGTTTAAAGGGCAAGCTGCAGCCGCTCCGAGGCTGCTGTACATGGCCAGAGGTCAGGGCCAAGGCAGATCCAGGCTGGCCAAGCAGGAGGGTAGGGCGGGTGGTCAAAGTGCGCCCCGGTTTTCGGACAATTGCCTTGCTGTCCTCCTCAAGGAGGTGGTGGAATGGCGGGAGGTGATCGACCCCCTGGACTGGAGGAGGAGGCCACCCCACTTGACCAAGCGTGCGTGGGAAGAGGTAGCGGAGGCCATGAGCTCCCACGACATGGTGTGGTGCACATGGGTCCAGTGCCGCAAGCGCTTCAATGACCTACTGTGCACGGGAAGGGTGAGTAGCATGTTGGCATCGTTCACTTCACCCATCAGGTAAACTTCTCCGCCACTGGTGCCCTACCCATGTCTGACTGACCTGAATGCAATGAGTCATTGAAGACATGTGTCCTTAGCTGGACGGGCCAGCAGATATTCCCAATGCGTTGGTCAGCCTGAGAGGGTGGTGATGAAATGGGTTCTGTACCCACAGCATATGGTAGACTGAGACCCACATGACTGTGGTGGGGGCAACCTGGAGGATCTGCACCCAGGCGCAGTGCTCGAACTCCAGGACATGTAGTAGTCAGGGTGATGACATGGCGGGAGGGGGTCTTCAAGGTGGTGTGGCACAGATCAATCTGCTGCCCTCTGTGATCTACGTCATTATGCCTCCTTGCTATGGCAGGTTAAACTGTGTGCTCCCAAGTGTGACGAAGGCAGCGTGTGGCCAGGTGGGGTGGGTGGTGGGAAGGACACACCTGGTATATTTGTGTGAGTGTTCGGCAGCAGCGGGGTAAGGATGCATTGGACCCCTGCAATGGCCAACTGAGCTTGGGGTAGATTCACAGTACAAGTATCACTTATCAATGCTCTTTCCTCATTTCCAGGAGAAGAATTCGCACAACACTGCTGAGCGGGTGAAGACTGGCGGTGGGCCAGCCCTGGTAGTGCTGCTTACCAACTCGAGCAGGAGCCCTCGACCTGGAGAGGCGCCATCCACCCAGGTCTACCGGAGCTGGAGAGGCTGGGGTTCCACGTGCAGGTGTGTGTGGCCAATACTCACGTCACCAGCAGTCTCCCAACAGCCCCATGGCAGTGCTGGTTGTTGAGTGAGTGACGTTGCCAACATGGCTTGCCCATTGTGTGTGGAATGATGGGCGCATGATGATCCATGGGACAGGCATATACATTGGCATTTTCCGCACACTAGCTGATCGAATTTCCTTATTCTTCCTTTCAGCATCAGCGGCGCAGGGCCGGGACCCGGAGCAGCAGGGGCCCCTCTGACACCTGAGGGCCATGAAGTGTCAACATCACCAGCGTCACACCATCTCTGCCAGGCAGGCATCAGCGCAGATACTTGCACCCCGGTGGGCATCAGATCTTTGGCTAGTGATGAGGGCACTTCACAGTCACTGGAGGAGCTGGTGGAGATAGAGGACTGCAGGGGCCCAGGCACGTGCTCAGTCCGTGGCTGATGATGAGCCTCTGGAGTTGTCCATGATGCAGCCAACTCATGAGATGTGGCCGGGTGTGCGGAAGCATCTGGTGGAGATACATGAGGCTGTGCTTGGATTGGTATCAGTGGTGGAGGAGTCTACGTGGACCGTAGCCAATGCATTGAGCATCATGCATGAGTGGCAAGCTTCCTCCATGGAGAGAGTGGCGACTCTCATGGGGAGGCAGCTCCAGGGACGGGATCAGAGGTTCCTGGGGTTGTGTTCGGACCTGCAATCCCTCACAGCGGCATTGACGTCAGGTGGCAGTGGTTTGGGCACCAGGTCTGCCACCTCGGTGCCCATCCATCTATGGTGAGCAGGGAGGGCCAAACGGACCTCATGTCGGTGGAGCAGCTGCCTGTCGTCTCTGCGGGTACCTCTCAGGGCGCTCCGGATGAGGCCGGCAGCTCCTCCGCCCCTCTGCCAGTGACCACGGCACCCAATGAGGCTGCGATGACTGGGGAGATGCCAGCTGCGGAGCTGGCAGCTCCCTCCCAGGCGGGGAAAGCACAGGCTCCACGGGCCAGAGGACGTTCACCAATGTCATCAAGGCCAACAAGACAGCAGAGAGAGCAGGCTGTCTCAGATGCCAGTGCCAGCGAGGGGGCACCACAAAGATGTAGCACCTGCAAACGTAAAATTAAGGCACCTGAGGCACACGCCGGGTTCATCACTGGTGGGTTTTTTGTTGTCCTGCAATGAGTTCCTTCTGATTATGTTTGCAGTGTGACACCATTTTATTTGTGTTATCTTAAGAGACTTTTGTGAAAGCATTAAATTAAGATCATCTAACATGGCTGGGGGTGCCTCTTTTCTTGGCAGGTGGATGGAGTCCTGAGATGGTATGAGTGATTTGTGTATCATTGATATTTATTGACTGGGCCCATCGTCGATGCTCCAATCCTGATAGACTTGGTACTAATGTCTCCAGTATGGAGGCTGCAGCCCAGGTGGTCCATATGTGTTGTGCTAGCTGAAGGTTCCTTGGATTAGAGCATCCTGCTTGTCCCTGCCTCCCTGGAGTATGCCCGGGTCAGCGTCTGCCCCCTCGGCATTTCCCTGTGCGCGCTCATCCTCGGACTCACTGTTGGACTCATCGTGTTCATCCACAGCCATTCCGTCTACATCTTCTTTGTCCACTGCATCGCCCCTTTCCAGCGCAAGATTGTGGAGAGTGCAGCATGCAACCACTATCACTAACACACGATCTGGGGAGTACTGGAGTGCGCCCCCTGCGCCATCCAGGCATCGGAAGTGCATTTTGAGAAGACCGATGGCTCTCTTCACCACAGCCCTTGTGGGGGCGTGGCTCCTATTGTACCGCTGCTCAACTTCTGTTCTTGGATGGCGGAGAGGCGTCATGAGCCACCTTCTGAGGGGATAGCCTTTGTCACCCAGCAGCCATCCATCAAACTGGGCTGGAGCACTGAAGAGACCCGGCACTTGGGAGTGTCTGAGGATGTAGGTGTCGTGGGAGCTGCCTGGGTACCTTGCACAGACTTGTAGAATCAGCATCCTGTGATCACACACTATCTGCACGTTCATGGAGTGGAAGCCCTTCCTGTTGACGAAGGCACCGGGCTCACCTGCTGGTGCCTTGATGGCCACATGTGTACAGTCTATAGCACCCTGGACACGGGGGAAGCCAGCAATCACTGCGAAGCCTCTGGCTCACTGTGTCTGGCTGGCCTGGTCCCAGCGATAGTGGATGAAGGTCAATGCCCGTCTGAACAGAGCGTTTGTGACCTGCTTAACACAAGTGTGGACATCTGATTGGGAGACTCATCAAAGATCACCCACCAACCCCTGGAAAGAGCTGAAGGCATAGAAGTTCAGGGCAGCTGTGACCTTTAGAGTCACGGGCATGGGTTGTCCACCCACCCACACTGTTAGCTGATATCTCTGGACCAATCATCTGACAGATAGTGTCGACTGTCTCCCTTGACAGATAGAGCCTCCTTCGGTACTGCACTTCAGGCATATTGAGGTAGCTGCTTTGCCGCCTGTATACACTGGCAGCAGGATAGTCGCGTCTTCTGCAGCCCCCTCTGCCTTGCACTACCTCTTGGCCCTGCGCCCCTTGTGCCTGCGCCTGTCCTCCCAAAGGTGGCTCCCCTGGAGGCTGAATGTGCACTCCTGGCCTCCTCCCCCTTCGCGCCCTCCCTTCCTCCTTAGAAGATGTGCCTCCAGTGGAGAGTGCAGTTCCCATTCCCAGGCTCAGGGGGGCTTCCTGAAACCTGCAGGCCCCAAAACAAATTCTCACTGCAAAGTGCTGACCTGAGGGCTATGAGTCCAGTCCAAGCAGCTGGTATGTGTTTTGAACTTTTCCAGCTCACACAGGCAAGTTTCAATAACTTTTGTACAATAAGTTTTAAATCTGTAGAATTGCGACCCCACTGAGCCCTCGTCTCCTGCTCGTGGATGAGGTTCATACAAATTTCTGCTACCCACCTGCTCGTTGCGCCCGTGCAATCAGCTGAAGATCGCACGGGCGCCGCAAAATCCCTGTCAATTGGAGTCTTAAGGGCCGTAAGTGGCCCGTTAATTAATGGCGTGGGTGCAATGGAGATCGTCGCCAGCCCGCCCACCAAAATATCGCAGTGGTGCGCAGTGATGTCAGGACGCTTGCCCGATGTCACCGCGTGTCATTTTACATGTCGGCGAGCGGGTCCCGCTAGCCCCCCCACCCCCACCCCTGCATGTCAAACGGAAAATTCTGCCCTAAGCGAAACAACTTTATGTGAAACATTGTTCGCCATAGGAATCAATGTTAAAAAAACCCAAATGTTAAAACATTATACCATCTAAGTTGAAATATTTAACATTTACCAATGTAGGGATTTAGCAGTGAAATTACTTTTTAAGATAAAATGTTTAAAAATATATGAGAAAAATGTGACTTTCTACTTCGAGTACTTCCTGCTTGCTGAGGAACTTGTTTCCGGAACCACTCGCTCCCTGATCCTCCTGGTTGCTGCTGATCCCCCCCCTCCCCAATCCTCCACACTCTGTGACCTCCGAGTTGTGACCCATCCCCCTCCTCAACCCATCCTCTCGCCAAACCTCCTGCTCCCTGACTCATCCTCTCGCTGCTTCCCTCTCCTGGACTTGCGTTCCCGTTCAAGATCCAGATCCAATCCGAAGCCGGAGCTCCAATGTTGTGGAAGTGCCAAACTGTGTCTGCCACAATCCTTGTATTTTTTTTACCTCTCACTCGGCGCTTCCCTCTCCTGGGCTGTCGCTGTGAGCAAGGACTCGGGAGAAGAGCAGCCTCGACAGTCAGTTTAAAACAAAAAGCATTAATTGCAGCTGCACCATCAGGACTCGCACTTCCACAACATCGGAGCTCAAGCTTCGGGTTCGATCTGGATCTCGAATGAGGACGCAAGTCAAGGAGAGGGAAGCGGGAGGTTCGACGACAAGGTGGGAAGGGAAGAGGCCGCTCCAAAATGGTGCTAATCGGGTCTCATGGGAAACGACGTTAAAACAAACCTTGTGGTGCTCAATATGGTTACAGAACCCACCCCTCCCCCCGACCATGAACTTACTGACATTAAAGCCAAACTGTTAAATGGTGCAACGTTAAGCAAGGGGTTACTGTGTGGGCAGACAAATGATGCTATCATCTGTGTAAGACACAAGTTTCTAAGGACATGAGCAGGATTAATTATTTAACAGATGTTGAAGGGAAGGAGGAAGCCTACGATGGCAGACTTTTAGATTCAGCACACCCAGGTTCCGGAATGATGTTCAAGACTAGGATTTTACAGTCCTGCAACGGCATGCCCCACGACCGATGCAGCGAGCCACTTAAATCTCCATTCGGTTTAGCAGGACTTCTTTCTCTAAAGGGGTGACCTGGTAGACGTCTTTAAGATTATGAAAGGATTTGATACAGTTGTGGTAGGTGAAACAACAATGGGGGGGCCTTAAAAATAAGATAGTCACTAATAAATTCAAGAGAGGGTTCTTTACCCGAGAGTGGTTGGAATGCGGGACTCGCTACCATGAGGAATAGTTGAGGCAAATAACAAAGATGCATTAAGGGGAAGCTAGATAATCACATGAAGGAGAAAGGAAATAGAAGGATATGTGGGTGGGGTCAGATGAAGAGTGTGGGAAGTGATTTGTGTGGAGCGCAAACACTGGCATGCATTTATTGGGCTGAAAGGCATGTTTTGGTGCTGTAAGGATTTTATAATAATTTGTAAGAAAAAGATTGAGCCCTGATGATATTATATTGCCTTCTCAAAGGCAATTAGGAATGGGCAATAAATACTAGCTAGCAATACCGCGAAAGAATAAATTAAAAAATACCTGCAATTTAAAGCAGTACCTGTTGACTCGGTGTAGCTAAGTTGCAGTCTGTTAGATTGCAACAAGAAAGGAGTGGATAACTGCACCCATCTTAACCGTCTCCTTGCCTGGTTTCCTTTGGATGCTGGGAGTTAAAATCAAAGATTTAATTTTTCAGGGTCCTGTTAATCAAGGCTATACACAAAGTCTAATCAAAATTAATCTTGCTGGCTTTATATCAGTCTTTCATGTGTATAATATCAATTTATAATATGATGATGCTGAGTTACTATGATATATTTTAACTGTTGTTGTAACCTGAAGTTTTAATTCCATCAGCTAATAATAGCTGGTTTAGTACCTTGCATACCTTATTGTATTATGCTAAGAGCTTTAGAAGAAGTGTTAGTTCATGGTCTGACTTCCTCTTTGATGATATTGGTGGGGAGAGGTTAGCCTCTTCACTTAGTAGTTTACATGTCTCTTGATAGTGAATTGGTAGGGTAGACATCAGTATAAAGACACTTTGCTGTAAGAAGATCGAACAAGTCAAATTCAGCCATCTCATTCCTGGATGGAGAGCAATACATTTTCAAATGGTTCTTTCACGAGGAGTTAAGGTGAAAGGGTTCAAGAATTCATCTTGTTCCCATTAATTAATATCCCTTACAAGATTAAAAAAAAAGATATTTTCCAGTGCTCTTACAAAGTATCACAATACCACACTGCAGGAAAGAGGATCTGTTTCCTGTTTATTTTTTTATTAGCAAGAGAGGCCTTCTATAATATTAATTAACTAATTCCACTGTAAACATAGTGGCTTTGGATTAAAAGCAGATTGTGACTTTAGAATGAAAGAACAAAGCCTTTTGAACGTCCTTTGAATGCCTGCCTGAGGTTTCAAGGGAGCAGTAATATTGTGGGAACAATCTGCATTATCTTTTACAATAGCTTTTTATGATATTAAACCTACTTTTGGCAAAAATGACTCTTGATGGTATTTTTATCCACATTAAACACAATGACAAAGCAAAAGGCACATTAATTTCAATCATAACAACGAACTTATTTCACCTCTTACCTTCCTAATGTTTGGAAATCAGAATGCGGAACTGATATATTCTAATAAGGCTTGTATTCTCTTAGTATTTTTGGCGCATAGAATCCAAGGAACATATTTTAAATTGATGGGAATTGCTCGGGAATAATGGAACAGTATTTGAACTGTTGGTTTTATTTACATAAAATATCACAGCGGATTATTTTCATGATTTAATTAACTGATTTTTTTTCCTTTAATGAGAAAAAAACCTTTTTTTATCCCCCTTGTTTCTATATATGCCACATAGACATGCAAAGTATGTTCGTGCCTATTAGGACAGCCAACATTTTGTGAAATCACAGAATTTTACAACACAGCCAGATGTCATTTGGTCATCTGAAAGGGATAACAACAGCATAACAACAACTGCATTTATATAGAGCCTTTAATGTGGTGAAACATCCCATGGTACTTCACAGGGTCAAGTAAAGTTCCAAGGGTATGAGGAGCTTTAAGGAGCATCTTAAAGCAGAAGAGAGAGGGGGAAAAGGTTTAGGGAATTCCAGAGCTTAGACCTTAGGCAGCTGAAAGTATGGTGAAAAATGCAACTTTTAGTCATTTTCAACTTTGTCATCCTGGGGGAAAATCAGGCGGGTTCAGCTCTGGTCGACGACTGCCCAGGCAGTACAGTTGAAAATTGCCCTATGCATTCCCCTGCCATTCTCCAAAACTTTTGAATTTTTCTTTTTGAATAATTATCTACTTACCTTTTAAAATCTGTTATGGATTCTAATGGGCAACTGCATGTCCTAACAAGCCTTAGACTTTATTTAAAAATATCCTTAATCATTCCCTTTTTTTCATGAAGAGTTTGGGGTAGAGAAGGTATGGCCTCTCCTGCCAGAATTTTGGACACGGAATGTCTGAAGTGCCAGAATTTAGGATGGCAAGATACACCTGGTCCCTAACCTTCCATGGGATTTCTGCTCAGCCTAGTTGTAGTGGAGCCCTTCACCTGCTCCATGCAAGGTCACCAGTATAAATAAGAGTGGACCAAGGTCAAGAATTCCTGCATCTCCAGCCCTCAAAACAAAAACATTTAAATTTTTTCTAAATTATTTTCAAGCAGCTCTCTTATAAAAAGAGTATCTTAAATTTCTAGATCTTGCAGCTGCCCTCAAGCAATTGCCAACATTTGATGCAAATTGCAGTGTGGTATTGGAGCAAGTGGGTACCCTAGAAATGTAAGCTTTTTCCAAAAGTAGAACTATCTCCTGAGTCAGAAGCTCCTGGGTTCAAGTCTCAATGAACACTTCTTGCACTTCCTTGATTTGCATCACTCCACTGTTCATGGCCATGCCTTTAGATGCCTAGGCCCTAAGCTCCAGAATTTCTTCCCAAAATCCCTCCACCTCTCTTCCTTTGAGAGGCTCCTTAAAACCTACCTCTTGACCAAGCTTTTGGGGTCCCTCTTATCTCTGTATATGACTCAGCATCAAATTTTAAGAACATTGCATAAGAAATGGGAATGGGAGTAGGCCATACCAATCCTCAATCTTACTCCACCAGTCAATAAGATCATGGCTTAACTTCTATATCAACTCCACTTTCCCACCTTACCCTAATATCCATTTATTCCCTTAGTGCAAAAGAACCTATTAATCTCATACTTGAATATATTCACTGACTGAGAAACAACAGCCCTCTTGGGGCTTTGAAGCAGCTTGATAAGTTTTACTACATTACATGTGCTATCTAAATGTGAGTTATTGTTGAGCATATCATCTTCCCTGAAACTCGGTGCAGTAGTGGGGGAAAGTTGGATTGTGGAAGATGCCATATTTCATCTGAAATGTTAAAGTGTGATGTTCCCACGTACCTGCTGGCCTTGTTCTTCTAGATGGTGCATATTGCAGTTTTGGGAAGTGATGTCAAATGAACCTTACTACCATGGATCCTGTAGATAGTACATACAGCAGCCATAGTGTGCTGATGGTGGAGGGAGTGGACACTCAATGTAGTGGACAGTTGCCACTCGAGGCTAGTACTGGATGAATGTTGTTGCAACAGTGCCCATCCAGACAAGTGAAGAGTATTCCATCACATTCCTGACTTGTCTGCTGTAATTCATGCTGGTAAAGCTTGCTCTTTCCAAATGCCATAAGTCTGAATGCCGATTCCTTTAATTTTTTTTGTACCTAATTTTTTACCTGCCTCACCCCTGCACCTCCGCCTCACCCCCAGATAGCAAGCACCAAATCACACACACTTTCCATGCCTGAAGCTTGCCCAACATATTTAAATTAAATAACATTAGACAAATCATGGAAACATTTGTAAGGTCAGAACATTGCCAGTTGGACAGATGTGATTCACAAATTGCCTCAGTAAATTAAATGCAGTTTTGTAATGTAGAAATATGCTGACAAGTAATAGATTATTCTGATTATAAATACGATAAAAATATAGAAAAATAAATTCTTTGGTTGACTATGCAATTAGCTTCCATTAGAAAGGGATCCTTTGACTTGTTTAATAGCTCGTTCATGCATTTGGAAAGATCAAGCATATCAGCCTCATGAGCTGAACAATAATGGATGATTGAAGGGGGATTATGCTCTGTATACATCCAGCTAACTCACATCAGATATAAAGGGACAGATCAAGTGAAAATGTCAAGAGACAAAAATGACAGAAAGTGTAGAAAAGATGAGAAATAAGTCTGTGAGAGAGAAAAAAAACAGAGAACGTGAACCTTCCTCCCTTACAGAACCTAACCAAGCATTTATGATGCTTGTAGTGATCTAAGGGACAGATAGTCCCAGCTCAAAGTGTTGGCCATAGCAGTAAGCAAAGAAACCATAACCTTAGATCAAAGTAGTGTAACAGTTTATTTGGTCCTGATTTTAACACAGCCATCTGACGAACACCATGGCGAGGGTAGGGGGGAAGGCAGAGACTTATCCCCTCTGATCTCATTCTGTCTCGATGTTAACCTATTCTTTTGAGCAGATGAGTGAAAAGCCCATAGGAAGGCAATAGGGTCTTTCTTTAAACGTGCAGATCTGTCACCGATAATATTGTTGGAATCAATCTGCAATTTTAGCCAGAAGCCTCAGAGGGGGAGCAGGGAAGCCCTCCACTTGCCAGAAGGTAGATCATGGGATGGAAGAGACCCAGGCAGGTAAACTTGAACATTTTATATCAGGTTGCCTTGTGAGCATAAAGTATTATGCCTCACAAGGAAACATTGGGCTCCTCTCACCTCAATCTCTCCCCAGTAACATAAAGAACCACCCTCTCCATTGTGGCAATTAGTTGACCACAGGGACAGTTCCCACAGATCCACAGGTGCAGCCTCCAATTTCCAAATTCCCACCCCTATCCACCAGGTAATGGATCTGGCCGGGTTTGCTTGGGGCACTGAAAAGATCCAGGGGAATAAGACCCAGCCTTTAAGATTGGCCAAACTTCCAGGTGGCCGAACTCCCTGGGTGGACAGCCCAACTTGGGACTCACACACACCATGAGTGCCAGCCACCTCCTTTTAAAATCAGGGCCATTGCTTTTTATTGTTTGCTTTTTCTTGTACACAGAAGAGCTTACAGGAAATATGTGAAGTAAACTGAGGAAAAATAATGTGACAAAATAACCTGATCTGGGACAACTAGTTTATGACTACCTCGTGCTAACTTTCTAGTTGAAATCATTTGCACAGAACTGGTGACAGAATCAGGGTGGAATTGTGCGGTAAACTTTGCCTTGATAGACCAGTGCAATGTGCTTATAATATATTCATCTGAAATTCCTTTTCCATTTTAATGGAAGTGTTGACCCAGTTTTATTAAATAAATTTGAAATTATTTTGCTATTTTAGTGGTACCAATAAGTTCTTTTAAATAGTTTCATGTCTTTGCTAAAAAACAAAGAATTTTCAAACATGTGTATTGCACATGTAGATAGCTTGTTACTCCACACCATAATTTTGGGGCCTCTTCAGTATTACTAGTAGCCTCTTTGAAAAGGCTCTGACCAGTCATTCCCAAAACCACTGTCCTCATAAATGATATTTAACTAATTAGCATTCTTCTGAGTGCCCTGAGAACTCAAAATGGCATTCACATGTGAACAAACACTGAGGTGCAAATCATGCTGGATGCTAGATTAGTGCTGGTGTTAATATGCACACAGTGAACCTCAGGTGCAAGTATGCAGTGCAGACAGACCATGATGTTAATGAGTGTACAAAGCTGATTACACCAGTGATGTAATTTTGGAGTTTACAGCTCCAACCATTGTACTCGCTTAACCTTGTACAGCTAAATATACATTTAACAACAGGTGGGACTCCCCCAACCATTGCTATTGGTAAGGATCTTCAGCTACTTTCAGGTTAGTTCCTAGTGGATTTTTTCGGTTGTTGCTAGAATTCTACAAGTGTTGCTTTTTATAGTCTTTCAAGTTGCAAAAGTCTACAGGAAGTGGTGTGGCAGATGATGAAGGACATTTTTCTCACTTCAAGGCTTCTTTACAAGCCATTTACTCTCAGACATGCCTTCCCCTTGGAATACAGCATGCCTTGCAGAATGAACTGAGGGTACACAGAGCAGGACAAACTGCTGGAAGAGGGAGGAGGAAGAAGGAGATAGGGACTCTCAATAGGAGGCCATATCCATTTTTCCTACCTGAGTCTCAGTGAGGAACAATGGACTGGATTTTTAATTGAACATGGGAGCAGGCCTGCTTGAAAATAATGCTCTTGAATGGCACATCAGCCTTTCAATACTTCCATGAACTGGGCATCAGGACCCCTGGCTGAAAATCTAGCCCAATGGGTGGGATGTTGTGTTTCAGTAAGGGTATCCTAACTGAAACCTGCCACCTGCTGTAGCCAGAGCTACAAACTCAGAGCAGGGCAAAGGTCATATTGCCAAAGAAAATGATTCCAGGGATGAGGGACTTCAGTTAGCTGGATAGGTTGGAAAGCTGGGGTTGTTCTTCTTAGAGAAAGGAAGGTTGAAAGGAGATCTGATAGAGGTGTCAAAATCAAGAGGCATCCAGGCAGACCAGATAAAAAGAAACTGTTTCCACTGCCATAAGTATTGAGAACCAGTGGACAATATTATAAGGTGCTATGGTCATGTGAGGAGGGGTCAAATGAATTTAGAGAGGATGTTCTGTGCCAATACTGCAGGAGTCCCATAATGTATGCTTTCAGATTATAAAGAATTAGCGAGACAGATTTTTTGAATTTAAACAGAGTAAGATAAACTTATTGAAACCACTTCCCGAATTTAAAAAAAAGGGGGTAAATTGCAACATTCTTCACACACATTCCCTGAGCCCACACACACAAATGGTAGAATAAGAGAATAGGCTTAAAGATTTTTTATAGTTCAGGAAGAAGATAGACAAATAAAGAAATATACGGTTAACTGTCCTTCGGCTGGTCTTGATGCGGTTATTTCATGTTACAGCCGTTTTGTTCAGCTATCTTCCTGGGTCTAGTTGTATGGAGCAGTTTTCCATGTTTTATTCCCAAAAGATCTCAGTTTGCAATCAATTCCCCTTCTCAGGATGATTACTTTGCCAACCCTGGTACAATACTTTCGAGAGAGAGAGAGAGAGACAGCTTTTTGCACCTTTCAGTACAGCATTTTGATCTCTCATTTCCCTGGCTTGGTAAACAGTTCTTAAAGTCCCGCTGGCTGTTTATTCTGGAAGAATTCAATTACCATATCTGCCGTAGTCATTGTTTTTTAGAATAGGTCATTGCATTTTGATGTCTCATCTCAGAAATGTTTGACGAGTGATAAGTGTGGAAGCCAACAGGAGATGGGATCTTTCACACTCCTCAGGGAGATTTGGGGATTTGTTCCTTTTTCATCCCACTTGGGTGGAATGCAAGTTGTATATTGTGGCTGGCTGGCAGTCCTCCATTGTCTTAGTAGGATTACAGTTTATTGCTTTTTTAAAAAAGTCCAGCCATAAAAAGGATTAGAAATTGTATCCTTTTTATTAAAGAAACACATCCTCATACACTTCTACATCACAGGGAATGAAATGAGATACACTCTCATTTCATTACAAGACTGGAGAAAAGCATACATAATAAAAATAAACAAAACCCATACACATACATTCACCCACACCCTCACATCTTCCTTTTTATGCTGTGTAGTCTGTTCTGTTGAGTTTTGGATCATTGTTCCTATTCGGGTTTTAAACTCTGGACAGAGCATCTGCAATCACATTATTTTCCCCTACAATGTGAACAATTTTTAAGTGATATGGTTGGAGGAACAAAGCTCAAGGAAATAGTCTTGCATTTTTGGTTTTGAATTTTACCACAAAGGTTAGGGATTGTGGTCTCTTTAGACTGGTCTCTGTGTAGCCGTTTTGGACATGTATCTGCGTTTGAGAGCTAGTAATAATCCTAAGGTTTCTTTCTCCACATTGGAATAGCATTTCTGGTGTTTGTTCAATTTCTTGGGGAAATATCCAATCAGTCTCTCTATGCCTGATTCATCTTCCTGGAGTAGGACAGCGCCTAGCCTGAGGTCACTAGCATTGATGGCTTCTGTAAATGATTTGTTGAAGCCTGGAGCTGCTAACACCAGTTCGTTTGCTAGAATGGCTTTCAGCTTCATAAAAGCTGTTTGGCATCTCTCTGTCCACACTACCTTTACTTTTTTTCTGTAATAGGTCTGTTAGTGGAACAGCTTTAGTACTGAAGCTACGGACAAACTTGCGGTAGAACCATGTATTCTTAGGGATCTCATTATCTCCCATTTTGTTGTGAGGATGGGAAGATTCACTACGGCTTGTACCATCGCAGCTCTGGGCAGTACTTGTCCTTGATCCACCACATGTCCTTGGTCAGTCACCTGAGTCTTAGCAAACTCGCTTTTTGCGAGGTTGACCACTAGGTCAGCTGACTATAACCTTTGGAAGGGGGCTCCCAGTTGTTCTAGGTAGCTTTTCCAGTTGTCACTGTACACTAGTAGGTCATCTAGGTACAGTACACAGTTGGAAGGCCCGTCACTACCTGGTTCATCAGCTTTGGAAGGTGGCTGGGGTATTTCTGAGCCCAAACGGCATGACTCTGCACTGGTATAACCCATCTGGAGTTAAGAAGGCAGAGATCTTCTTTGCTCAGGTGGTCAAAGGCACTTGCCAGTATCCCTTTAATAAGTATATCTTAGTGATGTAGGCTGCATTACCTACTCTGTCAATGCAATCTTCCAGGCGTGGATCGGGTAGGAGTTAGCTTTGGTTACTGTGTTAACTTTTGGGTAATCAATGCTGAACCTTAAATGAATGAATATGGTGTCTAATTTCCCTAAAATTTCCGTGTTTGCTAACTGGATTGCAGGGGGTTCAATTTGGAACTCATCCAGGCCTCTTCCTAATTTGTCCTCACTGTCCCTTTCATCCTCCAGTTCTTTTGCTATCTGTCCCATTCCCAGATATGGTATTGTTTAACATGTTGACATGACACAGCTGCTGTTTTTTTCAACAGCATGGAGTGTCAATTAGTTAGTTTACTTCCACAATTCTCTTTGCTACCCTGTTCGAGCCACTGAACCAGGTTTTCAGGGGTTCACCCTGTATCAATCAGTAGGAACTCTAGGGCATAGCCTCCTGGCTGAAGGGCTTGGGCCTTGGCATGTTTGACCACTCTGTTATAGCTGTTTGGGAGCTTTTAAATGCTCCTGAGCCACATCACACGGAACACAAATATATTGTCTCGCGTGGAGACACCTCTGTCTTCTGTTCTAAACATTTCTTCTGGGTTAGTTTTAGGGGACCACTCACTTAGTGTCCAAAAGGGGTAAACCGGGTGGTGTGTGTTCCTTGTGGTGAACAGAAGAAAACCCAGTCCTTAATTCCAGTCATGGGGGTACTTGTGACAGAATGCCCTGATCATTGTTTTTAGGGCCTGGTGGTACCGCCCTAAAGCTGCTTGTGATGCTGGGTGGTATGCTGAGGACTTTAGCTGGGTTATACCCAGGTTACCCATGACTTCCTGGAATATTCTGGACATGAAATTTGAGCCCCGATCCGACTGGATTTCGGCGGGCAGCCCATATCCAGAAAAGAATTGTGTTAATCCCTCCATCACTACTTTGGCAGAGATAGTTCTCAGGGGAATGGCCTCTGGGAATCAGGTAGCCACATCCATAATAGTAAGAATAAACTGATAGCCTCCCTTTTGATTTCAACAGGGGATGCACACAATCTAAGAGCACCTTGCTGAAGGGTTCCTCAAAGGCAGATCTGGGAATAGTAAATGCAGGTTTAATTGCAGCTTGGGGTTTCCCCACTACTTGACAGGTGTGGCAGGTGTTACAGAGCCTCACTACATCTTAGTGGAGGTGTGGCCAATAAAAATGCTGGCTTATGCGATCTTGGTTTTTTTTGTATACCAACATTGGGATTTCATGAGCTAGCCTCAGTATTTCCCCTTGGTACCTCAGCAACACTACTGCCTGGTGGATCACTGTCCACTCCTCGTCTGCAGGTCTGTGAGGGGGTCTCCACTTCCTCATCAGTGCCTCATTCTTAAAATAATAGCACTCCATGACTCCCTCCTCTTCAGCTTCGGTTTGGGCAGTCGATGCTAACTTTTTTAGTATTGGGTCAGCTTGCTGAGCTACAAACTAGGAAGACCAAGTCATTACATCCTTAGGATCTTCTAAACTGCTGAAAAGAGGTTTCGGATAACCAGACAGCAGGGTCATCCATCTACAGTGTTGGTTTGGCCTCTTCTGATGTGGCTTGTTTGATCATAGACTGGATTACCACACAGTCAGGAAAAATGCCTGAGATGTTCTCCTGCAGCTGCTCTGTCTCCCTAACCTCGTTCAGCATCTCTACAACCAATGGGAACGCTACCATCTTTGATCCAGCCAGGTCATTGCTGAGGAGCAGGTCAATCCCGTCCACAGGTCCAATAGGGATAACACCTACAGTTACCGGTCCAGAAATAAGGGCCGGAATTTTCCAGCCCCGTTGGTGTCGGGCGTCATGGCTGGCGTGGGGGGGACAGTATGGCGAGAAGGCTAAAAATCAGTTTTACTCTGTCGTGAAACCAGTTTGCAATTGTATGCTCCGCCTGTTAATGGTGGGCCGGGTTTCCCACTGCCGGACATTGGGGACATTATTTTTATACATTTGCATCTAATTATAATCCCTGGCACTGGAATCATCCCTCCACGTCAAATTTAACACCCACATCGGTATGACTTCAGAACGGTGTGCTTCATGACTGCGTTTAAAAAACATGCACCTGATGACCTGAATTTCGAGGGGAACCCAGAGGTGGGTGCACACAGTCTTGACCAGCGCTCGCCAGCGTCACCCGTGGGACATCAAGGATGAGGCGCTGTGCATTGGCGGGGGGCACAGTCAAGTCGCTTTTTCCCGGCTGGCTTTCAGTGCGGTGCCAGAGCAAGGGCTCCAGTGCAGGTTAGGCCGTGGGTGGCAGGGGCAAGGCTGCACAGACAGACTGAAAGAAAGACTCAAGTACATGGTGGGGGGGGTTTGTGGTGGGGGGGGTGAGGGAAGCAGCTGAGCACTTGGAAAAGCTTGTTAAAAATGAGCATTCTTCCACAGCGGAGGGCGTTCAGCTGCAGCTCCATTGACATGCTTGGAGTTAGGCCTCTGGAACTTTTCTGTGCACTCAAACAACACAATTGCATGAAAGTGCCACCAAATGCTCCAGAATTTTTCACCCCTCGAGCACAGACTGCAAATTAATGTGCATTTTAGGGGGCAGCAGAACAATTGGCTGACATGACAGTCACTCATGGAAATGTTCACAGCCCCTTGCAATGTCTTTACTGAGATGTGGACCAGTATCCAGAATGGTTCAATGTAACAGTGCAGCCTTGCAGTGTGAGTTAAGAGAGTGCCTGTGCCTGAGCTGAGGGCACAGCATGCAGTACAATGGCCGAAGCTGCCGCCAATCGTTAAAGTGGAGTGGGGCGGAGGTGGGTGGAGTTTCAGACTGCCAGTGCACTACACACTGGACATCCAAGTGGTAGCCAGCACTCTCTCCGGTATGCATGAAGGGACCTTCAGACTTAACCAAGAGAGATTCTAACCCTAACCCTAACCCTAAACCATGCGTTTCTGTCTTTGATCCTGCAGCAGAGTATCAGGATTATGGAGGCTGGTGATTTAGCGGTTTGCTTCATGGCTTACAGGGAGCAGAGAAGAAGAAGAAGAAAGCGGCAGAGGCACCTGGCTCAGCAAAGGGAGGAGCACCTTCCTCAAGGTTAAGAAGCAGCAGGGCCTGCTTCATATGCACTGAAGATCCACAGTGTGTCATCATTCGTAGGCGCCTCGCTAGACCCAGGGTTTATACACGGCACTTGTCTTTCCTTCAGACGACTGAGAACCGGGGTTGCCAAAGACTGTGTATGTCTAGGGAACTGGTTGGTCACATATGCCACCTGCTGCAGGATTTGGCGCCATGGGGACATGGAGGGCATCCACTGCCAGTGGCTATTTAAGTGACTGGAACTCAATTTTTAAGCCAGTGGCTCCTTCCAGGGTCCACAAGTGACTTGTACGTGATTTCCCAAGCTTCCACGCACAAGTGTACCCAGAAGGTCATGGACGTCATCTCCATGAAGGTACAGCACTTTGTACATTTCGCCTAGGATCAGGAAAGCCAGGAAGCAAGAGTGCTGGGATATGCGCAGATATCTGGTTTTCCATAGATGCAGGGTGCCATCGACTGCACTCATGTGGCGCTTAGATCTTCAATGGCAACAAGCAGTCAACTGTGTCAACCACAAGGGCTTCCACTAGCTGAATCTTCAGCTGATGTGAGACCACGACAAACATATCCTGCAGATCTACGCACGATTTCCAGGGAGTGTCCATGACTCCTACGTCCTTAGCAGGTCTCAGATCCCTGACATCTTCCAGGATCCAGAGATGCTGCAGGATTGGCTCCTCAGGGACAAGGGCTACCCACAGAGCAGCTAGCTGATGACGCTTGTGCGGAGGCTTCAGACTGCAGCAGAGAGATGATACAACAAGCCTCATGCCGTGACCTGCACTTTGGTGGAGCAAACTATAGGCATTTTGAAAATGAGGTTCTGGTGCCTCGACAGGTCTGGTGGAGCACTGCAATACAGTCCCCAGAGGGTGTGATGCATCATTGTCACTTGCTGCATGCACCACAACCTGGTACTGCAAAGAGGGGAGGATTTGGCTGAGGAGGAGATGGAGAAGCCGCACATATCCCAACCAAGGGCGTTGAATAAAGAAGAGGAGCCAGCTCATTCCTCCTCATCCGGGAGTATAACAAGATTGAATTCCCGTTCAGGAAGTTAACAATTTGAGATATCTCGTCTGGGATCATAACAAATTGGGGGACCTTGCCTGTGACCCATCATAAAACAGACCAGGGCCTCTTCCCTGTGTAGTGTGTAACCTTCAGGCCAAAGTGATGGTCTGGCCTCACGCTCGCTGGATACACCAGTGATACCTTCACCTCGATGGTGCTTATCATTGCTGCTAGAATGTCGTGGGCAGACGTCACAGAGTTCTGTTATTCTCCCTGTGTGCTCTCAGCACCTTTGAGGTGGGGCTGGTCCCCCATCTCTTCAGTACCTGTGACCGGTGGTGCTGTGCCCCAGAAGGGGTCAGGTGCTGAAGGCTGACAGTGGATCAGGTGCATTTAAAGATTCATGGCTGCGTCTCCATGATATGACCCTGATCACAGAGTGCAAGCGAGCTGCTCTCAGCCAGACAGGAGTCAGACATTCACAGAGGCCTTGTGAAGATCTATGGAGTGTCCTCACTGCATGTTGTTATCATTCTCCTGGAACCTAGTGATTATTAGGGCCTATGCTACATCTCCATAACATGAGCCTGAGCACTGAGAGTATGTGCACAGGATTCAAATGTTTATAGGTGCAAGGAGATATCAGGACTGTCCTCCTTGCAACTCTTCATCATCCTCCATGAACCTTGAGGCTATGAGGAACTCCCGAGCATGCCTGCCTCATCTGGCCAGTGCGATGTCCTCAATTGCCGGCATCCTCGCTTTAGAGGGCCTCATCATTGCATTCCCTTCAAAATCCTCCTTAGATCTCCATAGATCTTCACATTGTCTCCGTAAATGCCTGACTCCTGTCTGGCTAAGGGCAGCTCACTTGCACTCTGTGATCAGGGTCATATCATGGAGTCACAGGCATGAAACTTTAAATGCACCTGATCCTTTGTCAGCCTTCAGCACCTGGCCCCTTCAGGAGCACAGCATCACCGGTCACAGGTACTGAAGAGATAGGGGGCCAGCCCCACCTCAAAGATGCTGAGAAAAAACAGAGAGAATGACGGAACTCTGTGACGCCTGCCCACAACATTCTGGCAACAATGACAAGCACCATTGAGGTGCAGGTATCACTAATGTCTCCAGTGAGTGTTAAGCTGGACCATCACTTTGGTCTGAAGGTTAAACACTACACAGGGAACAGGCCCTAATCTGTTTTATGACTGGTCCCAGGCAAGGTCCCCCAATTTGTTATGATCCCAGACAAGATATCTCAAATTGTTAACTTCCTGAATGGGAATTCAATCTTGTTATACTCCCAGATGAGGAGGAATGAGCTGGCTCCTCTTCCTTATTCAACACCCTCGGTTGGTCACAATAAAGTTAGTTCAAAAGGAACCCCTTCCCCCATGGATACCTTCTCGCAGTCCAAATGTATTTATGTTTTAAAAAGAGCCAATTTAACAAAGCTTTCTTGGGTCAAAGAAAGAGTAGGTTTATTAGTTACTAAAAACCCAAGAAAAAACAATAAAAACATAACACCTATACACACAGATCAGAAATGAGAATTTGAGTCCAAAAATAAAAGTTTAAAAAGATAAACAAATCAGTCTTTGGCTTGTCCGTGAGGCGTAGACGGTGAAATGTTGCGGCCATCAAGTTGGGTTCCGGTAGAGCTGGCTTTGGCAGTTTAGCAGTTGGTTTGGAGATACTTGGTTCTGCAGGTTAGCTGGAGAAGCTGTCCTATTTTCTTTTTTGATTGTGGCTTTGCTGACTTGCCCCTAGCAACAGAGTGAAAGGCGAGAGCCTTTGCCTCCAAGCTCCAAAGAGGTGCCTAGTCAATCACCTTCTGCTGTGACTCTCAATAGTTCACACAAGCACACTAGAACTAGAACATACAGATCAGGTCTGCAGCTAGCTAGTTAGCCCCTTTCCTTGTGTATTCCTGGAATGGAAAAAAACAATCATGCTTTTCTCCCAGCGTCCATTTGCTTTTAACTCAGATCACTTCCACATTCTGAGATATAACTCAATAGAAGATGATTTTGGATGTTTAGCTGAGATGTGGCAATCAGTCTCCATTGTCTCCGCTACTACAAGAGATTAAAGTTCAGTTTTTTGCATTTCATCCCTTCCTTTCAGTGTTTCTGTCTGAAGTCAGCCTTGATAACTTTTTAGGTGCAGCATTCAATATATCTCTGGACTAGTCAGTCAAGTATAATCCACATAGAAAATTTCCAGAAAGTGGTTACTTTACATTCTCAGCCATCTTTGGTTCAATGCCTTTGCTTGTAGGTCTTTTAAAAAAAAGCACGCCTCCCTTAACAAGTTCAATATGCACGTAATTAATTTGGGGCTGTAATCCACTGTCACAATAACTGAGATACCTGCCTTTATCTTGTGCAGGAACCAAGGTTTCATACCTGAGTGACATGAACACTGCTCATCATAACAAAGAATCATAAGCAAGGATACATCCTTGGGAGTTTATTTACAATAGTGAACATTATGTACAAGTGATTAATACCCTTGCCCAGGCTGTGCAACTGCATCTTCTTAACCTTCCTAACTCTGCTGCTACATCTTGGTGCTCCTCCAATACCCACAGCGGAGGTGGAGGCAGCCTGTTGACTGCTATACCCTGTCTGTGATGACTCTGGAGGGCTGAAACCTGGAGGGCCCTGGCCTACTTTCAGGGTCCTGCTGTGTGGCAGTGGCACTCTCCTTGGCATGTGGAGCTGGAGCTGCTCAGGTCACGGAAAGAGGGGATTTGGATGGACCGGACACTCCCGGGGTCACCTGGGTGGATGGCCCTGAGGTGTGCACTGGCTGATCCTCCTCCCTATGGGTGCCCGAGTTTCCCTGGCTGACCCCTTGAGGAGAAAGAGAAGCTGGAGTGAGATCGAGCTACCCCACACCCCTCTCACATTGCCACTGTTGGAGGCTAACTATAGCATCAGCGATAGAGTTCAGCCCGCACAGCAGTGCAGGACCGATGTCCTGAACCAAGGTCTCCATGGTGGCCGCCATCCTACCAGTATTGACCTCGATGTGTTGCATGCCGGCGCTACGACCTAAGCCTGAAGGCAGACGGATTCCTCCAATGTGCCTTGCAACCTGAGGAGTGCAGTGGACATCCCTTCCTGATGTTCCCGAGCTTCCCTTTGCAACTTCAGCAACTGAGGTATGACCGAGTACAGTGGCTTCTCATCTGACTCGGACTCAGCAGATTTCTGGCCCCTAGCAGTCCTCCGAGTGAAAACCTGGGAAGTCCCTGCCACTGCCTGCTCTGGATCAGACAGTGTGATGTACTCACCAGATTGTGACCCTGAGGCTACTCTAGAACTAGGCCCCACCGAGGTGTGTGCCTTGGTGCTCGTTGAGGGTGTGGGTGATCGCTGTGATGGATCTTCAATTAGGGTGTCATCAGATTCTTCTTCTGACCGGTCTTTGAGGCTTGAGTTGAAGACCTGGGTCATGGACCCCTTTGGCTGTTTCCCAGATGGGCCAGCAAGGAGAGATCATTAGTGCATGGCAGGGGATGGTGGAACAGTGGAACAGTGGACTCACAGCATGGCTCTCTGACGGATGATGCCTCACTTAGTTGTGCACTGCCAATCTCCCTGTCAGTGCAGGAATGGTCCAGATCATTGCCGGCCAGCTGGATGACTCTATTTCCAAAGTCCGTGAGACCTTGATGTAAGGCATTCCTCCACCAGTCTGCAACCTCTCCCTTTTTTTTGTGTGCCAGCTGGTCCTGCATGAATACAGATGGAGGAAGTGTAAGCAGGATGCTTGCCAGGCCAGATAAGGATGCCCGGCATGTGTGGGTGGTGAGTGGTGCCATGAATGGGCTGAGGACATGATCCGCAGGGCAGATGAAGGTGTGTGTGAGAGATTGAACGTTGGTATCCCTTCAGCTGGCAGTGAGTGTGATCCCTGTGGATGTGTGATGGGCTTGTGAGTGTGAGAATTGAGAGTGATGAGTGACTTACCCTGGTGGAACAGAGGAGATCATTCACCCTCTTTCGGCACTGGGTGGCTGTCCTCTTTTGCAGGGCTTGACGCTGACTACCGCTGCTAGCATCTTCCATGCTGCCTTGGTGACCTTGCTTGCTGGTCGTGGCGCAGAGCAGGGTGAGAGGACTTCACGCTGGGCCTCCACAACATCTGGTAGGCACACGAGGGAGGCGCCGTTAAATTTGGGGGCAGCATATTTCCTCCCCTGGCAGCCATGACTTTCCAGCAGCTTCTGATGCCTTCGAGAAAGCTAGCTCTGCGCAGGGACGCCCTTTAAATATGGCACCTGGATTACCGAAGGCCTGAGGTGACGGTAGAGCAGGTGAATCAGAGGCTGCCCCGCCAGCGACCCAGCGTGTTTCCCAGGAACGCATTATTAATGAGTGGAAATGGGATGAAACAATACGGCCTGAAAAGCTGTCATTGCAGCTGGCAGCTAAAACGTCCTTTTTCCCGCCCGCTGCCGCATTTTGTGCAAATCTAGGATGATTCCTCCCAAGGTCTCACTACAGATGCACTCTGCATAAAGGTATTGGCATGTACTCTCCCTTGATACCCTTTAGCAGCACTTTAACCTGCACTGCTCTAGAGAGTAGGCTGGCCCCAGTATCTCTCAGTAAGACTACGGCCTTACTCGCCTCGCTTTGGGGAGATGAGGACACCTTTCCTTCTGACACACAATCCTTGTAACTCTCAGGGACTTTAACTCACCTGCACTCACAGGAGTGCACTCACAGGGACTTGCTGCTGTCGTCAGAGCCACAGCCTGGTCTGCTATGTTCTCTGCCTGACTCTCCCTTATGGCACAGGGCCTATGTGTTCCTATAAATCCTATGGGCTTTCCCCATAGCCTCCAACAATCAACACAAAGTTGTCTATCCTTAAGACAATTGAAACACACAGGCTTCCGAGCCTCAATACTTTTCTCAGCACCATCCTTTCTCATCTGAAGTGGGATCCCTGTGTTTCAAGCTGTCCCTTCTCTCCCCTGAGTACGCGGCTTCCTACCACTGACCTACCTACTACCCTTTTCAGGTTGCTAGGGGTGATTCGGGAAGGGTTTCATTTGGGTGGAGGACCTGTGGATAAGCTCATAGTCATCAGCTAGAATTGCTGCCTGCCTGGTCCTTGTCACTTTCTTTTCCTCAATGTGCATTTTTATAGGGAGAGGGAGTGAATTTTTGAACTCTTCAAGGAATGTTATTTCTAAAAGGTTTTCACACATGGCCTCAAACTTAAGTGCTCGTATCTACCGATCAAAGGCAAGCTGCTTAAGCCTTTCAAATTCAATGTATGCCTGGTCCTGCCATTTTTGGAGGGTTTGCAATTTCTGACGGTGCTTTACGGCATCAATTTCTACACACTTCAAATAGTCTTCTTTGTCACCTCATAGTTTGCCAAACTCTGATCAGGCAACAGGGGGTAAACTTTATGAGCCTTGCCCATGAGCTTACTTTGCAGTAGCAGGGTTCAGCTTTCTACTGGCCACCTTCCTTGCTGATGTACTTTCTCAAAAGAGATGAAGAAGGCTTCCATCTCTTCCTCATCAAACTTTGGAATTAATTGGGAAAACCTGATTAACTTGGTACTCAGACCTGAGCTAGGGGTGTTTTCGGTGGGCACAGGAGACTCATCGCTAACCAGTTTGAGCATTCTCATCTCCCGTTGAAAAACTCGTTCCTTCTCACTTTCCTCTCTCTTTCCTTTTCTCTCTCTCTTTCCTCTCTCTCTCTTTCTGCTTTTCTTTATTCTCTCTCCCTTTCTTGTCTTTGGAATTCTAGCTCTAGTCATTTTTGTTCCAGCTGTAAAATCTCAGTAAAGCTAAGCTGTCAGCTGAACTCCTCCAGGTCCACAACCCAATTCTGATCATGAGTTTTAAAAGTTCAGGTTTCCTGGCTTTTGGGCGAAACTCTAACCCCAACTCCTAAGCCAGGAGTGAAAGTTAAAGCTTTTTAACTGCTCAAGGGCCAGAACCTTTAAATTATCAAAAGTAATTTTCATCTGTTCTAGAAAGACACTGGCTTTGAACATGGTCATTTTTGCATTTTAGTATTGTAAACCTGAGAAAACCTGTATGCTAGTTTACTTTTTCAAAAAAATTGTTTCCAGGTAACAGTTTATTTTCCTCACTCCAATTCCCTTGCTTTCTGTGGGATCTTTCCTGGTCAAGCCCCCAAATTTCTTTCACAATCATATGAGGAAGTGTAAAATGGCTCCTCTATTCTACCATTCAAAGTCTGACTGTAACAGGCAGCGGCATTTTCCCCTCCACAGACTAAGTGCAGCGGCGGTTGGGAAAAGCAATTTTTTTCTCTGCCAACTGCGCTGGTGCATTTTCACACCTGATTGTCTGCCTTTCGCCTCATTAAACATGCATCAGTTTTAAACACACCGGCTCACCGGCAGGCGGCCTGTGATTCGTCCGCCCCACCATGACCTCAGCCGATCCTCACTCCGGTGCCATATTTAAACTGCGCCCACACACAGATCTTTCAATGTCTGCAGCCCAGATCTGCTCCAGGTGAGGGACGGCCCCAGAAACAGGAAGAGTGCAGCCCCCAAATTTAGTGACACCTCGCTAGGTCACCTTCTGGACGTTGTCAGGGCCCACCATTACCTTCCCTACCCTGGGGATGGCAGGCAGGCGTCCAACAAGGTCACCAACCCGGCTTGGGGGGGAGGTGTCTGTGGCGGTGAGCGCCACCTCAGCCCGCAGGAGAACAGCGATACAGTGCCACAAACGGATGGATGATCCCCGCACAGCCTGGGTAAGCCAACCTTCCCATCCCTGTCAGCTCACACTCTCACAAGCCTCTCCCACATTCACAGGGTCACAGTCTATAGGGATCTCACACACAACCAGCACAAGGGACATCACTACTCAGTCTCCCACACACACCCTGACATCTCCATCTGGGCTCACATCCTGTGTCCTCATCCCGTACATGGCTCCACTCAGCACCCACACAAGGCCGGCATCCTTATCATCTGCCTTGTCATGCTTCCTGCTCACACCTTCTCCAACTGTCTTCATGCAGGCCAAGATCGTCCACAATAAGAGGGAAAGGCCCCAGGCCGGAAGGTGGATGTCAGGGATCAGGGCCCTCACCCAGTATGAGAAGCATGCTGTACACCTGGCCAGACAGGACTGCGACTGTGCCCCTGGTGACAGTGTAGTCAGTGGCACACACCCAAGTGAGGACTCTGTGCCAGCTGATCCTTCAGACAGTGAGACTGTGAGTGCAATGTTATGTCTTGGAGTCTGTTGCCATGCCCTAATTATCTCTATTCTCTTTCATAAGCACCACAGCCAAGTTCCCCAAGGACACCAGGAGCCAGCGCCTCATCTTCAGTCCCGAAGACACCTCTGAAGAGAATTTTGAGGACCCACTTGTGGAAGACATGTCACAGTACGCACTATACCCTCCATCTCTGCAGAGACACACATCATGGTAGGATCTAGATCTAGAGCAGGCTCAATGTCACAATCTGGTGAGCACAGCACAGGTTCTGGTCCACAGCTGGCGGAGGCAAGGACACCCAAAGTCACCAACACTCAGAGGACTTCTGGAGGCGAAGATTCTGCTGAGGCCCAGTCAGATGACAAGCCTGTGGACTCGGTCTTAACCCTGCCTGATATTCCCGTGTCTGTTGCTGCTGCTCTAACAGCTGCATTATCAGCTGCATTCCAAAGATTACAACGTACGATGGAGGAGTCTGTACGTGTTTAGTCTGAGGTAATAGCACTGGCATGCCAGCACTGGTAGGATGGCGGCCGCCATGAAAACCTCGGTCCAGGACATTGTGCCTGTGTTGCTGCGTGAGTTGCACTCCATCACTGTAGGCGTTGGTGGCATCCACCAGCGGCTACACGAGAACGGGCAAGGGCACCTTGATCTCACTCGAGGTGCCCCTTCTCCTCAAGAAGTCAGCTAAGGGCCCTCGGGCACACAGAGGGATGAGGACCAGCAGCTCGACACCCCGCGGCCATCCACCCAGGTGACTCTGGGAGTGACCAGCTGATCCCAATCCCCTCTGCCTGTGATCCCATCACCTCCAGCTCCACAGGCCAAGGAGGGTGTACCTGCCCCACAGCACGAGACCCAAAGCAGGCCGGGACCCTCCAAGCCTAGGCCCTCCAGAGGATGTCTGCCACAGTCATCACAGGTAACAAGGCGCAGCAGTCATCAGGCTGCCTCCACCTCCGCTGTGGATGCCAGGGATGCAACTAGATATTGCGGTAGGTTTAGGAAGATCAAGAAATATTAGGAGCACAATGGTGTCTTGGATGTTCACCACGTGTATACGCTTTCTGCCAATGTAAATAGATTTGCACCCATTCCACATCTCCTCTTGTGTGTGCCTGCTCTGTATGCTGAGTTGTGTTGTGCTCAATTAGATGTCACACCATGTTCTCTCCTCCCACTTATTGCAGATTTCGCATCATGTGGCCCTGGTCGAGGTTGTCTGCAGCCATCTCATCACAGTGTGTGTCCCTTCTCAGTTCATTACCAACATCAATGATGTCTCACCCTCAATGTAAATTGTTCTTGTGCAAGGCATCTTGTTGACATGCATTGCAGGTTCAAGCGATTTTTTTTTAATTCATTTGCGGAAAGTGGGCTAGGCCAGCATTTATTGTCCATCCCTAATTGCCCTTGAGAAGGTGGTGGTAAGCTGCCTTCTTGAACTGCTGCTGCCCATGTGGTGTAGGTACATCCACAGTGCTGTTAGGGAGGGAGTTCCAGGATTTTGACCCAGTGACCGTGAAGGAACAGGGATATATTTCCAAATCAGGATAGTGAGTGGCTTGGAGGGGAACTTCGAGGTGCTGGTGTTCCCATATACTTGCTGCCATTGTCCTTCTAGATGATAGTTGTCATGGGTTTAGAAGGTGCTGCCTAAGGAGCCTTGGTGAGTTTCTGCAGTGCATCTTGTAGATGGTACACACTGCTGCCACTGTTCATCGGTGGTGAATGAAGTTAATGTTTGTGGATGGGGTGCCAATCAAGTGGGCTTCTTTGTCCTGGATGGTGTCAAACTTCTTGAGTGTTGTGGAAGCTGCACTCATCCAGGCAATTGGAGGGTATTCCACCACACTCCTGACTTGTGCCATGTAGATGGTGCAAAGGCTATGGGGAGTCAGGAGGTGAGTTATTCACCACAGAATTCCTAGCCTTTGACCTGCTCTTGTAGCCACAATATTTATGTGGCTAGTCCAGTTCAGTTTCTGGTCAATGGTAACCCGCAGGATTTCGATAGTGGGGGATTCAGCGATCGTACCGCTGTTGAATGTCAAGAGGTGATGCTTAGATGCTCTCTTGTTGAAGATGGTCATTGTCTGGCACTTTTGTGGCGCATATGTTACTTGCCACTTGTCAGCTCAAGCCTGGGTATTGTCCAGGCCTTGCTGCATTTGAACATGGACTGCTTCAGTATCTGAGGAGGTGCTGAACATTGTGCAATCATCAGCGAACATACCCACTTCTGACCTTATGATGGAAGGAAGGTCATTGATGAAGCAGCTGAAGATGGTTGGGCCTTGGACACTACCCTGAGGAACTCCTGCAGTGATGTCCTGGAACTGAGATGATTGACCTCCAAAAACCACAAACATTTTCCTTTCTGCTAGGTATAACTCCAACCAGCAGAGAGTTTTCCCCCTGATTCCCATTGACTCCAGTTTTGCTAGGGCTCCTTGATGTCACCTTCAGTAAAATGCTGCCTTGATATCAAGAGCAGTCACTCTCACCTCACTTCTGGAGTTCAGCTCTTTTGTCCATGTTTGAAACAAGGCTGTAATGAGGTCAGGAGCTGAGTAACCCTGGCAGAACCCAAACTGAGCATCAGTGAGCAGGTTATTGCTAAGCAAGTGCTGCTTGATAGCACTGTTGATGACCCTTTCCGTCACTTAACAGGTGACCGAGAATAGACTGATGGGGTGGTAATTGGCCAGGTTGGATTTTTCCTGCTTTTTGTGTACAGGACATACCTAGGTAATTTTCTACATAGGCGGGTAGATGCCAGTGTGGTAGCTGTACTCAAATAGCTTGGTTAGGGTGCGGCAAGATCTGGAGCACAAGTCTTCAGTACTATTGCTGGACTATTGTTAGGGCCATAGCTTTTGCAGTGTCCAGTGCCTTCAACTGTTTCTTGATGTCACGTGGAGTGAATCGAATTGGCTGAAGACTGGCATCTGTGATGCTGGGGACTTCCGGGGGAGGCCAAGATGGATCATCCACTCGGCACTTCTGTTTGAAGATTGTGCTGGGCTCCTCCATCATTGAGGATGGGGATATTTGTGGAGCCTACTTCTCCAGTGAGTTGTTTAATTGTTTACCACCATTCACAACTGGATGTGGCAGGACTGCAGATCTTAGATCTGATCCGTTGGTTGTGGAATCACTTAGCCCTGTCTACCATTTGCTGCTTATGTTGTTTAGCACGCAAGTAGTTCTGTGTTGTAGCTTCACCAGGTTGACACCTAATTTTTAGCCTGCACTCTTCATTGAACCAGGGTTCATCCCCTGGCTTGATGGTAATGGTAGTGTGGGGGACATCCTGGGCCATGAGCTTACAGATTGTGGCTGAGCACAATTCTGCTGCTGCTGATGGCCCACAGCGCCTCATCGATGCCCAGTCTTGAGTTGCTAGATCTGTTCAAAACCTCCCAATTAGCACAGTGGTAGTGCCATACAACACAATGGGCGATATCCTCAATGTGATGACATGGCTTGGTCTCCACAAGGACTGTGCGGTGGTCTCTCCTAATGATGCTGTCATGAACAGATGCATCTGCGGCAAGCAGGTTGGTGAAGATGAGGTCAAGTATGTTTTTCCCTCTTGCTGGTTCCCTCACCACCTGCCGCAGATGCAGTCTAGCAGCTATTTCCTTTGAAGTCCTCCACCCAGAGTACAATCTGCACCCTTGCCACCCTCAGTGCTTCCTCAAAGTGGTGTTCAACATACAGGAGTACTGATTCATCAGCTGACGGGGGTGGTACATGGTAATCAGCAGCAGGTTTCCGTTGGTCTGATGCCATGAAACTTCACGGGGGCCGGAGTCGATGTTGAGGACTCCCAGGGCGACTCCCTCTAACTGTACACCACTGTGCCGCCACCTCTGCTAGGTCTGTCCTGCCAATGGGACAGGACATACCCAGGGATGGCGATGGCTGTGTCTGGGACATGATATTTAAGGTATTATTTCGTGAGGATGACTATGTCAGGCTGTTGCTTGACCAGTCTGTGAGACAGCTCTCCCAATTTTGGTACAAGCCCCCAGATGTTAATAAGGAGGAATTTGCAGCTGAGATTGCCACTGTTGTTTCCGGTGCCTAGGTCGATGCCACATGGTCTATCCGGGTTCATTCCTTTTTATTGATGTTTTAGTGATTTGATACAATGGAGTGACTTGCTAGACCATTTCAGAGGGCAGTTAAGAGTCAACCACATTACAAGTTCATTCTTGGCTATGTCAGATGGATATTCATGTATTTCCCCGACTCGTCTGCACTGTGGCAAGATGAAGGTGCATTATACAAGGAGAGATGTAAATGTGCACGGAGAAGGGTAATCTTTCCTTGAACTCCATGCTCTATGTCATCCGTGAAGGTTTGCGATCTATGAGCCCATACTTGGGTTTCCTGCCAGCCTTGTTTGCTGTTGACTCTACGATGCCCAGTCTTGAGCCTACGAGTTGACTCTATGAGTGTACATCTGCTCAGCTGACCAATAAGTGTGCACACCTTCCCACCTCAGTGTGCTGGTGCTCAGTCCCTCGTGGGCACAATTTTGTCCTGGCGCTCAAAGCTACAGCATTTACCATTTTGCATCTTGGAATTGTTTGCATAGTGCCCACAAGGCTATCGTCAAAAAGAAGGGATGCAGCGCTGGCCCATTCTTTCTGCTTTGCTTCCCCTCTCCTGAATCCTCGCTGAGCTACATCCATGTGGAGATGTGTTGTGCTCAATGAAACCATTGAGCAGGGTCTCGATGCTCATGTTAGCTTGATGGGAAGACAATGCTGAGGGCAGAAATGGGCTAGGAGCTAGGATGTAATGCAGCCGATGTATGCTCTTTATTATCAACGAAGCGGAACCTTGAGGTCTCCACGTTGTGTCTGCATTTTCAGGGACACAAGGACCTCACCAATATGGGAAACTGATGGCGTCGAAAAGGAGGCTTTATCATGTCTGTCAGGCAAATGTGTGAAGATGATCATCATGAGGTGATCTATGGGGAGAACTTTCTCCCTGTCGAGGGGGCTGAGCGGGAGTGGGCGTGGGCGGTCGCGCAGCTGATCATCACCCACGATTGGCTAGGCGCTGCCATTTTATGTGGGTGGGCCAATTAAGGGCGGCCCAGTGTGACCCGCACCCAGAAGCGCTCAGTGCTACCTGTGCACAGAGCTGCCTCAGGGAGATTAATTTGATTGTGGAAAATGGAAAACAAGAACGAAAAAAATTATTCAGACATGTCCCCTCATGTGACAATGTCACACGAGCTGGGACATGTCGGGGAATTTTAATAAAAATTTTTATTAAAGTTATAAACACTTCATGAAACCTCACCCCACCCGTGGATTGGTGGCTTGGTAGACCATTTCAGCGGGTAGTTAAGAGTCAACCGCACCACCCTGTAGGTCTGGAGCCACATGTAGGCCAGACCAGGAAAGGATGGCAGATTTCCTTCCCTAAAGGAGTTTAGTGAGCCAGATTAATTTTTATGTCAAAGCGCTGAGGCTCTTAGCGTGTGTTTCATGCTGGTTGGCTGTTAATTGGCTAGCCAGCGTGAAATCGCAGTTGGAGCCCGATCGCGGGCAGCAGGCAGTCTCGCAGCCGTTCCCGGGTGCGCCCGCTGTGCCCGCCCGATGAGGGGAAAATCCTGCCCCAGATTTTTAAAAATTAACTTACTTTAAATTTCACCAGCTGACGCGGTGGGATTTTAACCCATGTCCCCAGAAGATTAGCCTGGGTCTCTGGATTGTACACCACCGTCTTGTGCTAAATTGGCGCTAGACTCTTCCATGTTGCTGACATTGGTCACAGGTTTTCTGGCAGGCTTTCCAGTGCACCAAGCATTTTGTTGTGCATACCCATCAGCATTCTTCTGTATGTTTCCACATTGAAATCTTACCTGTGTTCTCTACAGTATTCCACTTCACCCTCCAGTGAGCTGGTATCTGTACTATCCTTGTCCTCTGCCGTGGCTGGACCCCATTTGTTTCCAGTTTCTCATCACATACTGATCTTATCTCTATTCTATGCTGTAAGATATGTGAAGTATCAATATCTGAGCTGATAACCCAGTGTGAGATCAAGAGATAATGTTGCGCCTTCATCATCACTCTCTTCTTAGTGTTCCTCCATTGTCTGGCCAGCTTGCACCTCTTTGGTATATGAAAGAAAAGAGACACAAGGGTAAGGTTGTGGCTTAAGGAGAGCATGAAAGAAAGAGGTGCATGCTTACACCATCTGCAACTTGTAAATCAGAAGAGAGTGTGAGATAAGGAGGGAAGTGGGACGTGAGAACAATTAGGTATGAGGACACCGTTTTTTTCGACTGTTTCAGCTCCACTGCTGGCCACACATAAGCAATGGGCATCCCAATAATGGCCAATACCGTTTCCTCCATGGAGGTCAGGAGGTGCAGGTGCACAAGTCCCCCTCCGGTTAGCTCCTGCTGCCTCCAGTTGTGCACTACCTTGTTCCGTAAGAGAGAGGGAAGTGTGTCAGTGAGTGTAGAGCAATCCGTTTTGGCAATGTGCCTGTTATGATTGAATTGCTGGCAGTGTGTGCAATCTGTGAGCTATAGTTGTGAGGCTGGTAGCAGTGCTAGTGTATGAAGGTGAGGTGAAGATATGTATGTAGAAATGAATCCTTATTGATAGACATTGTTGGTAGATGAATGATGGGAATGTGATGATTTCTGCAGTGGCTAAATCTACCATTGCAATTGGTTAGATATGGCATTTGAAAATGCATTCCTGACCTTGACCACTACTGTGAGGCTATTGAAGCTCTTGCAACACCATCTTCAGGTCCTTGGGGCTTGATTCCAGGCATTGACCTCCATGGCTATCTGCTTCCATTGCCTTCTGACTGACTGTCTGAAGTTTAGAAGAGTGAGGAGTGATTTAATTGAAGTATACAAGATCCTGAACGGCCTTGACAAGGTGGACGTCAAAAGGATGTTTCCTCTTGAGGGTGAGTCCAAAACTAGGGGGCACTGTTTTAAAATTAGGGGGTCACCCTTTTAGGACAGAGATGAGGAGTATTTTTTCTATCAGAGGGCTGTGCAGGTTTGGAACCCTCTCCCTCAGAAGGCGGTGGAGACGGGGTCATTAAATATTTTTAAGGCAGAGGTAAATAGATCCTTGTTAGGCAAGGGAATCAAAGATTATCAGGGTTAGACAGGAATGTAGAAATCGAAACACAAGATGATCAGCCATGATCTTATTGAATGGTGGAGCAGGCTCAAGGGGCCAAATGGTGCACTCCTGTTCCTATTCCTTATGTTCTTTACGGTTTGTTCTTATATCATCTAATTATATTGCCAAAATTGCTCAAAGCACTCTACCTTCACATCCCAAATTACTTTTACAGTGCCTTGATTGCTATTGTGTAGGTAAAACATAGTGAGAAAATATTTTTTTATGCCTTTGTGATTGCATAGTGGCACAGGATAGTAAGTTCAGCTGGAATTATCCTTCAGAGGCTGTTTGCGTCAAAGTGAGAAATAGAGGAGGCTATAACTGAACAAATGTTCTGGACCTTAATCATGTTCCCCAATACTGCCTCTAAACATCACTGGAAATGTGCAGACATTTATTTTTGGAATGATATGTGTCAGAAAGTATGATTTTTATAGCTGCACAGGGAATTCAGTGTTATCAGCCCTCTGATAGAATTTAGGACCTGGGCCTAGTTCTATGAAAAAGGCTAAAATATGCCTCAGTTCGCACATAGATTCCAGTTTAAATTTCTCAAAGCCAACCACTGTGATAATTATCTGGTAGAGCTGCTTCAAAACAGATAGATAGAATGAAATTGTTTGGTTCAGTCTTTTTTTTAAGTGAAGCTGACCTGACTGAGCATAGTGGCTGTGCTTTTCCTTTCGTAATGGACTTTGATGTGATAGTAGAGAATGAAATACGCCCTTCTTTGAAACTGTAATGAATTACAATAGTTAAGAGATAGACAGAGAACCCATTAGAAGCTTGTCAGGAGTGCTGTATGCAGTCACATTAATCTCCACACTGTAGAAAGGTGCTTGAAAGATGTAAACCCTTGTGTAAACATAGTTTTGGAATGAACTTCCCATAGTACAAACATGACATTATTCAAAATTGCTAAAGATGATCTGCTAGATTATCCAGCAAACACTAAAATAGAGTGAGACAGGCTTCAGGCAGTAAAATATTGTACAGGATGTTTATCAAAGTTCCTATGTTAGAAATTCTGTCAAAATGACATTTAATTAAATCTGTGTAGTGTTTAAATTTTATTAATTTACCCTGAGAAAACCCACCTGCCATCAGCCTGATAGATTGTTAGTCAGATAAGGCAGAATAACATCAGTGTTCAAGGGTTGATTAAGCTTTCAGTCTTAAGCTTGTGTCATGACTTTCTCGATACAATTAAAGATAAGCACCATTCTCTAGCTGTGAACTTCAAATTGTAGACTAGCTAATTCCAGCTGAGGATAATTATTTCATCAGTAATAAGTTAAAATAATTGGTCCCTTCCTTTTTTTGTGGGACATCTCTGAATGAGTTATCCAATGTAGATCAAATTAATTCAGAATTGTAGGTATCTCTTTTATACTGTAACTCTTTCGAGTTATTAACAGATCACATGTAACTCTTTCAAGTACATTCACAGTTCTTGGTTTCCGGGAGTGGGACATGAACCCACAACCTTCTGATTCAAAGGCGAGGGTGCTATGAACTGAGCCACAGCTGACACCTCTCTTTTACACTGTAGATGCACCCAAGGAACTGGTGTGACAGTGCACTAAGACTGTCCAAAAACTTTCATGTAGGATGGTTTAATTCAGCAAAGAGAGAAACCTTTCATTTCATTAGCTGGGGCTGGATTTAAATCTAACACAAAAGTGAAAAGCACAGAAGCACCATTTTTCACAAGACAGCCACTTTGATTTGATTTGTGTCTCTCTTGCACTATCTTCCCTTTCTCTGTCATGTGACCTCCAGGGAGCACCACCAGATCAGGACCATATTAAAATTAGTGCTAAATGAGAATGAGCATTAATTGCATTAAAATGCAGTTTCCAAAGTTAATTGCTCCTTTTACTTAATGCACCACCCTTTAAACTATTGTGGAAGGAGAGGCATTTAAAAAACATTTCCAAATAAGAACAAAAAATCTCTTGCATTTTATTTAAGCAACAGAAACTGGAGATGATGG
This sequence comes from Cetorhinus maximus, assembly GCF_964194155.1. Taxonomy (NCBI): domain Eukaryota; kingdom Metazoa; phylum Chordata; class Chondrichthyes; order Lamniformes; family Cetorhinidae; genus Cetorhinus; species Cetorhinus maximus. The sequence continues at coordinate 25,498,202 of NC_135879.1, read as the reverse complement.
CATACATTTTTGTATTTGCCGCCTGAAATCAATTAAGTGAAAATTGGGTGGGTTTTTTGATAGGTCCGTGATTTGGTTTGTCTAATTACTGCCTGTGTTATAAAGACCCTTGATTACGAGAACCACACCACCCTTGTGGAAAGCATCTCTATTACATTGTGAAAATCTTCATGTGATATTGCACAGTACAAGGTTATAAATTGGCTGGAAAGGAATGAATAAATAAAAAAAAAATAACCCTTGAAGAGGTTGTACCACCATGATGAGCAAAAGAGCTTCAGGAAATCCAGAAAGTGGCCATTAACGCCAATTTTGTTCCTTTTTCCCAGGGTTTTCCGTTGAAGATATGACAAACTGGAGAACTGCTGTAAACATTTACCCCTCATTCTCATAAACTATCAAGACTCTTTATAACACAGGCAGTACTTGGGCAAACCAAATCACGGACTTTTCAAAAAACCCAACTTAATTTTCACTTAATTGATTTCAGGCGGCAAAGACAAAAATGTATGCCATCATCTCCAGTTCCTGTTGTTTAAATAAAATGCAAGAAATTTTTTGTTCTTATTTGGAAACATTTTTTAAATGCCTCTCCTTCCACAATAGTTTAGCTGTTTGTATGAGTAAATTCTGTACATTGTAGACTATGTCCCTTAGTCAAAATGACAGCAAACCCGAATATTCTGAAACACACTTTAAGAGCAACAAAAACATAGGGAAATGCTACAAAGTTTTCAAAGTCACTGTCAGTTCTTAGCAAAGAACTTGCTACCGCACCTCAGAGAGGGAGAAAGTTCTAAGGGTTAGGTGTTAAAAACTTTGCATTTAGGTGATTGTGAATGAGCCCTCTGGTGACCTACCAGCAGTTGGAGGCCACAGGAGAGGGGTAAATGTGCAAAACTAGGCCTTCTCCTTCCTTCACGTTCTCTCTCTACTGAAGACAGTGTACCAGCACCAGCCTAACTGATAGTGATACTGTGCTGGAATGGTAAGGAAATCAGTTCATTTTTAATGCCTAGCCCCATTGCCATGAATGGGTATTAGGGAGAAAGTGGGGTGAAGGCCTACATATTATAATTATGGGCTACATTTAATTTTGGGTATGGCAGGCTAGCTTGTATGTATGAAGTGAGGAATTTTTGGGTATATAGGAGGTTCCATTTTTGTGTAAAGGTATATTTGGATAATCTCCATCTGGTGGCTTGCATTTCAGCCTAATCCTAGGTGTCCTGCTCACGGGGATGATTTTATCTACTGGTAACAGTGTGAAACAGATGATATCAGGTCAGCCACCAACATTACAGATCTATAACATGCAGCTGTCATGATATCACCCATTTTTAACTATAACCCCAAAGTCAAAATTACCCTCACGGTCTTTCACATGGGGATCTGACCCTCAGCTCCAAAGGATTAGACATTCCTGCAGAAGGCCACTAGGCGAGCTCTGGCTTTTTGCAGCATTGCAAGGTTTTCCTGGTCATTCATTTTACTTTTAAAGATTGTTTCTAAACCTTTGAGCTGAGTGCTGTTGTCACTGAGCAATAATTCAATGGCCTTCGTTCCATTCAGTATGGAAATCAGCCAAACTCAGTGTATTTCCACAAATCTTCTAGTTCTCATGTGCCTTGTCATTCCTACTTTAGAGGATTTTTTCCTCATCCAGGTCCTTGCACTTGCTCCAAGGTTTGCAGCAATGCTCAGTTCCAAGATTTTCAGCATACCACAAAAGAAGGTAAAATTGCATTCAGACCAATTGTACTCAGCCCAGGGCCCCTGAATCAAACAGATTCAGATTCTAACTCACTGTTCAGTTCTATTTTCCTCCTTAGCCATTACAGATTAGCTTTTGATAGAAATTACGCTCCGTCTCATTAACCTCACCACAAGAGGCAACAAAACATTAAATGAACTCACCACATGGATCACGATACTCATGAAAGATTAAAGAATCCTACCAGATACCTGGCATCCTTGCTGTAAAAGAATACAGTGTTGGTGGCCGCACTTTCTGTATTGCGGTTATTATGAGAAATGATTTGATTAATTAGGCTGTCCCTTTGGTGGAGCACCAGTGTGCTACACTTCAGGGATTGCTTTTTGTATTTCATAGACTATAGATATCTTTTTTTCACAATAGGGAGAAATGCTGGTTTGAGTAAAGATCATTCAGCATGGTGCTCTTTTGTTCCTGTTTGCAATTATCATTGAACAATTGACAACACATAGTAAAATGTAGGTTGCATCAATTGTACCATAGAACTGGAGGAAGGTTTCAAGTGATATAGTTGGCCAGAGGGAAGGAGAAGTGGATAAGAGATGGGGGAATGTGTTTTCAATATTGGAAGTATTGAATAACATTTTTTTCTTTAAAAGATATTCTCATGGCAATGAAATCAATCTCCTTGTAACATACTGGGTCTTGTTCTGCAGTCTGTTTCACAGAGCAATACTCGTGCGATTACACCCTGTCCTTGGTTTTCTTAGTGAACTCTCATTTCATTCTCACAGTCCTCTTTCATGCAAGGTAGTTAAGTGAATTTGAACCTCTTTGATCTAGCATCTCTCATCTCTTGGTAGACTGGAAGGACGTTTTAAATAGTGACAGGTTATCATCTGCACAATAAAGTAATTACACCTCAATAGCTTTCGAGGGGTTCATTTAGGGCTGCTATTAAACTGCTTTCAATGCCAATTCCTTCCCAGCAATTCTTGCTTATTATATGTTTAATTTAAAAAAAAAAGAAATTTGGCACAAGGTACTAATAGAATAGAGGGACTATATGTTACAATCTGAATGATTATAGTGTTCAGCCTGGAGCTTTTCCAATAAACATTTTCATTCTGCAGCAAATGAAAACAAAATGCTGAAAGTGTGTGGTGGGTCCATCCATGAAAAGAGAAATCATGGGTTAATGTTTTGAAGTAAGAGAAGCCTTTAACCAGTTCATTTTTTTTCCCAGACATTGACAGAGCTGTTTTACATTTCCAGCATTTTCTGCCTTCAGTTCAGAATTCTGGTATTTTCAATTATTTCATATTCCTTTTTTCCTACCACAGCTCTTAAAATCTGTATTACGAGCATGAGCTCTTCCTAACATCACTGAGCCAGCATTTCTGAAACAGCCCTTAAGTTGTATTTTCCCATCCTCTATTTACAATGCACACGGTCGCCTCCATCTTAGTTCACACAATAACACAAAACCTTCAAAGTCACTTTAAAATGGACCCTAATAGAGGCAAGGAATGAATTCCAGAAATTCCTTCTGTTAGAGAGAACTTAATTAGGCTGCACTTACAGAAGGGGAGAAAGCTGGTTTAATGGAAATGTTTCTTCCCCACCAGCTGTGCAGTTTCATTTAAATGATGCTGCCGCTAATCAGGTGATTATTAATTGCTCTCTATGTGTTCATGGTCATTTAACTAGGATTAGTAGATACATTAAATGAAATAAGTTTCCCCATTGGGCATTCAATAATAATAATGAATGTTTCAGCGTGTTTTGCTGAAAATGTGGACTCTGAACTGATTAAAAACAAGGCATATCATATTCAATTAAAACAAATACTGGCACAGCATAAAATTCCTTTCAGAGTTGGTAAGCTATTAAGCTTATTTTGAAATCCTCGCTGACCCATGGATTTCCTCCTCGCAACATTTACATTCAACCAGTTTCAATGTCGAGCAAAAACAGATTTTGTTTTTAAAAAATCCCATCCAGGGAAAAAAAGAGTAAAAACAGGAACATTTTCTCAGTCATCAGTCCTGGGTCAAGAATTGAATATCTGCATTTCGTTTTTCATTATGCCCTTTCAATTTTTTTCAAGTTAAAGAGCCCATTATTTGTGACAATTGGTGCCAGCGGGAGTTATTTAAGTAATGCAAACATAACTAAATTATGCCATTTGTGTCATTTTCTTGTCTTCACTTTGAGAGAACACTGGGATAAATTTTGGGAGGAAGAGTAAGGGTAAATGGTACAGTTTTAAAGGAGATGAAGGAAGATAGTCTGACAAAGTCCTAAGGATTCCCATGCACAAATCTTTAGAGGTGACAGGACAAGTTGATTAAGCTGTTAAAAAATCTTATAGGATCCTTGACTTAAACAGAGGCAAAAACAAGGAAGCCTTTGGAAATCACTGGTTAGGCCTCAGATAGAGTATTCAGCCCAATCTGGACACCACATTTTAGAATGGATGTCAAAGCTTTGAGACCTTGGAGGGGGTGTGGATGAGATTTACTGGCATTACAGCAAAGATGAGGGACTTCAGTTACGCGGAGAGACTGGAGACCTATGGGATTGTTCTCTTTAGAACCAGGAAAGTTAAGGGGAGATTTAACAAGGTGTTCTAAATTATGAGGAATTTTATTAGGGAGGATAAATAAGGAGAAACTGTTTCCAATGGTGGTAGATTGGTGAACGGAGGACATAGATTTAAGACAATGGCCATCAGAACCAGTGTGAGATGAGAAGAATATTTCCTGTGTGGTGAGTTTTTATGATCTGGCCTGCACTGCCGGAAAGGGTGGTGGAATGTCTAATCTAAAAGACAGCACCTCTGACAATGCAGCACTCCCACAGTACTACACTGAAGTATCAGCATAGATTTTGGTCTCATAGCTCTGGATTAAGTCTTAGCTAAATCCACCTTGTGACTGAAATGCAGGAGCGCTTCCAACTGAGCCACAAGCTGACAATAATAAACCGAGTTGCCTTGGGGAGGGCACCTTGTGGGCCTGGAGGAGCAGGAGTTCTTCTTTACTCAGCTCCCCCACCCTCAGAACACCACTCCCTCCACATAAACAACACTCCCCACCCTCACCTGGGCCCACCCCAGGATTTGACAATCCCCCAACCAGGATTGGGCCCCGCACCACCAGCCAGAATAAGCACACGTTCCATCAACTCCGGGATTGTGGTCACCATCTTTCCCCAATCCCGGGGCCAGAGATCAGACCCTCCGCAGGTCAGGGCTCTGAACTACCTGTGGCCTTTTGAAACTCCACAATGTTTTTGGAAAGCTGGATCTTCAGAATGTTTCCAGGAGAGCTCTGCACCTCTCACCAAATTTGTTTGCGCAATGGGTGTTTATCTTTGGAATACAATTGCAAATGTTTTACTTTGAGGAAAGGGAGAATGAGGAGGAAATTTAGAATCCCAGGGAGTTCCCTTGCTACACCTCACCACCTCTCTGCCTCTGTTTCCTCTTTTATGAAGGGACTTAAACCCTCCCCCTTTGACCAACCTTTTTGTTATCCATCCTAATATCTCCTTACATGGCTCAGTGTTTGAAACCGTTTCTTTGAAGCACCTTGAGGCATTTTACTATGTTAAAGGTGCTATAAGTTCTTGTTGGGGAAGGCTACTAACCATCATAGCTCTGGAAACCAAATTAGTTGGATTGGCCGTGGTTGAATTATCTTGACCTGATGAAACAATACATGCAGAAACCCAGATTCACCAGGACGGCAGTAGTGTAACATGCTGGATCTCCAAAAGAACCTGCAAGTAGTCACGACACTGTCAATAGCAGTAAAAGCCACAACAGCCATGAAACCACCCACTCTCTGTCTTCCCTGGAATCTGAAAACTTGGAAGTCTCACCAGTTTCTGTGAAATTCCTGGGCCCAGAGAATAGATAAATGCCAAGGATCTGCACCTTAGCTGATATAAATCCATCAATCAAGGAGCAATCTCCCCCAATCCTCCAGCCCCAGTAAGTTTAATGAGAAGAGCAGAGATGGAGTCTAAATTGGCTTGGTGTGAGATCATGGCCAGAGTTTTCGCATTGGCATGTGGGGCTGGGCAATGTCCTCGGATGCGCGCCCGCCATTAATTAATCAGGTACTTAAGGCCCTTAAGGCAGCAATTGTCTGCAATTTTTCGAGGGCCTGTGCGATCTATAGGCTATGGCACGGGCACAATGGGCAGGCGGGTAGGAGACATTTGTATAAACCTCATCTGCAGGCGCGATAAGAGGGGTGAATGGGGTCACAAATGGTATCTGTTAGATATTTAATTGTTAAAGTTACTGCTACTTGCCTGTGTGAGCAGGAACACTTCAAATCTCATACCAGCTGCTGGACAGGAGTAACAGCCTTCAGGTTAGGACTCTACACTAAAGATCATTTTTGGGGCCTGCAGGTTTCAGGAAGCCTGGGAATGGAAGTTGTGTTATGCACTGGAGGCACCTCCTCTGAGCAGGAAGGGAAGGCCAGAAGGGAAAGGAGGCCAGGAGTGCACATTCAGCCTCCAGGGGACCACCTTTGGGAGGAGAGGTGCAGGCACGAGGGGCATAGGGCCAACAGGGAGACCAAGATAGAAGGGGCCGCAGAAGACGCCACTACCCTGCTGCCAGGGTATACAGGCAGAGAAGCAGCTACCTCAATATGTCTGAGGTGCAGTGCCGAAGGAGGCTCCGTCCCTCAAGGGGGACAGTCAACTATATCTGTCAGATGATTGGCCCTGAGATCTCCCCTAACTGTGTGGGTGGGCACCCCATGCCTGTGGTGCTAAGGGTCACAGCTGCCCTCAACCTCTATGCCTCCAGCTCTTTCCAGGGGTCGGTGGGTGATCTTTGTGGAGTCTCCCAGTCAGCTGTATACACCTGTGTCAAGCAGATAACATTCACTCTGTCCGGGTGTGCATTGACCTTCATCCACTACCGCTGGGACGAGGCCAGCCAGACACAGCGAGCCAGAGGCTTCGCAGCGATTGCTGGCTTCCCCCGTGTCCAGGGCATAATCGACTGCACACATGTGGCCATCAAGGCGCCAGCGGGTGAGCCCGGTGCCTTCGTCAACAGGAAGGGCTTCCACTCCATGAACGTGCAGATCACAGGATGCAGATTCTGCAAGTCTGTTCAAGGTACCCAGGCAGCTCCCGCGACGCCTACATCCTCAGACACTCCCAGGTGCTGGGGCTCTTCAGTGCTCCAGCCCGGCTGGATGGATGGCTGCTGGGTGACAAGGGCTAATCCCTCAAAAGGTGGCTCATGAAGCATCTCTGCCATCCAAGTGCACAGGATAAGCAGTGGGACAATAGGAGCCACGGCTCCACAAGGGCTGTAGTGGAGAGAACCATCAGTCTTCTCAAGATGCGCTTCCGATGCTTGGACGGTTCAGGGGGCACACTCCAGTACCCCCAGATCGTGTGTCGCTGATAATGGTTCCATGCTGCGCTCTCCACAATCTGGCGCTGGAAAGGGGGGATGCAGTGGATGATGAAGACATAGACGCAGTTGCTGCGGCTGCACATGATGAGTCCAGCAGTGAGTTCGAGGATGAGCACGCACAGGAGAGTACTGAGGGGGTAGACACTGACCCAGGCGTACTCCAGGGAGGCAGGGACACCCGGGAGGCTTTAATCCAAAGAACCTTCAGCTAGCCTTCCACAAATGGACCTCCAACACACGCCAGGGCTGCAGGCTCCATACTCGATACCTGAGTGCTAAATCTGCCTGGATAGGACCATTAACTAAGGCCCTTGTCAATAAAGCTCAATGTCAAACAATTCACTCATAACATCATGGGTAACCATCCACCTGCAGAAGTAAGGACTCAGCCTGAGCCATGGTTACATATCAAAATTTAATGAGATTACAAAGGTAACTTCAGAAACCAAAAGAAAAGGTGTTGCACATCACACCATGTCTTAGTGAACTAATATGAGGCAACATAAAAGCACTAGTGAGAAACCCATGGTCTGCCTAATGTGCCTTAAATTGACGCTTACGGGTGCTACGTCTTGGCGCTGTCCCCTCGCTGACACTGGCATCTGAGACAGCCTGCTCACTGTGCTGTCCTGTTGGCCTCGATGACCTTGGCGGCAGTCCTCTGGCCCGTGGAGCCTTTGATGGCCACAGCTGGCTTCTCCCCAGTCGCCGCAGCCTCATTGGATGCCACAGTCACTGGCAGAGGGGCAGAGAAGCTGCTGCCCTCATCTAGGGTGCCCTGAGAGGAGCCTGTAGAGAGGACAGGCAGCAGCTGCGCCGACATGAGGTCGCTTTGGGCCTCCCTGCTCACCGTACATGGATGGGCACTGGGTCTGGATTGTACCAAAATGCCCAAACCATCTCCCACACTAGCACTGACCAGCTGAGGTCAATGCCGCCGTGAGAGCTTGCAGGTCCGAGTGCAACCCCAGGAAGCCTCCTCTCCTGGAGGAGCCTCTCCACAACAGTCACCACTCTCTCCATGGAGCAAGCATGGTGCTCCATGGTGAGGCCCATTGCATTGGTGATGCTCCGTGTGGACTCCTCCAGCACAGGCACCATGCCACGCATTGCCTCATGTATCTCCAGCAGATCCTCCCGCATACCCTGCTGCACGTCCAGCATTTGATGCCTCATGGACGACTCCAGAGGCACATCATCAGCCTCTGACCGAACATGTGCCTGGTCCCCAGCAGTCCTCCGACTGCTTGTGCCCTGGGCACTCTCTGCTTCCGCCCGCACCTCAAGCAAGTGTGAAGTACCCTCACCGCTGTGCCCCGGGACACTAGCCAAAAATCTAATTCCCACTGTGGTGCTAGTATCTGCACCAGTGCCTGCCTGGCAGAGATGGTCTGACGCTGGCATGTCGATATATTCTGGGCCCTCAGGTGTGAGAGGGGGCCCCTCTGCCTTCTCCTCCCAGCCCTGCTCCAGTGATGCTAAAAGGAAGAACAAGGACATTTGATTAGTTAAAGTGGAGACAATGTCATTGTGCATGCCTGTCCCCCGGATCATTATGCGTTCATCCTTCCATAATCAATGGTCAACCCATGTTGCAAACTTCAATCACTGAGCATTCAGCAGTGCCATGGCTGCTGGGACATACATGGTGACCTCAGTGCTCGGCAAACATACCTCCCCGTGGCACCCCAGCCTCTGCCACCGGTGGACCTGGGCACATGGCGCCTCTCCAGATCCATGGAGTGCTGTTCAAAAGGAGTCAAGATGGCTAATTGGGCCTGGCCTCCGCCAGTCTGCATCCGCTCGGCAGCATTGTGTGCAGTCTTCCCCTGAAAAGGAGAGAAGAGCATTGATTAGTCCAGCCTGTACCTGGATTCCCATCACATCCCTGCCACCCCAACCAGAGTGGGACATTGCAGGGCTCCAGTTCTTCGTTACTGCGCAGTTGCCGCACACTCACACCAAGAAGCCAGGGCTGATCCACCCCATTGTCCAAATGCTGCCTCCTTCACATTTGACAGCACAAGGTGTAACCAAAGCAAGGAGGCACAAGCATGTGGAACACAAAGGCCAGCAGACGAATTGGTTCCCCACCAACTGGAAGCTCGCCTCCCAGCATGTTAGCACCCTGACTTTGACATGCTTCACAGTTCCAGCACTCTGCCTAGGTGCAGATCCTTAGGTTTCCCCCCCTTCTATACTCTGGGTGTCAGTGTCACACATGTTGCAGGTGCAGAACCCATCTCAACACAACCATCTCAGGGTCAACTAGGAAACATGCCGTGAATGATTAAATGCTGTAACTGCACTCAGAGTGGTTTGGGGGGCGTGGGGAGGAGAGGGGTGGGTTTGGGAGGAAAGGGTGACGGCTGCATTAAGTGACCTCAGCCAACATGGTACTCACCCTTTCCAAGCGCAGGAGGTCATTGGATCTTTTGCGGCACTGGACCCAAGTGCATCGCACCACATCATGGGAGCTCACACTCTCAGCCACCTCCTCCCAGGCATATTTGGTAAGGTGGGGAGGCCTTCGCCTCCCGTCCCTCAGAAGCAAGGCCTCCCGCCGCACTGCCACCTCCCTCAGGAGGGCAGCTAGGCACTCACCTGACAACTGAGGGGCACACTACCCTGCTGCCCTACACTCCGGCCTGGCCCAACCCGCTGCCCTACCCTCCGACCTGGCCTGACCCGCTGGACTTGCCTGCTCACCAGAAGCCCTCTAGTGAACCCTTCTACTGGCCATTGTGAGCAGCCTTGCAAAGGCTGCCAGGCCTTCATTTAAACAGGCCGTTGGGTCGCCATTGGACCCGGCGGTCAGTGCACTCCTGCCGCCGCCCGCCTACTCCTGCTATCCTCGGGAGTTGAGAACTACACTGGGCGGGCCTGAATTGGCCCACCTGTATAAAATGGCGGTGCGGCAATTGGGTCTCCGCCCGCCCGTGCTTGCTCCCGCTCGGCCCTCCCGACATGGGGAAAATTCTCCCCCATGTATAAGAGTGTATGAATTAGCAAGGTATTCTTATCTAGTTAAAAGGAGCCAAACTTGACCCATGTGCAATGTGTTGGACACCCATTCCATAAAGCAGAGAAACAAAAACCAAAAGTCATTACTTCCCTCATGTCACATCTGTAGCAAAACCATCAACATTTTTACAAATAGGCCTTATTACGATTTCATCACAAATAGTGTCCAAAGGTGCTAGCCCAAGGATATCAATTACTATTTTGTGGGAAACAAATGTAATCAAATAAAAAATATGTCAATTTTGCCGCATCTGTAGTATTGTACTGCAATTTGATTTTTAAAGTCACAGGCAAAGCTCAAACTGGCAATTATTACTTCAACCAAGATGGTCCAACTTAGATTACCTCAAGTGTGAAATTTGGTTGAGTGATCATCATTTGTAAATATCATGGTGCTTTGCTAACTTGATACTTTAATGGGACACTATTTCCACAAAATAGTTTTTGGCAACCTTTTACTTCAGAAATATCGAGTCAAAAAAGTCATGCATCATTTTCAGCACATTACCACGGACTGAAACACTAACCTGACATATGGCACAAATACAGTAATTTAGTAAAATTAAAATACCACTGACAGCTGTTCAATCACTGACTGAAGTTACAGGACAGAAGGGAACAAAAGTATTATTTTCAGTCACTCTCATAACCCTTGGCTATTGTGCAAAGAATAGTGCACCAGATTGGTGTCATTAATGAGCTTCTTTAATATATGGGTTGATGGGATCAGCTTCCCGAAACAGTTCTCTATAAGACCCCGTATTTTAGCAGAGAGTCATCATGTATTCTAAATAAGGAGGCAGTAAAGTCCTGAAAGCTATGGTTTTGCACAGATTTTTATTTTATGGAAGGTTTCTTTAGTTGCTCCCGAATGTCAGACTTGGCAAGCAGATTCTAAACACGGCTTCTGGCTCAATTCAGACAACCACAAGAGGCATAGCTGGCAACAGCCAGGTGTTTGTGTCTTGTTGAGTGTTTCAAGTGACTGCTGTTTTCGACAAGTGAACAAGATCTGATATTTTGCTCCCTTTGGACAGCACAGCAGCAACAGCAGGTCAAACATGACTTCTACCAGGTAGCAGATTTTCCTAATGTCCTGGGGCCAATCAATAGAACATATTATGGCTTCCATTCTACTGTAATGAGGACATCATTCATAATAGTAAATGGATCTATGCCATGCCTAAGTAGGCGGATGGTGGAAGCAAGAGTAAAATTAGCTCCACAGCTCCATTCCGAGGTTGCCCCCTTGATCTCAACTGAGCACGTAATTCTGCTCCAGATGGATGCACCATCTTTTCCACAATTTATGGTTTTGGTTTACTGCCTTTTTTCCCTTCAAATTTACAATTGGACCTTTGGGCATGGGAAATTTTTATGATCTTTACGGTACACCCTTGGCTATCCTAAAAAAATGACAGTATCTAATTTTTTGCTGTAATATTTATACTCATTAGTCAACGTTCAATAGCAAGCAGTAATAGTGCTGATTTCAATAGAGCAATTGCCCCTGCTACAGTTTCCGCCAAGACCGATAACTTTAAAAAAAGAAATCCAAACTTCCATATTAATAGCTGAAACAATGACATGTCAATATTTCATATTTTAAGACGCTTACTGTAACAAATGACTAAAAACATTTTATAACTTAACACTATCTTTGCAGGCAACTTGTACTATAAAGCACAGAACAGAATACCCATTTCTTATTCTAAACCCAACCGCAAAAACACCTCACAGGTATACTTTACACTGTCCTTTGCTTTAAACATTCAATTTTTCCAGAATCAATCCAAAGTGATTCTTAGCTCCCAGCGGTTTGTTCCCGTTCTTTTCTTTTCTCTGGGAACTTGCAATCTTAGAATTGCATTTTACAGTGAAATTTTCTTTTCCCAGAGACTCTCCCTGTAGCCCAAGCTGGGTGACTCTTGCAGTCTCTGTTTAACTTCCGACAAATTTGATCTTTCCAACCTAAGTGCGAGCTTCCACCTACATTCTTACACACTGAATCAGAGAGACTTCTTTGGCTTCTAGATGCTCCCTCTCACCCCAGTTTTTTGAGTCTATCTGTCATATTCAGTGATGTTCTAGGAAAGTCTATAACCTGATCTTTACCATGACTTCCTCTGGATTCTTTCCCATGGGAATTGAATTACATGTGCCTTGAATCTAGGTAGAAATGCTAATTAGCTATCCTTGAGAGCCAAACTCACTTTCAACTTGGAACTAAATGTACATTTTAAAGCACAACTGCTTACAATCTGACATTCTCAACACTTTTCTGGGACTTTGGAGACATGGTGTCCACTGTTAACACCTGGGTGATAAAGTCTGAAGGAAAAAGCTAAGCAACATTTTGCTGGAGGAGTGGGGGTGGGGGATTGTTGGCAGGACCAGAGGAGCCAATCAGGGTGGGGTGGGGGTGGGGGTGGGGGTTGAGCTGGCAAGACTGGAGGTGTGGTGGGTGTGCTGAGGATCCCAGACCACCTATCTCTCGGAACCGCCCTGAGCCCCTCCCCCTCTGGCTTGGCTGGATGCTCTCCCCCTCCTACCTTCCTGGACCTGTGTCCCTCACACATGCTCAGAACCCCCTCTCCATCACGCCTCCCTGGTCTGTGCCAACCCCCCCCCAGACTTGGGCCTGGCTCAGAGTGTTGCCGCTGCAAGACCCAACGTTCAGGATCGGGAAATCAGGAAGGGCCTGAACAGATAAGGAAAAACTGTTCCTATGGTGAAAGGATCATGAACCAAAGAATGCTAATTTAAAGTGAATGGCAAAAGAACCAAAGGAGATATGAGGAAAAATGATTATTGGGCAGCGAGTGCTTAGGATTTGGAATACTCTTCCCGAGCATGTGGTGGAGGCAGCTTCAATCGTGATTTTTAAAAAGGAATTGGATATTTATTGGAAAAGAGAAACTTTGCAGCGCTAAGAGAAAAAGGCAGTGGACTAGGACTAGCTGAGTTGCTCTTGCAGAGAGATGGCACTCACTAAGGAGCGAATGGCCACCTTCTGTGCTGCAACCATTCTATGATTCTATAAACCACCTTCATCCCACAATTTATAATGATTTACAATTTACAGTTGGCGTAACCCTGCACATGTCATTTTCTCCATTATGCCTCACACCAACTCTGCTCTTATGCCTTTATGCTTTCAGAGGTCCAATAACTGCTGCCTGGTCATTCAGTGAGGTAGGAAGCTGAAGTCCTAGAGGAAGATAACAATGGATGAAAAAGAAACACTGACGCTCACTCTCATACTTGTAGCCACCAGCTCTGATGCAGGCACTGTGAGTATTGTAGGTAGCAGAGAAGTGGGATCTTCACGTGGTGAGTCACCAGGCAAAAGAATGCTGCATCCAGGTTAGGTGGAAAGGATCACATGGCTTCCAGCTCCTTGGAGGACAAGGTTGCACACAAATCCTGTTGCAGAAGACTGAGGTGAGGACATTGATGGAGTGGCTTGATGCATTGACAGACTTGCCAGGAAACCTGTTGTCACTGTTAAGGGATATGGAAGAGTCACAGTCACATTTGGCACAGGGCTTTTCACAGAGCTTGGGGTCCATTCTTTCTTGCATAGAATGGGTGGCCAACTCTGTAAGAGTGCTTGAGGACCTGACCACCATGGCTGATGATGCTGACTGCCATCACAATTTATCCACACAGCATATTTCTGGCATGTGCTCGTAATACCTACATTAACGCCCTTGTCAAGATGACACTTGACACAAGCTGCACCTGAAGTCGGCATCTTCTGGTCCGCAAATTGCACCCAAAGCATTGAACCTACCATTGCTATGGAGCTGCATTTTATGGTCGTTATCTCTACATTGACCATAAAACCAAGATAAGAAACTCACTGAGCAGAATTTTGCCCTTGTCGGGCGCCCCCCGCAATTGGGGCCGGACCACGATTTCACACTGGTGGGCTAATAAAGGCCCGCCCAGCATGAAACGCGTACTTCAGTGCTCAGTGCTGCCTGTGCAGGTGGGGGGAGGATGCTGAGCGGGGCAAGCGGGGAACTTTGGGCATGCGTGTGGGTACGCGCTGGAAAAGCTCCCTGAGGTACAGAGCTGCCTCAGGGGCATGAAGAGTTCTGAAAAACAAAAATAAAGATTTTTTAAATGTTAAAAAACATGTACCTTCATGTGACTCTGTCACATGAGCAGGGACATTTATGAATGATAGGTAAATTTTTAATTTTGTTTCTATTTGCTGTTGGAAACCTCATCCCGCCTCTGGATGAAGTTTCGTAAAAAGTGCAAAGGACACTTGGCCTTTTCGCCTGCCCGTCAACCGTAAGGTTGGACGAGCAGTGAAAAAATTAAGTTAATGAATGCTTTAATGGCCTTAATGGGCCTTCTAATTATCGGCGGGTGCCCTGCCCATTCCCGCAAGCACCCGCCGACTGAACTATCACGCGACTGCGTGTTGACATTGGGATGTTCACCCGACGTCATCGCGTGCCACTTCACACTCAAGCGGGTCAGGCATGCACCCACCCGCCAAGGTGAAAATTCTGCCCACTGTGTTGGTAATTGTGGCAAAAATCTGCATTTTAAAAAAATCCTTCCACACAGCATATTTCAGTTCCAATAATTCATGTCAACCTACCTCAAAGTTCAAAAGACTTTTAGGACCTAAAGATAATGAATTGTATGTGCCATCTCACACCACTGCTAGTTGATTAGAAAATACACATACATTACATACATCGTTACCTTCTTTGAAATGTTTTCCCTGCAGTGTTTTTACAGGCATTTCCTCATGAATGAGCCTATGAGATTTGTTGTGATGAGGGCTGATGATCTGCCACATCAGTCTTTAGCAAGCAAAGCATCTCCAGAGTTTTCCCAATTCTCTTGCCACACTGTTTTAAACAGCAAAGTTTACCTGCAAATGACTGCTTTCTCAAAAGCAATTTCCCCCAGCAAGATCTTCTAATCATTGGGCCCGATAAATTGACATAAATAGTAGTGTCACCATTACTGACCAGCAAAAGGGAAAGAGATCCTTGACTACTGTTTATTTTACATATCCTTCAGAAGTGCCTGAGAGTTCATCGTTGGATTCATGCAAATGATATCATTGATGGGATTCACACAATTTCCTTGCATTATTCACACCACAGTACTGTGCTTTTTCATATATTTGCCTGCATAGAATGGGTTTCTAGCACTGCTGGGACTTGTTTTACATAGGGCAGCAGATTTAAATCGTCCTATTAAGATGACTGATAGGAACACTTGAAAGCTATTTCTGCATGTCTTTTCCCTCTCTTTCTGTTTTTCTGCTGTTGCCACTTAGGTGGTCAGCAGCCTTTGGAGTGAATCTTTTAGTTGAGTCATTTTCCCCCATAGAACCACAGTAGAATCTCCTGCACTTATACTTTATACAGGAAGAAGGTAAGTTACCAGGTTGCACAAGAGGTGCTCCGCACATTCTGCAGATACCTTTGTTGGCGCATCTACAGACTGAGGAATTGTGCCTGCAATGTCTGTCGTTTGCAAAATATGTCATGACTCAACTAAGCCATATGTTGTGACTTGCAGATAATCTTTTTCACAGGCATGGCTCCCAGAACTGTTAAAGTCACAATTATCCTTAACTTTTTTGCTTCAGGATCTTTCCAGACTACCATAGCCTAACAGTGCCATAAGAAAATAAAGAATTCAATAGGTGTTCGATGATGCCTTATTTGTTCAGACAATTAACCATTTTTTCCTAATAGATAATGACCAACTGTGTATAAGAGCACACTACATTTTTTGTAACATGGCAAGATTACCAGTAGTCCAGAGCACAGCTGCACAGATTTGGCCTATTGTTTCCTGTCACAATGCCAACACCTTCATAAATCAAAAAGATTCCACTGTATTAATGTACCACTCATGTGTGAATGCTAGTTTGCATGTCGTGGTGATTTCATTTGAAGATAGTGTACTGTCCCAGAAAGAACATATTCATCACCTCAAGGGAGCCAAGAGGAAGAACACATGAAACCAGAAGAGGCTGAGCAAACAAACAAATGGTGAGTTTTCATAGAGAAGACCTTTTCTCCCAGCATGAAAGCCTGCCCATTATTTCATAAGTCCTCTCAACACTGTCCCTTTGTTGTCCATTGATACAATTTCATGCACACTGTCTGAACCTTGTACTCTACTCCCAAATACCAGCTGCTGAAATCTGATGCAGGACCTAAGATTAATGCTCTTAGTACAAGGCCTAACTGCAGTGCAGTCAACGTTTCTGTAATCCTATATATTAAGGAATGTAAGCGCCCAAAGTTTGATATTTTCTTTGTTGTAATGTGTGCTTTTAAGCTGCTTTTGGTGTTTTTTCTAGGTGCTACCTCAGGGGCAGGAATACATGAAGTAGTTGGCTGCTATGTATCTAGAAGAAAAGAAGAATCTGCATTTACATAACTCAATTCATTGCCTCATGATGATTTACATCTACTCAAGTAGTTTTGAAGTGTAGTTACTGTAGTATGAAGTTGATGAGTTTGAAGTATTTCTTGCATCACAAAAGCTCAATCCTGGGATGACCCTGCATTATTTCCACCAATGCTGGGAGTGGACAGGTGGCCTAGCACTTTATTTTACCTAGTACATGTGGAGGAACCAGAGCGCAATTTTAATCAGTGAGCTCAACTGCAGTGAATTAATGAGGACAACCCAGGAACCACACAGGGGCCAGCAAACCAAAGGTCAGGTCCTCTTATCCTTCCCAACATTCAGTTAAGCATACAGAACCTAGGCTTCTTTCTTGGCTCTTGCTTGAGCTGTTTCTGAGAGATGCGATGGGCATAATAAAACATCTCCATACCTCTCTACTCTACTTCTTCCTTCCCTTCTTCCTCAGGAAAAATAGATAGTTAAAATGGATTGTCTTGAATCCTGCCTTAAATCCAGCAGGAGACCTGAATAAGAGGCTGGCTGCAAAAATTGGATAGGGCCTGAAAACAGATGTTGGAATCACAAAGTGAGCTTACCACTATTTGTTCTGATTCAGGCAGCTCATAAACTTCATATGGCCTTGTAATGTGAAACCAGCTCTAAACATGCTATGGAGTGGTGCATAAAAGCTTGTGGTTACAGTTGCTCTTACAATCACTGGCAATGCAGTCATTTCCCTGTTCTGAGGCTGTAGCATGTTGCAGATGTCAGTGAGGACTGAGGACTAATTTATTGAAGCAGAGGTGTCTGTTACATGTGTTTTTTTCCTAAGGTTTAGGCAGAGAATTGCTCCCTGAACGGCCTGTACTAATTATGGCTTCCTCTGAGAACCCCTCTATCCCTTTTCCTCCTTCTTCTTTCAGCAGTTTCTCCTGCTTTGTGTGACCTCTAATCATTTCCCTTGTAATACCACAGTCCATGGTTGTGCAAACTTCTGCATCCATGTCTGGGAGCAAGTGGTTTGGTGCATAATTCTTAAAGTTAGGACAAAATATTACAGCATGTGCCACAGCACTCCCTGCAGACTTCAGTATTGTTAAAAATTCAGGAAATGCCTTTTACATTTGCAGCATGAACTGGTAGAATCAATCAGCAACTAGCCAAAATGTAGTTGAGCATCCCCTTTGGGGAGAATTCCTTCCTGTTGTTCAACATATGTTCTGGTGGACACTCCGTGTGCATGTGCTAATGCCCTCAGCAGGATGATGTGGTCAGCATCAGAAGTGTGTGCACACTACACAGCCACTATTTTGAAGGCAAAAAGGCACTCATAGCACCAAAAATCAAAGTGCTAAGGTGCCAAATCTTGCAACTCCATCTTTAGCCATTGACATTATTTCCTTAATGTCTTGCCAGAAATTATAACAAGAAAGCAGTGGAATCCCTGCAGAATTGCGGAACTGGTTTATTTAATAAAATAAAAATAGAATATATTGGAAATATTTATCAGGTCTGGCAGCATTTGTGGAGAGAGAAACAGAGGCAATGGTCTGGATTTTGTGGAATCGGGACAGCTCTGGAGCCATTTAAAAGTGGCAGGCGTGTCCCAATTCCAGGATTCCCACCCCCAAATGTCGGCAATTTTCATTGGCATGGAATAAGGGTGCAGGTGGCGACTCTGCAACCTGCACTCCCAATCTGGCAGGCTTCATTGCTAGGGGTAGGCATCTACCAGCCCCACACAATTTTTGTAGAGTCAGGCCAGCTTCTCCGTGACTCATGGTTAATGGCCCCTCAGAGGAGTCATGAACCATAGTCTGGCTTCAGGCACCTTTTGAAAGGTATGTTTAAAAGTCTTTCCCATGCCACCCCCACCAACAACCACCATCCCCCCCTCTCCACGCTAAACCGTCTTAGTCTTGTCCAAATAAACATTGAGACATTGACACAAGATATTACAGAATGAAAAATTTATTATAACCACTTAAAGGCGTCAATCAAGCAAAGTAAACAACTTACTTCACTTCCAAAAACAGA
This sequence comes from Cetorhinus maximus, assembly GCF_964194155.1. NCBI lineage: Eukaryota > Metazoa > Chordata > Chondrichthyes > Lamniformes > Cetorhinidae > Cetorhinus > Cetorhinus maximus. The sequence continues at coordinate 25,479,561 of NC_135879.1, read as the reverse complement.
ATCCCTGCTGAGCTAATGCTTTTATTGGTCTGGGCTATTGGCCAAGCATGCATAATAAGGAGAGGTAGAAACTCACTCAATATTTATTTGGACAAGATTAAGAGCCGTGAAGCATTTGAAGCCTCTGTTATTGATATTATTAATAATTAATTGCTATTGATATTATTATTGTCCTTAAAGGTCTATCTGACTGATACATTTATAGGGTTTTTAAAGAATATTGCTGATTGGGTGTTTTTTTCCTCTCTCTCTCTCTCACACCAGCTCCACACTTCCAGCTGTTATTTTATGGCTCATTGTTAATATGCAAAGTGCATACTGGGTGAGTGGAAATGGAAGGGGCATGAGTTGGCCTGGAGAGTATGAGGGCCCATGGGGTGGGCATGAGTTGGCATTGATTGGCAAGGGAGGTATGAGGAATCTTTGAGAGTGGGTGGGGAGGGGTGGTGGTTGAGGTAGCATGACGTATGAGGGGGAGAGTTCCTAACTGCTTTTATAACAACAGGGACATGCCAGAAAACTGAGGTGGGCCTTCGAACTAGCCTGCCTCTGCACTTGCCACCCTACCCCATGGCTGCCTACCCCCGAAGCAAAAGTTGTGTGTGACTGGGGTGCTTTAAACCAAGGCATGTCTTCCCAAGTCAGGATATTTTCCAACTTGAGCTAGCTGCCTTGTAGCAAAATTCTGGCTCAATGTTTCCGGTCTTTGACCTATTTCCCAGTTCTAAGGTCACAGTCCTGAAACCTTAACTCTGTTCCTCTCTCCACAGACCTGATAAGTGTTTCCAGAATTTGCTGTTTTTACTTCAGATTTCTACCATCCCCGTTTTTGTACTAGTAGCCAGTAATTTTATATTAGCTAGTGGCACAGTTTCTTACAAGATAAAGGTTAGTGGCCAAGTAATTCAGCAACACATTGCTGTTTCTCAGGGGGATAAGTGGTCTACTAAGCTCCCAATGTGGTAAACAGGAATCTTGTGAGTATTTCTCACCTGATGTGTGCTGCCCGCCATAATGGGAAAAGTGAATTAGTTTGTAGCAGAAACACACGTTGGGAACATTTAAAGGCTGCAGGTTACTCTTTTTCAAATCAGCCTCCTTCATGTGTTGCAGGAATATTTCAAACGCCCTAGTATGCCACTAACTACATGCTACACATGCACTACAGAGCGCAGCACCAGCTGGTGTAAAAGCTTCTCACCAGCACTGTTTAAAAGGATCATGCAATAATTAAAGGTAATTGCTTGTTTCATCATTTCAGGCTGCTGCATGATGTCTAGATAGTTTTGACTCCGCACAAAAAAAATTCTACAGTCCATCTTTTGTTGTTGCTTCCCTTGGAAATAGTTTTGACTGCAAATGTGGGCAGTCTTATAGGGACTAACTCCAGAGTTGGTGAACAACGGGGAGTGGCAATGTCAACATCACAGAGCAGAAGCTGCCAGAGGGGAACAGAGAAGAAAGGCATTGAGCAGGAAACTGTATCCACAGCGAGTCTCCAAGGAGCACTTCTCCTGCTCTAATTTCATTGAGGAGCAACGTGTCAAGTGCTTTTGATTCAACAAGGAACCTGTCACTGTTGGAGCAGCATCTTGAGCCTTGTACTGGGGCGTGATCAACTTTTCTCTGATCATACTTCTGTGATGTGCCTTGTGACATTTTTTCTCCTTTAAAGGCTCTGTATAATCACAAGCCATTACTATTGATATTATTATTTTTTGCACACGTGGTAATGTAGACATGTACTAAAGTCCAAGTCACGTACAGTTCACAACTTTATTTCCTGCTGCTGTGTCTTAATGACTGAGGAGGTGCAGTACATACAGACAACTTTATAAACATGTCATTATACGAACAAAATAATTTAAGGACAACATTTTATTATGCACATGTTTCCTTCCATACAACAACGGTTACATTTCAGTGATATTTAATTTGCTGTGAAGCTCCTTGAGGCTATGAAAGGCATTAAATGGGGAGTCCTCCTGAATTAATATTGCAATTTTTATTTGCACAAACATTGTCAAAGTCCAATTGTAATTTGAAGGAAATGTGCAATTGAATCAATTCATCGATGTATCATGTAATTATAGTTACAATGGCCTGAATCTTCTGGTCGGCGTGTGGGTGTAGGTCCCGCTCGCCGATGGGTAAAATGACGCGCGGTGATGTCGGGCATGCGTCCCAATGTCACTGCGCGTCATTCCGGTCTTCAGTTCGGTGGCCGCACGCCGGAGTCGGCTGCGCACCCGCTGAACTGTCTAAGGCCTATAAAGGCCATTTAAATAGTAATTAAAACAATTAACAGGGCAATTAATTAACCTTAAGGTTGGCGGGCAGGTGAAGAGCCTAGGCGGACTTTGCGTTTTTCATGGAACCTCATCCACGGGCGGGATGAGGTTTCATGAAGGTTTTTAAACATTAATAACATTTTTAATAAAATTCATTGGCATGTCCCAGCTCATGTGACACTGACACATGAGGGAACATGCCTGAATAATTTAAAAAAATCTTTTATTCACTTTTTGATAAATTAATCTCCCTGAGACAGCTCCGCGCCTCGGGGAGGTTTCTGCGCTCTTCCGTGCGCGTGCGCGAAACAGCGCAGGCCCCGACTCAGCCTCCTCTCCCCGCCCGCACTCAGGTGTGCGTCACGCTGTGTGGGCCTTAATTGTCCCGCCCACATAAAATGGCAGTGCGCAGCCAATTGCGGGCGGCGATCGGCTGTGCGCCGCCCATGCCCGGTCCCACCCAGCCCGCCCGATGGGGAGAAAACTCTCCCAATAAGCTCATTTTAGCAACAGATGGGTTTGAACCAAATGGGTTAGTATTCCTAAGCACTTCAAAGCTATGCTTTATTGATAAGGAACACAATTTAAATAGTCACAAACATTTTGGAGCATTTGTGAACTTATATGAGATAATCTTATGAGTCTACATGCCAGTGGGGAGCCTTGCCTGGTGACAGCACGCATCAGAACTCTGGGTACGAGCTGCCCTTGATTGCATTACCATATCTTAATGGACAGAAATTTGTGGGCAACATGTGTCTTAGTTTCTGAAATGCCCAGCCAGCAGGAAAGGCAGCTTCTCCGGCAGTGCAGGCTCATAAAATTATTCCTACACTCTTTAATTATTCCCATGGCATAAATAGACTTCTGAGAGAGTGCCATAGGGTTTTTTGAGGGACCTTCGCAAGCTGCAATCATAACTGGTGCCACATCGTGAGGGAGAGCTGTCTGCACTCAATGTGAGAGCCCATGATTTGATATTAAGTAGAAGCACTTTAAATGAGATAAGCTGTGGCAAGAAGACCACTCCACCACTGCGTGCAGCCTCAGTGCACGCAGGGCAGTGCAGGAGGTGAGGGATGGGTGACAGTGGTGGTGTGCTCTGATAATAGATCCTGATAGCAAAGGATAATCATATGATGAGAGGTGACACGATTGTCATCTCACGTGATATGCTTGCTGCAGAAGACACTTATAACACCAATATTTAATCAGGACTCATGGACTCTCACCTTCAATTTACTACGAAAATTCTAAATGAAGCACTAGCCATTGAGAGACACCACTGCCATCAGTGGATCATGAATAGCGGTTTTTCATTCATTTCTAGTAATGTATCTGCCTTTCACAAGAGAAGACGTTTAATCATTTTATCCAAAAAAAAATGTGGCCTATGGTGTCTAGTTTATGTCCTACAAAATGACATTTTTACTGTGAATGGTGATGTCAATACAATTTACTGTTCTCTGGAGCTTCCCAGCAAGTACTTGAAGAAAAATGACAGAACAATGACTTTGATCTCCAAACAAAGTCTAGGCACAAAAATCAAATTTCTGCCAGTGATGTGGATTGGAAGATGTTATTGAAAAATAACAAGGTAATTTTGCATTATTCCCTTTACTTGCCAACGCTGGAGGATTGGTGTGGGGTAAGTGCACATTACTGTTTGTAATTCAGAACACAGAAAATAGGATTATTTAGGAACAGGAAAAAATAAATCTGCCTCATAAACCTTAACTATTTTCAACGAGCCATACCCAGCCTAAATGCTCATCGAGCTCCTCAATTTGCTTTCTGCCACCCCAGTTCTCAGCTCTTGCCAAAATATGTCTGCTTAACTCTGAAATACAATTATAGTCTGGGAGAAAAATTAGATTGCCCCCAAAATCAGATGCAGTGATCATGAGGCAAGATTAACCCATGCAAGCTTGGCGACGCTGATAATTACAATAATTATGGAATTCAGCGCAGTGCTGAACTTGCTATTGAGTAACTTCATTCCTCAACAGGGAGCCCAGGCCTGTGTGAGGCTAGCACCACTTAAAGCTGGTCTGCACTACTTAAAGGTGAGGTGCATTCTGGCTGCAATTGGAAGAACCTTGAAAAATGATGTAACAGGCCAAGGAACATGCCCCACGGTGCTCTGATGCATTGTGAGAGGCCCTGGCGTTGGCGGTGCATAGGTGGAAAGAGGTCCTCTTCTATGGGATGGGGGCGTGTGGCAGGAAGAGAAGGCAGTGGGAGCAGGTAGCTGTTACAGCCAATACCAGCCTGAGATCCAGGATGCTGTGTCACAAGAAGTTTAATGAGCCTATAATAGTGGTCAAGGCCAGCGAATGCAGCTTCACATGCCATATCTTAGCAACTGTGCCACTAACCTCACATAGTGCTCCATTCACCAAATGCCCTTCACAGGTCTACTGAAAATTCTCACCAATCATGACTCTGCCTTCACATTCATGGCCTCACTTTACCCTCACAGGCTTAACACTGCTGCAAGCTGACCTCTCACATCTCAGAGCTTGCACAGACTGCCAACAATTCAACTGTGGCAGACACTTCACCTAAACGCATTGCAGCACATTCATTGCCGCACTTCTCACTCTCTCGTGTAGGACAAGGTGGCCCACAATTGGAGGCAGCAGCACCTAATTGGTGGGTGACAGGCACTGCTGCATGCCTTGACCCTGATGGAGGAGACCCTGTCGAAATCATTGGTGCAACCATGACTGACGCTTTCACCAGTGATGTGGTTGAAACCATCCAGGACAAGAGTATGTTCTTACCTGATCCACCGTTTCACATCCCACTCTCCCTTCATCCCACAATCGGGACACTGATGTCATTGAGGAACAAGAAACAGATGAAGAAGAAACAGATGAAGAAGAAACATCCTCACTTGCTGTCACATTTGCAACCACTAGTTCAAAGACTAGCACTGTGTGTATGAAGAGGGTAGCATAGAGGTGGGGTCTGCACCTGATGTGTCACCAGGCCCAAGAGGCCAAGGGAGAGGATAGCATAGGTGCCAACTCCCTGAACAGTAAAGTCACACATGAGTTCTACTACAGAGGACTCAGATGAGGACATAGATGAGCTAGTATATAGAAAAGGCTGATGGGTATGCACAAAGTAATGCTCGGGGAATTGGCAGGCCTACCAGAAAACCTAAAATAAAAGCAAAATACTGCAGAAGCTGGAAACCTGAGGTCTGCAGGACTGGTAGCATCTGTGGAGACAGAAACAGAGTTTTGAGTCTGTATGATTCTTCTTCAGAGTTTCAGACCTATCTGCCAGAAAACCTGCTGTCACTGTCAAGAAACATGGCAGAGTCTGACTCCAACTTGGCACATAGCATTGCACAAAGTTTGGAGATCACTCCTTGAAAGCACTTGTGACCCAGCCATGAGTGTCTGATGGCTGATATCTCAGTTTCATTGCAGCACAAGCAGGATCCACCCAATGTCAAAGTGCAGGAGTGCAAGCTCAGACTGAAGTCATGCAAGCCCAGCTTGGTGCCATGCAGGCCCAGACTGCTGCCACCATGGCTGGAGTTCTGAAGCTCCCAGAAAACCACATTGTGCAGTCAATGGTACCTTGCCCCATGGGTGGGCTCGGGTTACCCTGGTGCTCCACCTTCTTCTCTCTGTTCAGAGGAGAAGACAATGTAGTCCCATCTTCTGGCATAAAGAGCCTCAATCTCTCTGATGCAGCAATGGAAAGTGAACAGGGAGATGTTAAATATGTTGCTTGTTCCAGCTTGGAAGGAGATGGATGGAAGAAATTGAGAGCCATGGCCACCTTAATGGCCATTTGCATTGCTGCCCTTGCCCTGTAGTGAGGCTGCAGGTCCAGTTCCAAATTGTGAAAAAATTCTGTGACCATCTCTTTCATAAATCACTGATGCCAAACACGCTGCTCCTGACATAGGTGGAGGTAGGGGAAGTGCTTCCAGGATATTCTAGGGTCTCCTGTTTGTAGAGTAAAGGGCTAACATCAGCAGCACCTGATACTGATGTAACTACAGATGTAACCATGATACAATGTCACATGACTGAGATCTGGTGGGAAGCAGAAGAACAATCTTGTGCAGAGTACTGAGATGCATCTAGATCTGTAAATAAGCAAGATTTTTTTTTATGAATAACAGTCTGTGGCAACATTATTAGGGTAACAGACAAACCCTAAAGAAACCCCATCTATACCCCAAACTCAAGATGAAGCATTGTGGCAGCTTGTAGTTTCTGTTACTGCTTATGTGCACCATCCCCAAAACATGGTGGCAGCAGACAGAGCATAAAGACCCAGAAAAACCCCACAAGAAGACTGCAGACCTGAAAGACCTACAAATCCTTGGAAAAAGGACAAGAAAAAAAAATGATTGAAGGCTTACCTGAGAATGGAGCATGATGGGTGCTGCAGATGCAAATAGGCAGGCAGACCCAGAGTACAGACAACAGTGAGCACAGATCACTACCTACAAGCCAAATTACTGAAGCAGCAACAGATCCAAGCATGGGGTCTACATTGTCACTCAGATACATTCTGAAGCGCTGAAGGCTTGCAACAGGCTCAGCACTAGAACAACTGTAGGAAGAGATTCTCCAGATACAGAACAGCTTCAGGTTTGCATAAGAAGGGCCAGAAGGATCAGGTCAATACATTACTCTACACAGTGGGAGCTATTACAGAGGATGTTATTGCAAGACAGGGCATCAGTGAAACTTCAAGCTCATATGAGGAAGTCTTCCAGGCATTCAATTCATACTTCAGTGTTTGAAAAACTTTGATCATTGAGCAAACAAAATTTAATAGGAAGAGGGAAAAAGTGGGTGAATTCATGGATTCATTTATATATGCCCTGTACAGGCTCATGGAAAATTTCGACTATGGGGTCCTTAGAGATTAATTAACACATGGTCATATAATGGTTGGGGTCTTAGATGAAACCCTATCAGATCTTTTGCAAATGACAGAAGATTTAACCCTCACAAAGGCAGTACAAATAGAATGACAGACTGAGCTTAGGAAGCTAAGGACAGTGGTTGTTCATGGGAGAGGTGATGTCCCTTGGAGAAAAATAAGTGAAGCCATTCAATATGTCAGCCAAGAAAGAGAAAGTGCAGTGAAGCAAAAGCCCGCAAAATTGGAAGAGAGAGTACCAACCGTCATCTTGAGATGCTCTCTGTGCAGTGGGAAAACCCTACCTAGGCGGGAAAAATGCCCAGCTGGAGGAGCCAAGTGCCACAGCCGTGGGAAGTATAAAGAAATTGTGGCAGCCCTGTATGTGATAAAGAATCAGGAGTCATCCATACTGAGTAGAAAAACATGTTTGCCGGCTGCTGTTCATTTACAAGGTTGATGACATTACTGATGATCAGTCCAGTGAGGTATTCGAGAATTAACTTCCATCCCTATTTTCAAGCTAAGAAAAGCTGAAAACAGAATATCATATAACCCTAAGGGCAGATGCTAAGCCCATTTGTCTCTTCAGAGCGAGGAATGTCCTTACCCATTCTTAGGCAAAGTCTAGAGCGAGATTGAACACATGTTACAACAAATGGTCATCTCTCCAGTAACCATACTGATGAAGTGGCTTTCTGGAATGGTCACAGTACCAAAGACTAATGGTTCACTTAGAATCTGTGTGGATTTGCCTCAGTTAACCAAGTCAGTGGAGCACGCGATCCACCTGATGGCATCAATGGATGAAAGTAAAGCCAAATTAGCAAAAAGCACCCTCTTCACAAAATTGGATACTAATAGCAGCTTTGGGCAGTTATCTGTGGACGAAGAATCCAGATTGCTAACTACTTTTATCATCCCCTTTGGTTGTTATTGTTTTATAAGTTTATATTTGGAATTGCTTCTGCACCTGAGATATCCTAAAAATTATATCTCAGACCCTGGAGGGCATGGAAGGAGTAATATGCCATATAGGCGACACTCTCGTACATGATTCATTGAGGGACAAACATGACCATTGAGTGAGAACAGTCCTCAGAATCCTACAAGAAGCAGGTTTGGCATTAAATGACAATGTGAATTTTCAAAGCCTATGATAAAATTCTTAGGCCACATTGTGCAAGCTTCGGGAATTATGGTTGAACCACAGAAAACCAAGGTTATTAGACAGATCCCACAGCATAAAAACATTACAGAACTACATAGAAACCATGTGATGGTCAATCAAATAGGCAAGTTCCTACCAAACTTGGTAGAGATCAATGAGCCATTAAGACAGCTGTTGTGACAAATTCAACAGTGGTGCTGAAACATGGACCAGCAAAATTCTTTTGACAAAATCAAAAATCTCATAACATCATCAGAGATACTAGCACACTGCGACCCGGCATTGCCCATGATTAAAGCAGCGGATACATCACCTACAGACTTAGGCGCAGTGCTGTTTCAAATTTTAAAAAAGGACAAAGAAGACCAGTGTATTATGCCTTGAGAATTCTTGTTGACACAGAGAAGGGATGTATCACCATAGAAAAAGAAGCTTCAGCAGCCACATGGGCCTGAGAGGAGTTCTCCGATTATGTCATGGGTTTAAGACTCAAATTTGAAACCTACCACAAACCTCTTTGGTTACTCTTCTTAACCTAAAGAAAACTGCAAAAATGCCACATAGATTTCAAAATTTTAGACTGAGACTCATGAGATATGATTCAGTTACTGAGTATGTTCAAGGGAAGTACCAGACGACAGCAGATGCATTGTCAAGAATACCAGTGGAAGGAGTTAAACTGGAAGATTTAAATTTTATTGAGGAAGTAGAAGCATGTACTTTGCTCATTACTAAACATTTACCAGCTACTGAGAGGCGATTAAGAAAATTAAGCAAGCACAACAGCAAGATGATGAGTGCATCAAAGTAAAAAAGTGTTGCCAGAACAGATGGCCGGATTACACTCCTAACAACCTAGTACTTCACCAATACTTTGAGCAGAGAAGACATCTCACAATCATTGATGACTTCTTATTTTTTAACAACAGACTAGGCATCCCGAAAGCATTATTGACTCGACATTCTACAGAAAATCCACCAAGGTCATTTGGGAATAGTGAAATACAAAGCAAGAGCCCAGCAGTCAGTCTCATGGCCAAGCATCAGTCATTCCATTGAAGAGTTAATCACCAATTGCGTTACGTGTGCAATGACTATCCAAGAGCAGAGCAAACCACTGGCACCCTTCATTTTAACTTCGAGGCCATGGCAGCACCTGGGAATGAATTTATTTGAGCTTAAAGACAAAGTTTTCATCATCGTCATTGACTACTACCCTAGATGGTTTGAAATGAGTAGACTGCATAGCACCACGGCGGAGACAGTTATTACATCACTAAGAAGAATCTTCGTGGCATATGGCAGCCTGGATGTTGTGGTGTCAGGCAACAGTTCTCAGTTTGTTAATGAGCTGTTCTATAACTTTATGCCGAAATATGGTTTCATGCATGTGACTAGTTTTCCTAGATATCCTCAGTTGAACAGAGAAGCAGAGAGAGAGGAGTTTGAACAATCAAGGAATTAATTAAAACAATGAAGTCATTAACTTAGCCATTCTTAACCAAGGACCCTCACTGCTAAAAAATGAGTTCTCACCATCAGATCTATTGATGGGAAGATGACTGCGAATACAGCTTCCAGCTGTACAACAAACACAATAACCTAATATTACCTCAGATGCTCATGAGAAGGTTGGGAAGCATAAGGAGCAGCAAAGAGACAGTCAAGCTCATAATTTCAACTTCAGGCACAGGGCACAAAACTTGAAAGTGCTACAGCCCAGGGAGAGAGTGTGGATGTGAGATCAACAGAATGAAGGCATTGTAATAGAAAGAGGTCTACGGCCAAGATCTTATAGAATTGCAATGAACCAAGGAAGTATCAGGAGGAACCAAAGAGTCTTGATATCATTAAAATGAAACCAATAGAATCCTGGACATACTATTTAGGTCTGAATGGAGACAATGAACCAGAAACAAGTAGACACTCAATAACCTCCCAGGTGGAGGATCCTCCTATTGAACAACGAGAAAGTGCAGTTTGTCCTCAACCTCAAGTTGACATCAGGACCAGATCAAGGAGATTGGTCAAGGCACCAGAGAGACTAACCCTGTGAAGTCTGAGACTTTGTGGAGGGAGATGCAGGAGTATGTATATAGTTGGCATAAAGACTTGGGGGAGATGTAAAGGGTTAATATCAATATGATGTAACTAATGATGCAACTATGATGCAATGTCACATAACTGAGATCTGGTGGGAAGCAGAGGTGCAGCCTCGTGTAGGGTACTGAGACGTAGATGCGATGAGAGCTGTAAATATACAAGGATGACTTTTATGAACAACAGTCTATGGTAGCATTGATAGGGTAATAGAAAAACCCTAAAGAAACCCTAACCAGACCCCGAACTGAAGACAAAACACAGTTGAGAGGCCTTAAAACACTCTGCCTCCTATCTTGTTCTGCTTTGACTCAAGCTTTTTATAGAAAATTCAATTTGGTATGCGAGTGTCAGGCGTTCTGGCTACATGACCAGCCCAACTCAGTTATGACTGTCTCAGTGTGGTCTGGATACCAGCTCCTATGAGCAGCTCAGTGCCTGGTATTTTGTCCTGCCATCTGAGCTTCAGAAACTTCCGAAGGCAGCTCAAGTGAAAGTGGTTGAATTTCTTGGCATGAGGATGGTGCACAGTCCAAGTTTTGCATGCATAGAGCAGAACAGGAAGGACTATTGCTCTACAGACTTTTAGTTCGGCAGGCATGCTTACTCCTCTTCATTCCCAGACTGATGTTTGACGTCTGCCAAAGGCTATACTTGCTTTGGAAATTCTTGCATGTATCTCGTCATCAATATAGAGAGCTCAAGAGATTGTGCTACTGAGATAAATGGCCGTGACCTTGAGCAACTTGCCTTCTTATTTGCTGCCACTGCCCCATCTCCTTCTCATGCTACAGCCCAAGGGGGACTGCTACTATAACTAAAATGCCACTCGTAACACCGAAACTACCAGAATAACAAAGCCTAGTTTTGCATCCTGTGTTTCATTTAACTCCCCAAGTTACTTGTTGTATCTCTTTTCCCATTGTTGTGTTATGATCCTCCTTGAGTTTCATACTTACTCCTAATATCCCATAATTTCCATACTTTCTGATCCCTTCATCAGTGTGAACAATTAATGGGAAATAACTTTATCAACCCCCTTTACAACTTTGAAAATGGCAGGAAAATGGGAAATTTTGGTTTTTAATAGTTTCTTTTTTTGTTATTAAAACAAGATTAAGTACCTACCATTCCTTGCACCTACCCCTACATTAAATTTCTCCCTTAGGTTGGCTGTCCGGTACAGTGGATTTCAATTCTGTACACTAAGTAAAGGGAATGAGAAAAAAGCTACCTAGAAACAAAACACAGCATCGTCATCATGGCCAGAAGCAGGGCCTTGAGAACAATTTTCACAAGAATTTATCCAGCAATTCACTTAAATCAGATCTGCTTTGATGGTAGTTATAAACCTAATCATCTTAATAACCACCAGGGATATACTTGGTAGATGAGTTAAGTATTTATGAAGTTGTTGTTGTGTGAATTTTACTAGTTTTGCTAGCAATGCTTTTGAAAGCTGATGAATTATTAATACTCCATCCTCCCCAGGAGGAAACAAGCTGCGAGAATTTCACACTATTGTAACCGGCTATTATTTTTTTCTCTGAAATTTCACACATTTATTGATGTTGGCTGCAAAATATTGTTAATTAATTCTGAACTTCGCTGCATCTTTTTTTATATACAGTGCAATATGTTAAAGTTGAACATTTGAATGTGATTGTCTGACTGTCTTTAGTATTGATAGTGCTGCCTTTTGACATCTGAACAGCATGGTCCATAAATTCAAAGGGGATTCCACCAGTTTCTCACCAACATTATGGTAGAACTCCCAAGGCCCTTGTTTCCAGGCGAATTCAGTTTTCTGCTGCAGAGTATTTACTGCTACTCAAGCAGGGTTGCTGCTAAGTTTAGTACATCTTGAGAAGCAAAGCTTTATTTTATTCCTTCCTTTTTAAAAAATTCTCTCTTGAAGGTGGTGAGAGACAGTTCCACAAATACCCACAAATCTCTTTTTATCTCGCCTCCTTCATGTCTGAACCAAGAAAAGTAGCATTACTACCCAACCATGGTCTTGTTCAACTTTAGAGATGAAGATGACCATTTTCATCACCTGGGGTGTTCAGTAGGATTCCAGTGGGTATGGAGATGGTGGTTAAGGCCAATCTGTGCCCAGAAGGCTTTGCTGCAGACAGGACAGAATACCACAAACAATTGAGTTTTCGATGAGTTGCTGGCTTGGGACTTCATCTCCATGAATTTTCTCCCAGCCTTTGATAGGCACTTGCTCTTGAAGGCAGTTGCACCATTTATATTTTGTTGCATTGGGTGCAGCAATCCTGGGCGAGCTACTCCCAGGACTCAGAGTCAATATCCGAACTCCTAAGTCAAACCTCCAGTGTGTCCTTGTAGTGCTTCCTTTGATCCCAGATTTAAGCTTTCTGTAGAAGATTCACTTTGGGAAGCGAGTGACAGACATCTGGCTGCAGTTGTGACTGACTCGGTATGGTCTGTATGCTTGACATGCCAGCTCAGATGAGCGCTTCAGTGCCTGGTATTTTGTCCTGACATCTGATCTTCAGAAGCTCCTGAAGGCAGCTCAAGTGAAAGTGACTGAGCTCCTTGGCATGAGGATGATACACATTCCAAATTTCACAAGCATATAGCAGAATGGGGAGGACTATTGCTCCATAGACTTTCAGTTTGGAGGCCAACTCACTCCTCTTTATTCTCAGACTAATGTTTGAAATATGCTGAAGGTTACACTTACTTTGCCAGTTCTTGCATGTGTCTCGTCATCAGTACAGAGAGCTCGAGAAATTGTGCTGCTGAGATAAGTGACCTTATGCTCTGCTGACAGGTTCTGGTCAAAACCTTGGACTCAAGATAGGGCTTTCCTGGAGCAGGCTGGTACATTACGTTGCATCGGTTCTAATGAAAGGTCATTGACCTGAAACTCTGTTTCTCTCCACAGGTGTTACCTGACCTGCTGAGTGTTTCCAGCTATCTTTATTCGTATTTCAGATTTTGCCTTTGCTTCGGTACATTACCTTGGTTTTCTTTGTCCTAATCATAATGTTGAAGCTGTCACATGCATTGGAGATCAAGTCCATGTTACATAGCATGTTCAGCTCAGAACCAGCAGCTAAATGCACAGTCATCAGCAAACAGGAAATCGTGAAGTATGGACTTGGGGACCTTGGTCTTTGCTTGAAGTCATTTTAAGCTGAGCAGCTTCCCATCCAGGCTATATTTGATTTCAATGCTAGGATCACCATGGAAGGCATAGGAGAGCATGGTGGAGAAAACATGCTGAAGAGGTTTGGTGCTAGCACACAGCCCTGTTTAACTCCATTAGTGACTGTGAATAGGTCATAAGACTCACCATCATCCAGGACAGGCGCAAGCACGCTGTCATGGAACTGTCGAACCATTGTGGTGAATTTCTCAAAACAGCTGAATTTCTCCATTACTTCCCAAAGGCCCTCAGGGCTGACTGTGTCAAAGTCTTGTCAGGTCAACAAACATGGCGTCAAGGCCCATGTTCTCTTCTTGGCATTTCCCCTGGAGCTGTCTGGATGCAAACACCATATCAGTGGTTCCTTGACCTTTTCTGAAACCGCATTGACTGTCTGGCAGCAAATCCTGGTCGAGATGTTGTACTAAGCTGTTCAGAAGGACCCTGGAAAAGGTTTTGCCAGTGATGGAGAGAAGCAAGATTCGCATATGATTGTCTCAAGATTGGCGAGCTCCTTTCTGCCTGTACAGGTGGACAATTGAAGCATCTTTGTATTCTTACAGTATGGTTCCTTGCTCCCACATAGACTGGAAGAGCTCAATGAGCTTCTTGACCAGGCATTGAACTCCAGGCTTGTAGACCTCAAATGGGATAATATCAGCTCTTGAAGCTTTGCCACTAGATAGGGGTCTGATTGTGTTTACCATTTCTAACAGCGTGGGAAGGTGACCGAGAGAGCAGTTGTTGCCAATCTGTGGCAGCCTGTTGATTACTTCTTCATTGATGGAGGAAGGCTGATTGAGGACGTGGTTAAAAGTGCTCTGCCCATCTTTCTAAACTTTGGGCTTATCCTCTGAGTGGCATTGACCTGTCAGCACCGAGGATTGGAGATTAACTAGTAGACTGGGGCCCATAGACAGATTTCAGAATATCGTAGAATCTCTTCCTGTCTTTGTGGTTTGCATATGATTGAAGTTCGTCCACATTCTGATTCAGCAACATATCTTCCACCTCCCTGAGCTTGCATTGGACGGCCCTGCAGATGTTTCAGAAAGCATTGTGCTTGGATAGTAATGACTTGTCATTGAGGTAAACCCTATAGAAGTGATGTTTCTCCTCCAGTAGTTTCTGGATTACTTATTTGTGGAGTGCTATGTACCTTTAAGAGAATGTAGTTAATCGACCACGTGACTATATCCACCAATCATTAAGCACGGGCTACTTTGCTAACTTGAAAGCAAAATACTGCGGGTGCTAGAAATCTGAAACAAAAACAGAAAATGCTGGAAAAACTCAGCAGGTCTGACAGCATTTGTGGAGAGAGAGAAACAAAGTTAACATTTCGGGCCTGTATGCTCTGAAGTAGGGTCAAGCGGACTCGAAACATCAACTTTGTTTTTCTCTCTCCACAGATGCTGTCAGACCTGCTGAGCTTTTCCCACCATTTCCTGGTTTTGTTTCTACTTTGGTAACTGTAAGTCTAGAACTGGAGGTGAATGAAGAAGCACACATTGTGTTAGTGCTCTGTTCTTAGTTCCAATAAACCACCAGTGTTTGTTAAGTAAATCGGTTTCTCTCTGCCTACATTGTTTCAGGCACCGACTAGTGTGTAGATATCAAGGGCACAGCTAACGTTTGCCGGACACAGCGAACCCCAAAACATAAAAAATTGTTTTCAGTGAACGAATCTTGATGCTTATGAGAGGTAGGCCCTAGAGCCTCTACAGCAATGAAGCACACAATATCTCTGAAAGTCGTAAAGTGTTATGACACAGCAGTTGTTAAAGGCTGAGTTGTTTAATTCCCAGAGGGAAACTTGAACAACTGTCATAACCTATATTTTCAATTGGCATGTTTGAGATGCAGCTCCGAATTCAGGAATAAAACCACCAAGACTCAAGAGGTTTTTTTAAAAATAAAACTAAAACATTTATTAATTTAACAACAAATTAAACACATCCACATATCTACAAATTACTACCATAATAACTTTTAAACAAATCCCCAAATTAATCACTCCCAGGTAAGTCTTCACCAAGGCAACAATAACCCATAGACTTTAAACAGACGCCAGGCAAAGCACATTTGCCCTTATGCATTTGAAATGAGGTCTCTTGCAATTTGGTTCCTTTGCAGACACAGTTGTAGGGCTTACAGGCTGGTTAGATCTTAAATGCCTCTGACCTGCACATACAAAACTCCTTTCTGTTATACCTAGCTTTCCCTTTGAATGTAAATTTTCCATTGTGTTACTGGGTTTTAAAAAAAATTTACCTCTCCTAAAAATAATCCTTTCATAGCACCAATTTTATTAGTAATATCAACACATTGCTTGGTGTCCCCCAGGTAGGTGCAAGATTTTACCCATTCTTTTGAATGGTTTATTCAACAAATGCAAATTGCACTTTATCTTTTACTCCTTACATTTATCTAACTAACATATCAAGCTACTATACATCAAAGAACCCAGATTAGCTGGCTTTAATCCAATTAAGACACACGCAGACACACACATAGACACAGACCCTACTACAAGTCCAATTTAAAAATAATTTCCAATAACTTTATACACATTAATATCTCTTCATGACATAAAGTCATCCTCAATTCAGTGAGTTTCCATTTTCATTGTACACATGTGGCTCTCAAGTTTCTCTGAGAGAGATTCCTTCATGACTGCCAGAGCCTTGAGGCATTGAAATGCTTCTGGACCTTCAAGCCCTGGAGGTAACTTGGGGGATAGATCTTGATGTTTAACTTTGAAATGGTTAGAAATTGGCAAGTCCAGCAGTTGGAGCCACACATGGCTTACTTTACACGCACAACCTGCCTGTCCCTCTTCCTGGTGGTGACAAAGTCAGTTAGGTGCCAATGCACAGAACAGGGCTGCATCCAAGGTGTCTTGTTGCATTGGGGCGGTGGAAATCTGTATGGGTGATGAAGAGCTCATGCTCGGCACACATCTTCAGCAAGAGAAGATCATTGCTGTTACAACTGCCAACCCCATTTTTTCCAATAACCCCTTCCCATGCCTGGTGATCTGCACCAACTTTTGTACTGAAGTCACCAAGAATGATTAGCTTACCAGATTTTTGAGCAGTAGCAATCAAAGTGTGAAGGTCAACATAGAAGTTGTCCTTGTCTTCACCAGGATTGGTCATGGTAGGGATATACACACTGATGAAAATTGCTTGCCTGTTGCCATGCAGGGAGAGTTTAAGTACCATCAGATGATCTTTATCACCCTTGGGAAGGCCAGTCAGCTTACTGATGTGACGGTTCTTGACAACAAAGCCCACAGTAACTTCGTGCCTTTCTTATTTTCCATGGCCACTCCAAAGGAATGTGTAACCTGTAACGGTTTCCTTGAGCTGACCCCCTTCAAGTAGACAAGTCTTGCTGAGGATGGCAATCTGGGCTTTGTAGCTAGCAAACTCTCTACCGACAAGAGCAGTTCTTCTCTCAGGTCTGTTGGCTGTGGTGTGGTCCATGAGGGTGCTCACGTTCCATGTGCCAATGGTGACCAGTGTCACCTTTACTTTCATTTTTGGGGTTGACACAACCTCGTTGATGGGATCCCTATCAGTTGTGACCTGCTGGCAAGGAAGGTGAAACGGATAGTGCTTAGGGCACCTTTTCTAGTCCCTGAGGAGGTGAAACAGACATTGCTCAGGGCACCTTTCCTAGAACCTTCCTCATACTAGGGAGGTGAGCAGTGTGGCCCTGAAAAGGACTGCTCAGTCCCTCAGGGTTACCAAGTTCCACTTCTGCTTCTTTTCAATGAAAAATGACCCTATGGCCTGAACCACCTTTGTGTAGGTTCATGGCTACAGTGCCCAGTGGATCCACACCTGCTGCTACATTACTCACCCATCACCACAGGATTTGTAAAAGATAGATGATGGATGACAGATAATAGAAAGATGATGAACATGACTTGAGTGTGAATTGGATGATAGTGAGGGAGAGTTGTACATCATCAGCCTTACTCTCTCATTCTGACCTATCTGGTGGCAAGATGAGTCCTAGATGGCTGGAGATAGATCCAGATGCAGTTGGTGACCAGAACGTCTTCTGTGTCTTGTCAAGCTCTACATGTTCCACGACACGATGCTGACCTGCCTCCAAGACCGATTGATCTTAAATTGATCTCATCCACCCAGTCTTTGCATGCCAGGGTAGACAATCCCTAAATCACTGAGGGTAGGAGACCCGATAGCTACCCTCACCTGGTTTGCCCTGCCCGTCGAAGTGGTTTACTGGGATGTAGCTGCTGTTGCATGCTAACAACTACTTGAAGCCACAGGTAAGCACTGGATGAGGATGGGGACCAATACAGGATGAGCCATTCCAAAGATTCCGGCGAGCCCGCCTATAAGAGCTACCCCTACCTTAAATCTTTTATGCTCCAACCGTGGTGGCAGAGGGCAGAGAACATTACATCCTAATCTGACTTCTTCACACAACATTCACATGTATTTTGCAATGTGTGACATTGCACATTGACTGGGAACAGAAATGCTGGCTGATTTGTTCTTCTCTAAGCCAATGGCAGAAATCAGTTAATTCATCCCTGATCAAGCATTGTGCCTGAGAACCTCCAGGTCTCCCATGACTTGGAATCGCAGCTTGCCCATGTGACTTGGTGAATGTGTTCAAGGAATCAACACAGATTCAATATTTTAGCCGGATTCAAATCAAAATGGCAATAGTTAGGAGATATGCCACTTAATATGGACATGACAATTCTTTGTACATTTAAAGCAGTTTCAAAATTGCTCCAGGGCATGATTAAGCATCACTGGTATTTTGAATTTAATTCTTTGTGCCAAATGAAACCATGGGGCTACCTTCCTCCTCCCCTTCCTTTTCTGTCTAAGCTACTGGAGAATCAGGCAGTGAGATATGTCTCTGAAGCTGGCTGTTGTCTCCACGATCCCACTATAATAACCGCTTACCACCAGCAATGGATTTGCTCGACTGCATCCTGCTCCCTGGCTTCCCTCCCAACACCCGCTTCCCATGCCCCCACCCACCCTGCAATGAGGGCAGTAATAAGTTAATGAGAAACAAAAACAAAAATACCTGGAAAAACTCAGCAGGTCTGAGGAGAGGGATGCAGTTAACATTTCGAGTCTGTATGATCCTTCATCAGATGATTCCAGTTCTGATGAAGGGTCATACGGACTAAAAAGGTCAACTGCATCCCTCTCCACAGATGCTGTCAGACCTGCTGAGTTTTTCCAGATATTTTTGTTTTTGTTCTAGATTTCCAGCATCTGCAGTATTTTGCTTTCATCATAAGTTAATGTGATTTTTTTTTCTTAAAAAGCACTAGCCAGGATTTTCTAGCCCTGTTGCGGTGGGACCCGGCATGAGAGGTTTGGTGGCCCAGCCAAAAGTCTTTTGGCGGGACCAGGTGATCCCGGCTGGAAAATCCTGCCCATTATCTTTAATTGCGGAAGTTTAATCTTGCCCCTTTGCATTTGGCTTTCATAAGCATCAAAAAAAAGTAGCCACCAATTTGTAGTTATGGGCCTGAATTTCACGTTTGGTGTGCGCATCAAGTCGGCGGGCCTGGCCTGGAAGCGGATGCGAAATGTGCTTCCACCCATGATCGACCCCCAAACGCAATTTCATGTTGGCTGGCCAATTAACAGCCAACCAGCGTGAAATGCTGGCTGAGAAAGCCTCAGCGCTGCCGAGGGGGGCAGGCAGAGGGCGGGCGCCAACATAAGTGAGGGTGCGGGTGGGCACTTCTAGCGAGCTCCCTGAAGGCAGATAGCTGCTGCGGAGCTGCCTCAGGGGGCTGCAGACCTGGACAGATTAAATGTCAAGAAAAAAATGCACCAAGATGTGTCAATGTAACACATTAAAACACCTGACAGCATAACTCAAAAAACATCAGTCCCCGGATGTCATATTTTAAATTACATTTCAGCCCGGACATTTCATCCCGCTCCTGGATGAGGTTTCCTTAAAAACAGGCTGCCCGCCTGCCCGTTTTGCCCATGCAGATGAGCACAAAATCGCACAGGCAACGTAAAATAGTGGACAATGGGTTTTTAATGGCTTTAGTTGGCCCTTTAATTGTCAGCAGGTGTGGCTTTGACTCCCATATCAGAATCAGAATCACAGTGCAGAAGAGGCCCTTCAGCCCATCGAGTCTGCACCGACACGTGAGGAACACCTGACCTACCTACCTAATCCCATTTACCAGCACTTGGCCCATAGCCTTGAATGTTATGACGTGCCAAGTGCTCATCCAGGTACTTTTTAAAGGCTGTGAGGCAACCCGCCTCCACCACCTTCCCAGGCAGTGCATTCCAGACCGTCACCACCCTCTGGGTAAAAAAGTTTTTCCTCACATCCCCCCTAAACCTCCTGCTCTCACCTTGAACTTATGCTCCCTCATGACTGACCCTTCAACTAAGGGGAACAGCTACTCCCTATCCACCCTGTCCATGCCCCTCATAATCTTGTACACCTCGATCAGGTTGCCCTTCAGTCTTCTCTGCTCCAACGAAAACAACCCAAGTCTATCTCTCTTCATAACTTAAATGTTTCATCCCAGGCAACATCCTGGTGAATCTCCTCTGCACCCCCTCCAGTGCAATCACATCCTTCCTATAATGTGGCAACCAGAACTGCACACAGTACTCCAGCTGTGGCCTCACTAAGGTTCTATACAACTCCAACATGACCTCCCTACTTTTGTAATCTATGCCTCGATTGATAAAGGCAAGTGTCCCATATGCCTTTTTTACCACCCCACTAATATGCCCCTCTGCCTTCAGAGATCTATGGACACACACGCCAAGGTCCCTTTGTTCCTCAGAACTTCCTAGTGCCATGCCATTCATTGAATACGTCCTTGTCAAATTACTCCTTCCAAAATGTATCGCCTCACACTATTCAGGGTTAAATTCCATCTGCCACTTGTCTGCCCATTTGACCATCCCGCCTATACCTTCCTGTAGCCCAGGACACTCAACCTACTGTTAACCACCTGGCCAATTTTTGTATCATCCGCAAACTTACTAATCCTACCCCCCACATAGTCATCTATATCATTTATATAAATGACAAATAATAGGGGACTGAGCACAGATCCCTGTGGTACGCCACCAGACACTGGCTTCCAGTCACTAAAGCATCCTTCTATCATCACCCTCTGCCTCCTACAACTAAGCCAATTTTGAATCCACCTTATCAAATTACCCTGTATCCCATGTGCATTTGCCTTCTTTATAAGTCTCCCATGTGGGACGTTGTCAAAGGCTTTGCTGATCCCAATATTGCTTGCGTGCGCGATGAAATTGGAATGTATGCCCGATGTCATTTCGTGCAATTTCACGTGCGTTCGGATGCACGCCTGCCCACCTGACCGATCAACATAAAGTTCTGGCCTTGGTCCCTGTTCTTACCTCTTTTAAAATCAGTAAAATAGCTCTTTGCTTTTGAGAAATGTTAAGATTGAAAGAATCACTTGCGGTGAGAGGGGTGTATTATATCAGCATTATGCATATTGATCCATCGCAATCCAAACAGTATATCAATCAGATGAGACGTTACTCCAGACTTAGAGGAAGGTGATGATCCTGAGGGATAAAGTTCACTGGATGAATGCAGCTAATGCACCAGCACCTGATGCAGATCTGCCAGGAATCTAGATGGCTAAAAATTGCAATAGTATTTTAGTATGGAGTTGCACTTTCTCTTTTATTACAGTATCTCGCTGCCTTTAGCAAAGATGCAGCTAGTATAAAATTTGTTCTTAACAAGCTGCTTAGTGTAATTAGTGAGACCTCTATGTGTGGATGTCATTGTCTCTCTTTCGGCCTGCCCCTTAATTGGGTTCTGAGTGTGCATGTCACCCTACCCTCTGTATCTCACCAAATGCCTTGGCGTATTTCTCGACATATCTCGTGGCTACTCTCTCTGCTTGTGTACATCTTTGCCGTTTACTCACTCAGTTGCCCCTGCATTAGCTTTGTTTCTGTCCGACTCTTTCTAATGCAAGATTTCCTTAAGCCATCATGCAATGGCCATGTTACAAACACAGGAGACAGATTTCCTGTGCTCATTATTTCTGGCAAAATCATAAAATTGCCCCAAAAGAATGCATTTACAATTTTGCTGGAAATACCAGTAAAAAAAAAATCTTCTTGTTAAGTTTACAATGCAGCTTCATCTAGTGGCCCGAATGAATTAGCTTTTACTCTTCCTATAAATTTCATCCGGTCACTATATAAAATATGTATATGTTATATATATAAAATATGATTGGATATATATTATATATGGATATCTATATAGATATATATTTGGTGAAGATTTAATATGTTTTTCCTTTTGTTTTTCCTATGTTTCACTCCTGAATGGCATGGTTCTAATGTTAGGAATTTGTTCACTTGTTCTGGATTCCACCAACAAAAGAAATAGATTTTCTTCATCTACCCTATTGACTTCTTTTATTATTTCAAACATCTAGATTAGATTACGCTCTATCTTTTACATGCTAGATAATACAACTAATTTTAAGCAACCTCTATCATTATGGTAAAAGTGCACTACACCCCACCTAAGGTACTTTCCTAAGGAACAGTGCCCAGAACTCCAGTGCAGTACTCCTATTATATAAACTTGGACAACTTCAACAAGCTGAGAAAGGAGAGTGGAATCAGAAAGAGAGGCATAGGCCTGAATTTTTGCTCCCAAGTTGGAAGCACAAGTCAGGACAGCTCTTGGTTCCACAAGCCCCCTGGAAGGTTGGATTTTCAGATTTTCATCTGGAGGGTGGGGGAGGGGAGGAGGTTAAAATAAGAGTCATGGTGGGTGACTCAAGAGCTTGTACAGAGGCTGCCAGGTGTGGTGGTGCTCTGGGCGGAAGGCCTCTCTCAGTGCACTGGCACTGTGTGGAAGTTTTCTAAGAAAACTTAAAACAGCCCTCAAATCCCCTCACATCTCAACACACTCCCCATGCCCCATCCATGCCACCTCATGCCCCCAACCAGCCCCCTTGTCCCCCATACTCTCCATGCCCAACTATGCTCCCCTACCTACACCCCCATGGACCACCATACCATCCATGCCAACCTATACACCTGTACCCTTCCCATCTACCCCATAACTGCCATGCCAATCTTACCCCTGTACCCATCCCCATGGCCCCTCATACCCACCATGCCAATTTAAGCATTTTTACCCCCATCTCTGTTTATACCCTCCATGCTAACCCAGGCCCCTGTACCCACCCCCATGGTCCTTTACAGCCCCTATGCCAACTTATTGCCAACTCATGACAACTCATGGCCCCCCCTCACTGCCTTTTGCCAACTCACCCAATATCCACCATGGGCAGACCTCAGGACTCATGCTAGGATGAGATTAATTTAAGTTATGATGTGCCTATTGAAGAATTCACTATAAAAAACACTCATTGATAAAAAAAACACATTCACTATATTTAATTTCCTTTAATCCCATATAAAAACAAGAATTTGAATTCATAGTCCCACTTCGAAGTGTCTATAACCACTTGGGGCTATCAATCAAACTGTGAACTGAGAGGCACCCCACTGTGATAATGGAAGATTGTGAAATCGGTTGCGTAGGACTAATCCAGCAATGATAACCCTCTGGCTTAGGATAACAAGCAGAGTGAAATAGCAGGCACTTGTGTTTTTAACACTGCAGAGTTTATTTTCAAATATTCAAAGGTCAGGAGTTTTCAATGGCTTGGCAGTTTCTTTTGACAGTTCCTTCTGACAGTTCCTTTTGACAGTTCCACTGAACTTGACAGTTCCAATGAGATTATGCGATTTTTAACGCACATTTGTGTCCATTTTTAACAATCCCAAAGGCTACGCTATCTCTCCCAAAGGGCACTGGACCTCTCCCAAACGTGTCCCAAGGTCATATCCAAAAGCATACCTTACCTTTCCAAAAGGGCACCCTAACTATCCAAACAAGTCTGCAAAGTTTAATCCTGATTTTACCATATCTAATCTGCACACATCATATTTTCCACTCCTAGCTGACTAACTGATCCAATATGACTGGAGGCAGCTGCTGTTTTAAATGGGCTGCTACCCCTGTGAACCACAGATGTGCAACTTAAAACCCGTCCCTATTACACCCCTCCTCCCCACCAGCCCCATGAAAATGGTTAGCGTCATGTTCAGGGGCAGGACTTCTGGATCTGGGGCTTCACAGCCATTTTCATAATGATAGAGAGGCTCTCTTTCTTTACAAAAAAATCAGGACATAGACCGAGATATTTGTTTGAGGCAAGGGAGAGGAGAAAGTGTTTATTTCTTCACTTAATATTACTTCAATTTTTAACCAAAAAACACCAGTTGAATTGTGAAACCAGCTGATTATCACCCCCCTACCTTGTTGAGTCAGAAATACTCAACACTAATCACTTAATACTGTGTACAGAGTTTCTAATTCTGAACGCTGGTGAGACAGGAGAAAGGTTTAAAAACAGGTCAATAAAAAAGGGAGAGAGAGAGAGAGAAAGAAAAATGAGAGAAAAAGGTGTGTAGTTTCTTTCCTCATTCTAATATGATATCTTTGAAAAGCATAAGATCAACAATGTAAGTAAACAAAGCCTTTTTAAGGGAAACAGTGTCACCAATGGAGAGAAGGTGTAATTATGTGAGAGGGTGTAATTAAAGAGAGACAAGGTTACATAATCAGTTAACGTTTCGAGTCCATATGACTCTTCAACAGAACGAAGGAAAAATAGAAAAGAGGTGAAATATAAGCTGGGTTAAGAGGGGGTGGGACAGGTAGAGCTGGCCCTCTATCTAGCTCTACCTGTCCCACCCCCCCCCTTAAACCAGCTTATATTTCACCTCAACAAAAACAGAATTACCTGGAAAAACTCAGCAGGTCTGGCAGCATCGGCGGAGAAGAAAAGAGTTGACGTTTCGAGTCCACATGACTCATCACAGATATGATTATATTTCACCTCTTTTCTATTTTTCCTTAGTTCTGTTGAAGAGTCATACGGACTCGAAACGTTAACTGCGTTCTTCTCCGCAGATGCTGTCAGACTTGCTGAGTTTTTGCAGGATTTTATTTTTGTTTTGTCCAGCACTCACAGTTTTTTGCTTTTATTTTACATAATCAGTTTTCTTGATTAATGTGGACATGGAAACTTACAATGGTAAAAAAAAAACATACAAGAAAAGAATGGATGACTTTAAAATGGTGACTGAATTATGCTTTGGTGTGGTCCAGTTATTGTCCGTCTTCCAATCTTGTTTCACTGAAAAACGACATTTGCTCTTGGCTCATACTGCAATGCCTTTTGTCTTAAAAGGCAATTTTCAATAGTGGTCCCAGGGAGCTCAATTGGAAATCTTCAACATTTGTGAGCCATTCTTCTTAGCACCACTCAAAATATAGGTGAAAGAATCAAATGTTCCATTGTTGCAAGGAAAGGTCATTTTTATTGTTGATCTCTGATACCACCTAATCTTTGAGTTACCATGTGTTTTTCATTGATGTCTCTCCGTAAATGTTAAACTGCTTTTGGATTACTAATAAGGCACATCATACATCAAAAATACCTACTTGAATAGAGACAAATTAGCTGTATACCACCTTTTGTAAGGCACTTCTACATTTGGCATTTCTGCAGACTGGATTGAGATAGAACAATGTCTGTGCACCAGCTCTATGCGCTTACATTGGCTTTCGTGGGTCTGTGATTCTGCCTTTGCAACAAGTGAGCCAGTCTTGGGAATATAAGTGCTTCTGTATGGACATTGCCCTTCCTATATCGGAATGGCGGGAGCGTCAAATATAAAAGCGCCCTTACATTCTTCTGATGATTACTTTTTTATTAATGCTATTGATGAAAATTGGTTTCCCCATTCACAGACAAATACATTGAGACACATGTGTAATGCTCATTTTAAAAATGGGACTCTATTACAGGAGGTGTCAAGCTGATGTCATTGCATACTGATGGCTTTGGCAAATAAATCATGCATTGCAGCTTCACTGCAGAGCAGTGCTACTTTAACCCTTTTCAGAATTGAAATGCTTTGGAGCTACAATGTGGCATCCTTATCTTGACATTATAAATGTGGCCTTTACACTTAAGGCAGTTTAGCTGGGTTCATTTCTTTGATCTGATTGTACCCAAGTAACTAAATGCTTCCTTACACTGGCGTCTGTCACATCAGTGGCAACATATCATCCGTAACATACAGAGCTTTGACAGTCTATCATATACTATAATACACTTCTAGTTAAACTGTTAATTCTTACAAACTAGAATTATGGTACTTCAGAATGGTTTGAATTAACTACAATCTCCTGGGTACATAACAACTGTGTTTGTGACCCTTTCCCATGACTCTATGTTGTTGTCTTGAGTATTTAGCCAGAAATGACATGTTGTGTTCAAAGTGGCAGGCATCCTTGGCGGATGTCAGGACTAAACGTTATGTATGCATCAAAAGTCAATCTGTACACATGCCTATCATGACAAGTTATAAATAAATTTAAAGAGACAATGTTTTTCCTTTAATGCTTAAGCCACAAATATAACTGCACTGCTCATAAAGATTGCTGCCAATTAGCTGAATGTGTTGTGATTAGATTTGTAGTAATAGAGATATAAAACAGAAGAGATGCATCTGTGGGATGATTCTACTGCAGCTTAAGGCTCACAAATCAAGGTCCAAGATTTTCCTGGCCTTCTGGGGATGTGCTGGGAGGTGGGAGAGCTGGCAAAATGGCGGTTCAAGGTGTCAGAAGGGAAGCCTAGCCTCTTCCCTTTGCCATGGCATATTTTGAAAGGTGGAAATGGCAGTGGCTTAGCTGCCTAGCGACTGGGGGCAGACAATCAATTAAGGTAATAAATTAACCTACACCATATTACTCCCCGCTGGCATTTTACTGGCATCAGAGCAGCCCCCAGCCATATGAAGAGACCGCCAAGTACATTGACGCAGCCTTTCAGTGGCTTTCCGGTTCCTGGGGGGGAGGGGGGTAATGGAGTTCAGGCTGGCCTTCCTTCTAGAGGACTCCATGTCCCACAAAGGGGTCTCTGGTGGCAATGGCCAACCCTGATACCTTTTCTGGAATGTTCATCACTCCGATTATTGGGGCCTGCCTCCCTGGCCCCAGCGCATTAAAAAACATCGACAGCTTTTTGAGTGCACCTCAACATAGAGGTGCTCATTTTCCCTGCAGCCTTAGCAGCAGCCATCTCTATCCGTGGCATTGCCAAAGCTTCCAGAGAGGCAGGGTGCTGTCCTTAATGGAACAGCAGCCTCTTAATTGGCCGCCTCCAGTAAAATCCCCTCCACGGCCGCTTGCCTGCTCAGGATCGGGACCCGCATTTGGCCCTGGTAGTGTGACCCACAATGTGTCAGTGAGATTCCAGCCAATATTGAAGCAGTGTATTTTGACTAAGTAAATAAGGTGTTGCATGAAGGCCAATGAACTGGTAGATTTATTTTCAGAAATGTTGCATGTCCATAATTGAGGTGTAATTTGATATATTTCTTGGAAATGCAATTAATTCCGTAAAGCAACAATACTAAAATACAGGGCAGAATTTTCCCATTGGAGTGCTGGGGTGGACCCAGCACGTCCGCGCGTAAAATGACGCGTGGTGATGTTGGGCGAGCGTCCCGACGTCACCGTGCG
This sequence comes from Cetorhinus maximus, assembly GCF_964194155.1. Lineage (NCBI taxonomy): Eukaryota > Metazoa > Chordata > Chondrichthyes > Lamniformes > Cetorhinidae > Cetorhinus > Cetorhinus maximus. The sequence continues at coordinate 25,452,236 of NC_135879.1, read as the reverse complement.
CCATCGCGATATTTCGTATGGCGGGCACGCGATGATGTCCACTGCGCGCCCGCCATTAATTAATGAGCCACTTAAGGCCCTTGACTCACCAATCAACGCCGATTTTTCAGCACCCGTTCAATTTTCGAGTTGGCGCATGGGCGCAACGGTCAGGCAGGTAGGACACATTTGTGTAAACCTTATCCACGGGCGAGATAAGAGGGCTCATTGGGGTCGTGAGTGTGCTCTCTCAAGTATTGATTTTTCAAAGTTATTGAAACTCGCCTGTGTGGTCTGCAAGACTTCAAAACACATACCAGCTGCTTTGTCTGGACTCTTAACCTTCAGGTCAGCACTCTGCATTGAGGAAACTATTTTGGGCCTGCAGGTTACAGGAAGCCTTCTCATATCCTGGGAATGGGAGCTGAACTCTCCACTGGAGGCACCTCCTCTGAGGAGGAAGGGAGGGCTAGAAGGGGGAGGAGGCCAGGAGTGTACATTCAGCCTTCAGGGGAGCCGTCTTTGGGAGGACAGGCACAGGCACAAGGGGAACAGGGCCAAGAGGTGGACCAAGGTGGAAGGGGCCGCAGGGGATGCCATTATCCTGCTGCCAGGGTATACAGGCGGCAAAGCAGCTATCTCTATATGACTGAGGTGCAGTACCGAAGGAGGCTCCTTCTCTCATGGGAGAAAGTTAACTCTATCTGTCAGACGATTGGCCCTGAGATCTCCCCTAACTGTGCGGGTGGACACCCCATGACAGTGGCTCTAAAGGTCACAGCTGCCCTCAACTTCTATGCCTCTGGCTCCTTGCAGGGGTCGGTGGGTGATCTCTGCGGTGTCTCCTAATCAGCTGTCCACACTTGTGTCAAGCAGGTGACAGACACTCTGTTCATGCGTGCTTTGACCTTTATCCACTTCTGTTGGGACCAGGCAAGCCAGACACAGTGAGCCAGAGGCTTTGTGGCCATTGCTGGCTTCCCCCCATGTCCAGGGTGCAATAGACTGTACGCATGTGGCCATCAAGGCACCAGCAGGTGAGCCCAATGCCTTTGTCAACAGGAAGGGCTTCCACTCCATGAACGTGCAGATAGTGTGTGATCACAGGATGCTGATTCTACAAGTCTGTGCAAGGTACCCAGGCAGCTCCCACGATGCCTACATCCTCAGACACTCCCAGGTGCCGGGTCTCTTCAGTGCTCCAGCCCGGCTGGATGGATGGCTGCTGGGTGACAAGGGCTACCCCCTCAGAAGGTGGCTCATGACGCTTCTCCACCATCCAAGAACAGAAGCTGAGCAGCGCTACAATAGGAGCCATGGCACCACAAGGGCTGTGGTGGAGAGTACCATCAGTCTTCTCAAGATGCGCTTCCGATGCCTGGACTGCTCAGGGGACACACTCCAGTGCCCCCAGATCATGTCTCGGTGATAGCGGTTGCATGCTGCATTCTCCACAATCTTGTGCTGGAAAGGGGGATGCAGTGGACGATGAAGAAGCCGACGTAGTGGCTGTGGCTGTACACATTGAGTCCAGCAGTGAGTCCGAGGATGAGCACACACAGGGAAATGCTGAGGGGGTAGACGCTGACCCGGGCATACTGCAGGGAGGCAGGGACACCCTGGAGGCTTTAATCCAACAAACCTTCGGCTAGCACACCACAGATGGACCTCCAGGACAAGCCTGGGCTGCAGGCTCCATACCCGATACCTAACTGCCAAATCTTCCAGGTTAGGAACAGTAACTAAGGGCCTTGTTAATAAAGCTGAATGCCCCACAAAGCACTCCTAACATTTTTGGAAACCACACACATGCAGAAGAAAAGAGGCACCCTCAGCCATGGTCACTTGTCTGAATTTAATATCACAGGTAAAGAAACTTAATGAAACAAAATGACAAGGGTGGTCCAATTCAAAACAAATCTTAAAGACCTCATCTTGGGCCAACACAAAAGCACCAGTGATAAACCCGTGGTGTGCCTTTGGTGCCTTATGTTTACGTTTCCGGGTGCAACATCTTTGTGCTTCCCCCTCGCTGGGAGTGGCATCTGAGACAGCCTGCTGACTCTGCTGTCCTGTTGGCCTTGATGACCTTGGCGGTTATCCTCTGGTGGATGGAGCCTGTGCTGGCCCTGCCTGGGAGGGAGCTGCTAGTTCCACAACTGGCATCTCCCCAGTCGTCGCAGCCTCATTGGATGCTACGGTTACTGGGGGAGGGGTGGAGGAGCTGCCGCCCTCATCCGGAGCGCCCTGAGAGGAGCCCACAGAGACAACAGGCAGCTGCTGTGCCGATGTGATGTCGCTTCAGACCTCCCTGCTCACCATGGATGGATGGGTACTGAGCTGGGAAACTTGGTGCCCACACCATCTCCCACACTGGCATTGACCAGCTGAGGTCAATGCCGATGTGAGGGCTTGCTGGCCAGAGCGCATCCCCAGGAAGCCCTGATGGGTCTCCTGAAGGAGTCTCTCCACGAGAGTCGCCACTGTCTCCATGGAGGACGCCTGGCGCTCGGACATGTGGCTCATTGCTTTGGCAATCGTCCGCGTAGACTCCTCCACCACTGAGACCAAGCCAAGCATATCCTCATGTTTCTCCCCCAGATGCTCCCACACACCCGGCCGCATTTCCTGCAGCTGCTGCGTTGCGGACGGCTCCAGAGGCAAAATCATCAGGCACTAACTGAGCATGTGCCTGGTCCCCTGCAGTCCTCCAACTGCTGGCACCATGGGCACTCTCTATCGTAGCCAACTCCTCCAGCAACTGTGAAGTGCCCTGACCGCTGTGCCCCGGGACACTGGCCGATGTTCTAACTCCCACTGAGGTGCTAGTATCTGCGCTGGTGTCTGCCTGGCAGAGATGGTGTGACGCTGGTGAGACTTCAGGGCCCTCAGATATGAGTGGGGGCCTCTGCTGCTCCTCCTCCCAGCCCTGCTCCACTGATGCTGAAAGGAAGAACAAGGACATTGGATCAGTTAACGTGGAGACAATGACAAAGTGCATCCCTGTCCCCTGGATCATTATGTGCTCATCCTTCCATAAGCAATGGTCAAACCATATTGCAAAATTAAATCACTGAACATTCAGCAGTGCTATGGCTGTTGGGAGAACAATGCTGACCTCACTGCTGGGTGTACACACCTGGCTATGGCACCCCAGCCTCACCGACACCAGTGGACCTGGGCGCTTGGCCCCTCTCCAAATCCAGGGCCTCCTGCTCAAACCAACCGAGAATGGCTAACTGCGCCTGGCCACCGCCAGTCCTCGCACGCTCTGCAACATTATGTGCATTCTTTTCCTGAAAATGAGAGAAGAGCTTTGATTTGTGCAAATTGTACATGGGCTCTCTTCGCCCACAGCCCACCCCAACCAGCATGGGACATATCAGGGCTCCAGTGCCTCCTCACTCCGCTGCTGCCAAACACTCACACAAAGCTGCCAGGCCTGTTCCCCTCCCCACCCACCCTTGGCCACATGCTGCCTACATCACATTAGGCACCACACAGTATATCCTTCCATAGCAAGGAAGCGCAAGCACGTGGAGCACAGAGGGCAGCAGATGGTTCGTTGCCACGCCACCTTGAAGCTCCTCTCCCAGCATCTCATCACCCTGACTTGGACATGTCCTGCAGTTCGGGCACTGCGACTAAGTGCAGCTTATCCAAGTTGCCCCCAAAACAGTCATGTGGGTCTCAGTGTACCACATGCTGCAGGCGCAGAACCCATCTCTTCACCACCCTCTCAGGCTGACCTCGGCATGGGCAATATCTGCTGGCCCACCCAGCGAAGGACACATGCTGTCAATGATTCAATGCAGTCACTACACTCAGACTTGGTGGAGGGTGGGCAGCAGGGGGGAAAGCTGACCTGCTGGGTTAAGTGGCCAATGCCAACATTATCCTCACATTTCCAGAGTGCAACAAGTCGTTGGAGTACTTGCAACATTGGATCCAGGTGTGCCGCACCATGTTGCGGGAGCTCACCACCTCCGCCACCTCCTCCCAGGCATGTGTGGTCATGTGGGGGGACCTTCTCCTCCCGTCCTGGGGAACTACCACCTCCTGCTGTGCTGCCACCTCCTCGAGGAGGGCAGCAAAGCAGTCATTGGAAAAACAAGGGGCACACTGGCCCCCCTGCCCTACCCTCCGGCCTGGCCTGCTCCGATGGCTTACCCTCCAGACTTGCGTCACCTCCATTGCCCCTCTGCAGAGCCCTTCACCCAGCCTTTGCGAGCAGCCTTTCAAAGGCTATCAGGCCTTCCTTTATACAGGCCGCCGGGCCACCATTGGACCCGGCAGGCTGAGCGCGCCCACCGCCGCCCGCCCACTCCCGCTATGCACGGGAGTCGTGAAGTACGCTGGGCGGGCCTTAATTGGCCTGCCCACGTTAAATGGTGGTGCGGACCTGATCGCGAGTGGCAATCTGGACGGTGCCCGCCCACACCCGCTCCCGCTCCCACCCCTCCTGCCATCAGTAAATTCTGCCCATAACATTTATTGTCCATTTTTTATTGTTGTTAAATGCATCAAGTCTGCATTAGGATTCTCCCAATTTGAAAACAGCCATTCGCACCATTTCTTTGTGGATTCCAATGGTCTTCCACTGAAACTACAGTAAGGATTAGGACAAACCACACACAATTTTCAGGCCAGGAGTTTTTATTTTATCCTCATATTTACATTTTATTTTCTCCTCCCTGTAAGCATCCCATTGCTCATAACCATCGATCAGCTGAGAAGGTGCAAAAGAAATTTTACTTCCAAGACTCTGCAGTAGGAACTCTTAATCCAACCAATAAGAGATGCGCAAGAGTGACCAGTGGTCAATATATCTTCCTCCCCTTTGTTGCACCAATTCACAGCTTTTGCACAACAAGTCTAAAATCTGGAAGAGTGATAAGTCAGTAAACCATGAATAATTTTCAATATAAAATCACATACAAGTGATGGCAGTTTATATCATTGCACTGCCTGTATGTAAACAAATGAGAAAATATTTGTCAAATACTTTTCTTTGCACTGGAATTGTTCCTTAAAGAATAAAACTCTTACTGCAGTTAGCAAAAAGATAATTAAACCATTATTGGGCAAGTTGTTTGCAGTCACACATTAGAGGCAGAAGCTTTGATGAGACCAGTGCATAACATGTTTTATTTAAAAGGTTTCTTCATCGCTCAAATCCTATAGGATAAATTATAAGTACAGTAGAGTAGCAGTTAAAAAAGGAGAGCAGAGAACAACAGTTTAGATTGCCCCTATCACACAGAAGTGTTCATTACCATCCTTGCAGAAACAGATTTATTCCAAGCTACAATACTTCACTCTCGCAAGGTGAGAATGGATATTTATGGCATCAAACATCCCATTCTAATTTCTAACGCAGCAATGTGGAATCTGTCAGTCCCCAGCACTTTTGGACTATAAATCACCATATCAGCATAAAGTGATGAATTTGTTTTGTTAAAGCCTTGACGTGGAGGGGGAAAATGTCCTGTTTCCTAGTAATAAATCACATCAAACAGAATGGGTTTTGTGATTTTTTTTTTTTTGCAGCTGAGCAATAACATTTAGATAAGTGCATTATTAAACAAGAGATGCTTGCTCAGACATTATAAAGGTTTAACTTTTTTGTGATCAGATTCTAGCAGCTGAATATTATGCTCCCAAAATGGGAGCGATTTCCCCAAAAGGGAACATAATATTAGGTGTGATGATGATGGGTAGCGTTTCTGGCATCATCACACCCGATTTGAATAATACATTATGTGGGCGGGGTCAAAAGTCAGAAACCCGCCCGCCTTATGTATATGTTAATACGCCTTCAGAGTGAGAATCATGCCATGTGGAATCTGTTTCTTGGTGGGTCAGCTTGTTTGGGCGGGTTTAAAAGCTACAGCTGAGGCCAGAGTCTCAGCTAGCAGTTAGTTCTTCATTGGCTGCAGGGAGTACTCATTTGGACGAGTAGACTATCTACTTTGATATCAATTAAGGTAGAGGCCTTTTCTCTGCTGCAGAATGCTCTGCTGAGTGCTGGATCTTGGTCCTGCCTATCTCCCAGGTCTATAAAGTCCCTGAGACAGATGGGCATTGTGGTCTCTGTGGGAGACATCACCTCCAGCGAGCAGGAGAGGAGGATGAGAAGGAGGAGAGTGAGAGGAAGAAGGGCAGAGTGGGAGGTCCAGGATGCACTGCATGAAGGTGGCAAAATAGCACCAGACCCAGAGGATCAAGTGGCACTCAGAGACACTCAGCGGAGGCGCAGATGGTGTTATGCAGCCCCTATGGTCCACAGGCAGAGATTGAGCTATCCGCAATTGTCCGAGACTCAATGCAGAAGACTCAGGCTATCAAGAGCCACTGTCACGTCACTCTGTGGCATGCCCACAGGGGAGGTCTCCTCCAGCTTTGTAGGGGGTGGGGGGGGCACTTGTGCCAGTTGATTTGATTTGAAGGGGCCAGTCGCACTCAATTCCTTTGCGACTGGCTCCTCCCAGGCAGCTTGTGAAGACCTCAGTGACATCACACAGCCTGCTGCACAGCACAACATCAAAGTTTTCACTGATACAAAGTTCCAAAAGTCAGGGAATTAAATCTCCTTCACACAGGATGTCCAGAATCAACTGAACAGAGCCTGAGGATTTGCAGGGATTGCAGGATGCAGCTAGAGAGCCATTGACAGTACTCACGTCACTATAAAGATTCCTGCTGGACAGCCCTGCACCTTCATCAACAGGAAGGGCTTCCACTCACTGAATGAGCAGGTTGTCTGGTTGGTGGATCATGCAGGTATGCACCAGGTACCTGGGAAGCAGCGATGACTCCTTCATCCTTTGGCACTCACAGGACTCGGGACTTCCAGGTTTGGCAATTCCCCACCTGTACGGGCTCTCTCATGGATGTTGTGAGCTTGCTTCTCCTGAAAAGATTTGCAAGAGTGCATTCATTAACAATTTCAATTAACCTTTAGGAGCACCTCCAAACCATTCTCAGCTCAGTGAGTGCCAGCCTGGATGCCATGCTCATGCATCATATGCTCTTCCTGCAAATCCCCCACCCTATAATTAGACCATTGCTTGAAATGCACAATGACAATGTTGAGGACAGCTGTGTCCTTGTTGAATAATGCTGCTGTTGAAAAGCAGCTATACTCAATTCCCTCCTGAATTTGTGAGCGCGCCCTGTAGCACACTGGCCCAAGATTGGTCTTACTGAGGCTATGCTCACCCTGCCCGACCTCATTGGGTCATTGAGCATTTCCTGGCATTGAAACCAACTCCTTCTGACCAAGTTGACACTGTTGACCACCTCGACCACCTCCTCCCATGCTGCTCATTTCTGACTGGGCTTCCTCCTCTTGCCTGGGGTTGGTATCAGCTGTTTGGTCTGAACTGCACACAGGAGGGTTCTGATTGAGCCCTTGCTGAATCCAGGGCCTGGTTTGGCCCTTCTAGCTTCTCCCCTCACTCCTATGGCGCTGGCATCTCTGGATGGAAAATGTAACAACTGTACCATTCATACATGCAAAGACATGGGACATTTTCTGAGGTTTAAAAATTATGCCAGCTAGGTAGAGTGCCAAGGCTGGGAGACAGAACTCCAAATTAAATTCTCTCACCTTACAGGCCTGCAAACTGCACAAATACAAGATTTCCAGAGAGGCTTCACACTACCTGCATCAGCTAGGTCCCCCGACACTGTCCCGTGACAAGGGGGTCTTCAAAGGACTGGCCATGACTTTGTTCTGGGTCACAGACAATGGCCTCGGAGACTGAAACCCCACCCTCCGGCACTCATCAGGCGGAATGAATGCCCCAGACCCGCCCTTCATCTTAATGGGGTCCAATTACCATACTATCGGGCGTGTTCCGAAGGCGGGCCCAGATGTTGAAACACCGCCGACTTGCAGGGACAGCATACCCCCCCACCTTGGCACATCAGCATACTATTCCATCCCAGGCATGCAAACAGTCTGAGATTCAAGAAAAGTCATCCATAGCACTGGGTTCAGTGTAATGTTAAACTGTCCAGTGCATAAAAGCAAACTATATTCATGGCCATCTCATTACTAGTTTATCCTAATCTAAAAGAAGAAGAAAGATTTGCTATTATATAGTGTCTTAACCATCTCTCATACACATCTGAAATTGCTCCAAGTAAAATTAATTGTTTTGAAATGCAGTGACAGTTGGAGTTGTAGGGAAATGGAAGCCATTTTGTATATGGCAATGTTGTCAACTTTGGCTCAGTAGATGGTGCTCTTGCGTCTGAGTCAGGACGTTCTGAGCTCAAGACCCAGCTCAGGGACTTGAACACCTAATCTGGGTTGATACTTCCCTGCAATACTGAGGGACTCATGGAGCTATTGCCTTAGGTGAGGTATTAAAACAAGATCCTTTCTCTAATATGGACTTAAATGGTCCCATATCACCATTTGTAGAACAGCAAGAGAGTTCTCCCAGTGTCCAAGCCAACATTTAGCCCTCAGCACCAAAATCAGATTATCTGGTCATGTATGTTATTGCTTTTTGTGGGACTTTAATTGAATCAAAATGGCTGCTGTATTTTGCTTCATTATAACAATGATGACACTTCAAAAGCACTCAAATGGCTAGGAAGCACTTTTGGACATCTTGAGGTTGTGAAAGATGCTATAGAATTTCAAGTTCCCAAACATCAATGAAATGTTAATTTGTTCTTGGTGTTGTTGATTAAGGAGAGTTCCAAGACACTGGGGAATCTCTTATTTCAGTACTGCCATGGAATCTTAATGCTCTTTAATGAGTCATCACAAAAGGCAACAGCCAAGAAACTTACAATTAACATCTCATCCTCAAATAATGCAGTATTCCCTCACTACTGATCAGCCTATTTATTGCTTACATCCTGGATTGAAGCCTGAAACCACAATTATCTGAGTCAGAAGTACGACCCAGTGAGCCACACCAAAACATTTTGGAGACTGGTATTCTTTGTACTCACCCAAATAAAAAAAATCTTTCCTGGAAAATGGAACACTTTCCGATTTTTTTTGGCATTCAGTACCAGCATCCAGAACTTTGAAGTTAGGTGAATTGAGGATTAGATTCAGATGAAAGCTCACTCTACTCTGCTTTGACAATGTGCCTCAGTCCCGACTTTACAGGAACACTCCTTACTATGCTATTTTTTCCTATTTCCCACATCAGTTATCTTTTAAGGCACCTTTAATTGGCCGTCAATTCTTGCCAAGTTAAAGTCAATTTTGTGCAGAGGATCCATGACAATTAATAAATGGGTTTGGTCTCTTCAGCTTAGGGCCCATACGCAAGAAACTTTTATCAGTCTAGGCTGGAGCTGGATCCAGATCCCAGAAGTGATCAGAATGAAATGCAGACTATTGAAGGGATATGGGTGCAAAGAAACAATTGTAGATTTGGTTGCTAATTTAATATTGTGCTACTTTGTCACTGATCTTTGTGGATGTCCACACTCAGGGGTATATCACTGCAAAATTATTGAATTAATATCAACAGTGGACTATCAGGAAGCACGATTATTTGTTTTATCAGGAAGAGTTGCTATATATTGTAAACGATAATTTGCAATTATTTGGTGCAGGTGAGTAAAAGGTATCATTCGGATGCTGAACAAGGCAGAAAATGGGTGCTAAGAATGCTGAGAAGAAATCTGGGTATTAGGCTACGAAATGCAATATCAAAATGAAATGTTTTAGGTGAATTTGGAGATAGGGAGAGAGGCAGCAAAGAAACATGGTTATAGGAGAGAATTGCATAGGGCAAGATTTCTCAAACTGGGACTTGTGGACCCCTAAGGATCTGTAGGAACTTTGCAGGTGGTCCAAATGCAAGCCAGCTTTACAAGTAGACAACTGCACAGGGAGCGGTGGTCAAGAGAATTCAAATGAGCAGCGACCAGAGATGTGATCTTCTCCCTACACACCCATGCTCATACTCTCCCTCTGTTCCACTATTGCACTGCTCCCCACCTCTGCTTCCCTGGTGCTTTTTCTGTTGTTTTCTCTGTGTTTTGCCTCCTCCAAGCTCCTCCGTGTGCTGCCCTGCCTGAGCTCCTGCTCTCTCGTGCTCCTCTGGGCAAGGATAGACAGACTCTGCCATGAGTAACAGGCACACCCATCTCACTGATACCTGTAAGTAAATACTTTGCATGCAAAACTTCCATATGTTGAGTATTATGTAGCATTAAAATTTAGATGTTGGGGGGCGCATGATTACTAATCCATTTGAAGTGTAGTCCTTCAACCAAAAAAGATTTGAGAACCACTGCTAAAGGCTACATGTTTAGTGCCAGAATGTTAGGCCTGTAATGCTGGAACAGTGAAAGCTCAATCAGACAAGTGGAGGGTTTGGCAGGGCTTGAGAAGACCACTTTGATAGGACGGAATGAAGATATGTAGAGACATGAAGACCAGGACATTATTAAGTATGGAAATAATGAATAGGATGAATAGTTATGACTACAAGGCAGAAATCCTAAGGTGACTATCCCCTTGATTTAATGGACAAGTATGGACAAGTGTGTTATTGAGTTACATAGCGCAGGGAGCTTTCAGATTCAATCTGATCTCAGATGGATTGGCAGAAAGGGCAGTATAACTGACCTCAATTACGCTGGGTTAGAGCCAGAGGAAAGGAATTCAGCCAAGGTTCTATTCCTGACTGCTATCTAGTGACCCTCTGCTATAAAGTGCCTATATACGAATGTTGGATGACAATAGGCTTTGATGACACCACAGTGAAATAACTTCCAGAATCTCACTGTCAAGTTCACACATAAACAGCAATATTTTGGTGAGGGCTTGAGAAGCTACCAGTTAGCATGGGATTGCATCCAGCTTCAGATAAGGATATGAGAAAAGACTTATTAAAAAATGGGTGTGGAGCAAGTATCTATTATTGATAATATAAGTTCAATATTGCTTATATTTGTTTGTGCTACTATTTTTATTCAAGGTCCTAGCCCTGAGGTAAAGAGTCAATGCACACACTTTCATCTCAGCAATTGTATTAGTGTATGGTTTCCTATTTCAATTTGGTGAACAGAAATATCTCTCTTCACCACTGACAGAGATAAAGGTAGATTGAAAAATGCTGAATGCTCTTGTTTTGCTACAAAAAAGTGCTACGGCTTTGGCTTGACCATTTTTCTATTCCCTGGCGGGATTTTCCGTGATGTACTGACAGCTGAAAGCAGAGTGCAATGGTGTTTATGTGATAGCTGAGGAAGCGTGGATAAGTGATGAGTGCTCCTTCTGGGTCACTGCATTCCTGCGAGTCACTACTAGCCTGTGATTTACCTTCATCATGTTTCCTCATTATCCCCCTCCCTCCCTCAAGACCTACCTGAAGGCCACTGCTGGTGCCTCGAGGCAGGTGGTTCAAAATTAATCCTTCAGAAAGAGGTGAACAGCCTCTGGAGGGGCCACAGGGTATGGAAATCAAAGTATTTAAACCAGCGCTGGGGCCTAATTTAGAGCAATCCTCAGGCTTCTCAGTTCAAACACCATCACTAATTTCTAACCCCCATACCGGTTTCGCTGAAGTTACAGCATGACTCCCAAAGAAATTCACCCCTTACATCTTTGCCACATTTCTGGGTTTTCAGATGGCTTTTCCACAGAAAGGATTTGGAGAAAGAATTAATTTTAACTCTGGGGATGGCAAAAACAATGTGCAATCTCATAATTCTTTATTTTTAAAGATGTGGCTCCTAAATGAAAGGTGCTTAACATACTAATCTGAAATTGCTTCTCCCAAAGCCTAAATAATATGTGACTTGTCAGCTTGCTTGAAGGGTTGGTATCATATGCCCAGTAAAGGCATGCTCTATCCATAACTTTTAAAACATGAACTTTTGAAATCTTCCAGAACTAACTTTTCCTTTAAAAATGGCCATTAAAACGCTGTAAATGGTGACCTCGAGGGCCATCTGACCTGATCTGTGGATTCAGACTTGCAAGCTGTCTCAAAAGGACACACCCCAAACTTAGAAGTGGCAATACCCACATCCTGAGATCATCAAGAAGAGATTTCCTGACTTGAATGCAACAAAAGGCAGTGATTGTCCCAGGTGCCAGGGTGAATGTCTGCAAACAAAGACCCAGGTTGTGACTCATTAACTTAAGCCTAACACCACATTTGGAAGGGGGCTGTGGAGGACCTTTAAGGTTGCCATGTTGGTCACCGTTTCAAAAAATCAGCTTTAAGTGCCATCTGTACAACACAGAGCAACAACTGCAAAGAGAGCAACAGAAAGGGCAGCAGTGTCGACACCTTGAAGAACTGGAGACTGCAAAATGATAAGATCTCTAAGCCTGTTCCATTTTAAGTCTAACAGTATAAAAAACCGATGTCCTGATATTAAAACTACAAGTAACTAACTTTGTGACCTGCTAAAAATCCATCTCTTTGAGGGAATCCTGCAGTAATCTTGATATTTGATTCTGGCTACTGAATCCACATAGACTATCCTTCAAGAGTGAAAACTCCTTCTTCACCAGGCCTGCAAACCATGTTTTTCCTAAGATAAGCCAATCACGTGAATTACAAACTATTCTTTTGTTTATAACTTATAGAAATGCACTATTCTCTTTATCTGTATTTTCCTTGTGTGTTGTGTGTGTGTGTGGTAAGTGAATGACATAATGTTAGATTTTTGGGGTGAACATGTGAATAAGTAATCTTCTTTATTTAAACCTGTGAAAAGCTGGCTGCTGGTCATTAAAATTGTCCATACACTCAGGGGTTAAGAAGCACAAACATCTTCCTTTTCAAAAACACACTGATTACAAACAGTAAGGGAAAGCAACAGGGGTTTCAGTTCTCCCTCATCCCTGTTTGTAACAGTTGGAAAGACATTTCTCATCATTGCAATGGAAAACTCTTTGATTACTGTTGACCTGAGAGGAAAAGTCTCCTAACACAGAGAGGGATTTTAAGAATAGGATACAGACACTGAGGTAGGCTGCGAGGATTTGGAAACAGAATACTGCACAGACAGACAGAAAGAGGCTTAAAAAGACACGAGAGTGAAAGTAGCATATTTTTGCCTTGGACTGCAATATTGCATGCCCTGGGATTATTCTACTCTCCAGCTTTTGGCAAATTTGGCAAATTGTGCCAATTCAACAATATGACTCTGACCATACCTGTTGCTGCATCATTACCTGTGACTGTGAAGCAATTCCCGATTCAAACCAAACAAATCTTAACTTGACAAAAACAAAAATACCTGGAAAAACTCAGCAGGTCTGGCAGCATCTGTGGAGAGGAGCACAGTTAACGTTTCAAGTCCGAATGACCCTTCAACAGAACTAAGTAAAAATAGAAAAGAGTTGAAATATAAGTTGGTTTAAGGGAGTGGGGGTGCGGGGATGGGACAAGAAGAGCTGGATAGAGGGCCAGTGATAGGTGGAGATAACCAAAAGATGTCACAGACAAAAGGTCAAAGAGGTGTTGAAGGTGGTGATATTATCTAAAAGAATGTGCTAATTAAGGGTAGAAAGCAGGACGAGCAAGGTACAGATAGCCCTAGTGGGGGTGGGGCGGGGGAAAGGGATTGAAATAGGCTAAAAGGTAGAGATAAAACAATGGATGGAAATACATTTAAAAATAATGGAAGTAGGTGGGAAAAGAAAAATCTATATAAATTATTGGAAAAAACAAAAAGGAGGGGGAAAATCGGAAAGGGGGTGGGGATGGAGGAGAGAGTTCATGATCTAAAATTGTTGAACTCAACATTCAGACCAGAAGGCTGTAAAGTGCCTAGTTGGAAGATGAGGTGCTGTTCCTCCAGTTTGCGTTGAGCTTCACTGGAGCAATGCAGCAAGCCAAGGACGGACATGTGGGCATGAGAGCAGGGTGGAGTGTTGAAATGGCATTTCTCTCTTGGTGTTTGACAAGGTGTTTACTAAAACCCGCTTTCAGAGCCATATTTCCTTTCTCAGTGACTGTCTCCGTCTCCGACTTACCCCACGTGGTTTTCAACTAAAGTTCCATCCCTCATGTTTCGAGCCCACCCAGGATTACAGGTATCTCCGGAACATACAACGCTCCTCGGACTGCTGTTCTCGTCGCATTCTGAGATCCACACTCAGTGCCATGTGCCACCATATGAACACACTCGACCTCTCCCTCCAGCAACTCCACCGCACCCTTTTTCAAAGCTGCGCATGCCCCCAGTTTCATTTTATTCTTCGTCTCATCCGATGCCTCAACAAGAAACGTTGTCTCTTTTTTTTCAGGTGCTAAGGAACGCAAGCTCCAACAACTCATCGACACCAACACCCATCCAGGACCCTCCACCCCTGCCTGTCCCTCTGTCTCCACCCCATTTTCCAATCCCAGCCCCGGCCGTGTATTCACCATATCCCCTGACCTTCCCCTCTCTGACGCTGAACGTTCAGTGCTCAGCAAAGGACTTAGTTTCATACCCTTACGCCCTCATCTCAATGAATTTCGGGCTCGGCACGATGCTGAACTCTTCTTCCGCTGCCTTCGTCTCCGTGCTCACTTCTTTGGGCAGGAGTCCTTTCCCCGTTCAACGGATCCTTTTACCCACCTCCAATATTCTCCCTCCACCTGGACCCCTCCCTCTGGATTCTTACCTTCTCTTGATCTTTTCATTGATAACTGTCGGTGTGACATTAGTCGTCTCAATTTCTCTGCTCCTCTCACCCATTCTAATCTGTCTCTCTCTGAACTTGCTGCACTCCATTCTCTCAGGTCCAACCCTGACATTGTCATCAAACCCGCTGACAAGCGTGGTGCTGTTGTTGTCTGGCGCACTGACCTCTACCTCGCAGAGGCTGAGCGTCAACACGCAGACACTTCCTCCTACCTCTCCCTGGACTATGACGCCACCACTGAACATCAAGCCATTGTTTCCAGGACTGTTACTGAGTTACTGACCTCATCTCCTCTGGAGATCTTCCTTCCACAGCTTCCAACCTGATAGTCTCCCAACCTCGGACGGCCCACTTCTACCTTCTACCCAAAATCCTCAAACAGGACTGTCCCGGCAAACCGATCGTGTCAGCCTGTTCCTGCCCTGCGGAACTAATTTCTTGCTATTTTGACTCCATTCTCTCTCCCCTTGTCCAGTCCCTTCCCACCTACATCTGTGATTCCTCTGACACCCTACATCATGTCAATAATTTCCTTTTCCCTGGCCCCAACCGCCTCCTCTTCACCATGGACGTCCAATCCCTCTACACCTCCATCCCCCACCAGGATGGTCTGATGGCTCTCCACTTCTTCCTCGAATAGAGGCCCGAACAATCCCCATCCACCACTACTCTCCTCCGTCTGGCTGAACTTGTTCTCACACTGAACAATTTCTCCTTAAACTCCTCTCACTTCCTCCAAATAAAAGGTGTGGCTATGGGTACCCGCATGGGCCCCAGCGATGCCTGTCTCTTTATGGGGTATGTGGAACATTCCTTGTTCCAGTCCTACTCCGGCCCCCTCCCACAACTTTTTCTCCGGTACATCGATGATTACTTCGGTGCTGCTTCATGCTCTCGTCTGGACCTGAAAAAATTTATTAATTTTGCTTCCAATTTCCACCCCTCCATCATTTTCACATGGTCCATCTCTGACACTTCCCTTCCCTTCCTTGACCTCTCTGTCTCAATTTCTGGTGATAGAATGTCCACCAATATCCATTACAAGCCTACCGACTCCTACAGCTACCTCGACTACAGCTCCTCACACCCCGCTTCCTGTAAGGACTCCATCCCATTCTCTCAGTTCCTTCGCCTCCGTCACAACTGTTCTGATGATGCCACTTTCAAAAACCTCTGACATGTCTTCCTTCTTCCTTAACCGAGGTTTTCCACCCACGGTGGTTGACAGGGCCCACAACTGTGTCCGGCCCATCTCCCGCGCATCCGTCCTCACACCTTCTTCTCCCTCCCAGAAACATGATAGGGTCCCCCTCACTTATCACCCCACCAGCCTCTGCATTCAAAGGATCATCCTCTGCCATTTCCGCCAACTCCAGCATGATGCCACCACCAAACACATCTTCCCTTCACCCACCCCGGGTGGCATTCCGCAGGGATCGTTCCCTCCGGGACACCCTGATCCACTCCTCCATCACCCCCTACACCTCAACCCCCTCCCACGGCACCTTCCCATGCAACCGCAGAAGATGCAACACCTGCCCCTTCACTTCCTCTCTCCTCACCGTCCAAGGGCCCAAACACTCCTTTCAAGTGAAGCAGCATTTCACTTGCATTTCCCCTAACTTAGTCTACTGCATTCGTTGCTCCCAATGCGGTTTCCTCTACATTGGAGAGACCAAACGCAGACTGGGTGACTGCTTTGAAGAACACCTTCGGTCTGTCCGCAAGCATTACCCAGACCTCCCTGTCGCTTGCCATTTCAACACTCCACCCTGTTCTCATGCCCACATGTCCGTCCTTGGCTTGCTGCATTGTTCCAGTGAAGCTCAACGCAAACTGGAGGAACAGCACCTCATCTTCCGACTAGGCACTTTACAGCCTTCCGGACTGAATATTGAGTTCAACAATTTAAGATCATGAACTCTCTCCTCCATCCCCACCCCCTTTCCAATTTCCCCCCTCCTTTTTGTTTTTTCCAATAATTTATATAAATTTTTCTTTTCCCACCTACCTCCATTATTTTTAAGTGTATTTCCATCCATTGTTTTATCTCTACCTTTTAGCCTACTTCGATCCCTTCCCCCCGCCCCACCCCCACTAGGGCTATCTGTACCTTGCTCGTCCTGCTTTCTACCCTTAATTAGCACATTCCTTAGATAATATCACCACCTTCAACACCTCTTTGACCTTTTGTCTGTGACATCTTTTGGTTATATCCACCTATCACTGGCCCTCTATCCAGCTCTACTTGTCTCACCCCCACCCCCTACCCCCAACCCCCTTAAACCAACTCATATTTCACCTGTTTTCTATTTTTACTTAGTTCTGTCGAAGGGTCATTCGGACTTGAAACATTAACTGTGCTCCTCTCCACAGATGCTGCCAGACCTGCTGCGTTTTTCCAGGTATTTTTCTTTTTGTTTTGGATTTCCAGCATCCGCAGTTTTTTGCTTTTATTTTTGCTTAAATCTTAACTTGATCTGTCTTCAAAGAGATTGAAGCGATACATGTGAAAGACACAAATATCTTGTCCAGATCACAAAGAGATGCTATTATTGCATCGCAGGGTTATGCTATCATACAAGTGGATATAAAAGCAACGTAAGTCAACTGTCATAAGGGCAAGATGCGGAACACTTAAGGGAGCAGCTATCACCCTGAACCTGAGAAAGTAACGTAATTAGACTCAGTTTATCACAATGGCTTATAAATGCTGGTAAACAGCACTTCAGTTGCTAACCAGCCTATACCAAAAATATCCAAAATGTCAGGCGGGAAGCTTGCGCACAATTCTGGTCAGAAGTACACCATCACCATGTTGGTGGAGGTACTGATGGAAACAGTAGGATTGTGCAGTGCCAGCATTCAAAGTAAAGCATGTAAATCAGAGTCCGGTGCTTCTTGCAGGACCGGTACTCAATTTTCCACCACCCCTGCAGAACTTCATTTGCTACCTGCTGATCTTGCTCGACATGGTACTAATTGGCTAAAAGGCCTCCTCACCAATGCTATTTAAAGAGATGATGCAGTACTTACAGGTTAGTTGCTTGTTGATCATTTCGGGTTTTTTAATGTCTTGAGTCTATGAGTTCACTAGTCAAGTAAACTTGAAGTGCACGCCTTCATATACACCTGTTAGCTGATGCTCGCTATCAATAATGGAGACCGACATAAGAACAAACTGTGATTGTTTATTGCAACAGAAGGCAGAGCACTAAATCCTTGTGTGCTCCCACATCCACCTCCAGCTCTAGACTGACACTCAACCAGTAGCCCAAGGTGTATAGCGATTGATCAGTACTGTCACATGGTCAGTCCACTTGCATTCTCTTAAAGGTACATGGTACTCCACTTTATAACTTCCCTCCCCCTTTGCTTAAAAAATACAGTTCACAAACTTAATAACATGTGAACTATTTACAGTAATAACTATTTACAAATCAAGTCTCTCATAGGCTTTCTTGGACATGGTGAGCATCGCAGTTCAACAACCTTGTTTTTCCAAGGCTTCCTTTTCAGGGGACAGTTGTCCACTACGGTCTTGAGTGGATGATTTCACCATCTTCCACGTGCAGTCGTGTTCAGTCCTGCTGCCCCTCCCCTCCAAGCTGAAACAGATAAAGGGCAACAAACACAAAGCAACACAGAGAGAAAAGAAAATTGTTTTTCTCTTTGAGGATTGTCAATAATTCCTCTTTTTCTTCCTGTATGTCCTTTTCTTGATAGCATTGATCCATATCTTGACCTCTTTAATTTCGCTATTGGCTAGACTAGACTCAGGTGCAAGCTGAACGTGAGTGAGCTCAAAAGCTGGGTTTTCGGACAGTTCTTCTAAGAATTCAGGGCCTTTTAGTTTTAAAACTTCAGGGCTTTTACGCAGCTGCTGCTTCAGTTCTTTCAATTCTTCCCTATTCTCGTTAACAGTTTCCTGGAGAATCTCATATTGTTGCCCTTTCTCAATTAATCCGTGCCTTAACTTGGCCAGAGACAGGTTTAACTCTTCCTTTTCTTTTTCATACCTTTTTAGTGGCACAAATTGGGAGCTGATTGAATTTTGTAGTGCACAAAAGTCCTTTAATAGGTTTTCCTTCCCTTTTCGAAAGGTGCTGACTTCAGCTTGAACTCTGTCCAGGTGTAACATTTCTATGGACTTCTCCCATTGGGTCTTTGCACCCTCATTTTTTCCTGCAGTAATGCTTCTGGTTTCCAATAAGGAACTTAGCGGGCCATCAAGGTTTATCTCTTCCAGCCAGTTCCTTCTGAGGAGACTTGATCCCCTGCCTTGACATTATAAATAAGAGTAATTTTGCAGACTGTTACTCATACTGTACCTTGACTTGACATATCCCTTTCAGTCTTATTTCTTCACCCGTGTATGTTTTCAGTTTAGTGTCTGAAATTTCCAATCTTAAAGGGTGGGTTCCTTCATTCAAGTATCTGAATGTGTGTTCTCCAATGGCAGACATCAACACTCCAGTATCAACTTCCAACTTAATGGGTTGTCCATTGACTATAATGGCTTCTTGAATTGGCTCGGTTCTACCCACTTTCAGGTCATATAATGAATGGATGTCTGATTCTATTTCTTTTGGTTCTTCCATGAGACACATGTAATGATTTCTTCCTTTGTCTTCAAAATGCTGTCTCAGTCTATCTCTGCAGTGCTGCCGTATGTGACCATAGCGGTGGCAGAAAAAGTATTCGCCTTATTTGAATTGTCAATCACCTGCTGGATGCCTGCATGCATTTCTCTCATTCATTTTGTGGGTTTTCACAGCAGTACTGCTGTTTTTTTACTGATCTGTACATAGGGGGCAATTCCCACCTTTCTGTAGGGTCCGAGGTTTTCACGCCTTTTGTAGCCGATCTGTCCCGCCCTACCAGATGGATAGCTTCTGAATTTCTAACAGCACTCTCCATAGCTGTGGCTAATTCTAATTGAAGTCTAGGTTAGCTTCGGCTAGCAAGCAGTTTTGAATAGTACCATCTCCAATCCCGCATATCAGTTGGTCTCTCAACATCTCACTAATGGACGTTCCAAATTTACAATGTTTAGTTAATGCCTTTAAAATGGCAACATAGTTGGCTATTATCTCCCCGGAAGCCTATTACTTGAATTGAACTTGAAGCACTGCATAGTGACTGAGGGCTTTGGATTCAGGTGGGTTTGTACAATTTTTATTAACTCGTTGAAAGTCTTCGAGTCGGGGGTGTTAGGTGACATGAGGCTGTGGATCAGCCCGTACATTTTGCTCCTGCATGTGGACAAAAGAATCATCCTCTTCTTTTGCTCCACTGTGATGTTGTTAGCGGTTAAAAAAAATGCTAGGTGTTCGACATACTGGGAGCAGTCATCTGAAATGGGGTCGACTGGATTGACATGCCTGAACTGTGCCATCGTGAATGACTGCAAAGGGACTGCGCTTCTGAAAGACTTTCCAGGTAATGACGAATTCAAGTGTTTGGCTTACTGCGGCTTTCTTGACTGCTGTCTATTTTATAACTTAAGTACAGGTTCTCTTTCTAATGTTTTGCTCACCCATCTTGTGGATTCTCACCCAGGGTGCTATTTTCTGCTATTTTCATCCTCATCACCAGTTTCATGTCTTGAGTCTATGAGTCCACTAGTTGAGTAAACTCGAATTGCACGCCTTCATATACACCTGTTAGTTGTTGCTCGCTATCAATAATGGAGAGAGACCGACATAAGAACAGACTGTGATTGTTTATTGCAACAGAAGGCAGAGAACTAAATCCTTGTGTGCTCCCACACCCACCTCCAGCTCTAGACTTACAGTTAACCAGTAGCCCGCTCTGTAAAGTGATTGGTCAGCACTGTCACATGGTTAGTCCACTTACATTCTCTTAAAGGTACATGGTACTCCACTTTAGGTTGCTGCCTGGCTTCTGGGTGTTTCTGCTTTTTGGTGTGGTGCATCATTCTGGAACCTTCACTTTTCCTGCGCAGAGAGAGATTTTGTCACTCTTACACTGTTGTTGTACTTTGCCTCATTAAATAACCTGGCTGTAGACATGGGCGGTGTCACAGGGTGACTTTTAGGCTGGAGGATGAGGGGGAGCAGCAAGGACGATAGCACAAATCAGGCGAGGTTGCCAGAAGAGGGAGCAGGAGGAGAGCATTGAACAGGAGGCCATATCTACAGAGGGCCTTCACGGAGCATTTCCCCTTCATTAACTGCACTGAGGTGCAGCATTTGAGGCACTAACACTTCAGCAAGGAAGTTGTCACCTGCTGCTGCCACAATTCGAGTTTCAAGCCAGCATTGCCTGTGACCATCAAGCTAACCATAGCTCTCAGCATTTACGTCACTGCTCCTTTCAAGTTGCAAAAGGCAAAGCTCATAGCATTCATTTCTTGAGCAATATTCTCCTGCTGCTTCCTTACCAGATGCCTGAAGGCTTCCTGTCCGATGGTGGGAGAGAGTGTCCCTCTTCCTGTCCACTGCCTGCATGAAGGCCCCCAATGCAGCAACAGAGAACTTTGGTACCTTCTCCTTTCCACCTTTGACCGTTTCAAATTGTTACAGTACAGGTTTTACGGCCAAAACGTGCCTTTCTTTTAAAAGTGCTACCTGTCTTCAAGTGGAGTCCAGGCCTCCCAATATAGCTCCTCCCCAATCTCCTCCTCCCCCAACCCTTGATAGGCATGTAGCCGGCATTATTCATACATCATGACAATGTGAGTACAGCTCTGATTTTCTGTGTTGCCTGTATGAGTCCTAACTATAGGGTAGCCCTCCCCTCCCACCTGTTTATGTGCCCTATCCAACTTCTAGGCCATTTTGTGCTGGTCCACCAACATTGGCAACAATCATTTTTAAACTCTTCTGTTCAGAAAAAGCGATGGACCAGATTTAGTGGTGCTAAATTGCAGATACACATTGGGATCCTGAGGAAGTCCTGATGCGTGCACATGCGCTGCAATTGCCAGGAAGCTTAAAATTTCATATGATTATTTGTGTTGCATGAGGCACTACATGAATGTCTCTTACACTGACCTCAGTGTCAGAGACTTGGGCTAGATACACGCTACCTACCCGAATACTTAGGCTCAAATTGTTATACTGTTTAATCTCTGATTTAATTCAGTGATTAACAGCATAACTCTATCAACACGACCCCACTCTACACACACACACACACACACACAGACACCCACAACTCCAACCATCCCCCCCACAACCTGACGACCCACCCCTCCAGCCCAGCTATCCACACTCCTGACCTGACTCCCCGACCTGTCCCATCTACCCATCCCTCCCGAACCCTCTCCGACCTGACTGCCACATTGACTCCCCCTGACCCGACCCAACTGCCCACCCCCCTGAACCCTCACGGCCTAACTACCCAACCTTGACCCCCCGATCCAACTACCCACTCTCCTAACCCGCAACCGGACTACACGTTCACATCCCACCACAAACCTTTACCCACCTGCTCACCCACATACCCACTCACCTGCCGTCATCCACCCACCCACCTTCTCACTCAGCCACTCAACCACACACCTACACACTCATTCACTCACCCACTGACTCACTCACCGACAGACTCACTCACCCACTGACTCACTCAATGACCCATTTATCCACTCACCCATCCACTCACCCACCCACTGCCTCATTCACTCCCTCACCCACCCATTCACTCACACACCCTCACCCACCCACTCACCCATCTGCTCACCCATCCATTCACTTATCCACTCCCTCACCCACTCATTCACTCATTCACCCACTCACTCACTCACTCGCTCACCCACTGCCTCACCCACCCACTCCTTCACCCATCCACTCCCTCACCCACCCACTCCCTCACCTACCCACTCACCCACCCATCCATTCACTCATCCACCCACCCACTCGTTCACCCATTCGCTAGCCCCACTAAAAGACTTCAGCTCTTTGAAAGCTTACCTGATTATGGTAGTTGATGTTTTAAAAAGGGGCGTGTCTTCTGTGCTGCCCCTCTTCACTAGTTTTCTCCTGGATTGCTGCGCCAAGACTTCAGAATTCTGTCTGAAAGTTAAGGATGCGACGATCTCCGCAATGAGTGCACAGCATCGCCACCGATCAGAGCATCTGGCCAGTTGTGTCTTTGGAACCTATGTAATCTTAGGAAAGAATTCCTACCCAGCTGAGCAGCAAGCGACTGGAAATTGATGAGGAAGAAGGAACAGTCAAACTTCCTCCCCGGAGGTCAAGCAAAATGTGTTCTCACCGGGTAAGAATCTGTCAAGCACCCTCTTTCTTCTCTATCCACAAATAACAGACTGAGCTGGCCCCCTTCTTTCTAACCTCTGAACATTAAGAAAAGCTGATAGACTGTGGCCTGAGACACCCTTTCGGTCTGGAGGCTGTGGATTATTACCAAGCTTCGTGAAGTGTAGCTTCCCTGTTAAAGCGATATGCCTTCCGTAACTTCACATAAATCCAAATTTTTGGCTGGTTCCAACTGCGCCGCACTTAATTCCAATCAGAAAAAAATGCCTTATGAAATAGATCTAATTATATATATTGTGAGAGGTCTGCAGCATAATAAGTAAGACTGGCGTGGAGTGAGGCATGGGACCTGGGCTGAACAGAATAATTATCTGTGTGTTCTTTTTGTCCCAATAAAACACTTTCACCGTTATCTTGTTGCATCCAGCATTCTTTTTTTAGCCAAGGCCAGGGTCAGCTCAGGATTCAACAGAAGTGCTTGAGGCAGATGAATGCCCAATTGCAACTTGGCGTAATCAGAAATTTAAGCGCGCAGTTAACTGCATTTTCCTGACTGATGCTTTTCTGTTGATTTATTCCATTCGTGGGATTTCCCTTTCATTTTTGCCCATGTCCTTCCCCGCTCCAACCAGGCCTTCCGCGATTTTGCTCGTTCTGTTCTCGGCTGCTGTTCCAAGGGAGCAGATGTGAAGTGAGCTGTGAGTTTTTATCACCAACATGTTACCATGTGGATGGATAAACAATATCCACAAAAGTTTTAAGTTCATCTGATTGCAAAGGGAATTAAGATTTAAAACAAATCTACCATCCTGAAGTAATTATTTTTATGAGTGCCAATTATTTTTTTATTACTTCTTCTTTAGTATTTCCACAAATAAATTTGTGCTATCTTCTCATTAATGCACACAGTAATACATGCTCTCACCTTTCTGAACTGATCTTTCAGGATAGATGGAATTTACATCTTTGTCCTAAACTGCCAAGGCGTTTATCCTGCACATGAACAGTAGTCTTAGGGTGGAATTGTCCGTGCCCACCAGCGTCGGGTGTGCCCAGCCGTGTGAGCAGACAATATGGTGAGAAGGCCAAAAATCGGTTTCATGTTGTCGTGAAACCAGTTTGCGATCGCCTGCTCAGCCCATCGATAGTACACCATATTACCCATCATCGGACGCCGGGAACCTCATTGTAATACATCTACATACCATTATAAGGCCAACCCGCTGGACTCATCCCAACACGCTGGATCATCCAACCAGGTTGGCATTTCACAACTGCACATAAGTGACATGCACCTGGTGAGCTGCACTTCACTCAGGACTTCGAGGTTTGTTTGCCTACCATGATTCGGGCAGCACTGGCAGTCATCAGTGCCAGGCTTCGCACACAGCACCATATCTCTTTTAGGGGGGCTCACGGGCAGGCTTCTACTTACCAGACCAGCCATAAGGCGGGGGTGACTTTATACGTCTGCAGGGCTAGGACATGCTTGAGGAAGGGGGAGAAGTGGCCTCAGGCAAGGGAAGAGGCTGCAGGATGAGGGCTGTACTGGGAAAGGGGGTACCCCAGGTTTTGTGTGGGGGCACAAGTTGATCTGTGTAAGTGGGCTCAAGATGGTAAAGTTGCAGTCTCCAGAGCAGATGAGGCCAGATGGAGATGTGAGGGTATGTGTGAGTGGTGATGTCCCTTGAGCTGGCAGTGAGTGAGATGCCAGTGAATGTGTGATGAACTTGAGTGTGCGATGGTTGCCATACTCTGGCTGCACGGATGAGATCCTTCATCCTCTATCTGCATTAGATGGCTAACCTCTTCTGTGCAGCATTGGCACTGACCACCACTGCCACAGCCTCCCAAGCTGGAGCAATAATGTTGCTGCCCCTCCTGCTGCCAGAACAAGGGTAAAGGACATCACGCCGGGCCTCCACAGTGTCCAAAAGGTGCTCGAGGGACACGTCACTAAACCTGGGGGCTGCAGTCTTCTTGCCTTTCGAGGTCATGTCTCATTTGCAGTAGTCCTGAGTTGGAAACACTGAGAGATGTGCACGCGGGTGTGCTTTAAATGTTGCACCCTGCGTGATGAAGCGGCGAGGCGAAGGTGTGGTGGGCGACTCAGAGCCCGCCCGCCATGGGAACAGCGTGTTTCCCGGGAATGCATAATTAATGTGGCAGGTTTGGGAACGATATGGCGTGAGAAGCCGCCATTGTGGCCAACGGGTAAAATGTCGTTTTACCCTCCTGCTACCGCACTTAGTGCAAATCTGGGATGATTCTGCCCTTAATCCTGGATCCATCTGTTCCATTAGTTAGACTCTATCAAACAGGTATTCCCCAGAAAACCAGGGTGCAGCGCTTCAAGCTCAAAAGACTAAACCTGTGGAAAAGCAAAGTTCCTGACTGCTATGACCAATCTGTGTTTTGTATCAGTTACTGTACTCCACTATTAGTTTTATCACACCAAATAATGATAGGCTTTTATACACTATTCAACATTTAGAGTTGAAATTTAAAGGTTTTTTAGCGCTAGATGGATACATGCACGGTAGTGTAATGAGTGGGTGAACAGAATTGGATGGCTGTAGTTACCATAGAGTATATTGATAACAAGACATTGGGCAGAATTTTAACTACCAAAGAGACTGAGTATGGGTGTGGGTGGGGAGATGGGGGGTTAAAGCCCCAGAAAATAGTATTGGGCCTGGAACACATTGTGATCACGTCCACTTTTGGGTTTAACCCCAGTGGATTTTCAGGCATGCGGGAAGCTTGTGCTACCTCTGTAGCTCTTGGTTAAGTAATTTCAATATGTAAATCCCCAATTGATTGACGATTTAACCTAACGTTCTGGCTTTAACAGCCAGCACAGAGGTTTCCCGAACTGTGTGGACCTCACTAGGGTCAACCAGAAGACTGTTCTCTGTGAGGCTGACGGGTTAGGAAGGCTTCAAACAATGAAATTGAAGAGCTGCATCCCTGCCCAGGTGAGAGGCTGGTGCTCACAGCACTTCTTCTGAGAGTGAGCTGTTACTACTTGACAGGTGATTTCCAACTTCTTTGAAATCAGTTCATACAGCTTACATTTCACTCATATTGATCTGTACTTCCATGCTGTTGGCCTTCAGCAAGGCATGGGAGCAGCTAATACAGTTCTACCTCGCGCCTCTGACGAGGAACAAGGGAGGGAGCAGCAACACAAACAGCACCAAGAGCAGGAGCAACACCATCTGGAGCATCCGTTGCCTTCTCCTGAGTCACATACCACTCCACAGGGCAGATTGAATGGGCACAGAGATCCAGCTTGACAGGAGCATCCTTGAACACAGGGCCTACAGACAGAGTGCCAGCTCTCATGATACTCAGACTTTCACAATAGGCCATTGCTGGCATCTGCAGCCGCCTGGAACAAGCCCAACATCCCAGTGGACCAAATGGACATGCTTTGCCAGTGGCTGCCAAAGTGGCTCTAACTGGAGGCCCACCCTGCTTCTGGTTCTCT
Organism: Cetorhinus maximus; assembly: GCF_964194155.1. Taxonomy (NCBI): domain Eukaryota; kingdom Metazoa; phylum Chordata; class Chondrichthyes; order Lamniformes; family Cetorhinidae; genus Cetorhinus; species Cetorhinus maximus. Next base: position 25,425,880 of record NC_135879.1, on the reverse strand, counting down.
GCCTCTCCCTGGAGTTCTGCTCTCTCTTCTGCTTCGAGAGAAAGAACTGTGAATGTGAGAATTGGGTTGTGTGGGTGTGTGGGGAGGAGGGAAGGACACCATTTGTTGAAGGTGATTGCGAGACCTGGATGTGAGATGACACAAAGATGAGGGTGAGTTCGAATGTTGGCTGTTCAGATGGGGATGTGAGGAGCTACCTGGAAAGTGCAGCGTAGGAGAATGCTGGGAAAGTCAGGGTCTGAGACTTGGTACCTGTAAGTGGGATACCACTCACCTTTCCTGCCCTCCTGAGATCTTGGGACACTGTTTTTAAGTTTGAGGGACTACAGTCCTGCTGCTCACTTCCTTAGCCTCTTCCATCGATGCCTGCCTGTTTTGAAAGGCAGGCCTCTTCCTCCTGTCATTGGGAAACATCACCTCACTTCAGTCCCTCAGATCCCACATCAGGACCTCGAGGGAAATGTCTGAAACTCAGGCGACAGTCTCCCCATGTTTCCTTTCCATTCCTAAGGTTGCTGAAGCGTCATGAAGCAATAGACAGTTCAGCTATTCTGACTCTGGATAGCATCCCTTTCACTAGGAGTAATTCCTTTCACAGTTTTGGTGCATCGTCCCACCTGCCCTTTCTGATTGGTCAGCAAAGCCAGAAGCAGGAAGCTAATGCCATGACTGAGTTAAAGCTGCAAAGCACATTTCCAACTCATTTGCATCCTCCCAGCTGCGTGCAGGTTTACTCAGATAAGATTCTGCCCATTGTTTCAGAAATTACTGAAATGTCCATTACATAATGTTTGAATATGATATGATGATACTTAGCTCTATCTCTGTATGACCTCTCCCAACTTCTCCACTGTTTTTGTCAGACTGCTTGTCTGACATCCACGATTAGATGAGCAGCAATCTCCTCCAATGAAATACTGGGGAAAAAGGCAAAGCCATTTTTTCAGTCCCTGCTGCAAATGCCATTCCATAACCATTGATTCCATCCATCTCCCTGGCAATTGTCTGAGATGACACCAGATTGTTCACAACCATGGTGTTATATTTGACCTGAGCTGAGTTTCTGAGCACATATCAGTACCATTGCTAAGATCGTCCATTTCTATCTCTGTAACATTGACCGACTCTATCCTTGAACCTGACACCCTCATCCATGCCTTTGTTACCTTTAGACCTGACTACTCCAACATGCTCCAGCTGACCTCCCATCATTTACTCTGCATAAATTCAAACTCATCCCAAAATCTCGCCTACTTCACATCAAGTTCCATTCACCCATGTTCACTTGGTTTCTTATTAAGCAACAATTCGATTTTCAAATTCTTATCCTTGTTGCCAAATCTCTCCATGGCCTTTCCCCATTGGCAGCCATGCTCTCAGATACCCTATATCTAAGCTCTGGAATTACCCCCCTAAATCTCTCCACCTCTCGCTTTCCTCACTGAAGAGGCTCCATAAAACCTACTCTTTGATCAAGCTTTTTGACATCTGCCCTAATATCATCTGAAGTGACTTGGTAACAATTTTTGTTTGATAACGCTCCAGGGAAGCATTTTGGTACATTTAATTACATTAAAGTCACTATATAAATGCAAATTATTGTTTTTGTTGTTGAATGTATGTCTCCTTCTTCACCCCGTCTCCCTGTCACCTCCGCCCGCACCTCCAACAAGTGCAAGGAGCTCATGGATTTCCTTGTCACATCCAATCAGCTGCCTCCGTCACTTCCCTCCCTACCCCAGCCCACTAAGCCAAACTTCCTCCAAAGCTCCCCTCTGCCCCAGTCCTGAACTCGCATTGCTCTCTAGTTTCTCTCCTATCTCCCCTCATGTGCTTTCTGAGCTCATCTTATCCATGAAACAACCTCCTGCTCCTTTAGCCATACTCCCAATAAACTGTTGACCACCTAACTTCCTTTCGCGATTGCCACATTATCTGATATTCTTAATGGTTCTCTCTTTTCAGGTACCGTCCTTTAAATCTACCATCCCCTCCTCAAAAAAAATCAACTCTTCACCGCATTGTCCTTGCAAACTATCAACTCATCTCCAAACTTCCTTTCTTCTCTGAATCCTTGAATGTGTTGTTGCCTCCAAACTCTGTGTCCACCTTTCCTGGAACCCTGTATTTGAAACAGGTTTTCACTCCTAACGCTGCACGAAGACGGCTTTTATCAATGTCACGTGACATCCTATATGATGGGGCCTAAGTAAACTATTCCACCTTATCCTTTTTGACCTTTCTGCCACCTTTGATGGGATTGACCACTCATCGTCATTCACTGTTGCCTTGTCACAATCATCCAGTGCGATCTAACTGCACTTGCCTGGTTCCATTCTTAACTATCTAATCACAGCCAGGATATCGCCTGCAATAGCTTCTTTTCTAGCTCCTGCACCATTACCTCAGGTGTCTCAGAAAGATCTATCCTTGGCCCCCTTCTGTTTCTCTTCTATATGCTGCCCTTTGGTGATACCATCAAAAATACAGTGTCAGTTTTCATTTGCATGTTGACAGCATGCTGCTTTATCTCACCATCCTTAGACCTCTTGAATCTTCCACAAACTCTTAGGGTGCAATTTGATGGCGCCAAAAGGGCGGGGCAGGGCTGTAAAATGCAGCGAGCCATTCAAAAGTCCATTGGCTTTGGATGGACCATAAAATCCCGCTGGCATAAAATTCCGTCCTAAATTATTAAACTGCTTGTCCAACATCAGTACTGGATGAGCAGAAAGCCTTCTCAAAATAAACATTGGGATGACTGAAGCCATTGTCTTCGATGCCTGCTACTAACTCCGTTCCCCAGTTGCCAACTGCATCCCTCTCCCTGACAACTGTCTGAGGCTAAACCAGACTGTTCTCAACCTTGGTGTTATATTTGGCCCCAGGATAAGCTTCCGACCACATAATCACATCATCACTAAGAAAACCTATTTCTGCCTTGGTAACATCACCTGAACCTGGCTCACTTTATCCACAGCTGAAACTCTCAAACATGCTTTTGTTACCTCTAGACTTGACTATTTCAATGCACTCCTCACCAGCCTTCCATTTTCTATCCTCTGTAAACTTGAGATCATCCAAAACTCTGCTGTTCACGTCCTTTCTTGCACCAGGTCCAGCTCACCCACCATCTCTGTGCTCGCTGATCTACATTGAAGTATTGCTTAACCAAGACTCAGTTTTAAAATTGTCATTCTTGTCTTTGAACCCCTCCAGGGCCTATCTCCCCTCCCTATCTCTGCTTTAGCCCTACAACACTCTGGGATTTCCGTGCTCCTCTAATTGCAGCCACTTGAGCATCCTTGATTTTAATTGCTCCACCATTTGTGGCTATGCCTTCAGCTCTGAAATTCTCTCTCCACCGCTCATTGCTCTTTTAATACACTCCTTAAAAACTACCTCTTTAACCAAGCTTTTTGGTCATCTGCCCAAATGTTGCATTATGTCAAATTTTGCTTTATACCATTCTTGTGAAGCACCTTGGGATTTTTAAAATTACTTTAAAGATGCTATATAAATACAAGTTGTTGTTGTTTTTGTCAAATCTTGGTCTTAGTTGCGCCCTCATTAGAGGGTTAGTTTTGCAAGATTCCACTCCTATGATGGAACCTTGCTGAATGAGGGTGCAAAGTGGAGGGCTGGATGTCAAGATTAGTGCACTTGAGTCTCTGTGCTTCGAATCTGCTGGTCATTAAAATTAACCTCATTAGCTAAACAGCGTAAAAATCCTCTGTAGTAATGCCAACTGTGATGCAATGACTACATTTTTACTGTTGTCAGAAATTCCTAACCTTCTCAATAATTTTTTGTACATTCTTTTCGTTACTCAGTGTACCTTGTGTACATACTGACCGTGGAAGGCCATGGTTCCACACTTCCTGGCACAAGTGCCTGCCCACAGCCTCTGTCCACTGAAGTTCACAGGGTCATGAGAGCAGCCAGAAATAATGGGCTGTTGGCAAATTAGAGGTCCATCTGGGGCGGTGTCCCCAAGCTGAAGTGACCAGCAAGTCTGGAAGAGGTCTGCCAACCTGGAGCTGAGGTGTTGCATCATCTCTTCTGGAAAGGAGAAGGCTTGTTTCTGTACTGTAATACTGTGAAAAAATATTCCAATCCTTGTCTTTAGAGTGCAGGCTTCAATTCAAGATACAAGCCCCAGATGCATCACCCATCCATCCCAGTTGGTAAGATGTGTCTGCAATCCTACACCTGAGGGGGGTGTACAGGAAACCCTGACTCAGTGAGTCCATGCCCCTGCCCGTGGCCCTGCCATCTTTTATGCCAATGGGCTTGTGGGAGCGGATGTAGCCTAACATCAATGACAGCCAAGTTATATGAAAAAACTCTGTGGGACAAAGTATAAATCGCCACTTAGAAAGGCACAGGTTAATTAACGAGAGTCAGCATGCATTTGTAAGGGTAGCTCAAGTCTGGCTAACTTGATTGAATTGTTTGAGAAGATAACAAAGAGAGTCAATGTGGGTAGCACGTTTGATGTAGTCTACGTAGATTTTAGCAAGGCTTTTGCAAGGTCCCACATACAGCCGGGCCAGAAAAGTAAAAGCCCATGGAATGCTAAGAAAAGTTGTAAGTTGGATCCAAAATTCGCTCAGTGGCAGGGAGCAGAGGTAATGGTCAACAGGTGTTTTTGTGACTGGAAGGCTGATTCCAGTGGGAGGGATTCCACAGGGCTCAGTATTAGATCCCTTGTTTTTCATGGTATAAATCAATGATTTAGAATTAAATGGAGGGGGTACGATTGAGAGGTTTGCCGATGATACAAAAATTGACCATGTTGTTAATGGTGAAGACAAAGGATGCAGAAGATTATTGATGGACTGGTTAGATGGGAAGAAAAATAGCAAATGGAATCCAGTCTGGACAAGTGTGAGGTAATGCTTTTGAGGAGGGAAATGAGGCTAGGGAAATACAATAAATAGTAAAGTACTGAGAAGTGTAGAGGGACAGAGGCATCCACAGATCTCTGAAGGTAGCAGTACAGTTAGATAAGATGGTTAAGAAGGCAAATAGGATGCTTCCCTTGATTAGCTGAGACACAGAATATAAGAGCAAGGGAGTTATTCTAGAACCGCATAAGCACTAGTTGAGCCAGAGCTGGAGTACTGCGTAAAGTTCTGGAATAGGAAGCATGTGATCGTGCTAGAGAGGGCACAGAGATTTATGAGGATATTGCCAGGATTGGCAAATTTTAGCTATGAAGAAACATTGGATAGGCTGGGTGTCATGAAGATGTGTTTTATGCCAAATAATGATTTTAATCCACCTGAATTGAACTTTAAAAAAAGTATTTTTAAAAATCAGAGGCTAAGATAGCCCAAGATGGCTAACCCCCATTTGCATTACTATACAGTCCACATTCCAATTCATTGGAGTGGAGTCAGTCTGTCTGCAAAGCTCATCAATGACTTCAGGGGCGTGTGAAGGGCTTACATCTGCTGTCTTATTAGCAAGGCATCTATATGGCAACCACTTGAGGTACTCAACTGTTGGAGATGGGCTATTAAGGCTAATCACTTATATAATGAGACCCTGGCTAAGTTAGTTTTCAGATAAGAGTTAATCAAGTCACCTTTGGAATACATGTACCAAGCCTTTTTTTGAATCCTCCTGGCAGTTGGAGAAGGAAGGCCACATGACCAGCCAACCCTTCGTATGTTTGAAGCATATGTCTTCTCAGCAGAGCTGAGGACAAGCAGCTTAGGGAGAAGACCTGAGTGGGGTCCATCCTGCTTCCTTTATTCTCCAACCCACCTAGTAAGCTTTGAGCCCTCTTTGCTGACTGTGATTATCCAGGGACGCCCTGCTGCAAAATGTGATTTCTTAAAAGAATCCAACCCAGCACTGCCATCTGCCAAAGAGCAACCAATTCAGTCATCTATAACTTTAAATCGGAAGCATCGAGACTACTGAGTTCAGCCTGAATCCAGTCGAGTCACCAAACTACAGACTGTGTACTCTTTTACTTTTTTATGGACTCCAATTCAGCCAACCTATCCTTCCCTGCTCTGCAATCTGTATTGTGTGTGCGTGTTGGTACATATTTTATTATTTTACTTCGATTGATTTAAGTATAATAAAGATAATCTCTTACTTTGTAAAACTCAAGAAGACCTGTCCTACTGTTTTCTTTTAATGATCACAGCATGTAAACAGTTAAGTACTCATTGAGTACATCCTTTTCAAACAAAGAAAACCTGTGGTGATCAACCGAGAAGAGGGCAAAGAGGGGAGCCATTCAACCCTTCTTTGGAATTGGATTCTTTTGAACAAAGGAGGCTGAAGGAAGATTCAATGGAGTTGTATAAAATTATGAGGAGCCTAGACAGATTAGGTAGGAAGGACCTATTTCCCTTAGCAGAGAGGTCAACAACCTGGGAACACAGATTAAAAGGAATTAATTGGGTAGAACAATTAGAGGGAATCTGAAGAGGTATTTTTCACTCCGAGGGTGGTGAGATTCTGGAACTCACTGCCTGAAAGGGTGGTAGAGGCAGAAGCCCTCATGATTTTTAAATGCTGCTTGATATGTATTTCAAGTGCCAAAACCTACAAGATTATATGAACCAAGAGCTGGGAAGTGGGTTTAAGGCTGGAAAGCTGTTTACTGGAGCAGCACAGACGTGATGGGCCAAATAGTCCCCTTCTACGTTGTAAATGCCAATGATTCTATTCTGGCCAGACTTGTCACCATTCCAAAGGTCCCGTACTGAAGCTACAATGACAGTCTTGCAGGATGGTCATGATTTTTTTTGAAGCCAGAGTACCAATCATCAGTTTCACCATCAAACACAGTGGCGCATCTTGAGAGCCTTAGTCCTTGTTCTTTCTCTAAAAGACATGTAACTGGCTTCTAATCTACCTATCCACGTTTAAACGTCTTCCAGTTCTGTGCTGGGTTTACAGTTGGGAGATATAGCTATGTTTTCTATTTGGCTTCGGTCATCAGTTTTTGTAATTCTGTCGCCATGTACCATTGTCTCTGGTGCACAATGCACACAGTGGGTTCTTTACTGCTCTTTACTCCTGACTACTTACAACCTCAAATGCTTTGACTGTACCGCTCATTCAAACCAGTTGGGGGCTTAACAAAGCACTTGGATGATCTACATGACAACTAGACAGAACAGAAGGATCTCAGAACATACTGATTTGTGGTCTATGCATTATAATTATACCAATATCATTATGTGGGATGACGGATTTATTTTTCTCCTTCAAATTAAGATAACTGCATTGCGAATAACTTGTTCAGGCCTCCCACAGACTGTCGATTATAATAACAGAATGGCATGCTAGGCTAGAACAAGAAAAGGAAGTAGGAATAGACAGAAATTTATCTCTCGAGTATTATTTTGTTGCTAATTGTGCACTGAATTCATTTAATGTTTAAATAGGGCCATAGTTGCAAAGAAAGCACCTTAACTAAGCAGCTCCCCCCATCCGCCCCCCCAATCCCACAAGCTTTCTCCACTTGCACCTGAAAGCAAACTCTGTGTATAATTGACACATTTAAGTATTATCTACCCTATCTGTCTGGTTATGCTGATGCTGTTATATCTGCTGAGAATGTAATATTATTGAAGCTGATGTCTTTGTTAACTCCCATTGTATTCTCTCATTTGGAATGCAGCCAGTCCCTAGCAAAAGCAGTGAGCAATTTCAAATGCATAATGTGCATCTAATTTTTCAATCCAACATGGCGATAGCAGGGAGATTTTTTTTTTGACAATGCACACGCTTAAGGCTTGTGTGCATTCGATTAAAATGACTTTGGTGTTTTGTGTTTTATTGTTGCTTTTAACTTCATTGAGCAGATGATCCCTCACTGTTGCATACTTTAAATTATTTGAGAAATTTAATATAGATGCCTTTTCTTCCCCCTAAGCAACTCAAACACCACAGGTACAGCAGGGCTTGAATTAAAGAGAATAAGCTAGGACAGATTGAACTGCATCCAGCAAAATGCAGCATTACCAAATGATGACATGCTGGAATGTATTCCAAGAACAAAGAATAAGCTAGAAATGCACAACAGGTCTGTGAGCATTTGAAAAAAGTAGTCAGGTTATCATTTAAATGGGACCAAACATTCTGAGGCAAAGTCATACTGAAAATGTTCACCTTTTTTTCAGGTGCCAATATACCTGTAGTGTATTTCCAGAATTTTCTAACTTAATTTCACATTCTTTTATTTTAATTGTCACACGGTAAATGTTGGTCTCACACTATTTAATAAAGATCCTGAAATGAAGACTCGTTTATTCTTGCTGCTCTCTATTTGCTGAATCACACATCATATTGTTCCCTGATATTGTTTTCAGCATTGATGATGAGGTAAGTTTTAGACAAGAGTTATTTGGCACTAATGAGCCAATAATTTTTGGCATTCACAATGTATCTTCAGCGGGGTTCAGTTTCACAAGTTCCTCCTCTTCTTTGAAGTAAGTCACTTAAAAGAAACCTTCAGCATTGTGGCAGAAGTCTGTTAAAAATACATGTTTTAACATATTTTTCTCCTTTCCACTATTAATTTGCTCAGTTACCTGTTCTCTTGAAGGTGCTGACTTGTTCAAGGAAGATTCCATGGTGTTGGACAGCCACTGATACCCTAACCAAGTGACCGTTCTTCACATTTGATGCAGACAGACAGCAGGTAACAGTAGGCTCTTTGACCATGAATTTCATCACCCATTCTCATCCACACCCAATGTCTACAATCATGCCTTGCCAACAGGGACCAGCAAATACCAGCCAGGAGTAAAAACTCTGACTGATTTTTCTTCCCTTACCCAAGGGCACTGAGGTGAATTATTGTGTTCCTTCTGCTGTCCACACTGAGAACTGCTAACTGAGTAATAAAAGAACAATCACATTCCTGCTCAGTATGGTTCAATGACTCACTGCCTTAGATGCTGAGCCATTGGGGGAACATTTTAACATTTTCATATAAATTAATCACATTTGATCAGAGTTTGAATACTGTTCCAGGGGCAGAATTTTGACCTTGGTAGGTGGGCTCGGCGGGGCACCACTTGCAATCGGCACCGCGCTGCGATTTCATGCTGGCAAGCCAATTAAGGCCTGCCCGGCATGAAACGCAAGCGGCAGCGCTGAGCGTTGTCTGTGTGGGTGGGGTAGGGGAGGGGGAGGAGGGCGAGCAGGCTAAGCAGCATGCGTGCAAGTGAGTGCTGCATAATCTTCCTGATGTAATGTGATGTCACATGAGCAGGGACATGTTATTAATTCAATTGCAAAACTATAATTTTATTTTTATTTGCTTTTGAAAACCTCATCCCACTCGTGGATGAGGTTTCCAAAAAAAATGCATAGGCCACTTGGCCTTTCCGCCTGCTCGTCAACAGTTAGGTTGGATGGGCAGCAAAAAAATTTACCTTAATTGATTATTTAACGGCCTTAACAGGCCTTTTAATTGTTGGCGGGCGTGCTGGTGACTCCGGCGTGTGCCCGCTGACTGAACTAACGCACGTCATTTCACGGTCAAGTGGGTCGGGCACATGCCCGCCCGCTGAGTGAAAATTTCTGCCCCAGGTAAATATCAGAAAAGTCAAGACATGATGATACTTTAATGGAGACTAGTCTATGATTAATATCCAGAAGTATTCAGTTCCTATAACACATGGGCATGGTTTACATCTTTTTTTAATCTACAAAGTGCTTTTAATTTTTGTCATCCCCTACACCATAAAATGCAATAAAAGATGGAACAAATCTAAAATCAAATTGCAAAATGTCATCTCAAGTGCCCAGACAATACTCTCACCCATTTCTGTTAATTTCCTGTTATATTCAAGATAAAGGATGAGGATGCTGATGAGTGAAATGTTTTTTGATTACTTCCTTCCAATGCAACCACAAAGAGCTACCAAGTGAAGTGCAAAACTCTTTGATTGGTCCCCTAATCTCAAAAGAATACTCTAAAGATCAGTGATGGCAACATCTCCATTTCCCTCACCAGTTGTCCTAGCCCCTCAAAGGAAAATTGCCCAATTAGTGTCCACTAGTGTAAAATTAACAACAGTTTTGTAATATAGACTTGCATTAGTGTGTTGAGAGTATTGAAATTAGTTTTGCTTAACAACCATCAGAGGCTGAGAGATTGAATTGAATCTCTCTGGACAAATATGCTTGTCCAGGCAGCAGAAGAGAAGGAACTCGCTGTACCATCATGTTCCCCCTTGCCCAGCCCTTTTGAAAGCCAAGTGCAATCTGCAGTATGTACACATTGGACAAAAGAATTCCTTGTCATACCATAACCTCAGGAATAATTCCCTTTCCCCTATAATTGGACCCTTTCTTTTCTTTTGAACATAAATTTGTGATGCCAATGCACCTTTCTGTGAAGGGTTTTGTTGTGCTAACCACAATTGACAATCATGCCGTTGTGACATTGTTACGTACTTTAGACAGACAGACCTATTGTGTTGATTGACAGCCACTTTACTTGGGTTATTTTGGAAAGGGCATAAAAGTTCTTCCAGAAACTTCCCTTAGAGAAGCTTCAGCCCAACACAAATATCAATCACGGATGCCGTGACTGAGTTCTCAATACTGAGAGTTGCTAATGGTGTGGTGATAACATAATGATTTTGGAGTTTAAACATGTAATTAAAATGACTTCTGCTGTTACAGATTTGCCCTGCTTTCCCAATTCTACACCCTTTCAGATGATGTGAAAGTTCCTTTTAACGTTATTATCCCAGTGTAATTTGATCTAGACCTTGATTGCAACAAGAGTACAATCTCAATCATACAAAAAATTGTAACTGAAAATTCTTGAATGCTTCAAATCTTGCTGATTATACTATTATGACTGTTTATTCCCTCTATGCTGTAAAGCAATTACCAATGTGGAAAATCGTTTCATTCTGCAGTCTTTCAGATGTTAATGACTCTGGAGGGTCTATCAACCCTTGATCTTTACCATTTTAATTACTTCAAATCTTCATGGATTTGCTTTCAGAAGGAATATGTTATTGAACACTGTTGGATACTATCAATAATTACAAAATATTATTAACAGGAAACAATCAAATAAAAACTATTCTAACAGAATTCAAGATAGACATTGAACTATTAAATTGTTTCACATGGAAGTGTGATGGATAAAGAAAAATACTGTCTATCAAACCTCTCAGCCTAGCCGTTATTTTTGAAACAATTTAATGCAGGAAACTATACTCTACCCTTTCAATTCCATATTTCAAAACCACAGAATTATTATGGTCCACTTCTTGTGTCCGTTATAGCAAACGTTAATGTACTTTCCTTCTGTGTAAACAATCAAAGCTGAAATGCGTCATTTCTTAATGATTTTCATTATCTGCTTGTCCATATATAAACTTCTCAACCAATAATTTTTGCACCCGTTACGGGACTGTTAGGATATATACAAATGCATTGAAGTAGAACTTAGCCTGGACCCGTTCCCCAATCCAGGCATGACACTGGATGATCAGCAGATTGATAAAAACTGATCCTTCAGACTCACCAGCACATTCAGTTCAAGCTTCCTGCACTCGTTGTGCCCACGCAGGCAGCTCAGCCAAGCAAAAACTATAATTTTAGGCTGACTGCCTTGTAATTCCTGCGGAGGCAGAGAAGCACTCCAGTCCCCCTTATCTCCACAGGATCTTTTTCCAAAAAACTAATTTGTTTCTCAAAATTTTTGTCTTTCGTTGATGCCTGCCCCTGCATTGGACCCCAAGCGGATTTGTCCCAAATTTGCATGAAGTGCAATAGCGGACGTGAAAAATGTCATTTTGCCAGCCGGCCGCAATGGTGGGTTTTCTTGCCGTATCATCCCCTTCCCGCCTCATAAATGATGCAGTCATGGGAATCACGCCGGATCACTAGTGGCAGGCCTCCAACTGGCACCCAACGCCTTTACCTCATCGCTTCCTCACGCCAGGCGCAATGTTTAAAATGTAACCACATGCACACTTCTCAATGCTTGCAGCCCAGGACAGCTCTGCTGAAGACATGGTCCCAAAAGCCAGGAGAATTGCAGGCCCCTGATTCAGTGACGCATCCCTGGGACATCTTCTGGATGCCACGGAGGCCCACTGCAAAGTCCTCTATCCCCTCTCTGGCGGCAGGAGGCCCATCAGTCTCACTGCTCCAGCTTGGGAGCCGGTGGCAGAGGTGGTCAGTGCCAATGCTGCACATAAGAGGTCAGCCATCTGGTGCAGAAAATGGATGAATGATCTCATCCGTGCCACCAACATAAGTCAACAACCTCATCAATCTCAACTCACCCACTCACAAGCCCATCACATATTCACAGGCATCTCACTCACTGCCAACTCAAGGACATCACCACTCACTCGCTCACACGAACCCTCACGCGTTCATCTCCTCTGGAGACTGCCTCCTCATCCAGTACAGGACATCGCTCCTGTACCGCTGTGTGGGCTGAACTCCATCGCTGACGCCATAGTTGGCCTCTAGCAGTGGCAGTGCGAGAGGGTTGTGGGGCAGCTCGATCTCACTCCAGTTCCCCCTTCTCCTCAAGGAGTCAGTCGGGCACCCCAAGTAAGAGGACCAGCAGCTCGACACCCTGGGGCCGTCCACCCAGGTGAATTGGAATATCCGGCAGATCCAAATCTCCTCTTCCTGTGACTCCAGCAGCTCCAGCTCAACAGACCGAGGAGGGAGCAGCTGGCCCACAGCAGGACACCCAAAGCAGGCTGGGCCCTCCAGGTCTCAGCCCTTCAGAGGACGCCCGCCATGGTCATCACAAACAGGGCGTAGCAGTCAGCAGGCTGCCTCCTTCTCCACCGTGGATGTCAGGGGAGCACCAAGATGTAGCAGTGAGTTAGGAATGTTAAGAAGGTTTAGTTGCCCAGCCTAGGCACAGGTGTTAATCACTTGTACATAATGTTCACTATTGAAATAAACTCCCAAGAATGTCTCCTTGCTTATGGCCTCTTGTTCTGATGAGCAGTATTCATGTACACAAATGTGAAACCTTGGTTCCTGCATAAGATAAAGACAGGTGTCTGCAGTGTGTCACCTTCAGACCAAAGTGATGGTCCGGCTTCACATTCACTGGACGCATTAGTGATGCCTGCACCTCGACGGTGCTTGTCGTTGCTGCCAGAATGATGTGGACAGGCATCACAGAGCTCCATCATTCTCTCTGTATGCTCTCAGCACCTTTAAGGTGGGGCTGGCCATCCTTCTCTTCAGCACCTGTGTCTGGTGACACTGCTTCAGAAAGGGTCAGGTACTGAAGGCTGACAAAGGATCAGGTGCATTTAAAGTTTCATGGTTGCGTCTCCATGATATGACCCTGATCAGAGTGCAAGCCAGCTGTCCTCAGCCAGACAGGAGTCAGACATTCACAGAGGCAATGTGAAGATCTTTGGAGTGTCCTCACTGCATGTCGTCAACATCCTCCTGGAATCTAGCAACTATCACGGCTTCCACTGTGTCTCCATGACATGAGCCTGAGCACTGAGGGTATGTGCGCTACCATCAGCCACACAGGAGTCAAATGTTCACAGATGCTAGATGAAGATATCAGTTCTGTCCTCTGTGCATCTCATCATCATCCTCCACGAGGCGAGAAGAGCCTCCAAAGTGCGCCTGCCTCATCTGGCCAGTGTGACAGACTCATCGCTTGCATCCTCACCTTCAAAGACCTCATCATCATCTTCCCCTTCGATGTCCTTCTCATCGGAGGAGATGAGCAGCTCTTCCATTTCCTACTCAGCCAGGTTAACCCTCTAGTTGCAACGTGAGGATGTGTAGCGTGCAGCAAGCAAGGTGATGCGTGAAACCCTCGGTGGACTGTATTGCAGTGCTGCTCCACCAGATCTGTGGAAGCAGCAGAACCTTAGTTTCAACGTGTCCATCGTTTGCTCCACCAAAGTCCAGGTTGCTGCATGAGCCTCATTATACCATCGCTCTGCTGCAGTCTGAGTCTACTGCATGGGCGTCATCACCACATCCTCTGTGGTAGCCCTTCTCCCCAAGGAGCCAACCCTGCAGGCTCTGTGGATCCTGGAAAATGTCAGGGATCTGAGACCTGCTAAGTATGTAGGAGACATGGGTGCTCCCTGGGAACCATGTGCAAACCTGTAGGATGCATTTGTGGTGGTCACACACCAGCTGAATGTTCAGCGAGTGGAAGCCCTTGCGGTTGACATAATTGACTGCTTGTTGCCACGGAGATCTAAGCACCACATGAGTGCAATCGATGGCACCCTGCACCTGTGGAAAACCAGAAATCTGTGCAAATCCCAGCGCTCTTGCTTCCTGGATTTCCTGATCCCAGGCGAAATGCACAAAGTTCTGTGCCTTCGCAAAGATGGCGTCTGAGAGCTCCTGGATACACTTGTGCCTGGAGGTTTGCGAGATCCCACACAGGTCACCTGTGAAGCCCTGAAAGGAGCCACTGACTTAAAAATTGAGCACCACGGTTACTTTCACCGCTACTGGCGTTGGATGCCCTCCATATTCCCGTGTCTCCAATGCCTGCAGCTGGTGGGATATGTGACTCACCAGTACCCTAGACATGCGCAGTCTTCGGTGACACTGGCTCTCAGTCATCTGTAGGCATTACAAGTGCCATCTACAGACCCTGGTTCTAGTGAATCGCCTATGAGTGACGGCTCTCTGTGGATCTTCAGCTGTGTAAGCAGCAGGCCCTGCTGCCCCTTCATCTTGAGGGAGCTGCTCCTCCCTTTGGTGAGCCAGGCATCTCCGCTGCACCCTTCTTCTTTCTCCCTGGTCTCCGTAAGCCATGAGGCATACCGCAAAATCACCAGACTCCATGATCCTGATGTTCTCTTCCTGCAAGATCAAAGAGAGAGACGTGCAGGTTAACATATGTTTCCTAAGAACTCCCTTGGATAAGTCTGAAGGCCCCTTCACACATGCAGGAGAGTGCTGGCCACCATTTAGAAGGCCAGTGTGTAGTGCGCTTCATGGTTGCCCCACTGCTGCCCCACTCCACTGGGCCAATTGGCAGCAGGTTTGCCCATTGGACTGCATGCTGTGCTCTCAGCTCAGGCACAGGCATTCTCCTAAACTGCACTGCAAGGTTGTCCTGTTAGCTTGAACCATGAGGGATGCTGGTGCAAACCTTAATAAAGACATTGCAAGGGGCTGTGAGCGCCTCCACCGGTGACTGCACCATTGCCACCTATCGTAAGCGGATTCTACAATTGGCCAACTGTTTTTCTTTTTCCTCAACCAAGGATTACCCCCTCACCGTGATTGACAGGGCCCTCCATTGTGTCCACCCATTTCAGCTCTCATCCCTTCCCTTCACTCAGAACCATTACAGGACTCTGCTTGGCCTCACTTTCTACCCCACCTGCCTCTGTATTCAAGGGATCATCCTCCACCATTTCCCCCACTGCCAACGTAATGTCACATCCAAACATATCTTCCCCATCCCTTTCAGCATTCCAAGGGGCCTGTTCCCTCAGTGGTACCCAGATCCACTCCTCCATCAGCCCCAGCACCCAGTCTCCTTCCCGGGGCACCGATCCATGCAAATGCAGGAGGTGCAATACCTGCCCTTTTACCCTCTCACCATCTAAGTTTCCAAATAATGCTTCCAAGTTGAACAGCATTTTACGTGTACTTCTGTCAATTTAGTGTAATCTATTCGCTGCTCACAATGCAGTCTGCTCTACAGTGGAGAGACCAAATGCAGACTTGGGGAATGTATTGTGGAACGTCCCAGTTCAGTCCCCAAGGATAACCCTGGGCTTCCAGTGTTCTGTCATTTTAATTCTCCACCTTGCTCTCATGCTGAAATCTCCTTTTTTTTGAAAAAATATACTTTATTCATAAAATATCTGGAAGAACATTACAAAACATTTCTAAATCGCCATCACAAAAAGTGCAATCAGATTCAACTTTTACACATGGATCATGAGGTGCTTCAATACAATCAATGAATATTACAGTCATTTCAGTATGGTCATTACAGACAGTCAGGCAGTGCAATGGCATTGGAGTTATTAATCATACATCATGTTGCACTCTGAGGTGCTTCAATGCAATTATAATACAATTAGTAGTCAATCCATACATTCATTGTGAGCCATACAGCCCAAGGGGTCTATACAGTTCCCAGCCCCTCGGTGCACTATGGCAGAAAGGTCTTAGACAGCGACCTTTCCCCATTGCGCCTTTGTGGCGGCTGTCCCAAGCTTTAGTGCGTCCCTCAGCACACAGTCCTGGACCTTGGAATGTGCCAGTCTGCAACACTCGGTCGGGGACAACTCTTTGCACTGGAAGACCTCATGCTGAAATCTCTGTCCTCTGACCTACTACAGTGTTCCAATGAAACTCAACATAAATTCGAGGAGCAGCACCTCATGTTTGATTAGGCACTTCATAGCCTACTGGACTCAACAATGATTTCAACAATTTAAGACTGTAATCTCTGCCCCCCATTTTGTTTCCTTTTCCTTTGCAGTTTTTGGTTTTGATCTCGTTTTTCCGTTGTTTTTATTTCAGACAGCAGCTGTCCATTATTCAACCATTCACACCTCCAGATACATAGTTTATTTCATTACTTGTTCTATTGCCACCCTGTTTGCATTGCACCACCAGCTCTTTTATCATTCAACCTCTCCTGTCTTCCACCCTATCACTGACCTTCCTTTTTGTTCTTTTTCCACCCTCACCCCTTCAATTTGTTTAAAACCTAGCTATTATTGTGAAATTACTGGAATTACAATTCAAACTTTTCCCAGTTCTCATGAAAGGTCTTCAACCTGAAATGTTGGGTGGTATTTAATATAGGCTACAGGGTCTCGCCTGCTGGCAGGAGAGCCAGTGATAGCATCACGTTGCCTCTTTCTTGGAAGGCCTGCTGCATGAGGTGCCAATCAGGCACTTAACTGGGCAGCGGTGGGCCATCTCTGGGATCAAAGGCCCAAGGTGCGGAGATCCCACCTGCCGAGAGCTACCAGCCAATCAGGGGCCTGCAACTCTTCACTGCTTGACAGCACCACTGGAAGGAAGTGGCTGCTGCCAGTACTACACCCAACCGAGGGCCAGGATCACAATGGATCCAGGTATAGGTGAGTGATGGTGGGGTATGGGGGTTGCGGGATGGAGGTCACGGCGGACGGTGGTTGGCAGCAAGGGCAGAGGTATTGCTTTGGGTAGGTCCGCCTTCCTGATGCTGGGTCCCTCAGTCAGGACTGAGTCCCTGACAACGAGGAATCCCCTGAGGAGCCCGCAAGCAAACATGCCGGTGTTTGCTTTTCAGGCTCCACGCATGGTGAGTCCCCCACCCGACGTTGGGTAAATAGCACTTAGCTACCTCAATTGGCGGTGAGGCTAGAAGGCCATCCATGGGCCTCCCTGCCATGGACTTAATCAGGAAGTGGTGGGCAGGCAGCAGGGTCTCTGCCTGAGACCCTCCTGCCTGATTAAACACCCACTCGCTACCCAAGTCACCGTGGACCAGGGCATTAAATTCCACCTCTGTTTCTCTCTCCACAAATGTTGTCTGACCCATTGAGTATTTGTTGCATTTACTTCAGATTTCTAGCATCCACAGTATCTTGTTTCTGTACCAGAGGTAACAGCATAGGAGTAAGAGAAACCATTGCAAGTGATTCTCTGGCTGTGATTAGATAGATAAGCGTGGAACCATGTAAGTGCAGCCTTAGCTATTTAGAAAGAGTGGAGAGGCACTGGAGAAGGATGGGGTGGTAAACCATGTTAAAGGCTGCAAACAGTGTAAGGAGCATATCTTTTCAATTCTGTTGGACTGTTGTAAAGAACATATCTTTTTATTTTCTGTTGGACTGAGGATAAGAATTGCAATGGCTGCAGTTTGAAAGACGTGTCCACTAGAACAGGATGAGAGATATATGTAATGATTCAGTCCTGGAACAGAGTGCGCCATGAAAGGCAGGATGGTGCTGGAAAGGAGTTCTGGACTAAGGGAGATCTCTGATAACAGCATTTTAATTGGCTCCTGACCAGGTGACCAGGTTTTGTGTGAGATCAGAGCAGAATAGCTCCTAGCCTGAAAGGAACAAGACCTAAAACCTCTTTTTCCTGTGTGTGGAAGATTCTAGTAATTCCACAATAATAGCTAGCTAGTTTTTTCTCCTCATATCTCTATAACCTGCTGTCTCTCTGAAAATCTCTGACAAGAGAAAAAGGGGAAAATCACTGTTAGAGACATTAAAAGGCAAGTGCTCAACCAGTGAACTAAATACTGAAAGTGCTGGAAGACCACCTCATGTCATCAACAAGAACTGAAAGGAATTTGGAAGATATCGATCAAAATCAACCCATCCAATCCTCTATTCCGGATTGGTGCTATTGAATTGTTTTATCCCACCATTAAGATCCATGTTTTTTGTGTCATATGTGTGTATGTACGGATTTAAGAAGAGGGTAGAGTTTAAGTTATAGTGTTAGAAGTTAGCAGTAATATTTCTTTATTTTGCAACTAGTTAAAGACAATTTGTTGAATAAACAGTTATTTACTTGTTAAGTTTACAATCCTGGCGTTAGTAATCTGTTAACCTAAATTAAACAGTTAGGTAAAATTGGGGCAATCTGGTGGTTTGGTCAAACTTTTCACATCTGTCGCGGCTCAGGGTACAGTGGGGCTTGATATTACAGCGCACTATCCCCAGTGAGTCGTAACAACAGGCCGAGAAGGATGAAGAGGGATAGTTTCTGTTTGTCACAGTTACATAGGATGTCATTTGGGACTTTGACAAGAGCTGACCCAAACAACAAAAGTTTAACAACTACTGTTAAATGAAAACTGCATCCTTTTAAAGAATAATATCCTCAGTTATGTGGCTGGGTCATGTCACAACTGCTTCTTTTACATTGGGTATAAAGTGTGCTTTGTGCAAAATAAAGGGCAGAATCATCCCAGATTTGCACCAAGTGCGGTAGCAGGCGGGTAAAAGGATATTTTAAACGCCGACCGCAATGGCGAGTTTTCATGGCGTATCGTCCCAATCCTGTCACATTATTTATGCATTCCTGGGAAACATGCCATTTCGATGGCGGGTAGGTTCTTGTTCACCCGCCCACCTGCCATCACCTCGCCACTTCATCACGCCGGGCGCTATATTTAAAGTCCAGCCCCGCGCACACATCTCAGTGCTTCCAGGCCACGACTACTGCAGGGAAGATGTCCATGAAAGGCAAGAAGACTGCAGCCCCAGGTTTAGCGTTGCGTCACTGGACTACCACAATGTCCTCTACCTCTGCTCTGGCCGCAGGATGTGCAACAGCGTTACCAATCAGGCTTGGGAAGTGGTGGCAGCGGTGGTCAGCGCCAATGCCCTGCAAAAAAGGACAGCCACCCAGTGCCACTACAGAATGAATGGCCTCATCTGTTCTGCCAGGGTATTTCACTGTTCTCATCACTCACAACTCACTCACTCACAAACCCATCACACATCCACAGGGATCTCACACCTCAAGGGACAACACCACTAACTCTCACACACACCCTCACATCTCCATCAGGCTCATATCCTCTGGAGCTCACATCCTCATTCCTGTCCATGGCTCCGCTCACCACACAAACATTCCATGCGGTGTCATGTGTCCTGCTCACACTCTCTCCTTGTGGTTTCATGCAGAGAAGCCTGCTCACATCAGCAGGGAGAAGGGGTGGAATGGCCCACATTAGGCCCACATTAGGCCCCTCAAGGAGTGTGCCATCGTGCTGACTGGTCAGGATGTGGACCCTGCCTGTGCTGACAGTGGGGTCAGTGGTGAACACCCACCTGAGGATCCTGCACCACATCATCCCTCCCTCAACACAACTGTGAGTGCTCTCTCTCCTGCTTTTGAATCTGCTGCCATGCACTAATTATCTCTACTTTGGTTCACAGGGAGCTCTGCCAAGTGACTGACACCCTCGGCCAGCCAATCCCACAGCTCCATCCACATCCTCATCTGCAGGCAAGAGGACTCCTCCTCCAGTGAAGAGGTGGAAAACAGCAGCCCGGAAAACCCTTCACTGCAGAGGCAGCTGCTGGTCCACGGGTGATTCCGGAGGGAAAAGTGTGTTTGTGGCAGGGCCTTTCGGAGACTCGTGCAAGCACTCTCCCACGCACGCGGATCCTTCACATTTCACACTCATCTCAATGTCCTGAGCATTTTCAGTGCTGCCTGCTGGGGTTCACTTTCAGTTGTCCATCTGAGCTAACCTACATCTCCACCCACCCACTGATCAGGCAACACATGACCTTGCCCACCATGGCTCCCATTTCACTTTTGATTTAGCAAGCACGGTCTGGTTTCACTGCATTGTGCGCTCCCCTGTCTTTTCCTCTCTCTCAGTCACACATTTCCTTTCTCCCATCACAGTTGAACCCCCGGCATCACCCTCCACCTCCTCTCCATAACCTACCAGCCACAACGCTTTTCTTGCGGGGATGTCCAGGTGAACGTGCACATTCCCTTCCTTCCCATAAATCCCATCCCCTTCCTCATTCACCTTCCCGACCTTCTCCTTCCAATTTCAGGGTCCGTGTCTGCCTCCAGGTCCCCACCAACCACCCTCGCCGGGTCTTCTATCGCTACCGTCAAATCCTCACCCTCCCACCCTCCCGCCTCACTCTGCCCTCGAACATTCTTACCCTTCCTCCATACCATGCCCACCCTTAGTTCACTCCCCAGGAGGCAGACATGGACCTATCCAACCCCTTCCGTGCACGTTCATCTGTGCATCCCCCTTTGCATCCCTTACCCTCTGGAACTCCTTCCCCTTGAACCCTTTCCTCTCTGGAGCCCTTCCCCCCTGATCAAGTCATCCCACAACTCCTCCCCTCAACCCTTAGACTCCTCCCCACTTATTCCCTCCCCCTTCCTGACTTCTTCCTCCACTGTTACCTCTTCCGCTGCCCTCAGTCCCTTGCCCCCGATTCCTTCCTCCAGCCTTACCTCTCCTCCAGCCTCACTTCTTCCTCCACCCTTATACCCTCCCCTCTCTGCACCCCTTCCTCCCCCCTGGATACCTTCCCCTCTCCGCACCCCTTCCTCCCCCTGGACACCCTCCCTTCTCCACATTCCTTCCCTACACCTTCCACACCCCCTTTACACCTACCTCCCCAGTTGCCGTCTTTTACCCTGTTACCCCCTCCTCCCCCATTTTCCCTCCCCACACAACCTCCACCCCCCGACATCTTCATTCCTCCCTCCCAACCTCACCCCATCCTGACACCTTCATCCCCCACCCAACCTCACCCCACCCCGACACTGCCATTCCCTTCTCCCAACCTCACCTCTTCCTAACCTTCATTCCCCCCTCCCAAATTCACCTCATCCTGACACCATCATTCCCCCCCATCCCAAGTTCACCCCACCGACACTTCCTCTCCTAGTCGATCCTAGCCCTTCCTCTCCCACCCCCTCAACCATCATCCATTGTGAGCATCAATGGTGACTATCCAGCTTCTATGCATTGCTTTGCAGCAGAGCCATGTCCATGAGAATCCACCCAGCATGCCATAGACCTTCCTCCAGTGTGTCGTTGCTGTCAGACTCCAGCATCTTCCGCTCCTCGGATGCCCGCAATGTGAGCAAGGCCCTGGCGGGTAAGTCCCAACTTCTGCACATCACAGTTGTCAAGACGTGTTCAATACCAGTGTGCTTTCCCCCTGGCACGGATGAATGATTCAGTGGGGAGGAATGATTCCGGCGGGCAGGCCTAATAATACCATGCTGATGTATTACAATGAGGTTCCCGACGTCTGACGGTGGGGAATGGAGCCCCCCATCGTCATCGTGAAACCAATCACACCATATTGTCCACTCACACCACTGAAAAGACCAGTGCCAGTGGGCACAGAAAATCCCAGCCAAAATAGATCTTTCCTTGCTAAACTTCTTAATTAGAAAATTCAATAAACATTAATAAGTTAAAAGCAAATATACTTTAATCAAATAATAACAGAATTTCAAAGGAAAACATGATTGCCTTACGTCACTGATGGCTGGGAGTTATAAAAATCTGGGGCGGTGGTTCTCTCAAATCTAATTGTTGCCTAAGTTCCTGAGTTCTGGGAAACTTTTCAGATGGTATAGGCCATCTCTAGCGGATACATCTTTCTCACTAGCAAACATGGTATTAGTTGTTGAAAAGCCATACTGCAGATGCTAGAAATCTGAAATTAAAAAGAAAATTCTGGAAATACTCAGCAGATTATAGCAGGATTTGTGGAAAGAAATAGAGCTAATGTTTCAGGTCTATGACCTGAGTGGTTTGTTTGATGCAGGAATGAACTGCATATATCACTTGTGTCGGAAGATATAATAATTTTCATAATGTTGTTGGAATTTATTTTAAAGTAGAGTAATAGTGGGGTCTGTGTCTATGGGTCCGTGTGTGTGTGTGTGCATGTGTGTGACTTAATTGAGTTAGAGACAGCTGGTCTGAAGGCTTTGATGTAAGAATGGAAGCGAGGTTTGAAATGCTCAATCGGTAAACATGGGTGAAATTTTAGAATGTTGAGGGAACATTTGCATTTTTAAATAAACCAGAATAGCTTAGATTCAAAAGAGGAGGGGAAATGTTACACCTATCCAGAAGAAGTTAAAGAAACAGTATGTTTATTTTTCCCAAAGATTACTGTTAAAATTAGTACTATGATAGATTTTTATTATGAGAGGTAAAGTCCAAAGACATAGTGAAACAATGGGAATTTGCATTCAAAGGTGAAAATATGTATAAAGGAGAGAAGGCTGTGTGTAAGGGCAGGCATTTTAAGATCTAACACAAGTGTGAAAGGCCTCTAGCATCTAAGCCTCAAGCTGCTGTCTATAAGGAATCAAAGCTAAGAAAAGCTCACTTTGAATTCAACTGTCCAGAGTGTATGCTTTGTCTGTTTAAATCTATGTTTTTGCTGTTGTGTTAACGGAAGTATAACAGGGAGTTAGGTTAATCAGGGGAGCTAGGAGTTATCAAAGTAGTAATTGTCGACCTATATATGTGCTTAATTTTTTTTTAATAATAAATGTTTAATTTAGTTTTGTAAAAACCCTCTAAAGACTTGGTGGACTTATTACTACTGAATTCAAGGCACACATCTTGAAATAAATATATAAATTGCAAAACAGTTGTGGCAGTTGTTTCAAGTTTCCCTTTGGGATTTGAGCAGCCCAGAATTGACCATCAGCTGTGCCATAACACCTGTGATGATCTGGAAGGGCTGTGTTGCATAGAAGCTTAATTCCCTCGTGACCTTCACAGCTGTGGTAAAAGATTTCCCAATCATTGAAGTTCTTTGTAAGTCAGCTTACTACAGGTATAGTGAAAAGTAGAATTAAAAACAGGCCTCCAGGATATACCTAAATAAATGCAAGTCCTTAGGTATTGATGGGTGAAGCCATACTTCCTGAAGTATTTTTGGATCTGAAGATGATCTTCTGCATCCAATTCAGACAGCACTATGAACATTGCAAAAGAGGTTCCCATCTTCCCATTTATGTTCTTTGTAACTTGAGTTATAGCAACAATTACCCATTATTCGGGAATGTGTAACTTAGCAAACTGAAGTTTTCCAGAAAAATATAACAATGCAAAGAGAAAAAAAAGAATAGAAGGTGTTTGATACACAAGCAGATAAATGCCTCACCACAGCAAAGTAGAATTCAGATTCTGCATTCCATTGATGAGCCTCACCCTCTGTGAGTTTGAACTCAGAATTCAGAAAATGTATATACAATTGTCAATTAAATCTTGCTTTAAGAGACACACACGACCACATCATGCACAGGCTTATGGAGTTTGGAAGCCAGAAGAGCATTGGAATAGACAGAGAAGTGGTACACATAGAAAGAAGGCTGCAGAAAGAGAATGGAGATAGATTTGAAGATTCAGTCGCAAACATCCAATCTTCGATCCCGCAGTATATGCTGGGATCAGTCCACTGACGACCTCTGGCATGGACCCTGTTGGAGTATCCATGGTCAGGGGAGGTTCCCTTGTTTGAATGTCATTAATAGTTTTGCACTGGCTTAGTGGAGGTGTGCAGTGTGGAACTGGGCATTGCTCATGCCCATACTACTGCAATGGCACAAATAATATTTTTGGAGGGCATATCCACACCTTCTATAAAGCATCAGCTTGCTCATTAAGATGCCACATTTCTTTGAAGGGTCTAGACCAGGACTCCCAGGTGGTGCCCACACATGCTAGTCAAGGGTCCAGTTCCATTTCTATCTCCAAGTGTTCTCACCACTTGATGGACATCAAAACTAAGGAACCTCTTGTCCTGGCACTCCCCTCCACTGGCAATGAAAACTCCAAAGTTTGGGATGGATGTAGTTTCTATTTCAAACAAAACCCCACAAACACTCATTTCCAAGTCCTGAAATATGTGTGGGTCTTCTGCCAACACTCCTGCCCATCCTACAATGTGAATCTGTCCATAGACTTTCAGGATGTGAAGTTGATACTTTGGGAAATAGAGAGCCATTAGATGTTAGTGAGGACAGGCATGTAGGATTTTGTATAAATGAGTATAAGGCTGTAACGATATAGATGAGTTGAAATTTTTGCAGGTTGGAGAATATTGAATAAGTTGAGCTTTGAGACGACAAGGTATGGAGTATTTCAATAGCAATAAGGTTGAGGTAGAGCAGAAGCGGTGAGAGATGGCAGAGTGGGACCAGTTGAAACCAATGGATAACCTCAGTTTTGTAGATGAAGTTCATGATCTCCCAACAGTAGTTATCAGATGAGAAGATATATAGGGTGATATATGGAGGTCAAAAGAGTTTATTTGTGATTGAGAAATTTGGATAAAAGCAGAAAATGATTGAAGTACTCCACAGGTCTGGCAGCCTCCAGAGAAACAGAATTAGCATTTCAGGTTAATGACCTTTTATCATAATTGGAAAAAGTTAGAGATATATCAAGTTTTAAGCATGTATAGAGGTGCATAAGGGGGCTGGGAAACAAAAGGGATGCTGTAACAGGGTAGAAGATAGAGATTAAATTACAAATGGGCATATGGCACAAAGCAGATGGAGCAATAGTAGGAGAAGTGAAGCAACAATAGATGTTACTAGAGGAGGTGTAAATGACAACATAAAAATCATTGCCAACAGCTGCTCTTCAAAAACAATGGGAGAAGAGTTTATTATCTAAAATTGTTGAACTCAATGTTCAGCCCAGAATGCTGTAAAGTGTCTAATTGAGAAAAGAGGAACCGTTGCTCAAGCATACATAGACTTTCATTTGAACAGTGTAGGTGGCTGAGAACAGGGAGGGAAGAGTGGGAGTGCAGCAGACAATTAAAATAACAGGGGCGTACAGGGTAATATGAGGATTGGCAAAGGTGTTGCAGAGGAAGAAATCCTGAAAGGGAAGGGGAGGAGAAGATGTGAAAGATTTGGTGGTGGCATTAATCTGGAGGTGGTGGAAATGGCCCAAGGCAAAGTATTTGTGTGTGGAGACTGGTGGGTTGGAAGGTGAGGAAAAGGGGGACTCTATTATGGTTCAGGAAATGGGGAGAGAAGGATGAGACCAGAAGTGTGTAGAATGGAACTGATGTAATTGAGACCTCTGTCAAACACAGGGGAGGAGGTGAGTTCTCATTTGAACGAAAAGGGAGACCTATCGGGAGCTCTGGTGTGAAAGGTTGAACAGAGAAAGTGGGAAAATGAAAGGGAGCCCTTATTGTGGAATAGAGAAATCTGCTAGTACCCTTCAAAGGGATCTTGGAATATTTGACAGTTTTGATCAACAAAAGGGAGACAACATTTCTTCAGGTGGTTTAACCAGATTTAACAGCAGATCAAGCCAGTCAGGTCATGAACAATTGCTAAATTAGCCTTATTTTTGCTACATGAAGTGTTTTTAATAAAGAAAAATACAATAAATAATAAATCACTAGTCAATGCCATTAAAATATTAATTGACTGTTTCATATAAAATGTTGTGAATTTATGTTGTTTCATAGTCATAGAACATAACCTTTTCTGACTCATACATTCAGCTGGGAATTTGCCTAATACTTTAATCATGTTATGTAGCCTGGAATAACATAGAAGCTATAAAAACTGAAGCTGTCAAGATCCCATTAACTTAATAGCATCACAGTAGCAAAACATTAGCATCTGAGCTGCGTGGCGTTCTGCGCATTGCACATACAGGTAAGTATTAAACCATCTGGAGACAACTTCCAGGAAAGTGGTCCACATCTGTATATATCTCACATATGCACACATATTGATGATTCTATATTTGAAGCTGCAGCTGCTTTGCAGTATGTGTTTATAAAGGGCATTTTCTTCATCTGCTGTCATACGTTTATACACTGTAACCTCTTACGTCCAGAAATCTATTGTTTGGAAACTCCAGTTGTCCGCAACTCCTCAGATACTGAAGCAGTCCATGTCCAAATGCAGCAAGACCTGAACAATATCCAGGCTTGGGCTGACAAGTGGCAAGTCCTATGTGCGTCACGCAAGTGCCAAGTAATGACCATCTCCAACAAGAGAGAATCTAACCATTGGCCCTTGACATTCAATGACATTACCATTGCCGAATCCCCCAGTATCCATTTCCTGGGGGTTACAATTGACCAGAAACTGAACTGGACTAGCCATTTAAATGCTGATTACAAAAGCAGGTCAGAGGCTAGGAATCCTGCAGTGAGTAACTCACCTCCTGACTCCCCAAAGCCTGTCCACCATCTACAAGGCTCAAGTCAGGAGTGTGATGGAATACTCTCCAGTTGCCTGGATGAGTGCAGCTCCAACAACATTCAAGAAGCTCAACACCATCAAGACAAAGCAACCCGTTTGATTGACACCCCATCCACAAACATTATCGCACTCCAAAACTGACGCACAGTGGCAGCAATGTGAAGCATCCACAAGAGGCACTGCAGGAAGTCACCAAGGTTCCTTAGACAGCACCTTCCAAATGCACGACCACTACCATCTAGAAGGACGACGGCAGCAGACACATGAGGACAACACCACTTGGATGTTCCCCTCCAAGCCACTCACCATCCTGGCTTGAAAATATATCGCCGTTCCTTCAGTGTCGCTGGGTCAAAATCCTGGAACTCCCTCCCTAACAGCACTGTGGGTGTACCTACACCACATGGACTATGGCAGTTCAAGAAGGCCGCTCTGAGAAGACCACCTTCTCAAGGGCAATTAAGGATGGGCAATAAATGCTAGCCTAGCCAGCGACACCCACATCCCATGAATGAATTTTAAAAAATTATCGGCAACCTTGACTTTGAGTACAGTCCTGTCAGGTAAAAAAAGACAGTGATACTACTTTTGGAAGAATAGGGAACTTGACAGAGTAAATATGGAGAGGATGTTTCCTCTTGTGGGAGAATCTAGAATTAGAGGCCACTGTTTAAAAAGAGGCCCATTTAAAACAGAGATGAGGTGAAATATTTTCACTCAGAGTGTCGTGAGTCTTTAGAATTCTTCCTGAAAAGGTGGTGGAAGCAGAGTCTTTGAATATTTTTAAGGCAGAGGTAAATATACCCTTGGCAAGCAAGGGGGTGATAGGTTATCGGTGGTAGATGGGATGCAGATTTCAGGTTACTATCAGGTCAACCAGGATCTTATTAAATGGCGGGGCAGGCTCGAGGGGCTGAATGGCCTACTCCTGCTCCTTGTTCGTATGTTTGTATGTTCATATATAGTTGTTCCTGTACAAAAAAGATTTTTCTTACAGTGCATACCCCTCCCAGGTAGGAATCAGACTCGAGCAAGAGCTCCTGTGTATAATGTGTGTCTTGCTCAAGTGAAGAGTCAGACTCTATAACAAATGTTGGTTACAGTGTGCACCTCTTCCAGTGAAGTGTTGTACACTGCAATAAGTCCACCCCTTGAGTCTTCGATCTGCACTCCTCTAATATAGGTCTTGTGCATATTCCCCACTTCCTCACTCCACCATGGGTGCCTTCAGCTGCCTAGAGTCTATGCTTGGTAACTCTCTCCCTAAATATCTGTGTCTCTTTAATTCTCTTTCCTCCTTAAGGTACTTTATAAAACCTACATCTTTGGCCAGCATTTGGGTCATCTGTCCTAATAACTCCTTGGCAGAAATTCAGTAAAAATTCTGCGGGTGACTTTCCCATCACCCGCTCCCACCCCCAACCTCGCTTTGACCTTACGGGCAGCTCCAATTAAGGCCTTAAACTTGCCAATTAATGGCTACTTAAGGGCAACTTCCCACCCCGGCCACAAATTTTTGGCCGGTGGGAAGAGGTTGGGAACAACACGGTGGCCTGCTTGGGCCTCAAGCGGGAAAGGAGAAGGGGCAGTTGCCTCTTTTTGGGCCCTCTTTTGCGATCGCCTCTAACCCTAATCCCACCCTCCTCACACTTTCTCCCCAGGCCTCCTGTCCCATCCTCATCGAGAGCCCCACAGATTTACCTTGCCTCTGGCTTCTGGCATTTCTTTGCAGGGAGTGGATGCTGTCTCAGCAGTGGCCACCACTCCCAGTGGTGCTGCTGGGACCAGAAATCTGCCAGCCAATCGGATGGCCAGCAGCTTGCAGAGGTTGGGTTCCCCCCCCAACTGTATAGGGATGGAAGGCCTTCCTCCAGCCAATTAACATTCTTCAGAGCTTTAAATGGCTATGGGGCAGCCATTGGGAGGGCGGGTGAGAACCCTCCCACTTTTTCGCTGGTGGGGCATATTGTATGTTGGTTGTGGTTGACTAAGGAATGGTTTCAGAAACACAGATGTTCGAAAAAAAACTGGTTTATTTATAGATATACAAGACTACAGGTATTCCTCAGTCTAAGCCATGAGCTTTCGCCAGCTAGACACCTGGTCATGTGACTCTCTCTTGCATCATCATGTTTCCCCAGTCCCACACATTAACTCTTTCAGGCCTGAACACGGTAAGACTACAATCCCTGCAAGTATTGCCCAAATATATTTTTCATTTATATTTACGCACTCCACTCTTCCCCCAAGTCTCTGACTTCATAGGTTTAATCGAACTGGAGGTTTCACAACTCTTCCTGATCATGTCCTTGTGAGGCTGCGAAGATAGGTATCTTCCTCTTGGACTTCATTGCTATGGCTTGGTTGGTCTGTGGTAAGAGTTGCAATATCTGGTGCATTGTCAGTTTGTCTCTCAACATCTGGTTCTCCCAAATCTATAATAGAAGGTCCTCTTTGAGGAATGAGGATAAGATAAGATTTCTCCTGTTCCTTCTCATTGTGCCTTCTGGAATATGTATCAAGTAAGTCCATTGTTGATCTTCATCCCTTTGGACGATGATGCCTTCTCTGCCTAGGTCTCTTATCCAAACCTTGTTTCCTTTGCTCAGCCTGGACAGGTTTCTGGTATGGTGCCACCTATTCTAAGTTTAAGCTTGTTGTTTTCTGTAGGACTGTTCTCGGTCCTGAACCTTTTGATGGTCCCGGACTGCTAACTCTGGGATTAATTTCTTGGCTAGTATGGGAAGCTGAGTACAAAGCTTTTTGCCCATCAGCCCACTGTAATGGTGCCAATCCATATTGCAGCAGAGTAAACCTGAATGTCAAAAATGCCACTGGAAAATCCTCATTCTTCTTCAAAAGGGTTTTAATAGTGCGGACACCCCTTTCCACCTCGGCAATGGGTTGGGGATACCTCGGGGAAATGTAGTTCTCAGTGAAATGGGTGAAGTAGACATTAGCGAACTGTGGGCCATTGTCGGAAACCATTGGCCCAGAATGTCATGTGTTGTGGCCATTGTGTTTAAAAGCTTCACTTTGATCCACCTGGAGAAGTAGTTGACTTAAATGATGAGGAATCATTTGCCATTGTACATAAATGGATCCATTCCCAGATGTTCCCATGGTCTGGTAGGAAACTGGGTGGGGATAAGGGGCTTTCTCTGGACTGGTTTGTGCAGTGTGAAATCCTCTCTTCGATCACTCTTGGTATTCCCGGCCATCACACTGCAGACTGGGCTCGTGCTCTGCACTTTGTGATGCCCATATGGCCTTGGTGGATCTGTGGCAGAATCTCTTGAGTGAGATGGGAATTGCTAATGGCTCATTATACACCAGCAGATCATCAATTATAGTGAAGTGTTTCCGTTGTTGGAGGTATATTTTCATAACTGTTCCACCAGGACGCTGCTGTGGCCGGCCTTGCAGACAGTGTTGACAGATGCGGGATGCAATCTTCATTCCGTATCTGCTCTTAGCATATCTGTTGTAGCTTTTTGGAGCTTGCTGGCAATTGTGTTGCCACGAACTGGGGATAGGACTCAGCCTCAAATTAACATCCTGTGTTGAATGTGGCCCTGGACAATGTGTCCGCAGTCATTTGTTGCTTGCCCTGGACGTACACTGTCTTGTAAGTAAAGCATGTTGGTTGCAATTAGAGTCTCTGGGTTCTGGGGGGAGTTCTGGAGAGTTCCTTTTTGTCCAGTAATGAGACTAGTGTGGTCCATCTCGATGACTGCCTTCAGCCCAGTGATACAGTTGGAGAACTTCTTGCGAGCCCATGTGACTGTGAGAAACTCCATCTCTATAACTGCATACTTAATTTCTATGTCAGATAGTGCCCTTAACGTGTAATAGACTGGTCGACAGCACCCATTCAGTTGCTGTTGAAACAGGACTTCCGTTAGTCCTGTAAATGAGGCATCAGCTGCGATTGTGGTCGGTAAGGATGGGAGGTAATGAGCCAGGATGTTTGGTGAGAGCAGCATGTCTTTAATCTGTCAGAATGCTTGCTCCTGGTGTGCATTCCAACACCATGCCTGGGCCTTCTTCAACAGGTGCCTCAAGGGCTCCGTGACTTGCACTAGGTTCAGCAGGAATTTTGCCAGCTGATTTATCATTCCCAGGAATCGTTCAAGATCTGGAATAGATGTTGAGGTCAGAAATTCACTGATGGCCCTTGTTTTTTGTGGGTCTGCTACTTTGCCTTTGCTGCTCACAATGTGGCCTAAAAATCGAATGGGCAATTTAGAGAGTTCATACTTATTGTTAAGTGTCAGTCCGGCTTCCTGCAAATGGTTCAAGATGGCTTTAAGTCTCATGTCATGTTCCTCAACGGTTGCTCCATGCACAAGGCCATCATCCATGTAACAGGTTATGCCTTTCAGGCCTTGCAAGATGATCGACATTGTTGGCTGAAAATTTCAGGTGCTGACGTTATGCCAAATGGCAACGATTAAAGCCAAATCTGCTGAATGGGGTAATAAAGGTGGTCAATAATTTAGATTCTTCATCTAAAGGTAACAGCCAAAAGCCACTGCTGGCATCAAGTTTCGACACCACTGTATTCTAGGAGAGCTTGTTCAAGCTGTCATCCACCGAGGATATTGGGTGGATTTCCCTCGCCACAGCCTTGACTTTAGTCATGTCGACACAGGTGTGAAAGGTCCCATTTTGTTTAGGAGCCGGAACCATTCCAGAGCACCATTCTGTCGGCTGAGTGACGGGGGAGGTGACTCCCATCTTGGTCACCTCGTCAAGTTGCAGTTGGGCCTGCTTCATTCGTGGATGTGGTTTCTTCCTTGGTGTGAAAAGACACATAGGTTTGGCATTGTTTCTCAGCGTGATACTGCATTCATCCTTCAGTTGCCCCAGCTCAGTGAATAGTTTTGGAAAATCCTGTTTGACGTCAAGCCCAGATCCTTGATCCTCGATCTTTGGATGGCATTGAGGTCGGCGCAGGCTTTCCAACTCAGAAGACTCATATTATGTTTCTATATCTGTTTGCTCTTACATTGGAGTGTTGCTTGCAGTGTACCTTTGACCTGGAACTTGATTCCTCCTGGGCCTTTTAACTGGGTTGTACACGGCTTCAGGCATTATCTTACGAGACACAGTTCTTTGTTGTCAGGACTGTGACACTTGTTCCTGTATCCAATTTGAAATTAGTGATGTGTCCATTGACACAAATATCTACATTCCGGAAAGTATATTGCCTAGGAAACATTGTTATTCCTCTTTTTGGTGAGACTCCTCTATTTCCTTGATGGCCTCGTGTGCGAAGATTCTCTTGCGATCCTCTGCGTATCTAGAGGTTTTCGCTCTGCACATCTTTCCAAAGTGTCCAACTCTTTTACAATGGAAGCATTGCACAGCGCTTGCAGGACACTGTTCGCATCTGTGAGGCTTTTTGACACCACATCACTAGCATGGTTGCCGGCATCTTGAGCTTTAGTTCCATTAGGTGTTTTTAGCCCCGGAGTGTCTTTAGCATTCTTTTGTTTCAATAATTGGGGGGTTTCTGAACCATGGATTGACTTCCTCTCTTAACTTTGGCTCTTTTTTGCTGACGGACATCAGATCATCTGACTAACTGTATCGCCTTCTCCGACGTTAAGTCTTCTTTGGATTGCAGACGGTCATATAGGATGTCATCAGATATCCCAACTATGATGTGGTCCTATATCAGCACAGATTTAAGATCACCATATTCACAACCTTCAGCCAATTGATACCGGTCATTGATAAAGGTTTCCATTTGTTCATCAGGTTTCTGGGCCCATTTGTTAAACTTGGCTCTTTCTAATATCTTGTAACTCTGTAGGTTAAAATAGCTATCAAAAGCTTTTAAGACCTCTTTGAATTGTCTGATGTTTCAGAAATGCCTTGTCTTGCTATCACAACATCAGCAATTGCACCAATAAAGTACGATAATGTATTGACTTGTTTACCCTCTGATTTATTGTCTAATCTGGATGCAATTCTAAATCCTAAAAATCTCTTCTTCCATAGTGCCCAATTCAGTGTCTGGTCTGGCCCTTCTATGTGCCTAAATAGTTCCAGAAAGGTAAATTTGGAATCCATAGCTGTTTTCAGCTCTTAGGAGACTTAAATTGGTTTTTAAATGGAGTTTTCCCACGTTCACCAGGCTTTTACTGATATCCACTGTTGTTACTGAGCCATTTTTTTGTAGTCATTCCTAACTTCACTGAATTTTTAAAATAATCACTGAAAATAATTATTAAGGAGAGTTCACTGTTTTCTTCCCCTTGGGGAATCATTTTCAGCAGCCGATTTTTTTTTTCAATAACTGCCACGTGCAATGTGCCAACCTCAGACCTGGGCTACAGGGTATATTGACCTGCTCTCATTAAAATGGCATTTCGCCCAGAGCTGCCTCTTTACTGTGCCATAAATTTGAAGCCTTTAAGGCTTTCTCAAGGTTTCCTCACCCCTCCTCGATTGTTGCCAGGTTCTTTGATTCTGCAGCTGGATCGGGATTTTTCACAGATCATCACTTGCTATGGTGTAGCTCTTCATAAGCTGAACAGTTGACTTCTTCTCTGCCTCTCAGCCTCCACGTCTTCCATGGAGCTCTTTTAGTGATTTTCAACTGTCTTACTGAAGTCT
Source organism: Cetorhinus maximus (assembly GCF_964194155.1). Classification (NCBI taxonomy): domain Eukaryota; kingdom Metazoa; phylum Chordata; class Chondrichthyes; order Lamniformes; family Cetorhinidae; genus Cetorhinus; species Cetorhinus maximus. Next base: position 25,392,529 of record NC_135879.1, on the reverse strand, counting down.
TCAGTTTTGGCGCCTCTTTTATCAAGTCAATTTTCCAACTTTTTTAAAGTTGATTTTCGAAGATTTCAGAGTCCTTCAGTGCTGCCACCATGTTGTATATTGGTTGCGATTGGCTAAGGAACATGTTCAGAGACATAGATGTCGGAACAATAACTGGTTTATTGTAAGAACATAACTATTTACAGATATACAAGACTACAGATATTCCTCAGTCTAAGCTCCAAATAGACTCTGAGTCATGTGGCTCTCTTTTGCATCATCATGTGGTTGGTACTGTTTCTCCATTCCCATACACTAACTCTTTCAACCATGAACACCCTAAAACTACAAGGCGGGAACACCACCACCCATTAAATTTTGTCCCTTACGTCGCTCAGTGACAAATCTTTTGGCTGATAATGCTCCTGCATGTCTTGGGCATTTTATTACATTAAAGGTGCTATATAAAGGCAAATTGTTGTTGGCATTCACAATCTGGAGCATAAGAATGATGGAAGTTTGATAATTTTACATGTTTCTTATTTTTCCTTTCTGCCACTTCTTTCTCCCTCACTTATTCCAATCTTTCTTTCCCTCTCTTTACTTCTCTTTCAGTTCTTGATTTGACATTGAATTCACCTCTTTTACATTAGTCTCCTTTTTAGTCCTTCTGTTTATTTCCCACTCCTTAAATCTCATTGGTTAAGGAGAAACCCCATCGGTTGCCCTGTTCACTTGGGTTCCAATTGCCCCGTTTCCCTCACTGATTGATAATTTATGTAATAACAGGGATAGTCCTTCTGTTCTCTATGTACAGAAAAGCCTAAACCTGTTTATGATTTGGAAACACGTTGCCTGTCATGTTACTGATTTAAGTACATGTTTTCTCCATTGTGATTTTCAGTGCAGCGTAACATCAAAGCTACTGTTTTACAAATGGATGACATCTGTTTAGTTTTAAACTGGGCAGTCTGACTTTTTGTGCAGGATATAAAGAAAAGAAAGCCTTGCATTTATATGGTGCCTTTCATGACCACCGGATGTCTCAAAGCTCTTTATGCCTAGTAAATTAAATATTTTTGAACTGTAGTCGCTGTTGAATGACATCCCAAAATGCATTAAATATAAACTGGATGGCAACTGTTTGCATTTAAAAGTAAAAGTGTTTTCTTTTTCACTCTCTTTCATATATCAGAATGGATACTTGCCTTTATTAGCTGAGGCATTGAATACTGAGGCTGCATAAAGCGTTGGTTAGGCCACATCTGGAGTACTGTGTGCAGTCCTGCTCACCACACTTTAGGACGGATGTGATTACACTGGAGAGGGTGCAGGGGAGATTCACCAGGACGTTGCCTGGGCCAGAGCATTTCAGCTATGAAGAGAGATTAGATAGGCTGGGGTTGTTTTCCTTAGAGCAGAGAAATCTGAGAGGAGACCTGATTGAGGTGTACAAAATGATGAGGACCATAGATAGGGTAGATAGGAAGAAACCTTTCCCCTTAGTGGAGGGGTCAATAACTAGTGGGCATAGATTTAAGGTAAGGGGCAGGAGGTTTAGAGGGGATTTGAGGGAACATGTTTTCACCTAGAGAGTAGGGGGTATCTGGAACTCACTGACTGAAAGGATGGTAGAGGCGAGGACCTTCGCAACATTTAAGAAGTATTTAGCTGAACACTTGAAACGCTAAGCATACAAGGCTACGGGCCAAGTACTGGAAAATGGGATTAGAGTAGATAGGGGCTTGATGACCAGCACGGACATGATGGGCCAAAGGGCCTCTTTCCGTGCTGTGACACTCCATGACTATGACTCTATGACTATGACTCTAGATTCTACAAAGTAGCAGTGAAGCTAATGGCATTCGCAATTATTTATGTGTAAATGGTGAAACAACTTCAGACAAGGGGCAAAGGAGCAGTTAAATGCAAATATCCAGGAATTGTTGCCTAAGTTGTAGCATTTCACCATTAGCTTAATGAAACTGGGAGCTTGCTGCCTGCCTCTCCGTTGAAATTTATTGATAAGTGTGAAGTTGCAGTATTCACACAGTAGATGAATTAACTAGTCACAGACACTTAGGGCTAGTAATTACAAGTCTAAGCTTCCTTTTAACAATGTGATAAATGCTAATGACTGTCAGTCAACCAAACTGACACCAGAAATTAACTAGTCCCATTCCTCCAGATTTTAAATTTTTGGGGGAGATTTTAAGAAGTCTGAATATAAATTTTACATGTTTCTTATTTTTCCTTTCTGTCGCTTCTTTCTCCCTCACTTAGTCCAATCGTTCTTTCCCTCTCTTTACTTATCTTTCAGTTCTTGACTTGACATTGAATTCACCTCTTTTACATTAGCCTCCTTTTTAGTCCTTCTGTTTATTTCCCACTCCTTAAATCTCATTGGTTAAGGAGAAACCCCATCTGTTGCCCTGTTCACTCGGGTTCCAATTGCCCCGTTTTGCTCACTGATTGATTATCAACTCGCACTTTCAATAGCTTTGTGGGAAAACGTTTTTTTTTCAGTTTAAGGGTGCAGAGCAAGTCTAACTGATGGTAGATGCTGTTAGATGTCCCCCTTCAGCAACATCGGCTCAATAGTTACAGTGGTTAGTGTTTTTTTTAAAATGATTTTTTAATTATCAACAAAGCAACTATCTGAACTCCAACTGTGATCCCACCTTCTGTTTGATTTTGGACTTGGCAAGAAGTGGAAACCCTATTTTCACATGAGCCCAAAGGAGGGACAACTGCCAATTCTAGGTGTAAGTCTGAACATTCCCAGTGCTATTCTCATATAATTAATGTACTTTTTTCTCCTGTGAGCACCACCTTCAATATGTTCATCTTTGAAGAATTGAATGAATAATATGCTTCTGAGTATAATCTGAAAACTGGGAGGTATAGAGAAATAGATTGGTTAAATTCCCACAAGGAAGTCATTCTTCCTCGTGGGAACTTAAATAATAGGTTGGTGAACAGCTGATTTTGAATATAACTTGTGAAAGTAAAATAGGCAACAATATTGGCAAACAACAATGTGGAATGGGAAACATTTAAAATGGTGTTCAGCAGAGTGCAAGAAAAATATATTCTGCTTAAAGGAAATATCAAACTAAACACTAGTAAGACTCCATGAATAAATAAAGACATAAGGGAACATTTGAGTTTAGGAAAAAGGCATACGTTAAGTACATAGCAGCAGAGGAGTGAATGACAAGAGAGAAGGAGATCACTCACCTTCAGGAAGAGCAGTCGGAGAGACGGACCTGTGGGAGATACACGGAGCGGGAGAGAATAACTACATCCCGGGGAATGCGGCCTACATCACTCACCTTCGGGAAGAGCAGTCGGAGAGGCGGACCTGCGGGAGATACACGGAGAGGGGAGAGAATAAATACAGCCCGGGGAGCACGGCCTATATCACTCACCTTCAGGAAGAGCTGTCGGAGAGGTGGACCTGTCAGCTGCTCAGAACTGGCCGGTGCTGAGTTTGAAAGGAGAGTGAAAAAAAAATCATGACATCACAGGAAAGAAGCAATTTGAATGATCGGAGAAGAAGCTAGCTATTTGGTGAGTATCTAGTAAGTGTTTTAAGTTTATTCAATTCCTAAGGTTTAAAATAAAGTAGGAACTGTACTTTTTGGTAAGGTTTATTAAGTAGGGCCAACTAAAATAATTTTCTACTTGGATAAAACAGTGAGAGTTCAGCGGTTAAAACAGTGAAAGGTCGGGAGATAGAACAGCGAGGATTCAATAGATAAACAGTGAAAGTTTGGGAGATAAGACAGCGAGAATTCAGGAGATAAAACAGTGAGAGTTCAGGAGATAAAACAGCAAGAGTTCAGGAGTAAAACAGCGAGAGTTCATGGGATAAAACAATGAGAGTTGAGGAGATAAAACAGTGAGAGTTCAGGGGATAAAACGGTGAGAGTTCAGGGGATAAAACAGCGAGAGTTCGGGAAATAAAACAGTGAGAGTTCAGGAGATAAAACAATGAGAGTTGAAGAGATAAAACAACGAGAGTTCAGGGGATAAAACAGTGAGAATACAGGGGATAAAACAGCGAGTGTTCAGGGGATAAAAGAACAAGAGTCCAGGGGATAAAACTGTGAGAGTTCAGGAGATAGAACAGCGAGAGTTCAGGGAGTAAAACAATAAGAATTCAGGGGATAAAACAACGAGAGTTCAGGGGACAAAACAACGATAGTTCAGGGGATAAAACAATGAAAGTTCAGGGGATAAAAAAGTGAACTCAGGGGATAAAACATTGAGAGCTCAGATGATAAAATAGTGAGTTCAGGGGATAAAACAGCGATAGTTCAGGAGATAAAACAGCAGGAGTTCAGGAGATAAAAGAACAAAAGTTCAGGGGATAAAACAATGGGAGTTCAGGTGATAAAACAGTGAGTTCAGGGGATTAAACAGCGAGAGTTCAGGGGATAAAACAGCGAGAGTTCAGGGGATTAAACAGTGAGAGTTCAGGGGATAAAATAGCAGGAGTTCAGGAGATAAAAGAACGAAAGTTCAGGGGATAAAACAACAGGAGTTCACATGATAAAACAATGAGTTGAGGGGATAAAACAGTAAGAGTTCAGGAGATAAAACAGTGAGAGTTCAGGAGATAAAACAGCGGGAGTCTGGGAGATAAAACAGTGAAGTGGAAAGACATTTGGGAATTGAAAACAATGCAAATACAGAAATGTAAATTTCTAAACAAGCACAGGGAAAGTAAGAATTTATAAGCACAGGAGAGGGAGAGGGATTTATGAGTAAGGGCGATTTCTACTTTCTACTAATCTCCAGTTTCTAATTAATAGTACAAGAGTAAAGTTTAAGCAAAAAAGTGATTTAAAAGTTTAAGGTTATGGCATGGCAGTACCGCTCAGCCAAGCAGAATGCCCGTCCTGTGGCACGTGGGGAGTCGTCGACACTTCTCGTGACCCAGACGAGCCCATGTACAGGAAGTGACACCGGCTGCACAAGCTTGAGCTCCACATTTCAGAGCTTGAGCAGTGGCTGGAGTCACTGAGGTGCATCTGTGAGGCAGAGAACTACGTGGGTAGCATGTTCAAAGAGGTGGTCATACCGCAAGTTAGGGGCAAGCAGGCAGATAGGGAATGGGCAATCGCCAGGCAGTCCAAGGGAAATAGGTAGGTGGTGCAGTAGTCCCCAGAGCTCCCGCTCACTAACCGGTTTTCCATTCTGGATATCAGTGAAGGCGATGGATGCTTGGGGGAGTGCAGCAAGAGCCAAGCACCACGGGTGGGCCAGCTGCACAGGAGGGGAGGAAGAAAAGCGGAAGGTCAGTACTGACAGGGGATTCTTTTGTTAGGGGAGCAGGCAGGTATTTCTGCGGCCATCAACGTGACTCCAGGCTGGTTTGTTGCCTCCCTGGTGCTAAGGTCTAGGATGTCACAGAACGGCTACAGGACATTCTTGTGGGGGAGGATGAACATCCAGAGCTCGTGGTTCACATGGGTACTAATGACATAGGTAGGAAGGTGGACGTGGTCCTGCAATCAGAATTTAGGGAGCTAGGTAGAAAATTAGCAAGCAGGACCTCTAAGGTAGTAATCTTCAGATTACTCCCAGTCCCAATTTACAGAAGTTTTCAAAATCATGAGGGGCCTGGATAGAATAGATAGGGAGAAACTATCCCCCATCCCCACCCCCTTTCCGTTTCTTCCCCCTCCCTTTTGTTTTTTCCAATAATTTATATAGATTTTTCTTTTCCCACCTATTTCCATTATTTTTAAATCTATAACTGTAATACCCTGTCAGTCTTTCCACCCCACCCCACTAGAGCTGTACCTTGAGTGTCCTGCCATCCATTCTTAATTAGCACATTTCCTCAGATAATATCACCACCTTCAACACCTCTTTGTTCCTTTTGCCTGTGACATCTTTTGATTATCTGCTCCTATCACTGCTTGCTTGTCCCTACAACCACCTCCCCACCAACTTCTCTCCCCCCCACCCCGCCCCCCCACCTTAAACCAGCTTATATTTCACCCCTCTCCTAACTTTACTCAGTTCTGCTGAAGGGTCATGAGGACTCGAAAAGTCAACTCTTTTCTTCTCCGCCGATGCTGCCAGACCTGCTGAGTTTTTCCAGGTAATTCTGTTTTTGTTTAGGGAGAAACTGTTCCCGTTCAGAAATGGATAGAGAACCAGAGGGCAAAGTTTTAATGTGTTTTGCAGAAGAAGCAAATGCGAGGTGAGAAAAAACTTTTTCACACAGCAAGAAGTTAGGGGTTGGAATGCACTGCCTGCTAGTGTGATGGAGAACAGGTCTGTGCACATCTCCACAGTTTGCTGGACCAGGGTCTCCATGGCATTTTTTACCCTTCCCATGGAGGCCTCCATACGCACACATGTGGGCACCACTTCATCAGAGAGCTGGCAGACGCACTCCTCTGACTCACGTGCCACTCTGCTGATGGCTTCCAACATCTCTGTGTGATGTCCCCCCACCTTCTGCTGACTCTCCGCGATGAGTTGGAAGGCCAAATCCAGAGGCTTGTCATCTGACTCGGACCTCACAGGTGTTTCTTCCCCAGCAGTCCTCCGAGTGCCAGGGAACTCGGTTGAACCTGCCTCCTCCTCCTGCTGCGGACATGTGTCCACACGATGACCACCAGATTGTGAGCCCAAGCCTGCTCTAGATCTAGGTCCCACCGAAGTGTGTTCCTCTGCGCTGGTGGAGGATGTGGGTAACCGATGCCTATTTCCAGCTCCTCATTGGAGGCGGTGTCCTCTTGGCTGGAGGTGATGACCTGGATGGAGTGAGGGACTGGCTGGCTAATGGTGTCGGTCACTTGGCAGAACTCACTGTGAACCAAAGTGGAGATAATTAGTGCATGGTAGAAAAGTCAAAAGCAGGAGAGAGAGTACTCACAGTTGCGTTAAGAGAAGGATGATGTGGTGCAGAATCCTCATGTGGGTGTCAGGCATGGTCCACATCCTCACCAGTCAGCATGCTCCTCAAAGTGAGTGAGGGGCCTAATTTGGGCCACTCCACCCCCAGTCAGGGACCTTTCCCTGCTGTTGTGAGCAGGCTTCTCCGGCATACAAACAGATGGAGAGATTGTGAGCAGGACACATGGCACTGCAAGGAATGTTTGTGGGTTGAGTGAAGCCATGGACAGGATTAAGATGTGAGCTCCAGATGATATGAGCCTGATGGAGATATGAGGGTGTGTGTGAGAGTTGGTGGTGTTATCCCTTGAGGTGTGAGGTCCCTGTGGATGTATGATAGGTTTGTGAGTGTGTAAAGAACATATCTTTTTATTTCTGTTGGACTGTGAATTAAAATTACAATGGCTGCGGTTTGAAGGACATGTCTATTGGAACAGTGTGAGAGATATATGCAATGTTGCTGTCCTGAAACAGAGTGTGCCATGAAAGACAGGATGGTGCCAAGGAGGAATCTGGTCAAATGGGCAACAACAGTTTAATTGGCTCCTGATCAGGTTTTGCCTGAGAGCAGTGCAGCAGAATAGCTCCCAGCCTGAAATGAAAAAGACCTAAAACCTCTCTCTCCTGTGTGTGTAAGATTCCAGTAATTCTACAGTAATAACTAGCTGGCTTTTTCTCCTCATATCTCTATAACCTGCTCCCTCACTAAAAACCCCTGTCAAGAGGAAAAGGGGAAAATCACTGTTAGAGATCTTAAAAAGCAAGTGCTCAACCAGTGAACTAAAGACTGAAAGTGCTGGAAGACCACCACCTCATCTCATGAACAAAGAACTGAGAGGAATTTGGGAGACATCGATCAAAATCAACCCATCAAATCCTGTACTCCAGAATTGGTGCTGTTGAACTGTTTTATCCCACCCTTAAATCCATGTTTTTGTGTGTTTTATGTGTCTTGCATGTGTGTGTGTATAGGGATTTAAGAAGGGGTAGAGTTTAGGTTATACAGTTAGAAATTAGCAGTTCATATTTTTTTCTTTTGCCACTGGTTAACGACAGTTTGTTCAAGAAGCAGTTATTTACTTATTAAGTTTACAAACCTGGTGCTTGTATTCTGTTCACTTAAATTAAACATATAGGTGGCTTGATCAAACTTTTCACGTTTGTGGCGGCTTGGAGAACAGTGGGGCTTGATATTGCAGCGCACCATCCCCAGTTAGTCGTGGCAAATGTGTAAGTTGAAAGTGATGAGAAGAGTGACTTACCCTGGTGGAACAGATGAGGTCATTCATCCTCTTCCTGCACTGGATGGCTGTCCTCTTTTTCAAGGTGTTGGCACTGACCATCACTGCCAACGCCTCCCATGCAGGATTGGTGACCTTGCTTGCTGGCCTTCGCCCAGAGTGGATTAGAGGCCATCGTAGCGGGCCTCCACTGCATCCAGTAGGTGCTTGAGGGTGGCATCACTAAATCTTGGGGCAGCATGTTTCCTCCTCTTGGCAGCCATCAGTTCCCAGCTGCTTCTTCTCCCTTGAAGAGTGCTAACTCTTTGCAGGAGCAGCCTTTAAATATGGCACCTGGTTTACTGAAGGACTGAGGTGATGGAATGGTGGGTGAATCAGAGGACTCCCCCTCCAGCAACCCAGCATGTTTCCTGGGAATGCATGATTAATGAGGTGGGCTAGGGACGATACAGTGCGAAAACCCACCATTGCGGCCAGTAGGTAACGCGTCCTTTTTCCCGCCTGCTACCACACTTAGTGCAAATCTGGGACGATTCTGCCTTAGAAGTGAAAAAAATACAATTAGTAATTATGGAAGTAAATTATCAAGGAACATAAAACAAAATAGTAAAATATTTTACAGGCACATCAATTAAATAGGAGGGCTGTGAAGAGAATTGGACCAATAAGGGGTAGACAGGTAACGATAGAGAGATGGCAGAAATACTAAAACATTTTTTTGCTTCAGTAATTACCAGGGAGATAGAACAGGAAGACATGAAGTTGAATGATGAGACGAACAATGAGATAAGTGCATTTAAAATAAAAAAGGGATATACTGAATAAGCTAAACAAACTCAGAAGACCCTGGTCCGGAAGGATTACATCCACATATTTTAAAATAATCTGGGAAAGAGCAGAGCTATTGCTAAACGTATTTAATAATTTGTTTGAAAACGATGCAGTGCCAGAGGACTGGTGGGTAGTCCATGTAATTCCTATATTTAACAAGAGGAACAGGACATGTTCAGGAAATTATAGACCAGTCAGCTTTATATTGATAGTAAGAAAAATAATGGAATTCCTAATAAAGGAGAGAATAGAAGAACAGAAATGAAATGAAATGAAAAATATAATAATGGATGGTCAGCATGGATTTCAAATGGGAAAATCTTAATTGACCAATATTATTAAATATTTGAGGAGGTCATGAGCGAGTAGACAATGGTAATGCTGTAGATGCAATTCATCAGGATCTTAAAAAGTTATTTGATGAAGTGCCCCATAATAAACTAATGAATAAAGTCAGAGAATGTAGAGTCAGGGGACAAGTGCAGAATGGATTGCTAGCTGACTTCAAGACATAAAGCAGAGAGTAAAGTATAGTTATTCAGATTTACAGAAGGTGGGAAGTGATGTTCCACATGGTTCAATGCTGGGATCACAGCTGTTCACAATTTACATTAATGATTTGGACTTTGGAATCAAAAACACAATTTCTAAATTTACGGATGTAAAAAAAATTGTGTGGGCGGAGGTGGTGGGTGGATAGTCAATGCTGACTGCAAAAAATTGCAGGGGGGCATTAATAAACTTGCAGAATGGACAAATAATTGGAAAAATGAAGTTCAACACAGATAAATGTGAGCATTTTGGTAGGAAGAATAGTGAAGCCACTTATTATTTGGAAGATGCAAGTTTAGGTGGAGTTGAGGAACAAAGGGATCTTGGAGCAAGTACATCAATCACTCAAAGTGGCACCGTTGATTAGCAAGGCCATCAAAAGAGCCAGCCAAGCACTCAGCTTCGTGTCTATAGGAAGATAATTGAAAAGTAGGGAACAAAAACAGAAAGTTACTCCCAGTGTCATATGCGAGTGAGATGAGGGATAGGAGAATAGACCAGATGAATGCATGGCTGGAGAGATGGTGTAGCAGGGAGGGATTTAGATTCCTGAGGTATTGGGACCAATTCGGGGGAAGATGAGACCTGTCACAAGCTGGACGGGTTGCACCCCAGCAGGACCGGGTCCAATATCCTCGCAGGGCTAATCGCTAGTACTGTGGAGGAGGGTTTAAACTAGAGTGGCATGGGGATGGAAACCTGAGTGCGGAGACACAAGAGAGGGAAACAAAGAAAGAAGTGAAAGACAGAAAAGTAAAAAGCAAATGAGGAAGGCAGAGGAAACAGTGGCTAGCAGCAAATAGGGTCATAGTACAAAAAAGATATGTAAAAAGACAAGTCTAAAGGCACTGTATCTGAGTGCATGGAGCATTCGCAATAAGGTAGATAAATTAACAGTGCAAATAGATGTAAACGGGTATGATATGATTGCGATTACAGAGACATGGTTGCAGGGTGACCAGGCCTAGGAAATGAATATCCAAGGGTATTCGATAATTAGGAAGGACAGGCAAAAAGAAAAAGGAGGTGGCCTAGCATTATTAGTTAAGGATGGAATCAGCACAATAGTGAGAGAGGATATTGGCTCAGAAAATCTAGATGTAGAATCAATCTGGATAGAGCTAAGAAGTAACGGGTGGTGGAAAACATTAGTAGGCGCTGTATATAAGCTTCCAAACAGTACTGCTAAGGTAGGGGACAGCGTTAAACAGGAAATTAGAGGTGCATGTAACAAGGGTGCTACTGTAATCATAGGTGACTTTAATCTATACATTTAGATTGGGAAAACCAAATTAGCAATAAAACTGTGATAGATGAATTCCTGGAGTGTGTACGAGATGTTTTTTAGACCAGAGGGTCGAGGAACCAATTATGTTTCAGGCTATACCAGGTTTGGTTTTGTGCAATGAGAAGGGGTTAATTAATAATCTTGTTGTGTGAGTCCTTTAGGGAATAGTGACCATAACATGATAGAATTCTTCCTTAGGTTGGAAAGTGAAGTAGTCCAAAATGAACCTAGGGTCCTAAATCTAAACAAAGGAAACGATGAAGGTATGAAGGAGGCATGAGTTGGCTAAGATAGAATGGGGAACTTCAATAAAAGGCATGACAGTGGATAAGCAATGGCTAATATTTAATGAATGAACGTATGCATTGCAACAGTTATATATTCCTTTCTGGCTCAAAAACACAACAGGAAAAGTGGCCCAACCATGGCTAACAAAAGAAATTAAGGATAGTGTTAGATCCAAAGAAGAGCCATATAAAGTTGTTAGATAAAGTAGCAAGTCTGAGGATTGGGAGCAATTTAGAATTCAGCAAAGGAGAACCAAGAGATGTATTAAGAGGTGAAGAATAGAGTATGAGAGTAAACTTGCAAGGAACATAGAAGAGGACTGTAAAAGCTTCTTTAGGTATGTAAGAAGAAACAGATTAGTAAAGACAAATGTAGGTCCCTTAGAGTCCAAAACAGGAGAATTTATAATAGAGGACAAGGAGCTCTGAAAATGCATCTGCTGGAGTCTGACTTATAGTCGTTGTCTGCTGTGCCTTGCACAACCAGGCCCTACAGAGTGGGGAAGCTCTGGCTGAGGACGATATGATGGAGACAGCCCCATCCTCTGCTCACGAGTCTGATGACAGACTCCAGCAAACTGCGCAAGCTAGTCCACGGGAGGACCTGGATGCCCAGGAGACACTAGATTCCCTAACATTGCAAAGATAGCAATGTGTCTCCAGCTCCACCATCTTGGCCATTGTCATGTTTTCCTGTTATCTCCCTCTCATGAAAACCAGGGCCAGATCTGCAAAAGTCAATGTGGAGTCACCAAATAATGCCGAGCAGAGGGACTCACAAGAACACAAACTCCATTACCAGCACCTAGACAATCCAATTCAAAACATCATGTCACACACAGAAAATACACAAATACAAACAGAGCATCATTTCAAAATAACAATCATTTAATTACAAAATGAATCAACATTCTTCATAACTATCAAATATGAAAACCATCCATGATGAGCCCACGTGTGACTAATGTGTCTTTTTAACTCTCTCACAGGTGCTATAGCTTGCTGCTCCCACCTCACTGCCAGCTGTGCTAGAGTCAGGTTGCTGACCATTATGCCCCTTTGCCTGTGATGACTGCAGTGGGCATCTTGTGCCAATGGCAGAGGGACAGATGAGAGGCTCTCCCCATCAGAAATGCCCTGAGAAGTGCCCCCAATGGTGTCAGAAGCTGCTCATCCACAATGAGGCCCATTTTGCCTGAGAGGAACCAGGACCTGGATGTGACTCCAGACTTCTTGTCCTCCTTTTTCCCTGGCTCTGGGCACCGGAGCTTAAAAACAAGGTGATGGAGTGCAGGTCAGAACACATACCCAGTATTACATTAGTGAGTTGCTGGGTTTGGCCCTGCATGACAGTCCCCAGTCTTTCAATGGAGGAAGCCATGCATTCTGAAGAGCCAGTAATCTCAGCGCTCATAGCCTGGATGGACTCCTCCACTGTCTGTGCCAGTACATGCAACCCCTCTTGAATCACTTGCGTTGTATGTCCAGTATTTACTGTCTGACAGATAATTCCAAAGGCTGTCAATCAGACTGAGACTCAGCATCTCGGTCGGCTTCAGCATCCCTCTGAGTGCCAAAGGTGCTCCATCTCAGGCTCTGACATCTGGTTTTGCGGCTGTGATGTGTACTAGTGTGTGGATCCCTTAAAGCCAACTCGCACATACTCACAGAGGTGCGTGTATTTGTGCTGGTGCTAGGTGCGGAGCAAGGATGTGATGCTGCACCCTCTGAGACTTCCTCCCCACCCTCAGAGTTTAACGTCAGTCCCTCAGGATTAGTGGCTACAGCTGCTGATGTTTGTCCTGGGGGGGTTGGGGAAACAAGGAGACTGAGGGACATCATCATCATTTGAGGTGAGTTTAAATGGATACATTTCCTCAAAAACACACTGGCACCATTGGGAATTGGTAGCCAGTGTTTCATCTTTGGGCCCTACAAAATTGAGAAACACCTTACTCTCTGAGTTCTGCAAGTATGGGTCAGGTTTATTCAAATGTGCTTTCCTTCCTGGCAAGGGCCCTGAATAATTAACTACTAGCACAATAGTCATCAACATTTGAAAACAAGCTCTTACCTACTGCTGCTGCTACTCCAATAAGTGAAGGGACTGCAAAGTTAGTGGCTGATTGGGCACACTGCCCACTATTGCTCGCTACAGTTGGCCAGCTTGCCACTGGACAGCCATTAATTGGCCACAAGATGTTTTAACCACCGTCTTTAAAGGACAGGGGCAAGAATCGGCAATCCACGCAATTCTGGGTCGGACTCCTGCTCGCAACCGAACAGCATAAAATTCAGCCCAATGTTTCCTCTTGTGGGGAAGAACATAACTAGAGATCATCAATATAAGATAGTCACCAAGAAATCCAATAGGGAATTCAGGAGAAACTTCTTTGCCCAGGGAGTGGTGAGAATGTGGAACTCACCACTATAGTATTCAATTGTTTAATTGCTCGCTGTTTGATTATGTGTGACTGTTGGCTCTTCTCTGTTCTCTCTGTGCTATTAGTCAAGACTAGGTGTGGTTACTGAGGAACAGAAACTAAGCTGAAAGCACAAAGGAGTAAGAATGAGAGTAGACATTTTTAAAAGCTCTGTAAATCAAACTCTTGTTCAGATGTAAAATCTGGTGTCATTTCTGCATTATCTCCGAGGCATGAAACATAACAGCCACCACAGGGAGTGGTTGGAGCAAATAGTATAGATGCATTTAAATAGAAATTAGGTAAGCATATAAAGTAAGGATGTTATGCTTCAGTTATACAGAGCACTGGTGAGACTGCACCTGGAATACTGTGTGCAGTTTTGGTCTCCTTATTTAAGGAAGGATGTAAATGTGTTGGGGGTGGTTCAGAGGAGATTTACTAGATTGATATCTGGAGTGAGTGGGCTGTCTTATGAGGGAAGATTGGACGGACTGGGCTTGTTTCCACTGGAGCTTAGAAGAATGAGGGGTGGTTTGATTGAAGTATACAAGATCCTGAACGTCCTTGACAAGGTGGGCATGGAAAGTATGTTTCCGCTTGTGGGTGAGTCCAGAACTAGGGGGCACTGTTTTAAAATTAGGGGTCACCCTTTTAGGAGAGAGATGAAGAAACATTTTTTCTCTCAGAGGGTTGTGCAACTTTGGAACTCTCTCCCTCAGAAGGTGGTGGAGGTGGGGTCATTGAATATTTTTAAGGCAGAGGTCGATAGATTCTTGTTAGGCAAGGGAATCAAAGGTTATCGGGGGTAGATGGGAATGTGGAATTCGAAACATAACCATGATCTTATTGAATGGCGGAGCAGGCTCGAGGGGCCGAATGATCTATTCTTGGTCCTATTTTTTATGTTCTTCTATTCTTACATGAGGGAGAAGGGAATCGAGTGTTACAATGGTAGATTTAGATGAGGAAAAATGGGAGGAGGCTCGAGTGGATCATAAACACCAACAAAGGCCGAATGGTCTGTTTTTGTGCCATATATTCTATGCAATCCTATGTATGTAATTCTTCCCTCTTGTCTAATCTTAACTTACAAACTACCCTACTGATCCATCTAAGGTTGGGAACTCACTCAGAATGAAAAACATAAACCAGCAGTACTGGGCACAAGGATTTCCTGATTATAGTAACTGTCATTGGTCTTAGGAAAGTCATTTGATATTGTAGCACTGTGGCTACACCCTGAAAAATGGGAACTAACGAGAACGACCATGGGATTGGCAAAAGAAAAGCTACCATCCATGACTTGGCTGAAGCTTTCTTGTAAGATTAAAGTGGATTTAAGAACAGAAAATGTTGGAAATCCTCTGCAGCTCAATCAGCATGTGAACTAGAAAAAGTGGCTGAAGATTTTTGGATGTGAAATGTGAAACTAGCCTGTTATTCTATTCCATGTGTATTACCAACATTTTCTGTGTCTATTTCCAGTTTCCAGCATTCAAAGTTTCCTTTTATTATTGTAAAAGCTGGATTCTTGATCTTTTCTTTCAGAAGTACTCACTTCGTAAAGCGTTTCAAAAACAAACTTTATCCACTTGTAAAATTTGTTTTAAATTTAGATGCCACCTCTGTGGAAATTTTCAGAAATCTTCACCTTGAAAGATGGGGAGAAATATAGGTGAGGCGAAATTACACTTCCTCTCGAAACAGATGCTATATCGAAGGATCAGGTCAGCTTCTCACCCAAAGGAAAAGAAAGACTTGCATTTATATAGCATCTTTCATCACCACAGGACATTCCAAAGCACTTTGCAGCCAGTGAAGAGTTTTAGAATTGTTACAAAGTAGGAAACACAGCAGCTAATTTGCAAGTTCCCACAAACAGTAATTTGATAATGACCAGATAATGTGATTTGGGGGTAAATATTGGTCAGGACACCAGGGATGATGCCCCTGCTTTCCTTCAGAATAGCAGCATGAGATTTTTACATCTACTTGAGATGGAAGACAGTGCCTCAGTTTAATATTTCATCTGCAAGACTGCGCCTTCTACAGTGCAGCACTCCCTGCACTGGAGCGCCAACCGTTACTTTTTGTGCTGAAGTCCTGAAGTGGTACTTGAACCTATAATTCAGAGGCAAGAACTGAGCCACAGGCTGGCACGAAGCAAACATTAGGTCATTGAAACTACAGTTAGGTTACTGTGCAGCCTTGGTTTCTATGTTATAATCCAAATCTGTGTAATATTCGAGTTCAGGCCTCGCTTAAATGCAGCTGGTGAACTGTGGGCATCAAACAGGCACCCTGCAGCAGTCGCTGGTATCGGGAGGCTGAGAAACCACCCAACTTTCACGTTGAGCCAGTTAGCAGATTAGTTCTGAGGGGTAGGGGAGGTAATCCTGGGTGAGGCATCGAACAGGCTTGCAGTGGACCAGAGCTTAAACAAAAAATTACTGTGACCAACTACCAGCAATTGATCCAAAGCCTACTGTTTAGGCCATTCAAGGCCTGATATAAAGAGGGGGTCTGTGCATAGTGCATGCCACACCTATTTGTACCTGAAACTTGAAATTGGGTTCCTACAACAGGCATGGCACCACGAATTGAATATTTAAGCAATCTTACACCTGCTACAAGTAGACGGGTTGTTTGTATTTTGCAGGTCCCCTTCTTGAAAATTGTATCAGGTGAGCATCAAAACAATCACCAATGTGTCCTCCTGAACACCCAACTGCTGGTCTTCCATTTTTTAGGAGCAAAACAATGGCCGTCAATCAAAAATCTCACCCAAAATTGCTCTGAGCAGAAACATTTTAATAATGATACATTAGATAGGCCAAAACAAAAAAGAATTTAAAAAAAATTGTGCTTTGAATAGTTGCATTCTGAAGAAAGGACTAACCGGAAACATTGGGCGGAATTGTTCGGTGCCTTTGGCAGAGGACGTCATGATGGGCGGAAGGGGACAATATGGCGAGAAAGCCAAAAATCAGTTTCTTGCCGTCATGAAACCAGTTTGCGATCGTCTGCTCCACCCGTCAATGGCTGGCCCCATTTCCCGCTGCCACACACCGGGAACCTAGATTCAATACTTTAGCATCTCATTATAAGCCCTGCTTGCCAGAATTATCCCCTCATGTTGGATTATCCGGGCACGTCAGTGTGATTTCACGCAGATGTGTTTCACAACTGTACATAAGTGACGTATGCCTAGAAACATGGAAACATAGAAAAATAGAAGCAGGAGTAGGTCATTCGGCCCTTCAAGTCTGCTTTGCCATTCAATATGATCTGGCTGATCCTCTATCACAATGCCATGCTCCCGCTCTCTCCCCATACCCCTTGATGCCTTTAGAGTCTAGAAATCTATCTATTTCCTTCTTAAATATATTCAGTGATTTGGCCTCCACAGCCTTCTGTGGTAGAGAATTCCACAGCTTCGCCATCCTCGAGTGAAGAAGTTTCTCCTCATCTCAGTGCTAAATTGCCTACCCCTTATCTTGAGATTGTGACCCCTTGTTCTAGGCCCCCTAGCCAGAAGAAACATCATCACTGCATCCAATCTGTCCAGCCCTGTCAGAATTTTATATGTTTCAGTGAGATTCCCCCTCATTCTTCTAAACTCCAATGAATACAAGACTACTCAGCCCAATCTCTCCTCATACAACAATCCTGCCATCCCAGGAATCAGTTTGGTAAAGTTTCGCTGCACTTCCTCTATGGCAAATGTATCCATTTTTTAGGTACAGAGACCAAAACTGCACACAATACTCCCTGTGTGGTATCACCAAGGCCCTGTATAGCTTCAGTAAGACATCCTTGCTCTGGTACTCAAGTCGCCTTGCAATGAAGGCCAACATACTATTTGCCTTCTTAACTGCTTGCTGCACCTGCATGCTTGCTTTCAGTTCTTTTATTCATTCACAGGATGTGGGCTTCGCTGGCTTGGCCAGCACTTATTGCCCAACCCTAGGTGGTGGTGAGCTGCCTTCTTGAACCGCTGCAGTCCATGTGGTGTAGGTATACCCACAGTGCTGTTAGGAAGGGAGTTCCAGGATTTTGACCATGTGACCTATTTCCAAATCAGGATGGTGAGTGACTGGGAGGGGAACATCCAGGTGGTGGTGTTCCCATCTATCTGCTGCCCTTGCCCTTCTAGATGGTTGTGGGTTTGGAAGATGCGGTCTAAGGTGCCTTGGTGAATTCCTTTCAGTGATTGGTGTACAAGGACACCCAGGTCCCTTTGTACATCAACATTTCCCAATCTATCACCATTCAGGGAAGGTGGTGGGGTAGTGGTATTTTCACTAGACATTCAAGAGTTGGGGTAATGATCTGGGTTCGAATCCCACCATGGTAGATGGTGAAATTTGAATCCAATAAAAAAAATATGGAATTAAAAGTTTGATGGTGACCATGAAATAATTGATGTAAAAACCTATCTGGTTCACTAATGTCCTTTAGGGAAGGAAACCCACCATCCAAACCTGGTCTGGCCTACATGTGACTCCAGACCCATAGCAAAGTGGTTGACTCTTAAATGTCCTCTGAAAAAGGGCAATTAGGGGTGGGCAATAGATGCTGGCCTAGGCAGCAAAGCCCTCATCCCATGAATGAATAAAAAAAATTAAATAGTACTCTGCCATTCTGTTTTTCCTACCAAAGTGGATAACTTCACACAAATCATGTTACACTGCATCTTCCACGTATTTGCCACTCACTCAACTTGTCTAAATCACCTTGAAGCCTCTTAACATCCTTCTCACCGCTCGCATTCCCACTGAGTTTTGTGTTGTCAGCAAACTTGGAAATATTACGTTTGGTTTCCTCATCCAAATCATTGGTATATATTGTAAAAAGCTGGGGCCCAAGCACTGATCCCTGCGGTACCCCACTAGTCATCATCTGCCACTCTGAAAAAGACCCATTTATTCCTAATCTCTGTCTGCTAACCAGTTCTCAATCCATGCCAATATATTACCCCCAATCCCATGTACTTTCATTTTTGCACACTAACCTCTTATGTGGGACTTTATCAAAAGCTTTCTGAAAATCTAAATGCACCCCATCCACTGGTTCTCCCTTACCTATTCTGCTAGTTACATCCTCAAAAAACTCCAGTAAGGTTGTCAATCATGATTCCCTTTCATAAATCTGTGGGAAGGATTTTCGGGTCGGCGAGTGGGGGTGGGGCCTGCTCGCCAACGTGTAAAATGATGCATGGTGATGTCGGACAGGCGTCCTGACGTCACCGCGCGTCATTTAGGTTTTCAGCTCAGCCGAGTCGGCTGCGTACCCGCCGAACTGTCAAAGACCTATTAAGGCCTGTTAAAAACTACTTGAACTAATGAAATGAGCTGCCCATCCTGGCGAAGAACCCAGGCAACCTTCTCATTTTTCATGGAACCTTATCCACGGGTGGGATGAGGTTTCATGAAGTGTTTAAAAATTCAATAAATATTTTTTTAAAAATTCATTGACATGTCCCAGCTCATGTGACATTGTCACATGAGGTGACATGTTTTAAAAGTTTTTAATTTCTTTATTGAGATGTTTAAAACTTAAACTAATCTCCCTGAGGCTCTCTCTGTGCCTCAGGGAGATTTCTGCACTCTTTCGCGTGAATGCGCGAAAGAGCTCAGACCCAACTCAAAGAATCCCCCCCCCCTCCCCCGCCAACACAGGGAGCGCTCAGAGCTTCCAGGCGCGCATCATGCTGGGCAGGCCATAATTAGCCTGCCCACATAAAATGGCGGCGTGGCCTCAATCAGGGGCGTCGATCGGGTTTGCCCACACCCGCCTTGCACAACCCCCCTGATGGGGGGAAATTTCTGCCCTATGTTGACTTTGTTTAATCCAGTTAGTATTTTCTAAGTGTCGTGTTATCGCATACTTTATAATAGACTCTAGCATTTTCCCTACCATTGATGTTAGGCTAACTGGTCTGTAGTTCCCTGTTTTTTCCCTCCCTCCTTTTTTAAATAGTGTGGTTACATTTACCACCCTCCAATCTGCTGGGACTGTTCCTGAATCTACAGAATTTAGGAAGATGACACCCAATGCATCCATTATTTCCATGGCCACCTCCTTTAATACCCTGGGATGTAGATTATCAGGCCCTAGGGATTTATCAACTTTCAGTCCCATTAATTTCTCCAGCAGTGTTTTTCTAAATAATACTAATTTCCTTCAATTCCTCCTACTTACTGGACCTTTGTTTCCCTAGTATTTCTGTGAAGTTATTTGTGCCTTCCTCTGTGAAGACAGAACTAAAGTAGTTGTTTAATTCCTCTGCCATGTCCTTGTCCTCTATTATAAATTCTCCTGTTTTGGACTGTAAGGGACCTACATTTGTCTTTACTAATCTGTTTCTTCTTACATACCTAAAGAAGCTTTTACAGTCCTCTTCTATGTTCCTTGCAAGTTTACTCTCATACTCTATTCTTCACCTCTTAATACATCTCTTGGTTCTCCTTTACTGAATTCTAAACTGCTCCCAATCCTCAGGCTTGCTACTTTATCTAACAACTTTATATGGCTCTTCTTTGGATCTAACACTATCCTTAATTTCTTTTGTTAGCCATGGTTGGGCCACTTTTCCTGTTGTGTTTTTGAGCCAGAAAGGAATATATAACTGTTGCAGTGCATACATTCATTCATTAAATATTAGCCATTGCCTATCCACTGTCATGCCTTTTATTGAAGTTCCCCAATCTATCTTAGCCAACTCATGCCTCCCTCATACCTTCATCGTTTCCTTTGTTTAGATTTAGGGCCCTAGGTTCAGTTTGGACTTCTTCATCTTCCAACCTAAGGAAGAATTCTATTATGTTATGGTCACTATTCCATAAGGGACTCACACAACAAGATTATTAATTAACCCCTTCTCATTGCACAAAACCAAACCTAGTATAGCCTGAAACCTAATTGGTTCCTCGACCTACTGGTCTAAAAAAATCTCGTACACACTCCACGAATTCATCTATCACAGTTTTATTGCTAATTTGGTTTTCCCAGTCTATATATAGATTAAAGTCACCCATGATTACAGTAGCACTCTTGTCACATGCACCTCTAATTTCCTGTTTAACGCTGTCCCCTACCTTAGCAGTACTGTTTGGAAGCTTATATACAGCGCCTACTAATGTTTTCCATCACCCGTTACTTCTTAGCTCTATCCAGACTGATTCTACATCTAGATTTTCTGAGCCAATATCCTCTCTCACTATTGTGCTGATTCCATCCTTAACTAATATTGCTACACCACCTCCTTTTCCTTTTTGCCTGTCCTTCCTAAGAATCGAATACCCTTGAATATTCATTTCCCAGGCCTGGTCACCCTGCAACCATGTCTCTGTAATCGTAATCATATCATACCCATTTACTGTTATGCATACCATACGCACTGTTAATTCATCTACCTTATTGCGAATGCTCCATACATTCAGATACAGGGGAGCTCATGGGCAGGTCTGTACCAACCAAATCAGCCATAAGGCGGGGGTGGCTTTTCAATGGCTGCAGGGCTAGGGCTTGCTTTGGGAAGGGGAAGAAGAAGCCTCAGGCAAGGGAAGATGCTACAGGGTACTGGGGAGGTGGGGTATCCCAGGTTTTGAGTGGTGGCACATGTTGATCTGTGCAAGTGGCCTCAAGATGGTGAGGCTGAGGAGGCAGTCTCCAAAGGAGATGAGGCCAGATGGAGATGTGAGGGTGTGTGTGTGAGAGAGTGAATGGTGGTGTCCTTTCAGCTGGCAGTGAGAGAGATGCCAATGAATGTGTAATCGCCTTGTGAGTGTGAAAGTTTAGAGTGATAATCTGGTTGCCTTACCCTGGTGGCACAAATGAGATCATTCACCCGTTTTCTGCACTGGATGGCTGACCTTGGCACTGACCACCTCTGCCACTGCCTCCCAAGCTGGAGTGGTGAGACTGTTGGGCCTGCTGTGGCCAGAGGGGGGACAGAGGACATTGCAGCGGGCCTCCAAGATGTCCATAAGGCATCCGAGGGATGCGCCACTGAATTGGGGGCTGCACGCTTCTTGGCATTTGGGGCCTTGTCTTCACTGGAACAGTCCTGGGCTGCAAGCATTGAGAAGTGTGCGTGCAGCTGCAGTTTAAATATGGTGCCCTAGGTGGGAAAGCAGCGAGGTAATGATGTAGTTGGCAAATTGGAGGCAGCCTGCCAGTGAGATGGTGTGTTTTCTGTGGCTGCATAATTAATGAAGCAGAAATGGGACGATACAGCGGGAAAACCTCCCATTGCGGCCGGCGGGTAAAATGACATTTTTCCTGCTCACTACCTCACTTTGTGCAAATCTGGGACAATTCCGCCCATTGACTTGTCAGTTATCTCGGCTTATGTTAACTGATCTGCTATGTGATTCCAACACTTTCAGTTTTTCCTGTCAGAAAATATTCAACGAACATCAATTCATTGCATTCCAAATTGTAAATACTAAATAACATTTACTTACCTCTCCAGTGTGAATTGTTCAGATGACACAATGACACGTAGTCCAGATGATGTCGGATCGTGTGGCCAAACAGTCACTTAAAACCTTTTATCACAGTCGAAGATCTTAATGAATGATTCATTAATTAATGGCACAGAGGAAAGATGTGACAATCTCACTGGAGTGGTTCTGGACGCTGTATTGCCCAAATGTTCAGTGAAGCCTGTGGAAACTCAATCCATTTTAAAAGAACATGAACTGTTTGAGTTGATGCAGGGCTTAGGGGGCCAGGGGTTTGAGGGGAGATCATTTGCAGGTCAAACAAAATCCTAGACACAGCCTGCTTTATCTGAAAGGAAAGGAGAAACTGATAGCAGGCTTAGAGGAAAAAGCCTGGAAAAGTGTTGACAAACCGTGCACTGGGCTGGCTTATTCTCACAATTCTCGCTTCACAGGCTTTCATCGAGCTACAATTCTCCTATGGTGTTGAGTGGAGAGCTCTTCTGCCATCTGCAGCAGATATAATAATGTTTCATATCATCACATGATTTTAAAGGGCTCCTGTTTCCTATGAATCAGCCAGTGAAGAGTGCAAGAGACTGACAACATTACTGAACAAATACCGGCAGTGACCTTTCATCTCTTTTCAATCAGTGCCTCTGAAATGTAATATTCCCTTGTTTTAAACAATATTTTCATGGCCTTTGACCTCCTTTGATAACATTTTGTTGTGTTCCTAACTCAATGTCATCCTAAATTTCTTGACTTGGGTATCAATAAAAACTGCTTAGTGATAAATGCTCCTTAATTCCAACCATCAATCCAACATTGCTTTTTGTTTCAAAAATGAACAAAGCAATCCTTTAAATGCTGCACTCAGTCAAAGGAGATGCATTGCATTCTCAGCTAAATACTTCTAAGAGTGATTACTTAATTTGATGGGCGGAATTTTCCGTGCTCTTTGGCAGTTACTGGTGGAAGTTCTCACAGCCCTTTCCAATGTTATCATTCAGGTTTGGACCAGTCTCCCCCATGGTTCAAGCTAAGAGCGCAGATTTGCAGTGCGGGTTAGGAGAATGCCTGTGTCTGAGCTGAGAGCACAGCATGCAGTCCAGTGGGCAAAGCTGCTGCCAATCAGTCAGGTGAAGTGAGGCCAAGGTGTTTGGGGATATGGGCAGCCATGCAGCGCACTAAACTCTGGCCATCCAAGTGGTGGCCAGCACTCTCTGGAATGCATTAAGGGGCCTTGAGACTTAACCAAGAGAGGTTCTTAGTACACCCAAGTTAACCCACGCATCTCTCTCTTTCATCCTGCAAGAGGAGTACATCAGGATCATGGAGCCTGGTGACCTAGCTGTAAGCCTCATGGCGTACAGAAAGTTGAGACGAAGGAGAAGAGAACAATGTGCCTGTCTGGGCAGAGGGAGGAGTAGCACCCTCAGGAAGAAGAGGAAGTTGGGGCTCCCACACACGCCACTGAAGAGCCACAGTGAACTGTCATTGGTCGGCACCTAGCTAAACCCAGGGTCTATAGACAGTGCTTGTCATTCCTGCAGATGACCGAGAAACAGTGTCGCTGAAGACTGCACGTGTCCGGAGAACTGGTCGTCACATATAGCCATCTGCTGCAGGATTTGGTGCCACGCGGACATGGAGGACATCCACTGCCAGTGGCCATGAAAGTGACCGTGTCACTCACTCAAAGGAGAACACAGAGAGAATGACAGAACTCTATGCCACTGGCCCAGGACATTCTGGCAGCAATGATAAGCCCCATCAAGGTGCAGGCATGACTGATGTGAATAATGACAGTGAATGCACACCATCAGTGTGCTGGGAAGGTTGCACAAAGTACAGGGAAGAGGCCCTGGACTGAGGCACCTGCCTTTATCTGGTGCAGGGACCAAGGTTTCACATGTGAGTGACACGAACACTGCTCATCAGAGCAAGGAACCATAGGCAAGGAAACATTCTTGGGAGTTTATTAACCAAGTGAACATTATGTACAAGTGATTAACATCCATGTCCAAGTTGTGCAACTACATCTTCTTAACGAGGTGTCAGCTGTGGCTCAGTTCATAGCACCCTCGCCTTTGAATCAGAAAGTTGTGGGTTCATGTCCCACTCCCGGAAACCAAGAACTGTGAATGTACTCGAAAGAGTTACATCTTCTTAACCTACCCCTTTAATCACATTTTGGTTTGATGTTTGTAAGTTTCCTTTAAACTTTGCCCTTGGTTTTACAGCTGACCTGAATTAGGGGCTGTGCTTAATTTATCCCTTGTTATTGTTAATTTAGTTAATTGTTTTGACTCTACAAGGGAGTTACATCTTCTTAACCTTCCTAACCCTGCCCCTACATCTTGGTGCTCCCTGAACATCCACAGTGGAGGTGGAGGCAGCCTGCTGACTGCTACGCCCTATCTGTGATGACCATGATGCCGTCCTCTGCAGGGCCGAGACCAAGAGGGCCCCGGCCTGCTTTTGGGGTCCTGATATGTGGCAGTGGCATCCTCCTCGGCCTGTGGAGCTGGATTTTCTGGGGTCACAGAATGAGGGGGTTCAAATGACCGGGAGTCACCTGGGTGTTTGGCCCTGGGGTGTCGAGCTGCTGGAGCTCCTCCCTATGTGCCCGATGGAACTGGCCGGCTGGATGTCTCCATTTTCAAAGTCCGTGAGGACCTTGATTTCGGGCCTTCCTCCGCCAGCCTGCAACATCTCCCTTTCGTTGTGTGCTAGCTTGTCCTGCATGAATACAGACGGAGAGAGTGTAAACAGGATGCCTGCCAGGCCAGATGATAAATATGTTTGGCATGTGTGGGTGCTGAGTGTCCCATGGATGGGATGAGGACAATGAAGGTGTGTGTGAGCGAGTTAATGGTGATGTCCCTTGAAATGGCAGTGAGTGAGGGCCCTGTGGATGTGTGATGGGTTTGTGAGTGCCTGAGTTGAGAGTGTAAGAAGATTGGCGGAATGGAGGAGATCATTCATCCTCTTTTGGCACCGGGAAGCTGTCATCTTTTGCAGGGCTTTGGCACTGAGCACCGCTGCCACTGCCTCCCATGCTGGTTTTGTCACCTTGCTGGCTGGCCTTTGCCTAGAGTGGGGCTAGAGGGCATCACAGCGGGCCTCCACTGCATCCAGTAGGCATTCAAGGGAGGCAGTGGTAAATCTGGGGGCAGGATGTTTCCTCCCTTTGGCAGCCATGACTTTGCAGCAGCTTCCTATCCCTTGAAGAATGCTCGCTCTTCACAGGGGTGGCCTTTAAATATGACGCCCGGTTTGGTGAAGGCCTGACGTGATGGCGGGGCAGGTGAATGAGAGGCCATCCCACCGGTGATCCTGTGTGTTTCCCAGAAATGCATGATTAATGAGATGAGATTGGGATGATGAAGTGCGATAAGCCGCCATTGCGGCCAGCGGGTAAAATGTCCTTTTTCCCACCCGCTACTGCACTTAGTGCAAATCTGGGACGATTCCACCCTATGAATGGGTGCAGCAGCACATCTGCTTCATGACGGAAAGTAGTGAGCAAAAATGCGACATATGGAGGATGGTGCAAACCTGGAGTATTTACATGGCTGTGCGATTTGATCAGGAGTTTTCCGTTCAATCTTTCATGGTGTGATGCTACTTCCCTGATTTTCCTTGCCTGGTCTCCTCTTGGGTAATATAGCGGCCCCAAATATCTAAATTGGCAAGGTGGCAAACCATTGCTGATGGTACTCCACAGCCACGATGGAGGTGTGCAGGACTGGCCCAAAAATGCAGTAAGAATGAAAAGCTGACAGGTAGCTAGCAGGTTAAGCAGGAAATCCTCTTTCATCACATATAGCACTGTGCCACAACTCAGAGGGAAAAACTGTCCCAAGTAACACATAAGACCAGATCACAGCTACATACTGTCACAAAACTGATGTTGCATAAGATACTGGATGAATTACAGATGCAGTAACATTCTCTTTATTGTGATGTAATGGTGCTGCATTAAAATCACATGCTCAGTGCCTTATCTCTCACTGGCAGACTTTGACAACATAAATCTATTTGGACTGACGACTGTCATTAACGCAGTTCTCTATCCTCGGCACAGATCTGGTGATTGCTGCTGTATTTGTACCATGATTTAACCAGAAACTATTTGGCAAATGATGGGAAAGCGATATTATGGTCCAAAAGTGTTGTTATGGATTATACTGTGCGGCAGTTCTCTGATGATTCGTGAATTTTCTCTGTTTTATTAATGCTTGGTGACATTCCCCTGTGCATGCCTGCCATAATTATATTGTGTTTTCCAGCAAATAAATTGTATATTTACAGCAGAAGGATAGACCTTAAACTGACAATGAAACTTCTGATTGAATCATGCATGAGAAGCATACAGTGATACAACTGGTTGAATATTGCACTCTAAGAGTAATTGGGAACACTTCACATTTTCTCTCATGAGGCCTCTATTACTTCATTTCTGGGATATTAGATGGCATCATAACAGGGCACATTCAGAGAAAATGGTCTCATAAAAAGGAAACTGGTTGTCCTGAGCGTGCAAAAAGATTTTCAGAAATTAAAGATCCGACTGACAACTCCGAGATTTGTAAGCCATTTTCATGCTCCAGCAAATGAACTTCAGCAAATAACAATTAATTTGGGACTGCCAGGTGATGAAGTCTGTATTTTAGACTTCACTTCCTTTTTCACTGATTTTTCCCCATTACAGGAGGCTAGAACAAATTATAATGTATGTGAAGTCAAAACTTTTCATGTGCATCATTGCGATCATTTGGGTTTATATAAAACTACCTTCTCTTTCAAAGTCATTAGCTGTAATCTTTTTAATCCTCTGTCCTCATCGAGGTGTTCATTTGAGGGTTTAACAAGTGCCTTATTTACAATAATTTACTTTCTGAAGTTTTAAACTCCTTGGTCGGAATGCAGGACTCTGTAGCACCTATAGCTTCGGTGTTACATATGGCATTTTGGTATCAAAATGGCATCCACATCGTGTGTGCATCCTAACATCATATTGGTGAGGGTGCCGGAAGTTTGTAGAGTGGGTAGATCGGGATGTTACTCAGGGTGTAACACTGATTTAACAACAGCATTGCCATTTTCAAACCTCCTGCTCCAGCTAACGTCCTCCCTTAACCTTACACAGTTGAACATGTGTTCAGCGGCAAGGAGGCACCACCCCATCCCACCACCCCAACAGCACTGTTTAAAGGGAGCATCAACAATTTGCTGATTACTCCCTACTGTGTCTGCTCGTGTTTGTGGGAGTGCTGGGTGTGCTTGAGGAGTTGCTTACACTTAGGCAAGTGCGCAGGAAGTGGTGCTGCAAGCGAAGATGTTGGTTATGACTGCAAGGGTTCTGGGGATAAACCTCCCTGTCATGGATGGAACAGTTACAACCCTCTTGGGCTGCAGCATGAGAGGGAGATGGAGCAGAGATAGCAAGGAAAGGACCAAGTTGCTCATGGAGGCAAGGAGGAGGAGGGCTCTCAGCAGAAGATATTACCACCAAAGATCTTCCGGGAGCACATCCTTTTCCCAGTTTCTAAGCCCAGAACAGCGTGTGCATCATCTGAGCCTTTACAAAGGAGGAATTTACAAATCCCTGCCCACCTTTTGCAACCAGACCTGCAGGCTCAGAGCAGGGCAAGGACAGTGCCAACCGTGGATGTGAAGGTGACACTGATCCTGACTTTCTTCACATTGGGATTCTTTCAGGCTGAAGCAAACAACATATCAAATATCTAGTTTGCTGTCCTGTGTTGCATTAGAATGGTGACAGATGATCTTTGTATCAAGAGACAGGACTTCAATATGTTCTCTTTGACAAATTAGCATTGAAAGGGAGGAGGTTCTGAGTGGTCTGGCAGGCTTAAAAGTAGATAAATCTCCAGGCCCGGGTGAAATGTATCCCAGGCTGTTGAATGAGGCAAGGGAGGAGATAGCAGGGCTACTGGCAATAATTTTCAATACCTCTCTGGCCACAGGAGAAGTGGCAGAGGACTGGAGGACAGCCAATGTGGTACCGTTATTCAAGAAGGGAGGAGGGATAAACCAGGGAACTACAAGCCGGTCAGTCTAAGATCAATGGTGGGGAAACTATTGGAAGCAATTCTGAGGGACAGAATTATTTGACACTTGGAGAGGCAGGGATTAATCAAGGACAGTCAGCATGGTTTTGTTAAGGGGAGGTCATGTCTGACCAATTTGATTGAATTTTTCGATGATGTGACCAGGTGTGTAGTTGAGGGCAATACGTGTGAAGGAGCCTACTTGGACTGCAGCAAGGCTTTTGATAAGGTCCTGCATAGGAGACTGATAACGAAGGTAAGAGCCCGTGGGATCCAAGGCAATTTGGTAAATTGGATCCAGAATTGGCTGAGTGGCAGGAAGCAGAGAGTGATGGTCAAGGGGTGTTTTTGTGACTGGATGCCGGTGTCCAGTGGGGTTCCACAGGGATCGGTGTTGGGTCCCTTGCTGTTTGTGGTATATATAAACAATTTAGACTTGAATATAGGAGGGTTGATCAGTAAGTTCGTGGATGACAAGAAAATTGGTGGGGTGGTAAATAGTGAGGAGGATAGCCTTAGATTACAGGAGGATATTACTGGGCTGGTCAGATGGGCTGATCAGTGGCAAATGGAATTTAATCAAGATAAGTGTGAGGTGATGCACTTGGGCAGGACAAACAAGGCACGGGAACACACGATGAATGGTAGGATCCTTGGAAGTACTGAGGATCAGAGGGACCTTGGTGTGCATGTCCATTGGTCCCTTAAGGTAGCGGGACAGGTAGATAAGGTGGTTAAGAAAGCATATGGGATACTTGCCTTTATTAGCCGAAGCATAGAATGTAAGAGCAGGGAGGTTATGCTGGAACTGTATAAAATGCTGATTAGGCCACAGCTAGAGTATTGCGTGCTGTCCTGGAATCCACATTATAGGAAGGATGTGA
Source organism: Cetorhinus maximus (assembly GCF_964194155.1). NCBI lineage: Eukaryota > Metazoa > Chordata > Chondrichthyes > Lamniformes > Cetorhinidae > Cetorhinus > Cetorhinus maximus. The sequence continues at coordinate 25,363,587 of NC_135879.1, read as the reverse complement.
TTGCACTAGAGAGAGTGCAGAGGAGATTTACCAGGATGTTGCCTGGGCTGGAGAGTTTTAGTTGTGAGGAGAGATTGGATAGACTGGGGTCATTTTCCTTGGAGCAGAGGAGATTGAGGGGGGACATGATTGAGGTGTATAAAATTATGAGTGGCGTAGATAGGCTAGACAGGAAGGAGCTTTTCCCCATGGTGGAGGGATCAATAATCAGGGGCCATAGATTTAAGCTAAGGGGCAGGATATTTAGAGGGGATGTGAGGAAGAATTTTTTCACCCAGAGGGTGGTGTGAATCTGGAACTCACTGCCTGAAAGGGTGGTAAAGGCAGAAACCCTCATAACATTTAAGCAGTATTTGGATGTGCACTTGCAGTGCCATGGCATACAAAGCCATGGGCCTAGTGCTGGAAAATGGGATTAGAATAGTTAGGTACTTGTTTGATCAGCACAGACTCGATGGGCTGAAGGGCCTTTTTCTGTGCTGTAGACCTCTAAGACTCTATGACTCTATGACTATGACAAGCGACAATCAGATGGAACATGCATGGAGCTTTGTCAGGATAGCAGACTTCCCTATGGTGCATGGTGCTATTCACTGTACATGTGGTTTTATGGGTGTCACATCTAAATGCTGAAATGTAGCACAACCGCATGTGGCCAGCATGCGTACAATTAGAACCACGCTGCCAGGAAAAGCAGCTGATCATTAGGGTGCTGAGGTAATAGTTCCATTGACGTCAACTGTTTTGGAGGAGTTCTGCACTACTCGCCAGAGCATGTGTCCTGATTCATGGTGGTCTGTTCTATACTCCACAACCAGACCATCATGACAGCTGAGCTCTTGTCACCAGGGTAACATTGATCACCTCAGGAGGAGGAAGAAGATGAGTAGGAGGAAGAGGAAGAAAGGGGGAGGAAGTAAATACATCCATGTTCAGGTTCGTCCCTAAGGTTTTCGGGAATACAGATTCGAATCCCCATTACGTATCAGTCACATACCTTATCATCCCTTTGTCATGGACCATCACAGCATTCGCTTGGTCACAATGCTGAAATAAAAGCCTCCACAAAACAACTGTTCTGTACCAACTGTATCCAACAAAATATCTTAATCACCTTTTTGCATTTCCTTAGTGCCTGTCTTGTGGGTGTCATTAGCTGGCTGAGTGCTCTTATGTAGTTCTCGCCTAGTGGTGGCAGTGAGGCTGGTGGAAGGCTGCTGTCTTTCAGTTGGGGAGACTATGGATAACCTTGCAGAATGATCTCTAGGCCTTGAAGGCCCAGCTTCAGACTGCACCACCCTGGCACAGATGGCAGCTGTCTGGGCTGACTGGCTGACGGGCAACAGCAGAGACATTAGCTGAGTGGCAGTGGTGGGAGGGTGAATATTGTCACCCTGGGAGACAGGAACCACTACCAATCTCCAGGACGGTGCCTCAGTAATCCAAGTAATTTGCTGGAGTACACATTGCTAGATTGCTTTGAGATTCTCAAAGTTCTTTTCAGCCATGGTGCTTGCTGTCATGATGGCAACAGTCTGAGTCGATTGCAACAAGCTGACATTTCATGATTTCAGCCTGAGATTCCAGTGCAACACTTAGGAGTCGGGTGGCTTCTGCTTGTGCTGTGTTGGACACTGAGACATCTGACATCAGGAGCTGCATCATAGTCATATCTGTAAATGTTCCCATGGAGTTGGCTGCCCTTTCCGTGCTGGAAAGCATGGGTTCCACACTGTGCACAAGACCCCATGCCAAACTGGAGCTGGAGTCCTCCATGCTCCTTGACAGTAAAAGCAGGCTTTCTGGGAAGCCTTCCAAGCATTTCATTGTGCATTCCCATCAGCCTTTTTTCTGTTCTTTGCCTTATCAATGACCTCGTTGGAGTCCTCTGCAGGAGAGTTTGTGTTAAGATTCCATCTCAATGCAAGCCTTTATGTCCAGTGTCAGTATCTGAACTGGTGGCTGCTAGTGTAAGATCAAGTGGGAGTGTTTCTTCATCATCGAAGTCCCATTTCTCTTGGCCTTCACACTCCCCCACCAGTACCTGACCAGGTGATAGTCCAGGCATATCTGAACAGAGAAAGGCACCAGGGTAGGATTGTGGGAAGAGAAAGGAGGAAAGCAAGAGCTGCACGTTTACACCCATGTTAACTCATATGTCCGAACAGATTGTGGGATCGGGGAGGTGCATGTGACAAGGTGGATTAGGTTGGAATGCATGTTCATCTTCAATGGTCTGAGCCCCATCACTGGTGACCATAGTTACGGTGACCACTGCCTCCTCCTCTGTGGGAGCGAGGACATGCAGCCATGCCTACCTCCCACTGGTTAGCTGGTGCTACCTCCAGTTGGGTGCCACGTTGTCCTGCAAGATCAAGCGAACTGTGTTTGTGAGTGTGGTGCAATATATTTGGGTGATGCTGGCATGGTTGAAAGCTGGCATTGTGCGAAGCTGTGAGATGTGGATATAAGACTTGCAGCAGTGTTAGGGAGGAGTGAAGCTATGAATATGTGGAGTCGTACTTGTAGAGATATTTCAGTAGATCAGTGAAAATGGGTTTGGTGAATTGAACGGAGTGTGAGGCTAGTCTTTCAGTTGTAATCATGTGGCATTTAAAGATGAATTCACTGACCTTGACCACTTATGTGAAATTATTAAACTTCTTGTGACATTGCATCCAAATCCTGAGGGCTAGATTCCACTTTGGGTATCATCTCCCTAAATACTTGACTGGAGGGGCCTCCTGGGGATGCAGGATATCATCTTCCTGTGCAACTCTGGTACCAGTCCTGCATCAGAACATCTTGGAGCCTTCTCGCTGCCATTTTGCAGCATCTTTACTCTTCCTGTGGGTCAGACTGTCTTAAACACTGACTTAATTCCCATAACCTTCTGCAGCCAAAAATGCAGTTTCCTCTTAAGAAGTGCAGGCTGGCTTTAAGTAGTGCGGGCTAGCAATAAATAGTGCTAGCCTCGCATGAGCTTGGGTTCCCTGCCAAGGTGTACAGCCACTCAATTTCTTAATAAGTGCTTGGCTGGACACCATTGTCGTTCCAATTATCGGGCAGCACAAAGTTTGAAAGGGCAGGGGTTAATCGTGCAAACAACCCCTGTGTCCGATTTCGGGGACCATAAAATTTTTAGCCCCTTCAACATTTTTAATTTTTTGCTGTAAAGATTCTGAAACAAACCTAATGGACCATGTAATGCTAGAAAATTAATGGCATATCAACAATGCATGCCTGTAAACACAGAAGATTAAGAGTTATGCCATGTGCTGCAAATGTCCAGAATTTACTGCTTGACTTACATGACTGTGCCATTTGTTTTACACAAACAGCAGCTTGCCCTTAGCTTTCCCATTATTTTAAAGGGCTTGCTATATTTGTATATTAATTGCCCATTAAACTAGCAACAGAACATCAATTCTAAAAATTAAGAGTATAAGTACCCTTTTAACAATGTGATAATTGTTAATACAATGCCAATCGACCTCTCTGACCCAATGATCAGTCTCATTCCTGCAGGTAGTTAATTCTTATTAGAAATTTTTAACAATGTTTCCTTCGTCTTGTCTCTTTCTTAATCCAATCTCACTTTCTCTCACTTTATTTTTCTTTCTGTACCCGATTTGACTCCAAATTACCTGGTTGAATTGATGCTCCTTTCCATGCCATTCCTTTATTTATTTCTCAATCCTAAAATCTCTTTGGTTAAGAAAATGCACTGTTGGCCCCATCATTAACTGTGGTCCCTGTTACCTTGCAACTCACACCAAGGGTGACCAACTCCCAGGGAAAAATTAAGGGACACTTTGGCATGGGGGACTGTATGAGCAGGCAAGAGTTGCTGGTTAGTCTGTGAGAGCAAGGTGGGGGTGGTGGTGGGAGGAGGGTTCTGGTGAGCCTGTGAAAGCGGGCCATGTGGTAAACCTTTGAAAGCAGGAAGGTGGGGTTCTGGCATTCCAGTGAGAGTAGGAGGGCTGCCGAACCTGTGGGAATGAGGTGAGGTTGAAGGTGCTGGTGAACCTGTCAGATCGGGCAGCCAGGAACAAACAATCGTGCACAGGGGGGAAATTTAAAGCTCTGAAATATGGGAAAAACAGCGTCTTATCAACACGCAACCCAGGACATCTCAATTGTCGGTGCTGTAAAATCCGGGATTGGTTGGGTCACCCTGTTCACTCCACGCCATTATCATCCCGCTCTTTCAGCAAGCTACAGCACAAAGAAAATTTGAGTTGAAGTGCGCAAGAAAATCTCCAAACTAACGGTGCACATCACAAGGTGCCCTGCTCCAGCAAGACCTGACCCAATAATACATCCTGCGTATTTACAATAACAATAGAAAAGCCAAAGTCACAAAGATAATGAAGAGGTTCTAGAAGATGTGAGCAAGTTCCTCAAACACACCAATTCATACCATGGGATAAGCATTTCTTTCACATCATGGACAACCTTCCTGTTTAAATCAAGGAAACAAACCCAGCTGACCTATTGAAATAAATGAAACCAGTAATTTAATCATTGTTAGTATTGCTTTGTGATGAAATACCGATCCTATTTGAGAATCTCCTTGCCCTTCCTGTCACCAGAATATGCTTACAATTAGACAAGCAATTTTATCAATAAGAAAACATGGGAACAGAGCAGGAACTGGTTCTAGGGAAAAAAATTCCAAACAAACAATGATTGCGAGGGACAGATACAAGGATTTAAGCAACAGAAGTGACAAATCAAAGAATGTCAACAGCCTCGTTGACAGACCTTCCCCTCAGCATTCTGGTGTGCATAGGCAGATTTCCATTATTGCGCAAAGAAAAACTCAAAGAAGGCGATGGCGTAGTGGTACTGTTGCTGGACTAGTAATCCAGAGACCCAGGGTAATGCTGTTGGGAATTGGTCACCCTGGAACTTCAATTCAATAAAAATCTGGAATTAAAAGTCAAATGATGATAATGGAGCCATTGTCGATTATTGTTAAAGCCCATCTGGTTCACTAATGTCCTTCAGGGAAGGAAATCCGTCATCCTTACCTGGTCTGGCCTACATGTGACTCCAGACTCACAGCAATGTGGTTGGTTCTTAAACGCCCTCTGAAATGGCCGAGCAAGCCACTCCGTTATATCAAACCACTACAAAGTCACAAAAAAGGAATGAAACCAGATCGACCTAGGCACTGGAAATGACAACAGCGGCCCTGTCGACCCTGCAAAGCCCTCCTTACTAACATCTGGGAGCTAGTGCCAAAATTGGGAGAGCTGTCTCACAGACTAGTGAAGCCCGACATAGTCACACTCACAGAACCATACCTTACAGATAATATCCCAAACCCCACCATCACCATCCCTGGGTATGTCTTGTCCCACCGGCAGGACAGACCCAGCAAAGGTGGTGACACAGTGGTATACAGTTCAGAGGGAGTTGCCCTGGGAGTCCTCAACATCGACTCCAGACCCCATGAAGTCTCATGGCATCAGGCCAAACATGGGGAAGGAAACCTCCTGCTGAGGTACATACCACCCCCCTTCAGCTGATGAATCAATGCTCCTCCATGTTGAATATCACTTGGGGGAAGCATTGAGAGTGACGTGGGCGCAGAATGCACACTGTAATGGGCACTTAAATGTCCATCACCAAGAGTGGCTCAGTAGCACCACTGCTGACCAAGCCGGCCGAGTCCTAAAGGACATAGCTCTTAGACTGGGTCTGCGGCAGGAGGGAACCAACAAGAGGGAAAAACATACTTGACCTTATCCTCACCAACCTGCCTGCCGCAGATGCATCTGCCCATGTCCGTTTTATAAGGAGTAATCACCGTGCTGTCATTGTGGAGACAAAGTCCAGCCTTCACATTGAGGATATCTTCCATTGTGTTGTGTGGCGCTACCATCATGCTAAATGGGATAGATTTCATACAGATCTAGCAACTCAAGACTGGGCATCCATGAGATGCTGTGGGCCATCAGCAGCAGCAGAACTGTACTCAAATGCAATCTGTAACTTCATGGCCCAGCATATCCACCACTCTACCATTACCATCAAGCCAGAGCCTGGTTCAATGAAGAGGAGGGCATGTCAGGAGCAGCACCAGGCAAACCTAAAAAAGAGGTATCAACCTGGTGAAGCTATAACACAGGACTACTTGTGTGTCAAACAGCATAAGCAGCAAGTGATCTAAGAGCTAAGAGATAAGGAATCCCACAACCAATGGATCAGATCTAAGCTCTGCAGTCCTGCCACATCCAGTCGTGAATGGTGGTTGACAAATAAACAACTCACTGGAGGAGGAGGGTCCACAACTATCTCCATCCTCAATGATGCAGGAGCCCAGCACATCAGTGCAAAAATAAGGCTGAAGCATTTGCTACAATCTTCAGCCAGAAGTGCCAAGTGGATGATCCATCTCGGCCTCCGGAGGAGGCCCCCATAATCACAGATGCCAGTCTTCAGCCAATTCGAATCACTCCACATGATATCAAGAAATGGCTGAAGACAATGGATACTGCAAAGGCTATGGGCCCTGACAATATTCCGGCAATAGTACTGAAGACTTGTGCTCCAGAACTTTCCACGCCCCTATCCAAGCTGTTCCAGCACAGCTACAACACTGGCATCTATCCAGCTATGTGGAAAATTTCCCAGGTGTGTCCTGTCCACAAAAATCAGGACAAATCCAACCCGGTCAATTACCGCCCTATCAGTGTACTCTCGATCATCAGTAAAGTAATGGAAGGGGCCATCAACAGTGCTATCAAGCGGCACTTGCTTAGCAATAACCTGCTCACTGATGTCCAGTTTGGGTTCTGCCAGGGCCACTCAGCTCTTGACCTCATTACAGCCTTGGTTCAAACATGGACAAAAGAGCTGAACTCCCAAGGTGAGGTGAGAGTGTCTGCCCTTGATATCAAGGCAGCATTTGACAGAATGTGGCACCAAGGAGCCCTAGCAAAACTGAAATCAATAGAAATCAGGGGGAAAACTCTCTGCTGGTTCGAGTTATGCTTAGCAGAAAGGAAGATGGTTGTGGTTGTTGAAGGTCAATTATCTCAGCTCCAGGACATTACTGCGGAAGTTCTTCAGGGTAGTGTCCTCAGCCCAAACATCTTCAGCTGCTTCATTAATGAACTTCCTTCCATCATAAGGTCAGAAGTGGGGATGATCCCTGATGATTGCACAATGTTCAGCACCATTCGCGGCTCCTCAAATACTGAAGCAGTCCATGTCCAAGTGCAGCAAGACATGGACAATATCCAGGCTTGAGCTGACAAGTGGCAAGTAACATTTGTGCCACACAAGTGTCAGGCAATGACCATCTCCAACAAGAGAGAATCCAACCATCGCCCCTTGATGCTCAATGGGATTAGAATCACTGAATCCCCCACTATCAACATCCTGGGGGTTACCATTGACCAGAAACTGAACTGAACTAATACTGTGGCTACAAGAGCAGATCAGGGGCTTGGAATCGTGTGACGAGCAACTCACCTCCTGACTCCCCAAGGCCTGTCCACCATCGATAAGGCACAAGTCAAGAGTGTGATGGAATACTCTCCACTTGCCTGTTTGAGTGCAGTTCCCGCAACACTCAAGAAGCTTGACACCATCCAGGACAAAGCAGCCCACTTGATTGGCACCACATCCACAAACATTCACTCCCTCCACCACCGACACACAGTAGCAGCAGTATGTACCATCTACAAGATGCATTGCAAGAATTCACCAAGGCTCCTTAGACAGCATCTTCCAAACCCACTACCACTACCATCTTGAAGGACAAGATAGTTAACAACACCACCAAGTGGAAGATCCCCTCCAAGTCACTCATCATCCTGACTTGGAAATATATCGCCGTTCCTTCACTAACGTTGGGTCAAAATCTTGGAACTCCCTTCCTAAAACACTGTGGGTGTACTTACCCCACATGGACTGCAGTGGTTCAAGAAGGCAGCTCACCACCAGCTTCTCATCCCGTGAATGAATAAAAAAATACATATTAAGCCTTATCTATTGCAAAACACTTACATTTAAGATATGTTACTAAACATTGAATAAACTAAGTAGAACTATTATATCTTATTTGGGAACTAGATAGGATTTCCAACACTTACCAAGCTCACAACTTGACAGCGACCTAATGAGGGCAAGACAAACTGTTGTGGCTCAGTTGGTGGCGCTTGTTTATCTGAATCACAATGTATCAGGTCCAAGACCCACTCCAGGGTTTGAGTAAAAAAATCAAGCTGACATTCCAGGGCAGCACTGAGTGCTGCACTGTCAGAAGCGCTGATTTCAGGTGTAATGTTAAACTAAGGTCCCATCTGCTTGTTTGGATCAATGTAAATGATCTCATGGCTTTGAAGAAGAGCAGGGGAGTTATCTGCAGTGTCCTGGCCAATCAATATCACAAAAACCAGGTTTTCTGATCATTAGCACACTGCTGTTTGTGGGAATTTGCTGTGCACAAATTAGCTGTTACGTATCCTAATCTACAACAGTGACTACACATCAAAAGTGCCCCATTAGCTGTAAAGAGCTTTGAGATAAAAACAGAAAATGCTGGAAAAACTCAGCAGGTCTAGCAGCATCTGTGGAGAGAGAAACAGTTAACGCTTTGAGTCTGTGTGACCCTTCTTCAGAGCTTTGAGATGTCTGGCGATCATGAAAAGTACTGTACAATTACAATCTTTCTTTTGTTTTGAATTCTGGTGCTTGCTTTGTTGATGATGACCATTTTAGTAACTTTAATACTTATGTCACTACAGCATTTGATACGGAGTTTATATCAGAAATTAAACCCTTTTCAAATGTGTGGACATCCAACTAAAAAAAATCTTTTCTAGTTCCAAATCAGATAGATGGCAATCCGAGCACTAAATCATGTTCTACTCTCAAAGGTTTAATAACACAATCAATAGTGAAATGAGCAAACTGTTGTACAGACTGCAAGCAACTTCAACCAAATCCTAGAAAGTGGCTTTACATTATAATTTACATTACATTTACATTATACATTTACTCCTAATATTACTTCAGTTCTGCCGAAGGGTCGTGAGGACTCGAAACGTCAACTGTTTTCTACTCCACCGATGCTGCCAGACCTGCTGAGTTTTTCCAGGTAATTCTGTTTTTGTTTTATATTATCCAGATGACAGTTGCTTCCTTCTATGCAACCGTCCATTATATTTCTGGATTGATCTATTTGATATTTTAATTATCCCACTGATCTTTGTAAGATACACTGGAAGCCTCTCCATCAGGACTAACCCCAGGTAAGTAAACATCCCTTTTACCTAATTGTTAACTCTTGAAGACTGCAGAGCCAGTATAAAATCAACACTTAGCAAACAATAGCTGTAAACTGGAACATGGATGAATGGTTTACTTAAACGAGTAGTTCTGTTGACAGTTCGCCTATTAACTGACACATACTATAATACCCTAGTCCTACTACACAATGGTTCTGGCATGGTGCAACTGTTTATTGGGACCAATGTCAAATTAATACTGCAGATTTTCCAGGAATAGGATGTTTGCCAGTGGTTAACTTGACAAAGCGAGTAAGGAAAAGAAAGTAAGACATTTGTTTACATAATGCCATATTAGAATTCTCAGAATACTTTCTACAGGATCAATTACTTTGAAATACAGTAACCACTTTCACATGGCAAGTGATATTAGAGATACCCTTGTACTTGTGGTATAATCTTATCGAGGCATTGGGGGTGTAGCCTCCCGGCTGGAGAGCCGGCACAAGGATGTGGCCTCTTTTAGGGAAGGCCCGACAAACAATATGCCAATCAGGCAGTGATGAGGCCAGCAGCAAGCCTTCCCCTGGAATCAAGACCCTGGGGGAGGAATGCTCATCTACCAAGACCGCCATAGCATAGCAATAATTGGCAATAACAGCAGGACACAGTTGAAAATCAATTTTTGGAAGTTTAAAAATCTCAAGTGACCAGACACATGGTTTTCTTTTATTCTTTCATGTGATGTGTTGGTCATCCCTAACTGACCTTGAATTGAGTGGCTTGCCAGGTCATTTTAGAGGGCAGTTGAGAGTCAACCACATTGCTGTGGGTCTGTAGTCACATGTAGGACAGACCAGGTAAGGAGTGCAGATTTCTTTCCCTAAAGGACATTGATGAACCAGATAGGCTTTTACAACAATTGATGATAGTTGCCATGGTTACCATTACTGAGACTAGTTTTATATTCCTGATTGATTAATTGTAACAAAGTTCTTAGAATGCTTTGGAGTGGGATGGTGAGATTTGAACCCATGTCCCCAGATCATTAGCATGGGCCTCTGCCTCATTGGTCCAGTGTCATTATCACTATGCCACCGTCTCCCCATACACTTCCCCCCCACCCCCCACCCTCGACTGTTAATTTCTGGTATTAAAGAAGAGCTGACTATATCGCCAAGTGATTAGACATTCCAAAGGCCAGCGAATAGAGTTCCTGACATGGGTTTGAGCACAAACTTAGGGGGTTGATTGGGGGAATGCAGTTGCTGTGGAGGGAATTTGTCTCAGACAGTAGTGCAAGATGGTAACAGTGAATCAGCAGTCTATTTTACGTTCTGCCTGATTTTCTATTCCTTTGGCTGTAATGGGAATGCAATCGGGCAAAGTATAAAATCGCCTGCTGCTTTGCCACTGCTCATTCTACACTAGCTTCCACAAAGTGAATTTTACCGCACTTTGTCTTTCCAGAGAATAGCAGGGCAAATGAGAAGTATAACTCTGTTGTCCCCTCATACATCCCTGTTAAAATATATAACATATATACTCCTAGGATGCAAACCACCTGCTGTAGCAATTATGCTAACATCACATGGAATCCATTTATTCTACCGGGTAAAGATTGAGCTATGAAGAAGTTTCAATTGAAATTCAATATTTCCAAGGTCACAGGGAAGGGCTGAATTCAGTCGTGCAGCTTGGGGTTTGTAAAATTGAACCCATGTCACATATCACCGTGCTGACATTTCACTGCTGCAGAAAGACAGAGAATGAGAGGCACCATGAAATAGGTTGTGCACTTGTGTGTATCGCTCACAACACTGGTAATCTCTGTGATTAAGTTAAAGTCACCATTGCTGAAAGGTTTAATTAATGTTCAGATCAAGTTCATCCAATCTTCCCTTTTGGGGACTTGAAATCTTCAAGGAGACTCTAGTAGAAGAGAGTTGCAAGCCTAACCCTTTTTTTTTAACACTCTGGTACGCACCTGCACAATGCCCATCTTGTCAGTTCCCAGAAGCTCTCAAATTGTTGTCATGGTAATACTATCATCAGAGGGAGGGAGAAAAACAAGGTTAAGGTAGAATGTCATTGTTTAAAAGAAACTACACACATATAGATTGCTTTTAACACAGCATCAATGCCCTGGTGTCCCAGAATATGAGTGTAATTCAGCCCTTCACAGCTGTACTGGTGTTTAAGTGCTCTGCAGTTTTGTGTCTTATTATCTCAGGAAGCTCTCCATCATATTCAGTGGTCCCAATTTCCCACAGACTCATTACTGCACGGCAAAGATTGGACTCGCCTCCACCGCACAGGAGAAAGTCAAAGGCCAGGTTTTGCTATTTTGTGAACAATCAGTGTGATAGTTGTAACATAGTGAGTTAGATTTTGTGTTCATGTAATGTAAAAAAAAGAGTTATTGGACAACCCAAGTCTCGAACTCTGGAAATTTTGTAGTTGCTATCTGTGTGTCACACGATTCAACAGGCTTGCAGGTTTTTTCCAGAAATTTCCCCCCCTCTACCCTGAAATCGCAGCCTCACACCATTCAGTTCCATGGGCATTGGCAGCATTCCAATGCCTTATCTGGTCTTCAACCTTGAACAACGAGCAGGCTATTCGACAACAGGAAGCATCATAACCCAAGTCCAATCCTGGCCATCCGCAGCAGCCACATGTATGTACTTTCAAGCAGGGGTCAATGGATAGTGAGCAAGGGTGGAAGGCATAGGTGATATTCCCTGCTCTTGCCCAGGGGATTTGACACCAAATGGAGCACATCTAATACACCAGTTAGGTCAGTTAATTCAGCATGGAACAGGGATTTTACCAAGGAAAAGTTCCTGATTTGTTTGAACTGATCCCAAATAAAATTGGAATATAGCCAATTTGAAAATGATGTAGGCTGTTTGGAAATTCATTTGGAGCTCATTTCACTCTGAAATTTGTTGTTTTAGAGTTGTTATTGAACATGTCTGCTTTGAAAATAAATTTGCAAGTGTCAAGCTTATAATGTTCCTTCTTAATTCCAAATTAATAATACCCAAAATAAAATTGGAAAAATTAATCCCATGTGGCTTCCTTCCGGCTCAGGTGTTGCCAGGAGCCTGTGCCTGTTGAGAAGGCTGGTTTAGGTTGAGCTGTGCAGGATCAGAGAAACCTGGGGGTGCATATGCATCGATCTTTGAAGGTGGCAGGACATATTGAGAGAGTGGGTAGCAAAGCATATGGGATCTTGAGCTTCATAAATAGAGGCTTTGAGTACAAAAGCAGGGAAATTATGCTGAACCTATTTAAAGCTCTGGTTAGGCTCCAATTCGAGTATTGCATCCAGTTCTGGTCAACACATATTAGGAACAACGTGAAGATCTTTGCAAGGGTGTAGAGGAGATGTACCAGAATGATTCCAGTAATGAAGCGTGGAGGGGTGGGAGTGGGGAATATTACAAAGTTAGGTTTGAAAAGCTGGAGTTGTTCTCCTTGGATAAAAGGTGATTGAGGAGACATTTTATAGAGATGTATAAGATAATGACAGACATGGATAAGGGAGACAAGGAAAAACTCTTCCCAGTAGCTGATTATAGAAGGACTAGTACACAGATTTAAGGTTTTGGTCATAAGGTACGCGGGGAATATGAGGAAGAACTTTTTTTTACACAGTGAGTGGTAATAACCTGACACTCCCTGCCCATGACGATGGTGGATTTGGAAACAATTAATGATTTCAAAAGGAAATTGGATGGGCACTTAAAGGAAGTGAACTTACAGGGAGCTAGTATGGACTGGATGGGCTGAATGCTCACCTGTGCTGTAAATTACTCTATGGGCAGGATTTTCCGCTTGGCGTGCGTGCAGGCGCACACCCAACATGCCTGGGCGTGAAAGAGAGCGCGATGACATCAGGCAAGTGCCCCGGCGTCATCGCGTACTTGCACAATATTTAGGTTGGCGGGCACGCGTGAGTGTCGACAGCACGCCCGCAAACAATGAAGAGGCCAATTAAGGCCAGTAATTAATTAATTAGCCTGTATTTTTCGCTGCCTGTCCAACGTTACAGTTGGCGGGCGTGCGAATCGGCCAGGTGGCCTTTGAATTTTTGAGGAACCCTCATCTATGGGCGGGATGAGGCTTCCGCAAATACATTTTAAAAAATGAACACTTTTGAGCAGAATTTTTCAAATCTACATGTTAAGGCGAGTGAGACTGCTGTGTGGGCATTTTTTTTCTGGGATTTAAAAAACTTTATTCATTGGTTTAAAATTCTTCAGCTCCCTGAGGCTGCTCCCTGACTTCAGGGAGCTTTCAATGCACACTCCCCTGTGCCTGCGCTGACTTCAGCACTCGCCCTCCTCCTGCTCCCACCCTGGCAGCACTGAGCTCCTCAGGGCGCCTCTCACACTGGCTGGCCATTAATAAGAAAACCCTAAAGGTTTACAATCAGAGTTGGTAGGTGAAGTGCATCGCTGTTTTTTGAACCTGTGCACACAGGAAACCACAAGAGGTAACAGGAACAGCAACAACTTACATACATATAGCTCCTTTAACTAGGTAAAATGTCTCATGGTCTTCCAGAGATGCATAGCTGTAGAAAAATTGATGCCAAAAAAGGAGAGTTAAAGCTTAAACAAAAACAGAAATACCTGGAAAAACTCAGCAGGTCTGGCAGCATCGGCGGAGAAGAACAAAGTTGACGTTTCAAGTCCTCATGACCCTTCAACAGAACTAAGTAAAAATAGGAGAGGGGTGAAATATAAGCTTGTTTAAGGTGGGGGGGGGTGGGGGGAGAGAAGTTGAGGGTGGGGTGGTTGTAGGGACAAGCAAGTAGTGATAGGAGCAGATAATCAAAAGATGTCACAGACAAAAGGATCAAAGAGGTGTTGAAGGTGGTGATATTATCTAAAAGAATGTGCTAATTAAGAATGTATGGCAGGACACGCAAGGTACAGCTCTAGTGGGGGTGGGGTGAAATAAGACTAAAAGGGCATGAAAGGTATAGATTTAAAAATAATGGAAATAGGTGGGAAAAGAAAAATCTATATAAATTATTGGAAAAAACAAAAGGGAGGGGGAAGAAACGGAAAGGGGGTGGGGATGGGGGGAGAGAGTTCATGATCTACAGTTGTTGAATTCAATATTCAGTCCGGAAGGCTGTAAAGTGCCTAGTAGGAAGATGAGGTGCTGTTCATCCAGTTTGCGTTGAGCTTCACTGGAACAATGCAGCAAGCCAAGGACAGACATGTGGGCAAGAGAACAGGGTGGAGTGTTAAAATGGCAAGCGACAGGGAGGTCTGGGTCATTCTTGCAGACAGACCGAAGGTGTTCTGCAAAGCGGTCGCCCAGTCTGCGTTTGGTCTCTCCAATGTAGAGGAGACCGCATTGGGAACAACGAATGCAGTAGACTAAGTTAGGGGAAATGCAAGTGAAATGCTGCTTCACTTGAAAGGAGTGTTTGGGCCCTTGGACGGTGAGGAGAGAGGAAGTGAAGGGGCAGGTGTTGCATCTTTTGCGTATGCATGGGGAGGTGCCGTAGGTAGGGAATGAGGAGTAGGGGGTGATGGAGGAGTGGACCAGGGTGTCACGGAGGGAACCATCCCTACGGAATGCTGCCAGGGGGGGTGAAGGGAAGATGGGTTTGGTGGTGGCATCATGCTGGAGTTGGCGGAAATGGCGGAGGATGATCCTTTGAATGCGGAGGCTGGTGGGGTGATAAGTGAGGACAAGGGGGACCCTATCATGTTTCTGGGAGGGAGGAGAAGGCGTGAGGGCGGATGCGCGGGAGATGGGCCGGACACGGTTGAGAGCCCTGTCAACAACCGTGGGTGGAAAACCTCGGTTAAGGAAGAAGGAGGACATGTCAGAGGAACTGTTTTTGAAGGTAGCATCATCAGAATAGATGCGACGGAGGCGAAGGAACTGAGAGAATGGGATGGAGTCCTTACAGGAAGCGGGGTGTGAGGAGCTGTAGTCGAGGTAGCTGTGGGAGTCGGTAGGCTTGTAATGGATATTGGTGGACAGTCTATCACCAGAAATTGAGACAGAGAGGTCAAGGAAGGGAAGGGAAGTGTCAGAGATGGACCATGTGAAAATGATGGAGAGGTGGAAATTGGAAGCAAAATTAATAAATTTTTCCAGGTCCCGACGAGAGCATGAAGCAGCACCGAAGTAATCATCGATGTACCGGAGAAAGTGTTGTGGGAGGGGGCCGGAGTAGGACTGGAACAAGGAATGTTCCACATACCCCATAAAGAGACAGGCATAGCTGGGGCCCATGCGGGTACCCATAGCCACACCTTTTATTTGGAGGAAGTGAGAGGAGTTAAAGGAGAAATTGTTCAGTGTGAGAACAAGTTCAGTCAGATGGAGGAGAGTAGTGGTGGATGGGGATTGTTCGAGCCTCTGTTCGAGGAAGAAGCTGAGAGCCCTCAGACCATCCTGGTGGGGGATGGAGGTGTAGAGGGATTGGACGTCCATGGTGAAGAGGAGGTGGTTGGGGCCAGGGAACTGGAAATTGTTGATGTGACGTAAGGTGTCAGAGGAATCACGGATGTAGGTGGGAAGGGACTGGACAAGGAGAGAGAAAAGGGAGTCAAGATAATGAGAAATGAGTTCCGTTGGGCAGGAACAGGCTGACACGATCAGTCTGCCGGGACAGTCCTGTTTGTGGATTTTGGGTAGGAGGTAGAAGCGGGCCATCCGAGGTTGGGCGACTATCAGGTTGGAAGCTGTGGGAGGAAGATCTCCAGAGGAGATGAGGTCAGTGACAGTCCTGGAAACAATGGCTTGATGTTCAGAGGTGGGGTCATGGTCCAGGGTGAGGTAGGAGGAAGTGTCTGCGAGTTGACGCTCAGCCTCCGCCAGGTAGAGGTCAGTGCGAGAGTTAAAGCTTGTTCAGCAAGGTAGATTTCAAGAAGGGTCTTAATGGAGATGATGGAGGTATAGAGTCAGAGACATTTAGGGAGCCAATTCCAGAGAACAGGATTTGGCAGTAATTGCCAGTGGGGTTGCACAATAGACCAAAGTTAGAGCAACAGAGAGTTCATAGGAAAGGTTTGTCGGGCTGGGGAAGGTTACAGAGATAGGGAGAGGCAAGTTTAAGAAAGGGCTTATACATGAGGATAGGAATTTTAAATTAGAGGCATTGAAAGACTGGGGGGGCCAACGTAGATGAGAAAGGACAGATGTAGTAGGTGAGCAGGACCTAATGCAGAATAGGGAATGGGCAGCTGAGTTTTTGATGAGCTAATCTTTACGAATGGTGCAGAAAGAAGGCTGACAAGTATCGGAATAGCCAGTAATGTTACGGAGGTCTAAGCAGCAGGTCCTTGAGATGGAGTGGATAGGCTCTGAGTCAAATCAGATGCCAAGATGCTGCGGAAGCTCATTTTATGCCTGCTGATGATGTAGCCAAAGGGATGCATGTAAGTGAAGAAGAGGACAGCAAGGGCTGATAGCACTTGATGTGGCTGAAGTAAATCTGATGATGGACACCTGAACCAGTTGTGTGCCAGATATGGTCAGAATTGTACCCCTTGGACTTGAGGGAATGACAATAGGAGCTATACCAGGGGGCTGACCAAGATGGAAGAGAGTAAAAGTTTGTCTGAGGAATCAGGGCTTCAAACATGGAGATGAGGGAATGGTTATGCAGGTAGACCGTCTCAGAAAAATTGTGGCAAATAGTTGGCTAGGGTTAACAGTTGAGATGTAAGAAAGTGCAGCTGTAAATGTCTTCAGCGAGACTTATTTTCCGGGGATAGAAACAGAGGAATATAATTTGGAAGGAGGTAGGAGGTATGGCTGCTAATGGATATAAGGAAGTGGTCAGAATGTAATTGTCTGTGACAGAGATCACAAGAGCTAGTACGATTGAGGGAATAGCTGTGAATATGGATTCAAGAATCTACATGGAGCTAGTGATCTAAGAAAGGCAGGAGATCAGTAATTCAGAAGAAGAAGAATTGGGAAGTTGAGGTGGAGTCTGAAATCACTAAGGATAAAAATTCACTAAGGGCAAAGACTGATGAAAGAAAGGAGGGAAATTATCTCAGTGAGAAACTCAGGTGGGGCTTAGGCTGCGGAATGCTACACTTTGATGACGTTAAGAGAGAGGTGAGCAAGGTGAAACAAGATGAGGTCCTCAAAAAGAAGAAGTATCAGGAGAGTAGGGGGAGAGAACACAGTGTGATTTGATGGTTGGTGATTTGAATGGAAATGAATGGAAGTGATGGAAAGTTTAGTCAGTTGGGGAGGCTTCAGTAAGGGACAATACATCAACACCTGGGGCCAAGTTTCAGTCAAAACCAAATCATCCAAATTAAGGTTGGAGATGACAAGGACCTTGTTCACAAGTGAATTAATATTCAAGATGGAAATGTCAGAGGAGTAGTGATCGTTGGTCTACCAGTAGAGTCTAAGGCAACAGTGGTGGATGAATTCGTGGGATGGCAAGCAATGCAAGTTAGCAGACATGCTAGGCAAGAAGGTTGGAAAGAAAAGAGGGTGGGACAGTTAAGTTTGCTACTCATATTGGAGGCCAAGCAAGTACCTCAAAGGGCTATTCCAAGAGGCAAAAAAGGTAGCTGCTAATTCAAGGGACTTCATGCCTGGAACAGTGGCAACAGAATAGGAAGACTATGGGCAGGATTTTCTGCTCGGTATGCGAGCGCGTGCCCAATACACCAGAGCATGAAATAGCGCGCAATGACGCCGGGCGAGTGACCCGACGTCATCTCACACTCGCGCGATATTTCGGTCGGTGGGCCTGCTGATAATTCTAAGGCCTATTAAGGCCATTAATCAATTAATTAACCTGTATTTTTTGCTGCCTGTCTAACGTTACGGATGGCGGATGGGCGAATCAGCCAGGAGGCCTTTGGATTTTTGAGGGAACCTCATCCACGGGCAGGATGAGGTTTATGTAATTAAGTAAAAATTTAAAAAACTTTTTGGGCAGAATTTTTCAAATCCACATGTTAAGGTGGGTGAATCCACTATGTGGATATTTTTTCCTGGAATTTTAAAAGCTTTATTCATTGGATTAAAATTCTTCAGCTCCCTGAGGCAGCCCTCTGACTTCAGGGAGCTTTCATTGTGCGTTCCCCCACGCCTGCGCTGACTTCAGTGCTCGTCCTCATCCCGGCAGCACTGAGCTTCTCCGCACGCCTTTCAAGCTGTTTGGCTATTAATTGGCCAGCCAGCGTGAAATCGTAGTCGGGGGCCGGTCATGGGCAGTGGGCCGGTCATGGGCAGTGGGTTGTATCCCGGCCGCTCCCGGGCCTGCCCACCATGCCTGCTCGATGACCCAAAAATCCTGCCCCATGAAGCAGGTTTGGATTGAGTTAGCAACATGGGGAGGACAAAGCACCCAAGAGGGGACAAGTGGAAAGTGGCATGGTAGAGTGATGGGAAAGACAGGAGAATAGGGTTTAAGAGAAATCAGAAAATAGAATAAAATGAGGCTTGGGTCTGGAGTGGTAGCTAAATGTTCACACAAATAGGTACAGAGAAAATTTTGTTTACATACAAACAGAGAGCCTTCCCCTTACTCTGTGTACCTTTTATTAAGTGAATGATCCAACACTTAGTTTGATCAGGTGTATGTTTATGACCCAAAAAAGTCGGCAAGACACCTAAGTGGTACCTAATCGGTAGCGCCCCCACACACTCACCCCTCCTTCCTGCCCAAGAAAGCAACAATCACAGAATAATAAAGTTTAGTTTGGGGATGGATTTTATGCACCCCCCCACCCCCCCCGCCACCCACCCACCTCACACCTCACCCCTGTGGGCATGTGTTCAGCTGGGGAGCATGTAAAATATGTCAGGTGGTTAGCCCACCTCCTTCCCACCCACCACTGAGCTGACCCCCCGTAGTATGCTAGGTGGGCGGCTGCCGAAACAGGCAGCCTGCCCGCCACATTTAAATGAATAATTAAAGGTCTGTTAGATTTGTTAGCAAGCCTTTTGATTGGGATAATACGTTGCCCACTCCATAATATGATTGGAGTGGGCAGGCGGGTGGGAGTGTGCATGCAGTTCTTTGTGGCCTAGATGAAATACAGCAGGAAAGAAGAAGG
The DNA here is from genome assembly GCF_964194155.1 of Cetorhinus maximus. Taxonomy (NCBI): domain Eukaryota; kingdom Metazoa; phylum Chordata; class Chondrichthyes; order Lamniformes; family Cetorhinidae; genus Cetorhinus; species Cetorhinus maximus. Next base: position 25,344,260 of record NC_135879.1, on the reverse strand, counting down.
GACCACTTCATTCCGGAGGTGCCCTGTGCGCATTGAGGACACTCCCCCCCAACATTACCCTCCTTCCTGCATAGCTGCCTGCTCTCCAAAATCTGGCTCCCCATCCTCCCCGGCCCCCCGCCCTCTCCTGCCCCCATCCTTGGGCTCTTGGATCCCTCCCCGCCCTAAAAAGCTTGGGACTTAGCTTTCTGTGGCAGCTATTTCTCTCCTTTGTCCTCCTTCCTGCAGTCCCGGCAGTGCCCACTACTTAGCCCTGGACCTGCCGGGACTGCTCGGGCTGCCAGGCATTGTGATTGGCCAGCAGCTCTTGAGGACAGGACTTCTTCCTAATGAAGAGGTGGAAGTCCCGCTCTCACCTAATTTAGCCCACGCTATGGCTGCAAGATGGGCTTCTTTCTGGTGTGTCAGCTGTAAGATGCAACCCATGGTCTGGGTTCTTAAGTCCAGGTGCATAACCTTAAAAGGGATAAATTCAACGTAATGAGGAAATCGCTAAAGGACATTGTTCAGCAACACTTTATCAGGAGAAAAGGAGCACCTTTAAAAGGTAGAATGTTGAACATGCCAGAGAAATACATTCCCCAAATCAACAACTCAGAATAAACATTTGCAAATCTCCTAAATGAATTGAAAACAAATGAAAATTTGCTATGAGAGGCATCGGCCTATAGAAATCCTACAAGGAACAAAGGAAAAGAGACTCACTGAGATAAATATAAAAAATTGCAGAACCTTGTTAAAATGGCAAAAAAACAATACAAAGAGAAGCCTGGGAAAACACCTAGCAACTGAAGATATGCATAAGAGTTAAAAAGGAAAAATTTCAGTATTGCAACAGCAAGAGGGCAGCCAGAGAAGAGGTAGAAATCATCAAAGATGCAAACAGGCTTGAAACTGAGGATGAGCACAAAATAGTAAGTATTCTGAATGACTAATTGCTCCAAGTATTCTCAAGAGTAGACATAAGCGACATGCCCTCTTCAAAACAAGGATATCCTTAGTAAGATCAATGACTTCATTACAAATGAGATGGAAGCCCTAGACAGGTTCAATGAGCTCAAAACAAATAAATCAGACCCATTAGTCTTACTTTCATTCCAAAGAAAATAATGGAGTCATTTATCAGGAGTAAACTTGAGGATCATCTGGACAACAATAACCTCATTATCGGCAGACAGCTTGGATTCAGAAGCACATTTCGTCTTGTCTTACAACTAGGTACAGGTTACCTTAGTTGGTTGCATGAACTCAGTCACCAACCTCCTTTAACCTAGCTGACAACTGTGCATTTATTGGAGAGTAGCTTTCAGCCTCAAATAGGGTCATTGTTATGACCCAGCAGTTGGTAAAGCTGAGTTATTTAAAAATCCCAGAGGGAAACTTTAAGCAACTGTCATAACCTATATTTTCCTTTGGTATGTTTGAGATGCAACTCTGAATTCAGGCATAAAAGCACCAGTTCTCAAGGGGTTTTTATATCAATCTACATGAGACATTTATTAATTTGTACAAGTTAAACATATACACATGGCTACAAATTACTACTATCATAACTTATAACAAATTCTCAAACTAATCTCCACCAAGGCAACAACAACCTATAGACTTTAAGCAGACACTAAGCAAAGCATTTTCACCTTACAAATTCAAAATGAGGTTCTTTTTACTTTGCTTCCTTTGCAGACACAGTGGTAGGCTTACAGGCTTTGGTGTTATATGCCTCTGCCCTGCACACACAAAACTGCTGTCTGTTGTACCCAGCACATCTCTGTGAATGTAAATTCTCATTGTATCACCAGCCCCTTTGAACTCCACTTCTTCTAACAATAAAACCCCCTTCATAGTACCAATTTTATTAATAACATAAACATTGCTTGGTCTCTGCAGCTGAGAAGGGTTATTCATAACTAGAAAAGGAAGGTTTATCAGTGATATTTGGAGTGAAGAAATTCCAACAGTACCAACATGGACGACATTTCACCATTGTGTCAGACCATAAACCGTTCATGGGTTATTTAGTGAGGATAAAGCCATTCCACCAATAGCACCAGCAAGAATTTAACATTGGGCTTTGATATTATCTGTGTATGAGTATACCTTTTTGCACTATCCTGGCTTGCATATTGCAAATGCAGATGCACCCAGTCATCTCTCATTACCAGATAGCATTGTACATGCTCCAGTGCCTCAAGAAATTGTACTTGTGTTGAATTTCTTGGATTCTTCACTTGTGTGTGTGAAGCAAATTAGAAATTGGATGAACAGAGATCCAATTTTGTCAAAAGTCAGACACCTTGGATTGCCAAAGTGTTCAAATTCACCAGTGTCTGAAGAGATGGGACCATTCCATGCCTGAAAAACAGAGTTAAGTTGTCAAGATGGAACCTTGTTGTGGAGATCAAGAGTCATTGTCCCTTCATAAGGAAGAGAACCATTCTTGACAGAGCTTCACGTTGCACGTCCAAGCATATCGAAGATGAAAATTCTTGCATGAAGCTATGTCTGGTGGCCAGACATTGACGGTGACATTGAAACTACGGTCAAGCACTGTCTTCATTGTCAGCAACAACAGAAGTTGCCTGTGTCAGCTCCACTGCATCAGTGGGAGTGGCCTGGTCGGCCCTGGGTTAGGCTACATATTGATTATGTAGGACCATTCTTAGGTACCATGTTTTTATTGATCATAGATGTGCATTCTAAATGGATGGACGTGTATGGAATCAGATCACCAACATTGAGCGCAACAATTGAAAAGTTGCATCAATGTTTTAGTATAAATGGCCTACCGGAAGTTATCGTTTCAGATAATGGTACTGTCTTCACTAGTACAGAGTTTCAGAGATTTATGAGTTTAGACGGAATCAGACATATTAAAACAGCACCATATCATCCCTCATCAAATGTTTTAGCTGAAAGAGGTGTGCTAACTCTCAAATCTGGAATGAAGAGGTTATCCAAAGGTGCTCTAGAAACTCAACTTTCCCACTTTCTTCTCAATTGTCATACGACGCCTCATTCAACTATGGGTTCAACACTGTCTGAATTATTGATGAAACGCCATCTACATACAAGATTAAGCCTGATGTTTCCAAACTTAAGAGGGGAGGGTAGAGAAGAATCAGAGCAATCAAAAATTGAATCACGATATTCATAGCAAAGCTTGAAGATTTACTGTAGGAGATACAGTTTTTGTGTGGAATTTTGGAAGTGGATCTTGTTGGGTTCCTGGTACAAATATCTCAGAAACTGGTCCCTTGTCCTTCAAGGTGGAAGTGGAAGACTGAATTGTTCAAAAACATGTGGATCATCTTAAGACTAGAGAGACATTCCTACAACCAGCTATTCCGCCTGTGATTGACATCGAACCATTAATCCCTGAGGTGACAGATCAACCTAGAACAGACATACCCAATGTCTCTGTACAGTTTCCTAATCCTGAACTGCCACTTTCTAATGGTGTACCTGATGCTGCAGTTCCTGATCAGGTCAATTCAGTGGAAGAACCTCAGGCAGTAGAGCTACGCCATGCTAACTGGATAAGGAAACTCAGAGACTTAATTTTTAATCACCTGACTTGTATATATGTATATGTTGTGGTTTATTCAAATGTTCTCTGTAAATAGGAAGTGTTAAAAGATTAAATGGAGAGGAAATGTGGTAATTGAAGGTATACCCTTTCCTGCTGCCTATGAGGGGTCACGTGATTGTTCTTGGAGACTTCAACCAATAAGCCCTAAGCATGCGTAACCCGGGGGGGGCGTGGCTTTTTCGTCGAGGACCTGGTTCATGCATGTAGTTTCTGAAGAGCTCTCTGTAACAAAGTTATCTGTTTCAAGTAGAAACCTGTCCAGTACGTCAAGTCATTACAAAAGGATAATCATTGAGGAGCAGTAGAGAATGTGTGATGTACTGAAAGGCTTTCCAAGCACAATGACCATGATTTCAGAGAGAATGAAGCAAAGCTTGAGTAGGTTGATGTTTCAGAGCATTTTGATGATGTCTTCCTGCATGGCCTTCATAAATCAAATTATTGAGTATAGGAGTTGGGATGTTATGATGAGGTTGTATAAGACATTGGTGAGGCCAACTTTGGAGTATTGTGTGCAGTTCTGGTCGCCTAACTACAGGAAGGATATCAGTAAAATTGAAAGAGTGCAGAGAAGATTTACTAGGATGTTACCAGGTCTTAAGGAGTTGAGTTACAGGGAAAGATTAAACAGGTTAGGACTTTATTCCTTGGAGCGTAGATGGATGAGGGGAGATTTGATAGAAGTTTACAAAATTATGAGAGGTATAGACAGAGTAAATGCGAGTAGGCTCTTTCCACTTAGATTAGGAGAGATAAACACGAGAGGACATGGCTTTAGGGTGATAGAGGAAAGGTTTAGGGGGAACATTAGGGGGAACTTCTTCACTCAGAGAGTGGTGAGATTGTGGAACGAGTTGCCATCTGACGTGGTAAATGCGGGCTCATTCTTAAGTTTTAAGAATAAATTGGATAGATACATGGATGGGAGAGGTCTGGAGGGTTATGGACTAGGTGCAGGTCAATGGGACTAGCGGAATAATATTTCGGCACAGACTAGAAGGGCCGAATGGCCTGTTTTCTGTGCTGTAGTGTTCTATGGTTCTATGGTTCTATGAATAGAGTCACCAACTGCACAGAACAAGAAACACAGCAATCAAATGAGCCCATGTACATCTTGACAAAAGCCATGCACATTCTGGATGCCATACTGTCTGCTACCTTAAATGGGTTGACAGATACCTTAGCCTTGGCCTTTGTTGTAGCACTGATCAGCTCTGAAACGCTCTTCAGCAGAGCAGTAGAAGTCAAGTGCAGCAGTCCCATGAGAGCGATGATGGTGAAAGGGACATGAAAGTGCAGACTGCACTCAAGGGGCTCCCGCTCCTCACTCATTGCCTCCCATTCCCTCAGTCAGTAGCCAGCCTCACAATGGCTGAGTTTGTCTCTGCACAGCTGCAGATAGAGCTGTCTTAGGCGGGGCCCTCACATTCTCCAGAACCCAGAGGTCATCAACCAAGAGCATGTCAGTAATCAGGGCAGGGATTTGAGCAGTCCAGCTCAGTTTCTGCTGAACCCATAGGGGTTCCACAAGCAGCTATAAGAAAATTAAGAATAAAGCTTGGTAGTTGCACAAGGGTAGCTGTTCTTTAGTAGAATCACATAAATTTTCATAATCTGTACTACTTTCCCAACTTGCCCATTTTTGGTTTCTGGGTAATAATTCACCTTTAAACTTGTTAAACTTGTCCCTTCCAAGTCACTCACCATCCCGGCCTGGAAATATATCGCCGTTCCTTCAGCATCACTGGGTCAAAATCCTGGAACTCCCTTCCTAATAGCAGTGTGGGTGTACCTACAACACATGGACTGCAGCGGTTCAAGAAGGCAGCTCATCACCATCTTCTCAAGAGCAGCTAGGGATGGGCAATAAATGCTGGCCTAGCCAGCAAAGCCCATATCCCATGAATGAATAAAAAAAGAGATGCAGGGTAAGACATGGATTGATGAGGTCCAATGTGGGGAATATGCAAGTGGTGCTTTGTTGTTTGGAAAACTGCTTCATGTCACAGGTGTTGGTGGGGTCAGGAAGAGTGGCTGTTGCACGTGATTCTGATATCGGCCCACTGACACAACCGAAGTATAACTTGCATAAGAATAAAGGCACCCCTGGCATCCTGGGCAGCAATGTGAGCAGCTGGTGCTGCATTGCCATCATCTCTTTCCTCCTCCTTGTCTTTCTCAGCTTCTTCTTCCTCCTTGGAATCATCCGCACATGATCTGCACTTAGATGATCTGAATTCTGCATCTTGTTCATCCTGCAGATCCAAATCTCACTGCTGTGCAATTTTGTGCAGAACACAGTAAGCCATGGCTGTTCTGGACATCCTGGCTTGTGCATAGTAAAGGGCACCTCCCGGTCTGTCTAGGCACCTGTAGTAACCTGATATGTAATATACCTTTAAGACAAGCATTGTAATGTAAGGTCACATGATCTTAATATCCAATAACAAAGTAGAGTGGGCTATCTGTATGTGCAGAGTGTTGAGTAAGTCACTGATGAGTGAAGACAGAGTTTTATGTAGCGAGCTCACAAGTGTAGCTGTAGAGTTTAGTTTGTAAATAAACAGCATGTGTTTAGTCTAACAACAATCCCTGGGTGTTCTCTGTCTCTGTACCAACTCAGTCACTCCGAAATAAGCATGCAACTTGGATACTTCAACCCCTATAAACCAAGGGCACTGGATCCAACAGCACCTGAAGTGCAGGATAAATAGATCCTTAAGAATCTTGTGTACGCCTACAGAAATAACTTGTGCTTGCCAACAGCTATGCATTGATGCAATGGAAGCCCCTTACATATACTCCTGGTTGATCTTGGGTTGCCTGGAGTGAAAATTCCCTGCACCTATGGGAACTGAGCAAAGATCAAATTCACATAATTTCCAGACCTAGCAAACAGCCCATCAATCACCTGTCTTATGTGTGCCACTGACAGGGAGACCCTAAATATCACTATGGCATATTCCTAGAACAATCTGGAGGCAAAAAGGTTGAGGGCGGTGGTCACTTTGACAGTCATCAATAACATGTGGCCACCAGATCCAGCAAGGAGCAGGCCTACCTCCAGGACGCTCCAATGAGTAGAGGCCCAACCTGGCTAACCTTTCCTCATAAGACAATTCCTTCATACAGGCATACGAAATAGGAGCAGAAGTAGGCCATTCGGCCCCTTGAGCCTGCTCCGCCATTCAATTAGATCATGGCTTATCTGTATGTGTTTCAAATTCCACTTGCCAACTACCACCTTGGGTTCCTTTGCCTAACAAGAATCTAGTTACCTCTGCCTTAAAAATATTCAATAACCTTGCCTCCACCGCCTTCTGAGGTAGAGTTCCAAAGTCGCACAACCTTCTGAGAGAAAAAGTTTCTCCTCATCTCTGTCCTAAAAGGGCGACCCTAATTTTAAAACAGTGCCCCCTAGTTCAGTACTCATCCACAAGAGAAAACATCCTTTCCGTGTCTGCCTTGTCAAGACCATTCAGGATCTTATATACTTCAATCAAGTCTCCCCTCACTTTTAAAAATGCCAGTGGAAAGAAGTCTAGTCTGTTCCACCTTTCCTCATAAGGCAACCCACTCACTCCAGGTATCAATCTGGTAAATTTTGTCTGAACTGCCTACAATGCTTTTACATCCTTCCTTAAATAAGGAGACCAAAACTGCACACAGTATTCAAAATATAGTCTCACCAATGCCCGGTATAACTGAAGCATAACATCTTTACTTGTATGTTCAGGTCATCTCATAAGAAAGGATAATGTTCCATTAGCCTTCTTAATTACATGCTGTACCTGCATACTAACTTTCTGTGACTCATGCACTAGAACACCTAGATCCCTCTGCATCTCGGAGTTCTTTAGTCATTCCCATTTAAGTAATATTCTGCTTTTTTATTCTTCCTGCCAAAGTGAATAACTTCACATTTTCTCACATTATATTCCATCTGCCAGACTTTTGCCCACTCGCTCAACCTATCAATATCCATCTGCAACGTTCTTATGTCTTCTTCACAACAAACTTTCCTACCTACCTTTGTGCCATCTACAAATTTAGCTACCATGCCTTCACTCCCCTCATCTAAGTCATTGATATAAATTGTAAAAGGTTGAGGCCCCAACACAGAGTGTTATGGGACTCCACACATCCTGCCAGTCAGAAGAAGACCCATTTATACATACTCCCTGTTTTCTGCCAACCAACCAATCGTCTATCCATGCTAATATGTTACCCCCTACACCAAGAGCTTTTATTTTCCACAATAACCTTTGAAGTGGCACCTTATTAGAAGCCTTCTGGAAATCCAAGTACAGCACGTCTACAGCCTCCCCTTTATCAACAGTGCAAGTTACTCCATCAAACAACTCAGATAAATGGCTAAACATGATTTCCCTTTCACAAAACCACACTGACTCTTCCCAATTAATTTGAGTTTTTCTAAGTACCCAGATATAACCTCCTTAATGACCAATTCTAATACCTTCCTCATGACGGACGTCAAGCTAACTGGCGCGTAGTTTAAAAGCAAAATACTGCAGATGCTGGAAATCTGAAACAAAAACAAAAATTGCTGAAAAAACTCAGCAGGTCTGACAGCATCTGTGGAGAGGAAGACAGAGTTAACATTTCGAGTCCGTATGACTCCTGTTTTTACTTTGTTTTCTGCCTCCCTCCCTTCTTGAATAGAGGGGTCACATTTGCCACTTTCCAGTCTGGTGGAACCTTTCCAGAATCTAGCAAATTTTGGAAAATTAACATCAACGCATCTACTACCGCATTAATCACCTCTTTTAAGACCCAAGGATGAAGTTCATCAGGACCTAGGACTTGTCAGCCCGCAGCTCCATCAGTTTGCTCAGTACCATTTCCCTAGTGATTGTAATTTCACCAAGTTCCTCTCTCCCTTTCACCTCCTGATTCAGAGCTTATACTGGAAAAATTTTTTGTATCTTCTATCATGAAGACAGAAACAAAATATTTGTTCATTTCATCTGCCATTTCCTTATTATCTACTATTAACTCCTCATTGTCACTTTCTAAAGGACCAACACTCACTTCACTTACTCTCTTCCTTTTTAAATACATAGAAATTCTTACTATCCGTTTTTACACTTCTAGCTATCTTCCTCTCATATTCTAATTTCTTTCTCCTGATTAACCTTTTAGTCTTTCTCTGCCATTCTTTACATTCTGACTAAGCATCTGACACGCCACTCATCTTTGCACAGTTATATGCTTTTTTGTTAAGCTTGATACTTTCCTTAACCTCTTTAATTAACCACAGATGGTGGGTCCACCCCTTAAAATTTTTCTTTATAGTAGGAATACACTTATTCTAAGTATTCCGAAATATCCCCTTAAAATTCTGCCAGTGCTTCTGTATTGATCTATCCTCTAGCCTCGTATCCCAGTTCACTTCAGCTAGCTCAACTTTCATGCCCACAAAATTGTCCTTATTTAAGTTTAAAATACTAGTCTTAGACCCACTCTCCTCCCTTTCAAACTGGATGTAAAATTCAATCATATTGTGGTCGCTGCTACCTAAGAGTGTTTTTACTACCACTACATCCCTTTTTGCTCCCCCCACTTGGACGGTTTCCTGTACCATGATGCCATGCCAGTCTCCCCATCCATCTTTCAGGCCACGCTTTCGTCCACACAGGTTGTGAGCATCTCAAATCTGTTTCCAACTGCAAAGTCTGAGGCTCCTCCACTACTGTCTGCTCAGTCCCTTACCTGCCTCACTCATGGTTACACCCTCCTGTCCAAACAGATGACCCTATTCTAAGAGGTGTAACCGTCGTCTGGAACAAAGTGTCCAAGTATTTCTCCCCCTCTCTTATGTTGCACAGTATCTGTAGTTCAGCTTCCAGATAAATAATCCTGATCCAGAATTCCTCTAGCTGCTCACACTTTCTGCAGGCGTGTTTGTTCTGGATCGCCTTGGCATCCAGAAGCCCCACATTCCATAGTTGCAACGTAACACCTGTCCAGCCATTGTTACTTATGTTATTTAGTTAATTAAGTTTAATTACTTTTTTAATTAACTTAGAATAATTCTTATGTATATTACAATTTACTGTGCTTCTCAAAGCTAGTACCACCAACTACTAGATGTTATATGTTTCTTAATTACACAGGTATTTCTTTTATTCTTTCATTTATTTATATTTATTTATCTTTATTCATTTTAATTAATAAACCCTACTGCTCCCAACAAGCTTTACGACTGCTATGACAAAAAACCTCATTATGAAGAAAACCTTGCAGTTACCAATAAATTGTACCAGTATTTAAAAGATAAATGAGCAAAACAAGTAAAACACTCACCAACCAATCAATTACCTAGTTCCCTATGACATCATACTTGATTTTCTCCAAACCCGGTCATCCACTGAGACCCATCAGCTGAGACCCTAGCTGTTTCATCTCCCCGGTTCCGCTCTCACTCTCACTCTTTCTCACACTGTTTATCTTCCCAGCTCTGATCTCACTCTCATTCTTTCTCGCACTGTTTTATCCCCCTGGCTCCGCTCTCAGTCTCGCTCTTTCTCACAAACTTTTATCTCCCCGGTTGCGCTCTCACTTTCGTTCTTTCCCTTGCTGTTTTACCTCCCCAGCTCCACTCTCAACCTAACTCTTTCTTGCACTGTTTTATCTCCCCGGAATCAGCCTAGTAAACTTTCAGTGAATTACTTCCAATGCTAGTATATCCCTCCTTCAGTAAAGATACCAAAATGGTACACAGTACTCCAGGTGCAGTCTCACCAATTCCCCATACTGTTATAGCAAGACTTCCCTACTTGTATAGCCCATCCCCCTTGCAATAAAGGCCAACATTCCATTTGCTTTCCAAATCACTTGCTTCAACTGGCATGCTAACTATTTGTGATTCATGTACAAGGACATACAGATCCCTCTGCACTAAAGCATTCTGCGGTATCGCTCCATTCAAATAATATTCTACTTTTCTATTCTTCCTGCCAAAGTGGATAACCTCAAATTTCCCACATTCCACTCCATCTGCCAAATGTTTTGCCCCTTACTTAACCTATCTATATCCCTTTGCAGATTCTTTGTATCCTCCTCATAACTTGCTTTCCTACCTACCTTTGTATCACCAGCAAATTTGTCTATAATACAGTTAGTCCCTTTATCAAAGTCATTAATATAGATCGTAATTACTGGAGGCCCAAGTACTGATCCCTTTGGCATTCCACTAGTTACAGTTTGCCAACTTGAAAATGACCCATTTATCTTGATTATGTATGCTGTTAGTTAGCCAAAGCCCTACCAATGCTAATATATCATCCTCAACACCATAAGCTCCTATGCAGTAGTTTTTTATGTGGCACATTATCAAATGCCTTTATCCACCCTGCTTGTTACATCCTCAGATGTAAGAACTCTCGGATAAAGAACTCCAATAAATTTGTCAAACACGATTTCCCTTTCACAAAACCTTGTTGATTCTTCCTGATTGTATTATGATTTTCTAAATGTTCAACTACTGCTGCCTTTATAATGGATTCTAGCATTTTCCCAATGAGAGACATTAGACTAAATGGCCTATTTTTTTCTGCCTCCCTCCTTTCTTGAATAGTGGTGTTACATTTGTGGTTTTCCAATGCATTGGGACCTTTCCAGACTCTAGGGAACATTGGAAAATTACAACCACTGTCTCTGCAGCCACTTCCGTTAAGAATCCAGGGGACTTATCTGCCTTTAGCCCCATTTGTTCGTCTAATATCTTTTCACTAGTGATCATGATTGTTTTAAGTTCCTCCCTCACTTTTGACCCTGCTTTTCTGCTATTTTTGGAATGTTTTTTGTGTCTTCTGCAATGAAGATAGATACAAAATACTTGTTCAAAGTCTCTGCCATTTCCTTGTTGCCCATTATAAATTCCCCAGCCTCACCCTCTAAGGCATCGATGCGTACTTATATTATTCTTTTCCTTTTTATATACTTGTAGAAGCTTTTACTGTCTGTTTTTATATTCCTTGCTAATTTCATCTCATACTTCAATTTTTCCTTTATTTGTCATCGTTTTCTGGCTTCTAAAGTTTTCCCAGTCTTCTGGGCTACCAGTAATTTTTGCAGCGTTGTATATCTTTTCTCTCAATTTGACAGCAACCTTAATTTCCTTAGTTAGACATGGATGGTGCATCTTTCTCATAGGGTCTTACTTTCTCAATGCAATATATCTTTCTTAATACTTATAAACTACCTCCTTAAAAGTCTGCCATTGCTTGTCTACTTATCTTTTAACCTATTTTCCATTCCACTTTTGCCAACTCTGTCTTCATGCCCTTGTAACTGCCTTTATTTAAGTTTAAGACACTAGTTTCAGACCTGAAATTCCATCATATGATGATCCCTCTTACCTAAAGGATCCTTTACTATGTGGTCATTAATTAATCCTGTCTTATTACACATTACCAGGTCTAAAATAGCCTGTTCCCTAGTTCCAGAATGTGTTGTTCTGAGAAATTTTTCTGAATACACTCTATGAACTCATCCTCCAGGATACCTTTGCAATTTGATTCATCCAATCTACGTGAAGATTAAAATTTCCCACGATTATTGCAGTGCCTTTTTACAAGCTCACATTATTTCTTGATTTACATTCTGTCCTACAATGTAGCTACTGTCAGGGGGCCTACAAACCACTCCCACCAGTGACTTTTTTCCTTTGCCATTTCTTATCTCCACCCAAAATGATTCTACATCCTAATCCTCTGAATCAAGATCATTTCTCACCATGGTACTGATCTCATCCTTTATTAACAGAGCTACTCAACCTCCTTCTCCTTTCTTCCTGTCCCTCAGAAATGTCAAATATTGAATATTGATGCCCTAGCTGTGGTCACTTTGCAACCACATCCCTGTAATGGATATCATATATTCATTTATTTCTATTTGTACTATGAATTCATCCATCTTGATATGACTGCTACTACATTCAGATAAAGAGCCTTTAACTCTTCTTACCGTTTTTCCCTACTCTAATCTAATTTGCTAGAGCATTCTTATGTTTGTACGCTCTGTTCCTTCCTGTCGCACTCTGGTTATCATTAACTGCACTATTGCCTTGTCCTTTTTCTTTAATTGTCCAAATCTCCCATCACATCAACCCTCCCTCCCATAATATTTTCATGAGTTCTAATGAGCTCCCTTGATTGTGTTGCTTTCAATGGCGAGTTTCGGGAAACCTATGTTCCCCAGTTATGTTGAAATTCAATTTCAATTTAGTGATTGCCATATGTTAAACGGCAATGTTGTCCTCCCTAGGGGCTGGGTATAACCAGCCTAATGCACTCCAGTTAAATGTGAAAATTTGCAGATTGGAGCCAGCTTCCCATGCATGCACTTTTTTTGCAAAATTTAACCCCTAGCTGCACCTAAATTCATGTGCTCCTCCACATTAAAATTCCCCCCGCACCCCCCCCCACCCCACACCACCCCCACCACCCCCCGCAGTACATTTTTTGATATGATAAGCTTTAATGCTATGAGGAAAATGGCAATGAAATACAATTACATTGTATAGTTTATTTATATCTTGTTCACAAATTTGTAAATTGAAGGCCAAAGATTATATATTCTTTCATGAGATTCAAGAAGGAATGTAAAGAGAGTGTAAGAGAGATTAAAGAGCAGTCTTGCCTTGTTTGATTATCACTGTGGAATCTAAACTGATAGCAGTTTTTTTGTACTCACGTTGTCCTCAAATCCTCATTCAGAATTCCCAGCTGGCATGTTTGTTTTTTGCGACAGAAAGTGACTCTATCTTGTCTGAGACATTAAGTACAATATACAGAAACTCATGGTTTCAAATGTCGGTCACTTCAATCTCCAAAGAATAACATTTAACTCCCACTGAGGAGCAATTGGGCTTTTGGAACAGAGAGGAAAGGGCATTCAGCTAAAAATCTCTTTATGTAAAATGATGATATTACTGGGAAACAGCCGATTGACATCCTGGATTCTGAAAGAAAAAAACTTGCAAAACTGCAATGTAATCCTTGAAGGATTATGAAGGATTTCCATTAAAATGGGATTGCAGGGAAACACGGATCAACGCACCATCGTCTTAATCCAAACATTCAGCTTTGGAGTTAAATTAAATTGAGTTTCTTGTAAGCAGGGGTGTTTACTTTGAATTAAGATCAGTAACTGTAGACCCCAGATGGTTTAGTGAATAAATGTGTTGAAAGACATGCATATATGCAGTGTCTCATCATCTCTTAGGAATGTCTCAAAGCATTTCACATACAAAAAATGACTCTTAAGTACAGTCGTTCTGACGTTGGTTTACTTCCTAGTCTGTGCTGAGTTAGCTAATGCACTCACTCTGAGGCAACAGTTGGAAAATATGGCTAGGGAGGAGAATAAAATCAACCAAGTTTCTGCTCCTGGTCACTATCTGATTGCAGACATAGTCTCGTCTATCAAGCCCTCCATTGCTGTACAGACTTCACAATCTAACATTTACAACCTAGGCTCAGACTTAAGGAATCATCACAAGTAAGGCCTGTGGTGCCATGCTGTGGAAAAAATGTTAGGGAGGGGAAGGGGAGTGGGATATATGTTGGTGTGTCAAACAGTATGGAAACAAAGAATTAGGTTAGGTAGAGAAGTCAGGACAAAGAGCTTAAGTCAGGAAGTGAACTCAGAGCATGCTAGTATTGCTGGCACAGACCTCACACAGTGTTCTATATGTGATGTGTAAAATGGCTACTGCCCAAAATCTTTATTTGCATAAAAGGACATCAGAGGTTACATGAGAACAAAAATAAAAATACCTGGAAAAACTCAGCAGGTCTGACAGCATCTGCGGAGAGGAGCACAGTTAACGTTTCGAGTCCATATGACTCTTCAACAGAACTAAGTAAAAGTAGAAAAGAGGTGAAATATAAGCCGGTTTAAGGGGGGTGGTGGGACAGGTAGAGCTGGATAGAGGACAAGCAAGGTACAGATAGCCCTAGTGGGGGTGGGGTGGGGGGAAGGGATTGAAATAGGCTAAAAGGTAGAGATAAAACAATGGATGGAAATACATTTAAAAATAATGGAAATAGGTGGGAAAAGAAAAATCTAAATGTCCTGCTTTCTATCCTTAATGTCACTTATTAGCACATTCCTTAGATAATATCACCACCTTCAACACCTCTTTGTTCTTTTGTCTATGACATTTTTTGGCCATCTCCACCTATCATTGGCCCTCTATCCAGCTCTACCTGTCCCACCCCCCCCTTAAACCATCTTATATTTAACCTCTTTTCTATTTTTACTTAGTTCTGTTGAAGAGTCATACGGACTCGAAATGTTAACTGTGTTCCTCTCCGCAGATGCTGCCAGACCTGCTGAGTTTTTCCAGGTATTTTAATTTTAATTTTGGATTTCCAGCATCCGCAGTGTTTTGCTTTTATCTTAGAGGTTACATGAGTATGAGAAGCCACTGTGTGCAAAAGCATCCAACCAAGCAGCCCCCTTTCCATAAAAATAAAAGAAAAATTACATGCCCTATTATTTGCAAGTTACTCGACAAATTAAGTCCATAAAGAAAATTATCATGCATGAACAAAAACTGTTCTTTCTAGTTGGCTCCAATTTCATTTGTCCCTACACATACATTGCAACATTAACTTTGAAGAATTCAGGTCTTCTGATGGTACTGATGTGGGTTGTTGGTGGCTGTTCATCTGGTATCTGCTGGTTCCTGGTGTGATGTTGCTTCTCTAGGGAATGTTGTTGCCATTGTGAGTGTTGCTGCTGTGGTAATTGTTGTTGCTGATCCATTGCATTTGTTGGTGAACAGTTGACCACTGGGACTGATGGTCGTCCAATTCTTTTTTCAGTTGGTGGAATCAAATCTTCCTCATTAGACATCTGCTGAGAAAGAGGAGCTTCTTCAGTTGCACGTATATGTCTATGGTTGCGATAATAGATCTGGTTGTTCACTCTCACATTGTACAATTGAGGTGTCAACTTCTACACACAGGTCCCAAGTTGCCACGTGGACTGGATTTTGTTGAGTGCTTGATGATTGCACTCTGACCAGCTCTCCAGCTCAGTTCTGACAACAATTTGGCAGCTTTATCAAAGTGGAATCTAGATTTCTGTCATTTCACTTTGATTTTATCACTCACCCCTGTTACTGCTTCTGGGTTCAGTAGTTTTTTAGTTGTTGGAAGAGTAATCTGGGTGTGGCATGACATTAGTTGCTGGATTGGACTACTACCCATGACCTCAGTAGGTGTGTTTCTCCACTCTAGGATTGCTTTATACTCATCTGTGCTGGATCCAGTCGATTTTTTTGATGATCCCTTTGGCAATTTTCACCACTGCCTCAGCCTTTCCATTTGACTGGGGTTAGTGTGGAGATGATGTGTAGTGCTGAATTTCTCAATCATTCATGAAGTGCCTGAATTCTTTACTTGTGAACTGGGGGCATTGTCGCTCATCACAATGTCAGGAATGCCATCACGACTGAAGTGTGCTTTCAGGCATTCTACAATCTCACTGGTAGTTGTTGATGTCAGCTGGTCTAACTCCCAGTAATCTGAATAGTAGTCAACTGTGATGAGATAATCAGTATCAGTGAGAGTGAAGAGGTCTTCTTCAAGCTTTCATCTAATGGTCTGTCTGGGATGTGATGAGTCATGAGCAGCCTTTTAGCTTGCTTACCCTGATGTTCATCACAAGGACTGTACTGGCTGATGTGGTCCTTAATGTCATTGCTCATGTTTGGCCAGTAGAGCACTTCTCTTCCCTTCCTCAGATTAGACACAGTTCCTTGATGGCTTACCTGGATGCACTTCAGCATCTGCTTTTTCACCTCTTCAGGAATAATAACTCGACCTGCTTTGTACAAGGTGCCATGATCATCTCATCTCTGCATGCCTGATACTTTCTTATAGCAACAGGTGTGTCCTTGATGGTTTCAGACCATCCCTTCATCACAATTTCCTGTAACGCTTGGAGAGTTGCTTCTCAATTTGTAATTTACTTGATCTCATGCTGTGCTGTTGCTTCTTGGCGGATCTGGAAGATTTCACACTCTGTACTAGCATCTTAGACCATAAGACCATAAGACATAGGAGCAGAAATTAGGCCATTCGGCCCATCGAGTCTGCTCCGCCATTCAATCATGGCTGATAAGTTTCTCAACCCCATTCTCCCGCCTTCGCTCCATAATCTTCAACTTCCTTCAAAGGGAATGCAGCTCTCGGTAGCATGTCAGTGATGTATATCTGCTTCCCTTGCATGTGCTTCACTTCCAAATGATATCCCTGCAAACAAATTAACATCCTTTGCAGATGCTTTGGAGCAGATAGAAATGGTTTGAGAAAGATGTTTTGAAGTGTCCTGTGGTCAGACCCTACCATCAATTTCTCTCTTCCAAACAGGTACTGATTAAAATGCTCACAAGCAAAGACAATAGCCAGACACTCTTTCTCAATCTGCGCATAGCATTGTTCGGTTTGTGTCAACACTCTGGATACAAATGCAACTGGTTGTCCTTGTTGCATGAAGGTTATTCCAAATACTATTTCGCTGGCATCATACTGCAGGGTGAATTCGTCGTTGACATCATTGTACCTCAGCACTGGCATTGTTGTCACTAGTTATTTTATGCGAGTGAAAGCTGCTTCTTGTTTTGTGTCCCAACACCACTGAACATCCTCGGCTTGCATACAACTTCATCCTCTGGCAGCAAATTGGGCAGGAATTTGGCTAAGTAATTCTGAAATCCTATAAACCATTGAACCACCTTCACATCTGTTGGTTGCTGCATCTCTGCTACAACTTGCACCTTATCAGGATCAGGACAAAGTCCTCTCATTGTCAGCACATGACCTATGTACCTGACTTCAGTCATCTTTAGTTGCTGTTTTTTCTTGTTTAGCTTCAGGTTCATCTTGTGAGCTCTCCCTAGCAGCCTCCCTATGCTCCTATCATGGTCTGCGATGGCGTTTTCCATCGTATCTCCACATCCATAGACTAGCAGATCATCCCGGGATATCTTTGATTATCTCATGCTGTCAGCTTTGGTATTCTTCCGGAGCAGTAGAAATGCCAAATGGCATGCACAACCATCTGTACCTCCCAAATGGCATTCAGAAAATGGCTGTTCTCATCGAACTTCATTTGCCAGTATCCATCCTTCGCATCTAGAGTAGTAAAGAAATTTGCCTTGGCAAGTTGTGGAAGAATTTCCTCAAAGGTTGGCATAAAGTCGTGAGGTTTCTTCAAAGCTTTACTGAGATTCTTTGGATCTATGCAGACTCTCAGCTTTCCAGTTTTTTTTCACTGCTACCATGCTGCCAATCTAGCCTATAGGAGTTGTCACTTTCTTGATTACTCCCATCTTTCCAAGCTCCTCTATCCTGTCTTTCAGGCTGGACTTGAGGGCAGCTGGAATTCTCCTCGAAAGATGCTTTCTCATTGGCCTTTCTCATTGACTTCAAGGTGATATTAGCCAGGAAGACACCCAACATCTGTGAAAACATCTTTGTAATTTGTCAGGACCTGTTCAGCAGTCAATGACTTGGTACGCAAAACACTGCAAATCTCTTCAGGTATGTGGAGGGTTACCAGTCCGAGCTTTTGACTTGTTTCAGCCAAAGTGAGGGGATTTTGCTACATGTTCACCATCTGGAACTGCACATCTTCTTTCTTCCCATTGTACTGGACTCTCAGCTCAGTTTCTCCTCTTGGGATAAGCATCATTCTATCATAGAGACTCAACTTTATCTTTGATGGCTTCATTTTCAGATCACCATCTTGAGCAACTTTACACAGGCCTGGGAAGCTCATGATTTACATATGGCACCAGTGTCTATCCGACACTTCACATTAACATGACGCTCTCCTTCTGCTGTCATCATTCCAACAGTCACAAACCATTTTTTACCTTGAGACTTGACAGTACCAACCTGTTTTAGGGTGCAGAGTGATTCTTCAGAATCATCGCCTGACATCTCTCCAGAAACCATCTTCACAGGCTTGCTTTTCTTCTTTACAGCAAAACACTTGCGTGCAAAATGGTTCAGCTTCTTGCAGTTAGAGCATTGCCTTCCTCATGTTGGACATGCTTCTTTTTTTTGTGTGTGGTGTCCTTCACAGTATTTACATCCAGTACTCCGGCATTGATTCTTCTGCTGGCCCTTCGATAAATACTCCTTCCTTTTCTCCATTGTCTTGTGCTTGGAAGACTTGGGCTGCCTCTCAGCATTGTGCAAAACCTCGTCAGTTCTCCCATCAGTACCCTTCAGCTGATGATTAGCAGCCTCAGAGCTTCTCCACCTGCCAATAGTTTTCTTGAGCGTAAGTTTCTCTTCTTTCAGCAGATGTGCCCTCACAGCAGGATTTCTTGTTCCTCAGACAATCCTATCTCTGATCAGATCATCCTTCAGTTGCCCAAACTCACAAGATTCAGCTAGATGTCTCAGTTTAGGCACATTCTGATCAATATTCCCCCTCTCTTCCTAAACTCTGGTGTTAAGAACATAGCATTCATAAATGACATTAGTAGAGGGTTCAAAAAGAGACTTCAAGGACTCAAAAATTTCACAAGCCTGTCTTTTACTTATGAACATAAAAATAGTAGCAGGAGTAGGTGATTTGACCCCTCGAATCTGATCAGCCATTCAATAAGATCATGGCTGACCTAATTGTGGCCTTACCTCCACTTTCCTGCTTGTTCCCCACCATAACCCTTAACTCCCTTGTCAATCAAAAACCTGACCAACTCAACCTTGAATATATTCAATGACCGAGCTTCCCTCATGCACTGGGGAAGAAAATTCCAAACACCAATGACCCTTTAACAGGAGGGTGCAATACAGCCTGTAGCACTCTTTCCTCAACACTGATAATGGAGTTGCTCCTCTTATTTGTTCAGGTTTCTTGTTCAACTCCGTGGCAACTTTATAATTCTGCCATTGAGAGTGAAGAATTTCCAATTCACTCTCAAACCTCCCTTCATTTTCATAGGGGCTGGTACTGGAATAATTGAAACCATTTTGACTCACCCAGCAGGCGATGTCCTGCTCAAAGTTGCAAACTGAAGTTTTAATTATTTTTGGCTGTTTTTCACAGCTGCTGGCTCTCTTACAGCTATCAAAATCTATTCAGTCCCAGCTATACACTTCTGACACCATGAGCGGAATCTTCTGCTCTCGCTGGTAGCCAGCCTGGAGGTAGGGATGGCAGGTAATTAGGCAGGATGGTGGTGTACCTGAACCCTGCTGCCTTCCCACCTCTGCCAGAATTAAGTTCTGGGCGTGAAGGCCCATGGTCGATCTTCCCACCCCGCCAGCTATTGAGGCCCTTAAGTGTCCAATTAATGACTTTATTGGGCCTCATCCCATGGTATTAACCCAGCTGTGGTGGGCTTGTTGCCATGCAGTGTGCATGGCAGCTAAAACAATGCAGCCAGCATGACACCTCCAGAGGAGTGTGCCTCAATCAAAGGCACTCAATACCTGACTGAGGAAATGGATATCAGGAAGGGAGGCCTGCTGAGAGCCTCCTGTCCTTGTTGCTGACTCTCCTGCACCCCTTTCCCGTGACTGCCACCTCCCAGAGCCTCCCATCCCCCCCCCCCCCCCCCCCAAAAATTACTTCCTCGTGGCCTGGATCACTCCGCAACCCTGGTAGGTGTTTTTCCAACAGCAGCCACAGTCTTCCCTGTGGCGCTGCTGAGCACACGGGCCTCTGAATTTGGCCGGCAGCTGTTGGCAGGCAAGACTTCCACCCCGGGGTCTTGATTCCAGAGGAAGACCTTCCAGTGGCCTCGCCAGTGCCTGATTGGCTGGTGGGCCTTCCTGAAAGGAGGCAGTGCAGGTCACTCGTCAGCTCTCCTGAGACTGCCGATGCCTCAACAAAATTCCATTCAAGCTCCATGTGGTGTGTAAAGTGACAACTGTCCAAATCTTTATTTGCATAAAATTACTTCAGAGGTCACAGGAGCATGACAAGCCACACTGTTCAAAGATATTCGTCCAAACACATAGCATGTGTGGGTAAAGGACTAAAATTAATCCAAGTCAAGGCACTTCAAACAGCTTCAATTGAGTCATCAGGAGTGCAAATGAAAACTATAATTTTAAATGTTCACAATGTAGAACGAATGGTATGAACAGGCCTGATCGATTTTTGGAAGTGTAGTGAAGGGAAGATATTCTCAGTCGATGAACATAACTCCCCTGAACAGAGACCAAACTATGAATTGCAGAAAGGATAGAGAAGGAATGTAACAAGAGTATGAGAAAGACAGAGGGAGAGAGGAAGAGTGGCATAGGGGATAGGTTAAATTTTGAAAATTCTAATTCCTGCTCCAACCTGTCATGTTCCCACTTCTGTAATGCATGCTTCATGTATCAAGCTGATGAGGCTCCTGCTAAAGTCAAGCTTGATGATGTAATCCAAACTGCAGCATATTAATCTTTTCAAGCCAGTGGAAGTTCACACTTGTTGCAACTCAGCTAGGGGAGCTGGCTGGCCAGAATAAGTCATTTGCTTCTCTTTGAACTCCCTGTGGGCAAGGAGGAATAGCAATGCCGCCCCCCATGAGGTCTTTCAAAGAGTCCTTATGTCTCCTAGCCCCTGCGAGTCCCTCCACCCCACCCACCGGTCACTCTCAAACCCCTCTTCTTCTTCGATCCCTGATCATCTCCACCTGACTACCAGGGACCATTCCTAGTGCCCTTTAGCCTCCTGCTGCCAAATTCCTGGTTCCCCTCTACCAGACAAATAATGAATGTTGCTGTCAGTTGGGCAAGAACTTAGGCAACTTTTATTTAAATAGGCCCTGTCTTTAAAATCTGATGCTCCCAAGTTCATTGGCTACCGGGCTTGCGTGTATCATTTCTGTCCCTCAGTAAAAATTGAAGTGTGTGTGCGCGTATTATGTTATTTTTTTTCTGCTGAGAAGGAATACGGAGAAAAATAAGGATATGGCTTAAAGAATTGATGGTTGGATTAACAGCTTGGAATGTTTCTTATCCTATTTTTGTATAGTTGTTGACTTGTATTATAATTTGAGAATTTTTCCATGAAGATTATTTACTGGAAGAGAACAAGATGTGTTTTATATAAATCAGTGGTGCCTTAACAATGAATACCAGTCTGTAGTTGCTATATAAATAGAGCTTATAGAACATAAATGCTTGAAGCAATGGCCTCCAAGGTAACCTAAACAAATTTGAACTGTTATTTCACTGTTGATTTATGTAGCATATAAAATAACACATGCATTGAACTCTGTGAAGTGCAGATGAAATGGAATCGATTTAATAATGATGTGAAGACGGTTCTCAAACAAAAGTAACATTTTGACAAATAAAATGTCCAACAGTCAGAACTTTACAGTAAGCACAAGAGTTAATGAACTGAGTAGAATAATATTGAGACATTTGTAAAAGGTTGTTTTATATATATAACACTCATGTTAAATATGGTAAATCTCCAACATACTCGTAGCGATGGTTTGTTGAAGTAAAATGAAGGAAAAAAAAGGGGAAAAAATCTATGAAAGCAAAGATTAATTTTGCAGTGAACCAACTGACCGTGTTTTGGAATTCTACCACTTGGGTGCTGTATGTTCCAATTCAATGAGTAACTCTAACAACATTCCTCACAAATGTGCTTCTTTCTGTGTTTTAGGACTGAACATATGGCTACTAGCTGTGGGCAAGCTCCCTAGAGCTGGCAGGAAAGCGGAGTTGGCTCTGCTAATTCATCTGGCCTTCTTTCCTGTGAAGTTCTGGGACAATGACAATGCCTTTAGGAATACTGAAGCCTGAATGGACACAGCCTTTCTGCAACCACATTTTCGCTTGTTCGGTTGTCAGATGAACACAGGGTTGACAAAATAAGCTGTAAGCAGGGGCCTAATGCAAACAAATTAGTGTGAGTATGTGGAAGAGCTACAGCTGTCAGGCAGTGTTTACTGGAATGGCCCAGACTTTGGAAAAGAAGAGCTGAATGTCTCACGAGAAAACTAACAACTAACAGCAGCATTTCATAAGTGCAGCCTCAAGTATGCACTCAGGAATGTGTTTCAAAACGAGAGTTCACCAGAAAAAAGAGAGAAGAAAATGAAAAAAAACTGAGTGGTTATGTTTAGATAAAAATTCCAAAACTATGACTTCCATGAATTACATATTTTTCTTTTTGTTTGGGAGGAACTAAGTCAAGTAGAGAATACTTTGGGATAAAAATAAACATCATTATATGAACAATACCATATATATAATATTTGAAGGATATAAATGAGATGTACATTTTTACACATACAGGGGGTATAGATAATCTTACTGATACCTGTATGAGATAGATTTCATTAGAACTGAGAGCTGGAATTCCTTTCATACATTTGCCATGTCTAATTAAGCTGGTAACTTGGTGGTGTCTAAGTTATATCGGGATGTTTTCAGTTCTATCGGGATGAGAAAACTTGGTGCCAAATGCCCTCTTTAAGCCATCAACTTCATGTTGGAATTAATCCTGTACAGAGCTCATTGAGGAAAGACCTGGCAGTGCATTCCATTCTTGCTTCAATATTGGTATGAAAACGAATTCCTTCAACTGTAAGCTCTAATAGTGAGGACAGGTGCCTGCCATCATGCCAAGCGACTCTCCTCCATGTTTCCACGTGGCAAATGATGCCATCATGACACCCTAAAACACTTCACATCCTTCCCTAAACATATCTTGGAATCATAGGGCTCAAAATTCAAATCTGTAGCACTGCTGGAGATGATACTACAGAAGCTGGAGGCTCTCAGCAAGGGATGTCCAGCACCTCCTAATTCTTCTGTCACAGCCTACGTGGTACTCCATGCTGGGAAGGGCACTCATGCAGGCCATGTGCCAGAAGCCTCACAGCTGACCAGGCCATGATAATAAATAGGATGATTTAATGCACAATTTGCAAACTTGGACCATGCAGGTCCATTCAAGTAGTTTGTCACTCACCAAAGAACGTTCACAAAGCTGCAAGAGGGATCCACCCCCAGCATTATTTAAAGGGCCAGGCACACAACTTAAAGGGTTACACTAATTTCTGCTGTTACAAAATTTCTGTAAATACTGTGGAGTGTTTTTGGAGGTGTGGTGAGTTCCTGGGTTTGACGGGAAGTTTTGCTGCATCTTCACAGGGGGAGGTGGCAGAAGATTTGGCATCCGCACATAATCTGCAACAACTAATAGGGCTGAGTCTGCAGTACCTTGGTGTCTGCAGTAACTCAGAGAGATGGAGCAGAGGCTGTGGAGAGGGCAAGCTCTGCGCGATGCCCTCTGTAAAGTTGGTGCCAGGCTCCTCAATGCTGCTTGACAGTGTCAGGAGTCTGCCTGGCAGGTCATCTAATGCACCCAGGGTCTTGGTGTGCATACCCATCAGCATTCTCCTGTATGCCGCCCCATCGAAGTCTTCACCTGAGGCTCCTGCAGTAGAACTTGTCTACAACTTCGTCTTCTAGGAAGCTGGCACACACAAGCTGTCCTAGTCTGGCTTGAGCCCACTTGTGCCAAGGTCCCAACTCTATACTATCCTCTAAGGCATGTGCAGTACCAATACTTGAGGTGGTGGCTGCGATTGCAAGATCAAGTGACAGGGTCTCTTCATCAATGCTGTTCTCATTCTTCCTCCTGGGGCTGCTTTGTGTAGGTGGCACTTCTCAGGTGTCTGAAAGCAGGTCTCACCATTTGCAGTTTGCACATCATGTGAGATAGCAGCATGTGGATGACCTGGGAATTGAGAAAGGGCATAAGGCCGATAGGTCCCATAACCCTGAATATTCTCAGTGACACCAGATGCCATCTACTCTGATGCAACCAGTTCCATGATGCTGAGAGCCATCTCCTCCATATGCTCAGCATGTGCAGGCATTCTTGTCCCCCACTGGCACCTGGTCCCATTTCATTTCAAGGGTGTTCCTTGAGGGCCTCTTGCTCCCCACATGAACATGGCCTCTCTCTTCCTGCCCACCTCCACCATTAAGACCAACAGCACAGCATCTGTGAATCTTGGAGCCCTCTCTCTGCCCTGGCGTCCTCTATCCCTTGATTAAACTTACAGAAATAGTGTTCCACACAGCGTCCTGTGATTCAGTGCAGCTTCCCTTTTAAAGGAACAGTGTGCCTTGAAGATAAGCAGGTTTGCTGCATCGCATGCTATCAGTGAAAGCACTCTGCTGAATGCTAGGGCAGGCAGCAGCATCAGCCCTGCACAAGCCAACACTACAATCATGTAAATGAGGAGATGGTACCAAGTTTGTATGATGCCTGGCTCAATAGCAGTGGGCAAGAGGGGCATGGCTCATGCAATGTGACTACCTTACCCAAATCATACATCACAGAAGGAGGCCATTGAATCCATTGTGTCTCTACTGGTTCTTTGAAAGAGCTGTCCAATTAGTTTCACTCACTTGCCTTTTCTCTGTCTCCATGTAATTTTTTCACCTTCAATGATTTATCCAATTTCCTTTTGAAAGTTACTATTGAAACTGCTTCTATCACTCTTTCAGGCAGTGCTTTACAGATCAGAACTACTGAATTATGCTGAATAATAAAACTCTCTTCATTTCCCCTTTGGCTCTATTGCCAATTACCCTAAATTTGTGGCCTTGGGTTACCGTAGAAACAGTTCATCCCTATTTTCTCGATCAGAGGCCCTCATAATCTTGAACATCTCTATAAAATCTCTGCCTTAACCTTCTCTGCTTTTAAGAGAACAATCTCAGCTTCTCTAATCTCCCCACATAAATGCAGTCCCTCATCCCTGGTACCATTCTAGTAAATCAATTGCGCGATTTAATTGCAAAAGTTGAAATCCTGTTAGAATGTAAAGAAAATCTCCTGACATTTTTGGTCTCCTAAGTGAGACTTACAGAATTGCCTAGGTGCTAAATGCAGTATTGATGCACTAAATTAGTGGAATACTGCCACTGTAAATTGTTCTGCTGTTTTTAAATTGGTGCCTGCCATGACACCAATGGTTGGCAGACATGGTGACTTATGCCAGTAATTATCTTTCCGGCCTGCACATTGCCACTTCAAAACTAGCGCTATTAGGAAGTCTCAGGCTTAAATGCAAGCAGTTAGCCGAGAGGTCACATTGTTTAATATGCCTCTTTTAGGTGACACCAGCCCTGCCCCTTTATATTGGGACCACATAGGACGGTCAGGAAACACTTCTATTGTGTCAAAGGATGAAACTCAACCAGTTTGAATAACAAAAACAAAAATACCTGGAAAAACTCAGCAGGTCTGACAGCATCTGCGGAGAGGAACACAGTTAACGTTTCAAGTCCGTATGACTCTTCAACAGAACTAAGGAAAAATAGAAAAGAGGTGAAATATAAGCTGGTTTAAGGGGGGGTGGGGGTGGGACAGGTAGAGCTGGATAGAGGGCCAGTGATAGGTGTAGATAACCAAAAGATGTCATAGACAAAAGAACAAAGAGGTGTTGAAGCTGTTGATGTTATCTAAGGAATGGGATGGGGTGGGGGGAAGGGATCGAAATAGGCTAAAAGGCAAAGATAAAACAATGAATGGAAATACATTTAAAAATAATGGAAATAGGTGGGAAAAGAAAAATCTATATAAATTATTGGAAAAAAGGGGGGATCGGAAAGGGGATGGGGATGGAGGAGAGAGTTCATGATCTAAAATTGTTGAACTCAATATTCAGTTTGAATAACTCCCAGCTGACACTATTTCCAAATTGGAAATGACTTATTGCTTACTTCCAGTGCATCAGTGTGAATTGGTTGCTTTTTGCAATGGCTTAATAGTGTTATCATACCATCAGGCCAGTGTATTAATTCTTCAACAGACAGAAATCAACAAACAGTTTCACACAGTTGCTCTTGCTTGAATTTCAGAGCATCAAAATCTTGACCAACTCACTACCAGTTCAACTAGCAACATGAACTGAACCACAAAGGGAGATTCAGTGTACCGGTCTGAATTGCCATTATTACCATTAAGATATCTGCCTTTATCCTCATTCCCAGCTCTCACTGCACCTATTGTCCCACTCCAGTCCAATACCAATCTTATTCATTGAGGTTTGAAAGAGCCCTGAGTATCCCTGAACTAAGTTTCTAAGCCCTGGCAATAACTTCTACCCTTGACTTGTACCAGCAGTCACTGTTCCCAAATCTAATTCATGTTTTAATGTAACCTCAAGTTCCTTTTCTTCCCCAGTTATTCTTTGATTTCTATTCTTTCTTGAGTTTAAGTCTTGATTCAAGTGTCCTGCTCATATCTGAGGAAGAAACCTGAGACAAAAACTCAATCTGGCCCTACTCATAAGAAATATTCCTGCTTTATCTTCAAGTCTCATACCTGCTTTAGGCAGTAACCTTATGAACTCTTGTGGCCTATTTATGCACAAAACAGCAGCAAACAGCATTGTGTTCATGTGTAGAATCTGATGGGGGTGATTTTGCCCGACTACTTGTGGCTGTAAAGGACTGGCCAAATGCTGACTTGAGCTGTCATGCCTGCCTTAGCGCAAGACACTAAAGGAGTTGAAGCGTATTTGGAACACATACCACTATTGGATAGTTAAGGTTCTGATGGCCAATTAAAGTGTCTTAAGAAAGTTTCAGACTATTTTTCTGGCTAATACTGCAATGAATTACCTCCCCTAACAGCGGCTAGCTGCACAGGAGTAAGGAAGTCATTGGTGAAGAATGCAGGCTCCGCTTAAAGCTGTGCTCAGCTTTTGTTGTACACTTTCTGCTGGAGAGTGACTGCCTACACTCTATTTGAAGTGATCATTTGATACACATTGGGAGATCTTCTTGGGCACTTATCAAGACTTCACCAACACTACCAACATTCTGGAAATGTTCTGAAGAGTTCACGTAAATTGAGTAAATGCTATGCTACTGTATTTTATTACAGACCTTATAGAATGCATCAGAAGAAAATGAGTGCTTGGCCATGGGGATTTTTTTTAGGGTCCCACTTGAACTAGACAAGCAAAGGGGAGGAGATGAAGCCAGACAAAGCAGCACTTGCTGCTGGTGGAGAGAGGGAGAGCAGGAACAAAAGTTTGCGAAGGTGTCCACATCCTCCATAGTCTGCCCATCATGAGAGACCAGCCTTCACCGCTAGCAATTGTGACAGTGACTTGAGTCCAGGAGCCACAAGAGGAAGAGGAGGATGAGAAGAAGGAGGAAAATGAGTGGAACCATGAGGAGCACCACAGGGTTCGAGATAGACAGCCCGTACCTGGGAGGGATGCTTGTCACCTTCGCATTGAAGACTCCTTTTAAGAGGTCCTCCAAAGCACTGCTGCCACATGTCTTATTTTCTGTAACTGAGGATCCACATCAAGGAGTCCACCATATCCACATAATCTTTTCAACACCTTCCCAATAAAGAGCACTCTGAAAAGACCACTAAATCCACCATTAACCAATTAGCATTAAAGTCTTTAGACCAAAAACAAACAATAAAAACTGGACAAAACCAGCAACATTTACAAATATTAAACTATTTACCGTGGTGTTCACTCTTGGTGGCTATCCTCTAATGGCTCTTGCCTACTCCAGTACTTCCATGAACTGCAACCTGAGTAGCAACATATAAGATAGATGCTGTTGAGAATTTGAAAAGGCCAGTCCAGCTGTCCTCCTGTGACACCTTCATGAGGCTGTGGGCATGATGGCCCTGTTTCAGGCTACACCATCTCAGCATGGATTTGAGCAGTCTGGGCCACCTAGTTAACAGGCAGCTACAAAGGCAATGGTGGAATGATGGGTAGTTCAGTTCCTGGTCAATGGTAACCCCCAGGAAGTTGATAGTGGGGGATCCAGTGATGGCAATGCTATTGAACATCAAGGGGCGATGGTTGGATTCTTTCTTGTTGGAGATAGTCATTGCCTGACACTTGTGTGGCACAAAAGTTACTTGCCACTTGTCAGTTCAAGCCTGGATATTTTCCAGGTCTTGCTGCATTTGGACATGGGCTGCTTCAGTATCTGAGGAGTTGCGAATGGTGCTGAACATTGTGCAATCATCAGTGATAATCCCCACTTCTGACCTTATGATGGAAGGAAGGTAACTGATGAAGCAGATGAAGATGGTTAGTCCAAGGACACTACCCTGAGGAACTCCTGCAATGATGTCCTGGAGCTGAGATGACTGACCTCCAACAACCACAACCATCTTCCTTTATGCTAGGTACGACTCCAGCCAGCAGAACATTTTCCCCCTGATTCCCATTGAATCCAGTTTGCTAGGGCTCCTTGATGCCATACTTGATCAAATGTGGCCTTGATATCAAGGGCAGACACTCTCACCTCACCTCAGGAGTTCAGCTCTTTTGTCCATGTTTGAACCAAGGCTGTGATGAGGTCAGGAGCTGAGTGGCCCTGGCGGAACCCAAACTGAGCGTCAGTGAGCAGGTATTGCTAAGCTAGAGCCACTTGATAGCATTGTTCATGACCCCTTCCATTACTTTACTGATGATGGAGAGTAGACTGATGGGGCGGTAATTGGCTGGGTTGGATTTGTCCTGCCTTTTGTGTACAGGACACACCTGGGCAATTTTCCACATAGCCGGGTAGATGCCAATGTTGTAGCTGTGCTGGAACAGCTTGGCTAGTTACGCGGCAAGTCCTGGAGCACAAGTCTTCAGTGCTATTGTCGGAATATTGTCAGGGGCCATAGCCTTTGCAGTATTCAGTGCTTTCAGCCATTTCTTGATAACACATGGAGTGAATCGAATTGGCTGAAGACTGGTATCTGTAATGCTGGGGATCTCCGGTGGAGGCCGAGTTGGATCATCTGCTCGGCACATCTGGTTGAAGGTTGTGGCAAATGCTTCAGTCTTATCTTTTGCACTGATGTGCTAGGCTCCCCCATCATTGAGGATGGGGATATTTGTGGAGCCTCCTCCTCCAGTGAATTGTTTAATTGTCCACCACCATTCATGACTGAATGTGGCAGGACTGCGGAGCTTAGATCTGATCCGTTGGTTGTGGGATCGCTTAGCTCTGTCTATCACTTGCTGCTTATACTGTTTGGCACGCAAGTAGTCCTGTGTTACAGCTTCACCAGGTTGACACCTCATTTTTAGGTATGCCTGGTGCTGCTCCTGGCATGCACTCCTTCACCCTTCATTGAACCAGGGTTGATCCCCTGGCTTGATGATAATGGTAGAGTGGAGGATATTCCGGGCAATGATGTTACAAATTGTGTTCGAATACAATTCTGCTGCTGCTGATGGCCCACAGCGCTTCAGGGATGCCCAGTCTTGAGTTGCTAGATCTGCTCAAAATCTATCCCATTTAGCAAAGTGGTAGTGCCACACAACACGATAGAGGGAATCCTCAATGTGAAGGCGGTATTTCGTCTTCACAATGACTGTGCAGTGATCACTCCTGCCGAAACGTCATGGACAGATGCAGGTTGGTGAGGATGAGGTCAAGTATGTTTTTCCCTCTTGTTGGTTCCCTCACTGCCTGCCGCAGACCCAGACTAGCAGCTATGTCCTTTAGGACCTGGCCAGCTCGGTCAGTAGTGGTGCTACCGAGCCACTCTTGGTGATGGACATTGAAGTCCCCCACCCAGGGTACATTCTGTGCCCTTGTCACTCTCAGTGCTTCCTCCAAGTGGTGTTCAACATGGGAGAGCACTGATTCATCAGCTAACTGAGGGAGGTACATGGTAATCAGCAGAAGGTTTCCTTGACCATGTTTGACCTAATGCCATGAGACTTCATGGGGTCCGGAATCGATGTTGAGGACTCCCAGGGCAACTCCCTCCTGACTGTATACCATTGAGCTGCCACCTCTGCTGGGTCTGTCCTGCCGGCGGGACAGGACATACCCAGGATGGTGATGGTGGTGTCTGGGACATTGTAAAATATGATTCCGTGAAGATGATTATGTCAAGCTGTTGCTTGACTAGTCAATGAGACAGCTCTCCCCATTTTGGCACTAGCCCCCAAATGTTAGTAAGGTGGGCTTTGCAGGGTTGACAGGGCTGAGATTGCCATTGTTGTTTCCAGTGCCTAGGTCGATGCCGGGTGGCCCGTCCGGTTTCATTCTTTTTTTGTGACTTTGTAGTGGTTTGATACAACTGAGTGGCTTGCTAGGCCATTTCAGAGGGCATTTAAGAGTCAACCATATTGCTGTGGGTCTGGAGTCACCTGTAGGCCAGACCAGGTAAGGACGACAGATTTCCTTCCCTAAAGGACATTAGTGAACCAGATGGGTTTTTAATCGAGCGACAACAATTTCATGGTCATTATGGTGAGCAAAGCATTGGAAAGGGCATCTGTACTTAATTTATAAAATAGGCGACAGCTGGCAATCAGAGCAGAAAGCAGTGCTGCAGTTTAAAATTTAAAAAAACCCTGCAGAACTGCGATTATGGGGATCCTGCCAAAACTCAAAAAAAGCACGAAACCCAACAGTGACTGCTCTTAAAGCGGCAATGCATTTAAACTGGTAAATACATGAAAAATGGATATGGGCAGAAAATTATAAGAGACCCTAGAGAAAGCGCAACTCCACGGTAAGCCAAGCACCTAAATTTGTCATTACCTGGAAAGCCTATTGGAAGTGCAGTCTCCTTGCAGTCGTTCACGATGCCGCCGTTCACGTGTGTTGATCCATTTGACCCCATTTCAGATGACTGGTCCCCATATGTTGAACACCTAGCATTCTTTTTTACCGCTAACGACATCGAGGGGGAGAAGAAGAAGTGGGTGATTCTTTTGTCTTCATGTGGGACCAAAACATATGGGCTGATCTGCAGCCTTACGTCACCTAGCGCCCCAGACTCAAAGGCTTTTGATGAGTTAATAAAAATTGTACAGAGCCACCTGAGACCAAAGCCCTCAGTTACTATGCAGCGCTTCAAATTCAATTCAAGGAACAGGCTTCTGGAGGAGACAATAGCTGACTATGTGGCCATTTTAAAGGCATCAACTGAGCATTGTGAATTCCTAACATCCATTAGTGATATGTTGAGATTGGAGATATGCTGATATGAGGGATTGGAGATGATACTATCCAAAGGCGTTTACTAGCCAAATCTAGTCTAGATTTCAATAAGGCATTAGAATTAGCTACCGTGATGGAGAGTGCAGTTAGAAATTCCGAAGTTATAAATGATACACAAAATGGCGTCGTCCATCTGGTCGAGCGGGAAATCTGACAACAAAAGGTGAGAAAACGTCAGACTCCACGGAAAGGCGGGAAATGTTCTCTAGCTCCAGACCATTGATAAACAACAGTACTGCAGTGAAAACCCACAAAATGAATGAGAGAAATACACCCAGGCCTCCAGTGAGTGAACGACAACTCAAACAAGTCGAGTGCTTTTTCTGCCATCGCTTTGGCCACATAAGTCAGTACTGCAGAAAAAGGCTGAAACAACACTAAAATGGCAGAAGGAAAAATCATGGAAGAGCCAGAATAAATAGAATCAGACATCAATTTGTTATATAACCTAAAAGTGGGTAGAACCGAGCCAATCCAAGTAGTCATTATGGTCATTAATGGACAACCCATTAAGATGGAAGTTGATACAGGAGCCTCGATGTCTGTCATTGGAGAGCATACATTTAGATATCTGAGTACAGGAACCCATCCTTTGAAATTAGAAGTTTCGGGCACAAAACTGAGGACATACACGGGTGAAGAAATAAATGTGAAAGGGGTATGTCAAGTCAAGGTGCAGTATAAGGAACAGTCTACAAAATTACCCTTATTTGTAATGTCAGGCAGGGGACTGAGTCTCCTCGGAAGGAACTGGCTGGGAGAGATAAATCTTGAAGGCCCGTTAAGTTCCCAATTCAAAACCAGAAGCGTTGCTGCAACAAAAAATGAGTACGCAAAGACCCAACGGGAGAAGCCCATTGAAGTGTTACACCAGGACAGAGTTCAAGCTGAAGTCAGCATCCTTCGAAAGGAAATGGAAAATCTATTAAAAGACTCCTGTGCACTACAAAAGTTAATCAGCTCCAAATTTGTGCCACGAAAACAATATGAAGAAGAAAAGGAAGAGTTGAATCTGTCTCTGCCTGAATCAAGGAATGAATTAGCTGAGAAGGGGCAATGATATGCGATTCTCCAGGAAACTATTAACGAGAATAGGAAAGAATTGGAAATGCTGAAACAGCAGCTGCGTAAAAGACCTGAAATTTTATAGTTAGAAGGCCCTGAATTCTCAGAAGAACTGTCGGAAAACCCAACTGCTGAACTCATTCACATTCAGCTCGCACCTGAGTCTAGTCCAGCCAACAACAAAATTAAAGAGAAGACAGAGATACGGGTCAGTGCTACCAAGAAAAGGACACACAGGAAGAAAAAGATAAATTATTGACAGTCCTTGGAAAGAAAAACAAAAAGATTTTTTTTCCTTTTTTTCTTTCTCCTCATACATCGTGTAGCTCATCACTGTACTTTTTTTTTGCCTTTTATTTATTTCAGCTTGGAGGGGAGGGGCAGCAGGAGTGAACGTGTCTACACCCAGCAGATGGTTAAATCATCTACTGAGGGACATAGTGGGCAACTGTCCCCTGAAAAGGAGGTCTCGGAGAAACCAGCCAAGGTTGTTGAATTGAGACGGTCAACACGTCCGAGCGGGCCTCCTGGGAGACTTGACCTGTAAATATTTATTGTGTAAATAGTTAATGTGTTTTAAGCTTGTTAGCTGTACTTTTAAGTAAAGGGGGAGGAATGTGGTAAAGTGAGGTACCCTGTCCCTTTAAGAGAACGCAAGTGTACTGATCATGTGACAGCACTGACAAATCACTGTACAGTACAGGCAACTGGGAACTGTAAGCCTAATTCTGGAAGTTTCTGAGTGAGCACGTATGATCTGGTGCTCTGCCCTATGTCTCAATAAACCATCACTGTTTATTCTTACATCAGTCTCTCCCTGTTATTGATTGCAAGCAGCAATTGAGGAGAACATAGGAAGGCATGCAGTTAGAGTTCGGTTGGCCAATTAACTCATTTACCCAAGACATAAAAATTATGAAAGGCATTCATTATTTACAGGTTCTGAATTAATGGCATTAAGATTTGATCTGCTGGAGAATATAGATCAACTGCTACAAAAAAAAACATGCATTTATATAGTATCTTTAACATGGCAAATTGCCCCAAGGCACTTCACAAGACTATTGAGAAATAACATTTGACAATGAGTCAAATGAGGCTACACTATGGTAGGTGGGAAAAAGCTTGGTTTAAGAAGTGGGTTTTAAGGAGTGCCTTAAAGGAGGAAAGGGAGTGAAGAGGTGGAGAGTTGTAGGGAAGGAATTCCAGAGCTTCAGACCTTAGCAGCTGAAGGTATGGCCACAAATAATGGAGTGATTAAAACTGGGAAGGTGCAAGAGGTCAGAACTGGAGGAGCATGTAAGACTGGAATACCTCAGGAAATTGAACAATTTGATGCCAGTAGTCAAGGTAAGATCCCATCTCACAAACACTGCAACTTCTCAATAACTCCAACACAAGATTCACAACCTCTACACGTTGTATGCACCATCTAACTATACACTAACATTCAAACACTCCACACTATTGCATTCTTCACAAGTACTATTTATACCTCAGGCACATCTCATAGCTCTTCAACCATATGAGGTATCTCACACACACAAACGCCCAAATACACCTACCAATACATTAATTCTCTAACTGAGAATTACTTTCTCTTCCAGAACAACATAGCTCATAACAGGTGCCAGCAGGACCTGACCAGGGAGGGGCAATGAATCAGCATGAGATGTCTCCTCGAGGGGATAGAGCTGGAGATGATTGGGAGGGGAATGGCAGATGCCCACTACTATTTACCTATGGAACTCCTGCAAGATGCAAACATGTTTCTTGTTATCTTTGCCTCCCCTTTTAAATTCAAATAAGCTCTCAACCTTTCTAAAAATGCAAATGTTAGATCTAACCTATTTATTTGTACCTCAAATTTAACCTCAAACTCATTTAGCTGTGGCTATGCTTAAGATGCCAGAGACACCTATGTTGAATGGGAAGTTTGCAACCTTAGGATGGTCAGAGGTGATTTAAAGAGACTGCCTTCAAAGAAGTAAACAAAAGGCCCAAAAAATTTTAGTCCATATACAATTTGTCGACACAGTACCCAGGCCAAGTGATTAATCTTCCAAGTTGAGGAAGGTGTCTGTTTTGGGTAGTTTGGGGGTGAAAGTTTAATGAGGGTAGAAGTGAAGCGGAGTTAAGGCATTTCATTTGGAATATAAATAATTGTGTTCCTTGTATTTTTATTATCTTTAAAATAACTGACTTTTTAAGATAGAGTTCAGTTATTATCGTTCATGTTCTTTAATTTTTGTGTAGTAAAATTCTTTTGTTTCAACCATGAAAGTTGTGGTTTCATTCTTTTAGTAAATACCTGGGTTTTCAGATTCTAAAAAATCTAAAAATCTTACTGGTCTCTACTGACATAAACATTGCACAGATTTCCTTGCCTAACAGTAGGTCAAACTGGTAAAGATTGCATAGATTTTCAAAGGCTGAACTATCTCAGACCACATATGGTCTTTTTCTGCCTCATTCTTTCTTTAAGGGTCACTATGAGAATATTGATGCATGCACACTGGTAATTGAGACAGATAACAACCATTATGGTTCACCTTCATGGATGATGGATGCTAAGATTTTGAAAAGAAAGAAAAGTCCAATGCTATTATGAGTGATATGGACATTCTTAGGGTTTGGAAATGTAAGGGAATTGTGGGTCCGGCCCAGCATTAGTTTCCTTCTCCTTCATTCTCCTTCAATTTTCTTTCCTGCTCTCTTGAAGGAGTTCAAGAATGCTTCAGCATGGTGCCAGGGAGACTGGGTGTTATATTGGTACATTATTCAAAAATAGTTAGGAACCATATTCTTATGTGCATGCACATAAGTATCCAGGATGCCACACCAGTCACTGCTGCACTATAGTCTGTGTACTGAACTAACAATGTATCTTTCTGCAGCACATGGTGAGATCTGAAAAGTACACTCCAGTCTTTGGGTCTAAAAGCGTGATTATTTTCAACTTCTGGAAACCAGAAGACATAACACTGAAGACCCGTCGACTACCTTGCTCATATTGTCTAGGCAGAACCATCAACTACGCTGGGTATCTGAGTGACTTAAATCCTTTTTTGATATCCATTAATTTGCACATGTGCTTTGCAGCAGGAGCTAGTAAACAGTGATTAAGAGTAGGAATTTTGATGGAATTTTCTCTTCCCTAGCTCAGGGTTGTTTTGGGTAACTGCAGCAGCATAATTCCTACCCCACATGCGATCAGTGAACTCATCAGCTGGATGCTGAATATCAGGCCTTCCTGGCATCTAAGGTTCAGTCTCAGTGTGATATCAACTGCACCACCAAGGAGTTTCTTATGAGCCTTTGCATGGATAAAACTGCTGTAGAACCCTTTAAAACATGAGTTTTCACCCATGTCTCTAAGACTAGGTTATACTATTCTAGCCAGGATACAAGAAAAATGTATTATTATTACTGGCATCTGTCTGTCTTGGGAGACAATGGGCGGTGTCCAAGGTGTAAGTCATTTCTGGGTTGAACATCGTCTGTTGTGGCTATAGAAACTGATTCATGAGTGGCAGTCCCTTCCACAGTTGGCACAGATGAATAGCTTTGGCCCGAGGCCAACAATTGTTTTTCCCTTCCGACAGGCTCTCTTTTTTGCCATCTGGTCATTTCTTTTGTTCTCTTAGTTTTCCATACCCTTCCTGACTATTTGTCTTCAGGCATTTCAGTCAGCAGCAAGGACTTCCTATGCAGCAACAGCAATCCCTGTCAACCTGAAGTCTCATTTACAGACATCCTCTTATCAAAGACCTAGGCGACCTGTTGATCTTGTGCCGATAGCAAGCTCTCCATACAGCATGGCTTTGGAGATACAGCCATCATCCATCCATCTCACATAGTCCAGCCAATGCAGTCGCCACTGACTCAAAAGGGAAAACATACTGGGGATCCCTGCACCCTGGTGTACTTCCATATTCTGCACTCTGTCTTGCCAGGAGAATATCCGTCTGAGACGGCGGAGGTTGAAGCTGTTCAGCGCCTTTCCCTGGCTTGCATAAGTTGTCCATGCCTCACTACTGTAAAGGAGGGTGCTGAGGACACAAGCCTGGTACACATGGAGCTTTATATTTTTGGTTAGTTTGCTGTTGGTCCACACTCAACTTCTCAACTTTGACACGACAGCTGCAGCCTTGGCAATCCTGGTGCTGATTTTGGCATCAAGAGACAGGTTGTTGGTAATTGTTGATCCAAGGTATGTGAAGCTGCCAACGACATCCAGAGTGAGGTTGTCAATGTTAATGTAAGGTGGAGTCTCGACATCCTGGGGCCCATAACTTTTGTGTTCCTGACGCTGATTATCAGTCCAAACTCCTTAGAGGCCTTGGAGAACTGATCTACAAGCTGATGCAAGTGAACTTCAGTACGGGATGCCAGCTCAGCGAGTCAGCAAGTCTCTGCGGGCACTTGATTCTGGCAGCTCTGAGAGCATTTAGATTTTGTTTGCTGGGGACTTGCTTGTAGTTCATGAGAGCTAACATCAGTGGTGGGGAAAATGCTGGCGTCTATTATAAAGGATGTAATAACAGGACACTTAGAAAATATCAATGGGATTAGACAAAGTCAACATGGATTTATGGAAGGGAAATCATGTTTAACAAGCCCACTGGAGTTTTTTTAAGACCTAACTAGCAAAATAGATAAGGGAGACCCAGTGAATGTGGTATATTTGGATTTTCAGAAAGCTTTTGATAAAGTCCCACATAAGAGGTTAGTGTGTAAAATGAAAGCACATAGGATTGGGGGTAATATATTGGCATGGATTGAGAATTGATTAGCAGACAGGAAACAGGGAGTAGGAATAAATGGGTCTTTTTCGGAATGACAGACAATGACTAGTGGGGTACCGCAAGGATCAGTGTTTGGGCCACAGCTATTCACAATATATATCAATGATTTAGTTGAGGGAACCAAATGTAATATTTCCAAGTTTGCTGACAACACAAAACTCTGTGGGAATGTGAGTGGTGAGGAGGATGTTAAGAGGCTTCAAGGTGATTTAAACAAGTTGAATGAGTTGGCAAATACATGGCAAATGCAATATAATGTGGATAAGTGTCAAGTTATCCACTATGGTAGGAAATACAGAATGGCAGAGTATTATTTAAATGGAAACAGATAGGGAAATGTCGATGTACAAAGGGACCTGGGTGACCTCGTACACCAATCACTGGAAGCAAGCATGCAGGTGCAGCAAGCAGTTAGGAAGGCAAATGGTATGTTGACCTTCATTGCAAGAGGACTTGAGTACAGCACCAAGGGATGTCTTGCTGCAGCTGTACAGGGCCTTGGTAAGATTCTGTGCAGTTTTGGTCTCCTTACCTAAGGAAGGATATGCTTGCCATGGAGGAAGTGCAGTGAATGTTCACCACACTAATTCCTGGGATGTCAGGATTGTAGTCTGAGGAGAGGCTGGGCCAACTAGGCCTGTATTCACTGGGGTTTAGAAGAATGAGAGGGGATCTCATTGAAATGTATAAAATTCTGACAGGGCTGGACAGACTTCTTGCAGGGAAGATGTTTCCTCTGGTTGGAGGAGGCTAGAACAAGGGGCTACAATCACAGGATATGGGGTAGGCCATTTAGGTCTGAGATGAGGAGAAACTTCTTCACTCTGAGGGTGGTGAATCTGTGGAATTCTCTACCACAGAAGTCTGTGGAGGCCAAGTCACTGAATATATTTAAGAAGGAAATAGATAGATTTCTAGACTCTAAAGGCATAAATTGGTATGGGGAGAGAGCATGAGTATGGCGCTGAGATAGAGGATCAGCCATGATCATATTTAATGGTGGAGCAGGCTCGAAGGGCCAAATGACCTATTCCTGCTTCTATTTTTCTACTTTTCTATGGCTCTCCTCTTGTTTTCAGTCCAATAAGCCTCAACCAGTCAGCATTCCTCTGAACGTTTGCCCTGTACCCAGTGAGTGGAGAGTTATAGGTGGTGTTGCATAGATGATCTCACTTTGACACTGCACTCTGTCCTTGGGCGTTGTTTTCTGAAAGAGCCTGATCGAGTATGTTGAGGAACTCCTGGGTCCTTTTTGGATCAGTGGTACGGCAAGTGTTGATCCAAGGATGACCTTTATTCTTGAAGTGGTATAGTTTAATTGGCAGAAGCCTGACCTTGCTATACACCAGAGATCATCGGTGTCACAGTCAGCGCTGTGCTAGCTACAAGTGACGAGGACACTGTTGAGGGTGGTACATCTGGTGATGGTAAGATCTAGCTGGTGCCAATGGTGCAATCTTGAATCCAGGATACTTTGTGGAATGGCTTAGTTTGGAAGTAGCTGTCCATCACACAGAATCCATGGTAACACCATAGCTCCAGTAGCCTCTATCCATTTTGTTCCTCTTGCTGATTCCTTGGTACCATATGCATGTTGGCCAAGCTGCATAATTGGTACCCACTCTTAAGTTGAAGTCCCCTAGAAGATACAGTCCCTCGGTGCTGGGAATTCTGCTAAGGATAGTGTTAAGTGCTTCACAGAATTAATCCTTGACATTTGAGGTGGAGGGAAGTGTCGGGGCATAAATGCACATGAGGTTAACTGGTTCACATTTGTTGACAAGTTTAAAGTAAGAAGTCTCTCTGAGCCTTCTTTGGCGGACTCAATTATCATGCGTAGACTGTTTTTCACTACATGCTCATGTGCTGCCTCTTGATGTTTCCCCTACCAGAAGAACGTGTAGCGCTTCTCTTTGAGTGAGCCTAGTTTCTTGTAGTGCAGCAATGTCCATGTTGAGCCTTATAAGTTCTTTGTCTATCACAGCTGTCTTGCATGTGTTATCAACTTAAAAAGGTTGTCAACAGGGCCAGGACTCATGGCCCTTACATTCCAGCTTCCAGCAAAAGGCTAGAGTCTTCTTTGTTGACTTTGTTTTGTCTGGTACATAGATGACCAACCCACCTTTTGAGAGATGACTGTGTCAGCTCCAAGCACTATTGAAGCAAGCAGGCCTTGGTGGGACAGCATCTAACTGACTGGGGCTTGCCCATGTTGAGGCAGGTGATAGCTATCCAATGAGATGCAATGATCTTTCCCACCATCAGAAGTAACTCCTGGAGCTCATGCTCTACACCAATCGGGCAAGAGCTTAAAAATGGTAACTGTTTCTTCCTGCATTTGCCAATATAAACCATGAAGCTGGGGTATCCTCTCCAGGTCGCAGGCTGGGCAAATAGTATGGAGACCCTGAGCTACCCAAGCATCAGGGCCCTCCCTCTCAGCATTTTAGTGTTGTCTAAAGGATAGGATTAAGTCGGCACTGTTTGACACCAGCTGTGCTGCAGAAGTTGCTGGAAAGCTGCCTGATAAATGACAGATTACCATGTATGGGATTCCATTCTGGACTTTCTGTCAGTGTTTACTCCCTTAGCCTCTGAGACACCCAGAAGACAGTGGGGATATTTACCCATAGCTGAGGATGTGGTGTGTGGGTTCCAGAGTGTAACCACACACCGGTGGGCCTGTATACTATAAGTCTGTGGGTCAGGCCTCCTCCAAGCCTCCTGTAGTTTAGCCTGGGTCCATGAGGTACCCAATTTACGTATGCCGCCACAGGGAGGGTGCTACTTACGGCTTGCGATGAGGAGG
The DNA here is from genome assembly GCF_964194155.1 of Cetorhinus maximus. NCBI lineage: Eukaryota > Metazoa > Chordata > Chondrichthyes > Lamniformes > Cetorhinidae > Cetorhinus > Cetorhinus maximus. Next base: position 25,303,949 of record NC_135879.1, on the reverse strand, counting down.
CTACGTGCTGTCGGGAGAAGCTTAAGCACTCGGCTTGGTTTTGACAATAGTTATACTGCTAGCCAGTGGTGAGGGCTGAAAGCAAGGGGTGAGAAGCAGACTGAGCACTCCACACCACCCACTATGCTAACATACTTGATGCAACACATCTACTGGAGACAAACAAGAAAAAGGTTCGTTGTTTGATAAAATATCCATCTCCCGGCTCTAATTTGCAATGTTGCTCTCTTCACCACAACTATTCTTGTTTCTCTCTATTGTATTGATATTGTGGTGGTCAGTGTTCTACTAAACCTTGCCCTTTATTCTTCTAAGCTACACGTACAGCCTTGTTCCTCCCTGCACCTCCTCTCTCACACATCCCTCTTTTTAATTCTATTCCAACACATTTTAAAAAATCTATTTCTTGTTTCCCTCAGCCTTTACAGTCTTAAAACATGAAGCTTGGCATTATCTGATCAATACTTTTTGATTTTCCCTTTCTTCCTTTACACTAAAGACCTCGGTGGTGGGGTATTCCATAAAGCTCTTTTTCTGGCACAGGGATTGTAATGTACAATTACTCTATGCTCGTGCCCCATTAAGGCAGGCAGCAGGCAAACTACGTGCTCTCCTCATTTCAGTGTGCAGTCCAGTGCCAAGCACGCAGCTGGTTGGCTGGCTGCCTGATCAACAAGGGGTTGACCCCATGATCTTTGATACCCACTCAAGTTAGTACCGGAGGGAATCCCCCCTCACTGTACAGTCCAGGCAGTGGACCAACCCCTTCAGGATGCCAATGGTTTTCTTCGCAATCTTCCTTATTGTCCTCACTTGTGGTTGCCGGGGTTGGGGGTGGGGGGGGGGGGTGGGTGGGTGGTGGTGGAGGGGAATCATGAGCCAAGTGAAAAGAGGGTATCCCTTGTCAGATATCCTCTGGTTCATCGTGGTGACCCATAGATAGCTGGAGCAACTGGCTGCCTCTGGATGAACTTGTCATGGCTGTAGCTAGGATGGTGGGCATTCACTGAATGCTGTTTAGTGCTTGGTCACACACCAACTACATGTTAAGGGAGTGGTTCCTGTATATCTCCCTGTTTACATACATGACCCTCAGAGCCATGTACATGTAATTGATGACTCCCTACATCACAGGAAATCCATCTAGCATGGCAAATCCCCAGGAACTGACCCAGAGTTCTGAAAGAGATTACTGTAGAGATAGTTAGCCTGATATCAGCGACTAGGGAATTGCTGAAATCTATCTAGGAGACAGAGAGTAATATGTCTAAGTTTGCTGATGATACAAAGCTAAGTGGGAATGTAAGCAGTGAGGAAGAACAAAGAGGCTACAAAGTGATATAGACAAGTTAAGTGAGTGGACAACAAGGTAGCAGATGGAGAATAATGTGGGGAATCCTTTACCATGGAGGGTTATGGATGCTCCATTGTTGGATTCATTTCAGGTGAAGGTAGTTAGACTTCTTGGTCTTTCAATGAATCAAGGGATATGGGGAGCATGTGGGAAAGTGAAGATGAAGTCGAAGATTGTATTGAATGGTGGAGCAGGCTCAAAGGGCTGTATGGTCTATTCATGCTCTTATATCTTGTATTCTTTTGTCCTTAAAGCTATGTGCCCATTCCTCCTGTTCCTCACTTGGTGGAGAGAAGACTATGAAGTCCCCACTTCTCCATCATCTTCCTGATACAGCGATGGATGGTGAATTGAGAATTGAGTTCTGTCTCCTGCACCTGCCTGATAGGATTCTACTTGAGTCGAAGTTGAGCTGATGGTAACGTTGACAACCAATTGGCAAGTGATGACCTCACCCTGCTGTGGAGCTGCAGGTCTTATTGAAGGAGGTGGCACAGTCCAATGACCACCTCCTTGCTGAATCATAGGCAACTCACACATGGAGCAAGTGGAGGTATGAGAATAGCTCCCTGAATACTAAGTGGGGGGCAGGACTTTCTGTTGAGAGCTCTCCTCCTTCTCCCCCTGCACACAATTTCCCTTTGTTTGTACTCAATGTCTCTGTTGTGTTGCAAGCTTTGATTTCTAGCATGATTTCAGTGAACAGGGTAGAAGGCTCCTCTAACCTCCCTGGCAGGATGCTGCAGGCTACTCCCTTTAAAATCCAGCTGGCAAATGGAACTCCTCCAAAAACGCACCACATTATTTCCAAACACTTTGCAAGATCAAAAGTCACAAGCACCTCATCTAGAAGTTGAATGTTTGGTCCTTTAAATAAGGCTATTGATTGTCTCACTTTCTCAATGCAATCTTCCAACCTTGGTGTAAGATATGAATCCGCTTTTGTCACTGCATTCACCTTTCGATACAGTCTCTGTGTTACATCCAGTTTCGGTACCAGCACAGTAGGTGAACTCCAGTTAATGCAACTGGACTCAATGGTATTATTTTGAAGCATAAATTCAATTTATTTCTGTACTTGTGATAACTTTGCCGGATTTGATCTATAAGGATGTTGCCTTATCGAAGGCGAAACTTCTACATGTACATCATGGGCAGGATTTTACGTCCCGTGGGCAGGTGCGTGCCTGACCCGATCGGGCGTAAAATAGCACGCGATGACATTGTGCGAACTTTACGACATCATTGCGCGCTCGAACGACATTTCGGTGGGCGGGCGTGCATGAGAGTCGGCAGCACGCCCGCCAACAATTAAGGGGCCTATTATAGCCCTTAATCAATTAGTTAAAAGCAATTTTTCGCTGTCCTTCCAGCCTTACAACTGCGCGGGGGGGGGGCGGGGGGGGGGGGGTGAATCGGCCAGGCGGGCTTTGGATTTTTAATGAAACCTTATCCATGGGCGGGATAAGGTTTCCAACAGTCATTTTTTAAGAAGTAAAAATTTTTGGACATCATTTTTAATATGTCCCTACTCATGTGACTGAGTCATATGCGGGGACATGTTTCTCTAATTTTTAAAATCTTTATTTTTGTTTCTATGAATTGCGTGCTGCCAGGGTGGTGGGGGAGGGGTTGGGGTGGGCGGAGGATGGCGAGCGCAGAAGTTTGCGCATGTGTGTGGGTGCGCTCAAAGAAAGCTCCCTGAAGGCACAGAGCTGCCCCGGGGAGCTGAAGATTTATAACATTAAAAATAACTATTTCAAATGAGCAGGGACATGTTGCAATTGAGTTACGGAAACCTTAATTTTATTTTTAATTAACACCGGAAACCTCATCCGACCTGTGGATGAGATTTCCTCAAAAATCGAAAGGCCGCTTGGCCTATTCACCCGCCCTCCAACTGTAAGGTTGGACGGGCAGGGAAAAATTCTATTTAATTGATCGATTAATGGGCTTGACAGCCCTCTTAATTGTTGGTGGACGCGCTGCCGACTCCCGTACGTGCCCGCCAACCAAAATATCGCGCGATGACATCATCGCACGCTATTTCACGCTCGTGTGTGTCGGGTGCGCACCCGCACGCCAAGGTGAAAATTCAGCCCATAGATATGAAAGGACCCAGACAAAGTAACACGATGCCCCGAACAGTCAAATTCAAAGTGAGTTTTCTTAACTTCAATTCTTGCAGACAGCAGTTTGGGCACAGAGGCTGAAGGCTTTTCACACTTGTGTTAGATCTTAAAATGTCTGCCCTTACACACAGCCTTCTCTCCTTTATGCATATTTTTCCCTTTGAATGCAAATTCCCATTGTTTCACTATGTCTTTGGACTTTACCTCTTTAATAATAAAAATCTTTCATAGTACTAGTTTTACCAGTAATCTTTGGGAAAAATAAACACGTTGTTTCTTAACTTCTTCTGGCTAGGTGTAACATTTCACCCCCTCTTTTGAATTTAAGCTACTCTGGTTTATTTAAAAATGCAAATGTTCCCTTTACACATCACATTCTAAAACTTCGCCCATTTAGCATTTCAAACCTAGCTTCTCTTCTTACATGAAAGCCTTCAGACCAGCTGTATTTAATTCAATTAAGTTACACACACCATACACACACACCACACACACATACACACACACATACACACAGACCCCACTTTTACTCTACATTATTATATATTCCTGACAGCATACATACATGCATGCCACATCCACACTAGCACCCTTTCAGTCAGGGAGCGGTGTTACTAGAAGTAAGCCCAACCACCATTATTTCTCTTCAGGTCCTCCATACAGAGCATAATTTCACAGCCCTGGACTAATTCACCTTGATTTCAGAGTAATGGCTGCAAATATATAAAAAAAACACCTTGTTGTAGCTCTCATAAAGTCTGCCAAGCCAAGGAACAGAAAAAAAATGAAAGGTGGAAATGAAAAATATGTGATGAAACACATTTACCAGTCATTTCTGTTTCATAGAACTCTATTTTGTTAATTGCTGTTCATATTGTTTGACTTTACCATGCCATGAATTCTTTTGTTAATTTGCTCCAGAATTGCACACTCTCCTAACCACCTAATCCCATCGGGAGTGCTCAGGGGATGAAGCTGATGGAAATGTGAGAACACAAGGAGGAAGTAAAATAAGAGGCCTAAAGGAATAACTAAAATGAAAGCAAAGTTTAAAAAAAAACACAGAGGAGCAAGCTAGAGCAAAATGATATATGCCTGAAACACAATGTTTGTCAACTGATGAGTAGGTTTAAGAAAAACTATGGGTTCTGACTGGCAGGCAGCAAATGAGCAATCTAAGGGTGGACAAGTCAAAATAAACATGTCTTTATACTGGAACGAGCTGAAGGCATTCTTAATTGCAGACAGTATTTATGTTAAACGGAGTCTGTCATTAATACCATGTGTAATAAACTGTATAAACAGTCAGCCTGAAGATAATCTTGCCTATGTGTAGATTCTGATCCTGTGACTGTGGTCTGGAATGTTTGTGAGTATGGAAAAGTCCTGCTCCCTCCTCTCAGAGTACACCACATGTTGTTAACATGCTCCAGCCACCCTGGCTGCTTCGGTTTGTCACAGCAAACCAAAAAAATCTGGGGTTGCATCAGAATTTTAAAGCTCATACAGGCATTTCATTGTATGTCTGGGGATTATGGCAGCATTTGAAGTATATTTCAAAATTGTCTGGGGGCTGTTTGGATCTTTGACCCTGCAGCCTGGTTGGATTGCTGCTGTCAAGGCTGCTGATTTTTTAGCCCAAATGATTGCTATATCCCGCCACTCCAGTACATGAAAATGAACCATGAAGACTTTCCAAGCACCTGTTTTTGCTGACAAGATTCTTTAATGCTAAGTCTAAAACCCATGGTTTCATTTGAGCGAATAATTCCTCTTTCATCAAAGACCATATTTATTAAGTTTTCTTTTAAAGTCATTGGCTTTGGTTTAGTTTTCTTGCAAGAAATGTTAACCTCTTAAAGTCTTTTTGGAAACAGGATTTTGCTCCAATTTCATTGTCTTGACTGAAATCTCATTTTAGGTGATATTGAATTTCAAAATTTGCAGCATTTCATTTTAACTCTTGCCAGATTGCTATTTAGGACATATTTTGAAGAATAATGATTTTGTTGTAGCAAAACACCTAACACAGGTCACAGAATTAGGCTCTTGAAGCCAGAGGTCCTCAAAATGGTGGGCACAGCACTTCCAACGCAGTCCACGCACCGCCCCTTGGAAGGAGTGATTTACAACCCAAGACTCTTAAAAGAACTTTCTCCTATCCCCACTGCGGCCAGGAGCAAATCTTGAAGCTCCTGTGATTCGCCAAGCAGGTGGTCACTGAACTGCACCATCTCCATCAATCGGACCTGTAACCTCAGAGTGAGGACCGTGTTGCCAGTGGCCATCAAAGTGACCATTGCTCTCAGCTTCTGTGCAAACAGGTCCTGCCAGGTGGAAGCAATCAGCATTGCCAACATGCCCCCATTCGCCATCCATTGCTGCATCAGGGTGGTGACAGAGGCTCTGTGGGCCAGGAGAAGACATTTCAATGTCTTCTCCATAATCAGAGAGAAGCAGGAGGAATAAACATGTGGCTTTGTGAGGGTAGCAGGATTCCAAATGGTAAAGGGAGCCATTGACTGAACATGCCTAATTCTGAGGGCCGCAAATGTGAACTAAAAGAAGTGCAGGAACCACAAAGTGTTAAATTCCATTAACATATCATTAGTGTGCGACCATACCCAGACCATTACGTCAGTGAAGGCAGCTATGGTGCCTTCATCCTGAGGCAGTCTAACGTTCCCGCAGTCTCTGGACACAACAGGCCTACAAGAAGAGCCATGGACCCACCAGGAAATTTGTAGAGCAGATTATCAGCATTCTCAAGCAAAGGTTCCGCTGCCTATCCCGCTCAGGGGATATTTGATTATACTTTCCGGAACATCTCCAAGTTTATGTGGTCTGCTGTGTCCTCCTCAACCTTGCTACTATGAGAGCACAGCTCCTGCTATCAAGCATATGAAGACCACTTCAGGTGGAGGAGGAAGAGGAGGAAAGAGAGGCAGGGAAAAGACATCTGGGACTCCTTCACTCAAGACAGATTTTCTGTGAGTGCCTACTGAGAACCCAGTTCCCTTAGCATTGTTGTGCTATTATAATGATATAATCTTTGGGCTTATTTACTGTACAAGACACAAGGCACCAATTGCTCATAAGTGATTTGGTAAACATGTTGTGGGTTCATTTATTGAGACTAGGCATATGAGAACTGTCATACATAGGTTTAAAGGTTTAAGATATCAGAGCTGTTTGTGGTGCTCTGCTCAAAGCAAAAGTGAAACTAAGACTGAGTCACATGCATATCTAGTAATCTAGTATCTTGTAGTAATGTCATGCTGATATCCCTTAAAGGCATATTACAACATTCCCCTTTCTTTTTAAAGATACTTCCCCCCCCCTCCAAAGAAATATAACTCTTTACAATACATGTTCATGATTAGTTACAATTACACAAGTGCATAGAACTGATGAATCTACGAGTCTCTAAAGGGTATGCCCAGATCTTGTGACGGTAACCTTGTCTGGAGGTTTCTTTAGTCACTCACAGTGATCCATGGGATATTGTTCCTGGTTTTATTTGGGATCTTGTCCTAGATGCAATTGGGCTGTATGGTGGTTTAGGAGCTGGAATGGATCTGATTTGTGCTCGGTTATGTGTCACCATTGCGCCTTTGCATGTAATAACTTCATAGCTTCTGTACATAATCTTTTCACCTTGGCTGGTTGCCACGTACCTTCTGTGGGATCCTGGATGTGAACTTGTTGTCCCAACTGTCAACTTGGCAATTCTCTACCTGCATTTTTATCATGCACGTTGGTCATTTTCTCTTGTAGTTTTAAAAGTTGTTCTGTGGTTTCTGAAAGAGTAGAATGGGTAAGAATAGGTAAATTGGTATGCACTGGTCTGCCAAACATGAACAGTGATGGAAAGGGCACCTGGGTGTCCTTGGGCTGGCATGGACAAGATGGGCCAAATGGCCTCCTTCTGTGCTGTAACTTTTCTATGGTTCTATGGTTCTATGGAATAGCTGTACTTAAATGTGCCACTTTCAGATGTAACATTGCAATGCGCAGATCTTGTTTGTACTGTCTACATTTGAGAATTAGGGATTTCACCATGTGAAGCATTCATTCAACTAGGTTGTTAGACCTCAGGTAATGAAGAGAAGAAGTAGTGTGATTCATAATCCACTTCTCACACATATCCTGAAATGACTTATCAATAAATTGGGGACCGTTATCCATAATGATCTCTCTGGGCACACCAAATAAACTGAAAATAGAACTTAGAGTATGCGCAACAGTTGTACTGTTGTGCAATTGTCGGATAATGGGGTACTTGGTAAAGTAGTCAACAATGATGATGAAGTCAGTGCCATGGACATGAAAGAGGTCTGATATGATTTTGGACCAAGAATGGTCAGGAACTTCATGTGGCATCACCAATGTTTTGTGCTGGCTTGGCACATGCTCTTGACATGCCTCACACTTCCTGACGGTGACTTCAATGTTATTGTTCATACCTGGCCAATAGACTGTCTCTCTTGTGAGTCTTCTCATCTGATATATGCCCATGTGTGTTAGTGATGAAGTTGTTGAAGAGTATCAAGTCACAAAGATTCTGGTATGATGACCTGCCTGCCTCCCTTAAAAATACGACTCCCTGGGAGATGCCTTATTCATCCCGATAAGGCCAAAGTGGTCTCATGTGTTTGTGAACATGTTAAATTGAATCAGGCCATCCTTCCATGATGGTTTTCCACAGTTCCTATCATGTAGAATCTTTTGCTGTTTCTTCTTGCAGCTGTTGTCATTTGCATTACATAAAATGTACCAGATCAATTTGGAGAACATCTTCAGGTTCAATGTCAATGAAGTCAACTTGTAGATCTAAGAATTATATCTTCTGTTTTTGCTGGGTTAGGCAATCTGCTAAGTGTATCCGATGTGTGTCACTGTAGCCGCTTTTGCATGCTTTCCTGATGCTCCACCCACGAAGATGAGTAATAGCGCCAGTGTTTTTTATTCAATTTATTGATCGGCAACTTCAAAAGCCACCCGTCTAATCATAACCTTCTGTGGCTTGATTTTTATGACAGTTTCTCTGTTGTTTTTTGTTTGACTGTCCCTTGCTTGCTATCGATCCAGCCCACAACTTTATCACTCGTCTTTTCCAACTGAACTAACCCGGTGCTGGTCCTCTCAACATGCTCTCTCACTCATGGAACTCAAAGGCTATGCGCTGCAATCTCACCACAAGGGATCCGTCTGCTCACCAGCTCTTTACTTGAGCACTAGCTTGGCGCTGTGCCTCAAAAGCTTTTCTTCGCAGTCATCACTCTGCGTTTTCAACCCTCTCTGAACCTGCAATTTTGTTGCAGTCTGACCAAAATGTCAAGGGTCTTCTCATGCCATGGTGCATGACTTAAGGCTGTCCACCATGTCGTACCTTTGCTTAATCTTGCTGCCACCTGTCTCAGCACCGCAGGTCACTGTGTTGTATTTTTAAAATGATATAATCCTTGCACTTATTTACTGTAGAAGATGCAAGGCATCAATCACAAACGGATTGGGTAAACACATTTTAGGTTCATCTATTAAGACGAGGCACATGAGAACAGTTATGCAAAGCTTGAAGACATCAGAGCTGTGCGTGTGCTCTGCTCAAAGCAAACATGAAACTAAGACTGGTTCACATGATACATTTCTCTTCTGGTGATGTCATGCTGATATCCCTTAAAGGCATATTACAACAAGCATATCATCCTATCACCATTATTGTTCCACAATTCCCTACTTTTCCATCCACCTGCTACTTCAGATCGCAGTGTCCTTTTGGCCAAATGGTGCAATAAAAGCCACCAATATCAATTTTTTTCCATAACAATTTTATCTAACAACACATACAATAATACATAGAAAAATTAATTATTCGCCCTTGAGTACCCCAATAATGCCCTTCTAGCTGCTTTCTTTTCCTGGTCTAATACTCCTACCCCAGCGGTTGCAGTATGACTGTTGAAAGGCTGCTGACTTTCTCTGCAGGAGACTGCAGGTGGCCTTGCAGGATGCCTTTGAGCGACTCAACGATGAAGGCCCAGTTTTGGACTTCACCATTACAGCAGGGGCAGCATCAGTCTGCCCTGACTGGCTGGTAGGTGACAGCAAGGGCACTGGCAGAGTGGCAGTGGTGAGAGGGTGAATGCTGTCATCTTTAGAGAAGGCATCAGGCTTGTGCTCCACAGAGCCCCTGAGGCACTCCCACAAGATACAACCTCAGTAATCCTAGTCATCTGTTAGAGGTCAGACAGCTGGACAGCTGTGAAAGCCTGCAGCCCCTTAGAGCACTAAAATCCACAGCCATGATGGCAGTAGTCTTAGCCTGCAAAGCAGCATGCGTGGATCACACGATCTCTGTCTGATCTGTAACTGCAGCACTGAGATGTTGGGTGGTCATCCATCTGAGCTGCAGTGGAAGTTGAGACCTCGGCCAGGGGAAGCTGCATAATGGGTGAGTCCACAAGCACCATCGCGGAGTTGACCACCACTTCCACAGTGGAAAAGATGGGCTGCAAGCCCTGTGTCGTGTTAAAGCTGGACTCCTCCATGCCCCTTGACAGAGGCAGGAGGCTGTCTGGCAGGCCAGCTAAAGCACCCAACTTCTCAGTATGTATCCCCATCAGCATTCTGCTGTGGGCTGCCCCAATGAAGTCCTCATCCGTGTCCCCTGTAGTAGAACTCATCTGTGACCAGGCCATCCATGGAGCTGACACATCAACTGTCCAAATCCTCTGACCTGGCTGCAGCCTGTTCATGCCTGTTGACTCACCATGTGCAGAGTCTAACTCTATTCTATCCTCTCAGGTATGCAGAGTACCAGTATCTCAGTTTGTGACTGTGAGTGCCAGATCAAGTGATGGTTCACTTTCATCAGAGGTGTGATGCAGCTCTCTCTCTTCCTCATGAGATTGCAGTGGCTAGCCGGTGATAGCTCTTTGGTATCTGGAAGCAGAAATAAATCAGAAGAGGAAGGTCAGGGTGAGTGAAGGTGGGTGGGATAGAAAGAAAGAATTCTATGGTTACAGATCTGCACTTTGTACTTCATGCCAGATAGCAGGGTAAGGATGAGATAGGATTTGAGAAGGGGCATACTGTCATCCTCAGTGTTCTCAGTGGTGCCAGATGCAACAATCTCTGTCACAACTGGCTTCTTGATGCTGAGCGCAGTTGCCCTCTGGTTTTTGCTTGCTGCCTGTGGTTGTGGATGACCTTGCCCTGAAAGAAAGAGGGAAGAATATCAGTGAGTGCGTTGTGGTGATGTGCCTGCCATAGCTGAAAAGCTGGAGACACAAAAGAGGTGGGCGTGAGGATGGCACCATTGGTCATTGTGAGAGTGAGGAACAACAACTGAATGTTGGGTTTGAGTCCTGACCATAGGGACTGCTGATGGGTGAGTGATAGGAATGTGAGTGATGGGAATATGAGTGACAGGGGTGTGGTGCAGTCAGTTGAGCAGCTTGAGGTGCTGGGAGTGCAATGGGTAGGAGATGTCATTTGAAGATGCATTCTTGGACCTTAACCACCCATGTGAATCTAGAATTAAAAACAAAACCTAGTCTCAGTAATGATGACCAGGAAACCATTGTTGATTGTCGTAAAAATCCATCTAGTTCATCAATGTCCTTTAGGGAAGGAAATCTGCCATCCTTACTTGATCTGGCCTACATGTTACTCCAGAACCACAGAAATGCAGCTAATCCCTAAATGTCCTCTGAAATGGCCCAGCAACACTTTTAGTTGTATCAAACCACTATGGAGTCTTAAAGCAATGAAACCGGTGGACTACCCCACATTTTCTTAGGCACTGGAAACGGCAATGACAAACCCAGCCTTGTTGACCCTGAAGCTCTCTTCCTAACAGCACTGTGGATGTTCCTACAACACATGGACTGCAGGGGTTCAAAAAGGCAGCTCACCACCACATTAAAGGTATTAAGGGATAGGCAATAAATACTGGCCTAGCTAGTGACACCCATATCCTGCGAAAGAATAAAAAAAATGTGAGGTCATTGAACTTCTCCCAGCTGCCAGGTATTCATGGCCAGACTCTGGAAATTGGCCACCCTGGCTACCTGCACTTCCTGCCAGAGTGTTCCCTGAAGACCTCCTGGAACCCTGAGGAAACATGTTCTCTCCCACCCTGTCAGCCTCCTGGACCGGGGCACCTTGGTTGTGTAACATTGTGTCCAATAACCAGCCAACTGGAACCAACCTATTCTCAGTGAACGTGCAAAGTATCGGTCGGAAAGCATCTCAAACCGAAGCCAAGATTCAGGAATATCCAGCTCTTTAAGGAACATATGGGTAATTGCTTAATTTCACTGCATACAGTCAGAATCACTGCTGCTGCCATTGAGAGCCACATAGCAATGATATACCACCCAGAACAGGCATGGCAAACATGATGAATAATGATGTTTTACATGGGTACTGACCTTAAAATTGCACCAGAGAGCTAAGAATTATTACATTTCTTTATATTCATTCTTTCCGATTACAACAGTGTGTGAAATAAATAAAATTATAAGGAAATCAAGCACAGAGAAAAGCTAAATCACCTTTGATGTTCTTTCACAGATGAGTACCATTATCTTTTCATATTGCTTCGAATTACCAGAAGAAATGTGCTTCTAATTTCACAGACTCCATGTGACTTAGTACATTAAGGATGAGCATTAACTAGACTGGACAGATCATTATACAATAATGCTTATAACAAGTTTTTCCTCTAATTTGGATTCATTCAATTAAATGAGATATAAAATCAATAAGCTGATTGAACCCTTTCCAAAATGCAGAATGACAGATCTGATTTGCATTTTTTTTTTACTGTGAACAAGTCAGCACAAACTGTACTGTTATTGTACTGGAACACTGCTATCAATGTTCTGACAGCCTGCATGCATGGCACATTTCAAAGGAGTTGGGAACTCTCTGGATGAATAATTCATCTTTGATTCACTTCCTTCTAAATAACACTTACACCACTTCATTGGAAGTCTTGTACTTTCCAAAGATGACCATCTTCCTTTGTCATTTTTTTCTCATAATTTATTTACCTGCTGAGGCCTACAAGTGTATATCATCTGCCTAAACGTGACAAAAGTTTAATATAGAGCTTTCGATTTAAGATTGCAGTAGGTTGTCAACCCTCCAGGTTGCACTGGATGCTCCAGGAATTGAAGACTAATCTCCAGGGCACTGTTGTGAGCACCCAAGAGAAAAATCATTGGAGATTAAAATGTTGTGTTTTGAAAGAATCTTTTGAACACTCGTCTTTACTGATTATTAAAAAATGGGTCATTTACTGCTTTCATAGAATGGTTATAACACAGAAAGAGACTATTTGGTCCATTGTATCTCAGTTGGCTCTCTGCAAGAGTAATTTACTAAGTTCCACTCCCCTGCCTTTTCTCTGTATCCCTGCACAACTTTCCTCAATGAAAATTGTTGAGGGGGGCATCTGGACTTCTTGGCCAGCAACTTCTTAACCTGTAGTTAATTACTCTACTACTGAGCTATACCCCCTTACATCCCGTAGAGTAATGAAGAGGCCATTCAATTTCTGTTTGGTATAGGCACCATGCATGCACCATGATGATGGATATGTCGGGCAACTAATGGCAAGAATGTAGGAGGCAGGAAGTCGTATGATTTCACCTCCTGGAACATATCCAATCAGATTTGGCAATCTTAGACTGCAATTGTACTGCGTTGTTATATCATTGGGAGATGCTTTCTCGCAGGTGCAGGTAAATGTATGATTCCAGAGACAAGTCTCTACTCCAGAGCATAGTGAAAATGAGCAATGGGGGACCTTCCTGTGGAAGTCATCTTACATCACTCGAGCTTGGCATATCTGGAATATAACTCCAGAATTTTGTGAAGGCAAAAGTACTCATACACACACTCCTGGGCATTTTGCATACTTAAAGTACAGCTGTTTAATAAGAAAACAGACACTGTCCATTCTCCCTCAATGTTAAAAAAAAAAATCAGTGTGCAAACATACAAGACAAAACTCTCCTAGCGAATAGAGTAGAATTTGCTGCCTGCAATACAACACAGGTCTTGCTGTCCCAGTTTTCACTTTACAAGGAGCAGTCTAAGACAGATGGTGCAGTACAACTGTGACCTTCTGCTTCTGCAAAGGGTCGAAATGACAAATGTACCAGCTTTTGTTAAGCTGTTAGTTTATATAAACTCTAAAAACGTTAAAAGGTTTCCTCAGTAAATCACAAAGTGATTATCAAGCAATTGCAATTACAACAAATTGCTTTTGTCTTCAATTGCAAGAAATCACTTCTGCTTTAAATTGTTTCATTTTGATCTTTAGTGCTTATATAATGGGATAACACACAATTATTTACGGAACTATTTCCTTTCCACAAACTGACTCCTCTGTGCACAGCCTGAAGTTAACACCTGCAATCTTCAGAGGGCTAAATACCCCTGTCTGCTTCAAGATGTACATGTTTAACAAAACATTTTACAAGATGTTCCAGTCAACTTACCAATTCAATTTTGTTGAATTTCTGTAGGCAATTTCAATGTGAAAGAAGGATCCTATGAGGCAAATCTCTTCCTTCCTCCCTATAATAGGTGTTTATTTGTTTAACAACAGTGGTAAAAAAATAGATCTACTTCCCTTTTACATTCCATTTCAACTAGCACCTGATTTTCCACCATAAGCACCATGATAAAACTTGGAAAAACAATTGCAATTATAACTCTGATTTAAACAACATAGGAAGCACTGAGCTATATACAAGAGGTAGTAGATTTGATCTCCAGGCTCTAGTGAGCTAGTTGGGTAATTAATAGAAGCACAACAATCCTTCTAAGTGCTCATGACCTACGGTAGGAAAGATCATCCAGAATTCCTCCTCCCTATCACTAGTTAGTTCTACAGATATGGCAGTCATGAGATTCTAGTAACTAGACTAGCAGCCCAAAGGTTATGAGTACAAATTCCATCATGGTAATTTGTGAGATTGAATTCTATAGATCTGGTCATTCATGGGTCAAAAAATGATAATGAAAGCTGCTGGATTGTAAAAACCTAATGAATTCCACTGGTGTACTTCAGGGAAGGGGATATACCAGGCTTGGCTGCACATGTCTCTACTGTACCCTCAGGAAAATAAGGAATCAGTAGCCAAAACCGCAAGAAAGTATTTTTTCCAAAAAGTTACAACCTAGAAATTGCATTGCACAGTGTTCAATTTTACAAGCACTGTTTAGGTGCCTTTTGGCCCAAAATGTGGACAGGAAGCATAACTAAATGTACAGCTGGAAGCATACTGTCCACCATACTAGGGAAAGACAAAAACAGGAGGTGTTCTTTACGCACACTGGAAGTCAGTAATAGGCCCATTGCATATGGAAAATAGGGTTCCTCATGTCTGCACAAGGACCTCTCTCCAAAATTGGTTTGGGCTGAAGCAGACAGCACCATTATGGGCTGTACGCAGGGAAACCTATTCTAGATATCAGCTTGCATCGAAGAAAGCAAGTAACCTACCTAAATGCGGAGCTGTGAGGAGTACATCTGCTCCTCCAACCCCACACTTAACCACCCTCCCTATCACTGCCACTACTAGCTACTGTTTTCTACCCCCATTTGGCCTCTTCTCTCATCCCCCAATTACAGGGCCTCAGCCTCCCCTCCTGACCCCTGATTGCCAATGCTCCAAGCCTCGATTCCCAAATCCTCCCATTGAACTCATAGCCCACACCCTTGACCCCTAATCACAGTCCCCAATCACAGACCACCAAACACAGACCCCAAAACACAGGCCTACCCCTGACACCAGTCTCTTTGTCCATGTTTGCACATATTCATGAGGCTCCATCTATTTGAGACACAAGCTACTGCGTCAGCATTCACCTCAGCCCAAAAGTTCGACCACATGTAAAAGAAGCAGTAAATGGGCACACATTTTAAATTGGAAAATTTAAGGAAAGTCAAAATCTTTGTGAAAGTTGAAAGATAACACAACACTTAAAAAGGAAATTAGGAAAGCTAAGACAGTGCATGAGAAAACATTGGTGGGTAGAATAAAGGAAAACCCAAAGGGTTTTTTTAAACATATAAAGAGCAAGAGAATAACTAGGGAAAGATTAGGGCCAATTAGGTACCATAGAGGGAATCTGTGTGTGGACCCAGAAGACACGGGTTCAGTCCTCAATGAATACTTTGTGTCGGTCTTTACAATGGAAAAGGACAACGCAGGTAAAGACATCAGGGTGGAGGACTGTGAAATATTAGAGGAAATTAACATAGAGAGAGAGGAGGTACTAGTGGGTTTAGCAGCCTTAAAAATGGATAAATCCGCAGGCTTGGATGAGATGTATCCTAGGCTGTTGAGGGAGGCAAGGGAAGAGATATCAGGGGCCCTGGCAGTAATTTTCAAATCCCCTCTGGCCACAGGTGAGGTGCCAGAGGGCTGGAGGACTGCTAAAGTTGTCCCATTATTAAAAAAGGGAGGAAGGGATAGACCAGGAAATTACAGGCCAATCCACCTAACCTCGGTGGTGGGGAAGTTACTAGAAAGAATTCTAAGGGACAGAATATATCTGCACTTGGAAAGACACAGATTAATCAGGCATAGTCAGCATGGATTTGTTAAGGAAAGGTTGTGTTTGACAAATTTGATCGAAGTTTTTGAGGAGGTAACCAGGAGTGTTGATGAGGGTAATGCATTTGATGTGATCTACATGGACTTTAGCAAGGCTTTTGATAAGGTCCCTCATGGCAGACTGGTCAAAAAAGTAAGAGCCCATGGGATCCAAGGCAAAGTGGAACATTGGATCCAAAATTGGCTGAGAGGCAGGAAGCAGAGGGTGATGGTAAAGTGATGTTTCTGTGACTGGAAGTCTGTTTCCAGTGGGGTTCCGCAGGGCTCTGTGCTGGGGGCCTTGCTGTTTGTGGTGTACATAAATGATTTGGACTTAACTGTAAGGGGTATGATCAAGAAGTTCCCGGGTGATGTGAAAATTGGTAGGATGGTAAATAGTGAGGAGGATAGCTGTAAACTGCAGGAGGATATCAATGGACTGGTCAGGTGGGCAGAGCAGTGGTAAATGGAATTCAACCTGGAAAAATGTGATGAATGCACTTGGGGAGGCTAACAAGGTAAGAGATTACATTATGAATGGTAGGACCCTGGAAAGTACTGAAGATCAGACGGACCTTGGTGTGCATATCCACAGTTCCCTAAAGGTAGCGCAGCAGGTAGATAAGGTGATTAAGAAGGCATATTGGGTTACTTGCCTTTATTAGCCAAGGCGTAGAATACAAGAGCAGGGAGGTTATGCTGGAATTGTATAAAACACTGGTTAGGCCACAACTGCATGCCACATGATAGGAAGGGTATGATTGAACTGGAGAGGGTGGAGAGGAGATTTACCAGGATGCTGCCTGGGCTGGAGGGTCTGAGCTATGAGGGAAGATTGGATAGACTGTGGTTGTTTTCCTTGAAGCAGCGAAGGTTGAGAGAAGACCTGATAGAGGTGTATAAGATTATGAGGGGCATAGATAAGGTGGATAGGAAGGAACTTTTTGCATTAGTAGAGGGGTCAATAACCAGGGGACATAGATTTAAGATAAGAGGTAGAAGACTAAGAGGGGAATTGAGGAGAATCTTTTTCACCTAGAGGGTAGTGGGAGTCTGGAGCTCACTGCCTGAAAGGGTGGTTAAGTCAGAAACTCTTGTAACATTTAAGAAGTATTTAGATATTCACTTGTGTTGCCATAGCCTCCAGGCCTATGGGCCAAGCACTGAAAAGGGGATTAGTGTAGTCAGATCTTTGTTGACCAGCGTGGGCCAAATGATGGGCCAAATGATCTCCTTCTGTGCTAAATGATCTCCTTCTGTGCTGTAAATGTCTATTAGTCTATGTGAGACTCAGGGAAATAATAAGTAATAGTAGCTGGCTGCTTCAAACAAATCAACAGAAAACCAACGACATAACAAGCACTTTCACATGATAAAAATGCAGCCATTGGATGTCTGAATGTAGTTATAGAGGACGTTGGTGAAACCACACCTGGAGTATTGCTTGCAGTTTTGGTCTCCCTACCTAAGAAAGGATATACTTGCCATAGAGGGAGTGCAGCGAAGGTTCACTAGGCTGATACCAGGGTTGGCAGGTCTGTCATATGAGGAGAGATTGGTTTGACTGGACTTGTATTCACTAGAGTTTAGAAGAATGAGAGGGGATCTGATTGAAAGATATAAAATTCTAACAGGGCTAGACAGACTGGATGCAGGGAGGATGTTTCCCCTAATTGAGGAGTTTAGAACCAGGGGCCACAGTCTCAGGATATGGGGCAGGCCATTTAGGATTGAGATGAGGAAAAGTTTCTTCACTCAAAGGGTGGTCAATCTGTGGAATTCTCTACCATAGAAGGCTGTGGAGGCCAGGTCACTGAGTACATTCAAGAAAGAAATTGATACATGTTTGGATATTAGGGGCATTAAGGGGTATGGAGAGAAAGCGGGAATATGGCATTGAGATAGAGGATCAGTCATGATCATATTGAATGACGGAGCAGGCTCGAAGGGCTGAATGGCCTACTCCTGCTCCTAGTTTCGATGTTTCAATGTTTATTGGCACATATGCCATTTTGTTGCCTTTGGGAGCTGCACTATACAAAAGCATCACTGATCCTTTTCCTGATGGCACCGGTAACCTACTTCTTCATGGACCTGGTAAACTAACAGTGGGCAGCACATAACCTGAGAAAACAGTGCCGACTCATCTACGTCTGCTCTTATTTCTTATGCTCTCCTATTCCTGGAATTGAATTGCAAAATAACAATGCTTGATGTGGCAATGGAGGAATCATATTTTCATGGCTCATGTGGCGTTTATTTGGGTGTAAACACGTAAACGCATGATTTTTTCGAAAGAGCGAACAGGCAAAGCTGACCTGTCTTTTCTTTTTACAGATACTGAGTGTTTCTTGTTTATTTTTTGTTTTAGGTTTCGAGAATTTGTAGTTTCTTCCAACTTGTAGATTAGTCGCTTGTATTCTGAAAGTCAGTGCTGCGGTAGGCTGCAGTATCTCAAGCACAGCAAATTAGATGTTTTTGCTATTATGCTTCCATAATTTCAGAGCTGAACCTTTATTTTCGGAGCTCCTTACTTGTAAATAGACTTTTATAAGACTGCAGATTTTTTTTTAAAAACCTGCAATTTCCTAATGATCCCCAAGTGCTCTTCTCAAGTGTCCCCTAAACAATGCTTAGAACAAATTCACCTTGATTTAATCAAATCATTGCACACTTGGTGGCATGCCTTGCCTGTTTTGTGTTATGTTTTCTTGTCAAAGCTGTCATTTAAATTATTTCTACTTTGTGCAAGGTTCAGAGCCACTCTGTGGAGCTCTGCAATAGTGGCTGTTACTTGCTTCCGCACTGGGGAGCCTTTCAGTGCCCCTCGGCCAGCTACTGTTTGAAGAAAGATGGGCAATTTTAAAATGAGCTGACTTGGATCTGGTCTTAAGCCAGATCGGGCCTCAGGAGGGAGTCTGAACACAGCATGTGAAGCACTAGGAATGATTATTTCTGCTATTTATGGTACATTTGCTGTAATGAGACACTCAACTTTGATCCCATTAATGTGTGTTGTTTAATTTAGCACCTGTGTATACCAACTGTAGTGTCTTGTACATTTAGTTGATGAGGGAGAATGAGAGAGGGACGGGGAAATGTCAAAGAAATTCCTAAACCTTGATTTTGTTGGACCCATGACCCAGTGGTCACTTCATCATCCTCCAGCAGAACAAAAATCAGAAAAAATTAATACATTTTAACCAGACAAAGAAATCTGCATAATGATTTCAGAGTTTTTGTTGCTGAACTTAACAATATTTTTGGAATAAACACAGTTGTATTTTGCTTAACCTTTTAAATTATCTCTACACAGGAGCATGCCCATCGGCCACAAGTATGAAGCAGTTCCTAACAGCATAGGGTAGAAATTGGCATGCATTGCCCCTGTATTTTGGGTGCAAAATGGGTGCAAAGCACACCAATTTAGCCCAATCAGTGTAGACTGGACCCACTGTTAAATTTATAGGGGACCTTTCATTTAGGCACCCCAAGCTATTCACCAACTATGCTGAAGAAATCTGAGGACCAATTTCTATTGATCCTCAGGTCCCTCAGTTCAGGTGTGCACTTATAGCACAGTGTCACGTAAAGGCCCAAAAATAGGCTTAGACCAAAATCTGCCGGTAAATTGATGTAACTAATTTCCTATTCTTACTTAGAAATCAAGGTCCATATTGCAGGGCACCACCTAATGTGGAAATAGAAAAGGAGAAAATGAGGGAAAATTGGGGATAAATGGTTAGAAAATGTCAAAATTGGTGACTAAGCAACCAATGGTAGGTGCCTGAAGCACTGCAGCACTTTGAGCGCTGGGTCCCATATTACCAAATGTAATATCAACTAATAGACTCCTTTCACTCCAATTAAGGTGGGAAGACATTTCCTCAGCTGCAGAACCAATGGATTCTATGTCACAGAGCAGCTATATAAAGAAAATTGGGTTGCTATCTGCCCATGATCATCTTCTGCAATCATCTGACAATTTGCACAATACCCTCCAAGTTGTGATGATAGCAATTGTGCAAGAGTCATATTTGTGGAGCTCTGGGTGGATACTGATCAAATTTACAGCCTGCCACTGAGCGGGTAGCAACTTTATAAGTAAAAGTCCTACATCTAGTCAGAGTCTATCATATGAATGCTCAGACTACCACTAGAATGGCTTTGGGCTCAAATGTAAAGAGCAGGTTCTTTTGTCTTGCTTCAACATGAAATCAGATTGAGAGAACCATAATATGAGGCTTTGTAATCTCAAGGGTTGCTTATAGTAAAGTCCAACAGACTGCTAGGCACTGTGCCAATGACTACTGATTACAGTAGTCTTTTCCAGGATGTCCAGGTGTACTTCAACACAGGGAACTCTAGGGGCATGTATAATGGGATCAAAAAGGCAACAGGTCCATCAAAAAGAAAACAATTCCATTAAAAACAAAGGCAGGGGAGGTCATCACCAACTGCAACAAACATTTGGAGAGATGGGTGGAACACTACCTTGAGTTGCACTCCAGGGAGAGCACAGTCACTGAGGAAGATCTAAACACTACAGAGAGCCTGCTTGTCATGGAAGAATTGAACCCGTAGTGGAGCAACTCAGCAAAGCTATTGACTTGCTTGCCATTGGCCAGCTCCACGTGATGATGCTATACCGCCTGAACTTCTAAAGAACAGGAAACTGACACTCCTGCAACATCTACACGAACTCCTCTGTCTCTGCTGGAGGGAGGGGGTCTCAGGACATGCACGATGCAAAGATTGTGACCCTGTACAAGAACAAGGATGACCACAGCAATTGTAACAACTATCGAGGCATGTCCCTGCTGAGCATCATGGGAAATGTATTTGCCCATGTTGCCTTGTCAGGCTGCAGATCTTAGCTGAATCCCAGTGTAGTCAGAACTGGAAGACCCCCAACTGACATGATCTTCTCAGTCTGGCAGCTGCAAAAGAAATGCCATGAACAAAGGAAAACACTTTATAATACCTTCATTAGTTTCACCAAGGCAATTGACCATATGAACAGAGTCAGTCTATTTAAGCTGCTGGAGTGATGTTGACTACAGTGCCAATGCCTGAAACAGACATTAGGCACTTTGCACATGGAAATGAGGAGCCTAACGTCTGTTTCAGGACTCCACTGCAAGATTGTTTCTCACTGAGGCAGTCAACACCAGTTTGGAGAATATACCTTAAATTTAAAATTCACCTGCTTGTTTTCAAAACATCCCATGTCCTTGGCCCCCCCTTAATTCTATAACCTCTTGTGGCTCTACAACCTTCCAACAGCTCAGCATTCCTCCAATTTTGATCACTACTACATTTCTGATTTTCTTCATCCAATTATTAGTGGCTGTGCTTTCAGTTACTGTGGCCCTATGCTTTGGAATTCCCTTCCTAAGCTTCTCTACCTCTCCAGCTCTCATCCTTTAAGACGCTCCTTAAGGCTTATCCCTTTGAACAAGCTTTTGGCCACCAATCCTAATGTGGCTCAGAATCAAATTTCATCTGATAATACTCCTATAAAGCATCTTGGGTATGTTACTATGTTAAAGGGGCTACATAAATGCAAATTATTGTTGCTGTTTGCATGCAGCCGAACAGAGGGTCCTTAAAGGCACTGTAGCTGGTCTCCATCAGCAAGGTAAGAGAGCCAGTGCTGCTCCTAGCTGCACATTCAAACAGGGCAGGCAACTGCCAGCCACCACTCCCTGATTACCACCACTTCCTCCACAACCACTGCCATTACTCCACACCTGGTCACCACTACCTCTTCCACTGTAACCCCCCGCCCCCCTTCCCAGTCGCCTCCCCTCATCACTTACCTGACAGCTGCTGCTGGGGTCGCAATGGCTCAATCCCACTTTGCCGGTAAGCTGCCCGTCTCTGCCTGCGACTCGCTGCTTTGATGGCAACGAGGCCCACAGTCGAATGTCAGATGCACCTTGAGCCTTCACCTTTCAGCCACAAGGATCATTTCTCTGCAAACTTTGCATGTCCAAAGTTTTGGGCATTAAATCTGTGTTCAGCTTCTGCTGGTGGTTTGCGCAAGGGTGCCATTACCCAATTGTAGACACCCCATGAACCATTTTTCAACCTTGTCTTCGCCAGATAAATTAGACACAAGGGGCTGACTTAAAATGAAAGATATGTGACTGCTGCCAGCAAAGCATACAATAACCTGCATAATCATTTGTAACTGGTCACCGACCGTTTAAACATTGATGGACTGGGAATTCTCACAGTTGCTAAACATCAGGGCATTGTGCCCAGGAGCCAGAAAGATGACATCGCTAACCATTTTGATTTGGGGGATCTTTTCACATGAAAATATTGTAGTTCCCTCTCAAATCACTGTTCCTTTTCCATCGGGAAAGTGATAAAGTAAAAAAAAAACACCGCAGATTTGAGAAATCTGAAACAAAAACAGAAGAAGCTTTAAGCCTGTTTAGACTTCCATCTTTTTCTGCTGTTTGCAAAGTGATTTAGGTTTCTTTGGAAGCAAAACATCAGTGTTTTGCTTGGTGCAAGGAATCTAAGGCATAAAAATTCAGAGCAGTGAAAAAAAGTGCATTTACATTGCAACTTTCGCAGCCAATTTTGAAGTGTAGTCACTGATGAAATCTAGAAGACGCAGCAGCCAATTTGTGCCCTGCAAGGTCCCGCAAACAGCAACGTGATAATGACCAGACAATCTATTTTAGTGATGTTAGTTGAGGGGTACATGTTGGCGGGAAAACCAGGTGGCGCTCCCCAACTCCCCCTCAAAATGAGGCCATGGGATTTTTTACCTCCACCTGAGAGGGCCTCAGTCTAATTCTCATCCAAAAGACAGCACCTCCAACAGTGCAGAATTCCCTCACTTTGGCACTGGAGTATCAGATTTTATTCTGGAGTGGAACTTGAGCCCTTTGTCCTCTGATTCAGAGCTGAGAGTGCTACCACTGACCCAAGGGGCTGAATTTTGTCCATGCGAGCAGGAAGCAAGAGTCGGGGCTGCCTTCGGGTCCTGAACGCACTCTAGTGGGGAACTCATTAAAGTTCATGTGGGTGGGCTCTTAATTGTCGTGGAGACAGATTTCCTATGAAATTAAAGGTGGCTGGCAGTTTCTTGAAGATGGTGGGCCAATCAGAGGCCTTCCAGCTTCAAAGAAGCACCCAGTTGCTGCACAAGATTAGTAACTGGGAGGGCGCTTCAACAAGAAGGTGCTTCAGCCTCGTTCTAAAATCTTCAAATAAAAAAACAGAGAAAAGCAGCCAGGCCACCACTGTGGGTGGTGGTGGCAGCAGAACCTCCTCTACAAGGTGGCCTTCAGCTGCACCCCCACTCAAGCAAGCGGGGAGGACTTGTAAGCCTGGAGCACCTGATGCTGGGTGCCCAACTCCAGGCAGTTCATCTGCCTCATGTCGTACCAAGAAACTGGAGGCCAACTGGAAACCCCAGTCAGCCTCCTTGCCTTACCTTGGGCTCTAAATAAACTTAATGCACTGCCCACCTCATGGGGGCAAGCAGCCCTCTGGAAATCATGTCATCTAAAATGACTGACCGTAGGAACGGGGTTGGGAAGCTGGCACACATGCCAGCCTCCTAATGACCAAGCCCTGTCTGCGACCATTCCCAATGTCGAAGGGACACTTAAATTCAGCACAGGTGGCTGACTGCCACAAACAGTCCTACTTCTGTGGTGGACAATATCAGCAGATTGGACAACTCCATTACTGCTTCCATGGTAACATCAGCCTTTGTGGACAGTTCTCTTCAGATGTTCTTGAGCAGGTGTGCCTAGATCTTTAAACAACACTTTTTTGGTCTGCCTGTGATGTATGAGCATTGTTCCTTACATCCCCTTCTACTTCCTGAGGCAGAGAGGAGCACTGACTGCATTTGTTGCAGTAACCAAAAATACCCAAGTTTCCCTTTAAGGCACGGTTGGGGACCCCTGGCTGGATCCGGCCCGTTGCACTTTTTCATCCGGCCCGTGATGAGATTTCAAAATCCGGCCCTGCCTCCCAACGCGTGCTTCACTCTGGGCCAGCCAGCCCGCAGCCATATTCTTATGCCTGAGCCTCAGCCACAGTTACCAGAGGCCCAGGCTGGGGGACAGAGCGAAGCCCGAGATCCGGGAGCAGGAATGCATGGCAGGGACAGGAAGCTGCCGGTTGCCAATCAGATGGTAAGAGAGAGAGAGACAGAGTGGGAAAGGAGAGAGAGACAGACAGAGTGGGAAAGGAAAGAGAGACAGACAGACAGAATGGGAATCAGAGAGAGGGAGAGAGACTTTTATGTCTTGAGTCTATGAGTTCACTAGTCGAGTAAACTCGAATTGCATGCCTTCGTATATACTTGTTAGTTGTTGCTCACTATCAATAATGGAAAGAGACTGACATAAGAACAAACTGTGATTGTTTATTGCAACAGAAGGCAGAGCACTAAATCCTTGCATGCTCCTACAACCATCTCCAGCACTAGACTTAATGTTAACTGGCAGCAAGCGCTGCACAGTGATTTGTCAATACTGTCACATGGTTAGTACACTTGCATTCTCTTAACGGTATTTGGTATTCCACTTAACCACATCCCCTTCACTTCAAAAATACAGTTGACAAACTTGATAACATGTGAACTATTCGCACCAATAACTGTTTACAAATCTAGTCTCTCAGGAGGCTTTCTCGGACGTGTTGAGCATTGCAGTTCAACAACCTTGGCTGGTTTTTCTGAGACCTCCTTTTCAGGGACAGTTGTCCACTAGGTTCATCAGTGGAAATTGGTAGGTCTGTCTCTCCGACCCCCTCAGGTCCCACAGGCCCCATCTGTACTTCCAAATCGTGTGACCTGTCCTCTACATGTGGCACAGACCCAAGCGTAGATGAAGACTGCATTTCTTCTTGTGGGACTGGCGTTCTTTTGTGGAGAAGATCCACGTGTCATCTAATTATTTGGCTGTTTACCAATACATTATAAGAGAGGGATCCAGTTACTGCACTCACCTCACCTAACAGTCATTTGGGCCCATCTCCAAAGTCCTTCACAAGGACCGCATCTTCCACCGTGAAAATTCTTTCACAACCATGAACATCATGACTGGTCTTCTGTGCCTCTTGGCTTTTCTCTACCCTCCCCTCTAAATTTGGCCAGATCGTTCACGAGAACGATCCCAGGAATGAAAGGCTTAACATATGAGGAATGTTTAAGGACTATGGGTC
Source organism: Cetorhinus maximus (assembly GCF_964194155.1). NCBI lineage: Eukaryota > Metazoa > Chordata > Chondrichthyes > Lamniformes > Cetorhinidae > Cetorhinus > Cetorhinus maximus. Next base: position 25,278,636 of record NC_135879.1, on the reverse strand, counting down.
TATACTCGATGGAGTTTAGAAGGATGAGGGGTGATCTGATTGAAACTTACAGAATACTGAAAGGCCTGGATAGAGTGGACTTGGAGAAGATGTTTCCATTAGTAGGAGAGACTAGGACCCGAGGGCACAGCCTCAGAGTAAAGGGAAGACCTTTTAGAACAGAGATGAGGAGAAACTTCTTTAGCCAGAGAGTGCTGAATCTATGGAATTCATTGGCACAGAAGGCTGTGGAGGCCAGGTCATTGAGTGTATTTAAGACCGAGACAGATAGGTTCTTGATTGGTAAGGGGATCAAAGGTTACAGGGAGAAGGTGGGAGAATGGAGTTGAAAAACTTATCAGCCATGATTGAATGGCAGAGCAGACTCGATGGGCCGAATGGCCTAATTTCTGCTCCTATGTCTTATGGTCTTATAAGGATCAGGTGGGTGTGGAGACAACTCTTCATTAGTAGCTCTGCAGGGGCAATGCTGGTCGTTGGGTGTGGCGTGGTCCGATATGCGAACAAGAAGCGGGACAATCTCGTGCCGATGGAATCTCCTTCCATCTTTCTCATCCTGGGTTTAAAGATTTGGACTGCCCGCTCAGCCATGCCGTTCGATGCTGGGTGGTGGGGTGAGGTGTGATATGGGTAATGCTGTTAAGGGTCGTGAACCTGTGGAACTCCCCGCTGGTAAAAGTGGTCCTGTTGTCGGACACAAGGACCTCTGGCAACCCATGCACTGCAGAACTCTGCTGCAAACAGCCTATGGTGGCAGCCGATGTGGGCAACTGGACTTCATAGACGTCCATCCATTTGGAGTGGGAGTCAATTAGTAAAAGGAACATTGCGCCCAAGAAGGGTCCCACATAATCGATGTGGAGGTGCACCCATGGCTGTCCCAGCCATTCCCATGGGTGCAATGGAGCTAAGGGGGGGGAGCTTTTACACCTGCTAACATTGAAGACAGCTTTTGACCAGGGTTTCTATATCCAAGTCCATGCCTGGCCACCACAAATAGCTGCGTGCGAGCATCTTCATTCTGCTAGTGCCTTGGTGAGCACTATGTAGCTTAGCTAATAACAACCTTCACCCCCTCAAGAGCATGATAACCTTTGCTCCCCAGAGTAATATGCCGTCCTGGCAGAGAGTTCATATTTGTGATCAGAATAGGGCTTCATCTCCTCGGGTTTAGATCCATCTGACCAACCATTCAAGACCTGCTCCTGGACATTAGACAATAAGGTTTGTCCACTCATGAATTTGTCTGGTCTGAACAGGGGAGGAATCCAGAAAATTTAGCACTCAGACCAGTTCCTGGGGAATCGGAGCCTCACCGTTATTATCTGGCAGGGAAAGATGGCTTAGTGCATCAGCATGTGCGATTTGACCACCTGAACGGTGAACAAAAGTGTATTCATAGGCGGCTAATATTAGTACCCAAGTCTGGATGCGAATCGATGCAATAGTGGGTATCGCTTTATCTTCCCCAAATAATCCCAGTAGGGGTTGAGGTCGGTTATAATATGGAAATGCGACCAAGGAGATATTGATGAAACTTCCAACGCCAAACACAATAGATAAGCCCTCTTTTTCAATTTAGGAATATCGTCGCTCTGCGACACTGAGTGTGTGAGATTTGTAACCAATGGATCATTCGAAGCCATGGGCCATCCGATGTGAAAGGACAGTCCCTGTTCCACAAGGGGACGCATCGCATGTTAAAATTAATTCCTTCTTGGGGTCAAAATGGACCAACAAAGCCGATAATCTTAACAATCACTTCACTTTCAGGAAGGCATCCTGGTGTGGGGCTTGCCAACTCCATATCTGGTTCTTCTTAAGCAGGCTGCACAACGGGGCCAGCACAGTTGAGAGGTTTGCGAGAAATTGGCCGTAATAGTTTACCATGCCAAAGTAGGCTTTAAGCTCAGTGGTATATCTTGGGGCAGGTGCCTCGCGAATGGCCTGGACTTTTTCTTCCACAGGATGCAGGCCCTGCGCATCAACCTTGTGGCCCAAGTAAACTATCTCCTTAGCTTGGAATAGACACCTCTCTCATTTTAAACGTACTCCCGCTTGTGCAATGCGTTTGAGCACCTCTTCTACATTTGCTAAGTGTCCATCGTCAGTCAGTCCCATGACCAATACGTCATCCAAGTAAACAATAATATGGCACAATCCTTGGAGCAAGTTTTCTATCATTCTTTGGAAAATAGCACACGCCGAGGAGACCCCAAATGGTAAACGTTTGCATTGATACAATCCTCGGTGTGTTTTAATGGTGACGAATTCCCAAGAGTCCTTTTCCAACTCTACCTGCTGGTAGGCATGGTTCATGTCTAATTTCAAATACGTGGTGCCCCCTGCCAACTTCGAATACAATTCCTCAATCCTGAGTATCTGGTGTCTATCAAGTTTGGCCACCCTATTGACAGTTAGCTTATAGTCACCGCATAAACGCACACTTTGGTCCGGCTTCAGTAGAGGTACGATGGGTGCCGCCCACTCAGAAAATTGCACCGGTTGTAGGATGCCCAATTTTGCCAGTCAGCCCAGTTTGGTTTCAACCTCATCCCATCGAGCATAAAAGACTAGCTTGGCTCTTACAAGTCTAGGGGATGGGTATGGGTCTACATGGAATCTGGCCTGTAGCCCTCGAGTCCTTCCTAACTCGTTGTTGAAAACGGAAACATACTTTTGCAACAATTCCTGTAAGCCTTTTGTTGTAATTTGAAAAAGTTCAGCCCATTTCAAGTTATCTTTTTGAGCCAGTTGCGGCCTATTAAGCTGGGGCCCCTTCCAGCTACCACTATCAAGGGCAACCTTTCAGATTGATCGTCATACATCACTGAAACTTGACATAACCCTTTCAGTCTTATTTCTTCACCTGTGTATGTTCTCAGTTTAGTGTCTGAAAGTTCCAATCTTAAAGGACGGGTTCCTTTATTCAAGTGTCTGAATGTATATTTACCAATGACGGACATCGACGCTTGAGTATCAACTTCCATCTTAATGGGTTGTCCATTGACTCTAATGACTACTTGGATTTGCTCGGTTCTACCCACTTTCAGTTATATAATGAATGGGTGTCTGATTCTATTTCTTCTGGTTCTTCCATGAGACATATTTCACGATTTCTCCCTTTGTCTTTAAAATGCTGTCTCAGCCTATCTCTGCAATGCTGCCTTATGTGACCATAGCAGTGGCAGAAAAAGCATTCGACTTCTTTGAATTGTCAATCGCCCACTGGTTGTTTGGATGCATTTCCCTCATTCGTTTTGTGGGTTTTCACTGTGGTACTGCTTTTTTTATGATCTGTACAAAGGGGGCGTTTCCCACCTTTCTGTGGGGTTCGAAGCGTTCGGGACTTTTGTTGCCGGCCTGTCCCACCCTACCAGATGGACGGCACCATTTTGTGCATCTCTTATAGCTTCCGAATTTCTAACAGCAATCTCCATGGCTGTGGCTAATTCTAATGCCTTATTGAAGTCGAGATTAACTTCGGCTAGCAAACACGTTTGAATAGTATCTCTCTAATGCCACATATCAGTCGGTCTCTCAACAGACCACTAATGGACATTCCGAATTCGCAATGTTCAGTTAATGCCTTTAAGACAGCCACATAGTCAGCTATTGTCTCCCCTGGAAGCCTATCCCGTGAATTGAATTGAAGCTCTGCGTAGTAACTGAGGGCTTTGATCTCAGGTGGCTTTGTACAACTTTTATTAACTCGTCAAAAGTCTTTGAGTCAGGGGTGTTAGGTGACGTGAGGCTACGGATCAGCCTGTACATTGCGCTCCTGCATGCGGACAAAAGAATCACTCTCTTCTTTTCCTCCCCCGTGATGTCGTTAGCGGTAAAAAAGAACATTAGGCACTCGACATACTGAGAGCAGTCATTTGAAATGGGGCGGAATGGATCGACACGCCCGAACTGCGGCATCATGAACAACTGCAAGGGGACTGCACTTCTGATGGGCTTCCTGGTTAATGAGGAATTCAGGTTTTTGGCTTACCACGGCTTTCTTGACTACCATCGATTGATTCATGTTTTGCCTTCTGCGGAGTTGCCCTCTCTCTGGGGTCTCTTACAATTTTACGTCCATAGCCATTTTTCTTGTATGCAGCACTTTAAATGTAATGCCACTTTAAGAGCAGTCACCTTTTTTTTAAACTTGGGCTGTCTCTGCAGCTGTCGGCTTTTCAGGGCTGTGTTTGTATTTGCTGCATTTTTCGCATTTTGGCGGGATCCCCAAACTAAGCATGGTGAAAACCGCGCATAACTTAAGTTATAGTGGGTATGGTGAAATGGATCTTGATCTGATTCCCCCTCTTGCCCACACACACACACACACTTTCTGCTATTTTCCACAAATCTCTGGAATGGTTTCTGTTTCTGGTCACAAGTTTACAGAAAAGACCAATCATAAATATCAGAAAATATCAGAAACATTCAGAAAGCTTAATGCGGACTTTTATCAGCACTGACGCAGCAGTTGGCGATGCATCACAAAGAAAACAGATCTTTTTTTAAAATTCAAGTTGCTCAGTATTCAGGGAGAGTAGGATTCTCATGAAAACGTATTTCGCATGTTATCTCATAAGCTCGACATTCTTCAGTATTAAAAACAATAAAACTCATATGACTTTCATAAAAAAAAATAAGATGAAGAGTTTCCCCAAACGCTCAGGTGACCCAGTTCGGAACTAAGTCACACAGGCCAGGAAGGTCCAATCTTCGGCCCCTGCGTTGTGCTCAATGAGTTGATCTTTGGAGTCCATCAGTGCTCTTCAGCAAGAGACAAGAAAAGCTATTTACCAGTGTTTCCTGCTTCTAGTTGTTTTCCAAGGGCAGGAATTTTCTGTCAGTGCAGGGGACAGGCCCGACACGCGATGACCTGCAATGACCTCGGACATGCATCCTGACATCATCACGCGTCATCCTGATATTTCATTCGGCGGATGCGCGCCGGAGTCGGCTGTGCGCTCACCAAAATGTAAACGGCCTATTCAGGCCATTAAGAAATTAATTGAGGCACTTGCAAAAAGCCCAAGTGGCCTTCGTGTTTTTCAGGAAACCTGATCCACGAGCAGGATGCGGTTTCCTGAAGCTTTTATTAAATAAATAAATACATTTTCATAAATTTAAAAACATGTCCCAACTTATGTGGAGAGGATATGTTTAAACAAGTTTTTAAATAATTTATTTAATTGTTTTAATATCCATTCAATCTCCCTGAGGCAGCTCCACGCCTCAGGGAGATTGCTGCGCTCTTTCCCGACTCTCCCTCCTCTCCCCGCCCACATAGGTAGCGCTGAGCGCTACCGGTCGCTTATCACACTGGGCGGGCCTTAATCGGCCCGTTGAGGTTAAATGGCGGCGTGGAGCCGATCGCCGCCCGTGATCAGCTCCGTGCCCGCCCCTGCCCAGTCTGCCCGCCATAGGAAAAATACTGGTCCAAGTGCTGCTGAAGTGTATGTGCATGAGTGAACATTGGGCGAGGATGTATTGGGTTAGTCTGTGATGCAATCAGGCATTAATTATCTAATGACTGGACTCATGCAGCAGAAAAGTCACTTGGTCAATGCACTGAAAGGAACATGTTTAAAAAATAAAAGATAAGAAAATTAGAGGAGGGAAAAAAAAAACCTGAAAATTGTGTCACGTGGCATTGTGTCACCTATTTTTCGAGCACTAGATAGACAACTAAGACTCCTAAATGGTGAGCAGGGTGTATGCTGCCCATCATATTAGGTAAGGAGAGACAAGAGGCTCCCTTCAGCAGCACCAGAAACATAGACAACTTATGGTGCAGAAGGAAGCCATTTGGCTCATTGTGTCTGTGCTGGTCAAAGAAGAGCTATGCAGTCTAATCCCACTTTCCATCCCTTGGTCCGTAGCCTTATGGGGTGAAACAGTCCAAATGCATACCTAAGTATTTTCTAAGTGTGATGAGGGTTTCTGCATCTACCATCCTTTTAGAAAAGGAGTTCCAGAACCCCATCACCCTCTGGGCGAAACATTTTCTCTTCAACTTCCTTCTAATCCTCTACCAATTACTTCTATGCCCCCAGTTATGGAGACAGGCCATTGCATATGCACATAATGCCTCCTTGAGGTTCCTGCAACAAAACTAGTTTGCCCTGAGGCAGACAGCACCATCACAGCAATACAAAAGGAAACACACCCTACAGAAACCCTGCAATAAAAAGGGCAAATGAGTATGGATCTAGGAGTAGCAATCCCTCCTCCCGACACCCAATCAAACCCTCAGCACCCACCACCGAAGTCCACAATCATCCCCTCCCCACCTGAGGTCTAATATTGGAGTAGCACTCTGCCTCTCCCAGTTACTGATCCCTCCCCTACTTACCTGAGAACCACTACCGGCAACCTAAACCTTTTTTTGGTTTTCTCTGCTGGGACAGATCGCACAGCATCAATCTCATGGCAAAGTGATCTCGGGTCCGATAGCAAGAGGTCCTCAGACTTCCCCATTCTGATGCAGGGTATTTACACTGTATGGTGGGGAATATCAAATTTCTGGACCAATAGGATTTAACACAGGTGCCTGGAATTTTTCTAGTGGGAAACTGGAGAAGACCTCTTGGATAAATGCAGAAAAATGCCCAATCACACAGTGTCTCCAAGGGTACCGCTGATCTCCCAGAGACATTGTGCACATCCTAACACTCTTTTCTCCCTTTGGAGAATGTTATGGAATGTTGGAAGTATTTTCCCAGCTGATTAACAACCTGTCTTGAGCCACATGCACATTTCTTCCGTGGTCAACAAACCCCAGAGTGGGGCTTGAACTCAGGCAGGAGCGCTGGCAACTCAGCCACGCAGGCTGCACTGCCATCAAACTTACAGCAGGAAAATTCGGAACTGGGAAGGTTTTCTCGGTGGGGTGGGTTAACCTCAAAATTCCACATCTTCTCATTATCTGTCAGAACTCCCATAAAAAAAATACTCTAGCGAGAAGTGTTTAATTTAAAAAGATAAACAAAGCTATAAGAAATAGTTTAAAAGTAAAGAAGAAAGGCATTTAGCAGTTGAAACACCTAATGAGCTTTTTCAAATGTTTATCCACCAACTGCAGTTTACATTTTGAATAAACACAATTACAGTATCTGAAAGTTATTTTCACCACAGGGTCTCCTCATGTTCAATATCAAATAACAGGGCCTGTGACTTTTTTCCATCAGCAGCTGTACCTCTTTCTGCTCATTATATTTTATGGTTTCATACAATGCTGCCTCAGGTTGGGCTCAGAGGAAATGTGGAATCGATAAGCATCGACTTTAAAAAAAAAACATGCAGTTTGCTCCAGTATCGATGTCCCTGCACACTGAAATAAAATGAAGGAAACAGCCTTATGACTGTAAAATTTTATCCATTTGCATAACTAGTCACTAATTTTAGACATATGTAGATATCCATTAGAAATAAAAGCTGGCGTTTGGAAACAGCTGCCTGTGCAATATATGTTACAGCTGAGTGCACGCTTTGGGTTTTCAACACTGTACATTTATAGTAAATTTAAAAATACTGCGCTATTTTCCAGTTGTTAAACAGGATTTTACAACTTATATCCAAAGTTCACACCATGTTGAAGAATGCTGGAGTTATTTAATGGAGAATGGGGAGTCTTCAATCAATTTATATTGTATCCAGTCCTTTATGCAGGTGAGTTCGGGTTTAAGCTGGGAGGTTACTTAACATTCTGCTTGACTTTGCTATGGCTCTCGTTATACAGTGCCCATGATACCAACACCACTGGCCACCCACTTGTTTACAATAATTAAAACATTTCCACACTGGATTTTTCTCCAGATGGTTCCAACTCATTACCAGAAATTATTTTGCTATTTTCAGGTATGACGTCTGAGTATACAATCATTTATAGCATTTGGATTATGATACATCCCAATGTGACCTACTAACCATTGCTGATATGTGAGGTCCATAATGTACTTGGTTATGTATAATTTATTATTATTTTGCTTCTGGCTTGTTGCGTTGCCTGTGTCTATATTTATATTTACAGGAAATAATATGGTTAGGAGAAATTGGTCAAATAAGTGTGAACTTGCTGACTTACTCAAATTGTGCAGCCTCCTAATGTGTTTCAATAGTGGCGTGCCCAAGGGAGGCACAGAATGTCCTTGTAACCTTGGCACTGTTCCGGGTAGTGGGAATGCTAGATTCTATTGCTTTCCCATAAACGACATATTGATTAAATGTTCCTTATATTTAACTATTTTTTCACATTAAAAAAAAATCTTCATTTTAGTTCCTCCTACCGTGAATGTGTCAATTCATGTTGGGATAGGGACAAGGAGCCACATGATACCTCACTATGTACCCAGTCTCGAGCTGAAATGCTGAAGGCTGAAATTTCCTCAGGCAAAGGAGATTGAGGGATGATCTAGTTCAGACATATAAGATGATTAAAGGATTTGATGGAATAAATAGAGAGAAGCTACTTCCTCTGGTGAAGGGAGTCCAGAACAAGTGAGCATAATCCTACAATTAGATCTAGGCCAGTCAGAGATTTATCAAGGAGTTCTTCGCACAAATGGCAGTGGAAATCTGGGACTGTCTCACCCAAAAAGCTATTGAGGCCAGGTCAATTGAAAATTTAAAACTGAAATTGATAGGTTTCTCATTTATGTGATGGGCGGAACGTCTTTTTGACTTGACAGTAGCATCCTGTTAGTGGGGAATACCACTCATGTTGCTACTGCATAGTAATAGCATGAAACAGCTAGTTTCACCTGCTGCTCAAATTTTTGAGACACCTTATCCTTCCACGGTAATCTGAGGTAGACTAGGCGCTTTTCAAGACCAAAAATGGCGGCCTTGGGCCCATTCATGAGTTTGTGCAAGATACAGTGAGCAATGATCTGATCGGGGCACCCATTATCCTGCAGGATGGCTTTGATGCACCCTATTTCAGCACCAAGTTTGCAAGTTGAGCAAATAGCTCGGGCCCTATTTATGAGATTGTTGATAAGGCCAATCTTATAGCGTGTGGAGATATAGGAATCCCAATGCATGTATTGACCAGTGAAGGTCGGCTTGCAGTAGACAGTAGTAGAGAGCCCACTGGCAGATTTCTCAACTAGTACTTTGGGGAAAAGGAGCTTATTTGACTACTCCATTTCAAAGGTGAATTTGAGTGCAGGATGGAGCCCAATAAGTTGTGTAAGGAAATTCTTACATGCAGCTACGGATTCAAATATAGCAAATGTATCATCTATATATTGGAAACATGCAAGGGGCAGGAGGTTAAGTATCATTCCATCAAAGATGCGTTTCTCGCGGAAACCGACAAAGGTGTTTGCGAGAGCTGGGCCTAGAGGTAATCCCATGGCAACACCATCTATTTGGGCATACGTGGTGTCATTAAAACTGAACTCAACTACATGAGTTGCTGAGTTCATAAATTCAATGCATGTAGATTCAGACAGAAAGAGCATGTCCACACATTGCATCTTTTTCAACTGAACAAAAGCTTGGAAGGCAGCCATTCCCAGGTTCATTCCCCATGGCAATGCCTTGACCAATCAGAGTCAACCTGCCTGGTTTGAATTGGAACAAAAACTTTGTAGTTAACTGTTTCCTGGTGCATTCCCCATGGCAACGGCCCTACCATTCAGAGTCCACTAGCCAACCAATCAACACTCTCTCCTCATGCAGTATAAATTGTTCCCTTTACTATTGGTATTCTTGCAAACTGTTCGGATGAGTGCAAGACAAAAAGCTTTAACAGCATGTCTCCTTTATCAACAGGGTACAACAGGTTAGGTCAGGGTACTAAGGCAGGTAAGTGGAGTTAAGAAGCAGATCAACCCTGATTTAATTGAATGCTGGAACAGGCTACAGAGCTTAATGGCCCACTCTTACTCCTATGTTCCTCCACTATTCTGCCCAATAGCAGTAAAAAATAAAGAAAAATCAGATGGCGTGTCTACTGTCACATTCCCACTCCAGTCTCTATTTCTTTCACCATAGCTGTCCCTTCCCTTCCCATCCCACCACATGTAAATTATGGTGGGAAGATGGAGCCTAAAATGTACATTTCCCTGCCTTCCTCCACTGTTTCTACCAACCCCAAAGACTGGCAGGTGATCAGTGGCAACTGCCCCAATTATGGATTGAAGAAGGTTGATGGAGTGAAGATCCCTTCCATTCACTAGGCCTCAGACTCTTGCTTTTTTGGCCTTAGACTGGACCAAAGCCTAAAAACTACAAGCCATTTCTGGATCTCTTCTAAAATTTGTAGCTGAATACCTTATTTATTTATTTATTTATGTTCTTCCACTCTACTATTCTCGGGACAGCAGCATTGATGCAATGACAATGTACACCATCAAATTTAATAGTGGAATGAACATTTGAACCATGGTCCTCAATGGCTCAGATGGTAACTGCATCATGTCCTGTGGAACTAAGTTATACAGAAGAAAAACAAATTTAGCCACTGTTTATACTCCTGATCAATGGTACGGTTGACATACATGGATATTAAGTGAAGACTGTTTGGAAATCACTGTAATTTCAATCCAAAGTCATATATCTTGTCAGCACTCACTATCTCGGATCACATATGTAGAATAGCTGTTGGCATTTAATGAATTGCACTTCAGCACAAGAGGGGAGAATTCTGGAGTCAAAAAATAAATTGAAACAAAAGCAACTTGCATTGAAACAGTTAAAAATGGAACAAATTATGGGCATTCCTTACTTGTTCTGGCTGCTCTTGCTGGCTTGCTGCTGATGAGTAGCCATTACTGCTGGACCCAGCTTGATTCATGGATTGTCCCTTGAGGAAAAATGACTGTCAGACTTTATATACAAATCTCCCTGTTTGAGTCCAGGTTCCAAGTATTCATGTCTGATGGGGTGATGTTGGACTAAATCCAGAAAATAAAGCAATAACAGCTGGTCTTAATTATACTAACTACAGCAAAGCTACATCGGCACATGGTTAGCTTTCTTTGGCTCCATAAGCAACTCAATAAGATTTTTTTTTCCCCTCTTTCAAAGCTGTAACACATTTTTGTGATGTACTGAGCCATTTGGTTTTGTTTAGTCACAATGGTGGAGCTGCAAGCTCTGTAATAAACACACAATAGCCGAGAAGACATCTCATTTCTTAAAAATAAAAATGATTGTAACAATTGCCTTAAGGATGCAGTTGGCAGTCAGTTAGGTAAACAGAATGAAAATGGGTGCCTTCAAGGAACTCAGAAACATGTCCAAATCAAATGAACCATATCTGTCACAACAGTTAAGCATTTCTCCAAAATAACCATTTTATTTCGTTGTTTTGTACTGCTGCATTTTGTGATACTTGTTTTCTATCCTATCTATTTTAATTCTTATATCCTAATGCACATAGCCTAGAATTTCTTTTTGCCCATAGCATTTGAGTGGATTTAACAGTCGTGGGAATATTTGCCTCCTTTGCCGATAAATATATGGATGATAGAATTCTCTTCAAATGTCCTACTAGCCATTAAAGTTCAGCAGTAATGCCAGAACCATCAAAATTCAATTAATTTAATAATTTACGTGCAGATTACAATTTTCTATCCCAGTTCTCAAAGTAAATTATTGCTGATATTTAGTCCAACTGAAAGTTGGCCATGGAGCTTCTTAATCAATATAAATGTGTTGGCGGTAACATACCCACCAACATGACTTATGAAGCAGAAGGAGGAGGAGGAGGAGGAGGAGGAATTCCCAATGGCAACAGTGCCCAGAATTATCTTTGCACTTACTGACAGGAAATGCTCAAGGCTTTTTAGATCCAGACCACATATATTCACAAATGCAAAGCATCTAAGAGCAACATACTTTCTACTGTGCGCCCTTAAAGTAACAGCAGGCAACAATTGTCTTTCAAACAAATCTGTCAGATCCCATTCTGCAGATTAATCAGCCATCAATCAATGTGCTTAAAAAGCTACACACAGATGCATTACAGTAAATTAGCGGAAGACCCCATTATATCAAAGTGCATCACATATATTAGATAACAGATGTAAGAGAAAAATAGCTCACTCTCAAACAATTCACATCCTAGTATTGTTATTCAGAATAGAATTTTTCCCCGAATTTTTCCCCAGCTTCTTGGAGATGATGCCTCATGTTGAGATAAAGTTCACTGGGCAGCACTGTCCTCTGGTACTTCCCCCAGTGACTCTATGTGATAATTTACCTTAAGCAGTGGGGTATTCATCAGGGAGCTATTATAGCACAGCTCGTTTCTCTACTCATTCAGCATCTACATGTGTGTATTTCCAGCAGGGGTCACTGCATAGTGATCAGGAGTGTGAAATCCAGCCAATTTTAACTGACTGGGTTGCTCCCAAGTTGTATAACATCAATTTGAAGCTGGCTTTTAAAAGAAGATAAATTGAAATGTTCCCATTACTGTTCTGCAAGTGATTTTTTTTTTTCCTGAGTTTTTAGCATACTCAGCTCTACAGTGTTTACTGGTAATCTATCAAAATTCCAGAATATCTAAACACTATAGTGTCACCACGGGTGACATTTCCATGGCCTTAGCAATGCAAGGAGCATCATTTTCCATGGAGTATTTGAAATCTAATTATTTACTTATTCCCATAACTCTTAAGCATTTTTCTAATCCAATTTCCCAGCCCGCATGGAATAACACAGTATATATCTTATATCTTTCTTTGTTGGGAGTTTGTTACACATATCCATTACTATGTGGGGGAAACATTCTTCCAGTCTCTAGTCTTGCTTAAGACCTGTTCATTTTGTATTTATTTTCTTCAATAAAGGGCCTACTCTGCAAATGAAAACAGTCTGGTTATATCTGCATTATGCATGCCTCTAAGCATTTAAAGAAAAATGTCCTCCCTCTGCTGCATTTTCTGAAAACTGATTCTTAACTGGGATATGGTTCCATAGCCACTGGTCTCAATCCAGTACCTTATCCAAGTGACTGTCATTTCCATGAATCTTGAGAATTGGTGTCATCATGTTATTTACATGTGGAATCATCTCAAACATGACTACTCTCACCCCTATATGACACCCCCATACATGTCCTCCCAGCTGGAGTTGTTTGATGGTGATCAAGAACATTAGCCATCCCTGACTTCCCTTTCCCCAGCCAGGATGCCAAAACTAATTATAGCCTTCCTCCTGTTGGCTAATTGAGGCCAACCACCTCAGGATAAACTGGGATCAAACGTTGAATCCTGCAATTTGTATAGCTCTGCTACTTGCTGGATAAACTTGCTGGGTCATCAGAGAAGCATTCTGTGATGAAAAACATCACCTGCAGCAGCCAATACAATGTTCCAAGGAAGATTTTGGAGCCCATGAGATCCCAACTGCTTCACTTGTACAACGTAATGGCTGTCTCAGGTGGTGTGTCTAGGACAAAATACCAATAAATCTTCGATCCCAAGTTAATGAAATTACAGTAAATTGAAGAAAAGAAGCAAGTCATATGCTAGTTCCATACCACCCAAGTCAACACATTTGGCCTGTCCAACTATTGTCAGTTGTCAAAGCAGATCATTAGGCTATTTGGATACTTCAGAATTGTTAACATTTTGATTCCTTAGCTATCAAGAAGACATTGTTGGCACTTGAAAAGGAAATTACACCTTATGACCTGTAAGTTTTCTCAAATCTTAAGTTCCCCATTCAACCCACCACTATTTGGTGTAAGCTTTGGCTCCGTAACAGTACACTATTGGGTTTTGGGTTCAAGCCCCACTTCAAAGGCTTGAGGCCATAATCTAAGCTGTCACTTTGGTATTGCATAATTGGAGGTTCTGCCTATTGGATGAGACCTTAAATCAAAGGTGCTATCTGCCCTCTCAGGTAAACATAACAGCTCCTATGGCACTATTCAAAGACTAGGGGGGGGAGTCCTGGTATTCAGACTAACATTTAGACCTCAAACAACACCTAAACAGATGGTCGATCATTTATTTAATGGCTATTTGTGTAACCTCACTATGTCCAAATTGGCTGCTGCATTTCCTATATGACACTAGCAAATGTATAGCGCCTAATTTTAATTCTGTATATGTGAATCGGTTTTGAATGATATAAAATCTTGTGCTATGTTTCATGAGCTTGTAGAAAATAACTGGGATGTTGTTGTTTGCAAAGTAAAATCATATACTGTATGATTGGTTTTTGCACTTCTTTTAGTATCTTGCTGAACATTTTGCCTCTATTATTTTACCTGAAAATAGAATTGACTAGTTCTCTCCTACATGCATTCATCTGGTAATATATTGCTTTCTGCCCTTGAAGGCAATAGCAGAATGTGCGCACTTCCCATGCAGTTCACTGATTACATGTTAATTGCTAAGCCTGGGCATATTAGCCCATATGCAGCATTGAAAATATGGACATTTCCGTTAAACAACAACAGCTTACATATATGTAATGCCTTTAGCACATTAATATGTCCCAGGCACTTCAGACAAAAAACCAACACTAAGCCAAAGGAGATATTAGGACAAGTAACCAAAAGCTTGGTCAAAGAGGTAGATTTAATGGAGCGTCTGCAAGGAGAAGTAGAGTTGGAGAGGTTCAGGGAGGAAATTCCAAAGATGGGGGTTTAGATGGCTGAAGTCACCACAAGGGACTCACTGTGCTTATGGAAACTATAGTCTTGCTATCAACACGATAGCAAGTGTTGGGGGGATGGGGTTAACAGACTTTAATGCCCTGCTTTCAATAAATGTCTTTCTTCAGTAAAAATAACTTTTGTTCAACAGCCTCAGTCAGTTTGCTCCTTTGTTAACAGACAAAAGTTATGTTTTGCGTATTTAGTTTCTAATATTGCAGAGTACATTTTAAGTGCCTGTTGTCAGATTTATTCTTGTTGCTCTTCTCTGAACTCACTCCAGTGTATTGATGTTATTTTGTTGATAGAGTGCCCAAAATTGCACATGATAAAATTGGAAATATGGCTTCTTCAATTATATATACAAAGTTAGAACAGCTTGTTTGTGCTTGATTGGTTGGTAATGGCTAGCAGCTTTTTTTATTACAAGAACTATGACAAAAAACACATACAGCAGTGACCATAGAACCATAGAACCATAGAAAAGTTACAGCACAGAAGGAAGCCATTTGGCCCATCTTGTCCATGCCAGCCCGAGGACACCCAGGTGCCCTTTCTAATCCCACCTTCCTGCACCCGGCCCATAGCCCTGCAGCATACAGCATTTTAGGTGCAGATCCAGATACTTTTTAAAAGAGTTTAGAGTTTCTGCCTCTACCACCAACTTGGGCAGCGAATTCCAGACACCCACTACCCACTGCGTAAAAAAGTTCTTCCTCTTGTCCCCCCTACACCTTCTGCCACTCATCTTGAATCTATGTCCCCTGGTTCTAGAATTCTCCACCAAGGGAAATAATTTTATCCTGTCCACTCTATCTATTCCCCTCATAATTTTGTACACCTCAATCAAGTCACCTCTCAGCCTTCTTTGTTCTAAGGAAAATAACCCCAAACTATCCAATCTCTCCTCATAGCTACACTTTTCTAACCCTGGCAACATTCTTGTAAACCTCCTCTGCACTCTCTCCAGAGTTATTACGTCCTTCCTGTAATGTGGTGACCAGAACTGCGCACAATACTCCAGTTGTGGCCTCATCAGTGTTTTACTTCAAATTTTCAAATCTCTATCTTACTTTACAAATAGGAAAACACATATCCATTCTATTTAAGCACTTTCTCAATTTGATTTGCTTTAAACATCATTTTGGTGAATTGTGCTGATCAAAGTAAAAGATGACATTGCTGGGAACGAAAGACATTTCCTCTCTTGATTCTGTGATAGAAGTAAGCACTCTGTGGTCAGCAAAGGTCAAGGTTATTGAAAGCTGTTTCTTGAGTGCCTCAGCGATGTTCTAACGTTCAAGTTTGAGGAGAGCTCCTTAACTGCACACCACAAACCCACTTTCCATTTCTATTTCGCACGTAGTTATCCCCTGCGTCTCACTGAGATAGATAACCTAATTGGTGCCAAATTATAAACAGCGGTGTACTGCAGATGCGTTCACTGGGATTGCCAAAACATGCAGGACATGACATTCAGATCTGTAGCACCACTGGGAATGGTGCTACAGGAACCATAGGACCTCCCAGTGAGCCATTCACTTGAAGAAGTGGTCCATGCTGAGAAAGGCATTCGTGCACGCATTCAGTGCATGCCCCAGAAATTTCCCAAAAGGTCATGATGTTATTTATCCCTACAAGCTGATCTGACACTGTATTTGCAAACTTAGACTGCATGGGTCCATTTAATGCAATCGCTTGACACTCACCAAAGAGCATGCATTCACCTGCAAGAGGAGCCCAACAGTAGTGGTATTTAAAGAGCCAGGCACACAACTCACGGTCAAGATAATTTAGAAGGAAGTATGCTGGAGCATGTTTAGAAGTGTTGTAGGGAGTTCTTGGATATGGGAGGCAGTGTTGCCACACCCTCCTGGGGAGGGCAGAGGACTTGATGACCTGACCACACGGAGGCTGCATCAGATAGCTGCAGTGCCTCTGGGTCGGCAGCATGGCAGGGAGATGGAGCAGAGGTTGTGGAGAGGAGAAGCTCTCTCCAATGGCCTTTGTCAAGTTGGAGCTGGACTCCTCCATGCTCATTGACAGTGTCAGGAGTTTGCCTGGCAGGTCAGCCAATGCACTCAGCATCTCATTGCACATCCTCACATGTGTTCTCCTGTATGCCACACCATCAAAGTATCTGTCTGAGCCCCCGTGGCAGGACGTGTTGGTGTACATTACATTAGGCACAAGAACTATCCTTCCCCTGGCCTGGCTGCACCCCACTAATGCCCAGTGACTCACCATGTGAAGATCTCAATTCTATACTAGCCCCTAAGGGGTACATGCAATGCCAGTATCAAAGCTGGTAGCAGGCTGCTTATTCTCCTCCTCCTGGATGTGCTGTGGCTGGGCAGACTGCAGCTTTTTGGGTATCTGAGAGTAGGAGATCAGGGAATGTAGAGGTGAGGGAGGGAGGCTGGGATGGAAGGCATGACATCATATGGTCACACCAACCACAGCTTGTTCATCATATCAGACAACAGGATGAGGGAGATGAGAGAGCTAGGATTCAAAAGGGGTATAAATCGATAACATACCACCATCCTCAATATTCTCAGTAATACTGGATGCCAGATTCTCTGTCACAACTAGCCCCATGATACAGGAAATCAACTAATCCGTAGGGCTCAGTTGTCTTTGTTCCCCACTGTTCTGCTTTTCTGGTCGAGGTTCACCTTGTCCTGCGAGACAGAGGGAAGAATGTCAAGGACTGTATTGCACAATGTTTGTGTAATGTGTCTGCCATAGCTGAATAGCTTGAGATATGTGGAAGTAGTAGGGCCTGGGTGCAAGGTTGGCATCATTGGAATGTGTGTGAGGGTGAAGTAGAGTATCTGGGTGTTAGGCATGCACCCTGAGTGCCAGGGAGTAGTGCTGGGTGAGTTGTGGAGTGGTGCGGTGCATTGATTAATGTGGGAGGTTGGTGAACAGACAGGAGTGTCATGTGAAGATGCATTCACTGACCTTGACCACTCTCATGAGTTCATTACACATCTTCTGGCATTGGTGCCAGGTCCTTTAGAACCATAGAAAAGTTACAGCACAGAAGGAGGCCATTTGGCCCATCTTGTCCATGCCAGCCCGAGGACACCCAGGTGCCCTTTCTAATCCCACCTTCCTGCACCCGGCCCATAGCCCTGCAGCTTACGGCATTTTAGGTGCAGATCCAGGTACTTTTTAAAAGAGTTTAGAGTTTCTGCCTCTACCACCAACTTGGGCAGCGAATTCCAGACACCCGCCACCCTCTGCATAAAGAAGTTCTTCCTCATGTCCCCCCTACACCTCATCTTGTTCTGCCGTTCAAACTCTTGAGAAGTAGAGAATAATCAGCTAGCTGCTTTGAAAAACCTTATGTAAACATTGTCATTCTTATTTATTGGCTCTGCCGCTATATGTGTTTCTTATGTCTCTGGTGCACTGTCGTTAGGCGTCAGCAGGATAACAATGTTGAGTTCAGTCGAATGATGTAACCTCAAAACAATGCTGCCTTTCTAACATGTTAACTTTGATACTATTTCCAATTTAGCCCAAATTTAAACCCCACTGTGCATATTTATATCCAAGGATGCTGGACTAGAAAGGGAACTGAAACTTTTATGGCTGGTATCATTTAGTCCTACATGATGTGGTTCCTTTAGTCAAGAGGCCACCACAGAATATGGAAATTTGAAAACATGGCTCCAAGGTGGTGAGTCACTGCCCTGACATTGCTGAGAGGTGGTGGAAATTTCAAAGCCAGGGCAGGGGCGGGGGAGATGGGAACCCTCTCATCTCCAATTAACTGTCTGTTAAGTTCCTTTAGGAGCTTGTTAATGGGCTGGGGAGGGCTAGGGGGCAATTTTCAAATTGCAAATCACCAAACCTGAACAAATTAGTACACAGCTGTCAGGCGCAATGAGAGGAGCCAGCAAGTAATGTTTTCTCGAGGAAAGATTTTTGGCAATATCTCAGATCGGGTGCAGTATCTTTTTGTTGGCTGTTTGGCCACCACTTTGCTGGTGAGGCTGCTGGTTCTCTGATATCCTGCATCTTCTATTCTTCAATGCAGAAGCAGGCCCCATCATGTCTGCCTTTGAGGATTTGCAGGCATTATGTGCCTCCTGACAGCAATCAGCACCATTAATTGGCCGCCGCGTTCGTCTCCAGTCCAAAATGGGCATTTGCATTTGAAGGCATTGTCAAATCAGTGACACAGACACAGACACAGCATGGGGTTGGCACCTGGAAATTAACTGACATTCGGGTTCCCAACCCCAGATTGAAAATCAAGCCCACCATGAGTTCTTGAGTCTCAACACAGCTGATTTAGTTTGTTCTTGTTGATTCGAGACATATGGGGTACAACTCTCATGTGCCTATCACCCGGTTCATGCTGAAATTGATTTTTTTTAACTCTCCCGCTTTTTCGCTGCCTCAGTCCTTCCTGACTCAAGTCTTCAGCAAACCATCGAAATGAACACTTAGCGCTCTGTCCCAAAATGAGCAGGGGCCTGATTTCATTATTTACACTGGGTGCCTACACTGATTGTATCACCCCTATTTTTCGACATAGCTGGGTGCACAAAACATGTTTCACACTGTGCTACTAGACCTGAACGGCCTACCTTGTGATCCTTAAACGGCCACTCATAAACAAGTAACTTTCAGGCTGAAAAATGACTCTTTCGGGTCAAGAGGAGCACAACTGACCCCTCAAAAATCAACCTCCATCGTCTTACCTGTCAGCAACTCACTGAGCCTGTGGTAGTGAGGTCATGCCATAAATATCATTTCCACTACCTACCTCACACCCCAGGGAATCACCCCCAAAAATGCACCAACTAAATTACAGGAAAATAAATTTGAGCGGAAGATTTCCTCCATAGATATAACAACAAAATATGTGAAAATTATTTATCAAGGAATCCATTAGTCTGCCACCACCACATTGATAAAGGCCAACATTTAGTTGTGCAGAGCCCATGCCTGAAACAGGCATTAGGGGCTGAATCTCCAGGCCTCTACTGAAGTCAGGAATGAAGGCAAATGGAGTCTGAAAATTCCAGCACTGGCTAGCATGTCAGCTCATGCACCATTCCTGGTGCTGACTATTTTGGAGATGCCAATTTCAGGTCCTGGGATGGTGCCCTCCCCCATGAGGTGGGCAGGCAATTATGCTCATTAGGATCCTTATTAAGAGTACACTAAGGGGGCCAACTGGGATTTTCCAGTCGACATCCAGTTTCCCAACCCAACAGGGTGGCAGATCAACTGCCAGAGGCGGACAATCTACAGGAGACTGGGATGCCAGCGTTCTTGGCAGGCTTACAGGCCCTCCCTGCCTGCCCAGTGATGGTGTGCAGCCAAATATCACCCTGTAGACAGGCTCCTTGAAGTACCCTAACCCCGGCAATGGCGTTCTGGCTGCTTTATCTGCGTGTTATTTATTTTTAAAAGGTGGCTGAGGGGCACCTCCTTGTTGAAACACCCTTCCAGTTACTTAGCAGGTAGTTCAGCCAGGTGCTTACCTGAAGCTAGGAAGCTTCTGATTGGCCCTCCAGCATCAAGAACATGCCCGCTGTCTTTAACTGGACACAATACCATCTCTAAATTAATTTACAATTTACCTATGCAAAAATTTTAACTTTAATCAGTTTCCCACCCCCAGAGACAGGTTTCTGGCCCCAAAAAGCCCAGCCCTTGTTTCCAGCCTTGGTGGCAAAAATTCAGCCCTAGGCCATTAGCATGCGCAAATAATTACATTTGTCTGAGGACCCCACTGCTGGATGAGTTGCCCTGAGCCAATCAGCACCAGCACTAACTACACCAGGCCTCAACCTACAAGTTTTTATAAATATTCATACCTGAATGTGGAGCCAGGAAGAACAGGAGAGTTCAATCTGACTAAATATTCAAAGAATGTAGGTCTCTATCGATTGCTCCCTCAGCCACCTGCCTCCCTCCTCTGCCCAATTACCCCCACTCCACCCTATCCCACCTCCTGATTTACAATGCTCCCTTGCCTCTGGCCATCACTACTTTTCAATACAGTTGCCATCATCTTCCTGACCCATTTGTTTCCCCCATCTTCACTCACATAAGGTCCACTGTGATGCCAAGAGCTGACCGATCTCAAATCACACTTTGCCAGGCTAAAGGATGTTTGTTAATAGAGTTGTCAATCAAACCTACTACTTCATCCAACATGGTACCTATATTGTTCAGCTAAGACCTCATGCTGTGCTCAATGAATGAAGATTTTACCAATATATCTAATTTGAATGTAACCGGAATATCCTCACAAACTCTATTTTCTCATAAAAACACTCCCATGGTCAGACATGTCTTTTGGATCTAATTCCAGAAGGCTTGTACTGTTTGGATTTAATCATTTGAGAGCTGAATCCTATTTAATAAAATATTCTTAACATAACGGGGTAAGAATCTTTTTAACAATTTGATAATTGCTAATGTATTGCCAATTTTTCTGGCCTAGAAAGGGAACAGTTTAAACTGTTCAATCTCATTCCTACATATTGCAAATTATCAGTGTTTTTAAAAATACCAACTTTCTCTTCCTGATCCCACATTGTTACCTCGGTGACCCCCAATGATGTACCCTTGGCCCCCTCCTATTGCTCATCTATATGCTGCCCCTTGGTGATATAATCCAAAAGGACAGAGTTAGTTTGCTCATGTGTGCTGACAACACCCATCTCTACCTCACCAGCTCCCCTTTCAACTCCTCTATCGGTACTAAATTCTCAGATTACTTTTCCAACCTCCACTACTGAATGAACAGAAATTTCCTCTTATTAAATATTGGGAAGAATGAAGCCAACCTTTTTGGTCGCCGTTTCAAACTCCATTCCTCGTACCGATTCCATCCCACTCCCTAGCAACTGTCTCACAACGTTAGTGTCATATTTGACCCTGAGATGAGCTTCCAACCTTATATTCGTGTGGTCGTGAAGCCTGCGTAATTCCACCTCTGTAACATTGCCCGACTTCATCCTTGTCGCATCTCATCTGGTCCTGAAGCCTTCATTCATGCCATTGTTACCTCTAGATTTGACTATTCCAAAGCACTCCTGGATGGTCTCCCACATTCTACCCTCTGTAAGCTAAAGATCATCCAAAACTCTTATGCTCCCACTCTAACTCATGCTAACTCTCACTTATCCATCACTCCTGCACACACCAGCCTGTGTTGGCTCCTGGTTAAGCAATATTTTGATTTTTAAACTCTCATCCTTGTTTTCAAATCCCTTCATGGCCTTACTCCTCCCTACCTCTGTAATCTCTCAAGCCCTCCAACCCTCTGTGACACCTGCGGCCTCTTGAGTATCCTCAATTTTAATTGCTCCACCAGTGATTGCTGTGCCTTCAGCTGCCAAAGCCCTTAGCTCTGGAGTTCCCTCTCCATCTCTCCACCTCTCTTTCCTTCTTGAAGGTGCTCTTAAAACTTACCTTTTGGCCATCTAACCAAGTATCTCCTGATGTGGCGCTGTGTCATGTTTTGTTTTATGGTGCTCCGGTGAACCACCTTGGGACATTTTATTACGTAAACGGCGCAATGTCAATATAAGTTGTTGTTTTTTTACAATTCCCTTACATTATCTTTCTGGGCGGAATCGTTGCGGATTTGCATTAAGTGTGGTAGCGGGCAGGAAAAAGGATGATTTACCTGTCAGCCGCAATGGCAGCTTTTCATGTCGTACTGCCCCAATCCCACCTCATTAATTATGCATTCCCGGGAAACATGCCACTTCGATGGCGGGTGGGGTCTCACTCGCCCACCACATCATCACCTCACCGCTTCATCAGGCTGGGCAGCATATTTGAAGTGCAGCCACGCGCACACCTCTCAGTGCTTCCAGCCCAAGACTGCTGCACAGAAGACATGGCCCCCAAAATCAAGAAGACTGAAGCCCTCCGGTTTAATGCTGCATCTCTTGAGCGGCTTTTGGACGCAGTGGAGGCCAGCCGTGATGCCCTCTACCCCTGTTCTGGCCGCAGGTGGGGCAGCAACGTCACTAATCTGGCATGGGAGGCAGTGGCAGCAGTGGTCAGTGCCAACTGACAAAAAAGGACAGCCACCCAGTGCCGAAAAAGGATGAATGATCTCTTCCGTTCCACCAGGGTAAGTCACTCTTCTCATCACTCTCAGCTCACACACTCACAAACCCATCATACATCCACAGGGATTTCACTCACTGCCAGTTCAAGGGACATCACCATTCACTCTCTCACACACACCGTCATTGTCCTCATCCTGCCCATGGGACCACTCACCACCCACAACATGCCAGGCATACTTATCATCTGGCCTGGCAGGCATCCTGCTTACATTCTCTCTGCTTTTATTCATGCAGGACAGGCTGGCAAACAACAAGAGGCAAAGGTCACAGACTGTTGGAGACATGCCTGAAATCAAGGTCCTCATGGACTTTGAAAACAGAGCCATCCAGCTGGCGGATGACGATCTGGACCGTTCCTGTGCTGACGGTGAAGTCAGTGGTGCTCTAGCAAGTGAGGATCCAGCAGTGCAACATCCATCAGACAACCCTCCTGTGAGTGGTGTGCCCTGTTTCATAGGCCACTGCCATGGACTAATTATCTCTCCTTGCTTTTGCAGGCACATCTGGGAAACTGTCGAAGGAGTCAATGACCAAGGGCCTCCAATCAAGCCCCAAAGAATCATCTGAAGACACCTTCCTTGAAGTCCCATCACAGCATTCACCCACACCCTCCACCAGTGCAGAGACACACACCCCGGTGGGACCTAGCTTTAGAGTAGCCTCGGGATCACAATCTGGTGAGCACATTACGCTGTCTGATCCACAGCAGGTGCCTTGCGCTTGGAGGACTGCTGGAGGCCAGAAACCTGCTGAGTCCGAGTCAGATGAGGAGGCCCGAGACTCAATTAAGTCTCAATTGCTGGAGTCACAAAGGCAATCTCAGGAACATCAGAAAGGGATGTCCGCTGCACTCCTCAGATTGCAAGGCACAATGGAGGAGTCCATCCGCCTTCACTCTGAGGTGATAGTGCCAGCATGCCAATGCACCGGGTCAACACTGGTAGGATGGCAGCCACCATGAAGACCTTGATCCAGGACATAGGTCCTGCACTGCTGCGTGGACTGAACTCCATCACTGCGCTATAGTTGGCCTCCAGCAGTGTCAACGCTGAGGTGCAGCTCGATCTCACTCCAGCTACCCCTTCTCCTCAAGGAGTCAGCCAGGGGCCCTCAGGTACCCTTAGGAAGGAGGATCAGCAGGTGCACACCCAGGGGCCATCTACCCAGCTGGCTCCGGGAGTGTCCGGCCCATCCGACTCCCCTCTTCCTGTGACCCCAGCAGCTCCAGCTCCACAAGCCGAGGAGGGTGCCACTGGCACATAGCAGGACCCTGAAAGCAAGCCGGGGACCTCCAAAGGATGCCCGCCAAGGTCATCACAGACAACAGGGCATAGCAATCAGCAGGCTGCCTCCACCGCCACTGTGGATGTCAGGGGAACACCAAGATGTGGCGGCATGACTAGGAAGGTTAAGAAGATGTAGTTGCACAGCCTGGGCACAGGTGTTAATCACTCGTACACTATTGTAAATAAACTATGTTCACTAGCCTATGGCTCCTTGTTCTTATGAGCAGTGTTCATATCACTCAAATGTGAGCCCTTGGTTCCTGAACAAGATAAAGGCAGGTGTCTCAGTCCAGGGCCTCTTCCCTGAGCTTTTTGCACCTTTCAAAACAAAGTGACGGTCTGGCCTCACACTCGCCTTGCACATTACTGATGCCTGCACCTCGTCGGTGCTCGTTGTTGCTGCCAGAATGTCGTCAGGCATCACAGAGTTCTCTCATTCTCTCTGTGTGCTCTGAGCTCCTTTAAGGTGTTGATGGCTCCCATCGTGTCAACATCTGTGACCAGTGACACTGTTCTCCTGAAGGGGACAGGTGCTGAAGGCTGACAAAGGAGCAGGTGCATTTAATGTTTCATGGCTGTGTCTCCATGATATGACCCTGATCACAGAGTGCAAGCGAGCTGCCCTTGGCCAGACAGGAGTCAGACAGAGGCTGTTTGAAGATCTATGAAGTGTCCTCACTGCATGTCACCATCATCCTCCTGGAATCAAGTGACTATTAGGGTCTCCGCTGCGTCTCCATGACAGGAGCTCTTTCACAGAGGGTATGTGTGCTGCCGTCAGCCAGACTGGAGTCAAACGTTCACAGATGCAATGTGAGGATCTATGGTGTCTCCTCACTGCATGTCATCATTATCCTCCACAAATCTGGCAGCTACTGAGTGTGCCTGCCTTGTCTGACCAGTGTGATGGCCTCATCATCATCATCGTCACCTTTGAGAACATCCTTAATCTCATCCACATCAATGTCTTCCTCATCAGAGGAGACCTCCAGCTCCTCCATCTCCTCCTCAGCCAGCTCCTCTCCCCGTTGCAGCACCAGGTTGTAAAGGGCACAGCATGTGAAATTGATGCATGGCACCCTCTGTGGACTATATTGCAGGGCTCCACCAGACCAGTCCAGACACCTGAACCTCATTTTCAGCATCCTGGTGGTTTGCTCCACCAAGGTGCAGGTTGCAGCATGAGCCTCATTATACATTCACTCTGCTGCAGTCTGAGGCCACTGCACGGGTATCATCAGCCACGTCCTCTGCGGCAGGCCTTGTCCCCGAGGAGCCAACCCTGAAGCCCCTGTGGACCCTGGAAGACGTCAGAGATCTGTGACCAGCTGAGGATGTAGGAGTCATGGACAATCCCTGGAAACCATGCGCAGACCTGCAGGATGCATTTGTGGTGGTCACACACCAGTTGCACATTCAACGAATGGAAGCCCTTGTGTTTGACATAGTTGACTGCTTGTTGTGACAGAGATCTAAGCGCCACATGAGTGTAGTCGATGGCACACTGCACGTGTGGGAAACCCGAGATTTGGGCAAATCCAATCACTCTCGCATCTGGGATCTCCTGGTCCCAGGCAAAATGTACAAAGTTGTGTGCCCTCACGAAGATGGCATCCATGACCTCATGGATACATTTGTGTGTGGAAGTTTGCGATATCCCACAGAAGTCACTTGTGGAGCCCTGAAAGGGGCCACTGGCAGTGAATGCCCTTCATGTCCCCATAGTGTCAAATCCTGCAGCAGCTATCAGATGTGACCAACCAGTTCCCTAGATATGCGCAGTCCTCAGCGACACTGGTTCTTGGTCATCTGCAGGAATGAGTGGCAGTGTCTGTAGACCCTGGGTCTAGCTAGGCTCTGACCAGCGATGGCTCACTGTGGCTCTTCAGCAGTGTGTGTGGGAGTTCCAGCCACCCCTTCTTCCTGAGGGTGCTGCTCCTCCCTCTGCACAGCCAGGGGCCTCTGTCGCTCTCTTCTCCTTCGTCTTTGCTCTCTGTAAGTCATGAGGCATACAACTAGGTCACCAGGCTCCATGCTGCTGACGTATTCCTCCTGCAGGATGAAAGAGAGAGAGAGACACGTGGGTTAGCTGGGGTGTTCTAAGAACCTCTCTTGGTTAAGTCTGACGGCTCCTTAATGCATCCCAGAGAGTGCTGGCTACCACTTGGATGGCCAGAGTTTTGTGCTCTGCATTGTTGTCCAAAACCCCGCCCTCCTTTCTCCCACTCCACATGACCAATTGGCGGCAGCTTTGCCCATTGGGCTGCATGCTGTGCTCTCAGCTCAGGCGCAGGCATTCTCTTAATCCGGACTGTAAGGCTGCATTGTTAGCTTGAACCATGGAGGAGACTGGTCTAAACCTGAATGATAACATTGCAAGGGGCTGTGAGCGACTCCACAGTGACTGCCCCATGGCCAGCTTTAGCAAGGAGATTGTACAACGTGCCCAGTCATCCAACTGTTCTGCAATCCACTAAAATGCTCAATAGTTTGCAGTCTCTGCCCAAGGGGTGAAAAGCTCTGGAGCATTTGGCGGCACTTTCATGCCTCTGCATTGCTTGAGCGGGCGGCTAATCTAGAGGCCTGACTCCAGGCATGTCAATGTGCCTGCTTCTGAACTGTCTCAGCCGCAGAGGAATGGTCACTTTATACAAGGTTTCCTTAAAACGTGGCTGCTTCCCTCCCCGTAACCACGCACATACTTGGGCACAACCATCAGCCACAGTGCAACCCTTGCCTCCCCCCTCCCCCCTCCCTCAAATCACCTCAGCCACTGGGCAGCCTTTGCATCCCCCCACCGCACAAGTTGCCTCCACCATAGTGCAGCCCTTGCCCTCCTCACAACTCACCTCAGCCACGGGGCAGCCCTTGCCTCCAGTCCCCAACTCGCCTCAACCTTGAAGTCCAACAGGCGACCCTGGCGAGTGCTGCGCAACGTTACTGTGTGCTCACCTCCGAGTTCCCCTCGAAGTGCAGCCCACCAAGTGCACACCTTTTATAGACTGTTGTGAAACACGTCGGTGTGTAATCACGCTGACGTGCTCACGTGACCCAGCGTGGGGTGATGATTCTGGCGGGCCAGGCTTATAATGATATGCAGATGTATCACAATGAGGTTCCTGACACCTGATGGTGGGGAACACGGCCCACCATTGACGGACAAAACGGACGGTTGAAAACTGGCTTCACAACATCATACAAGCGATTTTTGGCCTTCTCGCCATATTGTCCGCTCACGCCACTGAACATGCCTGAACCCCGCCCTTTGTTCTTGTTCCCTTAATCCAATCTTTCTTTCTCTCTGTATTTCTCTTTCTGTACCTGTTTTGGCTCTAATTTGCCCTCCTTCTCCATTATTTCTCTGTTTCTTTCTCAATCCTTAAATCCCATTGATGAAGGAGATACACTATTGGTCCCACTGTTCAATAAGGTCTCAGTTCCCACGTTGCCCTCACCATACAGTTATAAGCTCACACTTCCAGCAGGCGCCAGGGCAAAAACATTTTGAACTGAAGGATGCAAGAAAAGATCTAATAGCCAACACGACTTGACGCTCCAGTCAGCAAGATCTGGCCCATCATAAAAGCAATTTCAGATTGAGTGCAGCTGCCAGTTTCTCAAGAGGTTCACAGACTAGGAGAGAGCTCGGGGCTGGTGGTGTTCAGAGCTATGAGAAAATAATTAATTACATTACAAACATTGGCTCTAATCAACCTAAAATAAACACTGGTACCTGAAAGTAGTGGCTCTATAAAAGGTTAATGGTCACCTTGACAGAAATTATGGCTTGCTTATGCAGGCAACACTCAAGCAAGTTCTGTCTCTTGCCTGGCCTGAAGCAACAAAATTCTGCCCTTAGGATATTCTTGTTTTCATTAGTGATCGCTGTCTTATCTTCTTATTAGGAATTCAATTACGAATATGGAGAAAATCTGCTCTCCCAAGTTCTCTTTTTAAGTACATCAAGTGAGAAAGAATGCTTTGCATTTAGATGGCAACATTGTTACTTGTCCCAGAAATATCTTTGAAGCACAGTGGCTGTAACGTAAGCAAATGAGCACTCATTCTGCACGTAGAGTGATCCCACAGACAGCAATGCTGTGAACATCCAGTTAACCTGCCTTGTTTTGGTGGCGTTGGCTGAGCAAGAAGTGTTGGGCTGTATTTTATCATCCCTCTGGAGACAGACTGGGAGGTGGGAGGACTCGTCAAATGGCAGCAGAAGGCGTTGCCCGACATCTTCCTGCCACCATAGGATATTCCCGGACGTGGGCTGCATCTAGGGTGACAGTACATTCCTGCCTTACGCACCTTCTCAAATTCCACTTATGGCCATCTGTTGACAGAAAGCAGGGCTGCCAGCTAAACCAATTAATTGGCCAATTAACGGCAATTTTAGCAAGACACCAAAATTTTACCTGCATCTGCACGCACCCCACTCAATGTCGCTGGTAGTGGCGGGGGCTTCATGGCCGCCCTATCTCCCACAGTGCCCCCTCCCCCAGTGACAATGGCCGCCCCTGAAGGTCCGACCCTGCCGCTGGGGGGTTTGTCCTTCTGATTGCAGGGGCCTGACTGCCTGGCCCTCGCACATTAAAAAAAAGACCCTTTTTTGAGGGCGTCCCCATGTCCTTCTTACTGCAGCCTCAGCAGTGGTTACCCCTCACGATGGCGCAGTCCAGGCTGCTGAATTGCTGGCCCTCTGATAGGTCCAGCTGCCTGGAAATGCAGGCTGCTGTCCTGAATTGGATGGCAGTCCCAGCAGCATGCGTGTTAATTGGCTGCCACCAGTAAAATCGCCAATGTGGCCCCGTTGTCTGCCTGCCTGGGTCTGGAACCGGCTTTCAGTACCCCTGATGGCACTTCCTTGATTCCTGTAAAATTCGGGCCATTGAAAGGATAGTGCTTGTGTCATCTCCCTGAAGCGTGAGGTCACAGACAAGTTCTGCTGCAATGGGCATCAGTGGGGTAGGGTACAGAAAAAACCACATACATCAAAATGCTTGGTGAATTTGCAGGCCTGCCAGACAGCATCTCGCCACTGTCATGGAACATGGCATAAGGCTTTATTCAGAGCTTGGAACCCATCATGTCCAGGAAAGTAGTGATGGTCAATTTTATGACAACATTTGTGGAATGACGGCATCTGCCATTGCAACACAAGCAGAAGCAACTCAATACCTGAGTACTGCAGTGAAAGCTCAGACTGTCATGAGATCCATGCTTGTTACCATGCAAGCCCAGCTTGGTGCCATGCAGGCTCGGACTGCTGCCAACATATGGAGACCAGCGCTCAAAGGAGCTTAGAGGTTTTCATCACAGTCTAACAACCTATCATCCAGTAGATTACTAGATTGCTGAGGTGCTGCCCTGGTGAGTGGCAGTGGCTCTATAGTGCACAAGCATGCTGTTCCTGCTTGGGATGACATTATTCATGCCTACACCCCTGCCACTCTGCCAGCTGCTGTCCAGCCCAGACTGGTGGTGCCCAAGCCAAAGTGGTGCAGTCCAAAGCTAGGCCTTCAAGGCCCAGAGCGGCTCGAAGGCATTCTGCAAGGCCATCTGCAGTTTCCCCAAGGAAGGCCACCAACCTTCCAAGGCCATCCTGTAGTGCAGTGCACAGGAGCATTAGACCAGTCAAAGGCACCAGCAAAACTAAGGCAGTGCTCAAAGATGAATAGTTAAGTATTGTATGGATCATTGGAAGTGTTGTTGAATAAAGTTGGTATGAAGTGGTTGCTTTGTCATGTCTTTTGTTTCAGAATTGTGGCCAAAAGGATGCAGTGATGGCCTGTAACAGGGGGATGGCAGGTGAGGAAGTGTTGAGCAACAGGGGTATTTATTCAGGGGAGCTGGGGTCTGATGAGATGCTCATGGACATCCCATCAGGAGCAATGAATTGCCACCTGCATCCTCCATTCTTCTTGCCCCTCCCCTCATTCCTCCTCCTGAGGCGGTCACTATCAAAGACTGAGCCATTTTGATGGCAAGGTTGTGGAGGACTCAGCAGCCAAACACAAATCAGAAGACACACTCTGGAGGATGAGTGGCCCAGGGGTACCATTGTTTCAGGATGCCAGTGATCTGTCTCACAACATTCCTAGTCGCAGAATATCTCTCATTGTAAGAGAGCTGGCTATGTGTACTGGGGTGGCAAAGGAGAGTCATTAGCCATGTATGGAGTGGATAAACTTGTCAGCAAATAGCCATGCTCTGGTTGAATGTAATGGTCGAAGATGAAAGGAGCTGCAGGGTGAGAGCATTGTACATGTTGATAGGGTAACACCAACATGATGTTCTGGGTATTGGTGCACACTAACTGCATTCTGAATGAGTGGTAAGCTTGCAGCCTCAGTACATCTTCCCATTGATATATGGCACCGGTAAGGCCAAATGCATACAGTTGATGCCTCCCTGCATGTCTGGGATTCTTGCTATTCTGATAAAGCCATTGCCCTGTCCTCCCACTCCTCTCTACCTAGAGGGAAGATAGTGAAATTCCTCTCTTGGCATACTGAGCCTCTGTGACATCCCAGATGCAGCAATGGAAGTTTAACTACCACATGTTGGCAATGTCACCTGCCCTGGCCTAGAAGGATTCAGAGCCAAAGAAATTGAGGGTAAGGATCACCTTGACAGCCATTGACAGCACCATTCTTGCACTGATCTGAGGCTCCAAGACCAGGTCAAGGAGGTGGCACAGATCTGTGACAGTGCTTTCTGAAGACCTGAGGCGAGTAAGGTTTCCTGTTGAGGGTCCTCCTTTTCCTCTCTCTGAGAACATATTGTCTTATCTGCTCCATTTCCCTGTGAAACTGCAACCCAAGGGGAGCTGAAACTATAACCCCTGACTGAGAACAGCTAGTGTACTAAGGGGTCTTTCAAAAGCATCTAATTCCTTCCATAGGGACAGCACCATTCCCTTTTGATTTACAAAACATCTGTCAGCTCCTTTGACAATACAGTAATTCCACTAACTCTGCAGCTGCAAATAGATAGGCAAAATTACATCACCTGAAAGTTGAATGGTGATGTCTTTAAATAGCATGGTGGTGGTGGTGGGTGAGTAGGGTCCCTCATGCTACTGAATGCAAGTACAGTTGTGTCTATTTACAGGCAGGCATTAACAGGATCAGCAAGGGCCAAAATGGCAGGTTGGATGCCAAATCAGTGTTAGACACTGACCGACATCATGGCTTGCTCACTCTGTATACTTGCAGCGCATGCACGGGATACCTGTGCTGCCACCCTCAACAGCATGGCCATCAGCATGAACTGTGCTGGGAGGCATCATGAGTGTACCCTCACCATTTCTTTCCTTACCAGCCACCATAATGCTCAAAACAGCAGAGCTATGTGGTTGAACTTTGCTGCCCTGCTCTTTTGTTAATCGGGCAAGTAGATTCTAATGAAAGGAGTGAGATGTAACTGCGGATGCACCATGTAGTGCAGCTCCTTGCTTAAGTGAAGACAAAACAGAGACTGCAGCTCTGTGATGCTATCAGATTTATTTAGGCCCAGCTTTATATTCCCGAATTTAGCAGAGAAATTTCTACATATCCCTTCTATCAATAGCATCCCTTCAGTAGCCAATCCATTGCTGTTGAATTTGAATGACTATAAACAGGTGTAAATATTTTCTAGTGAAGACATGAGAGATCAATTAATCTGTGAATAACACACATAGGAAGAGATATGAAGTTTCAAACTTGTAGAGCATAAAGAGTCCATCTTACTTTCCTGTATATCATGGACATTGTGCAAGGGAAACATTGTAAATCCAAACCATCCACAAGTAGAACATGTGCAGAAAATTTTAATTGTCAATGTTCATTTGGACTTGCAGCATTTTGCAAATATACAGATGTCCTGCTTCTTTCAAGTTGCATTTGCATCTTTGAAAAGTGCTCTAACCTAGAACTGTTCCTGGTTAAACTACTTCTAAAGACTAACTACAACATTGTAAATGATTCACAGCAGAATGAGCATCTTTCCATTTTCAAGGAATAAAATGGCCATTATTTTCACTGGATAAACTCAGAGGTCTTCTCACTGAGGTACTTCTTCACATTCAGCTAAAGCACATTGAGGTGCTGTGATTTATGACTTATTAGCAAGAAAAGATGAAGAAACTTCAACACTATATATCCATATCGACCTAAGTACTAAAATTAGCAAAGACAAGAACCTCAGCCCTCTGGATTCTATTCCAAGACTTGCAGCAATCCAGCAAAGGATTGCATCATTAGCACATGCAATAATGCCAGATATACCAATGAGTTTTTAGTGCGGTGATGGTGATCAGAATAAAGATTAAAGTGACTTAGCTCTTAGAGATCTTAACGATTCTTGGCTGTGAATTATAGGGCTGGGTAGGTAGGTGGAAAGTAATCAAGGGTGTGGGTGCTTTGATTATTTGTTATATGGTTATAAAAAGTGTGTGGTAGATAGAAATCTCTGTCTTATAGCGTTTCATTTCAGGATGCTTCCAGTTGGCAGAGAGCAGAGACTGTTATCTCTTTCCAGCCTGGGCAGGATTTGAAGCAAGGACTGCAGAGGTGAAAGAAACATTTTTTTAATCCTACATTCAGCATCCAGCCCACCCTTTTACCAAACTGAAAAAAAACACTCAAAACAATTACCACATGCAATCTTAATTATATTGCCACAGTAGTTGGAGTGTAACGTCCAGTTCCTGCCGAACATCTGTTTTCTAACAAGCGCCATGGCAGCTAGAAGGGAAAGATTAGCCCAAACAATACAAAACTAAGCAGCTATAAATGTAGCCAAAGATGCATGAAAGTACAAAATTTACCTCACACACATAGCCCTCAAAAAAAAGCCCATGATTAGTTTTTGTTTTGAATACGATGACCCTGCTATAAATTACACAAAGGTAATCTTGAAGGCACAGTGCAAATGTTCACATAAAATCTAAAGGACTGATCAAGCCAGCAATAAATTGAGCAAAATATTCATTCTCCATTATGTCCATACAAGGTCTGTTGAATGTGGAAGCTGACACAGGAAAAAGCTAATCCTGCATAAACCCTTTCGTGACTTTGCTGCCTGTGGGTTATCGGAGAGCTAGATTCTGCATTGCTTTTCTGTAGAAAATAGGAGAGACATTTTGTGTAAGAGGTGCAAGACTGCATAAAAACGAATCTACCACTCAAAAGGGGAATGCAAGCACCTATACATTAGTAAATGTTATGTAGTTCAGAAGAAGAATTTATATCAATTCGTTGTTCACTCTTGTTCAACTATTTAACCATTTTCACAACTGAGCACTATATATACTGCATTGACTGAAATGTAAATTCATGGACAGCTTAGGAAATGTGTTAACATAAATTCTACTTAGTATACGGGAGATACATTTGGCCTGGATTTTGTGTTCAGGCGTTTGTCGTTCATTACACTTACAGCTGCCCGTAAACTTTTGTGGGCTTTTGAACCACCTCTTACAGTTAATTGAGATCCATTTCCACATGGCACCTTCTACAGGGGATCTATGACATGTGTAAGCAGGACAACTTGCCTCTTCAACAAATCAGATTGAAGAATGCTTACTGAGACATGGAAATGGAGGAAATTGATTCAGTGGTGCCTGATTATTAGGTGCTACATGGCACCCGAGATGTACACACACATTTCTGATGTGAACTGCAATAGTTGCCATCTTTGTGTTTCCGTGCGCGTACATAATGATTGTTTGCATCATGTAAAGCAGGCAAATTATGAAGCAAATTAATGTGAAACGCTGATTTGATGCCAGTGCTGTCATTTTTGAAAGCCATACTCCAGTTTATGCCCTGCCTTAGCCTCCCACAGCTGACCACAGGTTAAACAGCATGAAGAGCTCCTCCACCAATGCTATTTAAAGGGAACATGAACTGTTTACAAGTTAGTTGCTGGATTATTTCTTATTGTGCATGTATTTGGTTGCCTAAAGTTTGAATGGTCTACAGGGAATGGTCTGGCTGGTGCTGAAGTGCTTTTTAGTTCATTTAAAAGCTTGTGCTGAAACCATTTGCAGCTAGACACAATAGCCAGGTTGACCTTCCTCTTGGAATTGAGCATGGCTTCGAGAATGAAGAGTGACCACACGTAGCAAGACAAGCTGCTTGAAAGAGGAAGGAGAAAAAGGGAGATGACTCTCAGCAGCAGGCCATATCTGGCAAGGGTCATTAGGAAGCAATTGTCTCCCTTCCACTTCAGCGACAACCAATGCTTCAGATGTCTCTGCTTCATTGAAGAGGTTGTGACTGAGATCTGACAACTACTGCAAAAATTTTTAAGAAATGAGACTCCAAACTTGTAAAATATGTTTTCAGTGTGAGACAGGTTAAATCGGATAGCAACTTTTGAATTTTTGAATTTAATTGTGCGTATACTATCCAATTTGCCTCGTAACAGCAGTGAGCACTGATTGTCTCACCAGTATTCTTAATGCAAAATCCAGTTCAATCTTCCTTTCCATAAGAATTGCATTACACCCTGCCACCTTCTTCACAGAACTTTGTACCCAAATCAGTTTTCTTTTTATCTAAGCTGTTTCTTAATTATCATTGCTAAACAGTTTTTACAGTTTCTAATTTACGTCAGAAACTTAGCAACAAAGTTTTGAAAATAGAAATCTCTTATTGCACCAAAACAAGGGTGAGTGAAGAACCTAATTCCTAACACAGGAAATTCCTTTCAAAGAGTTGACCACAGGTGACTATAAAAATGGAACTTGATATTGAAGCTGTTAATTTCTGTAGTAACATAATCATGTGCTTGTGTATTTTAACAGCACAATATATAAACACAAGACATCATTTTATCTGTTGTAATGCTCCATAAACAGTATAGCCATGTATAAAGTGCAAATTAACCAATGTATAGCTTTTAATATTGTTTTAATTAAACTACAGTTTAATTTAGCAAAACTAAAAATAAAACTTTGCAAATTTTGCTGCTTAGGCAGATGCAGATCTAAGATAATAGCCCAAAGCCAGATTCCTAAACAACAGAACCCTACCATGAATCTAGCTCCTTTTACCATGAATCACATCTGTAAGCCAGACACAAAGACTTGTAAACTCAAAACTTCATTCCACATAATGATGATTTAGCAACTTAAACCCATGCAACTTTTCAAAAATTCCTGGTTCTTCTAATTCTCAAACTAGTTGGTGAGTATCCTGTGACCAGCACTATACCCTTATAGGCATTAAATTCTTAAAAGCAACATTTGGGATTATATTGGCACTTAATGAGCTCATAATAAATTCCTCTGCATTTTTATAATATGAGTGTTAATCCATTAAGAGCAGCCAGAGGAATTCAGTTTAAGTATATTTAGCATTCCAATGGGAACAGCATAGTTGAGGAAATGCACTATTGGCTTTAGTGACTGCATAAGTTTCTAGTTCTTAATGTTCTTTTTCAATAATGTCCAGATTTCTTCCCTCCCTTCATAAAAGTGCTAACTCTTGCTGGAGCACATTTCCACAGAAGCCAAACATCCTGGGGAACCTTACCCAAGTGCCTTTTGTCCTTGTGTGAGATGAATGGTGAGCAGTTATTTCTAACTCCAAAACAGGTGGCTTTTGGTCCAGTGGAATGTTAAAATTTTAAAGATCTCGGTCTCAACCTTAAAGTTCCTTCAACCCATCCACTCCTGGCTTGAGCAGAGACAAGGAAGGGGACAGGCAACCAATCCATGTCCAGGACACCGGTTGGCCATTTGAGTATTAAAGTGAAGCTACGTGCCACCTAGTTAACCTGAATTTTCAGTCTAATCCTAGCTGGCAGGGTTTCCCTGGCCTAGAGGTAAATAGTAGGTAAAGGAAAATGAGGAGTGCTGTGTGGAAAAGATAAGTATCTTTACAACACAATGTGAGGATGAGGCGAAGAAAGAATGCTTCTTCCTGATCCACCAAGCTTATCTTCTACCCCCTGTGTAATCAGCCCCACCCATGATCAGAAACCCTCATTGCACCCCATCTGAAGACTGTGCCACCACAATCGGAGACCCCCAAACCCTGCCAGATCTAGGATTGAACCCCCATCACGTAATTGATCCATCCCACTGAGGATCTGCCTCTTTCAATCCTCTCTTGGGATCAGGGAAAGGAAACCCCTCTCCATTGGATGTCTCAAGTAATTGGTAATCATCCCTCACCTTGCTACCCCACAAGATCTAGATACGCACCACAACCACCACTCACCACCCCCACCACCATCAAGGTGCTCCCTTGAACACAGAAGCAGGTTCCCTCCCTACTTATGGGGCTGCAGCTTCCTCTGGAGTGTTACCTATTTGACTGGGAGCCGCGTCTGTCCAATAGGCTACCTTCCAGGCAGGGAAACTGTTTGAAAAGAACGAAAAACACTGTGGAGTCAAAAATCCACAGGGAATCAAACTCCCTCTCTCCACCTTGCTCACAGAATCTGTTCCAGCCAATAGTTGGGCCAGTGTCAGAATGCTATTTGTCACAGCCACTCAAGGTACAGTTCCTGCCCAGAGTCCAAAGGAATGTATTAAGTAGCATGGAGCACTGGTTGGCAATCCAAACCAGGAACCATGGTTGATTTTTCACCTCTCCTTCCATACCTTGGATACCGAAAGCAATTGTACCATGGCGCTTACTGACCTAACCAAAACCACCATTTATTTTATTCTTTCCTGGGATGTGATGTTGCAGCAAGGCCAGCATTGCCCTTTGAGAAGGTGGTAGTGAGCAGTCTTCTTGAACCGCAGCAGTCCATTTGGTGTAGGTACACCCATAGTGACTGAGGGAGTTCAAGGACTTTGACCCAGCCATTGTGAAGGAATGACAGTATCGTTCCAAGTCAGGATGGTATGTGGCTTGCAGGTGGTGGTGTTCCCATTTGTCTGCTGCCTTTGTCCTTCTATGTGGTAGAGGTTGCGAGTTTGATGCACTTCATCTTGTATATGGTACACATTGCTGCCAAGGAGCTCCGGTGATGAAGGGAATGAATTTTTAAAGTGGTGGATGGAGTACCAGACAAGAAGCCAGCTTTGTCCTGGATGGTGTTGAGTTTCTTGAGCATTGTTGGAGCTACACCCATCCAGGCAAGTGGAGAGTATTCCATCACACTCCTGACTTCTGTCTTATAGATGGTGGACAGACTTTGGGGATTCAGGAGTTGAGTTACTTGCTGCAGAATTCTCAGCCTCTTACTTGCTCTTGTAAGCACAGTATTTATGTAACTGATACAGTTAAGTTTCTGGTCAATGTTACTGCCCAGGATGTTGATGGGGTATTCAGCGATGGTTGAGATGGTTAGATTCTCTCTTGTTGGGGTTGGTCATTCCCTGGCACGTGTATGGCAAAAATGTTACTTGCCACTTATGACCCCAAGGCTGAATGTTGTCAGGTCTTGCTGCACATGGACACGGACTGCTTTGGTATCTGGGGAGTCACGAATGGTACTGAATCACGTGCAATCATCAGCAAACATCCCTACTTTTCACCTTGTGGAGGAGGGAAGGTCATTGATGAAGCAGCTGAAGACAGTTGGGCCTAGGCATTACCCTGAGGAATTCCTGCAGTGATGTTATGGGCATAAGATGATTGATAACCAACACCCACAAGCATCTTCCTTTATACTAAGTATGACTCCAACCAGTGGAGAGTTTCCCCCTGTTTCCCATTGAGTCCAGTTTTGCTAGGGCAAAATTTGGAGGTAGTGCCATAGTGGTAATGTAACTGACTTAGTACCCAGAGGCTGCAATTAATGTTCTGGGAATATGAGTTCAAATCCCACTACCACAGCAGTTGGTGGAGTTTAAATTCAATTAATTAATAAATCTGGAATTAAATAAAGCTAGGCTCAGCAATGGTGACCACGAAACCAACCAGAATGTTGTAAAAACCCATCTGGTTCACGAACGTCTTTTAACAAAGGAAATCTGCTGTTCTCACCTGGTCTGACCTACATGTGACGTGACACTGATCTGGTTGACTGTTAACTGCCCCCTGAGATGGGCTGGTAAGCCATTCAGTTGTACAACCTAATTCAGTACAAGTTACGAATTGAAACCAGGCCTTTCTGATTTGTATGTTTAGTTGTATCATTGGATTGGCGGTAAAGGCACCACCCATTGGACATCAGAAGTGTCCTTTCTAAATATTCTTGTGCGAGAACAAGAAGAATGTTCCAGAATGCTCTCTGTCCTGGTCAGTGAACTTACTAAATCACTTCTAAGCTTATTATATTCAAACAACATCCATTAAGTATATTTCTAGGATATAAAGAGAAAATACTGGAAATACTCAACAGGTCAGGCAGCACCTGTGGAGAGAAACAGTGTTAATGTTTCAGATTGATGACCTTTCATCAGAAATGGAAAAAGTTAGAGATGTAGCTTTGAGGAAGGGAAATGAAAGAGGCAGGGAAAGAACAAACAGGAAGATGTGTAATAGAGTGCAAGGGAGGAGAAATTAAACGACAAAATGGATGATGGTGTAAGACAAAAGGAAATGATAATGGAACAAAAAAGAAACAAAAGATGGGTCGGGAGGAGGCATAAATGAGAATAACAGAATCCTCATCAACAGCTGAAGTCCGGAAAGATAGAGGTCGAAGTAATGACCTGAAATTGTTGAACTCAATGTTGAGTTCAGCTGTAAAGTGCCGAATCAAAAGTTGAGGTGCTGTTCCTCAAGCTTACATTGAACTTCATTGGAAAAATGTAGGAGCCTGAAGACAGAAAGTTCAGAGTGGCAGCAAGGCAGAGTTTTTTTTAAATTCTTTCACAGGATGTGAGCATTACTGCCAATCCCTAATTGCCCTTGAGAAGTTGGTGGTAAGCCGCCTTCTTGAATCACTCAGTCCATGTGTTGTAGGTGCATCCACGGTGCTGTTAGGAAGGAAGTTCAAGGATTTGGACCCAGCGACACTGAAGGAACAGCAATATAGTTCCAAGTCAGGATGGTGGGTGGCTTGGAGGGGAACTTGCAAGTGCTGCCCTTGTCCTTCGAGGTGGTAAAGTTCACGGATTTGGAAGGTTCTGTCGAAGGAGCCTTGTTGAGTTGCTGCAATGCATCTTGGAGATGGTACACACTGCTTCCACTGGTGGAGGGAATGAATGGTTAAGGTGGTGGACACCCAGGCAGGTGGAGAGTATTCCATCATACTCCTGATTTGTGCTTTGTAGATGGTACACAGATTTTGGGGAGTCAAGAGATGAGTTACTTGCTGCTGAATTCCCAGCCTCTGGCCTGCTCTTGCAGTATTCAGGTGGCTGGTCCAGTTCAGTTTCTGGTCAATGGTAACCCCCAGGATGTTGCTAGTGGGGAATTCAGTGATGGTAATGCCATTGAATGTCAAGATGTTTGGATTCTCTCTTGTTGGAGATGATAATTTCCTGGCACTTGTCTGGCACAAATGTCACTTGCCATTTATCAACCCAAGCCTGAATGTTGCTCAAGTCTTGCTGTAAATGGGCACAGACTGCTTCAGTACCTGCGGATTAAAATTACAGAAGTTTGGGGTTATGCTTGCAAACTGTGCTCTGTAAAGCTGTCACCCAATCTATGTTTAGTCTCCCCAATATAAAAGATTCTACGCTATGAGTAACAAATCCCCTTCCTCCAAGTATCATACCCTAAGATGGCATTAGCGACCATTGACTTCCATTGGATTAACCCATGATTATTCTTGGTAAAGAACTGCAATGGTTTGACATTGCCTTCTGCACTATGGCTGACCTGGAAACTCTCTCAATCTTTATCACCTGCCATCATGGAAGGGTTTACAGACTGATAATTAACCTGTTCAGCCACATTATGCACACACCTTCCATGTCCATCAACTCCTGAAGTGTGACTTAACTGGACCTTCTGGCCCAGAGGTAGGGATGTTACCATTGCGCCACAAGACCAGAGTAGGAAATACAGTGCACTAAATTGAAAGTAGCACAAGTAAATTGCTATTTTAATTCAAAGGAGTATTTGGGGCCCTAGACAGTGGAAAGAAAGGGGGTAAAAGGGCAGGTGCTGCATTTCCTGAACTTACATGGAAAGGTGTTTGGGAAGGGGAGGGGTTGTTGGGGGTGGTTGAGGAGTGGATCAGGATTTCCTTTGGGATGCTGAAAGGGGAAGGGAGGTGAACATGTGTTTGGTGGTGGCATCATGCTGGAGTTGGAAGAAATCGTGGTAGACGATCCACTATATATGGAGGCTGGAATGTGAGGACAAGGGGAACCTGAGTATGGTTCTGGGAGGGAGCAGAAGGGATGTGAGCAGAATTGTGGAAAATGGAATAGACATAGTGAAGAGCCCTGTCCAGCCATGATGGAGGAAAATCTTTGTTGAAGCAAAAAGAAAAACCTATCAGAAGGGCTGATATGGAAGTTGACATTGTCAGAACAGACGTGACTGGGACGGAGCAACTGAGAGAATGGAGTAAACCTCTGACAGGAAGTGGGTTGGGAGGAAGTGTAGTCAGGACAGATATTCCTAGAACTGAATCATGTCCATAATCTGCACTTAACTTTTAATGATATGAAATTAAAAAAAACAAACTTAGCTCAGCCTAACCATAATATTTAAAATGAGGACACTTCCAATCATGATTGCCAAATGAACAAGGACAATGGTCAACATGTTTGTCTTCAGCAAACAAATAGCTTCACTTTTTAATTTCCAGGACAAAATTAAAGGACAGACTCCCAGATTAGATACAGGGTTGGTTACATGTAGAGAAAACTCCTTGGCGCGATTTTTCACTGGGTCTCTTCCAATGCTCTGCTATAACTTCACATTTATGTAATTTTTCCAGGGTTTACACAGCTTTTCCCCTGAGGTGAAGTTATGGTAGGTGAGCAAGAAGATCCTCACAGAAACTCACCCCATTTGTTTTCTATCACAACTGTACCTAAATCTAATCTCTGAAAAAAAGTGCCACTTTGTCAATCTAATAGTTCCTTTTGTTACACTACCCATGTTCTCCTTTTTATTGCACATCTGGAAACTTTGGGCAGAATTGTTCCAGATTTTCTCTAAGTGCAGTAGCGATCAGGAAAAAGGACGTTTTACCTGCCAGCCACAATTGCGGCTTTTCATACCATACCATCCATTTCCCGCCTCATTCATTATGCAGCCACAGGTAACATGCCTTCTTGCTGGCGGGCGGCCTGTGAATCGCTCGCCATTTCCTTACGCCAGGTGCCAGGTCTAAACTGCAGTCACGTACACAGTTCTCAATACTTGCAGACCGGAACTGCTCCAGTGAAGACATGGCCCTGAATGCCAGGAAGGGTTCAGTTACCTGTCACTGGAATGCCTTTCAGAGGCCCACATGTCTTCCACCCTTGCTCTGGCTGTAGGAGGTCCAGCAATCTCACCACTCCAGCTTGGGAGGCGGTGGCAGTGGTGCTCAATGCTAAGGCTGCAGAAAATGGATGAATGATCTCACCTGTGCTGCCAAGATAAAGCAACCACCTCATCACTCTAAATTTTCACACTCACAAAGCCATCACACATTTACTGGCATCTCTCTCACTGCCAGGTCAAGGGGCATCACCACTCATTTTCTCACACACACCCTCACATCTCCACCTGGCCTCATCTCCACTGGAGACTGCCTCCTCAGCCCGTGCCATCTTGAGGCCACTTGCAAAGATGAACATGTGCCCCCCCTAACATACACTGGGATACCCCACTTCCCCAAACAAGCCGTACCGTTGCAGCCATTGAAAAGCCACCCCTGCCTTACGGCTGGTCTGGTAGGGTGGAGACCTGTCCTTGATTCCCCCCTAAAGGTGATGTGGTGCTGCCTGCGAAGCGGGGTGCTGGTGACCGCGAGTGCTGTCTGAAGCAAGGTAGGCAAACAAACCTCGAAGTCCCAAGCGAAGTGCAGCTCGCCAGTTGCATGCCGCTTATGTACAGTTGTGACGTGGTTGTGCCCAGATGATCCAGTGTGGCAGGGATTATAATGATGTGCAGTTGCATGAAAATGAAGTTCTCGACGTCTGGCAGTGGGAAATGTAGCCCGCCATTGGCAGGCGGAGTGGATGATTGCAAACTGCTTTCAAGACAGTGTGAAACCAATTTTTGGCCTTCGCACCATACTGTCTGCTCACGCCCGCCATGATGCCCAATGCCAACAAGCAAGGAAAATTCCGCCCTTTATGCTCTCAATTACTTGAAGGAAACAAACTTGCATTTATATAGCAGCTTTCACATCCTGAGAACATTTTAAAGCAATTGATAGCTAACAAATTATTTAGAAATGCTATTATTGTTATATAGGCACATGATGCAACCACCTGATGTGCAGCAAGATCAGACAAACATCCAGTTAATATGATCTTGTTCTTGATCATGTATTATGAGAAATAAATATTAGCCAGGACTCAGGGAGAATACAGGGCTAAGTTTTCCTGTTTAATGTAATGAGACAGGGCAGATTGTTCTCCTGTTCTAGGATCTATCCAATTTTCTTTTACGTTGATGTTTACAAAGAACTATTCACTCAAAACTCTTTGAGAAGAGATTTTCATTGCTTCAGTCTGTTTGTATTCTGATCCAAGTGAAAGACCATAGACATAATACTGTGGCACTCATTTCCCAAGTTTGTTTTGAATATATTTTCAAAGTGGAATCTCATTTTATGGTGCCATGATTGAGTGCATTGAAATTCTGCAAGGGGAAATAACTGAATCAACCTCTCGTAAAAGAGTTTTAATTATGTTCCCTTCCAAATACCCTCACCCCTCCTGTTGCAAAGCCTCCCCACAGTGTACCTAGCTATAAGAAGATATATGTGAATGGCACAGGTAAATCTCCTTCTAGTATCTCTTTGTTTGTTGTTGTTAATTAGAGACTCCCATTTTGTCACAGCCGAGACTGGGAACTCAGTTTCTTTAGAGTCGTGTGCGTGATACAGATAGGGCAGAATTTTAGTCCTTGGACCCATTCACAGTGGGGGACACTGGCAGGAGCCAAGAGCCTAAAAGATAGTGCAATGAGTTTTGCCATGACTTTTTAACTAACTCATGGCATTAGCATCGTGCTTCTAGATTTAAAGAAAGAAAGAATTTACATTTATATATAGTGCCTTTCATGACCTTAGTGCATCCCAAAAAGCTTTATCGCCAATGACGCATTCTTGAAGTCACTGCTGTAAATTGGGAATGTACTGGTTTTCCCGCTCAAATGTTCCCATTAATGTTATTTGCACAGGTAATGCAAATGTTCAAAGTTATGAGAGGTTTTTGTAGAGTAAGTAAGGAGAAATGGTTTCTACTGATTGGTAATCAGAAGGCACAGATTTAAGACAATTGGCAAAATAACGGAGGGGAGATAAGGAGATTTTTGTTTTATGCAGTTGTCATGATGTGCAATGTACCACCTGAAAGTGTGGTGGAAGCAGAATTAATAGTAACTTTCAAAAGTGAAGTGGATATAGACTCGAAAAGGGACAAAGGCAATTCCAGATTTCACCTCACCTGTGATGAGTTCATCTTGTATTTCTTGTCTGCCCAAGGAAAGAATACATGGAAAAACATAATCAGCACAACAGTGGGAAGTAAAATGAACCTTAGACTGGACATGAGTGGTTCAGTTGACAGTCTTCTAACAAGTGGTGACTGCCAGTGAAAGAGAAGGCCCATCCACAATGTCCAGCTACTGTTGGTAGACAGAGGTAGCTGTGTGTGACTTTTGTTGTGGAGAGATCAGGCCAAAGGCAAAAGTCAGAAGTGTGGTATGGTAGTAATGCAGCTTTCCAGCAGAGTTCCATGTATCTTGTGTCACTCTGTGGCTATAAGGATGGGTGGCTATCTGCTTGGTCAAAGACCTAGATTTTAAGGAGTGTTTGAAAGGAGTAGAGGGAACTAGAGGGTCAGCGAGATTTAGGTAGGGAATGCAGCTTTGGTCCTAGAAAGCTGAAGATACAGCCACCAATGGGGCGGTGTAGGGAATGATGGATGTAAAGGAATGCTACATTGCATCCTGTTCTTTACAGGGGACCCTGCTTGTTATTTTCATTAAGCATATTGCTTGATTATTTCATGATGTCCTTGGGTTTTACTACTGCAGTTATGCACAACTGCTTAAAACTGCAACTCAACTGCCATCTGTGGGTGTTAGTCAAGAGAAAGGTATTTGGGTTCTGTCTAAACAGTACCTATGGATATCCCACTGCTGGCCCCCACTTTATCAGTTGGCCCCAGAGGGAGAAAGGCAGGATGAGAAGAGACATAGTGCAAGCTGACCTAAGTCAAAATGATTAT
The DNA here is from genome assembly GCF_964194155.1 of Cetorhinus maximus. Classification (NCBI taxonomy): domain Eukaryota; kingdom Metazoa; phylum Chordata; class Chondrichthyes; order Lamniformes; family Cetorhinidae; genus Cetorhinus; species Cetorhinus maximus. The sequence continues at coordinate 25,234,347 of NC_135879.1, read as the reverse complement.
AATCTGATACACTATACAGAACACTGTCCATTAAAGAGCTATTACCATAGAACAGGTGGTGAAGATGGGGACCTGCCTCAAGCAATGACAGAAGGGGGCCCAACCATCAGCCACCTTATGTGGGTCTGGCAACGTGCCCTGTGTTTGCTGCATGATTGATATATTTTTCTTTATCACAGTTCATGGGCCGGAGTGCAATCTCATGGAATGGTATAAAAAGAGAGTGCAGTGCTAAAACATGAGAAAATTTGTACATTTGGTAAGCATTTTCTCTCTGTGATACTCCACCAAGCTTACAATGCAGCATTGTTCAGGTCTATTATAAGACAGCTTTATAAAATTAAGCAAAATATATTAAAGGAAACAGTATTAGGAGAATTAATGAAATGTCACAGCTTTTGTTATTTTTGTAAGTATGAAGGAGTAAGTTAATTGTTCTGTGATGAGGTGAAATCTGTTATATTGACTTTGTGTTAATAGTGTTTAATCTTTACTTTTAATAAACTTGATTTGTAATTTATACAGTCTGGTAGAATGTTTATTCTTCTGTTTTCCAAGGCCTGGGAGAACAGGAGAGAACTTGTTGAACTTTCAATAAGCTAATCAAACTGACTAGGGTTTTTATTTCAATTCTGGACCATACTACATAACCTGATATTGTAAAGATGAAGTCATGCTTCAATTCATAGGCAGTAAGGGCTCACTTTCAGAAGTGGGCTTTGACTGGGCCATAATGAAATATCTAGTGAAACCCTAAAAATAGAGCACCTTCACCCACAGCTTTGTCCAATAATCTTCTCACTACCCTCCTAAACTTCATCTTATTCAGAATTGTTCCATATTATATCTGGTACTAAGCTCCACTCATTAATTACCCCTGTTCTGACCGACCTCCACTAGGCTCCTTGTCCAACACCCCCATTTACATTTAAAAATACTGCAGCTTCCTCCAGCCCCATGTCCCAGCTTGAACCCTCTGCTCATTTGTGCATTGCCTTTAATTCCCATTGCCTTCTCCTATTTCTCCCCCCTTTCAAAAGCTCCTCAAAAAATGAGTGTTTTAGCTATACATTTCCTCATCCTCAAATTCTTGTTCAATATCAGATTCCACACATGAAGTGCATTGGAATTTTATATTATAGTAAAGGCACTGTCTATATGTGAATTTAATTCCATTCTCTTGAGCTACCCATAATTGTGAAGTACTATATATCAGAAGGTGCATCATCTCCATAGCATATATTTAAGTTAGAACTGTAATATAAAACCTCAGTTTCAGCATAATTATAAAGCTGAGAAGTTATATGGTGTCATCCACAGTTGACATACAAACTCTGCAAATAGACAAGGAGAATTTGTTTTGCTTGGAAAAGTGTTTATTTAAGGTATCAGTTCCGAAGGAGGGATCAGTTTGCCTTTTTGTACCTGGTGATAAAATTCAATATTTCCAGGTCCCTTGTATTGTGGGACAGATGCAAGGTAGAGCTTCCTCTTTTCAGCCTCCAGCTGCACCAGCGTGACATTGCAATTTTACACACCAACCATCCGAGCCTCCTGTCTGAATGTGACTGCCAACTTAGTGCCAATTACTGCTGCATTGTCACCATTCTGCTAATAGACAGCTTGGTGCCACCCAAATGCTTTATAGTCAGAGAAATAGGAGCTCTCACCCCATCAGCCCAGGTTTAACTAAACCGCTTCTAGAAGTAAAAGAAAAATGTGTTAACCCATTGGGCCAATGATTTCCCCCAAACACACTTGCAAATATTTCCAAAGTAAACTTAAGGAAAATTCTTTAAAGTTAATAACTTTATCCTAGCTTTAACTTAGCATATTTCAACAATTGTATTCTGGACTTGTAAACAATTGGTGAATAAGCGTTTCCATCATTTCAATGACTTCTTCACCTGAGCCTGATAAACAATTTATATTCATGTTGCGAAATGTGAACCAATACATTTTGGCAGTAAGAACAGGGAAATGATGTACACCTATTATAAGCAGTATAAATGGGGTGGGGGAGCAGAAGGATCTTGATCTGTAGTTATATGTCATTAAATAGATGAAAGCACAAGTAGTTAAATATCTAAAAACAAACACACTCAAACTGAACATTTGGTTTTGTATGTAGAATACAGAAGTTGAACTTATACAAAACTTTAGTTGGACCATAATTGGGGCATTTTGTACAGGTTTGATATCCCAATATAGAAAGGAGGCAAATGAATGGAATTGGTGTCATATTGATTCACTGGGATGTTACTATAGATTACAGCTAAGAAAAGATTGGAGAAGTTAAGGCTTTTTTCACTGGAGCTGAGAAGGATAAGGATGACCTGATTGGAAAACGTAGGCCTTAAGTGGAATGTTATTGTTATCTCTGGGTTCTAAATCTGATAAAATAGCATTCTTAGGTACACTGTTATGGCTATCTCTTGCAGTGATGTTGAAACTATTTAATCTTTGTGGATACAGCACTATAGTCAGATATTAGCAGTTGGCCAGAAGTGGAGAGTTGATTTTGAGGAATTTCTCTTCTTTTATCTTCAGCATATATCTGGCCAGTGACCAGGCAGAGTGCATTATCTACTCATTATGGAACCAGTCAATTTTCATCCCATTGATTTCAATCAGAATAAATATCTAAAGAGTTTTATAATGGAAGGTGGATCCACTTCACCAGTTTATTAGTCAGGTGTTGAAATTGAACATGAGACCTCTTGAATGGTTGATTTTCCACAGTTTTGAAATATATTATTTGTATTTGTGTTTGTGTCTGTGTGTGCGTGTGTGTGTGTGTGTGTGTATATATGTGTGTGTGTGTGTATGCATGTGAAGGGGTGCATCTGCACCTGTCCTCCACTTTAGTGGGTTGTGTTTAGGAGAAATCCCTTCAGTTTTGCTTGTATCTGTATTCAGGTATCCACTATGGGGAGGCTCAGAACATGATTACTCAGCCTGCCTCAGTTCTGCACTTGAATACCTGCTGGGCTCTAGGCAGCACATTTTCCCAGTACAGGTGGGTCTTCAAGCATGACTCAAAAATGTGAACCTGAGATTTTGCAGCCCCATTTGCTGGGGGACTGTTGTATGTACTCTAATGTTGATTTAAGTTTTCCCACTTTTAAACTCTTGCAAGTAGAAATTATACTTTGCCCCATAAATGAATTTGTACTAATTATTGGATAAAGCTTGGTTAAAGTCCTTTCATAGACTTTTGCTGCAATTGTGATTTCTGAACAGGCGAGAATAACTATTGCATACCCTAAGCAAATTAACTTTATGGAACGTGAGGAGGATTTCTAGGCCAGTAAATGACTAGGTCATTTAGACTCGGCAGGCCTGGTGGATGTGTGGTTAGTGGAAGGGATCATGTAATACAACACTGCTCCATATGATATCTGGAACTGAATTACCAGCAATTGGAAAGATTGTTATCTTACTGTCAGGACTTTTTTTTTACCATGGGGAATTAATTGTTTCTTTTATTATTACTTGTAATCCAGGCAATGAGTTGTAAACTGATTTCTTTTCTCAAAAAAGATTGGTACAGTTTGGAGTATGGAAGTCAGAGATTGAAAGTTAATTGAGTGGAATCTTCTGGATCAAAAGCCCAGTGTAACAGAAAAAACACCAGACATGGGATGCAACATTGGAAAAAGGTGGTGACCGAGAACAAGAAGGGAAGACATACGCACAATGAATATTCAATGATAAAGGACAAAGCTAAAGAGAAACAGGGAATTGCATAAAGATAGGCCTTCACTTTCTAGATGTTCTCACCCAGAAAAACTATACCCTTTAGCCATCACATGATCAGCCTTGATGAAAGCAAAATACTGCGGATGCTGGAAATCTGAAATAAAAACAAAAGATGCTGGAAAAACTCAGCAGGTCTGGATTGCTCTGAAGAGGAGTCATACGGACTTGAAACGTTAAGTCTGTTTCTCTCTCCACAGATGCTGCCAGACCTCCTGAGTTTTTCCAGCAGTTTTTTTGTTTAAACACGATCTGCCTTGATACTTTTGATATTTTTAATGAATTGAACAATAAGGAAACCCATGGAGACACACTAATTTGTAATAGTTGTATCAATTGATCAACTGGTTGTGACAACAACTTCAAGTGGCAAGCAAAAGTAGAATACAAAACAAGCTGGCTCCCATGCAAGATGTATGTTTTTGGTTGTACATAGTGATAAAGTGCATGTTTGCTTGTAAAAATCCTCGTGTCACAGCAGCATATGACCATTAGTTTAAAACAATAGGGATGCATTAGTCATCGTTCTTTCTATTCTCACTCCTTTCTTGTTGCAGCATCTTTGCCCCGATAACCTTCAGTGACAGAAGAGGGAGAACTTGACTCATTTGAATGGAGCAAGTAGTGATTAATATTTCCCATTGAGTTACCTTTCATTTGCACCGTTTATTTCAAAGTTGTTTTGCGCACTTAGCTATCAGATCCCAGAATGTCCTAATGACACTCCATAACCCATAGCTAGGGAGCAGGATCATGTCATCCACAGTTTAGTTTTTGGCTTTGGGAATTCTGAGTTCAGTTCATCCATAATTAGCTCAGGGCTTCTTGGGTACCTCCTAGAGGCTGGTTCATTATTAGCCTGCCTTCAGTTTTTTTTCTATAAAGTTCATTGAGCATACATCATGACATATGGTAGTCTTGGGATAGTTCTCATGGCCCTGAAGTTACTAAGGCCTGAAGTTTATTGCCTTAACCTTTTAGCTGTGATAGTCACATCTCTTGCTTAGCTTCTGATAGTCAAACCAATCCCCAGATTGCCAATATATTGTTTTTGTACTTCAATGATTAATTGTTCATTTGAACAAAAGCTGTGTTGGGGGTTTTGTACATAATTTCTAATATGTTGAATTATAATATATGCAGGAAAATAAACTGGCAGAGAGTCTTTTAATATATATATTTTCCAGAGAAATGCCCAAAGGATTTTAAAAACTTCTAACTCAGGCTATACATGTAACAGTTAGATGTGAGCAGAGCAGATAACCTAGACACAGCCATTGAACTTGAAAAAGTAATTCAGTGTGTGAAACACTTTAAGATGGCTATGTGAGGGGAGTATTGAACAAATATAAGTATCACTGGTACTTGTAATTATAATGTGCACAGAACCATGAACTCTGATCTGTGCTTTAGTTCAGAACATAACATTCCTCTTTCTCTCTTGCTTAGATTAAATCGTTTTTTTTCCATCACAATGAAACGAGTTTGGTCTGTAGATAAAAATAGTTTACATTGGGAATTGGGAAGATTGTGTTTATAACAGGAAGTGGCGCTTGAGAATATAGGCTTATGTGAAAGGTCTCAAATTCGAAACCATGGATTTGCCAGTATCCTAAATGAAAACCTAATGTTTCTGACTGCAGGCTTGGCTTCCTGTCATAGAGCGATCATTTGCAGATGGTTCGCATGGGGACAGTTAAAAGAACAGAAACGAACCTCTCCGAAACACCCCCCCCCCCCCCCCCTCCAAATCATTGTGGGCTCAGACCAGGCATAACTCTGCTAAGCTAAACAAAGAGGAGGAAGTCAGATATGTCATGCTGTTCTGCTACATTCAGCAGAAAGTGCTCTAAGCTTCTGGGACCAACTTCAGGCCTTATAAATATTGGAGAAAGGGGGAGGGGGGTGGAATGTGAGCGGCCAGAATTGCTATTGCATTTTTGGTAATGTCACAGCTCTGGGAGGGGACGGGAGCTGGCGATTGATGGGGTTGGCTCGTTTCTTAGCGCCTATGGAAATTAATCGCACGTTGCTTTATGCTTGTGTTGATTCAGTTATGCTCACAGTGAATCTGCCTGCCGCAACAACTCGGCTGCTCTATCATCGAGTACGAGGAGAGCTCACGGGGGGAAAAAAAAATACTAAATACCAGTCTCCTTATAAAACTTGGTGTACATTGAAGCGCTGCTTCAGAAAGAACTATGGCCACCTCAGTTGCTTCAAAGTAGAAAAGATGGGGTCAAATGTTACTTGCTGAAGTTGTCCTTAAAGCATCTTTTTTTTGTTTCAATAAAATAAATTTGAAACTCAAAAGAGAGCCAGACTATCTTGTTCATCGCTGATAAAATGGAGGTGGGCGGCTTGGTTCTATTTTGCTGGTGGACACAAGCCATGTAAACAGATGTGACCGCAGAGAAAGGCAGCAGCTGAATACTTGCATTGTTCAGCAAATGACTCCAAAGAGTTTGCGCGGAGTTCAGTCAAGCTGCCGGTAGCGAGCTGGAAGAATGAGTTTGTAATAGGGCCCACAAAGCCAGACAGTGCTCGGGCTCAAGAACGTTTCCAACTGAAAACACTCTATTTCATGTTATCCCCTGGAGATTTCTTGAATTCAATAGGCTTTTACAGAGGTATGCTGCTCAGTCTCGTGCAGTTACAGATGTTTCGTGTTCAGACCGAATGAAAAATCTGGAGAGACAAGGCAAATTGCAATAGCTTTGCTGTTTCTGGATATAATCTATAAAGCCCCGAGCGCGCGCGCCCGCGCGCCCGCGCGCGCGCACACGCGCAAACACACAGGGGCAAAAGATTCAAAATGTGACACTTTGATTTTCGTTCATGGAAAAAAAAATTAGCCAGACATAACGCCGCAGAAAAGTATAATCGCGCCTGATTCGATGCAAATAAGGATAACGCGTTGCTGTTAAAAGTCTGGCGAGCCTGCTTTTTGGGGGAATTTAAACGCGCTGGATATGACAACCTAATTTGTATTTGACACGAAGAGTTTAGTGTCCGGCCCTGATGTAACTAATGGGATTTCGGCAGGGAAGCAAAGGAGAGGGATGAACAGTGGAGAGAATCTCAGGCGCTTTACTCAAAAAGTGATGTCGTGTCCATCAACCTCCCCTTTAGTCCCCTCTGACAGGATTGGAGGCGCTTTTCTTTACATGAATGTGTCCCATGCATTCATGGACCTCTTTTAGGCTGATGCCTCCTTTGTTGAGAGTTGAAACCCCGTGGCATGTCCCAGCCCTCGCTCAGCTGCCATATGGCGTGGATGAAGCAGAGAGCTCACAGTGGAAATAAAATCAAACAGCCAGTAACAGATTACATTGATTTATTTTACCCTTAAGTAAAGCTGCTAGGAACACGAGGGCAAAGACTTTCCACTGGTCAAACGCATCTGCTGCAACTAAACGACAGATTCAAATGGTTCCCTTTCCTTTTTATTGAAATGGTTCACAAACGGACTAAACTGTAATTGTCTGACAAGGTATCCGCCTCCATTTCTTAAAAAGCCGCTCCACTTTTCCAAATGCACACCGCCTCAGGCCCCCCGCGCTCCCCGGGTCTGCTGCAAATACCGCAGCTTCCTTCCTTAAAACTTTCTTTCTATTTTTGCGAGCATGGGAATGGAATCTGTTCAGGACGCTGACATGCCTCCCTGCTGCTGCGTGAGAGTTTGGCCAGCTTTCTGATAGTTTGTTAAATGATGCTGAACCCGTCCTGCTAATGGTGGCTGTCAAATTCCAGCAGAGGCGGCCAGAAAATGCTTCGCAGTGGTCTTACTGGGGGTCTCAGGCTGAGCAGGCTGCTTGTCCTGCTGTTGCTGCTGCTGCAAGCTCTCTGCTCTCTTTGTCCTCCCTGCATTCGGGTCAGGAGATCAATCAGGCCTTGACAAAACCTCGAAAGACACCCCAATAAATTGCAAAGTGTGGCGATGCAGTGTGCTGATGAACATACTGCTGAGATTAACATCAGCGTAAGACAGTCATATTCTCAATTTTACCTATGAACTGTCCATTGGAAAAGTTGAAGGCGAACTATGTTACAAGGGCTAACTCTAGACAGCTGAATTACAATCTATGCCGCTTACTTTATTTTAACGTCCTATCTACTTGGACGCCCTGCCTATTATTAAGGGCCGCGGGCTGAAAAGAGCACAGCCAAGACAATAGAGCAAATGGACCTCTGTGCTCTGCTCATTCTGAAACGGAGGGACGCTCAGCGATGTTGCAACACTGCAAAGTGTAATAAAAAGTTTAAAATCAAAAATACGGATTGAAGCTACACACGTTTGCCTGGCCTAACTTTCCAATGTCTCGGGTTGAGGGAAAAAAAAGTCAACTGACTTCTTATAAGGTAGACAAAGGGAAGTGGGGGAGAAAACCACTGTTTAATCAGATAACACACACACACACAGATGCTACACAAAAGTAGAGCTTCTATTCCGTTTGCCAAATCCAGAATGATGAAAAAAAATGCGCTCTTTCAAACTACCGAGCTTAACAGAAATACAATGCCATTTAAAATCAGGAGTCTCGTGATAAACGCGGGGACCGTGTCTGCAGCTTGGTATAAAAAGACATGACAAAGAATAAAGATTAACATAAGAAGCATAGAAACAAACTAGCAAAATGGTGAGGTGGTTAGTAAGATAAACAGAGCTAGAAGTCTCTAGCGGACAGTTTGAATATTATGAATGATCTTTTATGTCAACACTGCAACAATTATATTACGGTTAAGTCTTTCAGTGTTGGCATGTACAGTTGGCATGCGTTTATGTAATTGTGCGGCGTATTTTCTATTCCATATTGTTCCGACTGCTTTTAGTGCAATGCAACAGTTTGTTTAAAATGCAAAAGTTTGGGTAACTATAAGATACTACCGACTAAGTGTGTAGGAATATTTAATGCCATGTGCAGCTTTACTCACTGCAACATTACATGATTAGCAATATTGTATTACTGCTGGCTCTGGCCGAGGTTTTAATACAGTAACAGATGTTTGCGCGTGTACTAAGCAGATCTTCCTTTTGGGGGACGATTTCGCATTATAGGACTTGGGACCACTTTCTGTTGTCACCAATGTCTCGGCTCATTGTGGAAAATTGCAAGCAAGTGATGCGCAGTGTTTTTTTTTGACTGTAGCACTGAATTAGAAAGGAGAGAGAATGCTTTAATAACTTTTTTTTTAGAACTGAAAGGTCAGAGTGTCATATGGATGAAAGGGAATATTGCCTGGACAAATGTTCATCAGCAGCAAGCCTGGCTGAAGACTGAACGCCTGAAGATTGATCGATCCTCCTTTGTCTTCACACTGAGCTCTTTCTGGTATCTAGCACCTGTTGGTGGGGGCAAGGATGATAAATTAAAGTTATATAAAATGCACCAAACATCGACGCGGCCGAAACCCGTAAAAAAAATATTCCAATCAAACGCCATCGCCCTTACTTCCAGTGTGATCAAACTTAATCAGCTCAATAAGTTGTGCAATAACTTCAGTGCCTTTAGACTAGTTGGCAGTTTACACTGGCAAGCCAGGAATATAGAGTTGGGCAGATGCCACGGCTGTACATGAGCTCATTTCAAAGCACGGTTCGCCTCGTCTCGTTTGCATTTGACAATAAAAGCACGGGCGTTTCTTGTGCGTTGGTAAAGAGCCACCTGTAATTTAAAGCTATAATGAAGACTGCAGTGGCTGGTGCCCCATTTATTGCCTCATCAGAATCATTTGCTCAATTAAAGGTGTCTGTAAGGATAAATTGAAACGCGAAAGGGAACATGGAAAGTAAGGGTTTTTTTTTCCAATTGTCAATTTGATAAACAATCTATCTCACCCAAAGACATTTTAACCTCTTTCCCGAATTAGTAGCACAATATGCAAAACTCGGAAACAACAAATGGTTGCTTTCAATAGAAAGCGGCCCCGTCACATTTAATGAAATACAACAGTGCTAATGAATAGTCTAATGAAGCTCGAAATCACCAAATGGAAGACTTGGGATAAAGTAATCTTGCCTCGGGAATGGTTTTGTGACAAATTTAATGGAAAAGCCATCTACCGCTTGGGTATAATATACTGCTGAGATGTTAATTCCAGAGTAACATTTTTGGATTGGCCTATCGGCATCACTTCCACACGACCACAATGTTGCTCACTGTACTGCAATACCATGTTTGTGGATGTCTGCCGCTCCTTCCCGCATCAGTGCAATCGTGCCGGATTCAATAATTTTTGCATCGCAACTTCTAAACTTGATACATCTACTCAAAAAGTTTTTTTAAAATAAAAAATAAAATAAAAGACTGTGTATTTTTGATGCACGTGCCAAGTTGTGTATTTTTTGTGTAGGTAACGGGGTCAATGGGAGTAGGTTGAGATGAATAATCAGCATTGTTGCGTGGAGAAAGGCAACAAAGGCCGTGTGCCTTTCACTGCTGGCTAGTGGGAGCTGCAGGGGTTAATTGTATGAATGCTAATGGCACAGGCTCAGCGGCAGATGCTCGCGTGCCTTCACAAAAATCCTTCTTCAAATTCCTACGACAACAACAAAAAAAAAATGACTGATGTGGTGGCACCCCGGCGATCGAGATGCCAGAATCCTAGCTACATGCCACCTGCCAGATCCATTGTCATTCGATTGACAATGACACCGCTGTTTATTATAGATCAGGACACATTTACAGCACTGCCATTGCCGTTTACTTAGAGACGTCTGACAATTAGCTATCCAACAAGTGAATTTATCACTTTGCAATGCTCGTTAAAGAGAGAAAGGTTTAAATGGAACGTCCAACAGCAAAATAGTAACTCCTTGCAGTAAATTGTTGGTGTCTGCATTAACAAATTCACCCCCGGGAAGATAAAACACAAATGCAACAATACAGGCAATGTTTGACAATATCAATTACAGTGTTAAAAAATAAAAGTTATTCAGAAACAAATCAGCTGCAAGTTAAAATAAAAAGCAACCAATTCAAAATACCCCTTTCACTACACAGTATGAACGGAATTCTAACTTTTCGGTAAGTTTGTGGCTGTGCAGTGTAACGCCTGAAGGCCTTATATTGGTGGTATCTGAGTCGAGCCTACCGCTACCATTAGAGTTTGTGCATCTTGAGGCACGTTTCCCAGTTTGTGTACGCATCTGTACAATAGAGTTTTGTTGTGCACCGTTCAGACTATAAGTGCCACCATGCAATGACTAACTTTATTAAAGTCTGTCTGTGCACTTGGTAATCTGATTTCCAAATTTTGTGTTCAGGCACAATGCAGTAAGTAGCCCCTATCCAACCTAATTAAACCTGGCAGAGTTTTTAGCTGCATTGTACTTGGGGGTGGGGGGCGGGTAGGTGATTATGATCTATAGCCATGTCAAACTTCATTATGGCTTCATCTGCACTTGGTGCTTTAGATGCCAGAGTTTACTTGCTAACTCCACAATGTGGTCTTAAATCCGTATCTAACTTTGTTTGCTTGACGGCGGTGCAACACCAAGGAGATTCTTTGTGTTATTGCCTAGAACTTACGACAAAATGTCTTTCATTTAGTACTTCAGTATTAAGGAATCAGTTTTCACAAAATCAGATGATCCTTTTAGCATTTTGATAAAATACATTTACTGGTTACCATAAACACACAAGCAATAAAAAACTATTATCGATAATATTATAAATGAAAATATCACAGGACACGTACCAATTATTTAATTTTTTCTTATATTAGCACATTTTCATATTTTATTGTGCTGTTTTGAATTATGCAAAATGAATTGTTCGTTCTACCACGATTGCAATGAGTACATTATAGAATTAAACATAAAATAAACAAAACAATTTGGGAATGCACCAACAATTTGGGTCACTGAAAAGATGCAATTCCTCGTCAGAATAATTGTTAAGCCAACAATTTGAAATGAAATGGAGAAGACATTCATAACCCAGTGCAATGGTAAGGGAAGATGCACACGTTTTTCTAAGAAGTGATGTGATACACGACAAATAATGCAGCAGAGGAGGGCAGAGTGGAAACGCTTGTGAGTGGAAAGGATGTTTTCCTGATGAAAGTGCAGAAAGTGAGTTTCATTGCTGAAATTAGCCAGGACAAAGAAAATGCCCCGATACCCTAAAAGTGTTAACTCAAGGGTATGATTTCACAAGCACTAGTAGCTAGCTGGCAATTCAGATGGGAACTTGAAGCAAATATAAGATAAGAAGCTCAGCTCAGGGTCAAACAATATGCCAATGTTGTGACTAGTCTGCTCTGAGTGGCATAATTTAACCACTAAGCCATCGGAGAGCTGAGAATCTAGCTGAGAATTCAAATGTAAAAGTGGCCTAACATCTATATTTCATCAATCAAACCCCTGAAACTCAAGCATAAGAAAGCAGCTAAACACATATTTCACAAAATCTATATTGTTAAAAACATTGTGAATGTGTATCTATGTGCTGTAGTTTAGAATGAATATACACATGCACATGCATGGTGTTGTAGGGTCACTTTGGCCAAACATTGCAGAACAAAAAAAACACTCTCTCTTCAATAACTCATAGTTTAGTATCTCAACCAATTCCAGAAACTGTTGTCCCATCAAATAATCACGTATGAAATAGGAGCAGAAATAGGCCATTCAGCCCCTCAAGCCTGCTCCGCCATTCAATAAGATCATGGCCGATCTGTATGTGTTTCGAATTCCACATTTCCCATCTACCACCTTTGATTCCCTTGCCTAACAAGAATCTATCTACCTCCACCTTAAAAATATTCAATGACCCCGCCTCTACAGTCTTCTGAGGCAGAGAGTTCCAAAGTCGCACAATCCTCTGAGAGAAAAAGTTTCTGTTCATCTCTGTCCTAAAAGGGCGACCCCTATTTTTAAATCAGTGCCCCCTAATTCTGGACACACCCACAAGAAGAAACAACCTTTCCACAACCACCTCGTTAAGGCTGTTCAGAGTCTTATATACTTCAATCAAGTCACCCCTTACTCTTCTAAACTCCAGTGGAAACAAGTCCAGTCGGTCCAACCCTTCCTCATAAGATAACCCGCTCGTTCCAGGAACCAATCTAGTAAACCTCCTTTGAACCACCTCCAATGCATTTACATCCTTCCTTAAATAAGGAGACCAAAACTGCACCAGTATTCAAGGTGTGGTCTCACCAATGCCCTGTATAACTGAAGCATAACATCCTTGTTTTTATGTTCAATTGCTCTCATATCTCCAAAAGCAGAAACAAATCCAATTCAAGAACAATTTCAATGAATCATGAGCTAAAATTATCAATCATATTGTAGCAAACAACATTCTCTGGTAATACAGATACCATGACAATTTCTCATGAATGGCAGAGTTATTGTAACAATGAAACTTAAATCATTAAAAAAAAACAAATGTTTTGGGGGGGGTGGGGGGGAAGTCTCAGTTACCCAAACCATCTTCCAATCATTCTAATGTTCTCAGTCATGACTCAACATACATGGCCTAAGTGTCATGAACATCAAAACCTTTAGTGTACTATCCAAGTATCTCATGACCTGCCTGACTTGGCAGCTGAACTTGAATTTGAACAGTGTGTTCATCAAAAGGTAGTACTAGTCCAGATATTTTTCCTCACATAGGGTTGGAATGCCTAGAAGTAAAACAATGAAATAAACTCAGGGGTTTACTGCCGAAAAAAATCAAGTTGAGAATGCATCATCGCGAAAGCTGGATTTGAAGTCTGTGGTTGTAGAAAACAAACAGGACAGGATAGCACCGAGCTAGAAAATACAAGTGCATATCAAATGAAGTCATAATGCAGCTGTGCAGTGAAGAGAAAGAATAATTAACTAAACAAAAACATAGAGGGGACCAGGCATCAGCTCGCAAGGGAGAAGATTTCAAAGCAGAAGGAGTAAGTTGCAAAATTGCAACAATTTCATTTATGATCACAATATACTACACATCAACCGACACTAACAACAGGGAATGCTAAGAGACTGATCTATGTAAATACATGAAAAACAACATATGTAATTGTATGTTATTGAAAATTTTGAAAAAATTTCCACTTTCGCTCCTTCATTTATCCAATTGTTTCCCCCTGCCATGATTCCACAGCTGCAAGTAAGGGAAATGAACATCATGCTCCCAAACCACTCTGGAATTGATTGGTAGAATAGGCACAATATTGGCTGTAGGTGTGTCTCTCTTTGATTTTCCACTCATTTAGTTCCAGTTTTTCAAACTCCATGGTTGAGATCAAAAATCTAGTGTTTTGGGAGTAGATGTGATACCATGTTGCATCAAAGATAGTTTGCATTTATTTAGCATCTTTAAAATAAGAAAATGTCACAACATTTGGAGAGCGAGAAGAATGGGGTGACAAGTTGAAAGATTTAGGGAAGAAATAACAGAGCTTGGGGCCCAGGCAACTGAAGGTACAGTTGCTAATGATTGCTGAAAAAATGCACAAAAGGCCACAGTAAGAGGAATGGAGACTATGAGGTAGGGTTGTAGGGCTTGAAGAGGTTACAGAGATAGCAAGGAGTAAAGCCATTTAAGAATTTAAACATAAGGATGAGAATTGTAAATTTGTGGCATTGTGGGATCAGCTGCTAATGTAGGTAAGTGATGAAGAAAATGAGAAGTGAGTGGCACCAAGGCAGCATATGGAACCAGGGTTTTGGATGAACAAAAGATTACAAATGTTGCTGACTGAGAGAGCAGTCAGGAGATGACAAAAGCATTAATGCGAGTCTTAGAAGCAAATGAGCCAATTATGGATGAAGGCAGATGCTAAAGAAGTAGATGGCCATTATGTTGGAGAAAAAAGTGGTCAAAGGCTCAACCAAGGCCCAAGAACACTAAATTTGTGAACAATGTTGTTGAGCCTGGGCTATTGGCCAGGGAGGGGTTGAAGTGAATGACAAGTGTATGGATAAAAACAAAAAGCTAAAAGCTACTGCGGATACTGGAAATCCAAAACAAAAACAGAATTACCTGGAAAAACTCAGCAGGTCTGGCAGCATCGGCGGAGCAGAAATCAGTTAACGTTTCGAGCCTTCATGGCCCTTCGGTAGAACTGAAGCATAATATTTCTCCCTTCTTCTAACTATGCTTCAGTTCTGCCGAAGGGCCATGAAGGCTCGAAACGTTAACTGATTTCTGCTCCGCCGATGCTGCCAGACCTGCTGAGTTTTTCCAGGTAATTCTGTTTTTGACAAGTGTATGGAGTCTGTCTTGGAGATCATGCCTTTATCTTTCTAATATTTAGTTGGAGGAAACTACAGTTTATCCAGCACCAGATGTGAGATAATTATTCTGACTGCATGGAGGCAGCAGAGGTGTCAAGAAAAGTAGTGGAGAGCAAGAGCTGGATGTAATTGGTGTAAATTTGGACACTGACCACATTGCTTTGATGATTTTAACAAGGGGAAACATCTAGATAAGGAAGGAGGGGCCTGGGATGGATCATTGAGATACTCTAGAGGTTTTGGTTTGAGGTAGAAAGTGAAGCTATTATTAAAGATACCCTGGCTATGATTGGATAGATAGGAGTGAAATCAATCAAGGACAATCTGACAGACTTGGACAATGAAGAAGACTACTGGAGGAGGATTGTTTGATTGACTGTGCCAAAGATTATTGAGTATTCACTAAAGATGAAATGACATAATGCAACATGGTCACAGTCATTAAATAGCATTGTATGTTCTTGCTTTAACACAGTGTACTTCTTTATTAGAAATTAATACTTCTGGCAATTCAATCTACCATTTGTGCCATTGCTGTAGCAATCTTAACATTATATGGTGTTGTAAAGTAAGTGGAATTTCCAAAAATGCAGCCCATGTGGTTTCTCATAGAGTCATAGCATCATAGAATTATATAGCACAGAAACAGGCCCTTTGGCCCATCGTGTCTGTGATGGCCATCAAGCACCTATATAATCCTATTTTCCAGCAATTGGCCTGTAGCCCTGCATGCTATGGCATTTCAAGTGCTCATCTAAATGCTTCTTAAATGTTGTGAGAGTTCCAGCCTCTACCACCCCCTCAGGCAGTGTGTTCCAGATTCCAACCACCCTCTGGGTGAAAATATTTTTCTTCAAATCCCCTCTAAACCTCCTGCCCTTACATTAAATCTATGCCCTCTGGTTATTAACACCTCCGCCAAGAGGAAAAGTTTCTTCCTATCTACCCTATCTATGCCCCTCATAATTTTGTATACCTCCATCAGGTCTTTCCTCAGCCTTCTCTGCTCCAAGGAAAACAACCCTAGCCTATCCAGTCTCTCTTCATAGAATGCAAGCAGTCACAAATGACTCGAAGAATAACTTATATATTATGCTACTTTAGAGAACTTCGTCGTTGGTATATCAATGTCAGAACGATCAATCGTTTAAGCAGCTGAACTATCAATATTTTAAGTTTCTTTTTTTCTTTCTTGACAGTTGTGGCGCTATTTAATGAGAAAATTAAGGTTCAAATGCCGAAAATAAGCCATGTTAAATTGAAGTATGAGTACTTCAGAATAAAAGGGAGAGGGGAAGAAAATAAACACTGAGCATAAGCAGAAAAGGAATTAGAGCAGGTAGCTAAAGGAAAGGCTGAAAAGAGTGACATTGAGCATAATTTCCAGTAAAACGGACAGCGAAGTTAATGAAGCTCGCCATTACTTATGTGCAGATGATACAGCAACTTCAGTTGAGGGCAGATACGAGGTTAAAAAGCTGCTGTCTGAGATGTGCTGCTCCGCTGTAAGCTTAACGAAAAGTGGCAGCTCACTGGTTGCCTCACCGATTAAATGAATTGAATGGCGTGAAGTTGCGGTACAGTGCTTGCACGCTAAATACGAACTTAAATTCCAAATAAAGGTTAAAACTTAAACGTGCAAGGGCAAGTCTAACTAATGGCAGGCATGTTAGATTCACTCCTACAGTAAATTATGGATCTTTATGTGGCTTTTGAAGTTAGAGAGACATGTGAGAAAGATCGCTAGAGAAATTTCCAGGGCGCAGGTTGAAAGCTCCATCACTGATAAAATTTAAGGAGGGGATGAATGCAAAGTAAACCAGAGTCAGAAGAGCAGAAGATATTTTTTGTAAAAGGTAACAGTCTTGTGTACATATTTACAAAATTACTTTTACTTAAATATTCCAAGTGTTCAATACCTCTTATAATGGGCATTATATTAACATTATATATAAAAACTGCTTGAAGCACACATCATTCTAGAGGGTACTTCAAGCCTCCTAAGAGCAGAATATAAAATGCTCATGAATATGAAGATTTACTTTGTTCACAATTTGCAGCAAAATCATAAGTTCAAATATAATGAGTGCATTTATGATTTTGCTGCAAGTAGTAAAGATAATTTTTTGCTTTATGTTCATACTACTGCCTTTCTTTCAACTGTATCAAAACTTCAACATCTTGCTCCAAATCCATCAGGAAGACAGTAAACCAGACATGGAGGGGTGCCAGGTGGGGGAGGGAGGATTTCATCTGTTAGCTATAAAACATAAAAGGTAGCCATTTAAAAGCAGCCAACCTTGTCTGTGACTACTTAATTGAGAACTTCTTGAAAGTTGCACATCAAAGTCAGTAAACGAAAACAGCCATCTTTGTAATCATACTTCAATGATATTCTTATCCACACATTCTATCTTAGCAAACAGTCATCATCCAGCAATAACTTAGGTAATAGTATCAGAACAATGTAAATAGACTATTGCTGAGCTATTGAGGAATTTCCACATTACTCTTTCATTATCTAATCGAGGCAGTATTGACGCTATTGAGCTGTCCGCAGCATCAAGACCCTATAATTGCAATGAAGTCCAAATTTGTTTTTTTCATAAACAGCAGTTACTCAAAGTTCTATTGTATGCTGTTTAAGAAAGTTGTAAACAGCTGTAATACTTTTTAAAAATCAACAAAAAGTATTCACTGAAGGGCATCCTGGGTATCGAATTGCCACACAAGCTCTTTATTTCTATTAAACCAGACTTTTGACCACATGGTTTTCTTCATATTTCCATAGTTAGTCAATGACTATTTTTTTCAACATTGTGGCTATTCATCCCTTAACCACAGCGGTGGCCCCACTGCCTTGGTTATCACCTCCGGCTTCCAAAACTGAAAAGAATTGAAATCCATTCCTCCAGAAAGATTTCAGAAAGTGTGGATAGCCTTGTTGATTTTCTTAATGTTCTATTTGAGTGGAATTCTAGGATTCTGAATTTTTAGATCTGGATTTTTAGAACAAATTATCCATAAATTTCACCAGTGTCAGCTGAGAACGAAGAACCAGGCATTTTGACTTTTTCAAAAAATGTTTCCACCATTGTAAAGTTGTTGCTGCTCTTTATATGATAATTTCTTCACAGAGATAACCTCAGCAGGGGTACCTATGATTTTTAAGTTTTGGCCTGCATTTTAGTCATGTAAGTATTATATACATATTTTTGTTCTACCAATGACCAAGTTACAGCAGTTGAAGTTAATATTTCTGGTTTGTATGTAAGAAAATAATTCGCATTTAAATAGGGGCATCCCAAAATGCTTTATGGTCAATTGGGTACTTTTATGGTTTATTTTCTGTTGCAGTGTAGGAAACATTAAAATATACTGTGTATATATTTGTTAAGATACTGTAATGTTGCAAAAGCTTTTTTTAAATACTTATATACCCACTAATCTGAAATCCATGACCAAGAACTAGGAAGGTGGTGAATTCAATTTGACCAAAAGAGAAAAAGGTGCCATTTGGTTGTGCATCAATGAAGCCAAAATATTTCAAACTTTTCCCAAATCAGTAGTCATCATCAGCGAAAGCAAACATGTTCACTGGGAAAGTTCAATGTGATGGGATAATTACAGTGGATCAAGGGAAAAATGGATCTCTTCTGTTTTACATTGCAAAGTCTGAAACTATACAATATCTGATACCAGCTCCAAAGAACATTCATGATCAATTGCATAGTACTACTAAAGAAGTGCTACTGAAGACACTTCCTGCACAACTGCATCCTCATTTGGTCACTGCAGTTCCAAATAACACACATGGTACAGTAAAGGCAAAAGTAAAAGAGAACCTTGCAATGCTGAGCAGAGAATTTGGGCCTGCTTTGCCTCCTCCTCAGACACTGTGTGTTTCTCTTTCTGGTACTTCAAGTGCTTTTTTATTATGGAGGTTGAAGCTTGCCTGTTCCTGTTGTTCAGTTTGACAATGCAAATGCATCTGTCACTTCTACAGTCTCTGGCACTGCTACAATATCTGAGTCAGATGCAACAAAATCAGCAGCATCAGAATTAAATTTGTATTGTGGTAATGAGATAAAATCTGCTACAAATTTAGCAGGGACCTAGTCTCCGAGAAATAGGCCGAGAAAGAAAGTCACCCTACATGTCTACTGAGAGCATCTGCAGTGCCATACTTGCTGCTACCAATCCAACACCCAGTGTTGCCAGTCCAAGGCTGTGAATGTTGCAAAAAAAAACTATTTCATTTTCCTCAGGCCAAAGCAGGAGATATCCATTGCCAAGAAAATAAACCAACAAAGCAACACCTGTCATCTGGCAACATTTAACAGTTCATCTGGATAGAGAACTGAATCAATTTGCATTATTTAAACGGTTATTATTAGCAGGAATAAACAAAGGGAGCACAAGAGCAGTGTTAATCACACATCTGAAACAATTTCATGCAGAAACAGTTATTTTGGTTACTTGGAAAGTGAATATTTTAGACACAACCATTGCTGATTCACAAGCAATACCAGAGACAGGAGAGGAGCTTTAAAAAAAAGCCTTAGCATTCCTTAACAGAATCTGATCTGTCATCTCAAAATTCTGTTTCTGATACATTGCTTACTTTTGACTATTGACTGAACCCCCACCGCTCACAAAAGCAAAGAAAATAACCCCAATTCAGCAGTACTTGGAGCACAGAAATATTTCTCCAAAAAAACCATCTGGTTATTGGAAAGGAAATATTTAGTTTAGTGGGGAAGGGAGTGAAGTCTGGTAAGCATATATATAGAAGTCTAGGACACAAACAAGTTAGCCCACAAGAAAGTGTAGTTTTATAACTAGGACCTAAGTTCAAATTTAACCCAAACACATGGGATAAAGGTATCTTTTCTTTGGTAGTTTATATGAGATGCATTTAAGCAGCTAAGCTCAACTCAATTTCTAATGGGATGAGGCCAAAGTCATGGAACTGAATGTACTTTAGCACAGAAACAACATTAACTTGGCAGTTTAAATTACACAAGAAAAACCGATGTTAGAATATTAGGAGGTGCTCTTCTGAAACTGGTAGTAAGTTATATCGATTGGAGTAGCTTTGTTCTCAATCAAACTTTATCCTGGCAATATTTATTAACCAATAGTGCTAAAAAAAAATGATCAAGGGGTATAGTAGCACAGTGGTTAAGCAGCACAATGGCTGAGGAATGCATAACTGCAGAAGTGTCATGGGTGTTAACACTGCACTTCATGAAGTGCTGAAAACTCCATACATTCACAGTGGCTTTTCCTCCAGGAAGCCGTCAAGGTGCTGGACAAATGACAAGTTCACTTCTGGCAGGCAGCTGTGATGGGGCACAGAATGTTACATTGATGGAGGCACTCTGTGCTGAACATCAGATTAACCTGATTAAAGTAAGTGATAACAAGAAGCTCGGTGAGTGGGTAGGTCTGTGCAAAATAGATTGAGAAGGGAAACATCGCAAGGTTGTAAGCTGCCTCCATGTTGCTGTCAAGGATTATGGCAAAGACTCATAAGCCAAGGATATAGTTGACAATTATTTCAGGGCAAAGTAACATGTTTCATAAATAAGTACAAACATTTCCAAAACAGAGTAGTGGTGGTGTAAATGGACTAGTAATCCAGAGGCCTGAACAAATTATCTGGAGACATGAATTCAAATCCCACCATGGCAGCTGAGGAGTTTAAATTCAATTAAATAAATCTAGATTTTAAAAAGTAGTATCAGCAATAGTGACCATGAAACCTCCAGTCTGTTGTAAAAACCCATTGGATTCACTAATGCTCTTTAGGAAAGGAAATTTGCTGTCCTTATTTTATCTGGCCTATATATGACTCCAGTCCCACAGCAATGTGGTTACCCTCTGAAATAACCCAGCAAGCCACTCAGTTGTATTTAAGAAGGTGAATCACTGTCACCTTCTAAAGGGAAATTAGGAATAGGCAATAAATGTTGGCCTTGCCAGCAATGCACACATCCCATGATTAAATTAAAAATATTTGCCATTATCACATTGCTGGCTGGGATCTTGCTGAGTGCAAATTGACTGCTGCATTTCTTACATTACAACAGTAACTACACTTTTTAGGAAAGTACTTACTTGGCTGTAAAGTACTTTGGAATATCCTGAGATCATGAAATACATTATAGAAATTTATTTCTAGTCATGTGATACTTGATCTGGGAATACTTGATACTGATATAAGTGGAAAAGGGGGTCCCATTCCTCACCACTTATATTTATTATCTGACAAAAGAAAATTGGATTAAAATCTTCACTATATGTTTTTCAACCAAGGAATGAATTGGAATATTCTTGTGCCTCTTTTTAAGTGTTTGTACAATACACAAAAAAGAACAGGGAGTAAAATTAGTACACTTTTATGTCCTGATAGTTGGGCAACATTAAGTGCATTTATTTCTACCTAGTTATCTTTTGGGCAGTGAGTTGGCTGAATTCCAAAGGAGACAGCACTTGAATGGCGGTTATCATTGAATACTGGGCAATAGATTTTCATCTGATGTGTTGATTGAAGTGAGGTCTTGTGGTATCCTTACATGTGGGCCAGATGCTCCCAGTTCAAGACCCACTTCAATGCTTGATGGCCATAGACGAGGTGTTCATAACACAGCCAAAAAGGTTGATAATAGCCTGTAAATCCTTCCAATATGCCTGATGGCAGGTGGTAAGTGTGGAAGAATTTCCTGGTCAGCCATATTGCAGAAGGCAATGGCAGTACTTTGCCAAGCATAATCATGGCCTAACCCAATGGAAGTCCATAGTTGCTAATGCCCTCTTCGGGCATTGTACCTGAAGGGGGAGGAGTGTTGCTTGAAGGCAAAATGCTACTTTCACCATCCCACAGGTGATATGGTTGACCTTGAAGAAATGGAATTACTGTGTCAATCCAGCAGCTGCAAATATGGCCACCAGTAAAGTATGATGAAGGCAACATGATGAAATTAATGTGCATATTCACTCTTTGACACATGGCATTTAATTTCAATATATTAAGATAGGGAAGTAGTAGTGCAGTGATATTGTCACTAGAATTATATTTTAGAGACCCAGGGTAATACTCTGGGGACCGGGGTTCGAATCCCACCAGGGCAGCTGGTGAAATTTAAATTCAGTAAAAGTATCGAATTGAAAGTCTGATAATGAAACCATTGCTGATTGTTGTAAAAACCCATCTGGTTCACTAGTGTCCTTTAGGGAAGGAAATCTGCTGTCCTTACCTGGTCTGGCCTACATGTGACTCCAGAGCCACAGCAATGCAGTTAAGTCTTAAATGCCCTCTGAACAAGGGTGATTAGGGATGGACAATAAATGCTGGCCTAGCCAGCGATGCCCATATCCTATGGACGAATTTTAAAAAGCCTCCTGAGAACATGTGTAACAATCCTGAATATCACAGTCCATGTTTCCCCCAAAATATGTCATGTTTTCAATATTTTTACTAGAACGTTATCTAATTCAGGATCTCATTGCTTGATAAAATTCCACTCTTTATACCCAAATACCTATTGACACCAAACTCATTATGTTGAAGGCAGAGTATAGACTTGGGAATGGAGGTGCTGCCAGTCAACACATTGAAAATGAAGAAAAACATTGCTGAGCATTGAACCACTATAAAACATATAACACTGCCGATAAGAATAACTCCCTGTGGATGTTTACATTTAAGTGGGAGTTAGACTGCTAGACAAGTAAAAAGGTTGGCCGCACTCAATATTAAATATAATTGGGATTGAAGTGTCTTTGCAACAATACTAGGATACAAAGCTTCCGAGGGCCCACAATTAAAGCGATCAATTCAAACATTGCGAATTTTCACTGAATGAAGCAAATACAATCGGAATGGGCAAATTCTTTCAATAATTTGAGTTAATCTGAATCCGACAAATTTGGTCATTTCTTCCGTCCGCTTTTCTTTACTGTCACCATCTGCGCTTGTGAAATAAGAGACAGCGCTTCAGACTCCTGGTCTGTCTCAAAACGCACCCTATTTTCTTTATACATTGGGCCTCAATTGTAAAGCGGTGGTAAAGAAAAATGAATCGTGGGAGAGGAGATGCGCAAATGATTCATGATGAGGGGAATTGTCGCTTGTAGATCCCTTAGTGTTGGGGAAAAATGATTGGGCAGGGCAGGGTGAACGTTGGTAATGTTTGAACAGGTGATGGAGAAATAATGGTGGAGATAGACACACCAAATATGTAGAGGGGCAATTGATTAAGAGACAAAAGCTAGAAAAGGGTCATCATTTTGCAATGGCGGAGATGAAAGCGAATCATGGCCAACTATGAAGAAGTGCTTAATAGGTGTCCGGCGTTGCTGGCACTGGAAAAGCCCCGAAGCCGAGTTGTCAATTATGACAATTGTCACTGACCATTGACTGTTTTGTAGGCAGAGAAGAAATACATATCTGAGCTGCTCCAATTCTCGCCTCTTGCACATCCCAAATTTCGTTTGGCCACGGTGCCTTGAGCTGCGCAGACCCTAAGCTCTGGAACTCCCTCCCTAAAATCCACCTTCATCTCTACCGCCCTCCCTCTCGGACGTTCCTTAAAAGCCAAGCTTTAGCCTGTCCTGTCGCTCGGTATCCAATTAGTTTGACATAGACCCTTTGGAACGTGAGAGGCTCCCGATTGAAATGCAAGCTGGCGTCGTGAGGCATATGGTACTGAGGACTTTGGAAGTTGCTGTTTATAAATAGGGGCACCGAGGAAAGCAGCAGCATGTTGAAGAACAGGGCTGGGATAGCTGACCAGGAGTGAGGTTAACAGCATCCCACACGCGTGCCTCAATACACTCAACAATACAGAATTCGTAGAGAAGCACTAAGCCCTGATGGTTACACGTGTGACACTATGCCTTCCATTGTCACCCAAGAGCTTCCGTTGTTAAAAAAAAAGGTTCTGCGGGGCCCCTAAGATTTTTATTGATGCAACATTTAAACCTAAGTATTGTTTGCCACAGGCCAAGGATCAGTACGTGATTTTAGGGGGGTCATTACAGGCTCAATTTCCAAAGTTTACGGACTAAGCGGAAAATAAACTTTAAAACCTCCTGTCACGTGACACATGGGGGGGCAGTTTTCAAAGTTAATTTAAAAAATATATATATTTATTCTTTAAAGAAGCAGAATGTATTTATAGCGATCCGAAAACATTGCGAGGTGAGAATATGGAACTTCTAGGGTGTCGTAGTGCAGTTTTACAGAAGTCTTTTCAGGTCCATCTCTTTCGGAAAACTCTCTCTCTCTCTCCTTTTGATGATGGGGGATTGACATCATCCGAACTCCTTCAAATATCCTTAAAGCAGCAGAAAACCGCGCGATTCGGCTGTTAAATAGGTCTTGCACGTGAACTTACACAGAAATCTGATTTTCTAAGAATTATCAGAACTTCTCGAAGCAGAGCGTGAACTAATAGAATTATCCGATCACTGGAATCCCTTTGAGCGGAGGTAACGTGCCCTATTGGTGTTTATGGAGTTTTTTTTTGCTAAAGCTGAATTGATGCAATTATTGGGTCGATTGTTGGAGATTTGCGCCAGATGGCCGTGGGCTTCTAAAGCTGCAGTTGCTCGTGTTTGCTTTTTCTCCTCATATAGGATGCTAATTCGCAGATAAGTTATGAAAAGGCCGCAAAGTTGTAAAACAGTATTCATGGGGTAGAATGCCCACCGGCGTGACCTATTACTAAATACATTCATGAGGCACCCTTCTTTTATCCATGATTTTCCACACGACGCTGCCTGTATGGAGGATCAGTAATAGCTTTTAAAAGGCATTTGAGTGCAGGAGAAAGCGAGAGTCTGTGCTTCGCTCTCACGTCTGTCTGGAATCTCCTTAGTGACTTTAAACCCACCCCCTCCCTTTCCCAGCGTAACAAAAAGAGAGACCAACTCAGAAAACGAGGGACAGTGAGGTTTAGAGAACCATAGAAAGCAGAGAAAAGGGGATTATACTAAATAATAAAAAGCGCAAAACAAGCAAATGCAGATGGTTGATGAAACTTTAGTTTTTTGTTGCAATAAAGATTATTTTGTCACAATTGCAGGTGTTTATATTTCAAGCCAGATTTAATCGGTGTAGACCATGGCAGATTTTCGTGTAAGCATTTATTCTGGAGAACTCTCTGCACGTGAATTGCAAACAGACACCAAAAAAAAACACAGCCTGCAATCCGTTTATGAGTGACAGTTGCAGTTTGTTCCATTTTAATTTTAAGGTGACAGTTGGGATTTTTAGTATGAGCTTGCCTGTCTTCACAAATAAGTTTTAAAACAAGAGCCGAGTTTCGTTAGCCCTGCGCGTAAACGCTGAAGACTTTCGAGTTTTCTTTCCTCTGTTTCGAACAAGTTTACTGATTCATGAAAGAAAAACTTGAAAACAAACGTGTACAACCCTTCTGAGATGATCTGGGAAAGATTAATAATTAAGAGGAAAATGTAATAACTGGCATGTCTTCACGGAAACGTAATAAAGTTAGGAAAACACACGTTCAAGCCGGAAAATGGATCAGCGAGTGGGCTGATCTAATGCAGTTCATAAAAAAAAGGGAACCCAAATCGGTTAGTATCTACACAGCGACTTACATTGAGTGAAAATTGTGTAACTTGATGGTAAGAAGAGCAGGAAATAATTAGGTTTAGACAATCAAAACGAGTAACGTACAATGGGAATATCAGAGATAAAGCGGGAAAACGGAGGCGAAGATTTATGGTTCGGAGAAGAGAAAAGAGTAGCCAGGGGAATTAAAAAGAAAAAAAGGTAGTTCGCATTGATATTGGACCCTGGCGAGAGGGAAAGGGAGCGACTGGGACTTGTCCATGGGAACCACCCCACTTTCTGACATTGTTCGGAGCTGGCGGGCGGGAGCCAATAGGCGTGGTCGAGCCCTCCCCCTCTAAACCCACCCTCCCTCCCTCCCTCGGGCTGGGGGATGAGGTTTGTGATTGGTCGCTGAGATTTGGGAAGGCGCGACGCCATTGGCTGGCCCGCCTGGCGGCACGCGCCTTTTGGGAAAGTTTGAGCGAGTTGGAGTGAAGTTTGTGTTGAGCTGGATCCGAGTGTTGAGCCAGAGACTGAAGTGCAGCACAGTTGACCAGAGTGCGGCTGACTTTTTACAGACAGGCAGACACAGAGACAGAGAGAGAGAGAGAGAAAAATACAACAACCCCGCTTTCCTCCGCCAAATATCCTCAACGGCTGCTCAAATTTTAATCTGCAAAAGAGAGTATTTTATAGAATCGACTCTCCTGGACGGGAAAGAAGTGGCTCTCAAAGAAAGAAAGGACTGCCGGGGACGCCGCCACTTTTACATGAAGGCTGCTTTGTGTCTTTGACTGCTGTCAAAATCCAGGCGTCAGATGTGTCCCGAGTGTGAATAAGAAGGAACCGGGCCCTGCGGGATCGACACGGAGTTGACTTTTTTTTTGGGGGGGGGGGGGGGGTGAAGTGAAAACACTTGGGAGAGCGACAGAACAGGCGAGAGTTTGTCAGGAGTCTTGTTTGTGTTGGTGTTGGTGGGCGGGGTTCGCAGGAGTTTTTTTGGGGGGGGGTGTGTGCGGCCGAGCAGCGGCTCCCCGCGAAGATGGGGCAATCCCAGCGGGAGAGCGCGAGGCGCCGGGCTTTCTTCCTGTCGCTGGTGCTGGCCGGCTGGATGGGCGAGGAGGAGGCGGCGGCGGCGCCGCCGGGGGGCATCACCGTCAGGTACCGGGTGTACGAGGAGCAGCCGGTGGGCACGGTGATCGGCCGGCTGGCGGACACCCTGGCCGGCCAGCTCAACCCGTGGTCCCGGCGCTTCCGCGTGATGCAGCGGCTGAACTCGTCGCTGCTGACGGTGCGGGAGGAGGACGGCGAGGTCCGCATCGGCGAGCGGATCGACCGGGAGCGGCTGTGCCGGCCGACGGCCGCCTGCCGCATCAGCTTCGACGTGATCACCCTGCCCACCGAGCACCTGCAGCTGATCCAGGTGGAGGTGGAGGTGCTGGACCTCAACGACCACGCGCCGCGCTTCCCCCGGCCCCTCATCCCGGTCGAGATCTTCGAGAGCGCCTCGGTGGGCGCCCGCTTCCCGCTGGACAGCGCCGCGGACCCGGACGCCGGCGACAACTCCCTCCACACCTACTCGCTCACCCCCAGCGAGCACTTCGCGCTGGAGGTCCGCACCCGGACCGACGGCGCCAAGTACGCCGACCTGATCGTGGTCCGCGAGCTGGACCGGGAGCGGCAGTCCCGCTACGAGCTGCGCCTCATCGCCTCGGACCGCGGCGACCCGCCCAAGTCCGGCTCCTCGCTCCTCCGCATCAGCATCGCCGACTCCAACGACAACAGCCCGGCTTTCGAGCAAGCCTCCTACGCCATCGAGCTGCCGGAGGACACGCCCGAGGGCTCCCTCCTCCTCGACCTGAACGCCACCGACCCGGACGAGGGCAGCAACGGCAGGGTGGTCTACTCCTTCGGCGGCCACGTGGCCCCCCAGGTGCTGGAGACCTTCCGCGTCGACCCCGACACCGGCCACCTGCTGCTGCTCCGCCCGGTGGACTACGAGCTCAGCCAGACCTACGAGATCGACGCCCAAGCTCAGGACCTGGGCCCCAACTCCATCCCGGCCCACTGCAAGATCGTCGTCAAGGTGGTCGACGTGAACGACAACCCGCCGGAGGTCGCCGTCACGCTGGTGCCCCTGGGCAACCAGGTGGCCTCCGTCTCCGAGGCCGCCCCCAAGGAGACCTTCATCGCCGTGGTCCGGGTCGAGGACCGGGACTCGGGGCGGAACGGCCAGGTGGTGTGCCGGCTGCAGGGCCACGGGCACTTCAGGATCCAGCAGACCAACGAGAAGAACTACATGATCCAGACCAACGAGACTCTGGACCGGGAGAAGATCGCCCAGTACAAGCTGAAGGTGATCGCCGAGGACCTGGGCACTCCAAGTTTCACCACTGTCCAGTACCTCACCGTCCAGATTGCTGACGAGAACGACAATGCCCCCCAGTTCCAGAAGAGCAAATACGAACTGTTCGTGCCCGAGAACAACTCGCCCGGGGTCTTCATCACCGTAATGACCGCCACCGATATGGATTTTGCTGAGAACAGCCAGGTTACCTACACCATTCTGGAGTCCTACATCTCTGGCAGCTCCATCACCACTTACCTGACCATTGACCCATCCATTGGAGCCATCTACGCACTTAGGACTTTCGACCGTGAAGAGATCAACAGGATTTCATTCACTGTCCAGGCCAGGGATGGAGGGACCCCTCAACTTTCCACCAACACAACAGTTCTTTTGACCATTCTTGACCAGAATGATAACTCACCTGCCATTCTAAAGCCTGTTTTGCGGAATGGTACGGCCGAAGTACCAATCCCGACTGATGCTGGGCCCAACTACTTAGTGACTACCATAGCAGCGATCGATAAAGACTCGGGCATCAATGCCGAGTTCACTTGTAGCATCCTTGATGGCAACCAAAATGGAATTTTCATTTTGGATTCAAGAACTTGTGACATTTACACCAATGATAGCTTGGTTTGGGGTCAGGAGAAAAGTTGGGACCTCGTTGTGGCTGTGCAAGATAAAGGGACACCGAGTCTCAGCACAGTGGCTGCCTTAAAAGTTGTGCTGGCTGAACCTGGGGAAGAAATCCACCATGATGAACAAAGTAGTTTGGATGACTCCATGATCATCATCATATCACTGGGTGTGATTTGTGCAGTTTTGCTCATCATCATGGCCATGTTTGCCACAAGATGCAATCGGGAAAAAAAAGATACCAGATCTTACAACTGCCGAGTGGCAGAATCCACTTACCAGCACCACCCCAAACGACCATCCAGGCAGATTCACAAAGGGGACATCACTCTGGTGCACACAGCGGCTGGGACGTTACCCATCAGATCCCAACACAGGGCTTCTCCTTCCTCCTCCCCAACCCTCTCAGGAATAGATCGGGGTCAGATGTGCAGCAGGCAAACCAACCATAGCCGCCAGTCTCTCAACAGTTTAGTAACCTTGTCGTCCAACCATTTACCTGAGAACTTTTCACTGGAGCTCACACACACCTCTCCACCTGTTGAGGTGAGCATCTTGAATGTTGAGAGTTATTTGTGGTTCCTCCAGTTTGTGATTCCAAACAATTAAAACAGTTGTCCTCCCACTCTTGATTGACCTAAAAGACAATATATATGGGTGAAGGGGTTTGTCATATTTTCCCACTAGCCTCTACCACATTCTAGCCTGTAATTTCTTTGTGTTAAGATGCTTTACCGTAACTTTCTATATATCTTTCATATTCATTTAGTTTTCTGGAAAGTGATTTTTGCAATCAAAGTGTGGAAATATGGGTCTCCTCAGTGGTTCACTTGGTTGAAGTGTGAGCACTGGTGTGATTTCAGGCCAGCAAGAAACTTGGTTCAATCCCTGGTTTATGCTATATTAGCTCATCTAAGTGTAATCATTGGTAGGAATACGACCATTAGCTTCAGCATATCTAAGTTAGAAGGGAGTAAAATTAGCTTTTGATTGCTCTCCTGTGTGGATCCATATGTACCTGTTTAAAAACTTGGTAAGGGCTGTCGCTTATCCAATGAGATCAAATTGCCCATCATCACCCACTGTCCAGTCCAGATGAAGAATGGCTGCTTGAGTTATGTGTCAGAAGGTGACCATTGCTCACAGAAGCATAACTGAGCAAAAAGCCTTCAAGTGGCTTGGGAAGATTACAAAACAATGTTTCGACAGTTCTGAGAGCCTATGTGTTTGATAACTTGCTGCCTAGAACCTATTATGTATAAATGCCTCAGCACATGGGATGTTTCACCTCATTGACACAGCTGTTTAATTACAATTTTAAAAATTGATTTGTTGATTTATGCTATGCCATTTAAGAGACCACATTATACCACAGGAGCATCTCTGCAGCAAATATTAGTGCACAGTAATGAATATGTACCAAATTCCTTGGTGAACTATTTTACTAGTGTTATTAACCTGTTGGCTTTAAATAGGTTACAACTCCTCTAAGGGTGCACAGATTTATTGTGTAAGTGCCCACTAGTTTACTGAAAATACTGCATAAGGAATTTCAACCTCTTATTAAGTTTCAAATGAATAATTAGTAGAGGAGCACAGAGCTCAATAACCTTACATTTTTTCTTATCTAGTTCTTCACCTCCATCACCCTTCCCCCTTACAAATATTTATTTTAAAGCACCACTAACACTCACCTCCACTTCTGTGACTCAACAGTTTAGTGAAGCCAACTCTGTCCACTAATAGTATATAATTATACAGAGTGACTTTCGCTGAGCTGCAGAGATGGCATTGATGTGCAATTGACTTAAAATCTTTGCTAGCAATGCCAGGTTCAAGCACCCGCCTTTCCTTACTCTGGGATTTTAACTTTTAATGCATCCCTCAGTCCTCTTATGATTGCAACATTTAACTTGTTCCAATTTTGAAACACTCAGGAGCAAGACATTAGTTATGATAAAACAGCTTTTAATAAAATTCTATCAAATATACCTGTAATGGGAAGTAGGAAATTTTGTAATTGAAAAAAACAAGTAAATGATTGAAATTCCTGATTAGAAATCTGATGACTTAAGGTAAACGTGCCCATGGATATTGTCTGTCTTTGTGGAAACATGTAGATACGTATTGAAATAGAAGAGTTACATTTTGTAGATTTTTGGCTTGTTTGGCCGTAACTAAATGTCCAGCTTGCATATAAATTAAACAGTTGTTGATAGCTGCAGTATCTAATTAATCGTTTTACTGTTGGATTAATAATGGGAGGAGTTCCAACCTGTTAAGAGGTTAATTGAAATTCCTGTGTGGTTGAATTGTACGGTTGATTCATACATACTACTGCTCTACCCAAGGTGTGGTGCCTTACAATTCAACACTGTTTTATTGTAACTGAAATGCTTTTTAAAAAACTACAATGTTCTTATTGTTGATGTCACTTGCTTCATGTCCTTGAATGGATCAGAGAAATAAATATACAGATTATAAGGGGTGAATTTCCATTGATTCACTAGAACTTCAGAGAAGACCTAAGAAAACCCTGGAAAAATAATGTAAGCAGTGTTTATGTTGTTTTTCCAGGATTTCCACACTCCTTCCTCTGAAGTCATGGCAGACGGTTAAGAACAGCCCTTGTGGAAATACATCTCTGTGTCAGAAAAATATTGCAGAAGCTATTAGAGATTTGTTTGCTTTTTTTTTTGCCTAAGAGTAAATTTGGTTTTCTATTTCTGTTGCATCTAGCAAGTTTCTCAGCTTTTGAGTATGCTGCATCAAGGCCAGTATCAGCCAAGACCAAACTTTCGAGGAAATAAATATTCCAGAAGTTACAGGTAAGGAAAAAAAAAACCATTGCATTTAATTGCTGCCTTTTCACGTATGCACATTCGTATAATATCTATGGTTCTAATGATTTGTTATTAACTCTTTGTAGATACGCTCTTCAAGATATGGACAAATTCAGTCTGAAGGATAGTGGTAGAGGTGACAGTGAAGCCGGAGATAGTGACTACGATTTGGGTAGAGATTCTCCCATTGACAGGCTTCTAGGGGAAGGTTTCAGTGATCTCTTTGTCACCGACAGCCATCGATTTCATCCAGGTACACTAATCACATTGTTTAACATTCACAGTAAAAACAATTATTGACCTTTAAGGCTTTGCAACACTTATATCAACATTTCATGCTGATCAAAGATGGGGAACAACATTTTTTTTTAGCTTTCTGCACCTTGTGGCAACATCAGGTAATCTTAGGTCAAAACTAAATAATTAACTGCAAGATAAATCTCTTCCCTCTCGAGCTTAATTCCAACCTCCAGTGATTAATTTAGTTTTCAAATTGTGCAAATTGTTGTTGAATCCTAGTTTTTTCTGCTTTGGCCTTGAGTCCACCCAGAATTGTATGGAAATGCTCAAAGGTCATTTGACTCAAGACCCTGTAGAAGTAGAGAGATACTTCAGTTTGATTCTCTGATGTCTCCGTCTAAGCTGGAAGCTGTGGTCAACAGTAGCATAGATTGGAGAATTCTGATGTTTAGACCCATCAGTGAGCTGAACTCCCTCTGAGAGTACACCATAAACACTTCTATCTCAGTAGCCTGGTTGAAATTCTAATATATTATATTCCCTCTCTTATTTAAACTTCCTGTTTAATATACCTACAATGTTTAACCGAAAGATACATATGCAAAATGCTAAATTTATTCATAGTGTATAAGATAAATTTAGAGTTCCTGTTTTTAGCAGCAATATCAACTGCAAACAAATGAGTTGTAGAGAGTCCAATACAAATTTTGTGTGGAGTCTCAATCCCTATTGAAGCAAGCAGCCTTCTGAAAATAAAAGGATCCCATGTGGGTAATATATTCAGCAGTTTCTAAAACCTCACTGACTAATGCTTGGTATGATTTCAAGGGAAGAGACAAATGGTATTGGCTGAAATAAAGAAAGCAATAATAATTGAATATAAATTGAGTCACATAAATACTATTGATAGCACGCCTTACAACATTTTCCTGTCTAAGATGTTATGCCCTCAGTCTTGCTATTGAACATGCTGTGTTTTATAAGCTTTGCACTTTTCTAGTATTTCTACTGCGGTGCATTGACAAGTTCATCAATTTTTACAAGTGGAATAAAACACTAATTCCTGCTTCTGAGAAAAATTGGCAGTTTCCATTTTGATCTGCCCTAAAAATAGTTTTTTTTTAATTCATTCATGAGATGGGGACATCATTGATAAGGCCAACATTTATCGCCCATCTCTAATAACTTTTGAGTAGGTGGTGAGTCACCTTCTTGAATACGAATGAATGGCTTGCTAGGCCATTTCAGAGGGCAGTTAAGAGTTAACCACATTGCTGTCAGTCTGGAGTCTCATATTGGCCAGACCATGTAAAGATGGAAAATTCCATTCTCTAAAGAGTAGTAGTACACCAGATTGGTTTTTACAACAATTTGGTAGTTTTATGGTCAGCATTATCGACACTAGTTTTTTTTAATTCCAGGTTTTATTTAAAATTAATTGAATTTAAATTGTCCAGCTGTCTTAGTAGGTTTTGAATGCATGTCTGGATCATTAGTACACACCTCTGGACTACCAGTCCAGTAACATAGCCACTATGCCACTTTAGCCCAATAGTGATGGAGCTGTGGGAAAGGTGATTAGAACATCAGCTGCTGTGATACCAGTGATCACTACGATGGGCACTTTCTTGAATGATGGTTTTTAATGATTTTTGTTTTGCAGCAATGAAGTTGTGCACAGATGAATGCAAAGTACTGGGCCACTCTGATCAGTGCTGGATGCCCCCTTTGTCTTCAGGCGTTTCTGCTGATTACAGGAGCAACATGTTTATTCCTGGTGAGGATACACAACAGCTACAGGAAGATGATTGTGACTCTTCAGATTCCAATGAGAAGAAAAAAAGCTTTTTGACCTTTGGCAAAGAGTCTCAGAATGAGGAGACAGAGGACCTGGGGACTTCATCCCTCTTGTCAGAAATGAACAGTGTTTTCCAAAGATTGCTGCCTCCACAAATGGACATCTATGCAGAATGCAGTGAAGTTGGCAGTGTAAATTCTTTGGAAAATAAAAAAGGACCTTTGGGAGTGAAGCCAGTTCCCTATCCACAAGGGGTGGCAGCTTGGGCAGCAAGCACTCATTTCCAGAATCCGGTGAACAGTGTTGGTATAGCTCCTGTTAATCATATAAATCCCCCACCAATCTCTAAATGGTTGCCTGCCATGGAGGAAATCCCAGAAAATTATGAAGAAGATGAATTTGATAATGTTCTCAGCCAGCTTGCTCCCTGTAAGCGAGAGAGTAAACATGAACTCATTGATGCCAGTGAACTTGTAGCAGAAATTAACAAACTTTTACAAGATGTCCGACAGAGTTAAAATTGGTTGTGTACTTTTTTTTTTCTCTTCCTCTTTTTTGGAAACTGGAAGATCGGAGAGTCATTGCCAACGATTTGCATTTATCAAGTAAATGTGTCTATGACTTTGAATACAGTTATATTTTCACATTAAGTATACCAATTTAAGTGTAATTATGTTCGTATTTTAAAAATACATTTTGTATTCTATTTATATATTTTTCAAATAAAACTTATTTTTATATTCTACCTTTTCTTTTCATTACAAAAAGCAATTTTAAATTGCCTCGGTGTAAC
The DNA here is from genome assembly GCF_964194155.1 of Cetorhinus maximus. NCBI lineage: Eukaryota > Metazoa > Chordata > Chondrichthyes > Lamniformes > Cetorhinidae > Cetorhinus > Cetorhinus maximus. The sequence continues at coordinate 25,200,098 of NC_135879.1, read as the reverse complement.
AAAATATATTTTAACTTGATAATTAATTGATAGCAAGAGTGGAGCTACTTTGTGTCACACTTTAGCCAATACAATTCCAATATGTTCTGAAAAGAGTACTCTTTCACGACCAGTGGGACTACAGGTTATAGAGTTAATTGATACTCAAACACATTTTTTAATTTGTTATTTGTGTTCTGTCACTGTATTGTGTATAGTAGTTACTGTTTGTTTATCTCATTTGTGGTGCCCTAGGGCACTTGCCAACATGTCTTCTGTTCCTGTCAGGTGACACTGGGGCACCTCAGTATCACTCCTACTTTAAAAGGTTGCAATTGATTCATGCTGACATGGGTGACCCCAGTTTTTCACTGGCTACCCACACCACTGTAGCTGTATCTTTCTGTAGCATATTTTTTAGTTACATTAGCATGTCTGCCAAAAACAGAACCTTCTAAAACAAATATATTTTCTATGATAATGTATTGTAACTTGAAAAGGACATTCCCTGATAAATTCGTGATATGCAGTACCTGATATTTGGAACCTTGCCTGGATTTTTGTTTACCAAAAATGCTCCATATTATTCACTCTGTACTATTTAAGAGTGTCGATTTTAGATTCTTATGTGATAATACATTAAAGAGGTACTTGCTGTACAATTGATATTCACCAATATGGATGGGCACATAATTCACTCTTGATTTTATTGCTAGTTGTGAGTTATGATCAGTACTAAATTGCCATTAATGACATGTATTCTGTTTATACATTCCAAAAAATTTAAGTGGTAAAGAACAGATTTAATTTTTTAATTTAAATGGGAATTACATTGGTTATCTGATTGATTGGTTCCAGAAATGGCACCATCATACATCATACAATTAGTTTTATTTTGAGTTAATGGGGTGGATATGTATTATTGGGATTTCCATTCATTAAACCACAAGAACAACAATTTGTATTTACATAGTGCCTTTAACCAGGAAAATGTCCCAAAGTGCTACACAGAAATAATCCCAACAATTTTTTTTTTAACCAAGCCAAAGAAGGAGATATGTGAAGTGATGACTAACAGCTTGGTTCAAGAGATATGATTTAAGGAGGATCTTAAAGTACAACTGAGGTATAGAGGTTTAGGGAAGGAATCTCAAAGCTTAGATGTAGACTGTGTGCGGCGGAGTGTTTGAGCTGGAAGGCATGGGTAGGCTTCTAAATGAATACTTTGTGTCAGTGCTCACAAATGAGAGGGACGACATGGGTATGGAAATCAGGCAGAAGGACTGTGATATAATTTTTTAAATTAACGTAGAAAGGGAGGAGGTTCTAAGTGGCCTGGCAGGTTTAAAAGTAGATAAATCTCCAGGCCCGGATGAAATGTATCCCAGGCTGTTGAGTGAGGCAAAGGAGGAGATAGCAGGGGCGCTGGCAATAATTTTCAATACCTCTCTGGCCACAGGAGAGATACCAGAGGACTGGAGGTCAGCCAATGTGGTGCTGTTATTCAAGAAGGAAGGGATAAACCAGGGAACTGCAGGCCAGTCAGTCTAACCTCAGTGGTGGGGAAACTATGGGAAGCAATTCTGAGGGACAGAATTAATCTACACTTGGAGAGGCAGGGATTAATTAAGGATAGTCTGCATGGCTTTGTTAAGGGGAGGTCATGTCTGACCAATTTGATTGAATTTTTCAAAGAGGTGACCAGGATGTGTAGATGAGGGCAATGCATTTGACGTACTCTACTTGGATTTCAGCAAGGCGTTTGTTAAGGTTCTGCACGGGAGACTGATAATGAAGGTAAGAGCCCATGGGATCCAAGGCAATTTAGCAAATTGGATCCAGAATTGGTTGCGTGGCAGGAAGCAGAGGGTGATGGTCAAGGGGTGTTTTTGTGACTGGATGCCTGTGTTCAGTGGCGTTCCACAGGGATTGGTGTTGTGTCCCTTGCTGTTTGTGGTGTGTATAAGCGATTTAGACTTGAATGTAGAAGGGTTGATCAGTAAGTTCACAGATGACATGAAAATTGATGGGGTGGTAAATAGTGAGGAGGATAGCCTTAGATTACAGGAGGATATAGACAGGCTGGTCAGTGGCAAATGGAATTTAATCCGGCTAAGTGTGAGGTGATGCACTTGGGCAGGACAAACAAGGCACGGGAATACACGATGAATGGTAGGACCCTAGGAAGTATCGAGGATCAGAGGGACCTTGGTGTGCACGTCCACCGGTCCCTTAAGGTAACGGGACAGGTAGATAAGGTGGTTAAGAGGGCATATGGGATACTTACCTTTATTAGCCGAGACATAGACTATAAGAGCAGGGAGGTTATGTTGGAACTGTATAAAACGCTGGTTAGGCCACAGCTAGAGTATTACGTACAATTCTGGAATCTGCATTATAGGAAGGATGTGACTGCACTAGAGAGAGTGCAGAGGAGATTTACCAGGATGTTGCCTGGGCTGGAGAGTTTTAGTTATGAGGAGAAATTGGATAGACTGGGGTTATTTTCCCTGGAGCAGAGGAGATTGAGGGGGGACATGATTGAGGTGTATAAAATTATGAGGGGCATAGATAGGGTAGACAGGAGGGAACTTTTCACCTTGGTGGAGGGATCAATAACCAAGGGCAATAGACTTAAGGTAAGGAGCAGGAGGTTTAGAGGGGATTTGAGGAAGAATTTTTTCACCCGGAGGGTGGCAGGAATCTGGAACTCACTGCCTGAAAGGGTGGTAGAAGCAGAAACCCTCATAACATTTAAGAAGTATTTGGATGTGCACTTGCGATGCCAAGGCATACAAGGCTATGGGCCTAGTGCTGGAAAATGGGATTAGAATAGTTAGGTACTTGCTTGACCAGCGCAGACTTGATGGGCCAAAGGGCCTTTTTCTGTGCTGTAGACCTCTATGACAGCTGAAATCATGGCTGCCAAGATTAGAACAAAGGGAGTTGTGTAAGAGGCCAAAGTTAAACAAATGCAGAGTTCTGGAGGAGGTTATGGATATGAGGAGGGGTGAGGTCATGAAGGGATTTGAACATGAGGGTGGCAATTTTAAATTGTAGGTGTTGGTGGGCTGGGAGCCAATGTAGGTCAGTGCGCACAAGCATGATGGGGAAGCAGGATGTGATGTAGGTTAAGATATGGGTAGCAGAGCATTGGATGAACATATGTTTATGGAGGGTGAAAAGTGAAAGGGCAGATAGGACAGAAATAGCTGAGTCGGAAAGCATAGTTGATCATCTGAGCAGCAGGTGCTGGACAGGCGTTATTAATGTGATAGATATAGTTGGTCATTGTGCTGGATAGGATATGCTGTCATAAGCTTAGCATAGGGTCAAATATGATTCTGAGGTTGCAAACCATCCGGTTAAGTCTAAGACAGTTGTTGGAGACAAAGGTAGAAGTGGTAGTGAGGTGATGTAGTTTGTGGGACAACCAAAGATCATGATTTAAATCTTGCCAATGTTTAACTGGAAGTATATGCAGCTCATTTACGACTGCATTAGTAAGCTCGCAACACGAAGGCAGTGGAGGGATCAAGAGAGTTGGCAAAGAGGTTGAGTTAGGTGTACTCGGTGGTAGCTGATATGTCTTTAGATGATGTTGCCAAAAATACATCTTTGAAGGCCGGGGGGTTGGGGGGTGGTGGGATCTGTAAGGTGTTTGGGTGGAAAGATAAATCATTGCACAACATTCTGTAGTACAGTTGAATAGGTAAGGGTGGAACTAAGTGAGACAGTCTCACTCAGGTGGACAATGGAAGAGAAGTGTTGGAGGAGGATGGTGTAGTTGGCCATGTCAAAAGCTGCATAGGCCAAGAAGCACAAAGTGTGATTGTGCACCATGGCCACAGTCACAGACAAAGTCATTTAGGACTGCAATTTGGAGTTATTTATGGTCATTTAAGTCCCCCCAGCTTAATTGCATAAGAAGTATGCGTCTTAAATACTTGAATCGTAAAAAATTGTCACTATTGCTACAGTTTCTGAAATTAATTTGTTCAGCCTCATGGCCAATTTTCAGATGATAAAAATGAGATTTAAGAATCAAACTAAAAAAGTTGTAATCATGAAGACCTTTCTGCCACTTTGTAGTTTATAAATAAGTGGTGTGCAGTGGCATCATTTAAAATATATTTATACACTGCTGAATGTAAACAGTTTTGGCCTGTAGAATCCAATTGGAATGGTAGTGGACATATAGCTTATATTAGTTGTCAATATGGTTGTTTTTAAAAGCATGTGAATAAAGATGCAGAAAAGTAATTTTTAAAAAGGCTGTATTTGCTGCCAATGCTGTGCATGCGCAGCAGCCATCTTTACTAGGGGAAAAATACAGCAGGGCGCATGTGCAATCATCACTGGCCCTGGGATTGCAAAGATTACAGCGCTGGCAACATCAAGTTAACACTTGTAACAATCCACTTCATCCTCAGCTCATCCCAAACCTCACAGACCTGGCTGGAAAGAGCAAATGGCAAATGGGACCCAATCCTTCCACCCATCCTCACCTCCAACCCCCAATTAAAATGACCCATCACGTTGGTGCCTTTATTAAAAGATGAAAGACATTTAATTAGTTCAGAAAGATGGTCCACCTGGTTGTGTATATTTTTGTGTATGAATCATTTTGGGGATACATGGGCGATGAAATAAACTGCTGAAAGGAAGCTGTCACTGTTTATGAGGGTGGATTTATGTCTCCTGCAAATTACATCTTTGGATTCTGTGCATGCGCAGACAGATATCAGCAGCCATCTTGCACAGCCATTTTGCTTTGGCAGGAGATACAATGTGAAAAAAAGAGGATCTCCATTGTTCAATGGATAGTTGCAACAAATAATGTGGCACTGAGCTATGCAGATAAGGAAGGCGCTGTGAGTTATTTAGTTCATGGCAGGAGGCACTAGAATGGGCTTCAGTAACTCCTGGCTAGGTAGGGGTAAATTGATCCCGCTTCTAGCTTTTTAACAGCTATTTGGTGACCCCTGCTGGAAAGTTCAAATGTGGACGTGAGGACAGATTGGGGTCAGTTATGATTCTATTCCATGTTCTGGTCAAGATATCTGCAGGTGACTGTCTAGTCATACATATGAAGAACTGTCGCTTGAACAAGGGCTTTCTATCCATGTTAAACCAGAACACATCACTGGGCAGCTTTTTCAGGTGAGGAGAAAGGAAAGTGGGATATAACTGGATACAAAAAGAAGTTAACTACAATGTTTCTCAATAGCATACATAGTCTTTATTTTAACAAGGACCTTGAAAGTAAAGAATCGTATCTGCATTTTACCATGTAACAAGTCACAATGCCCGTTAAAAATTCTAACTATTGGAAAGAAATGTTGCTGATAGCTGAGCAAAAATATACAATGAAACATTAAAATTTACATTAGACAGCAAATTAAGGTTTCTTGAATGGTGTTCTTATGGACATCACTTGATCTTATTAAAAAGGATCCAACATTTCTGCACATATCAATTTAATATCTTAAATTTTTACTCTTCTGTCCTTGTTAGATTTTACATTAAAGTGAGGGTGAGACTAACAGTTAATTTATATCATAATGCACCCAGATTTTGACATATAATTATAATGCAATCTAATTATAAACTATGATTCTTTACATAAATCAAGCAGATATAATGTCTACTATGCTTTTCGTCTGAAGGTGTATTCTGCATAACAAATATCTGAAGACATTTGTTGAAAATGACTATTCCCATTATCTGCTCATCTCAATAGGTAAAACAAGGGAGTGACAAATGCTACAGCTACACTGCTCTTTTCTTGATGGATTATTGCTATGGTGCCAGCAAAGATACAAAGCTTTCAAAAACATTTCTAATATTGGACAATCCAGGCAGCAGCCTTTTGCTTATGCTGCAAATCCTGCACATTAAAGAACAAATATTCTTTTAATATTCACAATATATATCAATGGTTTGGATGAGGGAAACAAATGTAATATTGCCAAGTTTGCTGATGGCACAAAACTAGGTGGGAATGCGAGTGGTGAGGAGGATGTTAAGAGGTTTCAAGGTAATTTAGACAAGTGAATCTAAAGTGAGTGGGCAAATACATGGTAGATGCAGTATAATGTGGATAAGTGTGAAGTTATCCACTTTGGTAAGAAAAATAGAATGGCAGAGTATTATTTAAATGGTGATGGATTGGGAAATGTTGATGTACAAAGGGATCCGGGTGTCATTGTACATCAATCACTGAAAGCAAGCATGCAGGTGCAGCAAGCAGTTAAGAAGGCACATGGCATGTTAGCCTTCATTGCAAGAGAACTTGAATACAAGAGCAAGGATGTCTTACTGCAGCTATACAGGGCCTTGGTGAGACCACATCTGGCGTATTGTGTGCAGTTTTGGTCTCCTTATCTAAGAAAGGATATACTTGCCATAAAGGGAGTGCAGTGAAGGTTCACCAAACTGATTCCTGGGATGGCAGGATTGTCAAATAAGGAGAAACTAGGCCTGTATTCACTGGAGTTTAGAAGAATGAGAGGGGATCTCATTGAAATGTATGAAATTCTGACAGGGCTGGACAGACTGGATGCAGGGGTGATGTTTCCTCTGGCTGAGAGGGGTCTAGAAAAAGTGGTCACAATCTCAGGTTATGGGATAGGCCATTTAGGGCTGAGATGAGGAGAAACTTCTTCAATCAGAGGGTGGTGAACCTGTGGAATTCTCTACCAGAGAGGGCTATGGAGGCCAAGTCACTGAATATATTTAAGAAGGAAATAGATAGATTTTATACTCTAATGGTGTCACGGGGTATGGGGATAGAACAAGAGTATGGCTTTGAGATAGAGGATCAGCCATGATCATATTGAATGGCAGAGCAGGCTCAAAGGGCCAAATGACCTACTTCTGCTCCTATTTTCTACGTTTCTATGTTTTTACAGGTCTACCTAGGATAAAAAATAACAAATCAATCAACCTCATTAAAATTCCATACTTTTAAAAAAATTCCGCATAGTTTCTATAGAAATGGAATTCAACCATCGTGCCATAACTTCCTCCATCCTGAAATAAAGATAGTGACTGATCTCTGAAGACTTACTGTCATTATAGCTGACTAAATTTACTTAGGGTACTTTAGCATAACACAACCAAGTTCAGCTTCACTGCACATGTTTGATTTAATCATCACTTAACCAAGTTAAACAAGACCTACAGACACTGTCAATTCCACTTATTAAGATAACAGATGCACAGAACGCAACATACTATAAAACATCATTTGTTTTCCTTCAGGAAACCAAATTACTGCAATATGTAATGCTTTGTAAATTCAAGCGGAAAGATGTGGCCAGGACTTCATGGTGCATTGCAAACGTCAAAATTATGTAACACGGGATGATGGCTGCCCTATTTTAAAGGTGATATTATCCTGAGTTTTAATAGCTAAATGCACAACAGTGTCAGTAAACAAAAGGAATAGTGTCTATTACTAAGGCATGAATACTAAGTGATGCATTTTACTTTAAACACAGGGACTATGCATATCTGTTCTTCAGTATGTAAGCAATCACATTGACAAAATACTACTGAGTACTTTAGAACTGAATGTAGCTTGATACAATCCTTTTTATCCTCTCATCATTAACCTGAGGTCCCAATTTACAAAAAAAAGCATTGGCTCAAATGAAATTTATTTTCTCTAAAGTGTCTGTGGGGTGGGGTACTTATCAGAATTCACTGAGTTAAGGTTCACTTAGAACATCAGCTGAACTTTTACTGCATGCTTGGAATCCATCTGTCGAGTTGTGTAGTTTCTTGTGAAGTTTTTATAAAGTTTCTCAGGCACAAATTTGCCTTCGGCCATTTATGGGTTTTGTGCCAAGAAATAAATTTCTGGCTATCCCAACCCTAGGGATCACAGCGCTAAAATATACTTGCTGCAAGGCTTAAGTAAAAGGTAGGCAATGAATAGACTGAGGAAACAACAAGTTAAACATGACTACAATTTAGTTAATGGATAAAACCGATCAATATGCAGTGGAAGTCAAAAGGGATAAATAACATTAACCACAATCATTTTTTTCCTTAAGACCTGTAAAATAAACTGCCATTAATACATAATGTTAGAGGGTAACAGCCTTTGATTTGTCACACTGCTTGTCCAACAATGAGTGTGGGTGAGGAGAAATCCCCTTCATTAAATACTTGAAGACCAAAGCCATTATCTTAGGTTCCAGCTAAAATTCTATTTCGTCTTTAGCCACCGATTCCATTCCATTCCCTACTATCGGTCTGAGGCTGAACCAGACTGTTTGCAACCTTGGTATTCTATTTCTGATCCTGAGCTGAGCTTCTGACGCTATGTCATCTCTATCAACAAATCAGATACTACACTTCTGTCTGTACCCCTGCGTCAGCTCATTGGCTCCTGATTCCCTAATTCATGCGTTTGTTACCTCCAAACTCAGCTATTTCAGTGCACTCTTGGTCAGACTCATACCTTGCACACTCCTTAAATCTCAGCTTATCCAAACCTTCGCTGCCCCTATCCTAACTTGTACTAAGTCCTTTCACCCTTCATCCTCATGTTTACTGATCCACATTGTCTCCTGGTCCAGCTTTGCTTCAAATTTAAATTCTTAACCTTGTGTTCAGATCCATCCATGGCCTCAGCCTTCCATATCTCTGTAACCACCTCCAGCCTGCAATCTTCCAAGGTCTCTATGCTTCCCCAATTTTGGCTTCTGGCACATCCCCGATTTCCGTTGCCCGACCATTGGTGACCCTGCCCTTAGCTGCTTAGGCCCTAAGTTCTGGAATACACTCCCTAAAACTCTCTGCCTCTCTATTTCTTTCTCCATATTTAAGACAATCCTTAAAACCTACCTCTTTGATGAAGCTTTTCATCACCTGTCCTAATACCTCTTTTAGTAACTCTGTGTCAAATTTTGTTTGATATCACTCCTGCGAAGTGTCTTTGGATGGTTTTTCTCCATTAAGGGTGAATTGTTGTATAATTGCAAGTTTAAGTAGTTGTTGGTGTTGCTTACAGATACCAACAGCGAAACCAGAGATTCAAGATAAGGCTATCCAGGCAGGGAGCAGAGTCAAAATCCTCTGGGTGGGTCCATGTGGTCCAGAGTTGTGGTGGAAAGACTAAGGGATGCCTGTTTATAGTGGGAGCAGTGTTAAAGCAATTCAGACAGGCCTTAGGGAAATAAATGTAACATTTTGATAACATAATGTGAACAGTCGATCATAATTCTGTGGGTAGGATTTTTAGGTTGGCGTACAGGCCCATTGGTTGAGGAATGGACTGCCACCTGCGATCAGCCTCTGACCCCGATTTCACGCTGGCTAGCCAATTAACGCCCAGCCAGCATGAAGCGCGTGCTGAAATGCTCAGCGCTGCCAGGGTGGTGGTGGGAGGAGGGTGGGCGCTGACGTAAGTGTGGGCGCAGGCGAGTGCCTTCAGCTCCCTGAAGGCAGAGAGTTGCCTCAGGGAACTGAAGACTTCAAAACAATTAAATAAAGATTTTAAAATCATGAAAAAAATGTCCACGCATCACAGTCAGTCACCTGAACATCTACATGATGAAAATTCTGTCCATACATCTTTTTTATTTAATTACGGAAACCTCATCCCGCCCTTGGATGAGGTTTCATTGAAAATGCAAAGTCCGCCTCCAGATTCACGAAAAATCGGAGACAATTGGAACTTTAACAACTTTAATTGTCTTCTTAATTGGCACGTTGGTGCGCTATTTCATTTCAACAATCTATGTCCTCCGAAGCCTGTTGCTATCCTCCTCATTATTTATTATATTTCCAAGTTCCATAACATTCACAAATTTGAAATTATGACTGTGTAAGTCCAGGTCATTAATATATAATAAAAAGATTAGCGGTTGTAATATCAAACTCTAGGGAACATCAGTCTGAAAAGCAACCCATTTATCCATACATTTGGCTTTCTGTTTCTCAGCCACCTTTCTTTCCATGAAGCCACTGGCCCTTCAATTTTATGATCAATTTTATTACAAGGTACTTTATCAAATGCCTTTTGAAAGTCCATATATGCAACTTCAACAACACTACCCTTATTAACGCTCTCCTTTACTTCATCGAAGAACTCAATCATGTTAGTCAAACACAATTTACCTGTAACAAATCTGTGCTGGCTTTCATTTATTAACACACATTTTTCCAAGTGCTAATTAAATTTGCCCCAGATTTTGTCTGCAAAAATTTTCCCTACCACCTTCATTAGGTCAACTGGCGTACCGTGCTTGGGTTTCTCGCTCTCCCTTTTCTGAATAGGGGTGTAATTTCAGCAGTCCTCTGCCACTATTCTTGCATTTAAGGAGGAATGGAAAATTGTGACCAGTGCCCCTGCAGTTTCTACCCTCACTTCCTTCAGCAATTGAGGATGCATCCAATCTGGACAGAATGACTTTTATACATTGGGTGCATCGTTATGAATGTGAAGTTTATAAGGTAATTATGGGCAGGATTTTCTGCCTGTCCGGCGGGTGGAGCGGGAGTGGGCTCACGAGGACACAGGTGAGTCGCGGCTCCCGAGTTCAGAGGGAGTGGGTGGGCGGTGGCGGGATTGCAATGATCGCCGGGTCCAATGGCGACTCAGCGGCCTGTTTTAAAAAGCTGCTGCGCCTTTCAAAGGCTGTGAATCATGGCCAGTGGAAGGGCTTCCCAGAGCGCTGCCGGTGAGCAGGCCAGGCAGGAGGGTAGGGCAGGTGGGTACTGTGCCCCTCGTTTTTCGGATGATTGTCCTGCTACCCTCCTTAAGGAGGTGGCAGCACGGCGGGAGGTCCTCGTACCCCAGGATGGGAGGAGAAGGCCCTCCCCCACATGACCATACGTGCCTGGGAGGAGGTGGCGGAGATTGTGAGCTCCCCACGAAGTGGTGCGATGCACCTGGATCCAGTGTCGCAAGTGCTTCAATGACCTGTTGTGCTCAGGAACGATGAGTACCATGTTGGCATTGGTCACTTAACCCAGCAGGTAGGCTTTCCCCCGTTCCAAATCTGAGCATAGTGACTGCATTGGATCATTGACAGCATGTGTCCTTCGCTGGGTGGGCCAGCAGATATTGCCCATGCCAAGGTCATCAAGGTGAAGAGATGGTTTCTGCCCCCGCTGCATGTGATACAGTGACACCCACATTACTGTTTTGGGGGCGACCTGGAAGAGCTGCACCTAGGGCAGTGCTGGAACTGCAGGACATGTCAAAGTCAGGGTGATGACATGCTAGGAGTCGAACTTCAAGGTGGCATTGGCACTGATCGATCTGTTGTCCTCTGTGCTCCATGTGCTTGTGCCCCCTTGCTATGGAAGGTTAGACCACGTGGTGCCTAATGTAATGTAGGCAGCATTTGGCCAAGAGGGTGGGGGGGTTGGGGGAATATGGGAGGCAGGCCTGGCATCTTTGCGTGTGTTCAGCAGCAGCGGGGTGAGGAGGCACTGGAGCCCTGCAATGTCCCACTCTGGTTGGGGTGGGCCGTCCATGAAAGGGTCCAGGTGCAATTAGCACTGATCAATGCTCTTCTCTCCTTTTCAGGAGAAGAATGCACATAATGCCGCTAAGCGGGTGAGGACTGGCAGCGGCCCAGCACAGTTGGTGACCCTCAGCTGCTTTGAGCAGGAGGCCCTAGATTTGGAGAGGCGCCATGCACCCAGGTCCACCGGTGTCGGTGAGGCTGGGGTGCCACAGGCAGGTATGTTTGCCCGCCAGTGAGGTCACCATTGTTCTCCCAACAGCCATGGCAGTGCTGAATGTTCAGTGTTTGAAGTTTGCAATATGGCTTGACCATTGCTTATGGATGGATGAGCGCATAATGATCCGGGACAGAGTGATACATTGACATTGTCTCCACATTATCTGATCCAATGTCCTTGTTCTTCCTTTCAGCATCAGCGGAGCAGGGTCGGGAGGAGGAGCAGCAGGGACCCCCTCTCACACCTGAGGGCCCTGAAGTCTCACCAGCGTCACACTATCTCTGCCAGGCAGGCACCAGCGCAGATACTAGCACCTCGGTGGGAATTACAAATCGGCTAGTGTCCTGGGACACAGTGGTGAGGGCATTTCACAGTCGCTGGAGGAATTGGCAGAGACAGAGAGTGCCCATGGTGCCAGCAGACAGAGGACTGCAGGGGACCAGGCATATGCTCAGTCGGTGCCTGATTATGTGCCTCTGGAGTCGTCCACGACGCAGCAGCTGCAGGAAATGCGGCCAGGTGTACGTGAGGCTATGCTTGGCTTGGTCTCCATGGTGGATGAGTCTACGTGGACTATCACCGAAGCAATGAGCCTCATGTCCGAGCGCCATGCATCCTCCATGGAGAGAGTGGCAACTCTCGTGGAGAGGCTCCTCCAGGAGGCCCATCAGGGCTTCCTGGGGATGCGCTCGGATCAGCAAGCCCTCACATCGGCATTGACCTCAGCTGGTCAGTGCCAGTGTGGGAGATGGTCTGGGCACCAAGTTCCCCAGCTTGATGCCCATCCATCCACAGTGAGCATGGAGGTCCGAAGCAACCTCACATCGGCACAGCAGCTGCCTGTCGTCTCTGTGGGCTCCTCTCAGGGCGCTCTGGGTGAGGGTGGCAGCTCCTCCGCCCCTCTGCCAGTGACCATTGCATCCAGTGAGGCTGTGACGACTGGGGAGATGCCAGTTGTGGAACTGGCAGCTCCCTCCCAGGCAGGGCCAGCACAGGCTCTATGGGCTAGAGGACAACCGCCAAGGTCATCGAGGCTAACAGGACAGCACAGTGAGCAGGCTGTCTCAGATGCCACTCCCAGCGAGGGGGCAGCACCAAGACCCGAAAACGTAAACATAAGTCACCTTAGGCACACCATGGGTTTATCACTGGTGCTTTTGTGTTGGCCCGCAATGAGGTCTTTATGAGTTAGTGTGGTTTTTAGCACTTTTGTCATTTTGTTTCATTAAGTTTCTTTGGTTGTAATATTAAATTCAGACATGTCACCATGGCTGAGGTTGCCTCTTTTCTTCTGCAGATGGATGGTTTCCAAAAATATTGAGTGTTTTGTGGGACATTCAGCTTTATTAACAAGGACCTTAGTTAATGTTCCTAACCAGGCAGATTTTGCACTTAGGTATTGAGTATGGAGCCTACAGCCTAGGCTTGCCCTAGAGGACCATACGTGGTAGTTGAAGGTTCATTGGATTAAAGCCTCCCGGGTGTCCCTTCCTCACTGGAGTATGTCCGGGTCAGTGTCTACCCCCTCAGCATTTCCCTGTGTGTGCTCATCCTCGGACTCACTGTCGGGTTCATCGTGTGCAGCCTAGGCACTGCGTCTATGTCTTTATCGTCCACAGCGGTTCCCCCTTTCCAGCGCAAGATTGTGGAGAGCACAGCATGGAACCACTATCACCAACACACGATCTGGGGGGTACTGGAGTGCACCCCTGAGTGATCCAGGCATCGGCAGCACATCTTGAGAAGACCAATGACTCTCTCCCGAACAGCCCTTGTGGAGACATGACTCCTATTGTACTGCTGCTCAGCTTCTGTTCTTGGATGGTGGAGAGGCGTCATGAGCCACCTTCTGAGGGGATAGCCCTTGTCACCCAGCAGCCCTCTATCAAGTCGAGCTGCAACACTGAAGAGCCCCGGCACCTGGGAGTGTCTGAGGATGTAGGCATCGTGGGAGCTGCTTGGGTACCTTGCACAGGCTTGTAGAACCTGCATCCTGTGATCACACACTATCTGCACGTTCATGGAGTGGAAGCCCTTCCTGTTGACGAAGGCACCGGGCTCACCTATTGGTGTCTTGATGGCCACATGTGTACATTCTATAGCACCCTGGACACGGGGGAAGCCAGCAACGGCTGCAAAGCCTCTGGCTCACTGCGTCTGGCTTGCTGGTCCCAACTGTAGTGGATGAAGGTCAATGGATGCCTGAACAGAGCATGTGTAGCCTGCTTGACACAAGCGTGGACAGCTGATTGGGAGATACCGCAAAGATCACCCACCAACCCCTGGAAGGAGCCAGAGGCATAGAAGTTGAGAGCAGCTGTGATCTTCAGAGCCACTGGCATGGGGTGTCCACCCACACAGTTAGGAGAGATCTCAGGCCCTATCATCTGACAGATAGAGTTGATTGTCTCCCTTGAGAGTTGGAGCCTCCTTCGGTATTGCACCTCAGACATATTGAGGTAGCTGCTTCTCCACCTGCATATCCTGGCAGCAGGATAGTGGCATCTTCTGTGGCCCCTTCTGCCTTGGACTACCTCTTGGCCCTGCACCCCTTGTGCCTGTGCCTGTACTTCCAAAGGTGGCTCCCCTGGAGGCTGAATGTGCACTCCTGGCCTCCTCCTCCTTCTGACCCTCCCTTCCTCTTCAGAGGATGTGCCTCCAGTAGACAGCTGAGCTCCCATTCTCAGGCTAGGGGAAGGCTTCCTGAAACCTGCAGGCCTAATAAAGATTCCTCAGTGCAGAGTGCTGACCTGAAGGTTGTGAGTCCAGTCCAGCCACTGGTATGCGTTTTGAAGCATTGCAAACCACACAGGCAAGTATCAGTAACTTTGAAAAAACAATATTTGACAGAGCACACTCATGTCCCCACTGAGCCCTCTTATCCTACCCGTGAATGAGGTTTATACAAATGTTTCCTACCTGCCTGCCTGTTGCGCCGACCCGAAGATTGTACGGGCGCCGAAAAATCACCGCTGATTGGCGCCTTAAGGGCCTTAAGTGGCCAGTTAATTAATGGCGGGTGCGCACCAGAGATCAACATGCGCCCGCCCAATGAAATAGCGCAATGGCGAGCGGTGACGTCAGGATGCTCGCCCGACGTTACCGCGTGTCATTTTACACCCGGGCGTGCGGGGCCCACCCTCTCACCCTGACTTAAAACAACCTGCCCTAGGTTTCAGGATTGTCTTTTTAATTCAAAGTAAAATAAGGTTAGGAAGATACGCATGTGATCTGTTCCGAAATCTACCCGACAACAAGGCTGTGTGGTTTGGTTACCTTGGGCACAGGGCCAGTGGCGGAACAGGTCAAGGGTTACTAATAACTATGGCCAGCAGTGAGAAGGAGGCTGTGAGCTACCTGTGAGCTCCCGGGCAGAAGCCGGGAGGGAAGATGACCGAAAGTCTAGTACAGCCACCCCACGGCAATCCAAAGACCGGAAGATTTGCCCTGGCAAGGCCAGGAGCATAAATCTCTGGAATGCTCCGGCTGGTAGTCAGTTTGGAAACTCTCAGAGAACTGAGGGAAGCACCTTTTGACTGTCACTCAATGCTGTGACTCGGTGAAGCGGGGAGTCATGAGGCCATTGGAAGCTGGGATTGGCTATGGACTATGGCAGATGTAATGCTGTGGAAAGTGTGTTGTAATGTATATGTATGCAGAGTGGAGTTACTGGTCACATTAAATCTTTAGTAAGGGTTATCTTTTCTGTAGCTCAGAGTATCAGTTGCCTGTTAGGTACTTAGCAAAGTTGCTTTTAGTTTGTTTGTTACAGCAAAAATCTTAAAACTTTAAACCTTGTTGTGCAATTCCTTTAAGTTGGTCACTGGGAATACAAATATCTTTTTAAAAGCTATCAGTATCTATGGGAATAGTATCAGCTGCCAACCTTCTAAGTCCTTCAGGATACAGTTCATGCTAAGGACACAATGCTGAAACTGGGCACAAATTGTGCTTGAAATTGTGCTGTTTTTTGCTCCCAAAGCGCAGTTATTATTCAAATTTTTGCCTAAACTCAGTTGCGCGTTGCCAAACATAAGACCTTCCATGGATGAGCGTAATCATAGGTTCATAGAATTGTTACAGCACAAAAGATGGTCATTCGGCCCTCTAAGGGAGTAATTCACCTACTGCCGCTCCCCTGCCTTTTCCCCATAGTCCTGGAAATTTTTGCTTTTCAGATAATGAACCAATTCCCTTTTGAAACCCTTAATTGACGCTGCCTCCTGTAAGGAATCAGGGTCTTTAATAAACGGATATTTTCTGCATAGTTTGGAGTTTTTACGAGATTGGCTAAACAGCATTGATTCTCTCTCTGGCAAGGCAATTCCTAAACACTTCAACTTCTAAACAGTCCCTGAAAACAACAAGGACACTTGGTTCAGGCTGCCATTTTGACATCCCTACTTTGGTAGGATGGCATCTTGTGTACCCCCTATTCTATGCAAGTGTTTAGAAAGGGCCAAGATATGACCCATAGCATGATATAAGCTACAAAGCTGACCTCGAGCATAGTGACAAACAGGGTACAGGTAACCACCCTGATATTTTGGATACCTGTCCTGTATCCATTGGTCAGAAGGGTTTGAATGGATGATGGACATTGAGTAAGCTATCAGCCCCCAGAAACAGGGTATATTAACAAGTGCTCAGGGACAGGGGGCATGGCTGGTGAGGTGGCAGTGCTCATTAGGCAGCCACCTTCTTCAGATGGAAGACGAAGAAGAGGAGGAGGAAGACCGAGGGAAGAGCTGCCTGGCACTTTGACTAGAGAGCAGAGTACTGCTACCACCAGCTACTGAGATCAACACACTCTGTGCCAGCTCTCCATTCATCCTCTGGGAAGAGTAAAGCACTCTCAACTGTCACAGGTTGTATAATTTTTCTATCTAATTAATTAATTAATGCTTCATATCTAAACTGTTACTTCTTAATAAACTGTCTTAAAATTACTTACAAATAATCGACCACCTATCCTAGGTGTCTGTGTCCCCGAATCCAAAGACCTTACATTCTGCCATACTTTCATATTGTATTCCAGATCCTAACCATTTGCTGCATGAAAGGTTTTTCGCCATGACGCCATTACTTCTTTTGTCAATTACCTTAAATCTGTGTCCTCTGGTTCTCAATCCTTCCACCAGTGGGAATAATTTCTCTCTATCTACTCTGTCTAGACCTCTCATGATTTAGAATACTTCTGTCACATCTCCTTTCAAACTTCTCTTCTCCAAGGAGAACAATCCCAACATCTCCAATCTTTCTGTGCAACTGAAGTTCCTCATCCCTGGAACCATTCTCATGAATCTTTTTTCCACCCTCTCTTTCCTTTCCTCCTAAAGTATGGTGCCTAGAACTGGATGCAATACTCCAGTTGAGGCTGAAGTAGTGTTTTATTCAGGTTTAACATAACTTCCTTGTTTTCATATTCTATGCCCTTACTGATAAAGCCCAGGATACCATGTTTTATTAACCATGCTCCCAAGCTGTCCTGACGCCTTCAGTGATTTATGCACAAATGCATCCAGGTTCCTCTGCTCCTGCACCCCTTTTAGAACTGCACCCTTTTTTATATTTTGTCCCTCTCCATTATTCCTCCCAAAATGAATCATTTCACACTTCTCTCCATTAAATTTCATCTGCCACTTGTCTGCCTATGCCTGTCTATGTCCCTTTGACGTTCTACAATATCCTCCTCACAGTTCACAAAACTTCCAAGTTTTGTATCATCTACAAATTTTGAAATTGTGTTCTGTACACCAAGGTCTAGGTCATTAATGTATATCACAAAGAGCTTGGGTCCTGATGCCGATCCCTTGGGAACTCCATTATAAACCTTCCTCCAGTCCAAAAAAACAACGTTCACCACTACTCTCTGTTTCTTGTTGCTCAGCCAATTCTGTATCCATGTTGATCCTGTTCCTTTTACTCCATAAACTCTAACTTTGCTCACAAGTCTGTTATGCAGCACCTTATCAAATGCCTTTTGGAAGTCCATGTGCACCATGTCAACAGCAACCCTCTTGGTTACCTGATCAAAAAACTCAAGCCAGTTAGTTAAACATGATTTACCCTTAACAAATCAATGCTGGATATCCTTAATTAAACCAAATTTACTTAAACAACTGTTAATTTAGTCCCAGATTATTGTTTCTAAAAGTTTCCCCAACACCAAGGATGACAAAAAAGAATACCAAGGTTGAACTGACTAGCCTGTAGTTGACGGACTTATCTTTACATCCTTTTTTAAACAAGGGGGTAACATTTGCAATTCTCCAGTCTTCTGGTACCATCCCTGAGTCTAAGGAAGGTTTGAGCAGCTTGTATAGGCGAAATCAACAGATAACTCGGAACAGAACTGATTAGGCATCAATTATCTCGGCGGGGTATATAACAAGAGTGAAAATGTTTCCTCTAGAGTGAATCTGAAGAAAGAAAGCTCTCCACTATCTGAAAGAAATACCATTTGGCCTGACTTTGATGGATTAATTTAATGCACAGCAGTGGTGAGTGATTCCGATATGAACATTGTGCAAATTGATTTAAGGAACTGCATTGATTTGATTGATTTTTAAAATTTAATTTTAATTAACTTTAATTTAAATCATGCAAGTATTTAAGAGCAGTGATGAGTGTTTTCAATTTGAGCAGTGTGCAAACTGATTTAAGAAATGTATTAATATCTGACCTGATTGATTTCAATTATATTTAATGATACATAAGTTTCAAAAGTAATGATGAGTGGTTTCAACCAGGATGGTGTATAAATTGATTTAAAGAATCCATCGATCCAATCTGATTGATTCAAATTATTTTTCATTTGAATCAGGTGTAAGTGACTGTTTTCAGTCTGCAAAATTTCTCGCTTCCTGGAGATGACCGATTAAAGATATTGAAGGATGATCACAATCGGGGACACAGCTTCATGTGGGACGATTGTCAGGCACTCCTTGGTGAGCTTGAGGAATGACAAGAGAGCCTGCATGCATCGTCTGGAATCCAGGCTTCATGTGCATTGAGGATGATGGACCAATGCCAGAACAAATTCAATGACCTGACCAAGTCAGGGATGGTGAGAATTTGTCAGGGTCAGCAACCTGTCAGAGAGAAATTAACACTCCTACCTCAATATGTGCACAGCAGTAGGTCGCTGGAATTAATCATCATACATTTTGATCTCTTCTTTTTGTCTTTGCAGGCCTAGCACACGCACAATGCCTGGGAAAGTCTTGGGTTGGTGAGGGCGTAACAACCTTTTGGGTGTTGAATCCCCATCATCAGAAGGCAGTGGAGCTGCTGCAGAAGCGCATCAGTGGTGGAGGTAGGGGTGGGAGTGGTAAAGAGAAAGAAACCTAAAAGTGCCTTTTCATTGGCCATTCAATGCTTCTGTGCAGGAGAGTGACAGAGGGTTGCCATCCACTACTCCCCCCTACTTTCAGCAATCTAAACATTCTAGTTAAAAGCAAAATACTGTGGATGCTGGAAATCTGAAACAAAAACAAAAATAGCTGGAAAAACTCAGCAGGTCTGACAGCATCTGCGGGGAAGAATACAGTTAATGTTTTGAGTCCGTATGACTCTTCTTCAGAACTGTTCTGAGTTCTGATGAAGAGTCATACAGACTCAAAACATTAACTGTATTCCTCTCTGCAGATGCTGTCAGACCTGCTGAGTTTTTCCAGCTATTTTTGTTTTTGTTTTTGTTTTAAACATTCTAGTTGTCTGGTTATCTCCCCGTAGCTATAAGGAAAGATCAAAGCTGGTCCCATTGGAGATGGCTTGGAGAAGACATTGGACATCAACATTGGACAGGCTTGGGTCAGAGGGAGATGACTTGGAGAAGGAAATGGAGGTGGCAAGTGCATGGGAAAGTAAGGCAGAGCCACCCTAGTGCTGATAAAGGGAGAGGTCCCTGATTTCAGAAAGCAGCCCATGCCCTTTGATGAAGCACTGATGGGAAGTCAGGGCTCCACATCAATGTTCCTTCCTGGGAATGGACTCTCAGCCCTTAGGCCACCAGCAAACAGGGACAGATTCAATTGACTCTCCTCAGCCTGGCACCAGTGTGAGCACACATGACTGTGCTTGGAGGATACCTGCATGCAGTTGTAGCTTCTGGGAGTCTGACTCCAGCAGCACTTGTGGTGGAAAGCGTAGAGAAGGTAGACAATATATCTGCCTCTCCGGTGAGACAAGCTAGAAGGCAGACACGGGGTGGTGAGTCAGCAAAGTCTCCATTTCCAGCTGCTAAAATGGACACCAGAGGGGGATGTGGCCCCTCTCCACCATCAAAGAATTATAGGACAAACTTGCTGGCCTGGTCTCAGAATATGCTGCGTAGATCTGGAGCAACATTGGACAGGCAGTAGGGTGTGGTCCAGGAGCCCATCCAGCAACTAACTCATCAACTGGGTGCTACTGCCTTGGCTATCCTGCAGGTCTCCTGTAAGAAGAATCAAGTAGGAGCCAGGATTGCCAACTCAGTGGAGGTTCAGGCTTATGTGCTTCTGGCTTTGGGAGACTGACTGAAGATCATTATTTTTAAAAAACAACTTGCCGTCCATCAATGAGACATTGTGGGGCACCACAACTGCCATCATTCCACTCATCAGGTGGTTGGTGAGCTTGTCGGTGAACTCCTCACAGGTGGGTTGGCTTATAGGTTCTTCCATCATGGATGGCAGTACCATCCTGGACTCCAACCTTAAGATAGCAGGCATGCTCCCAGCTACATACAGCAGGTCACACGATACAAATCAGGATCTGTCTTGGGAAGCGGCCAGCAGAACCTGTGCTCCAGGAGCAGAGGGCTATAAGAGTCAGTTAGTCTCAGGATTTTGGCTCATTAAGCCTACATTCTCCCCCCCACTCTGCAGTTAGATGTATTGGGGCTCAATGGGTAGAACAGCTCTTTGATCACTGGGCTAAGCGAGGTCCCTTGATGTAATACACAAAATTGGAGCAGGAGTAGGCCATTCAGCCCCTCAAGCCTGTTCAGCTAATCAACAAGATCTCATTTCTGATCTGATTGTGGCCATTTTCTTGCCTACACCCGCACCAACCCCAACCCCCCCGCCCCACCAAACAACCCAGCACCCCAATAACCCTTGATTTCCTTGTAGATCAAAAATCTATCTAACTCAGCCTTGAATATATCCAATGACCCAGCTTTCTCTCGGGTAGAGAATTCCAAAGGTTAACAGCCCTGTGAGAGAAGAAATTCTTCCTCATCTTCATCTTAAAAGGTGAGCACTTATATTGAAACTATACCTCTACAGGTTCCACACAGGGCGGGGGGGGGGAACATCCAGTCAGCCTCTACCCTGTCAAGCACCCCCAGAATCTTATATATTTCAATAAGATCACCTCTCATTCTTCTAAACACCAATTGGTATAGGCCCAACATGCTCATCCTTTCCTCAAAAGAAAACCTCTTCACCCCAGGAATCAGCCTAATGAAAACTCTCTGAACTGCCTCCAATGCAAGTATATCTATCCTTAAATAAGGAGGCTAAAACTATATATTGTACTTTAGGTATAGCCTCACAAATGCCCTGGATAGTTGTAACAAGACTTCCCTACCTCTATACTCCATCCTCCTTGCAATAAAGTAGGGGAAAATTTTTCCTCTTCCTACTCTCTCCAGATTCTCCACTTTGTCAGCAAGGTGGAAGTTGTTAGAGAACTTTTGGAAACATTTTTAGTGTTATTGTTTACGCATTTTATTATGTTGTAACAGTTTGTTGTTAGTTTCTCGTTTGCACTTTTTGAATAACTGCCAGTTTTATCTTTGCATTTTCTTAATGTTGACTAAATGTTCGCACTCTTGATTATAAACAGTTGCAAAAGTTTAATGCAGTCGTACAAAAAAAATCCATTGGCTAGATTTTGCCCTCGTCGGGCAGACCCGGAAATGGCTGTGAAAACGACAGCCGCCCACGATCGGGTCCCGACCGCAATTTCACGCTGGTAGGCCAATTAAGGCCCACTCAGCATGAAACCCGACTCGTCACTGGCCAGGAAGGGCCGAGCGGGGGTGGGGGCTTCATTGCTGCTGGGTCCAATGACAACCCGGCGGCCGGTATAAAGAAGACCCAGGCAACTCCAGAAAGGCTGCCAGGGAAGGATGTCTGGCTGCCATTCTGAAGATGCACTCGAGTGCGGCAGCAAACACCAGGGGTGAGAGCAGGTTGGGTAGGCACTCAACCCCTGCTTTTTGGATGAATGCCTCGCGGTCCTGCTGGAGGAGGTGGCTGCTAGGAGGGACACCCTTGTCCCCAGAGATGGGAGGAGGAGGCCACCACACCAAGAGAGCATGGGTGGTGACGGCAGCCTTGGTGGGCAGCCATGACATTGTGCGGCACACATGGGTGCAGTGCCGGAAGCGCTTCACTGACCTGCTGCACTCAGGGAGGGTGAGTACCATGTTGGCATGGGTCAGTGTGCAGAAGTGTTAAAGTGTGGCTGTCCCCTCCGTGGACCTCAGGGGTGCTAGAGTCTGAGTGCCAACTGCCAATCATGCCAAAGCTGGCCAAGAGGGTGAGCCCTGGCTGCTTGGACTGAGTGCCTTGTGGCTCGAGGGCCACAACTCAGATGTGCCCTGCGAGGTGTTCCTCAGCCGGGGTTGGCCAGGCTGTAATAAGAACATAAGAAATAGGAGCAGGAGTAGGCCTTTCGGCCCTCAAGCCTGCCCCGCCATTCAATAAGATCATGGCTGATCTGCCCCAGGCCTCAATTCCTCTTTCGTGCCAGCTCCTCATAACCCTGAACTCCCCGATATTTCAAAAATCTATCTACCTCCTCTATAAAAACTTTCAGTGATCTAGCCTCCACAACTCTCTGGGGTAGAGAATTCCAAACATTCACTACCCTCTGAGAGAAGAAATTCCTTCACATCTCAGTCTTAAATGAGTGTCTCCTTATCCTGTAACTATGTACTCTAGTTCAAGATTCCCCTACTAGTGGGAACATCTTCTCAACATCTAGCCTGTTAAGCCCCCTCAGAATCTTGTACGTTTCAATAAGATCACCCCTCATTCTTCTAAACTCTAATGAATAAAAGCCTAAACTGTTTAGCCGTTCTTGATAAGTCAACCCCTTCATCCCAGGAATCAGCCTAGTGAATCTCTTTTGAACTGCCTCCAATGCCAGTATATCCTTTCTTAAATATGGGGACCAAAACTGTACACAGTACTCCAGGTGTGGCCTCACCAACACCCTGTACAGTTGCAACAAGACTTCCCTATTTTTAAACTCCAACCCCCTAGCAATACAGGCCAAAATTCCATTTGCCGCCTTAATTACTTGCTGCACCTACATGCTAACTTTTTGTGCTTCATGCCCAAGAACACCCAGATCCCTCTGTGCAGCACTTTTTTGCAGTCTCTCTCCATTTCAATAATAGTCTGTCTTTTGATTTTACCTACTAAAGTGCATGACATCAAACTTTCCTACATTAAACTCCATCTGACAAGTTTTTGCCCACTCACTCAACCTATTTCCTTGCAGATTCCTTATGTCCTCATCACAACATGCCCTCCCCCATATTTTTGTATTGTCAGCAAATTTGGATACATCACACTCTGCCCCCTCCTCCAAGTCAGTAACATAGATAGAAATAATTGAGGCCCTAGGACTGATCCTTGTGGCACTCCATTCATTACGTCTTTCCAACCTGAAAAAGATCCATTAATCCCGACTCTGTCTTCTGTGTGTTAACCAATTCTCAATCCATGCTAATGCATTACCACCAGTATTGTGTTCTCCTGTCTTGTGCAATAACCTTTTATTTGGCGCCTTATCGAATGCCTTCTGGAAATCCAAATACACTGCATCTACCGGTTCCCCTTTATCAACTCCTGCTTGTTATATCCTCAAAGAACTCTAACAAACTTGTCAAACATGATTTCCCTTTCACAAAACCATGTTGACTCTGTTTGATTGCATTAAGCTTTTCTAAAGCTATTTCTTCCTTAATAATGGACTCTAGCATTTTCCCAATGACAGATGTCAGGCTGACTGGCCTATAGTTTCCTGCTTTTTGTCTCCATCTCTTCTTGAATAGGGGCATCACATTAGTGGTTTTCCAATCCACTGGGACCCTCCTGGAATCCAGTGAGTTCTGGAATATTTCTACCAATGCCTCCACTATCTCTGCAGCCACTTCCTTTAAAACCCTTGGATGCAAGCCATCAGGTCCTGGCGATTTGCCTGCCTTTAGCCCAATTAATTTGTCAAATACTTTGTCCCTCGTCATAGAGTCTGTTACAAGATCTTTCCTTCCATTAGCTCCTTGCTTATCTGATATCTTTGGGACATTTATAGTGTCCTCCATCGTGAACACCGATGCAAAATATTGGTTTTAAGTTATCTGCCATTTCCCTGTGCCCATTATCAATTCTCCAGTTGCACCCTCCAAAGGTCCCAGGCTCACTTTAGCCACTCTCCATCTTTTTATATACCCGTAGAAACTCTTGCTGTTTGTTTTTATATTTCTTGCCAATTTACTTTCATAATCAATTTTCTCCCTCTTTATTAGCTTTTTATTCACCCGCTGCTGGTCCCTAAATAAAAAATTTTTCTGGCCTACCACTAGTTTTTGCTGCTTTGTATGCCTTAGTTTTTGATTGGATACTCTCCTTGACCATCTTTATTAACCATGGGTGGTTCATCGAGTCTTTCTTTTTGACCGGGATAAACTTTTGCTGAGCGTTATGAAATTTTTGCTTAAATGTCTGCCACTGTTCAACCACTGACCTTCCCCTTAGTCTATTTTCCCAGCCCGCTTTAGACAACTCTTTCTTCATGCCTCTGTAATTGCCTTTATTTAAGATGAGTACACTGGTTTGAGACCTGAGCTCCTTGCCCTCAAACTGAATTTGAAATTCTACCATGTTGTGATCGCTATCCCCTAGAGGATCTTTATCTATGAGATCTCTTATTAATCCCGCCTCATTACACATTATTAATCTAAAATAGCCTGTTCTCAGGTAAGTTCTGCAACGTATTGCTCTAAGAAACAATCCCTGATGCACTCTACAAATTCGTCTTCCATATTACCCCTGCCAATCTGATTTGTCCAGTCAATATGCAAATTAAAATCACCTATGATAATTGTCGCACCCTTCTTACATGCCTCCATAATTTCCTGATTTATACTTTGTCCTACAGTGAGGCAACTCTTTGGGGGCCTGTAGACGACTCCCACCCGTGACTTATTTCCCTTGCTTTTCCTTATTTCCACCCAAAGTGATTCGACATCATGATCTATTGCACATATATTATTCCTCACCACTGCAATGAAATCTTCCCTTATTAACAAAGCTGCCCCACATCCTTTTCCTTTTTGCCGATTTTTCCAAAATGTCGAATAACCTTAAATGTTGAGTTCCCAGTTTTGGTCACCCTGCAACAAAATCTCTGTAATAGGTATCAAGTCACATTCATTTATTTCTATTTGTGCCATCAACTCATCTAACTTGTTACAAATGCTGCGTGCATTCAGATAAAGAGCCTCAAGCTTTGACTTTTTAACCTTTATTAATCATTCTGGTTCTAGTTTCTGCTGCACTCTTCTGCTTATCTTTTCTGCCCCTTCCTGTCACACTTTGATTATCGTTCACCTCTTCACTACGCTGCACCTCTGCTCTCTCTCGTTTCCTTTTGATTTTTTAAACTTCGCTTCAATTGAACCCTCCCCCCACTAATTAGTTTAAAGTCCTATCTACAACATTAGTTATGCGATTTGCCAGGACACTGGTCCCAGCATGGTTCAAATGAAGCCCGTCCCAGTGTAACAGTTCTCTCCTTCCCCAGTACTGGTGCCAGTGCCCTATGAATCAGAGCCCATTTCTCCCACACCAATCTTTGAGCTACGCATTTACCTCCCTAATCATATTTACCTTACGCCAATTTGCATGTGGCTCAGGTGGTAATCCGGAGATTATTACCTTTGTGGTTCCGCTTTTTAATTTAGCCCCGAGCTGCTCATAATCCCTCAGCAGAACCTCTTTCCTAGTCCTACCTATGTCGTTGGTACCTACGTGGACCACGACAACTGGATCCTTCCCCTCCTACTCCAAGTTCCTCCCCAGCCCAGAAGAGATGTCCTTAACCTTAGCACCAGGTAGGCAACACAGCCTTCGGGACTCTGTCTTTGCTGCAGGGAACAGTATCTATTCCCCTAACACTATGCTATCCCCTATTACTACTACATCTCTCTTTTCTCCCCACACTTGAATGGCGCTCTGCACCACGGTGCTGGGGTCAGTTCACTCATCCTCCCTGAAGTCTGTGCCCGTGTCCACACCGGGAACAAGAATCTCGTACCTGTTGGACAAGGGCACTGGCTGAGACTCCTTCAAAGCTAAGTTCTGGATCCCCATACCTGCCACACTCACAGTCACACCCTCCTGCCCCTGACTGCGGTCCAAATCTGATGTAATTAATCTAAGGGGTGTGACTGTCTCCTGAAACACCGTGTCCAGGTAACTCTCCCCCTCCCTGATGTGCCGCAGTGTCTGCAGCTTGGACTCCAGCTCATCAATTCTGAGCTGAAGTTCCTCGAGCAGCCAACACCTGCTGCAGATGTGGTCACCATGCATCTCCCAGCACCCACATACTACAGCTGCAACACATCGCCTTCTCAGCAACCTATTTAATTAGTTAATTTGGGTGTTAAATATTTTAAACGTGAATTTCTTAACTGTACTCTTCAGCTGTAATAATGTCTCCTGATTTAGACCGCTTTGCCAATCAAAAGAGACACAGAAGAGATACCGACCTGTTTTCCTGCGACATCACACTTTGGCTCTGACAGGTAGAAACAGGTTGAAGGGATTTTCTGCCGCCGGTTTATATCTCCTGCTGCCCTTCTCATGCAGGTCTCCTCACGCTCTTCTTTTATCCGGCGTCTCCGTTCTCCTCATGCTCTTTCATCCTGTCTATCAATGATGCTGCAGGTAGAGAGTGGACTAATCAATGCTCCTCTGTCCGTTCAGGAGAAGACAAGCCATAACCAAGTTGAGAAGGCACGTATAGGTGGAGGCCCATCCAACCTGCTGATGCTCTGCTGGTTAGAGCAAGATGCCCTAGAGCAAGAGAACCGGCACGGTCCCCATGAAACCAGGCGGGGGTGCCAGACGAAGGTAAGAATGCTATGCACAGAGGTGAGACTTTCGGATTGTACAACCATTCTAGTGCAGTCTCCTCATTGATGTGAGCCTCGAACCTGGCATCCCCATTGATCGTTGCAAGACAATGGTGCCGTGATGCAGATCTCCATTGTCTCACCAGGATGCCTGGCATGCACAGTGACAGTGTGATGACTTAAACTAATTACATGTCCTTCTTTTCCCTTTTAGGTTCGCCAGCAGGGGTCCCATCTGCAGACCCCGAAGGGGCACCCCTGACGCCAGGGGTTCACTGGGCGTCATTTTCACCTGCATCACACCCGCTCTCTGAAGTAGGCACCAGCGCAGATACCAGCACTTCGGTGGGCATTAGATCGGCGGCCAGTATCTCTGTGCACATTGATGAGGGCACTTCACACTCACTTAAGGTGCAGGCGGAGGCAAGGAGTTCCCAGGGTGCCGGCAGTCGGAGGACTGCTGGGGACCAGGACGATGCTCAGTTGAAGGCTGATGATGAGCCTCTGGAGTTGTCCATTAGGTGCCAGATGCTGGATGTCCAGCAAGGTGTGCAAGAGGATCTGGCGGAGATCTTTGAGGGTCTGCGTGACATGGTCTCTGTGATGGAGGAGTCCATGCGGAGCATGAGCACTGCGTTGACCCTCATCGCTGAGTGCACTGCCTCCTTCATTGAGAGAATGGAGAGGCAGCTCCAGGGACAGAATGAGGGGTTCCTGGGGTTGCGCTTGGACATGCAAGCCCTCACACAGGCACTGGCCTCAGGCGGTCAATGTCAGTGTGGGAGATGGATGAGGCACCCAGTATCTCAGCTAGGTGCCCGTCCATCAATGATGAGCAGGGAGGTCCAACACAACCTCATGTTGGCGCACAAGCTGCCTGTCAAATCTGCGGGCTCCTCTCATGGCGCTTCAGAGGATGGCAGCAGCTCCTCTGCCCCTTCTCAGTGACCGTGGCATCTGATGAGGCTGCGATGACTGGGGAGATGCCAGCTATGGCACTGGCCGCTCCCTCCCAGGCGACTACCAGCCTCTACTGGCCAGAGGGTAACTGCCAAGGTCATCAGGACCAACAGGACAGCACAGTCAGCAGGCTGCCTTCAATGCCGGTGTCAGCGAGGGGGGAGTACCAAGACATAACACTCGCAAATGTAAGTTAAAGGCACCATGAGCACAAGAGGGGCAGGTCACAGGTGATTTAAGTTCATTTATGTTTAATTAATGTATACTGGTCTGGGACTTAAGACCAGAGAAGTTGATGTAAATAGTCTGTAATTGTCAAAATGATATAAATTTTGTTTTTGTCATCATGGCCTAAGTGTGTTTCACCTTTTTATTTTATTGGTGCATGGTACGCCAGTGTGTAATGCTGGACGTACGTGATTCTGAACTTAATTACACAGGCACTGAGTGTTCTTTTTGTTCAAATGAAAGAGTCCTTTCAGATATCTGGGATGGAGGAGGCAGCCCTGGCATGTGTTTGAAGCTGATCTTTGATAGCCTAGCTGAAGGAGCATTGAATTAGGTGTCCCTGCCTCCCTGGAGGTTACCGAGGTCTGGCTCCATGTCCTCAGCGTTCTCCTCATCGTGCTCATCTTCAGACTGACCACTGGACTCATCATCTGTGGCCTGTGCAGCTGCGTCAAGATCCCCTTCCTCCAGTGGGACCCCCTTGTTGATTGTGGAGAGAGCAGCATGCAACCGCTATCAGTGACACCAGCTCTGGGGGGTATTGTAGTGCTCCCCCTGAACGGCCCAGGCATTGGAAGCACATCCTGAGAAGACCTATGGTCTTCTCTACCATTGCCCTTGTGGAGCCGTGACTTTTATTGTAACGCTCCTCTGCTTCTGATCTTGGGCAGTGGAGTGGCGTCATGAGCCAACTCTTCAACGGATAGCCCTTGTCACCCAGCAGCCATCCATCCAGTCGGGCTGGAGCACTAAAGAGCCTCGGCACCTGGGAGTATCTCAAGATGTGTGATCACACACTATCTGCATGTTCATGGAGTGGAATCCCTTCTTGTTGATGAAGGCACCCGGCTGACCCGCTGCAGTCGATGGCACCCTGGACACGGGGGAACCCAGCAATCATTGCAAAGCCTTTGGTTCGCTCAGCCTGGCTGGCCTCATCCGTACAGTAAAAAATAAAGGTCAGTACCCACCTGAACAGAACTTCTGTCACCAGCTTGACGTAACTGTGGACAGCTGATTGGGAGACTCCACACAGATTCCCACTGAGCCCTGGAAAGAGCCGGAGATATAGAAGTTGAGAACCACTGTGATCTTCAGCGCCACTGGCATGGGGTGTCCACCCAAACAGTTGGAGCTGATCTCAGGCCCAATCATCTAGCAAATGGAGGTCACTGTTTCCCTTCAGAGGCGGAGCCTCCTTCGGCATTGCATTTCGGACATATTGACGTAGCTGTATCGCCCCCTGTAAACCCTGGCAGCAGGATAGTGGTGTCTTCTGCAACTCTTTCCGCCTTGGACTACCTGCTTGCCCTGCGCCTCTTGTGCCTCGTCTCCCACAGATCCCTCCCCTGGTAGCTGCATAGGGGACACGTGGCCTCCTCTCCATTCTGCCCCTCCTCAGAGGAGGTGCCTCCAGCATAGACCACAATCCCCATTACCAAGGTAGAGAAAGGCTGTGTGATACCTGGAAGGGTTCACACGGCCTGAATCCTCCAGGGGCCTGGCAGACAGCAATGAATCCTGAAATGACGTCTGGAAATGCTAAGGATAAGCAACCACCTGCAAACTGTCTCCAAAACTCCTCACTACTCACACTGGCAATGCTGCTGAACCTTTTTATCCTGCCCTTGGATGAGGTTTGTGAAAATGTTGACTGGCCGCCTGCCTGCTTTGCCCGAGCAATGAGCAGAAAATCGCATGGGCAAAGAAAAATCACAGACTATTGGATTGTTAAGGGCCTTAAGTAGCCTGTTAATTAATGGCGCGTGCCGCTCTGGCACCTGCACACACCCGCTGAGCGAAATATACGTCGATACGCTCATCTGACTTCATCAAGCACTATTTTACTCCCATTCGGGTCGTGCGCGCTCGGCTGTGGGATAAAACATTCAGCCCCATGTTTTTCTTTAACAATGTTAGTAAGAAACAAACTTAACTCTATATTTTTGAATTACAAAATTCTATTAATTTAATATTCACTATTGAAGGTTGCAATAAATCTCTTTGATTTTACAAATAACAGTATCTGAATCTTGTGTTCTCAGTACAGGAGGAGAGTTGCATGAGGTGGGGCCCATTACATAAGGCTATTCTGGCGGAGCTGATCTCTGACATCCTGTTGTTGAGCGGTTGCCTCTCATGCAGCCTCAGCAAACTTTGCTCCAGAGCCTGAGGTACGCCATTTAACTCGGCCGACTCCTCTCTCTCAGGAAGTCCAGGTCCAGCCCTTGCTCAAGAATAAAATTAAGCAGGGGGCAGTACACTAAGCTAATCCTGGCAGTCTCTCAGGGATGCATGGAACTACAACCCCGATCTGGCTAAGAACTTGAAGTGGCTCTTCAGGGCCACAATGGTTCTCCCAGTGATCAACTGGATGAAGACGTGGGTATCATTACATTTCATATTCATTGTGTGCTGCTTAAAATGGTGTATTATCCATGGCCTTTTCTCCAGTTAGCCAACCATCAGACTGATCAGTTTGCCAAAGTTGCAAGCTATATTTTCGTTCCTAAAAGCATTGTGCGTCGATTCAGTTTTACAATTGAGGTTTATAAGATTATTATTTTTCAGAGGACTGTATCTTTAAATTTAGGGTAAAATGAAGGGGGTCATGTGACTTGTT
This sequence comes from Cetorhinus maximus, assembly GCF_964194155.1. NCBI lineage: Eukaryota > Metazoa > Chordata > Chondrichthyes > Lamniformes > Cetorhinidae > Cetorhinus > Cetorhinus maximus. Next base: position 25,169,454 of record NC_135879.1, on the reverse strand, counting down.
CTGAACTCTTCCCAACAGTAAGCCTGAGTGGTTTGATTGTTAAATATCAAAGGAAGGCTTAGGTTGTTTTACTGTAAAGGAGGTGTGAGGTAATTTTACTTGGAGACAATGACAGCAGCCTGTATGTTAACAGAGGAGACCACGAGTCTCAAGTCCCAGAAAATCATTGAAAATGTCGTATTGTAAACAGTTGTTGTACTTTAAACTTTCAGTGTAGTTCCAATGAGTTTGCCCCCCAAAGATAGCTAATTAGCATTTCTACCTAGCTGGAAGGCCCATGTGATTCATGTTGCCTTGGGGAAGGATGCAGAGAAATCCATTGTAAAGATTAGATTATAGGCTTTCTTATAATATCACAGATGGGCTTTTGGAAGTCTGCCTGGATCCTGGGGAGAGGGAGCAGCTAGAGGTTGATTGTGTAGGAATGTGGATGGAAGCTCAAACTCTGATTGAAAAGACCAAATTGATGGAGAATTAGAATAAGGCTGGAAGAGTCACCTAACTTGGGCTGGAGAGACAGTCTCTGGGAACATAAATCCTCACTGTGAAAGACAGCTGTAAGATTGCAAATTACCAGGCCAAGAAATGAAAAAACAGGAATAAACTCCCGGGAGCTAAGAATCACTTTGGACTGATTCTGGGAAAATTGAGTGTCTATGCAAAGGACAGTGTAGAGTATACCTGTGAAGTGTGTATTTGTTTGGTTGAGCTAAGAATAATAAAGGGGTATTCTATTCTGTGGTTTAAAGTATAAGTTGCCTACAAAGATACTGTTTAGTTACTGGTGTTTTTGGTCATTTGTTACAGTAAACACCTTAAAACATGAAATCATGATGTGTCATTTGTTCAGTTATTAACTGTAGGTTCATCAGTCTCTAGAAGGATACCAGCATACATGGCATTGAGATATAGAATTTACTGATGGGTATCACACACCAGTTAAACATTAAGGAAGTGGAATTCTTTCCTTTTCAGATAGCTTATGAGTTTTTATGGGTGACTGCCAATGTTATTTGAGTGCCATCAATCGTTCCAGGAATCATTGGAAAGCTAATTATTCCATTAAACTTCAGTGAACTCTACCATTGCACTGCGAATGTCAAATCGAATTTAATTCACCATGTGGAACAGGGCATCTGCTGGATGCTAGTCTTCACCATCCCCTGACTAATCCAGCACAGGTCCCCCGTAAAGGCCTGAAAAGAGTCACTCTTCTAGAAATTTAAAGCTCTTGTGTGGTTCATCTCAACAGTGTTCAGCATGTAGGTTGAGAATCAAGACTTCAGGTCCCCCCTCAATAAATGGCATAGTTGGTCGATTGCCACCTTGGTGAAATGCAGAGAGTGCACGATCAGCTCCTAGAACCATAGAAAGGTTACAGCACAGAAGGAGGAGGTTCAGCCAGTTCAGTTTCTGTTGGCTCTCTGCAAGAGCAATTTAACCAGCCCCATTCCCCGGCCCGTTCCCTGTAACCCTGCATTTTTTTTTTTCCTTTCAGGTGCTTATCCAGTTCCCGTTTGAAAGTCATAATTGAATCTGCCTCCATTACCCTTTCAGATAACAATGGGTTACAATCTGGAATGCATTGCATAAAAAAAGTTTTCCTCATGCCGCCATGGTTCTTTTGTCAATTGGTGTCATCTGGTTCTCAACCCCTCCACCAAAAGGAACAGCTTTTCTCTATCTGCCCTGTCTAGGCCCCTCATGATTTTGAATACGTCTATCAAATTTCTTCTTCACCCTTTCTTCTGTAACAAGTACAACAACCCCAGTTTCTTCAATCTATCTACCTAACTGTCAGGAAGATATAATAATTCTCATAATGTTAGTGGAATTTATTGTAAAATAATGGTATTTGTGTGTGTGTGTGTGTGTGTGTGAAACTTAATTGGATCACAGGCGGCTGGCCTGAAGACTTTGATGTAAACATGGGGGAAATTTAGAATGTAAGGTGTAAAAGGACATTTGCATTTTTAAATAAACCAGAATAGATTGTTTTCAAAGGAGGGGTGAAATGTGTCACCTAGCCAGGTGAAGTTTAGAAACAGTGTGTTTATTTTTCCCAAAGATTACTGGTAAAACTTAGTGCTGTGGGAGATTTTTAATATGAGAAAGATAAAGTCCAAAGACATAGTGAAACAATGGGAATTTGCATTCAAAGAGGAAAATATGTATAAAGGAGCAGAGGCTGTGTGTAAGGATAGGCATTTTTAAGATCTACCAAGTGTGAAAAGCCTTCAGCATCTATGCCTCAAGTTACTTTCTTCAAAGAAGTGAAGTTAAGAAAACTCACTTTGAATTTGACTGGTTCAGGGTATTGTGTGTCTTCTTGCCTGGGTCTTTTAAATACTATGTGTCTTACTATTGCCTTAATGAAAGTGTAACTGGGAATTAAATTAATTAGGGGATTTAGAAGTTATTATAGTAGTAATTTGTAGACATATGTATGTGCTTAAAATCATTTCTCTTATTAATAAATGTTTAACCTCGTTTTGTAAAGACCTATAAGACTTGGTGATCTTATTACTACTGAATTCAAGGCACGCATCTCGAAATGTATACAAATTGCAAAACAAGTTGTGCCAGTTGTGTGAAGTTCCCCATTGGGATTTCAACAGCTCAGCATTTACCATCGCCTGTGCCATAACACTAACCTAAGTCTCTCATCCCCCAAAACATTCTCATAAATCGTTTCTGCACTCTCTTTAAAGTTTCACATCCTTTCTAAAGTGCATGCCCAGAATTGAATTTAAAGTTGCAAATGAAATCAACCAGTGTTTGATAAAGGCTCATCATAGCTTCTTTGCTTTTGTACTCCATTGGCGGGAATTTTCCCAGAATTACACTAAGTGCGGTAACGCGCAAGTAAAATGGAGTCCTACCCGCCGACAAAAATGGCTGATTTTCACACCATTTCTCCTCGAGCCCACCTCATTATTTATGCATTCCCAGGAAACACACTGTTTCCATGGCAGGCGAGCTCTCATTTGCCCGCTCGCCATCACCCCACTGTTGCATCATGCCTGCCGCCATCCTTAAAAGGTAGCCACTAGCAAAGCACTCTTTGCCACCAGCTCACCATCACTGTCTGGGAGACATGGCCAGCAAAGGAAAAAGACTGCAGCGCCCCGCTTCAACAACGGGTCCCTCGAGCGACTGCTGGATGCCGTGGAGGCCCGATGGGATTTGCTCTACCCCTGCTCTGGCTGCAGGACGGGTAGTAATGTCACCAACCCGGCTTGGGAGGCAGTGGCAGCGGTGGTCAGCGCAAGTGCCCTGCAGAGGAGGACAGCCACCCAGTGCCACAAAAGGATGAATGACCTCCTCCGTTCCATCAGGGTTAGTCACTCTTTTCATCACTCCCAACTCACAAACTCACAAACCCATCAGACATCCACAGGGCCCTCACTCACTGCCAGTGCAAGGGACATCACCATTCACTCTACCGCACACACCATCATTATCCTCCTCCTGTCCATGGGACCACTCAACACCCACACAGGCCAGGCATACTTATCATCTGGCCTGGCAGGAGTCCTGAAACAGTCTCCCCATCTCTATCCATGCAGCACAAACTGGCACACAACAGGAGAGAAAGGTCACAGACAGGTGGAGGGATGCCGGAAATCAAAGTTCTGACAGAATCCGAAAACAGAGCCATCCAGCTGGCCGGCGATGACCGGGACCAGTCCAGTACTGACGGTGAGGTCGGCGCTGCTCTACCAAGTGAGGATCTAGCAGTGCGACATCCATCAGACAACTATGCTGTGAGTGATGTCTCCTTTCTCAAAGGCCAGTGACATGCACTAATTATCTCCCCTTCCTTCCACAGGCACCTCTGCCAAACAGCCGACAGAGTTCATGATCCAGGGCCTCCAATCAAGCTCTGAAGAAACCTCTGAAGAGGAATTTGAAGGTACCCTCCCTGAAGTCCCATCATAGCGCTCACCCACACCCTCCACCAGCGCAGAGACACACACCTCGGTGGGATCTAGCTTTAGAATAGCCTCGGGATCACAACCTGGTGAGCACATCACACTTTCTGATCCACAGCAGGTGGAGGCAGTGGCTTCCCAGGTCCCCGGCACTTGGAGGACTGCTGGAAGCCATAACATTGCTGAGTCCGAGTCAGATGACAAACTTCTGGACTCGGTCATGTCACAGTTGCTGGAGCTGCAAAGGCAAGCTCGGGAACATCAGGAAGGGATGTCCGCTGCACTTCTCAGATTGCAAGGCAAGATGGAGGAGTCTGTCCGTCTTCAGGCTGAGGTGATAGCACCGGCATTGCAACGCACCGAGGTCAACACTGGCAGGATGGCAGCCGCCATGGAGACCTTGGTCCAGGACGTCGCTCCTGCACTGCTGCGCGGGCTTAACTCCATCGCTGATGTCATAGCTGGCCACAAAACAGTGTGTACACGAGAGGGGTGCTGGACAGCTCGATCTCACTCCAGCTACCCCTTCTGCTCATGGAGTCAGCCAGGGGCCCTCGGGTACCCATAGGGAGGAGGATCAGCAAGTGCATACTCCGAGGCCATTCATCCAGGTGACTTGGGGAGTGACTGGCCCATCTGAATCCTATCTTCCTGTGACCTCCACAGATCCAACTTCTCAGGCCAATGAGGGTGCTACTGCCACACAGCAGAACCCGAGAAAGCAGGCCGGGGCTCCCCAAGTCTCGGCCCTCCAGAGGACGCCCGCCAAAGTCATCACAGACAGGGCATTACAGTCAGCAGGCTGCCTCCACCTCTGCTGTGGATGTCCGGGGAGCACCAATACGTAGCGGCAGCGTTACGAAAGTTAGGTAAAAGCAGTTGCATAGCATGGCCATGGGTGTTGATCACTTGTACATACTGTTCACTATTGTCAATAAACTCCTAAGAAGTCACCCTGCCTATGGCTCCTTGCTCTGATGGGTGGTGTTCTTGTCACTCAGGTGTGAAACCTTTCTGTACAAGATAAAGGCAGGTGTCTCAGCCCAGGGCCTCTTCTCTGTGCTCTGTGCTGTCTTCAGGCCACAGTGATGGTCCAGTCTCACACACCCTGGAAACATTACTGATATCTGCACTTCAGCAGTGGTGGTCGTTGCTGTTGGAACATAATGGGCAGGCGCCACAGAGTTCCGTCATTCTCTCTGTGTGCTCTCAGCACCATTAAGGTGGGGCTGGCCCCCATCACACCAACATCTGTGACCAGTGATGCTGTGCATCAGCTCCTGAATGTCTGAGGTGCTGAAGGCGGACACAGCATCAAATGCATCTAAAGTTTCATGGCTGTGTCTCTGAGATGGCCCTGATCATGGAGCGCAAGCGAGCTGCCCTCGGCCAGACAGGAGTCAGACAAATTCAGAAGCTATGTGAAGATTTATGGAGTGTCCTTACTGCATATTGACATCATCCTCCTGCGATCGAGCGACTATTAGTCCCTCCACTGCATCTCCATATTAGGAGCATTCTCACAGTGGGCATTGGCATTGCGATAAGCCAGACTGGAGTCAAACGTTCACAACTGTGATGTGACGCTCCACAGGAACACTTCACTGCATGTCATCAACATCTTCCACAAATCTATGAGGGCAGCTATGAGGGCCTCCTGAGTGTGCCTGCCTTGTCTAGTCAGCGTGAAAGCCTCATTCCCATCGTCATCACCACTAAGAACCCTGTCACCCTCATCCCCATCAGCATCCTCCTCATCGAAAGAGATGTGCAACTCCTCCATCTCCTCCTCAGCCAGCTCCTCACCCCATTTCCAGCGCCAGGTTGTAAAGGGCACAGCAGACGATGGCAATGTGTGACACCCTTTAAGGACTGTATTCCAGGGCTCCACCAGACTGGTCCAGGCAACGAAACCACATCTTCAGCATCCTGATGGTCTGCTCCACCAAGTTGTGAGCTGCTGCATGAGCCTCATTATAGTGTTGCTCTGATGCAGTCTGAGGCCGCCGCACGGGTGTCATCAGCCACGGCCTCTGTGGGTAGCCCTTATCCCCAAGGAGCCAACCCTGCAGCCTCTGTGGACCCTGGAAGACTGCAGGGATCTGCAAGAGACTCAGGATGTAGGCGTCATCCACACTCCCTGAAAACCACGCGCATATCTGCAGGATGTGTTTCTGGAGGTCACATACCAGCTGCACATTCAGTGAGTGGAAGCCCTTGCGATTGATGAAGTCCACTGAGTGTAGTGACTAAAACCAGAGCACCACATGAGTGCAGGCAATCACACCCTGTGGGAACCCCGAGATCAGGGCGAATCCAATGGCCCTTGCATCTTGGCTGTCCCGGTCTCTGGCGAAATGGAGAAGATGGCATCCGTGACCTTATGGATGCATTTGTGGGTGGTGGGTTGTGAAATCCCACAGACGTTACCTGTGGAGCCCTGAAAGGAGCCACTGGCATAGAAATTGAGCGCCGCAGTCACTTTCACATCCCCTGGCAGTGGATGCCCTCCATGTCCCCTTGGTGCCAAGTCCTGCAGTAAGTGGCAGATGTGAGCCACCAGGTCCCTAGACATGCGCAATCGTCAGCGACACTGGTTCTCAGTTATCTGCAGGAATGGCAGGCAGCGTCTATAGACCCTGGGTGTCGCTAGGCGCCAACCAGCCACAGCTCACTATAGCTCCTGGGTTGTGTGTGCAGGAGCCCTTGCTGCCCTTTCTTCATGAGGTTGCTGCTCCTGCCTTTGCGCGGCCAGGTGCCTCAGTCGCTCTCTCCTCCGTCTTCTATGGTCTCTGTCGGCCATCAGACGTACAGCTAGGTCACCAGGATCCATGATCCTGATGTGGTCCTCCTGCCAGCATGAAAGAGAGAGAGACATGGTTATCATGGATGTGCTTAGCACCTTTCCTGGTCCTGTGTGACCGCCCCATAATGCTTCCTGGGGAGTGATGGTCACCCCTCGAATGGCCAGAGATGAGTGTGCTGCATGGCTGCTCTATGTACCTACAACATGGGGGACACTTGTTCCAAACCAGGAGGCTGAGATTGCAACAGGCTGTGAGTGCCTCCAACAGTGACTGCTCCATGGCCAGCGTTGGTGAGGAGATTGTACAACGTTTGCAGCCCAACTGCTCTGCGGTCCAATAAAGTGGTGGCGGACTCGAAGTCTGTGGTGGGGGGGTAAGGTATGGAGCGCTTGATGGCCCTTTGGTGCCTCTGCGTTGCTTGCATGGGTGGGGGGGCTAGGAGTCTGACCCCAATCATATCACTGTGGCTGTGCCTGATCTGTCTTAGTTGCAGAGGCACGGTCAGTTTATACAGGTGTCCCTAATGTGTGGCCACTCCCCTCACTTACCCTGCCCCCCACCTCGATTGCCTGTGCACGGGATGCAGCTTTAGGGCAGCACTTGACCCGCCCCTCAGCAGTCACCTCCGACGCTGGCCCGTGCTTGCCCCTGGACACCATCCCCCCAACTCAGCAGTCGCCTCCGAGGTTGGCCAGCTCTTGCCCCTGGACACCATCCCCCCAACTCAGCAGTCGCCTCCGAGGCCAGGCATCAGTTGCCCCCACCACCCGGCACCCCTGAGGCCTGTAAACAATGGGCGAGCTGTGGAGAACGCTGCTGCCCACTCACCTCAGTTCCCCCAAAGTGAAGGCCGCCAAGTGCATGTTGCCTGTGTGCTGTTGTGAAACACATCAGCGTGCCTTCCCGCCAATGTGGATGGACAATATGATGGGGATCCAACAGCCTGGCGGGATGATCTTTTAATTATACCGGCGGGCTGAGCAGATGAATGCGACCTGCCTTCACACTGTCGTGAAGCAGGTCACGCCATACTTTCTGCCCACACCATCTCTCACGCCCGCCACCAACGGGCTGGGAAAATTCCACCGTTTGCCTTTGTTGAAAAAGTCCAGGATCCCATATAGATTTTAAAACACTTTCTCAACCTGCCCTTCCACCTACAATGATTTGTGCACAAGTACCCCCAGGTCTCTCTCTCCTGCACCACCTTTGGAATTGTATCCTTGATTTTCTATTTCCTCTTTTTGTCTTCCTGCTAAAATATGTCACTTTGCACATCTCAATATTAAACTTCATCTGCCACTTGTCTACCCATTCCAACAGCCTGTCTATGTCTTCTTTATCACTACCCTCCTCGCACTTCACCATACTTTCAAGTTATGTGTCACCGGAACATTTTGAAATTTTAAAATTATGCATTGTGCACCCAAGTCTAAGCTATTAATATATAATCAAGAATAGCAGTGGCCCCAGCACTAACCCCTGGTGAACATCACTATATACCATCCTCCAGTCCAAAACACAACTGTTCACTATTAGTCTATTTCCTGTCATTCAACCAATGTTGAATGCCACTGTCCCTTTTGTTCCAAGGGCTTCAACATTGCTGGCAAGTCCCTTATATGGCGCTTTATCAAACACCTTTTGGAAGTCCATATACACTCTATCAGCTTCATTCCCTCATTAATACTCACTGTTACCTCAGTAAAAAAATTCAATTCAAGTTAGTTTGCTCTTAAAAAATTCATGCAGGCTTTTCTTAATTAATCCACAATTGTCCAAGTTTATCATCTCTAAAAGCTTTCCCACCACTGAGGTTAAACTGATTGGCCTGTAGTTGCTGGGTTTATTTTTACACCCTTTTTTAAACAAGGGTGTAACATTTGCTATTCTCCAGTCCTCTAACACCACCCCTGTATCTAAAGGAGGATTGACAGATTGTGACCAGCACCTCCACAATTTTCGCCTTTACTTCCTTCAGGATCCTCAGGTGCATCCCACTTGGTTCTGGTGACTTGTTAAATGTCTGGTACCTCCTCTTTATCAATTTTTAGCCTATCCTGTAACTCAACTACTTCCTCTTGCTCTCTGACTTTGGTAGCATCTTCTTCCTTGGTCCTCTGACAGCTCCTCATCACTCAACTGAAGCTTCCACACATGGGTGAGGTAACTGCAGATGGGATGAAGCCTCTCTCCGCCTGTGCAGCCTTACTATGCCTGTCCAGCCTGTCTGTGGGTCTTCAAGGATCTTTAGCTCTTTCTTCATTCTTGGGCATATAGGCATCAAGGACCACTAATATCACAATGACAGAAAAACTTAAGGGGATTAATTGTTAGTTACCTCGATTGTGAAGTTGAATGAATGTTACATTGAGATCCAAGGGCTCCTGATATAGTCTCTCCTGCTGCCATTTTAGGCTTGCTGTTTTTAGTTGCAGGAAAGGCTCCTGCCACATACAGGCAGGGACCTCATTCAGATATAAAAGTAACACTTTGATACCATAATTCGCGCATCAATGTGGTTACCACTCAAAATCGCAGGAGTCTTGCCCAGTGACCAAGCTGCCAGTAAAACCTAACTGGTTTGTGTCAGAACCTCTAAAGTTGTGTACAAACAGAGATTCAGCTGGAACTCAGTGGGTCAGACCTTTTTTTTTTAGCACATTTCATGATTTGTTAACATTTGTGGGCAGCTGTGCTTTAAATCCTTGATGGGTACAGCATCACAGGAATCCCGTGCCCAACAGCCTTACTGGGCAGATTTTTGCTGAACTTGGCATGGAACATGCCACTATTTCCATGAACATGAGTTACTTTACTCCAAATGACACGAGTCTCATTTGGTATCCCATCAGAAGCGACGGCACTTTTCTTTGCTTTGTAGATGTAGACACGTCCCTTGCCCCAGGTAAAAACTTGTTTAATCACAACAACACAAACCCTCAGCATTCATGACAGCAGCATACCCTCATTGGATTTGAAGTCCTCTGTGTAATAAAGTTGTGCTACATGCAGCACATTACCGCAATTGTCCAGGCGCTGTGAGAGTGCACAGGTAACTGAATAGCCTGCCCTAGAATCTAAGATCTGGAACAGACACAATGGGCTGAATGGCCTCTTTCTAAACCATAATTTTCTATGGTTCTAAGATTTCTAGGACCGTTTAAAACTTCCAGAATTATTCTTTCACACTTTGCTTTGATATCCACAGATAGCTTTCTTTGTTCGTTGTGCGTCCTATTGGCGCTACTTTCTTCTGAGTGAAGGAATGCTTGAAGGAAGAGAAGCAGCATCAGATAATGCAGCAGCCAGGAGCAGTAGCTGCCATGCTTCTCAGAAGCCAGTAGGTGAGGAGGGTTAGAATGGAGGAAGTTGCTTGTAGGACCAAGTATGCAGGATATACAGGCCAGGTGTCTCTTTCTTGGACCTATCTCAAGAGTAGTGCATCAGACAGCCTGCTACAAAACTCTGCAACATGACCTGCCTGCTCGAGCAGGAGGGCCAGTGGCTCTCAAAGACCACACCACAGCACGTAACTTCTTCACTGATGACTCCTTTTAATCTGCTACTGTCTGCAGCATATGGCTACATTAAGCAAGTTACCAGCATCCTATATGCAAGGGTTAACCATTACATCACCTCAACAGTCAACAGGTTGTCAGGGATTTGTAGCCATAGATGCTTTTCTCCACATGTACAAAGAACAAAGAAAAGTACAGCACAGGAACAGGCCCTTCGGCCCTCCAAGCCTGCGCCGATCATATTGCCTGTCAAACTAAAACATTTTGCAGTTCCGAGGTCCATATCCCTCTATTCCCATCCTATTCATGTATTTGTCAAGCTGCCTCTTAAACACCACTATCGTACCTGCTTCCACCATCTCCTCTGGCAGTGAATTCCAGACACTCACTACCCTTTGCGTAAAAAAACTTGCCCCTCACATCTCCCTCTAAAGTTTTCTTCTCTCACCTTAAATCTATGTCCCCTAGTAATTGACTCTTCCACCCTGGGAAAAAGCTTCTGACTATCTACTCTGTCCATGCCACTCATAATTTTGTAAACTTCTATCAAGTCGCCCCTCAATCTCCGTCGCTCTAGTGAGAACAATCCGAGTTTCTCCAATCTCTCCTCATAGCTAATAACCTCCAGACCAGGCAGCATCCTGGTAAACCTCCTCTGCACCCTCTCCAATGCCTCCATATCCTTCTGGTAATGTGGCGACCAGAATTGCACGCAATATTCCAAGTGTAGCCTAACCAAGGTTCTATACAGCTGCAGCATGACTTCCCAGCTTTTATACCCAATACCCCTGCCGATGAAGGCAAGCATGCCATATGCCTTCCTGACTACCTTATCCACCTGAGTTGCCACTTTCAGTGACCTGTGGACCTGTACCTCTGCCCGTCGATGCACTTAAGGGTTCTGCCATTTACTGTATAATTCCTACCTGTATTAGGCCTCCCAAAATGCATTAGCTCGCATTTGTCCGGATTAAACTCCAACTGCCCTTTCTCCGCCCAAGTCTCCAACCGATCTATATCCCGTTATACCCTTTGACAATCCTCTTCACTATCTGCAACTCCTCCAACCTTAGTGTCGTCTGCAAACTTACTAATTAGCCCAGTTATATTTTCCTCCAAATCATTTACATATACTACAAAAGCAAAGGTCCCAGCACTGATCCCTGTGGAACACCACTAGTCACAGTTCTCCATTCAGAAAAGCACCCTTCCACTGCTACCCTCTGTCTTCTATGACCAAGCCAATTCTTTAGGTGTCTGTACAGATGTTACCAACGGGGCAATAGAACACCAGCCAGCAACACTCATCAATGGAAAGGGCTACCATTCATCATGTGAAGATCACACAAATAGGATCATGCATTAGTCTCCAAGTTCACAGGGCAGCTGCAACAACATATTTATCCTGGTAGTCTACCATTCCCCCAATATTGTCCATCGCTAGAACATTGCAGAATGGTGGCTGGGGTCAAGGGATATTCCCTACAGATGTGACTCATGACCCCTCTCTGCAACCCCACCATTCCTGAGCAACACTGGTATAATCAAAACTAGGGGACCGCCAGATCTGTTAATGTGGACACCATAGGGATGCTGAGCTGTATGTTCAGGTAACTCTCGAGGTCCGGGCACACCCCTTCCCTTCCATATTCCCCATGAAAAGCTTCTTGCATCTTGGTATTGTGCTACGCCTAGCACAACATTACTATACAGAGAGACAGAACAGCAGCTGTCTTCATCAGATGAGGAAGACCAGGGAGAAGGTGAGGAAACAGTTAAAAAAGGAGAATGCACCTCACTGACTTGCTGCAATAGATGTGAGGAATTAACTCATTACGCAGTGATTACATTGACCTGCTTATTCCCCTACCCTGAAATTTTCCACACATCTGCTCTATTTAACAGACCTTGTTACATCCTTCACTACCCCTTCATCCTACATCAAAGAATATTCAAACCATTCAGACAACTTCAATTTCATTAACAAACTGATAATTTTTACTTAGAAGTTGCTATTAAACCAAGCAGTAGACCAAAGAGCCAAATTTGTTAATGGTAATTAGTTCAATGGCAAGCATAATAATTACCTTCCATACATTGCTCACCCAAGTGATCTACCCATTAAGAAGGTTTACTAAGTCTTTTGCTCTCCGTGGTGATCCTCAAGTGGCCTAGCAGAGCTGGTGGAAGGCTGTTGTTTCTCATGCTGGGATCCTCGAGATGACTTTTGGGTACTCGAAGCTATGAAGCTGCCAACTGTTGCCCCTCAGCTTCAGATGGGATAGCCTGGACCAGGTGTCTTCTAGTACCAAGGGTTAGGGTGTGGCAAAGCAGCAGATGCAATGACTTCTGAGAAAGAATTTGTACTTCTCCCATTGTGCTATTATGGCTCCAATTGACGACCCCTTTCTTGGGCTGTCCCTGCCATCAGTTACTGTTGCTCTTACTACTGTGTTTCTCACCCCTGTCTAAACCACACTGCATGCCAGTATCTGAGCGATTGAGTATATGATGCTACATCCTCAGGAGGATTAATCTCCTCCAAGGTGTCTTCCTCAATAGTACCTTTTTGCCAAGAAGGGCCTTGAAAAAAGACAAAAAGCCCATGAATTGGGATGACATTTGGAAAATGGATATCATCAGCTGACAGTGTCAAAAATGTGAAGGTTTCTGTACATTTGTTCAGGTGGTTAAACTATTATAAGTAATATGAAAACATTGTGCTGGGCAAAGCTGCCAACCTCTCCTTCTTAAACCTAAGGTTCTACCTGGGCACTGATCTCCAGAAATATTAGTGATACAGCCTTGTAAGGGCTTGTTCCAATATCACAGTGTCTTCACCTTACTAAAAAGAGAAAATGCCGGACACAGTGGAGGTCAGCATCTGTGGAGAAAGAAATAGGTCAATGACCTTTCATCAAAACTGGAAAAAGTTAAATATGTAACAGGTTTTAAGCAAGAATAGTGGTAGTGAAAGGGGGTGGGAGGGGGTGGGGTGGGGGAGAAAGTAATTAGGAAAAGGGAATGTTTCTGATAGGGTGAAATCAGGAGTGATTAAATTTAAAAAAGGGATGATGATCGGTGCAAGCCAAAAACAGATAGTAATGGGACTAGTAAAGACAAACCCAATAATGAGAAAAAGCTATGAAGGTGAATAAGGCAAAAGAGACAAATGGAAATCTTGTTGGAAAGAACAGTGGAACTTCTTCAAGGTAAGCATTTCTGGAAGAGAAGTGACAGTGAATTGAACACGGAAGCAAAAGCAAAATATTACAGGTGCTGGAAATCTGAAATAAGTTATACTTGGTCAAAACTGAGTAATGTGAGATGATCTCTCTCCAGAATCAGATCAACAGCCTACTTTGCATTTATAGTCCAAGTTTATGAATGCCAAATGCATCTGTACAAAGGAATTCATCATCTTTAATATGGAGCTTACATGTAACAGTGAACTCTCTCTCCTGGAGTCTCAGCGAAGTTATATTCAAAGGCACTGCAGGTCACAGATATGACCACATGACTGTAGCCTTGATCTTCATCCTAATTACTCATTCAGCATGGCACCTGCTGGATGGGCTGAGTTTCCGCAGTGATATGCGCAATGAAATGACTCATTCAGAAAAAAAAATCCAAGCTAATCATTGAACGCCCCATGTGGTTATTGACTAATAATCATTTTTGGCTTTCTATAATTCTACATAAAATCAGGCCTTGTTTCTTCATGATTATTTTTTTTAAAAAAAAAGTTCAGTAGATGTAATTGTTTCTGAAAAGTAGTTTGGATTTTTAGGCTTCAAATGATCCAGCCTACTGCAGATTTGTTCTCATGTCCTAATGTCTGCCCCAATTTTCCTCAAGAACTGGAGTAAAGGTCAAGTATAATAGGGGCAAAGAGAACCGGCGAGGACAGGGAATCAAGTAGTGCCAGAAATGTCTGGTTTCCACCCTGAAGGCATTCATTAGTGAGTTCCCATTCAGGGTGGGAAAATGTTCCATCAACCCCATTGATCTGATGCCAGAAAGGAGGTGGAGCTGGTGTCACCCAACAAATTTTCTGTCATCTTCATTTCTTCTTCTCCAAGTGACTTGGATACTGAAGAGACCAGCATCCAGATCAAAACAAGGAAGGATGTAAGGTCCACAAGGGTTTCCAGGCTGTGGTTTATGATCTGCAAAACCTGTCAAACTAGCTGCCTGGCTGCAACACCATTTAAAATCAATTCTTATAGAAAAGAGGTCAATCATTAGAGATTGATGCCTTGAGAACCTAAGCTTACCAGCTATTCCCCCAAATGACATCTAAACAATGCATTTCACTCTCTGCTGCTTGCTAAGGTGTCCAAGATACATTTATACTGGCAAAGGTGCCACAAGGATTATTTACGTACCATAACCCCATCCTGACCATGTATTCTCTGGTAGGCAATGCAGCACACATCCCCGACATCGGCATTCCCACTCCAATGCACTTACAGTGTATGGTAAGGTGAAAGACAGGGTTGGCCTCATCATCTTTATGTTGCTGCTTGTAGATTCAAGGTACCATTTAATTGCCAATTTTTCTTTGAAGGAAAACCATTTGGGGTACAGGTTGATGTGAAATGGCAGCATAACTCAGGAGTCATAGCTTAATCTGACTCATGAATACACTAAAACAGAAGGGTGTGAGGCCCCTGCCATCTATCTCATATCAGTTTGTGTTCTTGCTTACACAGGATAAAGAAAACTGATGCGAAGCTTCATCTTAAATTAGTTTTTGGACGGGCCACTTTTTCAAATTTACTTTTCAATTGTTTTAATGTCACTAGAAAGCAAATTTTCACACCCATTCTCTTCTAACATTGAAAATTAGCTGCTTCACGAGCAGATTATGTGCATAAATTGAAGCATAGACTTCTTCTGCAGCCAGCCTTAATATGACTTCAAGACCATGGAAAACAGTCACCGCCCCCTGTTGCAACTCTGTGGAAAAAATAATGATGCTAAAGTGATTTAACTTGAGATTTTGCAGAAGTTATATCAAACTGTAGCGCTCTGTACAGGCAACTTCTGACAGGTTTGAAGTTCAGTCACGATAAACAAAGAAAACATATTTATTTTTCAAGTTAGGATGTTTTGCAATGTATCTGTAATGTAGAAAGAAACAACCAAAGGATCTTCAGTATAAGCTTATAGGATTTACACACTGGGAAACCAGACATTACAAATTCTATTATCACTATTGCCTGATGTAATTACTTTCAAAGTTCCATGAGTCATACCCATGAATAAATATTTGGTAACTGATGGTGGTTTTAATAGCACTGACCACAAGATTTCCCTGTATTCTTCAAGTTTATGGAATGGCTTGATAGAGTAGACACAGAGAGGGTTCCCACTAGTGGCGAAGAGCAAATCTAGAGGCCATCAATGTAAGATAGTCACCAAGAAATCAAATAGAGAATTCAGATGAAAGCTCTTTACCCTGAGAGCGATGAGAATGTAGAACTTGTTACTATGGGGAGTATTGAAGTAAATAGTATAGATGCCTCTAAGGGGAAACTAGAGAACCATATGAGGGACGAGGGCAGAGCAAGTTATGCTAATAAAGTTAGATGTGAAAGGACAGGAGGAAGTTTGAGTGGAGCATAAATGCCAGCATGATGAACCATTTGTTCTGAATGATCAAACAGATGCACCAACATCAGTGTCCTCTCAGAAACAGAATTAACATTTTGAGTCTGTATGACTCTGAAGAAGGGTCATACAGACTCGAAATGTTAACTCTGTGTCTCTCTCCACAGATGCCGTCAAACCTGCTGAGTTTTTCCAGGATTTTCTGCTCTTATTTCATATTTCCAGCATCTGCAGTATTTTGCCTTTATCACAAGCACTGAGGCTATGATCATCCATCATCAGCTTCGTTGGGTTGGTCATATAGTTCGGATGTCGGATACCAGGCTTCCAAAGCAGGTCTGCTTCTCCCAGCTCAGTCAGGGCAAATGCGCCAGAGGAGGACAGAAGCATTTCAAGGATGTGCTGAAAGTCAACATGAAGAAATGCAACATTGGCATCAACTCCTGGAAGACCATTGCCTTGCTCTGAGCCAGATGTTGGCAGAGCCTTGGGGAGGTTCCCAGCATTTTGAGACCCAGTGGCAACAAAATGAAGGGGGAAAGCGAAAGCAGAGAAAAGAACATGGCATGAGCTGACCTGATAATACACGACCAGACAGCCACTTGACAAGAAATGCCTGTGTGCCATAAAGTTTGCAGATCCCAAATTGTGATCATGGAAGATAATCATCCTCACTAGCATGGGATAGCCAATAAAATAATAATAATAATAATAATAATAATAATATAATCTGCCGCCTGAGCAATTCTATGTTTGTGCAAATGATTGTTCAATAATTAATAATTAAACATTAATCCTTCACTACCAGAATGGTTGAATTGCACAGGATGGGTTAACAGTAAAGGTCTGCATCAAAAGCCATTTCTAGTAAACCAAAGAACTTATTCACCCATTCAAACATGTGTATATTGTCTGAACCAGCAGTTACTCTCATGGAAATAGTGTTGTAATCTAATGAAAGCATTTCGACCGTGGTTAAAAACACATCAAGTTTCATTTCCATGATGCGAGTCACCCAATTTAAGTATATTTAATATATATAGTTACATACATAAAATGTGGCTTATGAGTCAGATAGTTGTGGGCTCAAGTCCCATTCCAATGACTTGAGCATAAACTCTAGGCGAACACTCTAGTGAAGTACTGAAGGAGTGCTGCAATGTTGGAGGTGCTGTCTTTTGGAATAGTCTTTAAACCAAGGTCCCCATCTGCCCATTTGGATGGATGTAAAAGATCCCATAACAATATTTTGAAGAAGAGCAGGGGTGTTTCCCCAAATGTCCTGATCAATGTTTATTCCTCTAACAACACCTGGTCATTATCATGCTGCTGTTTGTGGAACCTTGCTGTCATGTTTTTGATATTACAACAATGACTATATTTCAGAGATACATCATAGGCGGTAAAGTGCTTTGGGATATCCTGAGTTCATGAAAGGTGCTATATAAATGCAAGGGCAGAATTTTGCAGTTGGTGTGCAGGGGTGTGCCCCGCACTGTGATGCGTAAAATGATGTGCGGTGACATCGGGCGAGTGTTCCAATGTCACCGCGCACCATTACGATATTTCGGTGGGCGCGCGCGCGATGATATCCAATGCGTGCCCGCCATTAATTTACAGGCCACTTAAGGCCCTTGAGGTACCAATTGATGGCGATTTTTCGGGGCCCGTGCGCAACGGGCAGGTGGGTAGGACACATTTGTATAAACCTCATCCACGAGCGGTATAAGAGGAGTCAGTGGGATCGCGAATGTGCTCAGTCAGATATTTAATTTGGAAAGTTACTGATACTTGCCCATGTGAGCAGAAATACTTCAAAACTCATACTAGCTGCTTTGACAGGACTCACAACCTTCAGGTCAGCACTCTACAGTGAAGATCCTTTTTGGGGCCTGCAGGTTTCAGGAAGCCTTCCCTTAGCCTGGAAATGGGAGTTATGCTCTCCACTGGAGGCACTTCCTCTGATGGGAAAGGGAGGGCCAGAAGGGGAAGGAGGCCAGGAGTCCACATCCAGCCTCCAGGGGAGCCACCTTTAGGAGGAGAGGCACAGGCACAAGGGGCGCAGGGCCAAGAGGAAGTCCAAGGCGGAAGAGGCTGCAGAAGATGCCGCTATCCTGCTGCCAGGGTATAAAAGCGGCGAAGCTGCTACCTCAATATGTCTGAGGTGCAGTGCCAAAGGAGGCTCCATCTCTCAAGGGAAACAGTCAACTCTATCTGTCAGATGATAGGGTCTAAGATCTCCGTTAACTGCGTGGGTGGGCACCCCATTCCAGTGGCTCTAAAGGTCACAGCTGCCCTCAACTTCTATGCCTCTGGCTTTTTCCAGGGCTCGGTGGGTGATCTTTGTGGTGTCTCCCAATCAGCTGTCCACACTTGTGTCAAACAGGTGACAGACGCTCTGTTCAGACATGCATTGGCGTTCATTCACTACCACTGGGACCAGGCCAGCCAGACACAGTAAGCCAGAGGCTTTGCGGCCATTGCTGGCTTCCCCCGCATCCAGGGTGCTGTAGACTGTACACATGTGGCCATCAAGGCGCCAGCAGGTGAGCCCAGTGCCTTCGTCAACAGGAAGGGCTTCCACTCCATTAATGTGCAGATAGTGTGTGACCATAGGATGCAGATTCTGCAAGTTTGTGCAAGGTACCCAGGCAACTTTCACGATGCCTACATCCTCAGATGTTCCCAGGTGCCGGGGCTCTTCAGTGCTCCGCCTTGGCTGAATGGATGGCTGCTGGGTGACAAGGGCTATCCCCTTAGAAGGTGGCTCATGACGCCTCTCCGCCATCCACGAACAGAAGCTGAGCAGCGGTACAATAGAAAGCACGCCTCCACAAGGGCTGTGGTGGAGAGCGCCATCAGTCTTCTCAAGATGCACCTCCGATGCCTGGACAGTTCAGGGGGCACACTGCAATAGCCCCCAGATCGTGTGTCGCTGATAGCGGTTTCATGCTGCGCTCTCCACAATCCTGCGCTGGAAAGAGGGGACGCTGTGGATGATGAAGACATAGACACAGTTGCTGCAGCTGCACATGATGAGTCCAGCAGTGAGTCCGAGGATGAGCACGCACAGGGCAATGCTGAGGGGATGGATGCTGATCCGGACATACTCCAGGGAGGTAGGAATGCCCAGGAGGCTTTAATCCAATGAACTTTCAGCTAGAACACCACGTATGGACCTCCAACAAAAGCCTGTGCTGCAGGCTCCATACTCAACACCTGAGTGCTAAATCTGCCTGGATCAGAACATTAACTAAGGGCCTTGTCAATAAAGCTCAATGTGACACAACTCACTCATAACATCATGAGTAACCATCCACCTGCAGAGGAAAAGAGGCACCCTCAGCCATGGTCACATGTCTAAATTTAATGATATAACAAAATGAACATAAGGAAACAAAATGACAAAGGTGTTAAACACCACACCAACTAATCATGACCTCACTTCAGGGCAACACAAAGGCACCACTGAGAAACCCGTAGGGTGCCTAAGCTGCCTTAAATTTACGCTTTCGGATGCTACATCTAGGTGCTGTCCCCTCGCTGGGTCCAGCATCTGAGACAGCCTGCTCACTGTGCTGTCCTGTTGGCCTCAAAAACCTTGGAGACAGTCCTCTAACCCATGGAGCCTGTGCTGGCCCCGCCTGGGAGGGAGCGGCCAGTTCCACAGCTAGTATCTCCCTAGTTGTCGCAGCCTCACCGGATGCAACAGTCACTGGCGGAGGGGCGGAGGAGCTGCCGCCGTCATCCGGAGCGCCCTGAGAGGAGCCCACAGAGACGACAACAGGCAACTGCTGCACCGATGTGAGGTTGCTTCAGACCTCCCTGCTCAGCGTAGATGGATGAGCACCGAGCTGGGAAACTTGGTGCCCAGACCATCTCCCACACTGGCACTGACCAGCTGAGGTCAATGCTGATATGAAGGCTTGCTGGTCTGAGCGCATCCCCAGGAAGCCCTGATTGGTCTCCTGGAGGAGCCTCTCCATGAGAGTCACCACTCTCTCCATGGAGGAAGCATGGCATTCGGCCATGAGGCTCATTATATTGGCGATGGTCTGTGTAGAATCCTCCACCACGGAGAACAAGCCAAGGATAGCCTCATGTATCTCTGCCAGATCCTCCCGCACACCCTTCTCAACTTCCAGCGTTTGCTGCCTCATGGATGACTCCAGAGGCACATCATCAGCCACCGACCGAGCATGGACCCCTGCAGCCCTTTGACTGCTGGCGCCATGAGCACTCTCTGTCTCTGCCAGCTCCTTCAGCGACTGTGAAGAGCCCTCACCACTGTGCCCTGGGACACTAGCCGATGATCTAATTCCCACCGAGGTGCTATTATCTGCACTGGTGCCTGCCTGGCAGAGATGGTGTGATGCTGGTGGGTCAGAGACTTCAGAACCCTCAGGAGGCCCCTGTGCCTCCTCCTCCCGGCCCTGATCCGCTGATGCTGAAAGGAAGAACGAGGGCATTAGATTAATTAACGCGGAGACAATGTCAATGTGCATCCCTGTCCCCCGGATCATTATGCGCTCATCCTTCCATAAGCAATGGTCAAGCCATGTTGCAAACTTCAATCACTGAACATTCAGCAGTGCCATGGCTGCTGGGACACTAATAGTGACCTCAGTGCTGGGCAAACATACCTGCCCGTGGCACCCCAGCCTCACCGACATCGGTGGACTTGGGCGCATGGCACCTCTCCAGATTGAGGGTCTCCTGCTCGAACCTGGTAATGATGGCCAACTAGGCCGGCCCTCCGCCAGTCCTCACCCACTCGGCAGCATTATGTGCATTCTTCTCCTGAAAAGGAGAGAAGAGCATTGATTAGTGCAACTTGTACCTGGAATCTCTTCACTGTCGTCCCACCCTAACCAGAGTGGGGCATTGCAGGGCTCCAGTGCCTCTTCACCCTGCAGCTGCCACACACTCGCACAAAGATTCCAGGTCTGTGCCCCCCCTACTCCTTGGCCAAATGCTGCCTACATCACATTTGGCACCACGCAGTCTGACCTTGCAAGCACGTGGAACGCAAAGGGCAGCAGCTGGATCGGTGCCCTGCCACCTGGAAGCTCCCCTCCCAGCATGTCAGCACCCTGACTTTGACATGTTTTGCAGTTCCAGCACAGCACCTAGGTGCAGATCTTCCAGGTTGCCCCCAAATCAGTAATCTGGGTGTCACTGTACCACATGCTGTGGGTGCAGAGCCCATTTCATCACCGCCCTCTCAGGGTGACTTTGGCGTGGGCAATATCTGCTGGCCCACCCAGCGAAGGGCACATGCCGTCAATGGTTCAATGTAATAACTACACTCGGAGTTGTGGGGGGTGGCGGCCGGGGGGGAAAGTCTACCTGTTGGGTTAAGTGACCAATGCCAACATGGTACTCACCCTTCCAGAGCGCAAAAGATCATTGAAACGCTTGTGGCACTGGATCCAGGTACATCGCCTCATGTCGCAGGAGCTGACTACCTCCACCGCCTCCTCTTAGGCACGTTTGGTCATGTTGGGGGGGGGCTCCTCCTCCTGTCCCTGGGAACGAGGACCTCCCTCCGTGCTGCCACCTCCTCG
This sequence comes from Cetorhinus maximus, assembly GCF_964194155.1. Classification (NCBI taxonomy): domain Eukaryota; kingdom Metazoa; phylum Chordata; class Chondrichthyes; order Lamniformes; family Cetorhinidae; genus Cetorhinus; species Cetorhinus maximus. The sequence continues at coordinate 25,148,008 of NC_135879.1, read as the reverse complement.
AGGAGGGCAGCAAGGCAATCGTTTGAGAAACGAGGGGCACACTGTCCCCTGCCCTACCCTCCTGCCTGGCCTGCTCATCAGCAGCGCTCTGGGGGTCCCTTCTGCTGGCCACGTTTGACAGCCTTTGCAAGACTGCAAGACCTCTTTTAAACAGGCCGCCGGGTCGTCATTGGACCCGGAGATCATAGCAGTCCTGCCACCGCCTGCCCGCCCCTGCTGTCCTCGGGGGCCACGTTTCACACTGGGCCTTAATTGGCCCGCCCGTGTAAAATGGCGGCGCGGACCCAATCACAGGCGGCGATCGGTTCTGCGCCTGCCCATGCCCGCTCCCGCACAGCCCGCCCGACATGCAGAAAATTCTGCCCCAAGTCTTTCTTTTTCTTCTTTATTTACTCCCATGTGTCCATCACTGTATATTTACAGTGGCCTTTAATATTACATGTATTGTTTTCTCTCTCTTTCTCTCTATATGAAGAAAACCATTTAAAACCTGTGGACACCAAGTTTTGGGATTATGTACAGACAAGCCATTTCTTTTTGTCTCAGTGGATCATTAATCTATGGAATTCTCTTTCCGCAGAAAGCAGTGGAGGCTGGGTCATTGAATATATTCAAGACTGAGTTAGACGGATTTTTGATCGACAAATGAGTCAAGAGTTATGGGTGGACAGGCAGGAAGTGGGGTTAAGGCCCCAAACACATCAGCCATGATCTTATTGAATGGCAGACCTGGCTTGATGAACTTAATGACCTACTCCAGTTCCTATTTCTTATGGATGAACCTAGCATCTGATCCAAAAATGCAAAGGCAGGAAATTTAGTCTGTGAGCAATTGATGGCACATATAAATCTCCTGTTTGATGGCTGCTGAACAAGGGATGGAGGAGGTGAAAGTAGAGTTTCCCTATTCGTCAGTACAGGGCACCCTCCTAGGTGGACAGCAAGGCAACCTGCCTGGTATCAAGTGGTGGCCAATCTCAATACACTGTGCATCACCTGGAAGATGTGGGAGTAGACAGAGATGAAAATTGCACACTTTAAGGAAGCTGGTAAAGAAACAATACACAATGCTTCCACATATCAAGTATACATCTGAAAAGATGTTGCTGACTACCTTATAGATTACCTACTGCTGATAAATGCTAAGTCTTTACAGTTAACATCTCTTCGATTGCCAACAATACACACCCATAGGGCACATGTAATTTTATTGAAAACCATTGAATATTAAAATCTTCCAACGTTTTCCAGCCTGTATGGTGTTAACTTGCATGGCATTAGCACTCTGCAGTTGACCTTTGAGAACAAGGGCACTTTCAGAGATGGTGTAGCCGGGCCCTCACAACAGGAGACTACACTCACACACTTTGCTGCATTGACGGAAGCACGGTGACCGGTGTTCACCTTGGATTGACATGAATAGGACTGGCAAGGAATTACTCATTTTATGTAGTCTATGTTGCACCTTGGTGGACGTAATAAACCCCAAACCCACGGGAGTGGAAGTAACACAATGAGAGTGGTATATGCTGGTCTCTCTCAGAGTGTCAACACATTTAATTCTTTGACATTTCTTCAACTAAACCCATCATATTGCCAACAAGTCAGGCTGCCATTGCAGCATCCAAGGTGCAGCAGTCTGCAATCAGGCTGTAACAAACTAAACCACGCAGCAGTCATGGGCCAGGGGCATTTCAGTGCTCCAAACACAAGGAACAGGTGTCTTGCAACAGCTTTGCTGAGGCCACTAGGGTAACATCTCATAGAAGTCATAAAGTCTGTACAAAAGAAAACACTGCAGATGTTGGAAATCTGAAATAAAAAGAGAAAATGCTGGAAATACTCAGCAGGTCTGGCAGCATCCTTGGAGGGAGACACAGAGTTAACATTTTAGGTCGATAACTTTCATCACAACTGGAAAAATTTAGAGACGTAACAGTTTTAAAGTAAGTGCAGAAGCAATGAAGGCACAAAATGGAAGGACTGTAATGGGGTGGAAGGCAGCAGTGATTAAATGGCAAAAGGGATGATGGTACAAGGCAAAAGTGGGCAATAATGGAACAAAGAAACTAAGGCATTGAGGAGATTTAAATGGTAACATTGGAACCATTACCAGCTCCTGCTGTCTGATAAAATGGGAGCAGTTGCTATGATTTGAAATTGTTGAAGCCGATATTAAATCCGGAATGTTATAAAGTGCCCAGTTCAAAGATAAAATGATACTCCTCAAACTTCCATTGAGTTTCATTGGAACATTGTAGGAGGCCAGGAAATCAATAATCTTTGTTGCAAGAATAGCACATGGGTGAGAAATTAATGGAAGGCACTTATTATGTTTGGAACTAAATTAAACAGCTTTTCACATTAGGCACTTTGCTCTGGAGTGTAGCTTATAGTTAGTTGTTTCTGATTCTGCGTTGTCAGTGTATCATTGATGTAGAAGTTGTCTGAATTGTTTCTGTTTTATTGTTACATTGTTTTATTATTCATAAAGAGCTGGGAAATAATTGTTATGTGAATATATATTCCGGGATGGCACATTCACTGTTACACTGCAGTCATATGCCGAGTAACAATGTATCGGGCCACCAGCCACATGGAAAGCTGAAAGAAATATACGTGATGAAGCTTGAGCGTTTTAAGTCTAAAGTGTAATTATTTCTAGCTTATGAGAACAAGAAGACATAACATTGTGGCAGTGGGTGTCTGTGAGTAAAAGACCCAAACATTTTAAATGGATTTAATGCTGAATTGGATTGAAAAATCGACCCAGATTAGTGCCAAAGAGAGAGAAAATGAAATAGCTGCCACAGCAATGAACACAGCCCCAATCCATGATGAATTGAGAGCCTGCTGATGATGTAGAGACACCTGAGAAGTTTAATCAGAAATGCAGACTGACATTCAGTAGCTTTCTAAAAGGTGCTATTGAAGTGGAAAGTGTCAGCTACATCCTTTGGTGGACAGGTGAGAAAGGGTTAAATTTGTTCAATAGCTGGGAGCTGAGTGAAGGTGACAGCAAAAAACTTTTGAAAAGTTCAGCACACACCTCCAGCTAAAATCAAATAACTGGATCTACTGATTTGAATGTCAAGGTCTGAGGTAGGAATCAGGTGAGCCTGTTGACAATTTCTTAACAAGATTGAAAAGTCCAACCAGAAAATGTAATTCTAAGGACACCGATGAAAGGCTGCTATATCACTTCATTTGGGGCTCTGCACACCCTGAAATACAAAAGGAATTTATTGCAAAGGACAAGTTTACAATATCATGGGCTGTAGACACTGCCGGAGCACTTGAAGTCACAGTAGGCAGAGGAACACGCTGACCACCCAAACAGGTGGTTTTCAGTTAAATCAGGAGAAAGGCAGTAGGGTTGATGTGGGAAAACAGCAATAAAAAATTGCACACCAGACAGAGAGAAAGATGTGCAAGAGCTGTGGATGACCACGAGTTCACAGAGAGAAGGAAATGTCATGTTTATGCATCAAACTGAATATTTTCCATCGAGTTATGTAACTGAAGATTCAAGATATTAAGATCTGATAGAGGATTTTAAAATTATGAAGGACACTAATGGGATGGAAAGGGAGAAGATGCTTCCACTTGTGGGGTAATCCAAAGCTAGAGGCCATAAATATAAGACAGTCACCAACAAACCAGGAATTCAGGAGGAACTTCTTTACTTAGACAGTAGTAAGAACATGGAACTCGCCACAACATTGGGTCATTGAGGCAAATGGTGTAGATGCATTTAAGAGGAGGCTAGATAAGTGCATGAGGTAGGAAGGAACAGAAGGATACATTGATTGGGTGAAATGAAATTAGGTGGGAAGGGGCTTGTGTGGAGTATAAACACGGATATAGACCATGTCGGGGACGAATGGTCCGTTCCTGTGTTATAAATTTTATGAAGCTGTGATGGTGAGACATCAGGAGACCAATGTGGATCATCCACTTGGCTAAAGATGGTTGTGAACACTTCAGCCTTGTCTTTTTCACATGCAAAAAGTCTTTCATGACCTCAGTGCTGGGTATGCTATTTATCCAATGGTCAGAGTGACACATTAATGCTAAAATTGTGAATGCTCTATGATGTCTGCCTTACCCTTGTGAATGAAATATTACTATATCCAATGATACATCCAATTATATATCCAATGCCCTTAAAAGTGGCCCTTAAAATATTTTTTTTTCTTTATTCTTTCATGGGATGTGGGCATCTCTGACAAGGTCAGCATTTGTTGCCCATCCTTAATTGTTTTCGAACTGAGTGGCTTGCTAGGCCATTTCAGAGGGCAGTTAAGAAACAACTGCATTACTGTGGGCCTGGAGTCACATGTATTCCAGACCAGGTAAGGATGGCAGATTTCCTACCATAAAGAGTCATGAAGAGTCATACGGACTCGAAACGTTAACTCTGTCTTCCTTTCCACAGATACTGTCAGACCTGCTGAGTTTTTCCAGCAATTTTTGTTTTTGTTTCAGATTTCCAGCATCCGCAGTATTTCGCTTTTACCTTAATAAGGTATCTGCCTAAAATATGAAGGGGATAAAATTGGCTTTGGGTAATGCATTGGCAGCCCATTTTGTACAAAAACCGAATTTCTCCCATTGACTACCAATCAATTGACCACGAATCTCACCACTAAAGTCTTTTCAAAACACTAGGGGGAAAGAAAGTAATCGGTTTTGAGACTTTTACCAATGTTGTGAGTAGCTGTTTGATACAATAGTTTGCAAAATCCTCCAGTTCTTTTTTAAGCTGAATTATTGGCACCTTTATGTGCACATAATGGAAATTATGCAGATCTGCACTACCAATAATTATCTAGGTTAATCTCTTCTTCTTTGCTAGCAGCATAGTTGTTAGAGGTTGGTTGTCCAGGACTTGCAAGAAAAAGTATGTTCTATCATGCTCCCATAAGTGAAAATTTTGCTCTAAAACTGTAATCCCAGCCCAGAAATCAATGGGAAACTTACTTGCTCTGGTATGTTGCGCATGGTGTTACTCAGTTAAACAACAGCAGGATTCCAGTATATAAGTCTGCACCTAAGCCTTTGGGTTTAGAGGGAGTATACTGCCCATGTTAGGGAAATAGGCTCGGTTTTTACTGGGCCCCAGGGAGCATGCTGGGAGGCGGGGGAAGGGGAATTGAAAAATTGGGTGTGCTTGCCGGGGTGGCATGCCCTGCCCCTTCCTGCTGCCAGTGACATTTTACCAATGGCAAGGAAGGTGGTGGACTACGAGCCCACTCTTAGGCCAATTTAGGCCCTTAAGTGGTCGATTAAGGGCCTCTTCCCATTGTTGTTGGTAAGGGCACTTTGCCATGTGGGAATACTTCCTGGAGGCTTCCCTGCAGGCTCGGAGGGTGCTCTCCTCACCTTGTACCCCAAGGACATCTGCCCAGTGGCAAGAGCTACTCCCATTGAAAGACTCCCTCCCTGCCTTCATGACTGACTTCCTCCTGCTTGAAGAGGCCTGCCTGATTGGTCCCCATGAGCCCAAACTCACTTACCTCCATTCCAAGACATGTCCCATAGTAGCTGGTCCAGGGCTGGCTCAATCCCAGAAGTGGCCACTCTTGCCGGTGATGTTGTGATGTGATTTGCCTATACCTTTAAGGGAAGGATATTAAGCTATTGTCAATCACTACCATATCAACTTGTCATGTAATGACTGACAGTCATGATTGACAGCTCCCTTAAACGCTCATGCATATTATATCACAACATAAATGGTCCTATCTTTAAACCAAGAACACATGTTATTGTTTTACCAATCTTTATATATGATTGTATGTTTATGTCGAAGAAGAAGATTGAAAAAGGGCCACTGCCGGTGCTGAAGAGCTGCCAGCTATCTGATTGGCTGGCAGCTCTTGGGGGTGGGGCACCTACCTTAGAGAGGGGGAAGCCATGACTGCAGGCAATTAACTGCCTGATCAATGTAAAATTCAGTGGATATTTCCATGACCAGTGGAGGTGGGGTGCCCCCAAATTTCTGGCCCATTGGTGGGGCCACCGCTGTCCCATAAAATCACGGTCAGAGAAACTTTATAAGTGGCTGTAGGCTTCTCAGTAGCTTGAGTTACAGTTGCTTGAGCAACAACAACAACTTGCATTTATATAGTGCTTTTAACATAGTAAAATGTTCCAATGTGCTACTCAGAACTGTAATGAAACAAAATTTGACACAGCCACATACAGATATGTGAGCAAAGGCTTGGTTGAAGATGCAGGTTTTTGCGGAGCACCTCAAATGAAGAGATGGATATTGAGATGTGGAGTGGTTTAGAGAAGGAATTCCAGAGCTTAGGGCCTAGACAGCAGAAGGCACAGTCAACAGCATGAAGCAAAGAAAATCAGGGATGCGCGAGAGGCCAGAATTGGAGGGGAGGAAGTATCTTGGAGGGTTGTTGGGTTGGAGGAAGTTTCAGAGATAGGAAGGCGTGAGGCCATGAAGGATTTGAAAGCAAGGGTAAGAATTTTAAAATTGATGTATATTCAGACCAGGGGCCAGAATAGGTCAGTGAGCATGGGAGTGATGGATGAACAGGATGGGAATGAGTTTACATATTAGCAGCAGAGTTTTGGACAGGCTCAAGTTTATGAAAGGTACAAGGTTGGAGGCTACCTGGAGGTCAATGGAATAGAAGAGTCTAGAAGTAACAACATTAAAGATGAGGGGTTCAGAAGCAGATGAGCTGAGGTGGAGTGGAGACAACATTACGGAGGTGGAAGTCAAGAGTCTTGGTGATGTAGGTCAGCAGCTTAACTCAATGTCAAATAGGATGCCAAGGTTGTGAATAATCAGCTTCAATCTCAGGCAGTGGCCAGGGAGAAGGATAAAGTCGATGGCTAGGGAACAAGTTTGTGGCAGAGACCGGCTATGGTCTTTCAATACTTAATTGGCGGAAACTTTTGCTCTTTTAATATTGGATGTTTTACAAGCAGCAGAGGAGTCGAGAGAGATGGTATGGTAAATTTCACACCTGGCAGAGGAAAATACTGGGTGCAGTTTCAATGCAATCCTTGGATGGAAGATAAGTGGTGAATGGTAGTAATTTATAAGTTTCTGTTCAATCAAGCAATTCTCATAATTTTCTAAACTGCATGATAAAATCTAGAGCTGTTTGCCTCCAAACTTATTAATTCAATTCTGCATTAGGCTTTGCTCCAAGTGCAATGGTCAGAAATAGGGTTATCATACAGGGCCAATTCTACAAGCAGTGCTTCCATCTAGTGAGGCTCCATAGCCAGAGTCCAGCTTCCAAAATCTACCCTAGTAAGATTGATTCAGGAGCCACTAAGACCACTGTGTGAGGCAGATAAATGAGCTGGTTTTGCCGAAAGCTGCAAAGCCATCTTGTGGATCTCATGTAGATGCAGGTCCATGCACAGCTTGATCCTTGTGCAAGGAGCACGTCCAAAGGGGCCTTGTGGATTATCAGGAGCATGTGTCCTTTAATGGGCTACTGCCTATAATTAAAAGGATTAAAGGCTCAGAAAGGATTGTAAAGGTTTTAAACCTTTGGAAAGCTGTATGGCTAGGCAGAAAAATGATAGACAAAGCTGAAAGGCATGCAAAAGAGAGTTTGTGAGAAATGGCAGACCAACAGTGTCTTAACTAACTGTTTGATAGCTGGGGCTGCGGACATTCTCATGCATGAGGTAAGGTAAGAGTAACCAGCAGTACCATACAGCAAGATTTCATGCTACAAAATGTTTGCGATTAGCTTGTTCCACATTTTTCCTTGTTCTTTCTAAGTCTTCACAAAACCTTAGAGGTCATTCCTTGTATCTCATTCATATCCATGATGCAGCAGGGCACACTCAGGGGTGTTTCTTTTTAAGGGCCTCTCCCATCAAACAATTGTAATATGTACACTGTATTGGTGAAATTGGTTTTCACCAATATCATGAAACAGGCTCATATTGAATCAGCAACTCGTTTTAAACTATGATTAATTTTCTTTGCCAATAGAACATAGACAAGAATGCACATATTCACTCACAAGACTAAGGAAAATGGGGAGAAGGCTTCTCATTCACCAGGCCCTGTCTTCAGTATACTCAAAGACTTATTCATATGGTTAGAACAAAGAACAGACAAACTTTTCCATCAAAAAAATGGTGGTGATGTATTCCCTTATGCTCCACCCCTGAAAGAGGTCTCTCCGAATGCAAGACAGGGGTCTGTACATTCTTCCCCAACGGGAACAATTCTACTTCCTTGAGCGGTGCAGACGGTTGTGCCCAGTAACCTTGTTTTAGCTGGGCCAGTATGGATGACACCAGCCTATGCTGAATGCAACCAACATTTCTTCAAGTACCTGATGGCACCATTAATATAATACCATTCAATTTGTTTAAACTCTCACTTTATACCAGTATCTACCAAGTAGGCTGTATGCAAGCAGCAAACTAAAGCCAGGCAAAAAGTACTTAATTTGCATGAAGATATATTGGAAGATTAGCCCCGAAAAATATTTATAGAAAAATAAATAACGTAAAAATTCAGATATATATAGAAACAAGCTATGCTAAAAAGATAATGTACATTCTATAAGAAAGGGGAGAGAAAAGGAGTTTCCCTTGCTCTGATTTCAACTGGGCACACAAGAAACAGAAAAGATGGAATAAATACTACTAGTTTATGCTAAATATTTACTTATTTTTGCGGGGTTTTAATTAGGCTATCTCATACATAACCACAAGCATCACTAATACTGTACAAAAGAATGTTAAATTGGAGCCCAAAAAAATTGTGCCAGGGCAAAATCTCCCAACATGGCATACCTGCGGTCCTGGTACATGGGCTGGTGACTCATCTCTTAATCTGTTTTGGGGCGTATGTTTACTTATTAAGGAAAGAAAAACCACTGATGGGGAGTTAGATCCTTCTAGTTTGGCACCCAGTCTCAGCGCCAAGCATTAATAGCTCAGGTGGATCACAAGCAGTTGTAAAGCTTCATCTAAAATAAAAGCAAAATACTGCAGATGCTAGAAACCTGAAATAAAACCAGAAAATGCTGGAAAACCTCAGCAGGTCTGGTAGTATCTCTGGAGGGAGAAACAGAGTTAGTGTTTTGAGGCCAATATGACTGTTCTTCAGAACTGGAGCGAGGTAGAAATGTAAACTAGTCATAGTGGGCTCGAAATGTTAATTGTCTTTCTCTCTCCACAGATGCTGCCGGGCCTCCTAAGGTCTTGCAGCATTTTCTGTTCTTATTTTAGTAAAGTTTAATCTATTGTGTTTCAAAATTGAATGAATATTTCTTCTGTGTTAGGTGAAGCAACAACATAAACCTGCTTTTTATATTCATCCATCAGGCATCATATGCCTTCTCTTCTAAGTTTAATAACAATTAACCACTGTACAGTGCTATGTGTGAGCTCATGCATACTTTCCATTGATTTGGGGAGATCTTGGCCCATTTTACTAAGTACCATTATTGTCAGCAGAGGGAAGAAATATCAGCCATCCTGTACTAAAATTCTGCTTCATGTGGTGAAAAGACTATATACAAGACAAAGATCGACCATAAAATGAACACCAAGGCCTGAATTTTTAAGTCAGCGTGCGGGAGCAGGCCTGACATGCCAGCGCATAAAATGACGTGTGATGACGTCGGGCATGTGTCCCGATGTCACCGTGCTGTCTCGCGATGTTTTGTTTGGCGATCGCACGCCGGAGTTGGCTGCGCGCCCGCTGATAACTGATAGGCCTATTAAGGCCATTAACGAATGAATTAGTGTCATTGTTTACACTACCCGTCCAACCTTACGGTTGGCGGGCAGGTGAAAAGGCCAAGCGGCCTTTACGTTTTTTAGGAAACCTCATCCACGAGCGGGATGAGGTTCCCTGAAGCTTTTATGAATCAATTAAAAAGGTTTTCTGAAATATAAAACCACACCCTATCTCGTCACACGAGGGGACATGTTTAATTAATGTTTTTTTTCCCATTTATTTATTTCTTTCTTTCAATAGCACTTCCAATCTCCCTGAGCCAGCTCCATGCCTCAGGGAGATTGAAGCGCTCTTTCGTGCCTTAATTGGCCCACCCACGTAAAATGGCGGTGCGGAGCTGATTGCGGGCGTCGGGCAGCCCTGTGACTGCCCCTGCCCACTCCCGCCGAGCCTGCCCGCCAGTTGAAAGATTTAGGCTCAAGATTAAGTTGCAGCTTTAAACTGAATCCAAAGGTCTTTTTAAAATTATATACTGTTGATTTTATTTTTACACTGTTTTTGTACGGAGAATTCATATGACGTGTGCTCAGTGTGTTTGCATGACAGAGGCAATGTGAAAGGGTTGATAACAGCACATAGCATGTAAATATTCAACATCAAGGGATGACTGATAGCAGATTAGCAGTAAACAAATTATTTGCTGAACACTGTCATAAATAAATTCAGTTATTATACTTATGATGAGCCTATCCATCAGGATCCACATTATTGGAATTTAATCATATGTCAGAAACCTCATGTATTATTTGAAAACGTTAATATTCTGCTATTTTGTGGTCTGCTGATGCTAGCCATCGATCAAAGTCATCATTCTTGTGGGGTTTTTTTCTGCTTTATTGATGGCTGTAAACCATAAAACTACACATGGTGTGAAGCCTGCAACAAGGTTGACAAGAGAACTTATATGACCTTTGACAAGAAATCACGTCACATACTGACGCCAGAGCTGAGGGATTTATCTGGCACAGGTAATAATATCATATTTGGCAAAAAGTGAAAGTACTAAAAATGGGCTTGTTGCCAATGCTATCACAAACAACATTGAAATAGTTAAGTCTTGATTGATTTTTCACACAAGTTCTGTTTAATTTTCCCCGATGCCTGTTGAAATCATGAATAAATATTACTTCTCAAAGATATGCAGTACCATTGAGACTTTTTGCTCAGGGTTTGCTTTATTAACTCTCCAAATGCAGTCTCAGCTTTTTTTTTGAAACGTTCTGATTTAACTCACTCCTCCTGTTTCAATAATTCTTTTGCGGCTTGACATCTACTCACATTAGACACATCCAAGAGGGAAGACAAGGGGCCAGGTTTTCCCAATGGAGACGGGAATCGACAGGCAGGACTGTTCCCGTGTCGCGATCCCACCTCCGCCACCAGGAAGCAGAATTTTCCTGAGTCGAGGCTTTAATTGACCTGGGAATGGATCTGCCACCCTTAATGGTAGACTTGAGGCAGGAACAGAGGTGTGCCAACTCTGGAACAGGTAATTTAAAAGGCCTGTCTCTGTTCCTTCTCTGGAGGTAAGAAGCCTGCTCATTTAATTCTCAGGACAACAGACACAAAGCTTCAGCAAAAATAATCATTGTGCAGACCTGTGCACCAAACTGGTCTCTATAAACAAGGATAGAAGCCCTCTTATAACAGGCAGTCATTTGGTTAATCTTTTGTGAGATACCTTTTTCCACATTTATGTTGCTGATCTATTACTTGACAGCTTGCTCGTTGGCAAAATTCAGAATAATTAGCAGCAAGAATCTGGTTTAATATTCACTTCTTTTAGGAGAAAAAAAATCTCCCATTTTGTAAGGTAGATTGCTGCGATTCATATCTCCTCACCAGGGGATGGGTAAGCAACTATCCAGTTATCACCCTATAACTGTCCTAAATGAGATGAATTGCTAGCAGTTCATTGCTCTCTTCATCACGATCAGAGCTAATAATTCCTGCAACATGTATAATGATTGCAATTAAAAGTTTGGAAAATATCTTGTTTAATGGGTAATTAGTCTTCCATTCACAGCACTGTCATGTCTCACCTTAATGAACACATATAAAAATCATGCTACAGTACCCAAAACTTTCCGATGAACCGTAAAAGAGGCAAAGCCATTTCATGTACCTTTTAAGCTCTTCCATCTCATGGTTCTTACTTTCATGCAACTGGTGTGAAACCCAATAGCTATTGAACTCTAGCCGCCTCACTGAAAATCACAGAGCTTTCTGAAGATGGGCTTTCAATGAGCCCACAATGGTGTAAAGGAGCTTATTAATGGGGGGGTTGGGGTGGCTGCTTGGGGCCTGCTCCTTCCCCTGCCCTCAGGAAAACGGCATACGGCAGAAACAAAGATGTGATTTCCATCTGCGCCCCTCGGTGGCCATTTTGCTTGCTGTCCTGCCTCTGGACAGCAATATTCCAGCCAAAATTACTGTTTAACATCTCACCTGAAAGGTAGCATCTCCAACATGCAGTATTCCCTCAGTACTTCACATTACTATCAATCAGGTCTCTGGAATGAGTTTGAACCCAGAGCCAGAGTACTGGGCCAAGGCTGACAGCTGGAACATACCATCCCATGCTGGCACCATTTCCAAGACCAATATCATCATTACTAGGGAGCCACTTGACCTATTCCTTGTCACCAGCTGCAATACATTCTGCTGGAAGTGACATCAGGCATTCAATGCGTCCACACAGTTTTGAAGGTCATGTTATAATGGTGAGAATTACTTGTATTTCCTATTGTTCACACCATAAAATGCAAGAGGGTAGGGATGCAGTGCAGTCTTGCCCAGAAAGGCGACTTAAATTTTAAAATTCTGAGTGACTGGGGAGTTGAACTGAATGCATGACTCAACTTCACTCCCCAGCCCTGAGTCCCAGCTCCTCATTTAAAAGCAACAAGCTCCATTTGTTGATGTCTGAGGCCTATCACAGTGATTTTCTGCTCCCCTAAAGCAGAGGTGCCTTCACAGCATAAACTCCTGCTGGAGCCTAGAGAAATGATTTAGTCTGACTGGGTGAAACTGGCTGAGAGTGCAGACAGGGGCTCCATTGAGGTTGTGGTGTCATTCTACCAGGGAGTCAAATAATTTTCCGTCTCTTTAACATAATAAACATTTGAACTAATTCACAAAACCAAATGGACACCAAGCAGTGACTGAATAGTTAATGGAGGTAAGCAGAGCATCCTGTCCTAAGATAGGAAAGAGATCATAAACTGTTTAAATAAAACCTTACCTCTTTACTTATTTAAAAAGTGGACTATGCTGAACCAAAAGATGGCTACTACAGGTCACATGATTCACAAGTTGGCTACAGTTTCTAGACATTTCCAATAGCAGTTACCGGACAAAAAGTCGACCCTCATCCTTGTGGAATCTCACACCTTTCATTGTGAGGACACATTACAATCAACAAAACCAGATACTGGCAGTAGATCTGTCACCCCAGCCTGGTCCTATAACAAAGGACAAGCCATTGAAACTCGCTATACCCGCAGAGGCACTGATAGCCACCAACTATCTCCTGGCCAACTGCCTGCATCAGATCTAAGCCCCCTCAAAGCTTGTTTCTCTGGAAGATTCCTGCCATCACCTGCTGAACAGACCAAGTCTCTGTATGCGAAACTCATCTTGCTATGTCGCATCAGCTTTAAAGGAATTCTGCAACTTCTGCTTCAGCTAGTTGAACCTGCCTGAACTGTAACTCTTCCATGAAGGAACACTCACTAAGCTCTGACTTTCTGGACTCTGGCAACCATGTGAACTGATATCTATGTCTGTGGTTCTTCTTCTTTCAAGTTATTCACGGTTGCAAAAACTCCTCTTCCCTATCTTTTTATTGTGTGCTTGTGTACGTATGAAGTTGCGACCATTCGCTGGGTTTGAATGTGTGAATAAACAATGCTCTAAAGAGAAAAAAGCAAAATACTGCGGATGCTGGAAATCTAAAGAGTATTTAAGATTTAACTCTAAAGAGAATTTGCTACAAGTCACTTTAAAAATTGACCTCATGAATCAAGGGTCTGGGGAAATATTCCACAGCCTATTTCAAAAATGTAAACACTTCTGCTTACGGACAGATGGTGAGAAAATAAAGGAGTCTCCCTGTCCGTAACAAGGGGCATGATAGAAGAAGTATATTTTGAGGAGGCTTTTAAAGGAGATGAGTGGCAAGATGGAGGGTCGGTGGGGCTTCTAGAGACTAGGGGCTGGATTTTCCGGCCCTGCCTGCCACCAGGGTCATCTGGTCCCACTGAATGTCATGGATTTTTGGCTGGGTTGCCGAATCTTCCGCGATGGATCCTGCCATGAAGGGGCCGGAAAACCCTAGCCTAGAGCTGAGGCAGTTGAATACCCTGATGCCAAGAATGGAATAGAGGGAGGTTGCACATGAGGCAAAGTTAGAGAATGAAAGGTCACAGGACAGGAACAGGTTGCTGAAGTAAACTGGGGCAAGAAAATGGCATTTGTAAACAAGGATAAAGTATTGGAAGATGAGAAACCAATCGCTATCAGTGAAGATAGAGGAGGTAGCCTAGCGGACCTTTAGGCTGGAATTTAATGTGGTCGGTTTGAGCAGGAAATGCGGCTTAGGGGACATAGAACTGTGACGGAAAGCCTGACAGCGTGACATCAGTCTGTGTTATGCCGGTGACGGGAAACCAATGAGATGGCTTTGCTGCGACGATATGGTGGGAAGCCAATTGTGCTCACTTACGAGGTAATTAAGGCCCACTTTAATGATTGTGATTTAATGGTGTTTCTTGAATTTAATGGGCGGCGCACAGGGGGTCACAGGCCACCATCAGATCCCCGACTGGTTAAACCTGGTGACAGCTTCACAAGTTGAAGTCAACTGTATTGGAGCTGCCTTCATTCTGATTTGAAACATTTGAAGGAATGGGAGAGGAGACCATTGTCTCAGAGAAGCAGGAGGAACTCTGGGGCCTTCCAGTTGTGGTCATTGCCTCTCAGTGGGGGCAATCATAGGTGTAGTACCATGGGGTTCAGAGCAATTAAGAAGCCTGGGACCCAGGGAACTTTCCTGCAAGGGCAGGCACAATAAAGTGGGGGGTATCAGCAGGCATGAGGTTCATCCACCCAGCAGGGCAGTGAGAAGGTGGACCAGGTGCCAGAGGCGGTGTTATCAGGCAGCTGATGCTGACATACCTCAATGCCAGGACTCACCTGGTCAATCCCTCCCCATGCTGTGTTGCGAATTGCAAATTTCAATAAGCTGAGCAGCAAGTAGGACTTATCCTGGCTGAGGAGAAGATGTCTTTGAGCTGTTGGTGGCACTGCACCCATGAGCTATGCGGCTCCCAATGGCTGCTGACCTTGCATGCTTTAACTGTCCAGGTTTCCTTGGTCAGGCATGAGTATCTCTTCTTCTGTCCCTAAAAAGAGAACCTCCAGACTTTCCCACATAGCCAGAAGGAGAGCCTGAAGGGAGGCATTGCTAAACCATGAGGCACCCACTGCCTTCCCTCAGGCATCTTGTTTGCTGCCTCTTGATCTGCACCTTGGGATCTCTATTGAGGCTGGTGGGTGAGGAGTCTTCCAGTTGTGCCAGGGGTAGGGGGGAAGTGGGCGCGGGGTGGGGGGGTCTTCACAATAATAGCTCAGGTGAGCCTGAAAATTGAGGGAACACTGCATGAAGGTCCAGTCCAGCAGTTCTTTAAAGGTGGTGCCAACACCTGTCCTTCTGTCAGGTGATAGCTAAATTGATGCCTTGCTGCCCATCCCTACCATGTGATTAGATGAGCACCATGCCTACATCATGTTAATTGGTCGGCTACTGTGGGACAATGGTTGGACAGCCACTTCCCTTGTGACTAGTGGCAGTGCCCATTGCCAGATCCACAGGTGAGGTCCGCACTGCAGGAATTAAATTCAGCCTTTAGTGTGGGACAGGATGCAGCTGGCAAAGATTTGGAGTAACTAGAGTTTGTGTAGGCTAGAGCTCAACAGGCTGGCAAGAGAGATATTGGAGAAGTTTGGTCTAGAAATAACAAAAAAAAAATAAGAAAAAAACAAATTTAAGACAGGACAACAAACTGCCTTTGGCAATTCAACCAAAAATGGAGATAATTTACCAAGTACCAAATCATAGTGTAGAACCTCAGACCAGGAGCATGTGGAAAATCACTGGTATTGTTCTAACCTGCACTATTAGTGGATAAGGCATCATGGCACCTGCAAGTGCTCACAAAATTGATCTTTTAACGGAAATCTTACTTTGGTGTTAATCACATTTCAGCAATATCAGATTTCCATGTGTCCCCAGCTATTGAAAGTAGCCGCAAATTTCTTAATCGTATTTATTAATTTGAGAGATGACTGTCACGACTCACTGGGGATAGTGCACTGCAATATCAAGTCCCACTGCTCCCTGAGCCGAGACAAATGTGAAAAAGTTTGATCAACCCACCTAATTGTTTAAGCTAGGTTAACAGAATATGAGCACCAGGTTTGTAAACTTAATAAGTAGATAACTGTTTATTGAACAAACTGTTGTTAACCAGTGGCAAAAGAAAGGAATATGAACTGCTAATTTCTAACTCTATAACCTAAACTCTACCCCTTCTTAAATCCCTATACACACACATACAAGACACATAAGACACACAAAAACATGGATTTTAAGGGTAGGATAAAAGAGTTCAATAGGACCAATTCCGGAGTACAGGATTCGATGGGTTGATTTTGATCGATGTCTCCTAAATTCCTTTTAGTTCTTTGTTGATGGCACAAGGTGGTCTTCCAGCACTTTCATTCTTTAGTTCACTGGTTGAGCACTTGCCTTTCAATGTCTCTCTAATGGTGATTTTCCCCTTTTCCTCTTGACAGGGATTTTCAGAGAGAGCGAGCAGGTTATAGAGATATGAGGAGAAAAAGCCAGCAAGCTATTGTTATAGGATTATTGGAATCTTACACACACAAGGGAGAGAGATTTTAGGTCTTTTTCCTTTCAAGCTAGGAGCTATTCTGCTGCACTGCTCTCACACAAAACCTGGTCACCTGGTCAGGAGCCAATTAAAACATTATTGCCAGGCAATTCTCCATTAGACCAGACTCCTCCTCAGCACCATCCTGTCTTTCATGGCACACTCTGTTCCAGGAGAGCAACATTGTATATATCCCTCACACTGCTCTAGTAGGCATGTCTTTCAACCTGAAGCCATTGTAATTTTAATCCATAGTCCAACAGAAATAAAAGATATGTTCTTTACAATAATCCAATAGGAATAAAAAGATAGGTTCCTTACATGACCATGGAATATATGTCATCTTTAACCTGGTTCATTGCCTATTGCAAACCATCCAGTAGTCCTTGCTGGAGTTACTTAAAGCCTCAGAACTCCTTGTTGATAGATATTTCCACCACCATTTTGACTGATGGGATGTGAACTTTCTTTATTTGGCTTGTGTTTCCATGGAACTCCTGAGTACATCAGTTTAGGGTTTAGGATGGAGAGGAACAGCATTGTTGGCATTGCCATCTCTGGTCCCATCTTTGACTGGTAAGTAGGTTATGTGGTCAGGTTCGGAATGGTAAAATCAAGAAGTCATTACCAATGTCAATGACAGCCTTGCCATTCGAAGAATTATCATACCTATACTTAAATCACAAATTGCTGACGGTTTGGATAATGTAGTATGTCTCTGATGAATTCATTGTTTTGGTTGTTTGTGTAGATGCTCAAATTCCAACATCGATTTTGTAATTACATTCGAATCAATCACCAAAAGCAAAATTGGAATTAATTTGTGAGTATTGATTTTGGACTGATTGTAACTTAGATTGAAAAACAACTTTAACCAACCTGTATTAATAATGTCTTGGATATACTAATAGCCCTCCACTTTGAACTAAGGGCTGGCTGTAACAGTATGGCCTCTGCTGTCATGTAAAAGTAAACTGTCACGGCTGTGTTACATGCCTGTAAAACTTATAAGGATGATAAACACTACTTTTAAAAGGCAGCATGGAATTTGGCCAATTTACCCTGACAAAATAAACTCCAAAGGGTGATTTATTTTGTGGTTTCTGTACAGACAGGGGCTAACTTATGTCTGGACATGCCTCTGGAAAGTCATTAAAATGTAAATGTCCTTTTGGAGGACCTTTCATTGAAGAAATGATAAGATACAACAGATCATTTGTGGAATCAACAATTACTATTGTCTAGCTATTTACAGAAACTCAAATACAATGACTGCTCCAGGCTTGGTGTCTAAAAACTTGAAATCTAACAAAGAGTGATGTGAATTAACCACTTTATCATAAGAACATGCAAATAGCTGCCATTCATTCTCCACTGTGTGACAAGTGTGTAGCCATCAAAACATTGGCCGGGATTTTCTGGCCCTGTTGCGGGTGGGTCCTGTGGATCCCCAGCCAGAAGTCCATTGACTTGCGGGACTGGAAGATCTCATAATGGGTGGCAGGCGGGTGCAGAAAATCCCGCCCATTGTGTGGGCAATGGGAAACATTGATACTGTTGCCACATAACAGAAATTGGCTTGTGATAGGAAATACCTTATTAATCCACAAGGGCAACCCCGCGAGTCAGTCTAGGGCCAATATCACAGAGGAAGAAATCTTGCCCAGAATAGGGAAAGGACCCTGTCTCAAAAACAGTCACCTCAGGCAGAGAAATGGAGCTTTTCCTTGTACCTGCAGATTATAAATTAGATTGCAGAGGCTCAAACACAGATTTCAGTTGAAAAAGCCAGAGACCTGCTATTGTTTGGAGTACTATTGTGGCTTCATCGCCAGAGATCTTTAACTTCCATGGTACCTTCAGTGAATCAAAAAGGGAATTTGCAGGCTTGTGATGCTACCAACAACCTTCTTGGAGGAATAGACTAATGCTGATTTACATGACTTTAAGCAATCTAAGTGCATATTACATCTTTAGAAATCATCTTTGCTTGTGTGTGTGTGTGTGTGTGTGTTTCTGTGTGTGTGTATCTTGTATATATAAGGAGTGGGTGTTTGTTGAAAGTTTAGGTTTTGGGCATTATGAAAAATAAGCGTTTATCCTTTTTTTTAAATTTAAACTTACAAGAAAGCCTGTTTTGTGTCTGTTCTTAACAGTCACAGCACTCAAGGGGTTAAAACACTTCTTCTCTAAAATACATCTTGTTGCAGTCAGTCAAGAGGTGGGGTGTAAGAGGTGTGTCTGTAACAAGCCAAAGTCCAAGGGTACATTCTGAGGTGTCACTTTTGATTAAAGTAGACTAACAACAAGGTCATATTGACTTTGCAACCTTTTTAATTGTAGGTCCTAGGTGCTAAAATCATTGTGATCTGGGAATCATGTTGACAGTGAAATTGCTGAGTTACCATAGATATATGTATCCAGGTACAAATATAGCATCTAATTTATTTTTTCCAAGTATGAAGCAGTTTAATGTTTTAATTGGGACTGTGATAACAGCCCTAGAGCAGGAAGGTGCACAAAAGTTAGCACCTGCTCCTATTTTTAACAAATAAAAACTCTAAATTCAAAGGTCAAATGCTGCAAACATGGACACATTCAGTAAATGGGAAAGAAATTCTACAAGGCTTGAGCAAGATCAGCTCAGTAATACCATAATAGTATCTGTTAATAAGGTTGCTATAGAATTCTTAAATGAAATCTCCCTGTAAGGAGCTGTAAATCCAAAGGTCAGCATTTACCTTGGGTAACCCATCAAGCAATACGCTGTTAAATGAGGAGCCAACATTTAATACAATTTCATATCATTTCAATCAAATAAAAATTGAAAATAATATCAAAACAGGCATGACTTTGCATTCTAATCTTTCAACAAAGCATGAAGAGAATCTCTTTATGCATTACAGTCCAGCAGTAGGAAAATTGCTTTCAAAATGTTGGATTGCATCCAAAATGATGTGCTTTGGTTGTTTTATTTTGTGAAACTTAATTTTTTTGTAACCTTTGATCGTTCACTCGCTCTCTCCTCAGTTCCTTTTGAGACAGCACTCAGAAAAGTGACCTGCTCTCAAATTTTCACCGTTATTATCCTGTAATCAGGCACAAAGAGATGTCTGAGAGTGGCATGGAGTGAATCACCCAAGCAACTATCTCTGCTGTTTTGCCCAGTAAAGGCACGTCATATTCATGATTTTACAAACAAACTGTACTCGGTGTACTTACTTTTCTTTTTAAAATGAACAATGGTGGGCTGCAAAAGATGGCCACTGAAGGTCAGCTGACTCTCAGTCTGTGGATTCAAAAGCTGCTGTCTCAAAAGGACACATTCCAGACTAGAGCTGTCACTATCCATTTCCTGAAACAATCCAGAAAGGTATTTTGTGTCATCCTGAAACCAAGATTGTGATTGTCCCAAACCCCCAGGGTGAACGTCTGCAAATAATAATTCAGGTTACGCTTCCTAAACTTAAACCCAACACCATATTTGTAAGGGAGCTATGAGAAACCATATGGTAAGGCAGCTATGTTACTCTCTCTATTTAAAATCTTTAAGTGCTGTCTGCATGACAACACAGCTGCAGAAAGGGCAGCAACACCTATGTCTTAAGAACTGCAGACTGTAACATTATAAGGTCCCCAAGACCGTTCCTTTTCAAATTCACCAATGTAGAAAAATGACCTCCTGGTAACAAGGCTACAAGAAACTAACTCCGTGACCTGCAGAAAGTCCATCCCTTCGAGGAAATCCTTCAATGACTCTAGTATACAGCCTCAGCTATTGAATTCACCTAACTACACTTCAGGAGTGAAAAACCTTTTCTTCATCAGGCCTGCACCTTGTGTTTTCCAAGATGAGCCAATCACGTAAATTATAAACTATTCTTTTCTTTATAACTTGTAAAAGTGCACTATTCTCTTTTTTTTCCCTCGAGGGGTATATGTGTGAGTGAATGTGTGTGACTGGTGGATGAGTGATGTAGAATTAGATTTTCACGATGAATGCGTGAATAAATAATCCTCTTTATTTAACCCCATGAAAAGCTTGCTGCTGGTTATTCAAATTGTCCATACACTCAGAGGTCAAAAAACATTCACATCTTCCTTCAAAAATAAACTGATAACGGACAGTAAGGGAACAGGAATTTCAATACTCCCTCATCCCTGTCCACAACACCACAGTCAGGAATTGCCCAGCTTCAGCTTGCTTCCACCTCATGACAGCATGGCCAAGTTCATTAAATCAGACTGGGCCAGGCTTTGGTCAGGCTATCAGAGCATCAAACCTAAGCCCAAAAATAAGCCCAGATGATATTTCAAGCAACTCGCAAAGACTCCTGCGACAGCACCTTCTAAACTCGTGACCTCTACCACCTAGAAGGACAAAGACAGCAGATGCATGGGAACACCATCACCTGCAAGTTGCCCTCCAATCCACACACCATCCTGACTTGGAACTTCATCATTGTTCCTCCACTGCCACTGAGTCAAATTCCTGGAATCCTAATGACACTCTGTGCGTACTTACACCAAATGGGCTGCAGCAGTTCAAGAATGCAGCTCATCACAACCTTCAAGGGCACTTAGAATGGGCAACCAGTACTAGCCTGGCAAGCAATACTCACATCCCATGAAAGAATGCAAGAAAGCTTTTAATCAGATAAGGAGTGAACAGTCTAGGTCATCTAAAGCTGCCTTTTATAGCTAGTACCCATTGTCATTGGCATTAAGTCCAGTAGGGAACAGAATAAGCAATAGCAAATGGTACTGCCAAGAAGATTGCAGACCTATGCTGGCTCCAATATGTAATTAAAGTGGAGGATTTTCTTTTGGATTTATGCTAGCTTCCCTGCATAACTCCAATGGGTGAGGATGGAAAATCAGGTAGAGAACGACTCTGCCAGCTATCGCCAACCACAGTTGAATGAATTGTAACACAGACCAAATGACTGTAATATATTATCCAATGTATTTCTTGTCAGCTTTGCTGTAGTATAGCTGAAAGGTGAGGGGACATTGTGTTATAGGAGAGGCCCAAGGCTTGGTGTAGCGATTTTGCTTCTTTTCCCAAGGTGGGTTCTCTGAAACAAGCAAGAATCCTGACAGGAGTCAGCCAAAATCAGTCTGACACTGGGAAATCATCCAAAGTCAGGGATTGGATCCTGCTATTCAAAGTTGGGCTGTCAGTCTTCTCTGGGAGGAAATTTTGCCTCAAAATATTAATGACAATTTTTGGACAGCTGATAAATCTACCAATCTTAATTCAGGCCTCCATGCTGCAGTATTGCTCTACCCATGCAGTCCTCTGCTGGTTTTCACTTAAATATACCCTTCATTGTTTGTTCTAATTATGACAGGAATAAAAATAACAGGAGTGTGGAAATACTGGGTAGTTTTCATCCTGAGCAACATTATTACTGTTTGCTTTCAGGTGTCAAAGACATGGGGGTTAACAGCAAGTGCAGGTTGCACTGAACTCTCACAGTTCCTAGCATCAGACCCTCATGGAAGTGTGTCTACCTGCAGGGTGATAACTATGGGGCCTATAATTAACCAGGAAGTGATTATTCAGTTGTGCCATTTCCTGGGACCCAAGCTGCTGAAGCTATCCAGATTGAGCACAGCTCTACCTCTGGATCCTGAAGTGACAACAAAACCAATTCTTTTGATATCTTCCAGATTGTTACAATCTGTCATGGAGAATTTGGCAGGAGTTTTGCTGGGCCATGGAGCAGATCAGATTCACAGTGTCACTGAAACTCTGCTGTGGTGACCGCCCAACCATGTCCACCTTGATTCCCATTTGATGCAGCAGGGAGATTGCAAGCGTTCACCCCTGCAGGCTTCATCAGGCCAAGATGTGCTGTACAGAAATAGAGAGGGACGTTACTCAGACGTATATACAGACTGTATGCCTCCATTGGTTTAAATTGTCAGAAAAGAACATGCAAAATGCTATGATAAAAGCTCTGAAGAAGAGTTATACGGATGCAAAACATTAACTCTGTTTCTCTCTCCACGGATGCTGCCAGGCCTGCTGAGTTTTTCCAGCATTTTCTGTTTTTATTATGCAAAATGCTATTATGATTGACACTCACTGGTGGGAGCGCAGAGCTCGAAGACTATTCCTGCATGCAGGGCTTAATGAGCAACTTACTTTTAAATTGAAGGGCCACTCTATGCTCACTTTTGGTCAAATGGATATCTTCTTCCCTAATGCACCCAGTCATCCTATTTTTGTCTGCCTTCACCAGGTAAGGGGTGTTAATAGTATGTTAATTACATTGCTATGCTACAGAGGTGAAGGGCATTGTTTAATTATGCACTGGGAGGACTTGTTGGGGTGTGGGAGTTCAAGGGCAATCAGACATGGGCAACAAATGCTGGCCTTGCCAGCCCGCATACCATGAGAGAATAAAGAACAAAAAATTAACTGCTGCATTCTGTAAATAAACCTATTATCAGGAAAAATATTAATATCTAGTTTCATACTTCACCAACTGGCTTGGGATCAATTGAACAAGGAGTGCTAAGGTGAAAGCAAAATACAGCGGATGCACTGAAGAACAGGCATACTGACTCGAAACGTCAGCTCTGTTTCTCTGTCCACAGATGCTGCCAGACCTGCTGAGCTTTTCCAGCTTGTTTTGTTTTTATTAACAAGGAGTACCCTTATTTGGGAGGTTGGCACTTGTTTTCCTCATACAGAGGGAAGTGCTTTGTGAAAATGACGGCTGGGGTAAGTGCAGTAGTTTAGTTACTGTCTCAGCTTCTCTCATCCCCGCTGCTTGTGGTAATGCAGCACTGAATGGGTTAGATTTAGAATTTTGGGCAGCCAGCTGGTGGACCAAGCTGCTCGGACATCCATTCCAGCTGCGAAGTGCCCCCTGTAATTTTGAGGCTCCGGCCACATTTACATTTACCAAGCCAGCAGTAGTGTGCCAAACAGACACAGGTTGGCTGTTTGAAGCATTTAAAATAGCATCAGAGCTGTTGCCAGGAAGTGAGTTTGTGAGAATGGCAGTAGGGGGAGGCAGGAGGGGATGCAGGGTGGTTGATGGGGGGCACAATTGTAGAGCGTTAGGGTTCTGGGGATGACAGTACACCAGGTTACCTTTCTAGGTTCCAGAGGTACGTTCCTGCTGCTGTAGAGGACACAAAAATAAGTCAAGACTTCCCTTTACTTGGGACTCTTCAACAACCCCATTTTCTTGTACAGCTTGTCGAAATCTGCAGAGCATGGATGAAAACTCTGCTTGGTCATAAGTGCCGGCAGAGGTAAGCAATTGAATCAGAGAGAATGAGCCAAAATAAGTAATAGGAGTTTGTTTCCAGTTAGAATACATTCTGTTGATGCAATTTACAGAAAAAGCAATTAAATCACTGAAGTATGAAAATCTTAAATTAAATTGAACCAAAATTTTTTAACCAATTATCAGATTAAAAATGTCTGATTTTGACACTCCAGACACATCATTTTTTTTAAACTATCTTCTTCTGAATGCTGGATCGTTATGTCACAAAATCCTTCAGTTAGAACTACCACTTTCCCAGTAACTGCTCAATATGATCTCTTTTACAGGAAAATGCATCATATTTCTTACATGCATAAGCAACATCCAATTGCAACTCTGCCCAAACTGTGCTAAAATCCTGGAGAATTATTTATAAAGAAGACACTGAGACGTTTTTTATACTCATCACCAGGTAATGATGAATTCAACTCTACACTCATAAACACCACTCATCGATTTTTGTGACAGCATATTGAGCAGGTATTTGCAAGGGAATGCCTAGTGGGAATTGTATTTCTGGATCTAAGGAGGCCTTTGACACAGATAATCTTCTCAATAAATTAGCCAATTTAAATTTTAACAGTCTAACACTTCAGTGAGGTTTAGGTCTTATTTAATGAACTAATCTCAATTAGTATCCATACCTCAGGTAATGTCAAATGCTTTTGGGCATCCCCCCACGGCTCAGTACTGGAACCTTTACTTTTCTTATCTATAATGATGATTAACCTTCTCAATGTAGCCAGGAAAGAAGTCATTAGTGTCAATATGTATATAGTTGGAAGGAAGGCTATGCTTTATGGAGCAGAAGCATTGTATTTAGAATTTAGCTGTATTTTCAGTAGGACAGAAGATATTGCATCACCTGTGGATCATAATGAAGCATTTTCCTTGTTTCCTCAGACACACTGCTGTCAGCCACAAGGATTGGAGCTCTTTTCCAAGTTGACCCTCAGTCTGCTCACCTTCAGCAATTGTCTACTTCTCTACCCACCTCCCACCTATGACCAACCCCTACACGCACCGCTACCAACAGCAAAAATGTGTTCCATTTCACCGTATATTTAAATCTCTAACCCATGATTGGTTATCTGAAACTTCTTTGAAATATATGTGAAGGTCATAGTTGTAGGATTAACATGGCAGACTCGTGCTCTTAAATTGTAAGGGAAGTGGGAAAATGTTCAGGGGCCACTTCACAGTTGGAGGGAAACTGCACAACAGTCACTTTCACGATCCTCCACGTGCTTCGTCATCATGGGACTTGTCCTCTTAGTGAGGAACAGGAAAAGCAATTGAAAGAGGCAAGAAAATGGTAATTGCGTTAAAGAAATGGATTATCAAGAAAGCATGGAATCAGGGTTTTAACATTTAAGTTCACTTTTGAGTTCTGTACACAGCTTCTCAGTGGGAGTGCGTTTGCATGTAACAAAAACTGAAATGTTAAATAAACTGCGAAGCACACAGCAGGAACAGCAAATTGTATCAGCAGAATTAACTAGTTTGGTGACAGTCAGACCAGCTACCATTACAGACTGACAGCTATGCTCCTAGCAAGATTGGAATTACATCATCATTATTTCTTATCACATTAAATCAAAATCTAAAGGACAAAGAGTTGGAAAGCTAAGTGTCTAAAGTTTCTCTGTCACAAATAATGAATTAATTGTACTTTAGAGAGTTGAATTTGATCCTTAATTTGGAAATTAGTTTTGTATTGCAGGGATTGTCATACTAAAGAACAAGAGAATTAACTCATATGTTTTGCTAAGGAGCATTAAATGACCCAATCTTTTTCTCATTTTAATTAGCAAATCAAAATAAAAGCAAGAGGCAAGACAAATGCAAATAATGTTTAAGATAATATATAATATAAACATGGTAAGAAAAATCATAATGGGATAGCATAGCACAATTAAACAACAAAATGCCTGTGGAGCACAGAGCTATGGATATAAATGGTGCAGCTTGCTAATTTCCACATTTTTAGTCACCTTGCTGTGGACAGATGCTGAACATGCAAGGGTAGTTAGGAGAAAAGCTGGCGGGGAAGTCATTAATAGGCACCAGCTGAGGAATTATGCTAGTAAAGATTTGATGAAAATCAACCATCTCTTTTTGCTATAGGAGTGTATGAATTGGCGAGACCCACACAGAGACAAAAGGAAGAAATGTATTCAGGGATTACACATTCACATTATGAAATCCCTTAATATTTTCCTTCTCTTTCATCTTCTTAGAAATGTTGGTGTGCTGGAAAATTGTTGTTTAAAAGTGCAGGATTTGCAGGGGTTGACAGTGCAGGAAAAGAAATCATAACCAGTTAATGTTGTGTAATGAGATTTTAAAATAAGTATATAATACATAAAGGTTCTCTGTAGTACTTCTCAATAAATCATCTTATGTCAATGACAATTGAGCCTTTGAATTTGATTGTTCTTATTTACAGTTAAATAGGAATTTACATTTCAATTCTGTTCATAATATTGTCAACCTTAAAAGTACTTCAAAATGCATAGGTAGAATTTTTTTATCCATCTATTTGCATCATGCCACCATTAGTAAAACAATCTTGTTCTTAGATCACTGGACCATTTTATCAAACCATAAATCTTTCAGTCAGAATTGGCTCCCTCCCCACTGTTTTCCAATTATGAAGAGTAAGCTATTTGAATATATTTTTATTATTATTTAAATTTTGATTTTCATTTAAATGTTTGTGGGATTATCTTTCGATTTAATTTGTAACATCATTGGCTTATATATTCTACTCCTGCTTTTAATTTTCAAGACATAATGACCTAATAAGGGACTGTGGAATAGTTTGGCCTTTGATTAAGTTGTCAGTTCTTCTTTGAAGGTTTTGGGATTTGCTTCAAATTGACTACAGGTTTTACACATAAAATACATATCAAATCGTTTCTTATTTAGCTCAGGGCAAAGTAAGTCATATTGCTCCTGCACACCTCCTAGTGGTCATGTTAAAAGTTGTATTATCAGAGGCTTCAGAATAGGTTATTGGAATCACACTCTTCGGACAATGATGCTGTGTGGTGTCAGGGGACACAAAGAGGGGAAAGAACATAACTTAATAGAGGGAAAAATGGAGCATCATACTAATCAGCATATGAATGCCTCCAGTTAGCTCCATAAATCTAGAAATTACACTGTGAGATACTAATTTAAGCATGCTTAACATGTTCCCAAGGACATTTCTAAGGATATTTCCTAAGCTGCTATTTTAGAAGAGGCATCAACCTCTTGAAATACAAGGGCTAATGTCTCCATTGAGATAGAAAAGGAGTATCATGCAAATGCATAAGCTGTTCATTTTGCGAACAGTAATGTCTAAAATGTTATTCTTGAAGAAAACTTCAACCCACCCCAGCTTGAAAGTTGGCAATAATTCTATTTGCATATTGGACTCAATAAGAGAAGCTAGTCCTGGCTTCACAATATCAGTTAAGGTTATCATGTCTCATTGGTTCTAATCCAGAAAGCCAGGTGGTGAAGGAAAAAACTGGAAATGATCTTTTCACACTTTTATAGGCATTTACTTATAGTGATACAAGCTGCAAGCAGGCACCTCCTAACCCACCAGCCACAGCTGCAGTGTGTCCCTATCCAAAGGAGCACATTTGCATACAATTAAATACAGTTAATATGCAATTAATATGTTAATATTAATATTAATAGCCTCTGTTCCTGAATAGGGCAGGCTGGATGGATCAGTTAGCTGTTCACTTCATATCCTTCATTTTGGTAAGTTTATTCACATGTATATTTTTTACAAGTCTTGCAAAGAACTTCTAAAAGCTTTGATGATAAAAAAAATGTGATTGAATCAAGGAAGTCGTTCCCTACTCTGATCAGTCAGCTGAACTTGCCTGGGTGGCATGAAGGATGCTATAAAAGTACTCCTGAGAAAGGAATGGTCATATGAGTGCTTGCCACATCTATTGCCATCAAAAGCTGCCCTGAGAAAGTGGTAGTGGGACATCTCCTTCAATCGCTGCAATCGTCGTTGTGGTGGTGTTTCCATAATGATATCACACTGACCTATTGACAATGAAGGAATGGCGATAAACATCCAAGTCAGGATTGTATATGACTTGGAGGGGTATTTGGAGGTCAAGGAGTTGCAAAGACTTTGCTGTTCCTGTCATTCATGGTGATAGATGTAGGAGGGGAGGCGTGTCCTGTTGAAGTAAGCTTGGTGAGTTTTTTTCAGTTTCAGTGCATCCTGTAAACAGAACATACATTTTGCAACCACAGTGTTCCAGTAACGAAGGGGTGAACATTGAATCCAATAGTAAGGGTACTTTTCAAGTAGACTGCTTTGCTTTGAATGGCACTCTGAGTGTTATTGCCATCGTACCCATCCAGATGAGCAGTAGTATTCCATTACAATCTTGATTTGAGCTACATATTATTCCTTTAACCAAATGTTTTGAATTAGGAAATATATATTATTTATTAATAATTAATCCAGATTTGTATGGAAAATAAATTACAGTAAAAATCCATCTAAGTTTATTACCTGCCCAGCACAACAAATTTTTCAAGAACAAAGCCAAATTGATTGATGATACACAAGCTCAGTTTTGCATTTTAGACATAGGTTATTAGATGCTTTTATATTGCAGTAGCATTGTTAGTTCTTAGCATATGGGTGTTTTTGGTCAATAGCAATAAGGGAAGTCTTCAATGGTCCCTAAGAATTCATCCCTATTCTCTGCAGTTATAGCGAATGATATCTGTGGCATCCCAGAACATACACTGACCACACCATTAGCATGTTGAGTATACTATCAGTAGCCCACATCACCAACACACTGGCTGCAGTATGTATGAACTATAGAATGCACTGCAGTCACATACTTCAGTTACTTCAATAGCATTTCCCTCCTTTGTGACCTCGACCACTTCAAAGGACAGGACCAGCAATGCCTTGCCGAAACCATCACCTTCGAGTTCCCCTCCATGTTACATGCAATTCTGACTTCAGGTGCTTTGATTGGTATTGAGATCTTATGTAACATAATGAAACTAGAAGTATTGAGGATCATTGTTGTGTGTTGTCTGCTGCACAACATTGCATTACAGAGAAGCTCTATCATGGAAGCCCTGGAGAGGAAGAATGGCACCTGTGTATGCTCCTTGGTTCAGTGCCCTTGCCTAACAAAAAGTTATCTCAGTTTCAAAATTTTTTAATTATCTGGCTCAACAGGTTTTTGTGGGACAAAAGCATTAACAAACATTAACAAGGTCGCATATATTTATTTTTGTTCTTGCATTCATTGTACCTGAACGAATTGCAAACAAATAAGCATGGTTCTTTATGGCAAAATAAAACAGGCACTTACATTACAGGACTGTAACTGGCAACTTTGAAATGGATGTTAATGTAAATGGTTGAGGATTATTGCTTTCTGACCAATATGAGCAAATGCTTATTTTAAACATGGATGTTTTAGGTGGTGGGGACTAATCAAAATATCCCAGGAGGTTTCTGCATCTTAAACCAGCCTACAAGGTGGACATTTATTATTCATCTTTGAGTCCTTAATGGGTAAACAATGAAGGAGGATATTTTACCAAATAATCCAAAGATAATACCAAACCCACAAGGTGCAATCCCAGTGCAGATTTACAAACTAAACAATTTAGACATTAATTTTGAAGCACTGAAACTAACTTAAACCACTGTAACCCTAATGGTCCAGGTCAATAATATGCTAGATCCCAGGTTTGATGCATGACCAGACAGTGTTAGCAGATTGTTGCCAGGACAATGGTGAGAATACTCTGCCTGGCCACATACTGCTATGGTGCGGTGGGATATATGTTCTGCAAATGCTGCTTTATAAATTTTATCTTCTTCAACTTACCATTCAGGCACCCATTGTTTGATAATCTCATGGGGATCCTAAATCATGGTCTGTGAGATATTTCACCCACCTGTCCCCTCCTTTCATCATCACCCCCTCCTCAAAAAACTCATCCTTGACCCCTCTATCCTTGCAAACTATCACCCCCATCGTCAACCTCCATTTCCTCTCCAGAGTGCCTGAACTAATGTAATATCCCTAATCCATGCCCATCTTTCCCAAATGCCTCCATTCAGATTTCCATCCCTGCCATGATACACCCTATGTGACTGCAACCAGTAAACTTGTCTGTAGCCTTTGACATGATTCATCAAACCATTTTCCTCCAAAATCTCTCCTTTGACGTCCAGTTGGGTGGGCTCTCACCTGGTTCCTGACTTATCTGTCCAACTATAGGCAGGGAATAGCCTGCAATGGTTTCTCTTCCCTCTATTGCACCGTAATCCCTGGTGTCCCCCAATGATATCTCCTTGGCCTCCTCCTATTTTTCATCTCTATGCTGCCTCACGGCAAAATCATAACGCCAGGTTCCACATGTATGCTGACACTACCCAGTTCTGCCTCACTATCATCTCTGCTGACCCCTCCACTGACTGTAAATTGGCAGATTGCATGTCTAACACCCAGTACTGGATGATCAGAAATATTCTCTAACTAAATATTAGAAAGATCAAAGCTATTGTGCTCAGTGCTCTCTGCTTTCTAGCCACTGACCTCATCCCTCTGCCTGGTAACTAAGCCTGAACCAAATTGTTCACAGCCTTGGTGTAGTACCTGACCTCAATTTGAGCCTCCAACCGCATATCTGTGCCATTACCAAGAACGGTTACTTCTACCTCTGTAATATCACCCAACACCACCCCTGCCTCAGAGAATCTAATGCTGAAACCTGCATCTGTGCCTTTGCTACCTTTAGACTTGACTATTCCAATGCTCTCCTAGTCAGTCTCCCAAGTTTCATCCTCTGTAAACTTGAGCTCATCCAAAATTCTGTGCCTGTACCCTAACCCACACTAAGCGCCATTCACTCATCACCCCTGTAGTCGCTGACCTACATTGACTCCTGGTCTGGCAACATCTCAATTTTAAAGTTCTTACCTCTGTTTTCAATTCCTTCCATGGTCTCGCCCCTCTCTATTTCTGTATACCCCTCTAGTTCCACAATCCTGAAATCTGAGTTACACCAATTCTGGCCTCTTGCATATCTCCTAATTTAATTGTCCCATCATTGGCAACCATGCTTTCAGCTACAACGGCCCTAAACCTGGAATTTCCTCCCTAAACCTTGCTACCTCTCTCTTCTCCTTTAAGATACTTTTTGAAACCAATCTCTTTGACAAAGTTTTTGGTCATCTGTCCTAATCTCTTCTTATGTGACTTGCTGACAAACTTTGCCTGATAATGCTACTGTGCAGCACCTTTGCAAATTTTAATACATTTAAAAGGCACCATATAAATGCTAGTTATTGAACTACATACTTCTGTTTAAAAGCAGATTTTTCCCTCAGTCCATGAATTTACACTCCCTTCAGATCAATGGTGACACTATTTTGCATCATATTGTTCCACATATCTGTGAAAAGTGTCTGCTGTGATTTGTAATCCATTTGAGTGATTTTATTAACTACTGTGAAAACTGTCAGTATAAAATGCCTTAGGTTTGGTGCCAGTGTAAACTTGATGTTTTCTTCTAAAATGGTGAGTTTAGGGTCATCAACTATATAAACACTGTTGGATATTTCAGGCAGTTTTTATCATTTCCATTTAGACAGTTGGCCTTCAAACAGTTTTTTTTTGTATGCACACAAATTCCACTTTACACCTCCTGGGTTTGTACAATATAAAGCCAATGCCTAACATTCTTGACATTCTAGAGACAATCTAATATACACTTATAACCTTTAACCAGGTTAAGGGGCAAATGACAGCCACCAAGCTTTACAGATACTAGAACTCATCACACATGTGTTTTCTTTACAATTTCTGTCTCATCGTCCTTGTCCAGCCCCCTTTAAGAACTTTAAATTAGCATTTGTGATTATCTCAAACAAATGCTTAGCCTTGGAGAATAGTGATTGATTACAATTGCTGGTGTTTCCATACTTGTTGCAATCAAGTCAGGGAGATTGGAGAACAAATTTATACCTCGATTTGTGAGTAGGTCAAGAAACTGAAGTACCTTAACTCAAGTATAAATGCTGGCTGGAACTGGCTGTTATTTTTTCACAATCTGTCCCATTAATTAACCTTACTAATTCTGGTGTTAATAGTACTTCAAGTTTTAGGTGTTCCATAAATCTTCCATTAATCTGGCCATAGATCAAGCAAATTGGCAATTAGTCCAGAAAAAGGGAACGTTTGCGTACTCTTCACCATAGTTTTAGCCAGAGAGATTTCTATGTCAATTTCAAATGACTCCTTTGAATGTTCACAATGGATAAATTGCTTATTCTAATAAGAGTTTGCACATCAAAAACAGAATTACCTGGAAAAACTCAGCAGGTCTGGCAGCATCGGTGGAGAAGAATTCAGTTAACATTTCGAGTCTTCATGACCCTTCAGCAGAACTGAGTATAGTTAGGAGAAAGGTGAAATATAAGCTGGTCTAAGGTGGGGGGGGGCGGGGGGAGAGAGAAGTTGAGGGTGGGATGATTGTGGAGATAAGCAAGCAGTGATAGGAGCAGATAATCAAAAGATGTCACAGACAAAATGATCAAAGAGGTGTTGAAGGTGGTGATATTGTCTAAAAAAAGTGCTAATTAAGAATGGAAGGCAGGATACTCAAGGTACAGCTCTAGTGGGGGTGGGGTGGAAAGACTAACAAAGTTTTAGTTTTAGATTTAAAGATAATGGAAATAGGTGGGAAAAGAAAAATCTATATAAATTATTGAAAAAAAAAGGGGGGGGTGGAGAAACGGGGTGGGGATGGGGGGAGGGGGAGTTTAAGATCTAAAGTTGTTGAATTCAATATTCAGCCCAGAAGGCTGTAAAGTGCCTAGTCGGAAGATGAGGTGCTGTTCCTCCAGTTTGCGTTGGGCTTCACTGGAACAATGCAGCAAGCCAAGGACAGACATGTGGGCAAGAGAACAGGGTGGAGTGTTAAAATGGCAAGCGACAGGGAGGTTTGGGTCTTTCTTGCGGACAGACTGCAGGTGTTCTGCAAAGCGGTCGCCCAGTTTGCGTTTGGTCTCTCCAATGTAGAGGAGACCGCATTGGGAGCAACGAATGCAGTAGACTAAGTTAGGGGAAATGCAAGTGAAATGCTGCTTCACTTGAAAGGAGTGTTTGGGCCCTTGGACAGTGAGGAGAGAGGAAGTGAAGGGGCAGGTGTTGCATCTTCTGCGTGGGCATGGGGAGGTGCCATAGGTGGGGGTTGAGGAGTAGGGGGTGATGGAGGAGTGTCGCATCTGTTCTGATGACGCTACCTTCAAAAACAGCTCCTCTGACATGTCCTCCTTCTTCCTTAACCGAGGTTTTCCCTTCACTTCCTCTCTCCTCACGGTCCAAGGGCCCAAACACTCCTTTCAAGTGAAGCAGCATTTCACTTGCATTTCCCTTAACTTAGTCTACTGCATTCGTTGCTCCCAATGCGGTCTCCTCTACATTGGAGAGACCAAACGCAAACTGGGCGACCGCTTTGCAGAACACCTGCGGTCTGTCCGCAAGAAAGACCCAAACCTCCCTGTCGTTTGCCATTTTAACACTCCACCCTGTTCTCTTGTCCACATGTCTGTCCTTGGCTTGCTGCATTGTTCCAGTGAAGCCCAACGCAAACTGGAGGAACAGCACCTCATCTTCCGACTAGGCACTTTACAGCCTTCTGGGCTGAATATTGAATTCAACAACTTTAGATCTTAAACTCCCCCTCCCCCCATCCCCACCCCGTTTCTCCCCCTCCCTTTTTTTTCAATAATTTATATAGATTCTTCTTTTCCCACCTATTTCCATTATTTTTAAATCTAAAACTAAAACTTTGTTAGTCTTTCCACCCCACCCCCACTAGAGCTGTACCTTGAGTGTCCTGTCTTCCATTCTTAATTAGCACTTTTCTTAGACAATATCACCACCTTCAACACCTCTTTGATCCTTTTGTCTGTGACATCTTTTGATTATCTGCTCCTATCACTGCTTACTTATCTCCACAATCATCCCACCCTCAGCTTCTCTCTCCCCCCGCCCCCCCACCTTAGACCAGCTTATATTTCACCTTTCTCCTAACTATACTCAGTTCTGCCGAAGGGTCATGAAGACTCGAAACGTTAACTGATTTCTTCTCCACCGATGCTGCCAGACCTGCTGAGTTTTTCCAGGTAATTCTGTTTTTGTTTTGGATTTCCAGCATCCGCAGTAGCTTTTAGCTTTTTGTTTTTATCTAAGAGTTTGCACATGCTGTTCCCTCTGTCCCCAGTATTTCTCTTTAAACCATTGCAATTTTGCAATACATAAACCAGGGTGACACATTAGTGTAGTATTGCACTATCAGAGGCATCATCTTTCAGATGAGGTGTTAAACTGCCTCTTACATAGGTGTGAAAGATCTCATGGCAGTTTTTGATGAAGAGCAGAGGAGTTCCCTGGGTATCCTGGCCAACTAAAATCAATTATCTGGTAATTTATCTCATTGCTGTTTTTGCCTACAGCTCCTTGCCCTACAGGAAAGCAATGTCTACGATTCAAAAGTACTACATTGGCTGTGAAGTGCTTTGGGACATCCTGAGGTCATGAAAGATGTCACATAAATGCAAGTTGTTTCTTTAATATAACTAGAATCTTTCACAGTTCCAAAAGTTAGCTTTGGTTTCATTCTTTGTATTTTTGTGATGTCATTATTGAAGATTGGGAGATTCCTATCACTTTTTCAGTTCAGTGTCGGCATCGAATGCTCCCAGTTTAGCTAGAACATGGACTAGATAGTCTAAAATTCCCCTTACCCTATTCCAAAGTACAATTTTCAATTTCTCATTTCAAGTATCCTGAGGGCCTATCTGTGTGAGATTATCAATTTAGTGCCAATTAGTGTTGAGTTATCGATTGTTTAGTGCTGTGGCCCTTTGCCCACAAAGCTGAGTTGAGACTCCCCAAACTCATTTCACATAGGATCCTTAGAACTGGCAGATAGAGAAGGCCTTAATTGCATCCGTAGGGGCTGGATATGAGCCCAGGTGCCTCAGACTTAAAAGAGACCCTGTTCTGATCTATTGTACATTTTCCTGTCCTTCCAAATGATTTCCTATAATTTAGTTAAACCCTGAAGAACAAGTGAGTCATTATACATTTTTGGCTATCCTAATTCTCCATCATAGGGAAACTGGCATGAATTGCATACATATAATAGTATAGGATATTCTCAAGCATGGCATATAATAATAGTTGCACTTATATATTGCTGTGTATGGTCAAAACATCTCAAAGTGCATTATGCGATGAATTATTTTGAAGTGCAATGAATGTTGCTGTGTAGGTAAATGTGACAGCCATTTGGCACTCAGCAATACTGCATAAAGAGTAATAAGATAAATAGTCATTGATATATTTTGGTTATGCTGGTTGAGAGAAGGCTGTTGACTGGGACCCCCGGAGAATTGCCTGCTTGCCTTTCAACAACGTGTGGGATTGTTAATGTCCATGAACAATATGACCAGAGAGGTAGGGCCCTGTTTTAACATCTCATTTTAAAGGATGGCACCACGAACAATGTAATACTTCTGTGAAGTGGCAGCTTCAATTGTAGGTGGAATTTTCTACTTTGATTTTCAACTTGGCAGCTGGTGATACCAATGGATTTTCTGGGTTAGTCTCACTTAATAATTTTTGTGGGCTATGGTGTAGCTTCCAACTGCAGGGGACAAAAATGGATGCTGCAGACTGCAACCACCAGAAATAGTAGATTGGGGCTAAGCAGACTCCAACGTTTTTGAATTTCACAGGATCCTGATAGGAATCTTTTAGAATTTAAATAGCTTCCTATTTTCTGCTTGAACACTAGTAAGCTATAGCTCAGTGGTAATCTTTTTGTTTCTGAGTCAGAAGGTTTTCAGTTTAAACCCCACTCCAAAGGTTTGAGCATGTAATCCAGGCTGACATTCCAGTGCAATAATGAGGGAGTGCTGCAGTGTTGGAGGTTGTCTTTTGGATGCACCACTAGTCGAGGACTTGTCTGCCCCCTCAAGTAGACATAAATTATTCCAATTAGAAGAGCAGGGTAGCTGCCCCCGGCGTATTAGCCAATATTTATCCCTCAACCCATATCACTAAAACAGATAATCTGATCATTATCATATTGCTGTTTGCGGGACCTTGCCATGTGCAAATGCGCTTTCACATTTCCTACATTGCAACAGTGACTACATTTCAATAATATTTAATTGTGAAATGCTTTGGGATATCTAGCAGTTGTGAAAGGCTCTATATAATGCAAGCTCACTCTTTATTCTTTTTAGATGTCAATTTACTTGCATCTAGAGTTGCTATGGCAATAATAATGGAAATGTGACAATTCATGTCACTCTGTCATTACCGCCCACTTTGAATATACCTGCCCATATTTGGCTGTCTCTGTTCAATCAGATTCTGTTACCTCTGGTGGAAAATTAGAGAGCAGCAGAATATTTCGCCATCTGATTTCCCAACACTGCCCATTCCAGATCCACTCAAAAATAAGCAGATAAGCTACTGAATGTAATTGCTTATATGCTGGTGTCCAGTACGGGGAAATTCAAAACTCAAGATTATCTTCTTACTGGAAGGCAAGTCTGATACCAACTGAGCCACATTGATGCACAAGTCGGTAAATGATATAAAGAAAAGGTTGATATTACAATTTTCTCACAGGAAGAAGTCCTACAACATAAAAAGGAAAAGGTTCAGATAAATCACATTTAGTGACACCAGGCCTGTTGCACTGGTTCAAGGGAAGGTAAAAATGTTCAATTTCCAGGTCTGTGCTAAGGCTGAGACACGAATGAGTTTCACAATTGGGTCCAGCACCCCTAGTATTTGATCATAATTACATCCCCAATTTACATTAACATCATACTTTGCCATTTCCAACATGTAATGAATTTACTATAAAAATTATAGCAAATAAAATAAATAAATTTAACATTTTGTAGTGTTTTAGTTCTAATTCATCATAATATTTACACAACTAATAGATTTTAAATTTAACCGATGACTTAAATTTTGTTTGGTAGTACAGAACTTGAGTATTGCTGAAAAAAGAGACATGTCAAAGCTTTTCATCTTGCACTCATAAGGACACTTGGCAAGAATACCAATATAAGGGGAAAACAACAATTTATACTGTATGAGAAGAGAATGCTGATTGGTTGGCAAGCGGATTGGTAGAGGCGTTGTCATGGAGAATGCACCAGTGGTGGCGACTGACAGTTAACTGCCAAGCAAGTTTAAACCAGGCAGCTTGACCCTGATTGGAATGAGTCAGCATCACCAGAACAAGACAGCGAATGGCTGTCACTTATTTTGTTTAGCAGAAACAGGCATAATGTATGTACATGTTCTTTCTGTCTGCAAAGAACAGGATCTTGTGTATTAATATATGTAGCTTCCAGTACATGAAAATGCACCACACTGCGAGCCTGGCTGACAACCTTAAATTGTTGCTTTCCCCTTATATTGGTTTTCTTGCGAAGTGTCTTGATGCATGCAAGATGAAAAGCTTCAACATATCTCTTTTTTTCAGCAATTTAAATTTCATTGAGTATTAAAAACTGTATTATTAATATCTGAATTTATTTTTATGGATTAAAAAATAATTAAATTTCCCTCTAATCCTGTCCTTAATTTGTATCCCATCCATTTAGTCCTGCTTCCTGATGTCACAATCTATTCCCTAGCTGAGATTTGCCTCTATTCTTGTCATTCTGTAATTGCCCACTAGGTGATATCCCAACAATGCCCAGTTTGATTGGCTTTGCCTCTGATTTTTCCATCTTTCATGCAGCGAAATCACCTCTTCCTAACAGTCCAGCTAATACCAGTACCTTAACATAAAGCAATGCTTGGCCTGAACTCATATCCCATCACTTGATAATACTGAACACTACATCAACACACCGTGCAACTAGATTGCTTCTCAATTTGCTAAATTTAATCCTCTAGGAATATAATGACTCTATCTTCGATTTTGTTGTCAAATTTATGTTGCTTGTTCTGCTCTCTATGGGCCATTGCACTGATGATGTCCTTAAATTGAACTTAAACCACAGTCTTTGCTTAATCTGTTGATTGGCCTATTTACACTGAAAGAATGAAGCATCATATAAAATTACAGTGCAGATTTAAGATTTTGAACTTTTGAGCATTGCATTTTAATAATAGACCCAATAGCTGTCTGAATTTGTAAAGAACAAGCAAGATTTATTTTAGTGTTTTTACAGATCAATATACATAGATCCAGAGGTGTGGCACTTAAGAACTGGAAGAGTACCAGAACGTTGGCAAATAAACACCATTTAGCCTTGTCATTATTTTAATTGGAGAAGAGGGAGTTATCTGGGAGAAGTTCCTGTGAATAATGTCAAGAACATAGGGAATATATTGTGAATGTTTTTATATTTTACACACGATTTTCTTCGAAAAAATCTTAGAATTCTTCCTTCATTTTTATATCTCTCCTGAAGATAATGTTGCAAAGTGGGAACCATTTGCTACCTCATCTGAGAGATGATTTTTTTTCTTCTTTGTATGCCACATGTCAGAGAGAGCCAGCATGACATTCTGTTGAAGACTATGGCCAAGCCTATCCTTTCCAAACATTCACAGACTTTGGCTTTTGGACGACCGACTGGCAGAGTGTTCTGATCGATTGCTCATTCCGGTGGCAATAAGGCCCCAGCCTCTTTTAAATTTGGAAGATGAGTAGAAACGTACCAAAAAAAGCACCCCGATGCAGGTTGCCTGAAGACTGGGCCAAGGCAACTGCCAGCAAGGAAGGTTATGTGGTGTTAGGGTTGGGTTGTGATCAGAGTATGCAGAGGTCACTGGGTGGCAGCCACTCTGATTGTTTTTGTGGGTCCTTTAGGCACTCTTGTTCCTCTTGAGCCCACAAAATGGATTCAAGACCTACCTTTGGTGGGCTCTTTTAGCTCCACCTCTCTTGATGCACACATCAACCAGTTCCAACCAAAAATGACAATAGGAGTTCTATTTATGTTACAGCATCCTGATTTCCATATTGAAAGGAGTTTGTCACCTGAAAAGGGTAGGTACTTTGGGCGCCCACAAATAGGCCCCCTTTCCAAATGGAGCTGGCTGCATTTTGTCAGTATTAACAGGGCAGTAGAGCTGCCAGGTGGATTTTGAGTTATTACCACCCCCACCTTAAAAAAAAAGATCTCACATACTTTCCAGCAGGGTTAAAGACTGAAAAAACTGGCTGATATTTTGCTGCCCAAAAAAAATACAGCATTGTAGTCTTCCTATAACCATCACTCTACTGAGGCCAGTTGGCTTGAGGGGACGATGCTGAGACCCTTCTGATTTGTGTGACTCAGTGCCACACTGGCTTATTCACTAGCTGTATAAATGTTACTTATTGATTACACTGCATGTTTGATTTTGTTGTAGCCCTGACATTGCAGCCATTTTTTTTGTTGTTGTAGGCACTAGAATCTTCACTGCTCTTGATTGATCTTACTGACCTCTGGGTCAAGGCAAACATGCAGTGGACCATTGATTACATTGCAAATGATTCTTTAATCATAAGCAAGAATTAACTACAGTATGAATGCTTTTCTGTCAATAGAGACCCCAATCTGATGTTTAATCAGCATGTAAAACACGTATTACTTCATCAAAACTTAGTTAAAAAAAAGTCGTTTGGGGGTTGGTTGGGGCAGGGGAGTGGGTCATGGCTCTGTGAAAAGGGAACTGCCTCTATCTTCCTCAGTGTACATCTGTAACACTAAATCAACAATTGGCAATTAGGATAGATAGATATTCAGAATATAAATACTTACATACTGGCCTAAATTTTACCATGGGCTTTGCAACCCCAGCAATGGCAGAAACACCAACTCAGCAATTTTACTTCATGCGGCTTACTGATTGGTCACTTGTGGGCCCACCGTCCAGTTCAAGGATGGCAGGCGGGATCCAGATGCTGCTGGCTCAATCAGAAGATGGACAGCTTTGAAGCCTTCCCAGCCCTGCCTGCTTCAGAGGCAGGCAGGAGAACTCGAGCCTCCAAGTCCAAAAATTCAGGTTGGTCATGGTTTGGAGGGGAAATCCCTCCAGGATTATTGGGGTTATGGGGGCTGTCTTCCCGGCCTGTGGCTCCCTCTTTGGGCCATCAAGCCTCTGGCTCAAATGGCCCCCCAGGCTGCCACCTCCCAATATGACGTGTACAATGAGCCCTTAATGAAGCCTGTAATTGTGCAAGTCAGCTGTCCACCTCCTTGGACTGGACAGCTACTCTGTATCTTGTCTCACCACTAGGAAAATGCCCCGGTGGCAGGACTGCTTTGGGGTGTTGCCCTGATGCATTTCCCCTCTGCTTTACCGGCCTCCACCCTCCCACCCCTGCCAACCCGTCACTTGGAAGAGCAGGTAAATTTCTGACAATTGAGGTAGATGGCGGGCTTGAAGTACTATCGGGCTTGGAGGCCTGAGGCCTACAATGCCTATTGGAGTAAGTAGCACATCACAATGTGTCCAGTTAGCACATAAGGTAGCCTATGCCTCCAAAAATGTGTTAATTAGGGCATCTTCCCAGAACATGACAGGAATGGCACATCAACTGCTGAGCACACACTGCTTTCTAAGGGGTCAGGAGGAGAACTTACATTTTTACCATTTAGGGACCATCTTTCAGACCTAGAGTCACCATTAATTATTTGGCTTTTTTTTTGGTCTGGCTTCTGACAAGTTCAATTCATCAAAGGAAATTTTGATCTTGATGACTGCAACAAAATGTAAATGGCCATGTTCAGCCAGCAGCCCTTCACTGACTGGTGGCAACTGACATTCTGGATCCCACCACTCGTGGTGCTTCCAGCTTGTCAGAATCAGGGATCCATTAAAATTGAGCTGACTTTACAAAATGGTGTGAGATCGATTTCCTTTAGTAAAGGTGCAAGGAGCAGCTCGGAAGCAGAAATTCTGACAACCATGTTGGGACCATATCATTAGGTCCACTGTTACTGCACAATTTGATCAGTTAATCTTGGAACAGAATTGAAGGGACATTGGAATAACGAGCACGACTTTATCGTGATAAACACCTTTTCATGATCCAAGAAGATGGTTCACCGTTACGTTTCTTATACTGACCAATAGCGTGTCAACTAGGGAAGAGTGTGCTGCCTAGGGTTTGTCACTTGGCTTGGCTTTACCTGAACTCATCCAGGTCTAAAAACTTGCATCAAACCTGAGTGCCTGGCCTGTCACTGGGAAGCCGCCAACTTTTCACAGACAACCTCCTGATGCATCGGGTTCCCTTTGTACTGGCTGGAAAGTCCAGTTGACTTTGGGAAAGTGCCTTTAATTAAGCCCTCAAAAGGCTTAAATGGTTACTCAACACAGCCGGATG
Organism: Cetorhinus maximus; assembly: GCF_964194155.1. Taxonomy (NCBI): domain Eukaryota; kingdom Metazoa; phylum Chordata; class Chondrichthyes; order Lamniformes; family Cetorhinidae; genus Cetorhinus; species Cetorhinus maximus. The sequence goes on along the minus strand of NC_135879.1, from coordinate 25,106,564 downwards.
GGTAACCATTTCCCCGCCACCCTCACCATGACACCAGCATAATTCCATGGAGGCGGAAGCATATCGTGGAGACAGCCTGATGGGATTTCCCTCTCGTTTTCAGGCACCTCACTTTACAGGCCTTTGAAAATTCAGCCCATTCATCCACAGATTGGTCTGGCATTAATTGGACACTATTGCTATGCAATAGGCTCCACCAAAAAGGTCTCATTATTGTTTTATTTCTCACTCTGGGGGAACAAGTCTAACGATATTTTAAAGATATTTTAGTATTTTTTTAATCCTAAAAAAATATGAGCAGACATTTACCACAGAAATCTGAAATAACTTGTAAGCCCACAGTCAGTAGTTGGAGGGAGCTGGTCTGCTTTGATGGTATGTTTGAGGACCCCTAACAGCAATGAACCTTTCTGTGTCAACACAGATATAGAAATCTCAGCATTTTTGCCATCTAAGTAAAGAGATTTATTGCTGTCCTTCAATGGGATTGCCTTTTTCAGTTCCTGTAAGTTAAAATGTCCTTATGTTTTTCTGTCTCTGAACAAAGAAAGATTTTTTAATTAAGTTTCCCATATCTAATTCTCTGGAAAGTGTTCACATAAGTGCAGCAACATAGAAGATGTTACTGCTACCAGAGTTTGACATGATAGGATAAGAATCTTCAACAGTTTGGCTCTATATTATTTAAACTATCTCCTTAAGGACATGGCCCACAGCCAACGTTTGGTCTTGGGCCATATTGCTAAAATGAACAACAAATTGACAGTCTATTTTACACCCCGGTCAATTTTCTTTTCCAGTAAGAAAATTAGATGAGGATGGCTGATTCACTATCGCTTATTTTGGGATACTACCCAAAACCAATCTCTCCTCCGTGCAATTCAAGATAATTTTTTTTCCCCTTGTCCTTTGCCAGGTGGATGCTGAAGTGACGCCAGCTATGTGAAGGTCACTGTGTTCCATGCTATTAATGGGCAAAAAAGCCATTTAATGATTGTGGACTTTTACACAGGAATTCCTGATATGCATGACTATCACAAGAGACTCCATTTGGGATAGCACATAATATATTTTTTATAAAGTGTGACATATAAATTTGCATTAGGGTGTGTCATTTGATGCGTGATGGACAGGAAGTAAGTGCTTTTTAAACTTTTCGATAGATACAGATGTTAAAACACAAACCTTTAACAGCGGCTTTTTATTTATTGCCAAGATGTATGTACTTTTTACTAGATTTTTTAAAAGCTGCAATAAGTTCTTGGGAGTTTTAAAATCTATTCCAGGAATTGCTTTCCTCCCAATTCCACCAAAGAATTTCCAATTATTGTGTTACTGGGCAGCTAGAGACTTTCCCCCGTGCCTCTGGGAAGTCATTTTCATGTGTCCTGCAGATTACTTACATGTCTTTGAACCTATAAACAATAGAAATTTTGTGCCCTAGGCAATAACATTCACATTCTTCTAATCTCATTGCTTTACAGCATAGAAAAATTGGATGGCAAGTTTTCTGGCAATTCTATATTGACTTATATTGATCCTGTATTGCAAGGTTATTGCTTTGGTCCTAAATAGTGTAACTTGCTTCTCCATTTTTGTTTGGTTTTGCTTCATTTTTTTTTTGGAAAACAGTATGTTTAGCAAGGTGAAGAATATTAAAGTTAGGAAATTGAACAATTTATTTCAGGCAACCCATGTCATCATAAAACGTTCCCAGATCGACCGTAGAAAGGTTAGATACAGAGAAAAGGTCAGATGTTCTGGTCCTAGCTTGGATGCATAGGGAACAGCTCAAAGAAGGCATTAAGCTTGCTGACCTTTTCAATGGTTGACCTTCTCTATCTTATTATCTCTGTCCTAGATGTTGCCTGAAGATCTGGCAGGAGCAGCTGGAATAACTGTCCTATCTCCCTGGTGAAGCATGTGTGCAAAGGCAGCAGTCCTCCAACCTATCCAGGTGATGAATCTATGGTCTAAAGTCACAATTACTTGGGTTAGGGTAGGTCAGTGAAGATTGTCTATGGCATTAGCAGAGCTGACTGCTCCTTCACGACTCTGAGGGACATCAAGGGGAATTTCTATCTTCATTTTTCTGATTAATGCAACCAAAACTGCAATTTCCAGAAGGAATGAGCTGGAAAAAGAAGGCAGAAATAAAACACAAAATGCAAAAGAAAAGGCAGAAAAAAAAAGCATTGAAAGCAATCTAGAAGCCTGCAGCAAGACTTTAGATAATGGGCTCTCAAATGCCAGTACGTGCCGTTCCAGTTTCAATAATTCTATATGGGTTTACAAAATGGGCAGGGCATTCATGTCAGGCAAGCTTGGAATTTGCACCTTCCAGGTATTTAATTCATTTGCATAAATGTTATCCCTTAAAGAGGTTTCTGCACATATTGTGAAAAAGTATTCTTTACACTCAATCCTGCCAACCAGAAAATTGTGCTATGTTAGAATTAGGCCTAAGGGCTGTTTGCCTTATTTCCTGAATCTCGCATGCTTGATCCGATGCTGATATAACTGGCAAAGCTAATTGGAAAACTGTCTCCTTAATGTTCATTCTATTCAAGGACTTTATGCCTTGAAATCATTTCAGAAGGATCTAAAGAACAAAGTCAGCAATTTTTCATTTTCCACATCAGCCAAGCAGCAGCTCTTTGAATGAGATTGCCGATAATGGAGTGCCAAATTAGGGGCAGCTTTATGAATCTGGGCCTAAGATAAGTATCATAAAATATAACCGACAGACATAGGGTCCTTCATCCCATGGTTTAAAATCCATGCGCCAGTGGGGATAGGACAAAGTCCAACTTGTGAGCCATGTTTCCATGGGGAGAATTTTCTCCATCGGGCGGGCTGGTCAGGAGCGGGCAGGGAGCTGATCGCCACCTGCGATCGGCTGCGCGCCGCCATCTTACATGGGCTGGCCAATTAACGCCCGTCCAGCATGACGCACACCCGGAAGCGCTCAGCGCTACTTGTGCAGGTGGGGGGAGGAGGGAAAGTTGGGGCCTGTGCTCTTTCGCACATGCGTACGAAAGAGCGCAGGAATCTACCTGAGGCACAGAGCTGCCTCAGGGAGATTAATTTCATAATGAGGATTTTAAATGAAGAAGGAAAAAATAATTTACACATGTCCCCTTGACATGTTTTTGAAATGTTCAAAAAAATTTTATTAATGTAATAAACCCTTCCTGCCCGTGGATGAGGTTACATAAAAATGCAAAGGCCATTTGGGCTCTTCACCTGCCCGACAACCTTAAGGTTGGACGGGCAGCCCAGTCAATATCTTTGGTTTATTAATGGTCTGAACAGGCCTTTGACAGTTTGGCAGGTGCGCAGCTGACTCCAACCACCGAACGGAAGATCGGAGTGACGCGCGGTGACATCGGGACGTAGGCCCAACAGCACTGCACGTCATTTTACGCATCGGTGTTCGGGGGCAGCTGAACAGAAAATTCTCCCCCATGAAAAGAAGATATAAAGTAGCATATATATGTCAGGTGTTGATTTTTAGTATTCATTTATCAGTAAATTAACACAAATCTTAGATCAGTAATGGATGATATCAGCCACTATAGCTTTTGATAAAATTCTTCAATGTATTAACATGGTCACTCAAAATATCAATCCTCATTTTTTTAATGAACAAACTATTTGCAGTGATAATTCCAAGTTGTATTTTATTTCTGGGCAAATTTTAACTTTAGAAACATCAAAACATAGAAAGAATTACAACACCAAAGGAGGTATTTGGCCCATTCTATCCATGCTGGCTGGAAAGGAGTTATTGGCCTGGATTTTGATCCTCCAGGCAGGTATGGGGTGGTTGGGAAAATTCCTGGCTCAGCCTGCCCACATCAGGAGAAAGACGGGATCTTCATTGCCGTTGATGAAGGGGGGAGGGGGGGGGAGGGGGAGTTCGGGGGCGGGTGTGGGCTGGAGTCGGGTCAGCGGACCCGGGAAGAAGTGCGGAGGCAACCACAGGGGCTGCTGGGTACGGAGATGGACTGTTTAAAAGGTCCGCTTCGGTGCCATGGGCCTTTGCCCCAGTGAAAATAAAAACACAAAGGTCCTCCATCCCTCACCCCTCACACCCCCTTCACCTTAAAACACCCTACATGGCCCATTCATGTCACTCATGTCCCTCACCCACACCCCATGGCTCCTCATGATCCTTATGCCCCGCTACTCACCCCTCCTTGGCTCCTCATGCCCACTATGTCCCTCTATTCATTCCTCATGGCCTCACATGCCCCCTACATTCCTTTATGCACCCCATATGGCACTTCATGCCCCTTATGCAAAGTTCTGCCCTTCCTTTCAACCCCTCTGAGCCCTCATACCCCCTATTCCAATCTATGGCGCATCCATGCCCATTGACCCACTGTACACTTTCTAGAAGCAATGAACACTATAGTGTATAATGGAATAGGTAAAAAAAATAGCTTTGAAAAAGTAACTGATTGATAACTTTCTCCTGTGATTAAAAACAGGTCTGTGAGAAAAGCTAATAAAAGTGTTTAACTTCCAGCCTCTTTGAAGTCTCAAAAAATACAAACCACAAACCCTTGAAACCACTTAATTTGTGTTAAAAAAAACTGTGAAATTGACAGCAGAGATCAGAGAGCCTGAGCTGTCAAGCAAACAAAGTTTCCTCAAGGGAGCAGCTGTTTCAACAAACCCTAATGGATATCTGGGTTCTCAGACAAGCCTCATTATGTATGCTTGGCTGAGAGCCCAGTCAGCTATTAGAATACTAGAATAGCTGCTACAGTGGGGGGTGGAAGGGCACAGCTTGTCAGAGAGGGCATGAAGGGATATGGGTGTGTGTGGAAGGGCAGAGTTTGGCATAGATGGCATGAGGGGCAGAGGGGTGAATGGGGGTGCAATTTGGCATAGGGGGGATGAGGGGGACCTTTTGAACTTACCTTTTAAGATCTCCCCTCATGCAGACTAGGGTTCATGATGCCTCCAAGGGACCATGAACCATGACTTTTTTAAAAGTTGGCCTGACTCCATGAAAATTGCAGAGGACTAAGACGTGTCTATCTCCGCAATGGAGCCAGCCAGGTTCGGAGTGCAGGATGTGAGCTTTTGACAGGAATGAGCCCGCACCCTCTAAAGGCACTTCCGAAAATTAGGCAGCCCAGGAGTGGGTTTGGCAATCCCTGAATCAGGACCCATCTGCCATTTTTAAAGGGCTCCTGAGTCAACCTGACTCAGTGAAAATCCAAGTCATCCTGTCTAACCCACTTTCCAGCTCTTGGTCCACAGTCTTGTAAGTTGCGGTACTTCAAGTGCATGTTCAAGTGTTCTTAAAATGTGATGAGGGTTTCTAACTCTACCACCCTTTCAGGCAGTGAGTTCCAGACATCCACCACTGTCGAGGTGAAAAGATTTCTGCTCAACTCTCCTCTGATCCTTCCACCAATTATTTTAAATCTATTTTCCCTGGGTTTTGATCAATCTGCTAATGGAAATATGTCCTTCCTATCCAATGTATCTATGCCTCACACAACACTATATACCTCAATTAAAACCCTCCCTCAGATTCCGCTGTTCCAAAGAAAACAAGCCCAGCCTATTCCAATATTCCATTAGAGTTAGAGTTCTCCATTCCTGCCAACATCCTCATAAATCTCTTCTGTATCTTCTCTAGTGTGATCATATCCTTCCTGTAACCAGATCTGTACACAATACTCTAGCTGTGGTCTAACTAGTGTTTTAGCATAAACTCTGAGCTCTTATACTCTAGGCCTTAGCAAATAAAGGAAAGCATACCTATACCTTCTTGACCACCTTATTAACCTATCCTGCCACCTTCAGGAATCTGTAGACATACCCTCCTTCCTCCCATGGTTCTTCTACATGCTTCAAAATACTATCGCCATTTGTATATTCCCTTGCCTTGTTTGTGCTCACTAAAAGCATTACCTCACACTTCTCTAGATTGAATTCCAATCTGAGGAGTGCACCAGACATCCCTTCCTGATGTTCCCATGATTATTTTTGCAGTTCCACCAACTGATTGAGGATCGAGTCCAGAAGCTCATCATCTGACTCGGACTCCGCAGATTCCTTGCCTCCAGCAGTCCTCTGAGTGCCGGTGACCTCGGATGTCCCTGCCTCCGCCTGCTGTGGAATAGACTGTGTGCTGTGTTCACCAGATTGTGATCCTGAGGCTGCTCTATGTTTAAGTCCCACTGAGGTGTGTGTTGCTGCGCTGGTGGAGGGTGTGGGTCAGCACCACGACGGGTCTTCAATGGTGTTGCCCTCAGGGTCCTCATCCGAGGTGCTGTTGGCATTGGAGTCGGGGCCAAGGTTGCCTGAGGGCGACGTGGCAGATGTGCCTCAGAGAGAAAGTGGCGATTATTAGTGCTTGGCAGCCATGTTTCACACAGAACAGTAGATGCAGAGTAGCGTCGACAGAGGGATGATGTGGTGCAGGATCCTTATGTGGATGCCTGCCGCCGATCTCACCATCACTACACAAATGGTCCGTGTCCTCACTAACCAGCCCCAACGCATGACTCTTGAACGAAGTGAGGACCTTGATGTCTGGCATTCCATCCCCAGTGTGGGACCTCTCCCAGTGATTGTGCGCGAGCATGTCCTGTGTAAAGACAGATGGAGAGAGTGTGAGCAAGGTGCATGCTAGGCCAAATGAGAAAGATGCCAGGCATGCGTGTGTGCTAAGTGGAGCCATGGACGGGATGAGGAGGCTATCTCCAGAGGAGATGCGGCCAGATGGAGATGTGTGGGTGTATGTGAGAGAGTGAGTGATGATGTCCCTTGAGCTGGCAATGAGTGAGATGCCAGTGAATATGCGATGGGCTTGTGAGTGGGTGAGTTGAGAGTGATGAGATGGTTGACTTACCCCCCCTGGTGGCACAGATGAGATCATTCATCCATTTTCTGCACTGGATGGCTGACCTCTTACCTGCAGCGTTGACACTGACCACCTCTGCCATGACCTTCCAAGCCAGAGTGGTGAGACTGATGGGCCCCCTGTGGCCAGGGCGGGGATAGGGGACATTGTGGCAGGCCTCCAAGGCATCAAAGCAATGTCCCAGGGATGCATCACTGAATTAGGGACTGCACTCTTGGTTTTGGGGGCCATGTCTTCACTGAAGCAGCCCTAGGCTGCAAGCATTGAGAACTGTGCGCGCGGCTGCGGTTTTAATTTAGCGCCTAGAGTGAGGAAGTGGTGAGGTAACGGCATGGTGGGCAAATCGTGTTTCCCGTGACTGCATAATTTATGAAGCGGGAAGGAGACGATAGAGCGCAAAAACCTGCCATTGCAGCCGGCAGGTAAACCACTTTTTGTCACGCCCGCTACCGCACTTAGTGCAAACCTTGTACGATTCTGCCTTTAGAATGTGGAGATGGTTTGTAGTCCCAGTCCTGGCCACTGCTGCTGCTGGGATTACAGAGCTGCCGGCCAATCAGATTGTCTGGCAGCTCTCTGAGGCAGAACGTCCACCCAAGTGAGGGGCAGAAGTCCCATCTCCAGCCAATTAATGCCCGTCGGAGCACTAAATGGCCGTACGGCTGCTGTGATTGGCTGGGATGTGTTCCCCACTGACTCTTTGGGTGGCAGGGCAGGAAACTCTGTCATCCGAAAAATCCTGTAGTTTTGCAGAAGTCACTTTGTTCAATATTTACAGACAGTGTAAATCGTAGTTAAAAAGCTGCAGTGCATAAATTGGCGAGAAATATTGCTGGTATTCATAATACCCTTTAACCTGCGCTATCCCTTAAAATTAATTTCCTCACATTCATAAACTTGTTAAGGCCTTTCTAATCTATTGTTAATTCCCACGGAGTCAGCATGCTGGGACTTCAGTGGGGTCACAACGCGTTTCTTGGGTCCTACGTCCGGTCTCCAATGATGAAGGGACCGGAAGATCGGCGCAGTCACGTGTGAATATATATATTGGCCAGACGTTTCCGTTCTGGTTGACATCGGGCATCGTGGTGAGAAGTCCAAAAATCGGTTTTACGCCTTTCCCGCCACCGGATGTTGGGAACGTCATTTTAATACATCTGCATATGATTATAAGCCCTGCTCATCGGAATCATCCCCCCCACCCACACTGGATCATACGGGCATGTCGGCGGGGAAACACGGCGGCCCAGAACATGTTGGGACTTACCGTTAGGGCCCTGCTCACATCACGGGTGTCTGAGGAGCAAAAGATGTTGGAGCCCTACAGTACCGGACCCTGGAGGAAGACTTGCATCGCACGCTGGGTGGATTCTCATGGACATGGCTCCACCGCGAAGCAGCTCACAGAAGGTGGAAGGTCACCGTTAATGTCTGGGGTCTTTTATTTATTCATTTATGGGATTTGGGCATCGCCGGCTATGCTAGCATTTATTGCCATCCCTAATTGCCCTTGAGAAGGTGGTGGTGAGCTGCCTTCTTGAACCGCTGCAGGCCCTGTGGTGTAGGTACACCCACAGTGCTATTAGGGAGGGAGTTCCAGGATTTTCACCCAGTGACACTGAAGAAATATTTTTCCAAGTCAGGATGTTGAGTAGCTTGGAGTGGAATTTTCAGGTGGTGATGTTCCCATGCATCTTTGTCCTTCTAGATGGTAGCGATCATGGGTTTGGAAGGTGCTGTCTAAGGAGCCTTGGTGAGTTTCTGCAGTGCATCTTGTAGGTGGTACACACTGCTGCAACTGTTCGTCGGCGGTGGAGGGAGTGAATGTTTGTGGATGTGGTGCCAATCAAGCGGACTATTTTGTCCTGGATGATGTCAAGCTTCTTGAGTGTTGTGGGAGCTGCACTCATCCAAGCAAGTGGGGAGTATTCCATCACACTCCTGACTTGCGCCTTGTAGGTGGTGGACAGGTTTTGGGGAGTCAGGAGGTGAGTTACTTGCTGCAGGATTCCTAGCATCTGGCCTGCTCTTGCAGCCACAGTACTTATATGGCTAGTCCAGTGCAGATTATGCTCAATGGTCTGCTTCAGGACATCAGGGTCTTGGCCATGGATTGCTAGGGATGATCATCGAGTGGGTGGAGAGGAAGATCTAGGCTTGACTGGGTGAGGAAGGTGTACCGGAGGGTGGGAGAGGAAGATCTAGGTTTAACCAGGAGCGGAAGGTGTACCAGGGAGGGTGGGGAGGGGGGGGTGTGAGGTTGGGAACAGGAGTAACGATGGTGTCAGGGGATGTGTGGAGGGGGGGCGGTGTGAGGTTGGAGGTAGGGAAAAATGGTGTCGGGGGGGTTTGAGGTTGGAAGGGGGAATGATAGTGTCAGAAGAGTTAGGTTGGGAGTTAGGGGGAGGGAGTATGGGGGGAGAAGGGTGTAACGGGGAAGAATGTAGCAACTGAGGAGATAGGTGTAAGGGGTGGAAGGTGTAAGGAAAGGAGTTCGGAGGAGGGAAGGAGTCCGGGGGAGGAGTAAATCTGGGGGGAGGAAGGACTTTGGAGGGGAAAGGAGTCCAAGGGGAGGAAGGAGCCCAGGGGAGGAAGGAGCCCAGGGGAGGAAGGAGTAAGGGTGGAGGAAGGAGTAAGGGTAGAGGAAGGAGTAAGGGGTAGGGGTCAATGAAGAAGTAAGGCGGGTGGTGGTGGTGGGGGGAATGTCCAGGTGAATGTGCATGGGAGGAGTCTGTGGAGTCTCAACGACTGTGTCCTGGGGAGCGAACTGCGGGTGGGGGTGGTAGGAGGGAATGGTGAATATGAGACAGGGCAGAGTGAGCCAGTTGGGTGGAAGGATGCGGGTGCAACATTAGTGGTAGAAGCGTTGGTGAGGGTGGTTGGTGGGGACTCGGAGGCAGACACGAACCCTGGAGGTGGGAAGGGGGAGGTCGGGGAGTTCAGTGTGGAAGGGGGTGGGATTCTTGGGAAGATAATGAACGTGCACATTCACCTGGACATCCTGGAAAGGAAAGGGCTCTGGTTGGTAAGTGATAATGGAGAGGTGGAATGTGATGCTGGGGGGTCGTGGGGGGTGTCAACAGCGATGGAAGAAAGGGCATGAATGACTGGAAGAGAGGAAAGGGCGGGGGAGCTGAAAACATACTTTATAACCACCATGTTTCTGAAATCGAGAGTGAGAGGAGCCTCGCGTTGGGCGGGCACAGTTGCTGCATGGGATTGTGATCAGTGGATGGCTGATGATACAAGTCAGCTCAGGTGGACAGCTGAAAGAAAACCCCAGCAGGCAGCATTGAAAATGCTCAGGACATTGAGATGAGTGTGATGGAGGAAGGATCCATGTGTGTGGGAGAGTGCTCGTATGAGGCTCCAAAAGGCACTGCCATACACACACTTCTCCCTCCAGAATAACTCCTAGACTGGCTGTGTGTTGAACTGCTAGTTGAGGGGGGCAGGAATGCAGGGGGAGGACTTGCAAAGCCTGTAAGTGAAGCTGAAAGACACTATTACACATTACTCAGTAAAGTGAATATATTTTCAGTCTATAAAGTGACAAAATGTGTTCACCCGTGCTTCCGCTTATGATAGAAATTCTTAACTTCTCCAGGCCTACCACTTCTTCTAGGTGCTTCCCTGACATCCGCAGCAGGGGTGGACACAGCCTAGGCAATAATTGGTCCTGCTGCCTCTGATGACTTCAGCGTGGGTCCTCTGGAGAGCCGGGGCCCTGCTTTGGCTCTCTTCCTGTGGGCCAGCTGCTCCTTCTGCTGTGACAGAGGATGAAGTTGAGGAGATCACAGGCATAGGGGACTCAGAGGGAGAGGACAGCCTCTGAGATTCCTGAGTGGATGGCCCAGGGATGTCCAGCTGCCGCTCCTCCTCCCTTCGGGTGCCCGAGGGCCGCGGCCTGATCGAGGTGCCCCATTTCCCTCTCACGTTGCTATTGCAGGAACTCACCCATGGTTACCGCGATGGAGCGCAGGTCTGCACACATCTCCGAATTTGCTGGACCAGGGTCTCCATGGCGTCTGCCATCCTTCCCATGGAGTCCTCCATATGCGCACATGTGGGCACCACTTCATCAGAGGGCAGGTAGATGCACTCCTCCTGCTGAGGGTTTCCAGCAGCTCTGCCTGATATTCCCTCGCCATCTGCTGACTCTCCACGATACATTGCAAACTGAAGCCAGGTGCTCATCACCTGACTCAGACCTCACAGATGCCTCTGCCCCAGCAGTCCTCCGAGTGCCGGGAGCTCAGCTGAACCTGCCTCCTCCTGCTCTGGACACGTGTCCGTGTGGTGATCACCAGATTGTGAACTTGAGCCTGCTCTAGATCTAGTTCCCACTGGGGTGTGTGCCTCTGCACTGGTGGAGGGTGTGGGTAAGTGCTGTGACAGTTTTCCAGGCTGCTAATTTCCGGCTTTTCAATGGAGGGGGTGTCCTCTTTGTTGGAGGTGAGGACGTGGATGGAGCTGAGGGATTGGCTGGCTGAGGGTGTCGGTCGCTTGGCAGAGCTCCCTGTGAACCAAAGTAGAGATAATAAGTGCATGGCAGCAGAGCCAAAAGCAGGAGAGAGAGCACTCACAATTGCAGTGAGAGAGCGATGATGTGGTGCAGGATCCTCGAGTGGGTGTTCACCGCTGACCTCACCATTGCGGTAGGCACGGTCGACGTCATCACCAGTCAGTGCAACAGCACACTCTTCAAAGTGAGTGAGGCATACAATGTGGGCCACTCAACCCCTGGTCTGGGACCTGTTGTCAGTCAGCTTCTCCTGCGTGAAAAGAGATGGAGAGAGTGTGAGCAGGATGTGGAATGTTTGTGTGGTGAGCGGAGCCATGAACGGGATTAGGATGCGAGCTCCAGAGGGTGATGGAGACGTGAGGGTTTATGTGAGAGTTAGTGGTGTTGTCCTTTGAAGTGTGAGATCCCTGAGGGTGTGTGATGGGTTTGTCAGCGTGTGAGTTGAGAGTGATGAGGAAAGTGACTTACCCTGGCAGAACGGATGAGACCATTCATCCTCTTCCCGCACTGGGTGCCTGTCCTCTTTTACAGGGCGTTGGCATTGACCACCGCTGCCACCACCTCCCATGCTGAATTGGTGACCTTGCTTGCTGGTCTTCACCCAGAGCGGGGTTAGAAGAATTTGCGGTGGGCCTCCACTGCATCCAGTAGGTGCTCGAGGGAGGTGTCACTAAATCTGGCAACAGCATGCTCCCTCTCTTTGGCAGCCATCAGGGCCCTACAGCTTCTTATCCCTTGAAGGGTGCAGGAGGGGCCTTTAAATATGGTGCCCGGTTTACTGAAGGCCTGAGGTGACGGCGGGTCTGGTGAATCAGAGGCTGCCCCGACAGCGACACGCGCGTTTCCCGGGAATGCATAATTAATGAAAGGATACGCTGTGAAAAGCGGCCATTGTGGCAGGTGAGTCGAACATCCTTTTTACCACCCACTACCGCACTTAGTGCAAATCTGGGATGATTCCACCCATTATGAAAATTGCCAAATGTACCAGCAATTTGCAAACAGAGATGAACAAGGGGAATTTTGGCCCCCAAAGACAAGTGGCTTTGGTCACGTTGGGGGATGGGGAGGGGGGGAGGGTGTAAATGGTTGTTATGACCGATGCAGTTGGTACAGCAGAGTTATTTAAAAACCCCAGAGGAAAACTTTAAACAACTGTCATAGCCTATAATTTTAAGTGTTATGTTTGAGATGTGACTCTAAATTCAGGGATCAGACCACCAATTCTCGAGGTTTTACATTAAACTAAATGAAACATTTTATTAATTTACACAGGTTAAAATATACATACACATGGCTACAAATTACTACTATCATAACTTTTAACAAATTCCCAAACTAATCTCCATTCAAACAACAGCAACCCATAGACTTAACCAGACACCAGGCAAAGCATTCACCTTATGAATTCAAAATGAAGTTCTTTTCACTTTGGTTCCTGTGGAGCCAGTTGGAGGCTTACAGCTGCCTTTTGGTCTCACATTGTCTCTGCTCTGCACACCCGGAAACTGCTGAAGTTTTACCTGCCACTGCCCATTGAATGTTAATTCTCATTGTATCAACAACCTCTGAACTAAACCTCTCTAACAACAAAACCCCTTTCATAGTACCAATTTTATTGGTAATATAAACATATTGCTTGGTAGCTGCTAGAAAGGCATCAGTTTTCACCCCACTTCTGAATGCTCTATTCAAAAAATGCAAATGCACACTATCTCCCTTACATATCAAAACTAGTACACATCAAAGCACCCAGGCTTTAATCCACTTAAAACACACCCACAGATAAACTTCTACTTTAAAAGAAAAATATTTTCCAATAATATTATATACATTAATAGCTTCATGACAATGGTTAAAAATTTAAATTCTGACCCCAACCTGCCTCTAGTCCGCCCACTTCCAATTTTTAACAGATACAGGATGGGGGTGGGCAACCAATTCACTCCCACGAGGCGGGTTGACGAATTAGATATCGTAGTGAGGCTGGGTGCCTCATTTTTAACCACCACTTTAGATTTAACCCTGGCCAGCCAGGATTTCCACACCTCAGGAAATTAGGCGGCTAAAAGGAGGTGAGGATTACTAATTCCAGGATGTAAGTGTTTCTTTACCTACCTACTGAATGCAGTTTATCTGCTGCACCTCCCGCAATCAGGCACCCATCATCCTTCTGCCAGTTCTGATGAAAGGTCATCAAACTGAAAATTTAACTCTCCTCTCTCCACAGGTGTTCCCTGACCGGCTGCATTTTTCCAGCATTTTCTATTTTATTTCATATTTCCAGTATCCATAGTATTTTGCTTTGCAGTGTGTAAGGTACGGTGCGCAGCAGGTCCAACTTGAGACAAGAGGGCCACCTTACTCCTGGAGTTTTTTTACTGCAGCATAGAATTAATGCCATGGAGGCAGCATCTAGCAGAAGCATAATGCTAGGTTTAAAGGTATAGGAATCACAAACTAATAAGGCTTCTTAGTAAGTCAGAATGCATTCAAATTGATCCAGGCATCTAAAGCACATTTTCAACATTCCCGTGATGTCCTCAGTTGTCACTCTGGTCCAGGAACAGTCCTCATTATATTGGTGCTCAGATTGTTTGCTGGAAAACCACACAGTTGTCATGAGTCATGATAGTAGACAGCAGCCTAACGAGATAATTGAGTCTGTATGAGACAAATCTGACTGAAGGTGCACCCACCAGCTCGATTGACAGAAGCAGTAAATTCTAAAGATGAAAAATATTGGCCTCTGAGTGGAAGGTTAGTACTGGTAAAAAATTCAATAATTATTCGCTGAATTCCACCTATCCCTTCAACCCATCACTAAAGAGAGGTAGTTCAAGATAGTTTTCATGCCATTGTCACTACTCTTTAATTTGGAGCCTTATAAAATCACACTGATTTTATAAAATCATATTAATAGTGAATGTATTAATGCATTCGTGTAAAATAGTTTCAGTTACTATTTTCATAAAGATGTTGGGTGCCTGTTTGAAATAGGTCAATATCGCCATTCATTCACTGCTGCTGGGTCAAAATCCTGGAACTCCCTTCCTAACAGCACTGTGGGGTTTACATACTCCACAGGGACTGCAGTGATTCAAGAAGGCAGCTCAACACCATCTTCTCAAGGGCAACTAGGGCTGGGCAATAAACGCTGGCCCAGCCAGCGAAGCCCACATCCCAAAAGAAAACTTGATTAATATGGCTTATAGAGGAATTTCATAAGAATGAGTTAACATACTTATTAATAGTACGATGCAGTACAATGTCATCCCATTAGTAACATGGGAGCTACCATGTGAAATAAGGCCCACGTGTATACTGGTCTTGTTTGCTGTAGTTGGTGTTATGGAGGTCAGCCAGAACTTGTGTTCTGAACAAATAGACAACAACATTGGAGGGTAGGGCTCATTTGTGCAGGGTCATCAATGACTGTGAACAGCTCATTGGTGAAACAAAGCTGGTTCCGGAACAAATAACAGGGTGGATCAGCTATAAGAGTTTCTCAAGGAAAAGATAGAGGATGTAGGGACAGATAGTGGGGTGGTGGCTGTGTAGCAGTCGGGCAAAGGGTAGGGGTTATAAATATTAGATAATCACCAATAAATCCACTAAAGAATTCAGGGGAAATTTCTTTACCAGAGGATGGTTAAAATGTGGAACTTAGAGACACATTTAAGTAGCTGAAGCAAGTAGCATGGATTCATTTAAGGGGAAGTTAGATAAGTACATGAAGAAGAAAGGGATGCTAGGTTATGCTGATAAGTTTATATGATGTAGGGTGGCAGGAGGCTTATGTGGAACATAAACATGAATATATCTGTTGGAGTCGGGTTGCCTCACATCCTTTAAAAAGTACCTGGATGAGCACTTGGCATGTCATAACATTCAAGGCTATGGGCCAAGTGCTGGTAAATGGGATTAGGTAGGTAGGTCAGGTGTTTCTCATGTGTCAGTGCAGACTCGATGGGCTGAAGGGCCTCTTCTGCTCTGTGATTCTGAGATTCTGTGATTCTGAGACTAATTGGGCTAAATGGCCTGTTTTGGTGCTGTAAATTCAATGCAATTCTATTAAAGGAATGTTGTGGTTCAGCAGGATCTGGAAGTGCCAAACAGAATTCAGGCATTGAATAATATAAATTTTATTAATGAAGAGGGATAGAGCATCACCAATGAGACGAGTGGAGCAAAAGGCAATAAGGCAAACAAACCAACAATGAATAAGGAGTCAGTAGGAGGTTCACTCGTGCGACACTTGGATGTTTCTTTCTGCTGTAAAAAAAACACAGGCCAAAAGATGAGAATATAGGGTAGAAGGTGGTCAAGTTAGTGGTGCTCAAAAGTAGGTTTAGCTGCTGAAGTCCCCTGCAGAGGCTGGGAAATTGTTGAGTTAGGGAGGCTAAATCTTAAGAACATAGATAGAATGCATGAAAAGCCAAGGATGAGAAAAAGCCACTCAATACATCAAAGCTCATTCATCCAGTATGTTAACTATCCTACCTTCTCATTTCATTCTGAATTACTCCAGTATTCTTACTTCTATTCCTAATATCCGTTGAAAATTGACTGCTCACCAATTTGTGTCTCTGGTTCTTATTCTTGCTATAATTTGAAGTAATTTAGCTCTGACATTAAAGATAATGTAAATTAGTGCTTTTCCATGAAATATCTTTTTTCTCGATTTTCAGGCTTATACTTTTTAAATCTTTCCTCATAGTTCACTGTGAAAGGTCTTCACCTGAAGCATTAACCTGTCATTTTCGTTTGTAGGTGCTGGCATATCTGCTGTATTTCCAGCACTTCCTCCAATTTTTATTTCAGACTTCCTTCATCTGTGATTTTTCTTTTTCTTTTTCTCATCCTCTTTACGTGTGGAAACAAGCTTTCTCATCTTTAATGCATCCCTCATGTTCCTGCTGCAGAGCTGCTCGGTGGCAAGGACTGTCCCCTCATGATGATGTCATGCAGCATGCAGCAGGCCACCACGAATCTTGCCACCTGCTTCTCCAGAGCAGTCAGACATTGGAAGCATTGTTTCAGTGTGTCAGTGGTCCGCTATATCATGTTTCATGTGGCATCCTGGCTTTCACTATATGTGTGTTGGACATGGGTTGCGCACTAGAGTCATCAGCCACGTGAGTGGTTATCCCTTCTTTCCCAGAAGCCACCATTTGGTTTGCTGTGGCAGCTGAATTGTAGCTGGCATGGTGGACTGCCGCAGAATAAAAGCATCATGACTGTTGTCAGGATCAGGATGACCAGATTTTCAAAAGTCAAAACTGGGACTCTCCCTGAGGTAATGCCCCCCTCACAACATGAACAGGTTTTCCTTTGCAGCTCCTCAGTTACAGCAACTTCTCTGCACCGTTGCACTAGCAGAAACAAGTGGCCATAAATTGGTGCCTTTCCTTCTTTTCAAAGTTGATGCCCTGCCAAGTCCTGAGAAAACCATTCTCTGCGGATCTAAACAACTCAGACAAGCGCCGCCCACTTTCCTGCCACCCTATTTCCTGCCTGCCTCACCCAGAAGTGCTTTCCACGTGTTATCTGGAAATGTAATGTCGCACTGCGTGGCAAAAGGGCACACAAACTGTGCCAACTGCAGGGTAAAGTGGCAGATCTAGAATGAACGCACAAACCTAAATTCAATACTAACTCCTTCTGCTCCTGCAGGATATATGGGAAAGCTGGAAACCAGGACATATGACCCATTTTGAGGAAACTGTCAGGACACCAGGGTGTTTAATGAAAATCCCGGCAAAATCAGGGTGTCTGGTCACCCGAGCAGCGACTGCATGATGTGCTGCCTTTCATTACACAAGAGCTGGAGATTAAAGGAGTGGAATGCCTTTCAGTTCCAGTATAGGGTAGAGGTGACAGTCGGTGCCTGCAAAACAATATATGTTCAGTCAATGTAACAGCCTGAAAATGGGAATAGGAGTCACCTCAGTGATCAGTCACGGCAACCTCCACAGGGTCCTACCAATGGGCAGCCTAACAATCTGCCTGTTTCAATTGGTACACTCCTTTTACTATGAAAATCTGAGCCTATGTCGTGCATAGGACTCTGCCATTTTTTGGTTAGAATTGGTTACCTCCATCATGCTCTTTCAAAATACTCAGCATAGTTGACACACTAGGAATTGGATAGAAAGTCAGTATTTGTTTTTGAATGTTGTTATGCATAACATCTTCACTATGCTCCTCTTTTAAGGTTTTCTTTTCATCTTAAATATATATCTTACGTTGTTTCAGCAATTTCCTGTATGCTATTTAGAGTTCTCACCCCCTCCTTTTGCATTGTGGGCTGAGCACATGTTTTTTTTAGTCCCATCTAATTGACTTATATCTCCATTTGAGAGAATATTTTAAAGCGCATTTATTTATGTTGACTACTGTCTGACTGAAATTTGAACACCCAATATAGATTACAAAATAATTGTCACAGTAGGTCTTCCAAAAGCATGCACATGAAGGAACTGTCTTATGGATCACGTAAATGATCATTCCGTGTTTTCATTTTTACATACAGTGATGGTATCAACTTTGGTACAGTATAACAAGCATGGAGCAAGTAAAGCCCATTGATGTGAATTTAGTTTTGGTAAAGTAAACCTGGCAATAGCAAATTGGCAGCCTGCTTTACATCAGGCCCAATTTTTGATGGAAAAGGCAACTGAGCCAGATGAAAAACAATTCATTATCAACTTTTGCACTGTGCCCAACATCAATCTTATCCCCGATTTATCTCATTGTTTCTGTTCCTTCCATAGACTTCCCAGTATCTGTGCTATCATGCACGCACTTTAGCTGATTTATTTAATCTTCTAAGGAGGCTGAATAACCAGGCAAAACTTTAAAAAATTAATCTATGTGAAATATCTCCTTAATCTCTTCAGGTCATTTGACAAAACTTGAGCATGCAAATCAAACGTTATAAATGTCCATTACCTGGCAGTTAAAGTGATCTTGACTGATTTTTTTCTCCCATTCACAGTCCATTGAGGAAGAAATATCGATCCATTATTTCCCAGACATGTGAGTAAGAGTTTTGAAAATGGACCTCTTTATGATCTATGTTCCTAGACCCTGCATTTGAGAATTAGCATGCTATTGAGTAAAAACTGTAATTTTTTTTACTGGAACAACTCAGCAGGATTCATATATCATATCCACAAGACCCTAATCTCCAAGCAGAGCCTTAGGGACTCATAATGGAATGCCACCTGTGTTATAAGTTCAGCAAATTTGTATCAGTAACTTCAGAATTTAATAAAGCCATCTAGGTTTTATGCATTACTGTTTTATAGCTTTGAAATCCCTCAGGTAGAGAGGCTCAAAGGATGCTAAAGTTTGTTAATGCTTCAAAATGTGTATAAAGAAAGAATTTACATTTTAATAGTGCTTTTCACGACTTCAGTATGAACCAAAGAGCCTCACAGCCAATGAAGTACTCTTGGGGTGTCTTCACTGGCGTAATGTAGGCAAACATGAAAGCCAATTCACAAACAGCAATGTCCAACTATCACAAGTGAAATAATGACCAGATAACCTGTATTAGTCGTGTTGCTTGATGGATATATTTTGGCCAGAGCACCTGAAGAATTCCCCTGATCTTCTTCAAATAATACCGTGGAATATTCTATGTCCACTTGAGAGGAAAAGGGAGCCTTGATTTAACATCACGTCAAAACAGAATTGCAAACAGTGCCATATTCCCCCAGTAGTATTCTGAAGTGTCAGCCTGAAAAATGTATTCAAGTCTTTGGAGGAGGGTTTAAAATATTAAAGTCTTGTATCCGCTGCTTGTTTTGTTCAACATCTTTCATGTATCCCAATTCTCTGTCACACGCAGGTCTACACTGTGTAACCAATGCAAATTTATTTGTCTTAATTGGTCAAAATGCGTTTATGAAACAATGATAATCATAACTAAGCAAACACATAAAATACCAGCCAATATGCAGAATGCAGTCATCAGAACAATCAAACATAATCTCAAACTGTTTATGATTAAGAAATCAGCAAATAATTGCCATTAGCAAAGAGCAAAAGAGGAAAAAACAATGCTCTTTTTTTTTTGAAAATCATTTTAGTCACCACCTTGCTTTCTCTATTGAGTTGAGGTCGAACAAAAACATTTCTTAAAAATTACAAAATGTACAAAACGCTGATTAAATTGACTTATACAATAGCATCTTTGTTTGAATTGACTCTATCAGCATTTTCTATTGAAGGCCTCATCTGTATCTCTCTGAGGAGCCTGAGCCTTGAATCCATGAGACTACGCAAAGCCATTACTGTCAGATAAACGACTCATCGAGGTAACGAGCTACAACTGCCCATCTACAACTTTCCAATTTCTCTTTCTAATTGACAAAAAAAAAACTATCCATTCATGGAGTATGCCAAAACTTGCTATTTCTAAACCCAGCCTATTCTTGCTTCAATGCAGAATTACTAAGAATTGGGGTGACTTTTTTTGTGGACAATTTTAGTAAGCTTTATTTTGCATAAAATATCAAAACAAGGAAAAAACATAAACTCTTCAATTTCAACCGTTGCAGAAAGGATGGCGATCCAAAATTCTGCAACCGTTCAATGAACAGCGCCTGCTATTGATACGAAAGCAAAATACTGTAGATGCTGGAAATCTGAAATAAAGACAAAAATGTGCTCGGAATACTCAGCAGGCCAGGCAGCAAGTGTGGAGAGCAAAACAGTTTTTCACTTCAAAGATGCTGCCTGACCTGCTGAGTATTTCTAGCATATTTTGTTTTTATAAGCAACATTGCCATTAGTTATTACTGCTTCTGCCTGTTTAACCTCCATGATATTTTATGTGGCACATTACTGGAAGTGTGAGGTGGAAACTGTGATGTACCCTCGATGGGCAGACCTGGGGTCTGAGTGAAGATGGTAAGCAAATATGTATCTCCTTAACAAATCAATCAGAAGGATTACAAAATGACTAGCTGCAATGTTTGAATAAAGGAGTGTCAGTTAGAGTGAGTGAATTCAATATCAAATCGGGTATAGAAAGAGAAATAAAAAGAGAGAAAGAAAGATTGAATTAATAAGATAGAGAAAGGAGATGCAGAAAAAAATGTTAAAAATGATCATTTTAATTCTTTAAACTATCTTCAATCACAATTAAACCTGAAGAAATCAGATTTCACCTTTGTAATCGCTCACATTCAGTGCCAGAGAGGTTGAATGGTAGTAATTAACAATTATTGCTCTGTTAAAATGGTACTTAGACTTGAAATGACTTGACTTAACTTTTTGTCCTGAGTTTACTTATCTGCAATGCAATACAGGGACTTCCTGTTGTTCAACGCATCTAAATGGGAAGCCAGGTACCGAGATGCAACCCTTGCGAAGCTAACAACTGAGTGGTGCAATTCTAACAGCAATTTCTTGATTTCCAGGTTTAATTGCTCATCTACCCTTGCTGTTATTTTGACAGCAATTTTAGGGTCAATGAAAGGGCTCTTAATTTAGCGAACAAAGCAAGTTTTTTACATGACAACTGAAAATTTATACTTTGAAATCTAGTCTTTGTTGAATTCTTAGTTATATTGTACATTGCATTGTTATTGATTAATTTGTATGTGCTCGACATAAGGGGAAAAAGATCTTTTAATATAGGTAATAAAATCTGGGAAGAGTACTATTGTTTATGTTTGCAGAAAGGTTTAAGCGGTGACTTTTATTAGAGCAAAGTACTGTTATAGAGACATTGGCCCTCACTATAAAAGTAAACACATCGCTAAACAAATGGGAAGGCATGCCCATTTGATAGACTAGAAAAATAACTATTTCCTCCCAAGAGGCAGGCAGGAGTTTCATCATTTTGTGGCTGTAGTATATCAGTGAACATGCATGGGAAAACAATATTTATACTTTTAAAAACACAATCAAAAGATTGTCATACTCCATTGTCTCTAAACAGAGCTCATAAAAACATTTTTGATATTTCTCCCAGGAGAGATCAGCATCTCTTCCCCATACCCCAGCATTCCCTCTTACAGCAGTATAGCTGCTAATTCATCGTGAGCAATGCCACAGGAGTTCTTCCACAACACTCAAAGATTCCCAGTGGCATTGCTAATTGCAAGATGATTAGTGAAAACAGCATAATACAATGCAGTTGTTTGGTAGTATGGAACTTGAGTATTGCTGGAAAAAGAGACATGTTGAAGCTTTGCGTCTTACGCTCATCGGAATGCTTCGCAGGAATACCAATACAAGGGGAAGACAACAACTTATACTACATGAGCAGAGAGTGCTGACTGGTTGGCAAATGGACTCTGGTAGATGCATGGCCATGGAGAGTGCACCAATTGATAGTGATTGACAGTTTACTGCCAAGTATTCTTTGAAAAATAAGCCAGGTAGCTTGACCCTGATTGGTCAAGGCATTGTCCCGAGGAATGAGCCAGTGAATGGATGTCACTTAATTTGTTTAGCTGAAACAGGTGCAATCTGTCTGCAAAGAACAGGGCCCTGTGTATTAATATATGTAGCTTCCAGTACATGCAAAGATGTCACATTGTGAGCCTGACTGACTATCTTAAATTGGTTGTCAGCGTAATTCTTAGCACATTGAGGATTATTTAGCAAGTGTTGTCCAATCACGTAATCACATCTAATGTTGGACACTGTGTTTTGAGTTTTGCAAGCATGGGCTGGTTGGGTACAGTCTGTACCTTGCCCGTTGTGAACAGTGGCTGGGACATACTGTTTGATACGATCTGCCAGTCTTTGGGATGTATGGCCTTCATACCCAGCATCACACTGGCACTGAAATTCATGTACCACATTACTCATTCGTGTGATAAGCAGGATGTCTTTTAGGCTTGACAGCAGCATCCGGTTAGTGGCAAATACCACTCATGTTGCTGCTGCAGACTAGCAGTGGGAAACAGCTAGCTTCATCTGTTGCTCAAATTTTTTGCGATACCTTGCCCTTCCAGGATAATCCGAGATAGACTGAGCATTTTTTAGAGCCAAAAGTGATGGCCTTAGGCACGTCCATGAGACTGTGTGATATACAGCATGAAATGATCTGATCAGGGTAGGCATTATCCTGCAGGATGCCATTTATGCGGCCCTTTTCAGCACTAAGCTTGCATGATGAGTAAATAGGTCAGCCCTGTTTACAAGGTTGCCGATAAGACCAATCTTATAGTGAGTGGAATTGTAAGAATCCCAACAGTTATATTGACAAGTGAAGGTAGGCTAGCAGCAGACCATGGTAGGGAAACCCCTGCAGATTTCTCAACTTGTATGTCAAGGGAGATCATTTCACTGCTGCGTGAACTCCCTTTCCTTAACATACTAGTTGAGAAATTTGCCAGGGGTTCCCTATCATGGTCTACCACAAGCCTACCTTCATTGGCCAATGTACGCATTGGGATTCTTACAGTTCCACACACTATAAGATTGGTCTTATTGGCAACCTTGTAAATAGGGCTCAAGCCATTTGCTCACCATGCAAGCTTGATGCTGAAATAGGGCACATCAAAGGCATCCAGCAGGATAATGGCTACCCTGATCCGATCACTTCACGCTGTATATTGCGCACAATCATGAACGGACTTAAGGCTGTGATGTTTCAGCCCTGAAATGTTCCCAGTCTACCTCAGATTATCCTGGAAGGGCAAGGTATCTCAAAACTTTGAGCAACAGGTGAAGCTAGCTGTTTCACGCTGCTACTATGCAATAGCAACATGAGTGGTATTCACCACTAACAGGATGCTGCTGTCAAACCAAAAAATGATCTGCCTATCACACAAATGAGTAATGTGCTACATGAATTTCAGTGCCAGTGTGATGCTAGGTATGTAGGCCATACACCCCAAAGACTGGCAGATCATATCAAACAGCATGTCCCAGCCCTGTTCATAACGGGCAAGGTGGAGATCATATCTAACCAGCCCGTGCTTGCAAAATTCAAAACACTGTGTCAAACATTAGATGTGATTCCGCGATTGGATAACATTTGCTAAATAATCCTCAGTGTGCAAAGAATTACGCTGACAGCCAATTTAAGATTGTCATTCAGGCTCGCAATGTGGCACATTTGCGTGTACTGGAAGCTACATATATTAATACACTGGGCCCTGTTCTTTGCAAACAGAAAGAACATGGACACACATTGCGCCTGTTTCAGCTAAACAAAATAAGTGACAGCCATTCGCTGACTCATTTTTCAGAGCAATGCCTTGACTAATCAGGGTCAAGCTGCCTGGTTTAAATTTCAAACAATGCTTGGCAGTTAACTTTCAATCACCATCAACTGGTGCACTCTCCATGGCAATGCCTCTACCAATCAGAGTCCACTTGCCAACAAATCAGCACTCTTTCCTCACCGTATGGATTGTTGTTTTCCCCTTATATTGGTATTCTTGCGAAGTGTCCTGATGCGTGCAAGATGAAAAGCTTCAACATGTCTTTTTTTCAATAATAGTACTGTGTAATACACAATTGCCCTGAAAAGTCATGGGCCTGTGATCCCAGCAAATCCTACCTACCAGGATCTTCCACAACCAGAACCAGTAAACTTCCCAACGTCAAGAGATATTCCCTATTTTGCATCCCAATCCCAATCCCATTTGCACCTCTATGGATGCACCTCATGTGCTCTCAGAAGCTGCAATATCTGGTGTCCTGTGGTTGTTCTGAGGGGTTGTCATTCTTCCCTCTTCCAGGAAGAGTCAAATGTGGTCAGGCATTTCCCTTGATTTTTAATTTTTTTTGCATTGGTTTTTTTCTTCTTTTTTGGGGTCCAGGCCACAATCAAAAACTGCCCTTTGGTGGCCTGGAACACCTGGTCCTTGCAAATATGCTGTTTTTGCCACTCTACTAGATTCCTCTGTGACCTGGGGATATGAAAACTCCCTGGAATGTGGATTCTCTGCTCCTTTTCTGCCACTGGCTTCACCCCTTATAAGGCCCCAAGGAATCAACAACATAAAGCTGGGAGCAAAAGTACATGGGTCACGAACTCATTTCCAGCCCTTCTGGAACACCCTTTCCAGAGTTGTGACAGGATCGAGCCACAAAGGCTGAGTATTTTCAGCTCAAATGTATTATTTAACTGCTGAAATGCAGTGATGCTGAAGCTATGTTAAGGCCATAAAGTATTGCTGCTTTAAGGAAGCACAGCCTGAGATCAAACAGAGTTTAATTGCTGTGTGATGAGGGAATTTGCAGATTGGAAGATATTTTGCACATATTTGGCTGCAACTCAGAGGAAAACAGCATGAAATAACAACTTACCTTTTACTTTCTTTCATGTGGATTTCATAAATTTGCACTCTCAAAGCAGAGCTTCATATGCCAGGTAATCAAAGGCATCAGGCGTATGGGAGCAGCATCACCTCCAAGTTTCTCTCCAAGTCACACACCACCCTGATTTGGACACACATGACCATTCCTTCATCATCATCTTGTCAAAATACTGGAACTCCTTATCTAAGAGCACCGTGGGAGTACCCACAGACTACACACGCTGCAGCGGCTCAAGAAGATTGCTCAACACCACCTTCTTAAGCATAAATAGGAATGGGCAGCAAATGTTAGCATTATTAGCGTCATATCCCAAGAATGGTCCTTTAAAAACCACATATTGGGCATTTGAGTCTATAAGTCAATTGTCCTTAATTCATCCATTAATTCATAAAATCTGTACTTTTGAGATATTAAAGATGCACTGAGCAGTTTTTGTATAATAAATAGAAATATATATAAGGCAATTATTTATTACATCCATTAGTTGTTGAGGGTCCCAGTGTCCCATAGCACTGCTCATGGGTTGTCTGCAGCAGAGAAACTATAATTGTTTCTATGAGTTCATCATTGCTCAATGTCAGACTGAAATGCAATTTATCTGAATGTGCAGAGCAGGACTGGCTAATATGTCCATGTGCAAACTGTTATTCCATGGTATTTTTGTTTGTTTTTTTACTTCAGCTGTGCTTCTTCAAACGTCAACAGATTGTGCTTATATATGAACATACAAACATATGAAGATACATACGAACATACGAATTAGGGGCAGGAGTAGGCCACTTGGCCCCTTGAGCCTGCTCCGCCATTCAATAAGATCACGGCTGACCTGACTGTAACCTCAACTCCACATTCCTATCTACCCCTGATAATCTTTCACCCTCTTGCTTATCAAGAATCTACCTAGCTTTGCCTTAAAAATATTCAAAGACTCTGCTTCCACAACCTTTTGCGAAAGAGAATTCCAAAGACTCACGGCCCTCAGAGAAAAAAATTCTCCTCATCTCAGTCTTAAATGGGTGACATCTTATTTTTAAACAGTAACACCTAGTTCTAGATTAACATAGAAACTAGGAGCAGTAATAGGCCATTTGGCCCTGCGAGCCTGCTCCATCATTCAATATGATCATGGCTGATCCTCTATCTCAACGCCACATTCCTGCTTTCTCTTCATACCCCTTGATTCTCCCACATGAGGAAACATCCTTTCCACATCCACCCTGTCAAGACCCCACAGAATCTTATATGTTTCAATCAAGTTGCTTCTTAATCTTCTAAACTCCCGCAGAAACAAGCCTAGCCTGTCTAACCTTTCCTCACAAGACAATCTGACCATTCCAGGTATTAGTCAAGTAAACCTTCTCTGAACTGCTTCCAATGCATTTACACCCTTCCTTAAACAAAAGACCAATACTGTACATAGTACTCCAGACATGGTCTCACCAATGTCCTGTATAACTGAAGCATGACCTCTCTACTTTTGTATTCAATTCCTCTCGCAATAACCAATAATATTCTATTAGCCTTTCTAATTACTTGCTGTACCTGCATACTGACCTTTGCGATTCATGCACTAGGACACCCACATCCCTCTGCATCTCAGAGCTCTGCAAGTCTCAGGTTAAATCCCTCTAAAGCCATATCCAGTGTATTCTACCTCAACAATGCCAGTGCCAAAAAAGAATAGCATATTTACATGCATGGCCAGAGACTAAAGATTGAACCCAACATACTTGGGAGTGATCTAGATAGGACTCTGTCCCTCCGCGAACATTTGGATAAAACAGCTGCAAAGGCCAAAACCAGAAACAACCTACTAACCAAACCTGCTGCATCTATGTGGGGCGCTGCTGTCACAACACTCCAGACCTCAGCACTTGCCCAATCATACTCCAATGCAGAGTACTTTGCACCTGTCTGGCAAAGGTCATCAGACACACATCTTGTTGACACTCAATTGAATATAACAATGCACACCATAACTGCTCAACACCCCCTCAATACCCCTCCCCTGGCTTGCTGACCTCGCAAACATCACTCTGCCACACATCTGCCGACTGACACAAACTCACAAGCTGGTTGACATCATTCGGCCTGCACCTCACTGACCACTCCATGATGACCCGTTCAATCTACCTACTGCCAACCTTCCATCTCAGCGCCCCATATGAAGAGCCCTTCCTGAGCAAGATCTACCGGCAGAGATCCTTTGGATCAATGAATGGGAAACAAGGGGAGTCAATAACAAGTCCCCTGTGACAAACCTCATTTGGAAAATGAACTGACAAGTTCAAGATAAGTCAGGGCCCTTGTGGAGCCAAGCTCCACCAATGGGGCCTCAGTACAAATCCCTTATATACAGACATATATATAAAGACTGAAACAGTGCTGGACATTACTGAGGAGTATACCCTCTACAGACTAAGTGACAGTCTAACCTCCTTAAACTCAGCAAATGAGGAGGCTATCGTTGGGCTTCGGGGACTTGCATTTGTTAAATAAATAAATACATTTCAGTGGAACCGCAAAGATCCAGTTGCCAAACCGGCTTGATGATGTAGCTTTCTGGGTTCAAGCTGACTCAATATCAGGCAGGTCGGAAGCCACTGGGATGGCAACGAGATCAGTCTTCTGTGGAGGTGGGTTGGGGGGGGCAGTGGTGTCTGCATTGCATTGCAATCAAATCCTGGGAAGGAGCCCAGGTCAGCAGGAGCCCAGGGTTTTTGGCAGGGCCTGGAGAAGCACTGCTTCTCCTCCTGGCCTTAATGAATCATCTAAAATTTACCTTCTCTGGGTCTCTTTGGTTCTGCAGCCAGTAAAACGGCTTGGAGAACAGAGGGCGTCAACTCTTACCAGTTCTATTTTAAAATGGCCATTGTGGTTTGTTGCACATGATAAAACCTGGATTTGCATATTTAAAGGGCCCTGCTGTCTGAAGGAGGCTGGTGTTCTGTGTTCCCTGCAAAATGTCCACCAGCCAATCACTGATATTAAAGGGGCCCTATTTTGAGGCAGTAACTACTCTAATATTGCATATTTCAGCAAATTAAAATATACTCCCGACATTCTAGTTTGGTTCAAGATTTCCATCAATTCCAAGGCCAGGAATTTTACCTTGTCGGGCGCGCGCCCACCCACTCAGCGCAAATTTCTGCTCCAACTATAAAAGCATAACACAAGCCTATGTTTAACCCAGTATTGTGGGTTCAAATTAATGTTAATTTCTTGCTTGATACCAGTTACAGGAACAGAAAATGAAAGGAATCACACTTATAATCACATGTTCACTAATATAATCACATGTACACATGTACACTATCGTGAGATCTTTGAATGGTGAAAAGGAATCCAAAACCATGACAATATGCGTGCTATATTAAGACATTGAAAATAATTAAGGCATAGCACAGGCTGGCTGACAATCTAACATATGTTTTCATATACCGGTACATTTACTTTATTATATAAAACGGTAAAAGGATTTTAAAGGCAACATTAAATTCAAGGCGATTTAATTGCAGCCAGGAAAAAATCGCAGCACCTATTGGAAAGTATAAAAGAGGTTGTTTTGTTTTATTCATGAGAGATTAAGTATAAAATCACATTTTCTCTAATAGTCCCATGAACTCACATATTGTATTAATATAGGGCCTTTTGAAAATTGTAATTTTAAGTATAGTGCTATATATTTTCTTTATCTACCGTACGGATTTTAAGAGTATACAATGCAAATTCACCTGTATGTGTAAGCACAGCAGCTGCATTTAGTGGTTATCAATTCTAAACTGTCAGGCTTAAGCATAAATTACACCATTTATTTTGCAGTATTCTTGGAAGTTGAGAGGCTTCATTGTTATGTTTCACCTCCAAAACATCACCTGCCTTTGGATCTACCCTAGCAACGTTACTTCCAGGAGTGCTTTTGTCACCTTTTAGACTAGACTTGAGACTCCTTGTTGGCCCCTCATTCTCCATAAACTTCAACTTATGTAAAAAGCAGCTGCATTTATCCTGTCGCACCTGCTCATTATCCTTGTATTTTCTGATCTACATTCAACAGATTCAACTTAAAAACCTCATTGCACTTTTCAAATTGCTCCACTGTCTCACCCCAGTGTATGTCTGAAAATTATAGTGCATTATGCCCACCACCCTCCCCCTCACTTCAGTCCTTGCTACTTTTTGTGCCTCCATATACCCTTCATTTACCAAGCCTTCAGCTGCACTCGGCCCTGCCCTCAGTTATTTATTCCCTGAAATTCTTTAATCTTCTATTTCTCCCTCCACAAATAAAACCCTTTACAAAACTTGTCCTTTTACCAAGCTTCTGGTCAACCCATCTAATTGGCCCAAATTGGCTGGGTGTTCCATGCCTTATCCCTTTTATCCATTTATTTATTTGCCTTCTGTCCCAAGCTCCGCCAAAGAGCTTTGAAGTGTTTTCTATGTTAAAGGTGCACAGAGGTGTAAAAACTATAGTTATAATGCAACACTTTAATTATCCTAATATAGGCTGGGATAGTAATGATTTAAAGGACAGAGAGGGGAAAGAGTCTCTGAAGTGTGTTCAGCATTTTCACAGTGAGTCCAATTTGGGACCAAAAAAGGAATATATGCATGAAGACAAACGATATGTCTGAGGTACTAAATGGGTACTTTGCATTTGTTGTTATCAAGGAAGAAGATACTGACAAAGTAATAGTGAAAAAGGAGGCAACTGAGATACTAGATGGGTTAACAATTGATAAAGAGGTATCAGGAAAGTTGGCTGAACATAAAGTTGATAAGTTACCAGGACCAAATGGGTTGTATTTGAGGGACCTAAGTGTGGAAATTGGAAAGATCATAATATTCCAATCCTCCTTACATATGGGGGTGGTGCTAGAGAACTGGGGAATTGAAAATGTTACATCCTTGTTCAAAAAAGACTATAGTGATAAGCCGAGTAACTACCGGCCAGCCAGCCAGTTTAACCTTGGTGATGGGAAAGCTTTGAGAGACGATAATCCAGAACAAAATTAACTGTCACTTCGAAAACTAAGAATTAATTAAGGAAAGCCAACATGGTTTATTCAAGGCAAGGTGTGTTTACTTAATGAGCTAACAGAAATGGTTAATGAGGGTAATGTAGTTGATGTTGTGTACGTGAACTTCTAAAAGGCATTTGATAAAGTGCCACATGATAAGCATGCCAGCAAAGTTGAAGACCATGGAATAAA
Organism: Cetorhinus maximus; assembly: GCF_964194155.1. Classification (NCBI taxonomy): domain Eukaryota; kingdom Metazoa; phylum Chordata; class Chondrichthyes; order Lamniformes; family Cetorhinidae; genus Cetorhinus; species Cetorhinus maximus. The sequence continues at coordinate 25,076,629 of NC_135879.1, read as the reverse complement.
AGGGACGGTGGCAGTATGAAAATTGGCCAGGTAGCAGGAAGCACAGAGGAGCAGTGAATGGTTGTTTTTCAGATTGGAGGAAAATATACAGTGGAGTTCCCCAGCGATTGCTACTGCTTTCCTTCATCTAAATCAATAACCTAGGCTTGGGTGTACAGGGCACAATTTTAAAATTTGCAGACAGCACACTACCTGGAAGTATTGTGATCTGTGAGGAGGATAGTGCTAGATTTCAAGAGGGCATGGCCAGGCTGTTGAAAGAGGTGGACACGTGGCAGATAAAATTTAATGCTGAGAAATGTGAAGTGATGGATTTTGGTAGGAAGAATGAGAAGGGGCAATATAAAACAAAGGGAACAATTCTAAAGTGGGTGCAGGAAAAGAGAGACCTGGCACAGATAGTTGAAGGTGGCAGGGCAGGTTGAGAAAGTGATTAAAATACATGTGGAATACTGGGCTTTATAAACAGGGGCATAGAGTACATAAGTAAGGAAGTTATGATGAGTCTTTATAAAACTCTGGCTCGGCCTCAGCTGGTGTATTGTGTACAATTCTCGGCACAACACTTTAGGAAGGGTGTGAAGTTTTTAGAGAAGGTGCTGAAAGAATTTACAAGAATGATTCTGGTGATGAGAGACTTGAGTTAGGTGGATAGCTTGTGGAAGCTGGTGTTAATTTCCTTAAAGAGAAGGTTAAGAGGTGATTTTTATACAGGTGTTCAAAATCGTCAGGTGTATAGACAGAGGAGAAACTGTTCCCATCGGCCAAAGGGTTGGGAACCAGAGGACAGCAATTTAGGGTGATTGGTATAAGCAGCAATAACACCATGATGCAGCAAGTCTTTTATAGAGAGCGAGTGGTTAAGATCTGGGATGCATGTCTGAGAGTGCCGTGGAGGCAGATTCAACCGTGGCTTTCGAAAGGGAATAGGACAAGGACCTGAAGAGAGAGAATTTGCAGGGCTATGGAGAAAGGGCAGGGGTGTGGAACCGGCAGAGTTGCTCTTGAAGAGAGCTGGTGTGGACATGTTGGGCTGAATGGTCTCCTTCTGCACTGTAACCATTCCATGACTCTATAAATGTATGTTGTCGTTGCAATTATGGAGAAGATATGAAGTGCAACTCAAAATTACAGTACCTTATTAAAAGAAATCGTGTCAGTGGAAATTCACTTCGACATTGCTGCAAAAGCTGTGACTGGAAGGATCTCTGACAATAGATGAAGGTAAAAGAAAAAGCATTTGAGCTTCTGACCCTCTGATGGCATAGCAGTTAAATGCATCACGTGGTCTGTTACTAAGCAATACAGAGTGTTATTAAGCAAGAAAGCCCCACATTCAATTCCGGCTTTGTGCTGAATTGGTTGATGCCAGCGAGGTGCCTACTGCAACTTGACTTCCTTGTTCCTGGATTAAGAAGAAGAAAATTGACCAGGGATTCTGCTTGTGATCACTTTTCATGAAAATCTGCAAGAAAGTACGCAATCTCAGCTGCACGGTCTTAATGTGGTTATTTACCATTTGGCTCACAACTGAACAAAGGAAAAGAAAGGCTTACATTTATATAGCTTATTTAATGAGCTCAAGCCATCCTGAAGCACTTTACAGTCAGTGAAGTATAGTGACTGCTGTAATGTAGAAATTATGGCAGCCAATTTGCAGGTCCCACAGTCGACAGTAAGATAATAAGCAAGTAATCTATGCTAGTGATGCTGGTTGAGGGATAAATATTGGCTGAGACACCAAAGAACAATCTCCTGATCTTCTGCAAAATAGCACCATGTTATCTTAGACAACTATCTGAGAGGGAAGACGGCCAGTACTGCATAGGAATATCAGCCTAGATCTTGTGGTTAGCTCTCCAGAGTGGATTTTGAACCCACAACTTTCTGACTCAGAGATAAGATTGCTACCACAAAGCCATAATTTGCATATACAAACGGGGGGGGTGGGGTGTTTTCATTGCCTATGACACACCTTTCAGAGACTTCAAGAAAGGACAGAGGCTTTTTCTTTAAATAAGATGAATTAGCTGTGAAATTAAGTGCAAAAAATGCTTCTTCTGATAGGGGGCGACAGAAATAAGTGCATATGGTTATCAAGGAACCTGCTGAGTTCCATTCTGTGCTTCAGCCAACATTTCTATCAATCTCTACAAACCCAGAGGGAGGCGTGAACATTTGTAAATACTATAAATTGTATTTCCCAATATATGAACAAAAATGCTACTGCTTTTTGTTAAACATTTCCATCAGGGAAATTTGGGAGGCTTTTACAGCACACTTGCATGTAAACTTTAGTGAATATGATATCTATATTGTCAAGCTCCAATGAGTCCAGATTACAATGCAGACCTGGAAAAACATTAATGTTATTCCCAAATTCTGACTTAGGTTTAACATGGAAGAAAGTTTTTTTTTCCAATGAACTAAAAATATTATTGAGCCTCTGTGTGCATTGGGGCAGGGGTTAGCAAAAATTAAATTAAATCTTATTGCATATTTTGATAAGTTACATAGCTTACTGCATCAGCTCCATTTGGACCAGGCTTCACCAATAGCATTTGAGTAAATCCAATATTATTCAACTAGTCTAATTAATATGACAGAATTTACAGCAAAAGATGCGTGTGTTGCATATTAATGTACACAGACGTATCTTGAGTTAATACTGAAGAAATGTGCTAGCATTGTTGTGTGGAGCAACAGCCTTTCTTTGTCATTGTGTTACATTAGTACATTATGACAAATGTGCATATTGAATTGGATGATGCAAATATAACATTTCTGTGGAGGAAGTATCTTTTCTGTTATGATTGGCACAAGTCAAAGCAGGTTCTATATGGAATTGTTAACCAACAGAAAGTGTTGCGGATTTAATGTGTGGCGCGTGTTAATAGTTTATTCTAGAAACAGAAACAGTTGCACCCAAGAGGATGAACTGACAACTGGCAAGCTTCAAAATCTATATGCAACATGAAGTTGAAGGACTGAAATGGGAAGGAATAGACGAAGGTGAAGAGCAAAGTGGGAAAAATAGGGTCTTTTAAATTTCAAAGTCAGATTCTCACTTTAGCTTTCAAATAACTTGCTTATTAATGTAGCTACTTTTAGCTACTTGTCAATAATTTGCTAAAAAGTAGAAACTGGAAATTAGAATCTATTTTTCTGTGCAATGTTTATGGTCAGGGGTAAATTCCTGCCTTGTTAAGATTGTGCAACAGCTATGTCCTTAACATGGAAAAAACCCCCAAAGTGATTCACTTAATATGTGTACAGGAAACAGAAGGCATGCTGGGTAAGGGGAGAGAGGTGCAGGTGCAGAAGAAGCTTGATCTAGAGGACTAGGATGTCCAGAACGGATAAGAACTGGAGGAGATTTCAGAGATAGTATGAGGCCATAAAAGGATAAAAGATGATAACCTGGAATTTTATTTAAAAGCATTGAGGAATGGGGAACCAATGTGAGTTGAGAAACACAGGGATGATGGGCAATCAAGATTTACTGCAGGATTAAAAAGCATGAGTAGTTTTGCAACTATGTATGATAAATTAGCATGATCTGTAAGTTGAACAAATGTGTCATCTGGCACTATTCACAGGTTTAAAAAGTATTGGCCACTAAGGCTTAGGTGCTATCACACTCAGAATAGGCTCCAGAGGATGGCTATTTGGAATACGTCATTCACAAGAGAACTGGGTCCTCGGCCAAAATCCTGCAGAAAGGCTGTCAGGGGAATTTTTTTTAAAAGAAAGACATGCATTTATATAGTGTCTTTCACAATCTCAACATGTCTCAAAGTGCTTTACAGCCAACTAAGTATAGTCACCATTTTAATGAAAAAACATTGTGGCAATAGAGAGCAAGGTCCCACAGTCATGTCATGCTCACCAGATAACCTGGTTTTTAATGATGTTGGCTGAAGGATAAATATTGATCATGACACTGAGAAGAACTCTCTCTTCTCCAAAGTAATACTATGAGACCGTTCACGTTCACCCAAGTGGGAAGGTATGGCCTCAAGTTTAACATTAAAGACAGCACCTCTGTTAGTACAGTAGTCTCTCAGCCTAGATTTTGTACTTAAGTCACTTGAATCCACAACCTTCTGACTTAGAGGTGAAAGTACTACCACTCAGACACAGCTGACATTCGAAAAGGTGTGAGAGAGTTCTCGAAAGCAGCATCCAGAAGAAGTGTATGGTTTAGGGTTGCGGGTTTTGCACCATTGTAGTAATCAGACTGACTAAAGGGCCAGTGCTGTGATCATGCTGCTGCCTCTCTTCAGCAGTATGTGAAGCTTACAGAATCAGGGGAAGTGGCCTCAGTGCACTATGTGCTGAATGCCCGATCCTGCAAGAGAAGGAGTTTTTCAAGATCTGAGACAACGTTTTCTGCTGTGCAGCCCAGGCACAGTTACTGGAGTATGTTGGAGTATATCTGCTTCGCTGTCTACACTTCAGCATTGAGTTGTGTTGTATCCTGATGCCTGGCCTGCAAGCAATATCCAGCACCTTCTTTGCTGCTGGATATTTTTTCGAGCCATTGATAGTGATATTTGCTGGATAAGCCAGTTGACCATGCGCTCATGCACCAGGCAGGTCACTACAGCCATGTTTGCCGGGGAAGAAGGTTTGTCTATTCCCAATGGGAATGAGGGGAGTGTTGGAGAGGGCCTCCTGTTTCTACCAGGTAGCAAGGCTCTCAACAGGGCAAGGTACCATTGATGATATCAAGCCAGCGAATAGCGATCCTGTAGCATGTGTGGAGCAAAGGAAAAGTCAGCCCATCAATGTCCTGGGGCCCATTGGCCGCTGCAGCAGAATAATGCAGATGACGGGCAAGATACCCTGGCTTCCGCCACGCAGCTTTCATTTTCTAACTGTTAACAGTGCAATCAGTCTTTGAGGCATCAGAATCAAATGGGCAAAATGACCGCTTGGAGACCAGGGATGTGAATGACACAATTCGGGACCCGAGGCTGTGACACAGCGGGCTGATGTTTACCACCCGCCGCTCCAACCTGTTCCTGGGTTGTGGAAGCCCGTATTCCCCGGGCCCTTGCAGCCTGAAGTGGGGAGAGGCGAGGCTACACCCTTTGCCGGCTGAGGGGGAGGAGAAGGGGCAGTGGGCTGGGCGGGGAGGAGGGGGGCAAGAGGGTGGATTCAGCTGATTCCTGGTTCAGCAGAGAGACGGTTGGTCACCATCGCAGAATTGACCCTAAGAAGGGCATTGCCACTTGGCTGTGCAATGGGTGCAGGAGAAGGAGGGCTGAGCTGTGGTCCACTCTGCACTGGGATCGACTACCAAACAGCCAGAACAGCAATAACCCCGGCAGTGCGGTGATCGGCTTCAGCCTGCACATTGCGATGGTTTTGCAACATCGGGAAGCAGAACCGTTTTGTCAAATCCCCCGGAGAGATGTCCTGATTTGCATGGCACTTGGTGACAGTCAGTGACCGCACCTGGTCTAGATTTTAGTTAAGGTTATTTTAACTGCAATGGAACACCCCCCACCCACCTTTGATGCTGTAAATTCTCTCTGTACCGTAAACACCCAGTGTTTTCCAGAGCCTTTCCCATGCATTACAGACACTCTGCAGCTGGTGAGGCTGCCGGCTCAGTGCACTGTAGCACTTGTAACTGAACAAGAGCGCCTGTCAAATCTCTGGCTAGGGCAAATGCAGAGTTTCCCTGAGCAGTGCAGGGGCTTTATTTCTTCTTCATTTACTGCACCGCCAGCAGGTACCTGGACCCCCGTGTGGGCAGGGCAGGGAAACCCGCTCCATCCACCGAGTGTGAGACCCGCCCATCAGGAAAGAAGCGAACACCTCGAGGCGGTACTGAACAGACAGGACTGTGCATTGCTAAGGCATGTACAGAGCTGTAAAAAAAAATGATTTTGCGTTTTTAAGTATTTTAACCTTGGGGAAAGGGGTGGGGTCGGATGGAAACCCTTCCCATAATCGATCCGAAACTATAATATTCGAGTTCTAACGAGTTTACCAGCCACCAGTTCCTTTTGGCAACACTGGGTGGCGCTATTGATCCATTTCTGATGCACCCTGCCTGGGGTTTTTTTTCCGCTTTGCAGCCCCATCAATCATGATTGGAAAGACTTGTGCATCCCCTGTGCGTGAAGGTTTTTGATGCCTATTTTAATCTTCATACGTGCCAGTTTTCCTTCGAGTTACATTTTGCTGAACGCAGTGACTTTTTCATGATAAGCGGCCTTTTTATGTAACTATTCGTTACATAAAACCTTTGCATTATAATTGACATTTCCAATCGGATAAAAACAAAAAGCTACTGCGGATGCTGGAAATCCAAAACAAAACAAAAATCAGTTGAACTGATTTCTTCTCCGCCGATGCTGCCAGACTTGCTGAGTTTTTCCAGGTAATTCTGTTTTTGTTTTGTTTCCAATCGGATGTCCATTCTAAGGTTTCAACCGAAAGGCCTGAAAATCCAGCCAACTCTTTTTTTTTGCGATACGGCTCTCAGGGCTGCTCTTTCTCATCAAACGGGCCGCGGCTTTGTCCCGGAGACTGGGGGGGGGGGGCTTCTGTCACGTATTAAGAGCTGGTACGAGGGTTCTCTAGTTAAATCACACTGCCATGAACACTCTGCATTCCACTGTTTAGAGTGGGCAGGATTAGATGCACAGACACAGGGAAACACATCGTTGGCAAGCACCTGTTGGAATCCAGCAGATTCGAAAAACATGCATTTTGTTCCTACCTTTTAAGTCCGATTATCTTCCCATGCTGCTAGGTGGCTTGCTTGCAGCGGGCAGTGCTACAAGCAATAAACCGTGCAGCATGAGTATGCATCGTCTACAAGTAATTTTTTATCATTGCTAGGTAGTCTCCCATCCCTTTAACCGTAACATTTTGTTGCCCCAGGGGCTCTTTTGTGCTTGGATGTAATAAACTTAACAGCAGTGCTAACAGAGGCGATGGATTGGACAGCTATAGCTGGCAAGTGATATGTATGTGCCTAAGACTGCCATAGGACCCATTTAGACTACAACTGTGAGATGGAAGCACAGTTCTTAGTTGCAAATGCAGTCGGGATTCAGTTAACTCACAAGGAGAACTGAGGCTCCCCACAGGACGGTGGCGGGGTGGGGTGGGGGGGGGCGGTCCTCACTTTGCTTTGCTTCAATATCAATTTGGATCTTAACATCTCACACATATGTCCAACCTGAACTACACTAAAATTGTAGTGTCGATGCCCCTTCAGAATCACACTCTGTATCAATATTACAACATCCATCCATGTCTGGTAAATTAATTTCCAAAGAAGTACTCTCCTTCCCTGATCTGCATTCTGTCTTAGTTGGAAATACAGCACAAGGCGAGTGGTTGGAAATGGTGCTTGGAATTATAAACTTAAACCAGGATTATGTCTGCATCATGCATTATCTCCTTACACCCTATCTCTAATGACTTACCTTTGTCACTGATATTGTATAATACAGAGAGAAAAGAAAGGCTTTTTAACTTCAGAAACATCAGTTACCAAATGAAAAGTGAAACTACCTATTATCTTAATTGGACTTTATGAATATAATCAAAGGTTGCATTACATCTTTTATTTTGTTAGCTCTGTCACTATCCTGGGCGTCAAATAACATGAAAACGAATATTGAGCAAGAATAGGTTGTATCCTGTTGGAGAATGTGACAGGGGATAAAGGGTTGTTGGTTATGATGTTATAAAATAGGCCTAGGTTTTGGACAGACTCTGGCAAGGGTTACATTGTGTGAATTGGTGATAGACAGAGGATACAAAATATTTTGTTCTTTATCAGCCACAATAACAAGGGAATGATATTTCTGAAAATGCAAAATACTGTGGGGGCAGCAAATCTGAAAAAAAAACAGCAAATGCTGGAAAGACACGGCAGGTTAGGTATCATCTGTGCAGAGAGAAACTGAGTTAATGTGTCAGGTCATTGGCCTTTCCACCAGAACTGGGGAAAAGTTGAAAATGTAATTGTGTTTAAGGAAGTGAAAGGGGTGGGGAGAGGGGGGGGTGGGGGGCGGTGAGAAAAAGAACAAAAGGGAAGGTCTGGAAGGCAGGAGGGATTAAGTGGCAAACGGGTTAGTGACGCAAGGCTAAAAGGAGTGAAGAAACAAAAGATGTGTCTAGAGGAGGTGTGATTGACAGAATGATGAGCAGCTGCTGCCTCAAAGCAAACATTAGAGGAAAATAAATTAAAACCAAAACGTGCAAAGATAAAGGGAAAAGAATGGGGGCAGAGGTTGTGGCCTGAAATTGCTGTCGAGTTCAGAAGGCTGTAGAGTCCCTAATCAAGAGGTGAGGTGCTATTTCTCAAGCTTATATTGAGCTTCATTGGAACACTGCAGGAGGCCAAGGGCTGTAAGGTCATTGTGAGAGCAAAGTGAAGAATTAAAATGACCAGTGACCGGAAGCTTATGCTTGAGGATTGAAAGGAGGTGGTCTGCAAAGTGGTCACCCAATCTACAGGTGGTCTCCCCAGTGTAGAACAGAGCACTTTTCATTGTGCTGCTGTGTGAGCACTAAATACAGTACACCCAATTGAAAGAAGCACACATAAATCACTGTTTCATCTGGAAGGAGTTCTGGGACATTGGAGGTGAAAGGGCATATCCTGCACTCTCAAGGAAAAGTGCTGTGAGAATGACATGGGGTGTTGAGGGGTGATTGAGGAGCAGACCAGGGTGTGGCAGAGGGAACTTTCCCTTCGGAATGCTGAAAGGGTAGGGGAAAGGTCGGGAAGACGTCATACTTGAGATGCTGGAAATGGCGGAGGATGATCTGCTGAATATGAATTCTGGTGGGGTGGAAAGTGAGGACAATGGGAATGCAGTATCATCAGAACAAATGTGAAGAAACTGGGAGAATGGAATGGAGTCCTTACAGGAAGCAGGGTGTGAGAAAAAGTAGTCAAGGAAGATGTCATGTGTCAGTGAGCTTATACAGAATATTTGTTAATAGTCAATCCCCAGAAATGGAGACCAAAAATGGGTAGGAAGAACCAGAGATGGACCATGTGAAGGTGGGAAAAGGTGGAAGTTGGAAACAAAGTTGATGAAATCTTCATGGAAGTTGATAGCGTTTCTGACCTGGTTGACCCTATTTTATAAAACTTGAGATTCCACGTGTCTCATACAAAAGGAACTGAAAAGTTATAGGGTTGAAAGAAGCTGGCCAACATCATAAGAAGAGAAAAAAGAAGAAATTTACTCAAAAAATTCCACATATAAAGCTAAAAGGTATATCATCAGATTGATAGCAGTGAATACAAGAAGGTAATCCAATGTCAGCTCCGAAAGGACGAATTCAAACATTGATTTTCCTTTCACTGAATAGTGTATTGCCTACATGCTGAGACTGAATCACCATGTTGTGATTTATTAAGGGGTATCCGGTATTTTCTATGCATTGTAAAAGCTAAGTCTACACCATTATTTTGGGTGAACGATAATGAGACCACAACTTGCTATTCAGTGTCCTGCAATATCCAGTTCAATATGCTGGCACTGCACATTAAGCTTATGTTTCCTATTTCACCACAAAAGGAGCTCACACAATTACCATAACAACAACTAGTGTTCATAGGAAGTGGTATGATCAATTGTCCTGAGGTGGTTTACAGGAGAGGTAGTGACATAAATTACAGGGGAAATTTGGTGTGGCCTGGCTGGCTGTGTGGTTAAAAAAAAGTTGTTTTGAAGATACAGGGAGATAGCAAAAAGGGAGAGAATGTTAGAGTGCAAGAATTTGGTGGCGCAAGGGCTTCCTGGAATGGACGGAGATATGGAACAGACCAGAGTGGGATCAGCAAAGAGTTCATGCAGGACTATAAGAAAATCACGTGACTAAAACATTCCAAAGTTCCTTCCGTCTCATGCCGAATAATCTCAAACTAAAAACACAAAATTAAAACCCCATGAATCAAGGAATATATGGAAAATACATCAGGGTCTCACTAGATGCTCAGGTTATCTGTTGCTATTTAAATAGAGTTCTTGCATAAAATGCATAATTATCTACAATCCATTTCTCCACCATTCACACATCCTCCAATGGTGCTAGTGCATCTGGTCAATCCAAACTGTTCATTCTTCTTGATGTATTCCAAAGTTTAGTATTTCTTTTCAAGTTTAAGAGTTAAAAATTAAACTGAGGTGTGGTAAAACAGGATTCATTGTAAGCAAATTTCCACTGAGGTTTACCAAATCAGTCGATGACACTGTTGGAAGTGCCATGGAAATTCTGGGGGGAAAAAATGCATAAACTGCATTTATACCATCCGCCCATCTTTCCACTGCTCTTCTGCCAAAGTTACATTAGATGAGTTGGGACACCTAGTCTGCGGGTCCATTATTGAAGCAGCAGATGAGGTTAGCCTCCAGGAAGGACTAAATAATCTTGTCAATGGGCCAATATATGGGGAATGGAATTCAACATAGAGAAATGTAACATCTTGTGAATCAGCAATACTCGATGTCCATCAGTACCCAACTACACAGTGCATGTTTTCCCTCCTTGAAGTTACTAAAGAATGTCGTTACTTAGGAATCCACATCAAAAATAATTTAAAGTGGAATGTAAAAAGTCAACAAGCAGCCTCTAAGGCATCCAAAATGCTTGAGTTCATGGGACCGGATCTTCCATCATTCTTCAATTACAGTAAAGGAAATGATGTACTAGTCAGATCACACCTTGAGTACGGCCGAGCCGCTTGCTTAAAAATTACCTTCCTTGAGAAAGTTCAATACCGGGCAGGTTGCTTTGTTATAAACAAATACTCGCAATTCTATTTCTGCCAGTTGGTCAATGTCGCTAGGCCAGCACAGTCTTCAGAGCTGAAGGAAGGTCCACAGGTTGACATGCCTCAATAAAATTTGGAATGGACAATTAAGTATTTCTAAGCAGTACATGAAGCCCAAATGTGATGGAGCTTGAAGAGTTCATAACCAACAGCTCCTAATGGGCTCCCTTTGCTAACTCCTTTTTCTCAAGGACAATTAAGGGCAAGGAACAATCTTCCACAAACCTAGACTTCCAGACCCTCTAAGGACTCATTTGAGGAAAATCTGTTGAACTTTTTGAATTAATGTGACCATCAACTGCACTCATTGTGCACCTCCAATGAAAATTCCCTAGTGGAAGGCTACAGAGGGAAACATTACCAAGTACCAAATACCAAGAATCTCCATGGATACTGACCAGAAAAAAGTGTTTGCTTCTGTGGAAGGTCTGTATCACATAGCTTGTGATCTATTGGGTTTCCCTGACTCGTGAATATATTTTAAAGTAGGAGCACGCACGTGGAAGTCAGTATATTCCCTTCTTCCCAACTAGGTTGCCAACTGTAAATAAATGTATTCCTGGAGGTTGTATCACATGACTTGTCCCCATGCTCCAGCCATTAGTCGGCCAACGCATCCATCTTTGTGACGCTCTGCCTTCCTACACCAGTGGGAAAGCAAAAAGATTAATTACCCAATTGGATGATGCTTGACTGCCAGCCAAACAGCCTTTTTCCCATTTTCAATATTTTTACATATAGTAAAGAGAAATGTTCAAAGAAAACGACAAAAAAAAACAATCTCTTTAATTTCCCAATGATTTTTCTCCAGGGTTGCACACAGCTGTGTCCTGGAGATTGATCTTCAAGCCCTGGAGACTCCAGGCCAATCCTGGAGGGTTGGCAACCCTATTCCCAACGCGCTTCACAAGATGCAAGCATCCTACTTTGTATAGAACTGATGCATAATAACACTTTCATGTTAAAAGGCAGTGCCCATCATCTTGTTTTGTACCATCGAAGGTATAAACATACCCTTTGGGTCGATTGTTTTATTTCCAGGGTATTATTTTCTCAGCTAAAGCTGCCATCTCCTAGCCACTTTGGGGTGCCTGATATCTTGTAATGTCAGGTTCATTTTGTCCCCAGGCACCTGACTTTCCAAGGATTACAAGATGACGCCGCCATTCCCAGGCTGTATATAAGCAACATGCCAAAGTCAACTGTTGCAGGGGAACAGCGACCAGCAGAGTTTTCTTGTCAGTGGACGCCTTACTTGAGAGAGAGAGAGAGAAAAAATACTTGGCTGATGATTTGTTTCTGTTGTTTAATTTGCAAAGTGCCCTCTTCAATTTGAATATCCGGAGCTCCCTCCACCCTCCTCCCCCGTAAACGCGCTGATGACAGAAGATAAAGGGAACGAACAAAAGGAGGAGGTGGCATTTAGATCCTTTGATCAGATGAACCAAGCAAGCATCATCTGATAAAAGCAAAAAACTGCGGATGCTGGAAATCCAAAACAAAAACAAAAATACCTGGAAAATCTCAGCAGGTCTGACAGCATCTGCGGAGAGGAACACAGTTAACGTTTCAAGTCCGTATGACTCTTCAACAGAACTAAGGAAAAATAGAAAAGAGGTGAAATATAAGCTGGCTTAAGGGGGAGGGGGGTGGGGGTGGGACAGGTAGGGCTGGATAGAGGGCCAGTGATAGGTGGAGATAACCAAAAGATGTCATAGACAAAAGGGCAAAGAGGTGTTGAAGCTGGTGATATTATCTAAGGAATGTGATAATAAAGGTACAGAGAGCCCTAGTGGGGGTGGGATGGGGGGAAGGGATCGAAATAGGCCAAAAGGCAGAGATAAAACAATGGATGGAAATATACTTAAAAATAATGGAAATAGGTGGGAAAAGAAAAATCTATAAATTATTGGAAAAAAGAGGGATCAGAAAGGTGGTGGGGATGGAGGAGAGAGTTCATGATCTAAAATTGTTGAACTCAATATTCAGTCCGAAAGGCTGTAAAGTGCCTAGTCGGAAGATGAGGTGCTGTTCCTCCAGTTTGCGTTGAGCTTCACTGGAACAATGCAGCAGGCCAAGGACAGACATGTGGGCATGAGAGCAGGGTGGAGTGTTGAAATGGCAAGCGACAGGGAGGTCTGGGTCATGCTTGCAGACAGACCGAAGGTGTTCCGCAAAGCGGTCACCCAGTCTGCGTTTGGTCTCTCCAATGTAGAGGAAACTGCATTGGGAGCAGTGAATGCAGTAGACTAAATTGAGGGAAGTGCAAGTGAAATGCTGCTTCACTTGAAAGGAGTGTTTGAGCCATTGGACAGTGAGGAGAGGGGATGTAAAGGGGCAGGTGTTGCACCTTCTATGGTTGCATGGGAAGGTGCCATGGGAGGGGGTTGAGGTGTAGGGGGTGATGGAGGAGTGGACCAGGGTGTCCCAGAGGGAACAATCCCTGCAGAATGCCACCGGGGGGGTGAAGGGAAGATGTGTTTGGTGGTGGCATCATGCTGGAGTTGGTGGAAATGGCGGAGGTTGATCCTTTGGATGCGGAGGCTGGTGGGGTGATAAGTGAGGACAAGGGGGACCCTATCATGGTTCTGGGAGGGAGAGGAAGGTGTCAGGGCAGATGCATGGGAGATGGGCCGGACATGGTTGAGGGCCCTGTCAACCAACCTGGGTGGAAAACCTCGGTTAAGGAAGACATGTCAGAGGAAATGTTTTTGAAAGTGGCATCATCAGAACAGATGCAACGGAGGTGAAGGAACTGAGAGAATGGGATGGTGTTCTTATAGGAAGCGGGGTGTGAGGAGCTGTAGTCGAGGTAGCTGTGGGAGTCGGGAGGCTTGTAATGAATATTGGTGGACAGTCTATCACCAGAAATTGAGACAGAGAGGTTAAGGAAGGGAAGGGAAGTGTCAGAGATGGACCATGTGAAAATGATGGAGGGGTGGAAATTGGAAGCAAAATTAATAAATTTTTCCAGGTCCAGATGAGAGCATGAAGCAGCACCGAATCAATCATTGATGTACCGAAGAAAGTGTTGTGGGAGGGGCCCGGATTAGGACTGGAACAAGGAATGTCCCACATACCCCATAAAGAGACAGGCATAACTGGGGCCCATGCGGGTATCCATAGCCACACATTTTATTTGGAAGAAGTGAGAGGAGTTTAAGGAGAAATTGTTCAGTGTGAGAACAAGTTCAGCCAGACAGAGGAGAGTTGCGGTGGATGGGGATTGTTCAGGCCTCTGTTTGAGGAAGAAGCGGAGAGCCATCAGACCATCCCGGTGGGGGATGGAGGTGTAGAGGGATTGGACGTCCATGGTGAAGAGGAGGCGGTTGGGGCCAGGGAACTGGAAATTGTTGATATGATGTAGGGTGTCAGAGGAATCACAGATGTAGGTGGGAAGGGACTGGACAAGGGGAGAGAGAAGGGAGTCAAGATAGCAAGAAATGAGTTCGGTGGGGCAGGAACAGGCTGACACGATCGATCTGTCCCATCCTGTTTGTGGATTTTGGGTAGGAGGTAGAAGCGGGCTGTCCGAGGTTGGGAGACTACGAGGTTGGAAGCTGTGGAAGGAAGATCTCCAGTGGAGATGAGGTCAGTGACAGTCCTGGAAACAATGGCTTGATGTTCAGTGGTGGGGTCATGGTCCAGGGGGAGGGAGGAGGAAGCATCATCTGAGGCCATTTCCTCATTGCGTTAGTCTCTACCAGGTATTCCGCATAAGTTCAAGAAGATCCACATCGAATAGATAAACACACGACTGAACTGTGGCGCTTTGGAAGGCGTGAACAAGTCTCCCCTGACTTTTGAACAGCAGTGATATTTGTGTTACCCCTCAAAAAGGGGTAAAAATTATTCCCCCAAAAGAGGAGGCAAATGGGTTCCTCTGATCATTGGATTGTCCCGTTGCGAGTGGGGCTATTTCCACAAGAAAGACATTGAAGGAGTGCTGCATATGCTTTTACAAATCACGCGAAAAGATAAAATAGCTTTGGCGCACCAAGCGCCCAAGCTTTCAATCGCAGTTTAAGGGTACTAAAGACTGCAAACACCTCCAGCTGTCTAACGGCAGCTATTATCACATCCGAAACCCAGAATAGAATGGAGTACAGATGGGACACTGGAAAGCGGTGCAGCAACGAGCGAGATACAACAGAACCAACATTCGCACACTTCCCCAGACTCTCGCACACTCGTGCACAAACGTTTGCTCACACTCACATTTACACGAACACCCAGGCCACAAACTATATTTCCACATACAAACTTGGGAAATCCTAAGCGGTTTAGGGTCAGAATTTGGTCACCGTAATATTTGGCCATCTTCTATGATCCAAGGAGTCGATGAATCTCACCAGACGCGCGTCGCTTCTGGTATTGATGGGGGCGGCGGGGGTGGGTATCATAGGTACATAATAAAAATGACAGCACCCTCTGGAGAGGCGAGAGAATTAGAATGAAGTGTAGTACGATCTGGGAATTAAAATGCCTCAAAACAGGGGCCATTTAAATATAACTGTAAAAGAGCTTCAATTTAATTAAGCGAGGGAACAGCTAAACATTTCAGATTGGGAGCGTTTGTTTAACAACAGTGGGCTACCTTTGAAGGTATAAATGTTTAATATGCATACACCGGATATAAAAGCTCCTACTAAACTCGTGTAAACCTCGGTGGATTAACAAATTACAAATGAGATAAAGAGCTGTAGGAGAAAGGAGAATGCTCACACTGAGATTAAAGTGAAGAAGAACTGGAGCAACCCAGTAAAAAGGATGATCATAGGAGCAGAGAGGCGTGGAAAAAGAGCTGAAGCGAAGAATATTCCACTATCACACCTGGAAGGCAGTGGGAGGAAAGGGTTAAATCATAGAAGATACAAATCGGATCAAAACTGAACCTCATATTAAATATTCAATGACTGCCTCCTTCATGCATTCACAAGGAATGACATGAGGCTACATATCCGCCCCAAAGGTATGACAAGTAAAATCAATTGGGTCATATTAACTCATGGCAATGGTGGAAAATGGGTGATGTTGGATCACTAGCCATTATATCTTGCCTGATTGTATTAAAATCAAGGGAAAGTAACAAAGAGTGGGCGTTTAATGGGTGACAAATCTGATTTTGTTCATTTTGCATAAATGCAAATTATCCCCAAGAACATTGCTATAAATGAGATGGAAGTCCTCAAAAGGCTCAAAGAGTTCAGGGTTCAGTGCTGAATCTAATTTTATTAGGGATATTCTAATTTTCCTAAATGACCTGGATTCAGAAACTGAATTGCAAGTAGTCAAATTTTGAGATACAACCAAAGTAAAAGGAGAAATTGATTTGGAAGGAACAGTAGAGAAATTACAGAATTAATTTGACAAAATATGCAAGTGGGCAGCATAATGGCAGATGAAATTTAATGCAGACAATTGTAAAATGCTACACATAGGATAAAATATAACATGCAACTTCTATTAACAATATCAAAATAGCTTAGCATGAAGCTGAAAGGGACCTAAGAGCCTCAATAGATGCAGAGCAGCAATCAACAAAGCCAATAGGCTGTTGAACTACATAGGCAAAATAACAAAATACACATTGGAGAAGACAGTGATCAAAATTTATAGTGTTTAAGTTAGATTGCACCTTGAATACTGTGTTGATTCCTGGTTGCCAAGGAACAAAAGAGACATTCAAGCTGATCCCTAATGTCAATAGTCTAAGCTATGATGAACTACTGCAGATTGACATCTGTAATATAACTAGTTGTAAAAGAAGCTGGTCACACAGATCAGAAGCATGTGAGAGGTGAATTTGTAAAGGATATAAGGTTGTAAGGATATTTTTTAAAAGTTAACTCGGAATATCACTTTAAATTAAACTGTGGGTGTAGAACATTGCCACATAGGTTCAAACTAGTTAAAAAATAGTATTAGGATGCATATCAGGGAATTGTTTTTCACACTAAGTATGGCTAATCTGTTGAGTAAACTAACACATAGAGTAATGGAAGCAAAACCATGGAGTAATTTAAGAAATAATTAGATGGTACTGTTGGGGTGAGGCATTAAGATCTCTCTAATGGACAAATTAATGTAGACTGAATGACTTTCATAATCTCTATTAATCTTATGATCTTCTGAAACACAAGGTCACAAGCTCCTTGGTTTCAGTTATACTGTTAATTTCATATTGATGTAAAATGGCTTTGAATGCACATTGGTGTAAAAGTGGCAGTATGATTTTGGAGCCTAATTCCTGAGTACACTAAAGGGAGAGTTATATGACCATCTCTTCTAGGTGTTCAAACACCTTGGGGGTGTCCCAATTCCACTGTAGTAAAAAGGCCCAGTGAAACTCTTGGGGACTTAGTTATTTATTTCCAAATCTTTTTAAAATTAGGAGCAAACAGGCATACCAGCCTTACTCTTGTAACATTAACCAGGAAGAGGAACTGTGCAGGTACATAGATGTTTAAAATACCTTTGCTACTGTGCAAGGTGTTGTTAGCATGCAATCTAGGACAGGTCAAAAACCAGCATCTATAACATAACCAGTGTCATAAAATAATCTGGTTGCAGAAAGGAAGTGTTAAGTGCTGCAGAAGACTAGTTATTGCATACAAGCATATTGACCTTATGAAGAATACAACCTTTTTAAATGACGAGGCCTGCAATATATCCAAGGCTTGAACTCTAATTATAGTGCCGCAATGAATGTAAGGCAAAATATTCTTGTGAAAGATGACAAGTTGCAGATAACACATGAAGTTCCATGTGTTAAACAAAACATGTCTAAAATGTGTTTTTACAATGTTATGCTTAGTGGTATGAAAAGAGTATAAGAAATTCTTTTAAACAGATAAACCACTTTAACAATAATATAAAAGACAACAAGATTAGAATTCAGTACAAATTCAATTAGCAATAGTTTTTCAATATTTATTAACTAAAACTCATTCTGGTTCAGACATCTTGAAGCAAGTTAGTTTAAATTATACCACTCACATAAAAAAATTTGGGGTGTTATGAAAGTCTCATTAACTAGATGTCAGCACATTAGGAAACAACATCCTTAATCTTGTTACTAATGAGCAGATGCTGTCAATGAGCACCATGGTTATTCAGTGTTTAATGAGCTTCATGAAAATGTCCAGTTTAATGATGCAATAATACTGCGCCTACTGGTTTAAAAAATGTGTATGATATGGAAGCTGCTTTGAGTCAAAGGTGCCAGGTTAATGCCTGCTCCACACCATTCTTAAATCACGAAAAACTGGAATATGTATATACTGTTTGTCAGGTCAGCACCTGTAGCCCCTAGGTTATAATATACCTCAAACTGAACTTAGTGCCAAAGGAGCTCAGTACATGTACACTCTGATGCATGAGCAAGCCTCAATTTGCAGTCAAAGCTTGGTGCGCACATGCAAAAAATGTAGGGAGAGTATAGGCAGGATTTGTGGTTCTGTTATGTAACATTGAAATAATAGCTGATAAAGCTCCTGGGGGTTCCACTAGGACCTGAACATTTTTAATAATACACCTCCACACAGTGCCCTGGGGTAATTTTAACTGATAGGTGACTGCCTATTGGAAGAAGTCTCTCATCAATTGCATTGGTGGCACAAGTTGTACTGTCACACACCTGAAACTATTTCATACAGGAACAAGATTGGCAATACCTTTAAACACATATCACTCTGCACACAATTCAGCTGTCCTTTTGGTTTGTTATGCACATTGAAACCTTAGAAGATAGCTGAGCAAAGTAATTTTAACTTTAAAATTAAAGTATAAAATGTTATATTTGGAGCAGTTTCTGTTATATTGCAGCTGATATGAAGTACCACTATTTTGAGCTTCCTTTCAATATTACAGAAGAACTTACAATCACTTACGTTGTTATGCAGGCTCCTATTGTTGATGCAGTATTCTGTTTATGCTACAAGGGCAGATTTTGTATGTGTGAGTTTTGTCTACAATTTATTCTTAATTCAATGTTTCTTAGGTCAAATTTTAAGCTCGTTCAATTTTTATTCCCATTTTCTATTGTCATTTATATTGACTTATTCAAATTATTGGACTTCTCAATACAAAGATAACTAAATTATCAGAACTGGACTATAGTTATTACAAAGTCACATGCAAACAAGCACCCAAACTGCATTGTATTAATGAACTACACTTGACTTTATGTCCAAAGACTTTTTTTTATGTTTCATATAGATCATAGCATATTATCAAACATAGAGAACTGTTTCTGAAGGAAATAAAGCTCACAATGACATCACCAAAGCATTACCATTAAAGGAGCAATTATGAAGCACCTTCCACATCCTCAGGATATCATATAGCTCTTCACAGCCAAATAATTACTTTTGAAGGGACATCACTTTTTATATATATAAATAAAAGCAAAATACTGCGGATGCTGGAAATCTGAAATAAAAACAGAAAATGCTGGAAAACCTCAGCATGCTTGACAGCGCCTCTGGAGAGAGAAACAGAGTTAATGTTTTGAGTTTGCACGACCCATCTGGAGAAGGGTCTGAAGAAGGGTCATGCAGACTCAAAACATTAACTCTGTTTCTCTCTCCAGAGATGCTGTCAGGCCTGCTGAGTTTTTCCAGCATTTTCTGTTTTTATAGCACTTTTTTTTCTGTTGGAAACATGACAGAAAATTTACGTGTGTCAAGATCCCACTGATAGCAATAAGATGTGACCAGTTGAATTGTTTTTTTGGAGTTGGCTGAAGGATAAATGTTGACCAGCACTCAGCTGTTTTTTGACAGTGCCATGGGGTCTTTTACTTCTGGCTGAGCATGCAGACAGGGTTTCCATTTAATATCTATCTGAAAGTTAGTACCGGCTGCAATGCAAATGCACTTCAGTACCACACTGATGTATTAGCCTAGGTTTTTTACTCAAGTCCCAGAGTAGGGCTTGAACCCACAACCTTCTGAGACAGCGATACAAATACTATCAGTGAGCAAAGACTGAAATGAAACAATCGCATCAGTATATAGTCCTTGTCTAAAGTTAAGCTTAACTCATCTGCTAGATTTCACTTCATTGACACATAAGGCTTAAGTTATCAAATTGTACTGTACATAAGTTTAGTAATGGAAAGTCTTAATTTGCATGCATTGTTAGAATGTTGGTAAGAAATCTTTAAGTTGGCATCTCTTTAAGTGTAAAATGCTTTAATGTAGCTTAAAGGAGAAAACAAATACAGAAGTGAAATGGAGTTGTAGTTGGGCTACATGTTGCATCCAGGCTCTAGTGAAGTCCAGCATTGGCAGTAAATAGAAGCCAAAACTGGGATACTGATTGGCTAGAAGAATGGCCTGAGGACTAGAATTGTAAGGAAAGGGTACAAGTCAAGGTTAGTTTGTTGCATGGGAGCCGTAAGTACTTCTTCCATTGGTCAAAATTTTTAAATAGAGGGTATGAGCTGAGGCTTGTTGTTGAAGGGAGGCCACAAGCTTATTTCCCATTGGTCAGGCGTTACAAATAGTTGAGAAAAGTTATTAATTGTATTTCACAGGTGCTCAGACTTATGCTGAATGCTGCAAAAGCTGCCTGAAAAAAAGGCTATAAAAATAGGGGAGCAGCACTGGGGTCTTTGCATTTGCCGGGGGAAGCATTAGCCTTAGGACACTTGTTAAAAGGGGGCTCTTGCTGGGAGAGATTTGGGAGTTCGTTGTTGTCCAAGTCAATAGGCAAGATTTGGAGTCCAGATAGATGTTAGGGGGTTTACCATAAGAAACTCAGTAGTGACTAAGGTAATTGTCATATAGTTTCGGGGTTTGCCACAAGAAACCCAGAGGTGATTATAGGTTTGGGATTTGCTGTTAGAAGTACAAGGTATCAGTATTAGATCTGTATTATAATTCAGTATTAGGATTAGAGATAGTTGCTTAAAGGTGAAAGTGAAAGCGGCCTTCAGCAGCCACTGTAGACAGAGAGAGAGGGAGTGAAAGCATTCAGCAAATGGCTGTAAAATAAATAGACTGGGAAATTAGAAGTCTTAAAGCTGCAAGGGGGTTTCTGTATGTATAGTAGAATTAAGTTGTCTAAGGTAGAATCCTTAACACTTCATCAGTTAAAAGACTAGGTCAAAGGGACCAAGAAGAGAAGACCCCAGAGGTCCCAGGAATCAAAAAGAGAAGACCCCAGAAGCCTGGGGATCCACTGGTAAGACAGTGTATCATGCCTTGACTAGAGGAATGTTAAGTATTAAACTGTGTTGATAAATAAACCTTGTTAGATTGCATTCTAAATTAGTGATTGTCCTTTTTGCCAATAAGGCTATACCCTGACAAGAATGTTCTTATTCTGGGGTTTAATATAGAGTTCAAATCCCAACACATCTCATAGTAAGTTTATATTGCAACTTTAGTGCTTCAGCTTGACCTTGCTCCAACGCTACAGCCCTCTAAGAACTCTGGTATCTTAGGATTCCAGATTATTTTTGCTCCACCATTGGTGGTCACATCTTCAGTTGCCTAGGTCCTAAATTCTGGAATTCCCTCCCTCACCTTCTCGGCATTTCTACCTCTCCCTCTGCCCCTTTTAAACACTCCTCAAAACATACATCTTCGGCCAAACTTTCAGTCACCTATACTAAATCCCCTGATGTGTTCTAGTATTAAACTTTGTCTGGCAATGCTGCTGTGAAGCATGCAGGGATGTTTTATGCACTAAAGGTGCTATATAAATGCAAGATTTTTTGTGAACGTCATGTGGTTTAAGGCAGCAACTTAACTCCAGATTCAGTGCTCAACTTGATTCTGTAGGGGAGCAGTGTGAGACTACTGACAGGACGGTCTTGTACCATTAGATTTCACATCACATGACGTATAATTTAAATGCAGCGTCAAACTTGATTTGATAGGTGTTCAGGATATCCCTTGGTTTACCTGGGCACTTTTTTGAACTCACCCAGATATGATTTAAATGGGCTGAGCATGTTGGCATTCTCAGCTGTGCTCTCTAAACATTAAATTTGAGTGGCTCAAAGCAAAGCTCTCTCCATTTACTTAAGGGTAGCTAGAGGAGTGAAAATTAAGGTGGAGTGAACAGAGGTTTTTACAATTATGAACAAGTTTTGAGAGGATAAGTAAGAAAATTTGTTTGCACTAGTAGGTGAATTAACAATAAGGGGCATATACTCAGGGAATCTCTGAAAGAATGCGAGGAAAGCTACAACATTTTTCTCAAAAGGTCAGAACATTGTTTTACTTTGCCAGTGGTAGCTATAGGTACAGGAATTACCCATCATTTAAAAGAGAAAATCACTCCAACAACTTTTGAGTTACATTTACCTTATCTTATTTAAAGTGTAATAATAATTGAACCAAACCATAAGAGATTACTTCTCTTTAAAATGTTTCAGGGTGGCTGGAAGGCTGCCGTCCAAGGCCACATTCCCCTGTGCTTAGCGATCATAGTATGCTCATTCCAGAGAGTGATTTACTAATGATTTTATGCCACCAGTCGAGGAATTATAGTATTATGTATCTTCATTTATCTGAACTAAATGTGCTCAACTTCTACCGACAGTGTGCTTGTTTTGTGTGTTCTGATATGTCATCTGAGGGCATGTTATGGCGCAGTGGTAGCATCCTTACCTGAGCCAGAAGCCCTGGGTTCAAGTCCCACTCCACAACTTGATGGTCATAGAAGGTGCACTCATAACATGGCCAAACAGGTTGCTTAACAACCGGAAAATCCTTCCAATACAGCGATGGTAGGTGATAAGAGCAGAAGAGTCTCATGGCCAGCCTGAACCTGCAGAATGCAATGGAAAACCATTGCAGTACCTTGCCAAGCATACGCATGGACCAACATATGCAAGTCCATGGTCGCCAAAGCCTTCTTAGTGCATGGCCTTTGAAGAAAGAGAGATGAATTGTGGTTTCAAGTGCATTGGTCAAATATGAAGAATCAGGACACATTATTCTAAGAACAAATGAATCCATTCCTTTTTTTTTATAAATCATAGTAAACATGCTCACTGTGGCTAAATCCTCATTAAATCCCAATAAATCTCCAGTGGTGAAAGTGTAGACGACAGATATATTTCATATACTGGATATTTTTATTCTATCTCTGATTTCAAACTTAAACAAATGGGAAAGAGAAAACAGATGAGGATATCAAGAGAGAAAGAGAAACCATATTATCCTATCGCTACTTAGAAACGCACCTGTTTTATGGCATTTAAAGTGACGGTGAAAATTTTAGCTTTGGATGCAACAATAAATACATTTCCAGAACACATTTTATAGACAGTCTATTTCTTTCCTTTTACGCTGATACATGTGGAGCGCCTAGATGTTAGAGCTATTACGATTATTCTTCCAATGCAACATTTGTTATTATACTGGGAGCTTTGTCTTGAGGGCAAGTGGGAGGCCCGAACATGAAAACTGATTTACAACCTGTACACCATTTCTCAGTCTGAGAGGTCACCAGAGACAATTACAGCCTGTGTACCTAAGTAAATGTGCAGAAACAGAGATTATGACTTTAGCAACAATGAGGTGGTGGTGACGAAGGGAGGTTGCAGATTTTGTGTATGGAATAACTCTAACTAGGGCCATTCTGTAGTCAGTAGCCTTTTCGTTAGATCGCACTCCAGAGCAGTTTTCATTTGACCAATACTTCCCTGGTGAAACATTTGCTTTGTAACCACGACACAGTCGATATAAATCAAACGCAATTAATAGATTTTTCCTCTCTGATGGCCGGCTCGTGAGATCCTGAGTAATTCGATACAACCTCGTTATTTCGATCCCAAAAATGCCAACTGTAGTCCATCTGCCTTATCTAGAGCAGATTTTTTTAATATGTATATCGCAATGTTAGAAGTGCATGTGATAAAACAGGCTGATTTCCTAATAGGAACAGACCACACTGGGTTTCTTGCTCTGACACAATCCTGGTCTGTCTCCGCCTCCCCATTTATTTACATCGCAGATTGGAGACAGTACAAAGCCATCGAGCCGGATTAAAAGGATTCTATACCAAACAGTACATCCCGGAGTTACTCCCGCTGGCTTTTTCAGGCTCGGGCACGCAATTAATCCGATAAAAGCAAAATACTGCGGATGCTGGAAATCTGAAATAAAAAACAGACAGTGCTGGGAAAAGCACAGAAGGTCTGGCGTGCTGGGGAGTGAGAAACAGGGTTAACGTTTCGAGTCTGTATAACCATTCTTCAGATTAATCTGAATTTATTTGGACCATTGAATGATGGGGTTCAGTCCTTTCGGGTCGGCCATACACAGTCGGAACGCATCTCCACCCCTTTGAAAATGCAGTTAAAGAAACAATCATTTGCTGCTGATTTACTGAGTTGGGTTTGAAAGTTGGCCAAGATTCTTGGACTTGAATCAATGCAAAGAGAATCTAATTGCTCACTTGATGAAAATATTTAAAAACGGTACACTTGTCTGTTCTGTTCTAGCTCCCTTGTAGGGATATATTTTGAGCAGCTCCCACTTTTAAATCAGTTTGAGGGCGCACTAGACCTTGCGGGTTTGCAAGATACTAAACTGAGTAGATGTTACTTCTTTGAAACCCAACCCATTTGTTCCATCACTTCGGTCATGAGGGAGCTGGGCTGCTCAAGACATTTAATCCGCTAGTTATCTGAATTCCCTTTTAACACAATTTAGAAATGAATGCGGTGGTAAAAGTAACTGTATTGTCCCTTCCCCATAGATTCACCCCTTCTCCAAACACACCAGGCAGTGGGATTTTTTCCCTGTGGAGCACTTTTGGTTCTATACAACTCCATGGCAAATTCACGCTAGGGAGCAATTCAACCGCAGAATGAGCCCCCGCTTCGGGATTTACAGGGTTAAATCAACCAAATGTTGGGCACTTCCACTGAGCAGTGGGAAATCGAGCGAGGCTGAGTACAAGTGAGACTCGGGGTTAAAGAAAAGATAGAATTTCTACTTCAGTTCACTCGGAAAGCAGTCTGATTCAGCCAATTCTAAATACTCAGACGGTCTGAAGGAGATACAGGGGAGAGGAAAGGAAGGCCTGATGAGCCCAAGCACAGGTTCCAGCCCGACCAAAGAACTTGCAATTCATTCCCATTAATGAAAATTCCTGATCAAAGCATGAAATGTCCCTCCACTTAACTGCAATTTTCATTGCTCAACCAACTCACATCGCCAGCGCTGTGCATGTCAATCATCCTTCTCACAGTGGGAAGTCAATCCCAGTGGCTCGGTGAGCAATTACACTGCCTGGTGTGGGACTGAGCCATAAACTCTCAGATTCTGTCTCTGCTCAGTATTGAATTCAGCGGGAGCGCGTTGCTCAGCAGAAGAACAAGGACAGGTACAGTCGGGGAAAAAATAATTGGGAAGGCAGAACATCTGAAAACAAAACAACCAGAAATACTCAGCAGGTCAAGCGGCATCTGTTGAGGAATAAACAGGGCGGAATTTTCCCAGATTTGCATTAAGTGTGATAGGCGGGCAAGTAACGGCTGAGGAAAATGACAGGTTTTCGCGCCGTATTTCCCGAGTTTGCCTCATTATTTCCCGGGAAACACGCCGTTTCCATGGCAGGCGAGCTCTCATTTGCCCACTTGCCATCACCCTGCTGTTACATCATGCTGGCGGCCATCTCCAGAAGGCAGCAGCCGGCAAAGCGCTCATTGCCACCAGCTCACCACCGCTTCCCGGGGGACATGGCCAGCACAGGTCAAAAGACTGCAGCACCCCCCCCCCCCCCCCCCCCCCGCTTCAACAATGGGTCCCTTGAGTGATTGCTGGATGCCGTGGAGGCCTGAGGGGATTTGCTCTACCCCCGCTCTGGCCGCAGGGTGGGTAGCAAAGTCACCAACCCGGCTTGGGAGGTGGTGGCAGCGGTGGTCAGCGCGAACGCCCTGCAGAGGAGGACAGCCACCCAGTGCCGCAAAAGGATGAGTGATCACCACTCTGCCAGGGTAAGTCACTCTTTTCATCACTCCCAACTCACACACTCACAAACCCATCACACATCCACAGGACCCTCACTCACTGCCAGTGTGAGGGACATCACCATTCAGTCTCTTACACACACTGTCATTGTCCTCATCCCATCCATGGGACCACTCACCACCAACACAGGCCAGGCATGCTTATCTCTGGCCCGGCAGGCATCCTGATACACTCTCCCCATCTCTATCCATGCAGGACAAACTGGCTCACAACAAGGAGGGAAAGGTCGCAGACAGGTGAAGGGATGCCGGAGATCAAAGTCCTGACAGAATTCGAAAACAGAGCCATCCAGCTGGCCAGCGATGACTGGGACTGGTCCTGTGCTGACGGTGAGATTGGTGGTGCTCTGTCAAGTGAAGATCCAGCAGTGCGACATCCATCAGACAACCATGCCATGAGTGATGTGTCCTCTTTCACAGGCCACTGCCATGGACTAATTATCTCTCCTTGCTTTCACAGGCACATCTGCCAAATAGCTGACAGAGTCCATGATCCACGGCCTCCAATCAAGCCATGAAGAAACCCCTGAAGAGGAATCTTAAGGCACCCTCCCTGAAGGCCTGTCGCAATGCTCATCCACACCAGCACAGAGACACTCTGTTAGGTCCCTCGGTGGGACCTAGCTTTGTAGTAGCCTTGGGATCACAATCTGGTGAGCATATTGCACTTTCTGATCCACAGCAGGTGGAGGCAGGGACTTCCCAGGTCCCTGGTACTTGGAGTACAGCTGGAGGCCAGAACATTGCTGAGCCCGAGTCAGATGATGAGCGTCTGGACTCAGTCATGTCAAAGTTGCTGGAGCTGCAAAGGCAAGCTAGGTAACATCAGGAAGGGATATCTGCTGCACTCCTCAGATTGCAAGGCATGATGGATGAGTCTGTCCATCCGTTTTCAGGCTGAGGTGATAGCACCGGCATTGCAGTACACTGAAGTCAACACTGGCAGGATAGCAGCCACCGTGGAGACCTTGGTCCAGGATGTCACTCCTGCACTGCTGTGTGGGCTTAACTCCATCACTGATGCCATAGTTGGCCTCCAACAGTGTGAATGTGAGAGAGGTGCTGGGCAGCTCGATCTCACTCCAGCTACCCCTCCCACTCGCAGTCAGCCAGGGGCCTAGCTGAGTCAGCCTTGGACACCCACAAGGAGGAAGATCAGCAGGTGCACACTCCAGGGCCATCCACCCAGGTGACTCTGGGAGTGACCGGCCCATCTGAATCCCCTCTTCCTGTGACCTCCATGGCTCCCATTTCACAGACCAAGGAGGGTGCCACTGCCACACAGCAGGACCTCGAAAGCAGGCTGGGGCCCACCAAGTTTCAGCTCTCCAGAGGATGCCTGCTAAAGTCATCGCAGACAGGGTGTTGCAGTCAGCAGGCTGCCTCCACCTCTGCTGTGGATGTCTAGAGAGCACCAAGACTTAGCGGCAGGGTTAGGAAGGTTAGGTAATAGTAGTTGCACAGCCTGGGCATGGGTGTTGATCACTTGTACATACTGTTCAATATTGTTAATAAACTCCTCAGAATGTCTCCCTGCCTATGGCTCCTTGTTCTGATGAGTAGTGTTCTTCTCACTCAGGTGTGAAACCTTTCTGTACAATATAAAAGGCAGGTGTCTCAGTCCAGGGCCTCTTCCCTGTGCTCTGTGCAGCCTTCAGACCACAGTGATGGTCCAGCCTCACACTCCCTGTCAACATTACTGATTCCTGCACCTTGGCGGTGCTGGTCATTGCTGCCAGAATGTAGTGGGCATGCGCCACAGAGTTCTCTCATTCTCTCTGTGTGCTCTCAGCACCTTTAAGGTGGTGTTGGCCACCATCTCTTCTGCATCTGTGACCAGTGATGCTGTGCATCAGCCCCTTAAGGTCTGAGGTGCTGAAGGCGGACACAGCTTCAGATGCATCTAAAGTTTCATGGCTGCGTCTCTGAGATGGCACTGATCATAGAGCGCAAGCGAGCTGCCCTCGGCCAGACAGGAGTTAGACATTCTCAGAGGCTTTGTGAAGATTTATGGAGTGTCCTCAATGCATGTCATCATAATCTTCCCTATCAGGGCCACCACTACATTTCCTTGACAGGATCATTCTCTCAGAGGGTATTGGCACTGCATTAAGCCAGGCTGGAGTCAAACATTTACAACCGTGATGTGAGGGTTTATGGGGACACCGCACTGCATGTTATCATCATCCTCCACAAATTGGCAGCTATGAGGGCCTCCTGAGTGCCCCTGCCTCATCTAGCCAGTGTGAGAGCATCATCCCCATCATTGTCACCATCGAGGACCCCATCACCCTCATTCCCATCGGCGTGCTCTTCATTGGAGGAGATGTGCAACTCCTCCAGCTCCTCCTCAATCAGCTCCTCTCCCCGTTGCAGTGCCAGGTTGTAAAGGGCGCAGCCAACATTGATGATGTGTAACACCCTCTGCAGACTGTATCACAGGGCTCACCAGACCGGTCCAGGCACCGGAATCGGATCTTCAGTAGCCCAATGGTCTGCTCCACCAAGTTGCGAGCTGCAGCATGAGCCTCATTATAGTCTCACTCTGCTGCAGTCTGAGGCCACCACACAGGTGTCATCAGCCACGGCCTCTGTGGGTAGCCCTTGTCCACAATAAACCAACACTGCAGCCTCAGTGACCCTGGAAGACTGCAGGGATCTGCGAGCAATTCAGGATGTAGGCATCATGCACAGTCCCTGGAAACTGTGCACATACCTGCAGGATACGGTTCTGGTGGTCGCATACCAGCTGCATGCTCAGTGAGTGGAATCCCTTGTGGTTGATGAAGTCCACTGAGTGTAGCAATGGAGACCTGAGCACCACATGAGTGCAGTCAACTGCACCCTGCACCTGTGGGAATCCTGAAATCAGGGCGAATCCAATGGCCCTTGCATCCTGGCTGTCCCGGTCCTGGGTGAAATGCACAAAGTCGTGTGCCATGGAGAAGATGGCATCCATGACCTCATTGATGCAATTGTGGGTGGCAGATTGTGGAGGTCACCCGTGGAGTCCTGATAGGAGCCACTGGCATAGAAATTGAGCACCGCAGTCACTTCACAACCACTGGCAGTGGATGCACTCCATGTCCCCTTGACGCCAAGTCCTGTAGTAAGCGGCAGATGTGAGCCACCAGGTCCCTAGACATGCGCAGTTGTCAGCGACATTGGTTCTCAGTCATCTGCAGGAATGGCAGGTGGTGTCTATAGACCCTGGGTGTTGCCATGCACTGACCAGCCATGGCTCACTGTGGCTCACTGTCGCTCCTGGGCAGCATGTACAGGAGTCCATGCTGCCCCTCTTTCATAAGGTTGCTGCTCCTGCCTTTGCACGGCCAGTAGCCTCAGTCTCTCTCTACTCCGTCTTCTAAGGTCTCTGTAGACCATCAGGCATACAGCTAGGTCACCAGGATCCATAGTCCTGACGTGGTCCTCCTGCAGCATGAAAGAGAGGGAGACATGGTTATCATGGCTGTACTTAGCACCTTTCCTGGCCCTGTGTAACCGGCCCTTAACAATTCCCGGAGAGTGATGGTCACCCCTCAAATGGCCAGAGATGAGTGCACAGCATGGCTCTGCCCTGTCTACCTGCGACATGGGGGACACTGTTCCAAACCAGGAGGCTGAGATTGCAACGGGCTGTGAGCGCCTCCAGCAGTGACTGCTACATGGCCAGCGTTGGCGAGGAGATTGTACAACATGTGCAGTCCAACTGCTCTGCGCTCCAATGAAGTGGTGGTGGATTCGAAGTCTGTGCTGGGGGGATCCTTGGGATGGGTAAGGTATGGACCGCTTGGTGGCCCTTTGGTGCCTCCACGATGCTTGCATGGGTGGACAGGCTAGGAACCCGACCCCAAACATATCACTGTGGCTGCGCCTGATCTGTCTCAGTTTCAGAGGCACGGTCAGTTTATACAGGTGTCCCTAATGCATGGCCACTTCCTGTACATGCTGCCCAGGAGCAACAGTGAGCCATGGCTGGTCGGTAACTGCCCCCCCACCTTGATTGCCTGTGTGCGGGTTGCAGCACCAGGGCAGCACTGATCCCCCCCTGCCCCACCCACCGACAATGGTCGCCTCTGAGGCTGGCCAGCACTTGCCCCCGGACACCGCCACCCCCCACCCTCCACCTTCAGCAGTCGTCTCTGGGGCCAGGCAATCAGTTGCCCCCATGCACCCCTCTGTGCCCCTGAGGCCTGTAAACAATGGGTGAGCTGTGGAGAATGCTGCTGCCCACTCACCTCAGTTCCTCCAAAGTGAAGGCCACCAAGTGCACGTTGCCTGCTTTCACATTGTGAAACACATCGGCGTGCTTTCCCACTGACGTGGACAGACAATACGGCGGGGTTCCAAGAGCCTGGCAGGATGGCCTTTTAACTATGTGCTGATGTATTACAATTAGTTCCCCGCTGACCGATGGTAGGAAACATGACCCGCCATCAGTGGGCTGAGCGGACAATCACGACCTGCCTTCACACTGTCCTGAAGCAGGTCACACCATATTTTCCATGCATGCCACCTGTCAAGCCTGCCATCAGCGGGCTCAGAAAATTCCACCCACAGGGTTAACCTTTCAGGTTGGTGGTTTTTCATCCAAACTGGAAAACGGAGGTGTTAAGCAAGCGCAGAGGCAGGGAAAGCGGCAGGCGGGCAGGAACGAACAGAAGAGAAGTCCTGTGAAAGGGTAAGAGGCAGCAGTGATTAAGAGGACGGTGGTGCAAAGCAAAAGGGGATAGAAACCAGAGAAGAAGCAAAAAGATGGGCCTAGACAAGTTGAAGATTTACAAAAGCAGAATCAAGGAGAATCATTAGCAGCAGTGGCTTTCTGAAAATAAAATGGTATCATTGGCTAGGATCTGAAATTGTTGAATATGCTGTTGAATCCAGAAGGCTGTAAAGTGCCAAAATAAAGATGAAGTGTTGTTCCATGAGTTTATATTGAAGAACAACAACCTTGTGCTTCAACTTTCAGTGCATCTTATAGTTTCCCAACATGCTTTCACAGGAGAGTTGTTGAACAAAATTCACCATTGAGTCACATCAACAGATATCAGGATTGTCAACGAACTGCTTGGTCAAAATGGTCGGTTTTAAGGAAAAGAGATCAATAGTGAAGGAACTCCAGAATTCACTGGCTAGCCATCTGAAGGCACAGCTGCCAATGCTTGAGAGTTCGAAATTGGGGTAACACAATTGATGGAGTGCAAAAATATCAGAGTTGTAGGACTGAAGAAGGTTATAGCGATAAGAAGGGACAAGGCCATGGAGGGATGTGAACACAAGGATGAAAAATTACATTTGAGCTGTTGCCTGAACAATTGGCCAATCGATTGTGAAAGCGCTGCACTTGGTCTCAGAATTAATAGGATTTAGAAGGGCAAAATCAACTAGGATCCCCACCCCACCACTGGAACTCATTCACCAGCTACTGGCTGCTGAAAAGTACAATTGTGTAGTCTTCATATGGAACCCTGATAGGGCTGGGCTATGCTGTCCCATAATCCACTAGTCTGCCTACACTGTTGCTCACAGAACACATGCTAATATTAATTATTTCCAAAGCAACTTCCATGCTCTCTGAAAGATTGAATGACAAAGGAAATAACTCCCATTTACATAAAACTTTCATGACCTTGTGATGTCCCAAATTGCTTTATAGCTAATTAAATACTTCGAAGGTGTAGTCACAGTTGCAATGTCAGAAATACAGCCACCAATCTGTGTGCAGTAAGGTCCCACAAATAGAAATATGATCATGTAGATTTTATAGTCAGCTGCAAAACAATGGCACTCAGTTCTGATTTTGAAGAAAGCTCCCCACTAAGATTTATCCATCCCTGTGGAGTAGATTTTCCCCTTTCCAGTTAAAATCTAGCAACAAGTCAAGGGGAATTCCAGGTATCCAGCAGCAGTGATATCAGCAAGGAGGGTAAGCAACCAATCACTTTGAAGTAATCTCAACAGTAAAGCAGAAAGTCAAAAGCACTGAATGCCTTCAATTTAATTTACATTTACAGGTAGCAAAATAAATTAATTTGATTATGGATTAAGATAGAAGCTAAATATTATAAATAGACTTTCAAAATTATTATTTTAAACTATGTAGAAGGTTTTACCACAATAGAGGCATTTGACGTTCCACAAATAGAAAATTGGCTTTTCAGGGCTCGTGAAAGTGTTTTACAGTAATTATGAAGTTAGTATGTTGTTCATATGCAGCTACACCTATACATTTCAAGATTTTACAGTGAGATAATAACGTAAAAGTGGATGTTTTCATCAATCCTTGACTGCTAAGGGATTGCACTCTGTTGGGGGGTGGGGGTGGGGGATGGAGGGAACCTCAACACTGCACCCTTTGGAGGAGCACAGAGTTACAGACAGCCATTTCTGGATATCTGTGTTATTCTGTGCATTTGCACACTCTTGAACTTGCTGTCATTTGCATTGAAATGTGGTGGTGAAAACAGACACTTTTAGTGTAATTCTGACCACAAAATTTGGTCTAATCTGTTTTATCAATTTTGATTGAGGGATCAATATTGGCCACAGCAATGGGAAGAAATTCCTGTTGTTTTTGGTCATGAGATGATTTGCATTCACTTGAGATACCATGCATGGCCTCAGTTTAATATTTCATCTGAAAGTTGGCATTTCCAACCGTCCAGTACTCCTTCAGCATTTCATTAGAAGCATGATCCTTGTGTGCTCAATACTCTGGAGGAGGTGTCTCCCATTTAAGGTGGAGGTGTGAAGAAATACATCTTCGGAATTCACTACCCCGAGAGCCATGGAGGCTGGACCAATTAATATTTTCAAAATTAAGTTAGATTTTTGACTGACAAGAGAGTCAAAGGTTATGGCGGGGGGGGGCGCACACAGGGAAATTGAGTTAAAGCCACAATCAGAGCAACCATGATCTTATTGAATGGTGGAGCGGGGCAGGAGCATCTGTCTGGCCTACCCCTCCTATTTCTTATGTTATTATGAATCCAGGACCTTCAGACTCCTGTCAGAGGTGAGAGTGCTAGCTCAGAGCCAAAGTCCACCCTCCAAAATCTTCAGTCTGTGCCTTTAAGGAAAGCAGTGAGAACACAAAAATGAAATGAACAGTTTGCTTTAATAAAACATGTGCTCATTCCAATCCCAAGCAAGGAATAACATCCCTTTGTAAAATAGCAATGTCTTTTTAGCAGGATTAATGTTATCAGAAGTTGGTTATCTCAGCAAGGTTCCACTGTCTTGATGGATGAATGAGGGTTCTAGATGAAATTAGGCACTGGGGGTTCAAAGTGAATGTAGACACTGGGGGTTCTAGGTGAAACTGGACACTGGGGGTTCAAGATGAAAGTGGACACTCGGATTTCTAGGTGAATGTAGAATTGTGGGTTCTAGGTGAATGTAGACACTTTGATTTTTTTGATCTGTTTGAAAAACGTTTACAACTTTATATGAAATTTCCACCAGTTTAAATGATCCCCTTTGAGTTTGATGCAAACCTAACTGGATGGACCACTGTTAACCAAAACCATTGTCCATGCTTTGATCTCAATATCTCTTGTTTTCACGGCTCTTGAGCTGGCGTCTTGGAATTGTTCCTTACCATCCTGGTCACATTATTGATTTCAGTTTTTTACCCTCCGCTAATATTGGTTATTAATTTTCTTAGAGATAAAGTCTTTAAAAAAATTAAATGATAGTAAATTAATTCATGTAATACGACTCCGGTGGTTTGAGGATGTGCCCGCAATGTTCACCTAGAAACTAGTGCAGACGTGGTACTCAAGTACAGGACAGGCATGGGAGGCGTTGACCTAACTAGCACACAAACTACGCGGTGCCCTTGAGCTGGCTGCTGCCCAAGTTAATGGGGAAAAGCTAAACCTCTTAAGCGGGGGGATAGTGCTGAGGGGGAAACGGCTGGTTGAAGAAATCGGCCAAACGTCTCGCTGAACTCGCCAGCGAGTAGATTCTAAAGTCGCCACTCCAGTGAATAATTCTTCAGGTCGGTTTTGGCATTCAACCCAGTTTTTGTTTTCGTGAAAGAGCCGTTTTGCTGGGAAAGTGTACAGTTTAAGAAGTAATGAAAGTCAATCAATAAAGAAAATAACGTTGAACCACAAACCTACACCTTTTTCAGGGATCCTCTTCAACGGTCATTTTTTATCTGATTACTCTCCTACACAGCGCCTGGGGACGTGTTGCGCTGTTAAAGGCGCTATATAAATGCAAGCTGTTGTTGTATTGGTGAATGACCTATTATAGCAGGGGAATACACCACAGGATAAAGGGTGGGAATGTTTCTGTGTAAGGAGGAGGGGGGAAATACTTAATCCTCTGGCAGAGCCTCTACGAGATAAGAGCTGATTTGTCCTCTGCGAATAAACAGCGATCGAATTTGCTGGGCGGGTTTTGACCTTGCTTCCCTTTGCTCCTTCATTTAAACGGCACATTACACTTGTGAATGATGAATGGCGCATTTGTTTATTGCTACTCCTGTTGTAACCATTCGGCCGCATCCCAGGTGGATTGCCAGTGGCTGCTCCGTAGTGTGCGTGCGAGTGTGGAACATTGTGCAGCTGGTCCGCATCCCAGCAGCATTTACAGGGACCTGTGCCTGGATCCAGGTTACCAGCACCGGCGGCACAGATTTCCCGCTTATCTTGCTCTGCCAGAGTTGAAACATGGGAATCAACTTTCTACCATTACCATAAAAATAGCTATGACCAGAATAACGTTTCGATCTATAGGTCAGTCCCTTTGATTTGCCAAAAGCAGGGATCTGTGGTTTTTTTCCCACCCCCCCTGAGTTTAAATGTGTCGCCCTATTAATTGTGTCGAGATTTTACCACAGTTTTGATCCAGTTTACAGAAGGGAATTTCCATCGTTGTCGCCTCAATTGGAACCTCACTTAATAGTCTGGAGCATTAGTTGGGACAAGTGTCGGCAGCAATGGCAGTTGGTCATTCTGGGTGTAGGGAAGCTGTGTTATTAGGAGAAGGGTTGGAATTGGAATTACCAGGTAACCTCTTTAACTACTTTCATTAAAATGGTTGGGTACGCGCCCACCGTCCTCCATTAATTCTCCCTGGCATTCCATTCATTTCCTCGTCGATTTTCACAGGTTTCCCACTCAACAGAGTATTTCGTTCAAGTTGCCTGTCCTCCTCTATAAATCCCTCCACAGCCTTGCCCCCCGAAATGTTCTACAAGGACTCTACATTTCCTTCTTTGTTCCATCCGCCTGTGCAGCCTCCTCTCAGCCATTCGCCCCAGCACTAGTGGCGGAGCGTTCAGCTAACCAGAACTCATTTGTTTGGAACGCCCTTTCTAACCCTCACCTCTGCATCTCTCTCTCGCTCGCTCCTTCTCTCAAACCTCAAAATCTATCTCCTGGATTGCTGCTTGCAATCTCTCCGTTCCTGGTCCAAGCACCATTATTCACGCACTAAGTTGGGAAACACATTGCGTTATTTATTGCATCGTCGATGCCAAGTTGATACAAGGTGCTGCTATAGTTGGTACAGGCGTCTGTAACTAGACGGTGCACGCACGGCTTGTTTCCAAGTAGCCCCTACTATCGGTCACGGGTTACCAAGAGGTTCCAGGGGCCACCCCATTATGAACCATCCATGTAACCGTCCAGATCTGTGCTGAATAACGTCACAGCTCCCCACCAGCCCCTCTCCAGCTGACAAAACTCAGATCAGAAACACAACAGCCCCTCAGGTCAGAAACTCAACAATGTTGTTTTTATTCATTCATGGGGTGTGGGCTTCGCTGGCTAGGCCAGCATTTATTGCCCAGTCCCTAATTGCCCTTGAGAAGGTGGCGGTGAGCTGCCTTCTTTAACCGCTGCAGTGCCTGTGGTGTAGGTACACCCACAATGCCGCTAGGAAGGGAGTTCTAGGATCTTGACCCAGCGACTGTGAAGGAACAGCTTATATTTCCAAGTCAGGATGGTGAGTGACTTGGAGGGGAACTTCCAGGTGGCGGTGTTCCCATCTATCTGCTGCCCTTGTCCTTCTAAATGGCAGAGGTCGTGGGTTTGGAAGGTGCTGCCCATGGAGCCTTGGTGAATTCCTGCAGTGCATCTTGTAGATGGTACACACTGCTGCTACTGTGCTGTATACTATTGCTTTCCTAAAAAGGGACAATGTAAGGATCAGTATTAGTGGGAAAGGGACCTCCTTGTCTCTGGGGTGATGTTAGAGTTACCATTGTAATTTAGGTTTGGATTAGAGCAATCCCCTAAAATCAGCAAACAGCCCTGTCAATAGGTTTTGAGTCCGGGTTAGCGATTAGAGTGAGCTTATTGCTTTGGGTTGTCAGAAACTAGAAGCTTAAATTTTCGGGCTAGAATTGAGAGCTTCGCCACAGGTTACTCTGTCTTTTCGCGGCTCTTTCGTCGAAGTTACGGTGGAAGAGCGGCGAACCTCGGCTGAAATTTACCCCACCCAGGTGGGGTACTTGTCAGCGCTTCTGCCCCTGCCTCGCATGTGCTGGTGCGATCACAGACTTCCTCCGGGCGTCGTAAAAAGCTCTGCCTATTGTAAAGCGTGCAGAGAGTCCAGCCTGGCTGGCCCTGAATTGGAATTATTCCTCGCAGAGTGTCAAATTAAAGTGATTGGTCCCGAGGGGGAAGTTCAAACTGTTGTGTTTTGGAGTCAGATGGGAACACGAACGTGGAGTAAATAGTCGTAATTCCCCAAGCTGGCATCGAAACTGCAATGGCAGTATGTTTGATCTGTTAGGGCCCATTTCAGTGCCCCGCGGGGCAGGCTTGGCATCGATTAACTTTGGAAAGTGTCGGATCGTTTGAAACCCCTCAGCTAAACCGGTTCCCGGGATGTCTTAAAACTGAGACCAAGTTGTTTGTTCTTTGTAAGCAACCTCTGACAGAACTCTAACCTGTGCCGCAATAATGTGTGTCCAATAACAATGCACTTCCCACGGATTTAATGAGAAGACGTGTGGTATCCTTTGGGAGATGCTGCTTAACACAGCTTGATTGATTTCTTGGGACAGAGTGGAACGCCGCCATTTAAAAGTGACAACAGCCACTTTCTTATCTCGTACAGGACAGTGACGATCACTGTTAAAAAGCAAAGTAATAAATCATCTCAGTTTTGCTGTTTAACACAGTTTAAGTACCTAGAGATTTGCAAGAAATTTCAGTGGAAGGCATGCTGCTGTACACCACCCTGTACTGATACTTAACATAATTCCTCAGTGAAATATTTATTACAGTACATTTTTTGATGTTAGAGCAATTTGAGAGGCAGCTTTGTTCAAATACTATTTTAAAACCCCCATAGGTAAAAACAGAAAATGCTGGAAATACTCAGCAGGTCTGGCAGCATCCGTGAAGAGAGAAACAGAGCTAAAATTCCTGAACTCTGTTTCTCTCTCCACAGAAGCTGTCCGCCCTGCTGAGTATTTCCAGCATTTTCTGCTTTTATTTCAGATTTCCAGCATCTGCAGTATTTTACCCTCCATATCTCTGTAATTTCCCTCAGCTCCACAACCCTCTGAGATCTCTGCACTCGCCTCATTCTGGCCTCAGGTTAGGGCTGCCAACCCTCCGGGGTTGTCCTGGAGCCTCCAGGAATTGAAAAATCAATCTCCAGGACACTGTCGTGTGCAACCCCGGAGAAAAATCATCGGGACATTAAAAAAGATGGTGTTTTAAAAAAAAAAATTCTTTCAACGTTTTTCTTTATCAGATGTAAAAATATTGAAAATGGAGGGGGCGGGAGGTTGTTTGGCTGACAGCATCATCCAATTGGGTATTGAATCTTTTCGCTTTCCAGTTAACCTGGGAAAGTAGCGCGCGACAAGGAGGGATGTGTTGGCCGACGAATGGCTGGAGCGTAGGCACAAGCCATGTTATGGAATCTTCAGGAATACATTTAACCCCAGTTGGCAACTGTTTACATGTCCCCAATTTTCATTATTCCACTATTGGCTGTGCCTTCAGTTACCCGGGGCCCTGGAAATTGCCTCTCTAAACGGCTCCACCTCCTTTACAACCCAACTTAAGACAGCATTTTAACCATCTCCTGATTTGACTGAGTGTCAAATTTTGTTTCATTACCTTCTTTGAAGGCCTTGAGGCGTTTTACCCAAAACGCTGCATAAATGCAATCTGTTATTGTTAATGGCAATATCAGTTTCACTTTCTATACATAATGCTGGGTGCGTTTGCCAAGCTAATTTCAACATGTAGTGTTAAGTGTGATCACTGAAATCTGAAGGACCGTCTGTATCTGTGCAGAGATCGTATCTCACTTTTTTAATATATATATAAAGGTTGGTAAAAGTGACGTTTCTTTAGAGTTTCGCAATTCCACCACTTTGTGATAGTTTACCTGTGAATTCCAAACATTCAGTATAACCTACGATCAAAATGTGTTTCGACTGATTCGTTCAATAGTACAAATCAGTGAACAAGAACAGGTTGAAGTATGTAACATTTCGGTAGCTGATGACATGTTATTGTGCTTGCTATGTTGCACTAGGCGCCTACGTAAAGCCCAGTAGAAGTGATATTGGGAAACAATAAATTTTTAAAAAGCACTTCTCGCAACCATCAGGGGTTTACCTCAAGCATAGAATACCCTAAAGTGTGTAGTTCCAGGATGGGTGAACTTTATTACAAATAACGCACATGGCTATTTGCAAGCTCCTCGCAGATAAAGGAACGGTTCTGCGATTCAAAGTTTCGACCGCAGTTAAGCTGAAATACCAACGTCAGAGCCCATAACTGTGAATCGTGATATGCCTTTGCCCAAATATCACTAGCTGCACGCATCCGTCGAGGTTGAAGGGAGGTCAGTGACAAATGAGCTTTGCTTC
Organism: Cetorhinus maximus; assembly: GCF_964194155.1. NCBI lineage: Eukaryota > Metazoa > Chordata > Chondrichthyes > Lamniformes > Cetorhinidae > Cetorhinus > Cetorhinus maximus. Next base: position 25,037,947 of record NC_135879.1, on the reverse strand, counting down.
CGCTGTCGCCAGTTTTTCCTAATGTTAAGACAGCTCGAGTGTCCCTTTCCCGATAACATGAACCACGTTGCATATAAATATTGAGAAAAAAATGTGCAATTTCATTTAAAGCGGGAGATAAAATACCACTTTTGCGCCATTGAGCAACTGAGGCCACTTGGCATCGACCTGAAAATGGTACTGTAACTGTAGCTTTAGATTGTCATTAGAATCTATTATTTACGGTAATGTCAAATGTCAAAATAAATAAACTGTGCGATATACAATTTTGGAAGTGAATTGAATAGTGCACCCTAATTTAGATGACATAATAAATCATACGAGGAGACTTATTGAAATATACTGATCATGGAAATCTCCAAGATTATGCTCCATTTTTTAATTCACTCTCCGTTAACGTGTAACAGTGTAACGTGTGCAATGTATGGCTCTTAATAATTTATCTTTGCTTTTGTGTAAACAATTTGTTCAGGAATTTCAGAACCTTAGCCTGAAGCTTGCTGAAAGCCATGGCATTCTTTTATGACATCTCTACTGTAAGTTTACATGGAAAACTATATACAATATACAAAAACACCAAAGTCTCTACATGTCAAGAAGGGCAATAAAGAGGTAGGTGATCAATGTGCACAATATATTGCAATAGGAAGTGATGGTGAGTCTCAATACTGTATCTGAATTAACTGGTTCAGGTGGCAGCATATGACATAAGGATGAGGTCTAAGCAATTGGTGAACAGTTCATGAGATAGCCGTAAAGGCTCAGCCAGTCATTTATTATTGTGGTACCAAAGTGATAGACCAAGATCTGTGGTGCAGCACACCTACCAAGGTTTTTTTTTAAAAAGGAGAGAAGATTGGGTAGTCAAGCTTTCATGTGAAGCCAAGCTCATGTTTAAAAGATTGAAGGATGAAAAGTGACTGAGGGAGTAACACAGTTAACACATTACCCAAGTTCTGGACAAAGCATGAACATAAGTAGGAAATGTGTCTTGATTTGACTGCAATGAGGGCTGAGGAATACATGCAAGACTGTCGAGTTCAGGAGGTTAGAAAATGAAGAATGTTCAGAGGAATAATGACCAATTACTTTACTGACAAGAGAGCATATGCTGAAGATGAAGCTTGGAGGTTAAATCTGAAAAAAGGACCACCTATTAGATGACAGGCTTTTTCTTCTATTCTGTCAGGATTATGACAGAACTATTGAAAGCGCTTTCCCAGGTATCTTGCAAATTGTGGATAAACTTGGACTTTTTGAAAATTTAAAAACCATTGAAAGAAAAGAAAAGTCAGCTGACACTCAATAATTATGTACATATGTGATTAAAAAAATATTTTGCCTTCCTTGCTGCTGGTATCAGGGCTGTTGACTGGTTGTACTGTTTGTTAAGAGAAAACTGATGGTACATAAGACCTGACGACATCCAGTATATAACATGGCAGTTATTGAACTGTTATTAGCTTTATTTTTCACCAACATATTACTAGTATATACATGTTAATAGACATAATATGAAAACAAAACTTGAGCTGTGTTTGAATGTTTCCCAACCTCTTGGTTAAAACATTGGATTTAAACCCTTTCCAGATTTATGTTATTATGTATGAATTCCAACTGTCCTCTTTTCAGACTTCAGGTTGCTATAGTCTTAATTATTCCCAAAAGATAGAGACATTTAAAAGTAGTTTTGAAATCTTCTATTTAACTTTGAAAGATTCCCAGATAGTATTCAACTTGAATGCCGTGATTTGTAGGAAAATTTGTATTGCTATTTTCACATTGACGCAAAGTGGTTCTAAGTCCACATCAATGTGATAATGGCCAGAGGACTGAATTATGGTAGCTGCAGTATTAGGGAACCATTAGCTCTTCAGTTTTACTGATTTTGATTTTTTTTAACCTTCATAATGTCAGATGTATGAAATTACATGGTAGATTATAAATAATAATGGATATGTGGGAATGACCATAATGCAGTAACCTAACCAAATAGTTTGCATGAAGGTCAAACAGTCTATAGTGATCACCTGAACCCTTGATTAGATTATTACCTAGAAATCACTACATACTGTTATTAAAAATATATATATATTATATATATATATAATACATATATGCAGGGGAGTATTATACTTCTTCAGTTCATTTTTTTCAGACAGTCACTATCAGTGTTGACAGCAACTACTTGCTGCTTCATATTATTGATGGGCAGTGGAGTTCACACTAGAGGATTAATGATTGTTGTGCATTGATCACAAGGTGTGCTTTCATTGGATTACCAGGAAAGTCAATGATGAGTATATTTCGACCATGTGTTCATTCTGTCAAGATTATGACTTTTTTCTATGAATTGGTTATTTGTTCTTGATGGTTTGCAGTTGTGTCTGTTCTGTGGCTTTTTATTTTGCATACTACAGAACTTTTAGCATGGACAATACCATTTTCACGATAAATTTATTCCAGATCTTCAACATGCCATTGTCTTCAAAACCATCTCTTGTTTTCTTCATTACCTGCTACCTGCCATTCATCTGTCTCTGCATTTTTGTGCCTCCAATCCCCTCTATATAACACCGTGTTGGTTGCTGCCTTCAGTCCCTCCCTATCTTCCTTTCTTCCATTCACTCCCTCCCTCTAAATTGCTGTTATGACCTGCCTTTCTAAGTATTACAAAATATTGTTTCTACACTCAAGTTATTATTGTTTTTTGTTGAAGGATGCAGCAGCATAACCATTCTCCATATACCCCATAAAAGGTGGACTGTATGTAGAATCATACCATATATTAAACTACCAAGTGTGGAGTAAGTATTTCTGTTTCCCACAGTAGTCCTCTTGTATGCTTGTTTGAGTTAGAAGGTCATTTAACAATAATTAGTGTCCTATGATCAATTCTGTGCTATGTACTAATGTCCACTTAGAATTTGGAGCAAGTTGTCCAAGTTTTAGTTATTCAATTCAGGATTTGTAAATTCAAGAATGTGCATCTTATCTCTCTGCGATAGATTTGAGACCAGCTCCCATATGTCCAAACCAAATTTGAATATTCTTGATGACAGTACATTATTTTTCCATTCCTTCACATTGAGCTGCAAGAAATCCTATAGCTTTACACCAAAAGAGCACAAAAATTGATTCAAAGGGAAACATATACACTTATTTTTAACAGATAGTTTTCTGTGAACCATTAGCAGGGATACTGGAAATTTGCAGTCATGTTTTTGATATCAGAATCCAAGAAATGGTGCCAACTCGTGAATAGCACACTTTCTCACAAAAATCATCCACTGCACTCCTCAATCATTCGCCTCTCATAAATGCTGCCAGCACCTACCTGATGCCTCTCTGTGGGAATAGACTTTTGATGCATGCTGTGGGCCAAAATCTGTGATATTGCAAGAACTTTGCAAGATCACAAAATTTTGGCTATGGAATTTGATCAAATGAATGCCTCCATACAGAAAGGGTGAATGAATGAACCATTTAGCACAATTTGGTGATCAGATTTAGAGAACTAATATAGATCCACAATAGGCCACGATTTCTCCTCAAGTGGTGAGGGGAGATCCTCAGAATTCTTGCCACGATTCTTTTGTAATGTTCCAGTGGCAATGTCCAGTTGCAAACATCAGCTGGAAGGTTCTGAAAAGAGCCGTCTGAATATAAGCACTGCTCCTGACAACACTCTTTCCCTTGTGCATTATTTTGATTCTGAACACGCCAGTTGTAGCATGTAGCTAATGCACAAAGGAGGGGAAGCTCCAAGCTTGGCACCACCAGGGTCTGTTACTAGTAACAAACTTCATCGATTTTGCTCACAAACTAAGTCTGAATTGCGAGCATCAGTGCGGGATTTTCAGTTTTGGCAGTATGTCATGTGGACGTCCACTATTTAGGTCATTGTGGAAAGTAAACCCAAATTATGCACGGATATGTCTGCGTGTCTCTCCACAGCCCTACATTTCACACATCTATAGAAAAGTATGTGCTATTATTTAAGTCGCAGATAGGAGGCATGAATACCCAGCAGATTGAGCCACATGCAGAGATTTCACCGTGTGTCTCTACCCCAGTGAGGGCATGCTGATTCCAGCACTATCTTTTCCAATGAACGATTTCAGCTAATTCTATAAAAGGCAGTTGACAAGAACTCATTATGGGAGGGGTTTTGATGTGCTCGAAAAATAAAGGTCAATTAGTATATATTCATTCAAAAAGAATGTCCGCTAAAGAGCTATTGCAGTTGCCTTTATGTATATTCACACACAAGAAAGGAAGATTAATTTTCGGATCAAGATGTTCAGACTCTATTTCTGACCGTGTCTGTAAAAGGAGCCATGGAGCACGTATTGATTAGATGGGTACATTAATATTCTGATAGACCATAATCTACTTTTTATTGATCAAACCATTCTTTTATAAACTGTCCGAGCTCTCTGCATCTCATATGCGAGACTGAAATTAAATTAGCTTTTTTTTTGCGCCTACGGAGTCCTTCCCCACGCATCCAACCCCCAGCCGCCACCGGACCTGCGATTAAAAAGCCGCAGAAATCGGTCTCTATCTGCTGCAGAAATAAGGCGAACGGCCAGAAAGAGCTTATTATGCTCTCGGCAAAATCAATGCACGGCCCGGAGAAAGCATCATTACTTAATTTTACGTATTTATATTATATTAATCATTGCGTGCAAAACGCTACCCGGGCTTTCTCAGAAAGGAGCCCCATTTCTCCCCCTTTGCTGGTATTTAACCCTCACGCTATCTGACTCCCGGAGACAGCCGTCACATTCCAGACAAGCTCACGTCTCCCCTGCTTGACATGTGGATAGGCTGGGAGCATTTTACATCTCCGACCGTGCAAGCCCCACACGCCGAGGGTAATTTCGGATGCTTGTTCCAAGTCGTATTGCACTTGACGGTTTGGCTGTTATTGAGACTTGCTCAATATGAGGCCAAAAAAAAAAAGCTTTCATTCCACCAGAAGCTCCAGGGCACGGATCTGGTTGCGAAAGTGAAGTGCTGACTGCAAGCTGGCAAATGTGTTCGGAATATCCTACCTTGGTTTCTCGGAGCGAACATTTTATTGTGTGGATTTTCGGTGTCACTGTTAAACCCTCCTCAATCCTAACATCCCAACTCATTAAATAGTCGAGGCGCGACACAAGACTGTGGAAGATGCAGCCCGCCTCCCTCCAGATAAGAAAACCGACTGTGCAGAACTGCGAGCAGCGCACAGAGCCTTTGCTCATCTCCGCTGTTGTTCGCACGAGTTCGCTGCTAACACCAGCAGCATCACCCGGTTAAACAGAGACTGCCCGTTAGTGACGCCCCTACCACATGTAGTACGTGTCACCGAGGCACAGAGGCTAAGTCGGGGGCGTGGAGGTGGTGGTGGTGGTGGCGGGGGGGGGGAATTCCTGAAAATATCACTCGGGGTTTACCGTCCATTCAAACAAACCAACAACCCTGAAGGATGCGTTTGGGTAAAGGACTGCCGTTACATAAAATGTTGTCATGGAAAGTGATGTGTCGCTTTCTGCTTGTGCACAGCTATATTTTGATATTATTGGGTGCTAAGTAGCAATCTGGGCTGGCGGGAGATATGCCAAAAATTCTGGACGCCTCCTCCCCCCCCAGTAAAATAACTGTTGCCTATTTCTTTTGATCATGTATTTAACACTCGTCTGTATGCGCGTGGGATTTTATTTCAGTGCATCAGGCAGGGGTTGCTGTGGAGAAGAAATACACACACAGCCTGCACACCAAGAAGTACATTTGGCGCAGAGAGAGAGAGAGAGAGAAGGGGGGTGTGGGGGGTTAAAATCATGGCAGCGAGAATGTCCCTTCGTGTGGAGATGCGCTGTGATATGGTCTGATTAGTATGGGCACCTACACTAGTGCAGCCCACTAACTCTGGGCAAGTCGAGAGACTGGCACGTTAACTGCGCGGCCAAGGGGTGGGGGGGGGAAGGGGAGCGGGTCCCGCCCGCTCTGCCCGCTGATTGGCCGGCCCGGGCCAGACGCACAGCCGCTCGGTGCCCCGCCGCCAGCCAATCGGAGCGCGGCTCCAGGCGCCCGGGGCTGCCATTGGCTGGCGCGAAGAGGGCGCAACGCAAAAGCAGAGCGCTGGAGCCCAGCGAGCTGCAATCTGTCAGCAGAGGGAAGTGCACAGGAGCCGGTCACTGCAACGGAGAAAGCAGGGGGAGGCGGGGGTGGGGGGGAGAGAGAGCAGAAGTGAAAGCTCAAGAGTGGCAGACTGGGAGTGGGGAGGGAAGAAGGTGGTGGTGGTAGTGGGGGGGGGGGAGAGTGGGTGTTGCAGAGAAAGGAAAGAGAGGTTTTAAATAACAACAAAAAAAAGACCCAGGGACACCCAGATGAGGGGAGGAGAGCTCCAAAAACAAAAAAAAAAGTGTCTGATGGGAAACTCTCGCCTCAACTGTCGTTGCTGACATCGAAGATATGACCGGCCGCTCTGTCAGAGGGGTTGATGCGAAGCTAAAACCCCCGGGAATCTCTTCATCCAGGCCACTGCTGAACAGTGAGGGATCAAAGGAGCCGTTCACTCAGTAAAGAGAAGCCAGAAGTTGTTCAGCTTCGGGTGTGCGATGAGGTTGCTTCACGTAACTGGCTCCTGCGGACAAATGTGATGAAAAATTCAAAGCAGGAGAGAGGGTGCGAGGTCAATGATAATTTTTTTTATTTTTTATTTTTAAAAAAACATTTTTTTATTATTTAAAAAAAAAGAGAGAGAACTAAAGCAACCGCTTGAACTTCCTTCCGAGAGGGCGAGAGGTGGTTCGCGCGCTGTGGAGATGATCTTCTTTTTCCTGGTTTGCATGCTGGTCGATCGCGTTGCCTGCCAGATCCGCTACTCGGTGCCCGAGGAGCAGGAGCATGGGACCTTCGTGGGGAATATCGCCGAGGATTTGGGCTTGGACGTGACCAAGCTGGCGGCACGCCGCTTCCAGACGGTGGCGAGCTCCCGTTCGCCGTACCTGGAGGTCAACCTGGAGAACGGGGTGCTGTTCGTCAACGAGAAGATCGACCGGGAGCAGATCTGCCGCCAGAGCCCGAGCTGCCTGCTGCACCTCGAGGTCTTCCTGGAGAACCCCCTGGAACTTTTCCGCGTCGAGATCGAGATCGTGGACATCAACGACAACCCGCCCAGCTTCCCGGAGTCCGACCTGACGGTGGAGATCTCCGAGAGCGCGTCCGCCGGCACCCGCCTGCCGCTGGAGAGCGCCTTCGACCCGGACGTGGGCAGCAACTCGCTCCGCACCTACGAGATCACCCCCAACAGTTACTTCCAGCTGGACGTGCAGACCCAAGGAGACGGCAACAAGTTCGCCGAGCTGGTGCTGGAGAAAGCCCTGGACCGGGAGCAGCAGGCGGTGCACCGGTATGTGCTGACGGCGGTGGACGGGGGGCTCCCCCAGCGGACGGGCACGGCTCTGCTCACCATCAGGGTCCTGGACTCCAACGATAACGTGCCCGTCTTCGAACAGTCCGTCTACACGGTGAGCCTGCCGGAGAACGCGCCCCTGGGCACCCTGCTCATCCAGCTGAACGCCACCGACCGAGACCAGGGCAAGAACGGCGAGGTGGTCTACTCGTTCAGCAACCACGTCTCGCCCCGGGTCAAGGAGCTGTTCAGCATCGAGCCCAGGACCGGCTGGGTCGAGGTGAAGGGGGCGATCGACTACGAGGAGAGCAGCCTGCACCAGATCTACGTGCAGGCGAAAGATCTGGGGCCCAACGCGGTGCCGGCTCACTGCAAAGTGCTGGTCAAAGTTACCGACGTGAACGACAACGCCCCGGAGATCAGCTTCAGCACCGTGTCCGACTCGGTGAACGAGAGCGCAGCCCCGGGCACCGTGGTGGCCCTCCTGAGTGTCACCGACCGCGACTCGGCTGAGAACGGGCAGCTGCAGTGCGAGATCCTGGGCCAGGTCCCCTTCAAACTTAAATCGTCCTTTAAGAATTACTACACCATCGTGACGGACGGGCCGCTGGACCGGGAGCTCACCGACTCCTACACCATCACCATCATGGCCAAGGACAGGGGCTCACCCCCTCTGGCCTCCAGCAAGTCCATCAAGGTGCAAGTGGCTGATGAGAACGACAATGCACCCAGCTTCTCGCAACCTTCCTACGATGTGCATGTCACTGAGAACAACGTTCCCGGGGCTTATATTTACGCCGTGACTGCTGTGGACCCCGATGTAGGGCAGAATGCCTATATCTCTTACTCCATATTGGAGTGTGATATTCAGGGGATGTCCGTTTTCACCTATGTCTCTATAAACTCAGAGAATGGCTACCTGTACGCCTTGCGCTCTTTCGATTACGAGCAGCTTAAAGAATTCAGCTTCACGGTTCAGGCTAAGGACTCAGGGAGTCCTCCCCTGAGCAGCAACACCACCATCAACATCATCATCGTGGACGAAAACGACAACGCGCCGTCCATCGTGTCGCCCGTGGCCAGGAACGGCAGCGCCAAAGAAATCGTGCCCCGCTCGGCCGAGCCGGGCTACCTGGTGGCCAGGTTAGTGGCGGTGGACGCGGATGACGGGGATAACGCCCGCCTCACTTTCTACATCGCCAAGGGCAATGAACTGGGGCTCTTCAGGATGGACTGGAGGAGTGGGGAGCTCAAGACAGCCAGGCGCTTGCCCAGCACCAAGAAGGACCCCAGCGCCCCCTACGAGCTCCTGATCGAGGTGAGGGACCATGGCCAACCTCCTCTGTCCGCCACCGCCACCATCCTTGTGCTGGCCGTGGACAGCGCCGTGGATCGCCAGGGGGAGCGGGGCAACCGGGCCGGGAATCCCAAGGACAACTCGCTGGATTTGACCCTCATCCTCATCATCGCCCTGGGCTCGGTGTCCTTCGTCTTCCTCCTGGCCATGATCGGGTTGGCCATTCGGTGCCAGAAGGACAAGAAGCTGAACATCTACAGCTGCCTGGCCGGCGAGTGCTGCGCCTGTTGCAGGCAGGCGAGGAACAGGAAGAAGAAACTCAGCAAATCGGACATCATGCTGGTGCAGACCAGCAACACCAACGCGGCTCAGGTCTCGGTGGAGGAAGGGACCTTTGGGCACCACAGCCAGAATTACTGTTACCAGGTGTGCCTGACCCCGGAATCGGCCAAAACGGATCTCATGTTCTTGAAACCTTGTAGCCCAGCCCGGAGTACGGACGCTGACCACAATCCCTGTGGCGCCATCATCACTGGGTACACGGACCAGCAGCCTGACATCATTTCCAATGGGAGTATATTGTCAAACGAGGTAAGATACTGCAACTGCGCCCAGACCTGTCCTGTCTCCTTCCTTACTCACAGGTTTTCTCTCATTTTACCCAGCACAGTTTGTCCTTACACATCTCCTTCATACTTTGAATGCCATCTTCACTTTCTCCGCCTCACATATTTAGGTCTATTAACTCTGCACTCTCTGCTCTCTCCCATTTGAAATCCGCTGGAGGCTGCTTTTGGATGCTCCCCAGCTATTGCTTTTAGAGCAAGGGCGGCTTACCATCATTCTGAACTGTTGCCAGTGCCGGCAAACAGCGCCAATTGACCGTTGTGACTTGATTCAATAATCTCTCATTTGCAGCACAGACCGGAGAGTAAAAACGAAAGTCCCTCGGTCTCCGCGTGAAAAGAAACGGTTTACCACTTCACCAGGAAGCACAGGCTGGCACTTTGGTTATTGCCCATTAACTATGTCAGCACAGACAGCAGTTTACACACTGCTGCACTGTGACAGCCTTCAGAGCTCCAGCAGCCTTCAATCTTTCGAGATTCTCAGACGTACTGCGGTCAAATGAAGAAGTGTAAGGGTAACGCGACCTGAGAATTGACTAAACATTCTTAGCAGAAACAAATCTGCAAGGGTCCCACTATCTGCCCTGCAAAAACAAAACTACCTTGTGCCTTTAAAATGTTATTCGGTGTCTTGATCCTTTTGCCAATTGGAGCTTTGAACTACCCCACAATTCTGTAATTTTACAGTCATTACGAGGTCCAATGTCATATTAGGACAATAATTAAATTTCCTCAACACAGTGATACCTTCAACTAAAACTGCGTGCGTTAGCCGGAATCTTTCCGCTTGTTAACGATACTAACGGCGCAGTCGCTTCACATTGCCTTCCTCATAAGTAACGATTATTGACTTGACGTTTTACTCCTTTCCAGACAAAGCACCAGCGGACCGAACTCAGTTTTCTTGTGGACAGACCCCGTCGAGTTAACAGGTAGGCAGCTGGAAAGCCAGCCTGATTTCACTGCTGTCCCATTTGGATTTGATATCGGGCGCTAACGTTGGCCGCTGTTGTTTTTGTTTTTGCCTTCCAGTTCTGCTTTCCAGGAAGCGGATATAGTGAGCTCGAAGGACAGTGGCCACGGGGACAGCGAGCAAGGGGATAGTGACCACGATGCCACCAACCGAGCTCACAACTCTGGTAAGTGTGCTGAGTGGCTTTTTCAACGTCCTTTCTGTGGGGAGAGGGCATGTTGCAGAGCGTTGACAGAAAGCATAGCAAGCCAGCTCCCCCGGCTTCTTGTTTTATTTCAGCAGAGAGCTGCAGTGTTGAATTCAGGCTCCTCTGCCTGTGCTGGGGTTTCTCACTCATTCACCAAACTGCTCTTATGTATGAATGAATGAATGGGTATGTCAGCACATGCTGATGTGGGTATTGAATTAAGACTAACGTGTAGTTAACACAGTGGCTCTCGAATTTCACCCTTGGTGTGTGTTTCATGCGTATTACGGTTGAGTCACGGACTTTGCAAGAATTGTGCGCTGTGCTGTTGAGCGAAATGGAGGAAGTGGGCATGTTGTTATTTACTGCTCATCGCGTCGCACCGAATCCTGTTTCTTTGTAATATATACTGAGCACAAGCTGTCCTAGAAGAAACTATTCTCAGTCTAATTTCCCTCTCTTTTTTTTGGTTTCCTGGGTTGCTTTTATCCAACCCGACGACTACTGCTCATTATGGAAAACACGTCTGTCACTAACGGCCGCTCAATGGCCTCTTTATTTTTCTGCCGTTAATGAATATGCAATCTGAAATGAGTCCTCCAGGACTTGCATTGGTCTCCATCATTCCCCGCTTGTTGTTGGACGTGATGGAATTTGGAAGAAAAAGTGATAGTGGCAGGGTTAGGGAATTCGAAAGGACACAAAGCGCTGGTCTTTGCCAAATGTCCCAAGTCATCTTTTTACTGGGGGGGTGGGATTGACTAGTTTCGCGTGTTACTGCTTCATAAAGTTCTCAACCCCCCCTGATTTACAAATTTCCCAAACCCTGCGGATTGAGTCTTAAAGGCTCGCTTTTATTAGAAGTGCCTGTTTGGTACACCATCCTGCTGCTCTCCTTCAAAATGGAGGGTTATTAAATACACCCACATCACAGAAGATGGCAGTAATGCAAAACTTATCAGACCCTTGCAGGGCCTTTGCATCACATTTCAGAAGTGGGAACTATTGTTCAGGATAACAAACCTCCCAAATCTACGGAATGTCTCTTAGCCAGTTTGAAGTAACTGTAAAACCAGCAAACAAAATAAGGACACGTACAATGTCACTGAACTTGGCCAGTGAACCGCACGCCATTGATTGAACAATCTTGAACTGCTGCCAGTGGATTCGTTTGATTAACAAGTAATTCTGGATATCAGATCAACATTGGTTGCAACCGGATTGAGGGACTAGTGAATTGTTTTATTTTACCATGAAGCAGTTTAGGATCGTGCATATAAATCTCTTAATAATTCCAAGTGTGCTTTTTTTTAAAAAAATGGCTTATCTGTGTAAATGTTTAATCGTATTATATTCCATGCAATGTTGAACTCGCAGATTTACAACAGCATCCCTCTTAAACTAGACAACCGATATAAATGGTACTGGGGATGGTGTTGTACCAGTATATCCGGTACTATGTAGCGAGTTTGCCTGTAACAGTGCTCCGTCAGCGGTTGCACATTATCTTCCCTCGTACGCTTAGATAAGCTGTTACTTTGGCACCAAATTTCCACCTAGTTTAATGCAATGTGTTTGAGATAATGCAGCCCCTCCTGTTGGTGTTAGTGCGTTTGTCTGATAGGATTGAAAAAAATACTTCCAAAAAGTATCATTAACGGCCCTTGTCCCTCAATTTACATTGTTACCTGGGATTGCCTCACAGAAAAATAAGGACGAGGACAACCACCCGAATTATTTCAGGCGCGTTAGCTTGCATCCATGTTGCCGCCAAACCTTCGCCGAATGACAACAAGCGTTCGTATTTGCATTGCAGCGTGGAAGAGACCGATGCAAAACGAGCGCCCAAGCAAAGACGAAGGAATTAGGAGGGAGAAGTAAGGCTTTGTCAAGGAAATGGGCTTTAAAAAATGAGGGGGTCTCTCAAGAAGAATAGGAGGCAGAGGGGTTTCAAGAGAGAATTCGAGAGAATTGGAGCCTAGCCAGCAGAAGGCCCAGGCGCCAATGGTGGGCGAATGGGCGGGAGGGGAGAGGCGGGTTCAGGAGGCAAGAGACCAAAGCTGAGTTACATCATTACTCATAATTCAGGTAAGTTCCTGCAGCATACCAGAAGTTAGTCTGTGCGATAATTGAGAACTAATTCAAAGTGGAATATAACTAGAGAGCAAGTCAAATTCATTTGGGTAGTCTAAGCTGAGCCCCCAATAAGATTGGGCCTGTCGTGTAAAACAACTAAACCCGCACTACTTAGACAGACCACATTTGAAACCCTCAAAAATGGCTCATGTAAGAGAAAAAAAATGCACGGGGCTATAACCTCTGATGCTGGGAAGGCTCACATTGCGTGGAAAACATTCATGGGGCAATTGCCATGTGAGGACATGACACTGTCAATATGTGACAACATGGAAAAGGAGAATTCCCCAACAGTAACATCCCTCACTTTATGGAAAACAAAGAACATGCAGATAATCCAGCACAGGCCCTTGACCAGTCAGCTCTTTGACAATACAGCGTTGTACCTAGTAGTCGAGAGTCCATCTATTTAAGGAGGTTCTGGAATTGCTCAAGCTGGTTTAGCATGTTCCAAGCACAGGTTTGCAACCGTAGCAAAGGAATGCACGTTTGATCCTTTCCTACCATTGAGCCACGGACTTCAGCCACAGTGAAGGAAGAAAGGTGCAAAATTGGCCAAACTCTCCCTGGCACTGAGTGGAAAGTTACATTTGGGTGCAATTCATCCACCCACCCAAGTGGTCAGAATGTACTTGATCTTGTGGGACTGAGGGGGTGGGGGGTGTAAATATAGGCTCGTACCCCTCAAAAGTAATGCCATACAATACATCAGAATCAGCGAATGTTCTTGGAGAAACATTCAACAAAGTATTGCTACATATTCTTGTCAATAACGAATATATGCATGCAAATGCTGACGTTGGGCTTCCCAAGATTTATATTCTTTGTTGAAATTCACGAATAGCTGGTCTAAAAAGCAGTTTTGTTTCAATGTGCAGTGGAATATAGTATCAGCAGAATACAGATGGCATCAACAATCTCAATGTTTCCTGTGTACCTCATACATTGGCAAGTCATTGGATAGCTTTTAAAGATGTTAACTTAAAGTGGAAGGTAAATTGACACATGTGTTTTCGCATGGCACTTATAATGCCCTCCTTCCCTCAGTGCTGACTGAGTTCTGACGTTGCCTGAATAAAATGCAGGGGAAAATCATGGAGATAGAGACATCAGGTGTAGTATGGAGTATAATGGAAGAGTAAACCTCCAAAGCTCTATATTCCTGGAGGGAGAAACGCGAAGGACACGTTTAACCCTCCAGACATGGCTCATCTTTGCTCCTTTTTCACTAACGTATTTCGGTGGGTTTCAAAACTTCATCATTGGAAGCATTGCTGCATTATTCCAAAGCACTCGAATCGAGTAAGGACTATCCTGACAAGCAGAAAGCATATATAGGTTTAAATTGAAGCCAGATACTTGAAAGGATTGTTAACTTAAATATTGCAAAAACACCAGGATGCAAGCCTCAGGGGATAAGTAGAAAGTGAATCACATCAGCTTTGACCTGAAAACAGGGGGAAAGATGTATGACAGCCAGTCTGAGCGCTCTAACTTCAATTGGTATGAATAGCAAGAACTGTTTTAAGATGGTGCATGAGGTATGAATATTAAACCAGAAAGATGTCACTTGTTAAATCTAGGGAAATGGTCGAGAGTGATTATCACAACAGTGACTAACTTAATAGGTTGTGGAAATAGGCAGCGGAACCTCATTCAAAGCTGCACACAGGCCTCCTCACAAGTCGTATCGTCTCAATGCTCATGACTCCGCGGAACAGGCAGCAGCCCCCCCCCCACCCCCACAAGGACCTGCGCCCCGCTGCGAGTTCAGAACAAAAAAGACGTGTTTGTTTATTTTAGCACAGAATGGACATTTGCCAGCCTTACAAAGAGACCGGGATTGTAATATAAAAAAAAGGTCGAACCCCAGCGATGGACTCGCAGCAGGGCTTTTGTAGTGTAAACATTGGCCAACTTGGAACAGTTTTAGCGAATGTCATTATGCTCGTGTGATTGCATTTTAAACATCAAACCCGATGTTGAAATGTCCCGTACTGTTTGAACAACACCGAAATAAAATCAGAATCAAGCGGCAAGCGGTTCCCCAATCGGAGCCGCGGAGAACCTGCGCGCCGATGCTCTTTGTCCAAAAAAAAAGAACTGGTCCTGGTGATCCCGTTTCCAGTTCACGTCCGCAGTCTGCAACAGCTCACTAATCAGTAATTTGCTCTCAGACTTCTGCATAGCAATTACTGATGGAGGACTGTGATCGAAGCCTTTGCATTTGCATTGCACGAGCTTCTTTAATTTAGCATATATATATATATATAAAGTAATTTTGAAGAGAGATGAAATGCAGAGATAATAACCATCGCCTTCCTCCCTCGCCGCGGTATTTAACCGTTTACTCACACTTGTAGCTCCTGGAGAATGTGAACTGGCGCAACGCCCAGCAGGTGAAAGGAGCTGGTTGAAGACCAGAGTTGCATTCCAAGCGCCAGTTTTTATTTAACTTAGGGACTTCAGGGCGCTCTTATTGCCACTGATCCAGCTCCTCCCTCACTGAACAACTGCAAAAGTGCCAGGCCATGCTGACCAAAGTAAACACTCTATTTGCTAACAGTTTGCCACGGGCCGGGTTAGATTCGAGAGTTGTGCAATGCCGATATACGTATTTGGTATCTGTTGCTTTTTTTCTCGTGGCGGCGCCAGTGTCGTTGCTTCCTGCTAAATTGTCGGACACTCTCGAGTCAAATTGAAACGGCTGAAGCGAATTGGAACATGTAAAAGCTGTAAAGGGGCGCTGTCCAGTTAAACATGTCTGATGCAACCCTTTACTACTGTTTTTTTTAAACATGGCTTATAGCTCCCTAGATATTGGCAGGAGTTTGCCTCACCGTTTGCCACCAATAAAGCCCATGTCAATCGAGGCTCCCACTGCATGTAAGAAAACACTTTTGTATTTACATAGACAAGCGCTGCCAATAGAACATGCAGTAACAAGCACACGTCAATAGCATCTGCCTCCGTGTCAAACAGAACCGAGCAGTGTTTCTCCACACAAATTAAATCAATTAACCACACCGTTCCTCAGAACGGGCAATGTTTTAAATTGTGTTTCTGGTACTGATTGTAACAGTGAATGAAAAAAAAAATATTGTCAGTTTTTACCTTAAGTTGGCCAACCACCGAGATTTGTTATTTTTAACAGTTGGCTTATGCAGAGGACATAGAATGGACGAAATGCCTAAAAGTGAAAAGAAAATCATCCAGTGATGTCAGGTATTTGCCTCAAGAACCCAAAGGACGAGTAAACCCTAATCACTTGTGATTTATTTTTCCATAAACCATCTAATCCCATTGTGTGTCACATCTGCACCGCATGTTGACTGATTTCATGAGTTTATTTAAGTTTTTCTTAAAGATATAATAGCTTTATTCTGTGGGGATCACCCGTCACGGAGAGTTGTTGACTGTCCTGTGACAGAGAATTGTACTGAAATACATTCATGCAGAATTTAGTGACTTTAATATGCTGACAGGTGATGATGGCACAGATTAGCAAACAGCAGTCAGCGAGGTGTTTTATAATAGTAATTTACAAGAAACGGATCTTGTGTAAAATATTCAATAATGAATCAGTGCAAAGAGCTTGATATATAAAATTCTACTCTGTGCATTATTTGGCACACTTCAAATTAGTTTCCTCCAAATAATTATCAATAGTCATTACGAATGTGCGAAATAAAGTAAAATAATCTCAAAGAGTTGGCTAACTTCCTTAAGAATATATTTCATAATTTGAAATGCTTTCTTAATTTTAATATATGAAACCATTATAATTTCAATTGATTTTAAAAGATCCATGTTGCTGGGGTGTAGATTTATATGCCTATTTATTTCTCATTAAAGCACTGTACCTTATTTCTTTGCCTGAATACACATCCCTTGAATAAAAACAGGCCTCCAATAGTTACAATAGCCAGGGGAGTTTAGTAACAATGAAACCAGGTTTTGTATAACAATTTCAGTACCAACACAGCCATTGCATTGTTAATCCCTTACCACTTTGTTGCTTTGTTTTTGTCTTTGCTCTTTTTGATCATAGTTTTCCTTTTTCTCCTGCCTTCATTTTTCTATTCTTTTGCAGTGGAGGCACTTAGTTACATATGGTAGGCTTAGTGGACAAATATGCTTCGAATACAAGAAAGCTGCTCTTAGTGGCAGTGTACAGTGAGTCCTGTCTGCTTGCTGAGACAAATTGTGCCACAATCTCATTCATTATTGCTAAATTGATAATATCATACCAGTCCATTCCATGTAGCTAAATAATGTTCTAATCGGCCAATCCATCTTGCTGAGCTAATGATGCCATACTGGATCTTTCTTTGAATTTGATTGGTATGCTGATTGCATTACAAAAAAGCTTTCCTTATAAAGCTATAAATGTACAAAACTAAATAAGAAAGGGGAAGGGCTTTTAAAAGAGATTAATAATTTTGGCTGCATAGAATTTCGTCAAACTGTAATTAAATATCATGTTGATCTGTCAGGTGACCAAATTATACGATGCATATGAGGTCATGGAAGTTATGCGTCTTAGTTACAGAAAGAATGATACAATAGATAAGTCCACTGTAAGAACAATACATTTTCCTTCAAACTTTGAGGGCAGAATTTTCCACTTGGCGTGCAGGCACACGCCCGACATGCTTGAGCGTGAAGTAGCGCGCGATGACGTCGGGCAAGCGTCCCTAGGTCATCATGCACTCGCACGATATTTTGGTCGGTGGGCACATGCGAGAGTCGGCAGCGCTCCCACCCACAATTAAGAGGCCTATTAAGGCCATTGAAGTACCAATTAACAGGGATTTTTCACTGCCCATCCAACCTTACGGTTGGCGGGTGGACAAGACAGGGTGGGAGAAGTGGCCAAGCTGCCGTTGCATTTTTCAGGAAACCTCATCCAAAGGCGGGATGAGGTTTCCGTAATTAACTATAAAAAAAGGTCTATGCACAGAATTTTTATAACGTCCATGCACACGTGACTCATTCGGATGCATTTACAATTTTTTCCAGATTTTAAATTCTGTGCTTATTGGTTTTAAATTCTCCAACTCCCTGAGGCAGCTTTCTGCCTTCAGGGAGCTTTCCTTCCGCACTCCCCCCTGCCCGCGCTGACTTCAGCACTCGCCCTATTCCCATCCCTACCCCAGCCTTTCAGTGCGCCTTTCAAATTGCGGTCGGGGGCCGATTGTGGGTGGCGGCCTGTTCCCGGCTGCTCCTGGGCCCGCTGATTGCGGCTGCCCACCAACCCAAAAATTCTACCCCGAGTTGATTTGGATTCTGAATATACAGTGTTCAAATGTTATCGTGAAGCTTATTATGAACCTATTATACATTGTTACTTCAAGCTGCATTCTTTGGATCAAACAGGATTGACTCTACCAAATACTTGCCAGAAGCCAAAGTGTTTTCAGGATAGATCCTGTTGCTCTCCTATTAAATTACTAGGCAGCCTGATGTGGAATTCACTAGAATTCATAGACCTACCATTAGATTGCCACTTGCCAGGCACTTTACATACTTTTGGCCATAAACAAAGAGCAGTCATTGGGCAGTATTTTTAACTCAACGGGCGCGTACCCAACCCGACTAAGCATGAAATGACGTGCGTCGATGTCAGCCAAACGTGCGATAGCTCAGTCGATGGGCACACACCACAGCCGGCAGCATGGCCGCCAATTATTAAGAGGCCTATTGAGGCCATTAAGTTATCAATTGTCCTGAATTTTTCACTGCCCTTTCAACCTAACAGTTGATGGGCAGGTGAAAAGGCCAAGCAGCCTTTGCATTTTTTTGGAAACCTCATCCACAGGCAGGATGAGGTTTCCAAAAGCAAATGCAAATGAGATATAAACTTTAATTTTTAATTAAAAACATGTCCCTGCTCATGTGACAGAGTCACATGAGGGGACATGTTTTATTAATTTTTCTGCTGTTTAGTAATTTTTTCAATATATCCTTCATCTCCCTGAGGCAGCTCCATGCCACAGGGAGATTATTGAGCGCTCTTCTGCGCGTATGCGCGAAGTGGACGCTAGGCCTGCTCACCCTCCTCCCCCCTGCCTGCACTGGCAGTGCTCAGCACTGCTGCCCGGGTATCACACTGGGAAGCCAGTGTGAAACTGCGGTGTGCTGTCGATTGCGGACGGTGGTCGGCTTCTGGACCGCCCCTGCCAATTCCGCACGCCAAAGGCAAAATTCTGCCCATTGACTTGCCATTCACCTGTATTGAAGTAAAATGCACAGCGGGATATGCAGAATGGCTGAATACAGGATCAGAGGAATTGTTTTTCCTCTGCACATGTGAGGAGCCATTTGTAACAGGACAGTTGACCCTCAAGGCAAAATGGTCCAAATTAAGCAACATTATGCTATCACCAAAATTGTTTCTAATTGGGTCATCTTAGGTAAATGTTTCTCCAAGAGCAGAATTATTCTCTGACAGTCTCCTGGAGTTCAACAATTATTCATTGATTAGTGACTTTTGACATTTTAAATGCTTAGAGAAATTATCCTCATTGAATTGTTGTGGACTTGGCATCACTTGTTATAGATATTATAAAAACATTCTGTCTAATATACCCTGGATGATGAATTTTGTGTAAAACACTTAACCCCGTGATCATATTTTATGAAATACAGTACTCACAAAGCTACACAGTATCGTTTTCAGCCCTTTCCTTGCTGTGTATACCCCAGCTATTTCCCTAGCCAATTCCCCTTCTGTCACACAGATATTTGACCCTTATCTCTGTGCTTGATAAACAACTTATAAGTCACACGAAAAGTGTAAAATTTATCATTGAGAGGGCACAGCCCAGTAACAGAAAACTCTTAGATTTGTGCAGAATTGCCTGCTGTCATCCCCTGTTTTTTTTTGCCTTATGCTCCTCAACCATATGGTAGTGAGGCTCAGTTTTCATGGCTTAATTTCTGTGACAATGCTTTTTCTCAATGCCATCACACTTTTTTTGGTGACTTGACTGTGATATCTGAAACAAGCTTGTAAGAGGAGTAAGTGTTTTACCTGCTTTGTAGGCATGGACTTTAGTTTTTATTGTGCTTGATAAATCTCCTCAGTAGAAGTCCCAGGGGAGAGAAGAGGCAGGTTGTAAATAGAGAGCAAGCTTTAATTACATGGCTCTAGGCGCTTCAGTAGCACGAGCACTGGTAGGTTGGCGACAGGGCCATTTGAGCTGGTATGAAATTATATTACATACATCTGTTCATTTCCTATGCTTGTACTAACTCGCAATTTGACAGACAAAGTGGATCAATTTTATGAACACCCGAGATGTGATCACATTTGTTTTAAGGCAAACCTTTTGTAGGTAATTGAATCTTCTTAGAAAATTTCATTTCCGAAAATGGAGACTCCCTGTTCAATTTCAAATCATTTTTTTGGAATATCTCTGAATGGCAAGTACTGATAAGCAATGGTAGGACTGCTTTTGAGGAGATACTGGCCTCATATTTTTAAACTCCAAATATCTTTGTTGTTACATTTATTTCATTTTCCACGAGTGGTTGGAGTGCTTCAGGGCATCATACCGGTTCTTAAGCAGATGTGACTCATAATTTTAGTAAGCTGCATTTCCTCAGTCCTGAAATACTGGAAATCTGCCTCAGTTTAGCTTCTGCCACGAATGTTAAATGTACAGTGGGTCAGCGAAAATGGCAGGAAAGATGTGCACATGGATGTTTTTTGTTTCTACACTTGTTTGCTGCCATTTTGTAAATTGGCAGTTTGCACTGAATAGCCTGAACCGATCAAGATTCTGGTATTTGCAAAAATGCACAGAAGTATCTTAAATGGGCTGCTCAATCCTTATCGCTCTTTTTGCATAATATTATTTTCCTATGGTATCGAACAGTTGAATAGCATCAGCATATTAGCACCACTTGTTAATCACAACTGCATGTCCTTACAGCAGTAGATAGGGTAATTCCCCTTGTAAAGTTCTGTCAATTATGTCATCAACAGGGACCTTGTAAATCTAAATATTTGAAAACAAATTAGAAATGTGCAAAAGTAATCAGAAAAATAATTAAGTTGATTGATAATCTTCTCAACTGTTCAATATATTTTTTAAAAGTGCCTTGACGGTGAGCTTCAAGACTGACATTTTCTTTGTATGTCAGTGTTCCATTGTTATGCACATTAATGGACATTGATTAGTGAATTCCACCGTGATTTTAACATGTAAAGTGCTCCCACGAATAAGGTGCCCCCAGTTATTTAAAATGTTCTTTCCATTTTTTCCTGTCTTTCTCCCCTTGCAGGCCGTTCACCGAGGTGCATCCTCCTCCAGCTGGGGGAGAGCAGGACGGTCCAGGATGCAGACTTCTCCACGACTGCCGTCAATGCAGCTCTGTGAGCGGCTGGCAGGAGGTGCGATTTGAGCAGGGTGCGTTGGACAATGACACTTCTCTCTCTTTCCCCTCCCTCCATACTCCCTCCCCGGGAATGGAACCCTTTACTTCCACATAGCACTTCCTCTAGGGGTCTGGTCGAGAACTGATGAAGTTCAACTAACTGAGGCAACTGATTTTGAGTGACAGGCAGCCCTGGGACTTGGAACATGTGTAATTCTGGTTGGGAATGAAATATGAAACTGCTTGAGCTGCCTCAATTGTCCGTGGTGTCTTTAAACGAGAGGATCACCCTACTTAAGATGCAAGGTTGCTTACCATTTTACAATGGAGCCCTCTTAAGGTCAAATTTTACGTGGGGAAAAAAAATCCCAATAGAACTTATTAACTTAAGTATGAGATTACAGGAGACGCTTTGACGTGGCAATCCTAATGCCAGCATGTAAGATAAAACTCTAAAGGAACATTGTCACCTTACAATTCGGTTTGTAACCGTAATCATATCGAACAATATCATCAGTGAGGCAGTGACATCATTTGCCACCAATTGCTTCTTTCTTCATCCTTTTTATCTTTTTGTTTGTCAACTTCTGAATTTCTCATCACTTGATCGGTATTTGCTATGGTGTTATACAGATGCTAGCTGTCATCTGGTACCTCATCACACTGGCAATTCTTTGTGTGAGCTTCATTTATTGATACCAGGAAACTGTTGAAGCATTGGAAGAAATCACAGCTGATCTTGATTATATCCTCATCCAAGGTCCACACAAATATACCTCACAACAGCCACAGGATCGCAATCGAATAGAGGCACCCTAGCTATTTCTTAGCTCAGCTTTCCTGAGGCCAATTGGGCCACCTATTTTGCTATTTTAGATGGGATTATCATGGTCAGCATTGACCAGGAATCAATCCTGGCACCTGTTTAGTCTGTGTGGTTCAGTTGCACATTGGGCAGCAAATTTAGAAACTTTGTAACAAGGGAATTAACTTTATTTTATGAGTATTTGGCTTCATCAAAGCAAGCAATGTTTGTACTTGAGAATGGAACACTTCCATGTTGGGCATTTTATCGGGTATTCCAAAATTAAGTTCAATATAGTTAGATGCAAATTAAAACTTTCTCTGTTTTACATCAACAGTACACTTTAGCCCCAATTCTGAAAAGGCATTTTGTTATCATTTTCTGCATTTCTGTAAGCAAATTTGCCAAGTTAGTGCAGTTTTCTTCTGTGGGTCTGTGCCCAATTGGAGCTGTTTGAAACTGCTTAAACTTATTTTACACAGGGCAACAGACAACAGAGGGTTTCACCTTATGGGTCTGGTCTGGATTTGAATCAAGTTAGCGGAGGTTAATAACACTTTGCATCACCCATTCCTTTTTAAAATTCAACTACAAACCGAGGAAAAAATAGTATTGCTAACAATACCCAGATTGCTCCATCTCATGAAAGGTGCCATTTTGGTAGACTTTTCTGAGTGAGCTACTCCAAGATTCACCAAGATCTGTTGCTTGAACTTCCCAATGGCAACAAAAACAAGTATTTGATTTATCAGCTTAAAAAAAAAACTGCCTTTGTTAAAGTAAAATAAAAGAGAAATCGTAATTAGTTACAGTATGGATAATGAACAGTGTTAATTACATTGCTAAAATATACTTGAAAAACAACACAGGAATGAATTAACTCCTATTTTAATAGTATTCAAAATTTGGAGAATTTCTTTGGAGTATTAAAATGAAGTTTTGGTGCTGTACTATTTCTGTAACTAGATGCTGTTACACTCATCAGGAAACGCCGCAAGAATACCATTATAAGGTGGAAACAACAATTTGTACTGTATGTGAAGATAGTGCTGATTGGTTGGCAAGTGGACTCTGATTGGTAGAAGTGCTGCCAAGGAGAATGCACCAGTGATGGTGACTGACAGTTAACTGCCAAGCATTGTTTGAAATTTAAACCAGGCACCCTGCCCCTGATTGGTCAAGCCATTGCCCTGAGGAATGAGTCAGAAAATGGCTGTCACTTATTTTGTTTAGCTGAAAGAGGTGCATTATGTACATGTTCTTTCTGTCTGCAAAGAGCAGGGCCCTGGGTATTAATATATGTAGCTTGCAGTACATGCAAATGAGCCACATTGCAAGCTTGACTGACAATCTTAAATTGATTGTCAGCGTAATTCTTAAGGAGCCATAGATATTAGTGCTACAGCACTATATCATGTGGATCTAGACCCTCCACCATTGCGCAAATCAGTATTCATTGAATTTATGAACTCAGCAACTCGCGCAGTTGAGTTCAGTTTTAATGACACCATGTATGTCCAAATACATGGCATTGCCATTGGTTCCCCTCTAGGCCCAGTTCTTGAATCTTTGTTGGATTCCATGGGAAACATGTCTTTGATGGACCGACACCTAACCTCCTACCCCTCACATATTTTCCATATGTGGATGATATGTTTGCTATATTTAAATCCACAGCTGCATGTAATAATTTTCTTACATGTCCTAATGGGCTCCATCTTGCGCTCAAATTCACCTTTGAAATGGAGCAGAAAAATTAACTCTCCTTCCTTGACGTGCTAGTTGAGAAATCTGCCAGGGGGTTCTCTACCATGGTCTACCACAAGCCTACCTTCATTGGTCAATATACACGTTGGGATTCTTAATGTTCCACACAGTATAAGATTGGTCTTATCGACAACCTTGTAAATAAGGCCCGAGCCATTTGCTTACCATGCAAGCTTGATGCTGAAATAGGGCTCATCAGAGGTATCCTGCAGGATAATGGCTACCCTGATCAGATCATTTCACGCTGTATATCACACAAACTCATGAACGGGCCTAAGGCCATCATTTCTGGATCTAAAAAGTGCCCAGTCTACCTCAGATTACACTGGAAGGGCAAGGTATCTCAAAAGTTTGAGCAACAGGTGAAGCTAGCTGTTTCACGCTGCTTCTATGCAGCAGCAACACGAGTGGTATTTGCCACTAACAGGACGCTGCCGTCAAGCCTAAAAGACATTCTGCTTATCACACAAATGAGTAATGTGGTACATGAATTTCAGTGCCAGTGTGATGCTAGGTATGTAGGCCATACATCCCAAAGACTGGCAGATGATATCAAACAGCATGTCCCAGCTGTTGTTTGGAATGGGCAAGTTACAGGCTGTACTCAACCAGCCCGTGCTTGCAAAACTCAACACAGTGGCCAACATTAGATGTGATTCTGCGATTAGATAATGTTTGCTAAATAATCCTCAGTGTGCTAAGAATTATGCTGACAACCAATTTAAGATTGTCAGTCAGGCTTGCAGTGTGGTGCTTTTACATGTACTGGAAGCTACATATACACAGGGCCCTGTTCTTTGCAGACAGAAAGAACATATACACACAATGCACCTCTTTCAGCTAAACAAAATAAGTGACAGCCTGATTCATTCCTCAGGGCAATACCTTGACCAATCAGAGTCAAGCTGCCTGGTTTAAATTTCAAAAAATGCTTGACAGTTAACTATTAGTCATCATCACTGGTGCATTCTCCATGGCAATGCCTCTGCCAATCAGAGTCCACTTGTCAACCAATCAGCACTCTCTTCACATGCAGTACAAATTGTTGTTTCTCCCTTTAAATTGGTATTCTTGTGAAGTGTCTTGATGAGGCAAGACGAAAAGCTACAAATGTCTCTTTTTTCAGCAATACTCAAGTTCTGTACTACCAAATGACTAGATGGTGTTAGTTCCTTTAGGAATTACAGTGCTATGTATTATTTCCAAAGGGTGTTGCAGACATCAAGTAGCAGTTAATGCTGTGGCCATCAAACAGTGAATGCACTGAAAGCTCAATGTAAGAATTCCTCTTCAAATCTTTTAAGGATTTCACTGCCTAGTATGTGTGGGCTTAATGTTCAAGAATCTGGAACACTTAAAGCAAAATGAAATCAAATGTCAATACATACCTTGCCAATCATATTTAAACAACAAAATTACCATCCTATAACTGAAAAGGTTACATCCTAGCATTGCTGTTTCATGAAAAGTAAGGTCAGATTTGTTTTACCCATTTGTATTCAATTGCATTTTTATGGTGGGTTTATGTAATTTCTGCAATGATGTAACAAATGGTAAAAGCTGTTAATTTTGAATCACAATATTTTTGAATTTAGGCAGCTGTAACTTGAGAGCAAGTTCCGCTTACTAGGAAGGCTACTGTATGCACAGATTTCCTCCTTTTTCACTTCAGCTGCATTAAATTAAATAAAGGAAGAAGCTTGGTTAAGAACTTCCAATATAAAGTATTTGAAAGAGATGGTGAAGATTCAGTTAAATCTATAACATGTCAATGATATCATATTATGCCTAAGCATAGTTTCTTTTCTAATTTAAATTTCTATGTTCACGTTTATATTGGAAATCACCTATGTAAACTTTTTATGATGTATTACAAAGTATTAGAGAACATTTAAAACACAGAAACAGGCTGTTCACCCCAACAGAACCTTGATCCTTCCACCAATGGGACAGTTTATCCCTAGCTACTCTGCCCAGGCCCCTCATGATCTCAAATCTCTCTATCAAATCTCCTCTCAACCTTCTCTTCTCCAAGGAGAACAGTCCCAACTTCTC
This sequence comes from Cetorhinus maximus, assembly GCF_964194155.1. Taxonomy (NCBI): domain Eukaryota; kingdom Metazoa; phylum Chordata; class Chondrichthyes; order Lamniformes; family Cetorhinidae; genus Cetorhinus; species Cetorhinus maximus. Next base: position 25,012,308 of record NC_135879.1, on the reverse strand, counting down.
CAATCTTTCTATGTAACTGAAGTTCCTCATTCCTGAAACCGTTCTCATGAATCTTTTCTGCTCTTTCTCTGATGCCTTCACATCCTTCCTAAAGTGTGGTGCCCAGAACTGGATGCAATACTCCAGTTAAGGCTGAACCAGTATTTTATACAGGCTTAACGTAACTTCCTTGCTTTTGCACTGTATGCCACTATTGGATAAAGCATAGGATGCCATATACTTAATTAATTGCTCTCTCAACCTGTTCCACTACCTTTAATGATTTACGCACAAATATACCCAGGTCCCTTTTGCTCTTGCATCTGCTTTGTACTCTTTATATTGTCTCTCTCAATTCTTCCTACAAAAATGAATCACTTCACACTTGTCTGCATTAAATTTCATCTGTCACCTGTCCACCCATTTCACCAACCTGTCTATGTACTTTTGAAGTTCTACACTATTCTCCCCATGGTTCACAATACCTTCAAGTTTTGCATCGTCTGCAAATTTTGAAATTGTGCCCTGTACACCAAGGTCTAGGTCATTAGTATATATCAGGAAGAACAGGAGTCCTAACACTGATCCCAGGGGAACTTTGGTATAAATCTTCCCCTGGTCCAAAAACAACCGTTTACCACTACTCTCTGTTTCCTGTCACTCAGCCAATTTTGTACTTATGTTGCTACTGTCCCTTTTCATCCATGAGGGAGATTTAGCAGGTGCACAGGGGCGGGGATGGATATACCTGTTACATTGGGGGGAAGGGGGCTGATATATCATGTACACAGGGGAAGGGGCCGTGATGTACCAGATACGCTGAGGAATGGGGGTTAATATACCAGGTAGAACAGTGTGCTATGCCAGGTACACCAGGGGTAGGGTGAGTTACCAGGTAACCGGAGGAGGGGAACGGTGGGGGGAGGAGGGGAGGTGTACCTGGGGGGATGGGGAAGATATATCAGGTAGACCAGGAAAGAGGATGATATAACAGGTACACTTCGTGTAGGGGTGATATACCAGGTACACCAGGGTAGGGGATAATATAACAGGTACACTGGGGGGAGGATGGAGATATACCAGATGCACCAAAGGAGGGGGGATGATATACCAGGTACACCAAGGAACGGGGGTGATATACCAGGTAAAGCTAATGTCCCCTTAAATGTACCAAACTATTTATCTGAACCACTCCTTGTGGTCGTGAATTTCATGAGTTTCACATTTTAACCACCCTCTGAGTGAAGAAGTTTCTCCTGAATTCCTTATTGGATTTACTTGTGACTATCTTACATTTTTGGCCCCTGCTTCTGGTCTCACCCGCAAGTGTAAACATCCTCTCTATGTCTACACAATCAATCTTAAACATCTGTATCAGGTCACTCCTCAGTCTTATCTTTTCTAGAGAAAAGATCGCCAGCCTGTTCAACCATCCCTGATAGGTATAATCTCTCGATTTTGGAATTGTTCTTGTTGTTACATCTCTTGCCCTGTAAAGGCACTGCAACACAGTGGGATGGTGTGATTGAAGACTGATTAGTTTTCACAGTCGATTTTCATTAATAATATGTAAAATATATAGGAATGTGTAATAAGAAGGACTGAATATATAACTTGAAAATGGGAACTAAATGATATCCTGTAAGTCTTGGATCAATTATTACCCAACTTCGAATCTTGCTCCATCTGAGAAATTACTCTTGATCTTGGTTTTCTGTGCACAAGATGATGGGAGGTTAACTGGTATTTTCATTCTAAAGTACCTAAGTAGGTTAAATGTTTTTCATGTATAGTACCTAAAGTGTATGGTGAGTGTTGAGTGAAATAATGTTCGTACAAAATACCATATAGACACAAGGCAACCAAAGAAGGAAGTAACTGTAGGAGCACATGTCTGAGGATTAAGGAAAAAGGTAATTGTAGGTGTGCATATGCTTATGTAAAGAACTTGACATGTGATCTTGATGGCCTGACATTAAAGCATTCCACTTATTTATTTTTCAAATGCTTTCTTTTCTTCTGCTGAAATCTTTTGTGGAAGACTTTTCTTTGGAATTTGGGAAAAGGACATTCCAGTGAAAAGGATGAAAGCTGTAATCTCCCCTAGACCATGTCCACTAGCTACCAATTATTTAAATGTAGATGGTTTGTTTGCAAACTAATCACCACTCGTCTTTTTTATTCTTCGCACAGTCTCCAGCAAAAACATTTAACCTAGTCTTCATTAGAAATGCTTTCAGTAATATTCAACAAGATCAATTATGTTCTTGTCTGTGCTGACTTGTGGATAGGCGCTCTAAAAATACTCTTTGTCCATCTAATGTTAGAAGACCATTTTTACTGCACTTCTTTTTCATTGAAATGGTGCACTTGTGTGAAAGAGAATTCATTTATTTTAAACCAAGGACTTCTGTGTAAAGAAAATAGCAGTTATGAAATTAAGGATTTGTTAAGTAAAAATCAAATGCTCCACTATGACTGAGAGGGAGCTGTTATCAGAGGGTGAATCACAGCTGGTTGTTATTGCATATCTCCTGGTGACTGGGCCAAGCATGTACTGGGGGAATTTTATGTTCCCTTATGCCTGAGACAGTATGCACTGCCCAAATTAACCCAGTAAGAAGGGTAACATACACATTTAAAGCAAATAAGGAAAAATAAGCATGTCCAATACAAGAGGGGTAAGTATGTATCTTTTCAAAGTACCCACAAATTTACTCCTCCCTTCACAGCAAGCTGTTCCATGTATCTCACGAGTGTTTAGCAGAAGTCCATCCCAACAAATGAGGGTAATCATGTTCTTCCTTTTTGTCAAGTCTAAGCCTGTTAAACTAATAAAGTTTGCTATTACTTTTAAAGCTTACTGTGCTGTGTTCTATTTTCTAAAGAAAATAGATGGAGACAAATTTGAAGAAAATTGATATCCACAGTGGAGGTCAGAGTGTTTTGCCACTGGCACACATCACTGAAATGAAACAGAGCAGATTAACCTTTGAGTACTGACTGTCTTTTGAAACTTGCACATTTATTAACTGCTAAAACTGATCTTTCTATAGGAGCAATTCTTTTTCACATTCCAATTTGTGGCTCTTTTGATAGTTCACTGTGTAAAGCAACATATGATACGGCATTCACTCACAGGTCCAGATTGTCCCAGGTTTAATGCATTGCTCTGTCGCTTTGATTGGTGTCACCCATGATATGAGTTGGGATATTACAAATTACATCGTTGGCTAGGGTTGTACAAGTTGATGGCTACATACAGACATCCAATATGTTACTAAGCCATACACAGGTTTAATACCTGAACATCAGACCTCATTGCATAATACACCAATCAGAACATAACTCATACAGCAGAATCCATTTCATAGCAATGGGTTAGCTGATCTGAGCTGGAGTGGTTGTGAAGATGCGACAATTGGTGTCAGTGCTCCTGGACTAGGAAGAGGTGAAAAATTAGCCAAGGGGCTGAATTTTTAGCTTGGCCGACCCGATCCAGTGTGAAATTGCGTGAGGTGACATCGGGCGAGCATCCTGTTGCCATCCTGCACTAGCATAATATTTCGATCGGTGGGCGCGCACAAAAGTCAGAAGTGCGCCCGCCAACAATTAAGAAGGCAATTAGGCCTATTAATGGCGCAATTATCTGCAATTTTTTGTTGCCCATCCAACCTTACAGTTGGCTTACGGGCGAATTGGCCAGGCGGTCTTAACATTTTTCATCAAACCTCATTCACGGGCGGGATGGGGTTTCTGTGATTAAATAAAATATAAATAAATTTCTGTGGACAGCATTTTCAGTAGCTAAATTTTCAGGTGATTTATTATGATGCATGGGCACTTTCTTTCAACTTCTGAAACCTTTATTTTTGATTTTTCAGGTCTTCAGCTCCCTGAGGCAACTCTTTGCCTTCAGGGAGCTTTCTGTTAGTGAAGTGCCAGAGCTTAACCCAGATTAACCTTGGGCGTCCTCCAATGTCTAATGGGAGTTATCACCAAAGTTTGTTCTCTCTCCATCGCTGGCCCCTTCCTGCATTGACGTCAGCGACCGCCCTCCTCCCACCCCCCACTCCAGCAGCGCTGAGCTCTCAGCGCACGCTTCATGCTGGCTGGCCGTTAATTGGCCAGCCAGCGTGAAATCGCGGTCGAGGGCCGATTGCGGTCGGCAGTCTGTTCCCCGGCCTATCCCGGACCTGCTGATCACACCAGCCTGCCGACCTAAGAATTCTGGCCATGGTTTTCATTTCTGATCAATATCCAGTGACCCCTGCTGGGACATGCACATATGTGAACATTGGATGAGGACAGGACTGATGCCTCAGAGTTGAATAGAATGCAATATTCATTTTTCATAGAGAATGAGCACTTGTGTGAGGGAAAGGAGGGCTGCTGGAACCTATTGAACCACACTTCATCATGAGTAACCATCTCGGGAAAGGAGAGGAGGAATTGGCATAGGGGAATGTTCAGTTGGGCTAGTTGCTAGAGAATTGCCAGTACCTGGGAGATAATATCCCAAGAAGAATTACCATTCTCATGCACGATGGAGAAACAATGGAGAGGGAACAAACTTTGGTGATAACTCCCATTAGACATTGGAGAATGCCCAAGGTTAATTTGGGTTAAGCTCTGGCACTTCACTCAAGTGGTTGTTCTTCAGTTATGAACCTAGACATTGTTGGTAGTCTATTTGACTATGAAGTTAAGCTCAATCCTGACTTCACCAATGTCATCATACACACACACATTTTCCAGGAGGGATCATTGAATAGTAAACAAAAGTGGAAACTCTAGCTGATTTTCCTGCTTTGTGGAGAATGGGTGTAGAGGTCATCTGTAATACTGCTATATTGGCTCAGGTGAACTAATTTAGCATTTGAAGCGGTAATATTTCAGTTTCTATGCCACAGCTCCTTGTTGTTTTTCTCAACTGAGTCACTATAGAGCTTAGAAACTATAACTCATTTTGATATTTACCTTTTCTTCTTCACACCTCTGTGAAACAGCAAGAGATGTTTACCTGGATTTAAGGTCCTATTTACATTTAAGTTGTTTAAGACTGTCAAAATTTGACCTGAAGCCACACTGTTGTTGAGTATTGTGGCACTTCAATCTTAAAATGAAAATTGCCTAAATTTTCACAATAATCTGATGAGTTTTGACTTCATGGACTGGATATTAGTGGTTTACACTGTGCAGTAAGTGAGATTTGATCTTACCAGTATTGATCGAAAGAGCGCTTTGGCATAATTTTTGTTCAATAAAAATGTGCATTGCTGTTCAATTGGAGAAAAAAATATGCAAACTGTTAAAGATTTCAGGAAGAAAGCTCATTGTTTTTGAAAAGTGCAGAGCTGTCATTGCATGCTTCTTCAAAACCGTGCCACAGATTTCTTCTGCATCCCTTGATTTTCTTGGATTCGACAACCTAAATTACGACATGATCTTCATGTCTGCTATAACCTTGTTGCTCACATAAATAAAGTTTTCTGAATGGTTTCTAATAGAAGTTTCAGGTTACTGGGGAAATAACATAGGGGAGGATCTTCCCCTCGTCGGGCGGGCGCGGTGGGTGGGCCCAGGAATGGCTGCAAAACCGACCACTACCCAAGATTGGGCCCCGACTGCGATTTCATGCTGGCTAGCCAATTAACGGGCAGCTAGAGTGAATCGTGTGCTGAAACACTCAGTGCTGCCAAGGTTGGGGGTGGGTGGGGGAGGGGGAGTGGTGTGGGGAGGAGGGCAAGCACCGAAGTGTGCGCATGCGCAGGGGAGCATGCAGTGAAAGCTCCCTGAAGGCATAGAGCTGCCTCTGGGAGCTGAAGAATTTTAACATTCAAAGGAAAGATTTCAAAAATAAGGAAAACATCTCCCCTCATGTGACTCTGTCGCATGAGCAGGGACATGTTATAAATGAGTCCTAAAAACCTTTTTTGGTTTCTTATTTACTGTCCGAAACCTCGTCCCGCCCGTGGATGAGGTTTCGTTAAAAATGTAAAGGCTGCTTGGCCTTTTCGCCCGCCCGCCAGCCGAACAGTCGGACGGGCAGCGAAAGTTTCAATTTAATTAATTGAGTAAGGGCCTTAATAGGCCTCTTAATTGTCAGCGGGCATGCTGCCACCTCTTGCATGTGCCCGCCAACCGAAATATTGCGCGAGTGTGTGATGACGTTGGGACGCTCGCTTAATGTCATCGCGCGCTATTTCAGACTCATGCATATTGGGAGCGCACCCACACACTGAGGTGAATATTCAGCCCCATGAAACCAATGTTAATTGTTGTAAAAACCCACCTGGCTCACTAATGCCCTTTCGGGAAGGAAAGCTGCCATGCTTACCTGGTCTGGCCTACATGTGACTGCAGTCCCACAGCAATGCGGTTGGCTCTTAACGGCCCTCTGAAATGGCTGAGTAAGCTACCCAGTTCAAGGACAATTAGGGATGGGCAACCAGTGCTGGCCTTGGCAGTGACGGCTACATCCCATGAAAGACTTTTAAAAATCCACATATGTTGAACTTCGGGAGAAAATGGCAACTTAATCACAGATTCATTTAGTGTTGGTGCCTGTACATTGTGAGGAGCTAACATGGCAATCGAGACAACATTATAAGTTGTGAGGCCACATGGGTGAAATTCAACCTCGGCTTTGGCACAAAGCTAGCAATAGGGGATTGGCTGCCCACAACATACCGAAATAGAAACGGAATTTGGGGGCACTGTATAATGGGCAGCCAGTCCACGACTTCTGTTTTGGCACCCAGGAAAAGTGAAGTTTCAGCCCCCACAAGCTCACAACATGCTTGAGAAATGGTCAAGCTCCTGTACTCATTTCCACGGTGAGAGAGGGCACAAGGATGTAGAGATGCAACTTGCTTAATAATAACAATATCATATTGGTACTCTTTTGAAAAAGGAGTTTAGCTACATTGTTGAGGTAGAATAGAAGTAGTGCACTCAATGTTTAAAGTGAAAATATTCCTACAACTGACAATAATCACCCGGTAAACATTAAATCATTTACAAATTTCAAAAAAATAAATTCTAACTCTGTATAACACACAAGCATAATGCAGTAAGCCACTGTCTAAAGTGACTTTGGAAGCTGTAGCACACCAGTCCTTGTGGCTTCTCTTGTAACAGATAAGCTAACGAAGCATTTTCACTGGTGCATGACATCAGTTCATTAGTGCCTTATATATCTTAAAGCTATATTAACATGGAGTCCTTATCTGTAATTAGAACTGTACCACTGTCTGTGTATTACAAGTGGTGCCTGCAGTATCAACAATCATAGTCACTCTGGACATAACTGTAAATCAGTTTTTATGCATAAGTGAGAAGCAGAGTGAGAGCCTTCTTCCAACAGCATCACAATTGAGCAGGACACAAACATGACCTTTCTACTTGTCTGCATCATCAAGCAGGGTAGACATACCCTTTAAAAAGTGCATGTTTAAATTTACAATAGGAAAATCTATAAGTGCTGTTAACCAGAGGAAAGGCTCATTTGAATTTTAAAATGTCCTTGGCCCTGCAGTTCTGAGTGTAGTGCTGTATCTGGACGATCTTTGTTCATCATACCATGGGGTGAGACCTGAAGGGAAAATCACTTTGTGGGCCCTTACTGTTTGGTGTTTATCTATGTACAGAACAGAATTAAAGATAAATTGTGTAAATTTGTACCGGATGAGTGTGCTGAGTCAGAGCAAATATATTGGAGGCTCTAGTGGCAGGCATCCTAAGACCTGTCAGAACCTTCTCAACTAATATAGAAATGGTATCCTGCACCCCTCAGAAGAAGGTTAACATTCCTAATATCATAATTGAATGCTGTTTATTTTGGTTTATTTTTGTAGGTGCTGACCTCTTTTCCAATTGCACAGAAGAGTGTAAAGCACTGGGACACTCGGATCGTTGTTGGATGCCCACCTTTGTACCCACAGATGGCCGCCAAGGTCCTGATTACCGCAGCAATCTGCATGTCCCCGGCATGGACTCTGTGCCTGACACCGAGGTCTATGAAGCTCCAGAGCAGACTGGGGAGAAATCCTTCTCTACATTTGGAAAAGAAAAATCACATCCATCTAATTTGGAAAAGAAAGAATATGATGCACTTCTGCCCAACACACGTGCGCCTTACAAGCCGCCATATTTAAGTGAGTATTTATCAACTCAAAAATTTGTTGATTATAAATTTTCCTTGTGCTCTAGATGAAAAATAATTTCCTGCAGGGAAATTGAAGTGATCTTTAATAATATTATCTATCAAAATATATTGAGTAGTCTGGCTATGCTAACACTGTAAGTTTAAACAAAAAGTAAGTTAACATTGTTAATGAAGTGTCGTACAAGGTTGATTATCAGGTTGAACCAGGTATTTGAATCCGCCTCGGTTTCTGCAGTTGATCTGATGCCAAATTTGATAAGTGTGTTGAAAATGAGAATAGAAGTGTCCACACTGGAGCATACTCAGGAAATGCAAAGGGTCATTGGGCACTTTTCAAACCAGATTTGATGTAGCATTGGAACTGTACTGTATGGGCTGGATTTTACCTCCCCCCAGCAGGCGTGTTTTTGGCAGGCGCAGGTATCTAAAATAGGGCTGGCGAAAATCCCACCACCTGCCCACCCATCCCCATAATATGGGGTTGGGGGTGGGGGTGGGGGCAGCGGGTGGGTGTTGAAATCGGCAGCCTGTCCGCCATACTGAAATAAATAATCATGGGTCAACTGAGCTTGTTAACAAGCCAATAGACCCCGATAATATGTTGCCCATGCCATAACATGGTTGGTGTGGGCAGTCGGGTGGGAGTAGGTGGGCTGTTATTTCACAAAAAAACTTCTTAAAAGGGCAGGGAGGAGGGAGGGGTACTCTTTCCGGGGGTGCCCTTTGTGAATCGGGGCAACCCCTTAAGATAGTGCCCTCCTTTTCTTCCTAACTGCTTGCTCTATAAAACACACCACTCCCCAACCCCCCACAAGACCCTGGATTTGCTCTGGAATCCAAGAGCCTTTTCCTTAGGCTTGCTGGCAGTCCCAGCAGCACCCATTAATGTGCTCTTGGCACTGCTGGGTCTGCTGGTACTGCCGGCCAATCCAATTGACCAGCAGGTCCCGAGGGCAGGACTTCCTCCCCAGTGAGGGGTGGAAATCCAACTGGCTGCCTATTTAGCCTGCCTGCAGCGCGTTATGGCTGCAGGGTGGGCTGGCATCCTGTTAGTCGGCTCCACGCCAACTTTGCTTCTGGTGGGGTGGGGTGTGTGTGCGCGTGTGTTTGGGGCTGTCCGCACCTCTGTAATATGCTGCCCTATGTGTTGTCAAATCTGAGCGAAGTGAGACTGCCTCCTCATGGAGTGCTGTGCCTCAGGGTTAGATCAAACCATTGCTCTGGAGTTGTACTGCAGCTATAGTGGTTTTCTTCATAATTTATTTTTGTTTATGCAGTCAGGAAGAAATTAATACAAGTGCACAAAACATTTTCTCAGCTGTTGTAAGAATGAGAAATTCCACTTTTAACTCAAGATGGGCAAGTCAATAATTTTTATCATGAATTTTACAAGCATTAATTGTGATTGACCATTCCATGAATAAGTTGCTTGTTACAGGTGTCCTACAGTTTCACTTAGAATTTGCTCCACTTTGGTGAAAACTGGAAGCAATGTTTTACGACCAGTGCTGCACCATTTTGAAATCAGGCTCAAGCAGTGTATACTTAAACAACCTGCTGATTGGTGAGAAAATGCTAGTGAAATTGTTAAAGATTATAATGAGCTGAAGGACCCCTTGGCTGTTTGTTGACATTACAAAATGAAATTTGGACTCTCTCCGTTTCAAAGGCAGTATGTGGCTGAACTGTATGAGCAAGTTATGTCCCAGATTCAGTGCCTGGTCTGATCAGAAGCAGATAGAGCAGATCTCAGTTGAGCAGCCAGTGAGGTCCAACATTTGTCTTAACAGCTCTAAGAGAAATAAATCAGGATTTCCATTCTGATTCACTTTCCAGCAATTCCTGACAGAGTGCAGAGCTGTTTAGGGTTGCTGCATTTCATGGTCTAATACCCAGATGATATTGCCGATTAGGATAGAAATAATGACTACTTTGGCAAGGTATCACAGGGTGCTCACATCACATTGATGAACCATAGTTATCAAGGAATCAATGCCATCAGGAAAGAGAGAAATAATCTGAAATAAAAAGACAGAATTGAAAGACAGTTCAGTCAACTAGCAGGGAAACATTTTACCCTTAAAATGAAAGCTTAGAAAGTTCACTTTATAACGGTTGCAAATATATTATATTTGAGATGAAGCTGGAGTGGTGTGAAACTTCATCATGGAGGTAATCTGATGCTCAGGTCAGCTGTGGCTCAGTTGGTAATGCTCTCACCTATGGCTCAGAAGATTGTGGTTTAAAATCAGCTCCAAGGCTTGAGTGTAAAAGTCAAGGCTTGTACTCTGTTGGAGTACTACACTACCGAAGGTGTTGTCTTTCTGATGAGATGTTAAACTGAGGTGGTGGCTGTAAAGCTTCTCATTGATCTATTTTGAAGAAGTGTAAAGGAGTTATTCCTGGAGTCCTGGTCAATATTTAGCTCTCAATCATGGAAAGACATTATTTGGTCGTTATCATATTGCTGCTTGTGGGAGCTTGCTGTGTGCAAATTGGCTGCTATGTTTCCTACAATAAGACAGTGACGGCTCTTCAAAAGTACTTCATTGACTGTGAAGCACCTTGGTATGTTCTGTGGTTGTGAAAGGCTCTATACAAATGTCAGTCTTTTTTTTCATACCTATATTGATGCCAAGTTTGGCTTCAGTTATCTTGCATATTTCCTGTTGCAGTAGAGCCTTAGTCATAACTGTCTTTCAAGCATGCACATTATACTATGTAATCACACTTTAAAGAAAGCACTGAGATAGATTTTCATCTTCAGTGCTCCTGGTGCATAGTTTTGTGTCCCATGGGCACATATAATGAGGAATGAAGAAAAAAGTCAAATAAGAATTTATTCTACTGTCATTAGCATAGGTCGGAGTTGGGCAATTCTTTCATCAGGAAACATCACATGCAAAAAATGCATTGACGTGTTTTGATAAAGATTGCATTGTCATATCATATTATTTGGTCAGCAAACAAAACAGGTGTACCTTAGTTTTTCCAGTAATATAATTGCTTAGAGCCTATTTATATGCTTGCCATTTGCCATTTAAAGAACAACATATTTTCTCTTATATCTTTATAATTTGCATACAACTGTGCCATTTAAATGTTTGTGTGCAGTGTTTAACATGTTGAAGGGTGATGTGTGGTTGTATTTTTGAAAACCTGCATTTATTTTTTGGTTTCTACTGGTGCATCATATATGTTTGTACTCCCCTACGTATTCAGCTCTGTCTCTTACTAATGAGCCTTCAGTTCCATATTCCTGTTAGATCTGTGAGACCTCTAATTTTGCAAATGTTTTCTTCTGTGAAGTTAATTAATTTAAGTATTAAAATGAGTTTCTTTTGTTTTGGAGACTCTTGAAATTGTACATTTTGTAAAGCACTCACACAGTTTATATTTAACAAAATGATTTTAAATTAATTGCAGGTCCAACACGACTGTACCTCAGTCTTATTTCAATCACGTAGGTTTTTTTTATTATTAGGTGTTCCAGTTTGCTAGTCATTTCTTAAAACCATTTATCACCACCATGTCCATTCAATTGGCTTCAAAAATGCAGCTGTTTTTGTCTTGGGTTGTCCAAAAGCCTTTGGTGGGAGGTGGTGGTTTAGTGGTTTTATTGATAGACTAGTAATCCCAGGGTAATGCTCTGGGAGACCAGGGTTTGAATCTCACACAGGGCAGATGGTGGAATTTAAATTCCATAAAATATCTGGAATTGGAAGTCTGATCATAGCCATGTCGATTCTCATAAAAACCCACCTGGTTCACTTAAGCCCTTTAGGAGGGAAATCTGCTGTCCTTACCTGGTCTGGCCTACAATTGACTACAGACCCACAGGGATGTGGTTGACTTGTACATGTCTTCTGAAATGGCCCACTCAGTTGTGTCAAACTGTTAAAAACAAGTCAATGAAGAATGAAACTGGATAGACCACCTGGCATCGACCTAGGCACTGGAAATTACTGTCGACTCTGCAAAGTTCTCCTTACTAACATCAAGGGGCTAGTGCCAAAATGGAGAGAGCTGTCCCACAGACTAGTCAAGCAGTGACCTGACATGGTTATACTTACGGAATCATACCTTAAAATAATGTCCCAAATACCAATGTTACCAACCACCCTGTCCCAATGGCAGGCAGACCCAGCAGAGGTGGTGGTACAGTGGTATACAGTCAGGAGGGAGTTGCCCTGGGAGTCCTCAATGCATTAACTTCAGACCCCATGAAGTCTTATTGCATCAGGTCAAACATGGGCAAGGAAACCTCCTGCTGGTTACCATGTACTGCCTCCCCACCCCACTGCTCCGCTGATGAATCAGTGCTCCTCCAGATTGAACACCACATGGAGGAAGCACTGAGAATATACCCTGGGTGGGGGACTTCAATGTCCATCACCAAGAGTGGCTTGGTAGCACCACTACAGACTGAGCTGGCAAAGTCTTAAAGGACATAGCTGCTAGACTGGGTCTGTGGAAGGTGGTGAGTGAACCAACAAGAGGGAAAAACACACTTGACCTCATCCTCACCAACCTGCCTGTTGCAGATGCATCTATCCATGACAGTATTAGTAGGAATGACCACTGCATAGTCCTTGTGGAGACGCAGTCTGGTCTTCATATTGAGGATACCCTCCATTGTTTTGTGTTTCACTACCACCGTGCTAAATGGGATAGATTTCAAACAGATCTAGCAACTCAAGACTGGGCAACCATGAGGTACTGTGGGCCATCAGCAGCTGCAGAATTGTACTCAAGGACACTATGTAACCTCATTGCACAGCATATCCTCACTCTATCATTACCACCAAGCCAGAGGATCAGCCATGGTTCATTAAAGAGTGCAGGAAGGCATGCCAGGAGCAGCACCAGGCATACCTACAAATGAGGTGTCAGCCTGGTGAAGCTATAACACAGGACTACTTGTGTGCCAAACAGTATAAGCAGCAAGTGACAGACAGAGCTAAACGATTCTATAACCAATGGATTAAATCTAAGCTCTGCAGCCCTATCAAATCCAATTGTGAATGTGGGTGGACAATTAAACAGCTCACTGGAGCAGGAATCTCCACAAATATCCCTATCCTCAATGATGCAGGAGCCCAGCACATCAGTGCATTTGCAACAATCTTCTGCCAGGAGTGCCGAGTGGATGATCCAACTCTGCCTCTTCTGGAGGTCCCCAGCATCATAGATGCCAGTGTTCAGCTAATTAGATCCACTCCACGTGATAGCAAGAAACAGCTGAAGGCACTGGATACTACAAAGGTGATGGGCCCTGACAATATTCCAGCAATAGTACAGAAAACCTTTGTTCCAGAACTTGCCGAGCCCCTAGCCAAACTGCTCCAGTACAGCTACAACACTGGCATCCACCCGGCAATGTGGAAAATTGCCCAGGTATGTCCTGTACACAAAATGCAGGATAAATCCAACCCGGACAATTACCGCCCCATCAGTCTACTCTCCATCATCAGCAAAATGTTGGAAGGGGTCATCAACAGTGCTATCAAGCAGCACTTGCTTAGCAATAACCTGCTCACTGACGCTCAGTTTGGGTTCCCCCAGGTCCACTCAGCTCCCAACCTCATTACAGCCTTGGTTCAAACATGGACAGAAGAGCTGAACTCCAGAGGTGAGGTGAGAATGACTGGCCTTGACACCAAGGCAGCAGTTGACCGAGTGTGACATCAAGGAGCCCTAGCAAAACTGGAGTCAATGGGAATCAGGGGCAAACTCTCCACTGGTTAGAGTCATACCTAGCCGAAAGGAAGATGGTTGTGGTTTTTGGAGTTCAATCATCTCAGCTCCAGGACATCACTGCAGGAGTTCCTCAGGGTAGTGACCTAGGGCCAACCATCTTCAGCTGCTTCATCAATGACCTTCCTTCCATCATGAGGTCAGAAGTGGGGATGTTTGCTGATGATCGCACAATGTTCAACAGCATTCAGATACTGAAGCAATCCATGTCCAAATGTAGCAAGACCTGGACAATATCCAGGCTTGGGCTAACAAGTGGCAAGTAACATTCACACCACACAAGTGCCAGGCAATGATCGTCTCCAACAAGAGAGAATCTACTCATCGCCCCTTGACATTCAATGGCATTATCATCACTGAATCCCCCACTATCAACATCCTGGGGGTTACTACTGACCAGAAATTGAACTGGACTAGCCATATAAATATGGTGCTATAAGAGCAGGTCAGAGGCTAGGAATTCTGCGGTGAATAACTCACCTTCTGACTCCCCAAAGCCTGTCCACCATCTACCAGGCACAAGTCAGGAGTGTGATTGAATACTTTCCACTTGCCTGGATGAGTGCAGCTCCAACAACACTCAAGAAGCTTCATACCATCCAGGACAAAGCAGCCTGTTTGATTGGCGCCCCATCCACAAACATTCACTTCCTCCACCACCAATGCACAGTGGCAGCAGTGTGTACCATCTACAGGATGCACTCACTGCAGGAACTCACCAAAGTTCTTTAGACAACACCTTCCAAACCTAAGACCACTACCATCTCGAAAGACAAGGGCAGCAGACACATGGGAACACCACCACCCCTCCAAGCTATTCACCATCCTGACTTGGAAATATATCGCTGATCCTTCACTGTCGCTGGATCAAGATCCTGGAACTCCCTCTCTAACAGCATTGTGGGTGTACCTACACCACAGGCACTGCAGCGGTTGAAGAAGGCAGCTCACCACCACCTTCTCAAGGGCAATTAGGAATGGGCAATAAATGCTGGCCTAGCCAGCACCATGCACATACCATGAATGAATAAGAAAAAACATAATCCAGCACACCAAAAATGTTAGTTTGGCTGTTGTATAGGGGAGAACAATTTTTTAATTGTGGACCAAAAATAGGAAGTAATAAAAATACAAAAAACTTTGCACAAACTTATATTTATATAGCACCTTTATGTAGTAAATCATTCCAAGGTGCTTCATGGATCATTATGAAATAAAATATGACACGAAACTACATAAAGAGACATTGACCAAAAGTTTAGTCAAAAAGGTAATTTTAAGGTGTGTCTTAAATGAGGAAATCAAGGTAGAGAGATGCAGGGAGGGAATCTCAGCGCTCATAGTCTAGGCAACTGAAGGCAAGGCCACTTATGGTGCAGCAATTAAGATGAGGGATGCTCAAGAAGTCTGAGTTAAAGGAATGTAGCTATCTTAGAGGGTTTGCGGGCCAGAGAAGATTACAGAAATAGGAAGGGTTAGGGGCATGAAAGGGTTTTGAAAACAAGAATGAGGATTTTAAAATCATGCCACTGCTTTACTGGGATCCAATGTAAGTCTGAGAGGACAGGATTGATAGGTGAATGGTACTTGGTACAAGTTAGTACATGGGCAGCATTGTTCAAATTGAATCTTCCTGGTATATTGAACAGAGCCAGTTTCATTCAAATCGCTTACTGTGATTGTGTGTGCATTAGTTGAAATTAGTATATATTTGAGAGATGATTGCACAGTGCCGTGGAAATTGGTCTTTGATTTCCGGTATCTGGGTTGAAATCCAGATTAGAATGATGCGATAAAAGTTCTCCTGCATTTGCTGCCTCTTAAAAGTTTCTATGTCATTTGGGTATCAGCACAAAACAGCCGCTAACTTGGCACTAATTTGGCAGGCACTTTCAGAGAAGCCACCTTTAAGGTGCTTGTTGTGGGAAAGTAAAAAAAGATATAACCCTGGATATTCTTCTGAGCTTGAGGTTGGAGCCGAGATGCACCATTGAGGCAGAGTAGAGGCTGCTTTATACTCCTTCCAGTTGTCCTCTCCCTAGCCTAGAAGTGCTTGATGTTGAAACTGGGGAACTGAAATGGAAAGTGTTCTCTTTCCCAGCACTAGTAATTTTCACTTCGATAAGCACAAAGTTCAGATAAAACTGGAAGTGTGTTTGCACTTGTGAGTATACTATACAAATATGAAAGAACGGAGATTAGAATGAAGATATGTAGTATAATAATGAGGTGGAGATGTAGATATTATCAATACCTGAAGGCACATGGAAAAATGGAAATTTATAATATATACAGAATAAACATGGAGGTTGATGATTGGTGATATGCACATGTGGGGGAATGGAGATTGTAGCATTGCATTGTTAAGTTCACCTATGAAGGAGTAGCAACTGACTTATTTGGTGACTATTGAAGTAGGCATGCAAACTTCCTCACTGGTCATAAAGGATACTTGTGCATGAGTCCCCCAGGATCTTATTCTAATCCTTATTTTGATCAATTATCTGGGAAATGACATCAAGCATGCCAGGCTTTTTGCTGATGACACCGCCCTTCACAGAGTCATTAATTTGCCGTCAGTAAACAAGAGGGGATTGAACAATTGTAGGCAGATATTGGGGGAAAAAAGAAGTGGCTGACAAATGGTGTGTTATCTTCAGTGAGGAGAAGACTAAATCAATGGCTCTGTTAAGAATTATGTCTTCTGTAAAGTACCAAGTGTTCTTCGATTACAGCCATCTAGCTCTGCAATGTGAGTAATTAAGTCTGATTTATAATGGGGAAGATGAAGATGTAAAACTGATTGCAGAATAAGAATTTTCAAGCAAATAGGATATAAGTTACAGCAAGTTACACCTGTGTTGTACAGGTGTAGAACCAGTGTTTGAATAGTCAAATTGCTATACTGAGGTAGTGATAGAGTATTATAGCCTTGTCAGTATCAAAATAAAATATGTTCTTTGTTTTTGGACTTAAACCACTCTGAAGCCATTAAATCCAGTGGATTGGAAGACTCCTACATTTAAAAATTATGGAATATGTAGCTAGGCTGTCAATCACATGTTCATGACTATAAAAGTTACTTGTGCTTAAGCCTGAGACACATATTTATGTCAGGAACACAGCAGCTCCATCTCAGCATTCATTAACAATCCAAAACAATCTTCACTCATTGTTTTAAACAATGTTTTATGTATTATTTCTTCTACCTATAGAAACTGGACCAGTGCTTTTGTCTGAAACTGAACTTTGTATGGAACAAAAAATCTAAACACAAAGTTAACCATTACCTGCTAGATCAAGGTAGCTGAAATGGAAATGAGGTTACAAGAAAGCTTAGGGCTTCCCATTTGATTCCCTATCATAAATTCTCCAGGTTCTTTGTGCTCTCACGAACAATGAGGCTCAATTGTACAAGACAGCTGCCCGGGTGCACTAAGGATGCCTATATTGTTGTTTAAGCAAACATACAAGCAAAATTGGAATAATTCCTTAATGATGAGAGACTAGGGGCTGTGGAGGAACAAAGGGATGTAGGTTACCAAATGTACATGTTGCTAAAAGCTAGCATTCAGGTGTAAAAATTAATCAAAAGAGCTAAGAAAGGTTGGCTTTTGTCTCCAGAAGTTAGAATACACAATTGAAGGAAGCAGTGTTTCATTTGTACAGAGCTTTGGTCAACTCCCACCTAGAGCACTGCATTCAGTTTTGGCAACTGAACCCCATGAAGACTGTACTGATGTTGGAAAGGATACAGTACAAATTGATCAGAATTACACCAAGAAGATGGCGGCATAGTGGTAATGTCACTGGACATGAGTTGGTACATGTCCATAATTTTTAAAAAAACTTTAATTAAATTTTTAAAAACCTACATGAAACCTCATCCCACCCATGAAGGAGATTTCATGCTTTTTCTAATTCCCGCTAGGACTCCTGGCCTGCCCACCAACCTTAATGTTGGACGGGCAGGTCCATTAATTAATGACTCTGTCAATGGCCTCAATTAGCTATTGACATGTCGGCGGGCATACAGCTGATTTTGCTGCGCCCCCACCTACCTGAAAATTTAAATGGGGCGCGGTGAGGTCGGGAGTTCTGCCCAGCGTCACCGCGCGTCATTTTACGTGTCGGCGAACGGGGGGCGGGGCACGCTCGCCGACGGGAAAATCTTGGCCTAAGTTTACTTACAATATACTCAGCAGCAACTACATGTGTGCTTTCAACTCTAACTCTATCTCTACACTGACTGCTGAGGTATCACACGCTACTCTCCTATTGGTTACTACAGGATCATGTGATCTTGCCTAACAAGTATTATTCTTAAAGGTATATTACACACTAAATAAAACCGTAATAACTAAAATCCTCTCCCTTTAACTCGGCTATACATATTATATTTACAAGTACATCATTTTCAAGACAACATAATATTTACACTGGGTAAGGAATTTACAAGTTCAGATTTTCAGGTGGTTTCCTGGTACGTGTGGAACGTCGCAACTTCACAACTTCAGATTCTTCATCAGGAACCTCCTTTTCCAGAGTTGCCTGAACATCAGATACTTTGGTGGGCACTTGCAGTCCTGTATCCTTAGCTCTTACAGGGACATCAGGCATTTCAGTTCTGGGTTGAGTATTCTCAACAGGAAACGCAAACTCATTCATGATCACTGGTGGAACCAAATCTTAGTGATTTGTCCCTCTCTTCCTTAAATGGTCCACATGTTTACAGATGATCCGGCCTTCCACCTACACATGGTAAGATAGAGGTCCAGCCACCAAACTTATTTCACCCGGTAACCCATTTGGTCCTTCCCTGAAGTTTTTCACGTATTCCGGCTCTCCACTGTTAAATTTCTCTACGCGACTATGCCAGTTGTATCGGGTTTCCTGGCTTCCCTGACTCCTGTCCACATTCCCCTCTAAATCCAGCATTATTTAGCTCAATCTCATCCTGATAAGGCGTTTCAACAATAAATCCACAGGTGTGATACCTGTTGTTGTATGAAGGGTAGTCCTGTAACTCCAAATAGTTTTCTCATGCCCGCCTTGAACATTTGAACCACCCTTTCAACCAGTCCATTTAAGGAAGGGTGGTACGGTGCAGTTTTCACATGAGTGATACCGTTGAGGCTAATAAACTGTTGAAACTCAGCACTTGTAAATGCCGTGCTGTTATCAGAAATTACTACTTTTGGTAGTCCGTGAATGGCAAAACTCTGATGTAGTTTCTTAATTGTAGTGGCCGATGTTGGTGACTTCACCTCATATACATCCAACCATTTTGAATGGGTGTCACAATGAGCAGAAACGTTGTTTCCAGGAAAGGTCCAATGTAGTCAATGTGTAACCACACCCAGGGTCTACCTGGCCACTCCCATGGGTGTAATGGAGCTGTCACTGGCAACTTTTTCAGTTCCTGACATTGCCCACAGTGCTTTACTAAACTCTCTATTTCACCATCCATCCCAGGCCACCATCGATAGCTGCATGCTTTGGTCTTCATTTGGGAAATTTCTGGATGGGCACTGTGTAGTTCAATTAAAAGTGGCTCCCTTCCCCTTGGAGGGACTGTTACTTGTGCTCCCCACTATAAGATGCCATCCTGGCTGGTTATTTCGTGTCTTCTGTCGAAGTACGGTTTCATTTAGTCAGATACAGGCTCCTGTGACCAACCATGTTGCACTTCTTCTCGTACTTGAGATAGGACTGGGTCCCGACTTGTCCAATCTCTGATCTTTTGAGCACATACTGGTGAGGAATCTAAGAAAATTAACAGTAAAACAAGTTCCTGTGGAACTGGGACGTGCTCATCATTTTCTTGTAAAGGCAAACAACTAAGGGCATTGGCATTTGCGATTTGATTGCCAGACCTATGGGCAGGATTTTCCCCCCGTCGGGGGCGAAGTTGAAGGGTGGGCGCACACAGGCTCTCTCTCTCCTGATCGGCGCCCCCGATTGGGGGGCACGGTGCCATTTTATGTGGGCGGGCCTTCATTGGCCCACCCAACATGATGTCTGCACAGAAGAAGCGCTGTGCGGTCCCTGTGCGGGCGGTGGGGGGAGGTGGTGAATCCCAAAATCGAGAGTGCACTCTTTCGCGCATGCGCATGAAAGAGCGCACTCATCTCCCTGAGGCTAAGTGCTGCCTCAGGGAGATCGGCTCTAAATGTAAAAAAGCTAAAAATAGAATGATAAAATTTCCCTAACATGTCCCCTCATATGACACTGTCACATAAGTTGGGACATGTCCATAGTTTTTACAAAAACTTTATTAAAAATTTTTAAAACCCTACATGAAACCTCATCTTGCCCGTGGATGAGGATTCATGCTTTTTCTAATTTCCGCCGGGGCTCCTGGCCTGCCCGCCAACCTTAAGGTTGGACAGGCAGGTCCTTTAATTACTTAATTGACTCTGTCAATGGCCTCAATTGGCCATTGACAGGTCGGCAGGCACACAGCTGATTTTGCTATGCCCCTGCCTTCCCGAAAATTTAAATGGGGCACGCTGACGCCGGGAATTCCGCCCGGCGTCACCGTGCGTTATTTTACACGTCGGCAAGCGGGGGCGGGGCCCGTTCACCGATGGTAAAATCCTGTCCTATTACGAAAGTGCATCCGTATGTTGCGAGAATTAAATCCCTATTAGTATTTCTGTATCTTCTTTCTATGTACCTCCTTCTTTCTGGCACAGACTTTAATCTCAGCCTTCTTTTTGGCTTCACTGTTGGCTAGACTTCTCTCAGATGCAAGCTCAACTTGTCTGAGTTCAGTGGCTGAGTCTCCCAAAATTTCATTATCTGTCTGTTTCTTGGGAAATTCTGCGACTTTTGCTTCCAAAGCCTCTTTGGCTTCATTTAGCTGATTCTTCAGCTCTTCTGCCTCTTTTTAGTATTTGTTTGCTGTCTCCTGAAAAATTGAGCATTGCTGTGTCTTCTCTGCCAAAGCATTCTTCAGTATATTCAGAGAGGTGACAAATTCTTTCTGTTTCTCTTCATACTTTTCCAGATGTACAAACTTTGACCTGAGGGAATCTTGTAGTGTGTGAAGGTCTTTCAACAGGTTTTCTTTTTCCCTTCGAAGGTTGCTCACCTCGTCTCGAACTCTGTCATCAAGCAGGGTCTCTTCGAGTTCCTTCTGCTGTTCTTCCAGGTTTTGGCTCAGGACTGCTTGCATTTCTTCAGGTTACTGAGTCCTTACACACTCCTTTTTCAAAACACAAATGCTTCTAGCTTCCTTTTGGAAATCTCAGTGGTCAATCAAGGTTGATTTCCCTTAGCCAATTTTTCCCTAGAAGGCTTGGTCCTCTGTCTCTCAATACTAACACTGGTAGTTCTGCCGATGAGCTTCCATAATGGACAGTTACTCTGCTTATGCCTTTTGCTTGAATGTTTTCACTGTGTATGTTTTTAGCTTGGCGGCTGTTTCTTCTAAACTTAGCTGATGTTCACCATTATTCAAATAGCTGAAGGTATGTTCCCTAATTACTGTAGTGAAAGCTCCCATGTTGACTTCCATTCTAACAGGTTTGCCATTTACTTTCACTGTAGCAAATATTGGTTCTGTCTTTCCAACTTTCAGGTTAAACAACAAGTAAATGTCTGAATTTGTTGCTTCAGGCTCTTCTACATTGTAGATTTCATTGGGCTTCTTCTTTTGTTTACAAACCTGCTTGAAACTTTCCTTGCATTGCCTCATTATATGTCCATTTCTGTGACAATAGTAGCATTCGATTGTTTTAAACTGCCATTCATTAAAAGGCTGATTGTTTAAGTTATTTTTCTTTATTCTTTGGCTAGCGGGGACTGTTTCCTGCTTCTCAGCAGAGTCCCGCTTTTTCGCGCCTCTTTCGGTTGAGGTTTCCCGCCCGGTGTGGAGGAAGGTGCCATTTTGTGCACCCTGTATTGCTTTTGAATCTCTTATTGCACTTTCCATGGCCAGCGCTATCTCTAGTTCCTCCTTGAAATCCAGATTCACTTAAGACAATAATCTTTTCTGAACAGAGTCCTCTTTCACACCACACACTAAACAATCTCTGAGCATGCCATTCAGAGCCATACCAAACTCACAATGTTCCATTAGCTGCTTTAGATTTGCCACACAGCACGCAATTGTCTCACCCAGGGCTCTGTTTCACAAATTAAACCTGAACCTCTTCATCATGACTGAGGGCTTGGGTTGAAAGTGACCCTTCACAAGATCCACCAATTCATTGACATTCTTTGAATCTGGGGCACTGGGTTCCATCAAACTTTGAATCAGACTGTAGGCTTTGTTCCCTTCTGCTGTAATCTTGTTCGCTTGAAAAATGAACGTGAGGTGTTCTAGGTATTGAGATCAATCTTCTGGTTCAAAAGGATCAATTCTCCCAAATTGTGGCAGTTTGAGAGAGGATAACTTCTTCAATTCCAACAGAGCTTGTTCCTTACAATCACTGGGCGAGGTACAGTGCTGATTTCTTTCTAACATGATTTCTTTGGTTAAATCCTGTTTTATCCTCTTTGCCAGTTTGTTGTAGGGTGGTCGAGTTGCACTACTAGTGATAGAGTTGATCTGCAGACACTTCTTGGGTGGAAAAATTATGCTTATTTACAATATACTCAGCAGCAACTACACGTGTGCTTTCAACTCCAACTCTATCTCTACAGTGACTGAAGAGGTAGCCTGAGCTACTCTCCTATTGGTTACTACAGATCATGTGATCTTGCTGAACAAGTATTATTCGCAAAGGTACATTACACACTTAATAAAACCATAATTACTACATTAACAAACCAATTAAGACTTATAATACGCTGCCTATTGCCAAAAATGGCTGGTGTGGGCAGGCAGGTGGGAGTGGGCAGTCTGTTTTTTAAAAAAAACATATAAAGATGGGAAGAAAGGGGGAGCACATTAGCGGAAGGGTAGCGCTTGCGCATCGGGGGCACCCCCCTCCAAGATATTAGAACCCCCAATCAGATTAGCCGGCAGCTTTCGAGGGTGTGACTTCCTCTCTCTGAGGGGCGGAAGTCCCACTCTTGGCCTGTTTAGCCTGCCGGCTGCACGTTGTGGCTGCGAGGCAGGCTCCTTTTCTGTGCGTTGGCTGCCGGCCGACTCTTGCAATGGGTGGGAGAGGGGAGTGGCCGAGCAGTCCGCCATCTGTAAAGTCCAGCCCTCTGTTTATATTCCCTTGAGTTTAGAAGGTTCAGAGATGATCTAATCTAGTTATTTAAAATGATAAAAGGATTTGATTGGGTAGGTACAGAAAGTTATTTCCTGTTATGGAGAAATCAAGGGCAACGGGCATAATCTTAAAATTATAGCTCAGCCAATTAGGAGTAAAGTTGAGAGCATGTTTTCACACAAAGGGTAGTGCAACTATTCAACACTCACTGCTAAAAGGCTCTAGATACTAAGATCGATAGATTTTTATTAGGTGAGGGTGTCAAGGGATTCTGTAACAACAGAAAAATGGAGTTGATGTATTGATCAGCTACAATCAAAATGAATGGCAGAACAGATTCAAGGGGCTGAATGGCCAACTTCTGTTCCTATCTTCCTGCAATCCTATAATCTTCCAACAAACTTACACAGAAATGTACATGCTCGGAGAAATTGGAAATAGTAGTGCAGTCAGTCACTGGCTTGGTGATTGGTAATACAGCAAGGTATTTATTTGGAGGTGTGTAAATTTGTGAATGAAAGATTGTTTAAGAATAGAGTACAAGAGCAAGGAGGTTATGCTGAACTTGTGTAAGATAATAATTCAGCCTCAGCTGGAGTATTGCGTCTAGTTTTGGGCGCTGCACTTTAGGAAGGGTGTGAAGGCATTGGAAAGAGTGCAGAAAAAATTTGTGAGAATGGTTCCACGGAAGAGGAACTTCAGTTATGTAGATGGATTGGAGAAGTTAGGACTGTTTTCCTTAGAGAAGAGAAGGCTGAGAGGAGATTTGATAGAGGTATTCAAAATCCTGAGGAGTCTGGACAGAGTAGATAGGGGAAAACTGTTCCCACTTGTGAAAGAATAAAGAACAAAAGAGCACAGATTTAAAGTAATTCGCAAAGGAAGCAAAAGCGATATGAGAAAGAGCTTGTTCTCGCAGTGAGTGGTTAAAATCTAGAATGCACTGCTTGAGGGTGTGGCAGAGGCAGGTTCAATTGCAGCATTCAAAAGGAAATTGAACCGTTATTTGAAAAGGAACAATGTTCAGGGTTATGGGGAGAGGGCAGGAGAATGGCACCAAGTGAACTGTTCATTTGGAGAGCTGAAAGGCCTTCTTCTGCACTGTAAAAATTCTGCGATTCTGTGAAGAATGGAAGCTAAGCTATAAAACAAAGTGTCTGTACATAAAAGTAAATGTATTTTCAGCAGGACAACATTTTCTCCCTAAGTAGTTATGATTCCTTCCTTCTTTCCTGACCTCCTCCTCCTGCCAACCCCACCCCTCCCTCTCTCTCTCTCTCTCTTTCTCTCTCTTGCTCTTTCTTTTGGTCATTGGGTTAAGGCTGCTAATGTAATGAATGGAATTGTTGTTCACTTTGGGGATCAAATGACTGCACCAAGAACTCCATTGACAAATATTATAGCCTAAATAGAGATCCTTATATTTTGTTCCAACAAACTCAGAAAAGCATCCCAAAGTACAGCAATGCAAATTTTCAACTTCCATGCCTTGTCTTTCTGAGAAAGGTTATTTCGTTTGAAATCTGGGCATTTTTGTGCATTTGGCACAGTCTTACTCGCAACTAAATTGAGGCTTGGCAAATAATTTTATGTTGAACTCCTACAAATACAAAAGAAATCAACTCATAGGTCAGGTTTAAAGTCTGCCCTCAGAGATGAAGGAACAGTTGTGCTACAATTCACTGGATCACTCGATCACTTTCCAAACCACTTCTTAAAAATTGTCTTCCAGTATTCCTTTGGATTGCAATTAGTGCTGCTTCTGGTACAAACAGAAAGAGATAATCTTGGCTTTCAATTGAAATGAAAGTCTGGAGACAGTTGAATTAATATCACCCATTTCACATTATTATCCAAAGTCAAGATACCCCCAAAATGGGTAAGGAAAGTATGGAACATGAAATAGGCATTCAGCAGATTAATCCTGTTCACTACACAGAAGAAGTATGTCATGAAATATGCATAGCCACTCCTAGGGAATTTTTTTATGGGCAGAGGAGGGGTTGGGGGGGAGGTGGGGGTGGTTTGCTGGGGTTGGGTGTGTGTAGGGAGTTAAATGCCCAACAAGTTCCATCAGGTTTGGATCCTGACATTATTCTGCTCACTTTTGGGTTTCACCTGAGCAGGTTCGCAACCAAGTGGGGAATCCCTTTGGAGCGATCAGGTAAGCCATTACAACATTTGAATACTCATTAGCTGTTTTAAACAACCATTCTGGCTTTAACAACCAGTGCACCTATTTCCTGAGCTGTCAGCAACTTGCTATTGTCACTGAGGTGAGTGTACTCCGGGGAGTGCTTCCTCAGTGAAACCATCAGGCTTGAAACTCTTCTAACAGCGAAAACAAAGAGCTCTAGCTATAGCCAGGTGAGAGGATGGTGCTCACAGTGCTTCTTATCAAAGTGCTGCTTGAAAAGGTGATTGCCAAATTCTTGGAAGTTAGTTCACCTGCCTTGGTCCTCACTCACCATCAGCTGCACTTTTCTGCTTCCAGCCTTCACCATGACATGGGAACAGCCTTTGTAGCTCTGCCATGGATCTCTGATAAGGCACAAAAGGAGCAGCAACAGCAACACCAACACCAACAGTACCAGCAGCAGGAGGAGCAACACCAACGACAGCACCAGTTGCCTTCTCAGCCACATACCATTCCACAGAGCAGAGGGGATGGACACAGAGATGCAGCTCCAATAAGGGGAGACCCATAATAAAATGCCTACAGGCAAAGGATCAGCTCTCTTGACATGACAGAGCATCAGTGCTTCAGGAGACTCAGGCCAGGTTGTTGCTGACATCTGCGTCCTCTGAGAACAAGACCTCTTTCCCACTGGACCATGTGCGCATGTATTGCCAGTGATTGTCAAGGTGGCTATCATTAGAGGACCAACTCATCACTACCACCCCACCCCTCCCCACCCAGATCTTTACCTCTCCCTGAAGTTATGCCCGCTCTTCTCCTGCAAGAAGTTTCGAGTGTTAGAAATGTTTTTTGCGGAGTGGGGAAAGAACTATTTGCAGAGGGTGACTGTAAGGCATGGGTGTGAGAGGGAAATTGGATGAGGATGAGTGAAAGTGTTGGCTGTTTAGATGGGGATGTGAAGAGGTGCCTGGAGAGAGGGAAATGAGTGCAACTGCAAGGTGTGTTGCACTGGGGAGTGTTGTGCAGGAAATATTGGGAATGTCCTGAGTCTGGGCTTGGCACCAAGTGGTATGCCACTCACTTTTC
Organism: Cetorhinus maximus; assembly: GCF_964194155.1. Classification (NCBI taxonomy): domain Eukaryota; kingdom Metazoa; phylum Chordata; class Chondrichthyes; order Lamniformes; family Cetorhinidae; genus Cetorhinus; species Cetorhinus maximus. The sequence goes on along the minus strand of NC_135879.1, from coordinate 24,986,006 downwards.
CCACCCTCCTGAGGTCCTGGATCCTCTTGGCGCACTGTCTCTGTGTTAGACCCTCTTGCTGCTGACTTCCTTGGCTTGTTCCATGCATTGCCCGGAAAGGCTGGCCTCTTCTTTATGTCCTTAGGGAAAGATCACCTCACTGCAGCCCCTCAGATCCTGCAGCAAGACCTCCAGGTGCGAGTGAGAGACCTGGCGGGTTGGGGGCAGACTTCCCAGATCTCCTAGCTGTTCTTGTGGTTGTTGCAGCCTCAAACAATCTTGTGCAGGGCAGCCATTGCAACCCTTGCTGGTGTCTCTTCAATTAGAAATACTTCCTTTGACAAATCCAGTGTGTCAACTGGCCTAATTGTTCTGTGAGCCTGGAGGTGGGATTCATAATGCTGTGGCTCAGTTAAAGAGCCACAACAAAATTTGTTGGGTCTGTGAATGAGATCCCAGCCCACTACAGGGCCCACTGCTTTGGCTGTGACCATTAGTTAAAAATTCTTCCCATTGTTTCTTGGGGAAGACTATCAAACTCTAAAATTTCTCATAGCTCCATTTGTAAACCAAATCAAACTTCAAGATATTAATCCACTCTTACAATTTGCACTATTCAACTCTGAGCTGTTCCTTTCCAAAGATGACTCAGTACAACAAAGGGACCATTGTGTTCCACCAAATCTTTAATACAAAGTCTATACATATCATTATAATCTTCAATTCCATTGTTAACCAGAAATCTATCTAACTCTTTTGAAGGGGTTAATCATGCAGTCATATCTGCTTTTTATGAGTATCTATTCCAAATATCTAGTGCAGTTACTGAAAAATAATCTTCTAATCTCTTGTTTCATTTGAGGCTTGCTAATAGTGTGCACATGTTTTTTATTGGTGTGATCACAGCCTGGGCTACATAACTTGCTCAAGTCTACATGACCTTTATTTCTTATAACTTTAAACTCAATCATATTATTCCCCCAATGTTCTTTTCTCTAATGGAAACAAGTTGAGCATCAGAGTTTAACAATCTGCCTTGTTGTTTATTAAACTCTCCAATGCATCATTGTTTCTTTGTAACATTCCAAACAGCATACAGTGTAGTCTTAGCAAGGAGTTATATGGGATTTGACTTATACATCTTTGAGTATTGGATATTTCAGTAAATGACCTGTAATCACAGCAAATGCTATTCCTTTCCACCATTTGGTTCTGGATACTCATTTATTCTGTACCACTGTTAGTTTGCGAATTTCTTTATTATATTTGTAATTATAATTTTGTTAAAGCATATCTGTCATTTCTTAGCTAATCTGTTTGATTTGTCCAGATATCTTTCAATGGAGTGTTAGATATTGTTTGATAACGCTACTATGAAGTTGCTTGGGCCATTTTACAAATTTAAATGTGCTATACAAATGGAAGTTGTTATTATTAATTACCATAAAGGTCATACCTGGGTACTATTCCTTACAGATCTTTATGGAACTCCAAAAATGACTACTCCTCAGTAAGAACTTCTTCCAATTATCACCAACTAGCATCTATGTTTTAATTACTTTGTGATGGGATAGAGTGTATAGAGACAGACTGTTTCCAGTGACTGAGGGATTTAGAATGAGGGGACATAGACATAAGGTAAAATCTGAGAGATTTAGGACTGAGAATAGGAGAAACCTTTTCACACAGAGGGTTATGAGGCTGTAGAATGTACCATCAAAATTAATGACTGAAACAGAGACCTGTTAAGAACAGTATAGAGAAGTAGTTGAAGGAAAGGGGGAATAAAGGAATAAGGGAACAAAGCAAGCACATGGGATTGGACCACTGTTGATGTGAAGATGAAAATCACTAACACAAACTTGTTGGGCTGAATGCTCTGTTTCCAAGGTGTAATTTTAATGTAATTCTATCTAAAATAAATGTTCAAGACAGCAAGCTAGATTGCCCTTAACTCACCTCTTTTTAAAAGCCTAGCCTAGAGAACATTATTATTGCTTTCTGAAAATCCACATAAATTATATTTGGCTTGTAGCCATTGTCCACTAGATTTTGGAGGCCTGATTTATTATCTCTATGTCCAAACTGATGGCTTCTTATGGGCAATGCAATCTTTAGATGCACATTGATAGAAATCCATAAAACACTTTCCATTATCAGCATAAGCTGGATTCTAGCCATTATTCAAAAACATTGGCTACTTCTCCACTCTCTTTTTCTTACACGTTTGCATATGAGATGTTCAAATGTTTTGATACTGATGAGACAAAATGAACAAGTAAACTAAAAAATATGATCTGTGAAATTAAGAGAGAGATTTAGAAAGAAATATAAAGAGGTACAAAGATTATAGATAGAAGAAACAGTTGACTATTGCACCAAATACATGACAACATATTGGAGCAGATTTAAAAGTAATTGAGAAGGAAAGCTGCAACCATTCTTTCAGTGCCATAAGGTAAATGGAAAACGAGAAAATAAGTTAAAACCCAAAGGAACTGTGTGATGTTGTCCATGAGGATGAATATTATATGATAAGCATACAGTTAGAGCAATAAATGCTGGCCGTGCCAATGATGTCCACATCCCAAGAACAAATAGAAATAAAAGAATAATTTGTTTCTGGAAGGTTTTTTAATAAAATGATGTCAATAACATTATACTATCCAAAATTAAGCACATTTTGTGTCATATGCCTGCTTCAGGGCTTTGATGAACATGAAACAGAGATTCTATTAGGCTCAAAATTTTGACTTTGGACAATGGAAACAAAAACACAGGAACAGTATTTAAAAACTAGCTGAGCTAATATTGTGCATATTGCAGTATTGCCAAATGTTAAATGACCTTCAATGAGTTGAAAACCCAATATATTCCCTGGGATGAATGGATTATATTCTGGCAAAGCACTGAGGGTGATACTGAACAAGTGGAATGCTGGGGAAGGTAAACAGACTGAAAGCAGACAATTGTTGCTCCAACATTTAAGAAGATGGCAACATTCATGCTTGGCAACTGAACATCCATTAGCCTGATATCTATGATCAGAAAACAAATGAAATCAATAATCAGGAACAAATGGAGTGCACTTGTATGAAAATTGCCAAATAAATGCCAGCCAACATGGCTCCCAAAGGGGTTGAGCTCCAATAAATCTTCCAGATATTTTCAGGAGGCAACATCTGACGCTGATGGCGAAAGACATGTGACATAGTGCACCCAAGTTTCCTAAAGGCCTTTTTATAATTAAATACTGCATAAGAGACTGCTTTATCAACCAACTCAGTGGGTCTAGAACAGGACATGCATATAGATAATTAGCTGGTTGAGGGAAAGAAAGCAGAGGATAGTTGTAACTGGAGTTCAGGCAAATGGAAAAGCAAGGGGTGATGATGGTTTCATGGTAACGTTACTACGTTAGCAATTTAAAGACCTAGGCCCTGAGAACATGGGTTCAAATCCTAACATAGTGGCTGAACTGCAAAAATTAATTTAATTAATTAATAAATTCACTTAAAATCTGGCATTGAAAGCTAATTTCAGTAATGGTGCCATAAAAGTATCATTGATTGTTGTAAAACCCATTTGGTTCACTTTGCCCTTTAGGGAAGGAAATCTGCTATCCTTACCTGTTCTATATGTGTCTCCAGACTTATAGCAATATTGTTGACTCTTAAGTGCCTCACAAGCCACTCAGTTCAAGGGCAATTAGGGATGAGCAATATATGATGGCCTTGTCAGCAACTTCCACACCCTAATAAAAATAATTTAAAAATTCTGGCCTTGGGCCTTTGCAGGATACCTTCTGATCTTGTAATACATAAACGATCTGGGTTGGTATTTGTTTGTATGCTTAGAGGAGACAGTCAAGACCTTAAAAAGACAGAAGGGGTACTTTTACAAGCCTGCGCTGCCAGTAAGAAACTTTGCCTACTGACAACATATATTGGAAATTTGAGCTCACTTCACACTGCCTATAGTTCTCCAATCATTAGCTTTTCAGCTGTATAATGAATGAAAAATCACATGAAATGTGCACTTGATTTCCCAGTATGCACTGGCACCAACCAAGACACTTTATCCACAGTACAGACTTTTAAAATTACTGTCAGATTTGCTTCTGGCTGATCAGTGGCAAATTAAGTTATGTAGAGTCAAATACAGTTACTCCAGCAGCTGAGTAAAGTTTGTGTGGATAGAATGAAAGAGATCTAGGTGTAATATTTGGCTCTCTCCTCATCATGCCCAAACTGTATAAGGCAGCAATAGGCAGTAAGACCAGAATACTATGGTATGGGGCTTGCCTAGCTTCCCCTTAAATGCAGCTATACTATTTGCTTTGATTACTCCCTGTGATAGCAAGTTCCCACATTCACACCATTCTTTGGCTAAAGAAGTTTCTTATGAATTTCCTGTTGGACTTCTTGGTGACTATTTTATGTTGGTGGCCTCTAGTGATGTTCTTCTGTACAAGAAGAAACATTCTCACTGCATAGATTCTATCAAAACCTTCCACAATTTTAAAGTACCTCTATTCGGTCACCCCTTAGCTTTCTTTTATCAAGAGGAAAGAGACCCAGCCTATCAATTCTTTCCTACTATGTATACCCATGCATTTCTGGGATCATCCTTGTAAGTCTTCTTTACGCTCTCTCCAGTGCCTCGATATCCTTTTCATAATATAGTGACCAGAACTGCATACAGTACTCTAAATGTGGTCTACCCAAGTTGTGAGAAATAATTAGATTAGCTGGGCTAAATTTGAGAAAGAGACATCCAGAGTTACCTTGTAGAGCTATTTAAGATACTTAATGGAGTAGAGAATGTAAACATGAAACAATATCTTCCGGTAAACCGTGGCAGCAGGACAAGAGGACATTCATTCAACGTTGTGAGGTCAAGTTTAGGACAGATGTCAGGAAGTATTTTTTTTACAGCAGAAGGTTATCAGGAAGATGGTTGAGACAGGACACTAGTCTAAATGCTGCAATAAGGAGAGTGTAGGGTTGGTATTCTGGAAGAATGAAATCAAATGCTTTTACATATATGGCTGTTAACACATTATTTAAAGGGGAGTTGAATAAGGACTTAAAAGGGAACTTGTGAATGGAGAACAGAAAAAGGGCAAAGACCTATTAGAGAGGAGTTGATCACCTAGTACTGGCATAGGTGGAATGAACTGAGTAGTTTCTTTTGTATTGTGTTTTCTGTGATTCTAAATAGTCTGAGGTCTTCCTTCATTGAAAGCTATCTTTGTGATTTTGTGGAAATGGTTTTGTCTGAATATTACATGATCTTTAGTGTTCTGTTTTCCTACTCTAGTTCTCAGTGTTAAAGTATTTCTCTTTTCCTGTTTCCCTTTTTTTATCTACCATCTCTCTTTATCGTTACTTGCTCTTTCAGTCTCTTCTCCAGTGTCCAGCATCTACAGTATTTTCCCATTTCTCTCTTCCCCTGCCAAACTGAATTAAAGATGGTGCACTTAGCAGTAAAAATAGATTGATTCCATTCTGCATGATTGATTTCAAACTTTGTTTGTGCTCCATCTTTCAGATTTAAAAGAGGCACCATCTGTGTAAAAAGTCAGGAAAACCTTTTTCCAATTGAGTACCAGAACACAATGTAATTATGTAACCATGTTGAGAGATTTCATAGCTTCACTTGCTGATAATCCCATTAGGTTGAAATTATACCTTTTCTTTCCCAAACACATTTTGTGAATGAAGGCTCCCTTTGGAATGATTTTTCTCATTTTTTTGTTTGGATACCCTCATGTAATGTACAATTCTGTAGCTAAGGGCGGAATTGTCCAGTCCCATTGGCGGCGGGCGTCATGGTGAGAAGGCCGTTGTGAAACTAGTTTGCAATCATCTGCTCCACCTGTCATTGGCGGGCTGCGCTTCCCACTGCTGCACATTAGAACCATAACTTCAATACTTTGGCATCTCATTATAAGCCCCACTTACCGGAATCTCCCCCCCATTGTCAAATTTACCATCCACCTCGGCGTGACTTCAGTACGGTGTGCTTCACAACTGCTTTTAACAAACGTGAACCTGGCGAGCTGAACTTCGAGGGGAACTCGGAGGTGAGTGCGCACATTTTTGCGCAGCCCTCGCAAGCTTCGTCCATAGGACATCAAGAAAGAGGCGCCGCATTGGGGCATAGTGGGTGGGGGGGCGGGGGGCACAGGCAAGCTGCTTTTTCCCGGCTGGCTTGCAGTGCAGTGCTGGGGCAAGGGTTCCAGTGTGGGTGAGGCTGGGGGTGGTGGCGGGGGCAAGGCAGCACAGACTGAAGGAAGTACACAAGCACATGCCAGGTGTGGGGGGGGTGGGGGAGGAGGGGGGGTGAGGGAAATGGCCAAGCACTTGGTAAAGCTTGTCAAAAGTGAGCATTCTTTCACAGTTGAGACCATTGAGCTGCAGCTCTATTGACATGCTTGGAATCGGGCCTCTGAAGCTCTTCTGCCCACTCAAGCAACACAAAAGCATGGAAGTGCCACCAAATGCTCCAGAAATTTTCACCCCTCAGGCGCAGACTGCAAATCAATGCGTGTTTTCAGGGGCAGGAGAGCAATTGTCTGACTGGTCAAGTTGTAGAATCCCCTTGCAAAAGTTGGCCATGGCGCAGTCATTGGCGGAGGCGCTCACAGCCCCTTGCACTGTCGTTATTAAGGTTTGGACCAGTATCCCTCATGGTTGAAGCTAACAGTGTAGCCTTGCAGTGTGGGTTAGGAGAATGCCTTCGCCTGAGCTGAGTGCACAGCATGCAGTCCAGTGGGCGAAGCTGTCACCAATTGGTCAAGTGGAGTGAGACAGAGGTAGGTGGGATTTCGGGCAGCCATGAAGCACACTACACACTGGCCCTCCAAGTGGTGGCCAGCACTCTCCTGCATGCGTGAAGAGGCCTTCAGACTAAACCAAGATAGGTTCTTAGGAAACATATGCCAACCCACACGTCTCTCTCTTTGATCCTGCAGGAGGAGAACATCAGGATCATGGAGCCTGGTGATTTAGTGGTATGCCTCATGGCTTAAAGGGAGCAAAGACCAAGAGTGTGGCGGAGGTGCCTGGCTTGGCAAAAGAAGGAGCACCTCCCTTCTGATGAAGGGGCAGCAGGGCCAGCTGCACACGCAGCTGAAGATCCACAGAGAGCTGTCGCTCGGAGGCACTTCACTAGACCAGTTCTATAGATGGCGCTTGTCATTTCTGCAGATGACTGAGAACCAGTGTCACTGAAGACTGCGCATGTCTAGGGAACTGGTTGGTCATATGTGCCACTTGCTGCAGGGTTTGGTACCACAGGGACATGGAGGATATCCACTGCCATTGCCATGAAAGTGACTGCGGCGCTCCATTCTTACGCCAGTGACTCCTTTCAGGGCTGCACAAGTGACCTGTGTGGGATCTCACAAGCCTCCAGGCACAAGTGTATCCAGGAGGTCATGGACACCATCTTCATGCAGGCACAGAACTTTGTACACTTCGACTGGGATCAGGAAAGTGAGGAAGCAAGGGATTTGCGCGGATCTCTGGTTTTCCACAGGCGCAGGGTGCCATCGACTGCACTCACGTGACGCTGAGATCTCCGTGGCAACAAGCAGTCAACTATGTCAACCACAAGGGCTTCCACTTGCTGAATGTTCTGCTGGTGTGCCACCACCACAAACACCTCCTACACTCTGTGTACGATTCCCAGGGAGTGTCCACGATTCCTGCATCCTTAGCAGGTCTCAGATCCCTGACATCTTCCAGGGTCCACAGAGGCTGCAGGGATGGCTCCTCAGGGACAAAGGTTACCCACAGAGGATGTGGTGATGACGCCCGTGAGGCAGCCTCAGACTGCAGCAGAGCAACGGTATTACGAGGCTCATGCTGTGTCACGGACTTTGGTGGAGCAAATGATAGGCATCTTGAAAATGAGGTTCCGATGTCTTGACAGGTTCAGTGGAGCACTGCAATACAGCCTACAGAGGGTGTTGCGCATTGTTGTAGCTTGCTGCGCACTACAAATCCTGCTACAGCAACGGGAGAAAGACCTGGCTGAGTAGGAGATGGAAGAGCTGCACATCTCCTCTGATGAGGAAGACATCAAAGGGGATGACGGTGATGAGGTCCTCGAAGGTGAGGATGCTGGCGATGAGGCCATCACACTGGCCAGATGAGGCAGGCACATTTGGGAGGCCCTCATAGCTGCAAGGAGCCACAGGCAAGGACACATTCTTGGGAGTTTATTTACAATAGTGAACAGTATGTACAAGTGATTAACACCCATGCCCAGGCTGTGCAACTACATCTTCTTAACCTCCCGCCCGATTGTTTGTCCCTCTTCCGCGGCTATGTTCGCGGCCGGATGTCCCTGGAGAGGGAGCACGCGGTGTCCGCCGGCACCATCGAGGCCTTCCGTGCCCGGTGGGCACCGCGGGGACTGGGGTGTTTTGTTGACCCCTTTAATCACATCTTAGTTTGATGTTTGTAAGGTTCCTTTAAAGTTTTCCCTTGATTTTACAGCTGACCTGACTTAGGGGCTGTGCTTGATTTCTCCCTTGTTTTTGTTAATTTAGTTTATTGTTTTGACTCAAAAGAGTTACATCTTCTTAACCTTCCTAACCCTGCCGCTACGTTTTTGTGCTTCCCAACATCCATAGTGAATGTGGAGGCAGCCTGCTGACTGCTACGCCCTGTCTGTGATGACCTTGACGGACATCATTTTTTAATTCATTCATGGGATGTGGGCATCACTGACTAGGCCAACATTTATTGCCCATCCTTAATTGCCCTTGTTCAGAGGGCACTTAGAGCCAACCACATTGCTGTGGGTCTGGAATCACATGTAGGCCAGACCAGGTAAGGACGACAGATTTCCTCCCCTAAAGGACATTAGTTAAGCAGATTTTTTTTTTTTACGACAGTTGACAATAGTTTCATGGTCATCATTAGACATTTTTTAAAAATTCCAGATTTTTATCAAATTCAAATTCTACCATCTGCCGCGGCAGGATTCGAACCCAGGTCCCCAGAGCAGAACCCTGGATCTCTGAATTACTAGTCTAGCAACAATAACGCTACACCATTGCCTCCCCCCGGAGGGGCCCTGGCCTGCTTTGGGTATCCTGCTGTGGACCAGCTGCACTCTCCTCCGCCCGTAGAACTAGAGATGTGGGGGTCACAGGAAGAGGGGGATTTGGATCGGCTGGATGTTCCCAGACTCCCCTGGATGGATGGTCCTGAGGTGTGGAACTACAGGTCCTCCTTCTTATTGGTGCCTAACAGCCCCTGGCTGACTCCTTGGGGAAAAGGTGAAGCTGGGGTGAGATTGAGCTGCCCCACACCCCTCTTGCATTGACAACATTGGAGGCCAACTATGGCATCAGCGATGGAGTTCAGCCCGAGCAGCAGTGCAGGATCGATGTCCTGGATCAAGGCCTCCATGACGGCCGCCATCCTGCCAGTGTTGACCTCGGTGTGTCGGCACACCAGTGCCATCACCTCGGACAGACTCCTCCGTCATCCCTTGCAATCTGAGGAGTGTGCCAGACATCCCTTCCTGATGTTCCTGTGATTGTCTTTGCAGCTCCACCAACTGATTGAGGACGGAGTCCAGAGGCTGATCATCTGACTCGGACTCAGCAGATTCCTTGCCTCCAGCAGTCCTCCAGGCTACTAAGGATGTTCCTCCTTCCACCTTCTGTGGAACAGATTGTTTGGTGTGCTCAGCAGATTGTGATCCCGAGGCTACTCTACATCTAGGTCCCAGTGAGGTGTGTGTCGCTGCACTGGTGGAGGGTGTGGGTGAAAACCATGGTGGGTCTTCAACAGTGCTGCCCTCAAGGTCCTCATCTGAGGTGCTCTTGGTGCTGGGTTTGGACTCAAGGTAGCCTGAGGGCGACATGTCAGATGTGCTGAGGACAGAAAGTGTAGATTATTCATGCTTGACAGCCACATTGATTACAGAGCACTGGACTCAGAGTAACGTTGAGAGAGGGATGATGTGGTGCAGGATCCTCACATAGCTGTTCACTGCTGACCTCACCGTCGCTGCAGGAACAGTCAATGTCCTCTCCGGCCAGCTCCAATGGTCAACTCTCAAACGGGGTGAGGACCTTGATGTCCGGCACTCGACCCCTGGTCTGGGACCCCTCCCAGTGATTGTGCGCGATCTTGCCCTGCATAAAGACAGATGGAGAGAGTGTGAACAAGGTGCATGCCAGGCCAAATGAAAAGGATGCTAGGCGTGTGTGTGTGTGTGTGTGTGTGTTGAGTGGAGCCATAGACAGGATGAGAAGGCAGTCTCTGGAAATAGATGAGGCCAGATGGAGACGTGGGGGTGTGTGTGAGAGAGTGATGGCGATGTCCCTTGAGCTGGCAATGAGTGAGATGCCAGTGAATGTGTGATGGCCTTGTGAGCTGAGATTGATGAGCTGGTTGACTTACCCTGGTGACACGGATGAGATCATTCCTCTGTTTTCTGCACTGGATGGCTGACCTCTGGTGTGCAGCATTGGCACTGACCACCTCTGCCATCGCCTCCCAAGCCGGAGCGGTGAGACTGATGGGCCTGCTGTGGCCAGAACCGGGAATAGAGGACATCATGGCGGGCCTCTACGCCATCCAGAAGTTGTCCCAGGGATGAATCAGGGTGGCTGCAATCTTCCTGGCTTTTGGGGCCACATCTTCAGTGGCGCAGTCCTTTGTTGCAAGCATTGAGAAGAGTGTGCACAGCTGCATTTTAAATATGGCACCCTGCGTGAGGAAGCGGCGAGGTAATGGCGTGGCGGTCCAATCGGAGGTCTGCTGCCAGCAATCTGGCATGTTTCCCATGACTGCATAATTTATGAGGCAGGAATGGGACGATACGGCGCGAAAACCCGCCATTGCGGCCAGCGGGTAATCTGTCCTTTGCCACGCCCGCTACCGAACATAGTGCAAATCTGGGACGATTCCCCCTTAAGAAGTTGATAGATAAACTGGTCATTTCCTCATTGGTATTCAATGCAACTGTTGAATGAGACTTGGAACTTCTTATAGAGAGGATGATGCATAAAGCTATAAGCTGCCTTTCTGCCCTATAATAGGCAGATACACAAAATTTGAAACTTTATAGCCCAAAATAGTGGGATTTGAACTAATGACTTCTTGGTTGACAGCTCAATGCCCTAACCATTAAAGTTCCACCCCTTTAGGTCCCTCACTAACCTGGGGATAATTTTAACTTAATTAGGGGAAAACTGATACATAACCTGCCCGTTTTACATGAAGTCATTGCAAAGTAAAATCAGGGCATGGTGTGAAACGGACAATTGATGTATTCCTGACAGTTTCCAGTTGGCCAGGTTAGATTAAAATTATCCCTACTCCTTCACTTTTTTCTTTTTATCTCTTTTTCCCTTTCAACATGTACCCTTCCTCTCGCTTTCCCATTCATCTCTTGTTGGCATTTTCCTCTTTCTATTTGCCTCTCTTCCTTCCATTGCTACCCTTTCCTAGTTCTACCCATTCCGATAATGTTAACAATGACATCAATGCATTTATATAGTGCCTGTAACATTACAAAATGTCCCAACGCGCTTTATAGGAGCATTATCACACAAAATGTGATACTGAGCTGTAGAAGGAGATATTAGAAGATGTGATCAAAAGCTTGGTCAAAAAAGGCAAATCTAAAGGAGCATTTTAAACAAGGAAGGGGAGATAGCAAGTCGGAGAGGTTTACAAAAAGAAATCTAGATCTTAGGGTCTAGGCAGCTGAAGGTGTCAACTATATCATATAGTATCATATATATAGCCAGTGCCCATTCCACCCATTTTCTTTCTAAATTAATAAGTTCTCCACCACGTTTATTCACACCATAATTTGGAGGGGGAGAAATGTCATCCTTGCTCAAGCATTGCCCGTACTGCCTTGAACTGGATGCATTTTACATGCCCCCGTGGGTGTGTTTCCGGCAGGGGGGACATGCAAAATAGGGTGGCTGCCCATTCCACTACTTTCCCACCTACCCCTAAGCTCACCCTCATAATAATGAGGTCGGGCGGACGCCAAAATCGGCAGCCCACCCGCCGCATTCAAATAGGCAATCAAGGGTCAATCAGGGAATTGACGCCTGTAATACTCTGCCCACATCATAAAACATTTGGGGCTGAATTTTCCCCCCCTTGGGGGGGAAGTTGTTGGACGGGTGCGTGCAGGCGCGCTTCCTATCGGCGCCCCCAATCGGAGGCATGGCACTATTTTACGTGACGTCCGCAGGGAAGTGCTACGCGCTCCCTGTGCGGGCGGTGGCGGGGGGGGGGAAACACCTAAAATTGAGAGTGCGCTCTTTCATGCATGCGCACAAAAGAGTGCACAGATCTCCCTGAGGCTAAGTGCTGCCTCAGGGAGATCGCCTCTACTTTCAAAAATATTAAAAATAGAAAAAAAAAATTTCCCTTACATGTCCCCTCATGTGACAATGTCACATGAGTTGGGACATGTTCATAATTTCCAAAAAAACTCTATTAAAAATTTTTAAAACCCTTCATGAAACCTCATCCCGCCCATGGATGAGGTTTCATGTTTTTTCTACTTCCCGCCGGGGCTCCTGGCCTGCCCGCCAGCCTTAAGGTTGGACGGGCAGGTCCACTAATGACTTTAATTAATCTGTCAATGACCTCAATTGGCTATTGAGAGGTCGGCGAGCGCGCAGCTGATTTTGCTGCGCCCCCGCCTTCCTGAAAATTTAAATGGAGCGGGGTGACGTCGGGAGCTCCGCCCTGCCCCCACTCGTCAACTCGTAAAATTCTGCCCTTGGTGTGGGCAGCTGGGCAGCCCAATTTTAAAAAATAATCTCTTCAAAGGGTGGGAAGGAAAGAGCGTTTGATCTGCGGGTGCTGCCCTTTGCGGATCCGGAGTTGGGGGGAAGGGTCAGTCCCCCTAAGATTGAACCCCGCCTTACTCCTGAAGAGAAGTTACACTCTCCGATCCCGCAACGACCACAGAGACTCAGGCTTCCTTTTAACTGGTTTTATTCAAGCATACGCAAGGGAGCCGCAATCATTCCTAAGAATGAAGATCCAGCTCCCTGATTGATTACATTTAACTACTTTTGTACTTTTTCTTATCATAATACATTTGAGTACATTTGAATACATCCAATCGGTAACCGACACAGCAGTTCCATGCTAACTCTATCCGATTGAGTACAGAAACATGTGATTTTGCTAACCAATTATTCTAAAGCATGTATACATAATTATATTATCCAATCAAAATTAAAACACATACACAAGGACCTTGGTTCTTACAACTCAAGACTGTTTGTGTTTCATCAAAACCCCCTCTTTGTCCATTGTTCATCTTCCCAAATCTAAGCTAAAACCATTTGTCCTCCCCTTGTCTGAGGGTTGAGCATACTTAATCTAATTTTATGCCATGTTTTATCTCCAGTCTAGCTCTCAAGGCTGTGCAATGTTCATCTGGAAATCTTCAACTCTTAATATGTTTAGCAGCCATGTCTGCCTGGAGATTTTAGGGGTTTTTCAGTAAATTCTTACTGTATTCTCTTTTAGCATTTTTAATTTCCCCCAAACACTTCCTAACTCCCCTCAGCCTTGAACCCAAACCCCACCTCCCCAACCCCTCCCTGATCAACTAAAACCCTCCCTGCCCAACCCCCTCCCTGCCCAAGACCCCATACTGACAAGTTCAGTGGGTCCATCGGGTCTTCTTCCTCTTGTGAGTTATATGCACACCTATAACTCACCAGCAATGACCACTAACTACCGGGATTGATGGAGCAGCAGGAAATCGGTTTGGCCAGCAGCTCCGGAGTGCGAGGTCTACTTCCGTGGTGTGTTACGTGTGCAGGGTGGGCCATCGTGAAGCAGCTTTGCTTCCGAGGGGTAGTGGGGAAATTGTTTTGTTTGGACTTGTACTTCCACAAATTGTTAATGAAAAAAGCTAATCAGCAAATTTGGACCAAAAGCCCAATTAATCACTCATTCCAATAAATCATTTGAAAGCAAAGCAGTAAACAAAAATATATTTTTGCACAGAAGTAATTATTTCTGTGAAACATATTGATGACTCGTGATGAAAATTACTGCTGGTCTGGCTATATTTAATAAAAGGAGTATAATATGTTAAAGGTCCCAACTTTGATCTTGATTCTGTACAGAGGTAGCTCATCTCAGCTGAGAGATGCTACAATTTGTTCTAACAGCCCAAATTATGGGGGTGGGAGGGGATCCCTCTCCCAGAAATGTGTGATGATATCCTGTGAGGGAAGTGTTGGGTTCAGCTAAGAAAGCCCTTGTGGTTGAATGACCTTCGACAGTTGCAGTCGAGATTTAAACATGAGTAGTGGCCACTTTGGCAAAGTGCTGGAGGATGTCCCGAAGAAAGGACTTGTTTTCTTTAGTTTGTTTCCGGGGAATATCAGAAGATCAGGCTAGTTTGAGTGCACACCTATAACGGAACCTTTTGAATTTTCCATTCTTTAATTTAAATGAAAGGAAAGTGATGCAAGTTCCTTTAGAAGCCTAGCCAGTCATTTTGATTGTGCGCAACAGGGTAGCACGAAGGTTAGTGAGTCGACAGCCCATTTTCCATCTCCCAATTATTATCACCACTGAGAGCAATGGAAATAATACTTGGGAGAAATGTAAAATGGGTTAGCAATGCATTATCATACGTTTTACACAGCCATACAATGTCAACATCTATCCCCCACACTCCAATGCGCCATATTTTACAATATTTCCGGTGCTCTGATGATACATGTAAATTTCCTTTCCCTTCAGAGAGGAAAGAAAAAGAGAAGGCTGGAAAATAAAGCTTGGTGAGAATTTTTAAAAATTAATTAGGTTTCATTGGAAGTGGCTTTGTTCATTGGAATTCTATATAATAGGAGTCAATGGGAAATGAGTTGGTGCATTCGAATGAATGGAAATAGTTCTTTTTCTATTCATTCATGGGATGTGGGTCTCGCTGGCTGGGCCAGCATTTATTGCCCATCCCTAGTTTCCCTTGAGAAGGTGGTGGTGAGCTGCCTTTTTGAACCAGGGCAGTTCATGTGGTATAGGTGCTGCCACAGTGCTGTTAGAAAGGGAGTTCCAGGATTTTGACCCAGTGACAGTGAAAGAACGGCGATATATTTCTAAGTCAGGATGGTTAGTGACTTGGAGGGGAACTTCCAGGTGGTGGTGTTTCCATCTATCTGCTGCCCTTGTCCTTCTAGGTGGTAGAAATTCTGTATGAGTAAATGGGAATGTTTTGGTGCATCTGTTGTTGGATTGGGTAACCTGCCTCGCTGACACTAACTGCAGATATTGGTGTAAATTCTCAGGTTTATGTCTCAGTGAATGCTACACATATTAGGCATGCATCAAGCACATTCAGCCTCTCCATCTCTATGTTTGCCTAGCAATTTTGTAGTTCATAATGATCTTACTGCTCTGAAGCAAATCTGAATGTAATGAGATCAGAATACCATGATACATGATACTTTATTACACATTTTAAAGAAGATTTTCTTTCCCCAACATTGAACAAAATAGAATCCTAACATGCTTAAATTATTTGCGATGTTTTTAAAGATCATGTAATGGGACAGAAAGAAAACAACAAATGCTGTTCAGATCAATTCATCCTAATTTCAACATGGAAAACTGAAGTTATTCATCAAATCATTCACATTAGCAAAAGCTGCCCTGTAACCTGATACTAAAAGGGAAATAAATGAATTTCAAAATGCATTTGAAGTAACCTGGGTGTTCGTGTTGAAGTAAATTATCTTCATGGAATCACCAAGCATATCACAGAATGTTTCCCTGCTTTGATTGTTTCTAACCAATTTCATGTTTGCCTGTAATGTATCATGTTTGTATCTTACTGAAATTGGTACACTGAGAAAGGATAACAAAGTGGTCTGTGGACACAGTGCCACTGGGTGCATCATCACATGTCGCAGCACAGGCCCCCAAATTTCATTTCTGCCAAAGTCTGAATTCTCTAATCCGATGTCAGACTTTTTGGGAGGTGCTTTCTTTCAGGGAAGGACACTTGGAGGACAAGTCAACCCTCATTGCTCTTGCACACCTCTTATTGGCCAGTACAAGAGAGTTGTGAACAAAGGCCGAAGAGTTGGCTGCATGTCCTCTTAACTAAGGAACTATTAGTTAGGGTAGGGGAATGATGAGAACAACAATGGTAATAAATATGCATTAATATAGAGTTCTCCTGTGAAAATAAACATCTGAATTCTCAACTCTGGAAAGGTCAATGCTAGGATGTATAGTGTGGCAAGATCAAAGAGAAAAGTTTTTTGGAGACTATTAAAGTTGTGGAGGTGCAGTACAACAGTGAAGTGACTGAAATATGGGCCTCCAATGCTGGAGTGGTGAACAGGCACTCATCAGGTGTCACTGGAACACAGGTTATGATAGGAACACATATGCAGGGAGATCATTGAAGAATTAGAAAATAAGGATCATGAAAGTTCGTTCACTCTGGCGCATGCAGCTTGGTAAGAGAAGGAGCAATGGGTATGTGGAACTTTGTGCGGGAGAAGACATGGACTGCAGAATTCTAAGATAGGTGAAGTTTGAGCAGGGTTGAAGGGAAGAGGCCAGCAACAAATGTTTAACCCTGAGAAGGTGATGGTATGAAATAAAATTGCCACAGTGACTGAGGGAAAAATAGCAAGACATTAAAATATTACATAAACTTAGGAGTATTAATTAAGAGTGAGGTACATTTTGGCAGTGGTAGAAATGATATGTTGATAATTGTCAGCTCTAAGGCTAACTTATTGCTTCTGTCTGTTTCTCTCCACAGCACGGAAGAGAATTTGCTAGTCCCTTCTGTTGTTGCAGCATGATTTTGCACAAGCCAACGACTTAAAAGAAAAAAAAAATCAACTTTCCAGTCCGTCATCCTGGCCATCGCGTTGTGCGTAATGTAGTCGATTCCTATAATATTGGAGACAATCGTGCTAATAATGGAATCGAATGCTCTCAGCAGGTCTGAGAATGATGCGATTTGGAGACCTTTTGGTAGTGACTGGTCTGGTCACTTCCAAGACCTGTGTGTGCCTGTTTACAGCACTCAAAAACTTTTACTGAGCTCATAGCTCTTTTCTTTAATCACCGACCGCCACAGATCGGCACCAAAAGAAGCCAACTGTACAGAAACCAATCAGATGTGCATTACAGATGCAATATCACTGTTTTAGATGTGACTGTTTTTTCTATTTTTTTGTGATGGAGTGTTCCCAAATTGCGACAAGTTTTCAAGACTGTGACTGTGTCCTTCACGCACACTACTAGGTCTTTCTAGTGATGAGCTGCAGACCCACAGTTATCAGAGCTCCTCAGTTCAACAACGTTCTGTAGTTTATACACAGTGTTACTTGCAAATGTGTTTACTGTACTCTTTCGAAAATTCTAAATAAAAAGAAATGTACTCCTTTTTTTCTTTCTCAAGTGATGGTATCCAGTAAAGGGATGATTTAGCAACCTGCAATATCAATAATCCCAAGTGTCTATTTATCTGTAGCCTCTTCTTTCATTTCCATGACTGATTAAAGCCACACCAAAAGAGAAATTAAGAAAACTGATCTATAACACTTAAAGTCAAAAGGAAATTTAAACATTTAACAGGTTTTTCTCCCTCGAAGAAGACAAACCATTTTGAGCTACTTCTTGGGTATTTTCTCATCATGAGTAATTGATCTGGATCCCAAGAGGAACCAGCAATTCCACTGGTAGACAGCAGAAAAGATTGTTTTCCTTTATTTAATTCATATAATCTATGGATCCCTCTCGTGATGTCTTTTTTCACGATCACTCGGGAAGATGATGTTTTCTTAGGAATAAAGTTACCCCATCAAACCCACATATGTAAATATGATATAAGTTTCTAGCAATTCCTGGTATGATTGAAGTAAAACTAATGAGAAGTGGTAGTGTATTTAACGGCCGTAACATATTGATATGTTCTGTTGGATATCCAACAGTCTACAGAGCAAGGCTCCCATGGTTAATTGCACCATTCGAATCCCAAGAACCTATCACATCTTTGAGTGGAGATTCTACTATTAGTCAGCTCTTTTATATTATACAGAATCACTCCTTTTTTTGATTTTTGGTCAGATAAACTATTTAAGCCAACCCTTATTTTAAGCTACCAAATTTAACTTTTTTAGATTGAAAAAGAAAACAGCAGATCAAGGTGAAAAATTGGGGAAACGACTTTTTTAAAAATAAGACATTATGAACAAATGGATGTTGTATTTTTCTCACATTGTTGAAGCAGTTTATTGTCAATAAAAACTGTAATACATTATTATTCTATCCACACTGTAGTAGTTTATACGTGCTTAAATTAGTCAGCAAAACTTTGAAACATGAAATAAATATAATGCTACACAGCAATCATTTGGGTTAATTCAACAAGCAGTACAGAATAATGATGCAATTGTTTACAATCATGGATTTAAAGTGCTATTCATTAAAAGTTCCGTGAACGCCTTTTATGTCTCTGTAATAATGTTAGTCTAATGCTGGAGTAATTGTGTTAAGTGCAGTTTGGTGTTGATATAATTATCAATGTTTTTGCATCTTTGAATTGTTGCCAATTGTAGATACATGTTGCTTCCTCCATTGGCTGCAGTCCATGGCGTCAACAACCTGACATTCAGGAACTGACATCTGTATATATTTGTGAAAATGTGTTCTATGAATTTGCCATTGTGTTATGGCTTCCTCTAAAGAGCTAACAGGTTTCTGGTCCCAAATGTTTACATTCTCACCTCCAGGACATACAAAGGAGCCCAACACACTTAAAAAAACTGATTCTCAAAGGGTGTAAAATGGCAAGAGTCAGCCAAGGAGGTCACTTTCTGAGTTAGCAACATTATAAACAAATATGTGTAAACATTCTTTAAGTCTATGGCATTATTATATTGGAGTGATTCTGTTTAGGATTGTATAATCTTGGAATGGTTATTAAGACTGGATAACTTTGGAGTGACTCTACTAAGATGTTTTAACGGCTGTGTCAAGAATTGTACAATGTAATGATCCGGTTAAGGATTAGATGAAGTTGTACATTGGATGATGTTGCAGTGGCTGTATTTAGGGCTATAATAACCTAGGGATAATTGTGTTAAAAGATTGCACGATGTTGGAGTGATTGTATTAAGAATTATTTGATCTTGGGGTGACTGTGATGGCATTATATTATGCTAGATGGGTTGTGTTAAATATTGTATTAAGTTGAAGGATTATATTAAGGATTGTGATGTTGGGGAGCTCAGTTTTCAATGCGGAGTTGGGAATTTGACACCTGGATAAATTCTGCTTTCAGACCCTGTGACTGAGCTATGTCATGATTGCAAAGGGGTTTTCAAATGCAAATAGACTAATTGGTCAGGATGCCCAATTAGAGGCACTGGACCTCTCAAAGAGGTTGGGGCTCCCTGCCGGCACCAGCGGCAAAGGCAGGACTCAGCCATAGTGTGGGCTGCTGCTGCCTTGCCAATAAGATGAGTTCCTCAAGGTTGAACACAGTTGCAAGTGGTTGTGGTTGAGACAGGTAAGAGCAGTGCTTGTGCTGGCGCCTATTGGACCCACCGATTAGATTTTAAAAATTGTGCCTAGCAAGTAATATGAACCATGCAGCTAACCCAACAGCTGTGCACTGGTGTGTACAAAAGTGTTTGGGCTTGCCAGGAAAATATTTCAAAATCTCATTCCTTTTACAACGGGCCCTTTAACAGGCTCTTTAAGGAGCTTAAGGTGCCGTTAATTGGAGGCAAGTGCCTTCCCCATGCTCCCCCCGCATCCCTAGCGGCCCATTTAAAATTCAAGACCATATTAGAGGCATCAGGATCCTGATGTGACCTCCAAAGGCCTCTCATACTGGCTCCTGACCCTGTGACCCTTTGAAATCCTAGCTGGGGTGACTGTGTTAGAAACTATATATTGGAAGCTTTCTGTTTATTTTCCCCGCTTCATTCACATTTTCTCTCATCCTTGATAGGTTTAGTTTAACACTAGTGCACATTTTGTGTATTTACCCTTATGTTACTGTTAGCAGCTTTCATTATGAAGAGAATAGTTACTATTCCATTTCAGGAATTGTTCCTTAAACTACAGTTTTTTGATGTTGGAAGACAAAAATTAATATGAATCAAGTCTTGTATTTGAGAGATTAGCATTTGATAATTAATCAAAAAGGCCTAGAGTTTCCATTGGACTGTAGAAGTATTATCAGGGCAATTTGACCAAGATCGACTAAACTAATACAAAGGATGGAAGAATTTCAAGTGCAAGTTATATCCAATGCAAATTGGGTTTCTGTAACCTTTTGCGCTGGTTCAAAAAGGATATTGCTGCAATCCATTCCAATCTGTACAACCGCAGTAGCTCTATTTATATTTGCATCAGATTTTCCTTAAAAAAAATTGCATCTGAACAATGTATGTCATTATTAAGGTGCAAATAAGCCAGCAACCTGTACCCTGTGAATTACAAATTGCCACAATTTGTTGACCAATTTACACTGCCTTACTATTAACTTTGTGAAAATGGATCTCATGCTTAACTGCCCTGTGAATTTCATGAAGTTGCTGCATTTTCACACTAATTGCTTATTAAACTCAGCACAGAAAGTATTACATAGAGTAAGTACCCTTTTAACATTGTGATCATTGTTAATGACTGCAAATCAACATCTCTTACCCAGAAAGTGAACAATTATAATTGTGGAGTCTCATTTCTTCAGATTGTGAAGGGTTTTAGGAGATTTTACAACTGTAGAACTTTAATTTTTTTTATATTTTTAAATTTTTCCTTCTGTACCTTTTTACACTTAATCAATTTTTCTTTCCCTCTGTTTATTTGAGGAATTTCTTCTCTCAAAGGGTAGTTAATCTGTGGAATTCTTTACCACAGGAGGCTGTAGAAGCTGGGTTGTTAAGTATATTCAAGGCGGAGATAGACAGATTTTTAAGCAGTAAAGGAATCAAGTGTTACGGGGAAGAGGCAAGAAAATGGAGTTGAGGGTTATCAGATCAGCCATGATCTCATTGAATGGCATAGCAGGCTCGATGGACCGAATAGCCTACTACTGCTCCTATGTCTTATGGTCCTTCTCTCTGTACCTGGTTTTACATTGAATTCACCCACTCCAATTCACCCGCCTTCCTGTGAATATTTAAACATGATAGGCATTATCTCATTTCTATCATATCGAGAATAACATTTGGTTCTGGGTGTGCAATGCGACAACCAACTTGAAAGTGAGGTCACATGAGCTTCAGAGTAAACCATGAACAGAGATAAGCATCATAATGATGGGCTGACCATTTTGGTTATTTTCCTCGCGTATCCTAAAAAATATCGACACAGTTTCTCAAAACACTCTCCAATTTGAGCGTAGCCTGGGCCTGCTAGAATGATTGCTTGCTGAGTGAAAGTCTTCTATTACAGTTAAAATTACCTTTTGCACTCCTTAACTGCGACTTACAAGTTTGTGTGATCTATTTTAATTGTGTTAGCTCAGTTATTAGGCCACCTAAAATGCTAAACTAGGTTTTGGTCCTACAGCTCCCCACCTTCTCTCCAGCGAGGCCTGAATTGCGCTAGCACCAGCATACAGCAAATATACAATCTAATGCATTCAATCAGTTTGAAGTTCTTATAATTATTTCAACTCCAATTGTATAACTTGTGTAGTCTTTCATTGCTTACATTTAAAATTTACAATTTTTGTTATTGACATTTTTTTGCTTACTGATTACTGAAATTAAGATTATTAGGCCTTGCCATGGTGATTTGGATCACATGACAGGAAGGGTTGGGGAATTGCAAGATTATGACACTGGCATGGAACTATAGTAGAATCAGCTGACACTGTGTTTTACTGAAATATAATCTTTTTCACTGTAGCATAATTCTTCTGTACATGTGTATAATGAAACCATTCAAGTGCCTGTTTGCTCCTGGCAAGGTCAGTACTGGCTTAGGTTATTTTCTGATATGCACAAAAGTTTGATTTATAAGCAATTTTAGTTATCTCAGCATGTTATACAGGAGAGGATTCCGCTATGAAACAATTTGTATTTTAAAAATGCAGGGCTTAAACTTCTGAAAGAAGAAAGCAAGTTTGTCCATACTTTTGCAGGTTGCCTTATTTTATGAGAATAAGAGCCCAACTCTAAATAATATGTTTAACTCTATGCCCATTTCATGCTCATAAGTTGACATATGTCAAATGTACACAGATGCCTTATGGAAGAATTTATGGATTGTTTTTTTACTTGGCAATCTTATCTCCAAAGCAACAGGATCCCAATTCAAGCCTTGAAACAGCTTTTTAGATGATCGTAATCAAAGTCGAGAGCAGATTGCAGGCTGGGCCCTGGAATCTATCTACAGCAATCAATTGCAACTGTTCCTTTCAGTTGTTAGTCATTTTGGTTTTGTGACCTTATTCTGTAAAATGTCCTGTAACTTTTTGTTCCATTATTACATTAATTCTCCTCCTGCTCAAAAAATACCTTTTTCTTTTGGTAGTGAAAAGATGCTCAGATTTTCCACTGGCAGTCATTCAGTTTTGGTAACTATTTGACAGTCAGCTTCAAGGAAATGGGGTGGGGATTTATGGTGCTGAACACCCTCCCATTTTAGTCACTGCTCTATTTTCTGCTCTCATTTCCTGCAACTGAAAGGACAGCCTGCGTTTGGGTTCTTTTCAGCCTTTGTACTAAGTATACATTCATGGCCTAGATTTCACAACCAGCATGCTATTGACCTCAAAGAGAGCTGCACACATAGATCTAGTAAGTTTTATGACAACAATTTCCTTTACTACAATATCAATTTCATTCTGGCTCCAGTTATGGAGTATTTCACTTGTTCAGGAACAGTGAAGCCATTAAGCAGTCTGAGCGGCCAATCAGGTTGAAGAATTCTCACACACAGCAATGCAGTAGTAAAAAGCACTGAAAATTAACTTGAGAACAATTTTTACAGCTAGCTGAATATTGGGACTTAGACATGTGATTAAGAAGCTGAAATATAACTTCTTTAAAATATTTTTGATTATTTTAAAAATCTGCGCATTTCTTAAATAATGGAATGAGGGAATGAGACTCCAGATTTATAAAATTAGTTTTCAGAGCCAGAAAAGCTGTTCAATTTAATTATCACTTAGTACACTGAAATAAACTCAGGTACACCTCATTCAACAGGACGCAACATTTTCAATGCTTTACATAATGAGAATAGTGCATAAAAGGTTGAAGTTCCTATCAAGTCATTGACTTTTCTGCTGATTGCATCTATGAAGTCTGCAACAGCACATCCAGTGGAAGAGCAGGAACCCCCTGACAGCAACTTCCATATTGTCTATTATACTGTGTGCGTACAGACACCAGCAGTTGCTGTCAGAGGGAGTGAGGAGACCAGGCCTGCAATCTCTAGAGTTTAAAAGAATGATAGGTGATCTCTTTGAAACATGAAACATTCTTGCAGGGTTTGACAGGGTAGATGGAGAAAATGATGCTTCCCCTGGTTGTAGGGTCTAGAACCAAGGGACACAGTCTCAGAGTAAGGAGTAGATCATTTAGCACTTGGATGAGAAGGAATTTTTTCACTCAGAGGGTGGCGAATCTTTGGAATTCTCTACCTCAAAGGGCTATGGAGGCTTAAGCATTGCGTATGTTCAAGACAAAGATCAATAGATTTCTAGTAAAAACATCAAGGGTTATGGGGATAGTGCAGAAAAATAGTGTTGAGGTAGAAGATCAGAACTGATTTTGTTTAATGGCGTAACAGGCTCGAGGGGCCAAATGGCCTACACCTGCTCATATTTCCTACGTTCCTATGTCAGTTTCACAGAGTAATGATGGTGACCACTGACAGTTTTGTTTTCATTACAACTGCAAAGCCGAGACCATTATCTCTTGTCCAGCATCATTGCTACCTACAAAGGGTTTCCCCAATGGAAATCTTCCTTTTTTTTAGGGTTTTGCAAAAAGAATAGGGCTAATGAAGGCACACGAGTCAGGTTAGGTCACATGAGATGATATTTGTGCCCACTCACAGGTACCAACAAATCCACACAAGTATTTATATTAATTGGTCTTTTGTTCTTCAGCAACTAGCATTGATGGGTTGCTCAAAGGGAATCTCCTGATGGGTGGTGCTGAGAAGATGATGAGTAGGCCATCTTTTGGTACCCGCACACCTAGTTTTGCATACAGAGGTGGTGACTAAACCTCTCTTTGTAGCACATGATCAATGTAGGCAGGCATCCTTACTCATAATGTTAGATCTGACAGCAGTTCCGTTTACACAGACATATGTGGCACTATGTTTAAACATTATACTGGACGATTCTTCTAAAGCATCCCATGGTACTATGTAAGTTTTGGCATTCTGGAGGATCACCAGACAGAGAAGCCCAATTGGCTGCATTCCTCATACTTACAGGCATTATTATACCTATCTGTCAATAGCTGTGGGGTATTGCTTTCCCAGATCTCAAAGCCAGATGTGAGGTTGCGATACCCATGATGATCCATAAACCAAAAGAACAAAATTAACCAAACAATACTCAAATGAAGAAACTACCAAACAGTATTTCACTTTTTGTAACTTTAACATGAATCAGAATCACTGAGTGGAATTTTCCAAGCTTTTCACTAAGTGCGGTAGCGGGCGGATAAAACAACATTTTATCTGCTGGCCACGATGGCGGGTTTTCATGCCGTATCATCCCAAACCTGCCACATTATTTATGCACTCCTGGGAAACACGCCGTTTCCATGGCGAGCAGGCTTTCATTCACCCGCCCGCCATCACCTTGCATCAAAAAATTGAAGAAAGAAATTTCTAAAAATAAAAAATAACATCCCATCACCTCATCACCTAAATTAAACATAAATTATCATGAAAACATGGTTGGTATGAGCAATAAGTTACCTATGGAATAGCAGATACAACAAAGATATCTCATGGTGTTACTCGGCAGCCCGCTCCATCTGTATGACACTAATTTCAGTCACAAACTTCTTCCCAACTCGGATCCTCCTCAAACAGAATTCCAATCCCTTTCCTTCAAGGACTTAGCCAATTCTCTGCAGGCAGCAGTTTTCGCATTCCGTAAAGTTCTGTCCATGTAATCCCCTACACAATGGCACACTTCTTTCTAAAACCTTCTCAATTCTCAGCTCCCATTGGTCATGGTAGCATGGATCTACCAGAACCATTTTTACCTTCACACACGACATAGCCAATTCTGGGCATTGAATCACCTGAAGTGAAAGAAACAGTGGCAGCAGTCCTAATTGTGTTTTCCATCCCCTCAGGAATCCAGCTCATTGACATGGCCTGCTGAATGCCTTCTCTCTCCTGCTCTCCCATTTCCTCATTGTCTATCTGCCAAATGGCCTCTATATTGTAACTTCCTTACTGTGGGTACTACTTCCAGGTCAAGGGTCACCAGGTCACAAGGACCTGTACTCATTATCCAAAAATTGTAATTGATCCCCTTTACAATTGAGCCTACCTCTTAAAAGCCATTTTCAAACATTTATAAAAACATTTACAGATTCCCAAACATTTTAAAATAATTACAAATTTTCCTTAGTGTTATTGCTTCGAGGTCAAAGGCTGTCACAGTAGAACTCTGTTACTTGCTTTAAGGATACTGGCTGCTAACATGAACTGTACAGTTGGCAAACTGTGTGGCAGAACCATTGGCTGTGGCCTTAGATTATACATGGAAGTTCCTTTGTTTGTCACTTCCAAATCCATTGCCCCTTCAGCTTGGTCTTCAATTTTGCTAATAATATGTGTCAATTTAACAAATGCCTTTTGTTCATTTAAATATAAAACCACAATGAAGCTGCCCTCATCAACCCTCTCTATTATTTCATCAGAGTTCAATACATTTTGTCAGACAATATTTGTCTTTAACAAATCCATTTTGTATTTCATTCATATCCTACCATGTGACAATTAATTTTGACCCAAATTATAGTCTCTTAGTCACTTGGTAGTATGGAACTTGAGTACTGCTGAGAAAGGAGACATGTTGAAGCTTTTTGTCTTGCACTCATCAGGACACTTCGCAAGAATACCAATGTATGGGGAAAACAACAATTTATACTGTATGTGAAGAGGCTGCTGATTGCTTGGCAAGAGGACGCTGATTTGTAGAGGCGTTACCATGGAGAATGCACTAGTGATGGTAACTGACAGTTAATTGCCAAGCATTGTTTGAAATTTAAACCAGGGAGCTTAACCCTGATTGGTCAAGGCATTGCCCTGAGGAATGAATCAGAGAGTGGCTGTCACTTATTTTGTTTAGCTGGAACAGCCGCAATGTGCACATATTTTCTTTCTGTCTACAAAAAACAGAGCACTGTGTGTTAATATATGTAGCTTCCAGGATACGCAAATGCGCGGGGAGGGTAGAGAAGGCTGGGGGTGGGGGACGCAAAGGGGGCAATGAGCATGTCGGGGGGGAGGCTGGGTGGATGAGGGGGAGAGCTTCAGAGACCACTGGACCTTAAGGGGGAGATGCCCCCAGTTAGTAGAAGGCTTCTGATGGAGGTGTCCCCCACCCCCTTCCCCATGCCTTCCCACCCGAGATCTAGGCCCATTGATTTTCGGGATTCCCCCAGGCCAGGTCAATCATCCTGCCAGCCTCAAAATTGAGGCTGGGTTCAAAACAAGCCTTAAATGGCCGGGGCCTCAATTGGGGCAAGGGCGGGCTTTCCATCCGAGGCCTTGCCCGCCCCAGTGTAAAATCGCTGTGTGGTTTGGGGTGGGCAGGAACCAAGAGGGAATACCGTTCCTTCAATTACACCCCCCCCTCACCAGCCCCCCACCTAAAAACCTGCTGGTGGGGGAGCGAAAAATTCTGGCCTAGAAATAGGGCAGAATTTTACAGACCCCACTGGCAAGTAAGAAGGCAATGGATATTGTAAAATGCAGCACATGGCCTGAGTGCCACCTACCCACCCTTCCCAACCTGTATCCCATTTTACGGGGGTGGTGGAGGCATTGGCTAGCTTGCCCACCCTGGAACCTATTGAGGCCCTTGTATGTCCAAACAATGGCCACTTACGGACCTAATCCTGCTCCAACTATTTTATCTGTGGCAGGGGGAGGCCCAGGCCAGGTGGGTAGCCTGGCAGGTTTTACCGGGCGAGCTGGCGCCCAGCAAAGGGGGAAACCAGCGGAGGCACCCTCCCCACAAGGCCATACCCCCACTTTTACCCATCCCCCACTCTCTCAAATCCCCCCCCCCACCACCCCACACCCCTCACTCCACCTTGCTGGGGCGTACCTGCCAGGACCTACCAGCAACCGGAATTAGGCCGCCATGAATTCCCTTTCTTCTGGAACTGCCTGTAGTCCCAGCTGTGGCCACTGCTTGAACCTGGCACTGCTGGGACCACAGAGCTGCTAGCCAATCGGATTGGTCAGTAGCTCTGTAAAATGGGATTTCCTCCCAGATAGGGCATATGTCACCCCCTTAGCCAATTAATGCCCTGCTGAGGATTAAATGGTTGTGGGACAGCTGGTATTGGTGAGGGGGCATTCCCTGCCAACTCTTTGGATGGTGGGGAGGGCACTCCACCATCTGACAAATCTTGTCTATAGTCCCAGGATGAGAGATCCTCCATTTAGACCTGACATGAGGAGAAATTTCTTCACTCAGAGGTTTGTGAACCTTTGGAATTCTCTACCTTTGGATGCTCTGTCAATGATTATATTTAAGACTGAATCTGATAGGTTTTTAGGTATTAAGGGAATCAAGTTCTCTACGACAGTGAGAGAAAGGGGAGTTGATGAAGTTCAGCCATGATCTTATTGAAATTTGGGCCAGGCTCGAGGGGATATATGACCTACTCTCACGCTAATGTTTTATGCTCTAATGTTCTTTCACATTTGAAGAATCTTTCACTGCCATTTTCATCATCCCCAGCACAATCGCATCAACAAATGTATCCTCCCCTTCTCTCCCTCTCGCAAGGAAAGGGCATTCCCACTGTGACATCCTGGGTCACTCTTCTATCAGCCATAATGCCTGCACTTGTCCCTCTGCACCTTCCCATGCAAGCACAAGGGATGCAACACTTCCTCTTTCACCTTCTCCATTACCAATGATCAAAGTCTGGACACTTAATAAATACAGGAAATGCTAAAAATGCTCACCAGATCAGGTAGCATCTGTGGAGAGAGAAACAGGGTTAACATTCAGAATTCTACTGTCGTGCCATGGGACCCACCACTGGGACAAAATGGTTCCAAGCCCAGGTGGGTGAACGGTGGGATTGTGGCAGCAATTTTACCAGTGGTGGCCCATTAAGAGGCTGCTGGCAGAACTGCTGTCCAATTAAGGATAGCAGCCATCTTCTTTCCAAGTTGTCAACACTAGGGGACTGGCAGCGCTGCAGCCTCAGCCACATGAAAACATAGGATGGTTTGTGGAATTTAAACTGGAACTCTCAACATCACAAAAAAGGTCATGCGTGAGGAGGGTCATTCAGTCGGTCCATCGTTATTCATTCTTCCCAAAAAAAACCAACAAAGTCCTTCCTGCCACCCAGCGTAAATTGTTTGTTTTTATCATTTTATCTGGAATTTTTCCTGAGGTACATCCAAGCTTGGAAGAACTGTATGGCCGAAATTAGTGCCATTCGGGTGGAGTGAACTGCCTAGAAGGTTTGGGAGATCTCTCTGCATTGTATCTGCAATTTTATGTTTAATTCATATTTCATACATGTTAATTGCATGTTAATTGTCCACTAAAGTTAAGGATATACAATGTGAGAATGGATTTTTAAAAAAAAATATTTGGGGGGACTATTGTGTTATTCTGTAAAGAAGGCTGGGTGTCTGTGTTTGTGTGTGCGTGAGTTAATTAGGCTAGGCAAGAATCTGATAGGACTCAAGTTGTCTGGGAGTTTGGAAACATAAAAAGGATAGCGGTGTTAAGTTGAGGCACAAGTAAATAGGTTAGATCTGATATTTGTATTTTTAGATAAGTCGAGAATTTCTTTGTGTATCAAAGGAGAGTCAGAGGTACCAAGAAATATGTTTTCAATTTGTAGGAGTCCATAGGTAATTGGTAGTGGGGATATTATATTTTATTGACCCCAAAGCAAACACAAAATGGAAACATGAAAGATCTTATATTTGGAAGGGCTTGAGTTTCAAAGAGGAGTGTCAGAACAATGGGACAGAGATGAAAGGGGAAAAAGGTATATGAGAGTTATTGTGGATATCTTTTGAGCTAGAAATGGCTGGAGATTGCTGGAGCTATTTGAGCTGTTGAGATAGTTGCAGCTCTGGGCTGGGAGAGGATGCAGTTTGAATCACCCATCCAGTCAAGCCAGAAAAGTATTGGGCTGCAGCAAGCAGTTTCATTCTGAAGTGAATTCCATCGCAAAGTGGAAGCGGGTAAAGGTCATGTGGTACATCTCTACTGAAGCAACAGCAGTTTGCCTTATGTAATATTATTGGATTTCATAATAGACATCTATAAAGGAGTAAAAAAACAAAAACAGAATTACCTGGAAAAACTCAGCAGGTCTGGCAGCATCGGCGGAGAAGAATAAAGTTGACGTTTCGAGTCCTCATAACCCTTCAACAGAACTGAGTAAAATTAGGAGCGGGATGAAATATAAGCTGGTTTAAGGTGGGAGAGGGGTGTGGGGGGAGAGAAGTGGTGGGGAGGGGGGGGCGGTGGTTGTAGGGACAAGCAAGCAGTGATAGGAGCAGATAATCAAAAGATGTCACAGACAAAAGAACAAAGAGGTGTTTGTTGGTGATATTATCTAAGAGAATGTGCTAATTAAGAATGGCTGGCAGGACACACAAGGTACAGCTCTAGTGGGGGTGGGGTGAAATAAGACTAACAGGGCATAAAAGGTATAAATTTAAAAATAATGGAAATAGGTGGGAAAAGAAAAATCTATATAAATTATTGGAAAAAATAAAAGGGAGGGGAAAGAAATGGAAAGGGGGTGGGGATGGAGGAGGGAGTTTAAGATCTAAAGTTGTTGAACTCAATATTCAGTCCGGAAGGCTGTAAAGTGCCTAGTCGGAAGATGAGGTACTGTTCCTCCAGTTTGCGTTGAGCTTCACTGGAACAATGCAGCAAGCCAAGGACAGACATGTGGGCAAGAGAGCAGGGTGGAGTGTTAAAATGGCAAGCGACAGGGAGGTTTAGGTCATTCTTGCGGATAGACCGCAGGTGTTCTGCAAAGCGGTCACCCAGTTTGCGTTTGGTCTCTCCAATGTAGAGGAGACCGCATTGGGAGCAACGAATGCAGTAGACTAAGTTGGGGGAAATGCAAGTGAAATGCTGCTTCACTTGAAAGGAGTGTTTGGGCCCTTGGACGGTGAGGAGTGAGGAAGTGAAGGGACAGGTGTTGCATCTTTTGCATATGCATGGGGAAGTGCCATAGGTGGGGGTTGAGGAGTAGGGGGTGATGGAGGAGTGGACCAGGGTGTCCCGGAGGGAATGATCCCTATGGAATGCCGCCAGGGGGGGTGAAGGGAAGATGTGTTTGGTGGTGACATCATGCTGGAGTTGGTGGAAATGGAGGAGGATGATCCTTTGAATGCGGAAGCTGGTGGGGTGATAAGTGAGGACAAGGGGGACCCTATCATGTTTCTGGGAGGGAGGAGAAGGCGTGAGGGCGGATGCGCGGGAGATGGGCCGGACACGGTTGAGGGCCCTGTCAACGACCGTGGGTGGAAAACCTCGGTTAATGAAGAAGGAGGACATGTCAGAGGAACTGTTTTTGAAGATGGCATCATCAGAACAGATGCGACGGAGGTGAAGTAACTGAGAGAATGGGATGGAGTCTTTACAGGAAGCGGGGTGTGAGGAGCTATAGTCGAGTTAGCTGTGGGAGTCGGTAGGCTTGTAATGGATATTGATGGACAGTCTATCACCAGAAATTGAGACAGAGAGGTCAAGGAAGGGAAGGGAAGTGTCAGAGATGGACCATGTGAAAATGATGGAGGGGTGGAGATTGGAAGCAAAATTAATAAATTTTTCCAGGTCCCGACGAGAGCATGAAGCAGCACCTAAGTAATCATTGATGTACCGGAGAAAGAGTTATGGAAGGGGGCCGGAGTAGGACTGGAACAAGGAATGTTCCACATACCCCATAAAGAGACAGGCATAGCTGGGGCCCATGCGGGTACCCATAGCCACACCTTTTATTTGGAAGAAATGAGAGGAGTTAAAGGAGAAATTGTTCAGTGTGAGAACAAGTTCAGCCAGGCAGAGGAGATAGTGTTGGATGGGGATTGTTCGGGCCGCTGTTCGAGGAAGAAGCTAAGGGCAGTAAGTTCAGAGAGAGACAAATTAGAATGGGTGAGAGGAGCAGAGATATTGAGACGATTAATGTCACGCCGACAGTTCTCAATGAAAAGATCAAGAGAAGGTAAGAATCCAGAGGGAGGGCTCCAGGTGGAGGGAGAATACTGGAGGTGGGTAAAAGGATCCGTTGAACGGGGAGAGGACTGCTGCCCAAAGAAGTGAGCACGGAGATGATGGCGGCGGAAGAAGAGTTCAGCATCATGCCGAGCCCGAAATTCATTGAGATGAGGGCGTAAGGGTATGAAACTAAGTCATTTGCTGAGCACTGAACGTTCAGCGTCGGAGAGGTGAAGGTCAGGGGGTATAGTGAATACACGGCCGGGGCTGGGATTGGAAGATGGGGTCTGGACGGAGGGACAGGCAGGGGTGGAGGGTCCTAGATGGGTGTTGGTGTCGATGAGTTGTTGGAGCTTGCGTTCCTTAGCACTTGGGAGAAAGAGAAAAAGTTTCTTAAGGCGTAGGATGAGACGAAGAATAAAATGAAACTGGGGGCACGCGCAGCTTTGAAAAAGGGTGCGGTGCTGCTGTGGAGGGAGATGTCGAGTGTGTTCATATGGCGGTGCATGGCACTGAGTGTGGATCTCAGAATGCGACGGGAACAGCAGTCCGAGAAACGTTTTATGTCCCGGAGATATCTATAATCCTGGGTGGGTTCGAAACATGAGGGATGGAATTTCAGTTGAAATCCACGTGGGGATCTATAAAGGAGTGTTGCCTGGAAGGTGTTTACTTGTGGGTTTGACCAAGTAGAGAGTTTTGTGGGAATGTTTTGTAAGACTGACCTTAATTATGTAATTGTAATCTTATGTACTTAAGTTTTCTCTATTTTTGTTAATAAAATTTTACTTTTAATTTTTTTAAATCCCGAAAGTGTTACCCGACCTCTTGCTGCTGAGATCGGTACACCTTCTTCTCGGTTTCAGAATATAAGAAAAGAAAGGTTGTGGCTTGTAAGCCAAGGTTCCCAATGGGATTTGGTTTACGCAGCAATTAACACCAGCTATGGTCATACCAACAGATAGAGGGTATTGATTGATTAAGTACCTTGAATACAAATGAAGAAAGTCTTCTGGGAAATTGGGGTTGGTTAGGGAGGAGGTAAACATGTCTAATGTTGCAATCTGTAAATAAATCTAGTTTTAATTAAGAAGATTGACTTCTGGTTTCCTACTTCACCATTTGGCTTCTCAACGAATTAACAGTATAAATCGTGATTTGCCTGTTAATTTATGTTTAATTTACATTGATTCTGATTTGGGTTAAAGTAAGTTACAAAAAGTGAAACCTTATTCGGTAATTTCTTTGTTTGAGGACCATTTGATAAATTTGGATATTTTGTTTTATGCAACTTCACAGGGATCATAACAAAGTTGGGGGCTCTTGCAGCATAGATTCTAACCACTGTACAAAGGGTATATTGGAACTTTTCAGCATTTAAACAAACATAATTTCACATTTTCTTTTACTATATTTTATTGGGAAATCAACAGGAGTACCTTTGAGACTCAGCCTTTGTTGAGCGAGAAGGCCAGACTCTGAGACTGGAAAAATTGAAAAACGATGATTTCTAGGCTATAGCACAGCACATGTGGATGGATGTAAGGTCAGGAGCTAAGAGAGGGAAGGATCTCTGAAGGATTGGTGAGGCATCTGGGGTTTGAAGAAGAAAGAACCCATTCTGTTACTGATCAAGTACAATTGACCAGAATTGAAAAAAAAGTAAAATTAAGAAAGATTAACTTAGGAAGAGAGATATTAACAAGAGAGGAAAGAGACAATGAAAGAGATAGGGAAAGAAATAAAGAGAGAGAGAGATGAAAACAACTCAAAATAGAGCACGAGTTTCCATTATATGAACCTAAGTTGATGAGGAAAAATAAGGCTGACTTGGAGAGAACTCCTTTAGTTTTGATTTGCAAAGCAATTTTGCTTAGCACCTAAATTTAGTGAGGTGTGATTTGAGATGTACTTTATGTCATTTTAGAAAATTGCTACAAATCTGAATTGGTGAAAAGAACAGTGAACAAAGCTACGACATAGTGTTGATAGAGGAGGCTTTGGTGGTGTACTCATCTCTTTCAGCAGAGCACTCATGTGACTACAAGGACGTAAAACCTGCTGTACTCAACATGTACGAGTTAGTGCCAGAGACCTACAGGCAAAAAATTAGAAACTTGAGACAAAGAACAGAAATTGCCAGGGAAAAGGGAATGGCACTTGATAGGTGGTGCAGATTGGTGGAGGTGGAACAGAACTTTGGTAACCTTAGGGAGATGATGTTGGTGGAGGAATTCAAAAATAGTATCCCTTTTGTATTAAGGTCTCACCTTGAAGACCACAATGTTTCTAAAATAAGAGAAACCTTGGTAATAGCAGACAATTATAAAATAACTCAAGTTCTTTACTAACCGGCCCCACTTTGGAACTTTCAAGCCAAACTGGAATGAGAGGAAGATAATTAATAAGAGGTCATGCCCCGTGAGAATGGTGGAAAAGGTAACGACCTAGGCTCCTCTTAGGTTAGTAATTGACAAAGTCTGGAGGATGCATTTGATTTGAGGGGCCAAACACATTATCCAAGTCATTAAAAAAAATGTAAAGGCTGAAGGTTGGAAGTGGAAAAGCAAGTCTGTAGCATTGGTACTGTTGTACGCTGTCCTTTCAGAGAACACTGTCCTATTGGCTAAAGCTAATGACAAGTCGGTAGGCTCTCCTGTGCTATTGTTGGAATAAATCAGAGTGCAACAGCTTCATTCGCTTTCCGGTAAACCCCGGAGATGGTAATACCTTTTCTCCAGCCAAGTCAATTCCAAATAAGAAATCTACACCTTCAACAGATAAATTAGGAGTGATCCCCCACAGTAACAAAACCAATGACAAAGCCACATTTTAAGCTAACCTTATACAAGGAATGGATAAACAACTTCCATACATACCCAGTATCAATACTTCTTTATTCCACAAATGTTTTGGAAAGAGCTTACTATCGCCTGCCACCATCAGTGACAATGCTGGTCCTGTATCTCTAAGGATAACAACTGACTTGCCTGCCTCAGCAGACAAAAATGGGGACACTTCACCCTTAAACAGAAAACGTATGTAACTTTCTGCACTCTGATTTATTCCATCAATAGCACAGGAGAGCCTACAGACTTGTAATCAGCTTTAGCCAATAGGACAGTGTTCTCTGAAAGGACAGCGTGCAATAGTACCAATGCTACAGACTTGCTTTTCCACTTCCAACATTCAGCCTTTACATATTTTTTTAATGACATGAATAATATGTCTGCCCCCTCAAATCAAAAGCATCCTCCAGACTTTGTCTATTGCTAACCTAAAAAGAGCCTAGGTCTTTATCTTTTCCACCATTCTCACGGGGCATATCTCATCCTTCTTTTCCTTCCTAAATTTGCATTAAATGCCAAATGCTATCGTTCTATCTATTTGTGCCAACGCATTCTGTAATTTCTATAATACCTGCTATAATTTTGCTATCTGTTTAGTTTTGGTATTATTTGAAAATTTCACCAATTTGCTTTGAGCTTCTGAGTGCAATTCATTGATGCAAATTAGAAACAGCATTGTTCCCAACAACAACCCCTGGAGCACCCCAATCAGTACTGCCCAATGCCCTCAACCACCCCTGCCACCTCAACATAATGCCTCTAACAGTTACCTGTTGCTTTCCACCATTCAACTGATTTTTATTCATTTCCAGGTTTACTCTGATTCCACCAGATTTGAGCTTAACTAATAGCCTTTTGTGTGAAATATTAATCTTCTGAAGGTCCATGTATATTGTGCCATCGAGATCATCCAATCGAAAACTTTGTATTAATGCTCTCATCCCTTCTGCCATTGTGTTAATAATATGAAGAAAATATTGACCAAATGTAATGGAGTTCACAATAATATATGCTAGAACAGTAGGAACTATCAGACAAATAACTTGCCCGCTCCTACAAGGTCATGGTCTTCAATGGTATTTTGTTCCAGAAGCTGAACAAGTGGCAAAAGCAAGGTGTACTGATGTTAATTTAGATGAGGGTTAAGGGCAACTACTGTTTTGCTGTACTGCCAAGAATGCAAATTGGTCTAAGCTCTATTTGTACTTCTTTCCAGATGGATTGTGTTCTGTTATCACCCATGGGAATCACTAAGTAATTCTATAGGTTTTATGCAAATGGAGTTTTTGTTGTTTAGAAACCAGGTGTGAAAGGCAGATGGCAGTGATGTCATGTTTTCACATTGGCATCTCCTGTTGTTTGGAGAGCAGCAGAGATCAAAAGTAAACTCCAGTTACTAATCTAGGATCATGTTTGCTCCCTTCCCACGACAGGTTCATAGCTACATGGTATCCGTGGTTATAGAACCAGAATTGTGATTCTAGTACGAGGGCTTTCATCTACATTTTTAAACTGAATGCCCAACTGATTCATTTGTTATACACATCAGGACCAATTGTAGCCTACATTACTCTCCATAAAGGAATGCATGGCATATTGTAAAACTGGGTGGTGATTGATCTTGATGGATTTCCGCTTATTTTGCATCTCATACATGTTTTTGGTAAGGATAGCATCTTGCAGTTCTGCTGAAAGTCTCACCAGAAATATGCCATCATAATAATCCATCTACAGCAGACTTTTTTGAAAAAAAATGTCTACACTAACAAGAAGAGCTAGATATATTTATATAGTGCTTTTAACATAATGAAACATCCCAAGGTGCTTCACAGGGGCATTATAAAACAAAATATGACACCGACCACATAAAGGGGATATTAGATCAGATGACCAAAAACTTGGTCAAAGAGGTAGGTTTTAAAGAGTATCTCAAGGAAGAAAGCAAGATCAGGATGCTGAGAGTGTATTCCAGAGTTTGGGGCTGAGGCAACTGAAGGCACAGCTGCAAACATTGGAGCAATTAAAATTGGGGATGCACAAGAGGCCAGAATTAGAGGAGTGCAGAAATCTCAGAGGGTTGTATGGAGATAGGAAGGGGTGAAATTATGATGTGGAGTACACTCTTTGGCAAAATATGTGTAGTCACTCATACGCTTGTGGCACTGCAGCCAGGTTCTCCGGATGGCGCCATGGCTGCTGACCTCTTCTGGGGTTGCTTGGTTAGGCGAGGAATTCTCCCCTTCTGCCCCAGTGGAAGAGTGCCTTCTGTCGTGCCCAGTTAGCCTGGAGGGGAATCTGCAGCGAGTCATCACTGAACAGTGGGACCACCTGGGATCTTCCTTTTGTCATTCTTACAAGTGCCTCATTCCTCAGGCCTTCAGAAAGTCTGCTCGAGTCACTAATAGGACTTCTCACACTGGCAGGGCTGACTGGGTTCAGTGGCTTCAATCAAGGTGGTGGCTCCAGCCAGGGCAGCAGATATCTTCATAGAGTGTTGGCAACCCCAGGTCAGCACCTGGGGAACAGCTAGCACCTCTCTGGCTGCCTCCATTCCAAGACTGGTTCGGAACCCCCCCTCCCCCCAACCCACCTGCCAGCAGTTAATCAACCGGCCAACAGGAGATTGCGTTCCATTGGGGAATAGATTTGCAAGCAGCAGCACCCACTTCTAGTCCTGGTGGCGGGACCTCAGGCCTACCTTTGAAATTGTGGCTAGAGATGCAGATAGAGAAGAACAGGAAGGGAAGGAAAGAGTGAGTGATTGACCACGTAAAGCTAAGGGAGGGCATCAAATTTGAAGAAAAATTAGCAAAGTTCTCTAGATCAAAGCAAGAACAGGAGACAGTATCAACACAGTCATCAATGTACTGGAACAAGAGATCAGGAAGTGAGCTGACTAGAATGAAAATAAGGAGTGTCATGCATCATACAAATAGTTAGCTTTAGCTAGAGCCCACACAGGTTTTCATAGCAACACGTTTTATCTGGAAGAAGCGAGAGTAGTTGTGGCAGATGGGAACTGCTTGGACTGCTTTCAAGGAAGAAGCGGCAACGGACCAATTTGGTGAGGATTGGAGGTGTACAAGGATTCAGTGGCCATCATCTAGAGGAGTTGGAAACAGTGGGAAAAAAAAACTGGAGCAAAAACTGTCTGAAGGTGCTAGCAAAGTCGCAGACGTAGGTGAGTAGGTGGACCAGGTGCCAAAAATTAGAGTTGAAATAAGTAGATGTAAGTTCAGTGTCACAGAAGCGAGACGAAACACTCGCATCCATGTGGGTTACCATCTCATGCCAAACATACTCTGTATGACGCATGATAATCCTCCACTAGGAGGATAACCTAGGTTCCCTAGAACTTGGGAAGTTCTAGTCCTGCTGCATGGTTAATAGGTAATCAGGACAGTTGATTTTAGAAGATTAATTTCTTTAATTCACAGGTATTGGGACACAAGTAATTGCTCAGATGTGTGTAACCTCTAAGCTTTGGAATCAAACACAAAGTAAATGACAATTAAAATGTTAAAAATTGTGTGAATTGTCTGCTTCTGCACATTATATTTGAATTAATTTCTTGCTTAGTTCCCCAGCCTTCTTGATGCTGGTATCATTTATTTAAACATCGAAGGCTTGATTTTTTCGATTTCTTATGGGGGCATAATGAAATATACTTTCAGAGTGCACTAGGATTTTCCAATAGTTTATTGCTCATTAGTTTAATTTCCTTAAAGCTGAATGCTGCTGGGCTCAGTAATAGTTGTAAATGGTGAAGGTTAAAAGTCTGATGACCTCCCTTCAAGCTTGACCACTGCCACCATGGCATTAAACCAGTTTATATGAAAAATGCAACAGAAAAGATCCAAAACACTTCCAAGAGTTTAGCTGTTCCTGTATTGAAATAAGTTCAGCTGACTAAATGAGCCAGTCATTAGCTAGTCAATTTAAATCCCTTCAATGGAAACTGGTGCCTTTTTACAATGGATTACATAGGATTATACAGCACAGAAAAAGGCCCTTCAGCCCAACCACTTCATGCTAGTTTTTATGCTCCACTTGAGCCTTTTCTCTCTTTTCCCATCTTCTGTCATCTAAATCTACCATTGTAATCATCTATTCCATCCTCCTTCATATGCTTGCCTAGTCTCCCCCAAAATGAACCTGTTCTATTTGCTTCCACCACCTCCTATGGTAGCGGGTTCCACATTCTTAACACTCTTTGGGTGGAGAAGTTTCTTCTGAATTCTCTATTAGGTTTCTTGGTAACTGTTACAATCCCTGTGGGGAAAATGGTAAACCAAAACAACCAAATTTACCGAATGACCCCCAAGTGAAGAAATTACAACAAAATTCCACTTTTTATATCTTTTATTTTGACACGATTCAGAACCAACGCAAATTACAGATAAATCAACAGGCAAATGACACTTTAAATAAAACGGTAAATTTCACTTTAAGTAGTAGCTGATAGAACAAAGATACTGCTTTCTCAACCATAAGCACCCACATCACCCCCTGCACAAATGTGGCACTATGTGTAATCCCCATTTTTCCAACTCAGTCTCTGGTCTGATGGATCTCTCGCTTTCCCACTCAATTGATTCAGTCATCAAGTCACATTCACCGGCAGCTGTATTCTATCCAAAGTGTTAATATCAAGACACACATCTATGGACCCTTCTGACTCAGGTCGTATCAGTCCTGATGGCAGAGCTTTCCAGAGTTATTTTTCAGTCAACCAACCAACAATATCAGGTTCATGATCTAGTTTTCTGATACAAACTCTCAGCTCTTTCACATTCCTGAGCTATTCACATCGCTTTTAGGATTCAGTTCATTTTAGCTCATCAGTTCCGCAAGAGCTTCTGGAACTCTATTTTTCTTCTTACTGCCAAACAGCAAATTAACCTTTTTTTGAGAGCGCAGCTTTCTCCTAAGCACACCAGGTGTTTGATAACTGTGTCCTGCTGCAGCACTTCTTTGTGTCTACATTTACATGCTGATTACTTCCTGCCTCTAGCTCTCCTTTGTGTTTACCAGCCATATGGTTTCAGATCTTAACTTCCTTTCTATTGGTACTGTTTCCAGGTTAAAGGTTGTCAGATCACATGGACCAGTATTTCATATTATCCAAGCACATTACAATTGATCCCTTAACAATTGGTGAAAACTCTTAAAAGCCCTTTTCAAACATTTACAGATTCCACAGACATTTTAAATAAATTACAAATTTTCCTTCCTGTACTGCTCCCAGGTCAAAGGTCATCATAGTAACTATCTTGTATTGATGGCCTGTAGTTATGCTCTTTTTGAAAAGAGGAAACGTTCTCCCAGCATTCACTCTGTCCAAACTTTTCATAACTTTTAAAACCTCAATTTGGTCATCCCTCAGCCTTCTTTTCAAGAGGACAACCCTCTCAATCCTTTCCTGATATGCATAGCCACACCTTTCTACTATCATCCTTGTAAATCTTCCCTGCACCCTCTACTGTACCTCTATATCATTTTTATAAAATGGAGAGCAAAAATGCACACAGCACTCTCAATGTGGTCTAAGCAAGGTTTAATACAGGTTTAGTGTAACTTTCCTACATATCAATTCTATCCCTCAAGCAATAAAGCCCAGTGCTTGATTTGCTTTCTTTCTTGCTAACCTGTGATGCAATTTTCAGTGATTGATGTATTTGTCCTCCGAGATCCCTTTGTTTCTCTCAAAGTTCATTAACAGAGCCTTTAACTGGCTTTATCGTGCAAAAACAAATCAATAACCGTTACGAATTTCACCTTTTTTAAATGGGGTATGTTGGTGCAGTTTCACCTTTTCTCTTTGTATCCCAGCAATTTTAATGCCCACCTCTTGCATTGGTGCCATTAAACAGGAGTGGAAAATGTCCTCTAACGCTGACAAGTGAAACATGTAGGCTACTCTTGCTTCTATTGCTTATGTTCTTATGTTAATTTAGGATTTCAAGATCTCAGATTTCTTCTCCGTTAATTTGGCGAGAGTTATTAACGTATTTCTTTTCAAAATAGCAAAGTTTCGGCGTGGGGGTGTGGTGGTTGTGTAATTAGATATGGAAGTGTTAAGTTTGCACAATGCCTTCGCTCACAGTCCTTTCCAGGCTTACACTTTGAGTGCAGGTGAAGCACTTAAGCCGCATTTAAATGAATCCTTGCTCATTGCATGTCTTTGTTTGTCATGTTTTATTCCATGCCAATTAGGATGCCTCCAGGCGGAGTCATAATATGCAGATGACCGCTTGGTTTTAGGCAGTAGGTTTCCCACATGCACAGAAATAGCACAAAAGAAGAGAAAGAGGGTAGATCTGGTTCCTGTTTAATGGGGTCAGAATTCAGTTTCCCAAAGGGGAATTTGTTTTTTTTTTAATAGCAGTAAATACGAAATACTGAATAAGACCGAACTCTAAAGCTTTCTAATTTGATCATGGGTTCATATTCTAAGTATCCCGTTGGCAGCGGGGAAATTTGCCCACAACCAGTGCACATGTTAAAATGGTAGATGCACTGTCTGCACTTTTCTAGAATGGCCCAGAACTTTTGAGGAGTGGTAATCACCGTCGGAATGCCACTCTGCTCCATTACACTTGCCCAGGTTGGGATCTGCACATTTCTCGGCCTGGTGAGAAATGAGCAGTGT
Source organism: Cetorhinus maximus (assembly GCF_964194155.1). Lineage (NCBI taxonomy): Eukaryota > Metazoa > Chordata > Chondrichthyes > Lamniformes > Cetorhinidae > Cetorhinus > Cetorhinus maximus. Next base: position 24,945,068 of record NC_135879.1, on the reverse strand, counting down.
ACCTAATTCCTGAGTCCTTCCAGTGCAGGGCAGCAGCTTCAGGGAAGTGAAGTCATGCCTACTTTTTACGGCACCAGATGAATATTCAACCCCTAACCCTACTTCTTATGTTCTCATGTCCATATGATATCAATGAAGACACCCAGCAGTAGCACAACACAAACAAATGTGTCTCCCTGAATGGGCAAAATAACTGAGCTAGTAAATGCACAGCCCATTACGGCACCGAAGCATGTAGTCCAAGAGGGTTCCATATCAGGTCTCAGGTAAGGCAACGGTCAGGATGTTACAATTTCGTTCAGCAACATAAGGTCACTAAACCAAGGAGATTTCCTACTTGTAACTGCTATCCAGTGACTCTTGCTGAAAAGTATGTGGGGATGTTACATTAGATGACATAAGTTCAGTTGTAATGGCTTTAAAGGAAATTTGAAAAGGGAGAAATTGGCTGCTGATGCATTATCACCTGTTTTACAAAGTTGCAACCGTGGGCAGGATTTGGAGTTTTGGGTGGGGACTCTGACTTTAGGGTCAAATGGAGGTCATAACCCTGCATTCTATGGGATGCAGTCATTTGGCAGTGATTTTCCATGAACTGGCCAATTAGTGGCCAGAGACCAGGCTCACCATCCAATGAAGGACAGAGGCAGGCTCTCAAAGCCAGAGGGCCAACAGGAGGTTCTCCAGCTCGGAAGAAGCAGCAGCCAGCTGCTTCAGATAAGAGAGCGAGGTGCCTCTCAGCAACTTTAAAAATGTTTTAAATATAAAATGGCAATAGCTGCTGGACCATTATTTTGGAGGGGGAACTTATCCACAGGTCAGCCAACAGCCAGAGCTGTGGCCAGGCAGGCAGCAACGGCCTCAAAGCCTGCTTGGAGTGCTGGACCCCTGGCCTGCTACTGGGAGGCTGCCACCAGACAGCTGGCCGAGTTCCCGACACCTTGGGCGGCCTGTAGGCCAACAGGAATTTAGCAATCAGCCTCTGACAGTAAGCCTTAATAGGTAATTTCCTTATCTCAGTACCCTGCTTGCATGTAGCCCATGCCAACCCTTATCCCACCTCTGGCAAAATGGCTCGGAGAGCAGGATCCTGCCGGCAAACTGGCAGGCTGGCCAAAGGCCCAAGTTTTTGCCCCCGTCAACCACTGTACTCGCCCCTGCATGGTGGAGCGAAGATTCTTCCTCGTATATTCATGCATCATTGTATGAAACAATGAGGAAACTTCAGAAGACAAGGTTTACTTCTGTCTGAGGAACAAATATTAACAGAAAATTTACTCAAAGGCCCAGTGGCAATTACATTTGCTGTGTAAAATAGTTTCTTCAATGGATAACAACTACAATCTCTATTATTACTGTTAAACCATAAATTCAAGAATTTTATCATGTGAAGAGCATGAACAGTAGTAAGGAATGTCACTTTCTGTTTTGTGGTCACAGGTAATGGCTAAACCTCATTTCGCATGATTAGAGGTTGTTAAATCGCAAATAAATGATTAATGATGTTGGAATAACCCCTTGAGTCATTAATATTTATAAGGTAAGCCACACTATTATAGACAAGGTGTAAAAGCTAAACAACAACTATAATAGCATCAGTTGTGACATCATGAATTCCTTGGGAAATCTGAACAATAAATAAATGATTCACTCAATATTCTGAAATAGGAGAATAAAATACCTTAGTAGTTCATTGGTCCCCTTGGTTCCAACTATGGAAGCATTAGTTAATGAAAGTGTGACAAAACTTAAATAAATGTGGAGAAAATATTAAACCTTGCTCAAAGACAATAACATGCAGCCAAGACATCAAACAATCTTTCATTACCTCTGCTACTAAAGATTAGTGGAGGGAATGTTTTCACTCCTGCTCAGTGGTCTGTTTGTCTATAAACAATGGCCCAGATCTTCTGGTCTCCGGATAGTCATAACCCGGAGATACACTGCAAGGTGTGCTGGGGGACCACCTCCGAAGTCCCCAAGCAGTTACTATGTGGGAATATACCTGGGAAGTTTCAACTTTCGTTGAGGAATTCCTCTGTGTCTGGAATTCTCCGAAACTCTAGTTTAAAGTTGGAGACTTCAGATGGTTCCGACTCACTTAGCAGAATAGTTACCCAGAAAATGTTAGAAGAATTTAAACCAGTTCTAACTCCTGGGTACCTATCGTACTGACCCCCAAAATTCCCACTGAAACCCTCAACTACCCTCTCTGATCATCTGACTACCCTCCACCCCATTGATTACACCCCAGCCCCACTGACCACGCCCCCAAACCCCTGACTACCCCCCCCCCCCGACCAACTGACTACATCCCTCCTGAACTGACTAACCAACCCCAACCATCTGACTGTACCCCCACAACCCTGTCTATCATCCTGAGCCCCCCTGACTATGGCCCCATCTCCGGACTACCCTCCCATCCCCCTAACTGCCCCCCACTCCCCTGACTACCCTGCCACCACTGACTAACCCTCCATCCCCCAACTACCTCCCGACCCCCCGCTCTCCCATATCCTACTACCCCCTGACCCTCCAACAATACACCATCTGACTATGATTACACCTGCTGACTACCCTCCTGCCATCCCAACTATCCCCACCATGATCCGACTATGCCCCCTAACATCCCTAACCAACCCCACCCCTGACTTCTCCCCCATACCCCACTCTACCCCCAACTCTCTATCCCCAATTAGCACCCCAACCCCTACACCCCAATTATCCCCCACCCCTACCCCTAACTAACCCCCCAGCCCCCACTAGCCCCAACTACCCACTGATCCCCCCCAACCCACCCTATCCCCTCACCCACTTACCTTACACACTTACCTTCTCTCCATAGCTTGGCAAGTGGCATTTAAACAAAGGGACATTTAAGCTTACCGGAACACGACAGCTAGTGCCGTAAAAAGGAAGCACAGCTTGGTTTCCCCCAATGTCCCTACACTACAAAGGAAGGACTCCAGGGGCAGGTATGCTCCACATTTCTCAGGAGGTCTGTTTCAGAAGTCCAAGTGAGGAACACGGAGCTCCAGTGTAAGGTAAGTAAATAGGAGCAGATTGGCAATCCAAAGGTGATTGCCATGCCACCGAAGATATTTTATAAACTAATGGATGAATTTCAGTGAAACGTGGTACACAGATAGAGTATGGCCCAAGGAAGAACTGATTAGTTTTTGGTGAAGATGTGGGTCCAGACCCTGGACTTTTTAAAAGAATCCATTAACATTTGGAGTAAGTTCAAATTGACATTTTTTTTAGAATGTTGTGGGTTGTTTTAGAATGTTGTGGTGGAATTTATCAAAGCTGTCAAAATGTGAGCAGAGTTTTTAAAGCAGGTTGTTAGATGTGTGTGGATGTGTGTTGGGTTGAAGGCTCCTCACTGAGATGGAAGCTCTCAATAAAAGGATTTCTTTTTCCAGCTTTGTAATTATAGAGCATCAACGGAGCATGGGAAAGCCTCAAGGAAGAGTTGCTTAATTGTAATAATGTTGAGTTAACATAGCGTGGCAGAGGTATGTGCAATACTGAGTTTCCTTTTCACTTTTGGAAATGTATTTGCTTTCAGAATCTCTAGTGAACAAAAGTTAGCCTAAAATATAGTTTTCTAATCTGCACTTATTATAATGAGGACCAAAAACGTGTTTCAGCAAGATTACATCTTCAGGGCAAGATAAAATTTTAAATGGATCATGGTCCCACTGGGATCTGGTTGACCTTAATGCTTTAATGTGTTTGATTTTTTTTTGCTGTAAAACATACTTGGGATTAAAGAGCAAAACAATTTCCAACAGCCAAACAGAATTGTAATTGAAAGAGTCACTGGCGTAAGTTTGTAGTCAGTGAGTCAATGTGGAACACATGACAATGGACAAATTTCTTAGTTTCTCAGCATTATTATCAGTTATGTCTCCTCTGGTGAATAATATGCACCAGGCCAACGTGGAGAATAGGGATTGAAGGAGATGTTGTATCATCCGCACTCTTGTGTTTCAATTGTTGATGATGAGCAAAGGAAAGTCCTTAGATCTTACTCTGGCAAGGAACTTAACTTATCCATACTTTATATTCCTGTTGACAAAGACAATCTAGTAACCTGTTATGACTGCTCTTACAAGAATAGGTTGTCTCTGTGTGTGAGGTTTCATGAATCAGTTAAATGAAAGAAAATGCTAGAGAGCTTGTGACCATGATCTAAGGTGACCTAATCTTACTTTCCTGTGGGGTAGTCTAGGGTTTTGAGTGTCGCTATTGCCAGGAAAGGGCTCCAGACTGCCTGTTGCGTATGTTAGGCATTTTGATTGACGTGTGCCTGACATGTTTGTGCAGAAAGATTTGCATTTCACTGCGAGGGAAAATACATCTGTTTGTGATTCACAGTGACAGCTGTATCAGTTTCCAATTGCACTTATTCTTCAGCAGGTAGGCCCAACAATCACAGGTCTGGGCCTTTAGAGATATTCCCTGACTGTTGTTCTTGCTTTCAGATGTTTTGCACATGACCAGTATATGTGTAAGAGAACGGTAAATCACTTTCCTGCCTGCATCTCCTCTAGGGAATGGTAGAATTGGTGTAATGGCAGTATACATGATACATTATCTTCAGCTGACACTCCTCTATTCTGTTCTAGGTGTTAGCTTCCATATTTGTTTTCAATCCCCCATTTGTCAGGTTAAGCATCATTTCCAGACTGCCCTTAGATTTCCAATGTTGTCTTTAGAGCTGGCGATACATGTGAACAAAAGACCGAAGGAGCAGTTTAGAGGGGAATTTTTGGGAAGCTGTTAGCCATTGCATGGAAGCTGCAGTAGAAGCTTTGACCTTAACCACCAGCCACTGAATGATGTTGGTCTCCACAGTCACAGGATTGAATTGACCAGCGCCGCCCATGTTGAAGACGATGAGTTCTAGGCTCTGAATTAAGCCATGGGTCAAGCAGCAGGCAGACTCTTCCATTCTCCTGGCGATGACCAGTAAACTTTCAGGCAATCTATCCGCTGCACCAAGCATTTGCTTTTCCAATCCCAACAGCCGTCTTCTGAAGTTTGGCCCTGCAAGTTCATCATCTGACTAGCAGAACTAATATGCAACCATGCCCCCCCCCCAGCAAGGGAACACCAATTGGGAACACCTTCCATCTGGCATGGCTACTGCCCACTAGTGGCCAGTGCACTCTGCTGTGAGGACCCCTCCTCCACAGTTGCCTCTAAGTTACCCATGATGCCAATCTCTGTGTTTGTGACAGGGCTGGAGTCTGGCCTAGTGCCGGCTTCCTTGTCTCCTCCTCCTCTTCTTTCCTGTTGCTGGTAAAATGGCATGGCAGCAGGAAGACTTCGAGCTCTGCCCCCAATGCCTTTCTGTGTTAATTTTTCCAGCCTTCCCATTTCTATCTTCCCAGCCTATTCCCAAAGGGCCCAGAAAATTCCAGCTACTCTTTCCCCAAAATAACTCTTGAGTACTTTGTTACAGGTGCTTATTATTGCTGTGTTTTATTTTTGCCACCGACTTGACATCACGGAAACATTTGTGACAACACTGTTTACTTTTGTAGGATTTCAAAAACCATTAAAATTATATTAAAAATTATATTATTGTCAGCAAAGACCTGTTAATTTCAATGTCAAGAGGTTTTTGTGTTGGCTTAATATTCAAACTGATAGTCAATCTTTCAGAAAATTTGATTTTTCCATTTTCTGGATTTTTCCATTTTCTGGATGAACAAAACCATAAATTTGCAACGTTATCTATTTCTTTTATATTTGTTTTTTAGATGGCTAAAATTAGATTATTGGTAACTTATGATACAAACGGATGTGATCTTGTCATTGCATATTCCAATAATGATTTTAATTTTATAGAACAAAGCCCAGCTATAAATATAATCTTTGTTCTTTTCATTTAATCTGGCTACGAAGTCCTTTGAGCAAGCCTATTCAGTTAAACTGTTCATTAACAGGAAGGCACAGTAGATATAAATTTACATAACAGTGCTAATCGGAATTGCATAGGCGATAGAATTCAATGGTTTATAATCACATAAGAGGCAGCTTTTCATTTAACTTTGTTTTATGTATGTAAGAAATGTTCAGTAATTTAGTTTGCTTTTATGATTTCATGCAATATTGTATGGCAGCAAGGGACTTAAAAATTCACATTGTCATTTGCAATATAGACACTAATAGACTTACATTACAGCATTTAAGTAATAACATGAGAGCAAGTGGTGCAGATTGCAACAAAAAGCCTCCCCTGCTTAGCAAACACGCAGCCACAGGATAAAGTGCTTATACTGCAATGTGGCTGTTGCCAAGTACATGCGTGAATGGTAGGTTATGTATTCCCCAACCCTATGTTGCCCAACTCTTAACTTTTCCTACAGATACTGATAAGAGGCATCAAAGCATTAATTGCCTTTCCTTCATAAACTAACATCTGTCATTATGCATAAGATTCACTGACCCAGTGGAGGAAATGAAGAGATGAAGAACTTAATAAGTACTTTATTAACCTGATTGACATCATGTTTAACTAATAAGATGCAAGGCACTGTATTGATAGCCGTTTGGAATTCACGTACACCTGGCCCTAAGTCCTTTATAGAAAGAGAAATGCTGATGATACATGGTAGCCCGATATTCTTTTCTCTACATTTGCCTGGGTGCTTCATATGCCGTATGTATTCAAAGTATGCTTTCCCTGTCCAGACCTCACAGGATCCAAAATTGATGGACCAGGTCATCAGCATGCCTCAGTCTCACATCTGAGGCAAACCTACTCCTTGGAGGGATGTTATACTGGGAAATAATGGAAATGAACTCAGGCATGGTTGCAGGTCTCAAGCCTCCTGGACTTCAACTGTCAGGCTATGAGTCTTCTAAATGCTCTGAGAGAACACAGTAAGGACAACCAATTCCAAAGATTTAGCATACCAAATATCTATCCACCTTTTTGCATTTCTTTTCTAACTGTAAGTGCCCCTCAACTCCTTTGACCTTGTGCCTGTCAGCTTGCTCAGGCAGCCTTCTTTTAGTCTCCCTTTAATTGCAGGAAAAGGAAAGAAAGGCAGGAGGGCTAGAAACATCCCCTCCCATCTTATTTCTATTAGACTGCTTGCCTAGTGCCTAACGCAAGTGCAGCAACAGATCCGTCTCTTTCAGGAAGCCAGAGAATTCCCAGGGCAATGTAAAAAGGACAAAGACTTAGGGCAGAATTTTCCATTTGATGTGTGTGGGGGGGGGGGCATGGTGACGTTGGGCGAGCGTCCTGATGTCACCGCGCACCACCGTGATATTTTGGTGGGCGGGCCCGCGACGATCTCCGTTGCACGCCTGCCATTAATTAACAGGCCACTTAAGGCCCTTCAGGGTCCAATTGATGGGGATTTTGTGGCGCCCGTGCGATCTTCGGCTCATTGCACGGGCGCAACGAGCAGACGGGTAGCAGAAATCTGTATGAACCTCATCCACGAGCGGGAGACGAGGGCTCAGTGGGGTCGTGATTCTACAGATTTTAAACGTATTGTACAAAAGTTATTGAAACTTGCCTGCATGAGCTGGAAAAGTTCAAAACACATACCAGCTGCTTGGACTGGACTCATAACCCTCAGGTCAGCACTTTGCAGTGAGGATTTGTTTTGGGGCCTGTAGGTTTCAGGAAGCCTCCCTGAACCTGGGAATGGGAGATGACTTCGCCACTGGAGGCACATCCTCTAAGGAGGAAGGGAGGGCTAGAAGCGGGAAGGAGGCCAGGAATGCACATTCAGCCTCCAGGGGTGCCACCTTCAGGAGGACAGGCGCAGGCACAAGGGGTGCAGTGCCAAGAGGTAGTGCAAGGCAGAGGGGGCCGCAGAAGATGCCACTATCCTGCTGCCAGGGTATACAGGTGGCGAAGCAGTTACCTCAATATGCCTGAGGTACAGTGCCGAAGGAGGCTCTGTTTGTCAAGGGTGAAAGTCAACTATATCTGTCAGATGATTGGGCTAAAGATCTCAGCTAACTGTGTGGGTGGACACCTCATGCCTGTGACTCTAAAGGTCACAGTTACCCTCAACTTCTATGCCTCCGGCTCTTTCCAGGGGCCGGTGGGTGATCTTTGCGATGTCTCCCAATCAGCTGTCCACACGTGTGTCAAGCAGGTCACAAACGCTCTGTTCGGACGTGCATTGACCTTCATCCAGTACCACTGGGACCAGGCCAGCCAGGCACAGCGAGCCAGAGGCTTCGCAGCCATTGCTGGCTTCCCCCGTGTCCAGGGTGCTATAGACTGTACACATGTGGCCATCAAGGCGCCAGCTGGTGAGCCCAGTGCCTTCGTCAACAGGAAGGGCTTCCACTCCATGAACGTGCAGATAGTGTGTGATCACAGGATGCAGATTCTTTAAGTCTGTGCAAGGTACCCAGGCAGCTCCCATGATGCTTACATCCCGAGACACTCCCAGGTGCCGGGGCTCTTCATTGCTCCAGCTCGGCTAGATGGATGGCAGCTGGGTGACAAGGGATATCCCCTCAGAAGGTGGCTCATGACGCCTCTCCACCATCCAAGAACAAAGGCTGAGCAGCGGTACAACAGGAGCCATGCCTCCACAAGGGCTGGGGTGGAGAGAGCCATCGGTCTTCACAAAATGCGCTTCCGATGCCTGGACCGTTCCAGGGGTGCACTCCAGTGCTCCCAAGATCAAGTGTCCCTGATAGTGGTTGCATGCTGCGCTCTCCACAATCTTGCACTGCAAAGGGGGGGACGCTGTGGATGAAGAAGATGTAGACAGAGTGGCTGCGGCTGAACACGATGAGTCCAGCAGTGAGTCCGAGGATGAGCACGCACAGGGAAATGCCGAGGGGGCAGACGCTGACCCGGGCATACTCCAGGGAGGCAGGGACAAGCAGGATGCTCTAATCCAAGGAACCTTCAGCCAGCACAACACATATGGACCACCTGGGCTGCAGCCTCCATACTGGAGACATTAGTGCCAAGTCTATCAGGATAGGAGCAATGACGAGGGTCCAGTCAATAAATATCAATGATACACAAATCACTCATACCATCTCAGGACTCCATCCACCTGCCCAAGAAAAGAGGCACCCCCAGCCATGTTAGACGATCTTAATTTAATGCTTTCACAAAAGTTTCTTAACATAACGCAAATAAAATGGTGTCACACTGCAAACACAATCAGATAGCGCTCATAGGGGGGCCAACAAAAAACCACCAGTCATGAACCCGGGGTGTTCCTAAGGTGCCTTAATTTTACGTTTGCAGGTGCTGCATCTTTGTGGTGCCCCCTTCCTGGCACTGGCATCTGAGACAGCCTGCTCTCTCTGCTGTCTTGTTGGCCTTGATGACCTTGGTGGATGTCCTCTGGCCCGTGGAGCCTGTGCTGGCCCCGCCTGGGAGGGAGCTGCCAGCTCTGCAGCTGGCATCTCCCCAGTCATTGCAGCCTCATTGGGTGCCGTGATCACTGGCAGAGGGGCGGAGGAGATGCCGGCCTCATCCGGAGCACCCTGAGAGGCACCAGCAGAGAAGGTAGGCAGCTGCTCCACCGATGTGAGGTCTGTTTGGCCCTCCCTGCTCACCGTAGATGGATGGGCACCAAGGTGAGAGACCTGGTGCCCAAACCACCGCCCACACGGGCACTGATCACCTGAGGTCAATGCCCCTGTGAGGGATTGCAGGTCTGAGCGCAACCCCAGGAACCCCTGATCCTGTCCCTGGAACTGCCTCTCCTTGAGAGTCGCCACTCTCTCCATGGAGGAAGCTTGCCACTCATGCATGAGTCTCAATGCATTGGCTACGGTCCACGTAGACTCCTCCACCACTGATACCAAGCCAAGCACAGCCTCATGTATCTCCACCAGATGCTTCCGCACACCTGGCCGCATCTCATGAGTTGGCTACATCATGGACGACTCCAGAGGCTCATCATCAGCCACGGACTGAGCACGTGCCAGGGCCCCTGCAGTCCTACGACTTCTGGCGCCATGGGCACTCTCTGTCTTTGCCAGCTCCTCCAGTGACTGTGAAGTGCCCTCATCACTGTTCCCCGGGACACTCGCCGAAGATCTGATGCCCACCGGGGTGCCAGTATCCGCGCTAGTGCCTACCTGGCAGAGATGGTGTGACGCTGGTGAGGTTGACACTTTATGGCCCTCAGGTGTAAGAGGGGGCACCTGCTACTCCGGGTCCCGGCCCTGCGCCGCTGATGCTGAAAGGAAGAGTGAGGAAATTCAACCAGTTAGTGTGCGGAAAATGCCAATGTACATGTCTGTCCCCTGGATCATCATGCGCTCATCATTCCACATGCAATGGGCAAGCCATGTTGGTAACGTCACTCACTCAACAACCAGCACTGCCATGGGGCTGTTGGGAGACTGCTGGTGCCTTGAGTATTGGCCACACACACCTACACGTGGAACCCCAGCCTCTCCAGCTCCGGTAGACGTGGGTGCATGGCACCTCTCCAGGTCGAGGGCTCCTGCTCGAGTGGCTAAACAGCACTACCTGGGGTGCCCCTCCGCCAGTCTTCACCCGCTCAGCAGTGTTGTGCGAATTCTTCCCCTGGAAATGAGGAAAGAGCATTGATAAGTGATACTTGTACTGTGAATCTTCTTGCGGCCGGCTTACCCCAAGCCCAGTTGGCCATTGCAGGGGTCCAATGCATCCTTACCCCGCTGCTGCCGAACACTCACACAAATGTGCCAGGTGTGTCCTTCCCACCCCCCTCGCTTGGTCACATACTTTCTTCATCATACTTGGGAGCACACAGTTTAACCTGCCGTAGCAAGGAGGCACAATGTCTTGGGTCGCAGAGGGCATCAGATCGATCTGTGCCACGCCACCTTGAAGACCCCCTCCCGCCATGTCATCACCCTAACTTCCACATGTCCTGGAGTTCGAGCACTGCGCCAGGGTGCAGATCCTCCAGGTTGCCCCCACCACAGTCATGTGCGTCTCAGTCCACCATATGCTGCGGGTACAGAACCCATTTCATCACCACCCTCTCAGGCTGACCAACGCATTGGGAATATCTGCTGGCCCGCCCAGCTAAGGACACATGTCATCAATGACTCATTGCATTCAGGTCAGTCAGACATGGGTGGGGCACCAGGTGGGGGGGGAAAGCTTACATGATGGGTGAAGTGAACAGTGCCAGCGTGCTACTCACCCTTCCCGTGCGCAGTACGTTGAAGCGCTTGTGGCACTGGATCCAGGTGCGCTGCACAATGTCATGGGAGCTCACAACCTCCGCTACCTCCTCCCACGCACGATTGGTCAAATGGGGTGGCCTCCTCCTCCCATCCTGGGGGACGAGCACCTCCCGCCATGCTGCCACCTCCTCGAGGAGGGCAGCAAGGCACTTGTCCGAAAACCGGGGCGCACTTTGACCACCTGCCCTACCCTCCTGCATGGCCAGCCTGGATCTGCCTTGGCCCTGACCTCTGGCCATGTACAGCAGCCTTGGAGCGGCTGCAGCTTGCCCTTTAAACAGGCCACCAGGTCGCCATTGGACCCGGCAGCTATTGCCGATCCTCTGCAGCCCGCCCACTCCCGCTATCCCTGGGAGGCCTGAAACACGCTGGGTGGGCCTTAATTGGCCCACCCGCATAAAATGGCGGCGTGGACCCACTCCCGCTCTCCCCACCCCCCACCAGATGGAAAATTCTGCCCCTAACGTAACAAGTCTCCAGCATCCCCTTTTCATCTCTGCATAACATAGAAAGTGAATGTTTCTCAGGTACTATGGGGAAGAATTTCAGAGCCTGTATTTTGGGATTGGTTGATTGACCACGGTAGTGTTCAGCACTAATTTATTGTATGTTGCTTGAAGAGCACACTTTGGAATGCTCCAACCTGCTGCACCATGGAACGATGAAATTTAGACCTACATCCACATTTTTATACGCGATGAAATCATTTGAAAAGCCATCATTCTGAATGGTTGCCAAGTGGAGGCCAGATATTTTCCCCAGGGAGAAAAAAGACTTGAAACGGAAGGCTAATCTTCATTAAAATTACAGACCCTACAATGGTAATATAATGTTCCCTCTTGCCCCCTCCATGCTAGGATAATCAGCTTCTTCACATCACTGATTCACTTTCAATTATTTGATAGCAAGGGGAGAGAGGAAACATTGATGCATCTTAGTTGTGACAGAATCTCATTCTGATGAGCCATGAATGTAGGTCCAGGGACATGGAGAGACAGGTTTACCAAGGATCATAAGTTAGGGGGAGATGGGTCTTGAGCTGTATGATGAACCACTGAGGTACAGCATAATGTCATGAGATAAAATTATTTAAATAATGGTATAGATGCAATAATTGGCTATTAAACTGCCACACATAAATAGGGTAGCCATGACTCACGCATTCTGATCCAAGCAAAGTTATTCCTATTATAATGTCAGTCGTAACATAATATGAATTTGTTTGTTTATTCTATACTGAATGATAAAACCTATGTAAAAAAAAAAAATCAATTAAATTCAAATCTTGTGCCTTAATTGACTAAAAGAGCAAATACTTGATAGTGACAAGTTACATCAGTGAATAACGTCTAGTTAGATGGCCCCCAGTTCTGAATACATTCATATAGCATAATTGCTAATGATGTATACCTTTCTTTTCTCACTGAATTATTAAAGACAATATATGCTTTTGAACTGTACTGTATCTCCATTCGGCTCAATTCATTTATTGTAAGTCAGCTCATGGAACAGGACTCAAGGGTTTTAGCAGAAGTATAATGAAGGAAGCAAAGGTACTTAAAAATATCGGCACCATTACAGTTTTATGAAGAAAAAAACTGAACAAAATTATTTGTAGTTTCCTGTTTTGACTAGAAAGTTCATCCACTTTTTTTTTTAAATAATCAAACTTAAGGTTGCAGGCTAATTTCAGGGTTGAATACAGCCATTTTTTAAAATTTAGGTTAATTCTTCTTTCACTTTAGATTCAGCTTAACCAAAGGAAGAAGCAAAGTGACATTGGATTTGTTATTCTGCAGCCCCCTGTGCCAGGCCCAGTTTGTAGGCTGGCACAGGCACTTAATGCTTACAGGCATCAAGTTTATCTGGCACATGTCACATGGTATGTTTGATTTTTATGTTGTTTTGTATCGCAGAGGAATTGAACTGGGGTTGGGAGTCTGAATTGACATTCTAAATGTTTTAGGTATGAAGAGAGAGTTCCAAGTATAACCTGCAAGGAAATTCTAAAATTCACATATAGATTAGATAACTGAGTTAAAAACATGAAAAAATGTAACAATCATGTAAGAACAAAAATAGCCAACCAAATTAAGCAAGTAACAGGGAAATGATGGACAGGATATTACAAAAAAAAAATTGAATTAAAATTATACTAAAATTACAAATAATATGATGTGGGTATGTAAACATGGATTATGTCCCTACCAAAAAGAAAACAAGGCATTGTCACTTCCTATAAGAAGTAAAATCTGAAGTAAAGTATTTTATGAGATGGATGTCTGTCAGTTGAATAGTAATGAAGGTTTGAACCTTCTATTAGATCTCTTGGATGAAATCTACATGAAAGATAATCTGTTAAATGCTTATGAGGCATGGTCAGAATTTGATAGATTTTGGAAAACAGATGGTTGTTCCATGGAAGTATAAATTATGGACTTTAACAGATTATATAACAGATTGACAAAATTCAATTTGGGAATCCCTGGATTGGTACTAGCAGTAAAATTGCTGGATTGTGTTAAGGTGCCTCATATGGACTGGCAATTGTTTATAACTGGTGTTCAGTTCTTGAAGAAGGAGACCCTGTTGGATCAGATGTGCACTGCATTTTAAAAAAAATCCTGGGTAAACAGTCATTTCCTTCAGCCTTCATGAAGCAAATGAGACATTCCACAGTAACACAAAGATAGAAGACTCAATGATTGCTAGATTTCAAAATAGTCTAGATACTGGATGTAGGTTTCAATACAATGCAAAAATTAAAGACAGGTGGAGTGAGGATGAAGACATCTTTAGCAGATCTGGTTACTACAGCAGAGGACAAAATTGGAATAAAAATGATGGGTGATTCAATCCCAGAAATGTCCAAGAAACAGTTAATAGATGCTTCAGGTGAGATTCAAAGGATCATTATATGGTGCACTGCCCTAAATGAAGAAGCAGTATTCTCAAAATGACACTTGACGAAGAGAATGATGAATCCAGACAAATTAAACTGGTCACAAAGAATCTTAGTCCTGTTATTAATGTGTTAGTCTTTAACTGTACAATACTAGTTGTGCTTATATTTCAACAGTATGTGGACAGATTGTTTAGAATATTGTATTGATTCACTAAGTAGCGAGGATCAATGCAACTTTAAGGACTGACAGAATGAGGTGAAAGAGTGGAAAGTGAGAAAGCACACTGCAAATAGCGATAGTGAGTCTGGAAGCAGCTCTTGCATCAGAAAATGGTCACATAATGGAGAAGGAGCCTTCAGTATTGCAAGAGGGCAATCTCCCAGTAGTAGTCCTTGCTGACATAAAAGTGGAAGGAGAAAGTGTAGCTTGAATAGACTATGAAATAAAGGCCACAAAGCAGTCCTTCAACAGATTTAGAAGCAGAAGTCCTCATGATCATGAAGCTTTGGTAGCTGCCAAGAAACTTGATGACAAACTAATAAGAGAGGAAAACAAAAGGGAGTTAAATAGCTGGAGAGAGTTTGAGTTTATTCTGATGTACTGGATAAGGGTCAAATAACCTTGTCACACAGGTGGATTTGCACTGAAAAGGTCCTTGCAGCTGGGGCTAATAAGGCTAAAGCAAGGCTAGCTGCTGGGAGTTTTGAAGAGTGACTGGGTGATACAGATGTTAGAATGGATTCTTCCACAGCTGAAAAAGTAATCTTTATTAGATCTTTTTGATCACATATTCATGGAAGTGTAGGTCAAGCAACATAAAAGCCATATTTTTCAGGGCGATAATTTTCAGGGAGAAATGTTTCTGAAACCATAGAGGCACAGGTGCAAAAGGAAAATTATGGAAACTAACTGAATGTGCCTATGGCTTGAATGATGCTTCCAGGGTGTGATGTTTCTCGGTGAGGTCTATTTTGTTGAAAATAGATTGCATTCAACTAAAATCAGATCCCACAGTATTTTCTTATCATTGAAAAAAACTTTCAGGCATCCTCATGATGCCTGTTGATGATTTCTTATGAGATGGTATTACAGAACTTGAGAAAGGTGTTATTAACAAGATTAATGTAGAATTTAAAAATCAGTGTAATAGGGCTTTAAAACATATTGGTTTAGATATTAAGCAAAGTAGGTCTGAAATAATCTGTTAGCTGTGTATTAATTGCATTTAATTGTATGCAGGTAGTGGGAATTAACTTGGGATTCACTTGAGCCCATATAAATAGGAATAGACTGAAACTATGGTTGTTGAGTTAGGAGGTATATGTTTGTAATAGATATCTCTGCAAATAAATGCTTATAAAAGTTTGTAAAGATTGACTCCAGTTCTATCCTTCACTTGGTTCTGAAGAAGAGTCATAATGACTCGAAACATTAACTCTGGTTTTTTTTCTCCACAGATGCTGTTAGACCTGATGAGTTTTTCCAGCATTTTCTGTTTTAGCTTCAGATTTCCAGCATCCACAGTATTTTGCTTTTATCTATTCTTCACCACCTGGCTTTCTGGAATATAACTGGTATAGTCTAAAACAACTAAAATAATTTATGATTGGAAGCTATGAAATAAAACTAAAACAAAAGCAAAATATCACAGATGCTAGAAATCTGAAATAAAAACAAAATTGCTGGAAATACTTAGCAGATTAGGCAGCATCTGTGGAGAGAAACAGGGTTAACATTTCAGGTCAATGACCTTTCATCATGAAAGCTCATTGACCTGAAATGTTAACTCTGCTTCTCCGTACAAGTAAAACTAAAATCCTTATTTTGTGATCATAAACTGGAAAGAGATAATGGTCAGTTCTAGCATGTTCAAACATAATATTACACACACATCAGTAATGCAGAAAGCTGGGAGCATGTGTTGAATTTTATAATTTAAGGTTTGTCTCTTCATTTGGCTCTTATTCTGTGCATGATATGGTCCTTGGATTCCAAATAATGCAATATGGGATTAAAAACCATCCTCCCAACTTTCCTAGGTGCTACTTGTATTCTTTTCTAAAATAACCCAAAAGGGAGCACTGGGACACCCCTGTGTCACCAACTATAAACCAAAGTGCCCCCTTTTAAAGGAAGACATCTAGTAGCCACAAAATCAAAGGAAACTCATACAACTTAAATAATAATGTGTTAGTATTATCCACTCTGAACTCCAGTCCCTGCGGTGCTTATCGGCCATGGAAGGCATCAAGCATACTCTCAGGCAAGGCCTACCCAGTCACAAACAAGGCCACTAATGAGAGGCAGGTGGCCAAAATGACCATCCCAAGGGCTGCATCCAAACTGGACATGTGGAAGGCCAGATTGGCTGGGCCCAAGAGCAGACTCATGAGGAGATGCTCCAATTTGCCCACAGCCCTCGGCACCAGGTGCCAAAGGTCAATAGTGTGGGAATGAAATGGAGCTAGAATTTGAGGAGCAGCCCCTTCAAATAGTGGAATAGGGGCTGGAACCTCTTACATTCAACTGGAATGTGGAACATGGACTCATCAAGGCCTCAAAAATTGCACGCTGGTGGGCAGTCCTTAAAATAGCTTAAGTACCTGTTGGATGCGCCTGCTCCATGCAACAATCTTCACCCAATATTCCCAATAATGCAGGGTAGGACTCCCACATAGAGAGCACTCCACTACCCCGACCACCCCACCCTCCCCCTTGCCTCCGCTGGATGGCAGGTATGTCTTGTATTGCTGCAGTTAATTATTAGCTAACCTGGGGCAATCTTTGGGGATCAATTAATAAAAGGCAAATTAAACTGCTCCTTCTCTGCAAACTTCACATTTATAAAAGAAGAAAGACTTACATTTATGTAGCACCATTTGGCAGCCAGGTGTGAAGGCCATGCACAACACTCCCTGCCCTGGACTTAACCAGGCAGAGGCGGGAAGTGGGCAGGGTCCCCATCTGTAGTAATTATAGTTTTGATAAACGTGGGACTGTAGCTTTAAGAATTATGCTGTGTCATAAGATTACATGATCTGTGTAAGCCAATGAGTTAGCAGTGTAGAGAACCTCGTGGAGGGAGTTCTTCTTTAGTTGTAGAGTTAGACGCACACATGTAGTTGCTGCTGCTGTCTTGTAAATAAAGTTCAATGTTTCCACCAAAAAAAGTTGCCTGGAAAATCAACTCTATAACAAACTGGTGACAAGGATAAATCAGATTTGGTTCTGTCTCTTGCCCAGCGATTGTGAGTATCTAAGATAATTAAAAAGAGAGGAAGTTATACTCACCCGAACTGCCACCATTTGACAGAATTGATCCCTTTGAACCAGCCACTGGTTTCAATATATAGAACGCCTTGAGTTCTACTTTCAAGCCAATAAAACCACGGGGGAGGAAAAGGGGAGAGCGATTCTCCTGAGTATTTGTGGGAGCAAGACCTACAGTTTAATTCAAAGCTTGGCAGCCTCCAGTGCCCCAGATTCGAAGACCATCAGTGAATTAGTAGAACTCATTAAGGGACATTTTCAACCAGAGCCCTCAGTCACAATGCAGAGATTCAGCTTAAATTCACAGAATAGAGCTCCAGGGGAGACCATTGCTACCTACATGGCAAAATTAAAACAACAAATGGAATATTGTGATTTCAATGAAACCCTGAATGATATGCTCAGGGATCGTTTGCTCTGTGGCGTGCAGGGTGATGCTATTAAGCGAAGATTGCTGGCTGAAGTGGATCCTGATTTTAAGAAAGTGTTAGAAATAGTGCTTGTGTTGGAAAGCATTGTAAGGGATGCACAAGTGATTCAAATTGCGCAAAATGGTGTTGTTTTCCTAGTTGGGTGGGAACGGTCAGCCGAAAGTGGTGCGAAAAGCCTGGACTATGCTGTGAAGTGAGAAACAGCCCCTGCTAACCAAAAATTTGCAAATAGCAAATTCTAAAACTAATTTCTATTGATGTGGAAACAATTATACTCCTAATGATTGGCAATTTAAAAAGGTGGAATATTATTTTTGTCACAAAAGTGGGCACCTATTGAAACATTGCAAAACGAGATTTAAACAGGCTTCCAGGCAACAAACGAAGTTCAATGATGTATATAGTGTGGAAAAAACAATCAATTCTGACATTTATTCTTTATTCAACATGAAAGTTGGGAAGACAGAGCCAATTACTGTCACATTGCAAGTGAATAATAAATCCTCAAAAATGGAAGTTGACACGGATGCTTCTATCACTGTCATAGGAGAATATTCATATATTTAAATAAAGGTGCTCAACAATTAAATTTAGGATAAACACCTGCCAAGTTGAAAATGTACACAGGCAAAGAAATCCAGGTAAAGGTATCACCAGAGTAACTGTTCAGTATAGACACCAAACAGCACAACTACCAGTGATGGTATGGGAAGGCAGAGGACCAAGCCTTCTAGGTCGAAATTGGATGAGGGAAATTAACCTTGATTGGCCAGTGAGATTTCAAAAGGAAGCAGGAAGAGTTCCTGAGTTGGAAAAGGAACAAGGCAAGGTACTTCAGAAAGAGCCTGGAGAGTCCTAGGACCTCAACTGGATGGAAAAGGAATGTGACCATTCAGCAACCTGAAACAATGACATGGAAGGACAGCAGAAGAAACTCAAGGAAACTCTGCTGAATGACAGAATTCAAATTAAGCAAGTGAGTTTCGCAAAGAAAAGGAAAACCTGTTGAAAGACCTTCATACACTACAGGGATAGCCTCAGGTCAAAGTTTGTGCCTCTGGGAAATTATGAAGAGCAACAGGAAGAATCTAATGTCACTCTGATCAAACTGAAGAACCAGTTGGCAGAGAAGATGTAGCAATGTTCAAGGTTCCAGGAGGAAGCCAACAGATACAAGAAGGAGACAGAAGAGATGAAGGATCAGCTGTATGAAGTTAAAGAGGCCTTGAAAGCAAAAGTCATAGAATTTTCCAAGATGAGAGTAGATAATGAAATCATGGTTGGCTCAACTACTGAACAAAGACAAGTTGAGATTTCAGCTGAGAAAAGTTTGGCTGACAGTGAAGTCAGAAAGAAGGCCGAGACTAAATTCTATGGTAGAAGAAGACACATAGCAAGAGGATGCAGAATGATGGGGCACCATCTTCGAACAAGACTACACCTGATACTTCCCAATTTGGAGGGGAAGTTGAAGAAAAATCAAGGGGCAGGATTTTACACGTCGGCAAGCAGGGGCGGGGCCCGCTCGTCGATGCGTAAAATGACGTGCAGTGATATCAGGGGAAATTCCCCGCATCACCGCGCCCCATTTAAATTTTCAGGAAGATGGGGGCGCAGTGAAATCAGATGCGCGCTCGCCGACCTGTCATTGGCCAATTGAGGCCATTGACAGAGTCAATTAAGTAATTAAAAGACCTGCCCGTCCAACCTTAAGGTTGGCGGGCAGACGAGGAGTCCTGGTGTGAATTAGAAAAAGCATGAAACCTCATCCATGGGCAGGATGAGGTTTCATGTAGGTTTTAAAAAATTTCAATAAAGTTTTTGTGAAAATTATGGACATGTGCCAACTCTTGTGACATTGTCACATGAGGGGACATGTTAGGGAAATGTTATTTTTCTATTTTTAGGTTTTTTACATTTACAGCTGATCTCCCTGAGGCTGCACTTAGCCTCAGGGAGATGAATGCGCTCTTTCGTGCACATGTGCGAAAGAGTGCACTCTCGATTTTGGGATTCCACCCGCCCCCCCAACCACACAGGAAGCACTTAGCACTTCTGTGTGGACGTCACGCTGGGCGGGCCTTAATTGGCCCGCCTACGTGAAATGGCACCGCGCCCCCAATTGGGGGCGCCAATCGGAAGCGTGCCTGTGCGCGCCCGACCTTCAACTTCACCCCCGGCGGGGGGAAAATTCAACCCAAGGGAACCAAAAGGCAACTCATGATTTGCATAGCCATAAGTGACAACTTACTGTTGGAGAAGCAGTATATGCAAGGAATTTCGGGTGGAAGACTGAAGTGGTTACCTGGTAAAGTAAGCCCTATGTCCGGACCATTGTCATAACACATGGAAGTGGAGGGCCGGATCGCCCGTAAGATCATTTAAGAAGACAACAAAATGATGTTCCACCTGTAACCATTGCTGAACCTGTGGTTCCTGTTGAAGTTGCTCAACCAAGGATAGACATGCCCGATGTCTTTGTCAGAGTGGACGACACTGAACTGCCTATGCTTAATGAGGTACCTGATGTTAGTGTGGTTCCAGACAATGAGATTCCTGTCAAAGAATCAAAATCTTGGAGCTATAACGTTCCACACAGCTCAGGAAAACACCTGTAAGACTGAACTTGTAATTTCATGGCCTGTGTAAATATTGTAATGTCATGAGCTAAATATCCTTATAAATACAAAATGTATAGGAAAGTTAAAGGGGGAGGAATATAGTAATTCTAGTTTCGATAAATGTAGGACTGTAGCTTTAAGAATAATCCTGTGTTGTAAGATCACATGATCTGCATAAACCAATGAGTTAGCAGCGCGGGGGACCTAGCAGAGGGAGTTCTTCTTTAGTTATTGAGTTAGATGGACACGTGTAGCTGCTGCAGCTGTCTTGTAAATAAAGTTCAATGTTTCCACGAAGATAAGTTGCCTGGAAAATCAACTGTATAACACCACCCCTCACCCTTCCACCCAATTAAATGCCCCCCCACCCCACCTCCAAACTAGCCACTGGTGGGCATTAAATTCCACCTGTAGTCACTGTTGTAATGTGGGGAACACAGAAGCCAACTTGCACGCAGCAAGTTCCTACAAACAGCAATGTAGTAATGACAAATAATCTGTTTTTGTCATGCTGATTAAGTCCAGGGCAGGAAGTCTTGTGGATGGCTTTCCCACACGGCCGCTAACTGAGGTCTTTAAGTGGGCCATTAATGCCCACTTAGCTTCATCCCACTGTCACTGTTATTCAACCTGTGGCAGGTGGGGGAGTCATCATTCGGGGAGTCCAAAAAACAAACCCTGTCTTGTTGATTGAGGGATAAGTATTGGCCAGGCCACCAGGGATACCTCCCGGCTCTTCTTCAAAATAGCACCATGGGATCTTTTGCATCCACCTGAAAGAGCAGATGGAACCTTGGTTTGACATCTCATTCAAAAGACAGCACCTCCAAAAGTGCAGCACTCCCTCAAAACTACATTGTAGTGTAAACCTTAATTTATTGGGATTGAAGAAATAAGAAATTTACAAATGGATATGGACAGGTTAGGTGAATGGGCCAAAATTTGGCAGATGGAGTTTAACTTGGATAAGTGTGAGGTTATCCATTTTGGTTGGAAGAATAAAAAGGCGATTTATTATTTAAATGGAGAGAAACTTCAGAATGCTTCAGTGCAGAGGGATCTGGGTGTCCTCATGCATGAGTCGCTGAAAGCTATTATGCAGGTACAGCAGGTAATAAGGAAGGCAAATGGAATTTTGGCATTTATTGCTAAAGAAATAGAGTATAAAAATAGGGAAGTGTTGTCGCAACTGTACAAGGCATTGGTGAGACCGAACCTGGAGTACTATGCACAGTTTTGGTCCCCTTACTTGAGGAAGGATGTATTTGCACTGGAGGCAGTTCACTAGATTGATTCCAGAGGTGTGGGGCTTGTCTTATGAGAAGAGATTGAGCAGTTTAGGCCTATACTCGCTAGAGTTTAGAAGGATGAGAGGAGATCTAATTGAGGTATATAAGATGCTAAAGGGGATAGACAAAGTAGACATGGAGCAGATGTTTCCCCTTGTGGGGTATTCTAGAATGAGAGGCCATAGCTTTAGGCTACGGGGTGGTAGATTTAAATTAGAGATGAAGAGGAATTACTTTTCTCAAAGGGTCGTGAATCTGTGGAATTCACTACCTCAGAGTGCATTGGATGCCGGGACGCTGAATAAATTTAAGGAGGAGATAGACAGATTTTTAATTAGTAATGGGTTGAAAGGTTATGGGGAGAGGGTGGGAAATTGGAGTTGAGGCTGAAATGAGATCAGCCATGATTGTAATGAATGGCAGGGCAGGCTCGAGGGGCTGAATTGTCTACTCCTGCTCCTAGTTCTTATGTTCTATTGCACTCAAATGTTGGTGTGAGGCTTGAACCCAGGCACCTTGTGTCTAAAAGGCAGGGATGTTACCAACTGAGCCACAGCTGACACAGAGCAGAGGCTGTAATCAGACAAGGTTAAATCTCAAAAGGACAATCAACTGTGTGAAATTGAGCAACAGGAATTATCTCCTCAAAGTTGTCTGTTGGTCGGGAGAAAGAAATTGTAGCTGAAACCGCTGGAGAAGATGCAAAATTAGGGGCTACATCTCATATTACAAATTGTTCAGTCTTTAGTATGTGGGGCATTGCAAATTAATCTGATGCACATTTGGGTTTGCTTTAAATTGTAATTATTCATTTCTGTCCTCGACAAGCTGACGTTTCCTTGATCTTAAATGCTCTTTAATATTTAGTCCTCTTCTTGTAATTAGAGGCGGCTTGATCGAATTATTTCATATTTTTATTTAGATAATAATTAAGAATGGCTGGGGTAAGAAGTGGCAAAAATTGGATTGATAAAATTAGTGGTCATTAAAGTGATTGGGGCTAAGGTATTTTGTTAGATCAGAGTAGAGGGCTCTGAGTTTAGCTCTAAAATATTCAGCTCGGCAGGATTTGTCACTTAAACAGGAGCGTTTTCCAAAGATTTCCAAAGAGGCTCTCTCAATATCCTGCTGTAACTTTGGCAAGAGATGAATGGAGCCCTGAAGAAATGATGCAAGCAGCTGAAAGCAACAGGGACCTAAATTTCAACCTAAAGAAATTCACTGGCTGAAAGGACAAATGGTGGATAAAAACAAAATGCTGGAAATCTGAAATGAAAAACAGAATAGGTTGAGAAAACTCAGCAGGCCTGGTAGCATCTGTGGAGAGAGAAATAGAGTTAACATATAAGTTCAGAAGTCATACAGAATCAAAACATTAACTCTATTTCTCTCTCCACAGATGCTGCCAGACCTGCTGGATTTTGCAGCATTTTCTGTTTTTATGATAAATGGTGCAACAATGTTTACTCCTCAGCACTGACACTTCTCATCTTGATGAATACAAAATTCCTACATAAGTGTAAGACAATTTGCAGTTAAGAAAAAGATTGTCAAGTAAATAGTGATTTTATTTTGAAACTAAACCTTGGTAGAAGTTATTTTACACACTTCACCCTGCGTCAGAAGGATTATAAAGCAGTGACAGGATGTAGGTGTATTTTTCCATATCATCATTATCGTAATGAAAGCAATCACGTGCTTCAGGACAACTGGAAATGAGGAACAGATATAAATTTACAGTTGTTGCATAACTTGCTTGTGGAAACCAAGTTTGGATAGGAGTTTCCTGTTCATGCAGACTGTGCTGAGAAACCATCATGTCAGTAGGGAAGGGACAGCTAGCCTTTTTTCCTTCCTACCTCTTATCCACATGCTGCATTGATTTTTCTCTCCAATGTTTGCATGGGATGAAATGGTTATTCCCATTGACATTCAAAAATATGCCAACTTCCAGAAATAAAACGTGTTTACAAATGTCAGAACCAAAGCACATTAGCCTCAAAATCTGGCACCATAGCGTCTAGTAGTTATGGTGCTGGGGAGGCTATTTTGCTAACAAAATGGCGCCTGCACCATCCAAGCATGCTTCCGGCATGTGTAATGCTGATTTGACCAAGCGCTGTCATTTTCAACCTCGTTGCTCCAGTTAACATCCTCTCTTAAACATGCACAACTGAACATGCATTCAACAGCAAGAAGAATACATCCGCCACCCGCATTATTTAAAGGAATCATCAACAACGTGTTCATTTATTGCTGATCAATTTTACTGGATCTGTTTCAGGTTGTGCTTGGTGTTTACAGAGTTAGTTAAAGTTGGTAAATCGACAGGGTGCCGCTGCATGAAGAAGGCATTATTGTGACTTCAAGGGTCCTAGTCAGGTCATTTATTCCGAATCATTTGTGCTAGAGTTGCAACCCCCATGGGCTGCAGTACGAGGAGTGGTGGTTGAAGGGTTCTCAGCAGTAAGTCTTATCCAGCTAAGGTCTTCCAAGACCAGTTCTCTTATCTCTAATAAGGCCAGGAACAACATGTGCGACATCAGTGCTTTATGAGTGAGGTGCTCACAGACCTCTGCCACCTCTAGAAACCAAATCTGCAACCCCAGGCCAGGGTAAAGTCCACGCTATCCACTTAACCCCTGCTCCGCAACCCAACTGCATGAGGCCAGCATGTCTACAGTGAAAGCTATGCTGCCACACAAACATTGTACAGCAGAGCCTTGAGGAGCTGAAGCATGGTTCCGCTGCCTGCACTGCTCTGGAGGAGAACTCCAGTACTTGCCAGAGTTGGTGCTGTGATTTGCGGTGGGCTGCCATATCCTTTACAACCCGGCCATCATGAGGGCACAACCCTCGCCACCTGTTATATGGCAAGCAACTTGGGAGCGGGAGGGAGAGGAGAAAGAGGAGGAGTAGAAAGAGGAGGAGCAGGAGGAAAGGATGAGGCAACCAGCACATCCCCTTTTCAGTCAGACTATTTGTGATCACCTCATTTGGCAATGGTTCAACTGAACACAACTCCAAATGTACAAAAGTCACACAACTTATAATCCCTTTGTTACTGGATACATTGCTGAAATAAAAGCAGCCACAAAACAGCCATTCCAAAGCAACTTTATCCCAAAAAACCATCCAATATTCCATACAAAAGTTATCTAGTCACACTTGTGCATTCCCTTAGTATCTGTCCTGCAAGCAGTTTGGCATGTTCTAGCGCTCTTGTCCTAGTGGTCCTACACAGTGGGGGACCCCGAAAATGGCCTTGCAAGATTTCCTTGGGCAGCTCCAGGCTTAAAAGGCCCTGCTTTTGAGATTTCACGGTAACAAGCTGAGATTTCATAGCCCAGTCTGATCTTCCACTGCAGCACTCAGACTTTGGGTGGTTTTCGTTTGTGCTGCAATGGAAGCTGAGACATCAGCCATCAGATACTGCAGCATAGTTGGGTCACAAGTGTGCTGATTAGTTGACCACCGGTTTCATGTTGGAAAGGATGCCCTCCAAGCTGTGTGCAAAGACCTGTGCCAAATTGGAGCCGGACTCCTCCAAGTTTCTTGACAGTGACAGTAGCCGTTTTGGCAGGCTTGCCAATACACCAAGGGCGGAATTTTCTGTGTCTGCTGGTGTCAGACGTCATGGTGGCCATGAGCAGACAATATGGCGGAAAGGCCAAAAATAATTTCATGACGTCGTGAAACCAATTGTCCGCTCCGCCCGCCAATGGTGGGTCATGTTTCCCCGCCGCTGCACATCGGGAACTTCATTGTAAAACATCTGTATCTCATTTTAAGCTCAGCTTACCAGAATCATTCCCCCACCTCAAATTTAGCACCCACATTGATGTGAAAACACACTGGTGCAGGCTCGTCTTGATAAGTGTGACGTGCCGAAGTCAGGACTTATCATCAGGGCCTTGCTCACATCGTGGATATCTGAGGAGCAGAAGATGCTGGAGCCCCACAGCAACGGGACACTGGAGGAACGTGTGCATCGCAACCTGGGTGGATTCTAATGGACATGGCTCTGCCACGAAGCAGCTCATAGAAGGTGAAAGGTCACCGTTGAGGGTCTGCTTCAGGACTTCAGAGTCTTGGCCATGGTCTTCTATGGATGATCATCGAGAGGGTGGAGTGGAAGATGCAGGTTTGACTGGGAGAGGAAGGTCTAGATCTAATGGAGGAAGGTGTGTTGGGGGGAGGTGAGGTTGGCAGTGGGGAACGAAGGCATTGGGGAGTGAGGTTGGTGGGGCAGAAAGTACGGGGGTGGAGGAGAGTGTAACAGGGAGAATGTGACCTTTCACCTTCTATGAGCTGCTTCGTGGCAGAGCCATGTCCATTAGAATCCACCCAGGTTGCGATGCACACGTTCCTCCAGTGTCCCGTTGCTGTGGGGCTCTAGCATCTTCTGCTCCTCAGATATCCACAATGTGAGCAAGGGGAGGTAGGTGTAAGCAGGGAGGAAGGTGTAAGGGAAGGAGTTCGGAGGGGGAAGGAGTTCGGAGGGGGAAGGAGTTCGGAGGGGGAAGGAGTTCAGAGGGGGGAAGGGCTTCAGCTGGAAGAAGGACCTCGGAGATGGAAGGAATCCGGAGGGAGGAAGGACTCTAGGGGGAGGAAGGAGTAAAGGTGGAGGAAGGAGTAAGGGTAGAGGACTAAGGAAGGGGGAAGGAGTAAGGGTGTAGGAAGGAGTAAGGAGGGGGAAGGATATGCAGGGTGGGGGGGGGGGGGGGGTGCGGGGGAGGTGGGGGGGAAGGAGTTTGGAGGAGGGGAAGGACTTTGGGTGGAGGAAGGAATTCGGAGTGGGGAAGGAGTCTGGGGGGAGGAAGGAATCTGGGTGGCACAAAGCAATCAGGGTAGAGGCATGAGTAAGGAAGATGGAAGGAGTAGGGGTGGAGGATGGAGTCTTGTGGGAGGGAAGAGTAAGGGAGAGGGTTGTCCAGGTGAAGGTGCAAGATTGGCCGAGGTGGGGAGTTCTGTAGAGTCGATGATTGCCTTTTGGACAGCAAACTGAGGGTGGATGTGGTAGGAGGGAATGGTGAGAATGATTGAGGGCAGAATAAGGCAGTAGGGTGGAAGGGTGAGGGTGCGACAGTATCAGTAGAAGGGATGGCAAGGGTGGTTAGTGGGTATTCGGATGCAGACACAGACCCTGGGGGTGGAGAGGAGGAGGACGGCGAGGTCAATGTGGATGGGGGTGGGATTTTCGAGAAGGTAGGGAACATGCACGTTCACCTGGATGTCCCCAAAAGAAAAGGTTCTGGCTGGTAGGTGATGGTGGGGTGGTGAAGATGATGTCAGGGGGGTCGACAGTGATGGGGGAAAGGACACGGGTGACTGGGGGAGGGGAAAGGATGTGGGAGCTAAAGACAGATGTTACACTCACCATGCTTCTAAAACCGAAAGTGAAAGGAGACTCGTATTGGGCCAGAACAGGTGGGCGTGCGATCAGTGGGTGGGCAGAGATGCAGGTAAGCTCAGATGGACAGCTGAAAGATAATACAGCAGATAGCATTAAAAATGCTCAGGAATTTGAGATGAGTGTGATGGGGGAAGGATTCACGTGCATGGGAGAGTGCTTGTGTGAGGCTCTGAAAGGCCCCTCCACACTCACACTTCTTCCTCCAGAATCACTCGTGGGCCTGCTGCATGCAGCTGAACTGCTAGTCGGTGGGGGTGCGGAGGAGGCTTTGCAAAGCCTGTCAATGAAGCTGAAAGACACCATTACACATTATTCAGCTTGGAAAATGCTGTCTGACCTTTTCTAGCACTATTTCCGCTCCTCTTTCTGCTCTTCAACTCTTTCTCAACCACTTCAAGCACCTGTTGTTCCCAGAATGCAGGATGTGCAGGCTGGCTTTAAGTCATGCAGGCTACCTTTGGGTGGTGCTAGCCTTGCACAAACTTGGGCCACTTGCTGGGACATATAGCTACTCAGCAACTTGCATGACTCTGGGCTTCATGCCACTGTCACTTAAATTAGCAGGCAGCATGAAGTTTGCATGCTGCCTGCATCTCTATGGATGGGTACAGGTTAATTGTGCATTGCGGCCACCATGGTTGATTACCAAAACAAAAACAGAATTACCTGGAAAAACTCAGCAGGTCTGGCAGCATCGGCGGAGAAGAAATCAGTTAACGTTTCGAGCCTTCATGGCCCTTCGGCAGAACTGAAGCATAGTTAGGAGAAGGGAGAAATATAAACTTATGGTTGATTACCAGCCACATCCAAAACCAAATCCTCATTTAGCTATCCAATCCTAGAGAGGGAAACCCCATCTCTCTATAATCCTATCCTCCAGAATACACTGCCCTGCATAAAAGTAATAAGTTGTAGTTTTCTGCCTTAAGTCTCTACATCTCGCAAATTCTGCAATATCTGAATGGAACTGGATTCAGTTCAGAACACTGACTGAAGGGGTGCTCTAACACTGCGGCGGACTTTAATGCATTGATTCAGTTTAATTGGCACTAGCAGTGAATCTTTTTTGAATTCAATTGGAATGAAAGATAGTCGTATAAAGATGACCGTGAAACGAGCTGCTCAAAGTCGCTGGAGGTTGTTTTGTTTCTTTGAATCCCCACTGAAGGATGCTGCTTTATCCCTAAGCTTACAGATTTCAAACAACTCACTGCATTGCCTTTCCCTGTGGGCCTCCACATCTATGAGTGTAAATGGAAATCTCTATGTGATTCAAATTGAGATTCAAAGTTTCAATAACTTCAAGCAACTGTCAAATATTTGATCACAGGATTTGAAACTATAATATTCTGATTGATTTAGGGTTGTCCCCGATTTGGTTTTTAAATGAACAGATTCCGTAAATGTCTATGAAGGGGTAGAATTTCTGTGGGAATATTTCAATCTCCCATCAAAACTTTGATGGAAGTTTGGTGAAAAAGTGGGAAAAACCGTGTATAAGGGCCCTTTAACCGAACTTCTGCTGAAGTTACAGCAGGACAATGGGAGAACCCCTGTGGAAATTCTACTGCAAAATGGTTGCCAAATGTCCACTTTTATTTAAATGCTTTTCATACTAGTTTTTATATTTATTTATCTGTCCTTTCATGTTGAGGTATCCATGCTTAAGCATTCATCTCATTTTCTTTCATGATCAGCTAAGCAAACATAAGAATTCAAATTAGGATCCCCGACAAGTCCAACCCTATCTTGCTCACTGCCCTGATTGGTTTATAGCTATGGCCCAGGTATCCAATTTTAGCACTCCTGGTGCATATTGGGAGCGCAATCCAGGAAATTCTGCCATTCCAGTCATTGATTTTCCAGCCATTGGTCTGTGCTAGGAGCATTGAAAAGGATGGATGTACAAACTTGATTGAGGGCAGTTATCCAGTCTTGATTAGAGAACCCCGTAGCAGGTAACTGGTCAGCTTTCAGGCTCTAGGCAGCAATCGAGAGCTTCCTACCTTCTATATGAGCCCCAGGAATGATTTTTAAAAGCTGGAAAGGAGTAGAAAAGCAAGTTACAGATTCAAGCAGTAGCAGGAAATGTGACTGAATAGTAATAATAGACTACACTTAAATGGGTCAATGAATCAATCTGCTATTCTTCAATTTACCCACTAATATATGGTCATTATCTATTATTAAAGGGATACCCCTGGGAAGATTTACAAGTACTGCATTTGCAAGCCTTGCCCTGGTAACTTTAAGCTGCTATTGTAAAAGCTAAGTATCCCTGCATTCTCCTTTCATCTCCAGTAGATGCTGATTCATGTTGGAGTACAGTCCACAGGTAACGAATGCCAAGTCACTATTCTTCATGCGTGGGCCTCCTGGGTAGTGACAATTGGTGGGTTACTGAGTGTGGACTACTTTGTAGCTGACCTTAATATTCATTTGATTTCCACTTGTGCTCACTTTCCAGTAGGAATTCTTGGATAACAATAGGAATGAGAACCCTGGCTCTCCTGTTTTTTTGTGAAAATACTGAAACCAGCTTTCCTGCTCAGATAAATTCAGCATAGACCCAAGAATTCGGTAGCAAACCAGGCAATACATTTAGCCATTGAATTACCAGTGGAGCTTGTAAACTTAAGCAGCCTTTGGCTGGAATTTTCTGTCCCCATTGACATCAGGCATCAGGGCGGGTGTGAGCAGACAATATGGCGGGAAGGCCAAAAATCGCTTTCACGATGTCATGAAACCAGTTTGCGATTGTTCGCCAATGGTGAGTCGGGAACATCATTTTAAAACATCTGCATATAATTATAATCTCTGCTTGCCGGAATCATCTCCCCATGCTGGATCATCTGGGTACGTCGGCATGATTGTACACCAATGCGTTTCACAACAGCATTTAAAAGACGTGCACCTGGTGAACTGAACTTTGAGGGGAACTCGGAGGTGAGTGCTTATTATCGTTATGCAGCGCTCGCCAGGGCCACCTGTTCGACTTCAAGGTTGAGGCGCCACGCATTTAGGCGAGGTCACAGGCAAGTTGCTTTTTCCAGGCTGGCTGACAGTGTATTGCTGGGGCAGGAGCTGCACTGTGGTTGTGATGAGTTGGAGGGGTGCAAGGCAGCACGGTGCGAGGTGAATTCAGGAGAGCAAGGCAGCCCGATCTGATGGTAGTGCACAAGCACATGCGGGGGCTGGGTGGCTGGTGGGCAAGGGAAGCGGCCACGCATCAGGGACATCTTATAAAGTGATCATTCCTCCGCAGCTGAGATAGTTCAAAGGCAGCCACATTGACATATTTGGAGTCAGACCTCTAATTTGTCTGCCCACTCAAGCAACGCAGAGGCATGAAAGTGCCTTCAAATGCTCCAGAACATTTCACCCCTTGGGCACAGGCTGCAAACTAATGAGTGTTTTAGTGGACTGCAGAACAACTGGATGACTGGGCACGTTGTACAATCTCCTTGTGAAAGCTGGCCATGGAGCAGTCACTAGTGGAGATGCTCACAATCCCTCGCAATGTCATCATTTCAGTTTGGACCAGTTTCCCCAATGGTTCAAGTGAACAGTGCAGCCTTGCAGCGCAGGTTGGGAAAATGCCTGTGCCTGAGCTGAGAGCACAGCGTGCAGTCCAATGGGTGAAGCTGCCGCCAATCAGTCATGTGGAGTGGGGTGGAGGTGGGTGTGGTTTCAGGCAGCCCTAAACTCTGGTCACTCAAGTGATGGCCAGAATTCTCCGGCATGCGTTAAGGGGCATCCAGACTTAATCAAGACAGTTCTTTAGTATACCCACGCTAACCCATGCAGCTCTCTCTTTCAGGATGAGTACTTCAGGAGCGTGGAGCCTGGTGACCTAGCTGTATGCCTCATGGCTTACAGAGAGCGGATGCAAAGGATAAGAGTGCAACGGAGGTGCCTGGCTGGAAGAAGGGGCAGTTGGGGCTCCTGTGGATGCTGCTGAAGAACCACAGCAAGCAGTCGCTGGTCAGCACCTAGCTAGATCCAGGGTCAAAAGACGGTGCTTGTCATTCCTGTAGATCATTGAAAACCAGTATCGCCAAAGACTGCGCATGTCCAGGGAACTGGTCGGTCACATCTGCCAGCTGCTGCAGGTTTTGGTACCATGGGGACATGGAGGACAGCCACTGCCAGTGCCACTGCCAGGCACTCAATTTTTACTCCAGTGGCTCCTTTCAGGGCTTCACAGGTGACCTCTGTGGGATCTCACAAGCCTCCACACACAAATGCATCCAGGAGGTCATGGACGCCATATTCATAAAGGCACACAACTTCATGCATTTCGCACGGGATCAGGAAAGCCAGAAAGCAAGAGCGCTGGGATTTCCGCAGATCTCTGGTTTCCCTCAGGTGCAGGGTGCCATCGACTGCGCTCACATGGCGCTCAGATCTTCAACCGCAAGGGCTTCCACTTGCTGAATGTTCAGTTGGCGTTTGACCACCACAAACGCATCCTACAGGTTTGCGCACGGTCCCAGGGAGTGTCCACGACTCCTACATTCTCAATAGGTCTCAGATCCCTGATGTCTTCCAGGGTCCAGAGAGGCTGCAGGGATGGCTCCTCGGGGTCACAGGCTACCCGCAGAGGACGTGGCTGATGACACCCGTGTGGCAGCCTCAGATTGCAGCAGAGAGAAGGTACAACGAGGCTCATGCTGCAACTTGCACTTTGGTGGATCAAACCGTCGGAATGTTGAAAATGAGGTTTCGGTGCCTGAACTGGTCTGCTGGAGCCCTGCAATACAGTTCACAGAGGGTGTCATGCATCGTTGTCACCTGCTGTGCCCTTCACAACCTGCAGTGGGGAGGAGCTGCTGAGGAGGAGATGAAGGAACTGGATGTCTCCACCGATGAGGAAGACACCGATGGCGATGAGGGTGAAGAGATCTTTGAAGGTGAGGATGACAGCAATGAGGCCATTGTGTTGGCCAGATGAGGCACATGTGCTTGGGAGGCTCTCATGGTTGCTAGGTTTGTGGCGGATGATGATGACATGCAGTGAGGAGAATCCATAGATCCTCACATTGCATCTGTGAATATTTGACTCCTGTCTGGCTGATGATAGATCACGTGTCCTGACATGGAGACGCAGCAGATGCCCATAGTGCTTCCATTCCAGGAGGATGATGATGACATGCAGTGGGGACACTCCATAGATCCTCACATAGCTTATGTGAATGTCTGACTCCTGTCTGGCTGATGGCAGATCACTTGCACTCTGTGAACAGGGTCATATCATGGAGTTGCAGTGGGGAAACCTTAACTTCTCCTGATCTTATGGCATCCTTCATGACCTGAGGCCTCCAGGACCACGCTGTTACCAGCACAGATGTTGATGAGAAGGGGGGAATAAATACACCTCAAAAGTGCGGAGAGTGCCCAGAGAGAATGACGGAACTCTGTGCCACATTCCCCAGGGCATTCTGGCAGCAATGATAAGCCCCATCAAGGTGCAGGCATGACTGATGAGTCCAGTGACAGTGAGGGCACACCATCAGTGTGCAGGGAAGGTGGCACTAAGCACAGGGAAGAGGCTCTGGACAGCGACACCTGTCTTTATCTTGTGCAGGAACCAAGTGACACGAACACTGCTCATCAGAACAAGGAGCCATAGGCAAGGATACATTTTTGGGAGTTTATTGACAGTGGTGAACATTATCTAAAAGTGATTAACACCTGTGCAGGCTGTGCAACTACATCTTCTTAACCTTCCTAACCCTGCCACTACATTTTGGTGCTCCCCCAATGTCCACAGCAGAGGCGGAGGAGGCCTGCTGACTGCTATGCCCTGTCTGGGATGACCTTGGTGGGCATCCGCCTGCTTTTGGGGTCCTGCTGCATTGCAGAGGCAGCCTCCTCAACCTGTGGATCTGGAGCTGCTGGGGTCACAGGAGGAGGAGATTCGGATGGGCTGGACACTCCCAGAGTCGCCTGGGTGGAAGGTCCCGGGAAGTGCACCCTTCTCGCATTGACACCGTGGGAGGCCAACTATGGCATCAGCGATGGAGTTCAGCCCACGCAGCAGTGCAGGTCTGATGTCCTGGGTCAAGGTCTCCATGTCGGCCACCATCCTACCAGTGTTGACCTCAGTGCATTGGCATGCTGGTGTTAGCACCACAGCCTGAAAGCAGACAGACTCCTCCATCGTGCCTTGCAATCTGAGGAGTGCAGGGGACATCCCTTCCTGATGTTCCTGAGCTTGCCTTTGCAGCTCCAGCAATTGAGGTATGACCGAGCCCAGAGGCTCATCATCTGACTCGGACTCAGCAGATTTCTGACCTCCAGCAGTCCTCTGAATGCAGGAAACCTGGGAAGTCCTAGCCGCCACCAGCTGTGGATCAGACAGTGCACTGTGCTCACCAGGTTGTGACCCCGAGGCTACTCTAAAGCTAGTAACCATTGAGGTGTGTGTCTTTGCACTGGTGGAGGGTCTTTTTTTTGAGGAGAGATTCATAATATGGTTCAATAAAACCATTATTACTTCCATTAATCTAACAAATGAAGTAAAGTAAAAGTATTGTTAGACTCTAAAGCACAAATTTGAAGCCCCAAATATGTCTCATTGGTCTCCCACTATTCACTGCAATATCCCGATGATCATTTAGAAATGCAATCCCAACTAATCGATTTTCAGCAGTCATGGAATAAAAAGGATAGTAGCATCGTGGATACAAAATTGGCTGAGTAACAGGAAACAGAGAGTAATGGTCAATGGATATTTTTCGGGCATGATGAAGGTTTATAGCGGAGATCCCCAGGGGTCGGTATTTGGACTCTTGCTCCTCTTGATGCATATTAATGATCTGGATCTTGGTGTATAGTGGACAGTTTCAAAGTTTGTGGATTATATGGAACTTGGAAGCATTGTAAACTGTGAGGAGGACAGTATAGAAATTCAAAAGGACATAGGCAAGTTGGTGGAGTGGTCAGGTAGGTGGCAAATGAAGTTCAATGTGGAGAAGTGTGAGGTGATGCATTTTGGTAGGAAGAACTTGGAGAGATAAGATAAAATAAGGGGTACAATTCTTAAGGGGATTCAGGAGCAGAGGGACCTGGGTGTATATACGCATAGATCATTGAAGGGGCAGGACAGGTGGAGAGAGCAGTTAATAAAGCATATAATATCCTGGGCTTTATTTGTAAGGGCATAGAGTACTAGAGCAAGGAGATTATGCTGAACTTGTATAAGACACTAGTTAGACCTCAGCTGGAGTATCCTGTACAGTTCTGGGCACCACACTATAGGAAGGATTTGGACACATTGGAGAGAGTGCAGAAGAGGTTTACAAGGATGGTTCCAGGGATGAGAAACTTCAGTTATGAAGATAGATTAGAGAGGTTGGGTCTGTTCTCCTTGGAGAGGAGAAGGCTATGAGGAGATTTGATAGAGAAGTTCAAAATCATGAGGGGGCTGGACAGAGTAGATAGGGAGCAAATGTTCCCACTTGTAAATGAGGGGCACATATTTAAAGTGATTTGCAAAAGGAACAAATGCGATGTGAGAAAAAAACTTTTTCACACAATGAAAGGTTCGAGTCTGGAATGCACTGCCTGGAAGTGTGGTGGAGGTGGGTTCAATTGAGGCATTCAAGAGGGCAATAGATGATTATTTGAATAGAAACAATGAGCAAGGGTACAGGGAAAAGGCAGGAGATTGGAACTGAGTCATATTGCTCATTCGGAGAGCCGGTGCAGACACGATGGGCCGAATGTCCTCCTTCTGCGCCATAACATTCAGTAATTCTGTGAAATTGTGTAACTGACTAGCTCTGGAAGAACATCCATTGCTTTAGTGTGCTATCAAATGATATGAGGCTCATTCTTTTGAAAAGAGGAATAATCCGATAAAAAGAAATTATAAAACGTTTGGGGGTATTTGAACAGACTGAGTGGCTCCCTGATTCCCCCGTCCTACAGCCCTGGTCCATATATTCTTGTCTGGGGTACTACTAGTTGGCTACCATGCACCTTCTGTGCTGCCTCCCCCTGACTCCCCCTGTTGCTCCTCTGCCAAAAGAAAGAAAAATAAAGGGGCATTTCCACTGCAAAGCTAGTTCGGTGTGGATGTGGGTGTTGCAAAGGGATTAGACACGGCGCCCCTAAAGTAGGTGGTATAAAGATTGACTTTAAAGAAGTTCTCAGCAAAGAAAATAATAACAAAGACCAAAATCAGCGGAGAAACAAGTTATCTCTGAATTCTGAGAAATCCAGCTGAGCCCTTTAAATGCAGTGTCAACTTTTCTGATGAGCCTGGCAATTTGCCGGGTGACAATTTCACATGATGACTGGCGCTAAGTGTAAATGAGTCTCATTTAAACATGCCTGTCCATTTTAGGGGCCGGGCGGGGGGTGGGGGGGGGTGGGCATTCATTGTCTGCTGAAGATGGTGGTGGAGAATTGGTTGCTTATTAAAGCGGGCAGAGATTTTCCACTGTAACTTCCTCAACTGGACCGTATTCATATGGAAATCTGGGTTTCTGTGCCATTTTGATGGAAGAATGGTATTCAAGTTCTCTTTTAACTGGTGGTTATAGTGTTATCTTTTTAATGAAGCACCAGTTTCATTTGACAACCTCTTTTTCATTTCCTTAGAACCAGACCCCATAATGATCTCAGTGATGTCAAAGCATTTTTTATATGTATGATGCTGTTCCAATGAAAATGAAGCCTTGCTCTCCTTGCATTTTTTCTTTCCCCCCCACAAAGAATTAACAAATGTTTTTGCCTGAGCACGGAATCCCTTAAAATGTATTT
Organism: Cetorhinus maximus; assembly: GCF_964194155.1. NCBI lineage: Eukaryota > Metazoa > Chordata > Chondrichthyes > Lamniformes > Cetorhinidae > Cetorhinus > Cetorhinus maximus. The sequence goes on along the minus strand of NC_135879.1, from coordinate 24,909,158 downwards.
CCTACCAGAGGAACCTGTTGTACAGATTGTTTAATTTCCTTTACAGATGTTTTGTATTTATTTCACTGATATATGATCAATAGTATGGATATTGGCTATTGAATTTCCATGAAGCTATACACGTGAATCCTGGTGATAGCGTATGTCAAGTTTGATAAAGGTTCCTTTCTGTCTGTAGGTGGTAACTTCACACACAGGGACACCTGATCCATCTGTTGGCACTCCATTCAACACAGCCAGCATTTCTTCCTCCCATTTTCATCAATCTTCCACAGGTCTGGAAACACTTCACTCGTCTGCGTCCACGTCAACACCATTTGATTCTTAACTCAGTGACTCATGCTAAAATAACACAGGCTTTCATTTTCCTTTTTTCAAATTTTTTTTTCATTTTCCACTATGAACCTTGCTCCTTGCTTTCATTAGCTAAGTCCTCTTTGCTGACTGCTGCTGTTCATTTCCACAAACATTCTTCTCATCAGTCAGCATCCATTTTACGGCCCAAGGGAATTTGTCAGAAGCACTCAATATTTTCTATCACCCTGATGAAATCAAAGGTTCCTAAATGGCCTCAGTCTTTAATGGTTAAAGCCTATTCAACATTTACACAATGAGGTCATCAAAACCTCTCTGGTGACTTGTTGTTGACTCTGACATTCAGAATCCAGCCACACCTTTGCAAGAGCTGACAGGGTGAAAGACCAATAAAGCAATTCAGTTGTACCAGTTTCTGCCTCGTCCCCATTTCCAGACACTGCATTTCTAGGAGAGGCTGTGCCTTACATTTATTTCGGAGCAACATGCACCCTTTGTGGTGTAAACAAGACACTAAGTGCAAAATAAGCATTAGTTACTTCACAGGTATTTTTTAAAAATTGTGAAATGATTTTTGGATTGCAATGGGCTTATATTCTTATGAAGTTGCGTTTGATATTTTGAAGGTTATTCCTTCAAACTTGGACAAATATCAATCAGATGCAAAACTCAACCATGAAAGCACTAGCAGAAACATAAGATAAAAGAAAGTGAAATATTTAATTATTCTGAAAAGCTCACCATCTAATAGCGAAGCGCTCAATTACATTCACTACGCTCTACAGTCAGTACTAGCATATCCAAGCATCCAGTTTAACCACCAGCTAAAACATGGTCATTACTATATTCTACCCCAATTATAAGGGCCAAGCATTTTGTCTTTTAATTATTGTAAACCATGTGGTATACTGAATATCCTTGAACACAACATAAAATATTGCAAAAAATTTGTAAGTCAAGGTCCATACAACAGGTACAATTCACCTTTACAATGATGGTGCAGTTTATTTTTTATCAAACAAATGAAATCACCTAGAACGAAGCAAAGAACTGATGGTACAATGATAGATGTGAAGTTTAATACCTTTACTGTCTTCAGTTGTATGATACATACAATCATAAGAAATAGGAGCATAAGAAATAGGAGCAGAAGTAGGCCATTCAGGCCCTCGAGCCTGCTCCGCCATTCAGTAGGACCATGGCTGATCTGTTTGTGTTTTGAATTCCACATTCCTGTCATACCCCCATTAAGCTTTGAGTCCCTTGCCTAACAAGAATCTATCTACCTCTGCCTTAAAAATATTCAAAGACCCCGCCTCTGCCACCTTCTGAGGCAGAGAATTCCAAAGTCGCACAGCCCTCTGAGAGAAAAAAATTCTCCTCATCTCCATCCTTAAAGAGCGACCCCTAATTTTAAAATAATGCCCCCTAGTTCTGGATTCATCCACCAGAGGAAACACTTTTTCCACATCCACCTTGTCAATATCGTTCAGGGCCTTATATACGTCAATCAAGTCACCCCTGACTCTTCTAAACTCCAGTGGAAACAAGCCCAGTCTGTCCAACCTTTCCTCATAAGACAACCCGGTCATTCCAGGTATCAACCTAGTAAACCTCCTCCGAACTGCCTCCAACGCATTTACCTTTCCTTAAATAAGGAGACCAAAACTGCACACAATATTCGAGATGTGGTCTCACCAATGCCCTGTATAACTGAAACATAACATCCTTACTTTTATGTTCAATCCTTCTCATAATAAAGGATAGTATTCCATTAGCCTTCTTAATTACTTGCTGCACCTGCATACTAACTTTTTGTAACTCACGCACTAGAACACCTAGATCCCTCTGCACCTCGGAATTCTGCAGCCGTTTTCCATTTAAGTAATATACTGCTTTTTCATTCTTCTTGCCAAAGTGAACACCTTCACATTTTGCTACATTATACTCCATCTGCCAGATTTTTTGCCCATTCACTCAACCTATTTATATCCGCTGCTACCCCCTTATGTCGTCTTCACAACATACTTTCCCACCTATCTTTGTGTCATCCATAAATTTAGCTACCATGCCTTCACTCCCCTCATCTAAATCATTGATATAAATTGCAAAAAGTTGAGACCCCAACACAGACTCCTGCGGGACTCAACTCGTCACATACTGCCATCCTGCCAATCAGGAAAAGACCCATTTTTGCATACTTTCTGTTTTCTGCCAGCCAGCCAATCTTCTATCTAGGCTAACATGTTACTCCCTACACCATAGGCTTTTATTTTCCGCAATAATATTTGATGTGGCACCTTATCAAATGCCTTGTGGAAATCCAAGTACAGCACGTTTACAGGCTCCCCTTTATCCACGGTTCATGCTACTCCTTCAAAGAACTCCAATAAATTGGTTAAACACGATATCCCTTTCACAAAACCACACTGACTCTTCCTGATTACCTTGAGCTTCTCTAAGTGCCCAGTTATAACCTCCTTAATGATCAATTCCAACACCTTCCCCACAACAGACGTCAAGCCAACTGGCCTATAGTTTTCTGTTTTTGCCTCCCTCCCTTCTTGAATAGAGGGGTTATATTTGCTACTTTCCAGTCTGATGGAACCTTTCCAGAATCTAGCGAATTTTGGAAAATTAACACCAATGCTTCTACTACCTCATTAGCCACTTCTTTTAAGACCCTAGGATGAAATCCATCAGGGCCCGGAAAGTTTTCAGCCCACAGCTCCATCAGTTTGCTCAGTACTGCTTCCCTAGTGATTGTAATTTCACAAAGTTCCGCTCTCCCTTCCACCTCCTGATTTACAGCTATTACTGGAATGCTTTTAGTATACTCTACAGTGAAGATAGAAGCAAAATATTTGTTCATTTCATCCGCCATTTCCTCAATATCTACTATTAGCCCCCCCGCTTCTCACTCTCTAGAGGACTGACCCTCACTTTACTTACTCTTTTCCTTTTTAAATACCTGTAGAAACTCTTGCTGTCCATTTTTGCATGTCTAGCTAGCTTCCTCTCATCTTTCTCCTGATTAATCTTTTAGTCATTCTTTGCTGTTCTTTATATTCTGACCAATCATCTGACCTGCCACTCATCTTTATGTATATAATGTTAGAGTCCATAATTATTACTCAGTGAGAGAATATTTGTTACTGTTAGAACACCACCTTGTTTCTTAGTTTTTTTGCAGCTTTCAAAAATTGCACAAACTTCAGTAAAGAACTTTCTATTAATGTTCAGATACAGAAGGGGTAATTTGATAGCACACTGCCCTATTGAATATCATGAGAGTTATTCTCAGTCTGGCCTGATCACCTTTGTAAAGTCTGAGAAGATATGCTTAGGAACTACTTCACCAATAACATTAATGCATTCTTACATTTGTTAGATAGGGAAGGCATTAAACTGTTAAAATGAAATGAAACTTTAAGCATGATTAGCAGATAGATTGAAAATAACCCATGTCGGTATTTTGAAGAAGGAGGGGAAGTTCTTCCCTGTGTCCTGGTTAATGTTTTTATTTTATTCATTCATGGGAACTTGCCGTCTCTGGCTAGTCCAACATTTATTGCCCATCACTAATTGCCCTTGAAAAGCTGGTGGTCAGCTGCCTATTGAACCTTTGCAGTCCATGTGGTGTAGGTGCACCCACAGTGCTGTTAAGGGGGAATTCCAGGATTTTAACCTAGCAACAGTGACGGGGTGGTGTGTGGCTTGGAGGGGAACATCCAGGTTGTGGTGTTCCCAGATGTCTGCTGCCTTTGTCCTTCCAGGTGGTAGCGGCCATGGGTTTGGAAGGTGCTGTCTAAGTGCTGTGAGTTCCTGCAGTACATCTTGTAGATGGTACACACTGCTGCCACTGTATGTCGATGCTGGAGGGAGTCGATGTTTATGGATGAGGTGCCAATCAATCAGGCTGCTTTGTCCTGGATGGTGTCAAGCTTCTTGAGTGTTGTTGGAGCTGCACTCATCCAGGCAAGTGGAGAGTATTCCATCACACTCCTGACTTGTGCCTTGTATATGGTGGAAAGGCTTTGGGGAGTCAGGAGGTGAGTTATTCACCACACGATTCCTAGCCTCTGACCTGCTCTTGTGGCCACAATATTTATATGGCTAGTCCAGTTCAGTTTCTGGTCAATGGTAATCCCCAGGATGTTGATAGTGGGTGATTCAGCCATGGTAATGTCATTGAATGTCAATGGGTGATGATTAGATTCTCTCTTGCTGGAGATGGTCATTGCCTGGCACTTGTGTGGCGCGAATGTTGCTTGCCACTTGTCAGCCCAAGCCTGGCTATTGTCCAGATCTTGCTGCATTTGGTCAATGACTGCTTTAGCATCTGACGAGTGACGAATGGTGCTGGACATTGTGCAATCATCAACGAACATCCCCACTTCTGACCTTATGATGGAAGGAAGGTCGTTGATGAAGCAACTGAGGATGGTTGGACCTAGGACACTACCCTGAGGAACTCCTGTAGTGATGCCCTGGAATTGAGATGATTGACCTCCAACAACCACAACCATCTTCCTTTGTGCACAGTATGACTCAAACCAGTGGAGATTTTCCCCCCTGATTCCCATTGACTCCAGTTTTGCTAGGGCTCCCTGATGTAACTCTGGGTCAAATGGTGCCTTGACATCAAGGGCAGCCACTCTCACCTCACCTCGGGAGTTCAGCTCTTTTGTCCATGTTTGAACCAAGGCTGTAATGAGGTCAGGAGCTGAGTGGTCCTGGTGGAACCCAAACTGAGCATCAGTGAGCAGGTTATTGCTAAGCAAATGCTGCTTGATAGCACTGTTGATGACCCCTTCCATCACTTTACTGATGATGGAGAGTAAACTGATGGGGCGGCAATTGGCCGGGTTGGATTTGTCCTGCTTTTTCTGTACAGGACATACTTGGGCAATTTTCTACATTGCCTGTATTGTATCTGCAGCAGAACAGTTTGGCTTGGGGCGCAGCTGGTTCTAGAGCACGAGTCTTCAGTACTATTGCCAGAATGTTGTCAGGGCCCATAGCCTTTGTACTATCCAGTGCCTTGAGCTGTTTCTTAATATCATGTGAGTGAATCGAATTGGCTGAAGACTGGGATCTGTGATGCTGGTATCCACTGGAGGAGGCCGAGATGGATCATCCACTCAGCATTTCTGGCTGAAGATTGTTGCAAATGCTTCAGCCTTTTCTTCTGCACTGAGGTGCTGGGCACGCCCATCATTGAGGATGGGGATATTTGCAGAACCCCTTCCTCCAGTGAGTTGTTTAATCATCTACCATCATTCACGACGTATGTGGCAGTATTGCAGAGCCTGGATCTGCTCCATTGGTTGTGGGATTACTTCCCACTGTTTAGCACGCATTTAATCCCATGTTGTGGCATCACCAGGTTAGCACGTCATTTTTAGGTATGCCTGGTGCTTCTCCTGGCACGTTACCCTATACTCCTCATTGCACCCAGCTTTATCCTCTGGATTGATGGTAATGATAGAGTGAGGAATATCCCAGGACATTAAGTTATAGATTGTGGTTGAATACAATTCTCCTGTTGCTAATGCCCACAGTGCCTCATGATGCCCAGTTTTGAGCTCCTGGATCTGTTCTGATTCTATTCCATTTAGCACAGTGGTACTGCCACACAACACAATGGACGGTATCATCAGTGTGAAGATGGGACTTCTACAAGGGCTGTGCAGTGGTCACTCCTACTAATATTGTCCTGGACAGATGTGTCTGTGATGGGAAGATTGGTGAGGACAAGGTCAAGTAGGTTTCTCCCTGTTGTTGGTTCTCTCACCACCTGCTGCAGGCCCAGACTAGCAGAGTTCAGCCAGCTCGTCTAGTATTGGTTCGATCAAACCACTCACCTGCAGGCAGCTCCCACTCATTAGGTGGGATGGAATTGGGTGCCAGTCATATCATCATTATCGTATTTGATGCACATTGAGGTCCCCGACCCAGAGTACTTTCTGTACCTTGCTACTCTCTATTCTTCTTCTAAGTTGTACTTAACATGGAAGAGTACTGATTCATCGGCTGAGGGAGGGAGGTAGGTGGTAACCGGCAGGAGGTTTTCGTACCTATCATTGACCTAATGCCATGAAACTTCATGGGTTTCAGATCAATGTTGAGGACTCCAGGACTGTACACCACTGTGCTGCCACCTCTTATTGGTCTTGGTCATTGGCAGTAAGCTCTGATTCAGTGATTACGATTATGGCCCAAATCGTCCAATCTCTGGATCAGCGGTGACTGAATGTACAATTGGAGGTGTGCATTGGGATCCTGTGGCAGTCCTGATGCATTGACCTACGTGAGAATTGCACGAGAAGTTTCAGCTTCCAATGGACAATTCACCTACTCCCCAGGACCCTCTGCAAAGGGCTCTGACTCTGATGTACTTTCCTAAATAGTTACCTAGGAAATTTTTGACAGGTTAAGACCTAGTCTAACTCCTGGGTAACTATATAATTTACCCCCGCCTCCCCCGATCACTCACGCTGACCCCCAACTAACCCATCACCACCCTGACTACAACCCCGGAACCCCCCAACCACCCTCCCCTGATCCCCTGACTAACTCCCAATACCCTGACTACACCCCTGACTACCCCTCAATCACCTGATTACCCATCTGACTACCCCCAGACCTGAATAACACCTGAACCACCTGTCAACCTAACCCCTACCACTTCACCCACCTGTCACCCTACTCACCCAACACTCTACCCATCTACCATCTCACCCATCTTCCATCCTACCCATTTGCCACTGCTTCACCTGCTGCCCTACCCACCTACCACACTACCCACCTGCAACCCTACCCTACTACCACCCTACTCACCTCACAGACCTGTCACCCTGCCCACCTGCCACCCTATCCACCTGCCACCTCGCCAACCTACCACCTAACCCACCCTACCCACTTACCCAGTCCATCAACTCACACTGCCACCCTGCCCATTCGCAAATTTACCCATTCACCCATTTACTAATTTTCACCTATTCTCTAACGTTCATCCATTCACCCAGTCACCAACATTTAAACTGCACTTCTAAACTTACCATACATAAACTAGTGCCATAAAAAGGGCACATGTCCTGTCTACCCCTATGCTGCGCTTTAACCGAATTCCCCGAGGGAATGCTGTGCTCCACATTTCTGGTAAAGCCGGGCTTGGAAGATCCAGTAAGAAATGCGGAGTTGGGGAAAAGTTTGAGCGGAAGGGCAATCCTGCGATGATTGCCATTCCTCAGAAGATCTGGGCCTATGACTAGCCTGTGGGACAGCTCTTCCAAAGTAGGCACAAATCCCCAAATTTTAGGGAGGACGACTTCGTTGGCTGACTGTGCAGCATGTGACTTCATCCTTGCTGGTGCCCAGGTCGATGCTGGATGATCCGCACGGTTTTATTCTTATTCAACTTTTTTGCAGTGATTTGATACAACTACTTGAGTGCCTTGCTAGCCATTTCAGAGAGCAGTCAAAAGTCAGCCATATTGCTATGGGTATGGGATCACATGTAGGCCAGGCTGGGCAGATTTCTTCTGAGGGGCATTAGTGAACCAAATTGTTTTTTTTTTAAATGACAATTGGTTGTTTCACGATCATTAGGAATGAGATTAATGATTCTAGATTTATTAATAAATTTAATTTAAATTCCTCAAGTTGTCATGGTGGGATTAGAACTCATGTCACTGGAGGATTAGTCCAGGCATCTGGATCATTAATCTAGCAATGTTACTGCAATACTACCAACCCCAAGCCTTTGCCCCAGCCTGAAACTGTCCATCGCAGCACCACAGTGAATCCCTCCACTTCCTAACCTCTGTCCGAGAAAGCCAATTCGATGTTGATTCATTACAAATTGGAACTGTCATGGTCTAAATTTGTTTCACCTGGGAGCCTTTCAACCATCTGACAAATGGTTGCAAATTGGTGCTAGTTTTTCAGAAGAAAACTGCTTATCATTGTGCATTCACTGGGCCCGAACAATTGTTGGTGTAAGGAATGGAAAAATTTACACTTAACCTGTGAAAGGTGTTCTGTAGAGAGTGAGATAGAGACATGTCGAAGTAGAGTCTGGACACATTGTACTACATCCAATGCTGATATTGGGTGACAAAAATGAAAGTAGGTTTATATTCAAGCACCAATATCCCTCACACGAATGCAGGCGTGAATTTTCGGCTCGTTGGGTGAGTGCAATCGGCAGGACCGGAAGTAGTTGTAAAATCTGCTCCTGCCCATGATCGGCTCCTGAGAGCAATTATGTGCTGGCTGGTCAATTAACAGCTGGCCAGCAAGAAACTGGCGCTGAGAGAGGCCCAGCACTGCCAGGGGGGGAGGGGGGGTGGGGCTGGGGGCGGGCACCGGCGCCGGAACGTTTACAGCTGTGGGCAGTGGGTTTAAAAGCAGTTCCCGTAATGCTGCTATGTGTGGAGGAACTGTGGCAGAGAGCTGCTGTCATCTTTAAAAGGGTGAGAAAGTGAGCAGGAAAGTGTGCCTGGGACATTAGCAATGCCTTTGGGATATGGAAGCCATGCCAAACGTGGTTGGAAGCTGTCAGTGATCGATGGGCGATATTGCTACCGGAAGATAGCAAGAGGAGGCCTCCACAAGTGACGAGGAAGGCATGGGCATCTCTAGTCGGCAGCCATAGTGTGCTCTGAAGGACCTGGATGCATTGTAGGAAGAGGGTCAATGACCTACTGCGCTCTGCGAGGGTGAGCATTGAGTCCCAATGTAACCATGGAGAGATGTGTTTGTGTGCGCCTGCACTTGTTGGGGCTCCCGGGCGTGAAGACCCGAACTTAAGTTGGCACATCTTCCTGTGCCTTTAAAGACTGCATGTGAGTAGACAGGATGGCAGGCTAAACCTGTCACTTTGGGGAGGCAGATGGAATGTTTGGGCGTGTAGAGGGGGGAATCATTGGAGGATGATGTCCAGCCAGATGCACCAGCGTCACATCCTCTCTCTGCACCATGCACCGCCTCAGATCTAGGCACTTTGGTGGGATTGAGGGCTCCAGAACAATTGGTAATGCACACTGGGGAAGGTACATCACACTCACTTGAGGAGCTGGCAGAGGCAGAGAGTCCCTAGGGCTCCACTAATTGGAGGATTGTTGGAGACCAGGATGATGCTGAGCCCGAGGCAGATGATGAGCCTCTGGGGTCATCTATTAGGCGGCAAATGCTGAATGTCCAGTAGGATACAAGTGAAGACCTGGCAGAGACCCCTGAGGGCCGATGTGACATGGTCTCTGTATTGGAGGAGTCCATGTGGAGTGTGAGCACTGTGTTGACCTACAGCTTTGAATGCACAACATCCTTCATAGAGAAAGTGGCAGCTCTCAATGAGAGGCAGCTCCGGGAACTCAATCAGGAGTTTCTGGGGTTGCATCCTGACCTGCGAGCGCACAGGCTGGCAGTGACCTCAGCAGGTCACTGCCAATGTGAGAGACGGATGAAGCACCTAGTGACGCTGCTAGTTGCCCGTCCATCTCTCATGAGCAGGGAGGTTCAAACCAACTTCATGTTGGTGGATGACCTGCAGCTCCATGCATCTGGGAGCTCCTCTCAGGGCACTCCTAATGATGGCAGCAGCTCCTCCTCCACTCTGCTAGTGACTGTCGCATCTGAGGAGACTGCAATGACCAAGGAGTGCTCAGGCATCGTGCAGGACTCTTCCGCCCAGTCAGGGCCCACACAGGCCCCGGGAACCAAAGGACGGCCACCAAAGTCATCAAGGCCGAGAAGCATCAGCTTCAGCAGCCTGCCTCCAATGCAGCTGCTGGCAAGGAGGAAGCACTCATAAGGGGAAATTTAAGTCACTGTAATCACACAAGGGCTTTCACGGGTGAAATATTTCTCATTGTCACTTGTGTAATGTTGCATGTAGCTTTCACACATCACTATTAAAATGTGATATCATGTCAAACGGCCTTAATGTGTTTTATGTCATAGGTAGGGAGGAGGCCTGCAACTCTGTGTAAGACATTGATTGGGCTGCAAAGTATATTTCAGAGGGAGGGACTGGAGAGGATGGTGCCAGGAGGGCCTAATGAGCCCTGAGCAGTAAGCTGATAGTCTGAATATTTGGAGTCCTCATTTTGGAGTCCTACTGGAAACTCCTTTGAATCATAGACAAATAGAAACCAGAAAAAACTAGAACAGGAGTAGGCCATTTGGCCCTTCGAGCCTGCTCTGCCATTCAATATGATCATGGCTGATCCTCTATCTCACCGCCATATCCCCGCTTTCCCTCCATACCCCTTGATGCGCTAATATCCAAAAATTTATCAATTTCTCTCTTGAATATACTCAGCGACCTGGCCTCCACATTCTTCTGTGGTAGAGAATTCCACAGGTTGACCACCCTCTGAGTGAAGAAATGTTTCCTCATCTCAGTCCTAAATGGTCTGTCCCGTATCCTGAGACCCCTGGTTCTAGACTCCCCAGCCAGGGAAAACATTCTCCCTGCATCCAGTCTGTCTAGTCTTGTTAGAATTTTATATGTTTCAATCAGATCCCCTCTCATTCTTCTAAACTCTAGTGAATACAGGCCCAGTCAAACCAATCTGTCATCCCCGGTATCAGCCTAGTGAACCTTCGCTGCACTCCTTTCTTAGGTAGGGAGACCAAAACTGCAAGCAATACTCCAGGTGTGGTCTCAGCAAGACCCTGTATAACTGCAGTAAGACATCCCTATTTCTGAACTCAAATCCTCTTGCAGTGAAGGCCAACATACCATTTGCCTTCCTAATTGCTTGCTGCTCCTACCTATTTACTTTCATTAACTGGTGTACAAGGACACCCAGATCCCTTTGTACATCCATATTTCCCAATATATCATCATTTAAATAATACTCTGCCTTCCTGTTCTTCAAACCGAAGATTATAACTTCACATTTATCCATGTTATACTGCATCTGCCATGTCTTTGCCTATGCACACAACTTGTCTAAATCACCCTGAAGCCTCTTTGCATCCTTCTCACAACTCACAACCCCGTCCAGCTTTGTGTCGTCAGCAAACTTGGAAATGTTGCACTTGGTCCCCTCATCCAAGTCATTTATATATATTGTGAATAGCTGGGGCCCAAGCACTGATCCCTGTGGTACACCACTAGTCACCAACTGCCACCCTGAACAGGACCCATTTATTCCCACTCTCTGTTTCCGGTCTGTGAACCAATTCTCAATCCATGCCAGTATATTACCCCCAATCCCATGTGCTTTAATTTTGTCCACTAGTCTCTTATGTGGGACCTTATCAAAAACCTTCTTGAAATCCAAATACATCACATCCACTGCTTCCCCCTTATCTATTCTACTAGTTACGTCCTCAAAAAACTCCAGTAGATTAGTTAAGCGTGATTTCTCTTTCATAAACCCATGCTGACTTTGTTTAATCCTGTTAATGCTTTCCAAGTGTTCTGCTATCACATCTTTTATAATAGACTCTAACAGATAGAATCAAGGCCTCCCTGGTGTCCCTAACTCCCATAAGCAGCCTTATTGCTGGATCTTTTTCATGACCCTAGGGCTGAGCAGGCTTGTCCTCAGATTCAGTGCTAGATTCATCCTCAGCAGCTTCTGGAAGAACATTGCTGTCATCACCCTCCATCTGCTCCCCCCTTGAGAAAGCCAGATTGTGAAGGGCACAGCAGACTACCCTAAGGGAAATGCATTCCAGAGGATATTTCAGAGATCCTCCCGAGTGGTCCAGACCACAAAACCTCATTTTGAGGAGGCCTGAGTCCTCTCAATGATGCCCTTGTGAAGGTATGACTCCAGTTGTACCTCTCCTCCACAGGTATCCTTGGGCGTCTGAGTGGTGTCATCAGCCACCTTTTGAGTGGATATCCTTTGTTCCCCAGCAGCCAGGCATCCAGTTGTGCTGGGGCTATGAATAGCCTTGGCACCAGGGAGTGGCACAAGATGTGAGCATCATGGCAGCTTCCAGGATACCTGGCACAAATCTGGAGGATCCCCCCCCCAGCTGTCCTGCAGGTGCCTCGATGAACACTTGTGCCGTCAATAGTTCCCTGAACCCTTGGAAATCCTGCTATAGCTGCGAAACCTCTGGTTTGCTCTGCGTGGCTGTTCTCGCCTGTCTTGTAGTGAATGAAGGTGTTTACCCTTCGGAACAATGCATCTGTCATCAGTTTGATGTAGCTGTGTGCTGCAGATTGTGAAACTCCACAAAGATTTCCCACAGACCTCTGGAATGAACTCGAGGCATAAAAATGTAGGGCAACTGTGACCTTCAGAGCCACTGGCATTTGAAGGCCATCTACACAGTTTGAGGCTATCTCAGGGCTAATCATGTCACATATTGAGGTAACTGTTTCCCCTGAGAGGTGGAGCCTTCTCAGTACTGTACCTCTGTCATGTCAAGGTAGCTGGATCTCAGCCTGGATACTTTTCCAGTTGGATATTGGCCCCTTCTCCCACCCCTTCTCCCTTGCAATGCCTACTGGCCTTCGACCACTTTAGGTTGTATCTCTCAATCTTGAGGGCAGACTCTGTTATGCTGTCTGTGGCCTTCTGGCTTGCTCTCCCTTCTTGACCTCTCCACCTCATCTGAGGAGATCCCTCAAGCAGTGTACACAATCCCATCTCAAACCTTATGCTTGCAGAGGTTTGACCTAAAGTATAAAGTATGAAGGGGCCTGTCTGCAGAAAGCCTCTGCCAAGATTTAAACCTCCTAAAGTTATGTAAATGAACAGAATGCTTCGATAAATGAACTATAATGCACACATTCACCCCTCAATTTGAAACTCCCACCTCCTTGGGAATTTCATTATAATATATCTGTATATTATAAGCCCAGCTTGCAGGAATTATCCCCCCACACTGGATCATCTGAGCACGTCAGTGTGATTGCACACCGATGTGTGCTGCACTTCGCTCAGGGCTTAGAGACTTGTTTGCTACCTTACTTCAGGCAGCACTCGCAGTCATCAGCACCTGGCTTTGCAGGCACATCACTTTCAGGGGAGCTCACAGGCAGGTCTCTACCTACCAGACCAGTCATAAGGCAGGAGTGGATTTTCAATGGCTGCAGGGCTAAGGCTTGCTTGGGGAAGGGGGAAAAGAAGCCTCAGGCAAGAGCAGGGCTGTACTTGGGAAGGGGGTTATCCCAGGATGTGTGCGGGGGCACAAGTTGATCTGTGCAAGTGGCCTCAGGATGGTGAGGGTTGAGAAGGCAGTCTTCATAGATCAGGCCAGGTGGAGATGTGAGGGAGTGTGTGAGACAGTGAGTGGTGATATCCCTTGAGCTGGCAGTGAGTGAGATGCCAGTGAATGTGTGATGGGCTTGAGTGTGTGAGTGTAGAGTGATGAGATGGTTGTCTTACCCTGGCAGCATGGATGAGATTATTAATCCTCTATCTGCATTGGATGGCCAACCTCTTCTGTGCAGCATTGGCACTGATCATCACTGCCATCGCCTACCAAGCCAGAGTGATAATGTTGCTGTCCCTCCTGCAGCCATAGCGGGAGTAGCAGACATCATGGTGGGCCTCCACTGCGTCCAAATGGCACTTGAGGGACACGTCTCTAAACCAGGGGGCTGTAGTTTTCTAGCCTTTCAGGGCCAAGTCTTCTTTGCAGCAGTCCTGGGCTGGAAGCACTGAGAGGTGTGCACGTTAAACGTGGTGCCTAGCATGATGAAGCAGCAAGGTGATGGCGTGGCGGGTGAATCGGAGCCCACCCATCATCGAAACGGCATGTATCCTGGCAATGCACGATTAATGAGGTAGGATTGAGACAATACAACATGAAAAGCCGCCATTGCAGCTGGCAGGTAAAACGTTCTTTTTCCCACCTGCTACTGCACTGAGTGCAAATCTGGGGTGATTCCCACCCTGTGTTACCAAGCAGGGAGATCAGAATCCTGTAGCCAAATAGGCTCCAAAAGCTGTTTGCTCTCTCTCTCTCATAATTATTGTGCTCAGATTTGCAAAGTAACCATCTTGAGAAGGGAAATCTACAGCAAACCAAGATCTTTTGGGAATAAAACATGGAAATCTGCTTCATACATCTGCACCCAGGAAGACAACTGAACAAAACTGCTGCAATGTGGGATTGCTGCACTGAGACCAGCCAAAGAACTGCTAACCGTATACTCCTTTGTTTAATCTTCTTCACAAACTGTAAACATCCTGAAGCTATCCTCTTATTCTGCCATCTGTACTAGAGTCATAGAGGTCTACAGCACAGAAAAAGGCCCTTCAGCCCATCGGGTCTGCGCCGGTCAATAAGTACCTAACTATTCTGATCCCATTTTCCAGCACTAGGCCTATAGCCTTGTATGCCATGGCATCGCAAGTGCACATCCAAATGCTTCATAAATGTTAGGAGGGTTTTATGCCTCTACCACCCTTTCAGGCAGTGAGTTCTAGGTTCCCACCACCCTCTGGGTGAAAAATTCTTGCTCACATCCCTTCTAAACCTCCTGCCCCTTACCTTAAATCTATGCCCCTGGTTATTGATCCTTCCACCAAGGGGAAAAGTTCCCTCTTGTCTAACCTACCTATGCCCCTCATAATTTTATACACCTCAATCATGTCTCCCCCTCAATCTCCTCTGCTCCAGGGAAAATAACCCCAGTCTATCCAATCTCTCCTCATAACTAAAACTCTCCAGCCCAGGCAACATCCTGGTAAATCTCCTCAGCACTCTCTCTAGTACAATCACATCCTTCCTATAATGCAGATTCCAGAACTGCACGCAATACTCTAGCTGTGGCCAAGCCAGCGTTTTATACAGTTCCAGCATAACCTCCCTGCTCTTATACACTAATGTGTATGTGGGCCCAGGAGAGTGCGTATGATGTCTGAATGGTTGTTGTGATTTATCTATTTTTGTAAGTTCAGGAAATAGTTTCAATAAATTTACTTTTGTTTTTGTTTATCCTGAGAAAACCTGTCTCACTAATTCTTTACAATCTGAAAGTGTAAATAGCAGGACTCCTGCAGCATTGGCAAAGCATACCCTCCCTAAATTCACAAATAAAACCCTGTCATGGTCAGACCTGGAACAGTAGAATAGCAGAGTCATTTCACCCCTCCTCACATGGTTGTAACAGAAATATAAAGAAAAACCAGGCGGGCTGTGTAACGGTTGATAGATTTACTACGGCTTATTTTGTACTCTGCCAGAGTTGATTTTCAGTCCTAAAATTAATATTGTGAGTTATTTGCAGCCTCTCTAAATAAATGGAGATTACCACAGGCCAGAAAATAATTACAGATTCTGAAGATCATTCAGCCCTTCTTAGTTCATCCAACCAGGAAGATCCTAAATATCCAATATTGCTACATCTACTTGTTTCCAAGGTATGCCTTTCCAATACTCTATCAAGAAGGCAAATTTAACCCTGCTCATTCAGTAGAAACCTGGCCAGCAGGCAGTTAAAATCAGCCATGGGAATTTACCTTCTGATGTCCTCCTCTCAGGTTTCACTTATAACCTGTGCTGACACAAAGGACACTTATGATGAACTAGTGGGGTTCTTTCATAAATATGCATTTCATGTATTGATCAATTTTTATATGAAAAATAACATAATACCAGCCCTAAATTTAGCTTTCAATAGTTCGATCCTGATTTTCTCTGTCTAGTAATTTAGTTGAAAATATTGCAGGTGTACCATTTATGATAATATATACCCCAATGCATTCATCTCTCAGATGCCTCTTTTCAGTGCTGAAAAGCCAAAGTTTCTCCCATGTCCCAAAAATGACGCTTCTGGAAGCTTCATCCAATTTATCCAAAAAATTATTTAAATATATTTTTAAAAACCTTTCCAGCTTTTCAGGGAAGTGACATTTGTATTTCCTTCAGTTTGTGGTAAATTGACAACTCCATGATTCACATAGGACATCACCCTCAATTGAACACTATGAGCCATGACACTGTCACGTTGTTGGCTGGGAACTTTTGGCTACAGCAAATATCTTGCTAATGTGAAGCCGCTTTGTTTGCTGGAGTGGAAACTTCTCCTAAATGATTTCACTGTAATAATCCACCCAACACATATAAGACAACACAATCATGTCAATTGAGGGTCAATGACTAAAACAAGTGAGAACTTGCTTTTAAACCTTTACTGTGAGTATTAATAGTTGAACAATTCAACCTACAGCTTCAGCCTGATAGTACATTGAATTTGTCCTCTAATCAGAGCTGGCACATGAAGTGATACTCATTGTTAAAATACTTAATCATTGAGAAAGGACAAGTTCAGTATAATACATTGTGTGCTTTTATCTATGCTCTCAATGCATTTGGTTAGTACACAGGAATACGTATTTCCATAAACTAGTACATATAAATATATTATTATTTCATTGTGTTGAGGAGAATAAGTGGGTGTACCTTTCAACATTGGTAGGGACATAAAGCGAGGAGTGGTTGATTTGCTGCCTATTATACACCCGGTATGTATAATGGATGGCTGATCTGCTACTGTCTGTTTTTTAAGCCTTTGTTGATCTTATCAGTTCCACCCAGTATTTCTTATGGTTTGAATGGCTCAAGGGATTAAACACTGGCCTTTCACCTTGGAACAAATAGGATGAGAACCTGTTCGGTCTGCCTGCTAAGGAAATTCAATGAAATTAATTTTGCAGGCTCAATCCAATTCCTGGTGGCATGGGCCCATGGCACAGAGCTGCCATAATTTAGCTCTAATTGACACAAAATTCAAAATCTCATTTGTAGAATCCCACAGCGTAAATAGTTTAGGAATAGGAAAATGCCATACTTGCACATAATGGGTTGCTCTTCTGAAATTGGATCTCAAGTACTTCGGGTGACCTTTAGTCTGCAACTATGGGAGCGTTTAATGTTGATACCAAAGAGGTAATTTTAGAAGCCCATGTTACTGGTGGGAAGTGGTAACTGTTGCTGCACATGTTGGAAATTCAGAAAGATATTGTGGATGATTTACTAGCCATTTTTAACTGAAAACCATGCCCAAATTTCTGATCTCTGCAATTTGTTTTAACCTCTGCTGAGTTACAAGTGTCCATTGTATATGTCACCATGCCTAATAATTCTCTACTTCTACTATTGGAAATCTTCCACTTGATATCGCAAGCACGTTAGATTTTTCAGTAATGTATTAACGGGTTGCAGGTGTCATTGACAAGGCCAGCATTTACTGACCATCCATAATTTTCCTGTGTGGTAATGGTGAACTTGCTTCTTGTACAGTTGTAATTTTATTTCTAGTGGTTTGATGCAACTAAGTGGCTTGCTTAGCCAGCTGAGAAGGCAGTTAAGAGTCAACCACGTTGGTGTGAGTCTGGGGTAAGGCAACAGGTTTCCGCCTGCAAAGGTCATTTGTGGGTTTTTGTGACAACCCAAAGTGTCATGGCCACTTCTACTGATTCAGATACTTTTACAGTATTTTCTTTTCAGACTTTTTTACAATTGAATTCAAATTCACAAACTTGTCAGGTCCTCTGGATTATCATTCCAGGTCTCTGGCTTACTAGCACAATAACATAAGCACTGCACTACCGCACTCCCTTAAAAAAACAGGACAATCCACACTGTGCAACTTAACCATTTCCAGTTCTGATGAAAGGTCATCAACTTGAAATAGTAACTTGTTTCTTTCTGCAAATATACTGTCAGATCTGCTGAATATTTCCAGCATTTTTAATTTCATTTTATCTTTCCTGGTCTGGGTTCTTTCGAAGTTTAAGTCTATAGTAATTAGCCTGGCAGCCATTTAGTATAACTATTTGAGAAAGGTTGAATAAGTGAAACTAGGTTCCCCAGACTAAATTCACATTCAGAGAGGTTTGAAACTTATTGTTTTCACATTCAACTATTTTTTTTCAGTTAAACGACATTTTTAATTATTTCCAAATTAATGATTGCCACGAAATATTTTCCCTTATCTTTACTGGAAAGGTTAATGGAGAAATGGCTAGATACAATCAGAACATTAACCCCATTCAAATGGAATGACTCAATTCTATCACATACCTCAGAGGATTTGACCACAACAATATCTCCCCTTTTTATATTTAAGGTACTTATGTCTATTAAATATAAACCTTGGATTTTCACAAACAGAATGTTTAATTAGCCAGTGCAATATTTGAGAGCAGTTTTAATGTACATGAGACCAATGAGCTTCCAATTGATAATAAAGTGATAAATAAATAAAACTTTTTTTTCAGGGTTGAAGCTCAGTTGTGCATTACTAAATTAATCAATAGCTTACCTGATTGCTCCTCAGCTTCTGATTAAATTATATTCTATCAAAAATCTATTCTCCCCTTCATCTCTCTTTTCTGGGTTTACTCCATCACTTGTCTTGGTTAATTCCCCCATCCCTTTACATCCCATAAATTGAACTCACCTCCAGTTAGTTGATGTGACTCATGTCCCAATGTCCCAAGAAGGCAATACAAATGAAGTTATGATAATTCAAGCCTTGAATATATGCCCTCACTGTATTCACAGAATCACAGAGTTGCTGCAGCACAGAAGGAGACCATACAGCCCGTCATGTCTGTTCTGACTGTCTGAATAAGCAATACACCTCATGCCATTCCACCACCTTTCCCCCATAATCCTGCACATTCAATCACTAAGCACACACTTTATCTCAGAACCTTCTGAAATAAACCACTTAGACTATGTGGTATGGAATTGCATTTTAGCTTGAAACATGTCCTATTTAACTTTTCCTAGCTAACTGGGTTATATTATCATGTACACATCGATCCCATTCAGATCTGCTGCTATAATTCAAGATTAATTGTACTCTGCTGATAATTACTTTTCAACCAACTTGTAATTACCAAATGGGTTTACATCCAGGAACCTTGCTTGTAGCTACGCTCTTGGCTAGACATACCTTAGGTCTTGACTCTAGTTTATTTGACTCTGCTTCACCTACTTCAAGCTGAAAATAATTACACAAATAGATGTGAAAGAAACCTCAAGCCTTTGAATATATAAATAGATAACTAGCTAGCTAAATAGCTACTCTTCACAGTAATCTTTCTATAACCCCGCAGTGCCTCTTTTCTTTTAGCCTCCAAGTGCAATTGATATTGTACTAATAAATATCACTCTTCAAGTTAATCTCCCCTTAGCTTTCCAGTATAATAAATATTTTAAGTTAGTAAATATCACTCCCTGAATTAATAACCTTTCAGCATTTGAGTGAAATAAATAATTAAAAAAATAAATACCACCCCCTGAATTACCAACCCCCAACTGAAAATAACATGATAAATAAATAAAACTTTTTTCAGGGATGGAGCTCAGGCGTGGATTACTGAATTAATTAATCAACTTCTTATCTGATTGCTGCTCGGCCTCTAAATTATATTCTGGTCAAAAACCTCGGCTCCCCTTCATCCCTCTTTTCTGGGTTAACTCCATTACTTAACTTGTTTGATTTCTCCATCCCTTTAGATCCCACATCTTGAACCCACTTCTAATTAGTTTGTTGCTACTTTCCCTCATCCACAGCCGTCACTTGAGATTTTGATGTGGCTCATGTTCCAACCTCAGCACCACACATTTTATCTCTAGCTTTTGTTATAAACCTTCATTTTGTCCTCCTTTAGTCTGGTCAGGGAGCTTCTGATTACTATTGCTTCATTTTGACTTCTCTCATCTTCGATCATTGTTTCGGTGCCATATTTTCACCCATGTTACCATTCTTGTCAGATTCTCCCTCTTTTACACTGTCAAATCCCCATTTCTTCGCTTTAGGCTTTTATTTGAAAGACGAATGGTAACTAAATAATTGGAGGCACTGGCAGACAGAATGGGATAAGAGATGGGCAATTAGTTTTCTATGTTCTACTCTGAGAGGATTTCATTCATGACTCTTTTTGGAAATAGAAAGTTTCCCATACTGTAGGGGTTGGTATTATTGAGACGATCACTTTTGATAACATCAATGGCTCACTTATCCTACCTCAGGGCAGTGTTCTCTACCCAAACATCTTTAGCCGCTTCATCAATGACTTTCCCTCCACCATAAGGTCAGAAAGTGGGGATTTTTGCTGATTATTTCACAGTGTTCAGTCCAATTTATAACTCCTCATGTAATGAAGCAGTTCATGCCTGGATACAGACAGACCTGGACAACATTCAGGCTTGTGTTGATAAGTGGCAAGTAACATTCGTGCCACACAAGTGCCAGGCAATGACCATCTCCAACAAAAAGAACCTAAACATCTTCCCTTGGCATTCAACAGGATTACCGATGCTGAATCCATCACCATCAGGATCCTGTGGATCACCAATAGCCAGAAACAATTGGCTCATCCAAATAAATACTATGGCTACAAGAGAAGATCTGAGACTGAATTCTGTAGCAAGTATCTCACCTCCTGACTCTTCAAAGCTTGTCCACTATCTGGGCATAAGTCAGGAGTGTGATGGAATACTCCCCACTTGCTTGGAAGAATGCAGCTGCAATGAAGTTCAAGAGGCTCAAGACCATCAAAAACAAAGCAGTCTGCTTGTTTGTTCACCATCTTAAACATTCACTCTCTCCACTACAGGCGCACCGTGTACCATCTACAACATGTACAGCACCAACTCGCCAAGGCTCCTTCAACAGCATGTTTCAAACCCGCAACCTCCACTACCTAGGAGAACAAAGACAGATGGGAACACCACCACATGCAAGTTACACACTATCTTGATGTGGAAATATTATGCTGTTCCTTCACCGTTCCTGGGTCAAAATCCTGGAACTCCCTTCCTAACAGCACTGTGGGTGTACCTACAGCACATGGACTGTAACGGTTCAAGGATGTGGCTCACCACCATCTTCTCAAGGGTAATTAGGAATGGGCAATCAATGCTGGTCTTGCCAGCAATACCCACATCCCACGAATGCATAAAAAACACTTACAAGAAAATGAATTGAGGAAATATATCCCTCCTTGAGGAACATCTATATAAATTTTTCAATTAGGTAAGCATACATTTATAACAATTCACTGTCTGCGCCCTCTAAGCAAGGCATGTATCTAGTTGAACATCTCACCAGATAAGATTTGAGGTCTTCTTGAGACCAAAATGTATTTACACCAATTTTGCGACAATGGAAGAGGATTTGACAACTTTTAGACTGTAGTTTTATGACAGTTATTCATTTTGTTTTAGTGCACACTCTGCAGATTGGAATTATACCGCTCACTGTGCGTTGTTGCCTATTTCACTACGGTCATTCACAAAGGGGCACTACATGTACATAAAATAAAAACAGAAAATGCTGGAAAAACTCAGCATGTTTTGGACAGCATGTGGAGAGAGAAATAGAGCTAATGTTTCGAGTCCACACGACTCTTCTTCAGAGCTAAAGAGAAGTGGAAATGTGATGGCATTTATACTGTTTAAGGGGGATGGGGCAGGTAATGCTGGATAGAAAGTCAGTGATAGGTGGGTGCTAAGGAGAGACTGACAAAGGTGTCTTGGACACAAGACAAAGGGAGCGTTAATGGCAGTGGTGAAGACTGAAAAAGGTGCTGATAATGGCATAAAGGTAAGAAAGAATGTGTTAATAGCAGAACAAGGGTCAGCACTCTGTGAAAGAACAACATGGAACAAGTAACAGATGGCCCTTTTCAGGGGGGTGTGGGGGGAGGGAACTGGGGAAAAAGGATAACAAAGGGGGATAAAAAGGGATGAAACAATGAATGAGTGAATGAAAATAAGTAAATAAAAAATAAAAATAAATTTAAAATAAGGGATTAAAAATGGGATGAAAATAGAAGAGAGAATTCATGGTCTGAAGTTGTTGAGCTTGATGTTAAGTCTGGAAGGCTGTAAAGCACCTTACTGGAAGATGAGGTGCTGTTCCTCCACTTTGCGTTGGGCTTCACTGGAACATTGCAGCAGGCCAAAGGCAGACATGAGGACAAGAGAGAAGGATGGTGTGTTGAAATGGCAAGCGACAGGAAGGTCTGGGTCATGCTTGAGGACAGACTGAAGGTGTTCCGCAAAGTGGTCACCCAGTCTGCGTTTAGTCTTCCCAATGTAGAGGAGACCACATTGGGAGCAACAAATAAAGTAGACCAAATTGAAGGGGGTGCAAGTGAAGCGTGATTTCATCTGAAAGGAGTGTTTGGGCCCTTGGACTGTGAGGAGGGAGGAGGTGAAGGGGCAGGAGTTGCACTTTCTGCGATCACCTGTACATACATGGACAACTGGAGACCTCGGTTCCCTGGGTAGCTAAATTTTAGTGTAAGAAGGCAGTGGACAGGACAGCCCATATCCTAATATGAAATGCCTTGAAAGATGCCATTTGACTCTTGGCTGGAGTTTTACTGCATCCAAGATGGCTTTCTGCCTTCAATACAAAGTGGAACCTTCCTCACAAGTTATAATTTCACTTGTACATCAATGCACACACACACCACTTGGCACTGATATAAAGGCAGCAATACAACAATATCCCTAACATATTTTTCTGTCAGCTAGCTCCATTATAATCCTGTTTTCTTATGATATTTGCTAATACCCGCCTTCTCATTAGATGGTATAAAGCACAAAAACACTTGATGGCCATATTAGGGCAGACAGGATGGCAAAAATTTCAACCATTAACTCACTTAATAAAGGGAAATGCATAAAAAGACGGGCACTAAAATGTGTGTCTTGACTGTGTTCAAAAGCTGTGACGTACTCACAACTAGGTTTCATTCTCATTGCGTTATATGTGGCATTATATTGAATTATATTGAAAAGCGCTATGATGGCCAATGGCAACATAGAGATGTAAAGGGATGTGCTCGATGCCTCAAGAGAAATATTTTTCTTCCCAGATATCACGGTGGCAGTAGCAAGCCGCCGAGTGTTACGGGTCAATTTAATTACAGTCCATGGTCTACGCTAGCTTCGGGGATGGCTAGGGATCGCCAATGCCACCAGCACCAGCTACCTGAGTGCTAATAAGTTGGTAATTAAAAGCTGGCACCAGCACCGCACATCCTGTGCTCGGGCTCAGGGACTGCCATATGCCACGGCGCTGTGCTCTCAAATCTCTCACTTACCCACAGGCCTGCATCCTGTTACTCTCTGACAAGCCAATCCTCATCAAAAAGCACATCACAAGCTTGCATTATAGGAAGTGCATTAAATTTTTCATCTACTTTAGTTCCCCATCAGAAAATGGCCAGAGGCTAGCCATTAAAGCTGTCTCCTTATCCTTTTTATCCTGACGTTTCCTTATGCATTAGGTAACACCATTTCACAAAACCTTGCCACATCCAAAAGACTTAAATTCTCACCGAAGTATGTGTGGTTGCAGCTCTATTATTGTCCTTACAAATCCTCTCAGTATGCGTGTATTTTTCTTTCTCCTGCACGGCTTTGCTTTGCATATTGAGGGTCGTCTAATGTGTTGTGAGCCTAATGTTGAAAGGTCTTTCTGAAATCGCTGGAGGAATCTCCAGATTGTAAATGGAAAGCATTGAAACACAAATGTTGGTCGGGGACCCATGAGAGCAGTGGTGACACAGTGAATCAGCTTGAGTCAGAGTGATTGAAGCGGGGCGTTCAAAGGCTGATGTGAATCATTTCGGTAGATGCGGCGCAGGGAGGTAAGGGCTAACGCACTGAAGGGGCCAGCAGAGATGCTTCAACTCTACCCGGAGGCGCCCTATCCGTTTGGCGGGATGTTGCGAAATGAAATAAAACGATGCGGCGTAACAAATCTTAATTCTGATCCCAGGCATTTTTCATCAACCAGTCTCCATCAAAATGATAGAAAATCCATGGTTGCAACAGAAAATAGTCACTGCCATGTAGTCATAGAGTGCATAATTAATAAATTTAAGGAGTGAATTAAATGGTCTACATATTTGATATGTTAGCGGAAAAAGTGGTCAGACTCTCTCCCTCTTGCACACATATTAATACAAACACACACAAACACACACAGTACACACAGACATTCATATACAGACACACACGCACACTACACACATTCTACACTTGAAACGTTTAGGACGGATTTCTAGCTCTCTGGCTATTTGAAGGATCTTTCGATCCGCTGGCTGAACTTTGCCACCTGGCTCCCAAAGGCTGGGGAGCCGCCTGCCTTGATCTAGCTGAGCCTGTCAGTCAGAAACACTGACCGGCGGCCCGAAACTTCTGGGCTCATGGGAATGGACAGAAAGTCGAGATCACAAAACTCCGGCTGCCTCGAATCCGCCCCGGAGCTACCTGGCAGCCGCCACACACTGTTACCCAGGAGGAGGGCTGGCAAATCCTCTGACAGATGTGTCAGCGTCGCCTGCCGCCCATTGGGGCTTTCTTTTAGCACGGGAGACGAGCAAACAAACGAATGGGATTGACACAACTCATCACAACCTCTGCAAGGAGGTGCCTTTCATCTCCTCCATTCAAACACAACACAGACCCACTGTTTCATAGTAACTGAAACGCCCACGGGTAGGTAGGGGGACACCTATAACACGGTAGTTTGTATTTATTTATATATCAGATTCATATAAAACAACAACATGCATCTAGGGGCAGCTGCCTGGATGCAAAAAGGATTGATATTCTGAATCGTGTTTGCAGATTTGAGTTTCGCATTCAAATGATCAAACATAAACACTTCGGTATACTACAATTAAACTATCTTTTACCAATACATCTATGCATATAAGCACCATAAATGATGACCATGTATAAATGAAACATTTCGCCAGTCTAGATAGTTTTGTCGCACTGCTGGAGATTTTGAGGGAATCAATTGAATAATCCTGATAATTCACAACAAGTCATTCAGTCAGTTATTTGTAGAGATGATTGGCAGTGAATCGGAATAGTCCTGCCCTGGATGCTGGTGTGAAGCGTCACCGTAACGAGTTACCTCTGCGGGGACCGAATGAACTCCTTCAAGCTCCATAGCGGCAGTAATAGTCCCACTGGGCGGAGGAGGGGGTGGAAAATAAACATCTGACTCGCTCCCACCAAAGACATGATTGCTTTTACATTACCTGCACTCTCACTCAATAACCTTTCGCCCCAAGCAAGAATACTGGAGATTTGGCAACACAGCAGCATCAGAAACAACCAGCGGTTCCCTCCAGTCTCGTCTGACAGTCAACATCATCCTAACGACTGATATCAAATTCACTGGGGAGGGTAAAGTCCTTTTCCATAGGTAATCATCTTGCTTCACATTTCCACGTTTATTGTGTAACTAAATATTATGACACATATGAGCACAGACATACATATAAATATATACAGAAACGTATATCGAACTGTAGCTCTATTCACAAATTGAACCCGACCTTTTATTAAAAAAATGACAAGTGCGAAAAAATGCAGCCCTGTACAGCCGTTTGACATCACATTCTCACTAGCCTATTACTTAAAGGTCCCTGCATGCATTATCCTTCTTGACAATAAATATGACAGGCAAGGCTCCTGGTGGAGCTATTACTTCTGTCAAGTATGATCAAACCGGATTTGCTCGACTCTGTTGCGTTCAGCATACCAGTTTGTAGAAACACACGACGCAACACAATATATTCATCTATGCGTTTCTCTCCAAGACTTGCAGGTATAACGAGATTCTCAAAATTGGAAATATATGTTCCCCGTGCTGTAAGTCAAGGAAAAGATTTGCTTTGACTTTGATTCTCATGGATGAGATCATGTTTTTCGACCACCTCAAATGTACAAAACCTCCCTGCCTTTACCTCGTGCAATACCTTCCCCCAGAGACACAATTACTAATCCACCAGGACGCTGTTTAAGTAAAGCAGTGAGGCTGAAAGGTGAGAGCGAATAACATGTCCCCCCGAGGCGGAGTACGGAAAACACGAGCGTGCTTGCTCCACCACTGAGATCAGACAACAAGGGCAAGAAACAATGGCAGCACAAGGTGCACGAATGCCAATTCAGGGGGCGGGAATCCCTTGGACGATGCCATGAGTAGGCATCCACACCTTATTCAGAAGTCCGCCAGAGCCACCACAGGGCAACAAGAAACAAGAGGTTGCCTTATAGAGCTGGTCTTGGTTGTATCAGCATTGCTAGAAACAAACCCTTTGGAAATATATATATAAAATGACTTGCATTTACATGGCACTTCTCAATACCTCAGGACGGTTTACAGCCAATGGATCGTTGTAATGTTAGGAAATGCATCAGTCAATTTTCGCAATTATCGGTAAGGTCCCACAAAGTTCACTTAAATATATGACTAGGTATTTGATTTTGGCGTTGGGTGAGGGATTAATGTTGGTCAGAAAACCAGGAGAACTGCCCTGTCCTTCTTCAAATAGTGTACAATAGCTGTTTTTACTTATGACGCTCCATGAGAAGGACTGTACCTTGGGTAGGCTTAGATGAGGAGCTCAAGTCTCTGCAATGGGGATTAAATAGCCCACCTTCTAACTCAGGCGCAAGAATATTACCCCTCAGTCAGAAATGAGACTAAAATGTGTAGGTCAAGATATTGAATACCAAGTAACACGGTGTAGGATTAAATCGAGGATAATACCTGTGCAAGTATTGCAAGTAGTTACAACCAGAGATTCTAATGAGAAAAGTCTGCCTGAACGTTAAAGTGCATCAAATTCTGCAGAGTTGCTCAGACGACAACAGAATGACGAAGGAAGAACTCTGTAAACATGCTGACGCCACAGCATCACGTCAGACTCCCAAACTAGGCACGGGCACGCGCAGAGTAGTTCCAACAACTGCCCTTGCACAGGAACAAGTGCCCTTTCCGGGAGGAACGCTGCTCAGGTACCTGATGCATAACCAGGAGTGTCAGGGGCGTGTTTGTGTACAAAAAGGTTGGGTTCCATTATGGAATCGCCAGTCTAAAACTTCAGCAATATGGGGATTCATATTGGGTAACTGGAGAAATTGCTGTGCATTTATATGTTAAATAAGAGAATAATGGTTATATTTGATTGTTGTAGACTGATGGAGGGGTTCAGGTGATGACATTTTATTCAGTTGTTAACTAGCTAGTTCTGCCTCCCTTGGTTCAATGGTAGTAGCACTCAGTGTTGAATGTTACCCAAAAGGCTGCTGCCTGTACCCTAACGTGAACCCAGTCCTGTTCACCCATCACCCATGTGCTCGCTGACCTACACTGGCTCCTGGTCAGGCACTGCTGCATTTTTCAATTCTTCACCCTTGTTTCTCAATTCCTCCATGCCTCACTCCTCACTATCTCTGCAAACTCCTCCAGCACTGCCATTCTCTGAGATCTCTGCACTCTTCCAATTCTGACATCTACGATTTTCATCGGCAACTGTTGGAGACCATACTTCACATAACTAACTAGGCCCTAACCCCTGGAATTCCTTTCCTAAACATCTCTGCCTGTCTACCTCACTCTCTTTGTTTAAGATGCTCCTTTAAAATCTACCTCTTTGACAAAGTTTTAAAATACCCTTCTGTGGTTTTGTATCAAATTTTGTTTAATAATATTCTCCAAAGGATCTTGGGATGTTTTACTATGTTAAAGGTACTATTTAATTGCAAGTTGTTGTTCACGTTCCAATTTAGATTGGCATTTCAGTGTTGCACTGTCTGCCTATGCAAGTGAAAGTAAAAGATGCATTGGCGCTATTTAAAGAAGAGCAGTGTATATTTTCTGGCCAACATGTAGCCCTCGACCAATATCAGTGAAAGTTTCTCTAGTCATTGACCACATTGCTGTCTGCTTCACGAAATTGCAACAGTGACTGCAGGCGGAATTTTCCACTCACTTTGGCGATGGGCATGTTTGGCGGCGTGAGCAGACAATATGGCGAGCAGCCCAAAAATCGGTCTCACGCCGTCATGGAACCAGTTTGCATGTCACTTATGTGGAGTTGAGAAACGCATTGGCATGCAATCACATCGACGTGCTCAGATGATCATCTGCTCCACCTGTCAATGGCGGGCCGTGTTTCCTGTCGCCGTATATCGCGAACCTAATTTCAATACTTTAGCATCTCATTATAAGCCCTGCTCGCTGGATCTAGCAGCATGGAAAACTTGCTTGAAGAGGAACTCCCCCGCGCTGGATCATCTGGGCACGTCGATGTGATTGCATGCCAATGCGTTTCTCAACTCCACATAAGTGACGTGCAGCTGGTGAGCTGCACTTTACTCAGGACTTCAAAGTTTGTTTGCCTCCCTTGCTTCGGACAGCATTTGCAGTCATCAGTGCCAGGTTTTGCAGGTGGCACATCACTTTTAGGGGGGCTCACGGACAGGTATCTACCTACCAGACCAGACCAGACATAAGATGGGGGTGGCTTTTCAGCGGCTGCAGGGCTAGGGCTTGCCTGGGGAAGGGGGAGAAGTAGCATCAGGCAAAGGAAGAGGCTACAGGGTGAAGGCTGTACTGAGGAAGGGGAGTATCCTAGGGTGTGTGGGGGGGGGGCACATGTTGATCTGTGCAAGTAGCCTCAAGATGGCGAGGGCTGAGGAGGCAGTCTCCAGAGATGAGGCCAGGTGGAGATGTGAGGGTGTGTGTGTGAGAGTGAGTGGTGATGTCCCTTGAGCTGGCAGTGAATGAGATGCCAGTGAATGTGTGATGGCCTTGTGTCTGTGTGTGAGTTTAGAGTGATAAGATGGTTGCCTTAACCTGGTGGCATGGATGAGATAATTCATCCTCTTTCTGCACTGGATAGCCAACCTCTTCTGTGCAGCATTGGTACTGACCACCACTGCCACTGCCTTTCAAGCCAGAGTGGTGAGATTGCTGGACCATTTGCAGCCAGAACGGGGGTGGAGGACATCAGACAGGCCTCCAAAAGGCATTCCAGTGACAAGTCACTGAACTCTTCCTGGCTTCCAGGGTATGTCAGGGGAGGCTGTGGCATAGTGATGTTATTACTGGACTAATATTCCAGAGATCCAGGGTAATGTTTTGGGGACCTGGGTTCTAATCCCGCCATGGCAGATGGTGGAATCTGAATCCAATAAAATCTGGAATGATCATGGTCTGATGATGACCATGAAGTCATTGCCGATTGCTGTAAAAACCCATCTGGTTCACTAATGTCCCTTAGGGAAGGAAATCAGCTGTCTTTACCTGGTCTGGCCTACATGTGACTCCAGACTCACAGAAATGTGGCTGATTCTTAAATGCCCTCTGAACAAGGGCAGTTAGGGTTGGGCAATAAATGCTGGCCTAGCCAGCGATGTCCACATCCCATGGAGAAATAATTTTTTAAAATGTCTTCACGGAGCAGTCCTGGGCTGCAAGCATTGAGAACTGTGTGGGTGGCTGCAATTGAGATATGGCATCCAGAGTCTGGAAACGATGAGGTAATGGCATGGCGGGTGAGTCAGAGGTCGCTTGCCTGCAAGACGGCATGTTTCCTGTGGCTGTATAATTAATGAGATGGGAAGTGGATGATACGGCGCAAAAACTGCCATTACGGCTGACGGGTAAAACGTTGTTTTTCACGCCCGTTACCACACTTAGTGAAAATCAGGAACGATTCTGCCCCACAGTTCAAAAGTCTTTCATTTGTTGTCAAGTGCTTAAGGATGTCATGCATGGTGCCATATAAAGGCAAGTTAAGAACATAAGAAGTATAAGCAGAAGTAGACCATTCAATCCCTGAGCCTGCTCTGTCATTCAATAAGATCATGGTTGATCTAATTGTGGCCTTTATTCCACTTTTCTGCCTGCCCCCCCTTAACTCTTGCCTCCCCTGTCAATCTGTCTAACTCAGGCTTGAGTATATTTGATTCCACTTCTCTCTGTGGAAGAGAATTCCGCATCCAAACACTAACAACCCTCTGAGAGAAGAAATTCCTCCTCATCTTTGTCTTAAAAGGGAGGGCCCTTATTTTGAAACTGTGTCCCCTAGTTCTAGATTCCCCCATGAGGTGAAACATCCTCACAGCATATACCCTTATCAAGCTCCCTCAGAATCTTCTTTCTTTTCAACCATTATCTGAAAGCTGAGATTGAAATACAGTCTAATAATCACTTCCTGATTTTAACCATGATATACTTATAACATATACTTTTCCAATCTTAAGTATGGATTTTTATATTTGGTCTTGGATATTGACTGTCAGCATGCCCCATGTCCTTGGTGCATGATTACAAGATTATAGTCCTATTACTGCAGGTTATCAAGAGATAGTCTAATTGCAGTCTATGTGTTGTAGAGGATATGACACCAGTAGTGGCATATTGTTATTAAATCTCTGTCATGTAGTGAAAGACTCATAATTTGTGAGTAATATATAGCAGGTGCAATAGAATTCTGAAACCTTTATCAATGTGAACTAAGCCTAGTGTAAAATTCTACTTGTTATGTGTTTAGCACCACTATTGAAACCTATTTACAGGCTAAAATTTAAAAAACATTACTGGACTACTTTTGAACATGAACAGTGATACAAATGTTGATGATCATTGGATCATAAAAGTACCCTGGTCTGCTCTGTCAGTTGTCTTTCAGTCTTATATATTCATACAGAGGTATTGTCTTTTTATGACTTTGATATTGCATGAAACCTATGCTAGTGCCACTAGATTCCTCAAGTTCCTCTTCAGCAAGTTTTCCATGCTGCTAGTCCTATCAAGTCCCAACAGTTTTACATTTAACTTGCAGTCGCTGTGTGAGACATATGCTTGGGGAACCTAGTGGCACCAGTATTATATAAGAATGCTTTTTAGTCCTAGATTGACATTAACAGTTACAGTCCACACAGCAAGTTTGGGACTGGTGTTATTTTCATGTGTATGCGATGACATTTGTTAACACTGGTGCCAAAGTCATGAAAATAGCTGTAAAACATTTATAACAACAACAGATTATGGCTTCCTGGTGCTTTAATTGCATTGAATAATAGATTAGGGCTTCACACAATTGTCCCAAATCTCTGCATTGGTATGTAATGGACTTAGAAAGAAAGCACTCACTGTCTGATATTGAAACAAAGTACAAAACACTTCTGGTATGATTGTAAAAAGATTTGATGCTTTGCGTGCACCAAAGGATGATGCAAAGTGTGATATAATAAGAAGCTGTCAAATAGGATTTACAAACATTGGTAGATCTTTCATCTTGAGCGGCAAACTTGGGGCAAGTTTGTTCAAACCAATCAAAACCCATAGTTCATCAGTAATGAAATCTGCTCATGCCATTTAGGGAAGTAAATGCAACGAAAATAATTTATATATAAATATTAATTTTAAATGTAAACTTGCCTTGGAGTTGTCCCTTTGGATTCTATTTCAGGTAGGCAAATTCTGTGCTCCACGTCACAGTTATGGTTTCTCTTCACAAGACTTCAAATGCTGGAAACTACATCTAAAAATTAACATTTCCAAGGGGAGGGGAAGAGTTGTTGCCATGTTCCAAGGCCCCCACTAGACATATATATGCCTTCAATGCTCTCCTTTTCAAACATTTCTAAACTCAACACTGCAAAAATGCACACTTGCGCACTTTAATTTTTCCCTGTAATACAAGTGGTGGAACATTAGATTTGTCTGCATTAGGACAAATGTATGTTTCATATTAAAGAAATGATAAATAAAGTGGTTAGAAACCAGTAAACATTGAAGAAGGGTGGCCATAAGAATAGTCATGAAAAAAATCTAAAGGAGAATATGAGAAAATAGGAAGTTAACAACAATTTACAATTATATAGTTCCTGTAAAATACTAAAACATCCCAAGGGACTTCACAGCATTGGTTACCCTGAATGTCTGTGCATGCTACCCTGGAAGCTGCCATGACTTATTTATCCTGAGGAATTCCCAACTGCTTTCTCAAACACCAATGCTGGTCCACGGTTGGCTTCTGGTGCCAAAGTCATGAAAATAACTGTAAAACATTTATAACAACAACAGATTAGCTGACCACAAATGGAGCCCAAATGGAACTATAACAACATCCATGTGGTGACCCACAATACAATACAACAGGCTATTGGCATTCTCAAAATGTGCTTCAGGTGCCTTGACTGCTCAGGAGCTCCCCTGTAAGGGTCCCGAAATAGTAGTTGTGTGCTGAAAGCTACAAAATATGGCACAGCAGAGCGGCCTACAACTGGAAGGGGAAGAAGCCGTGCCCGTAGCTACAACATCTGAGGAGGATGGCAATGAGGAAGATGAGGAGCAGGATGAGGTGGCCCCTCTGCAGGCTCTGGGATCTAACACAGAAGAGGAAGAGGGCGGCAACAGCAGAGCAGGTGAGAGGTAGGCCCAGGTGCCCATTGCCGATTCTTTGTCATCTCCAGAAACCTGCTAATCAGAATAGATTCACTTAGGCTCTTGAAAGCTCACAATCAACGTCAGCCAATCCTTGGTGAGCAGTTTCCACATAATAACCTTTAACACGGAAGGCACAGTTCCTCAGGGAAATGCCCATCCTCAACAAGGGAGAAAGGCATCAAAAAATTAGTCAGACATAAATGTGGCTGAAGTCATCACCATCATAACCCTTCGCCTCAACATGCTCTCCAAGTACAACTTGAGAATTCTTTCACAATCTGGACCCTTCACATATCTGGTAATGGGGCGGCAAACTCAAACCATGTCACTATGCTGAGAGTGACAGTAGGAAGCAATACATCACACCCAATACTTAGAGATATGATCGTATGTGCTAACAGTTTTGCATCTCATGCACATTGGGCAGTATGAGGACCAGCTCCTTGAATTAACTTCCGTGGTATCCATGCAGCCGCATGGTCCAGTTTCAGGAGTTTGCAATATCTGCAGCATGCAATGCTGCCCTAAACCTTGGCTCCCTTACAAACTGCATCCTCTAACACCTGGAAGGCTAAGGCTTCCAATGTCAATGGGGAGGAGACACAAGTATTAATTCCTGAGCAGACAAGGCATCTTGCTCTGTGGAGCATCCACTTTGTTGACTCCATAACACTGAAGTGCAGATGACTGCCTTGGACCCAACACTCATGCATGAAGTGCACCTGATGAGCTCCACTTGATTGTTGAGTCTAATTACGGCGCAGAAGGAGGCCATTTGGCCCATTGTGTCTGCACTGGCTTTCTGAATGAATATTATGACTTAGTGCCATTCCCCTGCCTTTTTCCCATACCCTTGCACATTGTTCCTAGTAAAATAATCATCTAATGTCCTCTTGAATGCCTCGATTGAACCTGCCTCCGTCACACTTCCAGGCAGTGCATCCCAGACTTGAACCACTCGCTGTGTGAAAAAGTTTTTTCTCACACCACATTTGCTTCCTTTGCAAATCACTTTAATCTGTGCCCTCTTGTTTTGGATCGTTTTATGAGCAGGGACATTTTCTCCATTTCTACTCTATCCAGCCCCCTCATGATTTTGAACACCTCTATCAAATCTCCTCTTAGTCTTCTCCTTTCCAAGGAGAACAGTCTCTAATCTATCTTCATAACTGAAGTTGCTCATCCCTGGAACCATACTTGCAAACTTCTCCTGCTCTCTCTCCATTGCTTTCACATCCTTCCTATATTGTGACACCTAGAACTGTACACAGTACTCCAGCTGAGGTCTAACTAGTGTCTTATATAAACTCAGCATAATCTCCGTGCTCTTGTTCGCTATGCCCCTAATAATACTGTCTATAATACTGTATGCCTTATTAACTAATCTCTCCATCTGTCCTGCCACCTTCAATGATCTATGCACATATACACCCAGATCCCTCTGTTCCTGCACCCCTGAAGAATTGTACCCCTTATTTTATATTTTATATATTATATTATCTCTCCATGTTCTTCTTACCAAAATGCATCACCTCACATTTCTCCACATTGAACTTCATCTGCCTGCTATCTGCCCACTCCACCAACTTGTCAATGTCCTTTTGAAGTTCCACACTGTCCTCCTCACAGTTCACAGTGCTTCTAAGTTTCGTATCATCTGCAAACTTTGAAATTGTTTCCTGCACACCAAGATCTAGATCATTAATACATTAGGAAAAGCAAGGGTCCCAATACTGACCCCTGGGAACTCCTCTACAAACTTTCCTCGTGCCTGAAAAATATCCATTGACCATTACCCTCTGTTTCCTATTACTAAGCCAATTTTGTATCCATGTTGCTACTGTCACTTTTATTCTTTGTGCTATATTAACAAATCTTTTATGCTGTAACTTTTCATACAAATCTGTTGTGTGGCGCTGTATCAAATGCCTTTTGAAAGCACATGTACACCACATCAACAGCATCACCCTCATCAACTCTCTCTGTTACCTCTTCAAATAACTCCAGCAAGTTAGTTAAACATGATTTCCCCTTTAGAAATTCATGCGGGCTCTTCCTAATCAACCCACATTTTCCCATGTGACGGTTAATTCTATCCTGAATAATTGTTTCAAGAAGCTTCCCCACCACTGAAGTTAAACTAAGATAAAAGCAAAAAACTGCGGATGCTGGAAATCCAAAACAAAAACAAAAATACCTGGAAAAACTCAGCAGGTCTGACAGCATCACGGAGAGGAACACAGTTAACATTTCGAGTCTGTATGACTCTTCAACAGAACTAAGGAAAAATAGAAAAGAGGTGAAATATAAGCTAGTTTAAGTGGTGGTGGGACAAGTAGAGCTGGATAGAGGGCCAGCGATAGGTGGAGGTAACCAAAAGATGTCATAGACAAAAGGACAAAGAGGTGTTGAAGCTGGTGATATTATTTAAGGAATGTGATAATAAAGGTACAGATAGCCCTAGTGGGGGTGGGGTGGGGGGAAGGGATCGAAATAGGCTAAAAGGCAAAGATAAAACAATGGATGGAAATACATTTAAAAATAATGGAAATTGGTGGGAAAAGAAAAATCGATATAAATTATTGGAAAAAAGGGGGATCGGAAAGGGGGTGGGGATGGAGGAGAGAGTTCATGATCTAAAATTGTTGAACTCAATATTCAATTGTAAAGTGCCTAGTCGG
Organism: Cetorhinus maximus; assembly: GCF_964194155.1. NCBI lineage: Eukaryota > Metazoa > Chordata > Chondrichthyes > Lamniformes > Cetorhinidae > Cetorhinus > Cetorhinus maximus. The sequence goes on along the minus strand of NC_135879.1, from coordinate 24,873,932 downwards.
AAGATGAGGTGCTGTTCCTCCAGTTTTCATTGAGCTTCACTGGTACAATGCAGCAGGCCAAGGACAGACATGTGGGCATGAGAGCAGGGTGGAGTGTTGAAATGGCACGCGACAGGGAGGTCTGGGTAATGCTTGCGGACAGACCGAAGGTGTTCCGCAAAGCGGTCACCCAGTCTGCGTTTGGTCTCTTCAATGTAGAGGAAACTGCATTGGGAGCAGCGAATGCAGTAGACTAAATTGAGGGGAGTGCAAGTGAAATGCTGCTTCACTTGAATGGAGTGTTTGGGCCCTTGGACGGTGAGGAGAGGGGAAGTAAAGGGGCAGGTGTTGTACCTTCTGTGGTTGCATGGGAAGGTGCCGTGGGAGGGGGTTGAGGTATAGGGGGTGATGGAGGAGTGGACCAGGGTGTCCTGGAGGGAACAATCCCTGCAGAATGCCACCGGGGGGTGGGGGAAAGGGAAGATGTGTTTGGTGGTGGCATCATGCTGGAGTAGGTGGAAATGGCGGAGGATGATCCTTTGAATGCGGAGGCTGGTGGGGTGATAATTGAGAACAAGGGGGACCCTATCATGGTTCTGTGAGGGAGAGGAAGGTGTGAGGGCGGATGTGCGGGAGATGGGCCGGACCCGGTTGAGGGCCCTGTCAACCACCGTGGGTGGAAAACCTCGGTCAGGGAAGAAGGAAGACATGTCAGAGGAACTGTTTTTGACAGTGGCATCATCAGAACAGATGTGACGGAGGCGAAGAAACTGAGAAAATGGGATAGACTCCTTACAGGAAGCGGGGTGTGAGGAGCTGTAGTCGAGGTAGCTGTGGGAGTCGGTAGGCTTGTAATGAATATTGGCGGACAGTCTATCACCAGAAATTGAGACAGAGAGGTCAAGGAAGGGAAGGGTAGTGTCAGAGATGGACCTTGTGAAAATGATGAAGGGGTGGAAATTGGAAGCAAAATTAATAAATTTTTCCAGGTCCAGCTGAGAGCATGAAGAAGCACCGAAGTAATCATCGATGTACCGGAGAAAGAGTTATGGGAGGGGGCCGGAGTAGGAGTGGAACAAGGAATGTTCCACATACCCCATAAAGAGACAGGCATAACTGGGGCCCATGCGGGTACCCATAGCCACACCTTTTATTTGGAGGAAGTGAGAGGAGTTAAAGGAGAAATTGTTCAGTGTGAGAACAAGTTCAGCCAGACGGAGGAGAGTAGTGGTGAATGGGGATTGTTCGGGCCTCTGTTCGAGGAAGAAACGGAGAGCCATCAGACCATCCCGATCGGGGATGGAGGTGTAGAGGGATTGGACGTCCAAGGTGAAGAGGAGGTGGTTGGGGCCAGGGAACTGGAAATTGTTGATATGATGTAGCGTGTCAGAGGAATCACGGGTGTAGGTGGGAAGGGACTGGACAAGGGGAGAGAGAATGGAGTCAAGATAGCAAGAAATGAGTTCCGTGGGGCAGGAACAGGCTGACACGATCGGTCTGCCGGGACAGTCCTGTTAGTGGATTTTGGGTAGGAGGTAGAAGCTAGGAGGTTGGGAGACTATGAGGTTGGAAGCTGTGGAAGGAAGATCTCCAGAGGAGATGAGATCAGAAATAGTCCTGGAAACAATGGCTTGATGTTCAGTGGTGGGGTCATGGTCCAGGGGGAGGTAGGATGAAGTGTCTGCGAGTTGACGCTGAAGTTAAACTGACTCTTCTGTAATTGCTGGGCTTCTCCTTACAACCTTTCTTGAACAATGGCGTAATGTTTGCAATTCTCCAGTCCTCTGGCACCTTCCCTGAGTCTAGGGAGGACTGAAAGATTATGGCCAGTGCCCCTGCAATTTCTTCTCTTACTTCCTTCAATAACCTTGGATGCATCTCATCCAGTCCCGGAGCCTTGTCAACTTTAAGTACTGACAGTTTATGCAACACTTCCTCCTTATCAATTTTGAACGTTTCTAGTGACAGAGTTTCCTCTTCTGTTCCTGTGGCCTCGCTAGCACCTGTTTCCTTGGTAAAGACAGATACAAAGTATTCATTTAACATTTCAGCCATGCCCCTTGACTCCATGTGTAAATCAACCTATTCCTCCTTTTACCACCCTCTTACTATTTGTGTACTGATAGAAGATTTTGGGATTCCCCTTTATGTTGGCTGCCAGTCTTTTCTCATAATCCCTCTTTGCTTCTCTTATTTGCTTTATCACTTCCCTTCTGAACCTCCTGTATTCCACTCAGTTCTCAGTTGAATTTTCAATCTGGCATGAGTCATAAGCACACTTTTTCTTCTTTAACTTAATTTCTATTGTCATTGTCATCCAGGGAGCTCTGAATTTCTTTGTCCTACTTTTCCCTTTTGTTGGTATATACCTTGACTGTGTCCAAACTATTTCTTCTTTGAAGGTAGCCTACTGCTCTCTACAGGTTTTCCTGCCAACCTTTGGTTCCAGTCTCTCCAGCCTAGCTTTGTTTTTGCCCCATTGAAGTCGGTTCTCCCCCAGTTAATTATCCTTACTCTGGATTGCATATTGTCCTTTTCTATGATCATCCTAAACCTAATGATACAATGATCACTGTCTCCTAAATGTTCCCCCACTGACACTTGATCTAATTGGCCCACTTCGTTTCCAAGATCAATAGTGCATCCTTTCTTGATGGACTGGACACATACTGTTGTAGAAAATTCTCCTGAACACAATCTAAGAACTCTTGCCCCTCTCCACCCTTTACATTACCACTATCCTAGTCTATATTCGAGGAATTAAAGTCCCCTATTATAACTACTCTATAATATCTGCATCTGTCTGTAATTTCCCTGCAGATTTGTTCCTCTATAGACTACACCGAGCAATGTAACAGCACCCTTTTTGTTGTGTAGCTGTAGCCAAATTGACTCTGTCCTTGAATCTTCTGGGACATCCTCTTTCTCCAGCACTGCAATGCTTTCCTTAACCAATGCTGCCACCAACCCTCCTTTTCCTCTTTTCTGATCACCTTGCACCCAGGAATATATATTTTCTTACTCGTTCATAGGATGTGGGCATCGCTGGCTGGGCCAGCACTTATTGCCCATCCCTAATTTCCCTTGTTTAGAGGGCATTCAAGAGTCAACCACTTTGCTGTGGGCCTGGAGTCACATGTAGGCCAGACCAGGCAAGGACAACAGGTTTCCTTCCCTAAAGGACATCAGTGAACCAGATGGGTTTTTACAACAATCATCAATGGTTTCATTGTCATCATCAGACTTTTAATTCCTGATTTTAATTGAACTCAAATTCCACCATCTGCCATGATGGGATTTGAACCCAGGTCCCCAGATCATTACCCTGGGTCTCTGGATTAACAATACCACTATGCCACCTCCCCTTAAATATTTAACATCCAGTCCTGCCCTTCTTTAAGCCAGGTCTCTGTTATCGCCACAACATCATATTTCCACATGGCAATCTGTGCTTGTTACTCTTCAGTCTTATTTACTATACTCCGTGGATTCACATACATGCACAGTAACCCCGATTTAGACTTCACGACCTTTCCCTTACTCCGACTCTATCTATTAACTTATTATTCTCTACACTAGTGCTATCTGCCTCTCCCAGTATTTTGTGCACCCTGGTATTCCTCTCTAATACTTTCTCCTGGTTCCCACACCCCTGCCGAGTTAGGTTAAAGCCCTCCCAAAAACACTAGCAAAATGCCCCGCAAGGAACTCAGTCCCGGCTTTATTCAGGTGCAACCCGTCCAGTTTGTACAGGTGCCATCTCCCCCAGACCCAGTTTCCCATGATCCTTGTACCACCTTTCCAGCCACCCATTCATCTGCCTTATCCTTCCATTTCTATACTCACTTGCACATGGCACTTGGAGTAATCTGGAGATTACTTTATTTGAAGTCCTGCTTTTCAACCTAGCTTCCTAAATTCTGATCGCAGGATTACATCCCCCTTCCTACCTAAGCCATTGGTACCAATGTGGACCAAGACCTCTGGCTGATCACCGTCCCCCAGAAGAATATACTGCAGCCACACAGTGACATTCTTGACCTTGGCACCAGGGAGGCTAGCTACCATCCTGCAGTCACATCTACAGCTGCAAAGACACCTGTCTGTTCCCCTAACTAATGAATCCCCTATCACTATTGCTCTTCCTTTCTTCTTCCTCCACTCCTGTACATCCGAGCCGCTCCTGGTGCTACAAACTTAGCTCTAACTGCACTCCTCCGAGGAACCAGTGGCCATTTGTGAGTGGATCCCCTGCCTAGTTCTCTTGGACTGCCTGGCGGTCACCCATTCCCTTTCTGCCTCCAGGCTCCTAAGCTGCGGTGTGACCACCTCTCTGAACGTGTTATCCATGTGGCTCTCAGCCTCGCGATGTGCCATAGTGACTCCAGCCGCCGCTCGAGCTCTGAAACCTGGAGGTCAAGGTTTTGCAGCTGGCAGCACTTCCTGCACATCAGGTGGTCTAGGACTCCAGTGGTGTCTATGATTTCCCATATATTATAGGACAAACATTCCACTCGACCAAGCTGTACGGTCATTTCTTAACTTTATTTTACTTTGGTTTATTTATATTACTTTAATATACTAGCCCTGACTTGCCCTTATTCCTGGCCTTAAATCCAAGTATAGCTGCTTCTTTAAAAAATAATGTTCTTTTCTAATTTACAGCAATTTAAAGACAGTCCCTAACAGCAGTTTCTTACCACCCGATGAGCTTACGGTCTTCCCTTAAAGTCACTATTTGTTTTTTCTCACTTTCCTTTTGAACTCAGCTTGGGCCGGTTCTGAACACTTACTGGTGTGCCTCTCCGACTTCCAGGTAAGTGTAGGCCTCAAGCCTTGGTTCCGATTTATACCCTCCTGCTCTGGGTTGCTCCCTATCAGGTCCGCAGCCTCTCCGGCTCCCAGATAAGTGCAGGCCTCAAGCCTCAGTCCTGATTTATACTCTCCTGCTCTGGGTTGCTTCCTCGCAGGTCTGCCGCCTCTCTGACTCCCAGGTAAGTGATTGATCATTGATGCTCCCTTAAAGTCAATCATTGACTGATAAGAAATAATGTAAGGATCATTTCAGCCTGCAAGCCTTGGTCCTACTACCTCATCTGAAAGACCAGAGAAGGAAACAGCTTTCCACTGCTGGATATATATGTTCACACCCTTGCTCCTACAGCAGTGCCTTGAACAAACGAGCCTCCATGCTATAGCAGATGTATGTGCCTGGTCTCCCACCTTAGGTGCAGTATTCATATGTGAACATCACTTGGAACTATGCGTGCTTATGCCAAACAACTCACCTTGCCACAACACACTGTATCCATGTTCTCCTATGGTCCCCTGTTGCACTCACAGAAGCTGCTATACCTTGCCATTGTTGAATTTGATTTATGGGGTACAACTTGTTTGCAATGAATCCCAAATTGTGAATTATCTAATAAATCATTTGGTTTGCACTAGACTTAACCTTCGGGCAAGATTGAACACTTCAGATGGTAAATTCAAAAGATTTATTGACAATTGAAAGGTAGAAAGATAACAAATTAAAAAGATAGAAGACACAGTTTCAATTAACAGTAATAGGAAAAAGCTTAACTCAACAACTAAACAGACTTCTCACAGCTTCCTCGGTGGATCAGGCAGAAGACGTGGAGTGATGGTAAACCTCTGGTCTGTAGGACACTCAGTATGTGGATAACATGCTAACAAAATGGCTTCCTGAAACCTTCATTTTTAGACCCTCAGCTCACATTTTCTTATCTCGAGTTAGCCTAACTATTGAACAACAATTGGTTAACTTAACCATCTGCTGATTTATAACTGGTTCCAAATACCTGCGAGCATCTTCCCATACAGTAACACAATGAGTCACAATCATAATGTTTCATACTTGAATAATGCCTCATTGTTTACCCATCTTAAGGTAACTTCCCAAGGTCACGAAGGCTTCGACTTTAGCACACCTTTTCTTTCCAGGCTGCTTTGAGAACCATCATTTTACAATCTCCATAATATATGATTAGTATATTTAAAATCAAGTGTTAAAACATTACATACTTTCTGTTACAGGTTATATTACCAGCCTTTACCAATACATCTATTGATTAATTACTTATTCTTAAACTGTCTCACAAGGCTCACTATTTGTTCAATCATTTTCGGCTGGTTTTCTATCATGCAGTAACTAGTTAGTTTTTAAAATGTCTCCTGGATTAATTTAAAATGGCTTCTGACCAGGTTAGCTGATGATATTAAATAACGTATTGAATCAGACTACAAAACAGTTAAGTCATGCTAAAATTATTGATTTTAGAACTACCAACACCATACCCTCTTTGTGGCTGAAGGCGGGTTACAGCAGCCAATTGTGTATATTTCTTGCCAACACTGGATCTCCTCCACCAGTATCTAGAGGTCCTGGTTGCTGAAGCGGCGCACCCCACCAGCTTCCGCATTCAAAAGATCATCCTCCGCCATTTCTGCCAACTCCAGCATGATGCCAACACCAAACACATCTTCCCTTCACCCCCCCACCCCCCCCGGCGGCATTCGGCAGGGATCGTTCCCTCCAGGACACCCTGGTTCACTCCTCCATCACCCCCTACATCTCAACCCCCTCCCACGGCACCTTCCCATGCAACCGCAGAAGGTGCAACACCTGCCCCTTTACTTCCCCTCTCCTCACCGTCCAAGGGCCTAAACACTCCTTTCAAGTGAAGCAGCATTTCACTTGCACTTCCCTCAATTTAGTCTACTGCATTCGCTGCTCCCAATGCGGTTTCCTCTACATTGAAGAGACCAAACGCAGACTGGGTGACCGCTTTGCGGAACACCTTTGGTCTGTCCGCAAGCATGACCCAGACCTCCCTGTTGCTTGCCATTTCAACACTCCACCCTGCTGTCATGCCCACATGTCTGTCCTTGGCTTGCTGCATTGTTCCAGTGAAGCTTAATGCAAACTGGAGGAACAGCACCTCACCTTCCGACTAGGCACTTTACAGCCTTCCGGACTGAATATTGCGTTCAACAATTTTAGATCATGAACTCTCTCCTCCATCCCCACCCCCTTTCTGATCCCCCTTTTTTCCAATAATTTATATAGATTTTTCTTTTCCCACCTATTTCCATTATTTTTAAATGTATTCCCATCCATTGTTTTATCTCTGCCTTTTAGCCTATTTCAATCCCTTCCCCCCACCTCACCCCCAGTAGGGCTATCTGTACCTTTATTATCACATTCCTTAAATAATATCACCAGCTTCAACACCTCCTTGTCCTTTTATCTATGATATCTTTTGGTTATCTCCACCTATCACTGGCCCTTTATCCAGCTCTACCTGTCCCACCCCCCCCCCCCCCCTTAAACCAGCTTATATTTCACCCCTTTTCTATTTTTCCTTCGTTCTGTTGAAGAGTCATACGGACTCGAAATGTTAACTGTGTTCCTCTCCGCAGATGCTGTCAGACCTGCTGAGTTTTTACGGGTATTTTTGTTTCAACTGGATTAATCCCTCTGAGTCACACTGTTGTGCCATGACAGTGTGCAGCTGTGAGGGACCTAGTCAAGGATCAATTGAATGGACGCACCCTGATAGAGGGGTGGCAAGAGGGCAGGAGGATGGGCAAAATTTCATGGCAAGCGTGATGTGTATCAGACATCCCCTGAGGCATTATAATGAGCTGCGTCATTGCAGAATATCGTGAGCAGCTAATGTTGCCAAAATGTTGCCATCTCCAGGCTGAGTCTTGTGACTCTTATCAACCCTTAAAGTATTTGAGTGTACTCCTTTATTACAATGGGCATAGGCAACAACAATGACTATTATTTTCTATAGGAAGCCCATGAAAGGTCATCTATCCCAGTTGGACAACTATTACAATCTGAACTCACCTGGTTGCACAGTGATGTCTCCTCCAAGCCACTGCAGCACCACCATCGACTTCTTGCCTCACAACTAGACCTCCTGACTGGCCTGCTTTTTATTCATGACTGTGGTGACCAACCCATTCTAGGCTTGCGTCTGTCTCTCCACTACTTCCAGGATTGGCAGGCCCGACTCGCGTTAGACCCTGCCCCCCCGGAACCAAAATCAGACCACCTATGGCAGTTTCTTGGGAGTCGGGTTTGTGGAATAGGGTCTTTCCCTGACTCTGTATTCCCAATGCGAGAGTGAAAATCCAGGCCAGAGCTTTGTATGAACTCAAGTTTCTGAAGGGTGCAAGGTGGGGGAGATCAGTTAAAACAATATTAGAATACGCGGGCCTAGAGGTAACAAAGGCATGGACGCGACTTTCAGTGGCAGAGGAGCTGATTAAACCTAAGAATGAATATGAAGAAAATATTTTTAAAAATGACAAAGAACAGCAAAGTATTTTGCAAGTACGATGTATGTAGAAAATGGAAAAATGCAAACTGGGACCCCTGAAAGGTGCAGCCTTCCGTTTGTAGATGATGATTAAAAATAATGTTAAGTAATAAGTACTTGGCATCAATCTTTATTAAAAAAGAAAGATATTATAGTGGAGGTGAATCCTGAAGTAATTGAGAGTGAGGTGAGGTATATTAAGATTGATAAAATGAAAGTTTTAGATAATTTAGTTTGAATTTAGTTTGCCCAGGTAAAGATGAAGTATTGAGTCCTGACAGGATACATCCTAGGCTCCCGAGCGAGATGAGGGACAATATTGTTGAAGACCTAGAAATTATATTTCAGAACTCCATTATGTTTGGGTCTATGGCAGAGGACATGACAGTAACCAGTTGTATCATTTGGAAAAAATGGAGAAACAACTGATTTGGGTAATTACAGGCCTGTTAGATTAACATCTGTGGTAGGAACAATGTTACAGTCTTTAATTAAGGCTGAAATTACCACATATCTATGTAAAGGAAAAGTTAAAAGTAGCTAGCATTAATTTCAAAAGGGAAAACTGTGTTTAACAAACTTCACAGAATTCTTTTGAAGGGGTAACAGACATGTTAGTCAAGGAAATACGATGAATGTGGTATATATGAACTTCCGGGGAAGTGCCACACAAGAGATTATTAGGGAAAATTACGGGGTATGAAATTAGGTGGAGGATAGAAAACGGATTTAAAAGAAGTTAAAAAGTGGAAAACAAAGAGGAGTTAAGGGCAGTTTTTCACAGTGGTTGGAAGTGGGTAGTGGTATCCTGCAAAGTTTAGTTCTAGAACCACTTCAGTTCAATGATCAGTACCGGTTTAGTGGAATTAGTATTGAAATTTGTAGATTATACCAAAATAGGAAATACGGTTTAGATGATCAAAGGCAGTTGAATGGGACAATTGATAATTTGAAGGAATAGGCTATGACTAGCAGGTGAAGTCCAATACCAGTAAGTGTAAGCAATAATTAATTTCAAAATATAAATAGGTTCATGGCTGTGAAAAAAATGAACAATTTAGGAGTACAGGCTCATAAAAGGCAGGACATTAAAGGCAGCACCTCAGGGTGATGGGCCATAGAAAATGAATTTCTAGTGAATATTACATACAAGGTAATAAGCCTATATGCCTTGTCAGGAGTACTATTCACAGTTTTGGGTATTTTCAAATTCTTTAATGGGATGAAGGATTTGTTGCCAATTCCTAATTGCCCTTGAGAAGGTGGTGATGAGCCATCTTCTTGAACCACTACAGTCTAAGTGGTATCTGTAGCAATTTGGTACCACCTCAGAGGTCAGTTGAGAGTCAAATACACTGGGATCACACGTCGGCCAGACCAGGTAGGAATGGCAGATTTCCTTCCCTAAAGGGGGCATGAGTGAGCCAAATGTGTTTTTCCAACAGTTAATGATAGCTTCATGGCACTATTACTGAAACTAGCTTTCAATTCCAGATTTATTAATCAAATGCAAATTCCACCAGCTGCCATGGTAGGATTACAGGTCATGGATAAGGCCGCTGGCTTCTAATTTTCACAGAAAAATAGCTAGTTTGTGCTATGCAATCCTGTAAACACCAATAATAACCCTGGAATTCCATATGCTCACGGATTTTAGCTTATTCAGTCTCCAAATATCAGTAGTCCTTGCCCGAGGGCTAGGTTGTGTTTTTGAAGTTAAATTTTATTGGGAGCTGTGTCAGCTTTATTAAGCTAATGCTCGGCATTGGCATAAACACACACCACATTGTGTCAAAACTCAAACCAGTCTGACCGCTTCTTATACCTCACACCTCATTCAGTGCCACCTTGAGTTACATATAATGCTGCTCTCATGTTGATATGCATCTAATTGGTGCCCAAGAAAATGGTAGTATAAGTGCGTACGAAAGTGAGTATATCCTGTAATGACAATAGGAACTTGAGTAGGCCATTCAGCCCCTTCGTCATGCATTTAGATCATGGCTGATCTGTTTCTTAATTCTATACACCAGATGTAGTTCCATACCATACAAACAAGCCATCAATCTCAGTTTTGAATTGTTACATTGACCTAGCGCCAACAGCTATATATTTATTGCAAAAACCTTTCCCATTCCTTTTAAAATTGGTGGCTGAGTTTCCCCATTCTCATTTACAGGCAACTATACAACGGCCACCTCAAACTGAGCAGGCGTCAGTAACAACTTACATTTATGTAGTGCCTTCAATGTAACAAACATCCCAGAGCGCTTCACAGGGGCCCATCACAAAGCAAATATATGGCACCAAACCACACACGGAGTTATTGGTTTAGCTGCTCAAAGGCTGAGTCAAAGAGGTAGGTTTAAGGAGCGTCTTGGAGGAGGAAAGTGAGCCAGAAAGGCGGAGGGGCGGAGGGAGGGAATTCCAGAGCTCAAAGCCTCTGAAGCTGCAGGCATGGTCCTCCGTTGGTGGACCGATTAAAATCGGGGATGGGGGGGGGTCGCGAAACTAGAATTAGAGGAGCTAATATAATTAAACATAAAATCCAATGAAACAGAAATAAACTCATCATTTAAATCATCACAATATCAGTGTCGATCCGAGTGGCGCTGGCGACCCATCTGACATCCGGCCACGATTGTACCTTGTGTGTGTGTGTGTGTGTGTGTATCGGTTCACTGGTTTCGGGGAAATAAGCCGTCTCCTTTTACAGCTCTCCCTTACCAGAAGTCAGAATGTTTGCACGCACACTGACACCGAATCACATCAGTGTGACATGAGAGGAGAGGAGAGGAGAGTGGGGGGAGAAATGCCAAGGGAGCAGAGGGTGGGGTTTCTTGGCAGCCTGGCTTTTTAATAGGGGTAGGGTTACTTTCCCCACATGTAACGATGCGCTCCAAATGTAACAACGAATGAATGGGATTGTGAAAAAAAAAATCAATACAGCCAACAGATTACAGCAATGCCCTTAAACTTTTAACTACAGTCAGACCCTGCCTTAGGAGACTGGTGGAAGGAGAATATATTGGACGTCTGCTGAGACAGACAGCTTTATCATTTCTCAGGCACGACGGTCGAATCGATTGCTAATATTAATCCAGAGCAGGATTCCGTTCATCGTGTTGAAGCTCTCATTTCCCCGTGATTTATACGCTGCCATGTGATTTATGAACTTATTTCAAATATCTCAGACATGTACGGCGCCACGATCCGGCAGCTGTGGGTGAAAGGCATTCCTAAATATCCATAACTCTGAAAGAAAAGTGCTGAGGATTTCTCCAGATTTTTGAGTAATGTTATTACTTCGTGTCCGTTTTCACCTCGGGCGTTCACAGTACGCGCTTTATCGTGCTTTCCTTTCTCTCTTTTTAGTTTAACCCTGCAGCACATCCATTTTCTGCCAAGTACGAGGCGGGGATAGTAAATGAAAGTGCTAGTGGGGTAGTCTGTTGCTAAACTGTTACTAATACAGACAGTTAACACTTTGGATGTAAACTCAGAGTTATACAGCACAGAACAGGCCCTTCGGCCCATTGTGTCTGTGCTGGCCATCAAGCACCTATCTATTCTAATCCCATGTTCCAGCACTTGGCCCGCAGCCCTGTAAACTATGGCTTTGCTCATCTAAATATTTCTTAAGGTTGTGAGAGCTCCTGCCTCTACCACCCCCTGAGGCAGTGTGTTCCAGATTCCTACCACCCTCTGGATTAAAAAAAAAATTCTTCAAATCCCCTCTAAACCTCCTGCTCCTTACATTAAATCTATGCCCCCTGGTTATGGCACCTCCGCTAAGGGGAAAAGTTTCTTCCTATCTACCCTATCTATGCCCCTCATAGTTTTGTATACCTCTATCAGATCCTCCCTTGGCCTTCTCTGCTCGAAGGAAAACAACCCTAGCCTATCCAGTCTCTCTTCACAGCTGAAAAGCTCCAGCCCAGGCAACATCCTGGTAAATCTCCTTTGCACCCTCTCCAGTGCAATCACATCCTTCCTATAATGTGGCGACCAGAACTGCACGCAGTACTCCAGCTGTGGTCTAACTAGCATTTTATATAGCTCCAACATAACCTTCCTGCTCCTATATTCTATGCCTCAGCGAATAAAGGCAAGTATCCCATATGCCTTCTTAACCACCGTACCTAACTGTGCTGCTGCCTTCAGGGACCTATAGACCTGTACACCAAGGCCCCTCTGATCCTCTGTACTTCCTAGGGTCCTGCCATTCATTATGTATTCCCTTGCCATGTTAGTCCTCCCAAAATGCATCACCTCACACTTCTCAGGATTAAATTCCATTTGTCACTGCTCTGCCCATCTTACCACCCCATCTATATTGTTCTGTAATCTAAGGCTTTCCTCCTCACTACTTATGACACCACCAATTTTCGTGTCATCTGCAAACTCACTGATCATACTTCCTATATTCACATCTAAATCACTAATGTACACCACAAACAGCAAGAGTCCCAGCACCAACTTTGTGGTACACCACTCATCACAGGCTTCCAATCGCAAAAACAACCTTCGACCATCACCCTCTGTCTCCTGCCACTAAGCCAATTTTGTATCCAATTTGCCAAATTGCCCTGGGTGCCATGGGCTCTTACCTTCTTGACAATTCTCCCATGCAGGACCTTGTCAAAAACCTTACTGAAGTCCATGTAGACTACATCAACTGCACTATCCTCATCTACACAACTAGTCACCTCCTCGAAAAATTCAATCAAATTTGTTAGAACATGATCTCCCCCTGACAAAGCCATGCTGACTATCCCTGATTAATTCCTGCCTCTCCAAGTGGAGATTAATCCCGTCCCTCAGAATTTTTTCCAATAGTTTCCCTACCACTGATGTTAGAATCATTGGCCTGTAATTACCTGCTTTATCCCTACTACCCTCCTTGAATAATGGTACCACATTCACTGTCCTCCAGTCCTCTGGCACCTCTCCTGTGGCCAGAGAGGATTTGAAAATGAGTGTCAGAGGCCCTGCAATCTCCTCCCTTGCCTCACATAACAGCCTGGGATACATCTCATCTGGGCATGGGGATTTATCCACTTATAAGCCCACTAAAACTGCTAATACCTCCTCCCTTTCAATGCTAATTTGTTCAAGTATATCACAGTCCCCCTCTCTGATTTCTACACCTACATCATTCTTCTCCATAGTGAACACAGATGAAAAGTAATCATTCAAAACCTCACCTACGTCCTCCAGCTCCACACACAGATTGCCACTTTGGGCCCTAATGGGCCCTACTCTTTCCCTGGTTATCCTCTTGCCCTTAATATATTTATAAAATGCCTTGGGATTTTCCTTCATCTTGCCCACCAGTGCTTTTTCATGCTCCCTCTTCATTTCTCTTTGGAGTTATACTTTATAATGAAACATAATAGGCTGTCAAAGTAGGCCTTCTTGGAATTTTTTCTAAACCCTGCTTTGAAATTTAATAATTCACTCTAAGGAAGATTTTTCAGAATAATTTTTAAAGAATTTTGTAATCTCCCATCTTTGGGTTCCTATTTATGTCAAATGATGACTAATAGCTCCTGTAGTGTGATTTTGGAGTCCCATTTGGTTCGTGGCCAGATTGTTAACTTGCAGCTCCAGACAGCAGTTAAACGCCACTTAATAAAAACAAATTGCTAGAAACATTCAGCAGATTAAATGGATGGAACAGGGTGTGTGGTCCTTTGACAGAATGAATTTTACAACATACTCTGGGCAAGTTTTAATTTTTTTCCCCTTTGGTATCCTCCCACTTTTCTTGATGGTGAATGGTTCATGGCCTGGTATCTTACCCAAGCAGCTTTTCCTTTTTGTACCAGCAAAGATTGTGAGGCTTTTCAATTGTGGAATCCATCATAACTCAGTTAGGCCCTGTTCTCATCAAATGCCCATGGTCGGGGTGCTGAGTTCAGCAACTTGAGGTGGACAATCTCCCTCTCACCCAGTGTGGGAGAACAAAGGTATAAAGATTGACCGGCAGGTGTTTGAACTTCTGTCATGTGCCTTCCCCTGGCTGATTTAAGAGAGCATTGATGTTAGAAGCAGAGGGATTTACAGTCTGAAGTGCTTCTGTTTGCCTTGCTGAAGGGGAGTAGGATGGAGGTGGCATGACAATGAGAAGAAACAAAAAAATGATTGCTTCTCAGCTTGACATTTTCCCCCTTCCCGCCACTATGCACTATACCATTAAGGCACATTAATTGCTTTACAGACCACATCGCCATCTGCACTGTGTTAAATGATGTTATTGTTCCTGTGGGACACTTTGGGTTGAAAACATTCAGGAACAGCAGCATGACCTGGGTTGCACAAGGCAGTAGAGCAGAGCAAAGATAATCAGCATTAGAATCTAAAAATGAACCCAAATTTGGTGTGGTTAAGAAGCATGCACCAACACAGTAAACATCTTCCACTTAATGGGAAATTCCAGCCTTCAAATGTCTTCTGTTTAAAAAGAAACATTAAGGTTAAATATTTACCTCTAGATGAAGCATACACTATTAGTTTTTATAGAGACCCATTTACTTAATATAAACAAAACCATTTACAAGCATCTTGAAGTACTTGCGATGTTTTAACAAATATGCATGTTTTTAATGGACTGGACACATTAATGTTTGATTTCTTTTACTCAATTCACACCAGCAGGTCAGCTTCACAGTTTTACAGCTAAAATGAAAATTATACAGAGCTCTGTGGGCAAGACCTGTAAATGGAGTTATTTAGTGGAACAAATTCTTTACAGAGAGATCGTAATATCTGCGATTCACTTGGGGGTAAGCAGCTTCATTCCCAGTCTTTATTCAAAAACTGTCATCTATTTCACATAAACACTTCTCCGGCAGCTAGTTTCATGCGCTAATTTATTTTAATCATTCATCTACACAGAGAATGCAAGTTTCAAAGCAGATATTACCCATTTACAATACTGAGCAGACATTTACTGCTTTTGAGAGATAATGGGTGGCCTTTTTATCATCAGCTGAGTGTGTTATACTGCATTTGGCTGCTGGCTAAAATACGTTCAAAATTCAATCATGAACTGAGGGGTTAAAAACCATGATGGAAATTTAAAATAAACATGAAACTTTCTGGAAATACATAGCCAGCAAGCCAGTAGCTGGAAAGAAAAGAGATACTTAAATTTTCAGATTTAGAACATTCAGCAGAACTTTAACAAAAAATCTCCACAGCTTGTCAACTTCCTTTCTCTTTCTGGATGTATATTTCGAGCATTTTATGTTTTATGAGCAGAGGGGTAATTACATGTAATTTGGGGATTACATAAAGGAGCATTTTTCTTTAACCAGTGATTACATTTATGTGTATATGAGCTATTGCCCACCTCATTGTCAGAAAACACCCTTTGCTTTTTCGAAGATTTATCTTCTCCATGTATGTAGCTTCTTCTGCTCCATTCCTGGTGGCTGGCTGTTCCTGCACTGTGTCAGCCTTGATCCAATGGTAGCACTCTCACCTCTCAGTCAGCAGGTTGTGGGTTCAAGTATTTCTCCAGAGACTTGAACACACAATCTAGTTCAGGGTGATGCTTTGGGATCATTGCGCTGTCAGAAGTATCGTCTTTCAGATGGAACGTTAAACCAAGGCCCCACTCCCATGCCCTTTAGGAGATGCAAATTATCCCATGGCAGTATTGAAGGAAGAGCAGGGGAGCCCTGGTCAATATTCTTCCTCCAACCTACATTACCAAATAATAAATTACCTGGGCATTATCACATTGCTATTTGAGGTACCGAGTCTAATACCGCTGACTTTATTTGATTCCACTGTTGTAGAATTGAGTTGGATGTTTTTTTTAATTCATTTACGGGATGTGGGCATTGATGGTTAGGCCAGCATTTATTGCCCATCCTTAATTGCCCTTGAGAAGATGGTGGTGAGTTGCTTTCTTGAACTGCTGCAGTCCCTGTGGTGTAGGTACACCCACAGTGCTATTAGGGAGGGAGTTCCAGGATTTTGACCCAGTGACAGTGAAGCAACAGTGATATATTTCCAAGTCAAGATGTTGAGTGTCTTGGAGGGGAACATCCAGGTGGTGGTGTTCCCATGTATCTGCTGCCCTTGTCCTTCTAGATGGTAATGGTCGTGGGTTTAGAAGGTTGCTGTCTAAGGAGCCTTAGTAAGTTTCTACACTGCATCTTGTAGATGGTAACCCCCAGGATGTTGATTTTGAGGGATTCAGTAATGGTAATGCCATTGAATACCTGGGGGAGATGGTTAGATTCTCTCTTGTTGGAGATGGTCATTGCCTGATACTTGTGTGGCATGAATGTTACTTGCCACTTGTCATCCCAAGCCTGGATATTGTCCAGTTCTTGCTGCATTTGGACACAGACTGCTTCAGTATTTGAAGAGTCATTATTAATGCTGAACATTGTGCAATCATCAGCGAACATTGCCACTTCTGACCTTATGATGGAAGGAAGATCATTGATGGAACTGCTGAAGATGGTTGGGTCGAGGACACTACCCTAAGGAACTCCTGCAGCAACGTCCTGGAACTGAGATGACTGGCCTCAAACAACCACAACCACCTTCCTTTGTGCTAGGTATGACTCCAACCAGTGGAGAGTTTTCCCCCGGTTCCCATTGACTCCAGTTTTGCTAGGGCTCCTTGATGACACACTCAGTCACATGCTGCCTTGATATCAAGGGGAGTCACTCTCACCTCACCTTTGGATTTCAGCTCTTTTCCATTTTCAGACCAAGGCAGTAATGAGGTCAGAAGCTCAGTGACTTTGGCGGAACTTAAACTGAGCATCAGTGAACAGGTTATTGCAAAGCAAGTGCCACTTATAGCACTGTTGATGACCACTTCCATCACATTACTGATGATGGAAAGTAGGCTGATGGGGCGGTAATTGTCCAGGTTGGATGTGGAGTGAATTGATTTGGCTGAAGACTAGCATCTGTGATGCTGGGGACCTCTGGAGGAGGCCAAGATGGATCATCCACTCAGCATTTCTGGCTGAAGATTATATCAAATGCTTCAGCCTTATCTTTTGCACTGATATGCTGGGCTCCCCCATCGTTGAGGATGGGATATTTTTAGAGCCTCATCCTCCAGTGAGTTGTTTAGTTGTCCACCACTATTCATGACTGGATATGGCAGGACTGCAGAGCTTAGATCTGATCCGTTGGTTGTTGAATTGCTTAGCTCTGTCTATTACTTGTTGCTTATGCTGTTTGGTATGCAAGTAGTCATGTGTTGTAGCTTCACCAGGTTGACACCTCAGTTTTAGGTATGCCTGGTGCTGCTTCTGACATGCCCTCCTGCACTCTTCATTGAACCAGGGTTGATCCCCTGCCTTGATGGTAACGATAGAGTGGGGGATATGCTGGGCCATGCGGTAACAGATTGTAGTTGAGTACAATTCTGCTGCTGCTGATAGTCCACAGCCCCTCATGATTGCCCAGTCTTGATTTGCTAGATCTGTTTGAAATCTATCCCATTTAGCACGGTGGTAGTGCCACACCACACAATGGAGGGTATCGTCAATGTGAAGGCGGGACTTCATCTCCACAAGGACTCTGCGGTGGTCACGCCTACCGATAATGTCATGGACAGATGCATCTGTGACAGACAGGTTGGTGGGGTTGAAGTCAAGTATGTTTTTCCCTCTTTTTGGTTCCCTCACTGCCTGCTGTAGTCGAGCAGTTATATCATAAGAACATAAGAAACAGGAGCAGGAGTAGGCCATTTGGTCCCTCAAGCCTGCCCACCATTCAATAAGATCATGGCTAATCTGCCCCAGGCCTCAACTCCTCTTTCGTGCCAGCTCCTCATAGCCCTCAACTCCCTGATATTTCAAAAATCTAACTACCTCCTCTTTAAATACTTTTGGTGATCTAGCCTCCACAACTCTCTGGGGTAGAGAATGCCAAACATTCACTACCTCTGAGAGAAGAAATTCCTTTGCATCACAGTTTTAAATGAGTGCTCCCTTATTCCGTAACTATGCCTCTAGTTTGAGATTCTCCTGCCAGTGGAAACATCTTCTCAACATCTACACTACCAAACCCCCTCAAAATCTTTGGCCAGCCTGGTCTCTGGTGGTGCTACCAAGCCACTCTTGGTGATGGACATTGAAGTCCCCCACCCAGAGTACATTCTGTACTCCTCAGTGCTTCCTGCAAGTGGTATTCAACATGGAGAAGCACTGATTCATCAGCTGAAGGAAGCAGTACATAGTAATTAGCAGGAGGTTTCCTTGCCCACGTTTGACCTGATGCTATGAGACTTCATGAGGTCGGAAGTCGATGTTGAGGACTCCCGGGGCAGCTCCCTCCCGACTGTATACCACGGTGCCGCCACCTCTGCTGGATGGTGATGGTGGTGTCTGGGACATGATCTGTAGTGTATGATTCACTGGGTCTGACCATGTCAGGCTGTTGCTTCACTAGTCTGAGATTTTGGCACAAATTAGGAGGAGGCAGTGATGTAGTGGTATTATCATTAGACTAGATGGGTTTTTACGATAATCAATAATGATATCTTGTTCATGGAATCTGCCATGGTGAGAGTTGAACCCGAGTCCCCAGAGCCGATCTAGTGACAATACCACTACACCACTGCCTTCCCCTAATTTTCCAGATATTCGTAAGCCGCACTTGGAATTCCTCTCTTTTGTAGGGCTGTTTTAGAGCTGAGTCATTGATTTTCTCCCTCTTGAACACGTTATTGACAATGAGGTGCAACAACGGACCAGAGGAGTTGTCGTCACCACACTCCGATATGGTACTGAGACCGAGATTGTGTATCAGTGACGCATAAGTGTGCTAGAAAAATTCCAGTGACAATACCTCCACCCCCATCCTCCGGATTCAATGGGAGGACTGTCGAACAAACATTATTGTTCTTCTTGAAGCCAGGTCCACAAGCATTCAGGCAAAACTGCAAAATCAACTTTGATGGACTGGATGCTGTGTCTGCATGGCTGAAAATCATCTGCCCCACCTGTTCATGAGCTCTCAACTCTCAAGCGGCCAATGTTCCAGGGGAGGGCAAAGAAAATGCTTCAAAGACAGTATGAAGTTCTCCTTGAAGCACAGCAGCATTGAAGTTAATGATTGAGAGGAGCTACCAATTGTTCAAAGCGGTAACAACTTGTCCATCAAGCTGCGTTATGCTTCGAGTCCCAATGCTGTAATGATGAGGCACAGCAACAGCAAAGAAGAAAAGAAAAGGGAGTACAACTTGCACTCTGGATCCTACTACCTCCTGGGACATCCTGCCCACGTGCCCAAAGACCTGTGGATTGAAAACCTGCTCAGTCACATGAAGACCCATGGCAGAGATTTCTGACCCTGCGTAGACATCATCCTGGAATTGAGGGACAGCTGATTTAAGGTAATTTGCTGCATTCTCTAAATTATAAATTTGACTGCACTTCAAAAGCATTTCCTTGGTTGTAAAGCACTTTGGCCATCCTGAGGTCATGAAAGAACCTGTATAAATGCAAGTTCTTTTTCTGGAATTATCTTACTCTGCCTCTGCCCCTCTGCTTCTCCCTCAAAACCTTTCTCTTCTACCATGACGTATCCCCTTCCCCAACTTTAACACATCCCTGTTCATCCTTTCCCTCTCCCTCTCCCACTTGGTGTCCACTGTTTTCTCAATGTAAAGCACTTCCTGCATGTGAGGAGTGCTGTATCAGTCAGCAGTGAGCAGTGTGACATTAGCATCCGGTAACAAAAGGCTGCTAATGATTTTGCCATAGCAATCAATGCCTGCTTTCATACACATCCACTCAGAAATGTATTTTCACTGAAAAATTAAATGATAAAATTGAAATGGTGCTTCAGTTAGAAATGGAGAAGTGCTTTGTTTGTTAATTAGAAGTAATTTTGAGGCTGCTGTTTTGCTTTAAGTGAAAAGGCCAGCGCCTGAAATTACCTTACACTATTGCTATCTTACAAAAATTCCAGCTCTAAGCGAGTGGAGCAGCATTTAGCCACTTCGTTTGCACACACTCACTGTGTTGCATATAGCATACTCTGCATTTTATCTGAAATTTGCAACCCCGCTGCACAAGCTGAGGCAACATTGCCAGGCACATGCATTGGTACTGCAGCTGTCAGCTGATAAAGAAGTGCTAATTTGTGTGTGGCTTGACTCCACTTACTGTGCACAATACAAACCTCATTACTAACAGAGATCTACCTATTCTGGGGTGGGGAGGATAACTCATCCCAGCAATGAGATTTGCTTGATTTCCTTTACATTGTGTTGGATTTCAGCAGTGTACAGTCAAGACGGTATGAAAGTTATTTCATGCCCTTGCTTTTGGAAGGACTGCAGAAGCAGAACAGTAGTATTGATTCAAAATGAGCTGCTACTGTCTGGCATTTGGTACTGGATTTATGTTGAAACCAGAAGAAATTCAGTACTAAATTGCAATATAGCAACATTAAATCCAGGCATTTCAACAGAAAAGACCAGTGTGTGCAGGACATCGTTTCAAAATTTGCAGATGACACAAAATTTGGAAGTTTTAAAAGTTCATTTATGGGATATGGGCATCGCTGACTAGGCCAGCATTTATTGCCCATCCCTAATTGCCCTTGAGAAGGTGGTGATGAGCTGCCTTCTCGAACTGCTGCAGTCCCTGTTGTGTAGGTACACCCACAGTGCTGTTAGGGAGGGAGTTCCACGATTTTGACCTAGTGACAGTGAAGGAATGGCGATATATTTCCAAGTCAGGATGGTGAGTGACTTTGAGGGGAACTTCCAGGTGGTGGTGTTCCATGTGTCTCCTGCCTTGTCCTTCTAGATGGTAGTGGTCGTGGGCTTGGAAGGTGCTGCCTAAGGAGCCTTTGTGAGTTTCTGCAGTACATCTTGGAGATGGTACACATTGCTGCTACTGTGCGACGGTGGTGGTGGAAGGTGTGAGGATAGTGAAAGACTGCAAGGAGATAATAGATAGAGCACATAGGCTTATGAAATAGGCGGAAATATAGTGAGGAGAGGCAGTTTAAATTAAAGGGTGCAATTCTAAAGGGGTGCAGGAACAGCAAAACCTGGGGTGCATGTGCAAAAATCATCAAAGACGGCAGGGCAGGTTGAGAAATTGGCTAAAAAGGCAAATGAGATCCTGGGTTTTATAAATAGGGCCTGGACTACAAAAGCAAGGAGGTTATAATGAACATTCATAAACCACTGGTTTGGCCTTAATTGGATTTTTGTGTCCAATTCTGAGCACTGCACTTTAGGAAGGGTGTGAGAGAGAGCTGAAAAGATTTACGAGAATGGTTTTGGGGATGAGGGACTTCTGTCACAAGGACAGATTGGAGGAGCTGTGTTGATCACTTTAGAGAAGAGAAGGTTGAGGGGAGATTTTTAAGAGGTGTTTAAAATTATGAGGGGTCTGGTTTGGACAGAGTAGATAGAGAGGAAGCGTTCCCATTGGCAGAAGGGTCAAGAATCAGAGAATGCTGATATAAGGTGACTGGCAAAAGAACCAACATAAGGCATATCTTTTTTGTGAAGCGAATAGTTAAGGACCTGGAATGCACTATCTGAGAGTGTGGTGGATGCAGATTCAATCATGGCTTTCAAAATGGAATTGGACAAGCACCTGAAAAGAGAAAATTTGCAGGATTATAAAGAAAAGGCAATGGAGTAGGACTAGCTGTGTTACTCTTGCAGAGACCTGGCATAGACACAATGGGCCAAATTGTCTCCTCTGGTGTTGTAACCATTCAATGATTCTATTCCACAAGACAGTTGATGGGAATCTCTCCTGCAAACAACCTTGAAATGTTCTGGATGCTAAATAGGAAGTTGATGTTAGCTTTTAATGTGCTAATTCTTCAAACTGTTAACAATGATCGTTGGGAATAGTTTTGATCTTTAGACTCATTGTTCAATGCAAGGTAAGGGTGCTTAATAGAACTAATCAGATCATAATGTTCCAGTAGACAAGTCGACGCTTTCAGGCTTCTGCTCAATGTAATGCATTTAAATAGGCACATTCTTTGACCTTCAGTGATATTGAAGGTTCTAACACATCTCGTAGAACAGGGTGGACTGGGAAAGAGATGTGCAATATCTTTTGCAGATATTTCTCTGAAAAATAACCACAATTCTGCTTATCTAAGTAGCAAAGGAGAAGAGGGATGAAAGAAAGAAGAGAGATCAGATGTACATATGTTTACACTGGTATTTATTTCATTCAAATTGTGAGACTGGCATCCATGCCCCACTCCCTGTGTTTACACGGCCTAAATCCATCAAAAGTAAATCCTATCCCGGTGGCAGAAGTCTAGCTTTCTGTGGATCCACTGTATAATTCTCTAATGGGTTCAGGTAAATACTGGGAAGACTGAAGCCATTGTCTTTGTTTTCCAGCACAAACTTGACACACTTGGTAATGATTCAACCTTTCTCCTGGGCCACTGTCTCAGATTGAAGCAGACTGTTGGCCCTCCTTGATCGCCTACATGAGCCAGAACTGAGATTCTGATTTCATCCTTTCCATCACAAAAACAGCCTATTTCAAACTCCCTGTTATCTCCTGTCTCTGCCACTGCCTTAAATAATAATCTGCTTTTCTGTCCTTCCTGCCAAAGTGGACAATGTCACATTTTCCCACATTATACTCCATCTGGCAATTTTTTTGCCCACTCTTTTAACCTATCTATATTCTTTGTATCCTACTCACAATTTACTCTCCTACCTATCATTGTATCATCAGCAAATTTGGCTACAATACATTCTGTCCTTCATCCAAGTCATTAATATAGATCATAAATAGTTGAGGGCCCCAGCATTGCTCCCTGTGGCGCTCCATTTACCCCCACTCTGTTTTTCCTGTTCATTAGCCAATTCTCTATCCATGCTAATATATCACCAGTAACACCATGAGTTCTTATTTTGTGCAGTAACCTTTTATGTGGCACCTTACTGAATGCCTTATCAAAAGCTCACCATGAGTGATGAACGGCCTATTGTGCTCAGCCTGGGTACCAGCCAATTTCCCACCCTCCCAAAACCGCTGAGCTGCAGCAGGAGGCCCTTTTGGCACCTGTAGCTTGTGCTGGAACTAAAGAATCAAAAATTGTTTGGCTCCTGTCGGATGTTGAGTGAGCAGTGCAGCCATTGCATCAGCTTTACCTTCTTTTTGGGAGGAAGAGAAAGATCATGCCCTCAGTGTGCCCATAACCCAACAGGCATAAGCCTCACCTTCACCTCCGCCCCCCCACCAGCCCCCCACTACCCCACCCCCAGCAGCAGGGTTTCAGTTTGTTTCTGTCATAGGGGAAGAGGGATGGGGTTGAGAGAATGCCTTGCCTCTGAAATCAGCAGCGTTGCCTCATTTCCTATGAACTGCAATCAAAATCAAGGTTGCCTTGAGCAGATGACTGTTAAGTAAAGGGTACATTAGTATGTCAGTTAGCAAGGTAAAGATATAGCTTGGTTCAACGGATTGAAAATCTGGTTTGGTAACAATATATGTTTCCATCTATGCATAAGCTGTACCTGAGTTGGTAGCATGCTTGTCTCTGAGTCAGAATGTTGTGGGTTCGAGTCCCAATCCAGTTGAGCACAAAAACCAGAGTTGACACTTATGGAGCATTGTGCTGTTGGAGGCAGGACCAGGGAGTGAGCCCCTGGTGCTTCTCCTGTTTCTAACCCTCCCCCTCAATCATGTATGTTATTTTTCCCCCTTTCAAGATTCACCTGTCAATTCGCCAAACAATCACAGAAATGTCCTCGTGAAATGATAACACCCATTGTTGGCATCTGGTTACAAATATTGTCTGATATATATGCAGCACGGGACATTAAGATTAAGGGCAGCAATGGTATAATTCAGTGTTGGCTTGTATGTGCCTAAAGGTGATCCGACTGCAACTATTAAACAAACCAGAGAGTAAAAATTATATTTTAACAGCATTATACAATATTGTTAATTTGACATGAATATATCCCATTAGTTATTTATAACAGTACGCAGGTGACAACACTGATTTCAGTGACTGCCTCATTAACATGTTCTGCACATTGCTCCATATGTACACAGTGACAGTAAATTCATATTTGGAGGAAAGATTCAATACTTGCAACCCTGAAAGCAAGAAAACCTTTCAGGTTTTTGTTTTATATATTTCAGCCACCTGTTCTGTATAGAAAAGAAAGACAGTCTCCATGCTGTAGTTTGCATTGTTTCAATGTTCAGAGTTGTAAAAGGGAATAAGGGAGGGAGAGATGGAGTGGAGGAGAAGAGACAGTCCTATACATTTGCTGCTGCCTAAGCACCCTCCTCCCTCCTTGGAGACTCTGACACAGCACTCACTCAACTCGCTCAAGATAATTCAGTATCACTAGGAGCAAAGTTCCAGTTCGCTGGGAATGGCTTCTGCTGTGGAAGCAGACGTCAGCTGGGTCTGGTCTGGTGCGAGGCTGAGTGACAGCTCCCCCGGGCCTGCTCCAGCCTTGTTACTGGCAGAGACTCCCTCCTGGTCTTCCATTTTCTGTTTCTTCTCCTTGACTTCGTGGAAGATGTTGTCAAACATAGTTTAGAACAATTGAAACACTTTTGTATGGTGGCCAGTGGGAATGGCCAGAATAACTGCTCCAGCTCCTCCAATCACAGGTTCCCTCTCTCCCACCCTTGCTGCTCATCCAATCATAGATTACATTTCTGGAGGAGCAGCAAGAGGAGGAGAGAAGGAACCTGTGATTGGAGGAGCTGGAGCAATGGCTAACTTGAGCACTGAATGCACTGTCTTGTCTTGTCTCATTGGTTTCCCCAGTAAATTGCATTCAACAGGTCTCAGCAACTCCAAGGGAAGATAACATGAGAGGTTTAAAAGAAAGCCCTCAGTAGTACACTCAGAACATTGTAACTTGTTAATTTAGTTTTCCTATATAAAATGAAGTGCATTGCTAGATGACCTTTACAGACCAATCAGCATGAGGGAGAGAGGGGCTGAGACCACCACATCATGTAGAGCCACTGGAAAACCAGCTTAGCAAGCAAACTGCCAGAAATCAAAGAACAAAAGGAAGAAATTAAATATATGCGGTGGATTATGTTAGCAAACAGCAGCCTCAACCTCCGCTGGATGGTGTTGTAAGGGTTTGTTCAGTAGGTCTCACTAAGAGGCTCAGAGGATTATAAGGTTGAACAGTAGTATTTATTGGTAACACTTAACTATTTACATGTGTACAAAGTATAGCCCAAAGTAGGAGCTAACTTCATGCTGATTTCTCCTTGACTCTCTAAATACAACTCTGTCTCCTGTCTACTGTCATGTGTCTCTCTACATCATATTGTGGGTGGTACCATTCTCAAGTCCCACATTAACCCTTGCTATGCTAAACATCCTTAGATTACACTACCCCACCAAGTCTTTACCCAACATACTTGCAGTATAATTTTTCTTCTTCCCCTCTCAAGTCTCTGACTTAATAAATTCAGGGAGTCTAGAGAATTGAAAATTCTTCCAGAACCCGTTCTGGTCACATTTGGATGAGTGGTAGATTCAGTTGTATTAGGCAAACTTTGTTGGCATGGAGTTGAAATCGTACTATGCTGCGTTTCGGCACTTGGTTGTCTCCATCTGATTTGCTTCTTGTGCTCCTTAGAGCTGAACTTTTCCTTATCAACAACCCATCTGCTTTGGTCAGACACCATAGGTTTGTCCCATTCCTTCCGGAGGGAGTGTTCACTCTGTTCTTTCACATTGTGAACACGGGTTTTGTTTTCCGTGGGCCCACCATGATCTTTCTGGGAGTTGATGGTGTATCTTCATTCCATTTGAATGTTCCTCACCCATGAACTCAATCTGCAGTTTGGCTTTCATTGCCACACCGTGTTCTTTCCTGTGCCCTTGTACTTCACTGAGGTGGGCTCTGGTGAGTTGAAGCTTGCTACTCTCCTGCTCCAGCATCACCTTGCTGCAGTGCACTTCATTGGACATTGCAATTTTGTTGCCACAGTGTTCCCTGGTTGTGTGAAAGCAACCATTGGAGCCTGAGGTTGGAGCTCATCATTCTGTTGCTGGTCATTCTCATGTGCATCTTTCCCTTGAAATATAATGGTACTTATCTGAAGGTTTGGCTGGCCTGACCAAAGAGGAGTCTCCACCGCCTGAAAGGGAATTGGACAAACCGGCTCTGCAAGGAGTGAAGACAATTCAGAGCTGAAGTCCCAGTCGAGAGTCTTGTCACTGGCAGATGTTTTGTGAACTTGCAGTTCTGTGTAGTTGACGGCAGAGTTTGTTTTGACATCTTCTGCCATTTTGAGGAGGTTAAGGGCAACACAGGCATCCCTTGTTAAGAGAAGAAAGGATTGGTTTTGAATGACGTACAAAATTTCAAACATTTGTTTTTCGCCATAATGGAGTGATTCAAGGATCATGCCTATGACCAGAAATCAGATTCCTCCAGGGCCATAGAGTGGTGTGTCTGTCATTTATAGCCAGAGGTCTTTCAGCCATGGTTCATTATTCGAGAGGACTGTAACACTGGTTCCTATAATTTGAATTTGGTGAGGTGACCGTTTACAGAGATGTATGTGTCCAACAGGAGAACCCAGGATCCTAGGTCTCACCCAAGAGACACAGTTGAACATCTTCCGGTTGTGGTACCTCAATCTTGTGGACTGTTTTGGGATCCTCCGCACATCTCGATGTCTTTGATTTGCACAGCTTTCCAAAGTATCTCAGCCGGTTGCTGTTCAAATACTGCACAGAGGTTTCTGGACATTTCTCTCACCTGTGAGGTCTTTTGGCTCCACAATGCTGACATGGCCTCCCACCATCATGTGGTCTGTTTGGGTATTGCCTTCCTTGGCCTGGATTCCCCCAGACCTTTTGTTGCTTTATGAGCTGGGCAGTTGTGGTTGCTCTATTCCATGGCTTAACCTCACCACATACAATGATGGGCTGGTGTTATTGGCAAATTTCAGACTGCCTGACTCTTTGGTAGGCCTTTTCTAGAGTCAGATTTTCTTTTGCCTGTAGTATGTCCAAAAGGGCATCATCAGCCGTTCTGCTGACTATTTGGTCTTGTATGAGCTCTGATTTAAGGTCACCGTAGTTACAGCCTTCAGCTAATCTGTAGAATTTGTTTATGAAAGAGTCAATGTGTTTTCCAGGCTGTTGTACTCAGTTGTTGAACCTTGTTTGCTCTAAAATGTTTTTGCTTCTTAAATTAAAGTAGGTATTGAAGGATTTCAGAACATCTTAAAATTTATCTGAAGATTCATTTATTCCTTGCCTCACAACTATGTCATCGGCTATCAGACCTACTGAGTACAGTAGTGTATTCACTTGTCCAGCCTCTGTCTTCTTAGCTACTTCTGAAGCTATCATGTACCTTGAAAATCTTTTTCACCAAAGCCCCCAATTCTGCACCTGAACTGGTCCTCGTATCAGCCAAAATTGATCTTTTTGATCCATGGTTGCTTTTCAGCTCAGGGGAGTACAACTTTAAATGCTGTTTCACTTTTAAAGATGGTGCTGCAGTAACTGTTTTTTTAATGCTTCTTCCCCCACATGTCAGGTTTTGGCAGGCTCCCATAGTGATCGCGGACCCTACCTCAAAGGGATCGATTACTTGCAGCGAATATTTTAAACAAAGATCTGGGCCCTTTAGAAACTTTTCGGAGTATGTTAGGGTGATTAATAGGTGATTCTCAGCTTTGGCTGAGTTTTTAAAAGTTAGATTTTTTTAAAGGAGCTCAGCCATTGCGTTGTATGCCGCTGACTCTGAACCCTGGCTGGCCATGGTAATTAATGAAACAGACTGCTCTGACTGATTAACGGCCTGAAGATTTTGAAGGCTAGTTCAGCCTTAGAACCGAACTTTTGCTCCTACCCCTGCTAGGTCGTTTGACTCTGCAATCGGTAGGGACTTACAATGGTCCTTCATTGTGCTTTGGTGGAGTCCTTTCCCTTCTGCCCTTCAGCCTCTACCTCTGTAATGGAGCTTCTTTTGGGGCGATCTCCAGCTGTGTCTATGGTTCAGGTGCACTTCAGTCAGGTTACGATGCATTTCCTATAGTGTGTCAGACTATGTGGTCCTTCACCAGCTTTTCTGGCTCTGGGTTCACTCAAGAGTTGCCACCATGTTTGTTCAGTGGGTCTCACTAAGAGGTTCAGAAAATTGTAAGGTTGAACAGTGGTGTTTATTGGTAATACTTAACAATTTACATATGCACAAAGTATAGCCCAAAGTAGGAGCTAACTTCATGCTGATTTCGCCTTGACTCGCTTCATACAACTCTGTCTTCTTCCTACCTGTCTCATGTGTCTCTGTACATCATATCGTGGGTGGTACTGTTCTCCAGTCCCACATTACCCTTGCTATGCTGAACACCGTTATACTACAGATGCAAGAAGTGGGGATTGCATCATTAGAACAGATGGACCTATTTTTGTGCAGTGCACAACTATTTCCATGATTTAAACTACACAAGGGGCAAAATTTTACGTCCTGTGGGTGGGTGTGCACCAGACCCGATCAGGCATGAAACAGCGCGCGATGAAGTTGGGTGAGTGGCCTGACGTCATCGCGCACTCGTGCGATATTTCAGTCAGTGGGTGCGAGTGGATGCCATAGCCTGCCCGCCATTAATTAAGAGGCCACTTAAGGCCATTAAAAAGCCAATTGGTGCCGATTTTTCATTGCCCGTGCAATTTTGCACTCGTCACACGGGCAAAAATGGCAGGCGGCCAGCTGACATTTTTAAAAACCTCATCACGGGCAGGATCAAAGGGGTGAGCAGCATTGCCAGTGTCAGTTTGTGGGGAGTTTGGTACCTAGTTTGCTGCTGGTGACTTATTGGTACTTGGCAGCTTTGTTTCTGTTCGGGGCTTCATTCTTAGCATTTCCAGGCCCAGGCTTCATTACAGGACCCATTACTGTCTGCCAGGCCCCGGAGGATTCAGGCCGCGTGGATCCTTCCAGGTATCAGACAGCCTTCCGTTGCGCTCGTAATGGGGATTGTGGTCTCTGCTGGTGACACCTCCTCTGAGGAGGAAGAGAGGGACGGAAGGGAGAGGAGACCAGATGCCACATTGCAGCTTTCAGGGGAGGTACCTGTGGGAGGAGAGGCACAGGCAAAAGGGGCACAGAGCTAGCAGGAAGTCCAAGGCAGAAGGGGCCGCAGAAAATCCCACTATCCTGGCTTTACAGGTGGCAATGCAGCTACCTCAATATGTTCGAGATGCAATGCCGAAAGAGGCTCCACCTCTCAAGGGAGACAGTGACCTCCATTTGTCAGATGATTGGGCCTGAGATCAGGTCCGACTGTGTGAGTGGACACCCCATGCTAGTGGCTCTGATGGTCACAGCGGCCCTCAACTCCTACGCCTCCAGCTCTTTCCAAGGGTCAGTGGGGCTGTGTGGAGTCTCCCAATCAGCTGTCCATAATTGCATCAAGCTTGTGACAGAAGCTTTGTTCAGGCTGGTACCTCAGTAACCTCCAGGGAGGCAGGGACACCAGGGATGCCTTGACCCAATGCTCCTTCAGCTAGGCTACCAAAGGTCAGTTTTAACCCCATGCCAGGGCTGCCGCCTCCATCCAGGATGTCCAAAATTACTCTTTCATTTGAACCCAAAGCCCACTCAATTGCCTGTGCATTAAAGTTTAGAGCCACTCATGTCCAGCATTACATACTGGCGTACCCAAGAAAATAAAAAGATGAAACATAGTCTGGCCATTATGACAAAAACAAAATTTATCACAGTTTGACAATCTAAAAAAATTTACATATCTTTGGTGAGTGGACTACAGGATGAATGTGAAACTCACACAAGAAAACTCATCCTTTACGTGTATATCTTTTAACTTGGAAATGGTTTGATATTCTTCCCATCTTACTATACACAAGAATTGTCAGTCATGATGTAATTACAAAACTTGTAACAGATAATAAAGTACTTAAAACTTCTAACTTTAAAAAATAAGTTTTAATTTTTTTAACCAAGATTGTACTACTTGTGGAAGCTAATGGACCTTCCATAGTTTTGTGTGTGATTGGTTTCACTGATAAAAACTTAGACCCTTGAAGCTTTAGTTCCTTTAGATGCAAGACCTGTGAGTGAAACTCCCTTTTAGCCTTCACACCTTAATCTTGTGCTTTCCTCCTCTTTCCTGTACTTCTCCAACACTCCTTGGTCACTCATTTTTGAGCCAAAATAGTGACTGAGGCTTAAAACCTTTGCCAAAGATATTCTGGCTCACCAATTTGGAAGTCTTCAAGATTCTGAAAGATTAAGACAAGGTGGATTGCTCCTGCTGGTCAATCAGACAGTAAGGGGAGAGCTCAAACAATTTTTTAGAAAGGCATGAAAGCGGTTGGCAGGCTTTAGAAAAATCAGAACTGTCAGTTTTGACAATTCCATTTTTTTTAAAAGCCGGTCTTTTGAGTCTGAAGCTTTGGCTATTCAGTCTGAGCAATGATGAGAACTCCATTTATGACAATGAGCCTGGACTCCCCTAGCCCCTGCGTCCTGCTGCTTGGCACCTTATGTACCCCCCCTCTCCCATGTCCTTGTTGCCGGTTCTACCTTTTAAATGAGAGGCCCCCTCTACTCTCTCAGGTGGTCATGGAAGACTTTGAAGAAGAACGATGGAATTATCACTGGTGTGACCAATATTTATCCCTGAATCAACATCACAAAAAACAAATCATCTGATCATTGCACACTGCTGTTTGTGGGGGCTTACTGAGGGTAAATTGGCTGCCATATTTGTTGTGTTTCTTTCTATCCTTCAGCACAAACTTAGCAAGCACTCACATAGGACTGGTAAACTATGTTGTGACTTCTTTTGTTTGAAGATCACCGTAGTATTTGCATTTTTTGGAGAGCTCTTACTACATGTCTTGCTTGTTCAACTGACATATTCCAACTCTGTGTCACGTGACAGATGACATCATGCCACCTTTGATGATGTACACAAATTATGGACATACCCAGTTAAAGACATACTACAACAATGTTTCCTACATTACAATAGTGACTATGCTTCAAAAGTACTTCATTGGCTGTAAAGCACTATGGGATATCCTGTGGTCATGGAAGGTGCTACATGGAAGAGGCAGTCACACTACTGGGAGTATACTACAGACCCCCAAATAGTAAAAGGGAGATAGAAGAACAAATATGTAGGCCAATTTCTGCTTGTAAGAACAAGAGGGCAATAATAGTAGGAGACATCAACTATCCTAATATCAACTGGGATTCAAACAATATAAGGGGCACTGAGGGAGAAAAATTCATGCAGTGTGTCCAGGAAAATTTTTTCAACCAATTAGTGACAAACCCAATGAGAGGAGATGCAATTCGAGACCTAGTCTTGGGGAACGAAGAAGGGCAAGTGGGTGAAGTGACAGTTGGCGACCATATCGGGGACAGTGATCACAATTCAGTTATGTTTAGCATTACTATGGAAAAGGACAGAGATAAGGCAGGAGTAAAAGTCTTGAACTGGGGGAAGGCAAATTTTGCATAAATAAGAAGGGACTTGGCTGAGGTGGACTGTACAGCACTGCTGGAGGATAAAACAGTGGAAATCAGTGGGAAGCACTATAAAGTGAGATCCTAATTGTACAAAGTAGTCATGTCCCCTTCAAAAATAAGAGTGGTACTGCCAAATCTAGACCCCTCTGGTTGTCTAGAGGAATACAGGGGAAGATCAAACAGAAAAATAAAGCGTACGATAGGCACAAAGAACTAAGCACTGCAGATAGTCTAGATGAAGATAGGAAGTGCAGGGACGAAGTAAAAAAGGAAAAAAGGAAATCAAAGAGAGGGCATGAAAAAAGATTAGCAAGTAAAGTTAAAGATAACCCAAAGATGTTTTACCAATACATTCATGCTAAAAGGTTAGTTAAGGAAAAAGTGGGACCTATCAAGAGATGAAGATGGAAACTTGTGTGTAGATGCAGAGACTGTGGGAAGGGTTTTGAATGAATATTTTGTCTCCGTGTTTACAAAGGAAAGGGAGGATGTAGATATAATAGTCCAGGAGGAACACTGCGAGATATTGGATGGGATAGTCATATAAAGAGAGGAAGTACTCAAAGGGTTGAAATCCTTGAAAGTTGATAAGTCACCAGGGCCAGATGGATTGTTTCCAAGGCTGCTGAAGGAAGTCAGGGAGGAGATAGCAGATGCTCTGAGGATGATTTTCCAATCTTCACTAGATACAGGGGAGGTACCGGAGGACTGGAGAAATGCAAACGTAGTTCCATTGTTTAAAAAGGGATCAAAGAAAACGCCAAACAGTTATAGGCCAGTTAGTCTTACATCGGTGGTGAGCAAATTAGTAGAATCAATCCTGAGAGATAGGATTAACTGTCATGTGGAAAGGCATGGACTAGTTAGGAATGGTCAGCATGGATTTGTTAAATAAAGGTCTTGCCTCACAAATTTGATTGAATTCTTTGAGGAAGTGACAAGAAGGGTTGATGAAGGTAGTGCAGTGGATGTTGTGTACATGGATTTTAGCAAGGCATTTGACAAGGTCCCACATGGCAGATTGGTCAGGAAAGTAAAAGCCCATGAGATTCAGGGTAATCTGGCAAACTGGATAAAAGGTTGGCTTTGTAATAGGAAACAAAGGGTAATGCTCGATGGATGCCCCTGCGAATGGAAAGTTGTCTCAAGTGGTGTTCCACAGGGCTCGGTGTTGGGACCCTTGCTGTTTGTGTTATATATTAACGATTTGGACGTGAACGTGGGGGGCGCGATTGGGAAATTTGCAGATGACACAAAGATTGGCAGAGTAGTGGTTAGTGTAGAGGATAGCCATGATCTCCAAAATGGAGTGGGTGGTAAAGTGGCAGATGGATTTTAATATAGAGAAGTGTGAGGTCATACATTTAGGGAGGTCAAACAGTTACAGGGATTACACAATAAATGGGAATATACTAAGAAGGGTAGATGAAGTGAGAGATCTTGGCATACAAGTACACAGGTCCCTGAAGGCAGCAGTTCAAGTAGACAAGGTTGTAAAGAAGGCATATGGAATGCTCTCCTTCATTGGTAGAAGCATAGAATATAAGAGTAAGGATATAATGTTGGAATTGTATAAAACACTGGTGAGGCCACAACTGGAGTATTGCATGTAGTTCTGGTCACCACATTACAGGAAGGACATAATAGCTCTGGAGAGAGTGCAGAGGAGGTTTACAAGAATGTTGCCAGGGTTAGAAAAGTGTAGCTACGAGGAGAGATTGGATAGGTTGGAGTTATTTTCCTTAGAACAAAGAAGGCTGAGAGGTGACTTGATTGAGGTGTACAAAATTATGAGGGGAATAGATTAAACAGGATAAAATTGTTTCCCTTGGTGGAGAATTCTAGAAAAAGGGGACATAGGTTCAAGATAAGTGGCAGAAGGTGTAGGGGGGACATGACGAAGAACTTTTTTACGCAGAGGGTAGTGGGTGTCTGGAATTCACTGCCCAAGTTGGTGGTAGAGGCAGAAACTCTAAACTCTTTTAAAAAGTACCTGGATCTGCACATTAAATGCTGTAAGCTGCAGGGCTATGGGCCGGGTGCAGGAAGGTGGGATCAGAAAGGGCACCTGGGTGTCCTTAGGCTGGCATGGGCAAGATGGGCCAAATGGCCTCCTTCTGTGCTGTAACTTTTCTATTGTTCTATAAATGCAAGTCTCTTTTAATCAATCATCAGCTGAGAGATTCCAAACTGGTTTGGAAAGTTGCTTTTATAATTTGTTTATCTTTACAAGAGCTATAAAGCAAGACGTTATCTAAAGATATTCTTTGTAACATTTCTTGTTTTACTTGTTTATATATTGTAATTACTTTGTCAGTTAAAAATAATCAAGTAGAAATAACGTCTTAACTGCAATACATTTGATATTAAATGACACAGAACATTTATACATATTCATTAGAATTAAGTGGATCATATGCCAGCGCTTGTTTACTTTATGCAAGTAACGACCTCTCTGGATTAGAATCTGAAGGCGAAGGGATTATAACCTAGTGCAAGTCGGTTGGTTTCATGTAAGCATTATGTGAAAATGGCAAATTGCTTATTTCCTACATCACGTGAAACCTATATTAAAAATTACATACTGAAATTTTTTTAAAAAATGATACTTATCATTTTAAAAAAAGACTTCCACACTGATCAACTGAGGAGATGCCAAGAATACTTAGCAGAGAGTATATTTAGCAGAGACTTGAGCAATTATTCCATGCTGATATCTTAGTGCAGTACTGAGAAATTGACACAATGTCAGGGGTGCTGTCTTTCGATGAGACCTCAAATAAAGGTCCCACCTGCTCTCTCAGGCTAATCTATAAAGATCCTGCGATGCTACTTCGAAGAAAAGCAGTGGAGTTCTCTCTGTTGTCCTGGTTGATCTTCATCCTCCAAACAACATCACTAAAACAGCTTATCTAGTGATCCTCATATCGCTTTTTGTGGGATCTTGTACAGAAATTGTCTGCTGAATCTCCTACATTACAACAGTAAGTACACTTCAAAAGTAGTTAATTGGCCGCAAAGCACTTTGGCATGTAATGAGGTCGTGAAAGGTACTATAAAAATATAATTTCTTCTTTCTTTAATTTACAAAATAAGAAATTCATTAAATTTAATGAAGTGTATGAGAAAAGCAGTTTGCTGAAACCTAATCAAGTTTTATTTCAATTGCCATTATTAATATGATCCTAAATAGAAACACAGCACTTCATGCTAATAATTCTGCTGTTGTTGCCTGCTTGCACAGAGGTCCTAAAGTCATAAGTGCCATTGTGAAGAAAGGGGATTTTGACTCCCACCCAGGCAATAGTGGATTGGCTGCTTCTTTTACAAACAGAAATGTTTTAATTAGCAAAGTTTTCTTTGGCAGTAATTAATTATGTGCATTTCAGCTATTGGTCTTTCTACACCACAGTATTACTTTTAATTATAGAATAGGATACTAGACCTGTTCTTGACTGGAGCAGAGATCACATTGTGCAGAAGGTGAGTGTCCTTACAGATAACAGTTGGTCCATGTCATTTCCTGGAATGATTTTGATTGCCTGAGGGGATTGAAGAGAAAATTTTCAGGGTATTTTTCCCTACTGACCATTTTTTTCTCTTTTTTGCCTCTGCCAGGAGATTGCATGGTCGTGAGGGGACAGGGTATGGGAGGCTGGAGGAGGAGGAGGAATGAAGAGTTTAGTCATGGTGCTCCAGCCATCATAGTGTGGGGCAGGCATGATGCACTAATTACTCTTTGTCTGACTGTCAATTTTGTACATTCACGTGTATGCTTTATTTAAGATGAGAGGCTTCTGTGGTTTCTACAGTGTCAGAAATTAGGGATTTGCTGTCAGTAAAGATAGGATGAATTTATTTTGGATAGTCTCTTGTCTTCCTAGCAGTTGTTGTTTGAATTTGACACTCAAGAATCACAAACAACCAAGACTATGATAGCTATGAGAATTGCATTGTGCTCTCCACAGCTAATGATAGGATAGTCATGTACACCACATTTAAAAAGGAAACAACTTAGGTAATTTCTTTGGTAGAGGAATGATCCTTTATGGGATCACTTGGGCCATTTTTGGTAGTAACTATATGCAAATGGCAGATATTCGCCAACAATCTGTAAGTACATTGATTTATTAATTTGCAATTTTCATAAACATTAACTAGATTCCTGAAATTGAATGTGGGTCATCTCAAAGAGACCATTCATGAACAGTAGATAATTTCTTAACTCAAAGTTAGAGGAGTGAAAACTGCTGTTAGAACCTTAGAAGTTTTAAAGCACAAGGCCATTTGGCTCATTGCATCTATGACAACTCTTTTCTGGAACAATCTAGAAGTGATTTCACTGTTCCACTTTTTTCCAATAGCCATGGGGAAAGAACTCTAAATATCGATTGAACATCTTGCTTGACAAGAAATTGATGTTAACATGATCTTTAGACTGAACATAATCATACGACAATTCCCTATCCAGCATTTTAATGGAGGCATAGGTTCATTTATTGGAAAAAGCAAAAATGCTGAAAATGTTGGGCGGCCGATAGTATTCATTCACTGACATGGCAAATAGCTTTTCTAGGTTGTAGTAAGAAAAGGCAATTCACAACTGCGATGTCAACAACTATTTTCACATTAGAATGGCTGGACTAAGTTACCTCCGGCACAACAAAAAAATGTCGCCAGGGATGTCATGAGATTAATTTTTTTTAAAAATATTGACTTTAAAACAGCAATGCAATTAAAGATGGCACAAAATCAGGAATATCTTCAACTAACCCACAAACATTACTTATTTTTGAAAGGTTTGCTTTTTGTTAATTATTGGTTGCTTGATAATGAATTGTGAATTGAAATGAAGGCCAAAGGTGAAAAAAAGATGCTGTACAGCCAACAGCCAGAGTTTGAGATAAACAAGTTTTAAATCAACAGGGAACAGGACAGACAAGCTGAGGAGGACTAACTGTTATTAATACCAATTGATTGATGCACATTAACTGGGGACATTACAGTGAAAGGTTAACGTTGCTCATTCAACACCAGACCTTAAGTGTGATTATGTGCAATGAAAATCCATGAAATGAGGTAAACCAAGGTCACGTCACGTGTTGCTAGTTTATAAATAAAGTCATCATTGTTTTTGAAAAGGAAGAATGTGGAATGATGTTAATTAACACAAGTGATGCTTTAACTGACAATGGCAGCATTCCACAATTGGCAGTTACATGTAACATTGCCCCATGTAGTTGATCAATCACTCTATCATTAGTAATGATCGGACCTCTGAAGAACAAGCTGTGGCTGTGTGTTGGTTGAAGACTTTTCTTTCTTCCTTCCTCCTAGTCCTCACCTATTTGCACCCCCTCAGTGACATCGCCCAAAGCCAACGCATCTGGTTGCACATGTGCACTGCTGACACCCAGCTTTGTCTCACCACCACCTCTGCACCACCCCTCCTCTACTAGGGGCTCCAGGAACACTGGGTGATGAGACCTATTGCGGATCCAATGACACTTCATATTTCAAGACGATGGTAAGGTTATGTCCTGCAGTGGCTCCCTGGCCTTTAGGAAACACTTAGTACCTGTGATCGAAGCACCTCTTCTATAGTCGCCAAGCTCCTGCAGCCAGTCATAGCTGTCCCTGTCCATCCCCATAGTGACCCTGTCCTTCCCTATAGTGACCCTCTAACTCCCTATAGTGACCCTGTACTTCCCCACAGTGACCCTGTCCTTCCCCACAGTCACCCTGTCCTTCCCTGCAGTGACCCTTGATCTTCCTGCAGTGACCCTGCTCTTCCCCACAGTAACACCCGACCTCCATGCAGGTGTCACACCTCCAAACACCTGCATGGATGGGTTCTGGGAGACAAGGGTTATCCACTCAAGACCTGACTAATGACACTCATGTGGAACCCTCAAACTGTGGTCAAGGAGCGGTTTAATTAATGCTATAGGTCAACACAGTTGAAAATTGAGCAGATGATCAGTTTGCTGAAAATGAGGTTCCACTCCCTGAACCGCTCCAGTGGTGCTTTACAATATGTACCTCAGTGGATCTCCCGGATATTTGTCATCTGGTGTGCATTGCACAACCTCGCTCAAACAGAGGGGGAAGGCCTTGCCTGGTAACTGCTGACCTGGAGGAGCCATATTCCTCATCTGATGAGGAAAATGGGGAGAAGAGGGCACAGAACAAGCAGGTCAGTGGGTTGTAAACATAATAATGTGGTGAAGGAACAGGAAAAGATGATGAAGGCCCAACTATTTGTCTTTTGTAGAGCCATCAGGTCAGATCTGTTTCATCAGTGAGAAACGAACAGACTTCTAGGGAGATAAAAACCCCAGGACAGTTGATATGTACAACCTGTATGAGAAGAAAGCACACAACAACTGCCATATCTGGGATGGAACTTCAAACACACACGCTACATACTCTAAGAAACAGCAGCCCTATGATTGTTCAGGCTATCACTTCACCCACATAAGAAACTGTCAAACCAATTCAATTGAAAAAGACCATTTTCTGAAGGGAATTTCAAAGAATTGCTGTCTAATTTAGTTTAGCCCAATTTGGGCCTCAGATTACCCGCCTCAAAGTGGCAAGGTGTCTATCGCCAAATATTCTTAGGGGCAGAATTTTCTGCTTGAACTGCAGCGGGCGATCCCCGCACATCAGCGCATAAAACGATGCGCGAGCGAGCATCCTGACGTCACCATACGCCATCGCGATATTTTGCTGGGCGGGCGCGCAATGATGTTCAACGTGCGCCCGCCATTAATTAACGGGCTAGTTAAGGCCCTTAAATCGGCAATCGACACCGATTTTCAGGTGCCCGTGCGATCTTCGGGTCGGCGCATGGACGCAATGGGCAGGCAGGTAAATAACTTTTTAATAAAACTCATCCATGGGCGGGATAAGAGGGCTCAGTGGGGTTGTCAGTCTGGTCTGTGAGTATTTATTGTAGAAAGTTTTTTAAACTTGCCTGTGTGATCTGTAGCAGTTCAGAACGAATTCCAGCAGTTTCCTGTGTACTTTGAAACTTCAGGTCAGCACTCTGCAATCAGTTATCTTTATTGGGCCTGCAGCTTTCCAGAGGCCTCCCTTTAGCCTGGGTATGGGTCTGACACGTCCACTGGAGGCAGCTCTTCTGAGGAGGAAGGGAGGGCTAGAATAAAGAGGTCAGGAATGTACAATCAGCTTCCAGGGGAGCCACCTTTGGGAGGACAGGCGCAGGCACAAGGGGCGCAGGACCAAGAGGAAGTCCAAGGTGGAAAGGGCCACAGAAGACGCCACTATCCTGCTGCCAGGGCATACAGGCGGTGAAGCAGCTACCTCAATATGACTGAGGTGCAGTGCCGAAGGAGGCTCCAACTGTCAAGGGAGACAGTCAACTATATCTGTCAAATGATTGGCCCTGAGATCTCCCCTAATTGTGTGGGTGGACACCCCATGCCAGCGGCTCTGAAGGTCACAGTTGCCCTCCACTTCTATGCATCTGGCTCCTTCCAGGGCTCGGTGGGTGATCTTTGCGGTGTCTCCCAATCAGCTGTGCACACTTGGTCAGGCAGGTCACAGATGCTCTGTTCAGGTGTGCATTGACCTTCATCCACTTCCACTGGGCCAGGCAAGCCAGGCACAGTGAGCCAGAGGCTTCGCGGCCATTGCTGGCTTCCCCCGTGTCCAGGGTGCTATAGACTGTACACATGTGGCCATCAAGGCGCCAGCAGGTGAGCCCGGTGCCTTCGTCAACAGGAAGGGCTTCCACTCCATGAACGTGCAGATAGTGTGTGATCACAGGATGCAGATTCTACAAGTTTGTGCAAGGTACCCAGGCAGCTCCCACAACGCCTACATCCTCAGACACTCCCAGGTGCCGGGGCACTTCAGTGCTCCAGCTCGGCTGGATGGATGGCTGCTGGGTGACAAGGGCTATCCCCTCAGAAGGTGGCTCATGACACCTCTCCATCATCCAAGAACAGAAGCTGAGCAGCGCTACAATAGGAGCTACGCCTCCACAAGGGCTGTGGTGGAGAGAACCATCGGTGTTCCCAAGTTGTGCTTCCGATGCCTAGACGGCTCAGGGGGTGCACTCCAATACCCCCCCAGATCGTGTCTCGGTGATAGTGGTTGCATGCTGTGCTCTCCACAATCTTGCGCTGGAAAGGGGGGGACGCTGTGGACGATGAAGACGTTGACACAGTGGATGCGGCTGCACACGATGAGTCCAACACTGATTCTGAGGATGAGGAAGCACAGGGGAATGATGAGGGGCTGAACGCTGACCCACAACTACACCAAGGAGGCAGGGACATCCGGGAGACTTTAACCCAACGAACCTTCAGCTAGCTCCACAGAAATGGACCAGGAGGACCAGCCTTGCTTGGCGCTTCCATACTCGGCGCTTAAGTGCTAAATCTGCCACTTCATCAGCTGCAACTAAGGGCTTTGGACATAAACTTCAATGTCCGCTCAAACACTCATGACATGTATGTAAAACATACAAATGCAGAACAAAGGAGCAACCCTCAGCCATGGTAACACATCTGGTTTTAATTTTCACCATCATAAGGTCACACAAAGTCAAACCAAAATGTTTTTCAAGCATAAACAAATAATTCCCTCATCTAGGGCCAACACAAAAGCACCAGTGAGAAACCCGTGCCTTATGCTTATGTTTCCGTGTGCTATGTCTTGGTGCTGCCCCATCGCTGGGAGTGGCATCTGAGCCAGCCTGCTGACTCTGCTGTCCTGTTGGCCTCGTTGACCTTGGCGGCCGTTCTCTGGCCCGTGGAGCCTGTGCTGGCCCCGCCTGGGCGCGATATGCCAGTTCCACAGCTGGCATCTCCCCAGTCGTCGCAGCCTCACCCGATGAAGCGGTCACTGGGAGAGGGGCGGAGCAGCTGTTGCCCTCATCCGCATCTCTGTGAGAGGAGCCCACAGATACGACAGGCAGCTGCTGCGCCGACGTGAGGTCACCCCAGACCATTTCCCAAATTGGCAATGACCAGCTGTGGCCATTGGCGCTGTGAGGGCTTGCAGGTCCGAGCATAACCCCAGGAGAAGCTGCTTGTTCTCCTGGAGGAGCCTCTCTACAAGAGTCGCCACTCTCTCCATGGAGGAAGCATGACGCTGTGCCATGAGGCTCATTGCATCAGTGATGCTCCGTGTGGACTCCTCCACCACGGACACCAAGTGAAGCACAGCCTCATCTATCACTCCCAGATGCTCCCGCACACCCGGCCGCATTTCCTACAGCTGCTGTGTCGCGGACGACTCCAGGGGCACATCATCAGGCACTGACTGAGCATGTGCCTGGTCCCCTGCAATCCTCTGACTACTGGTGCCATTGGCACTCTCTGTCTCTGCCAGCTCCTCCAGCGACTGTGAGGTGCCCTCACCGCTGTGCCCCGGGACACTAGCCAATGTTGCAGTGCTCATCGAGGTGCTAGTATCTGTGCTGATGCCTGCCTCACAGAAATAGTGTGATGCAGGTAACAGTTGAGGGCCCTCAGGTGTGCGAGGGGGCATCTGGAATTACTGCTGGTGGACAGGCTCTATTGATACAGAAATTAACAACAAGGACAGCGGATCAGTTAGTGTGCACACACTGACACACTTCATCCCTTTCCTCCTGGCTCATTATGCGCTCAACCTTCCAGAAGCTATGGAGACAAATATTGGTGGGGTGGCAAATAGTCAGGAGGGGACCCTAACATTACAGGCAGATACAGATGGGCTGGTCAGATGGCCTAAGGAATGCCAAATGGGATGTTATGTGGATAAGTGTGTGGTGATGCACTTGGGCAGGAGAAACAAGGTACGGGAATACACGAGGAATGGTAGGACCGTGGAAAGTAAAGAGGATCAGAGGGACTTTGCTGGGCATGTCGACAGGCCCGTTAAGGTAGCGGGACAGGTACATAAGGTGTTGAAGAAGGTAAATGCCATACTTGCCTTTATTCGCCGAGAAATAGAATATAGGAACAGGGAGGTCATGTTGCAAGTGCAGAAAACGCTGCCTAGGCCACAGCTGTAGTTCTGCGTGCATTTGTGATATGCGCTTCATGGGAGGGATGTGATTGGCGTGGAGAGAGTGCAGAGGTCATTGACCAGGATGCTGGCTTGGCTGGAGAGTTTGACTTATGAAGAGACACAGCATAGACTGGGGATATTTCCCCTGGATCAAAGGAGATTGAGGAACATAGATAGGGTCGACAGAAAGGAACTTTTCCCCTTGGCGGAAGGATGAGTAACCTGGTGGCATTGATTAAAGGCAAGGGGCATGAGGTTGACAGGTGCGGTGATGAGCAACTTTTGCACACAGTAATGTGGGACGCACTGCCTGAAAGGGTGGTGGATGCAGAAACCCTCCTAACATGTAATAAGTATTTGGATGTGCAGTTGTGATGCCATGGCATACAAGGCCATGAGGATAGTGGTGGGAAATGGGATAAGGCGACTTTGGAAGGTACTTGACACGTGCATCTTCGAAGGGCCGAGGGCCTTTGTCTATGACCCACACGTCTGACTCTATCAGTCTGTGAATGAGCAATGTTGCAACAATAACAAATCAAACAATCATCAGCGCTATGGATGTTGGGAGGACATAGTGGATCTCAACTGTTGGCATCAAATACCTGGCCGTTCCACCTCAGCTTTACCGACACCAGTGGACCTGGGTGCATGGCGCCTCTCAAGCTCCAGGGCCTCCTGCTTGAAATGGCTTAAAATCATGAGCTGGGCCTGGCCGCCTCCAGTCCTCGAACACTCACACACATCATGAGCATTCTTCTCCTGAAAAACAGGGAAGACCATTCATTGCGGCTCATCACACATGGACTCTGCACACGCACACACCGCACACCAACCGCAGTGGCCCATCTCAGGCCTCCAGTGCTGCCTCTCCCCGCTACTGCTGATCAGTCACACAAAGATAGTACACCTGCTCCCAACCCCCCCACGGTCACTTTGGACACATTCTACATCCATCGCTTTAGAAAACACACGGTCTTAGCTTCCACAGCAAGGAGGCGCAACTACGTGCAGTGTCGAGGGCAGCAGATGGCTCTTGGCCATGAGACCTTGAGGATCCCCTTCCACAATCCCATCACCGTGAATAGGACATGTGTTGGAGTTCTGAGTATGCGCCTAGCTGCATCTCCTGCAGGTTGGCCCCAGACTAGTCATGTGCGACTAAGAGCAACACATGGTGCGGGGGAGAACTCATCTCCTCATGAACCACTCAGGCTGATGTAAGCATGGGCACTATCTGCTTGCCCATTCAGTGTATGAGAAATGCCCAACATGATTCAATGTAGTCATGACCGTAAGACTTGGAGGTGAGGGGGTGCCCTCAAATGCTGAGGCTACCTGCTGGGTCAAATGCCCAATGCCAACATGGTACTCACCCTTCCAGAGCACAACAAATCGTTGAAGCACTTACGGCACTGGATCCAGGTGCGCCGCACCACATTGCGGGAGCGCACCACCTCCGCCACCTCCTGTCAGGCACGTTTGGTCATGTAGGGGGCCTCCTCCTCCCATCCTGGGGGACAAACACCTCCCACCGTGCTGCCACCTCCTCGAGGAGGGCAGCAAGGCAGTCATCAGAAAACCGAGGGTCCCCCCCCACTGGCCTACCCTGCAGCCTTCCCTGCTCCTCTGCCCTTCCCTCCAGCGTGCCCTGCTCAGCAGACCCCTTGTGGTGTGACCTCGACGTGGCCACTGTGAGCAGCCTACAGGAGGCTGCCAGGCCTTCCTTTAAACAGACTGCCGGGTCACCATTGGACCTGGTGGTCTGTACACGCTCGCCGCGGCCTGCACACTCCCGCTATCCACGGGAGTTGGAAATGCGCTGGACGGGCCTTAATTGGCCTGCCCACGCAAAATGGCGGCGTGGCCTCGATCGCGGGCGCCAATCGGGTCCGCGCCCGCCCATGGCCGCTCCTGCTCCGCCCGCCCAACAGGCAGAAAATTCTGCCCTATGACTTCTACCCATCACTACCTTATATCTGAAAATTGGGGTGGGATCAGCAGCAGGAG
The DNA here is from genome assembly GCF_964194155.1 of Cetorhinus maximus. Classification (NCBI taxonomy): domain Eukaryota; kingdom Metazoa; phylum Chordata; class Chondrichthyes; order Lamniformes; family Cetorhinidae; genus Cetorhinus; species Cetorhinus maximus. Next base: position 24,830,048 of record NC_135879.1, on the reverse strand, counting down.
AAAACAATGTGTGGAAGCTCCACCCCTCTCTGCTGCACTTCCACTCCCTCAAAAGGGTCTGCAATCTTTTATGTTTTGCCCCCCAAAAAGATTATGCTGGCTGGGTGTTAATTGTCTTGCTTGTTGTGCTCGTTTTGATACTTGGTAAGTCTGGGCAGTCAGAGCACATGCAAAGAGCTTTAGACTATCCATGCTGTCATGTTAAATTGATGAAGTTGTTTAATGCAGATAAACAGTAGATTGTGATTAGTGCTGGTCTGTGGCAATAAATTGTTAAATCTGAAACTTTAGTTTTGATGGGAAAAAATTCAGTTATTTATGAGTGATGTCTACATTTATACCAGTGATTACACAACAAATAGCATCCTAAATTGTTAGCCTCATATAAATAGCATTAATAATGGATCTGTTGTGCCAAATGTTTTGATTCAGTATCAACTCATGGTTACCTACATTTCATTTTGTGTGATTACACCCATGTCTTTATCATGGTTGCAGTTTTGAGTTGACAAATGGGCTGCCTGCCCACACTGCTAAACAAAACTAATGTGCTATGTTAATCACTTCACCAGCAGCAACAAGTTTGCCTGTCTGAATGTCACAGTGACAGTACATGTGAATGTAGTGCAGATCCATTAACTTAGCTTCATTACTTTACTGTTTACACCCATTCTTACTTTTTTTAAACAAAGCCAATTTGTTATTACTTTGTACTTTCGCAGTCCAGAAAGTGGACTCAGGATAACTGTTTAGTTTTGTTGCTTGTCAGATGGTTGGGTGCCCTTGCTAATTCTACAATGTTCTGCAACTAAACTTGATGGGGTCAGTAATACCTCTCAATGCATACCACAGTAGCAGACCATCACATCAACAGGACTGCACCATTACTGAAGTGAGCATGCATGCAAAGTAAAAATTCTTTCCAATTTTAAATAATTACAGTATAATAATTTAAATTAGCTTTACACCACAGAGAAAAAATGAATATGATTATTTGAGTTAAGCATTGTAAATAATACAGCAAAGTGGAAATTAATGCTAAAAATTAATTGTACAATTATTTGAATTAAGCATTATAAATAATGCAAAAAAAGTGTGAATTTAGTGCTAAAATTGAATTATTCAATAATTTTGATTAAGGATTAGACTATGCATCACGTTTATCTGTGTTATATAATTCAAAAATGCTCCTGCTGTGGCCTGTTTAAAACTCATTGCAACTCAAAAGTATCATTTAACTCTTTTTATTTTTAAAAAACTGCTGCAGTAAAGTTTAGCATGCATACATTAACCTCGTTGCAGACCAATCCTGGAAAGCTGTATTCGGACGTCAGCTCCCACAGTGCATTAACAAACACACATAGACCAAAGGTAGACTTCCTGGTTACAGCAGTCTTGCTCAACTGTGGAAACATGAGCCCACATATAGCTCGAAATAAAACCAAACATCAATACAATAGAGCGTTATAAAACCAAATGATTCCAAGACATGAGCCTTTGATGCCTTTGGGTCGCTAATACATATCAACAATTTCATCAGCGTTGAGTATGTTTAAGTTGTAGGCTAGGGTAGCAGCAATTTTATACCAAGTACACAGCCCAAAGGGAAATAACAAAAGCCACTTTAGATCAGGTTCATAAGGACATGTTGGCATCATGATACTTGAATTGTATAATGGACATTTGAGTGGGGGGAGGTGTTGTGGGGTGGAGGGTCGGGTTTTACGCTACAGGCCAGGGAAGGAGGCCCTAGGCTCTGAAATTCCCTCCCTAAACCTCACCACATCTCTACCTATCATTCTCCCTTTCAGGCACTCCTTAAATCTGCTTCTTTATCCAAGCTATTGACTATCTGCCTTAATATCGCCTTATGTGGCCTGGTGCCTAATTGTGCTTTATAACACTCCTGTGTTTGCTATGTTAAAGGCATTATATGAATGTAAGTTGTTGTTGTAAATTAGCTTTAACTCACAGAACTCAATAATATATTCTTCCTGATAGCATAACAAATATTGGGCTGCATTTCCCATAACAAGAGTGCTATTTGAACAGTAAATTGGTTGAAGTTTATACAGTCAATCACACCTTTTGTCCACTTATGTGCTGTCTGCTGTAAGCTAATAAGTATAAGATTAAATAAGGAAAATTAATATACTTAATAACTAGAATTAGGATCTATATTTTTATTATGTACTACAGACAAGGGAGCATAGACAAACTGAAATCCTTAATACCCTTCCTTCTGTCAATAATGGGTGGGGTTTATTTTTGACAAGGTAGCTGTGTGTGTTTCTAACCCCCCGTTACTGTAGGGTCAATTTAACAGAACCAGCTACAGGCTTTTGTGGGTTAAATCCAGGAGAATTATTTCTTCACACACTCACCCTGAATGATCTACGCTACGTCAGCCACACACCACATACTCAAGAAAGATACAATTAAAGAAGATATCGCACTTCTACAAGTATAAACCAAAAAAAGAGTTAACAGTTCACATGTCTTTGTGAATCCCGTGAAGACAGAAGCTTTTCCCACTCTTGAATTGTAGTCCAGGTAAGTTCAGATGGAAGGGGGCTGGTGGCGAGGTGGGGGCGGTGGGAGGTAAATATCAGGAGAAGAATGTTCATCAAGTAATTGAAATCAGGCACTCATGGCTATTGTACCAGAAGGTCCAATTTATTTACAGTTGAACTACGAGCTTTGGAATCAGGATGGGAGGCTTTTTTAAAAAAAAGACTTTTAAGCCCCTCAGTTCTTAAAAGGCAAAGGTAGCACAGCCATTTTCTGCAGCCATTGTCTTGTTAGTGTTATTCTGCTGACTGCCTAGGTACCTTCTGAGTTTTGGGATAAAAGGATTTCAGTATCAGAGAATCAGTTTTTGTCACATGGCCAATGGCCATTGATATGTAATAGAAGCGAGATGGTGATCTTTCACACTTGACTTGCGGATAACTGGCCTCATCAGCTTTCCTTTGTCACATCACAAACCCGGAGGCGTAGGGCAGAAATTTTCGCTCGGTGGGCGGGCACGCTCCCGACCCGTTCGAGCATGAAATGATGTGCGCTGATGTTGGCCGAGATTGCCGACGTCAACGCACCGTTGTGCGGTAGTTCGGTTGGTGGCTTCGCGCCGGAGTCAGCAGCGCGCCCGCTGACAATTAAAAAGCCTGTTAAGGCCATTAAATAATCAGTTAAGCTAAATTTTCCGCTGCCCATTTAACCAAACGGTTGGTGGGCAGGCAAAAAGGCCAAGCGGCCTTTGCATTTTTGTGGAAACCTCATCCACCGGCGGGTGAGATTTCCAAAAGCAAATAAAAATAAAACTAAAGTTTTACAATGTAATTAATAACATGTCCCTGCTCATGTGACAGAGTCACATGAGGGGACATGTTTCATTACATTTTTATTTTCTTTATAATATTTTTTATATCTCTTCATCTCCCTAAGGCAGCTCTGTGCCTCAGGTAGATTATGAAACACTTAGTTGAGCGCATGCATGAAGTTTGCGCTCAGCCTGCTTGCCCTCCTCACCCTCCCACCCCGCACAGGCAGCACTGAGTGCTGCTGCTCACGTTTCATGCTGGGCAGGCCTTAATTGGCCCGCCAGCATGAAATCGCGGTGCAGTGCCGATCGCGGGCGCCTTACCAACCGCCCCCGCCTGCCCCTCCAAACCCCGCCCTCAAGGGCAAAATTCTGCCATAGAGTCTAGGTGTCCAATGTTTGGTCTGTGGTGCCCTGTGAGTGAACTCACTCTGGGAATTGAGAGTCTACTGAGGAACAAGAGCGATGCGAGAGAAAACTTGAAGCCTTTGCCGCCATCTAATGATGCAAACACTGCTGTGAACTGAGATATGGACATGCCTAGGGATCTCCTCCTCCTGTGCATGTCTTGTCTTCTGCCACTACCACTGAGGAGACACAAATGCTGCTAGAATATCAATGCTTATAAGCTGCCCTTGCTCAATGGAGGAATCTTGAGGAAGGAGGATTAGAAACGCTTACATCACACACTTCAAATAAAGATTTAAACACATCTCCCTGACATCACACAAAGGGTGCAGAGACTAGTTCAACAGAGGTTGACATCACATGAATATTAATCTCACAGTGGGACACTATCACTGAGTGGGAACATGGCTAAACCTTGACATAAGAGGATTCCAATGTACAAATTCACAACACCTTCAGTTGACCAAAACATTCAAAGAACCATCAAATGTATTCACAAAAGTGCAATTTCTTTACTGGTATAGCATACCCATGACCCAAAAGTGACATCAATATTCCTTAACTTTACTGACCCTACTGCTACCTCTGGGTGCAGCTCTGACATCTGCAGCAGAGGTGGAGGCAGCCTGCTGACTGCTATGTCCTGATGTTTGTGATGACTTTGACAGATGTCCTTTGGTGGCCTGAGGCCTAGAGGGCCCGGCCTGATTAGGGTCTCCTGCTCAGGGGCAGAAGCGCCTTCGGCAGCTTGAACAGCTGGAGTGGAAGGGGTCACAGGCAGAGGGGACTGTGAGTGGCTGCACACCCTTGGAGTGTCCTGAGAGGAGGTCCCCAGGGTTTCTGGCTGACACTCATCCTCCCTGTGGGTGCTCGAGAGCCCCGCCCTGACCGCTGCAGGAGATGGTACACCTGGAGAGAAATCAAGGTGTCTCGTCCCCATGTTTCCTATATCTTGATGGTGCCCACCAGGGTGTGCGCAGGGCCAAGCACAAATCCGGCATCCTCTGCTGAACCAAGGGCTCCATGGTGGTCGCCAGCATTCCCATGGTGACCTCAAGGCACTCGCATGTTGGAGCCATGACATCAGACAAAACGTGGACAGACTCCTCTTCGTTCGCTCTGGTCTGTTGAGTGACTGTTGAATCGCTGCCTGATGTTCCACCGCCTATCGTTGCGTCTCCAGCATTGAGTTGGTGGCCGCTTCCAGAGTCTCATCATCTGACTCGGACTGAGTCTCCAGCAGCCCTATGAGTGCCTGAGACCGGGGCTGTCCCTGCCTCCGACTACTGCGGGGACGTGTCAGTGAGGTCTTCTCCAGAAAGTGAGCCTGAGCCTCATCTATAGCTGTGCCCCACCGACATGTGTGTCTCTGAGCTGGTGGAGGGTGTGTGTGAGCGCAGTGAAGGTTCTTCCAGTGCTTCCACTTTGGGCATGGTCTGGTAGCTTGAACTGGTGCTGGATTGCCTTGTGGGCCTCGATCTGCTGGTGCCTAGAAAATAGAAAATAGGTTTTCAGTTGATGAGCATGAGCTATATAAGACGACATGTGAGTCACTGTGAATGTCAGGACTTGATGAAGTGATGGAGCTGTGATCTGGGTTGCTGGGAACTATCCCTGCCCTCCCCAGCCAGCTCAGCTGCAGCCTCCTCAAACTCACTGAGGGCAATGCTGTCAGCTGTCCCTCCCCCAATCTGTGATCTTTTGCGCCTGTTGCGTGCCAGCTTGGCCTGTATGAAGAAGAAAGAAAGACATGTGATGAGAAGGAATGAAGCTGATGTTGGGTGAGATGCATGTCCCCTGTGTGTGTGGTGAGCCCTCCCCAGAAGGGCTAGAAGATGGAGTGTGAACAATATGATAGATGGAATGGTGGTGACGTGAAAGTCTCAGTGAGAGAATGAGTGTTGATATGTGTCCCCCGCTAATGGTTGTGTGAGATCCCTGAAGAAAGTAGCCGTTTGAGTGCCTGATGCCATGATGAGAGTTTGATTTTGGAGGGAGCTGAAGGATGATTTACCTTGGCAGAGTAGCTGAGATCATTCATCCTCTTCATGCACTGGATGGCATTCCAGATGCTGTTGCCAGCCATGCTGACCAGCGCTACGACGGCCTCCCAGCCTGGAGAGTTGCGGCTGCTGGGCTTCCTGGAGCCATCCCTGGGATACAGGACATGTCTGTGTGCCTGCACTCCTCTGATCAAGGTCTGGAGGGCCTGGTGGGTGAAGCGGAATGCGGCCTTCTTCTTGTGGCTGGACGATATCTCCGCACGTGTTCTGAAGACAGGTGGGCTGGAGAGAGTGAAATTATGCATTGGACTGGTTTAAACATGGCGCCCGGTTCTTTGACCCCACCAGCTGACGGTGGGCAGACGAATCAGCTCCCACCAGGTGATTCAGCCCGATAGCCGCCTGTGCTTAAATTAATGAACTTCCATGAGTGGAATTGGGCACGAGTTCCCGCCATTCTGGCCAGCGGAATGGACACTGCCCGCCACCACACTTTGTCTCAGAAATGGAAAATTCTGCCCTATGTCACAGAACAGTTCCTGCACTGCAGCAAAATTAATTAAATCATGGATTGCATATAAACCTTAGGCACTGTGTGACAGTCATTTGGAATGATTTCCAATTTAATAATAAAACTTAGCTCTATTCTGGGTGTCCCCAGCAAAGAAAGATTTGTGTGAAGATAATTTGTAAAGGAATACAGGCGTTCAACCCTAGTTCAAACACGTCATTAGAACACCCATGTTTGGCACTCAAACAAAATGTGATAGAAAACGGTAACTGGGTACTTTTCAGCCACATCATCCATTAAATAATAGTTTAATTGCTCTGTAACTACATCGGTGGGTAACTATAATTACCTATTAATTGGTGCAAATTGATAATCATTCATAAATCTTCTCAAAGATGAACTGGTTTCAAAAACCCTATTTTATGTCAGCACGTCATGTTATGTCTAACCAAACACTTCTGCATATTGTAAAATTTGTTCATATTTTTCAAGTTCTATAAAAATGGCAAAATTGGGGTCATCTATTTCTAACTAATCTTATTTTTCCACTGAAATATAGATCTGATAAATAAAATTCAATGCTATATTACCAGGATATTTGTAAATATTGCGTCCTAAATACACATGCCATTTCCATTTTCTTTGGCGCTGGAATGGCAATTTTATTTTTGAGGACTCGCCAATTTTGTACATATCCTGGTTTGTCTGCATTTCCACCTCTTTGATGGTTGTACTGCCACTGCAAACAGTTCTGGGAATTTCCAGCAAATTGGCTTCAAGGTAGCCTGAAGTTCATTGTAATAAATGTAATTGAGGATGACTGATGTAGGACGGTCTCAAGCCCATGACTTTCTGCCTCCGCTCTGCACCAAGGGTGATGTTGAATGAAATAAAAGAGATGTACCTGTTGCCAGTATTAAGAAGTTCTTTACTTTGGATCTTGCAGGTTAGAGAAGCTTTGAAGAGGAACTATTTTCTTATCAGAGCGATTTTGGAATTCTTTTGTGTGTTGTAGATGGACACTGTTGTTCTCGATTTTGAGAGCTTTAGACCACTGGGATATTTTTCTCCCCACCCATAATAAGAGATTCTAAATTAGAATCATAGGATTCTCAATGGGCATTCTCTTTTTTAATAGAGGGCAAAGAGAAGCATTACAGAGGAAAGGCAAGTGAGGCAGCATTTGAAGAGAATGCACCTAACAAAGTACTAACCGACCCCCCGCACCTCCTCCCAGGGAATTCATAGGCCATGCAGATATGACAAGCTCTACATGAGAAGACTGCACATTGCCAGACAAGCTGTAGACAACTTGTGCCAACTTCTGCATGAAGAGTTGCAGCCAAGCGCATGTCATCGGACAAGTCTGCCAATGGCTATGAATGTGACATCTTCCCTTAGTTTTTATGTCAATGGCTCATTTCAAACAGCCACAGGTGATCTGTGCGGTAGCACTGAGAACGATGAATTGATTCATGTTTGGCATCACAGCAGGGAAGCAGTGTGTTAGGTTTATCCAGTATTATCATATTGCAGAATTCAATAAATGGCACACCAGGACCATTGTAAGCTCCTAACCCCCTTAATTTCCTTAATAGAAAGGGGTAGCACTTGCCGAATGCCCAGGTTCTATCTAATGATGTGCAAAGAATTATCTGCTATCGCCAGATTTGCTAGGACTTGGCATGATTGCTCATCCGCTCTTTGTGTTTATGGTCAGTTTAATGAGAAGATAATGCAATATAAATCTTAAGATTTGAAAGATTTGATGGGCATAGCTAAGGAAGTAGAGAGGGCTTTAAACTAAACAAGAAGGGTGAGGGATCAAGCTTGGGTAGAGGTAGCAATTCAAGGTGGAGAGTCAAGATAGGAGAGCAAAATAGTAATATGAGAAATGAGGGTCAGAGTATGGCAGGAAGGGACAGAGAGATAAAACCTAAGAATACATCAACAGTTAAGACTAGATGTTACAAAGGTATTAAAAACACAAAACTGAAGGCCCTCTATCTGAATGAGTAACAAAGTAAATGAATTGATGGCCCACATTGAAGTAAATATGATCTGATAGCAATTATGGAGACGTTGCTGCAGAATGACAAGGATTGTGTCCTGAATATTGAGGGGTACATGACATTCAAGAAGAATAGGAAGCTAGGTAAAGTTGAGGGGTAGCACTGTTAATCAAAGAGGGCATTGGTGCAATAGTTAGAGATGACCTTGGTTTAAGAGGTCAGAATGTAGAATTGGTTTGGGTGGATATGAGGAATAGTAAGGGAAAGAAGTCATTAGTGGGAGTGGTCTACAGGCCCCCTAAAAGTAACCACAGTGTAGGACAAAGTATTCAAGAGAAAATATTGTGTTCTTGTGATAAAGGGACGGCAATAATCATGGGTGATTTTAATCTACATATAAACTGGAAAAATCAGATTGGCAGTAGTAGCCTGGATGAGGAGTTCTTAGAATGCCTTTGAGATAGTTTCTTAGAGCAGCATGTTCTGGAACCAGCCAGAGAGCAGGTTATATTAGACTTGGTATTGAGTAATGTGACAGGATTAATTAATGACCTCAGAGTAAAGGCACCCCTAGGTAGCAGCGACCACAATATGATTGAATTTTACATCCAGTTTGAAAGGGAGGAGTGGTTCTAAGACTAGTGCCTTAAATTTAAATAAGGGCAACTATGCGGGGATGAAAGCTGAGCTAGCTGAAGTGAACTGGGAAACTAGGCTAGAGGACAGATCAATAGAGAAGCAGTGGCAGGCATTTAAGGGGATATTTCAGAGTATTCAGAATAAGTACATTCCTATTCGAAAGAAAAATTCTAAGGGGAGGATGCACCGTCCATGGTCAATTAAAGAAGTTAAGGAAAGCATCAGACTTAAGGAAAAAGTACACAACTCCGCAAAGATGAGTGGCAGGATAGATGATTGGTTAGATTATAAAGGACGGCAGAGAATGACTAAAATGCTAACCAGGAGAAAGGAATTAGAACAATGCAGGAAGCTAGCTAGAAATGTAAAAACAGATAGCAAGAGTTTCTACAGGTATTTAAAAAGGAAAAGAGTAAGTAGAGTGATTGTTGGTCCTCTAGAGAGTGACAGTGGGAAGTTAATAGTAGATAATAAGGAAATGGCGGAAGAAATGAACAAATATTTTGTATTGCATCTGTGTTTACTATAGCGGATACAAAAAACATTCCAGTAATAGCCGCAAATCAGGAGGTGAAAGGGAGTGAGGAACTTAGTGAAATTGAAATCATTAGGGAAACAGTACTGAGCACATTTATGGAGCTGCGGGCTGGCAAGTCTCCAGGTCCTGGTGGACTACATCCTAGGGCTTTAAAAGAGGCGGCCAATGAGGTAGTCGATGCACTGGTGTTAATTTTCCAAAATTCACTAGATTTCTGGAAAGATTTCATCAGACTGGAAAGTAGCAAATATAACCCCTCTATTCAAGAGGGGAGGGAGGCAGAAAATAGGAAACTATAGGCCAGTTAGCTTGACATCTGTCATGGGGAAATTATTAAAATCAATCAATAAGGAGATTATAGCTGGACACTTAGAAGAGCTCAAGGCAAGCAGGAAGAGTCAGCATGGTTTTGTGAAAGGAAAGTCATGTTCACCCAATTTATTGGAGTTTTTTGAAGGAGTGACATGCGTGGTGACTAAAGAGGAAGCCTGTACACGTGCTGTACTTGGATTTCCAGAAGGCATTTGATAAGGTGCCACATCAAAGATTATTATGGAAAATAAAAGTGCATGGTGTAGGGAGTAACATATTAGCATGGATAGAAGATTAGCTGGCTGGCAGAAAGCAGAGAGTATGCATAAATGGATCTTTCTTGGATTGGCAGGATGTGACGAGTGGAGTCCCACAGGGGTTTGTGCTGGGGCCTCGATTTTGTCAATGACTTTGATGAGGGGAGCAAAGGCATGGTAGCTAAATTTGCAGGTGGCACAAAGATAAGCAGGGAAGTTCGTTTCCTGAGGAGGCTGCAGATGGATATAGATAGGTTGAGTGAGTGGGCAAAGATGTGGCAAATGAGGTTTAATGTGCGAAAATGTGAAGTTGTTCACTTGGCAGGAAGAACAAAAAAGCAGAGTATTACTTAAATGGAGAATGGCTGCATAATTCTGAGGTGCAGAGGGATCTAGGTATTCTAGTACATGAGTCACAAAAAGTTAGTGTGCAGGTAAAGCAAGTAATTAAAAAGGCTAATGGAATGCTATCCTTTATGATGAGAGGGATTGAATATAAAAGTAAGGATGTTATGCTTCAGCTATACAGGGTATTGGCGAGACTGCACCTCAACTACTGTGTGCAGTTTCGGTCTCCTTATTTAAGGAAGGATGTAAATACATTGGAGGCAGTCCAGAGGAGGTTTACTAGATTGATACCTGGAATGAGTGGGTTGTCTTATGAGGAAAGGTTGGACGGACTAGGCTTGTTTCCACTGGGGTTTAGAAGAGTAAGGAGTGCTTTGATTGAAGTATGTATGATCCTGAAAGGTCTTGCGAAGGTGATGTTTCCTCTTGTGGGTGAGTCCAGAACTAGGGGGCACTGTTTTAAAATTAGGGGTCACCCTTTTAGGACAGAATTGAGGAAATTTTTTTTCCCTCAGAGGGTTGTACGACTTTGGAACTCTCTGTCTCAGAAGGTGGTGGAGGTGGGGCAATTGAGTATTTTTAAGGCAGAGGTAGATAGATTCTTGTTAGGCAAGGGAATCAAATGTTATCGGGGGTAGATGGGAATGTGGTGTTCGAAACATGAACATATCAGCCATGATCTTATTGAGTGGCGGAGCAGGCTCGAGGGGCCGAATGGTCCCGAATAAGTCTACTCCTGTTTCTATTTCTTATATTCTTATGTTAAGATACCCTAACTGATTTTCAGCTTAAATGTTCATTATTACATTGCTATTTTTATGAATGTTATGATTTAGACTCCTTTTTAATACATTCTCCTTTATCTCCAGGCAAAAGTAGGTTTCGATTGGTAAGCTTATGTTTTCTATGAGCTGAAACTTGAGCAATGTTAGAGACACAGGACAAAAATAAAGTCTGAAGAAGTCATACAGACTTGAAACATTAACTGTGTTTCTCTCTCCACAGACGGTGCCAGACCTGCTGAGTTTTTCCAGCACTTTCTGTTTTTATTACAAAAAGTCTTTTTTTTGCTATATTTACTGAAAATAATACTATCTACCCAACCTGTGCTCTAGATCACTTCAAACCAACAGAAACACTACAATGGCAGAGCATACGGCTCTGACTAAAAAAAAATTACAATAAGATTTATTCATAGGTATGATTACACAGATGCAAGTATGAGTCAACAGACTAAAGACTAACAGTACAGTTCTTGATTCTTGTTGTCATTTATATACTGATGTTCCTAAATTAGAATGACATAAGTCAGTTGCATTGCTTTTTGTGTAAGCATGCAATAGCCCCGATGGAAACCTGCCTTAGTACAGCAACCTGGCTGTGCGGCGGAACTGTGTGTACTGAACTCAAGAGTTAGAGCAATCCTGCTGTATTTATCTCCAGATTCTGACAGCTTCTAGCTGCAGAACTGTCATTCAAGGATCAGAACAAAGATACAATGGTAGAGATGACTCCCATATGGTGTTGATTGCTAGTAGCACCCTGCATCTGTTTTAACCAGAAGATGCTGATTATAACACAATGTTCATGGGGTTAGTTTTTTTTCATAAACAAAGCTTTCCTTTGATGGGTCTGTCTTTGGGGTTAATGATGGCATCTTGAATTGTGGTGGCAACCTTGCATACATCAACATAGCACAGGCCTAAGGTCAATCAATCTGAGCCTGATAAGAGACTGTTTATAGACACAGTTGTAAACAACATGCAGCAGACTCCCTGGCACTTGAAAATCATGTCAGATTGTGAAAGAAAGATTCATAAACTAAGACAACATAAATCTTCCACAGAAAGCAAATATAGAAGCCATTATAAAATAGTAAGGAGTTCCATAAATTTCTGTTAAAGAATTAACTATAGAGATTCATATGATGTGAAACAGGACAGATTCCTATGGTTATCATTGTGCATTGTTTGAGAACAGGAGATTTTTCATTTCATGCCTTGGACATTTTGAAGTTAAGTGTGTTATACATGGCTAGATGCAACATTCTCTGTCCCATTGTTGTGATCAACTATAAAAGCATATTCCATCCTACACCTGTGTGATATTTTTCAATGTTCTGCACCAGCCATTCCCTGGTCTCTTATTCCAGATTACCGGTTTTTGGTGATGAACCTATTGTCGCAAGGTACGGGAGTGAGGTATCCCAAACTCCATTGTATATTTGACCCTTACTGGCAGTAAAGAGAGAGGATGATTTCATCCAGTCATGTTGGGCTGGATTTAAATCTTGATCTTAGAGCAGTGGTTACCCTTTAGAAATAGTTCTGAAATATCTATGTTTACAGGAGCAGTATTTCTCAAAAACTGAGATAGGTAAATTGGTTTTGTAACAATTTTGCCCAAGCTTTCTGCAGTATTTTCTACATTATTGACAGAAAGACTTGCATTTTTATAGATGGCCTCAGAACCTCCCAAAGAGATTTACAGCCAATGAAATACATTTGAAGTGTAGCCACTGTTGTAATGTAGAAATGTGGTGGCCAATTTATGCACGGAAAGCATTCCCCCAGTACTGCACTGAAGTGTTAGCCTAGATTTTGTGCTCACATCTCTTAAACCCACAACCTTCTAACTCAGAGGTGAAAGTGTTTCCACTGAGCTATGGCTGACATATGAATCTTGAAGAATGCAAGCTTTGTTTCATGTAACAAAGAGAGCTGTGACATTTTGTAAAGCAATCTAAATGTTGTAAATATAGATCTACACAAGTATCCTGAATACCACTGGTTCTGAAACATTTTAGTTGAATGTCACCTTTTCAAATGGATTAGTAATCACGGACTCCCATCTAAATTACACTATATAGTACTCATAAATGAAAGTGCTGCATATAAAAGAGTGTTTTAATGATGTGTTAAGAAAACAGGTATTTACTTACAAATGTCAATGAGATTGGGGTGCCTGCTTTGCGCTCCAGGAGCCTAGAGAATTCCTTCAGGTTATTCATTTGTGGGATGTTGGCATCGCTGGCTAGACCAACACATTTATTGCCCATCTCTAATTGCCCTTGAGAAGGTGGTGGTGAGCCACTTTCTTGAACTGCTGCAGTCCATGTCTTATAGGAACACCCATAGTGCTGTTAGGAAGTGAGTTTCAGGATTTTTCAGGATAGGTATGGGAGAGCAGTGGCACCGGGGAAGAACAGCCCAGATAAGGATAGTGCTGGGGGAACAAGGGTTAAGCAGGAGTATTTTGGGAGCAGAGCACAAAGAGAGCAGAGAAAGGAGGAACTTGGAGATGAGAGCAGTAAGAGGAGAACAAGAGAATCGCTGCAACAGAATACTTCTCCGGCTGCCACTCAGTCACTTACACTTGACCACAGCGCCCTAGGCAGTAGCCCACGGCACCCACCCCTAAGGCTAGCCCCGCATTTCGGATGTCCCTGGATGGTCTCAGTGGACCCAATTTGAGAACCAATGCTGAATGCAATGGAGGGTGGAGGGGGTCACTTATTTTCATATGGAATGGCACAGCCTTATATGTTATAATATTTTCAAGTAGTTCCTACTTCACATCTACAATCTTACGTTGTTGTCCTCAAACAGCATGTCCAGGGCCAGCCCACCTGAATGAAAGTGCAAACCCAACCATGCAATCCTTTAGCTGCTATCATGGGCCTGGCTGACACAATAAACAAGCAAAATCAGCCTCATCATCAAATACAATGAAACCTGCAAAAATGGACACCTGCAAACTATGGAAACATTTGGCAATCCCAAATGGCTTACCTTGCAAAATTAACAAGCTGCAGTTTGAAACCATTCACACTCACAAATTGCAAAATATGGGCAGCCTGCAAAACACAAAGCCAGTTTACAACCTAAAATGGAGCCCAAAAAATTCAGCACAAAACAGCATTGAGAAAGAAATGGCTTTTTTGGAATGGGGAGCTATTTACTCAGCATCCATAACACAGATAAACTTCTCTATCTCTGGGATTGAATATTCACACAGTTCAACCCCATCGATAGAGCGATTTCTCTGGCAGTATAGATTCTGGGTTAAGAATTCTCCATTCAACAGCAGCAGGGAACTCCACCATCTCACTCCACCAGTATGTCAGGTAACAGCCTCTTACATACCTCCCAGCAGTTCAAATATTAGCAACTGCAACATATTGAGGGAGCACTTCACAGGCAGAATCTGGGACGTTAATCCCTCAAATTTGGTTGGGATCTTCTAGGTACCCTGGTCGAACAGCTGCCACCTCACATTGGCATTCTGCCAGTTTAGCAGATTCCAGGATCACAACACCCCTCAGTGGAAAAGAACCCAGGGATGGCAATGAACTGGGAAACCCAACAAACAGGAAATGAATTGAAATCAGATCCTGCTGGCAGGGTTTGAGCACAATCCCAGGTAAGGGTAAACAAAAGAACTGGAGATACAGCCAGTCCGGGGATATTTGACCTGTTTGGTTTACTTTACATACGATTGTAATTTTGAAAATAAGGACACCCGTATAACAAAAAAAAAAGGGACATCTTATGTAAGTTCCAGAGCTGTTCCTAATTTTCAAGCCTCAATGTACATCACAAGAACTGGCAAACAAAAGCTCTGTTTATCAGAAGAGTGACTGACGTGGTGACATTGATTTTAAGAAAAAACTGCTCAAGCTGTAAGTAATCACGAGAATTACATAGTTCTAACAATATCTTTAACTATAACTTTATTGAAGTCAAATAATTAAAGATTCTAGTCCGGTCCCATTTGATGTTTATAATGTTAATGATTTTTAAAAATATATATCATTTTTGATCTTAGTTCAACATTTTCAATGAAAATTCTTTCATGAACTCAGCATTCAACAGTAAGCATGACATACTGATCCTATGAAATGCACTGATATATCTTGTCTTTGTCAAACTATTTTTTTGATTTTTTCAGTCATCCAGAAAATTTGAATAATTGCTTTTTCAAATTCTGGCTTTTTAAATAAAAGGAACCATGGAAGATCAAGATAATACCGTAAGTAAAAATAGCCAACTGCAAACCATTTAATTATAAATCAATTCTGGGTCGTTTTTCTGAACAATTATTAGTAATATTGGACAATTGCATGCACATTTACCAAAATTGAAAGCATCAGGCTATTATTCTGTCTTATTCAAACTGACCACAAATGCATACCATTAGCAGAACATGATAAATTTATGAATGCATTGATTGGGAGCACTTGACATGAATGAGCATTTTCTGAGCAATAACATGCAAATTTAATCAACTCCCGCCAACAAAAAGACGATTCAACTAAACACTTCAGAATCAAAGTTATTGCAGATGTCAGATTCACCTTTTTATTTTGTTAGGAGGCTTTTTGTTGGAATAAAAGAGAAAAAAACACAAATTAAATTAATTGCCCACTTTGGCAGAAAGATTGCTTGTCATTATTGATGAAGTACCCCTCATAATACTGATGAAGCTGATCTGATATCCATCTAAACTTGACACAAATTGGGGAATAGATCAAGGTGCTTCCTGGTCTCGATGACTCAGTTCAATATTGAACAGTGTACTTGCCAACTGAACCACCAAGGAATTATTACTATTGTAATTTCGATACACCTAATGGCACAATTGAAAATAAAACAGTTTTGATGGCCTGTTAGAATGTTATTTCTTCCCCAGCCGCCATTAACAACTCCTTTTTAAGATATTGTACCATTTGTTTAGATAACATGGAACATTTTATTGAAAAGTTCATGGTATACAATTACATCAGCCAAGTAATACACCTTCCATAATAAATGTTCCAAGTCGAGAACTTTAGTTAGGTTTTGTATTAGTACCTAATCCATATTTTACCAGTTTCACTAAATAAGACTTTATTTACAACTGAGAGAAAGTATAGTTTTAGCAACTTGAAGAGCAATTCAGTGGCTGAATGCTGTATCCTGATTCTGTATTTCAGTCCTTTCATTTTATTATTTCATAGCTGTGCTGGCTGGAGTTTGCTATATAAACACTCCTAAGTGTAATATATGAGGATAAATAAATATTAAATTACACCCTATGAAGATTGTTAAAAAGCTGTGGCCCTTGAAGCTGTTTAATTGCCTTGACTTGGAATGTCTGCAACCTAAAAGATCTGCCTGGAAGATTTTTTTTTCTTGTTCCATGCAAATTTAATTTGGCTATTTAGCTGAATCTATCCATTGGAACGATTGATTTTGAGAACTATTTATCTTGCAAACAGTGGGGTCTGTCCTTTGCTATACTCTGGTGACGTGTTTGTCTCTTCTCTCCTGTCATCCGTTCATTCTGTAATATTGTCATCTCTATTTGTGCAGTGACTTTTCAGTGACAGTGCTTCGTCTTCCTGAGTAATCTCTTTCACCATGGCTTGGATCAGTGGTTCGGGTTTGAACCATGTCCTGGTTTGCTCTAATGGGGCATTCCCGGCTCCTGTAAAATAACAAACAGGTTTTTATTTTAAAAAAAGGATCCAGCAATGATTCATCATTGTTCAACTAAGATCTTCAATGGCTGCTTTTAGTTGAATCCTTGCAGCTGTTTTTGAAACAATTATGCAAGTGCTGTACACAACAATAGAACAGATCAGTCAACTGAAAATATTAACTAGGAAGTCAAGGCACGGCTACAGGTCAAAGCAGCATAGGCAAAACAGATGGGGCAGTGAATCAAAGCCATGCAGCAATACATACTTATTAGACAAATCCACTTCAGTATGCTTTGGAGAAAGGATGTTGCAGCCATCCTGCGATATTGATGGCTGAGGTGCCAATATTTTCTTACACTCTGTTGTTCGCACTATGTACTGACATTAAAGTTGGAGTGTTCTTTACCTTTCTCTAAACCCACAGAAAGCTAAATTTCAAAACGATTGGAAATATGTCGACAGAAAATTAATTTTATTTAAAGAGAAAAGACATTTACATTTACATTCCTTGCCACAACATTCTTTGTGTTTGCTGTAGCCAAGCACTCCATTTAGCACAAAGGATCTGACAAATTCAGTGTCAATGTTCCATTCTCGACATGATCCAGTCCAGATTCATACACACACCTTCGTCTGTGAGGGAAAATTTCAAGCAAGGTCATTGTTGGTCAGCAAATCAGTGTTTGAAATGATGTCAGTTTAGGCTGAATCCAATTTAAACTTGTGAAAGTACTGATAGTGCCAGAGAACATATTCGGCAATATCCAGAGTAATACGTGAGCATACATAGCGACATGAACAATTATATCATTCTTTTGCAGTACGAGATTCTCTAAACAGTAATGTTCATGCATGCTAAATTCCCACTTCAGAAATAGCACAAGTCACTTCATTGAATTTTTCATGGTTAAAAGAAGCAATGCTCTGGTACTGAACCATAGACTCTAGATTCGATCTGTATGTCCTGAGGCAGTTGGGACGTGACAATTGATATCATCACCCTGAGTTAGGGAGGCAATATTTTTCAGTCCTGATTGCTATTCACTGTATGACTCTATGGTTCAATGACCCCTACTGGGAAATGTGCATGTGTGGATGTTGGGTGAGGACAGGAGTAGGTTCAGCTCTGATGCATCCCATGACAAAATGGCCCACTGGCATTCATTACTCGTGTTCACACATAGAAAATGGCTATTTTGTCAAGATACTGGAGGATACCCTTTGCCCTTGAAGCTGTCTGCTAAAGTAAGTCAGCTCCTTTAGCAAAATAAGGGAGAAGCTTAGGCAGAAATGGGGAGAAATACCTGGTTTCAGTCTAGTAATTGTATTGACAGAGCGATTTGAACTTAAGTAGATAGATCATATTAAATGTCTAAGCTGCAAGGAGGATCTTATTGTTTAAGATTTCTATTTTGTGGTGAAGAAAAATTCAGCCATATGAGTTTCTTCCTCACAAAATCACACCTCCTGCCTTCTAACCACTGAACACCAGCAAAGGTCATGCTGTTCTATATTCTAGACTAAACAAGAAAACTTGGCGACTAGTCGCAGTGGCAAGGATCGAACTGGGTAAAATATTTACAAATTAGAGTTGGTCTTGGTGAATGCCCTACCTGGGAAACTCAAAGGCATTCATTGGGATTGATACATGACTGAGAGGGGAATGTTTTCAAAAACAAATCCTGTCAAACACTTAGGATTAGTAATCCAGCAATACTGAAAATGATGTCAACAGAGTGTTGATGTATCAAGATAGCAGGATATGTGTTCATGTCATCATTCCCAGGCATGTGTTTTCAAGCTGAGAGGCCCAGAACCAAGATCAGACATTGCGGTCTGCTCTCACCAAATTATTGACGGAGCTCTGGGAGCAGGTAACTTGCCTGTAACTTTTGATCAATGAATGATGTATATCATATGGAGTGACCTAAAAAAAAAGTAGCCTATTAAATAAATGTTTAAAATAGGGTTAAGAATCCATCAATGCCCTTCAAACTAAATTAAAACTGTTATGATAGCCACAATGTCCTTTTGTTTTTCTGCCTGTGCCTGTTAATTAAAAAATGTATTAAATGGTGAGTGGTGATGAGAATCTGGTTTGAGTTGATATTATACCCACAGTGAGGGAGCTGAATTAATATAAGCACAATTGAAATGTGATCACTGAAGCACCCTGGGTTAATGACTGTGGCAACCAATATTAATTCAGCTTCTTCACACTGTCAAGCTGAGTAACTCTTCCAAGTCAATTCTCGCAGTGATAGTCTCAGCACCCTCTGTTTCAATGTAAAAAAAAAGTGAATCAGGAGAAATAGAAAACCAAACCTAAGAGTTGAAGGGGAAGGATATTTCATCATACTCTCCCAATCCAACACACTTCCCCTTTTCATATTTGATGCAAAATCTAAATATTAAAATAAAATTTCCTTGTCAGATTCCTTAAGCCAGTGCTTCCCAAATCTTTTCCCTGTGTGACCCCATTTTAATGCCCCACACCCCAGAGAGAAAATTTGGAGTGTATGAGAGTTGTTGATTGGGGTGTGGTGAGTGAGGAGGAGCTGCCTTCAGCTGCTGAACAGGGGAGTGGAGTGAGATTCGGTGTGGTGGGAAATATTTAAACTGCAAGGGTTATTGAAAATAAGAAACCCACCGTTTTGTAGCCTTTTTATGCAGCAGGAATCAGGCCTCAAAGATCTGTCCGTTAGACAGCACCCACCATTAGAAAAAAAATGCAAGGATTTAAAGGGGCCTCACAGCTGTTAGCACTCAGTGTAAACTGCACAGCAGCCATTGCTGCCTCGGAACACATGACCCAAAGTTTGCAAAACCCTGCCTTAAGCTATAGGGAGTTTTAAAAAAAAGGCAAAGCTTTTACATACATTCAGAAAGAGAATTTTGGTGAACACCTCTGTTGATTTGCAGAATTCAAATACACTCACCAGGGATTGGAATGTTTAGTGTTCCTGAATTTAATCTAAAGTGGGGATTAATTACCCAACTCAGTACAAGCAAATTCACTCTATTTTATTTTCCCTGCCTTCACAGAAAGCTTCCACATGGCACCTTCTTGTTGGCTGAACTTATTGTGTGGGAGACAGTGAGTGTGATCCTGCTCTGCATATAACTTACTTCACTGCACTAATATTAGGTAAATAGTGCACTAATTTAGATTGTATCTGTAATAGCAGATCGCTTTCTAATTTCCTTATTTTCATATTTCTAATACGAAGCCCATGAAAACAGCCAAAATCAACCCAGCATCAAAATTCAATTAGATTTATTTTTAAAAATTATTACAATTTATCGATAAAGTATGGGAAATCTGAATTCTAATGCACAGAAAAGCCGCAACACCATTAGTCCCTAAAAGCAAGAACTTACAAAGAGAAAGATTACAGTTCAGCAGTATGTTATCAGAAAGCAACACTAATTATGCCCCTAATGCAGCTGTCGACAATAATTTAAAATTCCAGTGAGGCTGTTTGGACCCTCAAGCTTCTTTGAAAACATGTCTTTATTGGAAATGCAACTGGAACATAGATCTCATAAAAAGCAGATGCTCCACTTTCTCACTGTCAAGTTCAAAGTTAATTTAATGACCTAGTTACAGAGCATAAAGTATAAATTGTGTTATCCAAGCTATTATATTTATTTGGAAGGCATTTTTTAATTCATTATACTTCCATTGAATCAAGAGAGTTTAAAAAAAATAAGCAAAGCTTTCACACATATTCAGAAAGAGAATTTCAGTGAACACCTCCATTGATTTAAGGGTTCAAATACATTCACCAGGGATTGGAATGCTTTGTGTTCCTGAACTTAATCTAAAGTGGGGATTAATTACCCAACTCTGATTTAAACGCCAAACTTGTCAATCCAAGCAAAGTGTGCACCATTTACAAGTGACTAATTTTTAGAGGAATGCAGGTCATCAATAATGTACCTGGCATGAAGCAACTTAACTAATAGTCAACACTGCTTGTCTAGCAGTGTTCTTGTGCAGAATGAACTATGCAGGATTATTTTGACTTCATGTAAAGTTAATGGGAATAAAAGTCAGGAGGATGTAAAACAGGCTGGCAATTCATCATCATCTGCTTCACACTATCACTCAATGCCAAAATTTTACTCACAGTATTGGCTTTTAAATTTGGTGCCAGATCACAACTGTCTTTTTCCCAATAAAATGATACTTTTCCACTGTATTTTAATTTACTAATTTTGCTTATAATGATAGCCAAATGCTCTACTACTTCATCTCAAATTTCTGGTATTTTGTAAAAAGAAAGGTGGCAAAATGATTGTGTCGCATAGTGGCTCAATACTTTGGGGGCTAAATTTGATAGACCCCAAACACGGACACAGGGATTACAATGCGCGATAAACCCATGCCAATTGATTGCAATTCAGGCAACAATATAACTTTATGTAGCCTGCTCCTTTCAATGATTGATGTGTCCAGCTACCACTAAAAGCTCTTTTTGGCTGAATGCACCAGCAGAGGGCCAATATCAAGATTGACTAGCACCACTTCATATTGGTCTGCATCTCTTAAAGAGGAGGTGCATTGCTGTTGAAGCTGTGCCGGAAGGAAGTTACTCTGACCTGGGAAACATTGAAGAAGGGCACAACAAGGAAGAGGGCATTCTCCAAGGTTTTGGACACTGCCCTGGTGGAGGAGGCAGAAAGAAAGAGTGCTATCCTGTATTTTTTTCATTCATTCATGGGACGTGGGTATCACTGGCTAGGCCAACATTTATTGCCCATCCCTAATTGCCCTTGAGAAGCTGGTGATGAGCTGCCTTCTTGAACTGCTGCAGCCCATGTGGTGTGGGCACACCCAGAGTGCTGTTAGGGAGGGAGTTCCAGGATTTTGACCCAGCGACAGTGAAGGAACAACAATATATTTCCAAATCAGGATGGTGAGTGGCTTGGAGGGGACCTTCCAGGCAGTGGTGTTCCCATGTGTCTGCTGCCTTTGTCATTTTAGAAGGTAGCAGTTGTGAGTTTGGAAGGTGCTGTCTAAGGAGCCTTGGTGAGTTCCTGCAGTGCAACTTGTAGATGATACTCACTGTTGCCACTGTGCGTCAATGGTGGAGGGAGTGAATGTTTGTGGATGGGATGTAAATCAAGTGGGCTGCTTTGTCCTGGGTGGTGTCAAGCTTCTTGAGTGTTGTTGGAGCTGCACTCGTCCAGGCAAGTGAGAGATTTCCGTCACACTCCTGATGCCTTGTAGTTGGTGGAGAGGCTTTGGGGAGTCCGGAGGTGAGTTACTTACCACAGGATTCCTAGCTTCTTACCTACTCTTGTACCCACAGTGCTTATATGGCTAGTCCAGTTCAGTTTCTGGTCAATGGTAACCCCAAGGATGTTAAAAATGCGGGAAATCAATTATGGTAATGCCATTGAATGTCAAGGGGCGATGGTTAGATTCTCTCTTGTTGGAGATGGTCGTTGCTTGGCAATTGTGTAGTGCAAATGTTACTTGACACTTCTCAGCCTAAGCCTGGATATTGTCCAGCTCTTGCTGCACTTGGACATGGATTGCTTCAGTATCTGAACATTGATGTTGAACATTGTGCAACCATCAGCGAACATCCCCACTTCTGACCTCATGATGGAAGGAATGTCATTGATGAAGCAGCTGAAGATGGTTGGGACTAAGAGGAACTCCTGCAGTGATGTCCTGGAATTGAGATGGTGGACCTTCAACAATCACAACCATCTTCATTTGTGCTTGGTGTGACTCCAACCAGTGGAGAGTTTTCCCCTTGATTCCCATTGACTCTAGTTTTGTTAGGGCTCCCTGATGCTACACTCGGTCAAATGCGGCCTTGATGTCAAGGGCAGTCGCTCTCACCTCGCCTCAGCAGTTCAGCTCATTTGTCCATGTTTGAACCAAGGCTGTAATGAGATCAGGAGCTGAGTGACCCTGGCGGAACCCAAACTGAGCATCAGTGAACAAGTTATTGCTAAGTAAGTGCTGCTTAATAGCTCTGTTGATGACCCCTTCCATTGAGAGTAGACTGGTGGGACGGTAATTGGCTGGGTTGAATTTGTCCTGCCTTTTGTGTACAGGACACATATGGGCAATTTTCGACATTGTCATTACATACCAGTGTTGTAGCTGTACTGGATAGCTTGGCTCGGGTCATGGAGAGCACAAGCCTTCAATACTATTGCCGGAATATTGTCAGGGCCCATAGAGTTTGCTGTATCCAGTGTCTTTAGTTGTTTCTTGATGTCACATGGAGTGAATCGAATTGGCTGAAGACTGGCATTTGTGATGCTGCAGACCTCCGGAGGAGGCCGAGATGGATCATCCACTCGGCACTTCTGGCTGAAGATTGTTGCAAATGCTTCAGCCTTATTTTTTGCACTCGTGCTGGGCTCGCCCATCATTGAGGATGGGGATATTTGTGGAGCTTCTTCCTCCAGTGAGCTGTTGAATAGTCGACCACCATTCACGACTGGATGTGACAGGACTGCAAAGCTTAGATCTGATCCGTTGGTTGTGGAATTGCTTAGCTCTGTTTATCACTTGCTGCTTATGCTGTTTGGCACATAAGTAGTTCTGTGTTGGAGCTTCACCAGGTTGACACCTCATTTTTTGGTTTGCCTGGTGCTGCTCTTGCACTCTTTGTTGAACCAGGGTTGGTGCCTGGCTTGATGGTAACAGTAGAGTGGGGGATATGCCGGGCCATGAGGTTACAGACTGCGGTTGAGTATAGTTCTGCTGCTGCTGCTGCTAGCCCAAAATGCCTCATGGATGCCCAGTCTTGAGTCGCTAGATCTGTTTGAAATCTATCCCATTTAGCATGGTGGTAGTGCCACACAACACGATGGAGGGTATGCTCAATGTAAAGACTTCAGGGGGCTTCCAGGCACAGTCAAAAGGCAGTGGGAGCAGATCACTATTGAGGTCAATGGCTTGGTGTCAAGCTCTGAGGATCTGAATGCAGTGCCGTAAGAGGTTCAATGACTTCACACAAGTAGTCAATGTTAGTCAATGCATCTTCAGCTGCTATATCCTAACAACTGCATCACTAGTCTCAAGCACTGCTCAATTCACCGCATCCCCTAATACTCATCTACGAATAATTTCTATCAATCAGGACACATATCTAATATTCATAGTTTCACTTCACCCTCACACACTAAACATTGCTGAAAGCCTCACACCCACAACTCACAGGCTGCACACTGCCAGCTATTCAATCACAAATCATGCAATCACATTCCCCTAACAGATTGCATGAAACTCACTGACACCCTTCCCTCTTTCTTGCAGGACATGGTGGTGCACAACTGGAGACAGCAGGAACTAACTGGCAGGGACAGGTTTGTCCGCATGTCCTAAAACCCAAGAGGAGATGATGTTGGATATTATTGGGACAGTCATTGATGTGGCCATGGTGGGGCTGAAGCCATCAAAAATGATATATTCATATATAACTGTCTTTCTTACATCCTACCTCCCCTTCGTCCCCTCTCCTGATTTACAGGCTGCACCTCCCCCCACACCAGAACCTTATATTTCTGCCTTCCTCTTTTCAAATACCAAAGAAATGCAACCTGGCCAGGTAGTGGAGGAACAGCCAGAAAATGGTGGTGCTCAAGATGCACGATCACGTAAAAAACCAGCTCAGATTCTTTGCCAGGAATACTCAGCTCCTGCCCTCATTATAGCCTTTGTCCAAACACGGACAAAAGAGCTGAACTCAAGAGGGAGGTGAGAGTGACTGCCTTTGACATCAAGGCAGCATTTGACTGAGTGTGGCATCAGGAGCCCTAGTAAAATTGAAGCCAGTGGGAATTGGGGGAAAACTCTCCACTGTCTGGAGTCATAACTAGCACAAGCGAAGATGGTTGTGATTGCTGGAGGCTAATCTTCTCAGTCTCAGGCATCACTGCAGGATTAGTGTCCCAGGCCCAACCATCTTCAGCTGCTTCATCAATGACCTTCTCTCTATTATAATTTCAGAAGTGGGGATGTTTACTATTGATTGCACAGTGTTCAGTTCTGTTTGCAACTCCTCTGATAATGAAACAGTCTGTGTCTGCATGCAGCAAGACCTTGACAACATTCAGACTTAGGCTGATAAGTGGCAAGTAACATTCATAACTCAGAAGTGCAGGAGATAGTTTAACCATGTCCCCTTGTCATTCAACAGCATCACCATAACTGAATCCCCCACCATCGACATCCTGGAGGTGCATGATATATTCTTCCATGGAACGATTATATGTTTTCTAAAATGTATCAAATTCTGACTGTGCCTCACAAGCATTTAACAGATCATTTTTCTTGCAGATTTCATCCAAGAACTCTAATAGAAGGTCCAAACCTTCATCACTATCCAACTGATGGGTATCTATCTTCTTGTAGGAAGTGACAAGGCCATAACTTGTTTTCCCTTTGGTAGGACTATAACCTGTCTCCACATATCCACTGAATTCATCTACTGGTCATACAGTTCAGACTCCAAGAACATCGGGAGAAATTCATAGCCTGACAATTTACACTTGCTTTTTGCCATTTTCCAAAATAGCCTAACTAGGATTTTACGTTTTCTGTTGGTTTCTAGCCTTCACTTTTAGGCAACTATCTTTTGTAACCATGCTTTACCCCACAAAAAAAGATGGTGAAGGATTGAACTGGAGCCAATCTTTACACACTATTATAAGCATTTATTTACAGAGCACATTACAAACATACATCTCCTAACTCAACCGCCACAGTTTCAGTCTGTTTTAGGGCACAAGTGAATCCCCAGATAATGTCCACTACCTGCATACAATTAAATGCAATTAACACTAGCACTTATAGAATCAAATCAGAAGTCATAAGAAATCAAGCAGCAACTAAATGTTTGATGATCGCTTTAAGTAGATCTTTCATGCATGCTCAGCTGTGCAATGATAACAGAATGCGTTAGCTGGAGAACTGAGTTCCAAAGAAGTACCGCTCACATTAAATCACCCTGCACTTTGATTCATGTCATGGTCTGCCAGCTCTGTATACTGCTAATGGGTGTTCACTGTGTGCATTGATACCCTCACCAATTTTCTGTCTAACATGATTCACTCCAAAAATATGCTCTCGTGCCACGGACATCATTTTAGAGCTCTAGGAGCCCTCAAAGTGCCCCCAAAGTATGCATAAACTTTCCCAATTTCTCACACTTATTCACCTCTGAGACCAGAAGTTCAATCAAGGCCAAAGTGAGGGAATGAAAATCTCCATTCTCTCTTGATGGGGAATGAGTTTGAGCTGCCTTAATCCAGTTTCTAGTCACATCACTTCAAAGTTTTAAAAAAACTGCACGTTAAGTAGCATTGAGTATTTGTCAATAATGCACTGTCGTGTTCCACTGCAATGGAAATTAGAAATACTGTGCTGTTGGAAGGCGATTTTCTGAGGTTATTGTTAAGACACAATTCAGTACAAAATGTAGCCAGCTTTACATTATATGCTGTGCTTCATTGGCTGAGTACTTGATGTTGACAGTTAATGCTAAAATTGAAAAAGTATTACGTTCTCTATTACTGATGTACTTCACCTCCTAATAAATAATGAAGTCAAAAGATTTGTGCGAATCTCGGTCAATCTTTGTCCATCACTTTCTTATTATTATTGCTAATGTCATTGGGAAAAGGAACCCTCTCTAAACAATGGGGAAGAAGGACTATTAAACCCTAACTTTCTGTGTCCAGTGGTCCAGCAACTAAGTCTAGTTCCTAAGTATTATATTGTTTGTGTTTCATAGAAATTACAGGAAGAGGCTATTTAGTCTATCGAGTTGGTACTCATTCTTCCACTGGATTTATCAAGATAAATTTTCCTCCAGATTGTACCCTATAGGCAATAATCTGCTGGAGCAAAACAGCCACCCATTATAGAAACTGCCTTACTTTCAATTCATTGATTAGGTTCTCTAATGGGTGATTAATCTGCATGTGTGGTGAAGGTGAAAATTTATCCTGTTCACTCTAGTCCCATTTCTCTGTCTTCTCGCCTTATCCTTTTACATACATCATTTTTAAAGCATTGTTCAGTTTCTTTTTTTTTGTAATTACTCTTTGCCTCTACGGCCAATTGGAAGCCCCTCTCATTCAGTCTCTGTGGGATCAATTTGAACCCCGAGTGAACATCAAGTAGGTGGTATTGCATCCCTCATGTCGTTGACATCCTGCCCAAGTCATTTTAAAGGCAGGACTGCATTTACATATTTCTGCCAAACTGTGAATGCTAACCAACGTTCATAGGCAGTTTGCCAGTCCAGGGGGTGTGCAAGTTCCAATGGTTCTGAATTCAAGCTGAAATTTATATTTTAGTCAGGGCGGGGGTAGGGTGAGATTATTGACATGTCAGCAGCAGGCCTGAGATTTCTAAGGTTCTCGGGAAAGCATTTATGCTCCTGCTTGCCTACAAAAATATTAAAAAAAACAAATTGTGGTAATTATGGTTTTATCTAATGTGTAATATACCTCTAAGAAGAAAGTTTGTTAAGGAAGACCGCATGATCTTTAATACCCGATAGGAGAGTAGCACGGGCTACCTCAGTAGTTCGTAGTTAGTGGTTAGTAGGGTAGAGATAGAGTTTGAAGTGAGAGCACACATATAGTTGCTGCTGAGTACCTTTGTAAATAAACTAGAAGTTTTCCACCTAAGAAGTGACTGCTGATCAACCCTACCAACTTAGCCACCTCTCGCAACAAACTGGCGACGAGGATCTACAGGATCCAACACAAATTCTTCCTTTTTAGGAATGGTCTTTGATGACCATTGGTCATGCTACTCAAACCCAGGGACGAAGCCAGAGATTGTGTTTGGCACATATCCTGTCAATTAGTACTCCCAATTCTGATGCTGTCCTATGTATCATAATCAACCCCAATTAGTGTATAACAGAAAAGCTCCCCACAAAAATCGACGTACATCTTCTGCCAACCATTTGGAAGCCACCAAAATGTTGGCGAGCAGGGATTGAGTAAGAATAGAATGGTAAGCGAATTGCATTGGTGTTTAGGATGTTGCAACCCCATTCCTATCAGGTAACTAGCATTAAAATAACTCCATATGTTCCTAGTTTTCCAACGAGTGGAAACAATCATATACAGTTTATACCCTGAAAACCTTCTGTAGTCTTGAAAACTTCCACTGGATTCCCACCCAACCCCCACCCCTTAATCTCTACCCTAGTGAAAAAATGATCCAGTTTCTCACGCCTTTATTCATAGTTATATGTTTTGCTTCAGGCATCACTGTAGTGAATCTTTGCTGTTCACTTTCCGGAGCTTAGATATCTTTCTTCCATTGGAGCAGCTTGTGGTGTGCACAATAATCTAAACAATGATCCAACGATGGCATTACTAATAGTTCATACAAATTCAATAGCAATTCCTTGTTCAGGACAGCTGTGTATATTGTGCAGAATCTCATTTGTATGTTCATGGCCATCCTTCCTTTAATTCCACCTCCACAAATTTACATATAGGAACAAGGAATAGTAGTAGTTCATCCAACAAGATCATGGCTGATCATATAGCTCAAACCCACCTTCCTACACTGTTCCCAGGCCCCTTAATTCCATAAGTGCAAAAAAATCTATTGATCTCTTGTTTTCCATATACTCAATGAGCTGTCTGGGGGCGAGGATTCGAAAAATGTCACAACCCTTTTAGAGAACAAATTTCTCCTCATCTCAGTTCTCAACTCCTTATTCTGAGACTGTTGACCTCCCAGAATATATCCTGTCATATCCTTTAAGAATTTCATATGTTTAAATTAGATCACATTTCACCCTTCTAAATTTAGGGACTATAGTCCTTGGGTGGAATTGTCCCAGATTTGCATGGAGTGTGGTAGAGGGTGGTAAAAAGGACGTTTTACCCACTAGCCAAAATGGCGGCTTTTCACGCCATATCATCCCAATCCCGCCGTATTAATTATGCAGCTACAGGAAACACGCCATCTCACTGGCAGACGGCCTCTTAGTGTTCCACCACACCATTACCACACTGTTTCCTCACTCCAGGTGCCCTATCTAAACTGCAGCCGCCCATACAGTTCTTAATGTTTGCAGCCCAGGGTTGCTTCACTGAAGACATGGCCCTGAAATCCAAGAAGAGTTCAGAGACCCGTCAGTGGAATGCCTTTTAGAGGCCCACCGCAATGTCCTCCAACCCCGCTCTGGCCACAGGAGGTCCAGCAATCTCACCACTCCAACTTGGGAGGTGGAGGCAGAGGCGGTCAGTGCCAAGGCTGTACAGAGGAGGTTGGCCATCCAGTGCAGAAAGAGGATGAATGATCTCATTGTGCCACCAGGGTAAGGCAACCATCTCATCACTCTAAACTCACATACTCAAAAGCTCATCATATATTCACTGGCATCTCACTTACTGCCAGATCAAGGGACATCAACACTCACTCTCCCGCGCACAGCCTCATATCTCCACCTGGCCTCATCTCCTCTGGAGGCTGCCTCCTCAGCCCTCACCATCTTGAGGCCACTTGCACAGATTAACATGTGCCCCTACACACACCATGGGATACCACTTCCCTTCCCCAGTGCAGTCCTCGTCCTTCCCTTGCCTGGGGCCACTTCTTCCCCCTTCCTCAAGCAAGCCCGAGCCCTGCAACTATTAAGAAGCCGTCCTGCCTTATGGCTGGTCTGGTAGGTAGAGACCTGCCCATGAGCCCCCCTAAAGATGATGTAGTGCTGCCTGTGAAGCCTGGCGCTGATGACTGCGAGTGCTGCCCAAGGCAAGGTAGGCAAATAAACCTTGAAGCCCCGAGTGAAGTGCAGCCTGCCAGGTGCACGTCACTTATGTATAGTAGTGAAACACATTGGCTTGAGCTCAGATGACCCAGTGTGGGGGGATGATTCCGGTGACCTGGGCTTATAATGATATGCAGATGTATTCCAATGAAATTCTCAATGTGAGGTGGCAGGAAAAGTGGCCCGCTATTGACGGGCAGAACGGACGATTGCAAACTGGTTTCACGGCATCGTGAAACCAATATTTGGCCTTCCCGCCATATTGTCTGCTCACGCCCGCCATGATGCCTGACGCCAGCGGGGACGGAAAAGTCTGCCCCAGTCTACTCAATCCCTCCCCTTAGGACAATGCTATCATCCCAGAGAACAGTCTGGTGCACCTTCGGTGAACTCCCTCTTAGGCAAGTACATCTTTCCTTCGGTAAGGAGACAAACTCTACCTAGAAATCCAGGCATAATCCCATGAAGATCCCACATATCTGCAGGAGTAGGTCTCACCACAACAATAAAAATATGTTGTCTCAATAAGGCACCTTTAACATAATAAAACATCAAAAGGCACTCCCAAGCGGTGTTATAAAGTACAATTTGACACCAAGCCACAGAAGGAGATATTGGGCAGATGACCTAAAGCTTGTCAAAGAGGTAGATTTTAAAAAACACCTTAAAGGAGGAAAGAGAGTTAAAGAAGTGGAGAGCTATAGGGAGGGAATTCCAGAGCTTTTGACCTTGGCAGATGAAGGAACAACCACCACTGGTGGAACAAATAAAACTGGGAATGCTATGGAGGTCAGGATTGACGGAGCGGAGAGATTTAGGGGATTTGTAAGGCCGGAGGAGATTACAGTGATAAAATGGGGAAAGGTCATGGAGCGATTTGAAAACAAGGGTGAGAATTTTAAAATTGAGCATTGCTTAAATGGGCACCAAGATGGGTGAACGGGACTGAGTGTGAGTAAGGACATAGGGAGCAGAGTTTTGAATGATCTCGAGTTTGTGACAGGTAGACATGGGAGGCCGACCTGAATTGTCAAGTCTAGGGGTAACAAAGATTTGGATGAGGAGTTCAACAGCAGATAAGCTGAGGCAGGGGCAGAGTCACGTGATGCTACTGAGGTGGAAATAGACGGACTTAGCGATGGTGCAGATACTTGGCCGGAAGTTCATCTCATGCTCAAATATGTTGTTAAGGTTACAGACTGGTTCAGCCTCAAGACAGTTGCTGCAGGGGTGGTGGGGGGGTGGTGGGGGGGCGTGGTGCGAGGATAGGAGGGAGAGGGGATTTTCCCAGGTAAGGAGAGGCAGCTTGGTTACATGCAGTGTAGGTGATTTTACCTCTTTCTTAAATTTGGAGACAGAGTATTATGATTGACACAATCTCACAGTAAATCCAACACCTTTACTGAGAATTTTAAACAAAGCAGTTCAATTAAATCATACAGTTACCACTCAGGTGGTCGATTTGAGATGACTGTAGGTCGCCTGTGAACAATCTATGAGCGAGATCTTCCTGCTTGGTTCACTGGGACTCATCACATCAATACATACCTTTTGCCTTCTTTCTTGAATGCACTCGCAAGGGACTTTTCCAGGGTTCCCATAAAGAATACAGTTTGTGAAATAACTCCTGCATGATCTCTTCCGGATGTGGGTTGATTAGATGTAGGTTGGTTAGTGTACTCCCAAGTAGTCGTCCATTGAATTAGCCATATATGAACTTCTCCTTGTCCTACTGTGATTACCTGTCTGGTTTGTTGTGGCTAACTATTTCAATTCAAATTGTCCTCTTTGGTGTAAATTGTTCTATTTGATTCAGCACATATCACTGTACTGCATCCATCCTGTTTCCACATGCCAAGCACTGTTCTGAACTCATAGCCAGTCTGTTAACCCTTCTCTTATGGTGGGAATTTAATCCCCTAAGTGTAAAGTTGGGTTGGAATCCCAATATCATCTGGGTTTCACCAGATGGGTTTTGAAAGTGGGCAGGGAAGCGTTGTGTAGCTGTCAGGTAAAACATCTAAATATTATAATCAGCAATTAAGTTTTGTTTTAAGCAAGAATTCTGCATTTAATGGACAGTGGACCTATTTGCGAATCCACAGTGGAGATTGCTACTTCAGTGAAACTGACAAGCTGCAAAGGCTTTGATCAGTTTCACTGAAGAGCTCCCGGCATGGCCATTAAGAGGCTGCTGTTATAAGCACTTCTTCTCCCAGAGAGTAATAAGACTGCTTGACAGGTAATTGTCAACTTCTTGAAGGTGGTTCACTTCACTCACCTCAGCTGCATTGCTCTGCTACCAGCCTTCACCGTGACATATGAGCAGTCTATGCAGTTCCACCTTGCACTCTGACAAAGAGTAAGAGGAGAAGAAATGCCAACAGAACCAGCAGCAACATTAGTTGTCTTCTCCTCAGCCGTTTGTTGCTCCATTAGGCAAAGGGGATGGGCGCAGAGATCCAGCCATAAGGGGTAAAGAGCCCAACATAGGGTCCTTAGTCAGAGAAATGGTGTTCTCAATATGCCTGAGCACCAGTGCCTCAGGAAGCTCAGGCTTTCACGACAGATCGTTGATGACTTCTGAAGCCTTCTGAAACAAGACCTCCTTCCCAGTGGGCCAGGTAAGCATGCATTGCCAATGGACATCAAGGTACCTGTCACTGGAGTGCCACCTCCCAGGTCTCTGCCTCTCCCTGCGATTACGTGCTCTCTTCTGCAGGGAGAGAAAGCAGAGAGTTATGAATATTAGCAATAGCTTGTGTTGGTAACTGGGAAGGTCAGCATTTGTGGAGGGTGACTGAGGGTCATAGGCACAAGAGGACAATGGGATGAAGGTGAGTGTGAGCCCTGGCTATTCAGATGGGGATGTGGGTACCTGGAGGAAGGGAAACAAATGGAGCTGCAAGGTGTGTTGAACACATGTTGTGGAGGAGAATGCTGGGAAAGTCATTGTGTGGTACTTGGCACCTGAATGTTGTGCTGCTCACCTTTCCTGCCCTCCTGTTGTCCTGGATCATCTTAGTACACTGTCTATATGTTGGAGGGATCACATTGTAGTTGGTTCAAGTTATATTAATTACTTTAACAGGAAACTAAACTAGCTAATGACTCATCAGAGGGTCTATTGTTGGGAAATAGAGATAGGTAAGTAAGTTAAATTAGTATTTGTGGGTTTTAGGAATGAGTTTTAGCTTTAATGTATAAGTTTGATTTGTATTTCTGTATTTGTGTGTTGAAAAGGTCAAATTGAGTTTTAGGTTCACTTTAAAAGGTGCTTGCATTTCTAATGAGAGTTCTATGATTTATAAAGTTAAGCAAACACAAGAGGAGAAAAAAACAGTGCTGTTGCCTAGCAACAGGGGTCCAGGGAGGCAGGTCCTTCCCACAGGCACACAGGCACAGAAAAGCTAGAGACAGCAGTTTTGATTTGGAAGCTGTTGGATTTGGAAGCTGTTGGATTTGGAAGCTGTTGAAAATAGTTGCCAAACAGAAGCTACCTAGAAAAGGCAGACAGCCAGACCCAAGCTAAAATTGGTTGAAAATTGCTGCCAGAGAGAGAAACTGGAGCAAAAGGGATAGATAGCCAGTCCAAAGCTAAGGAAAACACCCCAAAATCCAGGGGAGTGAAACAGGGGAAATTCCCAAGCAGACCTTCCAGCCAAAGGAAGGACAGGAATCTGGAAAAGGTCATGTTAATAAAGTTATAAGAGTGAGGGACAGAAAGGAAGGCTCCAAGCTTCATATTTAAAGAGACAAAAGCTGCAGAAAGCAGATTTAAAGTGAGAACAGCTTACAAGAGGCAAGAAGATCCAAAGAGACAATTGAAGGTCTATAACTCTTTGCTATGGCATGTGAAGCAGTGGTACTGTTGATGGGTGGGTTGGTGAGAGAGAGAGTGCATGGACGACAACTTGAAAATGCATGTGGTGACCCAGGGGAGAGGGACATCAGAAGGAGAGTTTGAAACCTTGGGGATGAACCCTTGCAGAAGGCATCTGGGAAAAATTGTCAGTTTGGGACAAGGTTCTAAGGAGAGTTCTTGGAAAGTGGAGATTGGGAACCATAGTGTGAAAGACGGAGTGCAGTGAAACCAGTTGGCTCATGGTGTGACAAGCATCTGGGGGGAGTTGAGGAGAGATCCATAGCACTTGGTTGATGTGGCATCTGCCACTTGGTTTCAAAGAGTGGGGGATTCTGACCACAGGGTGCCATAGCTTTACATGGACTGTGTACTTACAGTGGACAGTAAAGTATAAGATAGCTTTTGTAACTTGTATTATCCTTACAAATCTGTATATATCTGTAAAGGTATAGTTGTGGGTGAAGGAGTATTGTAATATAATTAATCTTTTTGTGTTTAATAACTGTTTTATTCTTTTGTTAAAAGCTCATTAGCTGAATCCTGTGACTCTGTTCAGTATCCACTCTCCACATGTCTAAACAAACAAATAAAAGTTAGGATCTATCAAGCCGGGTGCCACTCTGGGATCAGGGTTGTCCAGGGGTAACCTCAACTGGGATCATAACACTAAAAAGGGACAGGCTTTTTAAACCACATGATCAGTAAAGGGCCTGTGAGGAGACAGGCGACTATGCCGGTGTGAGATGGAGACTGAGTGAGTAGCGAACTAAGTTCGCGTGGGAATTTGGTGCATGGGGAAAGAGGTGTGGTGTACTTCGGAATTATGCTAAGTTAATTAAGTGAGTAAATTAAATTAATTAAATAAAATAAGTAACAATTGCAGGACAGGTGTTATTTTGCAGCAGTGAAATGTGGGAGCTTTTGGACGCCAAGGTGACCCAGGACAAACACATCTGCAGAAAGTGTAAGCATCTAGAGGAATTCCAGATCAGGATTATTGATCTGGAAGCTGAACAGCAGACACTGCACAACATAAGAGAGGGAGAGAAATACCTGGACACTTTGTTCCAGAAGATGGTCACACCTCTTAAAACAGGGTCGTATGTTCTGGTCAGCATTGAAGGACAGGAGGATGTGACTGTGAGTGAAGCCAGTAATGGGACCGAACAGGCAGTAACGGAGGAGCCTCAGACTTTGCAATTGTCAAACAGGTTTGAGGTGCTGACAACCTGTGTGGGCGAAAGTGACATCTGCAAGGTGGATAAGCAGGCTGGCCACGGCACCATGGTACAGGATGCCATTCAATCATGGAGCAAACAGGAATGCAGTGATAGTGGGGGACAGTATAGTGAGGGGGATTGGCATTGTTCTCTGCAGCAAAGAGCAAGAGTCCAGAAGGCTGTGTTGCCTGCCTGTTGCCAGCGTTCGGGAAATCTGTTCAGGGCTGGAGAAGAACATACAGTGAGAGGGGGAGGACCCAGTCTTCATGGTCCATGTAGGTACCAATGACATAGGCAGGATGAGGAAGGAGGTTCTGCATAGTTAGTATGAAGAGCTAGGGACATAATTAAGAAGCAGAACCTCAAAAGTAATAATCTCTGGATTATTACCTGAACCACATGCAAATTGGCATAGGGCAAATAAGATTAGAGAGATGAATGCCTAGCTCAAAGACTGGTGTGGGAGAAGTGGGTTCTGGTTTGTGGGGCACTGGCATCAGTCCTGAGGAAAGTGGGGGCTGTGTCGTTGGAATGGTCTACACCTGAATCATGCTGGGCCCTGTGTTCTTGTGAATCTCATAACTAGGGAAGTAGAGAGGGCTTTAAACTAAAGAAAGGGGGAGGTGTGAGCGATCAAGCTTGGGTAGGTGTGGCAAATCATGGGGTAGATTCAAGGCAGGAGACCACAATAGCAATATGGGAAGTGAGGGTAATAGAATAGCAGGAAGCGACAGAGAGAAAACCTAAGAATACACCAATAGTCAAGATTGATGTTACAAAAGTAACAAAAAGACAAAAGTAATGGCTATGTATTTGAATGTGCGTAGCATTCACAACAAAGCAAATAAATTGGCAGCGCACATTGAAGTAAGTAAATATGACCTGAGAGCCATTATGGAGACATGGCTGCTGAATGACAAGAATATTGAGAGGTATCCGATATTTAAGAAAGATAGGAAGCTAGGTAAAGGTGGAGGGGTAGCATTGTTAATCAAAGGTGGCTTTGATGCAATAGCTAGAAATGATCTTAGTTCACGAGATCAGGATGTAGAATCGGTTTGCGTGGAGATGAGGAATAGTAAGGGAAAGAAGTCACTAGTGGGAGTGGTCTACAAGCCCCCTAACAGAAACCACAATGTGGGACAAAGTATACAAGAAGAAATATTGGGTGCTTGTGATAAAGGGACAGGAATAATCATGGGTGATTTTAATCTATATATAAACTGGAAAATTCAGATTGGCAGTAGTAGCCTGGATGAGGAGTTCATAGAATGCTTTCAAGATAGTGTTTTAGAGCAGTATGTTCTGGAACCAATCAGAGAGCAGGCTATATTACACCTAGTATTGTGTAATGTGACTGGATTAATTAATGACCTCAGAGTAAAGGCACCCCTAGGTAGCAGCGACCACAATATGATTGAATTTTACATCCAGTTTGAAAGGGAGAAGAGTGGTTCTAAGACTAGTATTTTAAACTTAAATAAGGGCAACTATGTGGGTATGAAAGCTGAGCTAGCTGAAGTGAACTGGGAAACTAGGCTAGGGGATGAATCAATAAAAGAAGCAGTGGCAGGCATTTAAGGGGATATTTCAAGATACTCAGAATAGGTATATTCCTACTATAAAGAAAAAATTCTAAGGGGCGGACCCACCATCCGTGGTCAACTAAAGAAGTTAAGGAAAGCATCAAACTAAAGGAAAAAGCATATCTCAGCACAAAGATAAGTGGCAGGTCAGATGATTGGTCAAAATATAAAGAACGGCAGAGAATGACTGAAAGGCTAATCAGGAGAAAGAAATTAGAGTATGAGCGGAAGCTGGCGAGAAATGTAAAAACAGATAGCAAGGGTTTCTACAAGTTTTTAAGAAGTAAAAGAGTAAGTAAAGTGAGTGTTGATCCTCTAGAGAGTGAGAATGGGGAGATAATAGTAGATATAAGGAAATAGCAGAAGAAATAAACACATATTTTACTTCTGTCTTCACTATAGAGAATACAAAAAACATTCCAGTAATAGCTGTAAATCAGGAGGTGGAACGGGACGGAGAACTTGGCAAAATTACAATCATTAGGGAAATGATATTGGGCAAACTGATGGAGCTGCGGGCTGACAAGTCTCCAGGTCCTGATGAACTTCATCCTAGGGTCATAAAAGAGGTGACTAATGAGGTAGTAGATGTGTTGGTGTTAATTTTCCAAAATTCAGTAGATTCTGGAAAGGTTCCATCAGACTGAAAAGAAGCAAATATAACCCCTCTATTCAAGAAGGGAGGGAGGCAGGAAACAGGAAACCACAGGCAAGTTAGCTTGATGTCTGTTGTCTGGAAGGTATTAAAATTGATCATTAAGAAGGTTATAGCTGGGCACTTAGAGAAACTCAAAGTAATTGAGAAGA
The DNA here is from genome assembly GCF_964194155.1 of Cetorhinus maximus. Classification (NCBI taxonomy): domain Eukaryota; kingdom Metazoa; phylum Chordata; class Chondrichthyes; order Lamniformes; family Cetorhinidae; genus Cetorhinus; species Cetorhinus maximus. The sequence goes on along the minus strand of NC_135879.1, from coordinate 24,792,972 downwards.
GTCAGCATGGTTTTGCAAAAGGGAAACCATGTTAAACTATGGAGTCCTTTGAAGGAGTAACTTGTGCTGTGGATAAAGTGGAGCCTGTAGACATGCTGTGCTTGAATTTCCTGAAGGCATTTGTTAAGGTGCCACATCAAAGGTTATTGCGGAAAATAAAAGCTCATGGGGCAGAATTTTGCCCCTGGCGGGTGGTCTTGGGCGTGGGTGGGGCCGGGGCGGATGGGTAGCTGACCGCTGCCCGCGATTGGGGCCGGACAGCGATTTCACGCTGGGCGGGCCTTAATTGGCCCACCCAGTGTGAAATGTGAGCGGCAGCCCTCAGTGCTGCCTGTGCGGCGGTGGAGTGGGGGAGGTGGGCGAGCAGGCCGACTGCGAACTTCACACGTGCGCATGAGTGAGGCACAGAGCTGTCTCAGGGAGATGAAGCACTTTTAAAAAAGGAAATAAATAAAATAAAAATGTCCCTCATGTGACTGTCACATGAGCAGGGACATGTTATTAATTAAATTTTAAAACTTTTGTTTTATTTTTATTTTGCTTTTGGTAACCTCATCCCGCCTGTGGATGGGGTTTCGAAAAAAATGCAAAGGTCGCTTGGCCTTTTCGCCTGCCCACCAATCGTAAGGTTGGGCGGGCAGTGGAAAATTTAAGTTAATTGATTATTTAATGGCCTTAACAGGCCTTTTAATTGTCTGCCCGCCGACTGAACTATCACCCGACTGTGCGTTGATGTTGACATGCTCGGCAGATATCAACACGTGTCATTTCATGCTTGAGTAGGTCGGGCACACGGGCACCTGCTGAGCGAAAAATTCTGCCCATGGTGTAGGCGGTAACATATTAGCCTGGACAGAAGATTGACTGGCTGGCAGAAAACAGAGAGTATGCATAAATGGGTCTTTTTCTGATTGGCAGGATGTGATGAGTGGAGCCCCGTAGGGGGTCTGTGCTGGGGCCTCTACTTTTGACAATTTATATCAATGGCTTAGATGAGGGGAGTGCAGGCATGGTAGCTAAATTTGCAGATGAAACAAAGGAAGATAGGAAAGAATGTTGTGAAGAGGACATAAGGAGGTTGCAGACAGATATAGGTAGGTTGAGTGAGTGGGAAAAAAATCTGGCAGATGGAGTATAATGTAGGAAAATGTGAAGTTGTTCACCTTGGCAGGAAGAATAAAAAAGCAGAATATTACTTAAATGGAGAACGGCTGCTAAAATCTGAGGCACAGAGAGATCTAGTTGTTCTAGTGCATGAGTCATAAAAAGTTAATATGTTGGTACAGCAAGTAATTAAGAAGGCTAATAGGATGCTATCCTTTATTATGAGAGGAATTGAACATAAATGTTATGCTTCAGTTATACAGGGTATTGGTGAGATCATATCTCGAATATTGTGCACAGTTTTGGTCTCCTTATTTAAAGAAGGATGTAAATGTACTGGAAGCAATTCAGAGGAAGTTTACTAGATTGATAAATGAGCGGGCTGTCTTATGAGAAAAGGTTAGACATACTGGGCTTGTTTCTATTGGAGTTTAGAAGAGCGAGTTGTGACTTAATTGAAGTATATAAGATCCTGAACAGTCTTGACAAGGTGGATGTGGAAAGGACGTTTCCTCTTGTGGGTGATTCCAGAACTAGGGACCACCGTTTTAAAATTAAGGGCAGGATTTTCCCGTTGGTGAGCGGGGGATGGCGCCCTCCCACCGACGAGTAAAATAACGCGCGGTGACGTCGGGCAGACCTCCCAATGTCACCGCACTCCATTTAAATTTTCCGGTAGGCGGGGGTGCAGCTAAATCAGCTGTGCACCCACCGACCTGTCAATGGTCAATTGAGGCCATTGACAGAGTCATTTAACTAATGGGCAGGCCAGGAGACCCGGCGGGAATTAGAAAAAGCATGAAACCTCATCCACGGGTGGGCTGAGGTTTTATGTAGATTTTAAAACATTTTATTAAAGTTTTTAAAAAAAATTATAGACATGTCCCAATTCATGTGACAGTGTCACATGAGGAGGCATGTCAGGAATTTTTTTTCTCTATTTTTAATATTTGTGACAGAACAGCCGATCTCCCTGAGGCAGCACTTAGCCTCAGGGAGATGAGTGTGTTCTTTCGTGCGCATGCGCGAAAGAGCGCACTCTCGGGTTTAGAGACTCCCCCCCGCCTGCACAGGGAGTGCACAGCGCTTCCCTGCGGACGTTACGCTGGGCGGGCCTTAATTGGCCTGCCCAGGTAAAATGGCGCCTTGCCCCTGGTCAGGGGTGCCGATTGGATGTGCGCCTGTGTGCGCCCGCAATTCAACTTCGCCCCTCCGGGGGGAAAATCCTGCTCTAAGGGTCACTCTTTTAGGACAGAGATGAGGAGAAATTTTTTTCCCTCAGCGGGTTGTGTGACTTTGGAACTCTGTCTCTGAAGGTGGTAGAGGCAGGGTCATTGGATATTTTTAAGGCGGAGATAGATAAATTCTCGTAGGCAAGGGGATCAAAGGTTATTAGAGATAAATGGGAATTTGAAAAGCAAACAGATGAGCCACGATCGTATTGAATGGCGGAGCAGGCTCGAGGGGTCGAATGGCCTACTTCTGCTCCTATTCAATATGGTTGTATGTTCATGTGTTCATTTCTGCTGCTGACTTCCATCAATGCCTGCTTGGTCGGACAGGTTATCCTCTTCCTCCCATTCTTGAAAAAACTTACCTCAGCACAATCCCTCAGATCCTGCAGGTAAGAATGAGAGACCCAGAGAGCAGCCTTCCCAGGTCTCCCTCCATTTCTCTGAGTGTTGGAGCTTCAACAACCATTGTGCACGTCAGCCATTCTAACTCATGCTGGGATCCCTTCGATTAGAAATCCTACCTTTGGCAGAATCAATGTGCCAATCTGCCCAACCTTCCTGATTGGCCAGGGAACTTGGAGGGAACTACTAATGCCATGGCTCAGTTAAAGACCCTCAGCAAAGTCCGTTGAAGAGTTTAATTGGTTCTAACACGCAAATGGTCCCACTGTTTCAGGTGAGAAAATTCTGCCTATGGATTCAGTGGCTACGGAATGGAGATTTTAGCAGGCACCAAAGGCCATGGTTTCATTCTTCTCAACATTTAATTGGTGGAACTTTCTGGTCATTCAATGTCGGATGTCATATAAACAGCCTGATAATTTAGAAACTGTGGTGGAGTCAAGACGGGTGGTGGTGAGGTAGAGATGGGTGTTGTCAGTGTACATGTGAAAACTAATTCTTTGCCTTTGGATGATGTTGCCGAGGGACAGCATATTGATGAGAAATGAGAGGGCCAAGTATAGATCCTTGGGGAATATCGGAGGTAATCATATAGGAGTTGGAAGAGAAGCCATTGCAAGTGATTGTCTGCCTATGATTAGATTAATGAGAATGGAATCAGGCGAGAGCACTTCCGCCCAATTGGACAGTGGTGGGGAAGCTTTGGAGTGAGATGGTGTGGTCAACCATTAGGTTTGCGGACAGGTTGAGAAGGCTGAGGAGGGATAGTTTCCTTTTCCATAATCACATAGAATGTCATTTATGACTTTGATAAGAGCCATTTTGGTAATGTGACAAGGGCAGCAACCTGACTGGTGAGATAAGCACTGATGTGGGAGGTGACAATACCCTCAAGGACTTTGGAGATGAGACAATAGCTTGCAAGGACAGTGGGGATAAGGGTTTGTTTTTTGAGAAGGCAGATTTGATGAAAGAAAGGAAAGTACTTGAAAAGAGAGAATCATTAGCAATATCAACTAACGTGGGAACCAGTTAAAGAAATTTACTGAGAATAAGATCAATGGAGCAGGAGGTGGATCTCATGGTCAAGATGAACTTGGAGAGCGTGAGGGGAAATAGGAGAGAAACTAGAGGACAATGAGTGTGTATTCAAGGCGAGGGTTGGCGGGGGAGCATTGGTGGATGTTTGGTTCAGTGTGCTAATGGAAAGCATGGAAGCGGCAGAGGCATCAGATCAGATGATCTCAATCCTGGTGACAAGTCCATGAGCTCCTCGCACTTCTGCAGTTTGTCTGTGATTCCCACCAATTTCTCACTGACGTTACACAAGCGATCAGGAAGATCTTCACAGAAGTTATTGACATCTGTAATTTCCTTGATAAATCCAATTTAGTTAATCACAGCTTCACTCCTCAGGTATAAGCCACTCATATCTCGTTTATCAGATGCTTGTTGGCAATGTGGTCAATGTTGCAAGCATCCACCGTTTACATCATTACTCACCAACAAATGAGGAGGACGCTTACAGCTGTAGCACTGAAAACATCAGTCTGTTACAAACTCATAAAGAAGGCAATTAACTTCTATTGTGAAGAATTAGCAATGAGGCAGAAGTACTGGATTGAACGTTTGAGATTGGCTGATTGTGACAATTTACAAAAACAAAATAAGTGCAGAGATCAAAGAACAAGTGGGTTATTTGGTTTCTGATGCTGAGTTGAAGTAAATGGATATTACAACATGTTTATTTCATGTCCAACGTCTTGGAATCTTTTGAGAACGTAAACATTTGAACTAAACTCTGATTTCCCCACTTTTTACCAAGCGCAGGAATGGTATTGCAAAGACCCAGCTTGGGTATCAGTAAACACAGGTTCCTATCCCACATGTGCATTAAACAAAGTATACTGCATCTGAAATGATTGAATATGATGTTTATTTGACGAGTCAAGGAACAATTTGTATTACTCAAGAAGGCCAGGATCAAGTCAAAATTATCTCCTCCAGGAGTGGTGTAAAAATGGCAAACAACAACTTAATTTACTGTAATAAAATATCAAAGCTGCAACTTGCAAATTCAATGTTGCTCATAATCTGCTGCACTATAGCCCACAAAGTCCAGGCAACTTAGATGTACAAACATAAGTTGAAACTAATTCATTGCTTCATCTGGTTCAAATTTCATAGGTCTTTAGATGTGGAAATGGTTGTTTTTGGTGATGCTATCTCATGAGTGAATAAATCTTTAGACTGCATTAGGCTAGAGACTTTCTCACAGATTAAGATAAATGCAACTTAACAGAAACATTGAGTTAAGCTCTATATATGCCATGTTAAGGCTCTGAGGTAATCCCCAAGTGACCTACTAAGAGACAAATGTTATACACTCCCAATTTTGTGAGCTATAAATGTGATCACGGTTTAAAATTTGGAAAATATGTTGTTTTAAAGCTGGAAGATTGATCTGACATGATACAGTATATAGCAATGTGTTTTGGAATTTCCGTAGAGTAAAGAAGCCTTACTATTGTGAAAGTGATATCTGAGAACCAAATGTGTGGGAGTTGTCATGGTTACAGCAACTGTTCTCTGTCAGTGAGGGCTGTCAAAGCCATTTACTTTTTGTTCTTTTACTGCTGCTGGCTCACGGGAAAGTAGTAGTTGGGTTCTTATCCCATTTACATAGACTAGATGTCAAGTACACAAGAAAAGAACATGCATTGCATACTATTTTGAGCGCAAAATATACTGAGGGACACCCCTGGTGTCTCAATGAATGTGTCCAGTGAGTTAAGCCATACTAATTAGGAATGTCCCAGGTTCAGTTTCCAATTATCCTTAGCATTCCTTGGTTAAGGAAATGGATATTGGCTAGTATTACTGATTCTAACTGTTATTCAATGATCCCTTTCGGAACTGCTTTTGTACAGACATCAGGTAAAGACAGGATAGGATTCAGTTGTGATGCTTCCCCCCACTCTCCTTATGGTCAAACAGCCTGCTAATAATCACTGCTAAGCCTTCCACATAAATAATGGGGATTTTCATGGGATAGCAGAGGGGGAATTGGTGCCTTTAGAACTCTACCTCAGTAGAAATCCTGGGAGTAATTTTAACTTTGGGTTATGGTGGAAAGTGGTCATTATTGAATAAATAATCCATTATATGCCCTGCCCAATTTTACATTTGATTGACTGCAACAGGAGAGAAGAATTAAGTATGTTGCGGCTAACTCGATATAGCCGATGATCTCCTACCACCAAAGTTAAAATTGTCTTTATGAAAGGGGAGGTCTTGTGGCACAATGGGTAGTATCCCTGTCTCTGAGCCAGAAGGTCTGGGTTGAAGGCCCACCCCGGGAGTTGACGGATAAGGAAGGTGCATTCATAAAACAGTTTGAGTATTAATGCAAATCCTTCCATCAGGTGATAAAAGAGGTTCCTGATCAGCCAAGTGTTTGAAAGAAATTAGAGCCTCTACAACATTCTCCATAGCTCCTTTCTACATCGTGCATGTAAAAAGTACTTGTTGCCGCAGCAGCTTGGACTCCCTGAGTGAACTGTGACACCCCACCACCACCTTTGTGAAAGGAGTGAAGTGGGAAAATTGTCATGTAAAAATATTAGATCTCAACTTTCACAGAGGTTATGTTCTGATCTCCGCCCATCATTTTGCTGGAAACCCTGGAGAAATAGTGGGAACAATTGTTACAGCAGGAGATTGGGAGAGCCTCCAGGGAAATTCAGGGGCACTGTAAACTAATTCCTGTGCCAGAGAAAAACATCTTCTGTATGGGACTGAAATCTGGACATCAGAGAATGGAAAGAATTAAAATATCCAGGCTCATTTCTATAAACAGAAATTATTGATGAGGAGATATACTCATGGGCATCTCAAGCTATGCATATTGTATTCAACATGTCGTGAAATTAATACAGATTATATATACTAAATAATTATTTTATTGCAATCTGATCTGTTTATTATCAAAACCTCATAAATTGTGTGTTCATGGCTGGTACGAAAATTAGACCTGTAATTTGCTGAAGAGTTCTAGTTAGTTAATAGATTCATTTATTATGCAGCAGTCATTAACATTCTGTCAACTTTTCAACACTGAAATTTAAATTTTAAAAAAAATTATGCATAATATGAAATCCTGATGTTCTGATAATGAAATATTCTCTCGATAGTACTGCATTGAGCTGAACATGAATTATACACAAACATCACATTTAATCTGTTGTTGCTCATATCATTGTATCTCATTGCAACTTTGCAGAAAGTTCAATGTTATTTAAAATACAAAACGTACTTCGAGATTTGCACCACTGAAGCGATGCTGTGTTTTTTAACTGATGCCACCTGTAGCATAGGCCATCATGGATGCACAAGTGTGCATACCGATAATGGAAAGTGCATTAGCCTGTTAATTACAATTGATCCACACCGTCCTGCACCCATCCCTTGAGCGAACAAAACCATTCCCAAGGAATGTTTCCTAAGCAGAGCAGCCACCATCAAATACAGAATGATTCCCAGGATGACAAAGTCCTTCCATTAGAGCCACTTATTTACATGTTTATAGTCATTTCTACCAAGGGAAGCTCCTACTTAAAGCATCACAAGGTTTTCAAGCAACAGCCTGGGACTGTCTAAAATGTACTGGCAACTGCATTCCCCTATTGCAAGTTTGACTAGTCAAGTAAAAGAGGACAAGGAAATGTCATTTTATTTGAGCAGTAGCTAAGTATGTCAGACATCCCTGGATAAAACGAGACAGTCTGGTGAAAGCTCTTGAACATCCGTATCATACAAAGGTTTGTACTATTCAGTCAGGCTAACAGTTGTTTAACCGAAACCTGCAACAGCGGTTTATTTTTCGGTTGTTGGTCAATGGAAGCTGCAAATTCAAAACTGTTAGAAAAAAAAGAGAGAAAATACCACCTTTAAATCAGAATATTCTTCTTTTCAGTTTGTACAACATTTACCTATTTTTAGAGTGACAGTTCTCTCATAGCTGTATGTTCAAATGAAGTGGGAACTCAATGTGACTGGAGGTGTGTTCTTATGAAATATCAAAGGATGGAAAATATTCTCTGATATGTGCGGCCAGCATGCAAGGCTTCCGGCCAGAAGGGCACATTTGTAACATCGTCCTAATAACGGCATTTTTGAATGTTAAATGTAAGAATGTTGCATTATAAATTTCAAATTTGGAGCTTGTGATTGCTATGTTAAAAAATTAATCTGGTGGCAAGGTGCTGCACCGTTGTAACAATGTACCGCACCTCGCTGTAGATACAACACTGAGTCACAACCTTAACTCCTCCATAGAATAAGTTCCTGGGTGCCATTGCCAAAGATCTTGCAGCAGGTTGCTTTAAGCTCTCTATATGGTGCTGTGAAGACAGCAGAAAATCAAGTGAGTTGTTCAATTAATGCTAAATGCACAGGCAAAATGTTGCTGAACTTGTATGCACATCAAGGCAACTACTGGGCAGATGGAATACTTCCTCAATTTGGACTTCACTGCGTAACTTTTCAGGCATCACCACTTGGAAAGTTGGGTGGAAATTTTGCAGGTGTAATTCTAATAGGTCTAGGAAGCACCCATTAACTTGCATATAGATGCATACAACTGAGATCAAAATGATACCATAATGATTGCAATTTTCCATCATTTCTGCAAGGCTAGCATGGTTTCCATCTTTTTTGCCCAAATGAAGAGGGACATGGTTGCTCAATGTTGTGCAATAAAAACCAATAATCAGTGTAAAGCAGGTGGTAGGTGCCTTGGGGTTGGATTTTACGGGGGGGGAGCATATTTCCCGTGCCCCCAACCGAATGATCCATTGTCAGCCTGCCCAGCCAAAACCTGGCTGCCCTGTAGTGATATTACCCTGGGTTAGCCTTAATTGATTTAATGTGGGAGCTCCACCCCCATCTAGGAGGAAGTGCCCACCATAGAGCGTTGCCAATCAGTCTGATTGGCCAGCAGCTCTGTAGTCTCAGCAGCGCCAGAAGCAAACAGTGGCCACTGCTGGGACTATAAGTAGTCCTTGAAGAAGCAGTGTGATGAATCCCAAACTTCAGGTCAGCCTGGGTATTTTGGATTGCCCTGCCTGGCAGACCACAGTGAGGGGCATAGAGGGTGAGGACCTGGTTTTGGAGGCTGGGGGAGGATTAAAGGAGGGTACAATCTTAGGGGATGCCTCCAATGGGGAGAGTGGACTTGCTAAAGGACTGCCCGACAGCAGTGAAAGCTGCCAGGCTCCCTGCTATGCTTATGCCTTCCCCTGCTGCATGTATTTTATGGAATGAGGCCCATAATTGGCCACTTAAGGACCACAATAGGCCCAAGGACTGGCGGAATACCTGGTGCCTTCCCTGCCCATTGTAATATGGGGACAGGTCATGGTGGGTGGAAAGACCATGTGAAGGCCATCCGTTTTATTTTATGAGCCCAACCCCCGCCTTCAAATACGCTTGTGGGGGACCGTAAAACCCATCCCTTGTTTACTCGAGAACGTAATCCCAATTTCTTACTGATAGGCAGCCAGCAGCAAACATGAAAGGAGTATGCAATTTTATCTCCTGGTGGATTCACAAAGGTGCAGGGGGTTATGGATTGCTCCTGCCCCATTTTTCAATGCTACTAGCTACATGAATAGGAAAGAATTCCACTTTTTAAATGTTCAATTTTTCTATGCTGAGTTATGCAAATCAATGCCACACTCCCTGGTAATTTTCACAAAGCCTTCATCCTTAAGACAGTCCATTTCCCCATTAATATTTATCCAATTTACAAGTCCAAGAATGGTTCCTAATTGATTAAAACTATCTTCTGGAGCCATGATTCATGGCACTTGTGCACATCAGCTGAGCACAGATATTGTGATGTGCTGATATCTACCTGAGCAGCCATCAACACTGCTGGCACTTTGAAGAGATACTCAGATGATTTATTTGTTGGGGCATCCTAGTTAAGGTTCCAAGGATTGTTGTGTATTGCATGCCGCGTAAATTTGCCTTTCAGAGATGCAACATGGAGGTTCCAGACGGAGGCCCACAATACATCAAGCAGATGTTTAAGAAAAGCAGCAGAACAAAAAGAGCCAAAGAGCAGAGCCCAAATGCTCACTGTGAAAACTGATCAACAAAGATCCCATATCAGAGACATTCCCTTAACTCGAAAGTGTAGCCGCTGCATTGATAGCCTTGTCTGCATCTTCCTATCTGCTCTGCAGAAATATACCTTCGCTATATAATGCTTTAAGTCTTCCAGGAAACTCACAAATATAATTTTTCTGCCACTTGAAGTAACATGGTAGCATCTGAATCCTGGTATGGACCTGTCACAGGCTTTGCCGCTTCTCTCACTGCGGCGGCAGCCTGGGACTGCCTGTTTTCTAGCTATTTGAGGATGTAAAGCCAAGTTTAACAGAGAATACTATCATCTGTGTCCATTCTAGCCATCTGCTGTGTCTAGTACCAGTAGGGGAACATTTAGAGGATAGTGATCATAGTATCCGAAGATTTAGGTTGGCTATGGGAAAGGACAAGGGGCAATCTAGAGTAGAAATAATTAACTAGTGAAAAGGCAACTTCAATGGCATAAGAATGGATTTGGCCCAGGTAAATAGGAATCAAAGATTAACAGACAAAACTGTAACTGAACAATGGGCTGCCTTTTAAGAAGAGATAGTTCATATAATTGATGAGGAGGAGGTATTGGATAGGCTGTCTGCACTTAAAGTTGATAAAGCACCAAGTCTGGATGAGATGCATTCAAGGATTCTGGGGAAAGTGAGAGCAGAAATTGTGGAGGCACTGGCCTTAATTTTCCAATCTTCCTTAGACTTAGGGGTGGTGCCAGAGAACTGGAGAGCTGTAAATGTTACACCCTTGTTCAAAAAGGGTTTAAAGATAAGCCCAGCAACCAGAAGGCAATCAGTTTAATCTCAGTGCCAGGAAAGCTTTTACAATTGATAATTCTGGACAAGTTTACAGGCCAGGGAGAAGGTAAATGAGAGGTTTGGGGACCTCGGGAAGGGGTGGGGATGTGGGAGGGAGTTGGCTTCGAGGGTGTCGGAAGGGGTGGAGTGTTCGGACCTTAGGAGGGGTGGGGGTTGGTCGGACCTCGGGTTGGGGGGAAAATTTTGCCCTATAATGCTGTTCCTTCACCGTTGCTGGATCAAAATCCTGGAACTCCCTTCCTAATGGCACTCACACTACGTTGAACTAGAACTAGGGGTCACTGTTTAAAAATAAGGGGTCGCTCATTTAAGACAGAGTTGAGGAGAATTTTTTTCTCTCAGAGGGCTGTGAGTCTTTGGAACTCTCTTCCTTAAAAGGTGGTGGAAGCAGAGTCTTTGAATGTTTTTAAGGCAGAGCTAGGTAGATTCTTGATTAACAATGGGGTGAAAGGTTATCGGGGACAGGCAGGAATGTGGTGTTGTGGATACATACAGATCAGCTATGATCTTATTGAATGGCTGAGCTGGCTTGAGGGGCTGAATGGCCTACTTCTGCTCCTAATTCTTATGTTCGTATGGATTGCAGCGGTTCAAGAATATGGCTCACCACCACCTTCCCAAGGGGAATTAGGGATGAAAAACAAATCCCTAATTGTTGTGATGCCCACGTCCCATGAGAGAATAAAAAAATCTTGAATCTTTCCATGGGTTGAATTTTCCTTCATGATTCTGGCCAATTTAGTTAAGGCAGCAGCAGGAAATGGTAAAATTGCAGAAAATTGCAACTCAATTGGGCATTGAACCAAAAAGATTGTTAATGCTTTGGTGTATTTGTCAACTTTAGATTCTTTAATAAGGATCATTTTTTGATGACCACCTCCTTCCTCTCATGGTAATCAATTTCTGAGAACTAAGTTCCTATTTTCTAAAGGTTCTCCAGGATTTGCCCAGGATATTTATGGTTGACAACCTTGGAAACATCAGAATTCATAAACTGAAAAATGGAAATGTATGTGCCTTCTAACCTTGAAATGCAGGCTCTGCAGAGTGTTCTTAAAGAATGCTGTAGCTTATGGATTCAGTCAATACTGCGGTTTTCAAAGTACTCATCAATCCAATTAGTAATTAGCTCCCATCACCTTCCCGAGGAATCAAACCGCCTAAGACACGTAATTACTTTAATAATATGTCTGAACTAAAACGTCAGCCTCATCACTTTAGTAAACAAAATGGTGAATGTTTTGACAAAGAGCTGGAAAAGCATCAACATGAACACATAAACAAGCCATCCCTTACTTTCTGTCATCCTGTACAAGAAAAAAATGGTTCCAGAGATTTCCAATAGGGCACCCCTTATCTTTTTCCCCCAGCCCCCATTTGTAATTTATCCTCTGCTTTGAAAATTGAGACGTAATCTGATCTCTGAGGTTTTGGTGGCATTATTCAGTGTGGCTAACTTTCAAATACCAGTGATGGAGACTTGTCGAGTTTTATAAATCACACATCAATTCCCTGACTATTAAAACCCATTCACACTCTGTCATTTTCAAACCACCTACCTCTGCATGATGTAATCAGAAGTGGCTAGATCAACTTACAACCCTATTTAGATCCACAGAGGAACTACAAAATAGAGCACACCCATTACAAATTTCATTGGTGACTTTTTCTCAGTGGCATAGGGTTGCAGCTACTAATCCTTTTAGAGTGAATAAAGCAATGACATTACAATATTTCAAACCTTTGTGCTGCTGGAATTTATTTTTATTTCTGTTTCCAGACTGCATTATCCTGAACTGTTTTTGAGCCATTAAAGTAAAACTAATAAAAGCTCAGGGCTGCATTTGTTGGCATACAACGGGCCAGAATCCTCCAACACACCATATTTGCTTCAGCTAATTTCCTCAGAGGTTTTCTGATTTGACAGATTGTTTTAATGCAGTATGTATTTGGTTTGTTTAAAGTTCACAACAATTGCAACATGCTCTCCCTAAAATAAGGCAGCATCCCTAGAAAATTGAACTGTGCAAAGTGTAGAAACAATGTTAGTGTTAAAGAGGTACCAGTCTCGTCGAAACTAGCGCTTGGAAAGCCTTTCTTTCAGGGAGGAAGAAAAGCTGTATATCATTTCCACAATGAAGACATCAAATGCAAGTAACAGAATTCTGTATTTAGCATAATTATGCATTTCATTTTGCCAATGGGCCAAATTTTGCTAGAAAAATTATGGCGAGTTCACAAAACAGACCGTTATTAATACCCAAATCAGCCAGCAAGATCAGGGAAAGATGTGATACACCACAAGTTATCAATCTTCAGAACTTGTCGCTTGATTTACACCACTCCAACATTTGCTTTGCACAAACAACATCTCACCTTTAGGACCCCTATTATTTTTAAGAGCTTGCTGGATTTACACATTGCTGTCCATTAAAATTGTTGCAGAAATTTAGGGCTGGTGATTAAAAGCATTGTGCCCCTTTAACAACATAATAATTGTTAATCTACAGCCAATCAAACTTTGAAAGGAAACAGTTTGAACTGCTTAATTTTACTCCTTCACGTAGTAAATTCTTGTTGGAGATTCTTTCTTGTCCTCTCTTTATTTTTCTGTCGGTACTTGATTTATCCCTAATTCCTCCACTTTAATTTACCCTCTTTCACTCTCATTCCTTTGTTCTTTTCTCAATCCTTAAATCTTATTGGTTAAGGAGAAACACTATTGGTCCCACTGTTCATTCAGTCCCAGGTGTCCCATTGGCCTCACCACACTGTTAGCAGCTCACACTGTTAGCAAGTTATGATGCAAAAATCTGCCAAGATGAATGATGCAAGAAAAGTCTAATCCATGGCACACATCATGAGCTGCCCTTGCAGAAATTTTTAGCTTGTGATGTTTTTAAGGAAATTTAAAAGAAAAGCTTTGTAAAACACTTTATAATGAACACAGTGGGGGTAATTTTGACTTTGGGAGATAATGTAAACATGCGATATTGATATAACCGTGAACTTTACATCTCTCCAGGTTTGGGCAGGTGGATCAATATTACCCACTTTTCTTTATCACTCAAAGCCAAAGTTAACCCATTACTCTTCAAAATCATCAGAGATGATGGTATCACAGGCTGGATTTTCAGTCAGGTGCTTTGGCCAAAGATGTGTATAACATCTTTCCCTCATCGGCCGAGGTGGGAACTGCTGATCTGAAGATGGAGACTGAGAGGGACAAGCAAAGTTAAGTTTATTTTTACTTTTTAGAAAACAACAGCTGCATGCCCACCATTCTGGAGGGGGAAACCCTGCAGAGGACAGCTGGTGGCCCCAACTGCGGGCCAGCAGCTGTTTTTTGGGTCCATTTGGGGAGGAGGTGGGGGGGATGGTGTTTGGGGCCCTTGCATATTCCTCTGGGCTTCCTCACCCCTCCTGCACTGAACCCACCATGTTGCCCTGCATCTGGTCCAGGCCAACTGGGCTGCCCGCATTGCTAATTGGAAATTCCAGTCAGCAAGAGGCACCATAATTCAATTTAATTGGCGTCTCTTGGTTGCCCATTGCTGCCGGCTAGCTGGCCTCATTCAAGACAGCTCAGAGGTCGAGATGGTGGTGGGGAACCGGTATGGAGAATGACAATGCCAAATGGCATGCCTGCCCTCCATCCACCAAGACCTTATACCCTTTTAAAAATCCTGGCCCACATTTCATATATTTTGGGTATGTGGTACCATTATTCACAATTTATACATATAAAAAAGGGAAAATGCAGTTTTGTAATATACAGTGCACCTTTTAAAAAATGGCCTGATCTCAAAGTTGGAATCTCATCTCATTGGAATTCAGTTGTAAATCATCTGAACAACCAGCTGAATCCCTTGAATGGATTAATATTTTGTGACCATGTGTCTAGAAACGAGATTATGTTAAGACATTGAAAATATATTTTCCCACATACACAATGACATTCAGAAATCCACCTGCACCCTGATTGCTTTCAATGGGAAGAGGGAAGAATCGGATGGAAGTTGAAGAAATTTGAAAAGAAGAATTCCAGAAGAAGGAACAAAAATCCAAAGTTTACCAAATCATTCTTTCCCTGATATCCCAAGTCACTACAAACTGAATTTACAAAAAGTACAGATGACATCAAGGGTTTGTGAGGTGAAAACAAGCCTGTTTTTACCGCTGTGTTACCAGTCTGCTGGGGCACTTTCACCACTATGCCAACATTGCTTTGGCAATGATGCATGGGAAGGAGCTCCAACAGTATGCCAAATTCCATTGAATATGAAACCCCAAATCTTGGCCTTGTTATAGTTTTGGCACTTCCATTTAGCCACCCACACATTACAATGCACAAGTCTTTATTTTTCATTTGTTTCATTTGACTTTCTGGCATCATTGCGAGGCACAGGTTGCCATGCAAGATGCCTTTAAGCGTATAGACTTTGATTTGAGCCTTCAGTTGATTCTAATATATGGGAATAGTGTGGACAATCAATGGGCAGAACGCTTTTTGATTAGAACAGTTCAGAAAAATTGTGTATGCTGTTTGAAACATCATTTCCTTCATCCATGAGATCCCAATTCAGCTTCACTGGGAACTCTTTCCTGTTTCACATGCCTGGCTAACCCTGTCCATCACAAAATATGGAGTGCAGTGAAGCTTAACTACATTTCACAAAGGTTGTTTTCTCAGATTTCTACTGTATTTATATCAATACTAATAGATTTTGTTGAATAAGGACAATCTGTTAAATGAAGCAATGTAATTTTTGCATCATTTCTGTATTAAACTAGTTTAGCTGAAGGGTAAAGATCAAAACAGAAAGCAGTCACCATCACCAGGATCAAATGGCATGCCGTATTTGGAGTTCCAACTCTCTATATCATGAGGTGGAATTTTACGCCAGCAGGTTTTTATGGCCCCGCCGAACTCAATGGAGTTTGCTGCTTTTTATGGCCCCGCCCCTGCCATGACATGGCCGTAAAATTCTGTCCATGGAGCAGAAGGGTTCACATTTTCATTTGCAGTTTTCCCTGGGCTGAATTTTATGGGCCACCCGTGGGCAGGAAAACAGGTTGATGGACCCGTATATTAGGGCGCCAGGGCATTGGCAATCTGCCCATCATCAGCCCACCCCTAGCCATAATTTTACGAGCGGTGGGGCGGTGCCGGGTGGGCTGCCAGCCCATGGCCCACTTGAGGCCCTTAAGTGGGCAGTTAGTGCCCCATTAAGGGCCTCATCCCAATGCTGCTCCCGATTTAACTTGTGCTCAACATGTGGCTCGGCAGGTTTAACCCTGTGGGCTGCTGGTCAGTTAAAGGAGAGCAATGCCTTCTCTCTGGGCCCTTGTGCCAATTGTATAATCTGCCAACTCAGCCCCAGCGAGATCCAAGACTTAACTGTGTTTTGGGGCAGCCATGGTTCCTCTTCCCCTGTGGCCTCCCGCAATTTCAGAAGTGGCCACTGATCCTAGTGTGGCACAGAGTTGCTGGGCTTCGATTGGCTGGCGGCACTATGAAGTGGGACTTCCTCCTGAAGAAGAATGGAAGTCCCACTTCATAATAACTAAATGGATGTTGCCTGAAAAATTAAAGTGGGGCCATTTTGGCCAAGCAGAGGTGGGCTTGCCCTTGACATTTACGTTGGAGTGTTGGGATCCCACCATCAGCCCCATTTTGCATTCCCTGTCTCCTTGAGGACAGTAGACATAAAGGTTGAAGGACTTACCACTGATAGGATGGAAAATTCAGACATAGTAAACCATGGTTACTCTTATCAGCTGCTTTGAAGAAGATCAGGTACTTTGGATAGATAGGTACCAGGCACAGATCAAGTACCTTGGATAGACTACAGTGCAGGTGATGGACAGATTTAAATACAGGAAAGAAAGATATTTTTTAAAATTACAGTAAATGCAGCACATTCAGTACTATAATTTTGGAGGCACTGTTTCCAACTGAAATGAATAGGAAGCAAGTTTCAACAAATTTAGGAGCTTAAGCATAAGACTAAACCTTCCGCTCCTCAAGCCTGTTTCACCATTCAGTTAGATCATGGCTGATCTGTATCTTAACTCCATGTAGCCACCTTGTCTCCATATTCTTTAATACCCTTACCTAACAAAAATCTGTCAAACTGATGCAATATCATTCCTAGATAGCAAAAGCCACATCGTAGATAGTGTGCTCTGTTATTTTCTTGTGAGAATAAGAAGAATATTATTGATTCCAAAGCTGATGTACTGCAGGGCATAGACAATTTTAGATAGTTCAGTGGTGTTACAGAAGCAATGATTCTTACCACTAACTGCCCTTCCCCACCCCTGCAAATTTCCACCAACTCTAGCCCTCATTCACCAAGGCACCAGCTTGCTTTGCCACTACTGGTACTCGATCCATTGCTACAGAGTCAATGTGCAAACCTGGAAATAAGTTTTCTCATTTAAAAATAATCTAAGAGAACTGTGCCATATTGAAAAAATGTTTTACTTTTTATTTATTATCTCACAGGATGTGGGTATTGCTGGCAAGGCCAACATTTATTGCCCTTCCCCAATTGCCCTTGAGAAGGTGGTGGTGAGCTGCCTTCTTGAACCGCTGTAACCAAACCCATGTGGTGTAGGTACACCCACAGTGCTGTTAGGGAGGGCATTCCAGGATTTTGACCATGAAAGAATGGCAATATAGTTCCAAGTCAGGATGGAGTGTGGTTTTGAGGGTAACTTGCTGGTGGTGGTGTTCCCATGCATCTGTTGCCCTTGTCCTTCTTGTTGGTAGAGGTTGCAGGTTTGGAAGCTGTTGTCAAAGGAGCCTTGGTGAGTTGCTGCAATGCATCTTATAGATGGTATACACCGCTGCCATTGTATGTCAGTGGTAGAGGGAATGAACTTTTAAGGTGGTGGATGGGGCGCCTATCAAGCAGGCTGCTTTGTCCAGGAGGGTGTTGAACCTCTTGAATGTTGCTGGAGCTGTACTCATCCAGACAAGTGGAGAGTATTCCTTCACAATCCTGACTTGTGCCTTGTAGATGGTGGACAGGCTTTGGAGAGGCAGGAGGTGAGTTACTCACCGCAGAATTCCCAGCCTCTGACTTGCTCTTGTAGCCACAATATTTATATGGCTAGTCCAGTTCAGTTTCTCGTCAATGGTAACCCCCAGGATGTTGATAGCGGGGGATTCAATGCCGGTAATGCCATTGAATATCAATGGGAGGTGGTTAGATTCTTTCTTGTTGGAGATGGTCATTGCTTGGCACTTTTATGATGTGAATGTTGCCCAGGTCTTGTTGCATGTAGACTGAAGAATGCTTCAGTAGCTGAGACATTGCAATACTGAATATTGTGCAATCATCAGCGAACATTCCCACTTCTGACCTTATGATGGAGGGAATATTGTAAGACAGGACAAAACATACTCTTCGAGGGCAGGGGTGTCCAATATTATGATGTCACAAAGTCCCTATCATGTTTGCTTTGGGTCTTCTTCCAAGAGGGTGCAGAGGTCTGCGACCATCTTCCACAGGCCCTGGTGCCTTTGGAGGCATTGTTATTCAGAGAGGTTGAGGAAACTGACTCTCGACCTATAGACCCTGTGCTGAGGATATTGCCTCCTTCGAGGTGCAGCCCTGAGTCCATCCCACTCTTCCATCCAGCTCCACGTGACTTAGGAGAATGCTGCTCCTGTCACAGTGGCTGCTGAGCTAGAGGATGCTGCACCTCTTCTTCAGAGGTCCAACCAGCTCTAGGATATGTAGACCCCATGTCACAGGGAGTCTCACAGGTAATAAGACGACGACTTTCCCCCCCAGAGGTATCCAAGGCACTTGAAATAATTGGCACTAAGTTGCTGTCCCTGCACAAATTCAGTGTGTTTTGGCTGAAGAAAGTTTTCCTGTCAACTCAAGTCTTTCAGAGTGGTTGACGTCAGGCTTACTTGTTCCACTCTTTATACTGCTCTGTTCAGGTCGGTTTCAGTCTACAATGACTTCCTGCTATGCAAACACTGTCTCCAAACTGACAGGTTGCAATCACACCATGTAAATTGTGAGCTGATGGGAAAGGGGGAATGCATGTGTAAAATGGCTCCTAGTTGTCTTTTTATGTACTTCAGTTGGCTTCCTGTGAGATCCATGGCGGTTCCCTGCTGCATTCATCAAAACAAATTTGCAAAAACAAATTGGAATCCTACCTTGATATTATGGCCCTGATTTTCACCATGACAGAGAGCCTTTCTGTCATGGCAAAAATAGAGATACTGCCTGAAGATCCTAAGTCCCACCCGTGAACACAGCACTTTCCATTTTTGTGGCGGCAGGAATGGGGGCGGGACCAGTTTCGTGTAGCGGGTTTTACACAGGCAGCTGGCCATTTGTATCATCAGCTGCCTCCACTCTAGTTGCATTTTGATAGCCTAGGAGCATGGACCCCAAAGCGTGCAAGGTAGACCTTGTAAAAACAGGTCTGAACTTGGTGTATTTATTTTGCTAACCAGGGGACCCCTTTAGAGAAGCAGGGTATCCCTGTGGGATTTGCTTAAAAATTTATTCAAAGCTCCAGAAGTGGCACAAAACAAATTCCAACAGCCTTACCTGAACCCAAGGTGTGGTTCCTGGTGCCACAGGGCAATTATTTTTGCCCCTACAGACTTGTGCACCCAGGTTCCAGGAAGAACTTTGTGCTGGAGAAGGGCGCATAGTGTTTTGTGTGAAGGAACAATAGAAGATGTGCATGGGCACCCTTGCCCATAGAGGCCATAGAAGTCAGTCACCATGAGCAGCCGGAGGCCAGAGGAAGGGCAGAATATCAGGAGAAAGAGGTTGCTGTCCATGCACCAGGAAGGAGGAGGAGGTGAGGCACAACAACAATGTAGCACCCTGTTGGGAGGATGTAAAGGCCTAGGACATCCTCAATATGATGGAGAACCAATGCCAAAGGCAACTGAGGCTAAGTCATGAGGTGGTGACAGACATATGTTGCATGGTCCAGCAACAACTCAAGCCACAAACCAATGCCCTGCCAGTGGCTGTGAAAGTAACCATCACTCACAATTTCTCTGCCTCAGGATCTTTCTTGGGAATCATCATGAGATCTATCTGGTATATCCCAGTCAGCAGTAGACAACTGCACTAACATTGTATGTAATGTCCTGCTTTTTATTCATTCATGGGATATAGGTGTTGCTGGCTAGGCCTGTATTTATTGCCCATCCCCAATTTAGAGGGCATTGAAGAGTCAACCACATTGCTGTGGGTCTGGAGTCACATATAGACCAGGCCACATAAGGACAGCAGATTTAGTGAACCAGATGGGTTTTTACAACAATCAACAATGGTTTCATGGTCTTTGAATTCAAATTCCACTATCTGCCATGGCAGAGATTCAAACCCAAGTCCTCAGGGCCCTGGGTCTCTGGATTACTAGTCCATTGACAATACCACTACACCATTGCTTCCCCTGTAAGCTTATGTGGGGGAATCATTGTAATTTCCCTGTAGATTTGGCATCTCTGACACATGGCCTTTGCCCAACTAACAGGCTTCCCTCAGACGCAGGGTGTTACTGATTGCACCCATGTTGCCATAAAGGCCCCAACTTAACATGCAGACTCCTTTGTCAACCTGAAGTCCTTCCACTCAATCAATGTACAGGTGGTTTGTGACCATAGCAGAATCTTCCTTCATGTGAGTGCACAAGGTTCCCTTGCAGCTGCCACAACTCCTTCATACTGAGAAGTTTCCAACTCCCTCAGCTATTTCAGCCACCAACAAAGATCCATGGCTGGTATCTAGGGGACAAGGGCTATTCCTTAAGAACTTAGATAATGACCCCTTTATGAGACCACAAACAGAGGCAGAGTACAACTACAACAGCAGCCATGAGGTGTCAGCTGTGGCTCAGTTCATAGCACCCTCGCCTTTGAATCAGAAGGTTGTGGGTTCATGTCCCACTCCCGGAAACCAAGAACTGTGAATGTACTCGAAAGAGTTACAATCTGTGACTGTTGATAACTCGAAAGAGTTACAACAGCAGCCATGTCATCACCAGGAGTACCATCGAGCTCGCAATTGAGCTTATTTTTCAGAACTTCCCGCCCTGCTCATCCCTGGACCTGCCTCCAACGACCTGGGAAAATTCTACCTGTTAACTCCGTTTCCCTCTCCACAGATGCTGCCTGACCTGCTGAGTATTTCCTGCAATTTTTGTTTTAATTTGTCATCGATTACACATCATTGAGATAAAGCTGTTTTCACCATTAGCTGCAGGCTACCGAAGTGTGTCAGTACCTTGGTCTGCAAAAAAATCTATTACATGGTGAGCAGTTTCACAAAAGTCAAAATGTAAAAGTGACATTTTAATATGCAAGTTACAGTTTTTACATTTTTAAAATTCTAAACCATGCCCTTAACCGAATCCACAGTTAAAGGGTTTCATCAATCATCTTAGAAACATAAGGCAAAGAAATGGATTCTAACTATACCTGAATCAGCTTGTAACAGAAAAATAAATAATTTAAAATGTGAGTGGTGGAACACTTGGCACGATTTCTTGACGGGGATAAAACTTGGGTGAGAAAAGGAATCGACATGACTCATTATCAGCAAGTTTAGAACAATGTAAATGTCTTAATTCAAATGAGAGACTAGCAGTACAATTTAAAACTGCTGCTTCATTTAAAGAAATGCTAGTCATGCCAGTTTCCGCAGAGACTTTCCTTTAACTTTCAACTTACATGAGCTAGCTTCCGCAGGACATGCAGAAATCTGTTGGTAATGGCAAAATTTGAAAGAAAACTAATGTTTGTAATTTGAGGTGGCTGTATGAGACAATGGTGAAGAAAGCCAGCAGCATGTTTTTTTCCCCCCTGAGATAGTAATTTACCCTGTAATCCTTTCTTCTGCAATTCTTTCCATCCTCCACTTCAGTGACAGCAGTCATTTCTCAGTCCTGCTATCCAACTTAACCTCTCTGTTATATGTGAAGCAAAAAAGTAAGTGACTATTGGAACAAGATTTATTGGCTAATAAACCATAAGCTGAAGGTACACTGAATGAAAAAAGATGCAACCATACGTTGCAGATGAATTGATATCAGGAAATGTATACTGTACAACCATATAGACATACGTATTCACACACACAAAACACTGCAAGAGTTAGTACAACATAAATTGATTTCCTTGTGTGAGTGAAGCTTGATAATTCATGAGTTACAGTTTGATTCACAAGTGGAAATCAATTTTATATCCTGCTGCCTCTAACAGTGTATCCTTTGTGCAGTATATCTATATCTATATCTGTGTGTATTCATTTGCGTGTGTGTTTATACATATATATCTATCTCATACATTTTATTACGTTATATACTGCATCATCCATATGGATAAGTTGAGGCATAAACATGCCTCATGCTTTTTTCAGCAATACATCCTCTGTACAGCATGTGCAAATTGTATTTACGTACATGCCTTTCACTGCATCTATGGTATTTTGAAGCGTTTAATCTATTTAAGATCATGAATCATATATATCCTAATGTCTCCTCGAGGATATCCTCTCCGTACACACAAAATAATTTTATTTTATAATGTCTTTTATATCAAATAGCCGTAAAATGTTTCATACAATGAATTACATTTTAAGTTTAGTTACTCTTATTCTACACAAGCACTTAGGCTGTTTGGCGACCAAGGTACAAAACCCATAAATATGACTGTTTGTCAGATACACAGGCAGATTGACCTATGTTACATATAATGTGGACAAACTTATCCTAATACAGAAGAAACAGCAAAAGAAATGATCTGAGAAGGGGAACATTAATAGGACAGAGTCCTGAACATGTATAAAACAGTTAAATCCCACTTTCTCCGTTTGCATGTGTGGCATGGGGAGTGGCAGATTGAACCATGCAGCTAAGTACAAAAGTAAAATACTATGGATGCTGAAAATCTGAAACAAAAACAGAAACTGTTGGAAATACTCAGCAGCTCAGACAGCATCTGGAGAGAGAGAGAAACAGAGTTAAGGATTTTCCCCTCAGTGCACTAAGTGTGGTGGTGGGCCTGAAATTTGGCATTTTACCGGCCAGCCGCAACGGTGGATTTTCTCCCCACATCGTTGGCTTCCCGCTTCATTAAATCTGCATACACAGGAAACACACCAGATCACTGGCAGGCAGCTTCTGACTCACCTGAGCTCACCGCTTCCTCACACCGAGAGCTATATGTAAAGTGCGGTCTCGCACAGCATTCTCAATGTCTGCAGCACAGGACTGCTCCGCTGAAGACATGGTCTTGAAAGCCAAGAAGATGGCAGCCTCCAAATTCAGTGATGCCTCATCGGAGTGCCTTTTGGACGCAGTTGAGGCCCGTCGCAATGTCCCTTACCCCCGCTTTGGCCACAGGGGGTCTGGCAAGCTCACCAATCTGGCTTGGGAGATGGTGGCAGCGGTGGTCAGTGCCAACGGTGCACAGAAGAGGTCAGGCACCCAGTGCAGAAAGAGGAGGAATGATCTCATTCGTGCCGCCAGGGTAAGTTGACCATCTCATCACTCTCAAGCCCATTGCACGTTCACTGGCACCTCACTCACTGCCAGCTCAAGGGACATCACCACTCACTCTCACACAACCTCATATCTCCACCTAGGCTCATTTCCTCTGGAGGTCACGTCCTCATTCCACCCATGGCTCCCCTCACCCACCCACACATGCCAGGCATCCTCATCACTTGCTCTGGCATGTGTTGTGCTCACACCCTTTCCATCTGTCTTTATGCAGGACAAGATCGCACACAGTCGCAAGGAGAGGTCCCAGGCCGGGTGGTGAAGTGCCGGAACTCAAAGTCCTCTCTCAGTTTGAAAACTGAGGCATTGAGCTGGCCAGAGAGGATGTGGACCATGTGTGCGGCAATGGTGAGATTGGCAGCAAACACCCATGTGAGGGTCCTGCACCAGCTCATCCCTTAGACGACCATACAGTGAGTGCATTGTCCTGTTTTAGAGTTGCCTGCCATGCAGTAATTATCTCTACTTTCTTTCACAGGAACCTCAGCCTTGCACCCGACAGCCTCAACCAGCCAAGCCCTTAGCTTGAGCCCCAACGACACCTCGGATGAGCATCCTGAGGAAACCACAGCAGAAGACCCATTACAGCACTCACCCATACCCGCCACCAACGTAGAGAGACAAATCTCAGTAGAACCTAGTTCTAGACCAGGCTTGGGGTCATAATCTGTTGAGCATGGCACACAATCTGGTCCACAGCAGACAGAGGCAGGGACATCTGAAGTCACTGGCACTTGGAGGAGTGATGGAGGCCAGGATTTTGCTGAGTCCGAGTCAGATGATGAGCTTCCAGACTTGGTCCTAAATTGGTGGAGCTGCAGTGACAATCACGGGAAAATCAGGAATGAATGTAAGCTGCATTCCTTAGATTGCAACAGACGACGGAGGAGTCTGTCCATGTTCAGTCTGAGGTGATAGTGCTGGTATGCCAATGTACTGAGGTCAATACTGGCAGGATGGTGGCTGCCATGGAGACCTTAGTCCAGCACATCGGTTCTGAGCTGGTGCAGGAGCTGCACCCCATTGCTGTAGCCATTGGTGGCATCCATCAGTGGCCATGTGAGAGGACGGCAGGGCACCTTGACCTCAGTCCAGCTGCCCCTTCTCCTCAAAGAGTCAGCTGGGGCCCTCGGTCATCTACAGGGAGGCGGATTAGAAGATGGACCACCCAGGTGATTCCAGGACTGTCCAGCTAATCCCAGTCCCCTCTTCCTGTGACCCCATCACCTCCAGTTCCACAGGCCGAAGAGTGTCCACATGTCGCACAGCAGGACACCCAAAGCAGGCCGGGGCTCTCCAGGTCTCGGCCCTCCAAAGCTTGCCAAAGTCATCACGGGCAACAGGGTGTAGCAGTCAGCAGGCTGCTTCCAGCTCCGCTGTGGAGTCGGGAATGCACCAAGATGTAATGGTAGGGTTAGGAAGATAAAGAAAATTTTGGACCACAACGGTGGCATGAGTGTTCACAACATGTATATAATATTCACAAATGTAAATAGAATCGCACCCATTTCACATCTCCTCTTGTGTACGCCTACTTGTTATGATGAGCTGTGATGCTGTCAATCCGGTGTGATACCATGGGGCCTCCACCACTTATCACAGGTGTTGCTATCATGAGCCTCTCATCTATGTAATGTGCTTCTGTACCTTGTGTGTGCCTCTTTTTCAGATCATTCTCGACATCAGTGATGCCTTGACCTTGATGTTAAGTGTACTTGTCGAAGGAACCTCGTTCACATGTTTTGCAGGGTCATGTCATGTGTATTCTTGGCTGTCTCATTTGCATTCTTGAAGAGTGAAGGTGTGTACAAAGAGAGATATGTTTATGCATGAAGAAGTGTCGTATATCATGCAATTCCATGTGCTCTCTGTCATCCGGCAGGGTTTTCGTGCTACGAGCCCACACTCAGAGCTCATGTGCGCTCCTGTCTGCCAACTGCATTTCTGGCTTTCAGAGTGTACATCTGCTAAACTCACCAATAAGCGGGAGCGCTTTGCCACTTCAAGGTGCCAACGCTCTCCCTCTCGCAGCCACATTATTGCCCTGGAGCTCAAACCCACAACCTTGATTGTTTCTCAACCTGTAATTGTCTGTATTGCGGCCACAAGGCTCTCATCACAATGTTGGGATGCAGCGCTGTGCGTCCCATCACCTAACCACTCACCGAGATGTGTGATGCTGATGGCAAATGTTGATTTAGGCGGTCAACAGAGCCTTTGAGCATGTTCTGGGAGCATACATTGTAGCTTTAGACAATGTTGAGGGAAGCAATGGGATAGAAGCGACAATGTACTGAAGCTGAAATCTGCTCTTTATTAGCAATGACTCACCACCTTGAGGGCCTCACAGTGTCTGAGCATTTTGGACTTTGCAAGGGCCAGGGCTGGCCATGGGGGCACAATGTGTGACTTAAAGAGGAGGCATTTTAATGTCTGACGAGCAAGTGGTTGAATGTTGTCATCTTCAGGCGGTCCACATGCATAGTAAGGTGAGGATAAAAATGGGCCAGCAATCTTAGCTGAGAGTGCCGGATTGAATTTGCTAGAGAAGAAGGTGGCACAGAGGATTGAGTCATCTCTGAATCAATGCAGACTTGTGGAACGTCCTCAGCTGTCTTGGCCCAAGTGTCATCTATTAGCTTCACCATCAAGGTTACACAGAATGCATTGTCCCATTGTTTGAGATGGATCTCCTTGGTGAGCTTTGTCACATTGGAGGCATATAGCTACAAGTCCACTGAGGATAGTGGAACAGATCCTGGCTGCCATTGCGACTAGGGTGCTGGTGAGATGCTTGAAGAGGCAGCAGCTTCTGATGTCTGATGCCAGGACTCCCTCCTCCAGTTAGCACCTCATCTTAGCAAGGACACATGCTCCCAAGGCTTCATCATCCTTCAAAGCATCAGAACAATGTGAGCCTGATTTGCAACTATTCACTCTCATATTGAAGTGGATGGTTGAAATGAGAGGAACAGCAATGCTGGTGTTCATGTTATCCAATGATGGAATGCACTTGTCCCAGAGCTATTCACTGCAACTTATCATCCTCCTTATGGAATCTGGTGGCTACGAGGGCCTCACTCGCATACCTGCCTCGTCTGGCCTGTGCTATTGCCTCTTCCCCTGCATCTTCAACTTCCTCAAACTCAATGCCCTCGCCCCTTCGATGTCCTCCTCATCAGAGGAGACGTGCAGCTCCTCCATGTTGGCATCTGGCAAGTCCTCCCCCTTTTGCAGTACCAGGTTATGCAGCACGCAGCAAGCCCTGAAGAACTGTGAGACCCTTTGAGAAGTGTACTGGAGTGCTCCACCAGATCTATCCAGCATCGGAATCGCATCTTTAAGATGCCCATAGTGTTCTCCCCCAATGTTCAGGTAGTGGCATGAGCATCGTTGTACCTTTTCTCTGCAGGATTCTGTGGCCACCGCACAGGCATCATCAGCCATTTCCTTTGTGGGTACCCATTGTCACCAGGGACAACCCTGGATCCTGTGTGATCACTCAAAGATGTCCGGGATCTGCAATCTACCCAAGATGTATGAACCTTGGACACTTCCTGGATATCTGGCGCAAGCCTGCATGATAAGTTTCTTCTGGTCGCAGACCAGCTATACATTGAGCGAGCCTTTCCTGTTCATGTGTTAGAGTGCCTGTTACCAAGGAGCTTTTATAGCCACATGAGTACAGTTTATGGCATCCTGCACCTGTGGGAATCTGGAAATCACTGCAAAGCCCAGTACTCTGGCATCCTGGCGTGCTTGAACTTTGTCGAAGTTTACGTAATTGTGGGCCTTGGCAAAAAGGGCGTCCGTCACCTCATTATGCATTTGTGAATGGAAGCTTGAGAGATCCTGAAGAGGTCCCTATTAGATCCTTGGAAGGAGCCATTGGCATAGAAAGTTAAGTGTGGTGGTTACTTTCACAGCCGGTGGCAATGGATGCCATCCCAGTCCGCATGGCACCAATTCCTGGAGAAAGTGGCAAATTTGAGTTTCCAGATCCCTGGACATGTGGATGCGTCAGCGACACTGTCTCTTGCTCATCAGCAGATAAGACATGTGAGTTCTGTACATCCTTGGTCTTGTGAGGTGCCTACGCATGACGTCTCTGCGTCTGGAGGTTGCCGTGCTGCCCCTTGATCTTGAAGGTTTAGTTCCTCCCTTTGGCGAGCCTGGCATCCCTGTCGCAATCTTATTCTCTCCTGTCTATATGCGATTATGCAGGCAACAATAAATCCAGGCCCTATCTTCCTGATGGTCTCCTCTCTGCAACATCAGACATGAGTCAGAAACAGACATGAGTCAGAATCGGGCTGTAAAGATCCTATTTCTGTCAATGACGCGTCAGTGAATGTGGGTTCAAGGGCTTTATTCTAGTGTCGGAAACTAATCATCCCAAAAATCTAGGCCAGTGCAGGCTTCGTTTCAAGGTGTGCCTTTCCCCCCACCCGCCCACCACCCCACTTTACATGACAGACTGCTATGAGATTGTCTTGGCCAGGTGTTTGAGTGTGCTGCTTTCAGGCAAGTTGCTTGGATCCTCATTCACTGCCCTTTAATACTACACTCTTTGGAATACGCATGAAGGAAAATGTTTAGTCAGGAACTGAGATTATTTGAGGGGGGCCTGAAGCTTCCCTTGTGTTAAGCTGCCAGCGCCACAATTGTAACACACATTTGAAGCTTGTCCAGTAGCCCAATTGGTCTGGAGTATGTTACTGCTCTGGGGAATCTCCATGCTGTGAGAAAGGGGTTAATAAAAAGAGATTGATTAGTGCCAGCTGCAGGGTTAGTCTCCATCAAAGCGCATCATAGCTTCACTTTCCTGATTCCCTGCATTGTCATTGAAAGGCTCCTAACATGTCTCAGCTGTGCATCTCTCCTCATTTGGGAATGCACAGTTCAGTTGGGTGCCCTTTAATCGGTCCCTGCCAGTGCATGTACCTGCCCTCCAATTGGCCCTCTGAGCCCTTTCGAGCAGAGTGTCATTTCATTTTAATTTTGTACTGCGCTATCGCTGCAGGTTGGAAGATGGTGCTGCTGAGTTTCACTGCCAGACCAGCTTGGACTCTCCCTGTATGTGTGGAAATCCATACCATCGTCCTTCAGGAGCTTAATGTTCAGGTTTCCCTCCCTCCAAGAACCTCTCAATCCTCCCCCTGTATTCCTTGATCCCATTGTGATTGTGGTGGATCTACCTTCGTTACCCCCCGGAACATTGTGAGGTAGATGTGCCTATGCCCCGTCTGGGCCTCACCCCTCCCCATCTTGAGGACACTTGCACAGTCTGACATATAACTAAACCAGTGCCCCCCCCCTCACTTCTGACACCCTCAAATGCTCCCACAATACCTTTCCTCTATCCAAAGACTGCAATATGCCATCTGCAGCCCAGTATGATGTCAGAAATGCCCTGGACATATGCACGTGATGTTACAACAATGCCCTGCGCACAACATCTTGGGCACGACTGAGGCTTGACTGACATGCCCTCCCCCTTGTCTGCAGTTGGACAAAGACAGTCATTGCAAACTCAGCCTTGAAGTGCTTCTTTGCTCAGCGGTCCTCCGATTCTGGCCCAAAGTCACTTATGCCGTTCTGTAACTGACTCTCCCCCAATCCTGGTGCTGAGGACGCTTCCCCACTGCCACACGCCTCCCCCACATATGTCTGAGTGCAACCTTCTCCACTCTTAACAACGCCCCCCCACCCCCCACCACCCCCACACCCCCACCAGTGTAGGCCTCGCCCTGCAGCCCGTTTCCTTGCCTCAGGCCCGTTACCCATTTCCCTAGTGGAGACCTTGACCTGCAGCACATTAAAAGCCACCCCCGCCTTACCGCTGGTCTGTTAGGTAGAGACTTGCCTCTGACACTCCCTGAAGGTGATGTGGTGCTGCCGGCGAAGCCTGGCATTGAATCTGACTTGCCGCGAGCGTTGTGCAATACAAGGTAGGTGAACGAACCTCGAAGACACGAGCGAAGTGCAGGTCGCCAGGTTCGCGTCGCTTATATACCGTTGTGAAACACGTCGGTCTAATTGGACGCCAATGTGCTCTCTTGATCCAGTGTGGGGGGATGGTTCTGGCGAGCAGCCTTTATAATGAGATGCAAATGTATTAAAATGACAAGGTGCTGCAGCGGGAAATGCGGCCCGCCATTGATGGCTGGAGCGGACATCCTGGACTGCTTTTAGGAACGGCGGTAAACTGATTTTTCCCATCTTGCGATATGTTTCTGCTGCCACCCGCCATGATGCCCGCCATGGGCGAGGTCGGAAAATCCCGCCCAAAGTTTCAGGTCAATGACCTTTCATCAGAATTGTTCATTGGGAAGCTACACAGCTTTGTAATGACCTGATTTAGGTTAAGAATCATGGGCCTAGAAATTGGGCCCTTCAGGCTACACGGCCACCTAAAGGTCCAAAATGGCTGGTTTGATCACCACATATGCACTTGTGACTAGAACTGCGGCGCTTACCCACCACTTAAAAATATGGGGTCTCCCATACAAGTTGGAGATGAGAAGAGTTTTTCTCTCTCAGAGGGTGTAAGCCTTTGGACCTCTCTTCCCCAGAGATTGCTGGAGGCAGGGTCGTTGAATATATTTAAGGCAGGTTCTTGCCTCACAAGGGAGTGAAAGAATATCGGGGGTAGGCGGGAATGTGGAGATGAGCCCACAAACAGATCATCCATAATCTTATTGAATGGCAGAGTGGGCTCAAGTGGCTAAATGGCCTACTTCTGCTCCTAATTCGTATGTACATGTGTTATTTTCATTTCAGAGGTAATGCTGACATTAGGTTTACATGCCAATATCATTTAAAGTTAAAAATCATTTATGGAGATGAGGGTCATCTGTGTACAGGGTGCACTCACTATTCTGGACTGCCACAGTTAATTCAACAACATGTTCTGACCTCGCTCAGCATAATGGGATGCTAGCCAACATGAAGGTCCCCTCGCCAGTTCTATTTAAAGGGATAGTGCAATACTCAGAGGTTAGTCGTTGCTTCACTGCTTTTGACTACTGTTTGACTTCTAGGCATTTTATGCAATGTTCTACCACTCTCCAAAGTTCACTTTCTCTACCCAGAGAGCGTTTTTGGCTGCCTTTACACTGCTCTTTATATTGGCCCTACTTATTGTTTAGTCGCAAGCCTGGATGATCTTGTCGGGCAGCCTCTGTAAGTAGTGCACGATTGAGAGCACCAAGATGCCACAGAACAGGGCAAGCTGCCAAATGAGAGAGGAGGGGGTGGATTGCCTACAGGAGGCCATATTCACAGAATAGATTCAGGCACCAATACCTGAACTTCACTGATAAGCAATATATAAGGCTCCAGTTATTAAGGAGATTCTTACTGAGCTATATCAGCTGTTGCAGCCACTACTACAACTGAAATCAGCCTGAAACTTCAGCACAGCTTGTGATTGTCAAGGTCATTTGCACCATCAAAGTTTATGCCATAGGCTCCTTCCAGGAGGTGACAACAACATCTCACACCAGTTCTTAGTTCACCAATATAATAAGAAGGTCACTTAGGCTCTTTACATCAGGAGAAATAGTTATGTCTATTTTCCTATCTGATGAGAAGGAGGACAAGGGCACACTAGGGGCAGTATTTATTAGAGGCTATGGGGTTCTCACCCACTTGGCGAGCCCTCATCACCTGTGTTTGAGAAGGCCCGCCAAATGAAGTGCCAATCAGGCACTTAACTAGGCAGCAGTGGGCCTTCCATGGGATCAAGGATGTAAATCCCACCCCCTCAACAGCTGCCAGCCAATCAGAGACTGGCAGCTCTGCGTCGCTCAGCTGTGCCAGTGGGAACGGTGGCCCTGTCGGCAATGTAGCCACCCGAGGCTTAGGATTGCCAAGGGACCCAGGTCACAGTGACTGATGGCAGGATGGGGATTGTGGGGTGGGAGGTGCAGAGGACGGGACAGATGGGTCGGGGGGTGTGGTTAGCAGCAAGTACAGGGGGTCCGACTCTCAGTTTGTCCCCTCCCTTCCCAATGCTAGGTCTCTTGGTCAGGCATTGCTTTTGAATAATGAACATCCACATCCACCCCACCCTCCACCCTGGAAGCCTGGAAGCAACCCCTACAGGGTTAACTTTCCAAGCTTCTGGCATGGTGTGCCTGTCGCTAGGTGAATTCCAGTGGTGGGAGGAGGCCCTTAAGTTGGAGATGATGGCTTAGTGGTATTGTTGCTGGGCTAGTAACCCAGGGGCCCAGGGTAATGCTCTGGGGACCCAGGTTCAAATCCTGCCCTGGCAGATGGTAGAATTTGAAATCAATTAAAATCTGGAATTAAAAGTCTAATGGTGACCATGAAACCATTGTCAATTGTTGCAAAAACCCATCTGGTTCACTAATGCCCTTTAGGGAAGGAAATCTGCTGTCCTTAGCTGGTCTGGCCTACATGTGGCTCCAGACCCACAAAAATGTGGCTGGCTTTTAAATGCCCTCTGAGCAATGGCAATTAGGGACGAGCAATTAATGCTGTCCTAGCCAACGATGCCCACATTCCATGCATGAATTTTTAAAAATCCTCAACTTAAGGGCCTTAATTGGCGGTGGGTTAGGAAGCTCTTCAACAAGCTTTCCCACCTTGGACTTTATCAGGGCAGAGGCATGAAGGCAGTAGGCTCCCTAACCCCAACCCTACTCTCTCACCCACCAAACTTGTCTTGGGCAAGGGCATTAAACTTTGCCCTTGGTTTTACCCCCATGGCAGACATCCCCATGGAGCAAGATGTAATTCACTGTATGAACATTGCCCTGGCCCACAACAACACCCTGAAATATTTTTCCATCTTAAGGGATTCCACTGCCTCAACATACAACTAAAATTACAACTATAAACAACCCTGTGCCCACCCCCCAACAACAGTAAGAAATCTTTCACTTTGAACCAATCCTTTGCGCTGCCTTTATTCAACCAGATTTTCAAGTTGAGGGCTGGCCATTGTACAACAAGAGTTATCCCCTCTGGGCATGGCTCATGACTCCAATTGTAAACACATGTACAGTTGCATAATACTCATAAGACACATCATCAGTGATCAGGGTACTCAAACAACACTTCTATTGTTTCAGCCATTCCAGAAGAGCTTTGCAGTACATCCTTGCATGGGTGCACAGATTTGTGCTCATCTGCTGCATGCTCCACACTTTGTCATTATGAAGGAGAATCTCTTACCACTACCTGCAAACCAACACGTTCAGGAGGAGAAGGAAGAAATGCAGGAGAAGAGGCAACAACCAAGAGAGCCCCCATAGTCTAAACTCTCGGACTTGCTTATCAAGGAAGAGGTCAACCAAATCCATGCTCCAGTTGCTCATTCACCAAAAGTCCCACAGTCATTAGCTCTTTTTACAACCTCCGTCACACTGCCTTCCTTCACTCCACACCAGTGCGAACATAATTCCAACATCAAATCTAGAAGTAAAGCCAAAGTTATCAAATAAATGTTTCAAGGCTTTACAGAAAATATAATTGTTAACCTTTTGCATTTACTTTGTGCCTGTCTTTCCTGTTCTTTTGTCTACCCTAGTGCTTCTTTGAAGTTTTCATTGGCTATAGCTTGGGAGGTGGAAGGCAGCTGAGATTCCATTGAGGATACTCCAGATAACCTTATTGGATGACCACAAGCAGCTCTGGGCTCAGAGGGCCCAGCTGAAGACTGCATGTTCTTAACCTGGGTTGCAGCAGTCTGGACTGACAGACTGAAGTGCCCCAGCAAGGGCACTGAAGAGTGGCTGGGGTGAGAACAGAAATGCTGTCATCCACAGGAAGGACCTCTCCCAGGAGCTAAGGCCATCCTCCTTGACAAGTAGCTCAGCGCTCCTCATGCTCTGCTGGAGTATTGAGTGCTTGAATGATGTGAAACCTAGGAAACCCATTTAGCAGAGGCTCCCAGCCGTTTGAGCTTCCATGCCAGGTCTTTGTGCTGCGATAGCAGCTGGCAGATTCATTATGCAGTGCTCCATAATCACAGGTTCCATAATGCTGGGTTGCATTGCTTTACTGGTGGAGCTAACTTCCGTTCCACATTCAAAAGAGATGTAAGCTGTGGATATGAAGTTTGTAATCGCGCTGAGTATGTGAAGGGGAGGCAAAGAACATTGTGAAGTGTGTTACGCAACTTGGAGCAGAATGCCTGATGGTGGGAGAGTTGATTGATGTGATTGCTGCAATGAATGTTGGTGTGAGTGGTACAGCTGTATTGGGAAGGCATTTCAGTGCTCTTACCTTGACATTTCTAGTCAGATCATTAAACTTCTTGTAGCACTACATTCATGACCTGGGAGCAATGCTCCAGGCTTTGGCTTAATAGTCACTCTCCTTCCATTGCCTTTTCCTCACCTGCCTCAAGTGCTTCCTGCCCAGTGGAGGATAAAGAATGTCCTTCCTCCTGTCTTCTTCTGCACCATGCCTTCCATTGCAGCATCTGAGAATTTTGCTGCCTGCACTTTTTCATCTTTAACCATGAGCGTTACATACGAGTTCTACACAGTAATGCCTGCAGGCACAATCTACTGCCCCTGTGAGAGGTGCTGGCTGCCTTTAAGTAGCTTGAGCTCCTCTTGGACCCTCCTCCAAGAGCTTTGCAGCCAATGAACAGCATGGGTAATGCTGGTTGCACATACAAATCATTGAAAGGATTAGGCTGCACAGGTTTTAATGAGTGACGGTTAACATCAAACAATTCACACAAGTCATCGGTTGGTGAGAAACTGCTGTTAGGGAGGGTCTTCAAGAAACTGAAAATTAGAAAAACACATTCTTCTTAAAAGAAGGAGCTACTTAGATTTCAGAAAGAAACACAAGCAACATGGAAGTAAAGTTAAGTCAAGGCCAGGTAAAATAAAGTAGTATAAGTGAACCAAGGTAAAATAAAGTTAACATAAAGGAAGTAAATTGAATCAATGGTAGGATATCCAAGTCATGTGGAATGTGTGTCCTGTAATATATGGGAAGTTGTGGGTGCTACCAGTGTCCTAGATGACCACATGTGCAGGAAATGCCACCAGCTGCAGAACCTTGAGCCCCGTGTTTCAGAGTTTGAGCGGTGGCTGGAGCCACTGTGGTACATCTGTGAGGCTGAGAGCTACGTGGATAGCACGTTCAGAGAGGTGGTCACACTGCAGCTTAGGAACCTGGAGGCCGATAGGGAATGGGTGACCGCCAGGCAGTCCAAGAGAACTAGGCAGGTAGGGCAGCAGTCCCCTGGGGACACGCTACCAATTGGTTTTCTGATTTGGATACTGGTGAGGGCGTTGATTCCTTGGAGGAGTGTAGTCAGAGCCAGGTTTGTGGCACCACAGGTGGCTCCGCTGTACAGGAGGGGCGGAAGAAGAAGGGAAGAGCAGTACTGATAGGGGATTCATTAGTTAGGTGAACAGACAGGCGTTTCTGTGGCTGTAGGCATGACTCCAGGATGGTATGTTGCCTCCCTGGTGCCAGGGTCAAAAGTGTCATGGAGCAGCTGCAGGACATTTTTCTGCGGCAGGGTGATCAGCCAGAGGTTGTGGTTCACGTGATACCAATGACTCAGGTAAGAAAGGGGATGAGGTCCTGAGAGCAGATTTCATGGAACTAGGAAGGAGTTGAAAAGCAGGACCTCTAAAGCGGTAAGCAGTAAGTCAGGATTACTTCCAGATGCATGTGCAAGTGAGTATAGAAATAGGAAAATAGAGCGTTTGAACACACGATTGGAAAACTGGTGTAGGAGGGAGGGCATCAGATATCTGAGGCACTGGGACAGGTTCTGGGGAAGGTGGGGCCGGTACAAGATGGACGGTCTACACCTGAATAAGACTGGGATGAACATCCTCATAGGGAGATTAGCTAGTGCTGTTGGGGGGATGGGTGGTGGGTTGGTGGTGGTGGCAGGGGGTTAAACTAGATTGGTAGGGGACTGGGAACTTGAGGGCAAATTTAGAGCAGGGAATGAGAGATGGAGAATTAGTGAGTGACTCTGAAAGACAGAAGAAGCACAGGTTAAAAAGTGTACAGCACAGGAATTTGGCAGTGTTTAAATGTATATACGGAGTATAGCAAATTAAGCCGATGAGCTGAGGGAATAGATAGATATATGGCAGCATAATATCATCGCTATAACTGAAACCTGGCTTAAAGAGGAGCAAAAATGACAGATCAACATCCCTGGATATAGAGTTTTCAGGCAGGATAGAGAAGGGGGTAAAAAAGGTCGGGGTGTAGATTATTCTTTAAAGAAACATTTACAGCTGTGAGAAGGGATGGTGTACTAAATAAAGCATCAAATGAGGCCATATGGATTGAGCTCAGAAATAAAAAAGGGGCAGCCACACTGCTAGGACTAAACCATAGACCCCCAAATAGCGGAAGGGAGTTAGAAGAGTGAATATGTAGGCAAATTTCTGAGTGCAAAAATGATAGGGCAGTAATAGTTGGAGACTTCAACTACCCTAATATCAATCGGGATACGAACAGTGTGAAGGTCACAGAGGACACAATATTCTTGAACTGTATTCAAGAGAATTTTTTCAGGCAGCATGTAACAAGCCCAATGAGAGGGGGTGCAATTCTAGATGGTCTTAAGAAATGAAGCTGGGCAAGTGGATGAAGTAGCAGTGGAGAACCATTTTGGAAATAGTGACCATAACACAGTTAGATTTAGCATCATTATGGAAAAGGACAAAGGTAGAACTGGAGTAAAAGTTCTAAATTGGGGGAAGACAAATTTTACAAAGCTGAGAGGTGAATTAGCGAAAGTGGACTGGATACAGCTACTAGAAGGGAAATCAGTGTCAAATCAATGGGAGGTACTCAAGAGCAAGATTCAGTAGGTACAGTGATAGACATGTCCCCACAAAGAAAAAGAGTGGTTATAGTAATTGTAAGTTAAACCTATCATACTGTTATGGGATCATGTGACTGTACAGACAAATCAGCCTGAAGCGTGGGTAATCTTAGGGGCACAGCTTTCTAGCCTTGGTCTTAGTACAAACATGTAGCTTCATCAGGAGCTCTGTAAATAAATTTTACTGTTTCTTACAAGAAACCTGCCCAGTTTTCCAAGTATATGACAATTGGTGACGAGGATAAATAGCTCCAATGCTGCACCTCGCCTCTTGAATGTGAATATTTCAATTTTTAAGGGCAGAAAGAAAAGCATACTCACCAGCAATGCCGCTCTTCAGCATAATTGATCCGTATGACTCATCCATCAAAGACTGGAGTTAATACATAGAACACCTAGGTTACTACTTTGTGGCGAACAAAATAACGGCAGAGGAAAAACAGAAGGCAATCCTGCTAAGTGTCTGCGGGAACAAAATGTACAAACTAATCCATAATCTGATGGCTCCGAATGCACTAAATTCCAGATCCATCAATGAGCTAGTGGATCATGAGAAGGCACATTTTCAACCTAAACCATTGCAAAGATTCAAGTTCAACTCTATGTACGTCATGAAGTTAAAACAGTTAACGGAGCACTGTGACTTTGGGGATACTCTAAACGACATGTTGCGAGATTGTTTGGTTTGTGGCATACACAATGACGCCATTCAGTGCTGTTTACTTGCATCAGTTAATATAGAGCTGAAGTGCACCATGGAGATAGCGCTAGAAATGGAGAGTGCTGAGAGGGACTCACAGGCTTTGCAGAGTGTGCAACGTGGCACCATTTTGCAACTAGGGCTGGAACCTGTCGCTGGATGTGACACAAAGACCAGGGAGGCAACCTGGTCTTCGCGGGACATGGCCCCTACTGCTCGAAAAACAAAAAGAAATACTGGAAGCAGCTCATCAGTATTTCAGAAATTAAAGTGTTACCGATGTGGGGGTAATCAAGTCCCGGAAACCTGCAGGTTTAAAGAGGCAGAATGCCACTACTGTCACAAAAAAGGGCATGTTATAAAACAGTGCAGGGCGAGATCAAGACAGCCATTCAGACAGCAGGTCAAGTTGAGTGAAGTGTACAATATAAATGAACCAGAAGCTGCTGATACTGATATCTATTCCCTGTACAACCTCAAGGCCAGGAAAACTGAACCAATCACTGTCACCCTTCAAGTAAATGGAAAGCCTCTAGTCATACTGGTTGACACAAGAGCATCGACCGCAGTGGTGGGAGAATACATCTTTAAATACCTCAGCAAAGGTACCAGAGTCTGGAGCAAACCGCAGCTCAGCTAAAAATGTACACTGGAGAGGCAATACAGGTGAAAGGCATTGCCTCTGCGCCTGTATCCTACAGGCAACAGACATCTCAGCTGCCAGTGATTGTTGTAACAGGTGAAGGTCCTAGCCTTCTGGGCTGTGATTGGTTGAAAGAAATTAAACTCAACTGGTCAGAATTTTTTAAAGTCAGAACAGGAGGAATTCCTGAGATGTTAAAAAAGTATGACAGGGAGTTCTGAGGTGAGTTGAGAAAAGTAAAAGGTCTACAAGCTAAAGTATACATGGATTCTGAAGCAACGCCTCAGTGTTTTAAGGCAAGGCTTATGCCTTATGCCCTAAAGGAGAAAGTAGATGCGGAATTATACCATTTGGAGAAGTTAGGAATAATACATCCAGTTCAATTTTCAGAATGGGCAGCACCCATACTCCCTGTGATGAAACCAGATCAAACCATTTGCATCTGCGGAGATTAAAATTAACTGTGAACAAGGCTGCTAAATTAGACAAATTCCCAATCCCAAGGATTGAAGATTTGTACGCTAAACTTGCAGAAGCAAGATCCTACATTAAACTGGACATGAGCCATGCATACCTACAGCTACAGCTGGACAAAACATCGGGAGAGTATGTCACTATAAACACGCACATAGGCCTGTACCAATATACATGCCTACCCTTTGGTGTGCCATCTGCCTGGGCGATTTTCCAAAGAACCATGGAAAGCCTACTACAAGGACTTCCCTAAATTATACTGTACCTGGATGATGTCCTAATCACAGGATTGACAGAAGCAGAATATTTGGCCAACTTAAAAGAAGTTCGGAAGAGATTTTTGGAGGCTGACGTATGTTTGAAAAAACAGAAGTGCTGTTTCCAAGCAACTGTAGTCGCATATTTGGGTCATCGAGAGGATGCCCAAGGGTTGCATCCATTAGAGGGGAAAGTCAGGGCAACCAACGAAGCACCTTCTCCTACCAACGTCACTGAGCTCAAGTAGTTTTTGGGCATGATAAATTATTACAGTCACTTCTTGCCTAATCTAACTACAGTGTTAGCCCCTTTACACTTATTATTGAAGAAGAACAACAGATGGTCCTGGAAGGCACAGCAAGAGGAAGCCTTCATAAAAATCAAGAAGCTTTTACACTTGTCATGTCTGCTCGTATGCTATGATCCATCTAAGGAATTAATAATCACTTGTGCTGCATCTCACTGTGGAGTGGGAGCAAAATTGTCACACAAGATGGAGGATGGATCTGAAAGACCAAAAGGATATGTATCTAGAATCCTTTCTGCAGCTGAAAAAGGTTTCTCACAAATCGAAAAAGAAGGCTTATCTATCATATTGGCAGTAAAGAAGTTCTATCAATATTTGCATGGTCGTCACTTCACCACAATGTCAGATCACAAGCCACTGTTGTGTTTGTTTAGTGAAGATAAGGTAATCCCACTGATAGCCTCTGCTAGAATTCAAAGATAGGCTTTAATTTTGTTGGCATATGAGTACGCTTTTATGCATTGTCCGGGTGTGCATATAGCAAATGCAGATGCCCTCAGTTATCTTCCTTTGCCAGATAGCATTACACATGCTCCATTACCTCAAGAAGTTGTACTTGTGTTGAATTTCCTGGACTCCTTGCTGGTTTGTGTGAAGCAGATAAAGAATTGGACAAACCAGGACCCAATTTTTTCAAGAGTCCGAGAACAGGTATTGCAAGGATGGTCAAATGCACAAGTCTTTGAAAAGACCATTTTATGCCTGTAAATCTGAACTGAGTTGTCAAGATGGTATCTCGTTGTGGGGAGCAAGAGTCATCATCCCTTTGCAAGGAAGAGAACCACCATTGACAGAGCTTCACAGTGCACATCCTGCTATTTCGAAAATGAAGATACTCGCTCAAAGTTATATCTGGTGGCCAGGTATAGACAGCGATATAGAAAATATGGTTCAACACTGTCTCTGGTGTCAGCAACAACAGAAGTTGCCCATTTCAGCTCCACTGCATCCGTGGGAGTGGCCTGGTTGACCATGGGTTAGGCTACATATAGACTATGCAGGTCTATTTTTAGTTACCATGTTTCTAGTAATCATTGATGCATATTCAAAGTAGATGGTTGTTTATGAAATGAGATCACCTACATCATGTGCAGCTATTGAAAAGCGGCACCAATGTTTTAGTGTACATGGTCTACCAGAAGTTATTGTGTCGGATAATGTTACTGCTTTCACTGGTACTGAATTCCAAAGATTCATGAACCTAACTGGGATAAAACATATCAGAACAACACTGTATCATCCCTCATCCAATGGATTAGCAGAAAGAGCAGTACAAACCTTTAAAACAGGCATGAAGAAACTATCCGAGAGAACATTAAAAACACGAATTTCAAAATTTCTGTTCAACAATCGCACAACTCCTCATGTAACTATGGGTTCAACACCATTGGAATTGCTAATGAAATGCCGACTTCGTACATGATTGAGTCTAGTATTTTCTAACTTAGAGGGGAAGGTAGAGAAGAACCAGAGGAGTCAGAAAGTGAATCATGCTGTTCACAGTAAAAGTTGAGAATTTATTGTGAGAGAGGCAGCTTTTGTGCAAAATTTTGCAACTGGACCAAGATGGGTTCCTGGTACAATTGTCTCTGAAACAGGACCTTTGTCATATCAAGTGGAAGTGGAAAACAGGATTGTTAGGAAACACATGGATCATCTCAGAAGTTGAGACGCACTTCAACAACCAATTACTCCACCTGAAATCGAAGTCAAACCTTTGATCCCTGAGGTGCCAGGTTGACAAAGAATAGACATACCTGAAGTCTCTGTTGAAGTAAATAATTCTGAACTGCCATTGTCTAAGGATGTCCCTGATGCTGCATTCCTAGTCAAGGATCCAATGGAAGAATCTCAAGTTGTAGAGTTGCGTCACTCTACCCGAATCAGAGCCCTGACAGTATTTTGGCATTAGTTCTGAGGACTTGTGCTCCAGAACATGCTGCACCCCTAGCCAAGCTGTTCCAGTGCAGCTACAACAGTGGCATCAGCCTGGCTATGTGGAGAATTGCCCACAAAGCAGGACAAATCCAATCTGTCCAATTACAACCCCATCAGTCTATTCTCGATCATCAGTAAAGTAATGGAAGGGGTCATCATGCCGCTATTGAGCGGCACTTGCTTAGCAATAACCTGCTCACTGATGCCCAGTTTGGGTTCCACCAGGGTCACTCAGCTCCTGTCCTCATTACAGCCTTGGTTCAAACATGGACAAAGAGCTGAACTCCCGAGGTGAGGTGAGAGTGACTGCCCTTGATATCAAGGCCGCATTTGACCGAGTGTGACAGTAAGGAGCCCTAGCAAAACTGGAGTCTTTGGGAATCGGGGGAAAACTCTCCGCTGGTTGGAGTCATACCTAGCACAAAGGAAGATGGTTGTGGTTGTTGGAGGTCATTCAGTTCAGCTCCAGGACATCACTGCAGGAGTTCCTCAGGGTAGTGTCCTCGGCCCAACCATCTTCAGCAGCTTCATCAATGACCTTCCTTCCATCATAAGGTCAGAAGTGGCGATGTTCGCTGATGCTTGCACAATGTTCAGCACCAATCATGACTCCTCAGATACTGAAGCAGTCCATGTCCAAATGCAGCAAGGCCTGGACAATATCCAGGCTTGGGCTGACAAGTGGCAAGTAACATTCACACCGCACAAGTGTCAAGTAATTATCTTCTCCAACAAGAGAGAATCTAACCGTCGCCCCTTGACCTTCAATGGCATTACCATCACTGAATCCCCCACCATCAACATCCTGGGGGTTACCATTGACCAGAAACTGAATTGGACTAGCCATATAAACACTGTGGCTACAAGAGCAGGTCAGAGGCTGGGAACCCTGTAATAAGTAGCTCACCTCCTGTCTCCCCAAAGCCTGCCCACTATTTACAAAGCACAAGTCAGGAGTGTGATGGAGAATTCCCCACTTGCCTGAATGAGTGCAGGTCCCAAACTCCAGAAGCTTGACACTGTCCTGGAAAAAGCAGCTCGCTTGATTGGCACCACATCCACAAACATTCACTCTCTCCACCAGTGACACATAGTAGCAGCAGCGGGTACCATCTACAAGATACACTGCAGGAATTCACCAAGGCTCCTTAGACAGCATCTTCCAAACCCACAACCACTACCATCTAGAAGGACAAGGGCAGCAGATCGATGGGAACACCACCACCTGGATGTTCCCCTCCAAGTCACTCACCACACTGACTTGGAAATACATCGCCATTCCTTCGCTGTCGTTGGGTCAAAATCCTGGAACTCCTGTCCTAACAGCACCGTGGGTGTACCTACATCACGTGGATTGCAGCAGTTCAAGAAGGCAGCTCACCACCACCTTTTCAAGGGCAACTAGGGATGGGCAATAATTGCTGGCCTAGCCAGCGAAACCCACATCCCATGAGTGAATTTAAAAAAACACCTCAAAGACTAAATCTATAATTGCATGAACTATACATAATTGTCTTTGATATGGGTTAAGATAATTTTGTAAATAAGAGTGATAAAACAAAAGTAAAGGGGGAGGAATAAAGTATCTCAGATTGTTAAAGGAAGCTAGGGAGGAAATAGCAGGTAAAAGCAGAATAATGTGGATGCTGGAAATTGAAATAAAAACAGAAAATGCTGCAATAACTCAGCAGGTCTGGCAGCATCTGTGGAGAGAGAAACAGAGTTAATGTTTCAAGCCTGTATGACTCTTCAGGGTTAAAGAGTAGAAATATGATGGCTTTTTATACTGCTTAAGAGGGGGTGGAGCAAGTGGAGCAAAATAGAAGGTCAGGGATAGGTTGGAGCTCAGGCAAAATTGACAAAGATGTCATGGACACAAAACCAAGGGAGTGTTAATGGTAGTGTTACAGATGAAAGGAGGTGCTGAAAGTGGCAAAAAGGTAATATAGCAGAATGCGTTATTAGCAGAACAAAGGTCAGCGGTCTATGAAAACACAGCATAGAAACAAGTGACAGATGGCCCTGTGTTGGGGCGGTGCGGGGTTGGGGAAAAGGATTTAAGAAATAATAAAAAGCAGAAATAGCAGAATCTAGGAAATAGTGGATGCTCCGAGGATCATTTTCCAATCCTCACTAGATATAGGCGAGGTACCAGAGGATTGGAGGTCTGCGAATATTGTACCAATATTTAAAGGGGTGCAAGGGATAGATCAGAAAATTATAGGCCTAACCTCGGTCATGGAAAAATTATTGGAATTAATTCTGAGAGACAGGGTAAACTGTCACTTAGAAAGGCATGGGATTGATTAGGGATAGTCAGTGTGGCTTTATTAGGGGAAGATCGTGTCTTACTAACTTGATGCAATTTTTTGAAGAAGTAACAAGGAGGATTGATGAGGGTAGTGAATGTTGTCTACGTGGATTTTAGTAAGGCATTTGACAAGGTACCACTTGGCAAACTGGTCAGAATAGTGAGACCCCAAGGGATACAGGGGGAGGTGGTGAGTTGGATCTAAAATTGGCTCAGTGAGAGCAAACAAAGGTTGGTTGCTTTTGTGAGTGGAAAGCGGTTTCCAGTGGCATTCCACAGGGCTCGGTGTTGAGGCCCTTGATGTTTGTCAAATATATTAATCATTTGGACTTAAACGTGGGAGGCATGATTGGGGAATTTGCAAATGACACAAAACTTGGCCGCGTAGGTGATAGTGAAGAGGATAGCTGTTGTCTCTAGAATTATATCAATGGTTTGGTTGAGTGCATGTAAAAGTGGCAAATGGAATTCAATCCAGAGAAGTGTGAGATAATGCATTTGGGAGGGTAAACAAAGCTAGGGAATACACAATGAATGGGAGGATATTGAGAGGGGCTGAGGAAGTGAGAGACCTTGGAGTGCATGTCCACAGGTTCCTGAAGGTGGCAGGACAGGTGGACAAGGTGGTAAAGAAAGCATATGGAATGCTTTCCTTTATTGGACAAAGTATTGAATACAAAAGCAAGGGTGTAATGCTGGAACTGTATAAAATGCTGCTTAGGCCACAGCTGGAATTTTGTGTGCAGTTCTGGTCACCATGTTACAGGAAGGACATAATTTTCTGGATAGAGTACAGAGGAGATTTACAAAAATGTTGCTTGGGCTTGAAAATTGCAGCTATGAAGAAAGATTGGATAAGCTTGGGTTGTTTTCCTTAGAACAGAGGCGGCTGAGGAGTGACCTAATTGAGGTGTACAAAATTACAAGGGGCCTAGGTAGGGTAGATAGGAAAGACCTGTTTCCCTTAGCTGAGAGGTCAATTACCAGGGGTCATAGATTTAAGGTGACTGGTAGAAGGATTAGAAGGGTACATGAGGAAAAACTTGGCACCTGGAATTCACTGCTTAAATTGGTGATTGAGGTTGAAACGCTCAACTCATTTAAATGGTACCTGGATATGCACCTGAAGTGCTGTAACCTGCAAGGCTATGGACCAGGACTTGGAAAGTAGGATAAAAAATGAATGGCTAGCTTCTTTTTTCTCCTTTTATGGCTGGTGCAGACATGATGGGCTGAATGACCTCTATCCCTATGGTTCTAAGGTTCTATGGTTTCCCTTCTGAGCACAAAATTTCCCAACCAATCATCTTAATAGATAGAAAGCTGTGGTCTGCCAGTGGAGGATAATGATTAAGGTAGAATCATAACTTAATCTTAATGAGCTCAGCTCTCAGTTCATACAGTTGAGGAAGTAACATCGCCAAGTTACATATTTCAGAATAGGCTATCTTCTGCTATTTCCAGATCAAAAGCTATTAACTCTATTCAAACTATTTTCCATAACATGGAGCTCACCTGCAGGCCCATCACTTTTCTAATTCCATGTTGTCCTCCCTATCTCCAGACAACAGGATGAAAGAAGGACACCTCGATACTCTTTAACATAACACCCAATCCTGATGTATGAACATTGATGGAAAAGTGGTTGTATCCTGCCTTTTCAGGCAGACCTTCTGGTTGAAGGTTTGGAGGTCACCTAAGCTACAATAGAATTCACTGTCTCCAAACCTATTTATCCTAATTTCAGAGAAGCAAGAAACTCTGACTGTTTTCATCCATTTCTCATCTTTAAGAGCAAGAAAACTGATCAACCTAAGTCATCCCACAGCAAATCTATAGCCTGAGAACTCAAGGATATTTGCCAATCAGAACACGCAATACCAAGGATCCATCCAGAGCTAGCAATGTGTCAGGATGCATGTGCCCCCATCATCCAGACCCACCCCCATGAATGAAGCAAACTCAAGGCTGACCGTTAAACAGAGAATCAGAGGTCATAAATATCCCAACACAATACCATTATTCCTGAATATATGAGTGTACAGGATACTGACAGTAGGAAGATTTTTATGGGTAGTACTTGGGGAACATGGCATAGAGAGGAAAATGCAAGT
Source organism: Cetorhinus maximus (assembly GCF_964194155.1). Taxonomy (NCBI): domain Eukaryota; kingdom Metazoa; phylum Chordata; class Chondrichthyes; order Lamniformes; family Cetorhinidae; genus Cetorhinus; species Cetorhinus maximus. Next base: position 24,748,093 of record NC_135879.1, on the reverse strand, counting down.
TACTTCTCCACAAGCTGAGTTAATGCCCCAAACAGCCAGCTACAAATCATCATAGCTGAGCTTGAAGTTTGTTCAAAATACAGCTATTCAAAGGTGTGTGTTACATCCCCTCCCCCACTCCAATTCATTTAAGGTTTGTATTGAATTTCATTTACTGCATTCAAGGACACTGGATTGTGGTGACAGTTTGTTGAATAGGTAGTGCCAACAATCACTCATTTCCAGAACAGCCATTCAGATCAATGTCTTGTCACTCAATCACTTAACTGCCATTATTCTCCCCACCCCCTCAGTCTTCCAAAATGCAAGAGGCTAAACTTAAACTGTGACCTCTATTTTTCACAATACATGGTGAAGCAATGCACAGAAATGCAACATAGCAAAAATATTAAACTAAGTATAAAATTCCAACTGGACACTCAGGAATTGCATCTTGAATAGTCAGCAGGATGGTACTAAATGGAACATCATGTGTCACTCTGGGAGAAAGAGGAAAGAGAACAAGAGTATTGAGGGGAATCTTGCAGATTGGTGGGTAAATGCATCATGGAGTTAAGGAACCTGCACTTATGTAGCACCTTCCATAATCTCAGACTGTCCCAAAGCACTTCAAAGCCAATTTATTATTCTCTGAAGAGTAATCACTGTTGTAGTATAAAGAAGTTCATATCAAATTTGGACATAGCAAGGCCCATGAAACAACAGAGGTAAGTGACCAATTGAACTGCTTTAGTGGCGTTGATTGAGGGATAAATGTTGGCCAAAACACCAGGAGAGCTCCCCTGCATTTCTTTACATAGTGCCATGGATCCACATGAGTATCAGGTTACTCTTTCACATGAAAATAGTAGAGCACTCCCTCAGTTTGACACTAGCGCTCAGGTCCCAGGATGGGGCTTGAAACCATAATCCTCTGATGTAGAGGTGAGAGTGCTGACACTATGCCAAGGTTAATACCTTAGAGTTTTTTTTTTGCTGAACACTCATCCGTAGAAGCAATGCGAAAATCCATCATCGCTATCATGTGGTATCTGTGGTCTCCTTGGCCTGTGTAACATAATGGCCCAGATTTTACAGTAGTAATAACAGTGAAACTGAATGTTTACTGTCAATACCCCTCCAAAACTGACGGCAACTTTTGGAGTCTGTACATGTGCAGTTAAACACGGAGGTCCAGAAGTCGCTGTTAATGATTCTATGCTTCCTCACAGGATGAACCGTCAAAGATCCCCAGTCTGCAATCGAGCAGAAATCACTGAACCTACAAGAACTTGCCCCTCTTGCCTCTGCTGTAAAAATCCTTGAAAAAGTATACCTTGTTGGATAAGGTCAACAGTGCACATTGTATTAAACTCTTAATTACTAATGAATAACCTCATTGGCCCTGAAAAATAAGTTTAGATTTGTGGAATGTCCAATTTCTCCATTATGATAAAAAGAATTCACATTTTTAATTTTAAAATATTTTTCCCGATATTTCAGTTTATACTTTAATCCCAGGTAGATGTCCCAATCATTTATTTCACCCTCTAATTTTAATTAGAAGTGAAAAAAAGTCAGTGCATTTTACTTCCTGGTTGGCCACCTGTGAGCATACTTAAATGTGACTGGCTGCATACCCGGCTTGATGCGATCACTCTTATTGGGGACCTTGAGATCCCCTTGACTTGGGAACAGATTCAAACTGACATCAGGAAAGAAGAAATTCTAACAGCACTATGGGTGTACCTATACAACATGGACTGCAGCGGTTCAAGAAGGCAGCTCACCACCACCTTCTCAAGGGTAACTAGGGATGGGTAATAAATGTTGGCCCAGCCAGTGAAGCCCACATCCCGTGAATGAATAAAAAAAAGAGAGATCACTGTGGGCAGCTTTCTTCTAGGTCAGTGGTAAGCGCCATCAATTTGCTGCTGACTGTGAAATTCAGATCAATATAATATTCAATAGAGTGTAATATTATGCAACATAAATTAAGAAAATTTTCAAATCTGATTCTAGTCTGTGCTTAAATAGCTGTTTACAGCTGACATTGTAAATTGAGGGATTACAATTGGTCTCGGTGCCTTTGGACCAAGGAGTGAATATCATAGGTGTTTCTCACTCCTGTTTACTACCTGGTGAAGTGTGATTTAGGATGCGTTTGTGTGATATCAGATTAAGACAAAATTGGACTCTGCTTTGATGCACCCACCCTTCCAAATCAAGTCTTCTGATTTGGAAAGTGCTCAGGGACAGAGGGTGTGACTGCAGCTGAGACAGATAAAGGGACCCAGAGGGTAAGAGTGCAGGAGCCTCAACCTCTGCAATTGTCCAACACGTTTGAGGTTCTTTCAGCTTGTTTGAGTGAGAGTGGGGGCTACAGGGTGGATGAGCAAACTGACCATGGCACCATGGAACAGGAAGCCATTCGAGTTGGGGGAGAAAAAAGGAATATAGTGATAGTAGGGGATTGACACTTTGCTCTGCAGCAAAGAGTGAGAGTCCAGAAGACTGTGCTGCCTGCCCAGTGCTAGGAATCAGGACATCTGCTCAGGGCTGGAGAGGAACTTACAATGGGAGGGTGAGGATCCAGTTGTTGTGGCCCATTTAGGTACCAACAACATAGGTAGAATTAGGAACGAGGTTCTGCATAGTCAGTATGAGTGGCTAGGCACCAAATTAAGAAGTAAAATCGCAAAGGTAATAACCTCTGGATTATTACCTGTATCACATGGAAATTGGCATAGGGCAAATAAGACTAGAAAAATTAATGTGTGTCTCAAAAACTGGTGTGGGAGAAGTGGGTTCTGGTTCATGAGGCACTAGCACCAGTACTGGGGAAGATGAGGACTGTACCATTGGGATGGTCTACACCTGAACCATGCTGGGGCTGGTATTCTAGTGAGCTGCATAACTAGGGAAGTAGGAAGGGTTTTAAACTAAATAGTGGGGACAAGGGATCAAATTTGGGAAGGTGTGTTAAATCAAAGTGTAAAGACAAGGCAAGACAGAAAGGTATTAATATGGGAAATGATAAAGAAAACATGACAGGAAGGGATAGAAAGTACACATTTAAGTGAAAGTTAGCAGATAAGGCTACAAAAATAATAAAAGGACAAAACTAGAGGCTCTGTATCTCAATGCACGTAGCATTCGAAACAAAACAGCTGAACTGATAGCGCAAATATAAATAAATAAGTACCATCTAATGGCCATTACAGAGTCATGGCTGCTGGATGTCATAGATTGGTGCCTGAATATTGATGGGTACATGACATTTAGAAAACACAGGAATCTAGGAAAAGATGGAGGAGTGTCTCTGTTAATTAAAGATGGTATTAGCACAAAAGAGAGGGATGACCTATGTTCAGGAAACCAGGATGCAGAAGCAGTTTGGGTAGAGATGAGAAGTGATAAAGGCAAGAAGTCACTTGTGGGATTGGTGCATTGGCCCCCTAACAGTAACTGCATGGTCGGACAGAGCATAAAGGAAGAGCTAATGGAAGCATGTCGGAAAGGTACAGTGATAATCATGGGGGTTTTAATCTACATATAGTCCGGAAAAATCAGATGGGCTAAGGTAGGCATGATGAAGAGTTCACAGGATGTTTTCGGGGCAATTTCTTAGGACAGCACAAGACCTGGTATTGTGCAATGAGATAGGAGGAATTGATGACCTCATAGTGAAGGCACCCCTAGGTAAAAGCGATCATAATATGATTGAACTTTACATTTAGTTTGAGGGAGAGAAGACTGGATCTAACACTAGTATTTTAAACTTAAATAAGGGCAATTATGAGAGCATGAAAGCAGAAGCTAATGTGAACGGGTAAATTAGGTTAAGGGGTAGGTCAATAGAGATGCAGTGGCAAATGTTTAAGGGGATATTTCAGAATACACAGGATATACACTTTCCAACAAGAAAGAAAATTTTCAAGGGGAGGACTGACTATCCATGGTTAACTAAAAAAGTTAAAGGTAGTATCAAACTTAAAGAAAAAACATAGGCATGAATTTTTCAGGCAGCAGGCAGGCTCATCAGGAGCAGGCCGAAGTGGTTGCGGAGCCAATTAAGGCCCACCCAGCGTCATACACAAGCCTTGGCACTCAGCGCTACCTGTGCGGGTGGGGGGAGGAGGGAGAGTCGGGGCCATATGCACGAAAAAACGTTGGAATCTCCCTGAGGCACGGAGCTGCCTCAGGGAGATTGAATCGATATTGAAATAATTAAATAAATGTTTAAAAAATTTATTTAAACATGTTTTGATAATTAGGAAATTTATTTACTTATTTAATAAAAGCTTTAGGAAACCTCATCCCACTCGTGGATGAGGTTTCCTAAAAAACGTGAAGGCCACTTGGTCTTTTCGCCTGCCCGCCAACCGTAAGGTTGGACAGGCAGCGTTAACAATTACTTCAATTACTTTCTTAATGGCATTAATAAACCGTTTACGAAAAATCGCGGGACTGCGCGATGATGTCGGGACACACGCCCGACATCATCACTCGTCATTTTATGTATCAGTGTGTCAGGCTCGCCCCCGCACGTTGACTGAAAAATCCTGCCCATATAATTGTGCAAAGATGGGTGGCAGGTCAGAAGATGGATAGAATACAAAAAACAGCAAAGAATGACTAGGAGATTGATAAGGAGGGAAAAATCAGAGTACGAGAGAAAGTTGGCTAGTAATATAAAAACACATAGCAAGAGTTTCAACAGATATTTGAAAAAGAAAAAACTTATACAGGTTAGCACTGGGGAATTAATAAGGGAAAATAAGCCAATGGCAGATGGATTGAACAAGTATTTTGTATTAGTCTTCACTACAGAGGATATAAGTAACATCCCAGAAATAGATGTAAATCAGGAAATGGAAGGGAGGGAGGAACTCAAGAAAATTACAATCACCAGGAATGTGGCACTCTACAAAGTGCTGGAGCTGTGGGCTGACAAGTCATACAAATATACCAACCTGGGTCCTGATGGACTTCATCCTAGGGTCTTAAAAGAAGCGGCTAATGATATGGTTGGGTGTTGGTTTTAATTTTCTAAAATTTCCTAGATTTATGGAAGGTATCATTAGAATGGAAAATAGCGAATGTAACTCCTTTATTCAAAAAGGGAGGGAGACAGAAAGCAGGAAACTACGGGCCACTTAGCTTAACATCTGCCTTAGAGAAAATGTTAGAAATTATCATTAAGGATGTTAAAACAGGGCACTTAATAAAATTCAAGGGAATCAGGCAGAGTCAACATAGTTTTGTGAAAGGGAAATTGTGTTTGACTAATTTATTGGAGTTCTTTGAAGGAGTCACATATGTTGTGGATATAAGGGAACCAGTGGATGCACTTTACTTAGATTTCCAGAAAGCATTTGATAAGGAAAATAAAAGCTCATGGCATTAGGGGTAACATATTGGCATGGATTGAAGAAACAAAGAGTAGGCATAAATGGGTCATTTTATGGTTGGCAAGATGTAACGAGTGGTGTGCCACATGGATCAGTGCTGCGGCCTCAACTTTTTACAATTTATACAAATGACTTGGATGAAGGGACCGAAGGTATGTTTGCTAAATTTTCTGATGACACCAATATAGTTAGGAATGAACGTTGCAAAGAGGACATAAGGAGGCTACAATAGTATATAGATAGGTTAGGTGAGTGGGCAAAGATCTGGCAAATGGAGTATAATATAGGAAAATGGGGTATAATGTGGGAAAATGTAAAATTGTCCATTTTGGCAGGAAGAATGAAAAGGAAGCATACTATCTCAATGGTGAGAGGTTGCAGAGCTCTGAGATGCAGAGGGATTTGGGTGTCCTAGCACATGAATCGGAAAAGATTAGCATGCAGCTACAGCAAGTAATTGGGGAAGCTGATAGAATGTTATTGTTTATTGTGAGGGGAATTGAATACAAAAGTAGAGAGGTTATACTTCAGTTATACAGGGGATTGCTAAGGCCACATTTAGTGTACTGTGTATAGTATTGGTCTCCTTATTTAAGGAATGATGTAAATGCATTGGAAGCAGCTCAGAGAAGGTTTACTAGACTAATACCAGGAATGGGTGGATTTTCTTATGAGGAAAGGTTGCACAAGCAAGGCCTATATCCGCTGCAGTTTAGAAGAGTAAGAGGCGACTTGATTGAAACATATAAGATCCTGAGGGGCCTTGACACGGTGGATGTGGAAAGGATGTTTCCCATTGTGAGAGAATCTAGAACATGGGGTCACCATTTTTTAAAAAGTGGTTGCTTTTGTGGTAAAAAAGGCAGAGATGAGGAGAATTATTTTCTCTCAGAGGATTGAGAGTCTTTGGAGCTCTTCCTCAAAAGGCAGTGGAAGCAGCTTCTTCAAATATTTTTAAGGCAGAGGTAGATAGTTCCTCGATAAACAAGGGGGTGAAAGGTTATTGGGGGTAGGCGGGAATGTGGAGTTGAGGTTACAATCAGATCACCCTTGATCTTATTGAATTGTGGAGCAGGCTCGATGGACTGAGTGGTCTACTCCTGCTCCCAGTCTGTACATTCACATGTATGTTTGTTTAACTCGATAACATTCACTGTGGATCTATACATAGGCTGCCAATGTGCTTGGAATCTCACACTAGCCTGAGTCCCCATTTTCAGGTGAAAGAAAAGAAGAAAATTGAACAGAGAACCTAAAGAAAATTGCCTCAAGTTACTTTTAGATGTGCCTTCATTGTACTACAGGAACCTGCAGTGAAAGATGTCAGTACGAATTGAAATATAGGTTAATGCTGTCCTAAAGGCATGGCGATTAAATCTACATGCTCATTCTCACACTGGTCAAATAGGCTAACAGAAGGTAGGCTCATGACTTTCATCTACACTGGTCAGTAAACCAGTGATAGCTAATCTGCAGCCTAAGGAGACAGTGATATTAATGACCCCATGGGAGGGAGGATAGACTGACCTGGAATGTTAAGAGAAGCTTGCTGTGTTATTGAGGCAGCCTGAAGTATTTGTCTGAATACCTGTCAGAGTGGCCACTATCCTTCTGATCGACAGCCTGATGGAACATCCAAGCATGATAGAAAGACAATGCTTTTGTTTCAGTGTCTCGAATAATATTTAGGAAAGCAGTGCACTATCTTTAAAGGGTAACCATTCTGACAAGCTGACACATAGAGGAGATTCAACATTTCAGCAAATAGAATATGTTATACTTGTTTTGATTTCTCCATTTCTGCACAAAGGGATACCAAAATAAATATAGCACATTGATTTTTAACTCTTCCCCTCAATTCATCATTCCACAATTGATTTATCAATATGTGTGGTTGGGTAGGGAGAGAACAATAAAATGTTTGACTTAGACAATTTGCATCATTTAATTTATAATTATTTCTGACAATTAAACAGTGCCATTGAGGGCACAGGAACAATTTATATTGGCCGTGTTCTTTTCTATTATACTCAGTGAAGTTTTAATATTCTTTATAGTTATTATCATAAAATGCATGTGGATGGGGCAAATTAGATAACCCGTGAAAATGGGTATGGAAATTATAGGTATTTAACCTGCAATGTTCATTGCGATGCAGGTAGCATGTTAAATCGGTGTAGCCTGCTATTTTAAATGAATGCTGTGTGAAGCCAGCGCGACCCGCAATTATTGGCTACATGCATCAGCAAGTTGCCCAAAATCATAAGCTGAATTTTACGCTGATTGGGCGGGACCAAGCGCAACCTGATTGGTCATGAAATCGCGTGAGATGACATCAAGCAAGCCTCCCGACATCATCCCGTGCTTGTGTGATATTTCAGGGGGAGGGCGCAGTGAAATGTCGGAAGTGCCCCCGCTGACAATTAAGAGGGCAACTAAGCCCATTAGCGGTGCAATTGTCTGCCATTTTACGTAGCCTGTCCAACCTTATGGTTGGTGGATGGGCGAATTGGCCTGGCAGCCTTTGCATTTTTCAATAATCCTCATCCACAGGTGGGATGAGATTTCCCTGATGAAATAAAATCTAAATAAATGTCTGTGGTCAGCGTTTTCATTAGCTAAATTTCTGGTGGCTGATTATGATGCATGGACACTTTTGTCAGATTTTCAAACTTTATTTTTGCTGTTTCAGGTCGTCGGCCCCCTGAGGTAGCTCTCTGCCTTCAGGGAACTCTCTGTCAGCGCTGGCCTGCGCCCGCGTTGATGTCATTGTCCGCTCTCTTCCCACCCCCACCCTGGCAGCACTGAGCTTTTCAGAGCGTGTTTCACGCTGGTTGTCCGTTAATTGGCCAGCCAGCATGAAATCACGGCCAGGGGGCTGATCACAGTCGGCAGCCCGTTTCCCGGCTGATCCCGGGTCCACCGATTGCACCCGCCCGTCGAACTGAACATTCAGGCCCGCGAGTGGCTCGCACTACTTAAAAGCAGCCTGCACCTCCTAAAGTGGAGACCTGTTATGACTGCAAGAAGTGGCAGGAGTTTTTTGTAAAGTGAACTTGTGTTGTGATACTTTAAGGACTGGCTACTTTTGCGAGAGACCGAGCACCGACCACCAAGATTTTCTGACAATGCACTGGACATCTTGGTACAAAGTGTGGAGAGAAGGAGAGGCATCTTGTAACTGCGTGAGGTGGGTGTGCGAGTAGGAAACCCTCCAGATATATACCAAAGAGACGGTGGAAATTAATACCAGGAGTGAAGCTCCAAGAGCTTGGATGCAGTACAGGTTCAGCAATCAGTCATAGGTTGTCAAGATAACTGAGTTCATCTTCAAATGGCAGATCCTACCAGCTGCACCATTAGCCTCATCCACTGCTGAATTCAATACACCCTCATGCCACTTTGTTATGTGTTATCTTGTCCTGGGAGAGAAATTGTGAATGAGTGCGTATTGGCAGCTGTTGTGTGTGTGTGATGCTTCACATGGTTGAAGAGCTGTGAGACATAGCCGAGATGTGAGTAGTGCCTGTGAACATCCAATAGTGTCAGGGTCGGTGAATGTTGGCATATAGTTAGATAGGGGATGAAGTGTGCTATGGTTATGGCGCTGGTCATGGTGGTACAGGTGTTGAGGAGTGTGTTTGCAGATGGGATCTGACCTTGACCACTTGTACCACAGGATACAGTAGCACCGTGATTATGTTACTGGATTAGTAATTTAGAGATAAAAGCATAAAATGCTGGAAAGGCTCAGCAGGTCAGGCACTATGGGTGGGGAGGAAAACAGAGTTAATAAAGAGTCAATTAAAAGCGATTTTACATTACCGCCCACTTTTACGGTTGGCGGATGGGCCAATCGGTCTGGCTGGTTTCACGTTTTTGCTACAACCTCGATCCAGGGCGGAATGAAATGTCCGGGGTGAAATATAATTTAAAAAGATGTCTGGTGACTGATGTTTTTTGAGTTCTGCTGTCAGGTGCCTGAATGTGCTGCATAGACACAATTTGCTGCATTTTTTTCTTCTTATTTAATTTGCCCAGGTCTGCAGCTCACTGAGCCAGATCCGCAGCAGCTGTCCACCTTCAGGGAGTTTGTTAGAAGTGCCCACCCGCGCCCTCACTTTTCTCGGTGCCCACCCTCTTCCCGCACCCCTCGGCAACGCCGAGGCTTTCTCAGCGCGTTTATCATGCTGGTTGCCTGTTAATTGGCCAGCCAGCGTGAAATTGTGTTTGGGGGCTGATCCCGGCCGGAAGCGCATTTTGCAACCCCTTCCGGGCCCACCGATTGCGTGTGCCCGATGAGGGCAAGATTCAAGCCAATATTTCATTTAGTTCTACCAAGTTCACTTCATTTAGTTCTACCAAGCACTGTTAGTTGAAGTAAGTGGATTGCTCCCTGATGACCCACAGTGGGGATTGCCCTCCGGCTGAGTGCCCTTCTCCTGTTTCTCCTCCTCTTCCCTTTGCTAATAACTTGTCCTGCTCTGCATGGCCTCTCCTCACTCTCCCAGACATACACTAGCCCCAGAGGAAACCCTGCCAGACTATCCATGCCTGGAAGGAACTTGTTTCAGTACCAAATTCATTTTAAATGACCAAACAAGTACTTCAGCATTACCGCTCCTTGTAGATTATGCAAACTTTAGTCAAGCATAGGAAAGCTTCAAGTACATGTACAATTGCAACACCAGCCCGAAGAAATATTCCAGTGACTAACCTGTACACATTTTATGATCCTTTTTTAATAGCGCTGGTCAGGGATGGGACCCTTCACTCTGTTTAACATTTCACAAGAACGTTCTATTAAGCTCAATAGTTTACACACTCCTTACGGTTGTGGTGTACTACAAGCTACAATACATGGTACTAAGATGTACATGGACGGGGAGTCTCTCTAGATCTGTACATTTTATTCATAAAATGTATTGAGGGGACAGGGTAGTTGACTTTTCCTGGTAGAAGAGGTTGGTTGAGAAGCCAGAGGTGCCAGAAGCAGCAGGAGTTTCCCTTCTATTCAAAACCACAGACACAGCACTATTGATCATATAGCTAAGGCATAAGGTTGGTATGAGATTTTTAAGTAAATTCTCTGCCCCACCACATATCAGCGCCACCCACCACCCAACCTTCTCCCAACCCCCGCCACCAATCCATCCTAACCTCGAAGGGAAAGCTTCCTATAAAATACAACTTCATCTTCACTGAATGCTGGGTGTCCTGGTGATTGATGACTGGTTAGGTAAGCAACCTTTTACACAATTCCAGGAAGCAAACAACACAAGCCCACGCAAGATATTGTTGCACAGTGTAACCATTTTATAATCCATTGATGACCTTGTCAATTTCTGGAAAATGAGTTATTTTCACACTCAAATATTAAACTGTGGTTAGTTACAACATGTGAGTATTGCTTCAATATTAAGCAAGCATAAAGAAGGCACTGAATTATTCAGTAAAAAAAACTGTAAAATAATACCTGGGAAAGACTGCAAGGCAGGAATCTCATTCAGGAATTCAGAAGGCATAATAAATACAAGGCCCATCAGTTTATATCTGCCTATTGAAATTTGATTTCACAGCCCCGATTTTAAATTGAGGGCAGGTAGGGTGGGTGCTAGCGTTGAAGCAGGAGGTGAACATGGGATTCCAGGGATGTTCAATATTACCATAGCTTTCATAATCAAGTACCTACTTGAACTTGGCCAGGTGCAACACTGAGAAAGATAGGGAAGGAAGGAAGGGAAGTGAGGTAGCAGTATTGATTAAGAAGAACGATCCCACAACCAATGATTCAGATCTAAGCTCTGCAGTCCTGCCACATCCAGTCATGAATGGTGGTGGACAATTAAACAATATAGATACATAGAAAATAAAAGCAGGAGTAGGTCATTCAGCCCTTCGAGTCTGCTCCGGAATTCAATAAGATCATGGCTGACCCTATATCTCAATGCCATACTCCTGCTCTCTTCCCATACTCCTTGACGTTTTCAGAATCTAGAAATCTATCTATTTCCTTCTTAAAAATATTCAGTGACTTGGCCTCCACAGCATTCTGTGGTAGAAAATTCCACAGATTTACCACCCTCTGAGTGAAGAAAGTTTGCCTCATCTCAGTCCTAAATGGCCTACCCGATTTCTAGACCCCCCCAGCCAGAGGAAACATCATCTCTGCTTCCAGTCTGTCCATCCCCGTCCGAATTTCAATGAGATTCCCCCCTCATTCTGCTAAACTCCTGTGAATACAGGCCTCGATGACCCCATCTCTCCTCATATGGCAATCCTGCCATCCCAAAAATCAGTCTGGTGAACCTCTGCTGCACTCCCTCTATGGCAAGAGTATCCTTTCTTGGGTATGGAGACCAAACTACACACAATACTCCAGGTGTGGTCTCACCAAGGCCCTGTACAATTGCAGTAAGACATCCTTGCTCCTATACCCAAATCCTCTCACAATGAAGGCCAACATACCATTTGCCTTCCTAGCTGCTTTCTGCACCTGCATGCTTGCTTTCAGTGGCTGGTGCACAAGGACACCCAGGTCCCCTCGTACAGCAACTTTTCCCAATCTATCACCATTTAAATAATACTTTGCCATTCTGTTTTTCCTATCAAAGTGGATAACTTCACACTTATCCATGTTATACTGCAACTGCCATATATTTGCCCATTCACTCAACTTGTCTAAATCACCTTGAAACCTCTTCACATCCTCCTCATCACTCACATTCCTACCAAGTTTTGTGTCGTCAGCAAACTTAGAAATATTACATTTGGTTCCCTCATTCAAATCATTAATATATATTGTGCATAGCTGAGGCCCCAGTACTGATCCCTATGGTACCCCACTAGTCACTGCCTGCCACTCCAAAACAGACCCATTTATTCTAACTCTGTTTTCTGTCTATCAACCAATTCTCAATTCTTGCCAATACATTATCCCAATCCCATGTGCTTTAATTTTGCACACTAACCTCTTATGTGGGAATTCATCAAAAGCTTTCTGAAAATCCAAATGCACCACTGATTCTCCCTTATCTATTCTGCTAGTTCCGTCCTCACAAAGCTCCAGTAGGTTTGTCAAACATGATTTTCCTTTCATAAATCCATGTTGACTTTGTCTAATCCCATTGATATTTTCTAAGTGTCCTGTTATCACATTCTTTATAATAGATTCTAGCATTTTCCCTACTATTGATGTTAGGTTAGCCGGTCTGTAATTCCCTGTTTTCTCTCTCCTTCCTTTTTTAAATAGTGGAGTTACACTTACCACCCTCCAATCTGCTGGGACTATTCCAGGATCTACAGAATTTTGGAAGATGACAACCAAAGCATTCACTATTTCCATGGTCACCTCCTTTACTACCCTGGGATGTAGATTATCAGGCCCTGGGGATTTATTGGTTTTCGGCCAATTTCTCCAGCACTAATTTTTCATGAATGCTAATTTCCTTCAAATCTTCCTTTTCACTAGACCCTTGGTTATCTAGCATTTCTGGGAAGTTATTTGCGTCTTCCTCTGTGAAGAGAGAACTTAAGTAATTGTTTAATTGCCCGGCCATACCCTTGTACTCTATTATAAATTGTCACGTTTTGGACTGTAAGGGACCTACATTTGCCTTTGTTAATCTTTTTCTTCTTATATACTTGTAGAAGCTTTTACAGTCCACTTTTACGTTCCTTGCAAGTTTACTCTCATACTCTATTTTTTCCCTCTTGATCAATCTCTTTGTCCTCCTTCGCTGAATTCTAAACTGCTTCCAATCCCCGGGCTTGCTACTTTTTCTAGCAACTTTATATGTCTCCTCTTTGGGTCTAATATTATCCTTAATTTCTTTTGTTAGCCATGATTGGACCATTTTCCTGTTGTGTTTGTGCCAGGAAGGAATGTATAACCATTGCAATGCATACATTCATTCCTTAAATATTAGCCATTGGCTATCCACTGTCATGCCTTTTAATGAAGTTCCTCAATCTACCTTAGCCAACTCACACCTAAGATCTTTGTAGTTTCATTGGTTTAGACTCAGGTCTCTAGTTTCAGATCAGACTACTTCACTTTCCATCCACGGTCACTGTTCCCTGCACAACACGATTATCAATTAACCCCTTCTCATTGCACAATACCAAATCTAGGATAGCCTGTTCCCTAGTTGGCTCCTTGATGTACTGGTCTAAAGAACCATCTAGTACACAGCCCAGGAATTCATCTGCCACAGTATTATTGCTAATTTGTATGCCCAGCTGAGATGTAGATTAAAGTCACCCATGATTACTGTAGCACCCTTGTTACATGCATCTCTAATTTCCTGTTTAATGTCATCCCCTACTTTACCACTACTGTTTGGAGGCCAATAGACAACCCCCACTACTGTTTTCCACCCCTTGTTGCTTTTTAGCCAATCAGCCAACCAGAGAGCTCTGAATTTGTTTTTCCCTATCTTTCCCTCTTGTGGGAATGTACCTCAACTGTCCCTGAATTATTTCCTCCTTGAAATCAGCCCTCTGTTCCATTACTATCTCAATGGGAATTAGGGATGGGCCAGCGACACCCACATCCCATTAAAGAGTAAAAAAATAATTGTTGATCAATCTTTGATTTCAATTTACTTGGGTTAATCTTTGATTTCAATTTACTTGGGGCAGATCTGTTCTCACCCCACTGAAGTTGGCCCACCCAAGTAATTATTTTTACTCTGAATTGCTCTTTGTCCTTTTCCAAAGTTAATGAAAACCTTATGATGCTATGGTCACAATCCTCCAATGTTCCCCTACTGACACATGATTCACTTGAGCCAATTTATTCCTCAGAACCAAATCCAGTAATACTTCCTTCCTTGTTGGGTCAAAAACACACTGATGTAGAAACTTCTCCTGAACACACTTCATAAACTCGTCCTTTTCTCTGCCCTTTACACTATCACTCTTTATTCAGATAATTAAAGACCCTCATTGTCACTGTTCTATATTTCTTGCAGCTCTTTATAATTTCTTTACAAACTTGTTCCTTCGTAGCTTTCTCACTAGACTATGGCATAGCGAATGCATCTAGGAGTGTAATGGTAGCTTTATTGTCTATAAGCTTTAACCAAATATACTCTGTCTTTGATCCTCTAGGACATCTTCTCTCTCTCTCCCTCCAGCATTGTAATGTTTTTTTTTTAATCCTTTCATGGGATTTGGACATCACTACCTAGGCCAGCATTTATTGCTTATCCCTAATTGCCCTCGAGAAGCTACTGGAAATGTTGCAGTCCATGTGGTGTAGGCGCATCCACAGTGCTGTTAGGATGGGAGGTTCAGGATTTTGGCCCAGCGACGGTGAAGGAAGGGCAAAACAGTTCCAAGTCAGGATAGTGAGTGGCTTGGAGGGAACTTGCAAGGTGGTGGTGTTCCCATCCAACTTCTTCCCTTGTCCTACTAGGTGGTAGAGGTTGCTGGTTTGGAACGTGCTGTCGAAAGAGTCTAGATGTGTTGCTGCAGTGTGCGTTGGTGTGAACAGAGGGAATATTAACAGTAGTGAATGATGTGCCAATCAAGTGGGCTGCTTTGTCCTGGATGGTGTCGAGCTTCTTGAGTGTTGTTGAAGCTGCACTCATCCAGGCAAGTGTATTCCATTACAATCCTGACTTGCGCCTTGTAGATGGTGAACAGGCTCCGGGAGTCAGGAGGTGAGTTACTTCCCGCAGAATTCCCAGCCCCTGACCTGTTCTTGTAGCCACAGTATTTATATGGCTAGTCCAGTTCAGCTTCTAGTCAGTGGTAAACCCCAGGATGTTAATAGTGGGGGATTCAGTGATGGTAATGCCATTGAATGGCTAGGGGAAATGGTTCGATTCTCTCTTATTGGATATGGTCATTGTCTGGCACTTGGGTGTTACTTGTCATTTATCAGCCCAAGCCTGAATGTTTTCCAGATCTTGTTCAATATGGGCAGGGACTTCGGATCTGAGGAGTCGCAAATGGTGCTGAACATTGTGCAATCATCAGGAACATCCCCACTTCTGACCTTATGATGGAAGGAAGGTCATTGATGAAGCAGCTGAATATGGTTGGGCCTAAGACACTATCCTGGGGAACTCCTGAGGTGATTCCTGGAACTGAGATGATTGACCTCCAATGACTACAACCATCTTCCTTTGTGTTGGTATGACTCCAAACAGTGGAGAGTTTTCCACCGATTCCCATTGACTCCAGTTTTGCTAGGGCTCCCTGATGCCACCTTCAGTAAAATGCTGCCTTGATGTCAAGGGCAGTCACTCTCACCTCACCTTTGAAGCTCAGCTCTTTTGTCCATGTTTGAACCAAGGCTGTAATGAGATCAGAAGCTGAGTGACCCTGGTGGAACCCAAACTAGGCATCAGTAAGCAGGTTATTGCTAAGCAAGTGCCACTTGATAGCGCTGTTGATGACCCCTTCCTTCACCTTACTGATGATTGAGAATAGACTGATGGGGTGGTAATTGGCTGGGTTGGATTTGTTGTGCTTTTTGTATACAGGACATACCTGGGCAATTTTCCATGTTGCCAGGTAGATACCAGTGTTGTAGCTGTACTGGAACAAGTTCTGGAGCACGAGTCTTCAGTACTATTGCTGGAATATTGTCAGGCCCCTTAGCCTTTGCAGTAGCCAGTGTCTTCAGCCGTTTCTTGAAATCACATGGTGTGAACTGAATTAGCTAAAGACTGGCATCTGTGATGCTGGGAACCTCTGGAGGAGGGTGAGATGGATCATCCACTCAGCACTTCTAGCTGAAGGTTGTAACAAATGCTTCAGCCTTATCTTTTGTACGAGCGTGCTGGGCTCCCTAATCATTAAGGATGGGGATATTTGTGGAGCCTCCTCTCCAGTAAGTTGTTTAATCATTCACCACCACTCACGACTGGATGGGGCAGGACTGCGGAGCTTGATCTGATCTGATTGTTCTGGAACTGCTTAGTTCTGCCTATCACTTGCTGCTTACGCTGTTTGGCATGCAACTAGTCCTGTATTGTAGCTCCAGCAGGTAATACCTCATTTTTAGGTATGCCTGGTGCTGCTCCTGGCATGCCCTCCTGCACTCTTCATTGAATCAGGGTTGATTCCCTGGCTTGATGGTAATGATAGAGTGGGGGATGTGCTGTGCCATGAAGCTACAGATTGTGGTTGAGCACAATCCCGCTGCTGGTCAGGGCCTACAGCGCCTCGTGGTTTCCCAGTCACGAGCTGCTAGATCTTTTCAAAATTTATCCCATTTAGCACTGTGTTAGTGTCACACAGCACGATTGAGAGTGCCTCAATGTGAAGACGGGACTTCATCTTCACAAGGACTATGCGGTGGTCACTCCTACTGATACTGTCATGGACAGATGCTTCTGCAGCCGGAAGGTTGGTGAGGATGAGGTCAAATATGTTTTTCCCTCTTGTTGTTTCCTTCTCCATCTGCCGCAGACCCAGTCTAGCAAACATGTCCTTTAGGACTCAGCCAGTTCAGTCTGTAGCAGTGCTACCAAGCCACTCTTAGCGATGGACATTGAAGTCCCCCACCCAGAGTACGTTCTGTGCCCTTGCCACCCTCAATGCTTCCTTCAAATGGTGTTCAGCATAGAGGAGTAGTGAATCATCAGCTGAGGCAGGTGGTATGTGGTAATCAGCAGGAGGTTTCCTTGCCCATGTTTGACCTGATGCCATGAGACTTCATGGGGCCTGGAGTCAACATTGAGGACTCCCAGGGCAACTTCTCTTGACTGTGCACCACTGTGCCGCTACCTCTGCTGGGTCTGTCCTGCCGGTGGGATAGGACATACCCAGGGATGGTGATGGCGGTGTCTGGGACATTGTCTGTCAGGTACGATTCCGTGAGGATGACTATATCAGGCTGTTGCTTGACTAGCCAGTGAGACAACTCTCTCAATTTTGGCACTAACCCCCGGGCCTTAGTAAGGAGGACTTTGCAGGGTTGACAGGGCTAAGTTTGGCCTTGTTATTTCCAGTGCGTAGGTCAATGCCGGGTGATCGATCTGGCATCATTCCTTTTAGATGGCGGTAGTGCTTTGACTGTAGCGGTTTGATACAACCGAGTGGCTTGCTAGGCTATTTCAGAGGGCAGTTAAGGAGTCAACCACATTCCTGTGGGCCTGGAGTCACATGTAGGCCAGACCAGGTAAGGATGGCAGATTTCCTTCCCTAAAGGACATTAATAAACCCGTTGGGTTTTTAGGGCAATCAGCAATGATTTTATCACCAGACTTTTAATTCCAGATTTTTATTGAATTCAAATTTCACCCTCTGCCGTGGTGGGATCCAGCCTGGATCCCCAAAGCATTACCCGGAGTCTCTGGATTATTTGCCCAGTGACAATACCACTACTACACTGCCCCCCACCCCCCTATTTTGTGTCATCAGCAAACTTTGAAACTAGGCCTTTTCTAACCAAGTTAGATCATTAATATTTAAAAAAAAACCCAGTGAACCTAATACCAAACTTTTGGGGGCACCACTGCATACTTTCTACCAGCCTGAAAAATAACCATTCACCACCACTGTCTGCTCTCTTAGCCAATTTTGTGTCCATTCATTATACATTTTCATAATAAATTATTTGTGGAAGCATTAATTTATGCAGTGGGCCTGTTTAATTTTAAACTTGTAGCTAGGATACTCCATGTAGCACATCCTTGACAGCAACCACACCAAAGGATTCCAGATTGATCACAGTCAAATTTCTCAGCCAGGTTCTTTGCCACTGTGACTGCAAATTCATAAAACATGTCGCTCCAAACTTAATATAAATGATGTGGAAAACCAAAATACATCTGACTTGTGTTTCAAGGATGCAACACCTCTGAGGTGTCCAGATAATTTTCACACATTAATCATGATCCGCAGACGGTTATCTGAACTCCTGAAAGTATTACAATACTTCTTGTTAAACATTAGCCCTCAGGATGAGTTTCTACTAAGTAAACCGCTATTCCTTTCTTAGGTTATATGCGGAGAGCAAGTGTCAGATCTACTTCCAGTCAGTTAATAGCATGCTCCTTCAGAGCATTGCTCCGTGGTTCACTACCTTTATAGCTCACTATCCTTTGTAATTTTCAGTGCTCTAAGGGTTCTAACATTCTGGGGCTCGAGGTTAGCTGTAATGGATGAGAACCAGATGTTTCATGCCCTTCCAGGCTCAGTGCCCTGGGGGTATTGTGTGACTGGTTGATCCTAGTCATGTTCAAATTGCAACAAACTTCTTTTGGCAGTTGTGATAGTTGTTCAGGTAGCGTTGGTAGGGGGCAGTGGATTTGGCGAAGATTTATCTGAATTACTATTGGTCACACCATAGAATGCAGCTGTTACAGTGAAGGTCTCCTGCATTAGCTTTGCCCTGGCTGCTGTGAAACAGCCCAGTGCAGGCGGGCAAAGTTGAGAGGTGCAGATAATATACAGGCCGTTTCAATGGGAGTGGGGAATATGGGGCAGGATTTTATGTCCCGCGGGGCGGGCACGCCCCCGACCCAATCAGGCATAAAATAGCGCACGATGATGTCGGGTGAGCGTCCTGACGTCATTGCGCACTCGCGTGATATTTCGATTGGCGGGCGCAAGGGGTGCTGGAGCTGAGCCTGTCATTAATTAAGAGGCCACTTAATGCCATTAACAATCCAATTGGAGGCGATTTTTCGTTGCTTGTGCGATTTCGCACTCGTCGCACGGGCAAAACGGGCAGGCAGCCAGCCGGCGTTTTCAAAATCCTCATCCACGGGCGGGACGAAAGGGGTGAGCAGCATTGCCAGTGTGAGTAATGAGGGGTTTGGCACATAGTTTGTTCCTGATGACTTATTGGTGCTTGGCAGCTTCATCTCTGTTCAACGCTTCATTCTTAGCATTTCCAGGCTTCATTTCAGGACACCTTGATGTCTCCAAGGACCCCGGAGGATTCAGAGCTTGTTGACCCATCCAGGTATCAGACAGCCTTCCATCATCCTGGTAATGGGGATTGTGGTCCCCGCTGGTGGCACCTCCTATGAGGAGGAAGAGAGGGGCAGGAGGGAGAGGAGGCCAGGTGCCCCTATGCAGCTTCCAGGGGAGCGACCAGTGGTAGAAGAGGTGCAGGCACAAGGAGCACAGGGCCAGCTGGCAGTCCAAGGTGGAAGGGGCTGCAGGAGATGCCATTATCCTGCTGCCAGGGTTTATAGGCGGCGATGCAGCTACCTCAATATGTCTGAGGTGCAATGCCGAAGGAGACTCCGCCTCTCAGGGCAGACAGTGACCTCCATCTGTCGGATGGTTGAGCCTGAGATCTGTTCCGACTGCGTGGGTGGACACCCCTTGCCAATGGCTCTGAAGGTCACAGCAGCCCACAACTTCTATGCATCCAGCTCTTTCCAGGGGTCAATGGGGGATCTGTGTGGAGTCTCCCAATCAACTGTCCACAGTTGTGTCAAGCTGGTGACAGAAGCTCTGCTCAGGCTGGTATTGACATTTATTCTTTATCATATGGATGAGCCAGGCCAGGCTGAGTGAACCAGAGACTTTGCAGCAATTGCTGGGTTTCCCCACGTACAGGGTGCCATCAACTGCACACACGTGGCCATCAAGGCACCAGCAGGTCAGCTGGGTGCCTTCATTAACAGGAAGGGCTTCCACTGCATGAACGTGCAGATAGTGTGTGACCACAGGATGCAGATTGTGCAATTCTGTGCATGGTATCCTGGCAGCTCCCATGATGCTTACATCCTGAGGCACTCCCAGGTGCCGAAACTCTTCAGTGCTCCAGCCCGACTGGATGGATGGCTGCTGGGTGACAAAGGCTATCCATTGAAGAGGTGGCTCATGACACCTCTCTTCCACTCAAGAACAGGGGCAGAGAAGCGTTACAATAGGAGTCATACCTCCACAAGGGCTGTGGTAGAGAGGACCACAGGTCTTCTCAAGATGCGTTTCCGATGCCTGGAGTATTCAGGGGGTGCACTACAATAACTGGTATCACTGACAGTGGTTGCATGCTGTGTTCTCCACAATCTGGCACTGGCAAGGGGGGACCTACTAGAGGAAGGGGATCTTGATGCAGCTGCATAGGCCACAGATGATGAGTCCAGTATTGAGTCAGAAGGGGAGCACGGTGAGGAGAATACTGAAGGCATGGAGGCAGACCTCGGTAACCTCCAGGGAGGCAGGGACACCAGAGATGCCTTGATCCAATGCTCCTTCAGCTAGGCTGCCAAAGATCAGCTTCAAACACATGCCAGGGCTGCCTCCTCCATCCCGGATGTCTGAAAAGTCCCTTTCATTTGAACCCAAAGGACACTCAATGTCTGTGTAATAAAGTTCAGAGCCACGTATGTCCAGCATTACATACTGGCGTACCCTGCACCAATAAAATAAAAAGGTGAAGCAAACTCAGGCCATGACGACAAAAACAAAATTTATCTCATTTTGACAATTTCAAACTATTTACATAAACTTCCCTGGTTTTCATTCCCAGACCAGTATACATAAATTTAACATAAATCAACATAAAATCACCAGTGAACTGTCCTTCTTGTGTTCACGGTGCCTTTAGCTTACGCTTGCATGTGCTATGTCTTGGTGCCCGCCCCCCCCTTCGCTGGCACCGACATTGGAGACAGGCTGCTGACTCTGCTGTCTTGTTGGCCTTGATGACCTTGGCAGTTGCCCTCTGGCCAGTGGAGCCTGTGCTGGCCCCGTCTGGGAGGGAGCGGCCAGTGCCACAGCTGGCATCTCCCCAGTCGCTGCAGCCTCATCAGATGCAACAGTAACTGGCTGGGGGTGGGGGGAGGAGCTTTTCCCGTCATACAGAGCACCCTGAGAGGAGCCCACAGAGACGACAAACAGCTCGTGCACCAATGTGCGGTCGCTGTGGACCTCCCTGCATACCATTGATGGACGGGCACCTAGCTGGGATACCGGGTGCTTCATCTATCTCCCACACCGACACTGACCACCTGAGGTCAGTGCCTGTGTAAGGGCTTGCAGGTCTGGGCGCAACCCCAGGAAAACCCTGATTCTGTTCCTAGAGCTGCCTCTCCATGAGAGTCACCATTCTCTCAATGGAGGAAGCAGTGCGCTCAGACATGAGGGTCAACGCAGTGCTCATGCTCCGCATGGACTCCTCCATCATGGAAACCATGGCACGCACACCCTCATGGATCTCCGCCATATTCTCCTGCACATATCGCTGGACATCCAGCATCTGCCAGCTAATGGGCGACTCCAGAGGCTCATCATCTGCCTTTGACTGAGCACCGTCCTGATCCCCAGCAGTCCTCTGGCTGCCGGCACCCTGGGCACTCTCTGCCTCCGCCTGCACCTCAAGTGAGTGTGAAGTGCCCTCACCAATGTGTGCCGAGATACAAGCTGCTGATCTAATGCCCAGCATGGTGCTGATATCTGCGCTGGTGCCTGTTTCAGAGAGCGGGAGTGACCCGGGTGCGACTGAAGCTTGGTGGTTTCCCGGCATCAGGAATGGCCCTTTGGGGTCGGTAGAGCGAACGCTTGCTGGTGAATCTAAAAGGGAGAAGAAGGACATGTCAGTAGTTATAATCATCACACTGTCACTGCGCATGTCAGGCACCCTGGTAAGACAATGGAGATCTACATCACAGTGCCATCATCTTTCAATGATCAATGGGGACTCTAGGTTCGAGGCTCACATCAATTAAGATGTGAGAATGGTTGCACAGTCTGAAAGTCTCACTTCTGCGCACTGCACTCTTACCTTCGCCTAGCAGCCCCGCATCTCCATGCTCGGTTGTACATGAAGCGTGCTGGCTCTCAAGCTCCAGGGTGTCTTGCTTGAACCTGTTGAGCAGCATGAGGTTGGGTGGCCCTCCGTCTGTATGTGTACTCTCAGCTTGGTTATGGCTCGTCTACTCCTGAAAGCACAGAGGAGCATTGATTAGTTTGCTCTCTATCTGCAGCGCCATTGCAGCCTGGCCAACTCCAGCTGTGGAACACCTCACAGGGCACATCCGAGTCATGGCCCCTGAGCCGCAAGGCACTCAGTCCAAGCAGCCAGGGCTCACCCCCTTGGCCAGCTCCGGCGTCACTGACAGTTGGCACTCAGGCTTTAGCACCCCTGAGGTCCACGGCGGGGACGGCCACACCTTAACACTTCTGCAAACTGACCCATGCCAACACGGTACTCACCCTTCCTGAGCGCAGCAGGGTCATTGAAGCGCTTCTAGCACTGCACCCATGTGTGCCGCACCGCCAACCAGCATTGCCACCTCCTCCCATGCCTTTCTTTTGAGGTGCGATGGCCTCTTCCTCCCATCTCTGGGGACAAGGGTGTCTCCCCTGGCAGCCACCTCCTCAAGGAGGATGGCGAGGTAGTCGTCAGAAAAGTGGTGGGCTGAGTGCCCACCCGGTCTGCCCTCCTGCCTGGCATGTCCAGCTGCACCCGACTCCATAACTTAAAGTCAGAGGAGACACACTTCCATGGCAGCCTTCCAGGGGCTGCCTGGGCTGTTGTTAAACAGCCCGCCGGGTCGCCATTGGACCCGGTGGCCAACAGGCCCCCCTCCCCTGCTCGGCCCTTCCTGACCAGTGCGGAGCTGCGTTTCACACTGGGCGGACGTTAATTGGCCCACCAGCGTGAAATCGTGGTTGGGGGCCGATCGCGGGCAGTGGATGGTTTACCGGCCGCTCCCGGGCCCACCCAATGTGCCTGTCCGACGACCTCAAAACCCTGCCCATGATGACCTTATGCTTTTGTTCAGCATCATCATCACCCGATACACCAGTGCAATCTGCATCATCTTTCTGGGGTACTTTGATGTAACTCATTGATCAATGGCCCCAGATACAACTGCTCCAGCATTCCACAGTCTCGTTGGCAATGTCTAGATTCGGTGACGTGGGAGAAAGTCACTAAGTGACTGAACTTCTATTTTCTTCCAGTTGACTCACAAGCCCAATGCATCCTCTGCAAAGATTGCAAGGTTTCAGACATGAACGGCGATCATTTCTGTTAATAGGGAATCTCACTGATATTGAGGTTCTTGAAGGAATTGTCGGCAAATGATGGTTCCATTTAGTGAGTGATGACCCTTAAACTTGCACAGCTGAACATGCAGTTAGCAGTAGGAAAGATCCCCCGCCAGGGCTATTTAAAGGGATCATCAATTACTTTGAAGTTCATTGCTGAATGATTTCTATGGGCCCTGCTGAAGTTTACAGGGAGTGGGGTGGCACTGTAATACTGTGGACTTTGTTCTCACTTCAAGAATTCTGTAGAAATCACTTGTTCCCAGACATGGATGCAGTGGTATGCAAGGGCCTTGGCCGACAGCAAGACAGGAGAAATGATCAGCGGCCACACATTGCAGGAGATGCTGATGGAAGAGGGAGGAGAAGGGGGGGGGAGAGAAGGGCTCTCGGCAGGAGGTTATTTCCGCTCAAGGTGTTCAGGGAGCAGTTCTTCTACCCAAACCTCAACAAGGAACAATGCATAAGATGCCTCTACTTCAGCAAGACCAGCTTGACTGAAATCCGTCACTAGCTGTAGCCACAATTACAATCCTAGAGCAGGGCAATGATGGCATTGCCAGTTGCTCCCAAGGTGGCCATAGCAATACACCTTTATGTGGCTGACTTCTTCCAGGCTAGAACATGCGATATTTGCAACATCCCTGAGTTTTCCGTCCATTGTCACATAAGGGAGGTCACTTTCCAGAGAGAAGCAGGTCTAGAGAGCATGTGGCTTTATGAGGATTACAGGCAAATTGCAAGGTGGCATTAACTGCATGCACATCACTTTGCAGGTGCAACATGTTCAGTCTGAGATGTGGCACATGCAAAAGGGATTCCACTGCCTCAACATCCAGCTGATGTGCAACCATACACAGCGTAGCATGCAGGTCAATGGCCAGCATGCACATAATGAAAGCCATGCAGCCACATAAAATTCAATAGAGCAGGCTCTGGAGGAACCCTGCAGTACTCAGCTGAATGGGTGTCAAAGTTTATGGTGGTCTGCTGCATACTGCGCAAAATCACCCTCATAAGTGCACAGCCAGCTGCATATGGCTGAGGAGAAGGGTGAAGAGGAACAAACAGAGCCCCTTTATGGTTGGGTTGTACATGATTGACTCATCTGACTGCAATACCAGTAAATGCAACCCCAATTCTCCATCCACAAATATCCCTGCACTTTACCTCCCCTCTATTACTAATTATCACAATGTCTGCTTGGCTGCAATGCAAAAATAAAAGCCAATGACAAAATAAACATTCTAAAGCAAATTTACAAGTGAAACCATGCCATACTGCATACAAATGGCCTAATCACCCCTGCACATTCCTTCAGTGCCTGTGTTCCGTGTGTCTTTGCTTATCTCAGTGCTTCTAGGCAGTGTTACTCAAATGGGTGCAGTGTGGCTGGTGAAAGGTGTTGTGTTTCATTTTCTTACCACTGATCGCAAAGGCACCAACCACTTAAATGAGATTGGTAAACTCAAATATGGATTCTTTTGTCATGAAAATTAAGTAGCACATGTACATTCTTGGAGAGCTCTTGACAACATGTCTTACTTGGATGGCTACACACTGCAGACTACCTATCATGTGGTAGCTCACATCATTTCCTATCTGGTGATGTACATAGATCACAGCCACACCTACTTAAAGGTGTGCCACAACAGAAGGTTGCTGAATTGCAGTGATGAAGGCTGCAGGTGGCCTTGGAGGATGACTTCAAGCATCTCTGGCCTGGGAGTATTCTGCTTCAGACTGCACCATCTCAGCATGGGCAATAGCATTTTGGGCTGGCTAGCTGGCAGGCAGCAGCAAGGACACAGGTGGAGTGATCCTGCTGGGAGGATGAATGCTGACGCCCTGAGAGCAGCTTCCTGCAACATGGTGCCACTGCCTGTCCCCTGGGACAGTGTCTCAGCAACCCAGTGATTTGACGGAGGACAGTTTGCTGGACTGCTGCAAGCCCCTTTGGACACTGGCATGCACAGCTATGGTGGCAGCAGTCTGAGCTTGCATGACTACATTCTGAGCTTCCACATCAGCGCCCAGACAGTCGACGGGATTTTCGGCACCCGCCCGCCGCCGCGATCTTCTGGTCCCTCTTCAAGTCAATGGACTTCTGGCTGGGGCGTCGCCTTGCCCATGGCGGGTCCCAACTGTTACGGGGCCGTAAAATCCCGGCCATTAGGTGGCTTCTGCTTGTGCTGCAATGGAAGTTGAGACATTGGTCATGCTGCATCATGGTTGAATCCACAAGTGCGGATGGAGTTGGCTACCACTTCCATGTTGGCGAAGGTGGGCTCCAAGTTCTGCACAAAGCCCTTTGCAAAGTTACTGCTAGACTCCGCCATGGCCCTTTATATTGACTGCACACTTTCTGGCAGGCCTGTCAATGCACCAAGCATTTAATTGTGTTTACCCTGCCTTCTCCTATAGGCTGTCCAATTGTCTGAGTCCTCTGCTGCAAACATGTGTGTGGCCTTACCCTTCTTTGTGCTGGCATTTGTGACACCCTTGTCCTGTGGCTGCAGATTACTCACACCCAGTTTCCCGCCATTGCACTACCCTCTAAAACGTGCGCAGTGTTAATATCTGAGTTGGTGGTTGCGAGTGTGAGTGAGTGATTTTTTTTTTTGTTTTATCACTGTCTTCCTGCTCTGACTCTTGCTTTCCCACCACTGCCTGGCCAGGTTGCACATCTTGGGTATCTGAATGGAGAAACACTTAAGAGTAGAGTTGTGGAGAGGGCATGGGGTAGGCAAGAGGTTCATGTTTACTCCAATACGTAGTTTGTAAATCAGATGAGATTGTGTAATGAGAGGGAAGTGGGATGTGAGTATGAGGTTAAGCTGTATTGTAATCCTCTATGGTTTCAGCCCCACCACTTGCTATGGCTTCAGTCATGGCCACTCCAATGATGGCAGCCACCATCTCCTCCATGAGGGTGAAGACATGCAGCTATGCCAGCCACCTGACTGCTAGCTGCAGCTGCCTCCAGTTGTGCACCACCTTGTCCTGCAAGAGAGATGGTAATGTGTCAGTGAGTGTGATGTAATGTGTCTGGGTGATATGGCAGTCATAATTGAATAGTTGAATGTGTATGGAAGCTGTGAGACATGGTGTGAGGGTTGCAACAATGCTAAGAGTGTGAGAATGATGAGAAGCTATAAATGTTAGGTCTGAGTCATGATTGATCCAGATTGTTGGTAGATGAGTGAGGGGGGTCAGGTGTATTGAGCAGTGTGTGAGGCTACTCATGCAGTTGGTGGGATAAGGCATGTGAAGATACATTCATTAACTTTGATGAATCCTGTGAGGTCAATGAACTTCTTGTGAAACTGCACCCACACTATCAGAGCTAGAATGCTGGCATTCAGTGGTATAGCTTTCTGAGTCTGCCGTGCAAGGTTAGTCTGGAGGTGCCTCCTGGCTCTCTGTGGATAGCTGCCATCTCTGCTGCTCTGTACCTCCTGCACTAAGGCCTCCAGTGCAGCTTCTTGCAGATAAACTTGGAACCCGTTCTCTGCCATGTTCTGCTATTATAGAGTTTTTCCCATGTCAGAATTACTTTCAGAATGGCATCCAGCACCTGCTGCAAAATGCACCTCCCTTCTGAGAGGTGTAGGCTGGCTTGAAAGTCGTGCTGCCAAACTTGAACTCGTGCTAACCTCTCACTATTTTGTCCGCCCCACACCCCCGCCCACTCGTTTAGGTGTGCAGCTGCTCAGCAATATGCTTAAAGCTGCACACTGCAATCTTGTAAATAAGCAGGCAGCATGAAATTGGCATGCTGCCTGCATCGGAAGCAATGGGCACAAGTTAATTACACGTCATGATCCTCATGTCCATTTTTAGGGGTTATTGAACTGCACAGTCAACAATTTTGATTGGTTTCTCTTGTCTCAATGAGAAGGTTGGGCGAATCAAACGAGCTTTTGCCTAGGATATTTCCCTAGCCTGTGGACATGTTTTGTCCTACGATGTGTCAGATGGAACTCTTTCATAAAGATAGAGGATAGAAGGATAGATGGACAGGCAGGCAGATTGGATTGATGTCCCAGGTCCGTCTGTGCTGCCCTCAATTACAATATGATAATAACTACCATAACTGTTTCTTTGTACCGCACAATATATTGCTCATTTGTTAAAAACTTTGTCGGACACATTTTTCTAATTAACTCAATCCTACTCTGTATGTTGGGGTCAGCCTTAAAAACAGTTTGCAGCAATGAATTAGTTGAGCCTTGTCTGTTATTACAGCTGTTCAAACCACTTCAAACAACTGACTAAACAGAAAAATGCGCTTCAGTAAGAGTAACTTAAAGGCTGTACCAGACCGAGAGTTTCTGATGATACCACAAACCCCGCAGCAACAAAATTCGAACTGAAGTATCATCACTGGTCTGGTGCAACCTTATCATTCATGAAGTGAGGCAGAAAGGTTTAAAACCCATAAAGAGGAAGAGTTCCTCTATGGGCCGCAGGTAACAAGATTATAAATTGTAGTAAGAACAAATTAATGGTCTCCTTGCATGTAGAGTAGAGAGAAAATATCCCAACATGGAGCAGTTCTTGACTTTGTGCAACTGGGACAAACGAGTGATAGTGAGTCAACAGCCTGTTTCACATCTCTCTTGATTTCTATTTCCATTGATGTCAATGCTGACTCGCTCCCAGCCGTTTCACACTATTGCACAAAGTCAAGATCTATCCCTTATTTTCCCATAACAATAGGGCAATTCAACCCCTCAGGCATGTTCTGCCATTATGTTAGGTCATGGCTGATGTGAATTAGATCATGGCTGTTCTGGTTCAATTTTATTCCCTTTTTCTGCTGAGGTTTGTGACTTCTGTTCTGGCATGGTTTCATTTCTACTGGCAAACCTCAGAGATCATCTCAGTGGTTGTTTTGTCAATATGTTTGAGAAGTGAGTATTGGCTGACTATTCCACCAGTATTGGCTTCATATAAATGGATTTATATATCTTACAATAACAGTCAGAATTAACGTATTAATGTTTGCTATCAATTTTACATGGCACAATTTCAGTCCTTAGGAGATAAAATTGGCAAAACTTCCACAGAAACTCTTAACCCATTGGTTACTAACTGTACCTGCTCGAATTCCCTGAGATCTCTCCTGTGGTAACTTTGGTAGAAGGTTGTGCTAAGCCTGGAGAAATGGCATAAATAGCCATTCCTCAGAGGTTTCCGCGACTATTCTGCTGAAGTTTTGGCAGAGAATAGGAGAACTCTGTGAAACTTGTAATCCATAAGAAAACAATACAACAGGCCAGATTTTAAAGTCTTCCACCAGCATGTTTGAAGGAGTAAAATACAGCACATGGCCTGCCTGCTGCTTTCCCACCCACCCCCCAGTCTGTCTCCCATTTTATGGTGGACAGTGGAGGCACTGGGCAGCAGCCGACTCACCCTTGGACCTATTGAGACCTTTCTGTGTCCAACTAATGGCCAATTAAGTGCCTCTTCCTGTCCCCGCCACTATTTTACCCATGGCAGGGACAGGTCCAGGCCAAGCGGGTGGCCCAGCAGGTTTTACTGGGTGAGCTGTGTCAGGCAAAAGTGGGGTGGATCTCCCTTGGGAGGGTATTGGTATCCATTGGAGGCATCCCCCCAGGTCATAACCATTTAACCCTCCACCCCAGCCTCGCAAACATGGCGCCCCCCCACCTCCCCCCCCCACCCCCCCCCCACACCCCCACCCCTGCCCCCGATCCTCCACACACCCCTATCACTGAGGTCTGTCAGCCAGCTCCCGCTGATACCCTTACATGGAGTCGGGCTTCCATAACCTACCCTTCTTCGGGACTGGCTGTAGTCCCACTGCCACTCGAACCAGGGACCGCTGGGACTACAGAGCTGCCAGTCTAATGAGGGTGGAAGTCTTGCCCTGAGCCAACTAATGCTCACATAGCATACAATGGCTGTGGGGGCAGCCAGGTCTTTCATGGGTAGAATTCAGACCTTGGTGGGCGGGCTTGGCAGGGGCGGGTGGTCGGGACACCGCCCACGATCGAGGCCGGAAGGCGATTTCACGCCGGTGGGCCAATTAAGGCCCGCCCAGCGTGAACTGCGAGCGGCAGCGCTCATCACTGCCTGTGCAGGGGGAGGAGGCAGCGGTTGTGGGAGGAGGCGAACTTGGCGCTTGCGAATCTCCCTGAGGCACAGAGCTGCCTCAGGGACATGAAGAGTTTTCCAAGAAAATTAACAAAGATTTGAAAATGTTATAAAACATGTCCCCTCATCTGACTGTGTCACATGAGTAGGGACATGTTATAAGTGAAATTTTGAAAACGTTATTTATTTTTATTCGATGTTGGCAACCTCATCCCACCCGTGGACGAGGTTTCCAAAAAAATTCAAAGGCCGCTTGGCCTTTTCGCCTGCCCACCAACCTGTAAGGTTGGACGGGCAGCGAAAACTTTAAGTTAATTGATACTTTAATGACCTTAATAGGTCTTTTAATTGTCGGTGGGTGCGCTGCCGATTCCTGCATGCGCCCGCCGACCGAGCTATCGTGCGACTGGACGTTGGCATCTGGACGCTCGCCCGATGTCAACGTGCGTCATTTCACCCTCGAGTGGGTCGGGCACGCGCCTGCTCACTGAAGTGAAAATTCTGCCCCATGAGTGGGCTCCCTTTTTAGTCAGGAGGTGGGGGTGCCTGGTTGGGGGGGAGGCCGCTACAAAGCACAGAGCACAGCCCAATGTATCACAATGCCATAATTCCCAAATGAAACTTATCTCCAAGTTGTTTGTACATGGTGTCATTGTGACAAAAAGCTCACTGCAAAGGCTTTATTCTTATGCAAATATATTTTGACAGCAAATCAAGTAGAAACCACTTACACAAAAAACAAAATACTGTGGATACTGGAAATTTGAAATAAAAACAGAAAATGCTGGAAATACTCAGCAGCTCAGGGGGCACCTGCGTCGAGAGATGGGCTCATACAAGGGCTTCCACCAACTGCTCTAGCCACAATGCTTTTAAGAGGTACAGGCTGGCTTTAAATAGTATAGGTCAGCTTTAACTCATACTGACTTCTCATGATTTTGGGCCCCTGTTAATACATGCAGCCATTCAACAGTGCAGTTAATACAGGCTGAAAAACAATCATGGCAATGAGCAGGCAACATGAAAGGTTGGATGCAAAGTAATCATGCATCACGAGCCCCCATACTTGTTTTCAGGGACTGTCTAATTGAGGCCCCAAGTTCTTTAACAATCACTGATTTTCTCAAGTCAATCAATTTAACCAATGCACATGCACCCCATGGAATGTCACATTCATTTCATGTTCTCCATTGCATTTTTAATAAATAATTTAAATAAATTAAAAAACTAGGATTGATTTTTTTATCTTATTTGCATTTTGTTCACTGGCGATCTCTTTTAATTTGAGCCTTCTACCTTAGGAGCAACTGCCAAGAGACTTTAATGGCAGTGAAGGTTACATGCAGCAATCTGCATCACTGCAGGTTAATAATCTAATGTTTGACAAATATAATCAGCTTTAAGGTGGTGAATATTAATGAGCAGATTTAATGTTTTAACAGGTACAGAGAACTCACAAGCAGCATGAAAAGCAGCA
This sequence comes from Cetorhinus maximus, assembly GCF_964194155.1. Classification (NCBI taxonomy): domain Eukaryota; kingdom Metazoa; phylum Chordata; class Chondrichthyes; order Lamniformes; family Cetorhinidae; genus Cetorhinus; species Cetorhinus maximus. The sequence continues at coordinate 24,717,118 of NC_135879.1, read as the reverse complement.
TTACACACCAGAAAATGTGAGAGCGTACTGCCTGGTCCTGACCACAGCAAGACCAAATGCCACACCAGATTGAATGGTGATCTCGCCAGTTGGAGATTTGACTCCTGTGCATCAAGTGTGAGCCCCCTCTACAATGCATTTATGTTAGGTGTTGAGGTCTGGATATACTTTTACGTTGTTACACGAGCAGCCTTTGGATAATACCTTCTTGCAACGCATGTCACACTTTGGGATTTTCTTATCCACAATAAGATGGGCATTTGCCTTAAAAAAGAGGAAAGATGTTTAGATGGGACATTTTGTAATATGTCAACAATGAGATGTCCAACTCTAATGCTCTATTAAACTAGCTTATCATCAATTGCTTATTCCTGATTCTCAAAAATGGAACTTTGATAAAGAAATGTGCCCACTATAAGACTGTTTCTGAATCCGGGGGCTGAGCAATAGGCTGTTATAACTTGAAGTGCTCCCTCTATCAAACCATTTACCAAGAAACAAGATCTAAATTTGTAAGTGTGAAAAGCTATTTCCAAGACAACCAAAAAATATTCAAGAATCAAAAAAAAATTCCAAATAAAAGAAATTTATCTGACAGCGTATTATTGTGCTGGATTTATTTATTTGTAAAATTAGAAAATGCATTTATGTTTTGTGCTAGAATTCCAAAAGCTCTTCCGCTTTTTCAAAGTATATTACATTTGTTGATATTTCCTTGGTTTACATCACAAATACTCCTGTAGAAGATGGTCATACTATTAGTGGCAAAAGAAATACTGGAATATTTTCTGAACAATTTGATGATACAATATTTTGATAGACTCTATTTAATAGCAGTGATTAACCTTAATGTGGCAACTGTAGTGTGGGCCAAGAGGAGGAGGATAATTGTTCATGTGGAGGGAGTAAGAGCACAGTGATCTATCTCAGCCTCCTCCTGGGGTCCCCAGCATTACAGATGCCAGTCTTCAGCCAATTCCATTCACTCCATGTAATATCAAGAAATGGCTGAAGGCATTGGATACTGCAATAGCTATGGGCCCTGACAACATTCCGGCAATGGTACTGAAGACTTGTGTTCCAGAACTTGCCACGCCCATATCCAAGTTGCTTCAGTACAGCTACAACACTGGCATCTACCGGACATTGTGGAATGTTGCCCAGATATGTCCTATTCACAAAAAGCAGGACAAGCCTAACCTGGCAAATTAACGACCCATCAGTCTACTCTTGGTCAGCACCAAAGTGATGGAAGGGGTCATTGAAATGCTATTAAGCAGCACTTACTCAGAAATAACCTTCTCAATGACACTCAGCTTGGGCTTTGCTAGGGCCACTGAGCTCCTGACCTCATTGCAGCCTTGGTCCAAACATGGACATAACAGCTGAATTCAAGAGTGGAGGTGAGAGTGACTGCCCTTGACATCAAGGCAGCATTTGACCGAGAGTAGCATCAAGGAGCCCTAGCAAAACTGGGGTCAATGAGAATCAGAGGGAAAATCTCTAGTGGTTGGAGTCACACCTAACACAAAGGAAGATGTTTGGTGGTTTTTGGAAGTCAACCATCTCAGTCCTAGGACATTGCTGCAGGAGTTCCTCAGGGTAGTGTCCTAGGCCCAACTACTTTCAGCTGCTTCAACAATGACCTTCCCTGAATCATAAGTTCAGAAATGAGGATGTTCACTGATGATTGATCAATTTGCGACTTCTCAGATATTGAAGCAGTCCGTGTGCATATGCAGCAAGACCTGGACAACATTCAGGCTTGGACTAATAAGTGGCAAGTTACATTCATGCCACACAATGACTATCTGCAACAAGAGATAATTCAATCATCTCCCCTTGACATTCAATGGCATTACCAGAGCTGAGTCCCCCACTATCAGTGTGCTGGGGGTTACCATTGACCAGAAGCTGAACTGGACTAGCCATATAAAAACTGTGGCTACAAAAGCAGGTCAGAGACTCGGAATTCTGTGACAGGTCACTCACCTCCTGACTCCCCAAAGCCTGTTCACTATCTACAAGGCGCAAGTCAGCAGTGTGATGGAATAATCTCCACTTGCCTGAATTAATGCAGCTCCAACAACACTCAAGAAACTTGACACCATTCAGGACAAAGCAGCTTGCTTGATTGGCATCTTAAGCATTCACTCCCTCCATCACTGGTGCACAGTGGCAGCAGTGTGTACCAACTACAAGATACACTGCAGCAACTCACCAAGGCTCCTTAGACAACACTTTCCAAACATGTGACCTCTACTAATGAGAAGGACAAGGGCAACAGATGCATGGGAACACCAGCACCTGAAAGTTCCCCTCCAAGCCACACACCACCCTGACTTGGAACTATATCACCATTCCTTCACTGTCGCTGAGGCAAAATCCTGCTATTCCCTTCCTAACAGCACTGTGGGTGTACCTACACAACATGGTCTGCAGTGGTTCAATTAGGTGGCTCACCGCCACTTTCTCAGGGGCAATTAGGGATGGGCAATAAATCTGGCCTAGCCAGCAATGTCCACAGCCCGTGAAAGAATAAAAAAAAGGTCAATGCCAGGATTTCAGCCCAAGGACATGGATGCTGTGTGGCAAGAAGATAAGTGGAGTCATTGCCATGGTAACCTAATGCATCTTCAAATGCCATATCCTTCCAACTGATTTGAAGCCTCAGCCACTGCTCAAATTACCATAACCCTATCAACACCTATAACCTATCAACAATCTCAAGCAGGACTCATACCTGAAATTCATACGTTTCACCTTTCCCTCACACACTTAGCAGTATTAGAGGCCTCATTCCTACATCTCACAGCTTGTAAACAGTGCCAGCTTTTCAATCAAAATAGCCACATCAAGGAGCATGGAGGAATCCAGCACCAGCTTGGCTGAAGGCTTTGAGCAGAGCTTGGAATCTATCATTTCCAGGTGGAGCTGATGGTTAACTTAATCAACACACTAGTGGACCAAACCACATAGCCTCTGATAGCTGATGTCTCACTTCCCTCGCCACATAGCTCCCTTCAGAAGTCTAAATGCTGCAGTAGAAGCCTAGATTATAGTCATGCAAGTTCAGTTTGCTGTGTTTGAAGCTCAGACTGATACACCATTGTTGTGGATATCAGTGTTGAAAGGGGCTTTCAGAGTGTCACAACAGTCCAACAATCTGGCCTTCAACAAATCACAAGAATTGTTGAGGCACCGTCCCAGATAAGTGACAGTGGCTCCATGGAGCATGGGTCTGCTATCCTGTCTCAGGATAATAGAATTTCTCCTTCCATCCCTGCCACTCTGCCAGTGCCCTGCTGTTGTCTGTCCGCCGATGGTGCAGTCTGAAGTCAGGCCTTCTCAGCCTACAACTATCCAAGGCCATCACTTTCCTCCACTAAAAGTCAATAGCCTTCTACCAGCGATCCTGCAACTACTTGGGTAGCACTGTGTAGGAGCATTACTACAACAAAAGCACACGGAAGATGGGTGTTAAGTGAATGCAGTGTGATTAGCTTAAGTTTGTATGCTATATGGCATAATTTAAATTGACTAATTTGGTTTCAATGTTTATTTTGTGTTGCTTTTATTTTAGCATTGTGGCCAAGAGGGCGAAGTCATGGTCAACGACATAGGGAAGGTATGCAGTGTGGGACTATTGATGAATGGGAATTCAGATTGAGGTTGCTGGTATCGTACTTGAATTAGTTTTTTATATACGGCGTGGGATAAAAGGGGCTATATAAATTGTTGCCTCTCGTAGTAACTGAAGGTATAGCCTTTCCTGCTGTCTATCGGGGTCACATGATGTTCTTGGAGGCTCCGACCAATGAGCCCAAAGCGCGGGCAATGTGGTGGGTGGGGCTTCCTGACAAGAGTCCTGATTGAGCACAGCACCTGAAAAGCTCTCTGTAATAAAGTTGATCTGTTTCTTGATGAAACCTGTACGCTCCGTCAAGTCATTACATTTGGCACTGAGGGTAAAATAGCCCCAACGCTGCACCTCACCCTGTTACTGTGAGTACATCGAATCTTAAGAAAAAGAAAAGACGACTCACCTAGTCCTGCCACTCTCCAGCAGAATCGATCCTTACGATGCGACTATGGAAGACTGGAGCCAGTATGTAGAGTGCCTTGGTTTTTATTTCGTAGCGAACAAAATTACCATGGATGGAAAGCAGAAAGTCATCCTTTTGAGTGTATGCGGTAGTAAGACATACAATCTTATCTTAAGACAGCCCTGAATGCACCCAATTCTAAGTCCTATAATGAATTTGTAGACCTCGTGAAAATGCATTTCCAGCCGAAGCCTTCTATAATAATTCAACGCTTTAAATTTAATTCCAGAATTAGGGCCCTGGGAGAGTCCATCGCAACTCATGTAGTGAAAGTGACGAGGTTGACAGAACATGTGACTTTGGGGACATGTTAAATGCTACACTGCGGGACCGATTAGTTTGTGGAGTTCAGGATGGTGCCATACAGCGCTGTTTACTCGCCGAGGTCAACATTGACTTGAAACACGCCCAGGAAATTTCCCTCACCATGGAAAGTGCTGCGAGCGACTCGCAAGCTTTGCAACACGTACAACATGGCGCTGTTCTTCATGTGGGGCAGGAACCTACCACTGGGCGTGGCTCGAAAACCAGACTCACAGCATCGAAGCGAGACGCAATGTCCGCTGTCGTGTTAGAAACATGAAAAGGCCAAGTAGAAACCCTTCAGCAGCAGCTTCAAGATTAAGTTGTTATAGATGTGGGGGTGACCACGGACCGGACACTGATAGATTCAAGGAGGCAGAATGCCATTACTACCATAAGAAAGCGCATGTAATAAGGCAATTCAGGGCAAAGTCGAAACAGCCTGTAAAGTAGCAAACCAACATAACTGAATTAAAAAATACAGCAGAACCTGAAGCTGTTGACACTGACACCTATTCCCTGTATAACATGGCCACTTAAAGACCAAACCTATTGCTGTCACAATCCAAGTTAATGGGAAGCCACTAATAATAGAGGTGGATACTGGGAGCCTCAACTACAGTGGTGGGAGGACACACATTCGAATTCCTTAATGAAGGTACCCAGCCGCTAAACCTGAAGCAGACAATTGCTAAATTAAAGACATACACTGGAGAATCTATTCAGTTAAAGGGCATTGCCACGGTACCACTGTCTTATAGGCAACAGACAACCAAGCTGCCAGTGATGATAGTGAAAGGAGAAGGACCCAGTCTTTTAGGCTGAGACTGGTTAAAGAAAATCAAGCTTGACTGGTCTGAGATATTTCACCTGAAAAAAGGAGTTCCTGAACTGCTAAGGAAAATACGGCATGGTATTTTGATATGAATTAGGGATGTTAAAAGGCTTGCAAGCAAAAATATATGTGGATCCTCAGGTGACACCACATTTCTTTAAGGCCAGACCTGTGCCTTATGTGTTGAAGGAGAAGGTGGATGCAGAACTGTGCCAGTTAGAAAAGTTAAGCATTATCCAACCTGTCCAATTCTCAGAAAGGGCAGCACCCATAGTTCCAGTGGTTAAGTCTGACCAAACCACATGCATCTGTGGGAACTATAAATTGACCGTAAATAAGGTAGCAAAATGAGACAAGTGCTCATTTCAATAATAGATGACTTATATGCAAAGCTGGTTGGAAGCAAGTCCTATGCAAAATTGGATATGAGTCATGCCTAACAACGATTAGAACTGAATAGCATGTCAAGACAATGCATGACTATTAACACACACAAGGGTCTTTATCAGTACACTCGCCCACTGTTTGAAGTACTGTCTACATGTGCTATCTTCCAAAGAACAATGGACAGTTTTTTGCAAGGACTACCCCGAGTGGCAGTATACCTAGATGATGTTCTGATCACAGGGTCAACCGAGACCGAACGCTTGGCCAACCTGGAGGAGGTGCTAAGAAGTTTCATGGAAGCCGGTGTACAGTTAAAGAAGGAAAAATGCACATTTCAAGCACCAGAAGTTACTTACCTGGGTCACAGGGTGGACACATGGGTTTGTATCTGGTAGAAGAGAAAGTGACACAGTATTCATGTGAAATTTTGGAAGTGGACCTTGTTGTGTCCCTGGAACCATTGTCTCAAAGACTGGTCCCATATCCTTCCAAGTGCAACTGGAAGATAGAATAGTTCAACAGCACGTGGACCATATTCGTGATATAGAGACACCGTAATAACCAACTATTCTGCCTGTGATTAATGTCAAACCATCAATTCCTGAGGTGACAGATTGACCTAGAATAGATATGCCTGATGCCTCTGTGGAGTTGCCAAACCCAGAACTGCCACTTTCTAATGAAGGTCTCGTACTGCAGTTCCAGACCATGCCAATTCTGTGGAGGAACATCAAGTGGTAGAGCTATGCCGCTCTAGCCGTATAAGGAGAGCACCTCAGAGACTTGATCTGTAATCACCTGAAGTTGTATTTATGTATATGTTGTTGGATATTCAAATGTTCCCTGTAAATAGAAACTGTAAAAAACTAAAGGCGGAGGAAATGTAATAAATGAAGGTATAGCCTCTCCTGCTGCCTATCAGGGGTCACGTGATGTTCTTGCAGATGTCCTCCAATGACCTCTAAGCGCGGTCAATCCAGGGGCTGGGGTTTGCTAACAAGAATCCTGAGCGAGCAAAGCTCTCTGTAATAAAGCTTATCTGTTTCATGTTGAAACCTGTCCAATCCATCAAGTCATTACACCTCCCTTCCTCTTCCTCCTCCTCTTCCACATTCTCCTCTTCCTCTTCATATTCCCGCTCCTCTGCTTCTTAACTGATAGACGATGGAAAGCACTGTTCCCTCCTGATGGCAAGGTTGTGTAACATACAGTATTTCACCAGAAATCTTATGATCCCCTCAGCTGAATATTGCAGGATTCTAGAGCAGCTCGGGCAGTGGAATTGTTGTTTCAACTCTATCACATTATTTGTGGCAGCGTGACTCTCATTGTATGCATGCTGTATATGTGTGTATGCATTACAAACTGGAGTCACGAACCATGTTATCACTGGATAGCCCTTGTTACCCAGTAGTCACTTTTTGGTTTGCTGTAATGCTTGAAATTAAGCTGGCACAGCAGGCTGCTGGAAAAGAAAGACCTCCTGACAGTTGCCAGGGTACCAGGCATTGTTTTGTATGATGCACATCCATGGTACTCAACAGCAGTGTTGAGAGAGTGGAATGTCTTTTGATTCTGGTATATGGCAAAGTTGATATGCGGAACCTGCAATGCAAAGTGCATGCAGTTATTGGCACGCCATTTGGAAACCAGAAAACCTTCAAACCATCATGCTTGCTCTGAGCACATCTCTGGCAAGTGGAAATTAAATGAAGTTACCTCTTTTTGAATAGAGAGGATTAGTGACCAACTTAAGCAACAGTGGACTGGAAATTGGGAATGCCCTATACTGATATGGCCTCCTGTTGAGGGCCCTGCTCCCCCTCCCTCGTCCTCCCTCTTCCTTGTCCTGCTCTGGTGGCCTCTGCTCATTCTCCCAGTCATGCTCGATTCCAAGAGGATTCCAAGGGTGTACCCACTTCTGGGAGCAATTGATTGGTGCAGAGGGTTTGCGTCAATAAAAAGTACTTTAGCATCTTCCACACAACTCCCTGTGGACTTCTGACACTTAAAACAGGTATAGAAAGCACTAAAAATATGTATCATTGTAGTAACAGCCAAAATAAACTAATCTGCAACTAACCTATCACTGGTTGATGATCCCTTTGATAGAGTTGGTGAAAGCTGTTCATGCCGTTTAACTCGTGGTCGGCTGTGCAAGATTAAGAGAGGGCACCAACTGAAGTGTTCAGCTCCAAAGTGGGATCGTTAGCACCAAATCAGCATTGCAAGCTAATTGACGTCATGACCTGTCTGCATGGTATACTTCCAGTGCATGTTAATTGCCACAAGTTAACACTTTTATCAAAATGTTGTCCGCCACACTCCATGTCAGAAGTGTGCAAGCTTACCTTGGATGCCATTTTGGGTCCCTATTGGCACTTGCAGCACCCAAAAAACAGGCAATGTGTAAGGAATTTAGGTTATGAGAAAAAGCTGAAGGAGTGCTGTAGGCACAGGATCTCACATTTACTCTGCTTTTCATTCTTTGGTTCCCCAACCAGTGGTCTGCCATTCCTCTTTTCATGATAAAAAGACCAAGCCTTTCTTGATAATTAATGAGCTACTACCAAAACCAAGGGAAAGATTTGATTTCTAAGGATACATTTTTGTAAGCAGCAATGAAAATATAGCATCCTTTAATGGTTCTTTAATACTGTCAGAAAGATGGATAATCCAGTTGTGGAAATGATTAGGCTTGTGCAAGTATCAGCAGCCTTTGTAATGGTATAATGTGAAAAAGGCAGGTGGGCTTGATTCATTTTTTAAAATGGATTTGTCGGGTGCTAAGTCCCTTTTGCTGTTTCTAAATGTTCTTGACTTTTTATGTGAATCAATGCTGCACTGAAAGCTGGATTCTTGCACAAACCGCTTGGTTTATGAGTAAACATTTACAAAGCCTAACAAACGCTTAACATGTAAATGATAAAACAATAATTCTATGACAATACAATTGCAAATCTATGAACTGCAGCTTTAAACACCCTCCCTGAAATCCACTAAAACAGTGAATGTGAAATGCAGAAAGTGGACCAGACTTCAGAAATTAGCCTCGACCTATATCATTATAGTATTACAAAAAGCCTATTTATAGCAGAATGTGTGCTTGAAGCACACATTATGATGGAAATTTATATATCCATAATTACCAACATTTGTTCCAACAATACAGTGCCCTTTCCTTATGATGGAAAAAGGCTGCCTAAAATACTATCACTATTACTGTTATTATAGAAAATTGTAGGAAAATCAGAGTTCTATAAATGGTATTTTTCTTCCGTTAATATTTTCAATTGGCTGGTTCAGCAGAAACCTTGAAATCTCCAACTAGCTATTTTAATCTTGTCTATGGACTCTATGGCAAAGTTCAAATTATACTGTTGACTGTGTCCCAGCACTGATTTACACACCATTGTTTGAGTTTGTGCCATTCTTGTATTTGCTATACAAAGGAAGAACTTGCATTTACATAGCAGCTTTTACTACCTCAGGACAGCTCAAGGTGCTTCACAGCCAATTGAATACTTTTGAAGTATAATCATTATTGTAATGTAGGAAACACAGCCGCCAATTTCCACAGAGCAAAGTCCCACAAATAGTAATGAGATAATGACCAGGCAGTCGGTTTTTGCGATGTTGGTTGAGGGATAAATTTGGTCAGGACACCAGGGAGGGCATTGGGGGAACTGGAACCGTACTCACTTGCTCTTCATTTTCTCTCCGAAGAGAGAGAGAGCAACTCTTAGTCAGTGGTATCAAATAAATAATCCAAAAAACAGACAAACAATTTATAACTTGTGTTTTGTTTTGAGGCAGTTAACATGAGCAATGCTATATAACTCTTGTAGATTACTGTGAATGAAAGTATCTTTAATGAGGTTCTGAATTATACCCTCATCGTGCTGCCATTGCAGAATAGTATTGGCTGCAGTTGTGTAGCGATATAAATGGAGAGTGCTAAATTATGCTGGCTGATTCTACTGGAACAATGATATAGCAAGGTCAAATATACATATATCTAAAAGGAATGTGATTTCTATTGCTAACCTAATGACAAAAACTGAAAGGAACACAGTACTATATTCCATAAAACATTATTATTGTATTGTAAGAAAAGGACAATTTGCTCATTGTCATTTTAGTTTTGATCCATAATACTTGACTTATTTAATGGATTATTCTCTTCATCAAAACTGCATGACAAAGTTACGCTTCCAACATAAATTGCATTAAAATGCATGATGATGGGCCCCTGCAGAGCACTTAGCAAATAAAGTGCACCACTAGCACCTGTGAGTGGAGAAATGCATTCAGTTTTCCTGGGCTTGACTGTTCGTTAGGCACGTTTACTATTCTGGCACCGTTAAGCCCCTTGGCAGGTCCTTGCAGTGGGCTCATGAGATGGAAGCAGGAGCATAGCTCCAGGCCTGGGAGCACCTGGCCATTGGCATTGTCTTGGGGGAGGGGTAATAGAAATTTCAATACTGATAGCCCCATGCAACTTCAAGACGTTTACAGACTTTCCAGTCCGTGCAGGTCCCTGGCATTAAGCACAGCCAGCAATTTTTGGGTTGGCCTCCATTTGGATGCATCATAGGAGAGCAAAACGCAGCAGAAGACTGAGAATGCCCATCACTCTAATGCTTATAGGACCCGCACCAAATCCTGGCATAGGTCCAATTTCATTATATTGGGTGAAGCCCCAGAAATCCCAGGGCAGAGTTGTGAAGCGGAGACCTTAGGCACTGGGTCACTATTTCCTCTTCCCTGTACCCAGAAACTAAATGATCCTCAACTGCTAAAGTGGATAATTCTTGGTCATGGAATCATGGAAGCTTACAGCACAGAAGGAGGCCATTTGTTCTTGCATTCTTGTGCTGAGCCTTTGAAAGAGCTGCCTCATTTAGTCCCACATCCCATCCTATTACCGATAGCTCGGTGATAAAATTTGATGTGATGTCATTCTGTCCACGATTTACCGAGCACTTTTTTAAAAAAAATGGTGTTTTAAAATAGAATCAAAAGAAAATACTCTTCTGCAGGATGCTATTTAACTGAAGAGAACTTGCATCAAGCTGGATTCTTAGCTGTGTATTGTCCTAAAACATATGCCAGCCTCAAGCCACAGTTAATGATCACTTGCCTTTTATCTGGTTTGTGTCTAGTTACGCAGGCCAATCTAGTCTGCCATGGCACAACCTGCTTTCTATCAGAACACATCAGCAGTCAGTGACTCCTCCCTGTTGTCCCTATGAAGTAAGTGTAGCCAGCTTTAGTATCAAATTAAATAGATAGAGGAATAAACTATATCTGTTAGCCAGTACAGTTAGATAACTGTTTATATCAGTGAGGGCAGAATAGAATGTAACTCACTGCAAATACTAATACAACAATGCGTGAGAGAGAGAGAGAGAGAGGTCTAGCCTGTGGATGGAGCCTCGCTCTCAGAATCTTCAGCTCAGCTTTGTTTGTTCAAATTTAAATAATAGCTTCAACCTGCTGAGAACCTCAGTGCCATTTCAGCATTCCAATTGTTGTTTCAAAGGTTTTCTCTTGTGTGCTTTGCTGAAATTATTCCATGTTCTTTTATTTCATTTCCTTCAGTAAAATTCTGACTGATTTTGCTAGGCACAATTAGCCATGATAGTATAAAATTTATAAGTATCATTATCTAACCACAGCCAACCTTGGACCCTTATTGATTTCTTTTGAATGCCACAAATAATATTTCTCGGAGATGATTCTATTCCGGCCATGACCCTGAAATTCTTTAGGTCGATTATGTGGGATCATGCCTGGTGGTGCCCTCTAGCAATGGCCCTTGTTGGAGTTTTCAGCGTTAGTGGAATGGCAACTCATTTATATGAGATAGGTGGGCACAAAGCGCCACAATGGGCATGGCTCTGGTGCCCACCTGCCCTATGTTGCTGGAAACTTTGGTTTTGGTATATCAGTGGGGTGGATAGGGGAGAGTTTTCTTAGGCTTTACCCGATTAATATTTCCCTCGGTTCCTTGAACGTCAATCCCAATCTGCACAAATTCATAAAAAAATATATAGTTTACCTTCCTCAGGGATTCAGGCCACTTGACCTGTTCCCCGCCAATGGGGCTTGAATTAGCTTTTGTGGAGACTGCAGGTGTTGCGGTGACCTCCAGCCACTCGGTGTGCTGACTCCCACTTCAAGGTCGAGGACCCAGGAGAGGGAACTCCAGTCTCAGAAAACCCCAGCCCCATCCACCGCCTGTCATTTGCCTTGTAAGTGGGGAATGGAAGTTACGCCCATGATCAGAAGGCATTGAGAAAACCCGTGGAATTAGCAGAGATTCACCATGACCCGGGTTTCTGCCACGCTCCTGAAGTTTTTGCCAGTCTTTCACAAGAGTTGTGGCAGAAAAGGTGTTTGAACCTCCATGCGCTCATGTTTCTCATTTAAACTGCAGGGGGATCACAAATCAAATATTTTTGTAAAACCTGGTGTTCATTTACTTAATAGAAATCACAGAATGGCCATTCTGCCCATTGTGTCTATGCTCACTTTTCAGAAGAGTAATTGTGCTTAGTGAAATATCCTCACTTGTTGTCTGTACCTCTGTAAGTTCCTCATCCCCCTTTTTAAAATGATTTATGGCATCAGCTTCCAACATCTTTTCAGGTAAAGCTATCCAGATCCTGAGAACACTCTGAATGAAAAAGATTCTTCTCATCTCCCCTCTAGATCTTTTACTAATGATTTTGATCACATGGGGTGGGATTTACTGGCCACACCGGAGGGGACTGTTTGATCAGGTGGGATGGTGCGAGGTTGGAATCCCGCTGCCTTCCCACCTCTGCCGGCACCTTGCTCCCTCCCCACCCCCCCAACCAGCCTCCCACCAATTAAGTCCAGGATGAAAAGGCTTGCAAGCAGCCTTCCTGCCTGGATGTCAATTGAGGCTCTTAAATGGGCTATTAATGCCCACTTAAGAACCTCATCATCCTGTCATTGACATTCAACCAGTGGCAGGGAGGGGACTCGTCATGTGGGGAGACCAACTAGTATTCAATAAACAGGGAGCCAAGAGATAACAGTGTGGTGTCTGGGGCAGGCCTGGGTAACCTACCCCTCAAAGACAACCAGGCGCTAGATTTGCCAAGTGCATGTGGCATTCATTGTGTCCATTTCTCAGGCACATGATGAGTGCAAAGCTGTCCAATTTTGCAGCGAGATGGCCCACATTGTCTCTGCAAAAGGGTTTGTGCCACTGCTAAATTCACAAGGCTCATCTTTAAGGTGTCCTGAGTAGCTGCCAAAACTGGTGTTAGATTCCTTGCTGAGGGCAATGAGAGGCCTAATGCCTGTTGGAGGATTCACTTGGAAATTTTTTTTTGATGAATGGACTAGAAGCTGAGTCAGCTCCGCACAGCATTCTACAGGGGCTGTTATGGTCTAAACAGCGGTTCTCTGACAACATTTAAGATTGCTTTCCTAAAAAAAAAAAGTTAGAAAAGCATTCCTGTGGAACCAGGAGGAGGCATCCCAACTCTGCAACCCACACGTTCATCCACCCCAAAACCAGCCCATGTCCCCTCCTCTCCCCCCACCCGCCACTCAAATCCCCTCTCAGGACGTATGGATTCCTTAAGATGAGGCAAGCAGCCCTATTTTCATCTTAGTAAAGAACACAAGCTACCTGTGAAGGAGCAACAGGCAGCAGCAGCTCCTGCAAATAATGTTGAAGAGGCCCAAGGATCAATTTCTGGCTGGCACTGGGCCTCCCGATTGGGGCGCATGTTGTTGATGCGTCACTGGTTACAGATCCAAAAATGACCCTTTTCCTGCTCAATTACTGTCACTTTAGTGAGAATTACACACTTCCTGGTAGCAAAGGTTTACACCCCTAGTGAACTACCACAAGAACATTTTCATTAAACTGTTGCCAGGCATCCATGAAGCCAATCATGTTGCAGCAAAAATGGCCTGAGTGCCAGCTCTTTACACTTAATTGCATTTAATTGTCATTGATTTTGTTATTGAATTTATATTAACTTTAAGCACACAACTGACCATTAAGAGCAGTGGCATAAATCCATTACTGGCAGCATATTAGGGAGCTTTATATACAATTGCACTCCACTTCAAAAGGTTTTATAGCACTTGCAGCAATGCACCAGGTGGCACCGAATGTTGACACAATATTCACCCGGACACTACACTATACTTTCCAGTAAGATGTACAAATTGCTGAAGGTGCTGATGATTTGACGTTACCCAAAGTGACTTAGAGAATACAAGGCTAGCGATTCACCGGCATTCAGTTTCAGGCTAAATTTGGCGATGTGGCTGGTTGCAGGAAGAGCAAGGTCAGCCCAGACTTGAACCTCAAACCTCACGTAAAAAAGTTGCATGAGTTTTCAATTCCTGTCATGTCTGCCCTTCTGCAGGATGAAATTTCAGGGCCGCTAGCTTTGCCAGCGCTGGCTTGCGCGCTGGTGCAGAGTGGAGTCATTGCGAGTTTGGTGAGAAGGGACTAAAATTTTAAAGTTTGAGGGTTCGTCTTTTATAAAATCTAGCACTGCTTCCTTGCAATTTAGCATTTTACTTAAATTTGCTGTTTTAAGTTTGATGTTTCTTCGTGGCTTGGGGGGTGCAGGGCTAATCAAGCAAAATCAAGCCCTCTGCTGGGGAACAGGTGAGATCAGCAAATTCAGTAACTGGCCTGATCTGGTTCTGTAACGCCAGATACAAGAGTCATCTGAATCTCAGTAACACAAATAAGTGTGGATAAGTGTTCTGTCACAGAGTGGGGTCACTGTGAGTTCGGTGAGGAGGGGAGGGACGTGCTCTTCCCTTTTTCTTTCTCTATGTTCTTCAGCCTCCAGGAGTTGAAAAGCTGCTTGACAGGGGTGATTTTTGAAAACATCCAAGAGCGACATCACAAGGGAAACATAAGCTCATCGAGCGGGACCAGGAGCCAGCGCTAGAGAAGTGAGGGCCTTGGTAAGTAGGAACTGGTGAGTATTTCTACTGTCCAGCCTTTAAAGTAAAAATGGTCTTTAGTTTAGAGTAAATAGTGTTTAAAAGTATAAGAGTTAAAATAAGGTCCAGAGCATATATTTAACATTCTTTAAACTAGAGGAATTAAAAGTAAAGGGAGTAATTTAAGGGTAAGACATGGCACGTGGAATACTCCTCCTGTGCCACGCAGGAAGTCAGGGACACTTCCAATGTCCAAGGCGTCCATGTGCGGGAAGTGTCGCCAGCTGCTCGAAATCCACGTTTCGGAGCTGGAGCTGCGGCTAGAGTCACTGTGGAGCACCCCGCAAGGCTGAGATCTTTGTGGATAGCACGTATGTGAGGCGGTCACGCCGCAGGTGAAGAGTGCACAGGCAGAAAGGGAATGGGTGACCGCCAGACACCATAAAAGCACTAGGCAGGTAGTGCAGGAGTCCCCTGGGTCCATCTCCCTCTCTAGCAGATTTTTGGTTTTGGATACTGATGGGGGAGATAGTTTATCAGGGGAGTGCAGCAAGAGCCAAGTCCGTGACAGCACGAGTATCTCAGCTGGGGTGTGTAGGGGTCACGGAAAAGTGGGAGAGCAATAGCGATAGGGGATTCTATCGTAAGGGGAACTGATAGATGTTTCTGCAGCCACAGATGTGACACCAGGTTGATATGTTGCCTCCCTGGTGTCAGGGTCTAGGATGTCACTGAGCAGCTGCAGGACATTCTGAAGGGAGAGGGTGAACAGACAGAGGTCATGGTCCATATCGGTAGCAATGACATGGTAAAAAGAGGGATGAGGCCCTGAAAGCAGGGAGCTAGGAAACAAATTAGAAAGCAGGACCTCAAAGGTAGTAATCTCAGGATTACTCCTAGTGCCATGTGCTAGCGAGATCAGGAATAGGAGAATAGACCAGATGAATGAATGGCTGGAGAGATGGCGTAGGAGGGAGAGATTTAGATTCTTGAGGCATTGGGGCCAATTCTGGGCATGATGGAACCTAGAGGAAGTAAAAATGCACAAGCTGGATGGGTTGCACCCCAACAGAACTGGGACTAATATACTCACAGGGGCATTTGCTAGTCCTATGAGGGAGGGTTTAAACTAGAGTGACAGGGGGATGGGAACCTGAATGGGGAGACACAAGAGAGGGAAACAAAGATAGAAATTAAAGATAGAAAAGTAAAAAGCAATGTAGAAGGCCGAGGAAACAAGTGTTGGCAGCAAATAGGGCCATTGTACAAAAAATGTGTAAAATTGTTAAAAGGACAAGTCTAAAGGCACTGAATCTGAATGCACAGAATATTTGCAATGAGGTAGATGAATTAACAGTGAAAATAGATGTAAATGGGTACGATATGGCTGCAGAGTGACCAAGGCTGGAAACTGAATATCTAAGGGTATTCGATATTTAGGAAGGACAAGCAAAAAGGAAAAGGAGGTGGGCTGGTATTGTTAGTGAAGGATGGCATTAGTGCAATAGTGAGAAAGGATTTCGGCTCAGACAACCTAGGTGTAGAATCCATCTGGGTGGAGTTACGAAGCAACAAGGGGTGGAAAACCCCTTAGTGGGAGTTGTCTATAGGCCTCCAAACAGTTGTGGTGAGGCAGGGGATGGCATGAAACAGTAAATTAGAATTGCATGTAACAAGGGTGCTACAGTAATCGTGGGTGGCTTTAATTTACATATAGGCCAGACAAACCAAATTAGCAATAATACTGTGGCAGATGAATTCCTGGAGTGCATACGAGATGGTTTTTTCGACCAGTTCATCGAGGAACCAACTAGGGAACAGGCTATCCTATATTTTGTATTGTGCAATGAGAAGGAGTTAATTAATAATCTTGTTGTGCTGGCTCCTTTAGGGAACAGTGACCATAACATGATAGAAACTAGGGTCTAAAATTTAAACAAAGGAAACTACGAATGCATGAGGGATGAGCTGGTTAAGATAGCTTGGGGGTCTTCATTAAAAGGCATGACGGTGGATAGGCAATGGCTAATATTTAAGCAATGAACGCAGGCATCACAAGAGTTATACATTCCTTTCTGGTGCAAAAACACAACAGGAAAAGTGGCCCAACCATGGCTAACAAAAGAAGTTAAGGATAGTATTAGATCCAAAGAGGAGTCCTATAAAGTTGCTAGAAAAAGTAGTAAGCCCGAGGACTGGAAACAGTTTAGAATTCAGCAAAGGAGGACAAAGAGGTTGATCAAGAGGGGAAAAATGGAGTATGAGAGTAAACTTCCAAGGAACATAAAAGTGGACTGTCAAAGCTTCTATAAGTATGTAAAAAGAAAAAGATTCGTGAAGACATTTGTCAAATTTATAAGGGAGAACATGGAAATGATGGAGCGATTAAACAACTACTTTAGTTCTGCCTTCACAGAAGAAGACACAAATAACTTCCCAGAAATACTAAGGAACCAAGGGTCTAGTGAGAAGGAGGAATTGAACGAAATTAGCATTAGTAAAAATAGTGCTGGAGAAATTAATGGGACTGAAAGCTGATAAATCCCCAAAGCCTGATAATCTACATCCCAGGGTGCTAAAGGGGGTGACCATGGAAATAATGGATGCGTTGGTTGTCGTCTTGCAAAATTCTGTAGATCCTGGAATAGTCCTAGCAGATTGGATGGTGGCAAATGAAACCCCACTGTGTAAAAAATGAGGACTGAGAAAACAGTGAATTACAGACCGGTTAGCCTAACATCAGTAGTAGGGAAAATGCTAGAGTCTATTATAAAGGATGTGATAACAGCACACTTAGAAAATATCAACGGGATTAGACAAAGTCAGCATGGATTTATGAAAGGGAAATCATGTTTGACAAACCTACTGGGGTTTTTTTGAGGACGTACCTATTAGGTTAGATAACCGAGACCCATTGGATGTGGTATATTTGGATTTTCAGAAAGCTTTTGATGAAGTCCCACATAAGAGGTTAGTGTGCAAAATTAAAGCACATGGGATTGGTGGTAATATATTGGCATGGATTGAGGATTGGTCAAGACAG
Organism: Cetorhinus maximus; assembly: GCF_964194155.1. Classification (NCBI taxonomy): domain Eukaryota; kingdom Metazoa; phylum Chordata; class Chondrichthyes; order Lamniformes; family Cetorhinidae; genus Cetorhinus; species Cetorhinus maximus. Next base: position 24,699,486 of record NC_135879.1, on the reverse strand, counting down.
GAAACAGGGTGCAGGATTAAATAGGTATTGTTCAGAGTGGCAAGTGGTGACTAGTGGGGTACTACAGGGATCAATGTTTGGGCCCTGGCTATTTACAACCTATATCAATGATTTGGATGAGGGAACCAAATATAATAGTTCAAAGTTCGCTGACAACACAAAACTAGGTAGGAATGTGAATGGTGAGGAAGATGCAAAGAGGCTTCAAGGCGATTTAGACAAGTTGAGTGAGTGGGCACATACATGGCAGATGCAGTATAATGTGGATAAGTGTGAAGTCATCCACTTTGATAGGAAAAACAGAATGGCAGAATATTATTTAAATGGTGATAGATTAGGAAGTGTTGATGTACAAAGGGACCTGGGTGTCCTTGTACACCTATCACTGAAAACAAGCACACAGGTGTAGCAAGCAGTTAGGAAGGCAAATGATATGTTGGCCTTCAATGCGAGAGGACTTGAGTACAAGAGCAAGGATATCTTACTGTAGCTGTACAGGGCCTTGATGAGACCACTCCTGGAGTATTGTGTGTAGTTTTGATCTCCTTACCTAAGAAATGATATACTTGCTATAGAGGGAGTTCAGCGAAGGTTCTCCAGACTAAATCCTAGGATGGCAAGATTGTTGTATGAGGAGAGATGGGGTCAACAAGGCCTGTATTTACTGAAATTTAGAAGAATGAGAGGGGATCTCATTGAAACGCAATAAAGTGGCTTTCCCTTTCTACTTACTGCTCACCACTTTCACTCTCAATTTTTCTCTTCCATACTTCATAGATTTTCTCTCTACTTTCAACAGGATCACTTTTCCACCCACAACGCACTAATCTAACCAATGGTTTGCTGCACCATGTACGCTCAAAAAGAGTGTTGTTGTTGTTGTCAGTGATCCCTTTCAAACTTTTGATCCGCTTTTTGTATTTGTCATGTGATAACCTGTAGTTTTAGGTTTATATAATGAGGTCAATGAAACTCAGGTTCCACATGCACCTGACACCAGCTTTACCTCTTCACTACATCTTTCGATCCCTCTGATTTGCCATTATCTTTTTCTTACATCTAGTATTGGATAAGCATAAATTTCCTCAAATTAAATATTGTGAATAACTCTCACTGTCTTCATGCCCCAACACAAACTCCATTCCCTAGCCATTGGCTCCATCCCTTTCTCTGGTTGATTTCTCTCCCTGAGCCTGATCCTGACTCTTGGCAATCATTGTATCCTCTTTGAAACTGAGCTGAGATTCTGATCTTATATGCTCTTCATCACCAATGCCACTGAATTCCACCTTCATAAATTGACCATCTCCATCACTGCATCAGTTCATCTGCTGTTGAAACCTTCATCCAAACCTTTGAAACCTCTAGACAGGAATATTTCAATTCTGGTTTCTTGCGCATCCACGATTTTCATTTTTCCACCATTGGCCCAGCCATGCCTTCACTAGCCTGGGCCCTAATCCCCAGAATTTCCTCACTAAACCTAAACCAAGTTGTTGTTGAAAGAGGAATTGGAACTGTCAAGATGACTATATCTTGGGGAATATTGAGAAGTAAAACATTTGCAAGCTCTAGTCAATATATAACAGATGTTGACAGTAACAATGAACAACTTTAATATGTATAGCACTTTAATGTAGTAAATTATCCCAAAATGTTACCAAAATAAAATTTGCCATCAAGCACATAGGTGGTATTAGGACAAGTAGCTAAACGTTTGTTCAATGAGGTAAGTTTTAAGGACCATCTTAAAGGAGGAGAGAGAGTTGGAGAGAAAGGCAGAGAGGTTTAGGAAGGGAATTTCAGAGCTGAGAGTCTTGGCATTTGAATGCATAGCCACCAATAGTGGAGCGATTAAAACCGGGGATGCACAAGAAGTCAGTATTGGAGGAGCAGAGATATCTGAGTGTGGTTTTAGGACTGGATAATGTTACAGAAATAGGGAGTGGCAAGGCAATTGAGAGATTTAAAATAAGAGTGAGGCATCGTGGATAAGGAGCCAATGTAGGTCAACAAGTGCAGAGAGATGGGTGAACGGGATTTCCTGTGAGTTGGGTTACAGGCAGAGTTTTGGATGAGTTCATTTTTTTTATTCATTCATGGGATATGAGCTTTGCTGACAAAGCCAACATTTAGTGCCCATCCCTAATTGCCTTGACAAAGTGGGAGTGAGCTACCTTCTTGAACCACTGCAGTCCATGTGGTATAGGTACACCCACAGTGCTGTTAGTGTTGGAGTTTCAGAATCTTGATGCAATGACAGCCAAGGAATGGTGATATAATTCCAAGTCAGGATTGTGTGCGACTTAGAGGGAAACTGAGTTGGTGGTGTTCCCAGGTGTCTGCTGTTGTTGTCTTTGTAGGTGGTGGAGATTGCAGGTTTCAAAGGAAACTTGGCAAGTTGCTGGAGTGTATCTTGTAGATGATGTATGCGCTGCTGCCACTGTGCGCTGGAGGAAGTGAATGCTTAAGGTGGTGTATGGGATGCCAGTCAAGTGGGGTGCTTTGACCTGGCTGGTACTGAGTTTCTTGAGTGTTGTTGGAGTTGCACTCATCCAGTTAAAAACAAAGAACAAAGAAAAGTACAGCACAGGAACAGGCCCTTCGTCCCTCCAAGCTTGCGCCGATCATATTGCCCGTCAGCTAAAACATTTTGCACTTCCGGGCTCCGTATCCCTCTATTCCCATCCTATTCATGTATTTGTCAAGCTGCCTCTTTAACACCACTATTGTACCTGCTTCCACCACCTCCTCTGGCAGCGAATTCCAGACACTCACTACCCTCTGCGTAAAAAACTTGCCCCGCACATCTCCTCTATAGTTTTATGCTGTCACCTTAAATCTATGTCCCCTAGTAATTGACTCTTCCACCCTGGGAAAAAGCTTCTGACTATCTTCTCTGTCCATGCCACTCATAATTTTGTAAACTTCTACCAAGTCGCCCCTCAATCTCTGTCGCTCTAGTGAGAACAATCCAAGTTTCTCCAAACTCTCCTTATAGCTAGGCAGCATCCTGTTAAACCTCCTCTGCACCCTCTAAACGCCTCCATATCCTTCTGGTAATGTGGCAACCAGAATTGCACGCAATATTCCAAGTGTGGCCTAACCAAGGTTCTATACAGCTGCAGCATGACTTCCCAGCTTTTATACTCAATACCCCTGCCAATGAAGGCAAGCATGCCATATGCCTTCCTGACTACCTAATGCACCTGCGTTGCCACTTTCAGTGACCTGTGAACCTGTACGCCCAGATCCCTTTGCCCGTCAATGCACTTAAGGGTTCTGCCATTTACTGTATAATTCCTGCCTGTATTAAACCTTTCAAAATGCATTATCTCGCATTTGTCCGGATTAAACTCCATCTGCCATTTCTCTGCCCAAGTCTCCAACCGATCTATATCCCGTTGTATCCTTTGACAATCCTCTTCACTATCTGCAACTCCTCCAACCTTAGTGTCGTCTACAAACTTACTAATTAGCCCAGTTACATTTTCCTCCAAATCATTTATGTATACTACAAACAGCAAAGATCCCAGGACTGATCCCTGTGGAAATCCACTAGTCACAGCTCTCCATTCAGAAAAGCACCCTTCCACTTGTTAAGTGGAATATATTGCATTACACTCCTGGCTTGAGCCTTGTGTATGGTGGACAGGCTTATTGGAGTCAGGATTTGAGTTACTCATCACAAAATTTCCAGTCCCTAACCTGTTTTTATAGCCACAGTATTTATATGCCTGGTCCAGTTAAGTTTCTGGTCAGTAGTAAACTCCAGCATATGGTAATTCGGTTGAATGTCAAAAGGGGTTGGATGTTCTCTGATTGGAGATGGTAATTGCGATCCTGTCTGTTCTAGTTCTGAAGTAGATTTCCACCTCCCCGACCCCAATACCTCACGTTCCCCTCCCCACCCACCACCACCACCCCAACCACCCTCAGCATTGAGCACCACCCTCCAGAATATATGCTAATCAGGACTAAATGGTATAGTTAAGACCCCTACCATTATTTTTATCTCTGCAAAATGGATAAACACCAGTTTGTTGTCCCACCACCAGGCTAGTAGGAATCAAGCATACAGTAAAAGGATCTTTAAATTCAGTCAGAAAGCATTGGAAGTACACATTTTTATGAGGTCACTTGTGGGCTTTGAGTGTTAAAGGCTTCAACATTTAATCTATTTTTGTTGTAAGTGCTGCAATAATTTTGCCTGCTGCTCAAAGCGGCTGCTTCCTATCACTCCTGATGCGACCAGGCCTCCTTTTTAACACACTGCTGCAAGATCTCCAATATTGGTCACCCTGCCAGACTTCTCACCTCAGATTGTAAAGCAGCCTATGAAGAGCATCCAATACTCAATTCATTATTCTGTGTTAAGATGCATCTGTGTGCAACATGTCTGTCTGCATAACGTCTCAGATTAAACCCAATGCTGAGTGCTCTTAGCCGGTCCTCAGGTTGAGCAATAGCCCTCTTGTCCTTCAATGTAATTTTTGATAAGCATTTGTGAAGTCAGTCAATTTTTTTGTGTGTCTGGACAAGTGTCTCTATAAATTGTCTTGTTTTAGGTGTGGCAACCACATTTTTACATGATTGTGATACTAAAGTGCAACATGATGTGTCTCGAATGTTAAATTTGTGTGTGTGTATAGAATGTGTACAATAGACACATGCATTTATGCCAAATGCAGGCTTCCGATGGTATTGCTCACACTGGGTCACAAATCATGTTGCTGCTAAGGCGGGGGATTGTGAGCAGGAAGTGATAGAATGTTCAGTGATATATGTGGGAAAATGTTTCTAAAACTTTGGACCTGTGGTAGTGAAGTAATTGTTTTCTGATTGGTATCTGCAAACTAAATAATTAGTGTTTGCTTTACTGATTGCAGCTGGATCAGAAGGGAGCACAACTGTATCAACAAATCTTTATGAAAAAGTACTGTTTCTGAATCCCATGTATAAATGGAATTAAGTCCAACTGCTTTGATCACCTCTTATGTTTCTTTTTCTCTTAAACCAACATTTTCCCTTGAAGTAATAAAAGGGCCCTGTGCTAATTTTCCTCTGAAAAGGACTTAAAACAAATTCCAGCTTGTTTTCAAATCATTCAGAGACAAACAAAAAGTCCTTTCAATTGTTTCATGGCCTAAAGAAATGCTTTGAATTTCCACTAAGGAAAATCAAAATAAATATTTGAGATTGTATTTGAACTCCCAGTATAAAAGTACAGATGTTCTAATCACCTCTCTTTTTCAGCAGTCTCGCTTTCTGAAGTAAGATTTAAGCACTTTGTAATAGCTTTTCTCTGAAGCTTCTACATAAACCAAGCTTTTAAAACTCACCGACAGCTTGTTTTCAGATCATTTAGAAAATAAAGCACTGGTCCTCTTCAACCCTGAGCTGGACTTCAAAACCTAAATGCCTATCTACCAGTTAACTCCATGCAGATTCAAATTGAGCCATTTGGCTTTGGGACCGTGATCATTCCAGAACACCACTTTGACGGTATGGTTACTGGAGAGATAACTCCCGCTGTAGCATGTGTTCAATTAACCCTTGGATTTGTCTGAGAGTGGGCAAGGGACCTTCCTCGATGTGAAGAGGCAAATTAGTTTAGCATCAGCCCTTACAGTAACATGCTATTTGGTGTTTAGTTTTCCCAAGCCTATAAATAATCTTGGAAATCCATTCCTGAATGTGCTACCACACTGCTCATCAGCAACTTCACCAACTTCATTGATCAGCTTCAATTGTATGCATGGCTTCCTGCTTAATAACGATGATTCTTGGTTCTGTATGATGTACAGAGGCTTAATGATTTCTCTACCCTTAATTTTGCCAGGTGTTTCCCTATGAATTTCAGTGTAGTCCCACCAGGACCATCTGGATGATACTTATAATGTAATGTGCTTAAGCTACTTTATTTCATCAAATAAGACCGAAACACCTGCCCCTGTGTCTAATTTTAAACTCTGTTCATGTTTAATGCTCTAATATTTATTTTCTGTTCAATGTACTTCTCCTAGGAACATAATTCCCTTTTTCTCAGGTTCTTCCACTTGTGTGTAGTTTGGCCTTAATATTTTTTTTTCTCTTTTTGCAGGATATCTGTATTTTATATTGGCAGGCAATTTTAAAATACCCTAACTTCCCACAGTTGTGGCACTCTGCTCAACTACTAAACGATCATGAATCAATTCTTCCCTCAATATTCTGTAGTCACAGTTTTCAGTCATCCTGTATAGATCATTGGTGATGCATGCACTTGCTTGGTCTTTGTTTTCACTTGTTAAATTTTGCACATTCTATAATTAAATTTTTGCAAATGCTGAAATATGAATCAAATGCCTGGAGGATTTCATCAAAAGAGCTTAAGTCTCATTGACTCCCTGTCTCACTATTACATCACCGGCAATATCTCCAACCCATTGAGTAAAATATTGACCTGATCCTTTTGTTCCTTTTTGTGTAAGCTAGAAGTGGTTCTATAGTTGGAAAATTGCTTTCTCTAGTTGTCCCAGTACTGAGCTTGTTGCGAACCTTTATCGCTTTGAAAAGGTTCCGGGAGTGGCAGTGTAGAATCCATGCTTGTAACAAGCTCTGGGCTTGGTGGTGCTTCCTTGGTGTTGCTTATTGATTCTGGCCTGTGCTCACTGCTGTCGGGACTCCGGGTCTGTGTGTCAGCTTGCAGCTGCTGCACCTGCGATGCTCTGACATTTTTGGTGAGTCTTCAATCTGCTCCTTTCACCTTTCTTTCAAGGATCTGTAGGCTTGTCAGGTCTATAGTCTTTACTTGGATTTTTTCTGGGTCTTTTACCCGCTGTCCGCTGCCACTATGTTTTGTCATGTGTTTGGGGTCTAGATGGTCTTCTTCGAGATTTGTCTACTTCCCTTAAGTAAGCTACTCAAGTTTGTAGTTTGTTAAAAGCATTATTATTTATTTACAGATCTATGTAGATCTTAGGAACTCTGCGTGAGGTTGGACTTCTCCTCCCTCCAGATCTCTACTACTTAGTCGTTTGTCCTTACATCACAGTTACATCAGCATCAGCTGCTTCTGATGTTAACCGTTTACACTACAGTCTTCATCGACCAGTTGAAACTCTTTTGAGATGGATGGCAAAGGTAAAACCATAAATGACTCTACCCCTCCGGATCTGGTTTGAATCTCCTTCATAAGCACACCAGTGGGACTTTGACACCTCCTTGCCCAGATTCCACAGGGCACTGGGGTGTGAATGCTGCCATTTTCTTGAGGCATGGGTGTGGCATCAGTCATAATCCTCTCTAACCTGGCAAAGGTGGCTTCCCTTCCATGGTTAGTCTTCCAGCTGAGTGCCTCAGCATTTCTATTTCCTTTGCTGGGCCTGTATCCTTGGTGACGGAGGAGGAATGGAGTTGTGCTGGATGGGGTCACTGTGCCTGATGTCTGTGGTTAAGGGCAGCCTCATTTGAAGTTCTCAATCCTGTTCCAATTCCAGCACCTCTGTGGAGTATCCCCTGGGTGTGCTCAGCCATGAGGATTGCTGTGGTGACAGAACAGCAAGGATTGGATTTGCACTTGCTGTGCAGCAATCAGTTCCGCTAGTTTATTCAGTTTGAGGTTTACATCCCATCAGTGCTGACAGTCACCTCCCTGACGGTGGGTTCCTTTCTGATATTAGTTGTCAGTGCCTCGGCTAGAACTCCAGCTGCTCAGCCTCCCTCGCTGACAAGGCCAATTCCAGTTCTTTCAGCGTCCACTACATCTTGGCCAGAAGCCTTTCCATTTTGTCCACCTGTGGAACTGCACTACTGACACCAAGATGTTATGTGAGATTCAAGCACACAGACTGCATGAGGATTATAAAACAGGGATCCTTTATCCCACTGGCATCAAATCTTTATAAACATTAATGGAAAAGCTTATGTCAGAGAAATGAACTATTTACAGAGGACATTCACGACTGACACTCCAGGTCCACCTGGAGACCATGGGAAGCTTAACTCCTGATCTCTAATTTGGTGGAGCTCCTATTACTGATTTCCCGTAATCACATGAACCAGGTTACCTCGTCTCCCAGACACGAAGGGAATCTTCCTCTCATTCGGACTTCTTGGACTCAAGAATGCTGCCCAAGTAGTCTGTCTAGATCTCCAGCAGCTGTAAGCCCACCCTACTTCCCCTTCGTGGTTCTCTAGCCACCATCAGAGACTTTGAGCTGCCCTATTTTTGGCCTTGGCTCTTATCACATTGCAACTCACACGTCCTGGAGTTCTGCTCCTGCTCTTACTGCTGCTCTCCCCCTCGTCTCATGGCATCTGGATCCACCCCCAGCCGGCCACAGATACTGCTCCCTGTACAGGGCAGCCCCCCGATCAGTTCTGCCCAGCGCTATAACATTGCCATCTGCTGCCGGAGGCCCCACTACGCTTAAAATAATGGAGAGAGGCGCAGAAGTTAATTCCCAAAGCACTCGTAAAATCCAAGACCACCATTTAATCCGATGCAATAAATCAGTCATCCTGATATTATGACTTAAAACACCATAATTGTTATAAAATAGCACATTCTTTGACTCACCATGAGGAACAATGTAAGGAATTTGCTAATAGTTGATTAAAACTGCACAAGTGCAGTGAAAGTCACATTTTCCCTGTCTGTATCCATCAATACACACAAATTACACATCCAATAATAAGTATAAATTTTGAAATGAAGTATTTTGGTTCACTGAGGCTGATGCATGGTAGATTAGAATGTTTTGTTCCTGTCCTCAGTACTGACTGGAAATTATTCCACATTATTTTCAGCCATTGCCTTGAGGCTTCATGATTTTTCTTGCATTTTGACCCTACTGTTTGATTCAGTTCCCAGTTTAAGATTACGCCAATGCATATTTACATTTGTGTTGTGTTCTGCAGAGCGACAGAATCTTAAACTGGGGACAGAATCAAGCAGCAGCTCTGAAACTCAAGAAGAAGGCTGAGGAAAACTGGGGGCAATGAGTCAACATGCCCTTTCATGTAAACATATAATTTCTAGTTGGTTAGGAATAAGATAATTTTTGTAAGAGGCTTTCAATAAATATGTAATGTCGCACCAGGATTGTGGCTCTGAGGTCTCCTGAATAGCTGGCATTTTTTGCCGAAGATTTCACTCCATAAGGCAGGGGAAACCAGAATCAGCAGATATAAAATAATCCCCGGAGCTTCTTTTCATTGTGGGTCAGTGGGGAAGTCAAATCCCAAATGACAATCCCAACTTCACCTCGGGTGTTCTGCTCTGCATATACTCAACATTACGTTTCAGTTAAAAGCGTATACATATTTGTTCCTTGCACTCTATGAGATTCTCCAGACAGTTTGATTTTGAATTGCTTTGTTATCAATAATGCAGGGTGAATACAACAAAATGGTTACATGAAGTCCAATAGATCTCTTGTAAACAGTGATACTCAGGAGCGATTTGCAGGTTATAGTCTCGTCAGGGATTTCAGAATGGAGAATAATGACATCCTGACTGAGGGATACCGTTCGGGAGAGAACTCTTCAAAACTGTGACCTCTAGGGAAGAAGAAAATCTGCAGCATTTGGTAAGTTTACAGAAGTTTTTCCAGTATTCCAATAGGCCTAAAGGTCTCATGAATCATGAGATCAAAAGATCAACTGATTAATAAATATTAATTAACAAAAATAAAAGGTTTGTTGATTTTAACTTTTCCATTGGCTGCTATATGACAGACAATGACTGCCAACTTGCTTCTTGCAGCTGTTGTCTTTTGGCATCCTCAGTGGAGGATTAATAATTGTAACATAATCACTTCCAGGTTACTGAGTGATAATTTGCAGTTGCATTCCAGGAAACACTAACCAGGATATGCATGAGAGCAGGATACAATTCAAGACATCCAGGCTGCAGTCAAAGAGTAACACATGACCCTCAGAGTCAGAGGTCAAAAACTCAATGAGTGCTCTTCCTCTGAGACACTAATTTGCATCTTAAGAAAAAGCCAAAAAGAATTTAGCTTTACAATTGGCTGTAATGTTGTGTTTGCACTGGGAGAGAGGATTGTGGTCCACTTTTCAGTTAACAACACCTAACTGTCTACAAAAATGTGTATTCCTTTCAGGAATCTGTGTTGGTAATGTGATGCTGGGTCTATAAGCTCTTACAAAATTGAAGCATACAGCTTGTTGTATTTATCATATTGATTCTAGACCTTGGTAATGACCTTCTCAAAGGTTACCATATGGAGCACCTCTTCCAGTAGTCCCAGAGCTTTGGATACTTTTACAAGTGTAAGATAATGATCCATGTGTCGCTGCGGCTGTGACTTCAATGTTTTTCTTGTATTCTGTTTGCTCAGACTGTTTGAGGTATGATTACTTCAATACATTATAAACTATGCGGTTTGCATCACTTTGTAGCTTATTCCTATAAACCACCCAGTGTGTATCTTCTGTTTCATGGCTATTCATGCTGTTCTGCAAAGCTAACAATGCACAGGTGTTACATTTTATTGGAGCTGACCATTGGTGTTATCGTTCTAAATGTCTTTTAACCTTTAAACTTCCATCACTCAAGGGAATTTTTAAAACTCCTTAAGAGAATCAATTTCTTGTTTTCAGCTCACACAGCAGATGTTAGATTTTTATGACAATCTGTCAGCTTTCAGTTATTTCACAAATGACAGATTTATTGAGTTCAATTTCACAACTTCCATGGTGAGAATTTGAACTGCGACCTCTGGGCTGCTATTTCAGTCCCACGACCACTACTTTGCTATCCAATGATCATTACATTATGGTATCTGTGATTTGTATCTGTCAACCTCCAACATATCACGATTCAATTGACCTATTCTTTAAAAGGCTCCAAAGTAAATATTCCTAGGGTGGAATTTTCCCAAATTGGCACTAAGTTGGGTAGCGGGTGGGCAAAATGACGTTCTGCCTGCTGACAGCAATGGCGGGTTTTCACGCCGTATCGTCCCGAGTCCGCCACATTACTTATGCATTCCCGGGAAACACGCTGTTTCCATGGCGGGCGGGCTCTCATTCGCCCGCCCCGTCGCCATGTTTAAAAGGCAGCTGCCAGCACAGCGCTCATCGCCACCAGCTCACCACCGCTGCCCAGGAGACATGGCTAGCAAAGGAAAAAAGACCACACCCCCTGCTTCAACGACGGATCCCTCGCTGGATGCTGTGGAGGCCCGCCAGGATGTCCTGTATCCCCCGCTCTGGCTGCAGGATGGGCAACAACGTGACCAATCCAGCTTGGGAGGTGGTGGTGGTCAGTGCCAACACCCTTCAGAAGGTGACAGCCATCTAGTGCCGCAAGAGGATGAATGCTCTCCTCCAATCCGCCAGGGTAAGCCACTATTCTCATCACTCTCAACTCACACACTCTCAAACCCATCACACATCCACAGGGCCCTCACTCACTGTCAGTTCAAGGGATATCACCATTCACTATCTCACATTCACCGTCATTGTCCTCAGCCCGTCCACGGGACCACTCACCACCTACACAAGCCAGGCATACTTATCATCTGGTCTGGCAGGCAATGTGCTTGCACTTTCTCCATCTCCACCCATGCAGGACAAGCTGGCACACAACAAGAGAGAGAGGTCGCAGATTGGTGGCGGAATGCCTGAAATCAAGGTCCTCACAGACTTTGAAAATAGAGCCATGCCGCTGCCAGGCCATGATCTAGACCAGTTCTGTGCTGATGGTGAGGTCGGCGCTGCTGTACTAAGTGACGATCTAGCAGTGCAATATCCATCAGACAACCATGCTGTGAGTGATGTGTCCTGTTTCACAGCCACTGCCAGTGGATGCCCTCCATGCCCCCTTGGCGCCAAGTCCTGTAGTAAGTGGCAGATGTGAGGGACCGGGTCCCTAGACATGCGCAGCCATTGGCGACACTAGTCCTTGGTCATCTGCAAGAATGACAGGAGGTGTCTATAGACCATGGGTATCACTAGGCACCGACCAACCACGGCTTGCTGTCGCTCCTGTCCAGCATGTATGGGAGCATCAGCATCCCTTCTTCCTGAGATTGCTGCTCCTGCCTTTACGCAGCCAGGAGCCCCAGTCGCTCTCTCCTCCGTCTTCTTCGCCCTCTGTAGGCCATCAGGCATACAGCTAGGTCACCAGGCTCCATGCTCCTGATGTGGTCCTCCTGCAGCATGAAAGAAGAGAGGGGCGTGGTTAGCATGGGTGAACTTAGCGCCTTTTGTGGCCCCGTGTGATGGCCCCTTAACGCTTCCCGGAGAGTGCTGGCCACCCCTCGGATGGCCACGGATGAGTGCACTGCATGGCTGCCCTGTCAGCCTGTGACATGGGGGAGACTGCTCCAAACCAGGATGCAGAGATTGCAAAGGACTGTGAGCGCCGCTTTCAGTGATTTGCTACACAGCCAGCATTGGCGAGGAGATTGTACAATGTGTGCAGTCCAACTGCTCCACGGTCCAATAAAGTGGTCGCAGACTCGCCGTCTGTGCCGGGGGTGGGTGGGAGGCCGGGGCGGGGGTGATGTAATGTCTGGAGCGCTTGGTGGCACTTTGGTGCCTCCGCATTGCTTGTGTGGGCGGGTAGTCTAGGAGCCCGAACACAATCATATCACTGTGGCTGCGCCTGAACTGTCTCAGTTGCAGAGGAATGGTCAGTTTATACAGGTGTTCCTACTGCGTAGTCACTTCCCTCGCCTATCCTGCCCCCCACCTCGATTTCTTGTGCATGGGATCCAACGCCAGGGCAGCAGTTGCCCTCCTTGCCTGACAACAGTCACCTCCCAGGCTGGGCAGCAGTTGCCCCTGGACATCCCCCCGACAACTGTCGCCTCCGAGGCTGGGCAGCAGTTGCCCCCGGACATCCCCCCGACAACTGTTGCCTCCGAGGCAGTGTGGCTCTTCACCCCAGCCCCTGAAAAGCAGCAGATGACCCTGGGGAGCTCTATAGAATGATGCTGTTCACTCACCTCCCGTCCCCCCAAAGTGAAGGCTGCCAGGTACACGTCGCCTGTGTGCTGTTGTGAAACACGTCGATGTGCTTTCCCGCTGTCATGGATGGGTGATCCGGCTGGATTCCAAGAACCTGGCGGGATGGCCGATAATGACATGCTGATGTATTACAACGAGCTCCCCGACGACCGTTGCCGGGAAACACGGCCCACCGTCGGCGGGCTGAGCGGACGATCGCGACATGCCTTCCTGCCGACGTGAAACAGATCGCGCCATATTGTCCATATTGCACACGCCACCTATCATGCCCACTGCCAGCGGGCACGGAAAATTCCGCTCCTAGGCTCTTCAACCTCCAAGTGTGACTACACTTTAGAAGCATGCAATTAGCCACTAATGATGACCAATCCAGTGGCCATCCCTCCTGGTGGCACTAATGGGAATGGAGAGCTGCAGCCCTGTGATTGGCTGGTAACTCTTGGAGGCGGGACATTCTGCCTCAGAGGAGCAGAAGCCATGACTGCAGGCAATTGGCCATGGCTTTCAGGGCCAGCAAAAGCGGGCTTGTCCCTGACTTTGCAGCCTGTGAGTGGGGCCACCACCTCCACATAAAATCCCGGCTGTAATCTTATTGAAACACGTAAGATTCTGGGGAGGGCGGGGGCTTGACAGGGCCAATGCTGAGAGGGGGAATCTCGAACTGGGGATGCAGTTGCAGCATAAGAAGTTCCAATTTAAGATGGAGATGAAGAGGAATTTCATCTCTCAGAGGGTCATTAACCTTTGGAATTCTCTACCCCAGAGAGCAGTGGAGACTGGGTCATTGAATGTTGTCAAGGCTGAGTTGGACAAATTTTTGATCTAGAAGGGAGTCAAGGGTTGGACAGGCCGGAAAATGGAGTTGAGGCCATGATCAGATCAGTCATGAACCTATTGAATACATAAGAACACAAGAATTGGGAGCCAGAATAGACTGTATGGCCCATTGAGCCTGCTCCACCATTCACTACAATCATGGCTGATCTTGGGCTTCAACTCAATTTTGCTGCCCGCTCCCCATATCCCTTATTTCCCTGAAAGACCAAAAATCTGTCTTTCAGACCAATAATCTGTCTATCTGAATGGCAGAGCAGGCTTGATGGACTGAATGGTCTAGTCTTGATCCTACTTTTTATGTCCTTATGTTAATTGTCAACACCCACTTTGACATTATGTCATTCACCATGAAAATTCATTTTAGTATTTCAATATTCTAAACATTTAATTTATCATTGTTCCATGCACTGTGTTAACTACAACCTATATGGGGGCTGGCATAGCCAACCAACCTGAGATCATAACATGGAAACATTTAAGATATCGTAAAAAGAAAAATGAAATCTACCAAATGCTTGTGGACTTAAAGGTGGAGTAAAAGTAAATGAGAGAGTCTGTCAGAGAGGTTGCAAGTAAAGAAGCCCAACAGTGCTGCCAAAAGCTAGGCACCTGCACCATGGAACACTTTCAGCTTTATGGTGATATTATCCTTGGAACTGACTATAAGGCCTGAGTATCTCCATTTTGATTCTGTTACAAGAGCATTAAACTCTTATTGTGCCAACTCAGGAAGTCCTCATCTTCCACTATGGGAAACATATGTAGAGCTGAGGGAAGAAACAAATGGAATATAGATGTACCAAAAAAAAAACACGCCAGACTTGCATCATTAACCAACAGTCAGATGAGGCTTGAAATGCATTTGGAATGTTGAAGCAGTGAATGAGCACAAAGTTTGAGATGGGGAAGCCAAGCACAATAAAACTTTTCCACTTCAACCTCTGGCTGTTCCAAAGATTGTGAATTGACTGTAACATGCAAATTGAGGAACATGCGACAGACTTATGCATCTCAAAGGCAGTTTGGGAAATATAACCTCTGACCTACCTGTACTGGGTTATAAGTATTTAAAGGGTCTGAATTTACTTTGCAAATTGCACCAAAGATCTCCCTCAGAGTCAGCACTCAGTGCCTTCTAAGGGTCACACGTTGACAGAGTGGCTGTGACAAACTGCCTGCTGTACATACCAATCAGTGAGGTAGTATCAAACAAAAAGGCTTTTTTTCTGTAGCCATTTTAATGGGCTTGTGATCACGTAGAAGTGGTGTTTTTTAAATAATCCTACTGTTTAACTGCATCATAAGACAGATGTGCAGGTGACAATATCATAATATCAACAGAGACAGCTTAAACAGACAGAAAATCACATTGCTCTTTTTATTGACCAGTCTGATTAGAAGCAATTGCTTAAAAAAAAAAGGTCTTTCCAAAAGTTTGTCTAACAAAGTCCAACATTTTTATATTCATCTGGCTATTGGCTCCCAAAGACTTGGCGGCAGCAGCTGAAGTTCAATATAGAAAAAGCTTAAATTTCATCTTTGCCTGCCAGGTCTTCTGTGGAAAATAAATAAACCATCAATTCGGTTGCTTTAAGGTGGGATCAGGATCGTAAATCAAGAGTATTTAACTCAAAGGGCGTAAGAACGGGGCCAGGATTTTCCGGCCCCGTTGTGGCGGGACCAGTCGTGGGAGATTCGACGGCCCAGCCAAAAGTCCATTGACCTTCAGTGGGATCGGATCATTCCGGAGGTGGGCGGGGCCAGAAAATCCCACCCCTGGTTTCCAGTTTATATCTTTGAGATACCATAGTGACGAGTTTGCTCTCCAGCTGAATTTTGACAGTTGATCTTTGTCCATTTGCAGGATAGGCTGTACTTAGAATCAAATATACCTCATTCATTAAAGGGTCAAGTAGAGTCCTGGCAAGTAGGAAGCAGCTATTCTTTTGATGATTTGCCACTGATTGAACAATTAGTTTGTATAGTTGCCTTTTCCGCTCCTGATGTTCATAGCCTGGCTTCTAGCAGTTTCTTTATTTTATATGCGGAACATTTTCCAGCCTGAAGTAAAATTGATATCTGGCTTCTGTATCAAGCGCAGGATCAACAAATGAAATTTTGAAATGTTTCGTATATGTTGCAGAATAGACTTTTTCTGATAAATGCGATTTAATTATACAGCTCTGCACATATTTGTCAGGCTACATAGGCACTATCACTCAGAATTAAACCATTCACTTGTTTGTCATCAAACTCTGAAGGAAATCTGGAGAGCATTAACAGATAACTTCAAATTGCACCAAGTGGGACAAATAGAAATGAGTGAAAAGTAAATTTAGAGTAAACATTAGGGAAAAAAAAACTTTACTCCAAGAAAGATAAACATTAGGAATAATACATTAACGCTATAATTGAGGTAAAAACGTTGGAATTATTCAAAAAATAATTAAATGCCATGCTGGGAAGGTTTATGTACTGGTGGGATGCACTTCAATATGCTGAATTACTTTTTCTCATCCCTTAACTTTCCTTGTTTCCTTAAAACCTTACTCTAACTGTCTGCAGCTGACTGATTGGTTGAATAGAAATTAAATGGTAGCCATCTTGTGCAGTGCATACGTACTGACTTTACAATCTATTTTTAGTACTCAGCAAATAACAGTAATGGGAAGTGACTCCTGCCTCTTCTGTATGAATATTGCATAGAGTGCTTTCCTCGATATAAAGCCTCAATCCTTGTTTCCAAGAAAAAGAATTATATCGAGGGAGATCATTTACACAATTTAAGAATAAATATTTAACAATTTGAGCATGTGGTGACATTCAAAATTCAAGGTGAAATCTTGATAAACGAATACACGTTTTCTGCACTTGTGGATTGAATAGATTATTATAGAAGGAATATAATCTACAGTGGGCAGTGTGTTACACAGGAGACTTCCAGCAACATAGAACTGCCCTTAGAGTAAAAGTTCTATTTATTATGCTGTTCCAGCAATGTTTCTTTGGCAGCTATTGAATATTAAACTCAGAATGGCATAATCTGTCTTTCCTCTGCATTGAGTCTTTTTTTATTCTTTAAGCAAGTATGACAAAGCTCTAACACACTTGCAATAGAATTTTCTGTGTGATAATTTCATGACCTTTACTGTTATTTCAAGTGGAGGGAGGGGTGTTATTGAGGATGCTCTTGTACAATCTCTAATAAAGGGCTACAGGACATTATTTGAAAGAAAAAAATAACCTTTCTCCCTTTTTGTCCTGAGGCTGCTGGCTCATGCTGAGTTCAAATTTCATGGGTGGCAGCAGTCATCCAATATCTCCGAAAAGTGGCCATACATCATAAATGAGCATGGAAAATATCAGCCAGGAACTCTACAATGTACGAGGGAGCCTGAAACTTGAGCTATTGTCATCTCCATACCCACACATGCACTTTTAAGCGGATAGTGAAAGAAGAGTAGCAATCATGGCCGATTGTACTCCTCGCTAGGCCAGAACTGTTGATACCAAAATGTATTCTCAACTACTGACTTGGCCCAGATTTGTTAACATATTACAGAATAAGAATCAGTCTTCCTGGTTCTTCCCGGTCTGCAAGATTTAGTAGCCTTTCGGCCTGTTCATTTGTCCACCATTGTGTGTCAGCTGTGGCTCAGTTGGTAGCACTCTCACCTCTGAATCACGTGGTTCTGGGTTTAAGTCCCACTCCAGGACTTGAGCGCAAAAATCAAGGCTGACGTTCCATTACTGAGAGAGTTCTGAACTGTCAAAATGTGCTGTCTTTCAGATGAGACATTAAATTGAGGCTCCATCTGACTGCGCAAATGGATGTAAAAGATTCCATGGTGCTATTTCGCAGAAGAGCAGGGGAGTTATCCCCAGTGTCCTGGCTGCTTCAGCTTTTTTAGATATGTGGAACCACACTCAGCGGAGAACCTTGCCACAATGTTAATGTTGCTGTGTGACTGTCTAGTAGGTGATACACCTGCAGTGCAGCATGACTGGTGAGTTTTTATCTTGTCTTCACCTCCTCTCGACTCTGAAGTGAAGCATTTAACTCTCAGCCCTGGTTCAGTTGGTAAACACTCCTGCCTCTGAGTCGGAAGGTCATGATTTCAAGGCCCACTCCAGGGGCCTTGAGCACATAATCAAGGCTGACATTCTACTACAGTCAAACTGTGGCCCTGTCTGCCCTCTCAAATGGATGTACAAGATCTCATTACAGCATTTTGAAAAAGAGCGTAGGAGTTCTCCCCGGTTTTCCGGCCAATACTTCTCCCTCAGCCAACTTTGCTAAAACAAGATTGTCAGGCCCCTATCATTTTGGTGGTTTGTGGGGCCTTGCTTTGTGAAAATTGGCTGTTGCTCTTCTCATATTACAACAGTGATTAAACTTCAAAAAGTATGTCTAGGTTGTAAAGTGCTTTGGGATGCCCTGAGAATGTGCAAGATGCTCTATCAGACTTCCATTCTTCCTTTTGGAGTTTTATGGTGCTTTTGGCCCATGTTCTGGGTCCATGAACTCAACAAATGAATGGTAGGTTTGCCAACTCTGGCTGAACATATTCCGGGAGACATCGGCGGAAGTAACGTCACAAAGAGCCAGCAGTGTGGCAGGAGCAGGTCTGGGAAGGCTTGAAAATACCAACACATTCCCAGGGAATCATCTGAAATATCTCCCTGCCTAAAGGAGTTAACACACGAAGGGCATATTATTCTGATGATTAGCTCCCTCCCCTGGTTTTGGGCTGTCCTGGGCAAATGAGGATCCCACCTGTAAATTCTCAGGGCGGAATTTTCCATTCTGGGCCTAAGTCCAGTGGTGGGGGTGGGAGCCAGGAGTGCTTCCCGCCACAGAGGCCGGTGGAAATCATGCGATGCTGGCCTAATTAATTATGTAGTCGGGGTTTTCCGACATTTTGTGTGACGGGGCGGGCTGGATGGCATGTGCCCTGCCGTCATTTCCAGGCGCCATATTTAAAGGCGCCCAGACATCAACTTACCCACTGTTGAAGAGGAGATGGCCTGCCGATCACAGGGAGCTCCGGCCCCCAAATTCAGTGACACGTCCCTCAAAGCCCTGCTCAGTGCAATGAAGGCCAGGAGCGGCGTCTTCTACCCCAAAGACGGAAAGAGAAGGCCAACACTGCATGGGAGGAAGTCTCCAGGGTGGACAGTGCCCAGAGCCTCCACCATAGGACTGCCCTGCAATGCTGGAAACAGATCACAGTGTCATAGTATCATTACAGTGCAGAAGGAGGCCATTTGGCCCCTTGAGTCTGCACTAGCTCTCTGCAAGAGCATTCCACCTAATCCCACTCACCTGCCTTATCCCCGTAACCTTGCACATTCTCACTTTTCAGGTAGCAATCCAATTCCCTTTTGAATACTTCAATTGGACCTGCCTCCAAAATCCTTTCAGGAAGTTTGTCCAGACTCCAACCACCCTCTGGGTGAAAAAAGTTTTGTCAAATTTACTCCTTTTGCTAATTATTTTGAATCTGTGCCCTTTAGTTCTTGATGTTCTCTCGAGTGGGAACAGTTTCTCACCATTTAACCTGTCCATACCCCTCAAGATCATGAATACCCTGTCCATACCCCTCAAGTCTCCTCTCAGCCTTCTTTTCTCTTAGAAAACAGTCCTAACCTCTCCAATCTATCCTCATAGCTACAGTTCTTCATCCCAGGAATCATTCTTGTGAATCTCCTTTGTACTCTTTCCAACGCCTTCACATCCTTCCTCAAGTATGGTGCCCAGAACTGGACGCAGTGTTCCAGGTGAGGCCTAACCAGATAAATGACCTTATCCATGCTGCCAGAGTGAGTGAACCCTCAACTGCTCACTTTCACCTCACTCACAGGTAGAGGGGACAGATGCATCAGTGGCAAGGGCACCATCTGTGCAGCCCATGAATAAAAGAGTGACTCAACCTAATAAGGTGATGCCTCATAGCCACACTGCAGTCCACCTAGTCTGCAGGTGGAGAAGCCACTGTGGGTCCCTGACCCTTCCATACAGAGAGCTCAGATGCTGTCTGGGAGTTGGAAGGGGGGAGCGGAGGGAAGGGGCTTAGGAGTTGAGGGCACCAGCAAGTACCACTAATGGCATGCCTCTGTGAGCCTTATCCTTCTATCTGCATGGGCTCACCACTCTGGAGGGTGCTGCCCCAGCATCCTTGTGGGCAACCTACAGTGCATCAATCACATGGCACACAATCCAATGGGCTATTTGTGAGACTGGAAGCATTTGAAACATACATGCAACCCAACAGGTCTCAACCCCATCTCTTTTTGTACAGGAAAAGTTGAGGCACAACAGGAGAGAGAGGGAAGACGGGAGGGGGCCTGCCTGTCCTTAAAAACTCCACTAAATTTGAGGAGCGGGCACCTGAGCTGGCAGGGGAGGAACCTGACCGAGCCTGTGGAAATGAAGAGGTTGGCGGGTGGCCTCCATCCAGTAAGGATTCATCCATAATGTACTCAGATTGCAACCCAAGGTTCATGTGTTTCTCCATGTTGGAGGCAGCTCATGCAGTCACTTGCTCTCTCCTCTCTCACTTACAGGTGCCAGCAGGAAGAGGGCAAGGGAACAAGGAAGCCCAAGTCCAGCAGTTCCTGCAGCCCACAGAGGACCGAGGACACTGGGGAGGAGGAAGAAAGTGTATCTGTAGAGTTGTCACAGCTGTTACCTGCACCCTCCACCAGCACAGAAACATACACTTCGGTGGGTACCAGATCTAGTTCAAGCAGGGTCTCACATTCTGATGGTCACTGTACAGACACATGTCTGCACACAGGGTCAGCTAAGCTCACTGGCACTCAGAGAACTGCTGGGGAAGAGGCATCAGCGACATCCAAGTTGGATGATGAGCCTCTGGGATCGGCCTTGCACAAGATGCTAAGGAATCTGCAAAAGGCAGGGGAACATCAGGCAGAGGTGTAGGAGGCCCTCAACAGAGTGGCGGAGGAGTCCAGCAGCCTGTTGGCTGAAGAAATGGTACTGACATGTGTGCACATCAAGGTCTCCATGGGGAGGGTGGTGGATGCCATGGAGAACCTGGTCCAGCAGAACACCAAGTTTCTGATAGAGATGTGCGCAGACCTGCACTCCATCACTGTAGCCATTCGTGAGCTTTTGCAGTAGCAAAAGGGAAACGTGTGCTTTGACCTCCCACCAGGTGTCCCTTCCCCTCACGGAGTCAGACAGAGAGCCTCAGGCAGCCAAAGGGAGGAGGGGCACCCCTGGGACCTTCACTCAGGTCTCTCTGAGGATGTCCGGCCCTTCAGAATTCCACATTGCATGTGACCTCTTCAGCTTCATCCTCTGTGACTGCAGAATAAGCAGCCGCCCCACCGCAGGATAACCAAAGTAAGTTGGGACCCTCCAGACTTCAGGTCTCCAGAGGGCACCCACTAAGGTTATCCAAGGCAACAGAGCTAATGGGTCAGCAGCCTGCCCCTATCCCTGTTGTGGATATCAGGGAGCACCGAGAAAAAGTGGTAGAGAACGCAAGATTATGGATGGGATTTTCCAGCCCCGTTGTGGCGGGATCTGCTGCGGGGGATGCGGCAGCCCAGCCAAAAGTCTGTTGACTTTGGTGGGACTGGACGATCCCAACAGCGGGCAGGGCTGGAAAATCCCGCCCTGAGAATTCTTGATTTCACATCACGGGCGCACTATAATTGTTAATGTTATGACATGGAGTACACTTACACTTTAATGAGATCTGATTTGCGATTTGTAGCCCTTAAGTCTGTGCGCTGCCCCCCACTCCCCCCACCATCTTCAGAGTGACACCCCAGGCTGGGTCTATGTCCCACAGAATCAGGCATATGTAGGGAGGCAAAGATAATTGCCAGGTTCCTTGTGGACCATGTGTAAGAAGTCTCCCGCACATGCTGATCCTTTGCCCTTCACACATTCATCTGTTCCAATGCCCTAGTATTGTAAGTACTATGTGCTGGGGTTCCCTTCAGTTGTCCAGGTGAGATGACCTGCATCTCTGCCCACCCCGATGACCCAACTCCCATGCAGCATCTCAACATCTCCACCATGAGGCTCTGGTTCGTTACGAGTGGTCATGGTTTGTGGTACCTTCGACGTTCAGTCCAATAAGCTTACCCCTCCCTCCTGTGACCCACAGCCTTGCCCCCATAACCATTGACCACCCCCAGGTGTAAAATTTGACCTTCCTACAGATGCCCTTCAACCCATCACCCTCGGTCCTGTGCAGGTGAATGTCCACGTTCCCTACCTTCCTGAGGAGCCCACCCCCGTTACAAAGACATACCCCCTGCCCCAATCCTGCCCAGCCCAAGAATCTGCATTTACTTCGGTATCCCATTCAGCAGCTCTCAGCACCCCTTCACCCATATCCCTTAACCCTCACCCTCCTACCCTACCGGCTCCCACTGCCCCCTCTAACCCTCAGCATCCCTTCCTATCGACAATTCCCTGAGTATGCCCCCCAGGACTTATCAGTTGATGCCACGAACCCTTCCCTCTGAACCCCTTTCCCTTCCTCCCCCCCGTGCTGTATACACCTGCACACCCCCCATATACGTTCACACCTGCACACCCCCATACACGTTCATACCTGCACACACCCCCATGCCTGTTCACACCTGCACCCCCCCCATACACATTCACACCTGCACACCCCCCATGCCTGTTCACACCTGCACACCCCCCCATACACATTCACACCTGCACACCCCCATGCCTGTTCACACCTGCACACACCCCCATGCCTGTTCACATCTGCACACCCCCCCATACACGTTCTCACCTGCACACCCCCCATGCTTGTTTACACCTGCACACACCCCCATGCCCATTCACACCTGTACAACTCCCCATGCCCGTTCACACCTGCACATCCCCCATACCCGTTCATAACTGCACACACACCCATGCCTGTTCACATCTGCACACCCCCCCATACACGTTCACACCTGCACACCCCCCATGCCTGTTCACACCTGCACACCTCTCCATGCCTGTTCACACCTGCACACCCCCCATGCCTGTTCACACCTGCACACACCCCCATGCCTGTTCACACCTGCACACCCCTCCATGCCTGTTCACAGCTGCACAAACTCCCATGCCCATTCACACCTGCACACCCCCCATGCCTGTTCACACCTGCACACCCCCCATGCCCATTCACACCTGCACACACCCCCATGCCTGTTCACACCTGCACACTCTGCACGCCTCGCCCCCCCACCCCCACTCGCCTGCACTCCATGTTGGCCCTTCCTACTCTCCCATTCCATTCCAGCTCACCCATGCCATGACCCCTGCAGCATCTCTCTCTTTCCCTTACCACCCTCAACCTCCACCACCCTCCTGTAGGCCTCCACACTCGCCCCCTTCTCTTCATTCCTCTCCCCTAATGCCCCCAGCACAGACCATTGCTGCCCAACAGTACCTCATGCAGCCGTCCACCTGCAGCTGGAAGATCCCCCTCCTGGAAGGTGCTGGAGCGAGAAGATCGATGTGGTTGATGCCCCACCCACCCACTGCTGCATGTGGTGTTCCAGGGTCCATGGCCACTGGAGGCCTCCATCTTCCGATCCCCGTTAGCTGCTCCAGTCCTTCTTGCAGGTGAGTGCCGACATTTGCACCCCATGTTGGTCCTGACATGTACCGGTTCGGCGTGATATCCCACTGGCGGTGCGAATAATTGGACGGGGGAGGGGCAGTTCCGGTCAGGCCTTCACCTGCATCCTATTAACGGGGTGCTAAACGGTTTCATGCCATCTCTGGTGGGAATGGCGACCAGCCACGAGAGGCAGGAGCGCACATTCCCGCTGTCATTTCACGCTGGCAGGAAATCGATTTTTCAGCTCCCTCCACATGGCTCACCCCTCCCCCCCACTGCCCTACCCCGTCCGCCTGCCATTAAGCCCACCGGTCTTGGGACTAGAAAATTCCGGCCCAGCTCCAGTTCCCTCTCTGTCCCTGGATCATTTAAAAGGCCCAGGCCGGAGAGCTGTTGTAACCAATCGGAGACGCAGTGCTATGATGTTGCACTTTCCACCCTGAAACAGTCATCTGCAGTGTCCGATCGTTTGGCAAGCTCTGAGAGTGCAGCCGCGGACCCCACACCTACATGCCTGCAGTGCCAGCTACTTGCATGTAAGATGGTGCAGACCAAACAAACACAGATGGGGGGGGGAAAAAAACTTTGCCTTGGCAAGTCGAGTCTGCACACCTGCTCCCTTCGCCACGGATCTTTCAGTTTGAAATCTCCCGGAAGGCTTTTTTTTGGCTGCTTCCAGGAGACTCCCAACCATTTCAGGAATGTTGGTAACCCCAGAATGAGCCTCTTGGAGCTGCTTTGCAGTAGATAACATTGGGGTAAATGGCTGCCTAATTGTCTCCGCACTTGCCAGGAGTCAGATGCAGCTCCTTAAGCCTTCTCTCACCCTCCAGTAAAACAACAGGCTGAACTATACTGCCAATACTTTCATGAAGATGTGCTGCATTGTCTATCACTGACCAAGATTCGTGTACTCTGTAAACTAAAGGATCATTGACTGAACATCCCACTGAATAGTCATGTGAAAACCTTTTTGAGAAATATGATAATTTTTGCTGGGTATCAAGCTATGGCAGCAGCCACTTGCCTGCCCATTGCTGTAACAACTGCCAACTGAATGCTTGAGTTGGATAACAGTAGCATGTCAGCCAACTTATCTGCAAACATTTACAAACAAAGAAAATTCTGTTTTTTTGTGAATTAAACATAAAATTAACAAATTCTCTCAGTTCTCTCCAATTTGGCTTAGCATGTTTTCTTTTTGCACGTGTGCTATTCTATCAAGGGGATTCACATGGTAGCACGGTAGCATAACAAAGCTCTGCTGATTGTAAAGGCTAGCTGGAGCACCAGGTAGCCTAAAGGCTTGGGCTCATGAAACTCCTATGGCAATAACACCCATTCTACTGCCCATACGCTGCACGCAAGTGAACAATATATTTTTTTCCCCATTATTCTTTCATGGGATTTGGGCAGCACTGGCAAGGCCAACACTCGTTGCCCATCCATAGTTGCCCTTGAGAAGTTGGTGGTGAGCTGTCTTAAATCGCTGGAGTCCATGCGGAGTAGGTACATCCTCAGTGCTGTTAGAGAGGGAGTTCCAGGATTTTGACCCAAGGAACAGCAATATATTTCCAAGTCAGGATGTTATGTGGCTTGGAGGTGAACTTCCAGGTGGCAGTGTTCTCAAGTGTCTGCTGCCCTTGTCCTTCTAGATGGTAGCAATCATGGGTTTGGAAGGTGCTGTCTAAGGAGCCCTGGTGAGTTCCTGCAGTAGATCTTGCAGGTGGTATACACTGCTACCATTGTGCGTCAGTGGTGGAGGGAGTGAATGTTTGTGGATGGGGTGACAATCAAGCGGGCTGCTTTGCCCTGGATGGTGTCAAGCTCCTTCAGTGTTGTTGGAGCTGCACTCATCTAGGCAAGTGGAGAGTATTCCATCTTTTATGTTTTAGGTTATCCGGTTCACTTTGTCCAGCAAATGCGAGACGTGCCCTTGATATTCACACTTTAGTTGGTGCTTGAAACAATATAGGCAGAGAGACTGATTAACTGAACTGGTGGGTTATTGGAACTAAGAACAGGACACTAACACAATGTGTGTTTCTTCAATCACCTCCAGCTCTAGACTTACAGTTACCCAAGTAGCCCCTGCTGTATAGTGATTGGTGAGTACAGTCATGTGGTCAGCTAACTACATTCTCTTAAAGGTACATAGCACTCCACTTTACCGCTCCATCACACTCCTGACCTGTGCCTTGTAGATGGTGGATCTTTGGGGAGTCAGGTGATGAATTACTCACCACAGGAATCCTAGCCTCTGACCTGCTCTTGTAGCCACATAATTTATATGGCTAGTCCAGTTCACTTTCTGGTTAATGGTAACCCTCAAGATGTTGACAGAGGAGGAGACTCGACGATGGTAATGGCATTGAATGTCAAGGGTTGATGGTTAGATTCTCTCTTGTTGGAGATGGTCAGTCATTGGCATTTGCATGGTGTGAATGTTACTTGCCATTTGTCAGCCCAAGTCTGGATATTGTCCAGGCCTTACTGCATTTGGACATGGACTGCTTCAGTATCTGAGGAGTCGCGAATGGTGCTGAGCATTGTGCAGTCATCAGTGAACATCCCCACTTCTGACCTTATGATGGAAGGAAGGTCTGCTGGTATTCAACCAAGGTTTTGGTAAAAGGCATTTTCCTCTGCTCTTGTGCTGCCTCATTATAGCTGGCAAAAGACTCCCGAACATTTCTCGTTTGATGCCCAAGAAATGCTGCATGCAATGGAAAATTGCAGACGATTGGTTTGTTAAGGAGCTTAATAGCTTGTTAATTAGTGATTTCAAAATGGCGGATGGACTGCCAATTTCAGCACCTGCCCGCATTCTGTAATTTGGGAGACTGGGCTGAAGGCATCATATCGCCATCACGTCATCAAGCTGATTTTTTCATCAGTGCTGGGGGCAGGGACAGTGGGCCCGATTTGGGAAGGTAAATTCCAGCCTTGATTGTGGACCTGAAGTAGCATTTCAAAGAGGAAGGCTGTAAATAAATAAATAAGCGGTTAAATGGAGGGCCGGATTTTAGTGGTCAGGAAATGATATGAGTAAACACAACAGCAAGGATGTTAACTTATAGTAATCTTTAATGTTCAGAATTCTCAAGAGACTGAAGAAAAAATGAATTCCAAACCTGCTTGTAGCTTCACTGGCTGTATTTAAGCATCCTTTTAGAGAGTGCTTTAACTGCAACTCTCGACATATATTAATGGCTTGAGGAAGTAGTGGCAGCAACATCGACTGAAATAAAAGTGGTGGGAGACAATGTCAGTTGATCAAAAATGTAATATTTCAGTTATTCGGCCTTTGGTTGTTTCTTGCAGGAGCACGAGCCACCTAAATGTTCAAAAGTTAGAACAAAAGGTTATCCAGCAGTTAATCACCAATTTTCATCACAGTCCTACCCTGCTGCCATAGCCTTACTCGCACTAAGTCCTGTTCCCTTATCACCCCCTGCTCATTGACTTACATTGACTTCCAGACAAGCAATGTCATGATTTTAAAAGTCTCATTCTTGTTTTCAAATCCCTCCATGCCCTTTCCCCTCCCTGTCTCTGTAATTTTCTCTAGCCACACAACTCTCCAAAATTTCTGCTTTCCTCTAATTCTGGCCTCTTCAGTGTCCCTATTTTAATTGCTCCACCACTGGTGGTTATGCCTTCAGCTGTCTAGGTCTTAAGATCTGGAATTCCCTCTCTATTTCTCTTTCTTCCTTTAAGACGCTCCTTAAAATCTACCTCTTTGATTAAGCATTTGAACATCTGCCCTAATATGGCTCAGTATACAATATTGGTCATCTTATTACATTAAAAGCAACATATAAAGATAATTTGTTGTACATGTTGCTTACAGATGAAAATCAGCTTTATGGAAATGTTGTATACATAAGTTCCCTCTAATCCATAGATAGCTCTATTTCAGTGTGGAATTGGATGGCCACCACAAATGTATCCCATTCCTTTTAAAAAATGAACAAGGAATACCTAAATGCATCATATGGTAGTATGCATAAGGCAGTAAATAAGAGGGACTTAGGCGTAGAAGAATGAGGAGAACATAAATTGAATGATACAATTTGAAAAAAAATACAGGAAGAGGAAGACCTAAGATGTAGGTACACAAGTCTCTGAATGTGGCATGACAAGTTGAGAAGTATTAGTAGGGTATAGAAGAGGTTTACCAGAATGGTACCAGGGATGAGGGACTTTATGTGGTGAGGCTGGAGATTCTGGAATTACTCTGCTTGGAGCAGAGAGGGGTAAGAAGAGATTTGACTGAGGTGTTCAAAATCATAAAATGTCTTGCTAGTGTAAGTAAGGATAAATTGTTTCCAGTGGTTGGTAACCAGAGGATAGAGTTTTCAGGTGACCAACAGAAGAATCAATGGTGACAAGAGGAAACACCTTGTATACACTGTGAACTGTTGTGATCTGAAATGCACTGCTTGGTGAAAGTAGGTTCAACAGTAACTTTCAAATAAGGATCAGAAAAATACTTGAAGGGGAGATGTCTGCAGGGCTTTGGGGAAAGAGCTGCGATATGGGACAAGTTGGATATCTGTGCTGAACAGCCAGCATTGAAACAAAGGACTGGATTTGTTTTATAATAATCCAGGAGAAAAATGATAAGGCTATCTTGGAGATTAATATTCAATTTATGAAGCCTCCAGAACATTCTGGTGGGTTGACAACCCTAGATGGACCTAACTCCATTAGGAACAACAAATAGTTAACTTACATCTCCATGCTCTTTGCTCACAGCTTAACCATCATGTTCACAAAATACAGCTAAGGAGTGTCTAAAATGGTTACAATTTAAAGTTTAAAAATACAGGGACTCCATTTACTGCCTCCATGTTAGATAATGATAGATCAAACTGGCCTATTAACTGCAAGAGCTGTACCTTATTCATTTTTTAAAATTATCATCTCTCTGGCATCTCTGGCAAAGCTAGCATTAATTACCCAACCCTAGCAGCCAGTTTGGACACAACTGAATGATCTGTAAGACTAGTTCACAGAAATGTTAAGAGTCAACCACTCAGGTGTTGGATTGGAGTCACATATAGGCCAGATCAGGTAAAGAAGGCTTGACTCTTTCTGTAAAGAACAAAAACATACTTGTTAGCTTTTTGTGCCAACCCAACAACTTTCATAGTCACTTTGACTGATAACAGCTTTTTTATTTCCAGATCTCAAATTGCCATGGTGGGATTTGAACATGCAGTCTGCAGAGTTTTAGCCCAGACAACAGAATTACTGGTTTAGTAACATAACCACTGTGTTATAGTACCCTTAATCCCATATTTACTATCAAGAAATTCCTATGGTTTAGGGTCTTTAAGTAGAAACAACAGTGTAACAATAAGTTAATTTTACCCACAAAATGTGTGTTTTTGCTTCTGACCACTTATCTATGCCATCACTAAGACCCTCTATTTCCATCTCTGCAACTTCACCCAATTCAGCCCCTGTCCCAACTGATCTGCAGCTTAAACCCTCATCCATGCCATTGCTACCTTTAGGCTTGACTACTCTAATGCATTCCTGGCCAGCCTCCCACATTCTACCCTCTGTAACCTTGATTTCATCCTAAACGCTGCTTCCCATGTCCTTACATGCACTGAGTGCCCTTCAGCCATTATGCCTGGGCTTGCTGACCTACACTGGCTCCTGATTGAGCAATGCTTCAACGTTAAAATTCGCATCCTTCCTTTCAAACCCCTCCATAGTCACTCCCCTTCCCATCTCTGTAATCTCCTCCAGCCTCACAGCCCCCCGGGATATCTGCATTCCTCCAATTCTGACCTCTTGAGCATTCCCGATTTTAATTGCTCCACATTGGTGGTTTTGCCTTCCACTGCCTAAGCTCTGGAATTCACTCCCCAAACCTCTCTACCTATCTACCTCACTTTAAGATGCTCCTTTGAATCTACCTCTCTGACCAAACTTTTCATAATTTGCCCTTATATATCCTCATGTGGCTCGCTGTCAAAATTTGTCTTATGACATTAAAGGTATGCTATAAACAATTTTTTGTGTCACTCGCTGATACAGCATTTACCAAAGCTGTTCCTCAAGCTTGAAGACCTCTTCCTTCAAGTACCACACCCTAAAAGGGCATTGTTGGCCACAGGTTAACCTTGGCAACATACAACAGTGGTTTGTATGGCTTTCTTCAGTATGGCTGACCAGAAAACTCCCCCACTTACACCACCTGCCATCTTTGCAGGATTTAGTTTGGTAACCAACCTGTGTGGCCACATTACTTCCATAAGGATCAAGTCTTGAAGTGGGACTTGAACCCAGAGCTTCTGGGCTCATAGATAAGGACACTACCACTACACCATTTGAGGACTAGGTTGTTGATTCCTGTACCTGAGGTTAAAAAACACACACAGACCTGAGGCATTCATCAGCACAAGTGGTTCAAAAGACATCCTCTGATTTCAATTTGCTAGAGTTAAAAGGAGGTGGCTTTATTTACTGATATTTGAATCAGACTAATAGATGCAGGCCTTTTGGCAACACATCATGTGTTACCTGAAAGGTGTGTGAGGGAATACAATTTCATGATTGTTTTTTCCTTCATTTTGTACGTAGGGTTGGTAAAAGTAGCATTGAGCAATCACTTTGACTGTTCGGTTGTATCACATTTATGTTATGTATAACTGGATATTAAAGAGCGTATTTTCAAAGTTTTGCTTCAATTAATTTCAGTTAAAAATACAATACAGGCATGCAACAGAATACAAATGTTTATTATAGGCCTTCCTAAAGATTCTATCATAATATGACTTAGTTTCTTGATTCAACTAAAATTTGGATCTACAATATATGTGAAAAACAAGACACAAGCTGTTACCTTGTGATAGCAGATCTTGTGTGATATTTTGTGCAGTTAGAAAGAAAATAAAGACTTCCATTTATATAGTGCCTTTCATGACCTCAGGACATCACAAAGGGCTTTAGAGTTAATGAAGTACTTTTGAAGTCCAGTCACGGTTGTAAACTGGGAAACTACAAAGTATGCATAAATAGAATCATTAAAAGAGAACATTTATGCACACACAGATAAAATCACACATCTTCATGTACCTTGTGGACGCAATTTTCTGAGATTCCATGCCAAAGCAGCCATCATAAAATGGCACTTTCATTGCCTATGATTGAATCACAGGAAATGCAAATATGATCCTCCGATAAGCTACCCCTTACCCGTGAGGTCAGGCTGGTGAGACAGGGCAGCATTTTGGGTCAGGAAGGTCAATTGGGAATCACGACCCTGCACTGTGTGGAAAACAGTCACCTGGCAGTGATATTCCTCAAATTGGTCAGTTGGTGGCCAGAAGGCATAATCGTCATCCAATTAAGGATAGCAGCGGGCTCTTGAAGCTGGAGGGCCAGTAGGAGGGCCTCCAGATTGGATGGATCTGCAACCTGCTGTTTCAGGTAAGAGGGCGAGAGGGCGCCTCTATCTTGAAGTGGCCTTTCAGCAACCTTAAGAGCTTTAAAAATGTAAAAATGGCTACAGCTGCTGGGCCAGCATTGCAGGAAGGGAGGGCCTCAAAGCTTGCCTGGAGCACTGCCCCCCTCAGTCTATCACTGGGAGGCTGCTGTAGGCAGCTGGTCTACTTCCAACTGCTGGGCTGCAGGAATTGGCTTTAAGAGATCATTTACTTAGTTTAATTATCTACCCACCGCTTGGGTAGCCCTTTCGCTCCTGATCTCACCTCCGGGAAGATGGTCCAGGGGCACAATGGTGCTGGTGAGCTAGTATGAATGTTCACGTCCACCTGCCTCCATACTCGCCCCTTGATTGGGGTGAAAATTATGCCTGTGGTCTCAGAAAGATTCCGAGTAAATATGGGATCAACGCATAAAATATTCATTTTACATCATCACCAACCATTCATTTTTGTATTTCCCTGCCTCTTCAGCTTTACCCCATGCCACAAGCAATCACTTATTCAGAAGTGGCAGATGTCTATAACTGTAACTTTACTACAACCAAATATTAGGAGAAGCATTGAAGCAGGTCCTAGTGATGTGAAAGAATGGTAAAAGAACTTGCATTGATATAGCACCTTACTGCGTTCTCAGGACATCTCAATGCAATTTACAACTGATCACTTTTTTTACAATGATATTGCTGTCCTTGTGCAGGCAAATACAATTTGTACAGCACAGATTTTCAGAATTCATCTGCTTTTAATTAGTGGTGTTGGTTGAGGGAGCGATGTTGTCCAGGGCAACAATAAAACTCCATACACGTCTTCAACAAGTGCCGCGGGATCTTCTAAGGCCAGTTGAAGAAAGTACTTACCGTAAACCAGCATTGCCTCAGTACTCACAGAAGGAGTGACCAGATAATGAGCTCAAACCCTGGGTGTAAACCCACGGCCTTCTGACTCAGAGGTGATGATGCTACCTACTAAGCCCTGTTCAGACTCAAATGTGTTCTAATTTTCCTTCCCACTTCTTCTACAGGGAAGCACTGCACCAGAGACCAATACCTCGCACAGATGGGTAAGTGGAGAACTCTTTAGAATGGATAGCTGCAGGTAGGATAGTTATAGATCCAGTGCAGTTTCCACTTTCTTTTTTCCGCTTTGCCTCTCAGATCATTTTAAACACTATCATAAATTGATGGATTCTCCCATCGCTTCGATGGACGAGTGTTCAATAAGGAAGCCAATTGTTCACCATCGAGGTTGGTGCCGTCTCATATGTGATGTCAAGTCAATATTGATTTACAGATCCGATTGCAAACATTTAATAAAAACTCACTGTTAGAGGGGTGGATAAAGGCACTGCCTTTGCGGTGTGCTCACTTGTCCCTTAGGGACTTGACTATGTTCCCCTCAAATGTTGAGATTGCTCGATGATAGAAACTTCTCCATTTGGATTGGTCCAGGGTTTTCTTTTTCCCATGTAGTGGGGTCCAACTCACAGGCTCTGAGATTGACTTTCAGAATGACTTTGCATCATATGTTCGGGATGCCCCATGGCATGGTTTCCTATGCTCAGCTGTAGAAAACCACCATTGACATGGTAATCCTCCATGAGAACCATATCACCGACTCAGCGAGGCTGAACTCTGTGGGAATACTCTTGATAACAGGTATGTAGCACCTGCAAGAACTTTGGTGTTCGGGATTTTGTCCTGCCACTTGATATTGCTAATAGATCTTAAGCGGCAAAAGTGGAATGCACCAAGTTGCTTAATGTGACACCAGTAGGTTGTCCATGTCTCACAGCCATAGAAAAGTGATACGAGAACCATTGCATGGTAGACTTTGATCTTTGTTTTGAGCCAAACTCCATGCTCTGTCTAAAGCCTATGGACATAATCATCCCAAGTTTGCAATAAGGGCTGCAGAGGGCGGGAAAAAGGATGTTTTACCCACCGGTTGCAATGGCGGCTTTCCACGCTCAGTCGCTCCATTCCCAGGTTATTAATTATGCTTCCCTGGGAAACACGCCGAGTTGTTGGTAGAGTGGCCTTTGATTCGCTCATTCCACCATCACCTCAGTCCTTCAGTAAACTGGGCGCCATATTTAAAGGCGCCCCTGCACTGAGCTAGCCCTCCACAAGGGATAGAAAGCTGCCGGGAACTGATGGCTCCCAAAGGCAGGGAGCATGCTGCCCCCAGATTTAGTGACGCCTCCCTGTGTGCCCACTGTACACAGTGGAGGCCTGCCACGATGTCCTCTACCACCGCTCTGGGCAAAGACCAGCAAGCCAGGTCACTAATCCAGCATGGGGGGCAGTGGCAGCGGTGGTCAGTGCCAATGCCCTGCAAAAGAGGACAGCCACCCAGTGCAGGAAGAGGATGAATAGTCTCATCTGTTCTGATAGGGTAAGTCAACCCCTCATCACTCCCAACTCACACACTTACAAACCCATCACACATCCACAGGGATCTCACACCTCAAGGGACAAAACCACTAACTCTCACCCACACCCTCACATCTCCATCAGGCTCATATCCTCTGGAGCTCATGTCCTCATCCCGTCCATGGCTCCGCTCACCACACAAACATTCTATGCAGTGCCATGTGTCCTGCTCACACTCTCTCCATCTGTTTTCATGCAGGAGAAGCTGGCTGACAACAGCAGGGAGAGGTCCCAGATTGGTGGTGGAGTGGCCCACATTAGACCCCTCACTCATTGTGAGGAGCGTGCCATCGCACTGACTGGTGAGGATGTGGACCTTGCCTGCGGTAACGGTGAGAATGGCGGCAAACACCCACATGAGGATCCTGCATCACATCATCCCTCTCTTAACGCTCTCTCTCCTGCTTTTGACTCTGTTGCCAAGCACTCATTATCTATACTTTTGTTCACAGGGAGCTCTACCAAGTGACCAACACCCTTAGCCAGTCAGTCCCTCAACTCCATTCATGTCCGCACCTCCAGCAAAGAGGACACCTCCTCCATTGAAGAGCTGAAAATAAGCATCCTGGAAGACCCAACACAGCGCTTACCCACACCCTCCGCCAGTGCAGAGACACACACCTTGTGGGACCTAGATCTAGAGCAGGGTCAGGTTCATAATCTGGCTGTGGCTGTGTAGACACATGTCCACAGCAGGGGGAGGCAGGTTCAGCCACTGGGACGACTGCTGGGGAAGAGGCATCTGTGAGGTCCGGGTCAGATGATGAGCCTCTGGATTCAGCTTTCCAACTCAAAGTGGAGAGCCAGCAGAAGGAGGGGGGACAGCATGCAGAGCTGTTGGAAGCCCTCAACAGAGTGGTACGCAAGTTAAAGGAGTGTGCCACCTGCTCTTTGATGAAATGGTGCCCACATGTGCGCAGTTGGAGTTCTTCATGGGAAGGATGGTGGGCGCCATAGAGACCCTGGTACAATACAGTGCAGAGATGTGTGCAGACCTGCACTCCATCGTGACAGCCATGGGTGAGTTTCCGCAGCAGCAATGTGAGAGGGAAATGGGGCACCTTGGCATCCCTCCAGGTGTTCCTTCCCCTCGAGGAGTCAGGCCGGGGAAGCTGGGCACCCAAAGGGAGGGGGAACGGCAGCTGCAGGCAGCCAAACCAGGAGTGATTCTGGAGGGAGAAGTGTGAGTGTGGCAGGGCCTTTCGGAGCCTTGTGCAAGCATTCTCCCATGCACACAGAGCCTTCCTCCATCACACTTATCTCAATGTCCTGAGCATTTTCAATGCTGCCTGGTGGGGTTATCTTTCAGTTGTCCATCTGAGCTGTCCTGCGCCTCTGCCCACCCATTGATCATACCCCGATGCAGCACCTGTGCCCGGCCAACACGAGGGTCCTCTTACTTTCGATTTCAGAAGCATGGTGGTTGTTAAATATGTTTTCAGCTCCCCCATCCGTTCCCCTCCCCCAGTCACCCATGTTCTTTCCCCCATCACTGTTGACTGCAGCCCCCCTTCCCACCACCCCCCCCCCCACCCCACCACCCGCCCCAGCATCACCTTCCACCTCCCCAGTGTCACCCACCAATCAGAAGCCTTACCTCTACAGGATGTCCAGGTGAATGTGCATGTTCCCTATCTTCCTGAGAATCCCACCCCCATCAACATTCCTCCCTGACCACCTCTTTCCCATGTCCGCGTCTACTTTTGAGTCCCCACAAACCACACTCACCATCCCTTCTACCGCTACCGTTGAACCTTCACCCTCCCACCCTACCGACTCATTCTGCCTTCTCTCCTACTGACCATTCCCTCCTGACATGTCTAGCCTCAGTTTGTTCCCCAGGAGGCAGTCATCGACTCCACAGAGACCTCCCTTGCACTTGGACTTTCCCCCCCTTGCTCCTTCCTCCACCTTACTCCTTAACCCCACCGGACTCCTTCCTTCCCCTGGACTCCTTTCTCCCTCTGAACTCCCTCTTCCCTGGACTTCTTTCTTTCCCCCCAGACTCCTTCCTTCCCCTGGACTCCTGCCCCCCTCTGAACTCCTTCCCCCCTTCAAACTTCCTCTTCCCCCCCTAACTCCTTCCTCCCATCCCCTGGACTCCTTCCTTCACCTGGACCCCTGCTCCCTCCCACCAAAATCCTTCCCCCCTCTGAACTTCTTCCCTTACACCTTCCTCTGCCTTTACACCTACGTCCTCAGTTGCCGTATTCGCCCCCGTTACACCCTCCTCCCCCATGCTCCCACCCCCCTACCAACCTCAGCCGTCCCTCCCCCACCCCCAGTACAGTTTCCTCTCCCAGTCAAACCGAGACTTCCTCTCCATCCTCTTGATGATCATCCACAGCAGTCCATGTCTAAGACCCTGATGCCCGAAGCAGACCCCAGACATCAACGGACCTTCCACCTTCCGTGAGCTGCTTCGCAGTGGAGCCATGTCCCTGAAAATCCACCCAGCATGCAATGCACATGTTCCTCCATGGTCCTGTTGAGGTGGGGCTCCAGAATCTTCTGCTCCTCGGATGTCTGTGATGTGAGCAAGGCCCTAATGATAAGTCCTGATTTCTGCACGCCACACTTGTCAAGACGTGTTCTGGGCCGGTGCATTTTCCTACCGACGTGCCTGGATGATCCAGCTTTGGGGGATGGTTCTGGTGAGCAGGGCTTATAATTATATACAGGTGCATTAAAATGATGTTTCTGACGTGTGGTGGAGGGAAAGGCGACCTACCATTGACGGGTGGAGCGGACCATTGCAAACTAGTTTTACGATGTTGTGAAACCAATTTTTGGCCTTCTCACCGTATTGTCCGCTCATGCCCGCCATGATGCCCGACACCAATGGGGTGGAAAATTCTTGCCTATATATGAGCCTGCCGAATGCAGAGCTTCCTTTTGTCAGGCAATGGGGAACTCATCAACCAACATGGAGAGGATACCCCCAAGATAGCAGAATTCCTGAAGTGAGTTGAGGGGTACATTGTTGATTGTGACCAGGGGCAAGTTGGTACAAGATCTCTGTCTTTTTTAGGTTTGTTGCAAGGCTGAGGTATTCTGAGGCTTAAACAAAGCAGTCAACATGTCCTCTGGAGCGTGTACTATGAGAACACAGTCATCAGCAAACAAAACTTCACTTAGTAGCTGTTCTGTGATCTTTGAGCCTTCGCAGATTGAAGATTGTGTTCCTTTTACAATGAATGAAGAAATACATCTTAATGCAGCGTACCAGAGGCAATTTGCTAGCCATCGGAAATTACTAGTATTAGCTTAAGCTAAACAAACAGGGGTTTACAAAATATTAGCTACAATTATCAGGTACCATCATCATACTGGATACTTTCTCTGTGTGGTGAGACATTGATGTTGTGTTATGAGAATGCTTGAAGAAATACTTGCAGATATCTTGTCAGAAATCATTATTTATGAATCACTACACAGACCGGTTGAATTTACAGATCATTATTTCAGAGGCAGAAACTTTCTTGCCAATTAATATGAAGAATTCTTCAAATTATTCTCTTCTCATCAATTGTGGTTAATAGTCAATCACATCAGCATGACTGATTTGTATGAGGCTTTTATGCATAATTCATATTATTTATAATGCTTTTAAATTTTTATGTGATGTTTTATAGCATTTTATTTGGTTCCAACTGGGTGCTTTGTTTTTTTTGACATTACAACAAACTGTTTTAGAGTATTAATGACTAAGGTGAAGAAAACAACTGGAAAATGTGAGAAACTGCCATTACCTTAGAAGCCAGAATGATTTATTTCATTGAGATTCATCAAAATCTTCGCTTTAGGTACAAACATAGCCCTAAACATAAATCTACACAAGGCACATATGGATGTATGTTAACCTGAGTTACTAATCTTCTGCTGAAATTTCTGTTTATTAAATATCTTTCATTTTGCATTCTACTCGGATATATAAAATATGCAATAAGGGATCTGTTTACCTCCCCATTTGTGTGTGTCTTTCTCTCTTTCTCTGTGTGTGTGTCTGTGCCTTTTTGTTTGTCTCCCTTTGTGTCTATGGTCTGTCTGTCTTCCTGTGTTGTTTCTTCTCTCTCCTTTATCTGCAAAGTCTTTACTGAGCAAGAAATTAAATGAAAGGAGGGTTTTAAAGAAAGACATTCCTCCTCTCTCTTTTTTGGTCTGTGCTTTTTCTTGAGGGGGTCATCAAGCTGAGAGGTGAAAGTGCTGTTCAGTTATAAGATAATTAACCAAAAGCTACATGTGTAATGAGGTTTTACCACAACAGTGATTGTTTAGGCACCTTAGGGTAGACGTTCCTCTGTGTGCTATTTTTAATTAATTGGTTAAGGTGTTTGAGGCAAATTCCTTTCCGCATTTACTTTAATGACTTTGTTAAAAGAGCAAATGCAAGAATTTCACCTGAAAACAATAACCCCATTTGTGAAAAGTAATGCATGGAAGAATTTTTTGTTACCTCAAGGTATTGTCAAGCTTAGAACTCACATTCTTAACTAATAATGCAAAACTAATGCTGATGGACAATAAATTACAATGGTGACATATAATCATATAATTTAGGCTTAAAAGGGCTTAAAAGTTTGTGATGACCATTCCAGCATGGTGGAAACATGTGGAGGATATCATTAACAATCTAAATATGTGAGCTGCTATCCCAGTGCTGTGATTGTCAGTGGCTATGATGGTGAAGAGGTCCTTGCGATTTTGAGGCTGGGTGAGGTGTGGCTACCAAACAGGCATTCCCTTAAGGCTCAATAATTTTGGACCATAATGTCGCTTGGCTGGGATGGGGTTGGGAGGAGGTGAAGCTGAGGTGGGGGTGGTTAGACAGCGCTGGCAGCTGGCCCGGTAACACAAATTGAAACTTACCTGTTGAGGGCGCGTTCAGTTCTATTGATGGTGGAATTAGTGCATGGAGCATGCGCCAACCAATTCTATCCAAAATGGCAATCAGCTATGCATGGACCTTGGGATCCCAATTTACATGTTAAAAGGGACCTAATACCTAAAATATGCTGATTCTTTGGCTGCCTGTGAAAGTCAGTGACTGATTGTTGAAGTTAATGAAGTAATAAGCTTATTAATGCCAATTTCATTAGATTAAACTTGATTCTACTCTGTTTTATAATACCTAAATATCCAATTTAAAATGAGACCTATATAAATGCAGCAGATGGCAGGAATAGGTGCAGAATGAGATGGAAATTATTCACAAAATGCAATAAGGACAGGAAAACTTATTTGAAGAGTTCTTGGATTGGATGAATATTCAGCAATTTTGCTGGATTATTCTTATTGATCTGGAAACTTTTGCTTGTTTAATAATTCAAGAGTTGCTCGTTCAATAACATAAATACTACAGTTCTGTACTCGCAGCTACATCTGTGGACACCCAAAGATTTATATTGACGTATAACAACACTCACAGGAAATTGTAGTGTGATGGCCATGGCATTTCAACCTCTCATAGGTAAAATAGATATAATGGAGGAGAGGAATAATGGAGAGATCTAAGTACATACAATTCATCGTGAGCATTTCTTAACACAGTAAGGGCAAATTTCCAATTGTACATTCCTGTTTTGGAGTCGTGCCTGCCAGGAGCACATATTAGAAAATTGCATGCAATTGATATTATACTAAAAGAGAGTCACATAAAGACAGCTTATAGACAGCAGCAAGGATGAGAAAGGGTATGTAATTAATGTAATGGTTATGATATTGTTAAAGCAACCCAGAGGTCATGAGTTCAAATCCCACCATCTGCAACTTTGCAATTGACTATAAAATTCTGATAATTTATGAGCTCGTACCAGTAAAAGATGACCATGAATCGGCTCTTGGGTGAAACATTAAACTGAGGCTTCATCTGCTTTATCAGGCGGGTGTAATTTGTATAAGAACAGGGGACTTCTTCCTGGTGTCCCAGCCAATCTTTTCCTCAATATCACAAAAACAGATTATCTGTTCATTTATCACATTGTTGCTTTTGGGAGCTTACTATGTGCAAATTGCCTGGTGTGTTTCCCACATTGCATCAGTGACTACACTTCAAAAATACTTCACTGGTTGTCAAGTGCTTTGGCACATCCTGAAGTCATGAAGGGCACTATATAAATACAAGTCCTTTCCTTTCACGACAGCTGATGGATTGTAATGAAAGTTCAACAGGGTCACTAATCTCCTTCATGTAATGGAACAATACAAGCCACATGTCACACTAAGTCCACACAATGTGGGTGACTATCAACGCCTGACAAATAGCTCCCAAGGTCAAATAAAGGATGGAATGGAAACATTATAGAGGATCAGGAATCAGCAAAATTCTTCGTAATTTTGTTGACAAATGAAGTTTTAAGATATTCTGGCTTAAGAGTTGTAACCTGTATAAATGTTAAATGTTGATGAAAAAGCACCCCCCCCCCACCAAGAATTAAATATCTACAAGACACCTGGGGCAAAAATGATGAACTTCAGGGAAATCCAAGAGGCAATAATTATGGCTCTTATTAGGATCATAAAATGGCTATCTTAACATTAATAGGGAAGAAAATACTCCAAAGTAATTTACGGGAATTGTCAGTATTAATTTAAAGAGTGCATTATGGACAGAAAGTCATAAAGTCATACAGGGCATGCTGACTTCGACAAAGAAATTCCTGATATGCACTGGTGTCGTCCAAAGCTCTGCACCAGGAACATTGTTTTGTCAAACCTACTGCATAACATAATTGGATTTTCAAAAATTAAGGTTACACACAGAAAAGATTAAGACTGATGGAGCTAATGGTGAATTAGTTATTTGCTTTACATAGTTTAAAAAGTGGATGGCGATGACACTTAGAAATGGTGCTCTGACTGGGGGCAGTTAGAAAAGGAATTTCACAGGACTCTGCACTGGATGCCCTAACTTGAGGTGATACCATAGTATTGCTTTTGTAACGTTATAAAATTTGCAATTATGTAGCCAAGTGATGAATATAAACAAAATGGGTAATTTTAAAGAGAATTGGAAAAATTAGCCACATTAATTATAATACCAATGTAGATGCATGTCGAAAAGAAAATGCAGGCACAAATTGAGGAATGCCCATTAGCGAGGTGGAGGGTAAATGGAACTGGGTGTAGTTATTGAGTAGGTGCAGAAAGTATCTATTCAATGAAAGGTTATTATTAACAAAACTAATTATCTTCAGGAATAACATAAACTCCTCAGAAACTGCAAATTCAGGGTGTGCTTTTGGTGGTCACAGAGAAGTTGGATGTTGATCAAGTGGAACCCCTTCCTGTTACTGAAGGCCACTGGCTGGTCCAAGGAAGCCTTGATGGTCACATGGGTGCAATCTATCACATCCCTCACTTGAGGAAATCCTGTAATGGCCCCAAAGCCAATGCACCTCTCTTCCTGGCAATTAGGTTTGGTCCGGTAGTGCACAAATTTTCTTGAATAATGCATTGGCGACTTCCTTAACGCAGCAGTGAATTGCTTCCTGGGATACTCCACACATGTCCCGATGAGTCCCTGCAAGGAGCGAGATATGAAGAAGTTCAATGCAACAGTGACTTTCAGTGCCATGGGCATTGGGTGTCCACCAAGTCCCATAGTTCCAAGTCATTCTGGATCATTGTGCAGGTCGGTGATGGCCTCCATTGGCAGCCACAGTCTTCTTCGGCACTGACAACTGGAGGTAGTTCAGGTGAGTCTTGAAATCTCTGGGCCCTGGTTGGCTCCTCTTGGGATGCGACCCTGTGGCCAGTCCAGTCAGCATCCTTCTATAGCTTGCAGTCAGAGGTTGACCCTCCTGTTGCTGTTACTGGTGCACTGCTGCCTCTGACACATGGTCCACCCTCCCTCTGCGCTGATCCTCCTCCACCCGAGACTCCAGGAGGACTAGGTGGATGAATCCCATGGCTGATGCTATCCCCCTTTTAATGATCGCTGCCCTTGCAGAAAATATCCAGTGGGTCACAGGACTTCCCGATTCATCTGCATTCTGTGGCCACGCTGAAAGGCAACTGCTGCAATCAGCTGCTCCTCAGCTCCTCAGAAATACTCCACAATCTGACCGGAACACTGAACTCCTCTTCCGTTTCCTCAAAGATTACACTCTGATAAAAGGCTGCTGTAAAATGGCTGACTTCCACTTGGCAACATGAGGCCTCGTCTGAGTGAAGCCAGCTTTAATTGGCTGGGGAACTGACCGCCTATTGTGTATTTAAGACCGAGATAGATAGGTTCTTGATTGGTAAGGGGATCAAAGGTTATGGGGAGAAGGTGGGAGAATGGGGTTGAGAAACTTATCAGCCATGATTGAATGGCGGAGCAGACTCGATGGGCCGAATGGCCTAATTTCTGCTCCTATGTCTTATGGTCTTATGGTCTATGATCCCCTTAAAGCACATACTTAGTTTGAAATGCTACATTAAATCGTAGTCAGATGCATGTAAATGAGACCCAAGTACCTGGTAAATGAGCACATTTGACTTCCCACCACTTCCTAGCAGTATCACCTAACTCATTACCTGGGCTGCATTTGCTGCCAATGCTGTGTAGGCGCAGTTCTAGTGTTGTTCCGCCATGTTTACTCTTTTAGCGCAGATCTGGATACAAAGTCTGAACCTGGAGTGGGCGAAGAGGCGGGGGAGTTGGGTGGTTGTGGGCATGGGGCATTGGGGACCAACAGCGTTTAACGCTGTGGTGTTGATACATTTAGATGCTCAATTTGTGGCCATCCCCTACAGGTTGTTTGTGTTTACTCTGTAACTCATCCAGTTAAATTTACACTTTCTGCAACGTAAGATATTAGTATTTGTGTTACATTTCTCCTTTTCAAATTCAGTTAGATTATGAACCACGTCTGCCCCAATTATTCAAAACTAAATCTATTATGGCCCATCATCTTGTTTGCCAGAACTTATTGTAGCAGAATTATACCCTGTGTGTAATCAAGACATGAACTGCTTTCTGACTGAGCAGGGTGACGCCTATGCGGACCAGTGCGCATGCGCAGATGGTCATTTTGCGTTGGCAGGCGACAAAGTGCATTGCCCGCCATCGACAGAATGTGGTCCCTGCTTCCCGGCACCAGGCTTACACTACAGTGCATCTTGATTCAATTCTGCCATCCACAGGCTTCACGTCCTCCTCAAGGGCTCCTCACTAAATTCCACCCGTTGCTTCTAATAACACTTCTTCATCTCACCTTTACCACTCGCTCACTGTTTGTTTGGATGTTCAGTGTTGAGAACAATAAAATGTAATGTTTACAAACTGAACTAAAGTTGAAATGGCCTCATGAATAGAATGGCGTTCTGAAATCCATTAAGGACCAGAGTACAGTTGTGTTGTGGTTACATTACTGGACGAGTGATTCAGAGACGTGACCATGAGGCTGTCAGATTATGTTAAAACCCATCTGGTTAAATAATGTCCTTTGGAGAAGGAAATCTGTTTTCCTTACTGTGGCTGGCTTACTCCAATTTCATATCAATGTGGTTAAATTTTAAGTGCCCTCTGCAGTGGCTTTGCAAGTCTGTTGTAAAAAATTTCTATCTCAGGGCAACTAGTGATGGGGAATAAATACCAGCCTTGCCAATGACCCACACCCCGAGAATGAATTGAAAACAGGGGTATGGAGGAGGGTACAGTATCCTGAAGGATATCCTACCAAGATTATCCAAATAGTTCTAGGTTAAGACCTAGAACATGCTGCATTTAAAACAACCTTGGAAAATACCATTTAAAGATGTTTAAAAGTAGACAGATCCTAAAGAGATGCCTAAAGTAGGTAACTGAGGGCAGCCAAGTCCTTTTGAATTCCTTACTTTTTCCTATTTGTTTTTGGAAATAGAGGCTGTTGGCAAGTCTACATGTATTGCTCATCATTAGGTGCCCAAAGAAGATGATGATGATCCTTCTTGTGAACCCTTCTTGGCGATGATCCTTCCACATTGGTGGTCGGTAGCGTATTCCACAATATCAACTTCTGAAAACTGCCAAAAAAAAACTAATGGTTCCAATGTTAGCTGCAGCCACCAATATTAATGAACTCTACCTTTTCAGAGCTGCAAAATTCACAATTCCAGGCCAATTGAATGATCGACCTGCTGTCTCATCTTTCAATTGACCTCCTGTTCTCAATTTCCCACTCTGGCTGAGATGGCCATCCATCATCACTTTAAAATATGTGGCGCCATCATGAATTTCAGGTGTGCAGCATAAAGATGTTGTAATGAAAAAAGACAAATGAAAATAATATGTATGGAAATGAGACAAAAATAAATCAACCATAATTCCCAATGTGTTAAGGGAAATTTACGCAAAGATAGATATTTACTAAGTAATTAACCTTCCAAATGTAAAATGCAATTTTATTTTGTCATGGCTCATTTTAAAGATTGATTCTTG
Source organism: Cetorhinus maximus (assembly GCF_964194155.1). Classification (NCBI taxonomy): domain Eukaryota; kingdom Metazoa; phylum Chordata; class Chondrichthyes; order Lamniformes; family Cetorhinidae; genus Cetorhinus; species Cetorhinus maximus. Next base: position 24,655,739 of record NC_135879.1, on the reverse strand, counting down.
AATTACATCATATTGTCAGTTGTTGGCTTTACTGTAATGAGTTGAAGATTGCAATTCATTAAAAATTATGTGGAGACACAAATGTAATATTGTTCAGGAACATACAACAATAAAACATGCTGAAATCAATAAACTTAATCAAATCAGCAATGTGCACTTGCTCGTTTGTTCGGCAGGATGGCAGTTACCAAGAAATGCTCACAAAATGGGAATCACTGCAAGATGCAGGCAGTCTGTTTTCTTGTAAGGAGTAACGGAGCACATTGGTATTGAAGTGCATCTATAGCTGATGGAAATTAATGTAGTGTAAAACAAAAATGCATCAAGACAGAAAATAAAATCAAAGATATTTTGGAAATCATCTCTTATGAAAAACAGAAATAAAAGAAGTGAAAATGGAACATACTTAATGAATTAGTTAAAATAGAAAACTGCTAGTTTAGATTTACAATTCTGCACGAATTGCTGAAGATGAAAGAACAAAAAAAATTCTGGTCCTGAATTTCTGTGGAGGTTCTCCTGATCCCCTGCCATAACTTCAAGAGGAACAGTGGCCTAACTAGCTGAAAATGACGAGAGATCAGGATAATTCCTGCAGAAATTCAGGGCATTTGTTTAGAACGAGTCCATTAAATGCGATTACTTCCTGTCTTTTTGACCTTTGTGAAAGTCCTAAATGTGTTGACTAAATTAGATTTGAGCTTTCTTCTCTCCTCACAAGGAGGGGTCAGTAGCCCTCTGGAACATCATCCAAGTGTCAGCCTTCATTCTTTAAGCCAAGTCAATGTGCACCAAATTATTTACTTGTGAGCCAGCAGAGCTGGGGGAAGTTGTGGGGGTGGGGGTGGGGGGCGGGGGGTGCGGTTGTGGTTACTCAGCATCCATTGACCTTTGTGAAAGTCCTAAATGTGTTGACTAAATTAGATTTGAGCTTTCTTCTCTCCTCACAAGGAGGGGTCAGTAGCCCTCTGGAACATCATCCAAGTGTCAGCCTTCATTCTTTAAGCCAAGTCAATGTGCACCAAATTATTTACTTGTGAGCCAGCAGAGCTGGGGGAAGTTGTGGGGGTGGGGGTGGGGGGCGGGGGGTGCGGTTGTGGTTACTCAGCATCCATATCTGCACACTTTTTAGCAGGAGCAGGAGTAACTAGCTAGCAATCATTCTGAGTCATCTTCTTCCCCTGCCAGAACCCCCAGCACCTCCCTTTCCAGGTGCGCTTAGTCCTGCTTGTTGTGTATTTTATATTTCAGATTTATGCAGAGGTGACAGCAGTTTCTGTGGGCTGAATCTCCTGGCTGACGTGCAGGTGGCGGAACCCGCACGTCAGCGCTTAAAATGTCACACGCTGATGTCATGTGAGCGCCCTGACGTCAGCGCGCGGCATCGCGACGTTTCAGTCGGCAGGCGCGCTATGCAGCATGACGCACGCCCGCCATTAATTAAAGGCCTTGTTAAGGTCATTAAGTCACCGATTAACCCGGATTTTGAGGGGCCCGTGCGAACTCCGGCTCAGCGCACGGGCCCAACGGGCAGGCGGGTAAGTGATTTTTTAACAAACCTCATCCAGTGGCGGGACAAGATTTGATTTTGGTTTTAAAAAAGTTTTCTAAAGTTTTTGAGAACTTCATTAACATGTCCCATCTCGTGTGACATTTTCACATGAGGGGGACATGTTAATGAATTTTTATTTTTCTATTTTTAATGTTTCACAGCCTCTCAGCACTTAGCCTCAGGGAGATGTGCGCACTCTTGCAGTTGGGGAATCACCCCCCGCCCGCACAGGAAGTGCATAGCACTTCCCGTTGGACGTCCCACTGGGTGGGCCTTAATTGGCCCGCCCACATAAAATGGCGGCGGGGCCCGTTTTGGCGGCGGCGATCGGCTGCCCGCCCGCCCATTAAGGGCAAAATCCTGCCCTATGTGTGTAACAGGTTTCATTTACAGTGTTTTAAAATGTCTACTCCATGCTTCAGCTTTAGCTTCTAACTCTTTCTTCAGCTTTGAATATTTTTCTCTGGGTCCGCACCCAAGCTTAAGCAATCAAGCACACTGAGCTTCAATAATAAACAGACATACATAATCAAACACAGATCAATTGACCACTTCACTGTTGAAATTCCCTTCCCCCACAGTTACCTTAGGGTGAAGCCAGCTAACTCAAAACCAAGCTGGAATTAAGCATGCAGCCTGTCTGATATGTGTGATTTATTATCAGACCACACCCATGTACTTGCATGCTTGGCTATTGAACTTCCTTGACCATTCAACAGCTGTCGCCAGTCTTGCTCTTTGATTTGCCATTTGGAGACACAGTACAAATATAGAAATGCAAGTCCTTATTGAGAAAGTTGCTATCCAATATATGGATTTACCAAAAGAATGGCAATGGCAGAACACATCAGGCAAATGAAGTGGAAACTGAAAATATTCCAGCAAAAATGTTCAAAAAAAGCACAATTCACTTCTAGAAGTCTTATTACAGGGCTTCTCCAATCTACTTCTATAAAGACAGACTCTTGCAATTCAAAGCTCCCATCTAATATTGGCAGGTAGATGACTGACAGCTAAAGAAGTGAAAAATGTGTACGTGCTGAAACAATATCATTGGGACCTAATTTTAATATAATTAAATGCCACTTTTGGCAACTGTAGTCTGGCATAATGGATCTTCATTTATTTTCCAATCTGTTGTGTCCACTTTATACCCATTAATTAGCAACAACTGAATGGAAAATCTTATTCTCTTGTCTCTTTTCAGATGTTAACAGACATGCTGTTTTATTTCAAATTTCCAGCATTCATGACTTTTGTTTGTATCCCTATTTAAATTCATGTGGCGGCTCTGAACTGGTGACTGCTAACAGTCTTTACTCATAGCTATAAAGATATGAAATTAAACTAAACCAGCAGCACATTAACAATGTGTTTTTCCCCTGACAGTAACCTCTTGCAATCCGCTCAGGAAAGCCATTTTCCAATCGAAGCAGATGTTCAGATGTAGTCGTAAAACAAAATGCTGTGAGCACTGGAAATATATAAAAAAAACTGGACTTGGCCTGTGCTGAGTTAGCTTATCTCAGCTTTTGTAATGCTGGGCCCAGAAAGAGAAAAGTCAGTCAGTCTTTTCACTCTTCATTACATTCAGTAACTCCTTCTAAAAGACATGTACACAGATGTTATATCAAGTCAGGACCTGGGGTGTGATGATTTAACCCCATGGTTAAATAGCCCTGCCATTGACCAGAAACTGAACTGGAATAGCCAGACAAATACTGTGGCTACAAGAGCAGGTCAGAGACTAGGAATCCTGTGGCGAGTAACCCACCTCCTGACTCTCCAAAGTCTGTCCACCATCTACAAGGCACTAGCCGGGAGTATGATGGAATACTCTCCACTTGCCTGGATGAGTGCAGCTCCAACAACACTCAAGAAGCTCGACACCATCCAGGTCAAAGCTGCCCACTTGTTTGGCATCCCATCCACAACCATTCACTCCATCCATCACCAATGTACTGTGGCAGCAGTGTGTACCATCTACAAGATGCAATGCAGGAACTCACCAAGGCTCCTTAGGCAACACCTTCCAAACCTATGGCCGCTACCATCTAGAAGGACAAGAGCAACAGACACATGAGAACACCATCATCTGGAAGATCCCCCCCCCACCCAAGCCACTCACCATCCTGACTTGGAAATATATCACCGTCCCTTTACTGTCACTGGGTCAAAATCCTGGAATTCCCTATGTAATAGCACTGTGGGTGTACCTACACCACATGGACTGTAGCAGTACAAGAAGGCAGCTCACCACCACCTTCTCAAGAACAATTAGGGATTCGGGCAATAAATGCTGGCCTAGCCAGCGATGCCCACATCCCATAAATGAAAAAAAAATCTCCTGCTGAGGAGCATATAGATAATTGCCAATTGGTTATATTTTGAACCAGACCCATGGAGGTGCACTGGAACCAATGACACTAGCAGAATGATATCATTACAAGTGCCCCTCTTAAGAGGGGGGCATCCCTAATATATTACTCTCACATATGTTGCACCCAATTAACGTGTGTAAAAAATAAAACATGAAAACAAATCATGATCCGGTTTCTTTCATTAGTTGATGTCCTGTGGCCCCCACTGGTTGTGGAAAGACTCAGCAAATGACACTGCTTCAGGGTCTTTCAGACTGTTACAGGCCTGTGGAAATGGTAATGTTAATAAAAATGATCTCCTGGCCTATAGGGGTGACTGGCAAGGCCAACGTTTGTTGCCCATTACTAGTTGCCCTTGAAAGGCTGGCGTAGCCTTTCGTGAACCACTCCAGTCCATGTGGTGATGGTACTCTCATAATGCTGCTAGGTAAGGAGTTTGAGGATTTTGACCTAATGGCGATGAGGAAATGGCAATATATGTTCAATTCTGGATGGTGTCTGAGTTGGAGGTGATGGTGTTCCTGTGCCCATGTCCTTCTAGATGGTGGAGGTCACAGGTTTAGGAGGTGCTTGGAAAGACTAATGCACAGCAAGTTGATTAGCATTTGTAAGAACAAAGTTCTGTTTTTATTTCTCAAATAGCGTGCTCAGTGCAGATGATTAAATACTAATTCCTTATACATTGTATATGAATAATTTTAATAAGTTCACATTGTAATTGTTCATGAGAGCCAGATCCAGTTATATTTAATTCATTTTTAATAATCTGTAGTTTGCTTTTACTTCTGGCAACAGAGAGTGCTGCCATGTATGAATATGATAATAAATTAAAACCAAATTAAGTAGAGAGAAAGTCTTAGGTCTTTTCGCTAAGTGTAACCATGCATCAGTAGGTATTCTATACTCTCTTGTGAAATCATCAGTGTTTAGTCACATTTCGATTTTGGAAATAAATGCAAGCTTTAAAAATTGAATTTGCATAAGTAGTTAATGAAAATGTGGTAATCTGATTGGTTAGTGAGCAGACACTAATCTCCCAGAAGAGCTTCACATTCTTGGAGCACAATTTAAATTTCAAGTCCATGCCATACAAATTCAGAACTATCTAATCATGTGTTGGAACATACAAAGCTGCACAAAGTACTCATGCTTTGAAAAATAATAATTTTTTTGTCTCCTCCATGTAAGTGTTATTTGTGTTATTTTAGGCTTTTCATGCCCATGTATAGAACGCACTATTCTCTGGTGTTTGTGATGGGTATCATCAACTACTTATTGGACTTCATAGTCTACAATTCCTCTTGAGGATGAGTCCAGAACCAGGGGGCACTGTTTCAAAATTAGGGATTGCCCTTTTTGGACAGAGATGAGGAGAAAGGTTTTCTTGCAGAGGGCTGTGCGACTTTGGAACTCTCTGCCTCAGATTGCGGTGGAAGCGGGTTCACTGAATATTTTTAAGACAGGGTTAGAAACATTCTTGTTAGGCAGGGGTCAAAGGTTTTCGGGGATAGATGGGAATGTGGAATTCATAACATAAATAGATCAGCCATAATTGTAATGAATGGTAGAGAAGGCTCGAGGGGCCGAATGGCCTACTTCTGCTCCTAATTTTGTACGTTTATATGTAATTCATAACTTCGAAAGAATGGGTAGATGAATGAATAAATGGGATGGGTGATGGAGCTTACTTGATAGCTTGCTGCATCTGCCTTTCTCATTGGGTCTCCACACCCAAGCCAAAATGATGCACTCTCTGACCAACTGGGCACAAACCTATCTCTTTGCCACATTATGGATTCCAATGTTGGCAACCACGCTTTTAACTGATTTAGCCAACTTGTTTCCATAATTCTCTGAAAGTCTCTATCTCCCTTTTCTTCTTTAACACTTACCTTAAAACACCCCCTCATTGACCAGGCTTGTGGTCACTCTTCCTAAACGCTCCTTATTTTGGCTCAGCATCTAGGTTTGTGTTACACCTCTGTGAAGCACCCCGGGATGTTTCTCTATGTTAAAAGGGTTATATGATTGGACGTTGTTGTTGCTATGTTCCATAAATGGACCATTGTCTCAATATGAATAAGTTCTCTGCTCCCCTACACTGACACTGAAGTGACATGGCCACACACTCTGGCAATAGTATTTGTAGAACACCCATAGATAGATGTTCTTTTCATATGTGAGTAATGTTAGTTTGGCACGCTTTGTGTGAAGAATGAATTGGGTTTTTATTAATCATTCCATGAAAGGAAAAGAAACTGATTTCTCTTTGCTTTACTAGTCATACACATACGTAAATATCTCAGTGATTATGCACAGAATATATTAACAGTGGCAGCAGTGAGATCAGCACCAAGCAAAAAGAGAGGGTCCTTGTTGCTCAGAACAGAAATAGTAAATCATATGCCCGGACTAATTGCAGATTTTAAGACAGTGTAAGGCCACTGTTTCTATGGAATGCATTTCTGACCTGAGTCTTTGCCAAATGGACATGTTTAACATTGCATTCATAAGGTTTTAAACAGTCTTGCCTGCATGGAGTCATCAAACATGAAATTACTAAAAAATTGTGTGGAGAAAGTGCAACAGTATAACAACTTCTAACGCAGTCAGATTCATTTAGCATTTAGAAAGCCTGCAGGGTGTAATAAAATTGTAGCAGCACAGCACAAGAGAAAAAATCATTATCTTTAATAGCTGTGTCAAAAATTATCAGTGAAGCAGTTGGAACATGGAAGAATCAACATAAATAACCAAAAATATCATTCTAAACATGAATTATAATAATATTCTATGATAACAAAATTCAATTACAGCATTTAGAACTCCTTAAATACACTTCCTTCAAACTATTTAAGGACGAGACATGAAAAACTTTGAATTTTTGAGAATCACAGGAGAAAAATGGGAATAATAGATGTGTAATGACAAATAAAAGTCAATGGAGGGCCAAACAATAAGTTTCCAAGGTTTAGAAGGAATGGCGATTTAATACAGGTAAACAGAGAAGGTGCTAGAATCTATTATTAAAGGAAAAAAGAGGACAAGTTGGGCCTGAATTTTTCAGATGGCAGGGTCTCACTTTCCACCATCCTAAGAGATGGTGGGGAACGCATCTCCGCTGACTCCAAATGCCCCACAGCCATTTTATGCTCGTATGAGCGTTAAGTGGCTGTAGGTGGGACCTCCGCCCCTCACTCAGCAGGAAGTGGAGAGTTGCCATCCAATCTGATTGGCTGGCAGCTGTCCAGTCCCTGCAGAGACAAGAGCTGCAGTGGACTGGTGAGGTAATGCAGGAGGATGCCTGAGACTATATCCGGGCATTGGAGGCCCAGGTAAGTTTAAAGGGTCCCAGGGAGAGGAAGGTAGGTGGAAGGCCTGTGGGGACACAAAGTGGATGACCATGGCCTCGGGGGAGAGGCTGGGGGAGAGAGGTCTGGAGGCTACCAGGCCCTAAGGTAGGGTAGGGGGCTGGGGTTGGGGGGGGGTGGTGGTGGGGGTGGTGCCTGACTTTAGAAGAGGGATTCTGCTGGAGGCACCGTCCCCCCCTTCTTCCCGCCTGCAATCTAACTCAGTTGATTTTCAAGCTTCTCCAACGCAACTTCAATCCTCCTGTTAGCCTAAAAATGGAGGCTGGGCGGGAAACAGCCCTTAAGTGGTCAATTATTGGCCACTTAAGGGCCTCAACTGGGCCAAGGGCAGGTTTCCCATCTGAGGCCTTGCCTGCGCCAGTGTAAAATTGCTGTGTGGTCAGGGCGGGCAGGAACTGGGTTGCAATCCCGTCCCTTCAATTTCACGCTTCCCGACCTGCCCGCCTAAAAAACCCACCAGCGGGAGCGCTTAAAATTCTGGCCTTGGTCTTTGTGTGTCAATAGTATCAGGGCCAAGATTTTTAATTGCTGTTAAGTTTTCAATGGAAGATATTAAGGTATTAATTATGTATTTTTTTCTAACTACAGTAGCTCTGCCATGTTGGTCAATCATTGCAACCAGCATGCAGATTTCATAAACTCCAACTGTACGGTCAACATACCTAAGTGATCAAGCTGTTTTGAGTCCATCTTGCTAGCCATACTAAAAGTCCTGATCATGACCAGCATCTAATTTACAGCTTTATGCTCTATCATAGCCATTTCTACTAACTATTGTTGCTGTGCCACCTTTGACATCTGTGCTAGCCGTGTAAGCTATGTCACATATGCCAGTTGTATGAGATACTTTAACTGTGCAATTTGTGACCACTGTGCCCCTATTCTCAACTTTGTTTCTCTATAAATATAAACTATGACAATTTTGCTAGTTGAATCACCCGTGTAAAACATAATGGGACAGGTTTTCATATGTTACCAGTCAGAGCTCATCACAGGAATTATTTTGTGCAAATGGTAAACACAACAGTTGCCTGTAAGCAGTAATGTGATGATTTTCAAATATAAATATAACCTACCTAGCCAGAGTTTAACCAATAAAGGTCAAGCACCCTTACTAACCAGAAATTTCTTGAGCACTTTGGAAACAAATTACTTGAAAACATTCACTGAGCATACCAATATTTCTGATTTGGCAAAGAGCCAATAGTAACTGCACTATAATAACAGCACCAACTTGCATTTATATAGTGCTTTTAACATAGTAAAATGCCAAGGTGCTTTATTGCATTGAGCAATCATTATGTATGTTTGCTTGACTTTTCCATATGGCAATATGCTTGGTATGATAGGTCCATGATGTGACTTGCTATCATTAACCAGACTCATGCATGAAATGTCATAACTTTGTTTCTGGAGAATCACTTAATTTAAATTGTCAGTCAGATTGTCCCTAGCCTTTCACACTATTGGTAACTTATCTTCTGCTGGTGCAGGTTCTGTTCTCCATGGTGGTGATATCAATGCTTTACTTATCAATGTGAGCGTGGATCCCCTTCTTATACAACAATAGATAATGTAAAATGGAGACTGAAAGCATTCTGAATAAAGAAGCAAATCATAATTTGTGTGATTTGAGATTTGTTCTGCTGATACCTATAAGTTTCGCTAGAGAGTTATAAATTAAGATGCACATTATGATGTGGCTGATGCCAGACATGTCCCTTCCCCCTGGATTTCATGTGAAGTTAAGCATACTCCATAAAGCTAATTGCTATCATGACCTTTACATATCTAGGCACAGAAAAATGGATTGATTCAAATCAGGAGATTTTCTGATTGCAAAGATCAGCAATGTAGGATTGGAACAGGTGCCTGGAGACTGCAAATTTTGGCTCAAATCCATGTAGATCTGCTCCACTTTAGGATGAGATATGATTTTCTGGCAAGCCTTTTAGAGTGGCCTAAATTGGTGTCTCTGGAAAGGAACAAAGCTATATTTAAATATTAGAATGGATTTAAATGAAGCTCAGTAAAACTTCTCATTCACTTAGAATGGGACTTGGTTGGGCACTCCCTTCACCCATCAGGAGACGGCCTCAGGGAACCTCAAAAACAACACTGTTCATAATGGTGCCACCGATTTAGCCTTTTCCTTACCTAACAATTTTAATGTAAGATTTTAATATTGGCTTCTGTTATTAGTTTTTGTTCATGTTGATGTCATTGTTTTTAAAAAAAAATATTTAATGAAGCATCTGAAATAGTTAAATACTGTCTGCTTGTTCATCAGACAGCTTCCTGTGTTTGAAACTTTTCCAAGTCTTCAGTAGAATAGAAAAAATTGAAAGAAGAGGAGCTCGCAAAGTGAGCTTTATCATGTAAGCTTTCATGAGAGACCATCAAAGTCCCGTGACGTTTGGCAAATTAAATTAAAATTGATAATGAAGTTGGCATTGAAACATCAGAAGTGCAGTTGAAGTTGAACACCTTAGTTGAAGTGGTATGAAGTCAAAGATGATCTGTCAGGAAATTGGACAAGTGCCACAGCCACAGACTGCCTGCTTTCTGCCATTATGCCACCAATCAAATCTGTAGCGCTTGCCAAACTAATAGGCATTGGCTGTGGGGAACTGACTCTGCAGGCGTCAGGCTTCAGGCTTCAGGTGTGCATGGGGCCATTTCCAATCTGTGTTATCTGCTTTAAGGAGCCAATCTGCACCACAGGGATGGCACTGCTAGTGGTAGCCAAGATTGATCACTGCTCAAGTATCTTGATTCCTTCTGCTTTTTGGATAGTACTTCCAACTTCCATCTCACTGGACGTAACAGGAGGCTGTTACATGTTTTATGTTATGTAGCTGCCCAATATCACTGCATTAATTTATTTTTTTTCAAATTAGAGGGATAGTGAAAACAGAGGGCAACCAGAAGACCAGGTCAGTGAATGACAATGCATTGCAGAAGCTCTACAATGATTTTATGTGTGAAGTTCTTTGAAGATGAGTGTGCCAAGGACAATTTTTGTGTCCTGCTTGTGTACGATTGAATGGGAAACTTGCATTTACATAGTGCCTTTCATGACCGCAGGACATTCCAAGGAACTTTACAGCCAATAAAGTACTTTTAAAGTGTAATCACTCTTGTAATGCAGGAAACACAGTAGCAAATTCACATACAAGGTCCAACAAACGGCAATGGCATAAATGACCAGGCCAATTGTTTCTTAGGTATTGTGTGAGGAATAAATGTATGCCAGACCATTAGGAGAATTCCTCTGCTCATCCTTAAATAGTATAATGTGCTATTTTACAACTACCCGAGAAAATGGGGACCTTGATTTAATGTCTCAACTAAAATATAGCACCTCTGACAGTGCAGTATTCTTTCAGTATTGCAGTGGACTGTCAGCCTCTGGACCATATGTGCTCAAATTTCTGAAGTGGAGTTTGACTTAGTTGAGAATGGTATCATTGAGCTATGACTGACATCTTAAATTAATGACACTGTTTTAGTGATGTTGGTTGATGGATACATGTTGGCCAGGATACTTGGAAAAACTCCACTGCTCTTCTTCAAATAGTGCAGTGGGATCTACACAATGGGCAAAAGATCCAAGCCAAAAAAGAGCTGTAAGGTTGTGTGAAAGCAGGCATGAAGTGACAATCTCTTTGAAACAGTTTAATGGGCCATACTTTGTGGTGTGTATATTGATATCTTCTATTGGATGATCTTGCGCTATCTTTTTCCACTTCTGTTGCAGGCTCTGTGGATTTTGCACATAGTGTTGCCCATAGCCAGACATGCTGCATTGCTGCCTATTAGGGTTAGTGCTCTGGCATGTCAAACAGAGCATCTAGCACCTCTGTTTCATCAAACATTTATCAGGCCATTTTTGTGCTGCACTTGACCAGGTTACATTTTCTGCCTGTGTTTGTTTTGCCAAGTCACTTTTTTTGCCCATCCAGCCTATGTGTAGGCTGCAACATTGTTGAAACAATTTTTGACCCTATGTGCAGTCCAGTCCGTAATATTTAAGTGCCACCACTCTTTAGTTTTGAAGGGCTGCAGACATGTGACCCTTCCTACTGATCTTCTTTGGCAAGCTTCCAGTGTCAGGCTCCTTATGGGCCAGGAGCTTAACATGAATTAGTCATTATGGTCAACTCAGAAAATCCTAGGAGTTGGGCTCTGCAAGAAGTAAGTGAGCTTGTCGTGTTTTGGACCTGCTACTTTTGCACCAGGGCCAGAAAATATACTCTGAAACTCTTCTGAGATTATTTCAGCCTTATAGCACTGCCTGTTTGTGTTTAATGTGTCCTCCTGATGACCACAGCCTTTCTGGTCCAGGAATGAAACCTGGGATGGAATGCTGTCTCTTAGAGTAAGATCTGGTGCTGTGAGAAGAGCCATCTTGTCAGAACAGTGGTGAACAGAAATCCTGTACAGCATTTAAAGTACTTGTGGGTAAAAAGAAACAAAGCCGAAGCCTCTTGTGTTTTGATTTTGCTTTGTCACTTTGCAGACCTGCAGTGCACAGTGAGTGGCACTGCAGAATATTTTGTAATGAAATGCTTTCAACTGAACATTAACTAGGCTATTCCGAGGCTAGGGCACACTTCTGAAAGAAAGTTTGCTAAAAAGAAACTATTCTTAAACATGTACCAATAGTCAGTCACGTGAAGAAAATTTTAGAAATAAAACAGAAAACTATTTCTGTCGTGCTTGACTGGTCTGTTGTGTAGTCTATAAGCACATGATTAACGCAGACAGTACAAATCACCACTTTACTGGCACAGCTACAAACATTTCAGATAACCTCCAAGCCTAACAATATATGTCGCAAATTCTGTTCAATTTATTTTAAGCGGAGACTGAACCGAATCCAGTTAAACTAAATTTTCATCAGGTTTTCTGCTTACTTTTGATTGAGGCTTGTTGTAGAATACAACAAAATCATAATTTACAAAAAAAACTTTTCGGTACTAATTACAAGCCACCAGTCATATGAGAAAGAATAACAATGAATATGTTAAGAAAATGGGAACAAGAGTAAGAATGCTGAGTCACAGAGCACTCACTTAGTCAGAATCCTGAATAGAAATGAATGTGCAATAGGAAGACAGCAAAATGGAAGGAGCAGAATGATGCACAAACTTTGCTGCTGCGTAGAAAACTACACTAACCTTGCGGAGTCCACATGGTGTTCCTCTTGCCACCCCAATGCAGTGCATGTATGCCCACATTATGCCAAATAGTCAAGTTTTCAATGATATGTCTATATTTGTGTGTTTTTTGAGTTTTTGTATTGGGGAATGCATTTGAAAATCAGTTTGCAAAGTGATTTCTTCTATGGCTCCATATTTCCTTTATGAAGCAGAACTCTTCTGAAATATCAAGGGAGCAGAGTGGTTTGTCCACTCTGGCTATAGGGTAGCTCATGGTCTTCTTCTCCTTTGGTGGACACTTGTCTCTCCTGTCCCCATTCTCCCTTTCCTTTTTTCCTGCCTCCATTATGAAGACAAATATAGGAATGTCCAAAGTGAATCCCATGGTAAGGATTCCATGGCAGAATGGGAAGTAAAAGATTCCCCTGCCTGAAACAACTGAAGGATAATTTGCAGAAGCATCACTGTTCTAGAGTTGATCTTTAGACATATTTTCTTAGTGGAAACATTTAACTTTATTTACAAGATAGCAGCAGCAACTACACGTGTGCATCAAACTCCATAACTAGAGAAGAACTCACTTGAAGAGGTTCCCTGCGCTGTTAACACATTGGTTTACACAGATCATGTGATCTTACAACACAGGATTATTCTTAAAGTTACAGTCCTACGTTTCCCCAAACTGTAATTACTACACTCAGTAGCACAGTTGTGAAATCATTTTCTCAAGATTTCATCAAACTTTATAAATTGAGGGCCCGATTTTAACTCTGAGTAAGCGAACGGGGTAAACGAGTTAAAATCACATCCCTGAAGTGTGAATGCATTCACTTCCTAGTTTGGAAAATCATTCTGCTAACTTATCCCACTAATCCACAGGTTTTGGTTAAGCAAGTTGGAATTCTGATGTAATTAATGCAATTTCTGCTATAAAGACTTTAGCCTTGTCAATTCCTTCCAACCTGACCTTCCTGAAGTGGAAGAGCATTTGCTGCCAGAAGCCGCTTCTTTCAGGATCTAGCATGTGTTTTAGAACAGGTCTATCTCTGGTGTAATAAAAGCAAAATACTGTGGATGCTGGAAATTTGAAAAAAAAACCCAGAAAATGCTGGAAAAACTTAGCAGGTCTGGGCAGCATCTGTGGACAGATCAATATGACCCTAATGTTTCCAGTCCAATATGACTCTTCTTCGGAACTCATAGGTCTACCTCTGCTGTACCTGGCTTACACCACACATTCTGACCTGCTTGGCAGAAATACCTTACTGTTGCCCTCAAATGTTGTGGGATTTCTAACCCTTTGCTTTGCTTTGTCCAGGCCATTTAAGTTGATTTTCAGTGAATGAAACTGATATTATTTAGCATACTGACTTGACAGAGCATATTGAGCTCGACAGCGCATCAGAGCTGAACAAACAGACACAGTCGGCAATGACATAGTCCTGGGTTTGTGATGATTTTTATTTACTAATATCAATTTACCTCCCTGGCACCTTTAAGCTTAGCAATTCATTCAAGCCAGTACCTTTATGGTGTCATCAGCTGACACAGTTCGAACAAAGAATATTTACCAACAGAAAGAAACGGGCAAAACAAATCAAAAACCAGGGTGAGCTTCTCAGTGAAGTTCATTATGACTGTAATCCTGATAGGCCTGGAATTATTCCCACGACAGGCAGGCTTGCGGGAGCAGGTATGGGTGGTCGCAGAGCCAACCGCCGCCCGCGATCAGCTCCGCACCACCATTTTACCAAGGCAGGCCAATTAAGGCCCGCCCAGCGTAATACGCGAGAGGTAGCCTACCTGTGCGGGTGGGGGGAGGAGGGAGAGTCGGGGCCAGCGCTTTTTCGCACATGCGCGCAAAAGAGCGCTTCAATCTCCCAGCACGGAGCTGCCTCAGGGAGATTGAAGCGCTTTTAAAAATAACAAATAAAATCAATAAAAACTTAATGAAACATGTCCCCTCATGTGACTGCATCACATGGGATGGGACATGTTTTTATTTTTCAGGAAAACATTGTATTTAATTCATAAAAGCTTTACGAAACCCCATCCCACTCATGGATGAGGTTTCCTAAAAAATGGAAAGGCTGCTTGGCCTTTTCGCCTGTCCGCCAACCGTAAGGTTGGACGGGCAGCGTTAACTTGACATTAATTAATGCGTTAATGGTCTTAATAGGCCTATCAATTATTGGCGGGTGCGCAGCCAACTCTGGTGTGCGCCCACCAAACGAAACATCGCGAGACAGCACAATGATGTCGGGGTGCACATCGGACATCATCGCGTGTCATTTTACACACCGGTGTCTCGGGCCCATCCCCGCACGCCAACTGAAAAACCCTGGTCATAGTTGCTACTCTATTTACAGATTGGTGCCCAGATTAGTATGTTGCAATCAAGTGAGGAGGGGTTGAATGGCTCAACTCTTTTCCCTCTCCTTGTTTAACCGCAACAGATTTTTTTGTTTGTAAAGGATGCACCTGCCAGTTCAGTGGGTACTTAACTGTTTATGCACTGTGATTGGAACAGAACCAATTGGACAGGTTTTCTTGAATTTAACAAAAAAAAAGTTAGCCTTATTATAAACCGATCCAAGTAAAATAATAAAATATGCTCCGACTTTCGTGCGTGCGCGCGCATACACACACACACACACACACACACACAAGTATAGATTACAGAGTGGGGAAGGATAGGAATTGATAAAAAGTAAAAGGAATATACATTCTGCAGTTTGGTGACTCAGCTGGCTTCAGGCTGACTTCAGTAGTCTTGCGACTTCATTCAGTGTTCACGATGCTTCTGATTTATAGATGTAGATAGCTCATCTGATTGTTCTCCTGGAGACAGTAATGCTGGGCTGAATTATTTTAAGAAATCTCTGTCTGCAACAGGGGTGTTCCAGGATGGTCGCAGTAAACAAGCAGGGCTCAAAGCTTGCCAGGTGGGTTGGAGAGAGAAGAAGGCAGGAGGGGCATCATTTGGGTCTTCTCTCTAAGCTGCTTGCCATCAGTTCTGCAGAGAAATAGGTGCTTAAACATACAAAGAGTTGACTTGTCATGTGACCTCCCTCTAACTTCCCAGGGGATCCGAATAAGGTTATCACCAGGGCACTCCAAAGATAACTTAATTAGATCATGTCTGGGAAGCTCTTCTAGCCTTGGTCCCATTGTCCAATTGATTAGGCCTAATGGTTCATCTCCAAATGTTGAATATTTCACATGACTGCCTTCATCCATTGCTAATGGGGCAGGAGATGTGGGTCCTTCACATTCCCCTGAGGTTATTCTTTGTGGTGAGTTTTGCAGGCACGCAGTCTCCATTCCAATGGACTGGAATGTGGAATGCACAGTAGTGAAAACTGGGGTAGCCATCTTAGGCTGAAAGCTCAAGTCTTCTTTAGGCTCTGTGTTTAAAAAGTCTGTGTTTTTATAAATTCAATTCAAGTTTTACCCGATGGATTAAAATCATTATTTGACATAAAGCATGAAAAGTACTTTATGACAGCTATAGGTGATTTTAGATTGGATGGTATTAGTCCTGAGTTGATCCCAATTGTCCAAATTCTGGGATAAAGATCCCTAATTAAGGGAAAACTGCAATTAGCCTTAAAATGACGTTTTTTCAGCCCTGTAATCGGGGTAAGTTTGAGATTTCAACTCACTCAAAATCCATTCACTTGCATGGAGTTAAAATCAAACCCTGAAAAGTTTGTTTTCCTGTGGGAAGAACACCAGTAATATCAGACATGAAAGTTCGGAGACCTTTGACACTTTCTAAAAGTGAAGTGTATCTGGTTCATGTTTCACAATTAGGACAAATGTACTGATCTGGACATTTTGCCAGTAATATTCAGTTTCTTCCATGTATTAGACATTCCAATACTATTTATGGTTAATTAAGAGGGCACTTTCATAATAGAAAAATAGTTGAAACTTACGCAGAGAGACAAAACTGGAGAGGTCCGTGTAAATTCCAAAACCTGCAAGTGACACAATGGTGCATTTTGGCACGATTTATATGATGTATTTTGGCAGAAAAGCTAATAGCAGTTCTCCTCTAAAATAGTTAAATCAAGATTCCAACAGAGGGCGGTAGTGAGAAGTGACTGAGAAGCATTCTGGGAGAAGTCAGCGCAGTCACCGCACCTCAGAAGGGGATTGAGGAGAAGGACCTTTGCTCTCAACAGGAGGAAGAGCATCCAACAGAGGGCGGTAGTGAGAAGTGGCTGAGAAGCATTCTGGGAGAAGTCAGCACAGTCACCGCAATTCAGAAGGGGATCGAGGAGGACCCAATGTCAAAAAACGGAATAGCCCCAAACATTACATTGCTGTAGTGTTTCCATCCCTCCCTCAAACCAAAAAAAAAGAGAGAGAGAGGGAGAGGTAGTACCTTCAGGAGTGCACCAGCCCTGCGAGGGACACTCTTCTGAAAGTGGATTTTTAAAAAAGCACCTGATTGGTGAGTAAATCCTGGTGGGCTTTTTTTCAATTTATTAAAGTAATTCATTGCTTAATGCTGAGGTAGGAGCTAAAAAAAAAGTATAGAGTCATACTGTGCAAGTATAATTTGTCAAGAAACAAGGTTCCTGGTTAACATGAATAAGGCCCCGAGCTAGCGTATATTTTAAGGGAGTAACTAGCTTAATCGAGAGGGATGTCATGGCAGGAGAACTCAGGCCTGTGATATGCTCCTCTTGCAGGATGTGGGAAATGAAGGATGCTTCCAGTGTCCCTGGTGACCATGTGTGCGGAAGGTGTTTCCAAATGCAGCTTTTAGCTAACCGGATTTCGGAGCTGGAGCTGTGGGTGGACTCATTGTGGAGCATTTGCGATGCTGAGCAAGTCGTGGATAGCACGTTTAGTGAGGTGGTCACACTGCAGGTGAAGGTTACACAGGCAGAAATGGAATGGGTGACCATCAGGAACAATAAAAGACTCAGGAAGGTAGTGCAGGAGTCCCCTGTGGTCATCCACTTCTCTAACAGGTATACTGCTTTGGATACTGTTGGGGCGGATGGCCTCTCAGGGGAAAGCAGCAACAGCCAAGTTCATGGCACCGTGGGTGGCTCTGCTGCTCAGAGGGGCAGGAGGAAAACAAGTGACAGGGCTCTAGTGATAGGGGATTCAATAGTTAGGGGCACAGACAGATGCTTCTGTGGCCGCAAACGTGAATCAAGGATGGTATGTTGCCTCCCTTGTGCCAGGGTCCAGGATGTCACGGAGCGGCTGCAGGACATTCTGGTGGGGGGGAAGGTAAACAGCCAGTGGTCGTGGTACCAATGACATATGTAAACTAAGGGATAAGGACCTGCAAGCTCAGTACAGGAAGTTAGGAGATAAATTAAAATGCTGGACCTCAAATGCAGTAATCTCAGGATTACTCCCAATTCCACATGCTAGCGAGAGCAGGAATAAGAGGATAGACCAAATGAACACGTGGCTGGAGAGATGGTGTAGCCAGGAGAGATTCAGATTCTTGAGGCACTGGGACCGGTTCTGGGGAAGGTGGGGCCTGTACAAACCGGACAGGCTGCACCCAGGCAGAGCTGGGACCAGTGTCCTTGCGGGGGCTTTTGCTAGTTCTGTTGGGGAGTATTTATACTAGTGTGGCAGGGGGATGGGATCCCAGGAGTAGGATCAGATAGGTCAGATTCAGATCAGAAAAATGGAAGTAGAACATTAGCTTGGGACGTTGTGAGAGACATGGAGCTACAGGAGAAGCAAAGTTTACAAAGTGTCCAGCAAGGGAAATTGATGGGGTTAAACTGTTTATACTTCAATGCAAGGAGTCTTACAAACAAGGTAGATGAGTTAAGGGTACAGGTAGACACATGGCAGCAGGATGTCATTGCTTTAACGGAGACCTGGCTAAATGAGGGACAAAACTGGCAGCTTAATATCCCTGGTTATAGAGTCTTCAGACACGATAGAGTAGGAGATAAAAAAAGGAGGGGGGGGTGGGTGGGGGGGTGGGGGTAGCAATAATGGTTAAAGAATCAATTCCAGTTGTGAGAAGGGATGATATGCTAAATGGGTCAAAAAACGAGGCTTTATGGATTGAGCTTAGTAATAAAAAAAGGGGCAGCCACACTACTGGGAGTATACTACAGACCCCCAAATAGTGAAAGGGAGATAGAAGAATAAATATGGAGGCAAATTTCTGCTTGTAAGAACAAGAGGGCAATAATAGTAGGAGACATCAACTATCCTAATGTCAACTGGGATTCAGACAATATAAGGGGCACTGAGGGAGAAAAATTCATGCAGTGTGTCCAGGAAAATTTTTTCAACCAATTAGTGACAAACCCAATGAGAGGAGATGCAATTCTAGACCGAGTCTTGGGGAACGAAGAAGAGCAAGTGGGTGAAGTGACAGTTGGTGACCATATCGGGGACAGTGATCACAATTCAGTTAGATTTAACATTACTATGGAAAAGGACAGAGATAAGGCAGGAGTAAAAGTCTTGAACTGGGGGAAGGCAAATTTTGCAGAAATGAGAAGGGACTTGGCTGAGGTGGACTGGACAGCACTGCTGGAGGTAAAACAGTGGAAAACCAGTGGGAAGCACTAAAAAGTGAGATCCAAATTGTACAAAGTAGACATGTCCCCTACAAAAATAAGAGTGGTACTGCCAAATCTAGACCCCCCTGGCTGTTTAGAGGAATACAGGGGAAGATCAAACAGAAAAAGAAAGCGTACAATAGGCACAAAGAACTAAGCGCTGCAGATAGCCTAGATGAATATAGGAAGTGCAGGGACGAAGTAAAAAAGGAAAAAAGGAAATCAAAGAGAGGACATGAAAAAAGATTAGCAAGTAAAGTTAAAGATAACCCAAAGATGTTTTACCAATACATTCATGCTAAAAGGTTAATTAAGGAAAAAGTGAGACCTATCAGAGATGAAGATGGAAACTTGTAAGTAGATGCAAAGGCTGTGGAAAGGGTTTTGAATGAATATTTTGTCTCCGTGTTTACAAAGGAAAGGGAGGATGTAGATATAATAGTCCAGGAGGAGCACTGCGAGATATTGGATGGGATAGTCATAAAGAGAGAGGAAGTACTCGAAAGGTTGAAATCCTTGAAGGTTAATAAGTCACCAGGGCCAAATGGATTGTTTCCAAGGCTGCTGAAGGAAGTCAGGGAGGAGATAGCAGATGCTCTGAGGATGATTTTCCAATCTTCAATAGATACAGGGGAGGTACCGGAGGACTGGAGAAATGCAAACGTAGTTCCATTGTTTAAAAAGGGATCAAAGGAAATGCCAAACAATCTTAGGCCCGTTAGTCTTACATCAGTGGTGAGCAAATTAGTAGAATCAATCCTGAGCGATAGGATTAACTGTCATGTGGAAAGGCATGGACTAGTCAGGGATGGTCAGCATGGATTTGTTAAAGGAAGGTCTTGCCTCACAAATTTGATTGAATTCTTTGAGGAAGTGAGAAGAAGGGTTGATGAAGGTAGTGCAGTGGATGTTATGTACATGGATTTTAGCAAAGCATTTGACAAGGTCCCGCACGGCAGATTGGTCAGGAAAATAAAAGCCCATGGGATTCAGGGTAATCTGGCAAACTGGATAAAAGGTTGACTTTGTAACAGGGAACAAAGGGTAATGGTCGATGGATGCCCTTGTGAATGGAAAGTTGTCACAGCTGGTGTTCCACAGGGTTTAGTGTTGGGATCCTTGTTGTTTGTGTTATATATTAACAATTTGGACATGAATGTGGGGGGCACAATTGGGAAATTTGCAGATGACACAAAGATTGGCAGTGTAGTAGCTAGCGTAGAGGATAGCCATAATCTCCAGAACGATATAGATGGGTTGGTGGGGAGGAGCAGTTAAAGTGGCAGATGGATTTTAACATAGAGAAGTGTGAGGTCATACATTTAGGGAGGTCAAACAGTTACAGGGATTACACAATAAATGGGAATATACTAAGAGGGGTAGATGAAGTGAGAAATCTTGGCGTACAAGTACACAGGTCCCTGAAGGCAGCAGTTCAAGTAGACAAGGTTGTAAAGAAGGCATATGGAATGCTCTCCTTCATTGGCAGAGGTATAGAATATAAAAGTAAGGATATAATGTTGGAATTGTATAAAACACTGGTGAGGCCACAACTGGAGTATTGCATGCAGTTCTGGTCACCTCATTACAGGAAGGATGTAATCGCTCTGGAGAGAGTACAGAGGAGGTTTACAAGAATGTTGCCAGGGTTAGAAAAGTGTAGCTATGAGGAAAGATTGGATAGGTTGGGGTTATTTTCCTTTGAACAAAGAAGGCTGAGAGGTGACTTGATTGAGGTGTACAAAAAATTATGAGGGGAATAGGTAGAGTGGACAGGATAAAATTGTTTCCCTTGGTGGAGAATTCTAGAACCAGGGGACATAGATTCAAGATAAGTGGTAGAAGGTGTAGGGGGGACATGAGGAAGAACTTTTTTATGCAGAGGGTAGTGGGTGTCTGGAATTCGCTGCCCAAGTTGGTGGTAGAGGCAGAAACTCTAAACTCTTTTAAAAAGTACCTGGATCTGCACCTTAAGTGCTGTAAGCTGCAGGGCTATGGGCTGGGTGCAGGAAGGTGGGATTAGAAAGGGCACCTGGGAGTCCTCGGGCTGGCATGGACAAGATGGGCTGCATGGCCTCCTTCTGTGCTGTAACTTTTCTATGGTTCTGTGGTTCTAAGGTCATACCACACATCCAGAAAACTGCTTCCATATGTTTACTATGGATCATGATAATGAGGATCCTTCTTTAATTTTACTAACATCATAGCCAATTAATGGTATTATGATTTTAATGGCCAAATGCTTAATGAATCCTTCTAAGATTCTTCAATTTGCTAATTTTAACAAAGGTGTTGAACCAGTTAAAGTGAATAACACTAATTGAACAGCAACAAAAAATTGTATTTATATAACGCCTTTATTACAGTAAAATGTCCCAAGATTTTTCACAGGAACGTTATAAAACAAAGTTTAACACAGAGCCACATAAAGAGATATTAAGGCAGATAGCCAAAAAACTCCACAAAATGGTAGCTTTTAAGGAGCATCTTAAAGGAGGAAGGAAAGGTAGAGAGGCGGACAGATTTAGGAAGGGAGTTCCAGAGCTTTGAGCATTAGAATTTGATATATTTTTAAGTAGCACATTAAATCAGCAACAATGACTTGTTTACTCCCAATCAGCTGGTCACTGTTAGGAGACAGCATTAGGTCAAGTGCTGTCCACTGAAATATTGTGCAGCTACATTAATGAGCGCTAGCAGGAATTTCACTGGTGATCAGTCTCACTGGGTGGCCATCCCTAGCGCAAGCTTCAACTCCTTTTCTAGGATGTCATCCTATGGTAAACATGGGCGAAACCACCAATTCAGCATAAGGTCTCATCCTGATCACCTTTAACGCCTGGAGGAGCCATCAAAAATTGCCCACAAATAGCTTTAATAGGGAACTGTTGTTTGTCGAAATATGGTACAAATCTGATTTCAAAAGGACAATCTAGCTTTAAAATTACTTAATGCAGAAAGGACTTTAACTGTACTATTAAAGTATACTTGTCAACTATGGTTTAATTTACATTCTGATTGCCGAAGTGCAGTATAGTTTTAGTTCAAATCAGTTTCAATGCTTGCTCCAAAAAATTTATGGATGGATTTTGAAGCTGATGTCGAATACTTTGTGCTGATGCTGTGCAGAAGTTGACTGAAAAAATGGCATGGGATGTAAATGCAAATATAAACTGGCATCTCTGCTAACTTTAGCAGTGACTTTGACTTTTTGTTTTCCATATTAACGGTTATCTGTCTCAGCAGTGATATATTAGTCATTGCTTTATGTGTATGCCTTCAATTTTTCTTTTAAAGTCTTTCAAAAGTTGCTTGTAGACTTTGTTAGAGACATCAGTTGAACTGACTGAACAGCATTACCAAATAAGGCAACTTCTCTTGAAAGTATGCTCCAGGTTAAGGACCAGAAACGTCTTATTCATTACATTTCCTGCTTAAGATCACACAGTCTCATATAAACAATAGTTAATTTTTGCAAAGTGCCATATTTTTAATTGTGGATTCATACCTCGTTCTATTTTGTAGCATTGTTCTTTAGAACTTGATGACTATTAAGAGCATTAAAATATTAATAAACAGAAACAGGTGAAAACTGTTATATGTGTTTTTTTTAAAGATTTGTCATTCTGAAATAAAATGCTTGGAAGAAAATGTGTAAAAATCCACCTTCTATAAAATTTTACGGAGACTTTTCTGGCCCACAAATCCATGGCCTGCAAATATATTTGGTATAATGATAGCTGTGATTGATTTTTTTGATGGTGCCTACCATTTTTTTTCCATTTTCACCTAGAACTGACATAGTGGTGCCCAACTCAATGCATTTTGCTGACCCACCACTCAGCATTGACATGGGAGTCAAGCTGAATCTATCAACCGCCAAGCTCAAGGTTCTCTTCAGCTGAGCTTAAAACTCCACATCAAGTGTTTCAATATGACCAACTATTTCCATCTCACCAACACCTTGTACAAATGCCAACTCATTAACAGTATAACCAGCAGCAACTTGCATTTCCACATTGCATTGAATGTAGTAAAATGTCCCAAGATATTTCAAATATGGGAAGGCGAAACAGACAGCAAGCCTTCATAGATGATTAGGAAAGATGGGCAAAATCTAGCTTGACAACATGGATTTCCAGGGAATAGGTAAGAGTAGGAGAAGAGCAGGCAAGGAGTTATAGGGGCTTAGGTACAAAGTTATGAAGAGTATGTGCAAAGCAGCTGAAGCCCCTGTTTCCAACATCAGGAGCTGGGGGGGCGAGCGGGGGAGGGGGGTGGTGGGGGTTGGTGGTGGAAGGGTGGAAGGAAAATACATAGAATGCAGGGATCAGAAGACAAAGGGGTGCGAGAGGGAAATGAAAGATGGTGGAGAACATTGCAGAAGTAGAGTAAAGTAAAGTCATGGAAAGGTTTGTAGATAAATCTGAGGAACTTAAATTCTGCGTGTCGAGCTTGGGAGCAAGTGTATGTCAGCAAGGATGGGGCAATAGGGTGAATGGAGCTTGTTGCAGGACAGGGTGCCACTTGTGGGGATTTTGATGATTTGGAGCTTACTCTGCTTAATCCACGTTACTCCATGAAAGATTCCACTAGCCTCTCTTCTCCCACTAGATTGATTTTGAAGTAATCAAACCCTTTCATAGTCTGACTCTACAGTACCGTTGTTCCTTTCCCAGCCCTATTATTTCTAGCCTTCTAAGTCAAGACTATTATGCTTTATCTCTCCTTTTTTCACTACTATCCATGGCTGAAGCCTCAATCCAAAATTCTATTCATAAACCCTTTTGCCTTTCTTTGCCCCACTACACCTTCAAAAACCTCCTTGGAACCATTACAGTTACATCTTCAGTCACCTTTTTAACCTCCTCCCATTTTCTGTTTAATGCCCTGCCCCCATAATGTGAAGCAGTTTGAGATATTTTTCTTTATTAAGGCCTCATGGTTCTTATAAGTGTATGTGTAGATGTCTTTGTAGTCTTAGGGCCAGAGTTTGGCTATCGAGGCTGGTGGCTCAAGTCAGGAAATTTCCTGATTTGCCAACCAACCTCGGTAAAAAGTATCCTGAAATGCATGATTTTCACTCTGGCTGGTTGGGTTCAGGATAGAGTCTGGCCAGCTGACCCTGGAATGAGAGCATATGGTTAGGCCACAGGGGTGGGCAAGTGTCAAGATGAGCTGGTTAGAAGGAACTTTGTCCCAGTTGTTTAAGAAGTTGTTAGGCCCTCTAGCCATCACCCCTCACCCGCCAACCCATGGCCCCCTCATACTCTCCATGTCAACTCGATGCCAACTCATGCCCCTACCCACTCCATGTCACCCTATATCACCATGGACAGACTTCAGTTGCCATGTGGAGATGAAAAAAATAAACTTCTAACAATCTAATACAACTCTCACTCCTACACACTTGATAGTGAAAAAAACTGCCATTCATAAAACACAATCAAAGCTTTTGAATTTTCTCTAATGTTTAATCTCTTATAAAAACAAACAAAGTTCTATTCAGTAGCCACATGAAAGATAGCAAATCCTTTAATAGCCTCTTTAAGTTGGTAATCAAAATCTGAACTCAGAGTCCCTGCTGAGATAATTGTGGCTTTTGAAACTCAGGCAAGCATTTATAATGACATAATTAGAGCCCCTTGGAGAATGTTACCAAAGAGCTCTATTGAAACTGCATGACCTGATGCTATTTTTTTTTTCTAACCTATACCTGTTGATCCAGCACAGGTTTTTTTTTTTCA
Source organism: Cetorhinus maximus (assembly GCF_964194155.1). Lineage (NCBI taxonomy): Eukaryota > Metazoa > Chordata > Chondrichthyes > Lamniformes > Cetorhinidae > Cetorhinus > Cetorhinus maximus. The sequence goes on along the minus strand of NC_135879.1, from coordinate 24,630,957 downwards.
CTCTCTCTGAGAGTTGCAGCCTTTTTTAAGTTTAAAGAGTGGGACATTTAAATAACTTCATATCATAACAGTTATACAGACCTTATCTGCCCTTCAAGGGCATTTACTCCAGAAATTTGTGACTCCCACATTGCGGGTCATGACCACTGGTTTCCCTCCTGTGTGGATCATGCCTTGTTCCCTTTCCCATACCGGCAAAAAGAGGGTCTGTCATAAATGGGGGTGGGAATTTCACATCTGGGTCCCGCCCTCCATTTTAAAGGTCCACGGAGCCAGGAAGGCTCCACAAAAATCCAGCCCTTAGTCACCAAGATGTATTCTTGACTAAGTTAATTTTCAGTTGCATCTTGTATTGAGACATGTTCTTAGCATTATTGCGACTACAAGGGAAAATATTCTCCTGTAATATTCTTTTAGCTACATAATTTTGGAACCAGAACTTATTATATAATTAAAGCAATTTTAAGTGAATTGATGATCCTTGTGGAAATAAATGCTGAAAAGCAATCAGCATTTCAGATCTAACCAGCCTGTATGCCTCCAACTTTGTCTGCAAGGAACCAACTTGCAAGGAACCTCATTTTGAATTCATAAGGTCAAACATGCTTTGCCTGGGGTCCTTTTAAATCTATGGGTTTTACTGTTGCCTTAACGGGGGTGTAACTGAGAATCAGATTAATTAGGGGATTTTTTGTAGTTACTTTAGTAGTAATTTTGTAGACATATGTATGTGCTTACAATTTTTCTTGTATTAAAAATGTTTAATTTAGTTTTATAAAATAGAACCTCTTGAGACTCGGTGTTCTTATTACTACTGAATTCAAAGCCTGAATCTCAAAACATGAAAATTGAAAAAAAATCGCTTATGACAGTTATTCCAAGTTTCCCTCTGGGATTTGTGCATCTCAGCCTTTCCCATCAGCTGTGTCACGGACTGTAAGAGCTTGGTTAAATAAATAAAAAGGAAGAGAGAGGCCAAAGTGAACATAAGTCCCTTAGAGAATGAGGCTGGGGAAATAATAATGGGGAATCAAGAAATGGCAGAGGAGTTGAATAAATGTTTTGCATCAGTATTCACGGTAGAAGACACTAATAGCTTTCCAAAAATACTAAATAATCAAAGGGTAAAAGGAGGGGAGGAAATAAATACAATAACTATCATTAGGGAAAAAGTACTAGGGAAACTAATGGGGCTAAAGGCCAATAAGTCCCCTGGACCTGATGATTTGCATCCTAGGATATTACAGGAATTAGCTGCAGAGATAGTGGATGCACTGGTAATGATCTTGCAAGAATCCTTAGATTCTGGAAAAGTCCCAGAGAATTGGAAAACTGCCAATGTAACACCCTTATTCAAAAAGGGAGAGAGACAAAAAGCAGGTAACTATAGGCCAGTTATCTTAACATCATTCATTGGGAAAATGTCAGAGTCTATTGTAAAGGATGTAATAGCAGAGCATTTAGAAATGCATAATATAATCAAGCAGAGTCAACATGGCTTCATGAAGGGGAAATTGAGCCTAAAAAAATTATTAGAATTCTTTGAGGAGGTAACAAGCAGGATAGATAAAGGGGAACCAGTAGATGTAATATATTTGGATTTCCAGAAGGCATTTGATAAGATACTGTACATAAGGCTACTTAATAAGATAAGAGCCCATGGTGTTGGGGGGTAGTATATTAGCATGGATAGAGGACTGGCTAACTAATAGAAGACAGAGAGTTTGGGATGGCAACCTGTAACTAGTGGAGTGCCACAGGGATCAGTGCTGGGGCCTCAATTATTTACAATATATATTAATGACTTAGATGAGGGAAGTTAATGTACTATTCCCAAGTTTGTGGATGACGCAAAAATAGGTGGGAAGGCAAGTTGTGAGGACGACACAAAGAGTCTACAGGGGGATATAGACAGGTTAAGTGAGTGGGCAAAAACTTGGCGGATGGAATATAATGTGGGAAAATGTGAGGTTATGCACTTTGGCAGGAAGAATAGAGAAACTGAATATTATTTAAATGGAGAAAGACTGCAGAAAGCTACAGCACAGAGGGATTTGGGAGTCTTTGTGCATGAATCCCAAAAAGCTAACATACAAGTTCAGCACGTAATAGGGAAGGCAAATGGAATGTTGGCCTTTATTTTAAAGGGAATGGAGTATAAAAATAGGGAAGTCTTGCTAAAACTATACAAGGCACGAGTTAAACCACACCTAGAAAGATATACTGGCATTGGAGGCAGTCCAGAGAAGGTTCAACCCGGGTATGGAGGGATTTTCTTATGAGGAGATGTTGAGTAGGTTGGGCCTGTACTCATTGGAGTTTAGAAGAATGAGAGGTGACCTTATTGAAACATTTAGGGGAGAATTTTCTCCCCGTCGGGGGAGGGGTGGGGGGTGGGGGGGTTGGGTGGGAGGGGGCACAGGCAGGCGGGCAGCCGATCGCCACTTGCGATCGGCTGGATGCCACCATTTTATGTGGACGGGCCAATTAATGCCCGCCCAGCGTGACGTGCACTCAGAAGTGCTGCACAGAGCTGCCTCAGGAAGATTACTTTGATTTTTAAAAATTTTGATAAAGGCAAAAAAAATTTTTTTAAGACATGTCCCCTCATGTGACAGAGCTGGGACATGTCAATGAATTTATTTAAAGATTTTATTAAGCTTTAAAAATTTTAATGAAACCTCATCCCGCCCGTGGATGAGGTTTCATGATAAATGCGAAGGCCACCTGGGCTCTTCGCCTGCCCACCAACCTTAAGGTTGGATGGGCAGCTCAATTAAGTGTTTTAATTGATAATTAAATGGCCTTAATAGGCCTTCGACAGTTCAGCGGGCACACAGCCGACTCTGGTGCATGCCCGCCGAACTGAATATCTGAATGACGCGCGGTGGCGTCGGGACTCACACCTGACGTCACCGCGCATCATTTTACGCATCGGTGAACGATGTCCGAAAGATTCTTAGGGGGCTTGACAGGACAGATGCTGAGAGGTTGTTTCCCCTTGTGAGAGAGTCTAGGACCAGAGGGCATAATCTCAGAGTGAGGGGACACCCATTTAAAACAGAGATGAGGAGGAATTTCTTCCCACAGAGGGTAGTCAATCTGTGGAATTCTTTACCACAGAGGGCTGAGGAGGCTGGGTCGTTAACTATATTCAAAGCTGATATAGACAGATTTTTAATCATTAAGGGAATCGAGGGTTATGGGGAAAAGGCAGGAAGGTGGAGTCAAGGATTATCAAATCAGACATGATCTCATTGAATGGCGGAGCAGACTCAATGAGCTGAATGGCCTACTGCTGCTCTGACATCATATGGTCTAATTCCACATCAGGAACCTGCTCAACTAATTTTGCTGTTTTTTTTCTATTTTATCTCACAAAATGGAGCATTGTGCTGTCCTATTCATCCTCTCTCTCTAATTTTATTTTTGCATGGTTAGATCATGAGACTAAAGTGATGGAATATGAAGATGTCATTGTTGGAATCAATTTGAAATGCATTAAGTAAACAACTTCAATAAAATGGGTGAACAATTGAGACTTCTAAGCAAACTAAACATTGTGAAATTAAATAGGATGTTACTTATGTTAATTGTGGCAACATCTGGTATATATATATATATATAGATCGCTCTATGTGCCAGCTGTTGTATTGTATAACTAAATCCAGTCTTGGAATCTGTTGAATTTTAATAATTTTAACTGCAATGACAGCCATGCCAACAACAGGATATATCTTCTGTGAAGATGGCATTACTTATTTGAAATTCCAATTATACCTCCTGACACTTAATTCAGTTTAAAGTAGTCACAAAAGGTTCAAAGCTCACTTGATCTTTATAGTACCAGTGCATCATGATTTGCACTGGCAAGTAACTAAAATAAGAAAAAAGAGCATTGGCTTTCCACTAAAGTGGAATCTTGCGGAGATGAGAAGTGTCTCGTCCGTCGGCTGAAGAACTGGCATGAGCCCCGTGTTGCCTCTTTGTGGGAAGGCCCACCACATCTTGCTCTATTCAGGCACTTGACAGGCCAGCAACAAGCCTTCCCACAGGATCAAGGACCCGCTGGCAGAAGTCCCACCCACCAAGAGCTGCTCAATCAGAGCCTGGCAGCTCGATTGTACGGCAGCTCCAGTGGGTACAGTCCAGGTAGAAAGGGCTGTCTCGGCAACTGCCACTCTTATCCCTCTTCCTTTTCCCCTTCCTCCCCCTGCGACTCCTAACGACTGTGTGATCCCTACTCCTTCTCCAAGTCGTGCTCTATTCCAAAGTGAAACTCTACTAGTGATCTCATGTCTGGAAATAGCTGATTTGTGCAGAAGTCAGCAAAAGGTACTTCAGCACCTGCCACATACTCCACATTCTGCAACTGAAAACGACTATGGAAGGTACAAACCACTTGTAGAATTGTAGACACAGCCAAAATAAATCACTTGGAGGGGGTTGATGATCCCTTTAAATAGTGCTGGTGGTGCGGTCCTTCCTGCTGCTCAATGGGTCTTCAGTTGTGCAAGCTTAAGAGAGGATGTCAACTGTAGTGTGAAGCCCCCAAAATGGTACAACTGGTATCGGTCATAATCTGCCTAGTCTGCATTCTTCAAATGGACTTTAGTTCCATGTCAGCTAACAGTCTCTCCAAGATGGCGTCTGTCACAATTCATGGCAGAAATATGCATATGTGTTGTCGGCACCATTTTGGTCTCTGCAGCACTCTGTCACTCTCAAACAATGGCTGCTACTGAGCTCAAATTCACGCCCAAGGAGTTCTACAGTTTCAAGGTCCTTTCCATCACGAGTTAAAGTAAAAATTTCTCCAAACTCTCAGTGAAAATGTAGGAACAAAGAAGATTATGTAGGATGAAAAGAGTTCAAAGGAGCACTGTCAGTAATTGTGCTGATAAAACAGAGAAAGGCAAGAGCGCTCCAGTCTCACAAATCTCCGTGACTTGTGTATGATGTAACCAAAGAATTAGGTGACAGCTCCCCCGCGCACCATAAAATAGTTCAATTAGACTTTCGACATGAAAACTTCAAACAAAAAGTACAGAGTAGAACATAGGATTGGATAAAATGTTAGTTCAAAACAGAAAATATTCATGAGATGTACAATGCCAAATGTTGATGACCCTAAAACAGAGAGAAAAGTAGAGGTGAAGGGTGCAGTTTAAGATTTGGAAAAGGATTATGCCACTGGGCACACAAATGTTAAATGAATGTTTAGTGATAAGTAAAAAAAAAAACAAGAAGGTTACAGGTATGTAATGAAAAATCGAACTGAACTATTATATGGAGACTAACAGAAAGAGAATAATAATAAATCCATCATTTTTAATATGCAGGCATTGCAGTGAAGCAATTAAAATGCTAATGAATTATAAAATAGTGCAGAAAATAACTATAACAGTTGCATTCAAGTCTGCTGCTAGGGTTATATAATGTGCAATTCAAACCATACTTAGAATGCTATGTTGAGTTTGGTTGCACTGTTGTAAAAATGATTTACAGCAGTAAGACTGATTCCAACTGTAAGAACATAAGAAATAGGAGTGGGAGTAGACTATATAGCCCCTCAAGCCTGCTCTGCCATTCAATATGATCATCAGCCTCAACACCGCTTTCCCGCCCTCTCCGATATCCCTTGATTCCCTGAGAGACCAAAAATCTGTCTATCTCAGCCTTAAACATATTAAACAATGGAGCATCCACAAAGTACTTGTGTAAAGCATTCCAGAGATTTACAACCCGATGAATGAAGTCATTTCTCCTTATCTCATTACTAAGTGATTGGCCCCTTATCCTGAGGCTATGACCCCTTGTTTTAGATTCCCCAGCCTGGGAACAACCTCTCAGTGTCTGCCCTATTAAGACCCTTCGGAAACTTATATATTTCAATGAGGTTACCTCTCATTTGTCTAAACACCAATGAGCATAAACCCAATTTACTCAGCCTCTCATCGCAGGACAACCTTCTCATCCCAGAATTTACATAGCGACAGAGGCCAGAACCTTCTGTTCGACATGTGGGGGTGGGCCCCGCACGTTGACACGTAAAATGACGTGCGGTGATATCGGGCGTGCGTCCCGATGTCACCGCGTGTCATTCCGATCTTCTGTTCGGGGGCGCGCACCGAAGTCGGCTGCGCTCCCGCCGAACTGTCAAAGGCCTGTTAAGATTTAAAAACCAGTTAGCTCTATTGAGAAAGCTGCCTGTCCAACCTTAAGGTTGGCGGGCAGGCAAAGGGCCCGGGCGGCATTAACATTTATCATGAAACCTCATCCACGGGCGGGATGAGGTTTCATGAAGGATATATTACTGAAATAAAAGCTTTTGTCAAAATTCATAAACATGTCCCAGCTCATGTGACACTGTCACATGAGGGGACATCCTGAATAATTTTTTTTCTCTATTTTTTCAATGTTTCATTGTGATCTTAATCTCCCTGAGGCAGCTCTGCCTCTAATGGAGATTTTTGCTCTCTTTCGGGCATATGTGAGAAAGAGTGCAGGTCCTGACTCTCCCTCCTCCGCCCCACCTGCACAGGTAGCGTTCAGCGCTTCCGGGGGCGCGTCATGCTGGGCGGGCCTTAATTGGCCAGCTCATGTAAAATGGCAGTGCACAGCCGATTGCAGGTGGCGATCGGCTCCATGCCCGCCTGCGCCCGCTCCTAACCAGCCTGCCTGAAAGGGAGAACATTCTCCCCATAGAAACATAAAAAAAAACAACAGGTGTAGGCCATTCATCCCTGTGAGCCTGCTCGCCATTCAATATGATCATGGCTGATCCTGTATCTCAACGCCATATTCCCGCTTTCGCTCCATACCCCATTGATGCCCCTAATATCCAAAAAACTATAAATTTCTTTTTTGAGTATACCCAGTGACCCGGCCTCCACAGCCTTCTGTGGTAGAGAATTCCACAGGTTGACCACCCTCTGAGTGAAGAAACTTTTCTTCATCTCAATCCTAAATGGTCTGCCCTGTATCCTGAGACTGTGAAACTTTGCTGTACTCCCTTCAATGCAAATATACCCATCCTTAAATATAGAGATGAAGACTGCACACAGTACTCCAGCTGTATTCTCACTAAAGCCATATGTAGTAATCATGGTTTTATTAGTGTGTAATATACCTTTAAGAATAATGCTTGTTAAGAAAGATCACATGATCTGTAGTAACCAATAGGCAAGTAGCGTAGGCTACCTCAGTAGTTAGTTGTGTAGAGATAGAATTTGAGCTGAAAGCACACATGGGCAGAACTTTGCCCTTGTTGGGCGGGCTCGGCGGGGGCAGTTGGGAAGCTGACCACCACCTACAACCGGAGCTGGACCATGATTTCACGTTGGCAGGTCAATTACGGCCCGTTCAGCATGAATCGTGAGCGGCAGCGATCAGTGCTGCCTGCGTGGGGGGAGGGTGGAGGGCAAGTGGTGAACTTTGCGCATGCGCACTTGAAAATCTCCCTGAGACACAGAGCTGAGGCGGGAGTAGGCGGGGGCCATCGTGGAGCCAATCGCCACCTGCAATTGGCTCTGTGCTGCCATTTTACACGGGCAGGCCAACTAAGTCCCGCCCAGTATAAGACATGAGCCATAGCACTCAGCGCTACCTGTGCAGGTGGGGGGTGGGGAGAGGTAGTCGGGGCCAGCGCTCCTTTACGCTTGCGCACTAATGAGTGCTTCAATCTCCCTGAGGCAGCTCCGTGCCTCAGGGAGATTGAAGTGGTTTTCAAATAAATAAATAAATGCATCGAGAATTTATGTAAACGTGTCCCCTCATGTGACTGTGTGACATGAGATGGGACATACTTTTATATTTCATAAAATTTTAAAAATTTAATTAATAAAAGCATTAGGAAAGCTCATCCCGCTCGTGAATAATGTTTCCTAAAAAACGTGAAGGCCGCTTGGCTTTTTTGCCTGTCCGCCAACCTTAAGGTTGGACAGCTAGCATCAACAATGACCTTAATCACTTCCTTAATAGCCTTAATAGGCTGCTCAAATATCGGTGGGCGCGCAACTGGCTCCGGCACACACGCACCGAATGAAACATTGTGAGACAGTCATCGTGCGTCATTTTATGCATTGGCTTGTTGGGCCTGCCCGGCACGCTGACTGAAAAATTCAGGCCAAAGATTTTAAACATGTTATCAAACATGCCCCTCATGTGACTCTGTCACATGAGTAGGGATGTGTTATAAATTACATTTTTAAAATGTTATTTTATTTTTATTTGCTGTTGGAAACCTCATCTCGCTCATGGATGAAGTTTCCTAAAAAATTTAAAGGCCGCTTGGCCTTTTTGCCTGCCAGCCAACTATAGGGTTGGACGGTCAGCAAAAAATTTGTTTCAATGACCTTGTTAATGGCCTTAATAAGCCTTTTAATTGTTGGCGGGTGTACTGCCGACTCTGGCGCAAGCCCACCGACCGAAATATCATGCGAGTGTGCGATGCGTCAGGACACTCAGCCGACATCATTGCGCGTCATTCTACACTCAGTCGGGTTGGGCGTGCGCCCACCAACTGAAATAAAAATCCTCCCCATGTAGTTGCTGCTGAGTACCTTGCAAATAAACCTTAAAGTTTCCACCCAAGAAGTATCTGCATATTAACTCTATAGTATCAACTCAGCCAGCACTCACAACACCCTACATAATTGTAGCAAGACTTCCTTAGTCTTATACTCCAATCCCCTTCCCATAAGGTCAACGTGCCATTTGCTTTCTTAATTGCTTGCTGTAACTGCATGTTAACTTTCTGTTCCTTGTATTAGTATACTCAAGTCCCTCTGAACCTCAAAGTTTACAAGTTTCATGCGCTTTAAAATTTATTCTGCTTTTCTATTCTTGTAATTAACTTCACACTTTCCCAGGTGGTACTCCATTCTGTACCTTGTTGCCCAATCATTTAACTTGTCTATATCTCTTTGCAGCCTCTATGTGTCCTCCACACAGCTTACATTCCCACCTAGCTTTGTATGGTCAGCAAACCTAGATGCATTACTCCTCATATAAGTCATTAAATATAGATTGTAAATAGCTGTGGCCCCAGCACTGAGCCACTAGTTACATCCTGCCAACTTGAAAATGCCTACTCTCTGCCTCATCCTGTCTGTTAACTAATCCTCTATCCAAGCTAATATATTACTCACAAATCCATGATCCCTTATCTTTGGTGGGGGGGTGGCGTGGAGTGGGGGTGGTTGTCATGGTGGGAGTGGGCGGGGGGGAATGTCTGTGTATACAGTATACGTAGGTTATGTTGCACATTAAAATTGCCTTGCAGCCTGAAACAGTATCTCAGCCAACGGTTCCATTCAAACTGCAGCGGCTGAAATGGAGGCAGAAACAGGAATGTATGAACTCTGTGCTGCCATATTAACTGCATTATGCCCCATTTGCAACAGTGAGGCAAGTTAAAATCAACCCAGATAACAGTATGGCTGTTCAAGATTCAGTTTGATGCTGCCATGTGACTCATGGGGTACAAGTGGGAGGAGCTCCGATGGAATAAATGGCATATTTTAGACCCATATCGATAAATCGTAAGAGCTTCAGGTGGGATGTATTGGAAGATAAAAGTGAGAAGGATTATCAGATTACAAGACTTTTCTTGCATCCATTTTATACAAAGAGGTGCAAGAGGATATAAATGTGACTCAAAGGGTATTTTTCCTTGAAACAAGTACCAGAAAGGTGTTTTTAATATTCATAATTAATAAGTGCAGTGTAGAGTAATCCATTGCGTGCCTATGTCTTAGAAATAATCTTGAACTACATTGGTAACTTCAAATACCTGGAATAGACTGTGCAGGAGTACTGTGTGCAAAAAAGGTTAGAGTAATTGTTGTGGAGCAGTGGATGTGGACAAGCGCAGAAGCAATCATTGAGCCAATCTATATTACACTTTTTATTACACATATACACTGGATATATGGTACAGAAACAGGTCTTTTAGCCCAACCAGTCTATGTCGACATTATGCTGCACTTGAGCCTTCTCCCACCTTTCCTCAACTAAATCCATCATTATAACCCTCTATTCCCTTCTCCCTCATATGCTTGCCCAGCTTCCCTTAAATGCATCTATACTTCTCACTTTAACACTCCCTTTTGTAGGAAGTTCCATATTCTCACCACTCGTTGGTTAAAAAAGTTTCTTTTGAAATCCCTATTGGATTTCTTGGTGACTATATTATATTGATAGTCTTTAGTTCTGCTCTTCCCCACCAGAGGAAACATTTTCTCTGCATCCACTCTATCAAAACCTTTCAGAATTTTAAACAGCCCTTTCATCCATGGGTCGTGAGCATGACAGGCTTTCATTTGTTGCCCATTCCTAATTTCCCTTGAGAAGGTGGTGGTGAGCCACCTTCATCAATTGCTACAGTCCATCTGTTGTAGGTATACCCACAGTGCTGTTCAGAAGGAAGCTCCTTGGTTTCGACCCAGCATCATTGAAGGAATGGCGATATAATTCCACCTCAAGGTGGGTGACTTGGAGGGGAACTTGCAGGCGGTGGTGTTCCCAGACATATGCTGACCCTGTCCTTCTAGGTGGTAAAGGTTGTGGTTTTGGGAAGTCAGTGCATGGTCAGTTCTGTAGTGCATTTGTAGATGGTGCACACTGCTACCTCCGTGCATCAGTGATGGAGGGGGTGAATGTTTAAGGTGATGGATGGGAAGCTGGTCAAGCAGGCTGCTTTTGTCCTGGATGGTGTTGAGCTTTCTGAGTGTCATTGGAGCTGCACTTATCCAGGCAAGTGCAGAGTATTCCATCACACTCCTGACTTGTACCTTGTAGCTGGTAAACAGGCTTTGGGGAATCAGGAGGTGAGTTAATCATCGTAGAATTCCCAGCCTCTGACCTTCACTTGTCTTCATTAATATGCAGGATGTTGATGGTTGTGGATTCAGCAATGGTAATGCTATTGAACATTAAGAAGAGATAATTAGATTCTCTCTTGTTGGATACTGTTATTGCTCAACACTTGTGTGGCATGTCTCAGAGAGGCTGCAGGGCATTTTAAAGGGGGAGAGTGAACAGCCAATGGTCCTGGTACATGTTGGTGCCAATGGCATAGGTGAAAAAAGAGATGAGGTCCTACAAGCTGAATATAGGGAGTTAGGACGTAAACTAAAAAGTAGGACCTCAAAGGTAGTAATCTCAGGATTACTACCAGTGCCACGTGCTAGTGACAGTAGAAATAACAGGATATATCAGATGAATACGTAGCTGAATAAATGGTGAGCGGGGAGGGATTCAGATTTGGGGATATTGGGACCAGTTCTGGGGAAGGTGGGACCAGTAAAAACAAGACGGGTTGCATCTGGGCAAGACCGGGGACCAATGTCCTTGGTGGGGGGTGGGGGGGGTGGTGGGGTGGGGAGGGGGGGTGGAGGGGTGGAGGGGGAGAGGGGGCGGGCATGCAGAGTGTTTGCCTGTGTGGTTGGGGAAGGTTTAAACTAGAATGTCAGGGGGATGGGAACCTGAGCAGGGAGATAGAGGAGGGGGAAACAAGGATAGAAACAGAAGACAGAAAAGTAAGAAGCAAAAGCGGAGGGCAGAAGGAACAAGGGCAAAAAACAAATGGGGCCATAGTGCAAAATAAAGCTAAGATGACTAACAAGGTTAAAAAGACAAGTCTAAAGGTTATGTATCTTAATGCGCAGAGCATTTGCTGTAAGGTGGATGAATTAACTGCACAAACAGATATAAATGGTTATGATATAGTTTCCATTATGGAGACATGGCTGCAGGGTGACCAAGGATGGGAGCTGAACATCCAGGGGCATTCAATATCTAGGAAGGCACAGACCAATAGGGAAAGGAGGTGGGGTAGCATTGTTAGTAAAGAAGGAAATCCATGCAATAGTGAGGGAGGTATTGGCTCAGAAAATCATGATGTGGAATCTGTTTAGAGTGGAGATAAGAAATACCAATGGGCAGAAAACATTGGTGGGGGCTTGTCTATAGGCCCCCAAACAATAATGGAGATGTAAGGGAAGGCATTAAGCAGGAAATTAGAGACACATGCAATAAGGGCACAACTATAATTATGGGTGATTTTAACCTACATATAGATTGGACAAACCAAACTAGCAATAATACTGTGGAGGAGGATTTCCTGGAGTGTGTACATGATGGTTTTTTAGACCAATACATTAAGGGACCAACTAGAGAGCAGGCTATCCAGACTGTGTACTGTGCAATGAGAAAGGATTAATTAACAATCTTGTTGTGATTGGGGAAGGGCGACCATAAAATGATAGAATTGTTCATTAGGATGGATAGTGAAGAAGTTGAATCCAAAACTATGGCCCTGAATCTAAACAAAGGGAATTACAAGGGCATGAGGCACGAGTTAGCAATGATGGATTGGGGAACCTTACTAAAAGGGTTGACAGTGCATAGGCAATGGCTAATATTTAAGAAATGTATGTATGAATCACAACAATTATTCATTCTGGCACAAAAATAAAACAGGAAAGATGGCTCAACCATAGCTTACAAAAGAAATTGGGGATAGTATTAGATCCAAAGAGGAGTCATATAAAATTGCCAGAAAAAGCACCAAGCCTGAGGATTTGGAACAGTTTAGAATTCAGCAAAAGTGGTCAAAAAGATTGATTAAGAAGGGGAAAATGGAGTATGAGAGTAAAGTTGCAAGGAACATAAAAACTGACTGTAAAAGCTTCTATAAATATGTGGAGAGATAAAGATTAGCGAGGACAAGCATAGACCCCTTACAGTCAGAAACAGGGGAGATTATAATGAGGAACAAAGAAATGGCAGAAGCATTGAACACATATTTTGGCTCTGTCTTCACAAAAGAGGACACAGATAATTTCCCAGAAATGTTGGGGATCAAGGGGTCTGGTGAGAGGGAGGAATTGAAGAAAATCAGAATTAGTTAAAAAATGATGCTAGAGGAATTAATGGGATAAAAGGCTGAAAAATCCCCAGGGCCTGATAATCTACATCCCAGGGTACTAAAGGAAGTGGCCCTGGAAATATTAGATGCACTTGGTGGTCCTCTTCTAAAATTCTATAGACTTTGGAGCAGTTCCTACAGATTGGAGGGTGGCAAATGTAACCTCACTATTTAATAAAGGAGGGAGAGTAAAAAACAGAGAATTATAGACCAGTTAGCCTAACATCAGTAGTGGGGAAAATGCTTGAGTCTATTATAAAAGATGTGGTAACCGAACACGATTAACGGGATTAGACAAAGTCAGCATGGATTTATGAAAGGGAAATTATGCTTAGCTAATCCACTGGAGATTTGAGGATGTAACTAATAGAATAGATAAGGGAGAACCAGCGGATGTGGTGTATTTGGATTTCAAGAAGGCTTTTGATAAGGTCCCACATAAGAGCCTAGTGGGCAAAATTAAAGCACATGGGATTGGGGGTAATACGCTGGCATGGACTGAGAAATGGTTGACAGACCGGAAACAGAGAGTGGGAATAAATGGGTCTTTTTCTGGGTGGCAGGCGGTGACTAGTGGTGTACCGCAGCTATTCATGATATTTATAAATGACTTGGATGAGGGAACCAAATGCAATATTTCCAAGTTTGCTGACGACACAAAACTGGGCAGGGTTGTCAATTGTGAGGAGGATGCAAGGAGGCTTCCGGGCGATTTAGACAAGTTGTGTGTGTGTGGGCAAACACATGGCAGATGCAGTGTAACATGGATAAATGTGAAGTTATACGCTTTGGTGTGAAAAAGAGAAAGGCGGAGTACTATTTAAATGGTGATATTTTGGGAAATGTGGATGTACAAAGGGATCAGGGTCATTGTATACACCAGTCAATTAAAGTAAATAGGCAGGTGCAGCAAGCAATTAGGAAGACAAATGGTATGTTGGCCTTTATTGCAAGAGGATTTGAGTTCAGAAGTAGGGATGTCTTACTGCAGTTATACAGGGCCTTGATGAGACCGCACCTCGAGTATTGTGTGCAGTTTTGGTCTCCCTGTCTAAGAAAGGATATACTTGCCATAGAGAGAGTGCAGCAAAGGTTGACTAGGCTGATACCGGGGATGGCAGGACTGTCGTATGAGGAGAGGTTGGTCCGACTGGGCCTGTATTCACTAGAGTTTAGAAGAATGAGAGAGGATCTGATTGAAACGTGTACAATTTTAACAGGGCTAGACAGACTGGATGCAGGGAGAATGTTTCCCCTGGTTGGAGATTCTAGAAACAGGGGCCACAGTCTCAGGATACAGGGCAGGCAATTTAGGACTGTGATGAGGAAAAATTTCTTCACTCAGAGGGTGGTCAACCTGTGGAATTCTCTACCACAGAATACTGTGGAAGCCGGGTCACTGGGTATATTCAAGAAAGACATTGATAAATCTTTGGATATTAGGGGCATCAAGGGGTATGGAGAGGAAGCGGGAATATGACGTTGAAATGGAGGATCAGCCATGATCATATTGAATGGCAGAGCAGGCCTGAAGAGCTGAATGGCCTACTCCTACTCCTAGTTTCTATGTTTTTAAGAAAGTTACTTTTACACTTGGGAGGCAGAAGGAGGGATTGGAGTTGGAAAGAGGCATTTAAAAAAAATGAGTGCTACAAATTAAAACTAGAATGAAAAGAAGTAGATCTTCACAAGAAAATTATGGACAAATGAAAAGAAATTATAAAGTGTTTGGACATCTTACTTTGACCACAGCAGCAGCTTTGGCAGAAAGTCCATGTTATTGTTAGAAAATGAATCACTTTTCATTATCAGGTATGCAATCTAATCATCAAGAACCCCCATGCTTAGATGCAGACCGAAGCTTCTTTCCTCATTGTGCCCCAGCACCAATATCAGAAAACTTCAATGCAGAGTGACATTGGATGGGATGTATAAAGGGCTCCTAATCAACAATCTTTAGTTTCCTGCTAACATTACAAGTAAAAAAACTACAAACTTAGCATTATATCTTACTATTTGTCATTCCATGACTTCCCTCAATGAAATGCTGAAACACCAGTCATTTGTGGGGTGGGTCCATGCCTACCAGGAGCTGGCATGAAGCTGCCCAAACTCATTTCATATTGTGCCTTTCCAGCAAACGGACTGGGGAATCTTTCAGCCCATCAGTTGCCAAAGGGAAAAGTATGGAACCACTGCACCACAGCCTCCACTTTTAAATGCATGCCCGAAATGGTTTTTCAAGACAGCAGAGTGCTGCTTTTGCAGAGTTTGCCTTGTTTTTGAAATGTCTATCAGTGACTCAGCAAAGCCATGCAGTGCACTGAGTGAAGCTAATAATAGGTTCTCAGATATCGTTATTAATCTTAGTGGGAAAGTTTTGATTTGCAATACATGTGATAACATAAGAATTATCTTGCTCCGACCCACCTACGTCGCCATCATCACAGCTAGCTGGTTAGAAAGCACTAACAAGCTGGGTAGCTCACTGGGAAAAGCGGACAGCTGAGGGATAGTCTGGAATAGGATAATTCTTATGTCTTTGAACGTTCTATAAAATTAATGCTTTGCCTCTCAAAAGCCTATCGGATGTCTGAATGTGATTGCCTACCTCCCACTTTTGTCTATTAAAATGTTCCATCATTAATGTAACTTTCAAAAAGTCCAGTGTGACAAATTAGTGACAAAAAAGGGAATGCCAAAACTTCCTTCTTTTAACTAATACTGCATCCAATGGCGAATGTCTGGTACTGGAAGCAAAGTTTGTCCCTTTCATGTTTCACTTTACATTTTTACTTTAATGTTACCGAGATTAAAAACACATTGGGACATTCTATTATTAGTCTGCCCACATTCTGATGATTTCCAGTCAGCAGTTAGAGTTCAAAAGAAAAGGAAAAACATCCTACATTTGGTTAATTATCACAGTTCTTGCATTTGCCTTGTGTAAAGTTATACAAGCTTATAACAGGAAGGAACTCTGTAAAAACAGTGCAGAGTGGTTGAATGAGGGGAGAACATTGACCACATGACTACTATTTGTGCCATAGGCTATCATTTTGCCATCCTTCCTTTTTAGGAGATTCTTGCTACGGTCAGTGATTGGCTTTAAAGAAAAGCAATACATTCCTCTTAAAAACATCATCTTCAGAACTAGTCAAATATATTTGAATCAGGTATATCAATGCATATAGAAGTGACAAGAAAAGAATGGTATGCTGTTTAGACAGTTTTAGTGTACTTAACAGAGAATAAGTACAGAGTGCATGGCAGTCTGTATTGTTAAAAAGATGGTGCAGGAGGTCTTGTGGCAGAGTGGGTAGTGTCTGCATATCTAAGCTGAAGCTCTGGGTTTGAGTCCCACCCCAAGGCTTGATGGCGTAGGAAGGTGTGTTATAACATGGCCAAACAGATTTATTATCAACCTGTAAGTCCTTCTGATATGCTTATGGCAGGCAGGTAATAATGGGAGAGTCGCTTGGTCAACCAGAACCAAGAGACTATGTGTGGTAGTTGCAGCGCAACAGCCTCCCCAAATTAAAAGACTCCACGCAAGCCATGGGCTGTACTTTCTTACTTCAGGGAGGCTTAAGAGAGAGAGCTAAATTCTGTGTAAAGCTATTATTAGTATCATCTTTTTAAAAAATTCATTCATGGGATGTGGGCTTCGCTGGCTGGGCCAGCGTTTATTGCCCATCCCTAGTTGCCCTTGAGAAGGTGGTGGTGAGTTACCTGTGAAGCTCGACACCATTCAGGATAAAATAGCCCACTTGATTGGCACCACATCCACCACCTTCAACATTCACTCCCTCCACCACTGACACACAGTGGCAATAGTGTGTACCATCTAAAAGATGCACTGCAACAGCTTACCTTCCAAATTAGTGACCTCTACAGCCTAGAAAGACAAGGGCAGATGATGCATGGGAACAGCACCAGCTGCAATTTCTCCTCCAAGTCACACAACATCCTGACTTAAAACTATATTGTCACTCCTTCACTGTCGCTGGGTCAAAATCCTGGAACCTCTTTCTTAGCAGCACTGTGAGTGTACCTACACCACACGGACAGTGTTGTATGATGTTGTATGTGCCTACATGTCACTGTAATGTAAAGATGCTCAGCAGAGCAAGGGTTAATGTGGGACTGGAAAATAGCACTGTCTAAGGTATGATGTATAGAGTTATGTGGTAATAGACTCTGAGAGAACAGTCTGGAGAGAACATTCTGGAGACAGCCTGCATGGAGATAACAGCTCCATGCATGACAGCAACCTGGGATCTGTACATAGTTAAAGGTTAACAATAAAATGTTCATATATAAATATACAAATTTCAAGATCTCAGCATTGAGATATCTAAGGCACTCATATTACAACATGGTTGGCAGCAGTGGGAACTCCTAAAAGCTATCACATCAGCGGTGATATCAAAGGTGGAAACATTTTAAATGATGAACCCCGAACAGTATCCCAAGGTATCAAACATTAAAAGCAGCTGAAGTCAAACTAGAGAGATGTGCAACTAAGAAGAAAACTCAAAGAAATAGTTGAAAAAGTTTTGCTACAGGCTTAGGAGTTGAGGAATCCACCAAAGTGAGTGGAAGCTCGCTGCAAGACACCTGAGTGGCACTGAGCAAAAAAACTGCTTAGATCACAAGACAGCAAAACTACAAAAATCGCAAGACCCTGAGTGACGCAATGTGAAGAATACTGGATAGTTCATGAGGTGGTGAGCAAAAATTGTAAAAAACAAAGCTGTACTTACATTGTAGAATAGGTGGCAGTCCCAGGGCTCAGCTTATTCATAGGGCAGCTGGAGAAAAGCTGCAAGTTAAAAAAAATACCTGCTTACAAACAACATGTTTAAAAAAGGCTGGTAGAGTCAAGAGAGAAACCTACAGGACACAGTAAAAGAAAAGGAAAAAGCCTGCAGAGTTTAAGTGACAAGGAACCCCTTTCATTCAAGAAAAGTAAAGATTTTCGGTAAAGAAAAAAATGGAATTGCTGCTGTGCTCAAAAGTTTCAAACAAATGGCACTGAGAGTAAGAAAAAACATGCACCCACTGAAACTCTCGCAAAGAGACCGACAGACTTTTAAAAACGAAAGAATCATCCAGAAAAAAGTTTGAAATCAGGCCCACGATCACTGGAATCCTAAAGAAGCGGGGAGAAAATACTGGGAGAAAACTGGCAGGCTGCCAGTAACCCCCAAAGTTCAAAAGAAACAGTGCCTGCAGAGTTCAACATGTGTTTCCTTGCAAGTTGGTTATTTTGCAGACACAGTTGTAGGCTTACAGGCTGGTTAGATCTTAAATGCCTCTGACTTACACACACAAATTCCTTTCTGTTTATACCTAGCTTTTCTTTTGAATATAAATTTTCCATTGTATTACTAGGTTTTTAAAAAAAATTACCTCCCCTAACAATAAACCCTTTCATTCCACCAATTTTATTAGTAAGCTGAAAAAAATGAATACATTGCTTGGTGTCTTCTAGCTCGGTACAAGATTTCACCCATTTTTTTGAATCGTTTATTTAAAAATGACTCCTATGTTTCTAAACTTTCCCATGTTTATCTAATTACCATTTCAAACCTACTTCTTTCTATACATCAAAGCACCCAGACTAGCTGGCTTTAATCCAATTAAGACACACACCTAGACACAGACCCTACTACAATTCCAATTTAAAAATAATTTCCAATAACATTATAGACATTAATATCTCTCCATGACAGCAACAAATTATCCCAGAGAGAGGGAAAATCCCAATAAACTGCTGAAGGCAACAAAAGACTGTAGAGAGAGGGCAAAATACCCCAGAGGGAGGGCAACAAAAAGCCCCAGAGAGCGACAGACAACCCCAGAAAGAGGGAGACAAAAGGCACCAGAGTGAGGGAGACAGATGGTAGTGCAGAGTGAGTAGATGGCTGTGAATGAAGGAAAGCTATCTGAGGTAACTCAAAAGAAGCAAAACATACAAAAAGTAAATTAAACTGAAAATGTTCACATCAGAGCTGAACTGGAAGGTTTGAAGCGCAAGATTTAAGCTGAGTATATACCTTTGAAAATGCACAATAAACCAAATTTTAGAGATGACATAAAGGTAGCAGGAAGAGATAAAAACCCTCAATTCCACAATTGGCAAATCAAAACAGGAGCTGGGAGAACTTAACCAGATGTACAGCCAGGCAAAACAGCAGGCAGAAAAGGCACACAAAAAAGTTGTGACCCTGAAAGGATCAATATGTAGCCATGGAAAGAATGAGGACCTCAGAGGATATTGAATATTACTTCAGACAAAGCTGTGTTGCGATAATCAGTAGCATTGAAATGATGCACTGAATCCCAGAGTGAGTTGGCAAGAGGTCAACAAGAAATTAAACAGTTGAAGGAACAATTGATTGTCCTTCAAGATCAAATGACAAAGGAATGTGTAACCATTCAGCAACATGAAGAAATGTAGCAATGTAAGCAGCAGAATGGAAACACAGCAGAAGAAGCTTGAGGAGGTTATGCTGAGTTACAGGAAAGCTCAAGATGAAGCAAGCGAGCTTTGCAACGAAAAGGAAAACCTGCTGACAGACCTTGAAATGCTACAAGAATTCCTTAGGACAACTTTTATTCCCCTGGAAAATTATGTAGGGAAGGAACATGAATTTCACATCACTCTGAACAAACTTAAGAACCAGTTGGCAGAGAAGACTCAGAAATGTTCTGTATTCTAGGAAGAAGCTGAAAGCTACAAGAAGCAGACTGAAGAGTGGAAGAAGCAGTTGGGTGGAAAAGAGGAGGCATCAAAAGGAAAATCCCTTGAACGTTTTGAACTGTAATTGGATAACGAAGCCCTGAGTCGCACAATTACAGAACTGAAACAGGTTAAGATTTCGCCAGAGACCGACTTGGCCAACAGTGAATCCAAAATAAAAGGCAAGGACAAAGTTCTGTTGCAGACAGTAAAACAAACGACAGAAACGAGATTGGAAAATGTAAATCCGACACAAGCGCAAGGAACCAGAAGGGAACAAAAAAGTAGAGCTGAATGAAAAGATTCATGAGCTTGCAAAAGGATTTGAAATTAAAAGAACAAACAAACGTTGGGCTGAAATAGTGAAACAAGTGGAAGTGAAGGTTCCATTTGTGAAACATATACTTCCAGCAAGAACATGGCGCGAACATCATGGGAAAAGAAAATTCAAGTCTACTCTAGGAATGCTTGGAGTGCACATTCCCTTCGAAAGGAACGGGCAAACCCACAGTGTCTGAAAAAAGCAGATGGGTTGTTAATAAAGAGAAATGCAACTCGAAGGAGTGCAAAAAGCCAATAAAATGGAGATAACCAAGTACCAGAAACACAAAGTACTACAAGTATTCCTCCAAATGTGACAGACCGAGATGTGGAAGAACTATCAAGCCTCAAGGCTATCTGAATTTATAAAGTCAGAAACTTCAGATGGGACAGCAGGGATAGCAAGTAAAGATTGTATTGTAATACTCCATTGAAAGGGAGAAAGGTTTTTTTGGCGAAGAAAGGAGGTTGTTATATGATGTTAAATGTGCCTGCATGCACATGTAATGTAAAGGTGCTCAGCAGAGCAAGGGTTAATGTCGGACTGGGGAATAACACCACCCATGGTATGATTCATAGAGTCACATGGGAATAGATTGAGAGAACAATCTAGAGTCAACACTCTGGAACCAGCCTGCATGGAGGTAACAGCACCATGCATGACAGTTTAAATGTACAAATCTCAAGATCTCATCACTGAGACATCTGAAGAACCCAGAAGTTACAACAGACTGCAACGTTTCAAGAAGGCAGCACAACACCATCTTCTCAAGGGCAGTTAGGGGGCAATAAATGCTGGCCTAGCCATCGACGCCCTTATCATGTGAAGAAAAAAAAAAGAATGGTAAATGGGGTTCAGGCACATGGGCCTGTGAAGGGGTGGGGTGGGGAGGTGGTTTGCAGAGGGTCGGTGAATCTGCTGCTGCGGGGTCAACTATTGTCACCAGGGGACCACTACATGAGCCATGGAGTGTTCATAAAGGAGGGCTATCCACACACTGCATCATCCACCCCCCCCACCCTGCTCTCCCCCCCCTCCACCACCCCCCCTCCCCCCAACTGCCACCCTCCAACCATGGAGTCTGCTGTGAGGCCACCAGGTTTCACTGGATAGTCTCCCCACATGGAGGCTCCCAGCAGATGGCACATCTTTCAGCATGGTGGTGGGAAGATGTGAAGCACACACTCATCCTCAGCGCCTGCCTGCTCCATTCTGCTGGCCTTCCCATCTCCCAGTCCATTTCCAAGGGGCTTGTAGGCTATTGGATCAACTTGTTCTACTTTATATCCTGCAAAATATCAACTAGGCATGCTAGGTATGAGCAAAGACACTTTCCAAAACAGATATTGACATAACACCTCACAGTTTCAAACAAATAAAGGACATATTTTCCCCTGTTACCTATTAACAGTTCAGCCTAGTTTACTATAGCCAATTTATTTCTGATTCATTTGAAGCTTGCTGTACTAAATTTAAAATATAGACTTGTATCTCTTACTTTTCCCTCTCAAACCTAATATAATTTAGTTAAATTACATCCAGTAGTTACAAGATGTTCACTTACTGTAACATTGTTCACTAACTCTGGTCATTGTTCATCATTGAATAGTCTTTTCCCTTATTGATTCTAAAACATGGATCCAAAGTTTGCTATGCCATGGCATTCTAGTGGCATCTACCATAAGTTAGGCCTGCCCTGGCATGTTTAGGTTTTAAATTTTTTGCATGGCAAGTTATATAACTTGATCGTGTTCAACCTTCGAGGTGAAGGTGACCATGTTCATCATCTGGGATGTTTGCTAGGGTTCCGGTAGGTAAGTCGATGACTGCTGAGGCTAATCTGTGCCTGGGAGGTTCTGATGGAAATAGGAGAGGATACCACAGACGACTAAGTTTTGAATAAGTTGCTGGCTCAGGATTCCCTCTCCTTGCTGTTTCTCTCTGTCTCTAATAGGTGCTTGCTTTGGAAGGAAGTTTCACTTTTTTTATTTGGTTGCGCAGGGATCCTGAGCAAGCTTTTCACAGGACTCAAAGTCAGTATCAAAACTCCTAAGTGAAAACTTCAGAGTCTCCTTGTAGTGCTCCCTTTGACCACCATGAGAGTGCACCCTGGACTCAAGCTCTCCTTGAAGATTTGCTTTGGTAAGCGAGTGTCAGGTATTCTGATCAGGTATACATGACCAGCCCAACTCAGTTGTGACTGTGTCAATATGGTGTGGATGCTTGGCATGCCAACCCTGGTGAGCATTTCAGTGCCTGGTATTTTGTCCTGCCATCTGGTCTTCAGAATCTTCCAAAGACAGCTCAAGTGAAAATGGTTGAGCTTCTTGGCATGACATTGGTACACAGTCCAAGTCTTGCATGCATGGAGCAGGGTGTCAGAACGATTGCTTTTGGACTTTCAGTTTGGAGGCAGACTTACCCCTCCTCATTCCAAGACTGATGTTTGAAGTCTTCTGAAGGCTGCACTTGCTTTGGAAATTCTTGTATGTGTCTTCTTGTTAATATAGACAGCTCAAGAAAGTGCGCGGCTGAGATAAGTGAACTTATTTACTCCTGATAGGTTTGGGTCATTGACTGAAACGTTGGGCTCAAGATAGGGCTTTCCTGGAGCAGGTTGGTACATTACTTCATTCTCTTTGTGCTGATCATAAGGCCACAGTTGTCGAATGTATTGGAGAACAATTTCATGCTACATTGCATGTCGAGCTCTGAACTGGAAGCTACAGCAGAAAATAGGAACTAATAACATTACAGCAAAGGAAATAGTCCATCTGGGACATGAAGGAACAGGGCAAGCAGTTGTGTATCTCCTTATAAGCAATCATCAAAGGATTGTGAAATAAACAGCGTGAGGATTGAAAAGGAAGCAAAACTAGAACGGGTGAATTCAATGCCAAGTCAGGTACAGAAAGAGAAATAAAGAGAAGGAAAGAAAAAATGGATTATGAGAAAGAGGAAAAAAAAGAGATGGATGGAAAGGGAAAGTTAAAGAAAAATTTTAAATTTTGTATTTTTTAAATCTCCAACAACAATCAATACCTAAATGAGCAAGACTTCAAATTTTCAATCATAAATTTTTAGTGCAAGTGAAGTGCTAACACTTAGAACATCATTAAAAAGGCCACTTGAACTTGAATAGCTTGATTTAGCTTTTTGTGGTGTTCATATCTACCTTACAACTGCAGTAACCTCATGTCATTCAATGCATTCTAATGGTGGGCCAAACAGGGAGATTCTATCCTCACAAAGCTAACAGGGGAGCAACTTGTAAACTTTTAAATTTAACTGTGGAAGTGTCCACTCCTGAAGTTGCTGTACCATTTGCGCACAAATATTGATGAGCACTATTAGCCTCACTGTTAGAAAAACAAAAAATGCTGGAAAAACTCAGCAGGTCTGACAGCATCTGCGGAGAGAAAGACAGAGTTAACGTTTCGAGTCCGTATGACTCTTCTTCAGAGCTAAAGAGGAGTAAAAATGTGGTGAAATATATACCATTTAAGGGGGGTGGAACAGATGAAGCTGGATAGAAGGCCAGCGATGGGTGGGAGCAAAGGAGAGATTGCAAAAGATGTCATAAACAAAAGGTCAAAGGGGTGTTAATGGTGGTGGTACTGGCTAAAGGAGCTGCTAATGGTGACATTAAGAGTAGAAAGCAGAATGTGATAATAGCTGGGACCAGGGTAAGCACTCTGGAAAGAACAACATGAGCCAGTGATAGATGGCACTCGTGGTGATGGGGTGGGGGAGAAGGGGCAGTGGTGGGAAAAAACATCGAAAATAAGTTAAAAGGTGGGGATAAAACAATGAATAAAAATGGAAATAACTTTTTAAAATAATAATAAAACAAGTGGAAAAAGATTAAATAAAAATGAATATTGAAAAAAGGGGATCAAAAAGAGGTGAGGATGGAGGAGAGAGTTCATGGTCTAAAGTTGTTGAACTCAATGTTAAGTCCGGAAGGCTGTAAAGTGCCTAATCGGAAGGTGAGGTGCTGTTCCTCCAGTTAGCATTGAGCTTCACTAGAACATTGCAGCAGGCCAAGAACAGACATGTGGGCATGAGAGCAGGATGGTGTGTTGAAATGGCAAGCGACACTTGAAAGGAGTGTTTAGGCCCTTGGACTGTGAGGAAGGGGGAAGTAAAGGGGAAGGTGTTGTACCTTCTGCGATTGCATGGGAAGGTGCTGTGGGAGGGGGTTGAGATGTTGGGGTTAATGGAGGAGTGGACTAGGGTTGAGGGCCCTGTCAACCACCATGGGTGGGAAACCTCAGTTAAGGAAGAAGGAAGACATGTCAGACCCATCCCCCGCACCTCTGCCCTCACACCTTCCTCCCCCTCCCAGAACCATGATAGGGTCTCCCTTGTCCTCACTTTTCACCCCACCAGCCTCCGCATTCAAAGGATCATCTTCTGCATTTTCCGCCAACTCCAGCATGATACCACACATCTTCCCTTCAACCCCCTGTCGGCATTCCTTAGGGTCCTTTCCTCTGGGACACCCTGGTACACTCACCGTCCAAGGGCCCAAATGCTCCTTTCAAGAGAAGCAGTGCTTCACTTGCACTTTCCTCAATTTGGTCTTCTGCATTCGCTGCTCCCAATGTGGTCTCCTCTACATTGGAGAGACCAAACACAGACTGGGTGACCGCTTTGCGGAACACCTTCGGTCTGTCCGCAAACATGACCTTCCTGTCACTTGCCATTTCAACACACCACCCTGCTCTCATGCCCACATGTTCGTCCTTGGCCTGTGACAATGTTCCAGTGAAGCTCAACGCAAACTGGAGGAATGGCACCTCATCTTCCAACTAGGCACTTTACAGCTTTCCGGGCATAACAGTGAGTTCAACAACTTCAGACCATGAACTCTGTCCTCCATCCTCACCTATTTTCGATCCCCTTTAATCAATATTCATTTTTATTTTTTAATTTTAATTTTTTCCATTTTTAAAATTATTTTTAAGCTTATTTCCATTTTTATTCATTGTTTTATCCCCACCTTTTAGCTTATTTTTGATATTTTTTCCCACCACGGCCCCCTCCCCCCACCCCACCCCCACTAGGGCCATCTGTCACTGGCTCATGTTGTTCTTTCCTGAGTGCTTACCCTGATCCAGCTATTATCACATTCTGCTTTCTACTCTTAATGTCACCATTAGCATCTCCTTTAACCAGTATCATCACCATTAACACCCCTTTGACCTTTTCTACATGACATCTTTGTCAATCTCTCCTTTGCCTCCACCTATCGCTGGCCTTCTATCCAGCGTCACCTGCTCCAACCCCCTTAAACAGTACATACTTCACCACATTTTTACTTCTTTTTAGCTCTGAAGAAGAGTCATATGGACTCGAAACATTAACTCTGTCTCTCTCTCCACAGATGCTGTCAGACCTGCTGAGTTTTTCCAGCATTTTTTGTTTTTGTTTCAGATTTCCAGCATCCGCAGTATTCTGCCTTTAGCCTCACTGTTAGTTTGACAGCAAAATCTGGCCCAATAGTTCTAGAAAAGAGTCCCAAGTACATTCCAGAAATTGATTTATTATTTGAGCAGTTCTGCTTTTCTCAGTCTATGTGGAAATTTAAATCTCCCAATTATAACCACATTGTTTTTGCTACATGTTTCCCTGATCTGCGCATTTATTCATCCCCACGCATCCCCCCGCATCACTGCTGTCAATAGTTCTGCAAACAACTCCCACCAGAGTATTGCATTGTTTGCTGTTCCTTAACTCTACCCACTTCCATTGTTTGATCACTCTTTTTAAAATCTTCTTTCTACTGCTCTAATTGTCTTTTGTTTATTAATGTTGCTACTGCTCCTCCTCCTCCTTTTTCAATACCCTTGTTCTTTCTAAAGATCCTACAGCTTGAAATATTTAGTTCCCAGCCATGCCCAGCTTGTAGCCAGGTCTCTGTAATGGCTACTACATCATGCCCTTTATGATGAATTTGTACCCCTAATTTAATTGTTTTATTCCTTATGCTGTGTGCATTCATGTAGAGAACTCGTATTTGTGTAACTGTCCCCATGCTGCTCATAGGCCTTGATGGTGTTTTTTTTTTAACAGTTTTTGGTTTATCACACATTTTATTGCTGATGCTTCGTATACAGGCAATTCAATATGTTCTTATCTTTAACACATATTTTATTATTACTTTTTATAACCTTTTCTGTTCCTGGAGTATTTATGGTATCTTTATCAGTTTTTGAACACTGACTTTTGTTCCTATCCCTTCGTTTGCTGTGATTAAAAGATTGACGTAGAATTCATTATTTAAATAATTTGGGAGTTAGGTTTGAAATTTATTTAACACAGCTGTTTGGATGTTCATTACTTTAGATGTTTCCAGAAAATTTTAGCTAAATACATATTAATAAGACATAATTACAGAATACAGACATTAATTAGGTACATAAGTTGTTGTTGATAATGTACTAAATATTATATAGTATATCTTTCTTACCTCATACCAAATTTACACTTAGGTCAAAAATACCTCCCATGAACTGGTGAGTGAATCTACATAGCATCGTTACTGTGAGGTTTTTTTTGTGTACAAAATGATCCTGTGCATTTCAAAATATGCATTGGCAAGTCTCCCTGAAACCATTAGTTCAAACCAGCAAAAGCTTTTAACAGTTGGAAGTTAAACACACTCTATTATAAACAAAATTCATTTTTAAAAAGAAAAATGTACCATATTGGACATGCCAGTTTTATTCTATGCTGCACTATACACTTACATAAATACCTACTGACAGTTAACCAACACAATCGTGTTTATGCTTTAACCGATCCTTCACTCAGCACACAAATAAATGATTTCAAAAGCAACACCGTGCTCCCTATCATTGCATGGGCAGGAATAAAATCAAGTAGACTATTACCTGAAATGTACAGATAAAATAGCTATGCTAAATATTTAAAGTAAAAAAACAAATCTAATATAGAAAAAGTTGAATATAGTTGGACTGCCTAAAACATTGGGTGATGTGATGGGTGTGGGGGGGGAGGAGCTGTAGTCTTTTGTTTTCTGGATGGATGAGTTAGAGCTTGTTGAATGATCTGCGTGACCTGTATGTATCTTGTGATCAAAGCATTTATTTTGATTATGGTGGTGAAAGCACAGTGAGAGAGTAATCAATAACAGTGTGTGATGTTTCATTGCTCACATGGGGTTTACCATATTCAGAAGAGATTTGAAAACACCACATGTATTTCTGCATGTGGAACATTGTGTGTCCCTGAAGGGAATCTCGCCTAAGAGTATTAATAGGTGTATATAACTCTCTCAATGGAAACTTTTACACATATTGTAGTTAGATTGTAATGTCAAAAGAGCACACTTCAGACAACCTGAATACGTAAATGAGCAATGCCACTCAAACTGACATGTGAGCCCAACTGGTGTTGTACCAAAGAATAACTCCTCCGCACTTGAATGGGATCCCAATAGGCTGTCAGCTGAATGGAAGCGGGCAGCCAATTTAAATAATTAAGACCCTAATTAAGGGTGATTTCGAGGACCCATCGTCATTTTGCTGGTGACAGAGGGGTCCAGCGACCACCTTGAAGAATTTACCCTCCATTCCCCAGGACCTGCTGCCTAACCCCTCTAAAAAAACTTAATTAGTTTTAACCCTCCGAGGGCACCTCCAGTTTTTGGTGCTCTCGTGTTCTCCTACCTGCCTCAGTATCATTCACCTCTCTCGGTGGGGCTGTTGAAGCTCTAGAGCTGCTGGCCCTGCGATTGTGCTGGCAGCATTGGGGGCCCACCAGCTGCCCTTAATAGGACGGCAAGCATGGAGGTGGCAATTAGGAGGCCGCCTCTGGGAAAATAGCTCCCCTGGTTTGACTCCTGGACAGTGCAGACTCTGGAGTCCCATTCAGTCCCATCGTTGGGGTTTTGAAGCCCCTGAGAAAATCCTGCCCTTTAATTCAAAGAAATTCGGTGACCTTTGTCTTTTTATGGGCATGTCGATTCATCTTTCTTATGTTAGAGGGGCCCAGAAACTCCTCCAAACAAAGTTAAATTCACCTGATGATGACGTAAGTACACATCCCTGAAACAAAAAATATATGCTTGGCCTAGATGCTTACCTGGCAGCTAGGTCAGGCTCTGATGGCCGATCCTGAATCATTGCAATATGCAGCAAGGTCCTCAGCAATCAGAGTTCTTCATGGTTTCCCACCAAAGCCACTTCAGTGGATGTTCAACAGCCTTCCACTTTTCAAGCTGTTGAAGGTGCCACCAGGGGCTCTAACATTGTGGAATCCACTATAGTGTTTATAGGCCAGACCACTCACACCATGGTTGACTGCATGGACTGGATGCTGTGTGCTCAGACAGCACGCAAGTGCTCCCCTGTGCATGGTGCAGACCCCTCCAGCTAACTTTCTAAAGTAGTCAGGGTGTCTGTGGCAGAGTGGCCTAAGATTTCCTTATGGGGCCCAGAGGAGCATCCCTATTCATTCCTGGCCCACAGGGAAACTAAAATAACATTAAAAAACTTACCTCCGTGGGCCTCTTCTGACCCTGACTTCTGTTCTGGACAAGTTTGGCCCAGAGAGGAATACAGCAATGCTCCCCCATTCAGACCTTAGATTGAGAGAACCCCACTGGCTAGTTGATCCTGCTGCCATGGAACATAAAATCGATCCAGCCAG
Source organism: Cetorhinus maximus (assembly GCF_964194155.1). Lineage (NCBI taxonomy): Eukaryota > Metazoa > Chordata > Chondrichthyes > Lamniformes > Cetorhinidae > Cetorhinus > Cetorhinus maximus. Next base: position 24,602,274 of record NC_135879.1, on the reverse strand, counting down.
AAAGGAAAGTGAAGGTGTGGGAAAATCACCTTTTAACTGTCCCCCCTGCCTGTTTTCAGCTAAGTGGGGGAGTTAGAACCAAGGCCATATGTTAAGAATGCAGGAGCGTCATTAGAAGTTATCTTGTTTAAGACAAGGAACAGAATGCACCACATGGAGAAGCAGAGTCTGTTCATTATTTTGTATTGTAACGTTCAGACAAGCTGTACTGATTGAATTGAGTCTAAACATAACCATTGCTGTGTGAGTTCACGTGTCTGCAAAATAAGACAGCTTAATGCTTCACTGCAGCCCCATCTCACTGAAGTACAAGCGGCCCACCAACTGCATGTAGGAATAAAGGAATTGCTAGAGGAAAAAAGAAACAAGGTCTATCTATGTCACTTTTCACCAAACTAATACTCACATGATGCAACAATAATAGAGTTGTTGAATCTCTATCAACTCATCGACAACAGACTCAGACATATGGCAAGAAAAAACCCACTGAAGTAGACCTTTGGGAACCATTACAGGCGGATTGCCACTCCGTTCCTTATTACTAACACTAGAAAAAGCTGCACATTTTGCGCCCGACCTTCCGACTTGGGCCGGGGGAGAAATGTGTAGTGCAGCGGGTTCCCGAGGCCTTCAGTCGAGTGCAGCAGTGTCAGGGGAAAGAAAGCCATGCGCCCCTTTTTGATGGCACGAGGGGGTCAGCCGTGGGGTGGGTTCAGTCGCAGGGGGTTTGGGAGGGCAGGTGGGGTATTTGGAGGGGTCAGGGGTTAGGTGGGGGGGGGCGGTTGTTGGGAAGGTAGCCGGGGTTGGAGAAGTAGTTGGTAGGAGGGAGGGTAGTTGAGGGGGTGGGGGGCGTTGGGGGATTGGAGGAAAAATCGGTGGGGGTGCAAGGGTGGCCATGGGGTTGGAGGGATAGTGCGGGGTGTGGGGGTAGTCGGGGGTACATGGTGAATGGGTAGTTGGGCTGGATTGGGGTCGTGAGGGGTGGAGGAAGTCAGGGATGGAGGGTTAGTTGGGGGGGTGCGGGAGTAGTTGGGGGAGGGGTCAGCAAGGTAGTCAGGGGGTGGGGGCATTGTTGAGGGGTGGGATATTAGCCAGGGGGTTGGGGGCATTCGGGGGGTGGGGTTGGAAACGTATTGTTGGGGGCTGGAGGTTGGTCGGGTGGGTTGGGATGCTAGTCGGTTGTGGGGGAGTGGGGTGGTTCAGCACTACATTCACCCAGGAGTTAGAAGTGGTTTTAATTCTTGTAATTTTCCTGGGTAAATATTATGGTAAGACTGTGTGTCCAAAGTGTCCAATTTAAATTGGATGGTTCCCAGTGCAGGGTAATTGCCCATCGGAAGTTTGAACTTCTCGGGCAATTCCCATACAGTCCTTGCCTGGCAACTTCCAGAGGATCCCCCAGTGCATCATCTGGGATACCTCCCGGGTACAATGCCCTGGAGGTTGGGAACTATGTCTCAAATTACTCACATGCTGCATTCCAAACTCTTTTCTGAAAGAAATCTATCTAACCTGTATTCGAATAAATAAGCATTATCAACTTCCATTGTCTCGCTCGGGATTCTGAAAGTCAATGGAAATTAAAATAAGAAGAAAAGTGAAATGGACTGCCAACTCACAATTCCCTGTTTCCCAATATCACCCAAAGTTTCTGTAGGTTCAGTTTGAATTTTCTCCCCCTTCAGATTATATACTTCGGTTTTACTGTTCAGGACAAAGTGGAATGGTTTACATTAGCTAAATCCTTTAGAATCTTAAAATACAGCAATTGTATCATCCTCCCTCTGTTTTACAGTGAGAATATGTTCAATTCAGAAAATCGCTCTTCATAATCCAATCCCTCCAACCCCTCAATCACTCTGGTTGCTGTCTTTATCTTTTCAACAGTTGAATTATCCCTTTGTTCTGCGGTGCCTAAAGCTGTATGCAATATTATAAGTGCGGTCACACGTATGATGATAAAGTGACAGGATTATCTCATACTTATGCTCAATATTAACCTTTCGATTATCCCAATATTTGATATGATTTGAATTGCTTTAATAACTGTCACTGAACATTGTTGCAATTGCTTCAATTTACTGATAATCTGGACCCATCCTTCATTTTCCGTGCTCGTTTGTTTCTTTTTTGCCATTTTAGCAATGCTCTCTTTTTGAATTTTTACTTCCTGTATGAAGCAATTTGCAGTTCTCTACTTTGAATTTCATCTGCCACCTGTCTGCCAATTCCCAATATCTTCAAATCTAGCTCACCCTGTTGAGCTTTGGAATTTACCACATTTGTTTGCTTTGCATCCTCTGCAAATTTGTCCACTGCACTTGTGGCTCCAGGTTACTCACTTTCAAAGATGTTAAAGAATAAACAGTAAGATTAGATTTGCCCATGAGGACCTGTGTCAAAGAGATGGCATCCAGTTCATGAGAACAATTTTAGACTCCAGCCCGAAACGGGCATTAAGTTGGCAGAGTGGTGGCACTGCCTTCCTGATGCCCCCGCCAGGAAGCACAAACCATTTTTGACTTTGAGACTTACTGAAATGCCACCAATGAGCCCCAGGCACCCCCATGTAAGTAGCTCACCCGCTGTGAAAGGCTGGGAAATCACTCCTGTGTTGGTCAACTAGAATGGGTCGGGCACAGGCCAAGGGCAGCCTGCAGTATTTTTAGGGAGTGATTTGTTATCCATTAGCAGCCACCAATAGTTCCTTTGAAAATTGCTGGTTGGACTGCTCAATGTCTTGTATTTGAAAATTGCAATTTGGGGTCGTACAACCAAGAACACATTTACACAAAAGCAAAACACTATGGACACCGGAAATCTGAAATAAAAACAGGAAATGCTGGACATAAGCATCTTATGGCGAGAGAAACAGAGTTAGCAATTCTGGTTTGCAACCTTTCATCATAACAGAAGCAATTTCAGAAAGAGATCCCAGAGCTGACACATTGTCCGGAATTGTACAGGGCCTTTGGGGACAAGTCCAGAGGCAGCAAAATGGTGTGGGAAGGTTGCAGATCTCCCATCTGCTCCAAGCTGAATTGAGCTGCTAAAGTAGTGAATCAAGGGCTTTTTTCCACTTCTGCTGGCATTTTGTTGGCAGTTGGGGGTTCTCTGTTTCGTCACACTGTCATACCATTTGGTTTTCGCACTTGATAAAATCTTGGTTCTGGGCGTATGCTGACAATTTCTGCTGGACCATCATTTGGATGTTGGACTCGAACTTTCTGTCCAATGTTCAAGTTGGATAATTTGTTGCTTGCATGCCAGCTGTGGTCATATTTCCCCTGTTGTTCAAGTAATCCAACTTGTACCCTCGGGAGCATTGATGAATGATGGCTGGGAGGTTTGTCCGCACTTATCTGCCAAATAGCAATTCCACAAGTGGGGGAACGGTCACGCTAATCAATGTTGCTCTAAGATGCAACATAGCCACATGTAGATAATGTTTTGTTTGATTAGGGATTTTACAGGTCTAACCATTTGCTCCACCATTTCATTGGATCTTGGCTAATGTGGTGATGAAGTGGAATGATCAACTCCCCACTTCTCACACACTGCCTTAAAGGGTCATCCAGTGTATTGGGGTCCATTGTCGGGAACAATCTCCTGTGGTGCCCTGAAGAGACTAAAGATTGAACTTAATGTGTCTGCAACAGTTGCACTAGATGTGTTGTGTAATTGGAAGATAATGGGAAACTTGGAGAAATAATCCATTACAATCAAGAAAATATCTCCGTGAGTGCTGAAGAGGTCAATTGCGAGTCTGATCCATGGATGTGTGGACAGCTTGAGAGGCAATAATTGGTCTTTCTGCTTGTGAGGCATGAAGGCCTCAAATTTCCTCACGTTCTTTCTGATGTCTTTGTGGATATACTGTCAATTTACCATCACTCTGACTAATTCTCTGGTTCAACCAATTCCCATGTGTACCTGGTGCAACTGTTGGAGGAGATCAAGTTGCATAGGCCCTGGGATGACGACTTGCTTTCCCTTAAAGATGACTCCTTGATCTATTCAGAGTTCATCCCCATTGGGCCAAAATGGTCTTACAATCACTGGGACATTATGGAAGGATTCTGGCCATCTGCCAGTCACTTTCTTTCATAGTTTCTGCAGTATAGGATCATTGGACATTTCCTGCTGGCACTTGGTACTTAACTTGGCCAAAATGCATAAGATAAATGTGCAGAATGTCTTCTGTTTCAATGTCCACAGTATCTGCTTGCAGATCTAAGGAGACATCTGCAGCTTTTGACAGGCTAGGTAGGTGGCTTAGAGTGTTGGATGTAACCATGGATTACTCAGCTTATAGTGTACGCCACAATTGTAGCTTTGTATTTTGACTATTAACTAATGGATGCTGTAATCCTGGTGGTGCACAAGATAGGGGGTTGCACTAAACCATTAACCATTTCAAGTGCATTATGGTCAGTTTCCACATTGAATTTCTTTCCAAATAAGTAGGTCTGGAATTGCTGGATGCCAAACCCTAGCACTAAAGTTTTGCATTCTATATTTGAATAATTAGCTTGGGCAGTTGACAAACACTTGGAGGCAAAAGCAATAGGCTTCCTTTTCTGTAGAAGGCACGCTCCAAGTCCTTTTTGGGATGCATCAACCTCAAACAAAGTCTCCTCGGTTGGGCTGTAAAACTGAAGTGTTAACGGTCCTTCAGTTAATGACTTTTTAAAGTCAATAAAACATGTGATGGTTCCCCTGCCAAACAAAAGGTACTTCTTTCTTCAGAAGTTCCCAAAGAGTTGAGGCTTTCTGGGCAAAGGTAGGTATATAGGGCGACTGGAAACTAAGCAAACTGAGGCAACATTGCAAAGCTTTGTGTCTTGCACTCATCAGGACACTTCACAAGAATACCAATATAAGGGGAAAACAACAATTTATGCTGTATATGAAGAGGGTGTTGATTGGTTGGCAAGTGGACTCTGATTGGTAGAGGCGTTGCCATGGAGAATGCACCAGTGATGGTGACTGACACTTAATTGTCAACCATTGTTTGAAATTTAAACCAGGCAGCTTGACCCTGATTGGTGAAAGCATTGCCCTGGAGAATGAGTCAGCGAATGGTTGTCATTTATTTTGTTTAGCCGAAATAGGCACAATGTGTGTACATGGTCTTTCTGCCTGCAAAGAACAGGGCCCAGTGTATGAATATATGTAGCTTCCAGTACACGCAAGTGAGCCACACTGCAACCCGACTGACAATCTTATTTTGGTTGTCAGCGTAATTCTTAGCACATTGAGGATTATTTAGCAAATGTTGTCCAATCGCAGAATCACATCTAATGTCAGAAACTGTGCTATGAGTTTTGCAGCACGGGTTGGTTGGGTGCAGTCTGTAACTTGTCCGTTGCAAACAGCGGCTGGGACATGCTGTTTGATACAATCCGCCAGTCTTTGGGGTGTACGGGCTACATACCTAGCATCACACTGGCACGGAAATTCATATACCACATTACTCATTTGTGTGATAGACAGAATGCCTTTTTGGCTTGACAGCAGCATGCTGTTAGTGGCGAATACTACTTGTGTTGCTATTGCATAGAAGCAGCGTGAAACAGATAGCTTCACCTGTTGCTCAAATATCTGAGATAACTTGCCCTTCCAGGATAATCTGAGATATAGACTGGACACTTTTCAGGGCCGGAAGTGACAGCCTTAGGTCTGTTCATGAGTTTGCGTGGTATACAGGGTGAAACGATCTGATCGTTTATGCCGCAAGATGCCTTTGATGTGCCCTATTTCAGCATCATGCTTTCATTGTGAGCAAATGGCCAATAAGACCAATCTTATGGCGTGTGGAAATGTCAGAACCCCAATGCAAATATTGACTTGTGAATGTTGGCTTGTGGTAGACCATGGTAGAAACCCCTGGCAGATTTTTCAACCGGTACATCAAAGAAATGGAGTTCATTTGTCTGCTCTATTTCAAAGGTGAATTTGGGCACAGGATGGAGCCCATTAAGTCACATAAGGAAATTATTACATGCAGCTGCGGAATTAAATATGGCAATCATATCATCCACATGTTGGAAGTATGGGAGGGATAGGAGGTTAGGTGGCATTTCATCGAAGACATGTTTCTCAGGGAACCCAACAAAGGTGCTTTTGAGTGCTGGTGCGAGAGGGGATCCCATGGCAACACCATCTATTTGAGGTCATTAAAACTGAACTCAACTGTGCGAGTTGCAGAGCTCATAAGTGCAATGAATAATGATTCATACAATGGTGGTAAATCTAGATCACCATGATATAGTGCTGCAGCGCAAATATCTATGGCTTCCGATATGTGGATGTTGTAGCATCTGCATGCAGATGTACTACTACATCACCTTTGAAACTTCCAATCTTATCAAACCTGTCTGCATATAAGAATGTTAGGTCAGCTACTGAGGTGGTTGGGTTGTCCATTTGTTCTGTTGCCTTCATCATTGAGTTGTGGATGTTGTGTCTGATAACCAGGTTTACATCCTTGCGTGCCGATAGGCCTGTGAGCATTAGACCTGTGATATCCACAACATAAAATATCTGAGGTGACCAGGATGAGTTCTTGTAGTGACATTTGAGTGTAATGGGTCCAGGGATGGAATCTCTGGGCCATTGTACACGTTGAGTTTGTCATTGGTTGGTTGAATCATTAGTTGCCTCATCTGTGGGTACTTACATATCAGTGTATGATGTGGAAAGATGTTTGCACCTGCACTGGTGTCCAGTTTTTCATATAGATTATGCTGACCCTTCATCTGTGGGCATATAATCTGAATGATGGCAAAGGCTTCTGTTGGTACCACTGTACCAATACATTCTTTGATGTACACTGTGCTGAATGTCAGCTCATTTTGTGTATCAATAGTTTGGTCATCCTCGTCATCTGACCATGTAGCTTGGCTAGACATTTCATGGATCTTGTCTTGACGCTGTTTGGTATGTGCTCTTGGTTGCTTGGAATGCTGTACATGTCTGGCTACTGGCTGGGGCTTCTCATGACATTGAACCACTTGGTTTAGCCTTTGCTTTCTGCATTGGCACTGCCAGTGTCCTCTGGTTCCACATGCCTTGCATAGAACATTAAAACCTGTGCAGCTTCTGGGTGCATGCATGAGGCCGCACCACTTACGAGGCTTGCTGGCATTAGATATCATACCAATGATAGATGAATTATGCATAGCCTGTAAACTCTGTCTCCCCAGCAGTCTGGTTTCAGATTTGCAGTAGTACTTCCATGGTGTAACCTTTGGGTTGGCCCGAGACGTCTTTTTGGAATGCTTCCATTGGGATAGATGCTGTCAAGAGTTTGATTGTTCTGTTGGCTAGCTCTGATGCCATAAAGTCGCAATCATGCCCCTTGTCTCTACATCCATTTAAGAAGTGGTCAATGATCTCTGCCAATTGTTGCCTAAAGCACATGAATTCCAGACAGTGTATTCAGAAGTTAAGCTTCACTCATAATTGATCTTTGAGCATTGACCACATTATGTCTAGATTTTTAAGATGGTCGTCAGACAGACCAGACATGTTCAAAATGTCTTCATCGCCTATAGCAATTTTAATTTTAATGGCTTGTTTATATGGTACAGAAATATTGAGGTTCAGAAAATACAGTTTGACGCATTTCCGGATCAAAGTAAATTCAGATAGGAGATCTGTTGCCTTCCATTTGAGTGCTAAAACTTTGTGGTCTTCCTCTAATTGTTTGCAGATTTTTAGTGCTGTCTGGAGACTTCCACAGATATGTAAGTTTTCCCAGCTCTTGAGTGAATTTGGCTCTGAATTGCAGAACCTTTAACGGCCACTTCCTTAGCTGGTCATAGGTTATTGCTTGACTGCAATGGTGACGCTGTTGCGTTCTTTCTGAAATTTTCCAGGATTAACTCGTAAGGTCCACCCACAAAGCAATGATTTCAGCAAGAAAATGGCTGCAGGACTTCCAAATTGAAAGCAACAGTGCAAAAACCTTTTTTACAGTCTTCTTCTGGCTATTGAGAGCTGTTACTTGATAGACTCTTCTTCCCAGCCCAGTCTGCAGTATTTAGCTTAAGCAGTAATGAATTCCCCTGTCTGTGGAGCTCTACTTACAGTGAGATCACCTGCTATCTGCTGTTCAATTTCTGTTCCTGCTTCAATTTTGCAGAAGTTACACTTTTACAATTAAGTTCTCCCAAATCCATATAATCTAACTGGGACCTGAAGCCTGCTGGCTGGAAGGAGGTGTGATCCTAGAATGAAGGTATAGTGTGTGTAGGATTCCTACAGAACTGCAGAATCACTTACACGCACTGAGGCTTGATGGTTGTTTAACTTTCACACCAGTTGTTTTCTTCTACTGCACGTGAAGAATTGAGACGTATATTTTTCAGTCAAATCTTCAAAAACAGTGCTGCCACTGCAACATTATGTTACGTTCTTCACTTCTTTGATGTAAATGTACCAATCATACACCAGGATTGGTGAGACAATAATGCGGGTTCTTCATTTGAAAATAAGACTATATACGGATAATGTTTACTGGGAGCTAAGCATAGTACATCTGACTTCTAACATTGATGCCTGAGATTGCCTACAAGTCATGGGACTAATACATCACATCCTGTCGAGGTGTGTAATAATTGACAGAAGGATAAGATAAATTCCCTTAAAGGTGTATGCACATCATATCACAACAGCTTCCAACCTGTCTCCCTTTTTACAGGGGATGGTGGAGACACTCACCCACCCTTAGTTCTATTGAGGGGCTTAAGTAGCCAACCAATGGCTAATTAAGTGCCTCATCCTGCCCCTGCCCCTGCCACTATTTCACCTGAGGCAAGTGGAGGCCTGGCAGCTTTAGTTGCATGGGCGGATGTTGGGCAAGGGGTGGCACCTCCTTTGGGGGTTTTCTGTGACCATTGGAGGCATCTCCTCCAAGGTCATGCTTCCCCCCCCACCGAGCCTTGTAAACCCTGCCCCCCAGTCACCTCATTCGTGCGAGGACCTGCTAGCCAGGCCACACCGATACCCCAGACTTACGTTCACTCAGGCCTCCATCAGCTCCTCTTCTTTGGGATATGACTATAGCCCCAGCAGCAGCCATCGCTCAAACATGGGACTACAGAGATGCTGGCTGGCGGCTGTCTAAAGCAGGACTTTCTCTCCAGATGGAGGAGGAAGCCTTGCCTTTAGCGAATTAACGCTCTGCTGAACGTTAATTGGCTGATGGGCAGCAGTATTGGTGGGTATGTCATCAGGTGGTGGGGATGTCATCAGGTGGTGGAAGGCTGGAAGCCTCGCTATCTGAAAAAATCCTGCCCATAGATTCTGATGGCCTCATCAGGACTCAATTGCACTTTTAGCTCAAGCCTAAGAGGAACTTTACCGCAATTTTAACTCAGGCCTGAGTAAACGCAGGCCGGAAGAGAATTAGCCCCAGATAAGACTGTCAAAGTTAAGTGCTTTTCTATCCCAGATGGACAATTGACTCACAAGATAGCCCTGGAACCCAGTCCTGCCACTTACTTTGTGTTGGTCTATGCCTTCCGGGCCATGCAAGTTCCTGCTACTCCCCTCTGAGACTGCACCCCAGAAGGACAGGGAGAATCAGTTGATGGGATTTAAATGTGCCCTAGGAATTAAACTAGTCCAGGCCTGATTTCTGTGGCAGCAGATTCATTTCCAAGTTGCCATTTATCTATTAAAAACTGCCCAGTGTTAAAATCTGGGATATACATCAACTGTGTGACAATTACCTCCCTTGACATTCACGGGCAATTTCAACAATAAGTTTGTCACTATCAACATCACGGGGGTCACCATTGATCTGAAACTGAACTGAACCAGCCACATAAATGGCATGGATACCGGAGAAGGCCAGAAGCTGGGCATTTTGTGGTGAGCGACTCACCTATTGCCTCCACAGCTGTCTTAATGTAGCATTGAAAAGTCTCAGGATCAGAGGTTTCGCAAACTCGGGGAAGCAAACTCGCTGGGAAGTTATCCAAAAAGAGCTAGAAGATGATTACAAAAGCTAGTGGTACTTCATCTAATGGATGTAAATACTCAGTTTCTATAAATTGTTCTATTCAATTTTGTGTACAGTAAAATTAATCAGATTAATTTATTTCAGGTTAGATTTAAACCTGCCAAGCTAACTTTTTAAAATTGTTTATATCCTCATCTCTGAGCAACTACAGGCCATTAGGCTTATTTCAGATAGCATTCCTTTCTTGAATTAAAGGCAATTTAAAACCGTACCGAAGATTATTTTCTTCCCAGCAGAAAGGTAATTTGCTTGAAGGCTTTTTTTCCCCAATAATGATACCCATGCTGTGAAGGTGCTAAATTTAAAGGTTCTTCTTCACTGTTCATCCCTATACAATTATTTTGCCTTGCCTGGAGTCTTCTGACACAAAATTGTTACTCCCCATTGAAAAAGAAATTAAAAATGTGGTTTTCTGTTTCTGTAAAGGCTAGTTGATCTGCTTATTTCCATCAAGTATGGTTGGTTCTACATTTCTGTCAGTATGTAGGTGTGGTATTATTGTAGTGGCCACAATACAATTTCCTCTGTGCACCTACTGCCAACTTTAATCAATCCTTGGGCAAGTGTAGCACAGATTATATACAAGTTCAGGGTTTCCCCTGGATTGTATCAGTAATATGTTGCAGACCTAACCTTAGAAACATACATCTTACTTTCTTACATCATCCATTCTAATAGTCGACTAGTATAAGATTTGTCAATTAGTCCTGATCAATGGGCTCTTTAGAGCAACATTTGGTTCTATGTGTTCTTTAACTTCAGTAGGTTTAGAACTTGGATCAATGTGATTCTGGAACTAAGGCATGGTTCCCAATTGAACACCAGGGAATTGATGCATAACAATGTACCTTTAGGGATCAAAAGTCTTACTTGTCATTCAACCCCTGAGGACCAGGTAACAACTTTATTACTAGACAGTTTGCGATACAGTACTTGAATATTCTGCTTGGAAACAAACAAACTTTCATTACTAAAGTTATACTTTCACTGTCATAAATCATCCATTGACATCAGACTAATTATGGAAATATGCTGTTAAAGGTTTGTCCCATTCAAACCCTACGACCTCAAACTTAGCAAATGCATGCTATACCTGAGATGTCACCAAACATTGAGCTATCACCCCTGTGTTTGCAGACCTACATTAACTCCAGGTTTGCAAAGGAAATTGAGGATGCACAAGAGGCTGGAACTGGAGGAACACAGCATTTTCAGAGGGTTGTGGATGTGGAGGAATTTGCAGAAATGGAGTAGGGTGAGGCCATGGACACAATAATGAGAATTTTTAATTAGTAGTATTGCTAGACTGGGAGGCTGTGTAGGTCAGCAAACCCAGGGTGCTGGATGAATGAGATGGTTGGCCCGAGTTATGACGCAGGCAGCAGAGTTTCGGATAAGCTTAAGTTTTCAAAGGATGGAAGATAGGAGGCCAACCAGGAGAGCATTGGAATTAAAACAAAAAGCTAAAAGCTACTGCGGATGCTGGAAATCCAAAACAAAAACAGAATTACCTGGAAAAACTCAGCAGGTCTGGCAGCATCGGTGGAGAAGAAATCAGTTAACGTTTCGAGTCCTCATGACCCTTCGGCAGAACTGAGTATATTTCACCTTTCTCCTAACTATACTCAGTTCTGCCGAAGGGTCATGAGGACTCGAAACGTTAACTGATTTCTTCTCCACCAATGCTGCCAGACCTGCTGAGTTTTTCCAGGTAGTTCGAGCATTGGAATTGTCAGATCTGGAGGTAACAAAAGCATAGATTGATTGCTTCTAGATAATCCTGTTAGAAAATGAGCATATTGCTAAATTGTGCAAGAATTGGCTTAAGCCCATCTGTAATTGTTGAGCATCCTGCTAATACCACTGGATAAATTCAGTAATAAAAAAAATGGCACTTTGGGGATAGTACTGGTGAGTTGCCAGCATCCTGAGAACTGTGCCCAAATATGAACCAGTGCTTTCAGTAAAATCAGTGAGAAAATTGAGATGTAAAGAAGATAACAAGGAGGGTTTAGTTGAAGATACTTGCAAAATGTAGTGTAGTACTAGTTAACATTTTATGATAAGGCACTAGAAGACTATTTAGGTCTGCACTGAAATTTTAATAAAGACTAGTTTGGAGTACCAATCTTATAATACTTGGAATGTAAATGGGACAAAATTTGCTTCCATTTTAAAGCTAGTATACGCTCCTCTGTTTCTTAAGGGTGGGCCATGTTTACTGGAGAAAAGAAAGGAATACCTCAATTCTTTTTTTCATTCCTGTGCCATTCACTACCTTCCTGAGCCTTTCAGTCAAGGGCCATGGCTCTGAATTGTAGGGGGCCATTTTTTCTGCCCCCATCACAGGCAGTGGATAGGCACAGCTGTGCATGCCCTATTCTCAGTACCCCATATTTAGTGAACCAGATCATTTATATAATTCCCAGTAGCACCCCCATTGTTGTTATAACTCAAACCTTGTTCCAGAAATTGTGAGCAGAATTTAAAATTATCTTGTGGCAGGTAAACATGAGCCATCAGGAGGTGGTCATCTGCATATGAAGGATTCAGCTCTCAGCAATGCTGTATATTGCTTTGGGCAGCTTCACCAGGCAAGGAAGAAACATCTTTCAGATGCCAAAATGAGAAAATAAATAAGAAAAAAAAAACAGGCAATAGCAGGCACTGACTAAAATGTGAGTTGATATACTTTGACCTCTGATACAGCATACATTCTTTTTGACTCCTACACTAATGGAGAAACCATATAAAGTATTGTCTGCACAACATTCTATTTTTATCATTCCCGAAGATGGCAATACAAAGAGTGTCTTGTGTAATTTAAAAGAAAATTGTTTTGAATTGCATCTGTGTCACATATCCAGTACTTTATTCACCAAATGCCACATCAATTCAAAATGTTATGGTCTGCACAGGAGTTAGATGACTGTGGTGCAAACCAAATCCTATGCCTTGGGAATTTCGTTCATGCACAATGTTTTTCTATCTTATCAGTGGAAAAGGTAAAACTTATGTTCTGAAACCAAAAAACAACGACTCCCTGAATGACCAGCTTTTTCTTTCTATGAACAGAACAGTCAACTGACTGGGTATAGCCTGCTAACAACATAGCTTATGTAGTTAAAGGTGTCACTCACATAATATTACCTGCCTTAGCTTGTGCATAAATTGTCTTATAATATGACAGTTCTATTCAATATCTCAGTGCGGTCAGTTGCCTGCAGAGTTTTATTATTTATTACCAGTTCCTTGACATCATTAATGTTTCTGTAGCCCAGCATCATCAATGTTGACTTTGGGTTATCTGTATCTCGCATAGCCAGGATGCAGCACGGCATCTATTGATCAATGTACCCACATTCCTCCAGATTATTGTAACTAAGTGAACTTCGATTCATAAGAGAAAGCCCTGCAGTGTCAAATGTCATCCACTGCCCAATAAATCTCTGTCTCCTGCTGCTATCACAGTCTGCATCTTTTCCTCTGTGCACAGTTGAGATAAATTTCTATTGGAAATTTTACTAAAATATCCATCACAAATATTTTTGGTGTGGGATTGGAGACATCCAGCAGTTTGCCAGTTGTGTTCAGTCAGGCACATATCCAAAATTAGAAATCCATTTTAACTCAAAGTTACCTGATATTATCCTTATTAACCCATTGTGACTGTTGGTTCCCCTTGTTTTGATAAGTTTCTCTATTGCGGAATTCAAGAAAAGCAAGCAATCTGACATTGAACAACCTGTAATAAACTAAACTACAGGTTCCTGCAGGGACCAAACAATCCCTGTTTGGTTGTGGTCTCATGAATAAAAAGCAGGAAAATGGTTATCGCTTTTTAAAAACCCAACATATGCAAAACATTAAGTCAAGTAATTATTTTGAAACTGCATGATTTGGCTGAATAGGCCTCCATACAATGTTTTAACAATAATTTATAATCATTGTATGATTTGGGGCCCAATGCTCTGATCCTTACACCCAACAGCATTCTTAATTATTCTATATTTTTAATGAAATGTTGTCATTAATTTGAGGAATGCCCATCCTTTTATCATCCAGTGTCGGTATTAAATATACCTACATTTGGTACAACATGATCAGATGCAGAGTCAAGTCCCTGCTTCACTGCTCCGTCAGTTTGCCTTATTCCTATACTCAATAGAGGACCCCATCATGTGGCAATGTGAATTTCTCCATATCAACCATTCTGTTTTAAGTGAGACTACGTGGCATTATGTCAAGCTTTGTGTTGAGGACTCATGTCCACTAAGAACATGGTGAAACCATCCCCAATTTATTTTGTGTATGTTATGATCCCAGCTGATGTTACTACTGGGCAAGTCAGATCCCAAGGTGGAACATGGTTTGATAGATCCTAACTTTTACTTTTTGTTTAGAAATGTGGAGAGTGGCTACCGAACAGAGGCACAGGAGTCAGCTAATGAACTTTTAACAAAAGAATAAAACATTAATTAAATAAAAAAAGATTAACTTTATTACAATACTCCCTCACCCACAATTATACCTCAATCACAACTATACCTTTACTGATATGTACAGATTCATAAGGATAACACAAGCTCCAAAAGCTATCTTATATTCTCATGTTCACAGTAAGTGCTCAGTCCACGTAAACCAATAGGCAACCTGTTGCCAGGCACACCACATTCTGAAACCAAGTGATAGATGCCACCCCAAACAGATGCTATGGATCACTCATCAACTCACCCCAGATGCTTGTCACACCATGACCCAACCGGCCTCACTGACCTGCGTCCTTCACATGAGGGTATCTAGCCTCCACCCTCGAAGTGCCCGCTTTGGAATCTTCTCCCAAATGAAGCTTTCTCTCAGACACCTTCCACAAGGGTCCACCTCCAGGTTTAGAACTCTCCTTCCGATATTCCTCTCGCCTGGATCGCCACGCGCATTCAAGCTTTGCCTTGCACACACTCTCTCTCAGACTCAGCTGTGCCAATAGAACATCACTGCTTCACATGCCCATTTCTTGCAAGCCTATTTTGCTTTAAGTTTGCATCCTGCAGCTTTCTCCCTTTAAGACTGGAGCTTCTCTCTCTGCTCCTCACTTTCACTTCCACTGAACAGGACCTTGTTCAGATTCCTATCTTCGTCCTTTGACTTAACTTAAAGGGGCCTTTCTCTTTTCCCTTCAGGATCTGCTCCATGCAGTTCCCTCTCCCAGTAGACTGCTGACAACTTGGTAGCTCCCTTAAGATTTTGACCTCACTCGATATTCATTCTTACTTTGATTTTAGATCAATTCATCTAAGATTCTTACTTATTTTTCTCAGCAATCTGCTAGTAGGACTAGCTAGAGAGAGACTTAAACTGCTTCCTCCACCTTAGAGCATAACGGCCAACTGAACTCAAACTGCTTTTGATTTCTCTGTGCTTGTGGGTCCCTCTCTCTGGACCCCTGCTGCTAGGCAGCAGCACAGCTTTTTCTACCTTTGGTAAAATATTTCCCTCGTTGTGGGGGAGCGTGGCTGACCTGGCCGAGTGTAAAATGATCCACGATGATGTCAGGCGAGTGTCCTGACGTCCTTGCGCACCTGCATGATATTTCAGTCTGCGGGTGCACACTGGAGTCGTCAGTTCACCTTTTTCTGTGTCTGAAATTGAGATTGAAGATGGTTGAAGAGAAGAAGAAACCAGTTGCTAAGAAGGGCGCCAAGAAAGCGATGAGTAAACCGTCAGGAAAGGGCGGCAAGAAGTGGCGAAAGTCGAGGAAGGAGAGTTACTCCATCTACATCTACAAAGTGATGAAGCAGGTTCACCCCGACACCGACATCTCCTCTAAGGCCATGAGCATCATGAACTCGTTTCTGAACGATATTTTCGAGCGCATCGCGGGTGAGGCTTCCCGCCTGGCCCATTACAACAAGCGCAGCACCATCAGCTCCCGGGAGATCCAGACCGCCGTGCGCCTGCTGCTGCCCGGGGAACTGGCCAAGCACGCCGTGTCGGAAGGGACAAAGGCGGTGACCAAGTACACCAGCTCCAAGTAAAACCCCAGAACAGACAGAAAAACACATTCTGACAATTAAAAGGCCAATGAAGGCTATTAAAAAGTTAATTTAAATACATTTTTCGCTGCCCGTCCAACCTTATGGTTGAAAACGCCAAGCGGCCTTTGCACCTTTTTGGAAACCAAAACCAGGCGGGATGAGGTTTCCAAAAGCAAATAAAAATAAAATAAAAATGTTAATTTTTCATTAATAACATGTCCCTGTTCATGTGACAGAGTCACATGAGGAGGCATGTTTCATTACATTTTTATCTTTTTAATTATTTTTTTCATATATCTTCATCTCCTTGAGGCAGCTGTCTGCCTCAGGGCGACTATGCGCATGTGTGAAGGACGCACTCGCTGGGCTTGCACTCTTCCCCCCATCTGCATAGGCTAAGTGCTGCCGCTCACGTTTCATGCAGAGCGGGCCTTAATTGGCCCGCCAGCATGAAATTGCCTTCTGGGTCTGATCACGGATGGTGGTCGGCTTCCCGACCGCCCATGCCTGCCTCCACCTCCACCAAGCCCGCACGCCAAGGGCAAAATTCTGCCCCCTTATGTTTATTTTAACTTCCCTTAACAAAAGAATCATAAAACATCATTTTATGAAATAGAAATTGAACTTAAATTTAAAGCTAAAACTCATTCCTAACATCCACAAATACAAATATAACCTATTTAAACTATCTCTAGCTCCTAACATGTGGAGTGTATATCGTTAGCAGAAAGCAAATAGATTCTTGTCCCATTAGCCTGAGCTAGATTCAGAGCCCAGCAATGAAACACTGCTATTCAATCCCAGTAGTCCTTCCTATTATAGTATTTAGTATCCGCCATGACTCTCTCCCTTCAACCCCCCACCCCAACCTTTAAATATTTAAATATTATTGAATAAATATTTTGAATAAAGCACAATCTGGTCATGCTCTGCTCTGCCAAATCTGCTCAGTATCTCAAGATAATCTTGACATATAATGACTACCCTTGGCTTCTATTCTTCAATAGTACCAAATCTTCTCTTAAAACTCCCTCCCCCTCACCTTCCGTACTCACCTTCAACAAATACCAGGACTTTTCGACTCTAAGATTTAGACCATCTCTTCACCTTCCTCTGCTGCATCCCTTCATTTCCCTACCAAATAAAGCCAACATTCCCTACAAGGATCTCCTCTGCCCCAGCCTTGAGCTCACATTTTTCTGTAGCATTTTACTTATCTCCCTTATGCCCTCTCTAAGCAAATCTTGTTCATGGCTATCACTTCCTGATCTCTTGACCTCATTCCCACTAAATTGGCTTCCTGGCCCCCATGTTAAGTGATATTGTGAAGGGTCCCCTCTCTCTGTCTTGGTAAAGCCCCACTCCCCTTCAAATCTGCTATCATCAACCCCCTCAGAAAATCCATCCTTGACCTCACCATTCTTGCAAGCTACCACTCCATTTCCAATCTCCCTTTTCTCTCCAAAGTCCTTGAGTGTGTTATCACCTCCCAAAGCCAAGCTCATTCCTCCCACAAGTTCAAGTTTGAAACTTTTCAATCAGCTTTTTGTCCCTGCTACAGCATTAAGATGGTCCTTATCAAATTTGATAAATGATATTATGTGGAACTGTGACTATGGTAAACTATCCTTCCTCATCCTTCTCAACTTGTCTGCAGCCTTTGACATGGTTAACCACATTATCCAAATCTCCCACTCATTGTCCAGCTGACTGGGATTGCCCTCAGCTGGTTCCATTCTTATCCCAGCCAGAGAATCTCCCACAGTGGATTCTCTCTCCCATACCATTACTTTTGTAGAACCTCAAGGATGTATCCTTGTCTCGTCCTATTGCTCATCTGTATGCTGCCTCACATCAACACCTTATGAAAACACAACCCCAGATCCCACATGTTTGCTGAAAACATTAATTTCTACCTCACCTCCATCTCCCTTACTGCACTGCATCTGATTTGTCACCCTACTTGTCTGACAGCCAAGTGTTGAATGAGCAGAAGTTTCCTCCAAATCAATATTGTGCAGACCCAAGCAAATGGCCCCAATATTAATGGGTTGCTAGTTTTTGGCACCCCAGCGCAAATCCCATTCCCTAGCACCGACTCCATCTGCCTCCCTGGCCATTGCTTTAGATTGACTCAAACCATTCACAGCCTTATCATCCTGGTTGACCACGACCTGAGTATTTGACCCTATAACCTCGCCATCACCATGGCTACCTACTTCCACCTCCATAATATCATTCACCTTGTCCCTGACTCAGCCCACCTGCAGCTGAAACCCTCATACATGCTTTAGTAACTCCCAGTCTAGCCTATTCCAATGCTCTCCTGGCTGACCTACCATTTCCTCCATTCATAACCCTAAGCTCATTCAAAGCTATGCCGCCCATATCTGAACTCACACCAAGCCCCATTCACTCATCAACCCTGTGCTCACTAACATATAGTATCTCCTAGTTGAACAATGACTCCGGTTCAAAATTCTCAACCCTGTGTTAAATTCCTCACGGCCTTGTACCTCCCCATCTCTATAACCACCTCAAGCCCTAATATGGCCCCCAATATCTCTGCACTCCACCTAGCACTAGATTTTAAACTCTGCTGCCAGTGGGTTTGAAGGCTGGAGGAGCATGTAATATCCACTGGGTGGCCTTCCCGTGCCTACCTGCCCACGCACAACATGTCTGAAATTTTATGGGGCATCGGGAGAGGCGTCAGGCGGCCCAGCTGCCCAATTAGTGGCCACTTAAGGGCTTCATCTCACCCCCGTTGGTATTCTACCAGTGATGAAGGTAGGCACAGGCCATGTGGGAAGCCCAACAGCTTAAGTTGCGCAGGCTGGTGTCAGACAAGGGGTTCCTCCTTTGCAGATCTCCTGAGCCCATTGGTGGGACCCCTCTCCCCAGGTCATCCCTGCCTTTAACCCTACCCCCTGTTCTCTTGAACCCGGCCCCCCCGCCTTCTTACCCCCCTCGTCGAGACTTACCTGGGCTCTTCAGTGTGATGGGAGGCCTGTAGTCCCAGCAGTGATCACTGTTCCCTTCTGGCACTGCTGGGACTACAGAGCATGCCGGCCATCCAATTAGCCAGAAGCTCTCTAAGGTGGGTCTTCCACCTGAGAGACAGGCGGAAGTCTTGCTTTAAAGCAATTAATGTTGGTTCCAGCATTAAACTGCTGGGGAGCAGCTGACTTGATCGTGGGTGGGCGTGGGCACCAGTTTGCCATAAAATCCATCCCCTTGTTCACCATTGCTTTCCTTTGCGCCACCATTGATGGCTATGCCTTATCAAGGTCCTATGCTCTGGAATTCTTTAGCTTCTTTGCCTTTCTACCCCTCTCTCCTCTCTCAAGATGCCATTTAAAATGCACTTCTTTGACCAAGCTTAGTTATAAAAACGGTCCTAATATCTCCTTATGTGTCTCTTGATATTACTTCTGTGAAGTGCCTTGGCACATGTTGTATTAAAGGTGGGATATAAATGTAGTTCGTCATTGATTAAAAAAGGAGTTGCTCCATCTCAGTCGGAAAGTTAAACCAAATGTGCAAGAAAGACACTGAAACAGGTTAGAATAGACGTGAGACTCAGAAATCATCTAGGTTGCAGAATAGGGTTTTCAAACATAAACACTCATAAAGAAAATCAGGATGTGAATAGGTGCCAGAGAAATAATACAGTTACTTGAGGTACTGATCAAAGAAGCAGGAATACTGATTTCAAGAATAAGATTGTTAGAATGATTAGAATCAGAACCCCATGAAATAGCAGCAAGGAGAGGGTTTCCCATTGAATGTAGGAATCCTTGCATGCATGGGAACACAGCCAAATCTGGGGAGCTTTCAGCAGGCCTAACTAGAACAGCACAGCATGCTCCAAAAAGTCTGCTGAACCTTTGCCAAGTTAACCACAGGGGAAAATTGGCAGTGAAGCTCCTAATTTTGGACTATTTTTCCTCTTACCTTTTATTAAAAATCTTGATAAGAATGATTAATTTGTTAGCGTAAGACACTGTCCAAGCTTTACGTTGCTGTGTTATCTCCGAACTGCTACAAAACTAATCTATTCTGCCCTCCATTATCTGTCATAATATGAAATTAACTAATTAAATAAGAATTTTTAATAACATTGTAGAGGCGATATCATCACACATCCAATCTCGTCATTGTGCACTCTTATGTAATAAGCTCCTTTCATTCAGCCACTTTAGTTTCACATAAATTAATATATAAGCAACTCGACTAACATTGCTCCTGAAATTCTGCTACTTCTCACCGTTTACAACCTAAGTCTTCATTTGAAAACCTTTCCTCCGCCAACCTCCTTGTAATGGCAGATTCTTTATTAGCTTTGCATGAAAAAAACCCACTTTTGCCTATTTGGTTTATCGAAACTAACAAACAAAGAGTAAACAGCTTTTTAAAAAAAATAAAGCTTGCCTTTCCAATTTCAATAAAAATTGCAGCTGTTGTATGTGTTATCTGTAATACAATGTAGCCAGTGGTTTGATCTCAATTTTTCCTTTGATCTTCGCCTGCCAGACATCTGGTAGAATAAGATCAAAGAAAAAATTGCAAGCCAACTATCAGTCATGTTAGAACTGAGATAACGTTGTCATGAGGAGCAGTGTGACAAGGGTGAACTGTATTAAACTCTTAATCCACTATCATTTTATTCTATAGACCCTGATAGCAAAATATTTTCTACTGAAATTTGGCAGTTCTTTCTGCTTTGTGAATTCCTCATGCAATATTCCTTTGCTGGGTCCAATTCTGCAGTGGTTTTGCTCTGGAGGGAATCAGCTGCATCCTTAATGTTCCAAGCTTTGATCTTTGATGGCATTTAATCTCAACACCATGAGAAAATACCTTCCATTCTAAAAAGATCCTATGCTTCAACTTCACTTACTTTATTTGAGTTCAAGATCATAGACTTATACAGCAGAGATGAAGATCACCCAGCCAATGTGCCTGTGCTGGCTCTTTGAAAGGACTATCCAGTTCACACCATTCTCCTGCTGTTTCCTGTAGCCCTGCATTCCTGTTCAGGTATATATACAATTCCCTATTGAATCTGCTCCAGTCAAACTTTCAGTTAGTGGATTCCAGACCACAACAGCTGACTGCATAAATTCTCCTCATCGCCACACTGGTTCTTTTGTCAATTACCTTAAAAAGCAGTCCATGTCCAAGTGCAGCAAGACCTGGACAATATCCAGGCTTGGGCTGACAAGCAGCAAGGAACACTTGTGCCATACAACTGCCAGGCAGTGACCATCTCCAACAAGAATGAATCTAACTATCGCCCCATGACATTCAATGGCATTACTATCGCTAAATCCCCCACTATCAACACCCTGGAGGTTATCATTGACCAGAAACTGAACTGGACAAGCCATATAACTACCGTGGCTACAAAAGCAGGTCAGAGGCTAGGAACCCTGCAGTGAGTAACTCACCTCCTGACCCCCAAAGCCTGTCCACCAACTACAAGGCACAAGCGGAATAATCTCCACTTGCCTGGATGAGTACAACTCCACCAACACTCAAGAAGCTTGACACCATCCAGGGCAAAACAGCTGGCTTGATTGGCACCCCATACACAAACATTCACTCCCTCCACCACCGATGCACAGTGGCAGCAGTGTGTACTATTTACAAGGTGCACTGCAGGAACTCACCAAGGCTGCTTAAACAGCACCTTCCAAACCCACGGCCACTACCATCTAGAAGAACAAGGGCAGCAGACAGATGGGAACACCACGACCCAGAAGTTCCGCTCCAAGCCGCTCACCATCCTGACTTGGAAATATATCACTGTTCCTTCACTGCCGCTGGGTCAAAATCCTGGAACTCTCTCCCTAACAGCACTGTGGATGTTTCTACAACACATGGACTGCAGTGATTTAAGAAGGCAGCTTACCACTACCTTCTCAAGGGCAGTGAGGGATAAGCAATAAATGCTGGCCCAGCCAGCAATGCCCATATCCCATGAATGAATAATGAAAAAAATCTGTGCCCTCTGGTTACCAACACGTCTGCCATCAGGAACACTGTTTCCCCATCTATTCTATCAAAGTACCTCTATCAAATCTCCCCTTAACCTTTCCTGCTCAGAGTAGAAACATCCCAGCTCTTCTAGTCTTGCTACATAATTAAAGTCCCTCATCCCAGGTGTCATTCTATTAAATCTCTTCTGCTCTCACTCCAAGGCCTTGACATTCTTCCTCATGGCCCAAAAGTTTGTCAGAGTGGCAGTAATTTTAATCTAAAAAAATGGGAGGGTAGACGTGGCTCAGGTAATTAGTTATAAGATAAAATATCTGAAACAGGAGCCAACTTGCATCAAACCCACCCACTCCACATTTAAATGACAGGTGGACAAGCTGCCCACAGGAGGTGGGTCAGCTGTTAAAACTTTTTAAGGAGGCTGCATGCTTGCATTTAATAAGATTTCTATTGCTAACCCATGTTGACCAGATTTTCGGGGCAAGTAGTTCTGGATCCGTATGGAAAATGTCTTTGCACAACTGCTTCTGGACCACAAGGAGCAGGGGTTATTCCTTCCTACCAAACATGCCCCAACTCCATAATCTCTGCCCTACACCCTCCTCCATCACTGCACTCCCATCACTGACCCCCACTCAACCTCCTGTGCTCACTGGTTCCCCCCTCGATTACTGACCCCTCTCCCGGAATCACCGACAACCACTGTGATCACCAACCACCCGTTTCTGCACCTGTTCTGATTTCTCCCCAAATCCCCTGATCTCTGATTCTTCCCTGATCACCTCTGACAGGCATAGGAATTGTGATGTCTGATTGCCTCACGCCTAGTTGAAGAGATGCAGGGAACACGCAAACCTCATGTTGTCTGCTCATGTCAATGGTTGTGGCATGCCGCTCAGATCAAAGTACAATGCTAATTATCAGCATGCTCAGCAGGGGACCAGGTTCATGTGTGACTTGCACAAGATACTGCTAGGTTGCATTTCTTAAAGGCAGTTTCCACCTCTTAAGGAAAAGGTGCATTCAGGTTGCAGCAGCTGGTGAAACTGTCTCCAAAAGTATTTCAGAGAAGGAATATGACTGCTAATGAAGCAGCAGGCCACAAAGAGTGCTCCCAGGTTCTCAGATGTGGCATTGAAGGCCCTTGTCCAGAAGGTGGAAATGATGAGAGAGGTTGTGTTACTGCAGCTGCTAGGAGGCCCTCCAAACAAACACTGGAAAGGGAATGGGAGCACGTATACACTGAGATGAATTTAAGTAGTGCAGTCCAGAAGACCTGATTGCATTGCAGCAAAGACTTCAATGACGTCCACACTAATTGTCAAGGCTGGTGAATGCACCTTTAAATACCACCTCCTGCCCACTGCACCACTAACATCACATACTCCCTGATGCATCAGAGCCCATCACTCAGCAATCTGCAATCAGAATGCACATGTAACATCCTTATACAAACCCCCCTGCTGCAAGCTTTGTACCCATATCTTGCCACTTCCTCATACAACCAACTAATGAACTCTGACAAGAATATCACCCAACATTTGCAAAACACTCACTGACACCCTCCCTTCTCTCTAGCAAGGCAAGGTTGCACATAACAGAAGGGAGCAGCAGGGAAGCAACAGTGGACAGGCATGCCTGTATCTCCTGAGCACCTTGGAGAAGATGTGCCGTGACTTACTGGGTTGGCAGTGACTGAGCCCAATACAACTGGCAGCGCTGAGAACATCTAGGATGTTTCTGACTTATGTGCCTCCTCCAATCCCACTTTATCCTCATCCGGCTGTCATTAAGCACAAGCTACAGCCAGTGTAAACATTGACCTCTTGCTTTCCACCCAAACCCCTTTTTTCACCCCAGCCCTCCCCATCTGCATTTATGCTTTCAGATACCCAAACAGTCAAGTTGGGTAGCATGCAGAAGACAACCACGAATTTGGACACAACCAGGCGAGTATTGTTGGAATCCTCCCGAGAGGTCGAGGCAGCAGAACTATTGCTTCAGAACAGATCAATGGTTTGCTCCACAAAGCTCCTGGTCACAGATTGGCTCTCATTCTCCACACACTATGCACATGTGCTTGGGTGTCTGGAGAAAGCTATGAACCAGATGTTGAGCGGGGAGCTCTTGTTATCAAGTAGCTCGCCTCTAGGTTGTGGTGGTGGCTGAAATAAAGCAGTAATGGCTGACTAGCACAGGATGAAAGCTTTGTGGCTCTCACCAGGACAGCAAGCATTCAATGACATGATGCTTTGTGCATGGTCACATGCCAACTCCATGTTAAGGATAGGCTAGCCCCTGTAGTTCCAGTATATCTCCCATTGGGCTATGGTGCTCGGAGAGCCAGCTGTGTGTAGTTGATGGCTCCCTGAATCATTGGGGGTTCTATACCCAGTGAAGAGACGTGCTTGCTCATCCTGTTTTTCCTCTGGTTATAGACAAGTCTATGCAACCCACCCTTCTCATACAAGGCCTCTGTTATCGTTACCCCCATTCATCCATGACCCACGCCGCTCCACTAAAATGAGGATGCAGGATTAACTTTGTGGTGTTAGCATACTCATATAAAGTTGCTAGAAAAAATAACAAGCCTGAAGATTGGGAGCAGTTTAGAATTCAACAAAGGAGGACCAAGAGATTGATTAAGAAGGGAAAAATAGACTATGAGGATAAACTTGCAAGGAACATACAAGCGAACCATAAAAACTTCTATAAGTATGTGAAAAGAAAAAGATTCATGAAGGCAAATGCAGCAAAACCACTTTCCCACGATCATCTACCAACCAGAACCCTTTTCTTTCCAGGATGTCTAGGTGAACGTGCACATTCCCTGCCTTGCCTACCTTCCTGAGAATCCCACCCTCATCCACATTGACCTCCCCAACCTTCTCCCTTCCAACCCCCAGGGTTTGTGTCTACCCCCGAATCCCTAGCAATCATCTTCACTGTCCCTTCTATCGCTATCATTGCACCTTCACTCTCCCACACTTCCAGTTCACTCTGTCCCCTCTAATACTTACCATTCCCTCCTACCACGCCCACCCTCAGTTCGGTCCCCAGGAGGCAGTCATTGACTCCACAGACCCCTCCCTTGGATCACCGGGACATCCCCCCTTACTCCCTCCTCCACCCTTACTCCCTCGTCCACGCTTAATCCTTGCCCCCTCTGAACTCCTTCCTCCCTCCGAACTCCTTCCCCCCTCCAAACTCCTTCTTTTACACCTTCCTCCTCTCTTACACCTATGTCCCCACTTGCCATGTTCTCTCACATTACATCCTCCTCCTCCTGTACTCCCTCCTCCCCCCTCTCAACCTCACCCCCCCAACACCTTTGCCCCCTCCCAACCTCATCCTCCCTGGTACACTTTCCTCTCCCAGTAAAACCTAAACTTGCTCCTCCTACCAGCCTCTTGCCACCTCCCCCCCCCCACCCCCACCCCCCACCCCCCACCGTACACCTTCCTCTCCCACTTACAGTCCTCTCCACCGCAGCCCCCTCACCCCCTGACCTCACTGATCATCTGTAGCAGCCCATGGCCAAGACTGCGATGTTCTGAAGCAGACACGAGACATCAATGGTGATCTTCCACCTTCCGCAAGTTGCTTCATGGTGGAGCCATGTCCATGAGAATCCACCCAGTATGTGATGCATGTGTTCCTCAAAAGTCTGGTAGCTGTAGGGCTCCAGCATCTTCTGCTCCTCGGATGTCCGCGATCTGAGCAAGGCCCTAGCATAAGTCCCTGCTTCTATACATCACACATGTCCAGACATGTTCTGGGCCAGTGTGTTTTCCCGCTGGTGTAACGGTAGGTCTGGTGTGGTAGGACGATTCCAGTCGGGCCTTATTTTGCACCCATTAGCAGGTTGCAAAGTGGGTTCATGCTGGCCTCCAGCGGGATTGGCAATCTGCAATGGTGGACACCATCCGATGATCCTGCTGCACTTTCATACTGGCATGAAACCAATTTTTGGCCTTCTTGCCATATTGTTCCCCCCCACCAACCTGCACCCACCATGTGGCCCGACACCAACTGGACTGGAAAATTCCGGCCAAAGGATGTGATATCAGGACACTTAGGAAATATCAATGGGATTACACAAGGTCAACATGGATTTATGAAAGGGAAATCATGTTTGACAAACTTACTGGAGTTCTTTGAGGACATAACTAGCAAAATAGATAAGGGAGAAGCAGTGGATGTGGTGTATTTGGATTTTCAGAAAGCTTTTGATAGAGTCCCACATAGAGGTTAGTGTGCAAAATTAAAGCACATGGGATTGGAGGTAATACATTGGCAGGGATTGAGAATTGGTTAGCAGACAGGAAACAGAGAGTAGGAATAAATAAGTCTTTTTTGGAATAGCAGGCGGTGATTAGTGGAGTGCCACGGGGATTAGTGCTTGATCCACAGCTATTCACAATATATACCAATGATTTGGATGAGGGAACCAAATGTAATATTTCCAAGTTTGTTGATGACACAAAACTAAGCGGGAATGTAAGTGGTGAAGAGAGTGTAAAGAAGTTTCAAGGTGTTTTAGACAAGTTGAGTGAGTGGACAAATACATGGCAGATGCAATAAAATGTGGATAAGTGTGAAGTTATCCACTTCAGTAGGAAAAACAGAATGACTATTATTTAAATTGCAATAAATTGGGAAATGTTGATGTACAAAGGGACCTGGGTGTCCTCGTATACCAATCACTGGAAGCAAGCACGCAGGTGCAGCAAGCAGTTAGGGAGGTAAATGGTATTTTGGCCTTCATTGTGAGAGGACTTGTGTACAGGAACATGGATGTCTAACTGCAGCTGTACAGGGCCTTGGTGGGACCACATCTGGCATATTGTGTGCAGTTTTAGTCTCCTTACCTAAGAAAGGATATACTTGCCATAGAGGGAGTGCAGTGAAGGTTCACTACATTGATTCCTAGGATGTCAGGATTGTCGTATGAGGAGAGATTGGGTCGACTAGGTCTGTACTCACTGGAGTTTAGAAGAATGAGAGAGGATCTCATTGAAACGTATAAAATTCCGTTGGGCTGGACAAACTGGATGCAGGGATGATGTTTCCTCTGGTTGGGGGGTCTAGAACAAGGGGTCACTGTCTAAGGATACAGGGTAGACCTTTTAGGACTGAGATGAGGAGAAACTTCTTCACTCAGAGGGTGGTAAACCTGTGGACTTCTCTACCACAGAAGTCTGTGGAGGCCAAGTCACTGAATATATTTAAGAAGGAAATAGATAGATTTCTAAACTCTGAAGGCATCAAGGGGCATGGGGAGAGAGCGGGAGTATGGCATTGAGATAGAGGATCAGCCATGGTCACATTGAAGACTCAAAGGGCAGAATGACCGACTCCTGCTCCTATTTTCTGTGTTTCTAAATGTGTTTCCGGCTCCAGCCTGGAAGAATCTGCTGGTGTAGCAATTGAGAGTCACCTTTACTTCCACAACCGTTGCCAGCGCCATCCTTACCCTGCTCCATGGCTGCAAGTCTGCTTGGAGGTAATGGCATAGTTCGGTGACTGTCTCCTGCCAGAAGAAAAAAAACGTTAAAAACTGATAAGTAAGAATACTGGTCCGAACTGGTTTTGTATGCCTTAAAATGGAACACCAGTAAAAACAGGGTAATAAGTGCAATGGTCTGAACTGGTTTTCCTTCTAGGTTGGTGAAACATAGCCACCTTAGACACTCCTCTTGTTTAAGGAGGAGACAAGAATAGTGCTTCCGCTTCTATTGAGAGTCTCCATTTTATTGAGAACCTTCCTCCTACTCCTCTATACACAGCATCCCTTCTCTGCTGCTTGTGCTCCATGTCAGTGTCATGCTGCACTCTAAAAGGTACTGCAAAGGTAAGCCCTTATGAATGATGGCAGGCTTTCTGCTGACAGGCCTTCACTGAACTCCTTGGGAAAGTCTCCGGCAACCTTTCAGAACTCCGGCAATACTAAACACAATACTTGCACTTGCAGCTGGCCAATGAAAGTCAAAAACACTTCACCTGAAAGTTCCATGCTAATCCCTTTATTAGCACCAGTCCTGGGGTCTGTCATGCAGACAAACACATATTCAGCTGAGAGTTTAAGAGAAGGCATCAACAAGATCCGCAAGGTCCAAAATGGCAGGTCGGGCGGCAAGTCAGTGTTAGAGACAAACTGATGTCACGACTTGCTCACTTTGTATGCTTTTGGTGCATGCTTGGTATGCTGGTGCAAGGACTGTTAGATGCACGGTGCGTTGTGTAGGCCATGCCTGAAGCTGATCAGCCACTATATTTGGGACTCTGCCAAAGGAATGCTATGGAGCATAGTTTTGTGGCCCTGGTCTCTAATTATAAAGCCAGTGTCACATATGCTTTGTTAACAGCTTTATCCACTCATCCTGTCAATCCTTGACCCACGTTGGGATGGGTGGGGGGAGGGTGCAAAACGATCCCTGAGAAACAGGCAAGAAGGAAAAACCAGTCAAGCTTGCGAAATAAGAGTGCAGGTCCGAACTGGGGTTCCATCTTAAGGTATACAAGACCAGTTTGGACCAGTACCAGTCATTCCCCAGGTTTTATAGGTTTTTCCTTCTGAGGGGGCTCAGAAATAAGGGGGAGCACTCCTGTTCCACCGGTCCGCAAGCTGTGCTGTAAGGACACTCTTATGTTTTGTGCGAAGGTGCCCTTGCCTCCATTGAGCTTGCCTGGTTTCCCGAGGCTGTGGAACCACAGCTGACTAGTATTAAACTGATAAGATAATGTGAGGCTCGCAGCCTCATTATAATATTCTAAAAGCAATCCCTCTCCTGTGAGCGGGTTGGCTGCCTTGCCCTTGCCCAGGTTCTGTTAAACCCAGAAGTGGGCGGGTTTGAGATTTTTGAAACTTCTGTATCTCACCCAACCAGAACCCACCTGTTTTTTGTGTGGTGGGTGGGGATGGGGTTTAAATTTACTCTGTTGCTTTTTTCTTACATGTTGAGTATATGATTTGCTAAGTAATCTTGTAAGAAAGAATACTTTATGCTAAACCTTGACAATAATAACTTTTAAAGAGCTAATGGCATTTCTTCTTTCCTTACAAATATGTTCGGGTCAAAATTTTCTGTGTGGGTGTACAAGTATGTGGAAGCAACTGCATCCTAAGTGAGGGGGTAATGATTTGAAAATGGAAATATTTCAGTTTTGTACTGGGTGCTGTCATTGATAGAGATCTGATACAGTAGAGACTTACATCAGCCTTATAATGTATCCAAAACACAGTCTCACAGAAAGGCCCTTTCTTTCTAACTGCTTAAGTGCTTGAAGGTTGTAATTAGTACAAAAAGAGATCTTCAAATCCTATGGGAACATGATGGTTTGGGAACAATTGTTGTCATAGAAATGTCATGCAAATGAAAAAACCATTATGGGATGAATAGCGTAGGATACATGGCTAGATACTACACAGGGTTATATAGAACATCGGGGCCGGTTATCTCAGTGGGCCAGATGGCTGGCATGTGGTTCAGAATAATGCCAACAGCATGTGTTCAATTGCTGTTCCAGCTGAAGTAGACCTTGGACCTGTCTCCTCAACCTGCTCCTGAAAGTGGGGGGAGGTGGTAGGGGCAAACCACCACTGCCAAAAACTGCCAAGAAAATGGCTCAGGAACAGCAGACAATGAGCCAAGGATCTGCCTTCAAGCAGAGCACACAATCCATGCCATATAGAAGGTGCAGCATATGAGCTGTGTTTCACTCCACTTTGGAATTCAGAAAAAAAACACTGAAGAATTTTCCTTAAAAAATGATTATATAAAGCCAATATTCATATAGAACAGAATGTAATTGATGGGATGAACTTGTTTATGTCCTAAGTATCTATGTGAGGTTAGGCCTAAGGTGCCCATTTAATGATGGCACCCGTTGCAGTTTTGTAAATCTGTTCATTTTAAAAATAATTTCAGAAGTTCAAACTGCCCTGATTTGGGCAATGGAATTACGACTGGTCCCTGGGGGAGGTTCCCCCAATTTGTTATGATTCCGGATGAGGTACCCCAAATTGTTATGCTCCCAGGTGAGGAGGGATGAACTGTCTCCCTTCCTTTATTCAGCCCCCTTGGCTGGTTGCAACAAGGTTAATTTAAAAAGGATCCCTTCCCTCATGAATACCTTTTCCCAGTCCAAATGTATTTCATAGAATCACAGAATCACAGAGTGCAGAAGAGGCCCTTCGGCCCATTGAGTCTGCACCGACACGTGAGAAACACCTGACCTCATCCCATTTACCAGCACTTGGCCCATAGCCTTGAATGTTATGACATGTCAAGTACTCATCCAGATCCTTTTTAAAGGATGTGAGGCAACCCGCCTCCACCACCCTCCCAGGCAGCGCATTCCAGACCGTCACCACCCTCTGGGTAAAAAAGCTTTTCCTCACATTCCCCCTAAACCTCCTGCCCCTCACCTTGACCTTCTGTCCCCTTGTGACTGACCCTTCAACTAAGGGGAACAGCTGCTCCCTATCCACCCTGTCCATGCCCCTCATAATCTTATGTTTATGTTTTATGTTTTAAAAGGCTGTCTTGAATCAAAGAAAGAGTGAGCTAATTAGTTACTAAACATGAGAAAAAATAATAAAAACACAACACACATACACACAGATTAGAAATGAGAAATTGAATCCAAAAATAAAAGTTAAAAAAAATAGACAAATCAGTCATTTGGCTTGTCCGTGAGGAGTAGATGGTGAAACGTTGCGGCCGTTAAGTTGGGATGATTCTGGTAGTGCTGACTTTTGGCAGTTGAGCAGTTGGTTTGGAGATTCTTTGTCCTGCAGGCTGGCTGAAAGGAATTGTCCTGTTTCCTTTTTGACTGTGGCTTTGCTGGCATATGACTTGCTTGCAGCAATCAGGGAGATTTTTTTTTTACATGCGAGCACAGGGATACCCAGTTGGTGTTCTTCAGCTGTGACGTTCACAACACACACACACACACACACAAGAACAGAACACCAGACTAGCACTCAGAATTGGGTTGCAGTTGGCTTTTTAAAATCCCTTTCCTTGTGTATTCCTGGAAGGGAAATAACAAACAAATCTTTCGCTAAGATCTATTTTCTTTTTAACTCAGTTCATGTTCACAGTCTGAGATATAACTCAACAGGAGGTGGTTTCAACTGAGTTGGTAATAATTTTCCATTACCTCCATAACCACAGGAGATTACAGTTCAGTTTACGTTGCATCTTTTCCTTTAAGTGCCTCTGTCTGAAGTAGGCCATGTCACACTTTTTAGGTGCAACATTCCATTCTTTCTGAACTAGTTGGTCAAGTAATCCACATAGGAATTTTCCAGCAAGTGGTTACCTTACAGTCTCAGCCAGCTTTTGCTTGTATGCCCTTTTTCAAAGAACACATGTCTTACTTAAAAGTTCAATATGTCCATAAGTAATTCGGGGGTAGGATAGGTGGTCATGACAATAGAAAATCTTGCACATGCAGGGGACCAGAACATAATCTATTATTCAGGTGTTAATAAGACACTAATGTATAAGTAGATACCACCTGGACAAGCTGTCTTCTCAAACATATTTCCTTATTACTTTCAGACTGTGCTGCAAAGAGAAATCAATCTATGTCTTCTGGATCATGCACAATGTTACTCTACTGTATGCGTTCACAAGTTATTGTTGGAAATGTGTGATGGATCATCCAGTGGCAGAATTTCTGCAGTATAAACAGGTAGTAAGGAGCAGGTTAGTAGTTTATATATTCTATAAACGGTTGTATGCTTCTCTGCTCCTCAAGAGTGTTACTTTTAGTTTGTACTTTGAATCTCCATGGTCACAGTGGCTTTTTTTATGTGGGGAATCTGGAATCCAATTTTACTCTAATTCTAATTTTGTGTTTCAGTATCTTTATGTATGTGTGTTGTACATACACAGCAAAGATAAACTGGTGCTTATTTTCCATGTAATTACAAGAAATACACAAACATGTTCCTTGGGTTCACTGTATTTATGTCCAAATGCTTAACTGTTGATTTGTCATAAATTTTATGTGCTGTCAAGAATTAGGAAAATAGAGGGAGTCTGGGAGGATTACATCTCTTTTCTCCTTATTTATTTATTAATAACAACGGAGTACAGCGAGAGACAAGTGTAACAAGGACAGATGCTTCATAGAATGATCCCATTGGTACATCTGCCATTGTTACATTTCTACCTTAAGTGAACTGCTCCTAAATAAAAATAACAGAAAACAAATTGCCACTGGTGATGAATTGAAAGAAAACAGTTTTGTACAAGATATAAATCCATGACTGATGAGGGAATAAAGTGAAGGAATTAAATGGCATAGGAGAAAGTGCCTATGGGGTAATTTGTATTTTCTTTATTATTCTCCTAACTGTACTATAAAAGGAGATGGGAGGGGGGCATTTTTTGTCCTCTAAATTGTGTCCTATAATACACAGCCATGTTTTTTTCATGGAATATTGTAGACAATTCTTCCTTGAAAATAATTCCTACTTCAATAATTTAAAAGGATAACAAAAGTAAGCTAAAATGCTCCTCAATGGTAACTTGGGGTAATCAGGTATCTGAAAAAAATAGCAAAATACTCTGCAGGCCAGGCAGCATCTCTGGCAAGAGGAACAATTAATGTTTCATGTCGATGACCTTACATTTGTTCTGAGGAGAGGTAATCAAACTGAAATGTGAAACCACTTTCTCTCTCTAGGAGATACTCCTGGCTTGCTGAGTATTACCAACATTTTTGGTTTTTATTTCAGGTTCCCAGCCTCTGCAGCGTTTTGCTTTTGTATCCATAAAGATGGGGCTGCGATCATTAGACTAAAGGTGACTACAGGGTGATTTGGTAGAGCTATTAACAATTATGAAAGGATAGAAAAGGTAAATGGAAATGGACTTTATCAAATAGCTGAGGGGTTTATAATAAGGGGATATAGATACAAGATTAAATATAAGAGATTTGGAGAGAGAGCAAAATAATTGTTTCTACAGAGAGGGGACTGTAGTATTAATTAGTGATTGCAGCACAGTCCAAGTCAACATTTAAGAAGTGGTGGGAAAGATAGTTGAAGAAAGGGACATCGGAACAGATTGACTCATAAGATTAGGACTATTGCCTGTGTGGATGATAAATACCAGTGAGGACTAGTTGGGCTGTACAGCCTGTTTCCATATGTTAAGTTCTGTAGATCTGAACTATCTCTGACTTCAACGAAACAATTCAAATAGTTCATTTTATTGTGGATTATCATATTCAAGAGCCATAAATTTTGAGAAGAACGTGTTTTCATTTTCTTTTTTTGTTACCTGTTCCTCGTACAAGTCATTGATCCCCTCCCCCCAAGTAGGAGGTTTGATCAAGTTTACTAAAGCTACTTTGGAGATGTGCTGCTCATTTTTTTTCACTAGGAGATGCTGGTGTTCTGCTCACCTCCAATTTTCCCTGACACTATGTGGCTCAGGAGCCACTTCCGTTTAGTTCTACACTTAAATCTCTGAGGTTGATGACTCATTGTTTCAGAAAACTTAGGTGGAGCCATCAGCAATGACTATGGGTGGGATTTTCCGGCCCTGCCCACGGCCAGATTGTTCGGTCCCACTGAAAATCAATGGGCTTCTGGCGGGGCCGCCGAATCTCCTGCGGCGGGTCCCACCACGATGAGGATGGAAAATTCCAGCCTGAGTTTCATGTCTGTGGTATCATGCCGAAATGCGAGGTTGAGGGGGTCAAAGTACTGAAATGAGAAAGAATGCAGTAATTGACAATTAACTCCAGCCAGGCCAATATGATACCCAGAGAAAGAAAGGCTCGCATTTATACAGCATCTTTCATGACCATGGGCTGTTCCAGAGCGCTTTACAGCCAATGAAGTATTTTGAACAGTAACCATTGCTGTAACGTAGGAAAGGCAGCAGCCAGTTTATGCACAGCAAGGTCCCACAAACAACTATGTGATAATCATCAGATAATGTGTTTTTGTGACATTGATTGAGGGATGAATATGGGCCAGGACTTCAGTGATGACTTTCCTGCTCTTCTTGGAAAGAGTGCCGTGGGATCTTTTACATCAACCCTAGAGGGCAGCCGAGGCCATGGGTTAGTTTCTTATCCAAAAGGCAGCTCTTCTGACACTAAGCACGCCTTCAGTAATATCATAAGAAATAGGAGAAGCAGTAGACCCATTGAGTCTGCTCTGCCAAACAATGAGATCATGACTGATCAGATAGTGGCTTTAACTCAACTTTCCTGCCTGATGCCCATAACCATTGTAGATCAAAAATCTGTCCAGCTCAGCCTTGAGTATATTCAATGACCCAGCCTCCATTGCTCTCTGTGGAAGAGAATTCCAAAGAATATAGACTGTTTGAAAGAAGAAATTCCTCCTCACAACAATCTTAACTGGAAGACCACTTATTTTTAAACTGATTCCCCTAGCTCTAGATTTCCCACGAAGGGAAAAATCCTCTCAAAATCTACCCTGTCAAGCCCCCTCAGAATCTTATATGTTTCAATAAGATCATCTCCAATGAGTATAGGCCAAAGTTGCTCAACCTTTCCTCATTAGACAATCCCTTCATCCTAGTGAACCCTCTCTGAACTGCTTCCAATCTAACTATACACTCCTGAAGTAAAGACCCCAAAAGCGTACACAGTACTCCAGGTGCAGTCTCATTAATGCTGTGTACAGTTGTAGCAAGACTTCCCTACTGTTATATTCCATACCCCTTGCAATAAAGGTCAACATTCCATTTGCCTTCCTAATTAAGTGCTGGACCTACATGCTAAACTTTTGTGGTTCATGTACAAGGATACCAATCTGCCTCTCTACAGCAGCATTCTGCAGTCTCTCTTCATTTAAATAACATTCTGCTTTTCTATTCTTCCTGCCAAAATGGAAAACCTCTCATTTTCCCACATTATACTGCCAAATTTTTGCCCACTCATTTAACCTATCTATATCCCTTTGCAGATTATTTGTATCTTCCTCACAACTTGCTTTCATACCTAAGTTTGTATCGTCAGCAACAAATACAGTCTGTTCCTTCATCCAAACTATTAACATAGATTATAATAGTTGAGGCCTTAGCACTGATCCATATGGCACTCCACCCCATACAGCTTGCCAACCTGAAAATGATCCATTTATCTCAACTCTGTTTCCTGCTAGTTAGCCAAACCTCTATCAATGCTAACATATCACTCCCAACATGATGAGTTCTTACCTTGGGCAGTTCTTATCTTTTATGTAGCAGATTATCAAATGCCTTTTGGAAATCCAATTACACTGGCTTCCCTTTACCTACCCTGCTTGTTATATGCTCATAGAATGCTAATAAATTTGTCAAATGATTTCTCTTTCATAAGAAATAGGAGCAGGAATAAGCCATTCGGTCCATCGGGCCTGTTCCACCATTCAGTGATCTGATTGCGGCCTTAACTCCACTTTCCTACCTGTCTACCATAACCCTTGACTCCCTTGTAAATCAAAAATCAGACTAACTTAGTCTTGAATATATTCAATGACTCATGCAGCTTCCACTACTCTCTATGGAAGAGAATTCCAAAGAATAAAGACTACCTGAAAGAAGAAATTCCTCCTCATCTCAATCTTAAATGAGAGACCACTTATTTTGAAACTGTTCTGCCTAGTTTTGGATTCCCTAATGAGGGGAAACATCCACTCAGAGTTTACCCTGTCAAGCCCCTCAGAATCTTTTATGTTTCAATCATATCACCTCTCATTTTTCTAAACTCCGAAGAGTATAGGCTAAACCTCAAAAGACAACCCCTTCATCCCAGGAATCAGCCCAGTGAACTTTCTCTGAACTGCTTCCAACATATGTATACCCTCCTGAAGTAAGGAGACCAAAACCGTACGGACTACTCTAGATATGATCTTGCCAATGTCATGTACAGTTGTAGCAAGACTTTGCTACTGTTATATTCCTTCTCCTTTGCAAGGCAAACATTCCATTTGCCTCCCTAAACACTTGCAGTACCTGCATGCTAATTTGTTGTGATTCATGTTCCTGGGCACCCCGATCCCTCTGTACCTAAGAGTTCTGCAACATCTCTCCATTATCCCTGCAGCCACTTATTTTAAGACCCTAGGGTGCAGGCCATCAGGTCCAGAGTAATAGTCAGTCTTTAGCTAGTTTTCCTAGTGCTTTTTCTCCAGTGAACATAATTGTTTTAAGTTCCTCTGTTCCTTTTGCCCCCGGCTTTTCTACTATTCATGGGATGCTTTTTATGTTTTCTACTGTAAAGGCAGATACAACTGCTTGTTCAAAGTCTCTGCCATTTCCTTGTTTCCTATTATAAATTCCCTAGCCTCACCCTCTAAGGGACCAATGTTCGTTTTGGCTACTCTTTGCCTTTTTATATACTTATAAAAGCTTTTACTGTCAGTCTTTATATATCTTGCCATGTTTCTCTCACACTCCAATTTCTCCCTCTTTATTATTTTTCCAGTCACCCTTTGCTGGTTTATAAAATGTTCCCAATCTTCTGGGCTACCATTAATCTTCACAGCATTGTTTTTTCTATTCATTCAATTTCATACCATCCTTCACTTCCTTAGTTAGCCACAATGGTGCATTCTTCTTGAAGAGTATTTCTTTCTTAGTGCAACATCTCTTTCTTGCAAGTTATGAAATATCTCCTTAATGTCTGCCATATTTCTCTACTGTCTTGCCTTTTAGCTTATTTTCCCATTCCACTTTAGCCAGCTCTGTCTTCATAACCTTGTAATTGCCTTTATTAAAGTTTAAGATACTAGCTTCAGATGCACATTTCTCACCCTGAAACTGAATGTTAAATTCTACCATGTTATTATCACTCTTACCAAAATGATCCTTTACTATGAGGTCATTAATTAATCCCATTTCATTACATATTACCAGATCTAAAATTGCCTGTTCTTTGATTGGTTCCAGAACATATTGTTCTAAGAAACTGTCCTGAATACACTCTATGAATTCATCATCCAGGCAATCTTTGCCAATTTGGTTCATCTAATCTGCATGAAGATAAAAATCTCCCATGATTATTTGTGAAAATCCACCCTCAACTCTGGTCTAAAGGCTCTTGTCTCTACTCTTGATATCAATGGACACACAACTTGGATACCATTTCACTAAATGTGAAACACCTTTATTAAGTCTCTAATCAATAGTACAGACTCACAATGACACTGGTTTCTTAGGAAACCCTTGAATTCGGGTCTGTATCAGGCAGTCAGTCCTTCAATAAATCTCCCAGCGTAACTCCAGAATGACTGACCAGGCTATTCTACCAACTGCAGTGACAAAGTCCTTGAGGGCTGTATCTTTACACATTCCTGACCCTGGCCCTTGGCATATGAGGCATAAATTGGATCATCAATTGGATTATTAATCCCACCCTGGCCATCCAGGACCACTTCCACGTGGTCATATCCTGCCTCAGTGGTGGGGGAGGGGGCTGGGTGTTGAGGGGGGCGGTGTCTCCAGGTGCATGCCAATACTGGGTGCGTTCACAGTACCTTGGGGCAGGAAGAAGGCGATTCACACATGTGTGTGTGTTTGTGTGTGTGTGTTTCATTGAAACTATCTTTTAAAAGTTCAATATGAGCCTCAGCTCCATAGTTCCATCTTCTTACCTCCATGAGACAAATTCTGCCTACAGGACTCCACCACAACCGGCTTACATTCATTAGTCTGACAGAAATAAAAGCACGATTACATGATTAAAGGTGATTAATACAATACAATTTAAATGATGCATTGGCTCACATGTTGCAGTGCCTTTCTTGCAAGCCCCATTTATTCCTTGATATATACTTTAGTGTAGCTACTGTCAAGGGGCCTATGAACTACTCCCACCAGTGACTCCTCACCTTTGCTATTTCTTATCCCTACCCAAACTGATTTTACATCCTAATCCTCTGAATCAAGATAATTTCTCACTACTGTACAGATCTCATCCTATATTACCAAACCTATCCCACCTCCTTTTCCTTTCTTCCTGTGTTTCAGAAATGTGAAATACCCTGGAATATTCAGGCCCCTTCACAACCCTGCCTCTGTAATGGCTATCACATAATACTCATTAATTTCCATTTGTGCTATCAATTCACCCATCTTGTCATGAAGGTATGCAGATAAAGAGTCTTTAATTGTCTTTTTTACAATTTTCCCTACTTTGACCTTATTTGCTGATGCACTCTTGTGTTTATTTGCTCTGTTTCTTCCTCTCGCACTTTGGTTATCATTACCTGTATTGCTACCACACACTTTTGCTTTGTCCTTCCTCTTCAAACTTTCCAAATCCCCCCTCAAATGAAACCCCCTCCACCCCCTTCCACTATTTAATTTAAAGCCCTCTCTAGTGCTAGTTCTGCGATTGACCAGGACACTGATCCCAGTGTGGCTCAAGTGAAGGACATCCCAATATCACAGCTCCCTTTTTCCCCAGTACTGGTACTAGTGCCCCATGAATCAAAACCCATTTCTCATACACCAATCTTTGAGCCACATATTCAACTCTCTCAGTTTATTTAGCCTATGCCAATTTGCTCGTGCCTTAGGTGGTAATCCAGAGATTATTATCATTGTAGCTCTGCTTTTTAATTTAACTGATAGCACTTGGAAAGCAGCCCCCACCAAGGGCCCCAAAAACCCAGGTTGTAGAAGTCAAGTGTCCCACAATAACACCCGGAGTCAGGAATGGGTTGGTGTTGATTCCGACAGGGAGGGTGTTGTACCATGATGTGCACTATGAGATAGCACCTGCTGTCCTCAATTTTACAGAGGTGTGACTGTCCTGGTGTTCCTAGTAGAGATGGAAAAGTTATATGAGAAATTGTTAAGGGAAATTTTCTGACAATTCTATGAACTGAATTATGGAGACAAAAATTGGGAGGGTTTATACGAATTGGATAGTAACCGGCATGCCAGTTCAGTAAGAGGGAAGAGGGAATTGATTCATGATGCAGCCACAATGTTTAATACAGCGATGCTGCTGATTAATAGTTTAGATAGTGCCCAACTCCAATTGCAGAAAATACTAGGGGAAAGTAACGAGGTTGAAGGACAAGAGTTACGAGAAAAACTGTTCACCTGAAAAAAGATAACAGCTGAGCTGGAAAACTATGTCCAGAATTTAAACAAACTAATAAAGGAGGACTGGAAAGCGTAGGATCGGCTACTCAGACTGATGCCTGCAATATGTATGGTGCTTGGTTGCTAAATGAGGGGCACAGTAATCTGGAGGATTTGAAACAGGGTCGCGTACCATCATGGGTCGACAGCAGACAACCTCGATAAACTCATGAACCCATGCCAGCTGCAGTTGGCCTCTGGAGCGTACCTAGTCCCAATGGACTGTGGTCAGTATAACCAAACTGTGATGGGGATGGCTCTCAGGATGCCAGTGATGGGCCAGCAACAACGGCCGACACCAATATACTCAGTGGAGAATATTGGGTTGATCCGAATGCCGCAAAGGCGCAATGGGGAAGGGTCGCTGTCTAAGACCTTTCTGCCACAGTGCACCGAGGGACTGGGAACTGTTTAAATCCCCTCGGGCTGTACAGCTCAAAATGAAAGGCTGTAAATGATTGTAATATTGTTTGTACTGATGCACCTGGTGATACATTTTGCAAAAGTTGAACCTGATTGTACCCTTGTAATGGTGTTTTTGAAATGGTTTGGAATGTGGTTGAAGATATTTTATGAATAAAGTATATTTTTGCAAAAAAAAAAAATGATCCGAAATGCAGTACATGTGCGGCATCAAAGGGCCCCTCCGTATGTGGTCAAATGGGGGTGCTCCATGTCTGGCATGGATTTAAAGGGGGGTCAGGAAAGGGGTGCATATGTGGTGTTGTGCCCATACCATCTGAATTAATTCAGACCGACCGGTGTGTGGGTTTGAATCAGAAAGTGGACAACCCATCAACTGCACCATGGAGGTGATGTTCCAGGACCATGCTCCACCCCAAGTGGCATATGAAGGCAATGGGACATATTGTGTTACCACCAGTGCAAGCCAGTGTAGGCTAAACAATGACACATGGTGCCCCGTTCAGGACCTGACCTTCTGTTTTAAGCCCCCATTGGAGGTCCAGATTTCACAGGAAAGGATAATTCCTATCTGGGATCATACCTGGTGACCCTCACAGTAGACAATGCCCTCCCAAAACTCCAAGGATACATAACCTACTTTCGATATGATACGCCACCAATGCCCGAACAGCTCACAAAATTGGTGAAGGGGGTGGAACTGTCTCAAAGGCACTATTATACACTCAAGCAGAGAAATGGAGATAGGGTGAATGAGATCACCTTGCTGGGATATTGGTTTCAATATTGAAATTCCCTCCTGGATTCAAGTTGCTTACACATGCCAGTGATTGTACAGTTAATTATGATATTGTATTGTGTTAATATTGTCTTGTAAGCTGAAATGAAAAACCAAAAAGCAAAACATGGGGGAATGGTTAAGAAGGGGTTTGGTAATGGATTCTAATGTACAGGCGGTGACTTGGCTGAGACTCGTTATTCCCGGAATGCAGCAGAAGATTTCATCGGAGATGATATCTCTAATATTCGAGATATTAAAGTGGGGAGATGTGGGATCGGAATCCCCTCCAACTGGACTTTACAAAATATGAGAAAACTCCAAAACCCACCGGCACAAGTACTGTGAATAAAAGCCAAACCTCAACACAAAACACACAGAGGCAGGCTATACTGTAAGGGGTTAACTTCAAATGTTTTAACATTGCAACAGAACTGATACTATTAAAGGATTAGAAATAGGGACATTATCACAACAGTGGCACAGGATAATTGCCATCATGTAGCCCAATTAAGAAATTGAGGAAGCCATTCTTACAACCAAACAGCCCCAGACAACAGCCATCACACAACAGCATTCACTGCATTCACTGCAGTCAAGGAAGGAGAGAAACCTTTACATGCATATTGGCTTTGGAGCCAGAGATACCTCACCTTGGTGGAGTCCATTATTTTCAGTTATGGAAATAACATCAGCACTGAGTGAGTCTGTCTGGACCAGGGCATGTAACTGAAAGGATTGAAAGGTGCTAAGTACTGACCAACCAGCAGGATGGCCTCCGGAAATGTGTTTATGATATTCCGATACGATTCATCATAAAAAGGACAAGATCAAAGGGTGTGGCTGCAGTCAAGAAGGAGGGTCAGGAACAGTCAGTCTGGTTCGCGGACTTATAATTCATACTGGAAGGACCAAGAGTGTGGAAGGATTGCAAGTTAACAGCCAAATCCGAGGGGTATTGGGGCTGAGGTTTTAAAAACTTAAGTGTAACAACCAAATCCTGGGGTGGGTTGAGTATGAATTGAGGAAGATTTGGGACAGAAACATGGGGTTTTGCCTCTACTTTTTCAGTAAAGGTTTATCTAATAAATCGTGGTGAATTTGTGCATTTGGGTGGGAGCCGAGGTTAAATTGTGGAGGGGTTTAAATCAAACTGACCAATTGAGGTGTTGTGTGGTATCATTCAATCTAGCTTAGAGGTCTTTGTCTTTGTATTAGGGTGTTCGGAGGTATTTTTAATAAACCACAAGGTTGAGCCAAACCCTGGTGCCTGTGCAATTTTGTCTTTTATAAAAACCCTAAAGTCAAGAACCATCTGTAAGGGGAAAATAGGAACAGAATCCTCTTACAAGCTGCAGACGCTTACTGCAAATATGATTGCCATGGATCATACTGCGCCGTAATGCACTAGAGCTTTGATTTTTGTTCTCAACCCCCTAGAGTGAGATGTGAACCCACAACTCTCAGGGGCAAGAGTGCAACTGATCCACAGCTTGCACCCTGCTTTTTAGTAACTAAAAAGGCATTAAAAGTCTCAATCCAGTTTCTAATCGAGGTCAGGGCTGGAAAATGCAGTAAGCCGTTCAAAAGTCAATTGACTTTGGCAGGACCGGAAAATCCTGTCTTCGGGAGGGGTTGTAAAATTCCACCCCAGGTGTGGGTCTACTGCACAAATGTTTCACTGATTTTGCACACATAATTGTCAATTTAACTCAAAAAAACTCATAAAGATAGTTGATGACTGATGAAGAAATATCACACTGATGTAACGGGAAATGTCCTCGGCCCAGCCATCTTCAGCCGCTTCATCAATGACCATTCATCCATCATAAGGTCAGAAGTGGGGATGTTCGCTGATGATTGCACAATGTTCAGTTCCATTTGCGACTCCTCAGATACTGAAGCAGTCCATGTCCAAATGCAGCAAGACCTGGACAATATCCAGGCTTGGGCTGACAAGTGGCAAGTAACATTCACGCCACACAAGTGCCAGGCAATGACCATCTCCAACAAGAGAACATCTAACCATTGCCCCTTGACATTCAATGGTATTACAATCGCTGAATCCCCCACTATCAACATCCTGGGGGCTACCATTGATCAGAAACTGAACTGGGGACTGACCATATAAATACTGTTGCTGTAAGAGCAGGTCCGAGGCTAGGAATCCTGTGGTGAGTAACTCACCTCTTGACTCCCCAAAGCCAGTCACCATCTACAACATACAAGTCAGTAGTGTGATGGATGAGTCTCCACTTGGGTGCAGCTCCAACAACACTGAAGAGGCTTGACAGCATCCAAGACAAAGCAGCCCACTTGATTGGCATCCCTTCCACAAATATTCACTCCCTCCACCACTGACACACAGTGGCAGTAATGAGCACTATCTACAAGATGCACTGCAGGAACCCACCAAGCCTTTTCAGACAGCACCTTCCAAACCCATGACCACTATCATCTTTAAGGTCAAGGTCAGCAGGCATATGGGAACACCACCAGCTGGAAGTTCCCCTGCAAGTCACTCACCATCTTGACTTGGAACTATATCACCGTTCCTTCGCTGTCGCTCAGTCAAAATCATGGAACTCCCTCCCAAACAACACTGTGGGTGTCCCTACACCACATGGACTGCAGCAGCTCAAGAAGGCAGTTCACCACCACCTTCTCAAGGGCACTTAGGGATGGGCAATAAATGGTGGCCTAGCCAGCAATGCCCACATCTCATGAATGAATTAAAAAAATGTCTTTTTGAGGTTTTGGGCTAGTCCTTTGGGCCGAGTAATTGGAATTTTAGTTCTTGGCTTATCTAAAAGCACTTGAATGGAAAGTGTAGAAAAACGTTCCATTCAATGTTGCTGCCCTTTACGTTAATGCGGACAAAATTAGCTCCAACCCCAATGTAAAGCAATAACCATTTCAAAATAAAAGCAAAACACTGTGGATGCTGGAAATCTGAAATAAAAACAAAAATGCTGGAAAATCATTTCAGAATGCCCCTCTTCCTTGAAATGATTAGTGATAGGAGTATAAAGCTTTATTTTACTGAAATAAAGCACTGGACTTTATGCTCACCCACCGGTGGGTTTGAAGGCGGGAAGGCATGTAAAATCCAACGGGTGGCCTTTCTATTACCTATCCGCCTGCTCCCGAAAGTCTGAAATTTTACAGGCAGCTGGGGTGCGGGGAGGCATCAGGCGGCTCAACTCCTATTGGGCTTACTGAGACCCTTAAGTGACCAATTAAT
The DNA here is from genome assembly GCF_964194155.1 of Cetorhinus maximus. Lineage (NCBI taxonomy): Eukaryota > Metazoa > Chordata > Chondrichthyes > Lamniformes > Cetorhinidae > Cetorhinus > Cetorhinus maximus. The sequence goes on along the minus strand of NC_135879.1, from coordinate 24,558,620 downwards.
AACCACTTAGGGGCCAGTTCCTGCCGCCGCCAGTATTTTACCCACAGCAGGGTAAGACCCACACCATCTACAAGCCCAGCAGCTTTAGTTGAGCAGGCTAGTGTTGGGCAGGGGACGAGGACCTCCTTGATAGGGTTCCTGGGCCCATTGGAGGCACTGCATCCCCTCAACATCACCCCCTTTAACTCACCCACTGCCCTTTCATGATTTAAAATGATTGTAGCTATTCCAAATCCAGAGATACCTTCTGGGTTTCATGGATCCGACACCACTTAATGCTAAAGTGGATTCACACCATTTAATACATATCTCTATCATAGCCTAACCCAGGGAATAATAATCCAATAATGCATACCTAGGTGAATGGAATTGCCCATCTTTTGCAGGTGTCTCTGTTGGGAGGATGTTGGTTACAGAACAGTCTCTCTCAAAGAAATCTTCGTAGTCTTCAGTGGGTTATCTATAAGTCTTTATTAACAAGTAGAACTATTTACATATGTATATTAAAGGGTTCAGGTTAGGAGCTATCTCCATGCTTAGGTCTTAACCTATCTGCTCAACACCCCACTGACCCCTGGATTTGGGTCATGTACCTTCTTACATCACTGTGTGGGTGCTACTGTACTGAGTCCCACATTAACCCTGTATGTGCCAAACCCTTATACTACACCTCCCCCCCAAGCCTTTATCTAATGTATATGAAGTTACACTAGTTTACTTCATGCCTTACATTGTTATCAGTCTCATGCAGTTACACTTTTGGTACCATATTATTGTTATTACTGTATTAGCACTATTACAGCATTCTTACTACCCCATCTTCCCACTTCAAGTCCTTGAATTTACAGGTTCAGGCAGTCTGAAGGCCTTATAACCCTTCCACATCTCATTTGCTGTTCAGCAGGAGGAGTGGTAACATTTACTGTTTCTGGTTCTTCCTGTTATCTTAGAGGTTGGACTGGCATTTGTGTATGCTTCCATTCTTTTCTTCCATTCCTTCATGTTGAACTGTTCTTGGTCAGTTCGGCTGTTGTGTTGATCGATGGTTCCTGCTATGTTAACTTATTTCATGTGGGGTGGACGAACATTATATTCATCTCCTTGGTGATTCTTTCTCTTCAACTTATAAGACCATAAGGCCATAAGATGTAGGAGCAGCAGTAGGCCATTTGGCCCATCGAGTCTGCTCTGCCATTCAATGAGATCATGGCTGATCTGATAATCCTCAACTCCACTCTCCTGCCTTTTCCCCATAACCCTCGATTCCTTTTCTGATTAAAAATCTGTCTATATCAGCCTTGGATATACTTAACGACCCAACCTCTACAGCCTTTTGCGGTAAAGAATTCCACAGGTTAACTACCCTTTGAGAGGAAATTCCTCCTCATCTCTGTTTTAAATGAATGCCCCCTTACTCTGAGGCTATGCCTTCTCATCCTAGACTCTCCCACAAAGGGAAGCAACCTCTCAGCATCTACCCTGTCAAGCCCCCTAAGAATCTTATATTTCAATAAAGTCACCTCTCATTTTTCTAAACTCCAGTGAGTACAGGGCCATCCTAATCAACCTCTCCCTATAAGAAAATCCATCCATACCTGAGATTAACCTAGTAAACCCTCTCTGAGCTGCCTCCAATGTCAGTATATCTTTCCTTAGATAAGGAAATACTGTTCACAGTATTCTAGGTATGGTCTAACTAGTGGCTTGTATAGTTTTAGCAAGACTTCCCTATTTTTATGCTACATTCCCTTTAAAATAAAGGCTAACATTCCACTTGCCTTCCCTATTACCTGTTGAACTTGTATGTTAGCTTTTTGGGATTCATGCACAAGGACTCCCAAATCTCTCTATGCTGCAGCCTTCTGCAGTCTTTCTCCATTTAAATAATATTCAGTTCCTCTACTCTTTTTGCCAAAGTGCATCTCACATTGTCCCACATTATATTCCACCTGCCAAGTTTTTGCTCACTCACTTAACCCGTCTATATCCTTCTGTAGACTCCTTGTGTCATCTTCACCACTTGCCTTCCCATTTATTTTTGTGTCATCCACAAGCTTGGCGATAGTACATTCATTTCCTTCATCTAAGTCATTAATATATTGTAAATAATTGAGGCCCCAGCACTGATCCCTGTGGCACTACACTAGTTACAGGTTGCCATCCCAAACTCTCTGTCTTCTACTAGTTAACCAATCCTCCATCCATGCTGATATACTACCCCAACACCATTGGCTCTTATCTTATTAACTAGCCTTATGTATGGTACCTTATCAGCCTTATAGCCTTATAGCCTTTTGGAAATCCAAATACATTGCATCTACTGGTTTCCCCATTATCTATCCTGCTTGTTACCCCCTCAAAGAATTATAATAAATTCATTAGGCATGTTTTCCCCTTCATGAAGCCATGCTTACTCTGCTTGATTAGATTATGTATTTCTAAATGCTCAGCTATTACATCCTTTATAATAGACTCCAACATTTTCCCAATGACAGATGTTAAGCTAACTGGCTTATAGTTACCTGTTTTTTGTCTCCCTCCCTTTTTGAATAAGGGTGTTACGTTGGCCGTTCTCCAACCCTCTGGGAGTTTTCCAGAATCTAAGGATTGTTGGAATATTACTACCAGTGCATCCACTAACTCTGTAGCTACTTCCTTTAATATCCTAGGATGCAACCCATCAGGTCCAGGGGACTTATTGGCCTTTAGCCCCATTAGTTACCCTAGTACTTTTTATCTCATGATAGTTATTGTATTTATTTCCTCCCCCCCACCCCTCTTTTCCCCTTGAATATTTAGTATTTTTGGAATGCTATTGGTATCTTCTACCATGAAGACTGAAGCAAAGCATTTATTCAAATCCTCTGTCATTTCCTGGTTCCACATTATTATTTCCCCAGCCTCATTCTCTAAGGGGCCTATGTTCACTTTGGCCTCTCTCTTCCTTTTTAAGTGTTTAAAGAAGCTCTTACTGTCCATTTTTATATTACTTGCTAGTTTACCCTCAGAGTTTTTTTCTCTCTCATTATTTTTTTTGGTCGTCTTTTGTTTGTTTTTAAAACTTTCCCAATCCTCTGGCTTTCCACTAATCTTTGCCACATTGTATGCTATTTCTTTCAACTTGATACCGTCCTTAACTTCCTTGGTTAATCATGGTTGGTTTATCCCCTTCCTTGAATCCTTCTTCCTCACTGGGATATATTTATATGAACTATTTTCTTAAATGTCTACCATTGTTCATCAACCATCTTTTCTGCTTAACTGCTTTCCCAGTCAACTTCAGCCAACTCTGCCCTCGTTCCATTGTAATTAACCTTATTTAAGTTTAACAGAGTTGCTTCCAACCCAAGTTTCTCACTCTCAAACTGAATGCTGAATTCTACCATATTATGGTCACTCTTTCCAAGGGGATCCTTTACTCTGAGATCATTTATTAAACCTGCCTCATTACACATAACCGGATCCAAAATAGCCTGATCTCTGGTTGGATTCACAACATATTGTTCTAAGAAACTGTCCCGAATACACTCTATGAATTCTTGCTCATGTCTACCACTGCCAACTTGATTTTCCCAATCTACATGAAGATTAAAGTCACCCATGATTAATGTACTGCCTTTTTTACATGCCCTCATTATCTCCTGATTTATTCTCTGTCCTACAGTATAGCTACTGTCAGGGGGCCTATAGATTACTCCCAACAGTGTCTTCTTCCCCTTGTTATTGCTTGCCTCCACTCATATGGATTCTACATCTTCTAATCCAAGATCCTTTCTTGCTATCGTACTTATTCCATCTTCTACTAACAAAGTTACCCCACCACCCTTTCCTTCCTGCCTGTCCTGTCGAAAAGTCACATACCCCTGAATATTTAGTTCCCAACTTTGATCTCCTTGTAACCATGTTTACGTAATGGCTATAAGATCATACCCACTAACCTCTATTTGTGCCATTAATTTATTTATTTTGTTCTGAATACTATGTGCATTTAAGTAAAGGGCCATTAATTTTGTCTTTTTACTATTTTTTCCCCTTTTGACCCTATTTGCTGCAGTTTCTTTATGTTTGTACACTCTGTCCCATACTGTCACACTCTGGGTATCATTACCTAAATAGCTGCCCTGCAAGGCTGCCATGTCCTTTTGCTTTGTAAGCCTATGTATCCCCTTTCCAGAACCCCACCCCCCAGCCTCTATTTAGTTTAAAGCCCTCTCTACAGCCCTAGATATTCAGTTTGCCAGGACACTGGTCCCAGCACAGTTCAAGTGAAGCTCGTCCCACCGGAACAACTCCCTTCTACACCAGTACTGGTGCCAATGCCCCATGAACTGAAACCCATTCCTCCCACACCAATCTTTGAGCCACGCATTTAACTCCTTGACTTTATTTACCCTATGCCAGTTTGCCCATGTCTCAAGAAGCAATCTCAAGATCCCAACATTGGAGGTTCTGCTTTTTAATTTAGATCCTGATAGTTCAAATTCTTTCAACAGAACCTCCTGTCTAGTCTTATCTATGTCCTTGGTACTAACATGGACAGTGACAACTGGATCCCTCCCTTCCCACTCCAAGTTCCTCTCCAGCACTGAGGAGATGTCCTTAACCTTGGCACCAGGCAGGCAACACAGCTTTCAGGACTCGTTCTCACAACTGCAGAGAACAGTAGCTATCACCCTAATTATACTGTCCCCCATGATTACTCTGTTCCCATTTCCTCCCCCCACTTGAATGGCTCCCTGTACCATGGTGCCATGGTCAGTTCACTTATCATCCCTGCAGTCCCTGCCCTCATTCACACCACTTGCAGAAATCTTGTAGCTATTGGATAGTTTCAGGGGTTGAGGCTCCTTGAACACTACCCCCGGGTCCCCAAACCTGCTTCACCTGCAGTCACACCCTCCAGTCCATGATCACAGACCAAATTTGAATTACCTAATCTGAAGGGTGTGACCACCTCCTGGAGCAAAGTGTCCAGGTAGCTTTCCCCATCCCTGATATGGTGTAATGTCTGCAGCTCAGACTCCAGCTCCTTAACTTGGATCCGAAGTTCCTCGACCTGCAAACACTTGGTACAGTTGTGTTCGCTCTGGATCACCTTGGCATCCAGCAGACCCCACATGCTGCAGCAGCAACGCATCACACATCCTGCCATTGCTATCGTATTTTATTCAATTAATTAATTAATTATTCTAGTATCCCCACTCTTCACATTTTATTATAATTTTTTTTTATACACACCAGTATCAACCTTATACTTAACAAGCTATCTTTAGGAAAAAGAGAAAAAAAGACTAGAGATCTAACACAAACTAAAGAACTTACTTTTACTTTAAAGACTAGATATACTCACCAATCCTACTCACTGAGCTGGTTTCAGCGCTCTTTTTCCTCTCACGCTCTTTAATGGTCTCACACTCTTCTCTCACTCTCTCACTGTTAAAGGCTCCGCTCCTTTTTCACTCACTCCCTGTAAATGACCACGCTGTTTCTCTCACACTCTCTCACTGTAAGTAACCATGCTGTTTCTCTCTCACTTTCACCCTGTAAATGGCCCTGCTGTTTCTCTCACACTCTCTCACTGTAAATGACCACGCTGTTTCTCTCACACTCCCTTGCTGTAAATAAACACACTGATTCCTTCACACCCTCTAGCTGTAAATGACCACGCTGTTTATCTCACACTCTTGTGTTGGCTGTCTCGATGTATGTGGGCTTTGACGTTTCAACAATGGAACCATCCTGCAGTCTCTTTCTTGTGCCTCTCAGCTTCCTCCCAAAATACAGACCATTCCTGAGTCTTCGCTGCCAACTAGCTCTTCAGCTCTTCATTTTCTTTCACTTTGTCATGTTCCAGAGGAACATACTCTGACCCAAGGGATCCATGTAACATCTGAAAGTCCTTCAACAGGTTTTCCTTTCTGTTGTGAAGCTCAGTAACTTTGTCTTGAGTTTCTCTATAATTTACCAAAGTCTCATTGAGTTTGTTCTGCTGTTCAAGGTAGTCTTTATTCATTCGTGTTGACAAAGGGTTATGTACTGTTTTTGAATTTGATCTTGAAGGACAATTAGCTATTCTTTTAACTGGTTATTTCCTTGTTTAGCTCATATCTTCTCACTCTGCTTTTCAGTGTATTGATTTGGCACAGCCTATAGTTCCAACACAGCTTTTTCTAAAGTAGCATTCAACATCTTTCTTTAACTTCTTGTGTTTTTTTCCAGGGGCATGTATTGGTTCTTCAAAGAGTCTGTCAAGACTGCAACTTCTTTGAGTACCTCTTCCATCTGCTGTTGTGCCTGGCTGTACAGCTGGTTGAGTTTTCCCAACTCCCGCTTTGATTTACTAACTGTGGAACTGAGGGTTGTTATTTCTTCCTGGTAGCTTTGTGATATCTCTGAAATTTGTTTGTTTAGATCTCAAACAGTTTGGTTCATTGAAGGCTTTAGTTTATCCTACGTTTTCAAAGGTATGCACTGAGCTTGAATCTTGCACTTCAAACCTTCCAGTTCAGCTTTGATACAAATACTTTCTGATTTTATTTCTGCTTCTTCTTACTCTGCAGGGCTTTTTCCTTGTCGTTCACTACCAGCTGGTAGTGTTCAGGAAACTTGTTGGGTTCTTCAAACAGATATCCCTTTGGGACTTCTGGAAAGCTCCATGCCTCTCTGTTGCCCTCATGTGGTTTGTTTGGGTACTGTCTTTTTACTCATTTGTTGCTTTGCTGGGGGTTTTCTATGCTCCATTTTAAGCACTGCAGACTCCTCCACTTTTAGATTAAAATATTTGTCAAAGGCATTTAATATTTCATCATAGCTGGTTGGGGACTCATCAATCTATTGCATTAGGATTACTTCATCAGCAAGTTCACCAAACAAGTATAAAAAGGTGTTAATCTGGACTTCTTCTGATTTTTTAACTGAGGCCTGATGTACTCCAGTAATTAAAAAAAAATCCCTCCTCCAGTACACCCAACTTTTCATTAGCTCCTGGAATGAGTCCAAACTGATCTGGTATGTTAGATTTTAGATCTATGGTCAATTTTTTGCTTCCATTTTAAGATTGGCTATGCAGTAACCATTTTATTATCTACTCTTCTTCCTGCGATTGTCAGGTTTCGGCGGGCTCCCGTTGCACCGACAGGCTGTCTTCTTTGTCAAACTTTTTAACTCTACGGGAAAGCTTCAAAATAAGAAGCTTGGGCCATCTCGAAGGTTTTAAATTCAGAGAATTGGCGATTTCTTGCTCTGCCCCCTCTTTTATTGAAACGTTCTCTGGAGATTTCCCTGGATTTCAAGACGACGTCACTGTCTCAGAGAGAAAGAGGTTTCCTGAGCTTTCTGGTTTTGGTGGGCTCTGCAAAATGGCGTTGGCACACTTCCTGAAAAAAAGGTTAACAATGGCTGTCTGGGTCGGCTGTCTGCCAATCTCTTTTGCTCAGTGGTTTGCTTTGCTGAGTGATGAGGCGGTTGAATTCACACTTATGCTTGTTGCTTTCCGAGCTGGACAGTCACAGCATTCCCTAGGGATTTAATTTTTTTTCTTACGAGCTCAGAGGCCAAGTGTTGAGGCTCCGACTCGGGGGGTCAGGTTTTAGCGATGGGTTCCTTTCAAATCATTGCGTCTGACACGGAACTAATTAAATGGTTCCCAGGACTTGCTGCAGCCTGAAATTTGAAAAGATTTAGCTCACGTTGCAGGTACTATCGACCCTGCACTCTAAAGCTGGACCTCAAAAAGAGATTCAATGGAATCTTCTGCTGCGGTAAAAATCGCTGCCTTCAGCCTCCTCCAGAGAGTGCTTGGTAGAGTTGTTGCCATGGAGAATGCAGCATGTCAAGCTTTTTGTTCAAATTCAAACCAGGCAGGTCGACTCTGACTGGTCACCTGCATTCCCCATGGTGACACCTCTGTCAATCAGAGTCCATTTGCTAACCAATGAGCACTCTCTTCTCATGCGGTGGAAATTGTTGTTCCCTTTGCTGTTGGTATTTTCTTGCAAGCTGTCCTGATGAGTGCAAGATGAAAAGTTTCAATTGCGTGTCTATTTTTTTTAGCAATACTCATGTTCTGTACTATCAAACGACTATTTGTATGCTGCTTTTTTATTCTTCCTGCCAAAGTGGACAAGTTCACATTTTCCCACATTACACTCCATCTGCCATTTTTTTGCTCACTCACCTAAATTATCCATCTAGGGACTCTTGACCTCCTCTTGACAAATTACTTTCTTACCTACTGTGGTGTCATCAGTAAATTCTATACATTTGGTCCCTTCATTCTAATCATTGATATAGGTTGTAAATAGCTGAGGCCCCAGCGCTGATCTCTGTGGCACTCCGCTAGTTACAGCTTGCCAACCTGAAAAAGACCTATTTATCCCTATCCTCTGTTTCCTGTTAGCTAACCAATCCTTTATCTGGTTCTCCAGCTGGTGGGCAAGTCCTCAGGCACCCACATTAAATCCAGCCCCATTACGTTTGAGATTCTGCTTTTTAATTGGGTATGGGTTCAAAACGGTAAAATGTAATTTTACAACTAACGAAAGAAAGTTGTTCATCGAGCAGAGAGTGATCAACACTTGGAGTGAACTTACAGACATAGTAGCAGGAATGAAAACCATCGATGCATTTAAAGGTAAAAATGAAAACTTTTAGGTGCCTCTAATGGATGAACTAACATGTCAAGAATGTCCTTCCTTATCTATAGTTAACTTACGTTCTGTTATTTGGTAGTCATTTTTAATATACATTACACAGGCATCTACACCCACCACCACTAACCGCCCCCCCCACCCCAACCATTACCACCCACCACACTAATGAGATCGTCAGAAATTCAAAATGTAACAGAAACCTAGGTTCAAGCCCAACCCTGAAGATAAAATTTGCTTCTTTCTTTTTTTTAAATTCATTCACGGGATGTGGGCTTCACTACCTGGACCAGCATTTATTGCCCAACCCAAGTTGCCATTGGGAAGGTGGTGGTGAGCTGCCTTCTTGAACTGCTGCAGTCCATGTGGTGTAAGGACACCCACAGTGCTGTTAGGAAGGGAGCTCCAGAAATTTGACTTAGCGACAATGAAGGAATTGCGATATATTTCCAAATCAGGATGGTGAATGACTTGGAGGGGAACTTCCAGGTGGTGATGTTCCCATCTATCTGCTGCTCTTGTCCTTCTAGATGGTAGTGGTCGTGGGTTTGGAAGGTGCTGTCGAAGGAGCCTTGGTGAACTCCTGCAGTGCATCTTGTAGATGGTACACGCTGCTGCTACTGTGTGTCGGTGGTGGAGGGAATGAATTTTTGTGGATGTGGTGCCAATCAAGCAGGCTGCTTTGTCCTGGATGGTGTCAAGCTTCTTGAGTGTTGTGGGAGCTGCACTCTTCCAGGCAATCTCTGCTGGCTGTAAATGGCCTGGCCAGATCTTATATCTATTCTATGTCAAGGTTACAAAAATGCCTTGTATAAAATCATTCAAAATTTGCCTTTCATTTACACTAAATTGGCAGTCTCACATAAAGTTCACAAGGGTGATTGGCATGGGAAATGGAAACACTGTTGCCGTAGCAAGTGTTCTTTGCGGCCTGGGTAAATGCACAATATTATAAGAGTAAATCAAGCTAGACTCTATTTCCTACTCACAGAGTTTTGGATATTGACATTTGATATTAAAAGCATCAAAACTGACAGCCTTCATCTTAGCGAGCATAAAATATAGCAATGTGTATGCAGTCACTTTTTATTTAGAAATGGGAAGAAATGGTTTAAGATTTTACTTCTATGGCTGAAAATGATGTGAGGAGTTTTACGGCTGATGCAATCTGGCATGACTTACCAGGTATAAAGGGTGGAATCGTTCACTCCCATTGGTGGCGGGTGTCATGGCGGGCGTGAGTGGACAGCATGGCGGGTAGGCCAAAAATCAGTTTCACGCTGTCGTGAAACACGTTTGCAATTGTCCGCTCCGCTCGTCAATGATGGGCTATGTTTTCTGCTGCTGGATGTCGGGAACTTCATTGTAATACATCTGCATATCATTATAAGCCTAGCTCGTCGGAATCATCCCCCCCACGCTGGATCATTCAAGCACGTCGGCCTGTTTCACAACCTCATTTATAAGGCATGCAGCTGGCGAGCTGCACTTTGAGGGGAACTCAGAGGTAAGTGCACAGTAATGTTGCGCAGCACTTGCAAGGGCGGAGGTGCTGCGCATTCAGGCAAGGGCAGAGGCAAGTCGCTTTTTCCCGGCTGGCAGACAGTGCGGTGCCAGGACAACGGTTGCACTGCGGTTGAGGCAAGTTGAGGGAGCGGGCTGCTACAAGGGCAGCACTCTGGTTGAGATGAGTTAGGGGGTGGGCAAGGGCAGCACTCCAGTTGAGGCGAGTTGGGGGGTTGGCAAGGGTAGTGCTCCAGTTGATGGTGGTGCGCAAGCACGTGCGATGGGTGGGGGAGTGGGAGTGGGGGAGTGGGGGAAGCGGCCATGCATTAGGGAAACCTTGTATAAAGTGAGCATTCCTCTGCAGCTGAGACAGTTCAGGCGCAGCCACATTGACATGCTTTGAGACTGTCGCTGGCTTATCTGCCCAGTCAAGCAATGCAAAGGCCTGAAAGTGCCATCAAATGCTCCAGAGCTTTTCCAGAGCATGCAGTCCAATGGGCAAAGCTGCCGCCAATCAGTCAGGTGGAGTGGGACAGAGGTGGGTTAGGTTTCTTGCAGCACTAAACTCTGGCCATCCAAGTGGTTACTAGCACTTTCTGGGATGCGTTTAGAGGCTGACTTAACCAAGAGAGGTTCTTAAACACCCAAGCTAACCTTTGTGTCTCTCTCTTTGATCCTGCAAGATCTGCAGGAGGAGTACAATATCAGGAGCATGGACCCTCGTGACCTAGCTGTATGCCCTCATGGCGTACAGAGAGCAGAGACAAAGGAGAAGAGAGCAATGGAGGCGCCTGGCTGGGCAGAGAGAGGAGCAGCACCCTCAGAAAGAAGGGGCGGCTGGGGCTCCTGCACATGCTGCTGAAGAGCCACAACTCCTAGCTGGGCCCAGGATCTATACTCGCCAACTTTCACTCCTGCAGATGACTGAGAACTAGTGTCGTCGAAGACTGCGCATGTCCAGTGAACCAACCAGTCACATCTGCCAGCTGCTGCCGAATTTGGCACCACAGGGACATGGAGGACATCCACTGCCTGTGGCCATGAAAGTGATCACGATGCTCAATTTTTAAGCCAGTAGCTCCTTTCAGGGTTCTACAGGTGACCTCTGTGGGATATCACAAGGCCCTACCCACAAATGCATCCGCGAGGTCACAGGCGCCACCTTCACGAAGACGCATAACTTTGTGCATTTTGCTCAGGGCCAGGACAGCCAGGATGTATGAAAGCTGGGATTTGTCCAGATCTCAGGTTTCCCACAGGTGCAGGGTGCCATCGACTGCACTCACATGGCGCTCTGATCTCCATGGCAACAAGCGGTCAACTATGTCAACCGCAATGGTTTCCACTCGTTGAATGTTCAGCTGGTGTGTGACCACCACAAACGTATCCTGCAGGTCTGTGCACGGTTTCCAGGAGTGTCCATGACTCCTACATCCTTAGCAGATCTCAGGGTTCACGGAGGCTGCAGAGTTGGCTCCACTTGTACAAGGGCAACTCTCAGAGAACATGGCTGAAGACACCTATGCGGAAGGCTCAGAGTGCAGCAGAGAGAAGATGTAGGGAAGCTCGTGCTGCAACTCCCACCTTGGAGCAAACTATTGGAATATTGAAAATGAGGTTTCGGTGCCTGGACCAGTCTGGTGGAGCCCTGCAATACAGTCCGCAGAGGGTGTCACGCATCATCGTCACCTGCTGTGCCCTTCACAACCTGGCGCTACAAAGGGGAGAGGAGCTGGACACCTCCTCCGATGCAGAGGTCGTCGACGGGGATGAGGTCAAGAGGTCCTCGGAGGATACTGGCGATGACACTATTGCACCGGCCAGGCGAGGCAGGTGCACTCGGGAGGCCCTCGTAGCTGCTATATTCGTGGAGGATGATGAGAACATACAGTGAAGAGGCACCATAGATCTTCACATTGCATCTGTGAATGTTTGATTCCAGTCTGGCTGAGGACAGCGCACATATCCTCTGTGAAAGAGCTCCTGGTCATGGAGACACAGCGGAGGCCCTAATAGTCACTAAGGTCCAAAAGGATGATGATGATATGTACTGGGGATGCTCCATAGATCTTCACATCTCTGTGAATGTCTGACTCCTGTCTGGTTGATGGCAGCTTGCTTGTGCTCTGTGGTCAGTGTCACATCATAGAGATGCAGCCATGAAACTTTAAATGTACCTGATCCTTTGTTAGCTTTCAGCACCTGACCCCTTCAGGAACACAGCGTCACCGGTCACAGATGCTGAAGAGATGGGGGGCCAGCCCCACCTCAATGGTGTTGAGAGCACATGGAGAATGTTCAAACTCTGTGACGCCTGCCCACAACATTCTGGCAGCAATGACAAGCACCATCGAGGTGCAGGTATCACTAATGCGCCCAGTGAGTCTGGACCATCACTTTGGTCTGAAGGTTACACACTGCTCAGGGAAGAGGCCCTAGAAGGAGACACCTGCCTTTAACTTGTGCAAGAACCAAGTTTTCACATTTGAGTGACACAAACACTGTGCATTATAACAAGGAACCATAGGCAAAGAGGCATCTTTAGAAGTTTAGTTATAATAGTGAACATTATGTACATGTGATTCACACCCATGCGCAGCCTGTGCAACTATGTCTTCTTAACCTTCCTAACCCTGCCGCTACATCTTGGTGCTCCCCTGACATCCACAGTGGAGGTGGAGGCAGCCTGCTGATGGTACTGTGGTCTGTGATGACCTTGACGGCCATTGGAGTGCTGAGACCCAGAGGGAGCCGGCCTGCTTTCGGGGTCCTGCTGCTTGGCAATAGCACCCTCCTCGGCCTGTGGAGTTGGAGCTGCTAGGGTCACAGGAAGATGGGGGTTCAGATGGGCCAGACGCTGACTCCTTGAGGAGAAGGAGAAGCTAGAGTGAGATTGAGATCTCCCGCACCCCTCTTGCATTGACACTGTAGGAGACAAACTATGGCATCAACGATGGAGTTCAGCCCGCACAGCAGTGCCGGACAGATGTCCTCGGCCAAGGTCTCCATGGCACCCTCCATCCTACCAGTGTTGACCTCGGTGCATTGCCACGCCAGCGTTATCTGCTCAGAGTGAAGGCAGACAGACTCCTCTGTCGTGCCTTGCAATCTGAGTTGTGTAGCAGGCACCCCTTCCTGATGTCCCCAGGCTTGTATTTGCAGTTCCAGCAACTGAGGCTCATCATTGAATTCAGCAGATTTCTGCTCTCCAGCAGTCCTCCAAGTGCCGGAAACCTGGGAAGTCCCTGCCTCCCGCCTGCTGTAGACCAGACAGTGTGATGTGCCCGCCTGGTTGTGACCCCGAGGTTACTCTGAAGCTAGGACCCACTGAGGTGTGTTTCTGCACGGGTGGAGGATGTGTGCAAGTGCTGTGATGGGTCTTCAATTGAGGTTTCAGCAGATACCTCTTCTGAAGTGTTTTCGGGGCTTGAGATGAGGACTTGGGTCATGGACTCTTGGCTGTTTCCTGGATGTGCCAGTGAAAGCAAGGACAGATAATTAGTGCATGGCAGTGGCCTGTGAAACAGGACACATCACTCACAGCATGGTTGTCTGATGGATGTTGCACTGCTGGATCCTCACTTGGTAGAGCACCGCTGACCTCACTGTCAGCATAGGAACGGTCCACATCTTCGCTGGCCAGCTGTATGACGCTATTTTCAAAGCCTTTTAGAACCTTGATGTTGGGCATTCCTCCACCAGTCCGTGACCTCTCCCTCTTGTTGTGTGCCAGCTTGTCCTGCATGAATACAGGTAGAAAGAATGTAAGCAGGATGCCTGCCAGGCCAGATGATAAGGATGCCTGGCCTATGTGGGTGGCGAGTGGTCCCACGGACAGGATGAGGATAATTAAGGTGTGTGTGAGAGAATGAATGGTGATGTCCCTTGAACTGGCAGTGAGTCAGGTCCCTGTGGATGTTTGATGGATTTGTGAGTGTGTGAGTTGAGAGTGATGAGAAAAATGGCTTACCCTGGTGGAATGGAGGAGATCATTTATCCTCTTGCGGCACTGAGTGGCTGTCCTCTTTTGCAGGGCATTGGCACTGACCATCGCTGCCACCACCTCCAGCGTTGGATTGGTAATGTTGCTGGCTCTCCTGCAGCCAGAGTGGGGTACGAGGACCTTACAGCGGGCCTCCACGGCATCCAAAACTTATTCCAGGGATGCATCACTAAATTGGGGAGCTGCAGTCTTCTTGCTTTTCGTGGCCATGTCTTCTGTGCAGCAGTCCTGGGCTGGAAGCACTGAGAGGCGAGCGCATGGCTGCACTTTAAATATGGTGCCTGGCATAAGGAAGCGGCGAGGTGATGGCGTGGCGAGCGAATGAGGGCCCGCTGCCATGGAAACGGTGTGTTTCCTGAGAATTCGTGTTTAATGAGGCCGGATTGGGATGTTACGGTGTGAAAAGCCGCCAGAGTGACCGGCGGGCAAAACATTCTTTTTCCTGCCCGCTACCGCACTTAGTGCAAATCTGGGACAGTTCTGCCCAAAATCCTCCAAATGACATCAGAAGACAAAATGTGTCGCTGATAATGGGAGACTTCAATGGGAATATGGGATCTAACTAGAATGCATAGGAAAAGACTATAAGAATGTTTGGATTTGGTGAGGGAAAAAGGGAGAATGGTTAATTTTCTTCGATCTAAATAATAATCTGATGATGGTAAACACAAAAGTAGCTTTGGTTGACATCTGATGGGCAGACAAGAAATGTAAATGGGAAATGAAAATCCAGTTTCCTGTTGTGCAGAGCCTTCACAGCCGATGTCGGCACAGACGATAAGTTAGTTTTCGAGTTGAGAATGAGAGCTCCTGGAAAAACATTTAAAACAAATATCTTGCATCTGGACAAATTGAAAGAACCTGACATCAGAAACAATTTCAAAGATGTAGATAAACATCAAACCTCCAATAACTGAAGAAACGGATGTAGAGGAGATTTAAAATACAGTCACAAATTAGTCACAAAACAGTCACACATATTAAAGTCTACAGAACAAGTATTGGGTCTGGAAAGCAACACTAAGGCCAGAATCTCCTGTTCAGCATGTGGGGGCGGGGCCCACACTCCAACGCATTAAATGATATGTGGTGACATCAGGCATGCATCCCGATGTCACGGCGCGTCATTCTGATCTTCAGTTCGGCGGACGTGCACTGGAGTCAGCTGCGCACCCGCCAAATTGTCAAAGAGTTGTTAAAGCCATTAATAAACTAATTAACCAATTTGTCAGGGCTGCCTGTTCAATCTTAAGGTTGACGGGCAGGCGAAGATCCCAGGTGGCCTTTGCATTTTTAATGAAACCTCATCCATGGGCGGGATGAGGTTTCATGAAGGTTTTATTAATTAAATACATTTTTTAATGAAAATTCATAAACATATCCCAGCCCATGTGACACTGTCACATGAGGGGACATGTCTGAATAATTTTATTGTTTTATTTTTTCAAACTTTATAACTGAAGTTAATCTCCCTGAGGCAGCTCCATGCCTCAGGGAGATTGCTGCGCTAGAGCGCAGGCCCCGACTCTCCCTCCTCCCCCCGCCCGCATAGGTAGTGCTGAGTGCTACTGGGCGCATGTCACGCCAATTAAGGCCCGCCCACGTAAAATGGCAGAACGTAGCCAATCGCGGGCGGTAATCGGCTCTGCGCCCACCCATGCCTGTTCCCGACCGGCCTGCCCAACAGAGAGAAAATTCTCCCCTAAGAAACGTCAATTGATAATGGGAAAAGTTCTTAAGTTGAGTAAAAAGTGAAGAAAGCTTATGTTATGCATAAAAATAAGAATACAATAGGTTAACCAGAGAAATAAAACTTTAAGTCAGGAGCGATAAGAACAATTACATAAACAATCAGTGCAAAGAAGCAGAAGATGATGTCAACAGAGACAAAACACAGGCACTGTATGAGAATATAAAAGAGCTAAGTGAATCCTATAAACTTAAAATGGCTGCAATGAAAGGTCAAAATGGCCAAGTTATTGAGAACAGGCAAAAAGCAAATGGTGGAAGGAATATTTGTTAATCTATACAATATATGAAGCATGGTGGATGGATCATTCCTGGAGGAACTATCCTGTATGAATGGAAGGGAGGTGATACTGGATTTTTAGGAAGACAAAGTAAAAATTTCTATTGATTGTTTGAAAAAGCTCAAAGCTCCTGGCATTAATAATATAATGCCTGCTTTGCTATGGAGAGATTTACTAGAATGGTTCCAGTGATGAGGGATTACAGTTACATGATCAGACTGGAGAAGCTGGCGTTGTTGTCCTTACAGCAGGGAAGGCGAAGAGGAGATTTAATAAAGGCGTTTAAACTCATGCATGGTTTATATAGCGTAAATAAAGAGAATCTGTTCCAGTGGCTGAAGGGCTGATAACCAGTCGGCACAAATTTAAGTTGATTGACAAAAGAAGCAGAAGTGACATGAGGAAAATCTTTATTACGCTGAGTGGTTAGGATTTGGAATGCACTGTTTGATAGGGAAGTGGGTGCAGACTCAACACCGGCACTGAAAAGAGGATTTGATAAATATTTGCAGGGATATGGGGGAAGAACTGGGGAGTAAGACGAACCGGATTGCTCTTTGAATGACTTGGCACTGACACAAGGTTCCAGGATTTTCCAGCCCCATCGTGGTGGGGACCCTCCACGGGCAATTCTGCAGTGGGACTGGACGATCCCGGCAGCAGGCGGGGCTGGAAAATCCCACCCAAGGGGCTGAGCCACCTCTTTCATACTAAACTATCCTATGACTCTCTAACTTCAGATTTATTACAGGGTGGGTATGAAATATACGATGAAAGTGATGCAAAGATTGTTTAAGAAAATTTGAGAAGAGCAGCAAGTGCCTGAAGACTAAGGAAAAAAGCAGTAATAAAACCAATCTTCAAAAAGGAGGCAAAAGTAAATGCATCAGTTGCAGAGAAATCACCTCACTGAGTATACCTGGAAAAGTACTTACCAAGACACTGTAGACTAGAGCAAAAAAAATGTGTAATAGATTTGGACATTACGCCAAATGATAATCAATGTCTCATTTACTAACAGTCAAATCAAACATTTGAAAGTATCAAACGTTAAAAGATTATAATAATACAGGGATCAAAACAACATTAGCCCCGTGCCGCAATATTAAAGATTACAACAATGTTACCCCAGTTGTTCTCTAGGCAGGGTGGTCATTTCAAATTCTCTGACAGTTTGATGGTATTCATTGATACCTCAGCCCTAAGCTCAGTATGCTCCTCTCTACCTGTAAAAACCGTAGGCAATATATGGGGTTGTTATCCTAAGATTCTTATAGATTAATAACTTAATTTCAAAAGAATTTAAGATGGCCAACTGTTTTAATCTTTGTTTTTGGTTTTATTGCTATTTTTGGGCTATTGTTTCACTTTTTGGGGCCTTTGTTTCTCTTTATCACAACCGCTTTGTCTCTGTCTCAAAGATAACAAGGGTAAATTATGAATAACATCTTGAAATTCAGAATAATAACGCATACACTCCCTAAATACACAGCACACCCCACAGAATATGATTAGTATTGTTGTGGTTGGGGAGAGATGTGGGATAATTTCCTCCTTTTCTAATCTCTCGGCTGAGCACAACAAGATGTGTTTTAGAGAAGGAACGTTTTAACCCCTTGAATGCTGTGACTTTTCAGAACAGACACAAACAGGTTTTCTTGTCAATTTAAACCAAAACAATGGATAAATATTTATTTTTCACAACACCTAAAATGTAAACACCCACTCCTCATTTACACCAAATGCACACACACAAGAAAGCGTAACTTCCAACAATGTTGCATGCAATTAGTTATCTTAAAGATTTCAAATAAAAGTCACTTCTAATCAGTCCACAAGATTGTAATTGAAATGTTGCAGGTCTGAAGGATTCTCTCTTGATGCACTGAAGAAAAATGAAGGTCTGAGGTTTCTGGTGATGGATTCACACTGGTTCACCCCAAACAACAAGCTTCTGGCTTCCCAGTCAAAGTTGGCCAAGTCCACGTAGTGAAGAGCTATAACCTTGCAGGTAAAATTAATAAGTCTAAATCCTCTGCCTCAGGTGACTTTTGAGGCAGGTTCCTCCCTTATGCTGGGCAAGAGATGGCATCCCTCTAGTTTTGTATCCCAGACTGACTCTTTTGGACTATTCTCAGAATAATAAGATGTTTGCTATCTCAAGCCAGTTTCAATCATGTGACCACAAAATTAATACTTTCGTTGACCACACAAATAATTTGATGTTACAAGCCAATGTCACACAATGAGAAATGAGTGGCAGCTGTTCACACCCGCTTGTGATAAAATGGTTCCTTCACACCCGACTTTGTTAGATTTCAAGGTTGCAGAAATTGAGTCTGAGTGACCACTATATTTGAACTTCTGTAAATAACCAGATGAAAGTACCTGTAAACTCCCCAAGTGAATTGCCCAAATTCCCCTAGGTGCAAGAATTATAGAAAAGTCATGATGGGGACTTTAATTATTCAAATATAGACTGCAATAGTAGTAGTAGTACAAAGGGCAGAGAGGGATAAGGGTTCCTAGAGTGTGTTCATGAAAATCTTCTACAGCAGTATGGTTCCAGTCCAATGAGAAAGGAGGCACTGCTAGGCCTGGTTCTTGGGAATGAGGTGGGCCAAGTGGATCAAGTGTCAGTAGGAAAACATTTTGGGGAGAGTGACCATATATCATAAGGGTTAGGTTGGCTATGGAAAAGGACAAAAAGAACAATCCAGAGTAAGAATAAATAACTGGGGGAAGCCAGCTTCAATGGGCTAAGAAGGGATCAGGGCTGAATTAATTGGAGTCAAAGGTCATTCAAGGAAGAGATAGCTCAGGCACAGTCAAGGTGTATTCTCTTAAAAAGGAAAAATTGGGCAAATAAATCCCGAGCTCCCTTGATTAAAAAATAAGCTAAAGGAGAAAAAGTGTGCTTATGACAGACATCAAGTAGTAAATACAATTGGGAACCAGGTTGAAATACAGAAGGTTCAGAGGGGAAGTAAAAAAATCAAATCAGAGAAACAAAGAGGAAATATGAAAGGGGACTGACAGATAACGTAAAAGGGAGTCCCAAAGTCTTCTATAGGCATTTAAAAAGTAAATTCATGGGAAAGGAGGAGTAGGGCTGATTAGGGAGCAAAAGGGCGATTTACACATGGAGATAGAGGGCATAGCTGAGGTATTATATGAATACTTTGCATCTGCCTATACCAAGGAAGAAGATGTTATCCAGTCCATGGTGAAAGAAGATGTAATTCAGGCACTAGAAGGTTTTAAAATTGATAAGGAGGATGCATTGTATAGGCTACCTGTACTTAAAGTTGATAAGGCACCGGGACCGAATGAGATGCTAACATATGAACATACAAATTAGGAGCAGGAGTAGGCTATTCAGCAACTTGAGCCAGCTCCTTGAGATGCATCCAAAGTTACTGAGGGAAGTGAGAGTGGAAATTGTGGAGGCACTGGTCATAATTTTTCAATTTTCCTTGGACTCAGGGGTGGTGCCAAATGTTACATCTTGTTCAAAAAAAGGGTGTAATGATAAGTCCAACAACTACAGGCCAGTCAGTTTAATTTCGGTGGTGGGGAAACTTCCATAAACAATAATTCAGAACAAAATTAATAACCACATGGCCAAATATGGGTTAATTAAGGAAGTCCGGCCTGGCTTTCTTAGGGGACAATTGCGTCTAATTAACTTAATGGAATATTTTGAAGAGGTAACAGACAGGGTTGAAATACATTGCACATAAAAATGTGTACATTTAAAGATGCAATTAGTGATCAAACATATCATTGTAATGATTTCTTTGCTCCAAATATTTACAATTGAAACTACAAATAGGAACAAAAAATATAAATTGGCTAAAATTTCTCAAATGACTGACATCTGTCACTTGAGAGAGATCAAATGCCGAAGGTCATTTTTCTGTCTGACTAATAACACTACCTTTCCCATTCTGCAAGTCCTGTTCTGCAATATTCTCACATCAAAAATCATGGGCTACCTGTCACACAGAACCCTCATTCTACCAGTGGATTGAGATAGGGTTGTTGCTTTGCTAAAGCTTTGCTTGACTGTGTCCAAGATATTGTTTGTGTTACCAACAAGGCCAAATGTGATGCTGGAATTATGATTGAGACTTAGTCAAATATATCCATTACTGTAGGTTTAAGCTGGCCTGGGATTTAAATCCCATCAATCTGTAGATTTATTGACAGCCCAGAAGTTTTTAAGGGGAATGTCCTTGGTGTGTTTTTCTGATACTACTTAAATGCAGGATCTTCAGGGCATCTGTACATTGCTTATCTAAGTGAATTGAGACTTGTTGATTTTTTAATTGTTTATTTGGCCAGCTGAGTGTGTGACAGTCACAAAGACACATGACAATGTGTGAGTCTCCAAATCGAACTACAGTGATTCAATTAGAATTTTCATTTGCATGATATGGAATCCATGCTTATTCCGTTTACAGCCCTATTCTATTTACCTAAGCCCAGAGAACTGGTATGTAAATCCACAAGAGGCAAGGATTAGGGAGCCCATCAAAGAGCTTTAGTCCAGCGTGGATTAGTTTACCTGCCAGGAAATGGCTTGCAAGGTTACCTGGAGCTAAGTGAGAAGAATCCTTCTGGTGACATTTGCACCCTTGTGCCTTATAAAATGAACCAGGCTAATTAGTTCACCAGCATTAATGGTCTATAGTGCTGTGGACATGTATTAATTAAGTATTGAATTACCAGTTTTGGCACAGACAATCCAGACAGTTGCAATCTCCTATCACCATTGTTTCAGCTTGGAGCCCACTTGACCTCTTCCCGAGAGTATGGTGGAGTGAGGGTAAATTGAAGCATTCAAGAGGGAATGGATAATTATCTAAAAAGGAAGAATGTGCAGGACTACGGGGAGGTGGAGGAGTGGCGCTTGGTGAATTGCTCTTTTACAGAGGCAGCACAGATATGATGAGCTGAATGGCCTCCTTCTGTGCTGTATGAGGGCAATGCTCTTGATATGGTTCACATGAATTCCAAAGGGTATTTGACACAGTGCGAGACAACAGACTTGTGAGCAAAGTTATAGCTGTTAGGGGGAAGGAATTGAGTAAGAATTTATGGTAAGGGAGAATTTATTGAAAAGGAATGAATTACTTAAAATCTCCAGGCGATGAGGGCTACCAAGCACATTGGCAGTTAAAGGTTACCAGATGAACCTTGCACAGCCTTATGGCCTGCAAACAACAGAAAGGCCTTGGGAGCCGGACTGCAGTCAGAGCATTGGTAATAACAACTAAGATTAAGTCTGCTCTTCAACAGATAGGGGAAGAACAGATGGTCCCAGCTTAGATAGGAGGGAAGGTCTCTGCCTGGGTGAAAAATAGGGACATATGATGCATGTACCTGTTACGAGATGTCTGTTTAATGTAAACCTATATGTTGACAAGATCGGAATCTGCAAACTGTTCTTGTACGTGACCAATAATGTATAAATATGTTGAACATTTGTAATTTAGCAGAGTGTTATCTCAAGCTGCATTGAGATGGTTCTCCCCTTGCAATTGCTCGAATAAACAATTGTGACCTGGATCTGAGACTCCTGTGGTCCGTTTGTCAAAGTGACCACAACAATAGCTCATAGAATAAAAGAGACAGTATCAACATGTAGTCTACTTGGGCTTCAGCAAGGCTTTTGATAAGGTCCCACATGGGAAACTGATAACGATAAGAGCCCATTGGATCCAAGGCAATTTGGATCCAGAATTGGCCCGAGTGGCAGGAAGCAGAGGGTGATGGTCGAGGGGTGTTTTTGTGACTGGATGCTTGTGTCCAGTGGGGTTCCACAGGGATCGGTGTTGAGTCCCTTGCTGTTAGTGGTTTATATAAATGAATTGGACTTGAATGTAGGGGGGTTGATCAGTAAGTTCGCGGATGACACGAAAATTGGTGGGGTGGTAAATAGTGAGGAGGATAGCCTTAGCTTACAGGAAGATATAGACTGGCTGGTCAGATGGGCTGATCAGTGGCAAATGGAATTTAATCTGAATAAGTGTGAGGTGATGCACTTGGGCAGAACAAACAAGGCCTAGGAATGCATGATGAATGGTAGGACCTTGAGGAGATTCCAGAACTGCATGCAATACTCTAGCTGTGGCCTAACCAGAATTTTATACAGTTCCAGCATAACCTCCTAATATTCTATGCCTCAGCTAATAAAGGCAAGTATCCCATGTGCCTTCTTAACCACCTTATCTACCTGTCCCGCTCCCTTAAGGGATCGGTGGACATGCACACCAGTGTTATGGACAGGAGGAGGGTCTGTACAAACAGCACTATGCTTTCCTCTCACCACACTTTTTAATAAGCGGTGGCGTATTTCCAAACCCCTCCGCTTTTGTAAGGTCCAATTCCTACCAATAATCCCATAACAAACTCAGAACCTTCAGCAGAGGTATAGATGGGGTCAATTGTCCAGCCTAGCTGGAGCTCCTTCTGTGTGGCCTTCTAGTCAGATGTTAAAGCAGCAGACTATCTTGCAGCCTAGGAAGGCAATATTAACCTGTTTAACAAGCCAGAGTTTTAGGTCATGTGATCTTATCTTTCCACAATATTTTCAACAAAGCATGTTTACCATTGTCTGGAAATTGGCTTTATGTTTCAGGCTGATAATGTCTCAACCATTAAGGGTTGAAAGAGGTGCTACTTGTTGAGGGTCTGGTATTTAGGAAGTCATTGTCTCTGTAGACTTTCTGACTCTGCTGGCAGGCCTGGTTTATCAAAAGCCAAAGGCCTTTGTGTAGTTCCCTTTGAAGTTGGGCTGTGCAGCCCCCAGGTGGCCTGTTAGTAACTTGTCAGAAATAACAAGGTGTGAGATTTCTGAAATCGCAAAACTTTTGTTCTGGTGATTCATTGTCAATAACTCACAGACAGAGGGTCAGCCATCTTAATGATCTTTGTTAAGCCAAAAGGCCCAGTTTAAAATGAAGAAATGTAAATAAGAATATATTTTTATTAAAATATGCTATGTTAAGTCCCCCATCACAAAAGTAATTGGCTAATGAAGCAAAAGCAATGTGAGAAAGAGCTTTCTCATGCAGTGAGTGGTAAAGGTCTGGAATGAGCTGCCGGAGAGTGTAAAAGGAGCTGCTTCAATTGAAGCATTCAAAAGGGAATGAGACTACAATATGAAAAGGAAGATTGTGCAGGGTTACAGGGAGAATACAGGCAAATGGCACTGAGTGGATTGCTCATCCAGAGGGCTGGTGCAGCTGCGATGGACCGAGTGGCTTCCTTCTGTGCTGTAACAGTTCAGTGATCCTGTTGCATCCTGACTCTCTTCAATGGAAGGTCCTCCACAAGGATATTTATATTTTATTGACTTTGCAGAGGCATTTTCAGACATGAGTTAATCCTTGTCGGTACAGAAGCCACAAAATAATTCAGCTGACTACCCTGGAGTCCATTTTGTTAAGGTAAATTGTCCATTCCATCTTTTTTTTAAAAAAAAAGTGAAGTATCCATCTTTCTAATAGGTTTACGGGCACAGGACATGACCGTGGCAGTGTTATTAAGAAAATGGTGCTAATTTTCCCTTATTTCTAACATTCCTACACATAGAGGTGGTACTTAATGAAGAGCAAACTGGTTTTAGAACAGTTTGAAGCATGATGGATCAACCATTTCTGATCAAACAGATTTTGAAGAAATTTATAGTAAACAACACCCATTGTTACAACCACTTCATAGATTTTCAGTAGGCCTTTGATAGTGCATGGGCAAGAAGGGGTATGGCATGTCTTGAGGATGTATGGCATTCCTGAAAAACTTGTCACTGATAAAAAATCATCCACAACAAATCCCAGAGCGTTGTTAGAGTGGATAGGAAACTAATGGAATGGTTTATATCAACAGTTGAGGTGAGACAAGGATGTTCACTGTCACCTGATTTATTTAATCTAGTACCCAAAGTGATAATCAATGCTACAATAAAAGATGATATTAGGACATTTTCCTTATGTACACTGTTTTACACAATCTCAGATTTGCTGATGACATTGACCTTATTTTAACATTCAAAACAAATTTTCGGAAACTAATAAGGGAATAGAGTTTCTGTTTTGGACTGAATTGAGATTTTGACATAAATTGCGTTCAAAATTCTGCGCATTTGGGCAAGTGTTTTTTTTTCCTGAGCTTCTGCTCAAATTAATTTGCAAATCATCAATCTCAAAATCTGCCAACAACCAATGCAATAAGATAGCATTTTAAATTGCAATTTTATTTAAAAAATTGCTTTAAAAAGTTTTTCTTTAAGCATTTAAAATTGGTCACGTGATAAAGTTATGATTAAAACTGTTGGAAATAAACTTATCTTATAAGAAATGTGCATTTTTAGTCACAGTGTTAATCTACCATAGCTGTGTAGCCCAATTCGAAATTACTGAAATCCACTTTTTAAAAATGTATTAAATTATTTTTCAGTTGTGTTGTGGTACGTTGGTTAGTTTATCAGTAAATTAAAACAAAAATCACAGTCTAAAGCTTTTAAAACATAACTTTAACATCCTTGTCCTGTGGGTGTACCTATACTACATGGACTGCAGTGGTTCAAGAAGGCAGCTCACTGCCACCTTTTCAAGGGCAATTATGGATGGACAATAAATGCTGGCCTAACTAACTAACACATCCCATAAATGAATGTAATTTTTTTCTAAACCTTCCTGAAGGCCAGTAAATAAGTGCAATTGGATACACTCAATGCTGATTAATTTACCCCGTGAGGTGTGACCCACTTTGAAGGCCGAGTTATTTAGACTAGTGCAAAAGGTTGATGCAACATGAGTTGAACTAAGCAGAAATTATGCTTAAAATTCTACAATCTGTTGCGCTGGTTACGCTGTTTTCGGTTGAACTGCGATGACAAAACCAATTAGGGGAAACTCTTATGAAAGGTGTACATGCAGAGTAGAAAATATTCATCCCACATGAACAGAAAGAAGACAAAGATCATGTCATTTGGGAAGCATCTGCATATTACAGTTGGAGACGATGCAGTTGCATAAGTGGAAAGGTTTGTATACATTGAAGGATTAGTGTCAGAGAATGGGAGTTGTGAAGTAGTCATCAAAAGAAGGATTGGGCTTGCTTCTGCTGCATCTGGAAGATTAGGCAGTATATAAAAAGGCTAAAGATATATTGATAAAGAGCAAGGTAAGAGTTTATGAAGCGATGACTATCCTCATTATTGTACAGATCTGTGTACGGGAGCTTGGAGAAAAGCTGAAGTGTTAAAGATACTAACGGCAGAAGGGAGTTGTTTGAATACTGACAGTGACCAGGATGTAAGGAATGAAGAATAGTATGATCAGAGCAAGAATTGAACATGATACAATGCTTATACGGATGATCCAAACTGCAACATTTGAAGAATTCAAACAGTTGGAATACCCTTCATGTCCCTGCATACAGATCCATGTGAAAACAGGAAATTGAGGAAGACTGAGGAAGATCTGGATAGAGAACGGGAGGAATCTTGTGGAAATGACAGGGGTCTCAGCCATTTGCAAGAACCTTAGCGAGAGCCTGAGTTACCTCTTTTTGAGAAGGCCCAGCTACCCTTGTGCCCTGCACTGAGGCATTTAATTGACAGGCCAGCAATGGACTTTCCCCTGGGATCAAGGAGAAGTTCCACCCACTGAGAGTTGCTGGCCAATCAGACGTTGGCAGCTTTTCTGTACTCAGCAATGCCACCATGCATATGGTGGCTGCTGCTGGTACTACATCCACCCAAGATCTCAGATCAAGGAAGGACCCAGGCACAGGTGAATGACGGTGAGAAGGGGTTGCAGGGTGGGGTTACAGGGAAGAGGGTGTTAGGGGGTTCAAAAGCAAGAGCAAGGGGGTGGCTCTCAGTGGGCCCCATTTCCCGATGCCAGGTTCCTTGATCAGGCTCTGAGTGCCTTTGAATGCAGGACCACCATCACACGCTCCCAACCACCCATCACCACACCAGGATCCCTAAAGAAAACATAGTAGGGTTTGCTTGTCATGTTCCCAGCATGGTGTACACCCCACCCACCGTTGGGTTAACACTAGCATTGGTGGGATGAGGCCCTTAAGTGGGCATTAGTTACCCAATTAAGAGCCGCAATTGGGAGAGAGATAGGAAGGCTGTCCCAGACTTAATTGGATTGGAGGCAGGAGGGTGGCGGGTTCTCCACTTGCTGTTCTCCTGTTCTCCTACCAGATTAAATGCCCCACCAAATGCCACAGCCAATCTCGCTATGGGGAGGGTACAACATTCTGTCCTATGTGAAGAGCACTGTCACAGGAATGGTACAGATAAATGAAGTGTTCACGCTAGTTTAAGCTGACAAAAGTGTTCTCAATATATTCAGCCCCAATGCACCTGAGTTGATGGATGGGACTGTAATAGTTAGTAGTATTAGTAGATTGATGAATAGTCGTTTGGTAGTACAGAACTTCAGTATTGCTGTAAAAAGAGACGTATTGAAGCTTTTCGTCTTGCACTCATCAGGACACTTCACAAGAATGCTAATACAAGGGGAAAACAATAATTTATACTGTGTGAGAAAAGAGTGTTGATTGGTTGGCAAGTGGACACTGATTGGTAGTAGTGTTGTCGTGGAGAATGCACCAGCGATGGTGACTGCCAAGTATTGTTAGAAATTTAAAGCAGGCAACTGGACCCTGATTGGTCAAGGCATTGCCCTGAAGAATGAGTCAGTGAATGGCTGTCACTTATTTTGTTTACCTGAAACAGGTGAAATGTGTGTACATGTTCTTTCTGTCTGCAAAGAACAGGGCCCTGTGCATTAATATATGTAGCTTCTAGTACACACAAATGCGCCACACTGCGAGCCCAACTGACAACCTTAAATTGGTTGTCAGTGTAATTGTCAGCAAAAAGCTTTGACATGTCTCTTTTTTCAGCAATAGATTGACGGATGTTAAAGATTAATATTATATTTCACCTGTTTGATGCACAGAAGGCATGATGAGCCTAAAATGGTACTATTATTCAGAGTAGGATTGATTAATTGTCCATAATGAACACAGAACGCGTAAGACACCTGATAACATTGTTACATTATTCCTAAAGAGCTAGGAACTAATTGTTATGTGAATATATATCCCAGGGTTCCACATTCATTGTTGCACTGCAGCCACCTGCCAAGTAGCAATGCATCAGGCCACCAGCCACGTGGAAAGCAAAAACTACGCTCAATGAAGGTCCAGTCTTTTGAGTCTGAAGTGTGATTATTCCTAACTTATGGGAACCGGAAGACATAACAAATATCTTTATCCTAAAGCCCAGCCTTATCATACACTGTGTTTAAACTTCAAATAAACTGCAAAATAGCTAGTAGCCATGTTATATTTAACTTGGAACTTTCTCTGAATGTTTACCTTTGATGTGATTAGCAAACATCATATATGTGAGTGTTAGGGCCTTCACCAACTGTGACCAAAACTGAAACAACCTGATTAGAGTTTAGCTGTTTAAAATTTGCCTGAGGCAAAGCACTTTGGAATGCCTTTTAAATGAAATGATGTGTGTGAAGCAATTAAGTAAATCAGCTCATGTATATTTAGAATGATTACATATTTGTTGTTTTCTTCTAGTTCAAATAATATTTTTTTCTATACACCTGCACCACATGTCACCTTTTCTTGTCTCTGAATTGACAAAAATGCAGCGATCCGACTGAGGATAGCAATCAAGGAAAACTAAATACAGTATTTGTGTCACTCCTTACATGGTTTGTGTAATTAGCATTTTTTTTATCATTAAGGACTTTCTGTGATTTGTATACAACCCATAACTGTTCCAGCTGAGAAAGTTTTTTTTTTGACACTGATTGGCATCTTGCTGTGCTCTTCACCTATCGACAACAAAGAAAAATAGCCATAATGAGTGAGCATGTGTCTCAAACGAATGGCACACGCTAATAAATTGCATTCTGAGTTGTATTGACTTAAGTTGATTTTTTTTTTAACTGTGTCTAAAGCTTTAGAAAGAATCAGCAGGGACACATTTAATGACTTTGGTCGGAAAGCAGCCATTATGCAAAGGTTACTGTGAAATGCCTCAGTGTTCACCACACAAATCCTCATTGCTTTAAGAAAGGAATTACTGAAGCAGCTATTAACTCAGGATGATTCTCACGATGACAGTTTGTTGATTTTCCTCCAGAGGATAGCTCAATACTCAGGTTTACAGTTACAATCCCATGATGCTTCTGGGAGGCCGATGATGTAATGGGCACATTTATTATCCCAAATATTGGTACTATATTATTTACACTAATATGTGTATAAATCATTTAATTTCCAATTACACAGCACTTGGCTCTCAATTTTATAACCTTTGACAAGGCACGGAGATTTGTGTGCAAATGTAGCTACAGTCCGCAGGATAATTTCCCGAAAATACAGTTAAGTAAAGAAGGCCCTGCAGCTGGATAATATAAATGGCACTAATTAATTTTGTAGTTTATCACCACGGGCTTGTTCAGCATATATCACATACTAATTGTGCCCTAATTCTAATTATATGATTCTTGGCTGTAATTCAGTTGATAGTACAAAGCTTTCAATCCACAGTCTGTTGCTTAGGACGCAAAATGGAAAGGTATTAAGACTGAAGTTGCAACTAATAGAATTCTCTAACTTGACATGCTGTGTGATAATGCAGTAAAAACGTCATTTAAAATAGTGACACATAAATTAATACATTTTCAAAGGATTCCATTTACAATAGTTAAGATTGCGTTCTCCCCTTCATTTCAGCAATATGACCTTTGTCAAGCACTATGCTAACAGCTGAAATAGGCCCACAAAATTAATACTATATGTAAATGCCCAGCTAGACATTGACACTCAGTTTAATTTATTCTTTTATAATGCTGTATTGCTCATAACCGATTGCAGTTGACCAGCAAAGTGCCAAATTGTCCAAACTTCTGTCCCGTTATAGTGAACAGCTAGCAATTATTAACCACTAAATCCATGTAGTTATCAACATTCTTTATAATCTCAGCCAGCTAGAAATAAAGTACTGAAAAACAAATTGTCTTATTCAAAGTTATCTTGACTGTATTTGAATTCAAATAGTTTGTGTGCCACTATTCAAAACTCACACACCCTGCCCAGAGCCGTGCACACTGGATAAGTGTTGGTCGAAGCTGCTAAATGGAGCGAATTGCAAAACAGAGTGATGAGGGGAATTTGGTAAGATTGGGAATTTACTTGTAAGCAGTGGGTGAGTAGAAGAGAAAGTGTGTTGCTATCGAATTGAAATCCTAGGGGGGAGTTTTCCGTGCACACTGGCGTCAGGCATGTGGGCAAGGGCTGCATTGTAGTTGAGGTGAGTTGTGAGGTGAGAGCAATTGCTGCCCTGCGGTTAATGGTAGTGCACAAGCACGTGTGGGGTGGGGGGGAGGGAAGCAGCCATACTTCGGGAAAGCCTTGTATAAAGTGACCATTCCTCCACAGCTGAGATAGTTCGGATGCAGCCACATTGACATGCCTGGAGTCGGGCTTCTAGCTTCTCTGCCCACTCAAGCCACACAGAGGCATCAAAGTGCCACCAAGTGCTCCAGAGCTTTTCACCCCTCGGACACAGACTGCAAACCAATGAGCATTTTAGTGGACTGCAGAACATTTGGATGACTGCGCACGTGTATAATCTCCTTGTGAAAGCTGACCATGGAGCAGTCACTGGTGCAGGTGCTCACTGCCCCTTGCCATGTCATCATTCAGGTTTGGGCCAGTCTTCCCCATGGTTCAAGCTAACAGTGCAGCCTTGCAGTGTGGATTAGGGGAATGCCTGTGCCTGAGCTGAGAGCACAGCATGCAGTCCAGTGGGCAAAGCTGCTGCCAATCGGTCAGGTGGGTTGGGGTGGAGGAGCTTGGGGCTTAAAGCAGCCATGCAGTGCACTAACGCTGGCCATCCAAGTGGTGGCCAGAACTCTCTGGGATGAGTTAAGGGGACTGCAGCTTTAACCAAGAGAGGTACTTAGAACACCCAAGATAACCCACGCATCTCTCTGTTTCATCCTGGAGGAGGAGTAAATCAGGAGCATGGAGCCTGAAGACCTAGCTTAATGCCTCGTGTCGTGCAGACAGCGGAGACAACAGAGAAGAG
This sequence comes from Cetorhinus maximus, assembly GCF_964194155.1. Classification (NCBI taxonomy): domain Eukaryota; kingdom Metazoa; phylum Chordata; class Chondrichthyes; order Lamniformes; family Cetorhinidae; genus Cetorhinus; species Cetorhinus maximus. The sequence continues at coordinate 24,528,278 of NC_135879.1, read as the reverse complement.
AGCGACGGAAGCGCATGGCTGCACGGAGGGAGGAGCAGCATCCTCGGGAAGAAGGGGTAACTGGGGTTCTCACACGCACTGCTGAAGAGTCACAGCGAGCTGTCACTGGTTGGTGCCTAACTAGACCCAAGGTATATAGACACCATCTTTCATTCCTGCAGATGACCAGGAACCAGTGTCGCATGTTTAGGGGACTGGTCGGTCACAACTGCCAGCTGCTGCAAGATTTGACGCCACAGGGACATGGCGATTGGATTTGCCCAGATCTTAGGTTTCCCACAGGTGCAGGGTGTCATTGACTGCACTCACGTGGCACTCAGATCTCCGTCACAACAAGCGGTCAGCTAGGTCAACCACAAAGGCTTCCATTCATTTAATGTGTAGCTGGTGTGCGACCACCACAAACGCATCCTGCAGGTCTGCGCATGGCTTCCAGGGAAGTGTGCATGACTCCTACATTCTCAGTTGGTCACAGATCCCTGACTCTTCCAGAGTTCACAGAGGCTGCAGGGTTGGCTCCTCAGGGACAAGGGCTTCCCGCAGAGGACGTGGCTGATGACACCTGTACCACAGCCTCAGGCTGCAGTAGAGCGAAGCTCATACTGCAACTCTCACCTTGATGGAGCAAACCATTGGGATGCTGAAAATGAAGCTCTGGTGCCTGGGTCAGTCTGGTGGAGCCCTGCAATATAATCCTCAGGGGGTGTCATGCATTGCCGTCGTCTACTGCGCCCTTTACAAATTGGCACTGCAACAGGAAGAGGAGCTGGCTGATGGAGAGATGGAAGAGCTGGATATCTCCTCTGTTGAGGAGAACATTGACAGAGATGAGGCTGAGGAGGTCCTTGAAGGCGATGATGATGGTGACGAGGCCCTCGCACTAGCCAGATGAGGCAGGTGAGCTTAGGAGGCCCTCATAGCTGCTAGATTTGTGGAAGATGATGATGACATGCAGTGAGGCGACACCATAGATCCTCACATTGCATCTATTTGACTCCAGTCTGGCTTATGGCAGTGCACATACCATCTGTGATAATGCTCCTGTCATGGAGACGCAATGGAGGCCCTAATAGTCATTATATTCCAGGAGGGTGATGACGACATGCAGTGAGAACACTCCATAGATCTTCACATTGCCTCTGAATGTCTGACTCCTGTCTGGCTGAGGGCAGCTCGCTTGCGCTCTGTGATCAGAGTCATATGATAGAGGTGCAGCCGTGAAACTTTAAATGCATCTGATCCTTTGTCCGCCTTCAGCACCTGTCCCCTTAAGGAGCACAGCGTCACTGGTCACAGATGCTGATGAGATGGGGGGGCCATCCCGACCTGAAAGGTGCTGAGAGCACACAGAGAGAATGAGAGAACTCTATGACGCCTGCCCACAACATTCTGGTAGCAATGACAAGCACCATCGAGGTGCAGGCATCAGTAATGTGTCCAGGGAGTGTGAGGCCGGACCATCAGTTTAGTCTGAAGGCTGCAAAAAGCACAGGGAATGAGGCCCTGGACTGGGAAACCTGCCTTTATCTTGTGCAGAAAGATTTCATATCTGAGTGACATGAACGCTGCTCATCAGAACAAGGGGCCATAGGCAGGGAGATATTCTTGAGAGCTTATTTACAATAGTGAACATTATGTACGTGCAATTAACACCCGTGCCTAGACTGTGCAACTACATCTTCTTAACAACGAAGTGTCAGCTGTGGCTCAGTCCATAGCACCCTCGTCTTTGAATTAGAAGGTTGTGGGTTCGTGTCCCACTCCCGGAAACCAAGAACTGTGATTGTACTCAAAAGAGTTGCAATCTGTGACTGTTGATAACTCGAAAGAATTGTATAGAGCAGAGGGGCCTCGGTGGCTCCTTACAGGCATTGCCCGTCTTTTACCAGGACCTGATTAAAGTCTGGAACGTGGTCGCCTCGCGACGCAGCTCTCCCCCATCAGGAGTAGCGGCTATCGTCAGAGAGCAGCTGCTCAGGAATCTGCCCCTCCGTCCCTTTCAGTGGCTGGCGGAGAGGAGGGCTGTGGCTGCCGGGGTGACCAGGATCGGGGACGTGCTGGGTGGCGGAGGACTGGGCTGGATGCTCCCGCAGGAGTTGGCGCGTCGCGCGTCAGTGAGTATCCAGGTCGCAGCCGATGCCATCCAAGACCTAAGGACGGTCGTGCTCGGACCCGAAGTCATTTTAGGTCTCGAGGTGGCCCAGGTGCGCGGTGATCTTCCGGCTGAACGTTCCCCTGTTCGGACGGAATTCCACATTGGCCCCAAGCCCCGAACCCTCCCTCGGGTGCCGGTGCCCCACCATAATATGAGCCGTCTCGGGGACATGCCCTCCGTGCTATTTGGCACGGTACGGAGGGGTTTTCTGTATGGACTGCTGCTGCACACCTTCCATTTTCTCGCCCTGGTCCACCGCCCGGACACGCCCTGGCTGCCTTGTTGCCGTCCGGCGGCGGAGGCCCCTGATGGGAGGCCCTCTACGGAGGTGTTCTCCCTCTTTCTATCGGGGACCTGGGTTGGAGGGTGTTGCATGCAGCAGTCCCCTACAATAGGAGGATGTTTAGGTTCACGGACTCCCAGGACACTTGCCCTTTTTGCGGTCTTGTGGAGTCCGTGGACCATGCATATATAGGGTGTCTTAGGCTGCACTCCCTTTTTAGTTATTTAAAAAACCTTTTGCTGTTGTTTTGTTTGCACTTCAGTCCCACGCTCCTGATCTATGGACACCCGGTGCAGAAGGGGGTCAGGAAGGAGGAGGACCTTCTCGTGAACCTGCTCCTGGGCTTGGCCAAGTTGGCCATTAACAAGTCCAGGCAGCAGGCGATCGAGGGGGGAGTCCCGCCCGATTGTTTGTCCCTCTTCCGCGGCTACGTTCACGGCCGGGTGTCCCTGGAAAGGGACCACGCGGTGTCTGCCGGCACCATCGAGGCCTTCCGTGCCCGGTGGGCGCCGCGGGGACTGGGGTGTTTTGTTGACCCCTTTAATCACATTTTGGTTTAATGTTTGTAAGTTTCCTTTAAACTTTGTCCTTGATTTTACAGCTGACCTGACTTAGGGGCTGTGCTTAATTTCTCCCTTGTTATTGTTAATTTAGTTAATTGTTTTGACTCAAAAAGAGTTACATCTTCTTAACAATGAAGTGTCAGCTGTGGCTCAGTTCATAGCACCCTCGCCTTTGAATCAGAAGGTTGTGGGTTCATGTCCCACTCCCGAAAACCAAGAACTGTGAATGTACTCAAAAGAGTTACATGCGATCTGTTGATAACTCGAAAGAGTTACATCTTCTTAACCTTCCTATCGCTGCCACACTGTCTTGGTGCTTCCCGGACATCCGGAACGGAGGTGGAGGCAGGCTGCTGACTACTAAGCCCTGAATGTGATGAACTTGGCAGACATCCTCTGGAGGGCCGAGACCTGGAGGATACTGGCCTGCTTTTGGAGTCCTGCTATGCAGCAGTGGCATCCTCCTCGGCCTTTGGAGCTGGAGATGCTGGGGTCACAGGAAGAGTGGATTCGGATGGGCCAATCACACCTGGAGTCACCTGGTTGGATGGCCCAGGAGTGTGCACATGCTAATCCTCCTCCCTATGGGTGCACGAGGGCCCCTGGCTGAGCCCTCAAGGAGAAGGGGCAGCTGGAGTGAGATCGAGCTGCCCTGCACCCCTCTCATGTACACATTGTTGGACGCCAACTATGGCATCAGCGAGGGAGTTCATCCTGTGCTGTAGTGCAGGAGTGATGCCCTGGACCAGGGTCTCCATGGTCTTTATCACCTCAGGCTGAAGGCAGACAGACTCCTCCATCATGCCTTGCAATCTGAGGAGTGCAGCGGACATCCTTTCCTGATGTTCCTGAGCTTGTCTTTGCAGCTCCAGCAACTGAGGTATGACTGAATCCAGAGGCTCATCATCTGACTCGGACTCAGCAGATTTCTGGCCTCCAGCAGTTCTCCAAGTGCCGGACACCTGGCAAGTCTGTGGATCAGACACTGGGGGTGCTCATTAGATTATGATCCCGAGGCTATTCTAAAGCTAGGTCCCACTGAGGTGTGTGTCTCTGTGCTGGTGGAAGGTGTGTGTGAGTGCTGTGAAGGGTCTTCAATGATGGTGCTTTTAGTTTGCTCTCCAGAGGTTTCTTCAAGGCTTGATTGAAGGCCCTGGGCTATGGGCTCCATTGGTTGTTTCCCAGATGTACCTGTGAAAGTGTTTTTAAGACCGAGATAGATAGGTTATTGATTGGTAAGAGGATCAAAGGTTACAGGGAGAAGGCGGGAGAGTGGGGTTGAGAAACTTATCAGCCATGATTGAATAGCGGAGCAGACTCGATGGGCCGAATGGCCTAATTTCTGCTCCGATGTCTTATGGTCTTATGGTCTAAAGCAAGGGGAGATAATTAGTGCATGGCAGTGGCCTGTGAAACAGGATACATCGCTAACAGTATGGTTGCGTGATGGATATTGCATTGCTGGATCCTCGCTTTATAGAGCAGCGCCAACCTCACCGTCAGCACAGAAATGGTCCAGATACTCACCAGCCAGCTGGATGGCTCTATTTTCAAAGTCCATGAGGACCTTGATTTCAGGCATTCCTCCACCAGTCTGTGAGCTCTCCCTCTTGTGTGCCAGCTTGTCCTGCATGGATAGAGATGGAGAGAGTGTAAGCGGGACATCTGCCAGGCAGATGATAAATATGCTTGGCATGTATAGGTGGTGAGTGGTCCCACAGATAGGCTGAGGACAATAAAGATGTGGGAGAGAGTGAATGGTGATGTTCCTTGAACTGGCAGTGAGTGAGGGGCCTCTGTATGTGTGATAGGTTTGTGAGTGTGTGTGTTGAGAGTGTTGAGAAGGGTGACTTACCCTGGCTCAACAGGGGAGATCATTCATCCTCTTTCGGCACTGGGTGGTTGTCCTCTTTTGTAGGGTATTGGCATTGACCACCGCTGCCACTGCTTCCCATGCTGGATCGGCGATATTGCTGCCCATCCTCTGGCCAGAGCTGGGGTAGAGGACATCACATCAGGCCTCCATGGTGTCCAAATGATGCTCGGGGCACACTCCATTAAACCTGGGACCGCAGTCTTCTTGCCTTTCAGGGACATGTCTTCCGTGCTGCAGTCGTGGGCTGGAATTGCTGAGAGGTGTGTGCGCGGTTGGACCTTAAATATCGTGCCTGGCATGATGAAGCAACAAGACGATGGCATGGTGGGCGAATGAGAGCCCGCCCGCCTGCCATTGAAACGGTGTGTTTCCCAGGAATGCATAATTAATGTGGCAGGACTGGGACAATACGGTGTGAGAAGCCGCCATTGTGGCCGGCAGGTAAAATGCTGTTTTCCCCGCCCATTACCGCACGTAGTACAATTCTGGGACGATTCCACTTATTGTTTTCCAAACTTTCTATTAAAAAACACTGAATGTGTAACTATAAAAGCCAATCAGCTGTAAGTAGGTCCCTGACTAGATATTAATTATTGTGGCTAGATGTTGACCAGTTTCAAAACTGTCCTTATGAGAGGGGTAACTGTTAAAGCACAGAACTGGATGTGAGTTGGGTGAATCTGCTAAATGGAGCTTACATGGTTACAGAGTAGATGCAATCGAATCAATCTTTTTGCATATTTGGCACGCAGGGCAGTATTTTATCAGTGGCACTCCATTCCCGATGGTGGAACTTTCCACTCTCGTGTCAGGAGCCGGCTCCCACTCGATCAACGGTGGGAGAAGATTTTAATTGGTGAAACCTGCCATCAGCTGAAAATGCAGCAGGTGCGGGTGGACTACAAAAGAACCTCCTGGGCAAACAGGCAGGCTCTGCATCATGGCCCCAACTTGCCTGCCAAGCTCCCTTGTGTCAGTAATCTCATTTTTATGGTTGAACAGATTGAGACCCTTAATACCCACACCCCAAACTTCTTCCCACATCACTCTCTACCTTATTATTTACTGTCATTCACCAGCTCTCCCCCCGTCCTCCCCCTACCACCCCACCTATCACACCTAGTCCCTAATGTCTGAGACTAGACAGAGACCAGCCCTATGGTTTAGCAATGCCTCCCTGCTGGTTCTCCTCCAGGCCAGCAGGGAAAAGTGGGAGGTGCTCTTTCGCACGGTTGGCAACAGAAGACCCTCCCACTAGAATCATGCAGCCTAGATAGACAAGAACCTGTGTCCAGTACAGGGACCCTGGCAGATCGGAGCAGGTCGTTGACCTGTTTCCTGTACTGGACGCAGGTTCTTGTATGGAACCCACAATTGCTCAACTCCTCTGTGACCTCTATCCAGGCTGCATGATTCTAGTGGCAGGGTCTTTCATGGGGACATCAATTAATTTATATTTGCAAGTGGGCAGCTATGCCAGGTGGGTGAATATGTGATCAGCCTCAGTGCCACATGGCATGTGAAAGTTTGGCTTTTGTGTGCACTTGGACGCAATGCGCGATTGGTGGGGCAGTGTGTGTGTGATGGGGATGCATGGAGGCAAGAGGTTGGGTGTCACTTGATATGTCACTAACTCTGCACGTTTTCATGCAGGACAAACAGACCAACAATGCAAGGGAGGTCAAGGACAGGAAGCGGATTTGCAGACCTCAGAGTCCTACCCCTGCAGAGGAGGAGGCTCTACAACTTGCAGGAGAGGAAGAAGGCCGAGTGGCCGCAGATGATGAGGCTGGAATGGCCAGGCATAAGCATGAAAATGCATCTAACCAGGCACTGGCAATAGGACAGGGGAAGCATGCGAGGACATGTGTTGCACTCAAACTGTGATGAACTTTAGTGTGGCTCCTTTTGCTATCTGGTGTCTCTGGTATCCCATGCACTTCCCTCCACAGCCCTAGCATCCAGCAAAGGCTCATTCAGATCCATGGCCTCCCCCTCAGGCATATCCAATTCAGACCCACCTGAGAAAGAGTGCTGCTCCTTCCGCTATTCCTGTTGCAGCGGTATCCCATGCTGCGTGGCCGCGTTGTGTTATGCACAGCGATGACCATTCTGTGGTGTGTGCTGCAGAGCCCCTCGAGATCGGTCAAGGCAGGGGAAGCGTATTTTCAACAAGCATTTTCAACCTGCTATCGGAAAACCGAAATTTAGACTCCCGCCTAATTAAGTCACCCCACCTGCTCCATTTCCCACTCTTACGGCGGGATTTTCCATACCCACCCACCGCTGCGATCTTCCGATCCTGCCGCAAGGCAATGGACTTCTGGCTGGGGCACCGCCTTGCCCACGGCGGATCCATCCTGCAACTGGGCCAGAAAGTCTCGGCCTTACAGGCCCATAAAATGCTGCCCATTGAGTCACCCACCGTACTGTAAGGTTTGAGATGCTACAATGTTGAAGAGCCCAACTTCTCCCCATGACCATGTGGATTGGATTTTTAAATAAGGTAGGGAGATCATAAACCCCTGGAGTCATCTAAAGGAGCAGTTGGATGCTGTGATGAGGCATCCACATGGTCATTGCACTGATGAGATAAAATGAAGTGAATAGCTTTCTCATCCATATCCCAGCATTCAATTGAGGGTTCATACCAGTACCTGGAAAAGCTAAACTATAAACGAAAAGGAAAGAGTTTCACTTGTCGGACGTAAAGGGTGGAATTTTCCGCTCTGGGCCTACATCCTGGGGATGGGGAGAGTTTCCCATCGCGGAGGGAATTCGCGTCATATCACGTGGCACTGGCCTAATTAATTATGCAGTCGGATGTTTCCCAACACTTAGGGCAGTGGCGCCAGCTGGATGGCTTGTGCCCTGCCTCATATCTGGGCGCCCTATTTAAAGGGTGCCCAGGCATCGACTGAACCACTGCTAAAAAAGATGGAAGATCCACCTCCTGAAAGCTCCCGAAAACAGAAGATGGGTCTCCTGGAAGATCCTGAAGGCAGATGATCCGCCTCCTGGAAGATGCTGCAACTCGAAGATCCACATAGTAGATGCTCCATTCACCCACTGCTGAACGTGGTGTTCCAGGGTTCACGGTCACTGGAGGCCTCCATCCCGACCTCCACAGGCTGCCGCAGGCCTTCTGCAGGTAAGAGTCAACATCTTCACACCACACTGGTCCAGGCATGCTTTGGGCTGGCGTGATATCCCACTGGCGGTGTGGATAATCGGATGCGGAGTGGGGGGTGGGGAGTGGTTCCTGTCAGACCTTCATCTGCATCCCATTAACAGGACGCAAAATGTTTCACGCCGACCTCTGGCGGGAATGGCGACCAGCCATGATGGGCGGGGCCGCAAGTTCCCGCTGTAATTTTACGCCGACGGGAAAACCATTTTTCAGCTCCCGCTGCATTGTCCCTCCCCGCCCCCCCTCCCCGCCCGCCATTAAACCCGCCATGGGAGGGACTGGAAAATTCCACCAAAAAGGCTTTAACTATTAAAAGCTGTTCTCTTGTGCTTTGTAATAGTTATGTGTAATAAGATTTCAATGATTATGATGATCAAGGAGGTCAACCTGTGTAGCTAGGAAACACATGTCGCAGCTTTGATTTTTATGAACATATTAAAAAATGTTGTAAATGCAGTGGGCTTGATTTTTTTTTGTGGGGCAGTGGGGTGGAATTATCCCAATCTTCTGCCACATTTTTGATAGGAGACCAGCAACCCACGTCTGCTTCCCCCAACCCAAAGAAACAGTACAAATGCTCACTTTCAGCTGCTTTTGCCATTTCTCTGCAGATTCCGCCAATCTACCACCGGCATTACGGCTAAGATCAGGAGAACTGCTGTGGGAATTCAAAGTTGGTGATATTTACTTTAATAAAGCGCTTTGTTTAATTTGTGCGCAAACTGAAATTTTTATGTTACCACCTTTCAGCCCTCATCAGGGTTGCAGTTCAAAACCAACGAACCTGACTATGCTATCTTTACATAACAGAGCTGCTTTGAGTGTAGACGAGCAGGATAATTTGGGGGTTCCTCCACCTTGTTCCGTGATGGTGTTGAGTTGAAGTATTACTATTTGAACTGCCCAAACATACCCAGCAAACATCACAACTCAGAATGGGTTTGGGGGCAAGACCTAGGCCACAAGTGATATCTGCAATGGATTGCTTGAGACAAGCTTGCATAGATATCACATGCAGAACAATATGTTAGTCCACACAAATTTCGGCCCAGAATGATAACGAGTCTGCTGTCTGGACACCGCTGTTTTAAACAGAGCCTGGTCTTTCCCTCAAAGCCAACCATCCTGGGTTTAGTTTAGAATGTTAGGGAAACCTTGGCAGGCCTAGCTATCCTTTTAGGCCTATCTTCCTCCCTTCTGACTTATTGTCCAGATAATTGAGAGTCCCCGCATCTCCTCCCTTCACCATTAGTGGCATGTTATTGTCTAATATTAAATATCTACCAGATAGTCTTTATATTTTATTTTCATCCTTGTTTCAAGAAATAATAATTATCACTCTAATTTTACTCAAGTTCATTACAAGAAAGTAGAGCAGTTTTTCCTCTTGTTGTGCTTAGTCGTATTAAAGCCATAGGTGCATAGAGTTATACAGCACAGAAATAGGCCCTTTAGCCCATCATGTCCATGCCGGCCAACAAGCACCTATCTGTTCTAATCCCATTTTCCAGCACTCGGCCCATAGTCCTGTATGCTTTGGCGTTTCAAGTGATCATCTAAATACTTCTTAAATGTTGTGAGGGTTCCTGCCTCTGCCACCCCCTCAGGTAGTGTGTTCCAGATTCCAACCACCCCCTGGGTGAAAATATTTTTCCTCAAATCCCCTCTAAACTTCCTGCTCCTTACCTTAAATCTATGCCCCCTGGTTATTGACGCCTCCGCTAAAGGGAAAAGTTTCTTCTTATCTACCCTATCTATGCCCCTCATAATTCTGTATACCTCTATCAGGCCCTCCCATAGCCTTCTCTGCTCTAGGGAAAACAACCCTAGCCTATCAGTCTCTCTTCATAGCTGAAATGCTCCAGCCCAGGCAACATCCTGGTGGATCTCCTCTGCACCCTTTCCAGTGCAATCACATCCTTCCTATATTGTGCTTAGTTATTCCATATCCTATATTTGTTGAAGGATAGACTCTGGAATATATTGAGCACTTCCTATACCTAAGCATCCACCCCTCTCAAAAGGCCACCACTGACAAGGAGATCCAGCAACGGATTAGTTGCGCCAGCTCAGCCTTCTACAAACTATGACAGTGAGTGTTTGACAACCAAGACCCCTGCAGGTCAACAGAAGTCCTAGTGTACAGAGCAGTTGTTGTCACTGCACTCTTGTACTGCAGTAAGACCTGAACTATCACTGACATATAAGAGTGCCAGAGAAATTCTATCGGCAATGCCTCCAACACATCTTCAGAGTTCAATGGGATGACCATCGAACAAACGTTAGTGTCCTTCTTGAAGCCAGCTCCACAAGCATTCAGGCAAAATTTCTGCAAAATCAACCTTGATGGGCTCAACACTGCCCAGATGGTTGAAAACCATTTCCCATGCCAGGTTCCATTCTCTCAACTTTCAAATGGCCAACGTTCGAGGTGAGGACAAGGAAAACACTTCATAGACACTCTGAAGCTTTCCTTGAAGTGTGGTGGCATTGGCATTGATGGCTGGGAGGAACTTGCTCCCAATCGTTCAGAATGACAGCAACTTTCCATCAAGCTGCATCACACTCTGAGTCTCAAATGTCTTAACGATGAGGCAAAACAGCAGCAGAGAAGGAAAAAAAAGGAAGCAAAGCATGCACTCTGGATCTCACTACCTCATGGGACATCCTGTTCCATGTGCTCAAAAATATGTGGGTTGAGAATATGAAGACCCATGGCAGAAGCTTATGGCCCTGAGTGGACATCATCCACAAATCGAGCGACAACCAACAGTCGTAGCTTAGTCATAAAAGGTCACCTGAGCACAGTGCATAAAGGGAATTGTGTGAGAGAGGATCAGATGGCCATAATGGAAACTGCTTGATTTTTCTGACCTAGGTTCCTCAGCAACTTGGGCTTATTGTGGCTCTTCAGATCTTTGAGAAAACCAGGAACAGCAGTTGACTGAGAATACAAGGAAGTCCATACAGCTACCAGGATTGTCATCAAACGCACTTTCATCACCTTCAATCGCCTCAGATGCCTAGACATCTCAGGGCGCCACAGTACCAGCAAGAATTTGCAGTCGAGCACTAGCAAGCTCCCTTTTTCGCTGTGGGGGCATGTCAGGAGAGTGCTGTACAAATCAAATGACCTGCAACCCAGTGAAATGGGTTGGAATCAGAGCAGATTTGGAGGGATAGACAGAAGTCCTGTCCCACCGGAATTCTGCCTTGAAGAGGTGAATCTGGCCCCATTTTCTTAAAAGGAGAAAGACATGTAAATCAAGTGGGAGTGTGCTGTAATTTCTGAGTGAAAAATAAAAATAAAATTTGGCCCTATGTGGTTTGATTTTAATTTGGAAATTAATTAGCTCCTAATTTAACCCATTAACCTAATGAGGTAATGATATTGCAATAGGACAACAGTTTTGCCACATGAGCAGCTTTCGAACATATGCAACTAAATTTTTATTCAAACAATAAAACCATGATAACCAGGTTTGTTAAAGGGTTTAAGGAAAATCTAAAATGTTAATATGTTGCTATCAACATTACTTGTTACGTCATATTCAGTGGAATGCTATTATTCTGATCAATTTGGCCAGCAGCCTAATTGATGATAACCAATTAACATCCCATTAGTAATGTCCTCGGCCATTAAATTCTGCAATGATGTTACGACCAGAGCAATTGTCCTTCAGCAATGAAGAGGTGCCATTAAAGTGACCAGTACAATACAGGAATCAGAATGAGTACAATTTCAGAATCTGTAGATGACACCAAATTAGTGTATAGTTATTTGTGAAGAAGACAAAATGCAAGGCAACTTTAATACATTTGCAGAAATGGCAAGTAAATGCATATAAGTTTTAATATAAATAAGTTTTGAGGTGGTGCATTTTGGCAGAAGGAATCTGGAATTCACATACACCTCAGAAGTTAAGAGTCCATATAGGGTAAAGGAGCAAAAGAATCAAGAGCTGCAGACTCACAAATCATTAAAAACAGTAAGGCCATAAAAATGCAAACAGTGCACTGGGTTCATTTCTAGAGGAATAGAATCGAAAACTAGATGTTATGCTAAACTTCTTTCAAACCACACATAGTCCTGGGCTTTATGAAACAAGTCAGATATAGAAGGACTGGAGAAGCTGCAAAAAAGGATTTACAAGGACAATAGCACAGCTGCAAGGTTAAAACTATCAGGAAAGGCTGAACGGGCTCAGGTTCTTTTCTCTAGAAAAGAGAAGGTTGAAGGGTGACCTAGGTCATAGGAATTATGAAGGGGGTTTGTTAGCGAAGATGTAGAGAAGATGTTTCCACTTCTGGGAAAGTCCAAAACTATTGGTCATAAATATAAGATAGCCACTAATAAATTCAGTGAAGATTTTAAGAGAAATTCCTTTATGCAGAGAATGATGAAAATGTAGAACACGCTACTGTATGGAGTAGTTGCGGTGTATAGCGTAGAAACCTTTAAGAAGATAGATACATGCATAAGAGAGAAAAGAAGAGAAGGATATGCCAAAAGAGTTAGATTGAGTAGGGTGTGAAGTGGGTCATGTGGAGTATAAAGAGCAGTTGATATTCTGGTTTATGATGCAAAGTGACGCCAACAGCACGGGTTCGATTCCTGTACCGACTGAGGTCATCCATAAAGGCCCCGCCTTCTCAACCTCGTTCCTTGCCTGAGGTGTGGTGAATCTCAGGTCAAACTTACCATCAGTCGTCTCTCTGAAATGAGAGAGCAGCCTATGGTCCTCTGGGACTATGGCAACTTTCAAACACCAGTGCAGACTAGTTGGGCCAAGTACCCTGTTTCTGCACTGCAAGTTATTTTTAATTCTGTGTAAATGGTCCATAGAGACACATATGATCCCAAGTTTGCTTCTTTGTTCTTGTACTGTAGTTTTAGAAAGCAGGTTTTGATTGTTAATAAGAAAATGATTGTGATAAATAGCAATCAGTATTACAGGTCTTCATAGTGTTAACTCCCATTGTTGTTTTTCATATGTGAGCCATCAAACTCTTCAGCAATGAAACTGTCAATCATGCCATAATAATAAACCAAGGATATGCCAAAATTAACAATGACTTAGGAGAAAAAAACAGAAGCATATAGCAGATCTGTGAGGATCTGAAAAGAGAAAAATCAGGCTAATGTTTTGAGTTCAGGCCTTTTGCCAAAACATTACTGTTACTTTTTTCAGATTTCCAATATGCGTAAAATTTTTATACCTTAACTCAGTTTATTCATGATTGAAAAAGATTTGATGCATATCTTCAGGTGGTCACACTTTGAGCACTGCATACACTATGGGCAAGATATAAGACAAACATAGTATTCTTGATTATTTAAGAGACTCTGTGAACTTCACTACCACAGCTTATGACAATGTTCCTTAGGCAGCCCTCTTCAGGCTTTGAGCAGAGCACGCAGCTGACAGAATGTTCAGCCACGAGATTACATGATCCCATTTCCTTTGCGGCAGACAAGAAGGGGAAGTCATACCTTTCCTGCCACAATCTGGGGCATACAAATTCTCTAATATTAACCTTATTTATTTTTTGAAGAAATAGGACAAATTAGAAGGAAAATCTGAGGAAACTTTGTATAGTAAAAATAATAATTTGTCAAAAAAATCATCCTAAATTTATATTATCTATACAAACTAGAAAACACATATGAACAACTCCAAAAAACTAAAGCACAGAGGACATCACTCTTCAAGGAACAAAATTTGCATCCTAAAATCCAATGCTTATTGGTTGTATGTTAAACATCTGACAGCCAGTTGGTGAACAAGGAGACAAGAAATCAATCTTTACTCAGATTTTAGATTTCTCAAAATGAAACATTACAAATGTACTACTCTTAACATTGCAAACCCACCACCAGTGTCCCTCAATGCCTCTTAAGTAATTATCCAGTGAGGGCCCTCAACCCCCACCTGTACACATTTAACCTTAATTTATACAATTAGCACTGTGGAGTGGGCATTTGACCATAGCAAAAACAAATCTTAATTTGGCACTCTCACTCAAAGAAGCCACAAGATAGCAGACATGGGAAGTGTAAAATGTCACTAAGAGCAATAGGGGTTGGAGCAGAGGTACATTTTTTGAACAGATAGAGGGAGCTGCAGCTAACTGTACTAAATCTGACCAGATATAGTACTGCTTGGTGGCCAAAATGGAAAAGTGCTCCATTTTCCAGCACCGGTATGCCTCATCTTGATGCCAGCTTTGCAACGTATATAAAATGGAAAAACATATGTTGAGGATACTAAAAGGAATATTGACAAGTTTGCAGATAATATTGAAATTGGAAGGAGAGGAAATAATAAAGAATAAGGTAATCACGTTCAGAAGAAGATATGAAAGCAAGAAATAGGAGCAGGAGTAGGATATTTGGCCCTTTGCACTAGCTCCACCACTGAATATGAGATTGGCTGATCTTCTACATCAAAACTACCTTCTTGCACCATCCCCATATATAGTATCCAAGCACCCATTGATTGCTGTTACGATCCTGTTACCGGTACAAGAGAAATCCAAACTCCTGTGATTAACTAACAGAACTATGCCACAAGATTTCACATCATGTTTTTCATGTTCCTATGTTATTGTATATAAAAAGACTTAAGCAAAGCAAGCACTATTAACTTAAAACTATAGATAATAACTACTTATGCTATGATCTCATTTCCAATTTTTACTTCCCCCTTATACATTCCAAGAATCTTGAAGGTTCATTCACTTTTCATGGGATTAACCCAAAGGTAAAACACAGGCTTCAGGCATTCAGTCTAATTTTCCTCAGTACTCCAGCTTTCTCCAAGGTATGAAATTCCATGGTGATCCTTCCATTAGCTTTTGGCTAAGTGATCATCCAAATTCTCTTCAAAACCTCACGACTGTGGACTTATCGGCTCAAACTTAGGCTTCACTGCATTTTCCAATCTAACTGCTGATTTTCACTATGAGGGTTACTGTTGATTTCTTCCTCTAGCACCAAGCAAGGTAAACCTTGTAGCTTCCTTCCCCCTCTCATGAATACGAAGTCTGCACACTGACTGACTTCTGCCACAAGACTAATTGCCTTTCACTGTGAAGACACTGTGTAGATTTCTTTCTCTAGCTTCAAAGTAGGCAAATCTTCCAGCTGCTTTCTCCCTCACAAAATCCATACTGAACCTAAGCCTCACCTGCATGCCACACAGTGAACAAAGTTAGTATTTTCTCTTCTTGAAGTGCAGGCCTGAGTAACAATTGTCTCCTGTTGGCTCTTTCAATCCAGTGAGTTACAGTTTACACCAAGGTAAAATTGCAATTTCCTGCTTTCTGAGTAAATATCCAGATAACTTAAACAAAAGAATCTTGTACCTTCACGGCTCATCCCTATGACAATGTGGCATGCATTGGGATGTCCTCAAACAGAAATGTACATTTATTATTTTGCCTTAAACACGATCCTTTGATTCATGAACCCATATGAATAATTAATATCCCTAATAGAGTTTTACAATCCTTATTAAAGGTCCTCTGGCTCCATTACAAGCTTAGAGATAGGTCATTCATTATTCAAGTTTTTTTTCCATTATCAACTCTGACCTTGTAAGATAAACACAAGCCAATTAAGTCTAGGCTTATTTGATTTTCCTTTATATTAGGGTTGTTTATCAATTTCTTAACCAGACTGTTCCATTTATCTTACATTGAATGCTTTAATTCCTAAAACTGCAAGTTATATTCTAAAACATATAAATTATGAACTAGATATTTGCAACACTAACTTGAATATATTCAATGGCTGAGCATCCACAACCCTCTGGGGTAGAGAATTCCAAAGATTTACAACCCTTTAAGTGAAGAAATTTCTCCTCAACTCAGTCCTAAATAGCTGATCCCTTATTCAGAGTTGGTCACCTCTAGTTCTAGTCTCCTCAGTCAGGGGAAGCATCCTTCCAGGATTGACCCTGTCAAGCCCCTTAAGAATTTTATATGTTTTGATGATATCATCCCTCACTCTTCTGAACTCTAGGGAACATAGGATCAGTCTTCTCAATCTATCCTCATAGGATAATTCACTGATCTCAGGAATCAGCTTAGTGACCCTTCATTGCAATCCTTCCAAAGCCAGTATATCCTTCTTTAGGAGGAGGGCCACCAGGTCCAGGGGATTTGTTGACTTTAAGTTCCATTAATTTCTCCAGTACTATTTCTTCACTAATAATAATATCCCTAAATTTCTCATTTGCAATCACCTCTTGATTCCCCATTATTTGTTATTTTTGTGTGTTTTCTACCATGAAAACATATATGTTAAATCCCTCTGCCATTTCCTTAATTCCTATTAAAATTCCTCCTGCCTCTGCCTGTAAGAGCCACATGTTTAGTTTCGCCAATCTCTTCCTATTTACATGTCTATAGGAACTTTTACAATCTGCTTTTATCATAGTTTACTGTCATATTCAATTTTTCTTCTTTGCCAATTTCTTGGTCATCCTTCTCTGAATTCTAAAATCCTTTCAATCCTCAGACTTACTACTGTTTTTGCAACATTATAGGCCTCTTCCTTTAATCTTATACTATCTTTAACTTCTCTTGCTAGCCACAGTTGAACCACCTTTACTATGGGGTTTTTATTCTGTACATGAATCTATATTTGTGGAAAATTATGAATTATTCCTTTAACTGTTTGACATTGCCTATCTACTATCATATCTTTTAATCTAGTTTCCAAATCTACCTTAGCCAACTTTACCCTCATACCCACATGGGTTACTTTGTTCAGATTTAAGAACCTATTTTGCGACTTAACTAAATCAGTCTCAAGCTCAATACAAACTTCGAACATATTATGATCACTCTTTCCAAGATGTCCCATTTCTGCAAAGTTATTAATTAACCCTTTATCATTGCACAATGACCTAAAAGAGAATGTTCCTTAGTTTGTCCCTTGACATACTAATTAAGAAAAATATCTTGCATGCATTTTATGAATTCATTCTCCACAGTACTATTGTAAAATTGTAAAATGTCCCATCGAAGTGAAAATTAAAATGCACTACAATGTACCCCTTTTACATATATGCCTCTAATTTCCTGATTTGTATTCTATCCAACATTGGAACTCCTGTGGGGCCTATCAACTACCCCCACCAACGTTTTCTGCACCTTTTTATTTCTCAGTTCCAATCAAACAGATACTAGATCAAGATTTTTAGGAACTAGGACCATTTCTCTCTACTGCCTTTATTCCGTCCTATATTTTTGAGGATACCACCCACCACCCCCCTTTCCTTTTCCATTTTTTCTATCTGTTGCACCTTGCAGAATTACTTTCCAAAACTAATGGACATCACAAAAAGATAGCCAAAAAATAGCCTTAATATACCGAAACAGCCCAGAAATGAAACTTAATGGAATGGAAATAAAAACAGAAAGTGCTGGAAACATTCTGCAAATCTGGCAGCATCTTTGGAGAGAGTAACACAGTTAACATTTTGAATATAACTCTTCTTCGGAATGGAACTGAATGGAACTAATGGAACTGAACATCCCTCTAAATGTCGTTTCTGTAGAATACTTCATGACTGTGGCATGTTTTGGTGGGTGTGGTTAGGGGCTGATGAACCAGATACTCCTACGCATCAGTTTCATGATACGATCCGCATTTAGGTGATGAAACCTTATTCACATATTTCATTGAGGTCAGCGTCTCTTTCAGACAGTCACCAGGGACTCGAATGAATGTCTGACTATGATATTGGGAGAGTGCCTGTGCAGAATGGTGCGCTGCAAAATATGTCATCCTTTCGTCCATTTTAAACCCAGAACATGGGTGAACACATTGCAATTTCTCACCCAATTCCTCAGAAAACTTACCCCATTGAAACAGGTTTGCTAAGAATTGCATTCTATAACCCTAACCATAGATTCTTGGTCACATAACAACCTAAAATTGGAAAAAAAATCCTTCCCTGAAGTATTTATTGAGGTTCCATTTGATAGCCTGACTTGGCAATAAAAAAGGAAAACAAAGCTGTACAAATTTAAAACAGTGTTCTCTTAAGGTACCAATGCAAAGCAAATGAAAAACTAGTCTGCGTTTAAAATGTTAAAAAGTTGCTAAGAAGTACTTGTGTGTTTATTTTTGAATTAAACATGTGCTTAATATGTGTTTCATAAAACATTAGCTTAAAACCTAAAGAGTCAACTTCACAGCATGAGTGCTGGGTTGTGCCCACAATGACTCCCCGACCCCATCAGAGTATGCCTTATTTAAATATTGCCTGTGAACTTGGAATGCATTTTGAGCACCTGATAGAAGAAGGATGGAAGTAAATGCCAGCTGCCGACGACATACCATCATCGTTTTTCTCCTTTGGGTAGCCAAAATATTTAGAATGGTCCAAATACTGGGAGGTCCAGACCAAGTTCTAGACTTGGTGCACCCAGGCAGGTCCCACCAGCCTGGCCAGTACTGTCCTGATTAGGCACAACAGTCCACTGGCAGATACCCAGCCAGGGCTGCAGAAACCCCTGGCTGAGTCCCCTCTGATCCTGATAGCCTCGTTTAAGCTAGACAAAGCTTCCACCAGAAACAAAACTTTGTGGATGCCCAAATTGGAGATCAGGGCTCGGTATTTGGGATCCCGCTCTATTTCTGTACAGCTAGAATACTGTGGAAGGTCATGGGAATTCATAGTCACTGCATTGAAACCGTTAATTGCTGCTGTGTCATAATTATTTTATTTTACTGAAGGGCTCCTATTATGAATAAAGGAAGGTAATATTGTAGTGATAGAAATATAATGACTTACTAGAATCTAGAATTGCTGTTTTCCTTCTTTTGTTTATACATGTAATTGTCTTTGGTGTAATTTAAATGTATGAGCAAACTTACCTTTGGTTCAAACTGGACACACTTATTTATATGAGAACTGGAGAGTAAATGCTAAAGTAAATACAGTATGCAATGCTAATGATAAAAGAAAAAAAATCCTTGTTGACAGGAAAGTAATAGTAAAATCAAAAATGATTCTGAGTAAAATATCTTCCTCAGGCAAATTATGTGCAATTTTTCAAAAAGACAATATTCAGAGTAAATAATTTTTGAAGAGGTAAAGATGATGGTATTCCTTACAAAATAATTTATGAGGTTAATTACAAATCTAAGTATATTTGAACATCATAGTGCTTTGTGGTAAAATATCAACTTTCTGAATTAAACAAGTTAAATCCAAATATGCTGCAAGAGAATTTGAAGTATAATATTATCCTTTTTCTTAATTAAAAATCTAAAGAGTATACACCACAAGAAAGAGAGGGTACAAAAGTGGAAGAATACAGCACTGCAAAGCTGAAATAAAAATAGGAATATGCTGGAAAAACTCAGCAGGCCAGGCAGCATCTGTGGAGGGAGAAACAAAGTCAATGGATTTTCCAGTGATCCCGATAGTGACCTCAGTTCATTTGATAGGATTTGGAAGTAACTCTTTCGAGTTAGCAACAGTCACAGATTGTAACTCTTTCAGGTACAATCACAGTTCTTGGTTTCCGGGAGTGGGACATGAACCCACAACCTTCTGATTCAAAGGCGAGGGTGCTATGAACTGAGCCACAGCTGATTTGGAAGTAGCCTGCCTGGTGATCAGATGCGATTAGGGGCAGCCAGTTAAGAAGCTGAATCCAAATATGGATGGCAGCTGGGTTCCAATGCCAGGATTGCCATTCAACATGACCCATGGGACGGACTGTCAGCTGCCCTTACTGTGTTGGTGCTGCTGAGAGGCCAACTGCATGAGCATCAGTGGCGCCATAGAGGCACCTTCAATAGGAATGCAGCAGCTGCCATTTTTTTTACCTATTTGTTCTTGGGATGTGAGTGTCACTGGATAGGTAGCATTTATTGCATATCCATAATTGCTTTGGAGAAGGTTTTGGTGAGCTATTTTCTTGAACTGTTGCAGTCCACGCAGTGTAGGTGCACCCACAGTGCTGTTCGGGAGGGAGTTCCAGGGTTTTGACTCAGCAACAGTGAAGAAATGGTGCTATAGTCCCAAGTCAGGATGGTGTGTGACTTGGAGGGGAACCTGAAGGTGGTGGTGTTACAATACATCTACTGCCCCTGTCCTTCTCGGTGGTAGGGCTTCAGGGTTTGGAATGTGCTGTAGAAGGAGCCTTGGCCAGTTACTGACATTCAGCTAGATTTGTATTTCTGTATCTGTGTGTTAAGAAAGGTCAAATGGAGTTTTCATTTTACTTTAAAAGGTGCCTGTAGTCCTAGTGAGGTTTTTACGACCACAAGCTAAGCTAAGCAAACAGGAGTGGAAAAAAAAACAGCGCTGCTGCCTAGCAACAGGGGTCTAGAGAGGCAGGTCCCTTCCACAGACACACAGACAGAAGAAGAGAAATAGCAGTTTGATTTTGGAAGCTGTTTGAGTTCAGATGGTTTTGAAAGCATCTGCCAGAGAGAGGCTGGAGAAAAGGGGACAGATAGCTAGTCCCAAGCTAAAGAAAAGTCTCCAAAATCCAGAGGAATGGGACAGGGGAAAGCCCCAAGCAGACCTTCCAGTCAAAGAAAGCACAGGAACCTGGAAAAGGTCCTGTTTATGAAATTAAGAGTGAGGAGCAGAGAGTAAGGCTCCATGCTTCAGAGTTAAAGAGACAAAAGCTGCAGAAAGCAGAATTAAAGTGAGAGCAGCTGGCAAGAGGCAAGAAGGTCCAAAGAGACAACTGAAGGCCTGTAACTATGGGCATGTGAAGCAGTGGTACCATTGACAGCTGAGTCGGTGAAAGAGAGTGGGTGGAAGGCAGCTTGAATGTATGTGGTGACCCAGAGAAGAGGAACATCAGAAGGAGAGTTCGAAACCCTGGAAGTGAAACCTTGCAGAAAACGCCTGAGAGAGAGTATTAGTTTAGGAGAAGATTCCAAGGCGAGGTCTTGGACAGTGGAGGTTGGAAACCCTTGTGTGAAAGATTGAGTGCAGTGAGATCAGTTGGTTCATGGTGAGACAAGCGTCTGGAGGGAGTTGAGGAGAGATCCATATCTGGCTGAGGTGACATCTGTCACTTGGTGCAAAATTTTTAGGTAAGCGGGCGGGTGCAATCAGCGGGCCTGGGATTGGCTGGGAAATGGACCGCTGACCATGATCAGCCCCAGACTGCAATTTCCCGCTGGCTGGCCAATTAACGCCCTGCCAGTGTGAAACCCATGTTGAGAGGCTGAGTGCCGCCTGGGTGGGGGTGGGAGGAGGGTGGGCGCTGACATCAGTGTGGGCGCGGGCGAGCGCTGACAGAAAGCTCCCTGCAGGCAGGGAGTATAAAATAGCTTTAGTAACTTGTGTTATCCTTACAAATCTATATATCTGTAATAGTATAATGTGGGTGAAGGAGTATTGTAATATAGCTTATCTTTTCTTGTTTAATAATTGTTTTATTCTTTTGTTAAGAGTTCATCAGCTGACTCCTGTGACTCTGTTCAGTAGCTACTCTCCACATATCTAAACAAACAAATAAAAGTAAGGATCTATCAAGCTGGGATCAGGCTTGTTCAGGGGTAACCTCAGCTGGGACCATAACATATTTATAAAAATGTTAACCTGGACTTTGCAGTGCCAATGGCAGCAAAAATATCAGCATTTGCTATCATTACTCTATTGAAGCTGACAGCAATGTCAGGAGTTTTGGTATGCACAGTTAAATTCTGAAATGCACTCTGTTGAGGCCCCCTCTGGAGCGCAATCCCTAAGCAATGAGGGAATTGACACAAATTTCATTTTTACAGTAATTAGGGAGAAATTTTACTTACCTGACCTGTAGGGAGCAGGTCAGTCGGAAAGTCAGGGAGGAACCACAATTTGGAGTCTTAGCACCACACCATGTTTGTGACTTCACCGATTGGCTCTCCACCTCATTAACACACTGGGTCTCCAATCAGGCAGGACGCTGATGGTAAAGGCCTCAGCAGCAGGTATATCTGTGTTGGGGGAGTGGGGGATGGGTGTTGTTGATTGGGTAAGGAGGAGAGGCTGCTCAATTGGAGGGGAGGGTAGGGGAGGCTCAATCAGGGTGGGGGAAAGGGGGAGGAGGGGAGGGTTCTTTGGGGAAAGATGGGGGTCTCTATTGGGGTTGGGAGAATTGCACAGGGGGTGGACGGTAGGAGGATGTCGATTGGCTGCCCTGCTGATCCTGGAGGGGAGATTGTGTGCCTCAGGTGGTGGTGGGATGGGTGGGTGCAGAGGTGGGCGGGGGGAGCAGGCTGGAAACCTTGGGGAACAGGGGTGAGAGAAAGTACTGGATTTGACGGTGAGGATTCAGAGGCCTCGGAGTGTTGGGAGAGATTAAACACGCAAGGGAAAGTCTGGATCATGGCCAGCGTTATCCATTAACCGGTTACTGAATTTTGAAGTAATTTAGTTGAACTGAACGGTGCCCATCTGCTTTAATAACAACAATCTTCATTTGTTTAATGTAGTGAAATGTCTCGCAATGATTCATATGTGCGACAAATGATTGAGAGAGAGTCAAAGAAATGGGAGATTTGACAGAAAACTGCAGGAAAAAGTACTGTGGCCTGAATATTTTGGATGGTGGAGTTTCCCTACCTGCAATCTGAAGAGTCAGAGGGGAACACATCCCTGCCGACTCTGACTGCCCCACAGCCATTTCACGCTCGAATGAGCATCAATTGGCTGCAGGCAGGACTTCTGCCCCTCAACCGGGCGGAAGTCCCATCTTAAGAGAGCTGCTGACCAATCTGATTGGTTAGCAGCCCTCTAGTTCCTGCAACGAAAAGAGCTGCAGTGGGCAGAAGAAAAAGTTCAGGAAGATATCTGAGCTTAAGCCCTGGCACTGGATGGCAAGGTAAGTTTACAGGGCCCCAGTGCGGTGGGGGTGTGGAAAGTGGGCAACTGGGGTGTTGGGGGAGAGGCCGAGAGGAGGCAGGAAGGCACAGCTGCCACTGGACCTTAACGGGGGTGGGGGGCAACTCAAAGTCAGAAGGGGTCTTCTGATGGAGGCGCCACCTCCCCCACCCTTCCCACCCCGAGGACTAAGCCTGTTCATTTTTCCCCCGCACCAGGTAAATCCTCCTGTCATCCTAAAAATTGAGGCTGGGTGTGAAATGGCCATTAAGTGGCCACTTAAGGGCCTCAGCTGGGGCAAGGACCGCCTGCCTGCCTCAGGCCTTGCCCGCCACAATGGAAAATCACTGCGAGGTTGTGGCAGGCGGGAACCCAGAGGGAATCCCATCCCTTCAATGTCATGCTCCCGCCAAGCCTAAAAACCCACCAGTGGGGGAGCATGACATTCAGGCCAGTGAGTGACTGGTTAATCTGTGTGGCAGGCTCCCTAGGGAGATACTTAAAGTAGTTAGCATTGATTCATTCAAATGCAAATTTTTAGATAGATATCTCTCAGAAATAACATGTTGGGATACAGTAAGTAAGTAACTTGAGGCATGATATGTGATAAACGTAGCTGCTTGGAGGAACGATGACTTTCGACCTATGTCTCCTTAGTTCACCAAAACTGTTTCTCCTTGCGGTCGGAGTCTGTTGCAGACAAATCATTAGAGATTGATTGCTATGATTAGACAACTCTATCATTGTTATACCATGTGACTGTCAGGATGGTAGAAGTTGTACTAGATAGTCTTTAATCTTTTTGCTTCAAGCAGTTCCTATGTTTCTAAAACATGGCCAGGGATGAGAGTTTTAAGGAGGCTTGTTCAGTTGGGAGGAAAGTGGCAAGCCAATGAGTTTTAGGGAAGGTCAAAAACTTTGTCACCAAGTGAGGAACAGGGTGAAGGGGAGGCCCTGTCAGCCCCAATCAGCAGACCAAAAGCACAAACTAGGACATAGGGCTAAAGAAAGTGGTAGGATAGAACTGAGCCATGGGGGATTTGTAAAGGAGGATACGGGTTTTCAATTCCATATGAATGGATACAGTGGAGGTTATATATGGATGATATAGGGCGGGATAGGATATAAATGGGGTAAGTTTGAAAAGTGTTAGCATTTGTGTAAGGCTGAGCTTGGAAAGCTGATGAATAAGTCATTTGAAAAGACAAGCCTTGGGTTAATAAAATGTTGATAGGTCTTTCAGCAGTGTTAATTGGGGAGGTCAGCTACTGCATTGTTGTATGTAAGAGGAGGAAAACAACCTAACAATGTCATCTCACCGATCTAACAAGCGTTTTATACAATGAACACAAACAGCCAAGAGTCTCAGCTTTTAATCAGTGTTTTGCATGCAAACTGCATTCAAAATTGAGCTTGTTTTATGAAGTGTTTTCTTTTGCTCAAGTTTCCATTTAAACTCATTAGCATGTTTCGTAAAATCTTCCATGAACCAGTGCAACTGGGCATTTTTTTTTTAGAATATAATTCTTTTTTAAAAATGCATTAAATTACCCTTTGAAGAATTAGGGACCTGGTGGAGTTTATTAATAAAGCAAGGAAACATGTTTATCACAAAAAAATAGGCATTTTTAATCAAAATGTCCAGCCGACTACCTGATTTTAAAATTCTGAAAATTACTTTAAGAAGGTATACAAAACCATTTACTAATTACATTGATGCACAGTATTCAGTTTCTAATTAAACAAAATTAAAAGGTGTTAAAAATACTTGTACGCTCTTAATGTCCTTTCACTTAAAAAGCTTAATTTTAAGAGCCTCCTCAACATCTTGCAGACGGCACAGTTAGTTGGAAACTCAGTCGTGATTAACATGATCTGAGGTGTGGCCTGGTTAAAGGCTGAGCAGGGATTCCAGCACAATATGTTTAAACCAGCATAAAAAGTTGCGGAAACTTGATTTGCGGGGGATGTTATTGGTGCTTGAAATTCCTGAAACTTTTGTGCTTGTTTGGTTGATATTGGGTTAACTGCACAGGCAAAACCCATGCAACCTCGCAGAATCTCCTGCCCAGCACACAGAACAACAAAATTGCCCTGCATAAAACGCTCAAAACCAAAAAGCACTCCGGCCAGGTTTTACGGCCCAGCTCTGACCGATGTGGCGAGCCATTTAAATCTCCATTCAGTTCGGCGGGACAGTAATATCCCGCCGGGTGGGAGGGGCCATGAAATCACTAATCCAACATGGCAGTGGTGGTCAATGCCAATGCTGCACAGAAGAGGTTGGTCACCCAATGCAGATAGGGGATGAACGATTTCACCCGTGCAGCCAGGATATGGCAACCATCTCATCACTTGAAACTCACACACTCAAGCCCGTCACACATTCACTGGCATCTCAATCAGTGCCAGCTCAAGGGATATCGCCACTCATTCTCACGCACATACCCTCACATGTCCATCTGGCCTCATCTCCTCTGGAGACTGCCTCCTCAGCCCTCACCATCTTGAGGCTACTTGCACAGGTCAACGTGTGCACCCACACACACACCCTGGGATAACGCCTTCTCCAGTTCAGCCCTTGTCCTGCAGCCTCTTCTCTTGGCCTGAGGCCACTTCTCCCCTTTCCCCAAGCAAGCCCTAGCCCTGTAGCCATTGAAATGCCACCCACATATGGCTGATCTGGTAGGTAGAGACGTACATGTGAGCCCCCATAAAAGTGATGTGGTGCTATCTCTGAAGCCTGGCGCTGATGACTGCGAGTGCTGACCAAAGCAAGATAGGCAAACAAACCTTGGAGCCCCAAGCGAAGGCAGCCTGCCAAGGGCACGTCACTTGTGTGCTGTTATGAAACACGTCGGTGTGTTTTCTTGCCGACGTGGGCGGACAATCCAGGGGGGGATGAGTCCGGCGGGCTGGCGTTATAATGATTTGCTGATGCATTACAATGAGGTTCCCGACATCCAATGGTGGGGAATGCGGCCCGCCATCTGCGGGCAAAGTGGACAATCGCAAGCTGGTTTCACGGCATCGTGAAACTGATTTTTGGCCTTCTCACTATATTATCTGCTTATGCCACTGGCAGGCATGGAAAATCCTGGCCAATGTCTTTGACAGCATTCACATAATGTTATTAATGGCTTGCAAAGCCACCATTTCACGTTTATCAACAAATAACCTGTAGTGTATTGGATGGAAAATCCTTGCCATATAACAATAGCATGTTATATATTCATGTTTTTATTACCTTACTTACTTTCAGAATTTACATTTAGGAATGTACAATAAATCCACTGCACTACTTTGAAAATAAATGGAGAGAAATTGAAAAACCTCTTTGAAATGGATTTTATAGAAGTCTGAAATGCCTACAAATTGACTTGTATGTATTTGTGTCACATTTAGCATGTCAATACAGTATGAATGACCAAAGAACATTGTTTTTTTTAATATAGTTATGAAAGTAACATTGAATTAATTTACTAAGTAAATTAGATAGAAATGGGAAAATTAATGAGACCTATAGTTACTTGAAGTTGATTGTTAGTTTGTAAAAAATGGCAGCTTGTCATTTCGAGCCAATAATGAGAATTTATTTCTTCCCCCTGAAAGTTACTTTCATTGAAACAGCACTTCAATGGTTCTCAATTTTCTTTAATCTTTGAAGTTTATTGTTGTATTATAAATTGACATAGGATAACATAATTTCCTGGGGGAGGAAAAAAAGTTCTCAACAACAGCTTAATTAATCTGAAGTAAAATTTAAATGATGTCCCTTGCTAAAAGTACAGGGCTGATTCCATAATTCTCTGCTGATAAGAGCTCACTTTGCTGAATCAGCCAAGTAAGGCTTTATGCCAAATTTGCAAGATGAATCCAGAATTCCAAACATTTTTACTGATTTTGGATGCCATGCCCAGAGCATGTTTGGGCCTCATTAAATCTCTTAATTGTAGTCAATCCTGTGCACATTGTTCCCATAATGAGTCCTATGGTTTTGTTATCTCCCTTCCTCCAATAGCAATGCTCTTCCACCAAAAACTGGTGCTTCTGGGTTTGACTGTTCTGGCTCTGACAATGACAATTCTAAAATTTATGAGTGTCTACTTAACAATAACAGCAACTTACATTTATATAGAGCCTTTAACAAGTAAAATGTCCCATTATCAAACAAAATTTGATGCTGAGACACAGAAGGAGATATTAGGGCAGATGATGGGTTGTAGGCCACCATTTTTTCGAGTTTCCATCCTGTGGTTTTTGCAATACTTTTGGAGCATTACTTTCTGATGCTGTTTGTTGCTGTATTTTTGCATTGCAAGACTTCTTTTCCAGTGACCTTTTGTCACAGCACTGATGCTGATAGCTGCTACTCAAGTAGTAATCACAGTAACTCAGCAGAGGCCTTCCATTGAACCTTCCAAGCGTTTGTCACCCAAGGAAAAGAGAGCGCAACACTTTTACCGTGTGTCAGGCTTTATAAATAAATGTTGGACCTCACCAGCAAACATGTAGCCATCAAGGTCCCCATGGCATGTTTGAATAAGATTTTTTTTGAGGAAGAGGAAAAGTTGAGGTGGAAGGACCAAAGACAGGTCTGCTTATGTCAGGCCCCTGGTGCTCACTTGGTCTTATCTCAAGACCAAACCTTCAGACCAAGATACACTTGCTTGACGGTGACCGAGTCATGCGGCTTCACCATTTGTGCTTCACAAAAGAAGCTTATGCAATTAACTTAAGGCTAATTTCCAGAGAAGATCTACTACAGAGACAGCCCTGTATGCTGCTATAAAGAGAATCACAATCACCACTGCTGATACTTGCCATATTAGTTTATCTTCGGTCCAATGATGGATCGAGCAAGAGAGAGAAGCCTTCACCAGGGGAAATATATTTTTTTCTGAAGAATCCAGAGTGCAAGACCTCATTGGGAAATACTCAACCATTCAAATAACCCCATGGCATGTTTCAGTAGAAAGGGGTTTAATTCCATAAAGATGCAGGGTGTGATGGATCACAGGAACAGAATAATGGTGAATGTGGCATTCAATGGCAGTAGCTACAATATCTTAATCTTGCAGCAGTGCACTGAGCCAGTGTTATTTGAACAAGCAAGCAGACAGGATGGCAAAGGCTACCCCTGGGTCCTGGCTGTTGATGCTACTGAGGAAATCCCAGTGGTGGAATAGGATTTCAATGGCACTTAATCTGATAGAATATATAATTGGAATGATGAAGCAGTGATTCTGCTGTTGGTTAAATCAGCCAGTCGGAAGGGTATGCTTTACTTTTTTGACAAAGCTGTTAAAATTATCCTCACCTGTTCAAGGTATGAAAAGCGATGCAAATGTGTCCGGTGCTCTGTGGCAGGTGTTGCACCAGGATGGTGGCCCAGTATTGAGGCTTGCATTGATTTGATTTGAGGTGTTAACCTGTGCTTTGCCACTTCCCTAGGCCAGCCAGTTTCTTCCTCATTTGCTCCCGTGACCTACGGGTGTGGGCTGACAGCCACCCCACTGCCCTAAAACATGGCTGCCCTCCGATGCCCCACTTCTACAGGCAGAACATTCCAGCCCTAGATTGCCTGAGGCCAGCAGCACCAACTGGAAAACAGACAGAAATCCTGTCCTGCTGAAACCCCACCACTTTGTACTGCAGCGTATTTTTCCTGTAGGCTAGAACCATGTCAGTCAAAGCACTTACCTGAAAATGGCTGATGCTTCATGTGTAGGTTCATCCACTCTCGGTGTCATTATCTACCATTCTGTTTTGAAAGACCAATTTAAATCATGCCCATTTCAGTTTCCTCAGTTGCTAAGCAATGGGGGTCAGGGAAAAGATAGAACAGCACAAAGTTAAGTCTTTAACCATTTTGAAACTGTTTTTCTTCTTTCCAAGCCTAGATCTTGAGATCAGTGTTACTTTAGTACCAGAGTCTGTCTCTCCTGGCCCTTTGTGCCTAAGTTATCTATCTACTTGCCTCCAGCACCAATGCATCGGACAGGTTTATAAGAAGGAAAATCTATGAAGGGATACCAGACAGATTAGAGTGCACCAGACAAAATCAAAATACATGGGTGGAATCGTCCCAGATTTGCACTAAGTGCGGTAGTGGGCAGGAAAAAGGTTGCTTTGCCCACTGGTTGCAATGGTGGCTTTTCACGCTGTATGGCTCACTTCCCACCTCATTAATTATGCAGCCATAGGAAACACGCTGCCTCGCTGGCGGACGGCCTCTGAATTGCCCGCCATGCCATTACCTCACCGTTTCCTCATTCTGGGCACCATATCTAAACTGCAGCCACCACACAGTTCTCAATGCTTGTAGCCCAGGACTGCTCCAGTGAAGACATGACCCTGAGAAAGCCAAGGAGAGTTCAGTGGCCTGTTACTGGAATGCCTTTTGGAGGCCTGCTGTGATGTCCTCCACTTCCGTTCTGGCGGCAGGAAGTCCAGCAATCTCACCATTCTGCCTTGGGAGGCGGTGGCAGTGGTGGTCAGTGCCAATGCTGCACAGAAGAGGTTCGCCATCCAATGCAGAAAGAGGATGAATGATCTCACCCGTGCTGCCAGGCTAAGGCAACCAACTCATCATTCTAAACTCACAAGGCCACACACACACATACACATCTCCTCTGGAGACTGACTCCTATGTCCTCACCATCTTGAGGCCAATTGCACAGCTCAACCTGTGCCCCCCCCACACACCCTGGGATACCCCCCTTCCCTAGTACAGCCCTCACCCTGCAGCCTCTTCCTTTGCCTGAGGCCACTTCTCGCTCTCCCCCAAACAAGCCTTAGCCCTGCAACCATCGAAAAGCCACATCCACCTTACGGCTGGTCTGGTAGGTAGAGGAGAGACCTGCCCGTAAGCCCCCCCCCCTAAACGTGATGTGGTGCTGCCTGCAAAGCCTGATGCTGATGACAGCAATTGCTGCCCAAAGCAAGGTAGGCAAACAAACCTCGAAGTCCTGAGTGAAATGCAGCTGGCCAGGTGCGCGTTGCTTATGTACAGATGTGAAACACATCGGCATGCAATCAAGCCGACGCGCTCGGATGATCCAGCGTGGGGGGATGATTCCAGCGGGCAGGAATTATAATTATATGCAGATGTATTAAAATGATGTTCCCCATGTACGGTGGTGGGAAATGGGGCCTGCCATTGATGGGTGGAGTGGACGATTGCAAACTGGTTTCATGACATAATTGAAATGATTTTTGGCCTTCCTGCCAATGTTGTCCACTCACGCCCACCATGACGCCCGACGGGGATGGGAAATTCCGGCCTATGTGTGTGGGAAATCTATCAAATAGCGCTGGAAATACTCAGCTGGCCAGGCAACATCTGTGGAGTGTGAAATACAGTTAACGGGGGGAATTGTCCCTGAATTGCACTAAGTGTGGTAGCGGGTGTGGAAATCGGCGCTTTACACGCCGGCTGCAATGGCTGGTTTTCGTGCTGTATTGTCCCTGGCCCACCTCATAAATTATATATCCACGTGAAACCCGCTGGATCGCTGGCGGGCTGCCTCTGGTTTGCCCACCCCGCGTGGCCTCACCACTTCCTCACTCAGGGAGCCATGTTTAAATGGCGCACAAAGTTCCCCATGCTTACAGCCCAGGAGAGCTCCATTGAAGAGATGACCCTTCAAACTAAGAAGGGTGCTGTACCCAGGTTTAGTGATGCCTCACTTGAGCGCCTGCTGGAAGCCGCAAAGGCCTGCCGCAATGTGTCGGAGCAGACTCGATGGGCCGAAGGGCCTCTTCTGCACTGTGATTCTGTGAATGTTCTCTACCCCTGCTCTGGCCGCAGGAAGGGCAGCAACATTACCAACCTGGCTTGGGCAGCGGTGGTTAGTGCAAATGCTGCCCAGGAGAGGTCAGCCATCCAGTGCAGAAAGAGGATGAATTATCTGTTTTGTCAGGGTAAGGCAACCATCTGATCACTCTCAACTCACAAGGCCATCGTCCATCCACAGGGACCTCACTCACTGCCAGCTCAAGGGACATCACCATTCACTCTCTCACACACACCCTCACATCTCCATATGGCCTCATCTCCTCCTCTGATCTTGACCTCATTGCGCCCACAAACTACCTACAAATGCCAGCCATCCTGCTCATCTGCCCTGCCATACATATTGCTTACACCCTCTCCATTTATCTTTATGCAGGACAAGGTCGCGCAGAATGAAAGGGAGAGGTCCCAGACCGAGGCTGGTGAGCCGGAACTCAAGGTCCTCAGTGACTACGAGAACAGAGACATCGCACTGGCCGGAGATGATGTTGACCCTTCCTGTGGCAACAGTGAAGCCTGGTAAGCACCCACGTGAGGATCTTGCACTAGATCTCTGTCAATGCTACTGTGAGTGCACTGTTCTGTGTGTTACTCAGCTGCCTTGCACTAATCTCTACTTTCTCTCCTAGGCACATCTGCCATATGCCCGATGCCCTCAGGTAACCAGGACCCCAGATCAAGCCCCAAAAACACCTCAGATAAGGACCCTGAGGACAGCACCTTAGAAGGCCCATCACAGCACTCACCCACATCCTCCACCAGCGCAAGTACACATACCTCGTTGGGACCTAGATTTAGAGCAGGCTCAGGATCACAATCTTGTGAACACAGAACACAGCCTGGTCCACAGCAGGTGGAGGCAGGGACACCCCATGGGTACCAGCACTTGGAGGACTGCTGCAGGCCATGGCTCTGCTGAGTCTGTGTCAGATGACAAACCTCCAGATTTGGTCATACCTCAGTTGCTGGATCTGCAGAGAGAAGCTTGGGAACATCAGGAAGGGATGTCAGCTGCATTCCTCAGATTGCAATGTATGATGGAGAAGTCCGCCCTTCTTCAGTCCAAGGAGATCGTGCCGGCATGCCAATGCACCGAGGTCAACACTGGCAGAATGGCGGCCACCATGGAGACCATGGTCCAGGACATCAGCCCTGCACTGCTGCGTGGACTGAACTCCATCGCTGAAGCCATAGTTGGCCTCCAGCAGTGTCAACGCAAGAGGGATGCGGGGCAATTGGATCTCACTCTAGCTTCACCTTCTCCTCAAGGAGTCAGCCAGGGTCCCTTGGACACCCATAGGGAGGAGGACCAGCAGGTACACACCCCGGGGCCGTCCACCCAGTTGACTCCAGGAGTGTCCCGCCAATCAAACTCGCCTCTTCCTGTGACCCCATCAGCTCCAGCTCCAGAGGGAAAGGAGGGCTCACCTGCCCCACAGCAGGACACCTGAAGCAGGCCGGGGCCCTCCAGGCCTCAGCCCTCTAGAGGATACCCACCAAAGTCATTACAAACAACAGAGCATAACAGTCTGCAGGCTGCCTCCACCTCCATGGCTGTCAGGGAAGCACCAAGATATAGTGGTAGGGTTAGGAAAAGTAAGAAATATTAGGAGCACAATGGTGACACAGGAGTTCACAACATGTGTATAATGTGCAAAACTGAAAATAGACTGTGGTCCATTCCATATCTCCTCTTGTGTTTGCCTCCTTTTTATTAAGAGCTGTGTTACAGTCAATCAGGTGACACCATGGTTCCTGCCCCCAAATATTGTGGATGTTGCGATCATGAGCATGTTGTATGTATAATCTGCTTACATTTCACCGCAGTGCTGTTTTCATATCAATCCCAACATCAGTGATGCTCATCCGTAATGTTATCTGTGCTTGTGGAGGGCATGTTGTTCAGGCGCTTTGCAGAGTCGTTTCATTTTCACTCTTGGCTGTGTGACATAGAGGCAGAGGTGTTCTGTCATGTCGCATGCACGTTTGAAAGGTGAGGGTGTGGTGGCAAAGGACAGGAGTGTTAGCACACGGAGAAGGGTGATATGTCCTGGAGCTCCATGCACTCTGTCATTGCCAGGGCTTCCATGCTATGAGGCCATACTCTAAGGAACTGTGCGTTCCTGTCTGGCAGCCGCACTTGCGACTTTCTGACTGTACATCTAATAGACTGAGCAATAAGCACAATAAGCCACCTTAAGTCTACAAGACTCTGGACCTCTCAGCCAAACTAGTGTCTTGGCGCTCGAGCCCTGCAGGCCTAAGCATCTCTAACGGTGTAGTTGCCTGTGTTGTGGCCACACTGCTCTCATTTCAATGTACAAACGCAGTGCTGTGCATCCCCTTACCCGACCACTGGCCGCGGTCACAAATGCTTATTCCAAATGGTCACACGTGGTGGACCGTGGCTCCATTGAGCATGATCAGGAACTGCCATTCGTACCTTCAGATAATGTTGAGAGGAGAAATGAGGTATGAGCAATAAAGCACTGAAGATTAAGTGTGCTCTATATTGGAAACTATGTGTGACCCTGAGGGCTTCACGGTGTCAGAGATTTTTCAATTCGCCAGGGCCAGCGCTGTCCATGAGAGACTTGTTAGTGGCCAGCATTGCAATTGTTTGAATGTCGTCATCCTCAGGTGGTCCGCATCCATAGTAAGGTGAGAAAAATACAGGCCACCATCCCTGAGTGAGAGTGCCAGGTGAGAAGAAGGTGACAATGGGGACTGACTTATCTGTACATGGATTGAGACCTGCTGAACCTCCTTGGCTGCCTTGGTTCAAGTCTCACCCATCAGTTGCACCATCGACGTTACTCAGAATGCGTAGTCATGTTGTTGGACATGGATTGCCTCGAGAAGCATAGTCCGATTGAAGGTTATGACCTATGAGCCCACTCACGATAGTGGATCAGCTCCTGCCATCATGTAGGCTGCCGTCACGACTGGGATACTGCAGGGATGCTTGAAGAATCAGCACCTTTGGACCTTTAATGGGAACACACCTTCCTCCAGTCAGCGCCTCATCTCAGCAAGGAAGCATGCTCCCAAGGCTTCATCAACCTTCAAAGGATCACGCCAAGGGGAGCCTGATGTGGAACTGCGGACTCTCATTTTGAAGCGCATAGTTGGAAAGATAGGAGCAGCAAAGCTCCTGTTCATTTTGGCCCCTCATGTAGGCTACTTGTCCAAGAGGATGCTCACTCCATCTTGTCATCCTCCTCCTGGAATCTTGAGGTTATGAGGCCCTGCCACGCATGCCTGCCTCGTCTGGCCAGTGCTATGACCCTTCATCTGCACCGTCAGCTTCCTCAAACTCATCGCTGTCATCCATTTCGAGGCCCTTCTCATTGGAGGAGACGTGTAGCTCCTCCATCTCATCACCTGGAAGGTCCTCCCGCCTTTCCAGCACCAGGTTGTGTAGCGCGCAGCAAGCCACGATGATCCATGACACCCTCTGGGGAGTGTGCTGAAGTGCTCGAGCAGATTTGTCCAGGCATCAGAATCGCATCTTCAGCATCCCTATGGTGTGCTTGACCAATGTCCGGGTAGCGGCATGAGCCTCATTGTACCTTCTCTCTGCAGGAGTCTGAAGCGTCATCAACGATGTCCTTTGTGAGTACCCTTTGTCAGCGAGGGGCCAGCCCTGGATCCTGTGTGACCCTTTGAAGATCCTCAGGATCTGCGATCTACTCGAGATGCACCAGATATCCAGGAAGCGTCCACTCAAGTGAGTGCTTCCTCGATATTTGGTGCAAAACTGCAGGATTTGTTTCTTTTGGTTAAACACCATTTGTACATTGAGTGAGTGGAAGCCTTTCCTGTTTATACATTGTAATGCATGCTGCCAGGGGGCTTTGATAGCCACATGAGTGCAATCGATGGCACCCTGCACTTGTGGAGACCTGGTAATCTCTGCAAAGGCCAGTGCTCTGGCGTCCAGGTGTGTTTGATCTCTATTGAAGTTGATGTCATTGTGGACCTTGGTAAAAAAGGTGCCTGTGATCTCTTGTATGTATTTGTGTGTGGATGCCTGAGAGATCCCACAGACGTCTCCAGCTGAGCCCTGGGAGGAGCCAATGGTGTAGAAGTTGAGTGTGGCTGTTGCTTTCACAGCCACTGGCAATGGATGTCCTCCAAGTCTATGTGGCGCCAATTCATGGAGAAAGTGGCAAATATGAGATACCAGATCCCTGAACATGCGGCGGTGTCGGCGATACTGATTTTTGGTCATCTGCAGAAATGACATGCTCTACGCCCTGGCTCTGACAAGGTACCTACGCACAACATTTCTGCTCTCCACATCCTCTGCATCTGGAGTGGGCCCTGCTGAGCCTTAGTCTTGTGGATTTTACTCTTTCCTTTGGCAAGCTAGCCTCCTCCATCGCAATCTTCTTCTTTTCTCATTCCTATCTGCAATTATGCAGGCAGCAATAAACCCAGGCTCCATCTTCCTGATGGCCTCCTCTCTGCAGCATCAATGAGAAACAGACAAAAGCCAGGGCTTGTCTGCGGTCACAGTCTCTATGACAATGACTCGTGAGCGATTATGGATTCACGGTCCTGGTTCCTGTGTTGCCATCTACTCACACAGAATCGATCTACAATGTGGGGTGCGTACCAATGTGCTCCCCCTCCCCCTAATCATGAGCAACTGCGATGAGATTGCTTTGGCCAGGTGCCTGGATGTGCTCAGCCCAGGCGCTGGCATCCTCATACACAACACTGTAATGCTGCAGTGTTTGAAGTATACATGATCGTCAATTCTTAAACAGGCTATGTAATATGTTGAGGGCGGCCTGAGGTTTGTCTTCTGGGAACCTCCAGTGCCACTACTGAAACATGCTTCAAAAGCTCAGCAAGGTGCCCAATTACAGTCAGTTCATCATTGTTCTGAGGAAATGCCAGGCTGCAAGCAAGAAGTTAAACCCAGGAGATCAGTTACTATTACTTTGTGTGATTAGTGTCGCATGGATGCGCGTCATTGCTTCACTTTCATGATTCCCTGCAATGTCATTGACAGACCACTAACATCTCTCAGCTGTGCCTGTCTGCTCTGCACAGTTCAGTTGGGTGGCCCTTTAATTGAACCTCCTGACACCCCCTCGACCCCAGTGCAGTCAGCTGGCGTCCAAAGCACCTGCAGAGCATTCAGCAGCAGGGTGTGTTCTCATTATACCTTTTATCTGCGCAATCCTGGCAGATAGAAGATGGTGGTGGTGAGCTTTCACTGCCAGACTAGCTTGGACCCTCCTTGTGCAGTACAGAAACTCCACCCCCCCAACTCGTTTGTCACCGAGAAAGTGAATGTTAATATTACCCTCCTTCACAGACCCCTCAGCCCTCCTCCTGTATCCCTTGGTCCCATTGTTCTTGTGGTGCATCTCCATTAGTTAGCCCATGGACATTCTGAGGTGGAGGAGCATATGCCCAGTGTCCACCTCAGCTCTTAACATGGTGAGGCCACTTGCACTGTTAAACATGTACCCCCACACACGCCCTGGGATTCCCCCCTTTTGCCAAGCAAGCCTTGCCCTGAAGTCATTGAAAAGACACCCCCCCGCCATACCGCTGGCCTGGTGGGTTGAGACTTTCAAGTTAGCCCCACCTGAAACCGATGTTTTGCTGCCAGCAAAGCCTAGCACTGAATATCCTGAGCTCTGCCCAGAACAAAGCAGGTGAACAGCCCTCGAATTGAGAAGCAAAGTGCAGGTCGCCAAGTGCACACCGCTTATGTACTGCTGTGAAACACGTCAGCACGATTGCACGCTATGGTGGACTCATGATCCAGTTTGGGGAGATGATTCCGGCAAGCTGGGGTTATAATTATATGCAAACCTATGGAAATGCGACCCGCCGTTGACGGCAGGAGTGGACGATCGCAAAACAGTTTTACAACAAAGTAAAACAGATTTTTGTGATCTTGCGAGATTTTCCACTCACGCCCGCCTTGATGCTCACCGCAACTGGGAGCAGAAAATCCCGGCCAATGTTTCAGGTTAATGATATTTCACCAGAGCAAGTAGAATTAAAGAGATGGAACCATTTGTAAATAAGTACAGAGCCAGGAAAAGGAAGAGGGAGGAAAGAACATAGCAAGAGCCATGACTTAAACGATGATAGTGCAATGCAAAAGTGGTTGGGAATGGGACACATAAAGAATCAAGAGATGACTCTCGAGGAGGTATAAACGATTACAGTAGAAGCATTGCCAGCATTGGCTTCCCTAGTAAATAAAGCCCTTGCTTATTATTTAAAGTTGAGTTTGGCAGGCTATAAACTGCCTAATTGCAAGATGAGGTGCTGCTTCTCAAATATGCAATGGACTTAATTAAAACAGTGTAGGAGGTTGAGGACAGAGGTCAGAGTTGGGTGCAGGGGAGAATTAGAATGACAAATGGATAGAAGCTCAGGGTCTCGCATAAAGATTGAATGGAATTGTTTAGCAAAGCAACCACCTATTCTGCATTTAGTCTCCCCAATATATATGGATCGCATCATGAGGGGTGAATATAATATACTAAGATAGAAGAAGTGCAAGTAAATCACTGTTTCACCTATAAGGAATGTGTGGAGCCCTGGATGGGAAGGGAGGAAGTGAAAGGGCCCTGTAACATCTCCTTTGCTTGTGTGGAATGTTGCTTTGGAGTCAGTGTTGGGGGTGATTAAAAAGTGGATCAGGGCATTGCAGAGGGAACTGCCCTTGGAAATACAGAAAATGGAGAGGTGCTTAGTGGCTGCATTTTGTTGGAGGTGCCATAAATGGTGGAAGATGATCATTGAATGTGGAGGCTGGGTGGAAGGTGTGCACAAGAGGAACACTGAGAGTCCTGGGAAAGAGGTGAGGGAACAAGTGCAACAATTGGGATGGACACAGTTGAGGGCCTGTGAACCAGGGTGGAGGGGAATCCTCGGTTCAGGGAAAATACAGCATTTATTGCCCATCCCTAATTGCCCTTGAGGAGGTGGTGGTGAGCTGTCTTCTTGAACCGCTGCAGTCCATGTGGCGTAAATACACCCACAGTGCTGTTAGGAAGGGAGTTCCAGGATTAACGGTGATTTAGTCCCAAATCAGGATTGTGCGTTGCCTGGAGGGGAACTTGCAGGTGGTATAGCCATGTAAAAGTTTCTCCTAAGACCCGCCAAGGCCTGTAGAGCAGCCAGGCTTGAAAACTTGACAATCAGTTTTGATTGCACTGACTAAAATTGAAGCAAACCATCACACCAATCAAATACCTGGAACGAATCACAGGAAATGAAAAAAAAAACACTTGTCTAGGATTTATGCAGGTTTCTTCTAATCTCCCAATTTAACTTCCGTGCGAGATCGGCAGAAAACTTGGAGAAAAGCTTCTCTGGGGTTTCCACTGAAGTTTCAGCAGGAGGTTGGAAATAGCCGTGGAATTTTTGCCCTAATGTACAGACTGACAAATGATCATAACTCTGAGTTTAAATTGTGAGTTTACTTCACGTGTGTTGATTTGCTTCATCTTGCATCTTGGAATTCTCTACCCCAGAGAGGCTAGATCATCGAAAGTATTTAAAGAGGAGGTAGATAGAGCTTTGAAACATCGGGGAGTTGAGGGCTATGAGGAGTTGGCACGAAAGAGGAGTTGAGGCCTGGGACAGATCAGCTAC
The DNA here is from genome assembly GCF_964194155.1 of Cetorhinus maximus. Lineage (NCBI taxonomy): Eukaryota > Metazoa > Chordata > Chondrichthyes > Lamniformes > Cetorhinidae > Cetorhinus > Cetorhinus maximus. The sequence continues at coordinate 24,489,920 of NC_135879.1, read as the reverse complement.
GATCTTATTGAATGGCGGAGCAGGCTTGAGGGGCCGGATGGCCTACTCCTGCTCCTATTTCTTATGTTCTTATGTAGCGTGATAATTGTGTGGATAAAACCATCTGGCTACAAAGAGAGAGTGAGAGGGGACATAACTTCAACACATAAATGTGTAGTATGCAGCTTAAGTACAGCGTGAGACTGTACAAATCTTTCAACAGATCTCTGTTGCAATTAAGCAAAGAATATTAAGTACATAGTGGCCCAAATCAAGTGTAATCCAGATTTCAGTTCAGTTTAATGTGCTTGTGCCATTTAACAAAATCTTGGCAGTGATCATTAAGAGAGACAATCTGGCAGCTTGTGAAGCTGCATCTGCGATGACTTGTTTCTCCAGTTAACGTTAAACACAGACCGCAGTGAACTCATGCAAAATCGGGAACAGAATAAAATTGAAGACCGAGGTACACAGGCCATAGTACAAACACAAAGGGTGAAAGCTTTAGGGCTTGGCAAGAAGTATCAACAGAGAAAGAAAAACATTGGCATCAGGCTGTGGGATGGCATTACGCACAGAGCCCATTTACAATCTCATAGCAAACATGATTTTATGCGTGCCAAGTCCTAAACAAACCACTGATACTGCTTTTCTCATTTAATAATTGGCATCAGACGTGCTTCAAAGATCTATGCACTATAGCACAGTTGATTCTGTTGATCTATTTCAAATTTGCATTTATTCCTTTGCTTGTAAATTTTACATGGAACACTTGTGTTCATTTATATAGAAAAGTACTGAAAAATTTAAACTACGGGCTTTATTCAGTAAGCTGTCCCTTGTCTTTTCTGTAAAAATAAGTTATTTGAATGGTATTTCTTCACAGTGCTTTTCACTATATCATTTAAAATTAATATTTTATTATTTAAGCAATGCCAAACAACAGAAGGTTCCAAAGATATTTTACTAATATCTCCCAAGACATCATTGTTTCTATGACAACAGCCACATACAAGCACCCAAAACCACTTGTGAATTAATACATGCTAAACCACAGGGAGTGTTGGTTTACCAAATAATAAATGAACCATTAAGTGATGTTGGGCTGAATAACTCAAAGTGACAACTTAATGCTTGTCGGCATGTTTTAACACATTGAGTGAATGATGGGATGAGGTCCTTAATGCATGCAAGGTTAGGAGTTAACACTAGAGACAATTAAAAGGAGTTCCACAAACTGATGGATAACCAAAATACGGAGAAAATGAACCACGCTGAGGCACAAACAGGGAAAGAATGCTCATTTTTATGACTACCATTGAAGGAAAGTAAACTCCTGTACCGAGTGTAATCTATATTAGGTAAGGGAAAGAAGATTTGATAAAATGTTAGCCACAATGCCAGGAAAGGAAAATAGGTTGTATACAGAGACACGGAGGGACCTGCAGTAATGGGCAGGTGGTGAGAGAACAAACAAGGGAAAATAAACTACCTGCCTGAAAAATATACCTGTTGCTGATGCATCTGTCAATGATAGTACTGATAGGAGCCCCTACTTCACATTGAGGACATGCAGTATTATTTTAAGACAATAGCATCGCTTTAAGTGGGATAAATTCAAAACAGACCTAATAGCTCAAAACTGGGCATCCATGAGGAATTATGGGCCATTAGCAGCAGCAAAATTGTATTCAGCACACAACCTCATGGCCTGCCACACACCTTGCTCTATACCATCGCCATCAAGCCATGGGACTAACTCTGGTTCACTAAGGAGTGCAGAAGAGCATGCAAGGAGCAGGCTAGTTAAAAATTAAGTGCTAACCTGGTAAAGCTACAACACAGGACTAGAAGCATGCTAAACTGTGGAAATAGAATGGTGTAGACAGAGCTAAGTGATCCCACAACCAATGGATCATATCAAAACTCTGCAATTCTTCTACATTGAGTTGTGAATGGTGGTAGATAATTAAACAACCATCTGGACCAGGGAGGCTCCACGAACATCATCATCCTCAATGATGCTGCAAACCAGTGCGTGATTACAAGGCAAAGTTGAAGCATTTGCAACCATCCTCAGCCAGAAGTGCTGATCAAATGGTTCATCTTGGCCTCTTCCCTCTCATCACAGAAGTCAGTCTTCAATTCAATTGCTTCACTCTAGGCAAAGTTAATAGATGATTGAGTGCACCGTATACAGAAAAGGCAATGGGCCCTGACAATATCTTAGTTGTAGTGCTGAAGACTAATGCTCCAGCACAGGCTGTGTTTCTAGCCAAGCTATTCCAGCACAGCACTGGCAACTACCTGACAAAGTGAAAAAGTGACTAGGTGTGCCCTGTACAAAAAACGCTGGACAATTCCAATCTGGCCAGTTACTGCCTAATCAGCCTAACAGCAAATTGATGGAAGGGGTTGTCGACAATTCTATCAAACGGCACTTACACAACATTAACCTAGTCACTGATGCTCAGTTTGTGTTCTGCCTGGACCACTCAACTTCAGACTCATTACAACCTTGGCCCAAGCATGGACAAAAGAGTTGAATTCCACAGGTGAGGTGAGAGTGGCTGCCCTTATTACATCTGACTGAGTGTGGGCATCAAGGAGCCCTTACAAAATTGAAGTCAATAAGAGTCAGGGGAGGAAACTCTCCACTGGCTGGTGCTATTCCCAGCAAAAAGGAAGATGGTTCTTGGAGGACAATCATCTCAGCCGCAGTATATCATTGCAGGAGTTCCTGAGAGCAATGTCCGAGGCCCAACCATCTTCAATTGCTTCATCAATGACTTTCCCTCCATCACAAGGTCAAATGTGGGCATGTTTGCTGATGATTGCACAGTGTTCAGTTCTATTCGTAACTCCTCATGCTTGAGTTGATAACTTGCAAGGAACATTCCTGCCACAGAAGTCCCGGCCAATGGCTATCTCCAGCAAGAGAGAGTCCAACCACCCCCCTTTCAGCTGATCAGGCATCATTTGTGTCGAGAGAAATAGAGGGCGGAATTTTCCATACCCGCTGGTGTCGGGTGTGTTTGCCGGTGTGAGCGGACAATATAGTGACAAGGCCAAAAATCGGTTTGAAACTAGTTTGCAATCGTCCATTCTGCCCGTCAATGGCAGGTCCCGTTTCCCACCTTCGGGTTTCAGGAACCTCATTGTAATACATCTGCATATCATTATAAGCCCAGCTCGCCAGAATCATCCCCCCACACTGGTACATCTGAGCACAGCAGCATGATTGCGCGCTGACGTATTTCACAACATTATATTTAAGGCGTGCACCTGGTGGGTTACACTCCGAGGGGAACTCCGAGGTGAGTGCACAGTAACGTTGTGCAGCGCTTGCCAAGGTCTCCTGTTGGCCTTCAAGGCTGAGGCACTGCACATTCAGGCGAGGGCACAGGCAAGTCGCTTTTTCCCGGCTGGCTGACAGTGTGGTGCAGGGCAAGGGCTACCCTGCGGTCGAAGCGAGTTGTGGGGGTGGGCGAAAGAGCTGACCTGTGGTTGAGGCGACTTGGATGGGAGAGTGAAAAGGCTGCCCTGCGGTTGATGGTAATGCACAAGCACATGCGGGAAGGGGGGAGAGAAACGGCCACGCATTAGGGAAACCTATTATAAAATGACCACTCCGCTGCAGCTGAGATAGTTCAGACACAGCCACATTGCTATGCTAGGAGTCGGGCCTCTCGCTTATCTGTCCATTCAAATAATTCAGAGGCATGAAAGTGCCACCAAATGCTCCTGAACTTTTCACCCCTCGGACACAGACTGCAAACTAATGAGCATTTTAGTGGACTGCAGAACAGTTGGATGACTGGGCATGTTGTACAATCTCCGTGCTGAAGCTAGCCATGGAGCAATCATTGGTGGAGGCGTTCACAGCCCCTTGAAATCCCATTTTGGACCAGTCTCCCCCATGGTTCAAGCTAACAGATAGCCTTCCAGCAGGCGTTAGGAGAATGCCGGCGCCCAAGCTGAGAGCACAGCGTGCAGTCCAATGGGCGAAGCTGCCGCCAATCGGTCAGATGAAGTGGGGCAGAGGTGGGTGGGGCCTCAGGCAACCATGCAGCGCACTAATCTCTGGCCATCCAACTGGTGGCCAGCACTCTCTGGGATGCATTAAGGGGCCTACAGACATAACCAAGAGAGGTTCTTAGAACAAACATGCTAACCCACACATCTCTCTCTTTCATTCTGCAGGAGGAGTACATCAGGAGCATGGAGCCTGGTCCAGCTGTATGCCTCATGGCATTCAGAGAGTGGAGGTGAAGGAGAAGAGAATGACGGAGGCACCTGGCTGGGCAGAGGGAGGAGCAGCACTTTCAGGAAGGAGGGGCCGCTCATGCCGCCGGAGAGCCACAGTGAGCCATCACTAGTCAGCTTCTAGCTAGACCGAGGGGTATATGTGCCAACTTTCATTCCTGCAGATGACCAAGATCCAGTCTAGGATTGCCTAGGGAACTGGTTGTTCACATCTGTCATCTATTGTAGATTTGGTGCTTCGGGGCCATGGAGGTCATCCACTGTCAGTTGCCATGGGAGTGACTGCGGTGCTCAGTTTCTATGCCAGTGGCTCCTTTCAGTGCTCCACAGGTGACCTCTGTGGGATATCACAAGCCTCCGCCCACAAATGCATCCATGAGGTCACAGATGCCGTTTTAGCAAAGGCACACAGCTTTGTGCATTTCGCCCAGGACCAGGAGAGACAGGATGCAAGAGAGTTGGGGTTTGCCCAGATGTCAGGTTTCTGGGTGCCGTCGACTGCACTCACATGGTGGTCAGATCTCCGTTGCTACAAGCAGTCAACTATGTCAAACGTAAGGATTGCCATTCACTGCAATGTTCAGCTGATGTACGACAACAAACGCCTCCTGCAGTTCTGCGCATAGTTCCCAGGGAGTATTCATGTCTCCTACATCCTCAGTTGGTCTCAGATTCCTGACATCTTCCAGGGTCCACAGAGGCTCCTTGGGGACAAGGGCTTCCTACAGAGGGAATGGCTGATGACACCTGTGCATCTGCCTCAGACTGCAGCAGAGCGAAGGTATAATGAGGCTCATGGTGCAATTCGTACATTGGTGGAGCAAACCATCTGGCTGGTGAAAATGAGGTTCTGGTGCCTGGACCGGTCTGGTGGAGCCCTGCAATACAATCCACAGAGGGTGTCACGCATCATTGTCATTTGCTGCGCCCTTTACAGCCTGGCGCTGCAATGGGGAGAGGAGTTGGCTGAGGAGGAGATGGAGGAGTTGGGCGTCTCCTCCGATGAGGAGGACATCGGTGGGGAAGAGGGTGATAAGGTCCTCGAAGGTGAGGATGACGTCGATGAGGCCATCACACTGATCAGATGAGGCAGGCGCCCTCAGATGACTCTCATAGCTGCTAGATTTGTGGAGGATGATGACGACATGCAGTGAGGAGACACCATAAATCCTCACATTGCATCTGTAAATGTTTGACTCCAGTCTGGCTGATGGCAGCCCGCACACCCCTGCAATAATGCTCCTGCCATAGAGTCGCAGCGGAGGCCCTAATAGTCGCTTGACTACAGGAGGATGATGATGACAAGCAGTGAGGACACTCCATAGATCTTCACAAAGCCTCTGTGAATGTCTGACTCCTGTCTGGTTGAGCTCGCTTGTGCTCTGTCACATCAGGGAGATGCAGATGTGAAACTTTAAATGCACCTGATGCTTTGTCAGCCTTCAGCACCTGACCCCTTCAGGAGCTCAGCGTCGCTGGTCACAGTTGCTGATGAGGTGGTAGCCACTGCTCATCAGAACAAGGAGCCATAGGCAGAAAGACATTCTTGGGAGCTTAATTACAATAGTGAACATTATGGACAAGTGATTAGCACCTGTGCCCAGGCTGTGCAACTACATGGCACCCCTCTCACATACACATTTTTGGAGACAAACTAAGGCATCAGTGATAGAGTTCAGCCTGCGCAGTAGTGAAGGAATGATGTCCTGGACCAAGGTCTCCATGGCAGCTGCCAATCTACCAGTATTGACTTTGATGCGTTGGCATGCCAGCATTATCACCTCAGCCTGAAGGCAGACAGACTCCTCCATCATGCCTTGCAATCTGAGGGGTGCAGCGGACATCCCTTCCTGATGTTCCTGAGCTTGTCTTTGCAGCTCCAGCAGCTGAGACATGACCGATTCCAAAGGTTCATCATCCAACTCGGACTTAGCAGATCTCTGGCCACCAGCAGCCCTCCAAGTGCCAGACACCTGGCAAGTCCCTGCTGCCGCCTACTATGGATCAGACACTGCGATGTGCTCACCAGATTGTGATCCCGAGGCTACTCTAAAGCTAGGTCCCACTGAGGTATGTGTCTCTGCGCTGGTTGATGGTGTGGGTGAGCACTGTGATGGGTCTTCAATGAAGGTACCTTCAGATTCTTCTTCCGAGGTTTCATCAGGGCTTGATTGGAGGCCCTGAATCATGGACTCCATCGGTAGTTTCCCAGATGTGCCAGCGAAAGGAATGAGTGACAATTAGTACATGGCAATGGCCTGTGAAACAGGACACATCACTCACCGCATGGTTGTCTGATGAACGTTGCACTGCTGGACCCTCACTTGGTAGAGCAGTGCCGACCTCACTGTCAGCACAGGAATGGCCCAGATCCTCACCGGCCAGCTGGATGGCTCTATTTTCAAAGTCTGTGAGGACCTTGATCTCAGGCATTCCTCCATCAGTCTGTGACCTCCGCCTCTTGCTGTGTGCCAGCTTGTCCTGCATGAATAGAGATATAGATAGTGTAAGCAGGATGCCTGCCAGGCCAGATGATAAGTATGCCTGTCATGTGTGGGTAATGAACGGTTCCATGGGCAGGATGAGGACAATGAAGGTGTCTGTGAGGGTATGAATGGTGATATCCCTTGAATTGGCAGTGAGTGAGATCCCTGTGAATGTGTGATGGGTTTGTGAGTGTGTGAGTTGAGAGTGATGAGAAGAGTGACTTACCCTGGTAAAATAAAGGAGATCATTCATCCTCTTGCGGCACTGGGTGGCTGTCCTCTTTTGTAGGCCTTTAGCACTGAGCAACGCTGCCTCTTCCCCCCATGCTCAACTGATGATTCTGCTGCCCCTCCTGTGGCCAGACATCAAGGCAGGCCTCCACTGTGCCCAAAAGGCGCTCGAGGAACATGTGATTAAACCGGGGAGCTGCAGTCTTCTTGCCTTTCAGGGCAATGTCTTCTTTGCAGCAGTCCTTGCCTGGAAGCACTGAGAGGTATTTGCGCGGCTACACTTTAAATAAGGCGCCTGGTGTGATGAAGCAGCGAGGTGATGTTGCGACGGGCAAATGAGAGCCCGCCCGCCATCGAAATGGCGTGTTTCCCGGGAAGGTATTATTAATGAGGTGGCATTGGAGCGATACAGCGTGAAAAGCTGTCACTGTGGCCGGCGGGGAAAACGTCCTATTTCCCACCCGCTACTGCATTTAGTGCAAATCTGGGTTGATTCAGCCCAGAGTTAATGTTTCAGTTCTGTGTCCTATCATCAGAACTGGCATAATGAGAATTTTTTTTTTTTAATTCATTCACGGGATGCGGGAGTTGCTGGCTAGGCCAGCATTTATTGTCCATCCCTGAAGGTGGCAATTAGTAATGGGCAATAAACGCTGGCCTAGCCAGCGATGCCCACATCTCATGTAGTGAATGAAAATAATTGTAATGTTTCCCAGTTCTGATGAAAGAACACAGACCTGAAACGTTAACTCTGTTTCTCTTTACACAGATGATGCCTGATCTGCTGAATGTCAGAGGGCAGTCGTTTGACTCTCTCTTGCTGGAAATAGGCATTGCCTGTGACTTCTGTGGCAGGAATATTACTTGCAATTTATCAACCCAAGCCTGAGGAATTACAGATTGAACTGGTTTACTGAGGAAGCTGTGCACTGTTGGACTTCTAGATGATAATTTTCATAATTTTTATTTTGGTTTGTGGTAAAGTAGGTTTATGGGTGTGAATGTAGATGGTTCTGTCTTTTTGATCTAATTAATTTGGAGTCAGGTAGACTGCAAGCTTGAAATTATCAAAAGAAGCTCGGTGTAGAAATGTACTTGAAATGCCACTGAGTAAGCATGGATGCTGTCTTAGCATCTAAGGTGTGAAGGGAATTTGCATTTTTTGCTAAATGAAGGGATTATTTGGATTTGAAAGGGATGTTAGTCTGTTTACAATGAGCTAGATTAAGGCTAAGGAATGTGTTTATTTTCCCAAAGGTTACTGAAAATATTGGCAACATGCAAGCTTTTATATTATGGGAAAGGTACAAAGACGTATGGAGCAATAGAATTTACATATCAAAGAGAGAGAAACACATATATAAAGTAGAATGAAAGGCTATGTTGGGACAATGTAAGATCTAACAGGAATGTGTGAAACAGCCTTGAAGAAGCCTCCAACCATTTGTACATAAGTCTACTGTGTCCAGTAACTAAGGTTAGAGAAAGCCATTTGGAATCCCACTGTCAATTGGGAGCTGTGTTAACTTGCTAGGTTTTTTAAAATCTCAAATCTATTTTGGGCTGTTGCCTTAAAGTGGGTGTGTAACTGGAAGTCAGGTTAATTAGGAATTTTAGGATTTGTTATCATATTAAGTAATTGCAGTCTTATGTATGTGCTTGAAATCTTTTCTTTTGTTAATAAATATTTTAATTTAAATTTTAAAATCTCTAAAGGTCTTGGTGGACTCACCACTTCCAAATTCAGTGCACCCATCTTCTCGTAATACATACAAATTGCAAAACCATTGCAATAGCATGGCCAAGTGGGTTTGGTCCACCTGGCACACGTCATCTGCCATGTCATAGCAAGATGAATGTACAAGATCCCATGGCTCTATTTCAAAGAAGAGTAGGTAAGTTATCCTTGGTTTCCTGGCCAATATGTATCCCTCCATCAACATCACAAAAGCAGATTATCATACTGCTGTTTGTGGGAGCTTGCTGTGCGAAAACTGCCTTTTTAAATTCATTCACGGGATGTGGGCTTCGCTGGCTGGGCCATCATTTATTGCCCATCCCTAATTGCCTTGAAAAGATGGTGGTGAGCTGTCTTCTCGAACCGCTGCAGTCCATGTGATGTAGGTACACCCGCAGTGCTGTTAGGAAGGGAGTTCTAGGATTTTGACCCAGTGACAGTGAAGGAATGGCAATATATTCCCAAGTCAGGACAGTGAGTGATTTGGAGAGGAACTTCCAAGTGGTGGTGTTCCCATGTGTCTGTTTCCCTTGTCCTTCTAGATGGTATTGGTCGTAGGTTTGGACGGTGCTGTCAAAGGAGGCCTGATGGATTCCTGCAGTGCATCTTGTAGATGGTACACACTGCTGTTACTGTGCGTTGGTGGTGGAGGGAATGAATGTTTGTGGATGTGGTGCCAATCAAGTGGGCTGCTTTGTCCTGGATGGTGTCAAGCTTCTTGAGTGTTGTGGGAGCTGCACTCATCCAGGCAAGTGGGGAGTATTTCATCACACTCCTGACTTGTGTCATGTAAATGGTGGGCAGGCTTTGGGGAGTCTGGAGGTGGGTTACTCATTACACGATTCCTAGCATCTGACCTGCTCTTGTAGCCATAGTATTTATATGGCTAGTCCAGTTCAGTTCCTGGTCAATGGTAACCTCCAGGATGTTGATAGTGGGGGATTCAGTGATGGTAATGGCAATGAACATCAAGGGGTAATGGTTGGATTCTCTCTTGTTGGAGATGGTCACTGTCTGACACTTGTGTGCTGCGAATGTTACTTGCCACTTGTCAGCCCAAGCCTGGATATTGTCCAGGTCTTGCTGCAACTGCAACTGTGATCTTTCCTACAGCACAACAATGAACACATTTCCAAAAATACAAGTACTTCATTGGCTGTAAAGCTCTTTGAGATATCTTGTGGTCATGAGAAGAGCTCTATAAATGCAAGTTTTTCTTTTTCTTCCTTTCAATTTTGAGTCTTCATTGGAACATTGCAGTAGGTCAAGGACAGAAGGGCCAGGGCAGGAGTAAGATGGAGAATTAAAATTACAGATAACTTGAAACTCAGATTTGCATTAGAACAAAGATGTTCCGCAAAGTGATTACTCAATCTGTATTTGGCCTCTTCATTGTAGAGGGGACTACATCATGAGCAGCATATACTGTACATTAAATTGAGCAAAATACAAATAAATCACTGGGCTTCACCTGGAAGGAATGTTTGAGAGTTTGAACAGTGCAAAGGGAGGAGGTAAAAGGGCAAGTAATGTATCTCCTGCGTTTGCATGGAAAAGTGCTTTTGGGGAGGGGTGTGTTAGAGGGACTGAGGAGTGGACAAGGATATCATGAAGGTAACAGTCCCTTCAGAACACTGAAAGGGGAAGGAAATTTGTGTCGGCTGGTGGCTTCACACCGGAGATGGCAGAAATGGGGGAGGATGATCTGTTGAGTATGAAGGTTGGTGAGGTGGAAGGTGAGGACAAGGAAAACCCTGTCGTACTTCTGGGAGGGAAGGCTGAGAGCAGAAGTGCGTGAAATGGAACAGACAAAGTCAAAGGCCCAGTCAACCATGGTGGAGGTGAAATTCTCAGTTGAGGATAAAGGGAAGACACGAAAGAAGCAGTGGTATGGAAAGTTGCACCATCAGAACAGATGTGAGAGAGAAACTGAGAGTATGGAATAGCACCCTTCTGGAAGCAGTCATGAGGGAGTATACTCAAGGCAGCTGTGAAGTAAACATTGCTTGATAGCCTATCCTCAGAAATGGTGACAGTAGAGTCAGGGAATGTGAGGGAAGAATCAGAAATGGACCGTGTGAAGGTAAGAGAAGGGTGGAAATTGGCAATGAAGTCGATGAATTTTTCCAGTTCCGGGGAAGAGCAGGAAATGACACCAATAAAGTAAGCATTATACTGGAAAAAGGTGAAGGAGAGGACCTATTTAGGACTGGAGCAAAAGGTATTACACATAACCCACAAAAAAGGAGGCCTAGCTAGCTTCCTTGCAGATTCCTACAGCAATACCTTTTATTTGGAGGAAATGAGTAGAAATGCAGGTGATGTTGTTCAATGTAAGAACAAATTAAGCCAGCCAGAGGAGGGTGGTGGTGGATGGGAACTGGTTGGGCCTCCATTCAAGCTGGAAGTGGAGAGCTTCCAGACCACTCTGGTGAAAGATGAAGGTGAAGAGGGATTGGATGGCCATGGTAAAAAGACAAGAACATGTACAAAATGCATTGCAACAATTTTCCCAGGTTTCTTTGACGGCATATTTCAAATCCACAACCTCTGTCACTTGGAGTGACACGAACACCACCACCTCCAAATCTCCTCCATTGTTACTCAGAAATATGGTACCGTTCCTTCATCATTGCTGGGTCAAAACCCTGGAACTCCTTACCTATTAGCACTGTGAGACAATGTTCAACACACACACTATTGCAGTACAAGAAGGCAACTCACCACTGCCTTCGCCAGAGAAATTAGGGATGGACAATAAATGTTGGCCTTGCCAGAGATGGCAACACAGCTTGGATGGAAAATCCAGGAAAGAGTGATGGGTGGAAGGTAATGAAGGAGAAGCAGGGAGGCAGGTAAAACGTTCCATCGATGAACAAAGCACCTCACTCCCAAAGCATATAATCTCACCCCTTTGATTCGGCAACTGTCTGGCAATCCAGCCAACATCCTGTGACACATAATGAAACAGTGCAGCTAACTATTAAGCACTCTTTCACAGAGGCTGGGTTTTGTAATAGATTGGAACATTGTCCTCTTGCCAATCCAGCTCAGACAAAGTTCCTTCCCTCTGCTGCCGAGAAAAACTCTGAAAAGGGTTTGGCACTTTCTTATAGTTGCAAGTCAACACTCAGATTAGTTTCATTCAGAAGTGCCAAAATGGATAGTTGTTATTTAGAAAGGGAATTATCACACTGATGTAGTCAAAAGTGTCTGGGTTCAAAAAGTTACTTTGAAAGGAGATTGTCCTTCTATGAAAAAATATTTTATTTCACAGTTGCAAAATATCAGAGTCAGTTTTCTGACTTTGAAGTCCTGCTGGGATGTTCACCTGCAAAGATTGCATATCAAAAATTTAGGTACCCTACTGTTCATTATTTGCAGACCACTTAAAGTAATAGAAAATCATAGGAAGTATAAACCAGTAGGACAAGTCCTCAAACTCAAGGGATACAATACAATCACAGCCACGTCACATGTTGAGAATGGTTAATGAGCACAGCTACAGGTACTGCACTTATTTTGTTCCTCCAGGCTTCCAACAAGTGTGAGAAATGTTTTGTTTACTTTCTTGTTTTTCTTACGAATGACAAGAAATAGATAAATTAACAAAGTGAGATGCAGTGCAAGACAAAACACTGCCAAAGAATGGTGTTACACTGGCAATTACAATCCAAGAGAGGAAACAACAAAGAGGAATTCCAAGATAAATATTGCGGATGCTGGAAATCTGAAAGAAAAACAAAAATTGCTGGAAAAACGCAACAGGTCTGACAGCATCTGTGGAGAGAAAGACAGAGTTAACGTTTTGAGTCCATATGACTCTTATTCAAAACTAAAGAGCAGTAAATGTGTGGTGAAATATATACTGTTTAAGGGGGGTGGAACAGGTGAAGCTGGATAGAGAGTCAGTGATAGGTGGAGGCAAAGGAGAGATTGCAAAAGATGTCATAAACATAAGGTCAAAGGGTTGTTGATGGTGGCGATACTGGCTAAAGGAGGTGCTAATAGTGACATTAAGAGTAGAAAGCAGAATGAGCAAGTGACAGATGGCCCTAGTGGAAGTGGGGTGGGGGGAGGGGTCGGTGTGAGAAAACAGATCGAAATAGGCTGAAAGGTGGGGATAAAACAGTGAATGGAAATAAATTTGAAAAATAATAATAATAAAAATAGGTGGGGCAAAAAATATATAAAAATTAAAAAATAAATATTTGAAAAAAGGGGATCAAAAAGGGGTACCACGGCACCTTCCCATGCAATTGCAGAAGGTGCAACACCTGCCCCTTTACTTCCCCCCTCCTCACCGTCCAAGGGCCCAAACACTCCTTTCAAGTGAAGTATCGCTTTACTTGCACTTCCCTCAATTTAGTCTACTGCATTCGCTGCACCCAATGCAGTCTCCTCTACATTGGAGAGACCAAACGCAGACTGGGAGAATGCTTTACGGAACACCTTTGGTCTGTCCGCAGGCATGACCCAGACCTTCCTGTCCCTTGCCATTTCAACACACCACCCTGCTCTCATGCTCACATGTCCATTTTTGGCCTGCTGCAATGTTCCAGTGAAGCTCAACGCAAACTGGAGGAACAGCACCTCATCTTCCGACTAGGCACTTTACAGCCTTCTGGACTGAATATTGAGTTCAACAACTTCAGATCATGAACTCTCTCCTCCATCCTCACCCCTTTTTGATCCCCTTTTATCAAATATTTATTTTTTTAATTTTTATGTATATTTTTGCCCCACCTATTTTTATTATTATTTTTCAAATTTATTTCTATTCATTGTTATATCCCCACCTTTTAGCCTATTTCGATCTTTTTTCCCCACACTGTCCCCTCCCCCCACCCCACCCCCACTAGGGCCATCTGTCACTTGCTCATTCTGCTTTCTACTCTTAATGTCACCATTAGCAACTCCTTTAGCCAGTATCACCACCATCAAAACCCCTTTGACCTTTTGTTTATGACATCTTTTGCAATCTCTCCTTTGCCTCCACCTATCACTGGCCTTCGATCCAGCTTCACCTGTCCCACCCCACCTTAAACAGTATATATTTCACCACATTTTTACTTCTCTTTGGTTTTGAAGAAGAGTCATACGGACTCGCAACGTTAACTCTGTCTTTCTCTCCACAGATGGTGTCAGACCTGCTGCGTTTTTCCAGCAATTTTTGTTTTTGTATGAAGAATTCCAAGCCGTGCACACACGTGACAATTGCAGAAGCATTTTAACTGAAGAGGGTTTCAGCCATTTGTGCTGGGCAGGAAACAGGCAGCAGCAGCATCTTAGCTTTCCATTTTACATTTGCCTTACTTCCCTGCCCAATGAAGTCAGTAGAAAGGAATATTGGGTGGGTTGCATAATGCGCAGCCTACCCACTCCCATCCATTTCCCATCTGGTGGGAAGGGTGTAACCCCACTCCAACCTTTCCCCACAAAGAATCAAAGAATAAGCTCTCCATGCTTTGAGTGGTTTTCTTAGAACCTAGTACCTTGAATCCCTGAAAAAAGGGAGCTTAGAGGCATCCTATGTTGAAGTAAATACACGGTAGTCTGCAGACTCCTTCATACCTTTAGGTCAAGGTATGGAAAGAGAGTGAAATTTTAGGGCCTAGTGCATTCACACTTTGTACTTGAGGAATGACCCTTTGGCCTACCCTTTCTGCACTCCAATCAATGAGAGATCTTTACTTGAGGAAAATGGAAAAAAAAAAGAAACATTAAAAAAGCTATAAATAAAATAAAAAAATTCTCAGGGTACATTTCTACAGAATTGGTTTATGGCTGCATAACATGAGCCAGCAGTTTCTATTGATTAATAGAGAAAAAGAAGCTGACTAAAGCAAAAGTAGGAGCTGAGTGCTTTAATCAGTTCAAGGTTCTCCATTTCAACATCCAATCTCATGGCTCCTGAGCTACAAATATCAGTGTTAATCTTTTTATATTGCTCCCACCATCATTGTTTATATTCTTTAAGAAGTACTATATAAGGTTTCTTAGAATATGGGAATCTAAACAGGGGAGAGAAATATAAAAGAAACAATAAAATAAAACTATTATAGGTGATTTCATAAAATCAATAATTGCATGCCCTTTTCAAAAGAAAAACATTACCATTTAATATAGGGAATGCACAAAGAGTTACTTATGAACATACAAAATTAATGGCCGAAAAAGACCAATTGATTTATCAAGCCTTTCTCAAATACCATGAGGGCTGAAGTATCATGATTAAACACATTCCCCTTCCACCCTGAGCCTTCCCCAATCAAACCCTCACTCCTAAGAAAGACAAAAAAGGTTAAAAAAAAAATCAGAGCCAATAAAGGAAAAAGTGCTCAGGAAATTTCCTCTCTGACCTCTTCAGGCAATCGCAACCAGAACAGGAGATCACATTTCTCTGCTGGCAGGTTTGAAGATGGGAGATCATGTAAAATCCAGCAGGTGGCCTTTCCACCATCTTCCTCCCCTCCCCGACCTGTCTGAAATTTCACAGGGATTGGGGTAGGCGTCAGGCGGCCCACCCACTCTTTCTCCATTGAGGCCCTTAACTGGCCAAATAATGGCCACTTAAGGGCTTCATTTCCCCTCCAAACCCCTGGTATTCCACCTCTGGCAGGGGAAGGCCCACACCATGCGGAAGCCTGTCAGGTTAACTGTGCAAGCTGGTGTCAGGGAAGGGTGTGGGGTATCACCTTTGTGGGTTCCCTTGGCCGATTGGAGGTATCCAACCCCCACCTCCCTGCTCGCAGGGTCATCCCTCCCTTTAACCTTCCCCGCCCGGCTTCTTGAACTCAAGCTCACCTGACCCCCTCGTCACCCTCACTGAGACCCCGACCCTGGGCTTAACCTGGACCCTCAGTATGGTAGTCCCACCAGTGGCCACTGGTTGGCTCTGCTGAGACGTCAGAGCTGCTGACCATTTGATGAGCCAGCAACTCCGTAACGTGGGTCTTCCTCCTGAGAAAGGGGTGGAAATCTGGTCTTCAGACGATTAATGTTGCTCCCGGAGTTAAATTCTGTGGGGCAGCCGTTGGGGTTGTGGGCAGGGTCCCTCTCTGAATTTTTAGCTGGGATGGTGGGCCTGCAGCAGCCTGTAAAATACCAACCATTTCTAAAGACACCGGGGGCAGTTTTCCTGAGGTGGCTGAGATGGATTAAGTTGCAATGCTGTTTTTCTAGCACAAAACACCATCTTGGTAAAAGAGTTGAAACCTGAACTAGGAATAGCAACTCAGAGCCTTATTAAAAAGCTGATTGCCACTTCAAATGCCTGCAAATGCTCATTAAAGGGGCTACACAGCATTTTGGTGCCTAGCCTTCAACTAACACCCTGTCCAATCTATGAACAGCGGCTTGGGAGTAAACAAGGCACTGACGTTGATTTCATGTGCTTTTTAAAGCGATATTCACCATTTCATGTCCATATTGCTGCTAGAGCTGTGACCAGGAGCTCTAAAACACATTGGGAGACTTTCTGGGACACTTTGTCAAGTCTTCATCAGCGCTCCATCAACATTCATTTCAGAAATTATCTGAAGGCTTCACCTAAAGTGAGTAACTGCTGTGCTACTCTGCCTGATATACCTTATACGAGTCACCAGGAGAAAGGAAGTGCTTGATCATGGGCATCTTGCTAGAGGACCCTCTTGATCTGGATGAGGCATGCGAAGAGGACATGAAGCCAGGTGGAGCCGGGTGAGTTGCTGCACAAGAAAGGGACAGCAGCAGGTTAGGGGGACATCCTCCAACCCTTTCAAGACACCCTTCCTCTTCCATTGCCACATCAGAAAACCTGTGCTCCTGCTTCCTTGGTCCCTGAACTAATGTGGCACTGTGTGCTAGCCAGAACACTTCTGGCCTTCAGTGGAAGAAGGTGCAAGGAGCTCACATGTTCTGCTTCATAAAAACTGTATCTAATCCTAATCAAGAGTTCAGTGCTAACCCCCTCCATTCTGTTAAACTGGAATAACCTCTTGATAAACACTCTATCCAGCCCTTTTTTAAATTTATGGATATCTATCAGGTCACTTCAACTCGAATTGGTGCAATTAACTATAGAATTCAGGAAACGTTATGAGTTCAGAAGCCCAAAGCCCAACTTGTATTTATGTATCTAGCAAATGTAACTCTTAATTATATCTTTCATGGTTAACTGCTTTTGGCCAAGCTTACTTGTTTGAATTAGTGAGGAGTTGCAAAGTGAGCTGTGTAGTCAATGGATTTGTAATGTTCAGCAACCAAAAAATTACAAAGAAAGTTTTCAAAACATATTAACTTTTTTTTAAAGGTGCAGCTGTTTTATAGGAACTTGGAACACTCGTCCCCTTGCATATACAAAATTTCAGCTAATGGTTTTACTAGAGACATAACCTGTTTGTATAACCCAAATACCTGTTGTAAACGAGAAAGCTTTGCAATAACTTAGGATGATTTGACGATTTATGACTATTTTGGCAATAAATGACTGAGAAAGAAATGAACTGAGTTACTTGAACTCAGTCTCTCAAACAGAATCTATCATAAGTTAAAAATAAAACAGGAAATCCCCCAATACTATGGTCTCAGAAGGCAGCCATGTTCACAAGGGAGCCTCAGGGCGACTAACACTATAGCCCCAATTCTGTGACTCACTCTCCCAGTGAGTGTGGTTCCCCATTGAGAGCACAGAATCCCACAATGATGCCTAAAATGTGAGAACACAAGGTACCTTCTATGAGAGATAAATGGAAGGTGTAATGAGCCTTCATTCAGGCAATAGTTTAACTAAGTCAAAAAGCAGATACATGGGGCCAAATTATCATCTGGCTGTAGAGGAGAGCTTTAGTGTGTGAATGGCCATGTTTAGGCTCAGATTCTCGCTCCCAAGTCAGGTGCATAGAGATGGGAGAATTCCGGGCTCCACGAACCCGACCTTTAAAAATAGCTGCCGAACTTCTAGTTTTGGTCCAAGGGTTTGGTGGGGGTGGGGGAGGGGGGTGGTGGTGGTGGGAGGGCATTGGCACGAGCTAGAATAGGTGTCAGGGCAGGTGACCCTGGAAGTAGTGAGGGGCCGGAGGTGAGCCTGGCATGTGTTGGGCTACTTGGGTGGAAGATGAAAAGTGGCCTTTTAGAAAGGCCCATTTGAGACGGAGGTCATAAAAGGTGAAGTCCCTGTACCTCAGAGGAGATGTCATTGCCTTGTCAGGTGTGTGTCAAAGCTGTAAATGTTATCCAACTGTTAGCTGATCCTGGAATGGATGGCCCTTCATGGGCTTTCCCTATGGGAGAATTATCATTGTTGCTGCCTAATCAAAGTGTACTCTACTGAACCACTGAAAACATGGAGTGGATTCTCAGGACACAGCCAGGGAGATGGCATCATCTTGCTATCACTACTTGATACAGACACATGCAGTCATTTAGTTAGCTGCTGAGCTCAGTTGGTGAATGAATGATGAACAGTGCCATGCTCATTATCCTATCCACTGGCTCTCTTGCCATCCATCTATCAGGATGCACCCACACTGTTGACCCTTGACCAGGTCCTTCACAGCTGCACACTGTCATGGCATAACAATGTGACTAAGAGGGAGGAAAGCGGTAGAGCTGTCAGAGGTCACAGAGCACAGCATGTTACCTCGGAGTTATAGCTGCAAGAAACATGGCTCCACGCATTTGTGCAGAGCCATATTCTACGCCAAACCTAACCAGTAATCATTGATGATATGGTGAGAATGGCTAGTGTATGTAAGCACACAAAGTGAATGAGAGTGTGGTAATCTGAATGGCTCACAACCCCTCTTGCCTTACATTTTTATTCATAGAATGTCACAAAGAGGAGGCATGGGGGGAAGTGATAAGTCCAGCTGCCCCATCCTTTTCTGACCAGGACCTTCAACTTATGGTTGAAGAGGTCCAGAAGAGGAAACCAGTTGTCCACCCTGCTGGTCGCTGTAATGCCCCTGGAATGCAATGGGTCATTGAACCGTTCCCTGCACTAAATCCATGAGCACAAATGCTCGCCACAGCCACAATTTGCATCCAGGCCTTCTTGGTTTCTCGGAAGGGCGATCCCCTTTTTCCAATAATTTATATTTTTTAACATATTTTTCTTTTCCCACCTATTTCCATTATATTTAAATGTATTTCCATCCATTGTTTCATCTCCACCTTTCAGCCTATTTCGTTCCCTTTCCCCCACCCCACCCCCACAAGGGCTATCTGTCACTTGCTCGTCCTGCTTTCCACCCTTAATGTTCCCATTAGCACATTTCTTAGCTAATATCACCACCGCCAACACCCCTTTGTCCTTTTGTTTATGACATCTTTGGCAATCTCTTCTTTGCCTCCACCTATCACTGGCCCTCTGCACAGCTCTACCTGTCCCACCCTGCCTCAACCAGCTTATATTTCACCACATTTCTATATTTCCTCAGTTCTGATGAAGAGTCATACGGACTCAAAATGTTAACTGTATTCCTCTCCGCAGATGCTGTCAGACCTGCTGAGCTTTTCCAGCTATTTTTATTTTTGTTTCAGATTTCCAGCATCCACAGTATTTTGCTTTTAACATAAATTCATGTTGCCATTGCAGACCAGAAGGGTGAAAAACGCCATGGAGTTGCCCCAGACTTTGTGTGGGTCAGCCTGGCTGAAACACATCTGTCCTGTGGAACAGATAGCCATGGAGATTGCCAGGGTGCCTGAACAGCTGTCTGTTGGTGATGGTGAATCGCGGCTAACAGATGATAAAGGCAGTGTTGAAACCACCTTGGCGCATGGTGACAATGGTGGAGGTCATGATGTCATGAGAGGGAACGCCAGGATGGGGTCACGTCAAAAGGGAAGCATGGACATGGTTAAGGCATTGGAGTGCATTCGAACATACAAACATACAAAATAGGAGCAGGAGTAGGCTATTCAGCCTCTCGAGCCTGCTCCATCATTCAATAAGATCATGGCTGACCTGTTTGGGTTTTGAGTTCCACATTCCCATCTACCCCCGATAATCTTTGATTTCCTTACCTCACAAGAATCTACCTACTCCTGCCTTAAAAATATTCAGTGATCCACCTCCACCACTTCCTGCATTAGGAAGCACATTTACAATAAGAAGGGATATACCTGAATAACTCTTTTCATGTCCCACACAAGTTCCAACAGGGGTACCCTATCTGTCCAAAGACATGTCCAGGTTATCCAAAGAAATGTGCCAAGTTCAGATCTGTTCTTACCAGGTCTACTTTGCACACTTCAGGTTCCAGGCTCCTGGGCTACCAAAATCCAACAAGCGCGGAGACAGCTGACGATTTAAATGGCCAGCTGCATCCATAAATGCGCATGTGTGAAAAGTGCTCTGCATCCACTTCTGCATCCCCCCTCTCCGAAAATGAGAAATGCTGCTTTCGGGGGTGGAGCTTACGACTTTTGGCCAGTTCCGCTTTGTATTTTACAAAATGGGGAGGGTCTCCATCATGAAAATCCAATTTCCCTCTGCATTCCCAACCCTGTGCCACCTCCCTGTGGCCTTTTTGCAGGTCGGGAGTGCCTAGTGTGCAAAATGCACATCAGCCCCTGCTGAGGTCAGGCTCTTCATTTTAAATGGGGGGGCAAAAATTGGATTTCCTCCCACACACCATTTCCTCTGGTGGTGTATGGTTCTGGAAACCCATTAAAAGCATGCCAGCTTTGACAGCTCGTAAAGAAACGGAAAGGCCACTGAAAAGGTGGGAACATTCTGAAAGGTAAATGTAAAATGTTTTCACACCTTCAGATGTCACTATTAGGTGCTGTATTGTAAGGTAGATGTGTTATTGGGGATCTGACTTTTAAAGATAAGTTGACCCCTACATTGACCAGCATTGTGCAATTATTCACATGCATTGTAGTATTTATTCAATGGAGAAAGCACCATAAAATGGACTGAAAAATATAAAAAGATGACTCCTGCTGTCATATTTTTGTGCTCTGATTTAACTGGACTGCCAGGTCTAGCTGTTTTTTTTTAAAGAACTGCTTCTGAAATTAGGAAAAAAGCACTGCACCACCCGACCCACCCCACCCCAATACACACACACACACACACAGCCCTCCATTTATTGACAGGCACTTTGCTTTAAAATGGAAATTGATCTGCGGACCGGGATTTTACGGCCCCATCGCAGCGGGGGCCGGAGCTGTTAAATGCAGCAAGCCATTCAAAATTCCATTGACTTCGGCAGGACCATAAAATCCTGCTGGCATAAAACTCTTCCTGTGCTGTGTCAATGGTGCTGGACACTGTTGTTAAACATAAGAACACAAGCAAACAAGCATTTGGTACAGGAGTAGAGTACTCAGCCCCACAGTCTGCTTCGCCCTTTGATAAAATCATGGCTGATCTGACTGTGGCCTCAGCTCCACTTTCCTGTTTGCTGCCCCCCCATAACTATTGATCCCCTTGCTGATTGAATATCCATCCAACACAGCCTTATTTCTACATATGAATGACTTCCTGAGAGAAAAAAATCTTCTCATCTCAGTCTTAAATGAGAAACCCCTAATTTTTAAATTGTGTCCCCTAGTTCTAGAGCCCCAAAAATGGAAAAACCCTCTCAGCATCCACCCTGTCAAATTCCCTCAGGCTCTTGTATGTTTCAATAAGATCACTTCTCACTCTTCTAAACTCCAGTAGGTATAGGCCCAATCGGCTCAAGTTTTCATCATAAGATAACCTTTTCACCCCAAGAATCAACCAAGTTAACCTTCTCTGAACTACTCCTAGAGGCGACTTTTCTCCCCGTCGGGCAGGTCAGTTGGGAGCAGGCACGGGCGGGCGCAGAGCCGATCGCTGCCCGCGGTCAATTAAGGCCTGCTCGGCGTGACGCGTGCCCGGAAGCGCTCAGCACTACCTGTGCGGGTGGGGAGAGGGGGGAGATTCGGGACCTGCGGTCTTTCTTGCATGCGTGCGAAAGAGTGCAGAAATCTCCCTGAGGCAAGGAGCTGCCTCAGGGAAATTAAGCTCATAATGTGAATTTTAAATAAAGAAGCTAAAAAATCATTTACACATGTCCCCTAATGTGACAGCGTCGCATGAGCTGGGACATGTTTTTGGAATGTTCAAAAAATATTTATTATTGTTCGAAACCCTTCATGAAACCTCATCCCGCCCGTGGATGAGGTTTCATGAAAAATACGAAGGCTGCTTGGGCTCTTCGTCTGCCCGCCAACCTTAAGGTTGGATGGGCAGCCCTGTCAATATTGATTTATTAATGGCCTTAACAGGCCTTTGATAGTTTGGCAGGCGCGCAGTCGACTCCAGTGCGCGCTCGCCGAACGGAAGATTGGAATGACGCGCAGTGACATCAGGACACACGCCCAATGTCACCGCATATCATTTTATGCATCAGCGTGCGGGGCCCACCCCCGCACACCAAACAGAAAATTCTCCTCCTAGTGTAATTATATCCTTTATTAAGTAAGGACACCAAAACTGTATATAGTTCTCCAGATGTGGTTCATTAAGGCCCTGTACAGCTGTAGCAATGCTTACCTACTTTCATATTTGATTCCCCTTGCAATAAATGCCAGCATTCCATTTGCCTTCCTAATCAGCTGTTGTACCTGCATACTAACTTTTGTGATTCATGCACCACAACGTCTAGATCCTTATGTTCTGTAAAGTTTTGCAGCCTCTCTCTATTTAAGTAATATATTACTTTTCTATTCTTCCTGCCAAAATGGACAAGTTCACATTTTCCCACATTATACGCCATCTGCCAAATTTGTGCCCACTCCCTTAACCTACTGAAATCCCTTTGATGATAGCTTTATGACAGCTATTCCCTTGTGAATGCTTGGCTGGGTTTCAAAAGCTTTAGTTCAGCTGGTGGTCTTAGAACAATTAAAACTTATAATTAACAATTAAAGCCTATAATCACTGAAAATGTCTTTGATATGATTTCTTACTTGTTACAAACCTAATAGGCACTTAAAGGACCACAAGTATTTTTCCCTTGTTTTTTTTTCTGTTCGTGATAGTGTGTTTTCATTCCAAGTTTTCTTAGCTTGTTAGAGGTTTTATGTTTTTTCCAATGATTTTAAAATAATTCCCATTGCTGTTGTCTGGTTCCTGAGGTATGTACATAGTACATACTGGGTGAATAGCTATGGAGGATACAAGGGGAGCATGGAGGGGAAAAGGGTAGCATGGGTGATGTGAGAGGGACCATGGAGGATACATGGGCTCATAGGAAGGGGCTTGGGGTAGCATGGGCAATCAGAGGGGGCATGGGCTGGAATGGGGTGGATGAAGATGAGAGAGATGAGGGGTGAGGTTTAACGGGTCTTCATACAATGTTGGGAGCTTGACTACTGTATTGGTGAACTGAGGCAGGCTTTTTAACCAGCCCGCCTCTGCACCTCCACTCCTCACACACTCCAACGTGGCTCAAAAAAAGCACTCTGAACTCAACCTCTATGTGGCAAGACAAAAATGGAGTGTGAAATCACACAAGGGTCTGGTGTGCAGTTTATGAGCCGCAAATATGCACAAGTCAGACGAAGATTCGACTCATGGCTTTCAATTTTACTGGTGAATCATTACAGCAGAAGGTTATTGAAATTTGGGCAGGATTTTACATCCCGCTAGTGGGCACACGTCTGACCCGATCGGGCGTAAAATAACGCACGATGACGTTGGGCGAGCCTTCCGCAGTCAGCGGCACTTGCGCGATATTTCGGTTGGCGGGCGTGCACGAGATTCGACAACCCGCCAACCGACAACTATGAGGGCTACTAAGCCCATTAAAGTTTCAATTAACTGCCATTTTTCGCTGCCTGACCAACCTTATGGTTGGCGGGCAGGCAAATTAGCCAGGTGGCCTTGGATTTTTCAGGAAACCTGATCTGCGGGCGGGATGACGTTTCCGACATTAATTTTTTAAAAAAGTTTTGACAAAACTTTTATTACGTTTATGCTCATGTGAGTGAGTCCTATGTGGGGACATTTTTTTTTTCCAATTTTCAAAAGCTTTATTTTAGCTTTTAAAATTCTTCAGCTCCCTGAGGCAGCTCTCTGCCTTCAGGGGGCTTTCAGTGTGCGCTCCCCTGCGCATGCGCAGACTTTTACGCTTGCACTCCTCCCACCCCCACCCCAGCAGCGCTGAGCTTCTCAGTGCGCCTTTCACGTTGGCTGGCCGTTACCAGCCAGTGCGAAATCGCAGTCGGGGGCCAATCGCAGGCAGCAGGCCGTTTCCCGGCCGCTTATGGACCCGCCCGCCCCACCCGCCTGGTGACCAGAAAACCCTGCCCTTTATTTCTAGAGTGAAGCCTGGCAATTCAGGCTATACTTTTAAGTTGCATGACATTTGTGGGCTAATATGACAAAGTTATCCCCCAAGTGTGGAGCCTCGTCCATTGGGAGCACATATTAAAAATAAGATGATAATCGGCCCATTGACAAATGGCTGGAACCAAAGGGCATGTGGCCAAATTCCTGATTTGTGCTTTCAGTGGTGATACTCTGTACCAGAAACACAGTGAGGATGAAATTTGACTTTTACACATTGAAAGTGAAAGGAAAAAACAAACTGGGAAGAGTGTAAAATGGCTGATTAAATTGGTATTGTCTTATTTGCACTATGGCCCAAGATAAATGTTACTGCATTTCTGCAGAATTACCTCTTATGTTGGGTTCCTCCAAGCTCAACAAACAGTTGAAATGCATTTGGCGAATAATCGATTTTGGCAAGTTTCTTTCTTGAATGAGATTACAAACTTACCCTGCCTACTCATTGCCATACTTTTGGGCAGAAATAAATATCTACCAACAATAATAGAAACAAATACTTAAGAATTCTTTAGTACTAAGGCTTTTATCTAAAACTACTTAAGCATGCAGTAAATCTTTGGTACATCTTGTCGGTGAGCAGTATTATTTGATGCCACATTGTACAGTTTTAGTATGCCAATCTTCATGGGTAGGGCAATGAAACGTTTCTTTTTCCAAAATAAATTTTACAGCAAAGTAAGATTGAATAAGATATTCAGAGCGATTTGGGTGTCCATGCACATAAATCATAGAACGTCTTTATACATGGATCACAGAAAGTTAACATGTAAATACAGCAAGCAACTAGGAAAGCAGATAATACATTGGCTTGAATTTTTCAGTCATCGGTCTGCATGATCAGCGGGCCTGAGAGCGGACAGGACATGGGCTACCAACCGCAATTGGCTGGATTGATCCCTGAGGTGAGAGGGCTATTCTATGAAGAGAAATTGTGCAGAATGTGCCTACGTTTTCAGGAATTTAGAAGAATGAGAGGTGATCTCAATGAAACGTGTAAAATTCTTTTAGGACTTGACAGGGTAGATGTTTCCCTCGGCTGGTCTGTCTAGAAATAGGGAACATTGTCTCAGGATAAGGAGGTGACCATTTTAGACTGGGATGAAGAGAAATTTCTTGGAATTTTCTACCCCAGAGGGTTGTGGGTGCTCAGTGATGAGCTTATTAAAGACTGAAATCAATAGATTTTTGGGCACTAAGGGAATCAAGCGACATATATGTAGGGAGGGAAAATGAAGTTTAGCCATGATATTATTTTATGGTGAAGCAAGCTCAAGTGACCATATTATCTACTCCTTCTCCTATTTGTTCTGTCCTTTTTGAGTAATATTTAGATGCTGATATCAGGGGAAATGCTTTGATGAAGAGAGTGGAAGCTCCAGGCCAGCATTGTGGAAACTCTCCAACATTTAAGGTTACTTATACTGAAGCCATAAAAATGCATTCAAAGAAACAGAATATGTACTTCAGGTTTCAGTAAAAATAATTAAAAATAAATCATTCAGAAAGATCACAAAAAAACAAGAAAACACTTTTGTTTCGTGCTGTACCTGAAACTCTGAGCTTACACTTTTACACTTGTTTTGCACTTGTTTTTACATTTTACACTTGTATTGAACCAGTGCGATTGCAGGAAATTGTCATGCAGGGCTGTATAGCTTCAGCTCACAACTATTACTGAGATGCATTTGGGGGGAAGGGGTAAATAGATGGGTATAAATGAGTGCAGGAACTCAAGCATAACATAATTATGTGTGTAACGTGCTCCCACAATCTTTTCTTCAGACCCCATCCCATCTACAAGTGTCTCTGGAAGTTAAGTACACAGGAAACTCCAGTCCATGAAACCTGTGTTTATTTGAAAGAAGAATGTTTAAATTCTGACACTGTAGATAAATTGTCCCTGTTGCTACTAATGTGACATAAACACACAAGACAATTAGTCAACAATCCAGTCATATTACATTTGGAAGTCCTAAAATGTGTAGCTTATAATTCAAAAACCAAGACAATATCATCAGTGGACAGCCAGGTACACAGATGAATGCCTAGATACCTAGAAGATTTACAGGGATTGTGTGCGTACACACATAGACCACTTTACAATATACATTTCCCGCTCCTATGTTCTCACACTCATGTGCCAACGTGCACACATATATTACAAAAATATCCTCTAGAACCTGGGAATGTGTCCCATCCCCATGCTTAAAGAGATTCTTTGTCATTGTACTCTCAAGGAATACAGATAGATAGACTACCAGAATTGATCACTCCTTCAATACATTGGACAAATGTGTAAAATAAGCTTTTTTTAATTGACACTGAAAAACCACCTTACTTTTTACTGTGGTTATAGACAACAGGACAATGAAATTTGTAGCTTGCAAGCAAAGACAGGCATTTTAAAACTAAGAAAGGAAAGCACTTAATCTAAATAAACCCAAGGTAGCCCAGAAAAAAAACAGAGGCAATATTATCAACACATGTTCGCTGACAGCCTTTAAGGGAGGTTTGAAAATGCTTTTGTCAGTTCATCAACAAAATTTTTCAAAAAACCTCAAACGGTTTTAAAAGATGATTTTTGGAAGCAATTACAAAAAACTCCTCAATTTCAACAATGACTTTCTAAATATCCTGCTTACCGAGACTTAGTGGCGTTAAAGTTCAACGGTGCCAGTAAAATAAAGACAGAATACTCACTTCATCGTTTGCATCCAATATGTTAATGTCTATGATAAGCTCAAAGGCTTTTGTGATAAAGCACTAGAAATTGGAACTGAAATTATACTACCGAAAGCATAAAAGGTTCTGTTATCTAACAGAATCTCATTAATACCCTGAGGGTCTCATATGTGTTATTAAAAATGGAAATATCCCACTTGTGCATGACCTATGAAGCTGTCATCATAGTAATGCATAATAAGTGATTGTGCTTTTAATATATATATTTTTTTATCTTCCTCTTGCATTTGTTAGTTTCTTGTCGAAATATTGGCCATGCCAATGCCAATCCTGCTTTGTAACAATCAACTGGAAAGTGCAAGAAGGCAATTGAGAATGACCAACATTCCACTGGTGAGAGGTCTCACCTCTGCTTGATGCCTTTTCCAATTTTTCAGCCAAGATGGGCAGATATCTGCATCCTCTACCTCCATGGCACATCCCAATACCCCATGCCCTATTTTGATTGCGTTGGGAGGTAATTATGGGCAGAATGTTTGGTTTGTCAGGCAGGTGTGCGCCCGACCCAAACGAGCATAAAATGACGCGCGATGACGTCAGGCGAGCGTCCCGACATCATTGCGCACTCACGTGAAATTTCGGTCAGTGGGCACGCATGGGAGTCGGCAGCGCACCCGCCGACAACTAAACAGCCTCTTAAGGCTCCTAATCAACTAATTGATAGGAATTTTTTGCCGCCGGTCCAACCGTTCCGGGCCGAAAAGGCGAAGCGGCCTTTGCATTTTTGGCGAAACCTCATCCACGGGCGGGACGAGGTTTCGCCCAGCGATTAAAAAAAAACTTCTTGCACCCATGTTTTACATGTCGCTGCGCATGTGACAGAGTCACATGAGGGGACATGTTTTCATCATTTTAAAATTCTTTATTTTTATTGATTAAAAATCTCCAGCTCCCTGAGGCAACTCTGTGCCTCAGGGTGCTTTTACTGCGTGCACTCGCACGCATGCACGAACTTCAACGCTCCTCCCGCCCCCCCCCACCCCGGCAGCACTGAGCGCTGCAGCGCGCGTTTCACGCTGGCTGGCTGTTAATTGGCCACTTGGCGTGAAATTGCAGTCGATGCCTGATTGTGGGTACCAGCCCATTTTGCGGCCACTCCCACTTGCCCCCTCCGAGCCCACCCGATGACCCGAAAATCCTGGCCTAGGTATAATTTTTTTGCTTCAGAATTAACCTCCAGTTTTCTTTGCCCGTTGTTAATGCTTAAGATAAATAGGTTAATGCATCTCCTGAAAGAATGGAGAGAGGAATTTGAGTTAAGCCTTTAAAGTGTTCAAACACAATGACCCCATGTCAAATTTCAAAGCCTAGATTGGTTCTTCAGTCGAACATTAGTGACCTGTTGTTTGACTCTTTCACAAATGGTTCTACTATTTCCGTAATTTGCCCATTCCCAAGTTACACTTGAGACCTGGTGGTTCACAAGAAGTTTTTTTTATTTAGTCATGCTCAATTCTCCGAGATAAAGTCAGTGATAGCCTTGTTTCTGCAATACACAATCCCAGGTTGCAATGCCATAACTGGCTTAAAGTCTTATCTGTCGTGACATGAGATTTTCCCCATGAACGGCAAAAATATGGATAAAGGAAAACCAACCTGAGCTTTTTAGTGTCGTTAGGATGCTAATAGAATTTAGTTTGAGCAATGTCAATTAGGTCCTAGTGACACAAGGCCACATAGCAAAAACTCATTCAGAGATCAGGCACAATGGGGGTGAAATTGGTTTTGGACCATTGCAAAATGGGTGATAACAAATTGGCCACCCTCTTTAGAATTTGCCCAATTTTCTTTTCCATCGACTTCCGTGATTCTCCTCCCAGAGTAGACATTTACTGGCCTACAGTAAACTAATGGTATGATAGGGCCACAGAAATCTGAGGCCACGGAAGTGTCAATGGAGCTGGTTTTATTGACGCATGGGAAATGGGGCAGAATTTTTCCCTGACCGGGCGGGCACGCTCCCGACCCCCTCGAGCTTAAAATAGCGCGTGATAATGTTGGGCGAGCATCCCGCGTCATCACGCACTCGTGCGATATTTTGGTCGACGGGCACGCGCTAAACTTGGAAGCGCGTCCGCCGACAATTAAGAGGGCAATTTAGCCCATTAATGGCGCAATTAGTAGATTTTTTGTTGCCTGTCCAATGTTATGATTGGCACGAGAGCGAATCGGCCAGGCGGCCTTTGCAATTTTCAGTAAACCTCATCCTCGGGCGGGATGAGGTTTCTGTGATAAATTAAAATAAAAATAAATTTCTGTATATCGCATCTTCATTATCTACATTTTCAGGTGACTGATTATGAAGCCTGGACACTTTTTTCTGGTTTCTGTGACCATTTTTTAGGTTGTTCAGGTCTTCAGCTCCCTGAGGCAGCTCTCTGCCTTCGGGGAGCTTTCTGTGAGCGCTCGCCCGTGCCCGCATTGACTTCAGCTCCCACCCTCCTCCTGCCCGCAGCTCTGAACCTTTCAGCACGCGCTTCATGCTGGCTGACTGTAAATGGGCCAGCCAGTGTGAATTCACAGCCGGGGGCCGATCAGGGTTGGTGGTCCATTCCCCGGCTGACCCCGAGCCTGCAGATCGTGCCCACCCTCTGGCCTAAAAATCCTTCCCATGGCATATTTGAAATCAATTTTGATTTCTTTCGCTTGGCCATTGAAGCTGTAGTCAACTGTTTGCTTGCTCTTCTTTGGCAAAACTGGCATTGTGTAGGTTACTGTTGAGTTTCATCATTCCATCAGAAACCATGTCTTTGTTCATTCATGGGATGTAGGCTTTGCTAGCTGTGCCAGCATTTATTGCCCATCCCTATTTGCTATCGGAAGGTGGTGGCGAACTGCCTTCTTGAACCGCTGCAGTGCTGTTAGGGAGGGAGTTCCAGGATCTTGACCCAGCAATACTGAAGGAACGATGATATATTTCCAAGTCAGGATGGTGAGTAACATGAAGGGGAACTTTCAGGTGGTGGTATTCCCATCTATCTGCTGACCTTGTCCTTCTAGATGGTAGTAGTCGTGGGTTTGGAAGGTGCTGTCTAAGGTGCCTTGGTGAATTCCTGCAGTGCATCTTGTAGATGGTACACACTGCTGCTATTGTGCATCGGTGGTGGAGGAAGTGAATGTTTGTGGATGTGGTGCCAATCAAGTGGGCTGCTGTGTGTTGGATGGTGTCAAGCTTCTTGAGTGTTGTGGGAGCTGCACTCATTCAGGCAAGCGGAGAGTATTCTATCACACCCCTGACTTGTGCCTTGTAGATGGTGGGTAGGCTTTGAGGGGTCAGGAGGTGAGTTACTCGTCACTGACTCTAGCCTCTGGCTCGCTCTCGTAGTTTCAGTATTTATATGGCTAGTCCAGTTCAGTTTCTAGTCAATGGTAACCCCCCCAGGATATTGATAGTGGGGGATTTAGTGATGGTAATGCCATTGAACATCAAAGGCTGATGGTTAGATTCTCTCTTGTTGGAGATGGTCATTTCCTGGCACTTGTGTGGTGCAAATGTTACTTGCCACTTGTCAGTCCAAGCCTGGATATTGTGCAGATCTCACTGCATTTGGACATGGACTGCTTCAGTACCTGAGGAGTCGTGAATGGTGCTGAACATTGTGCAATCATCAGCGAACATCCCCACTTCTGACCTTATGACGGAAGGAAGGTCATTGATGAAGCAGCTGAAGATGGTTGGACTGAGGACACTACCGTGAGGGACTCCTGCAGTGATGTCCTGGAGCTAAGATGACTGACCTCCAACAACCACAATCATCTCCCTTTGTGCTAGGTATGACTTCAACCAGTGGAGAGTTTTCCCCCTGATCCCCATCCGCTCCAGTTTTTCTAGGGTTCCTTTATGCCACACTCAGTCAAATGTGGTCTTGATGTCAAGGGCAGTCACTGTCACCTCACCTTGGGAGTTCAGCTCTTTTGTCCATGTTTGAACCAAGTCTGTAATAAAGTCAGGAGCTGAGTGGCTCGGGTGGAACACAAACTGGGTGTCAGTGAGCAGGTCATTGCTAAGCAAGTGCCACTTGATAGCACTGTTGGTGACCTCTTCCATTACTTTACTGATGAGCGAGAGTAGACTGATGGGGCGATAATTGGCTGGGTTGGATTTGTGCTGTTTTTTGTGTACAGGACATACCTGGGCAATTTTCCATATTGCCGGGTAGATGCCTGTGTTGTAGCTGTACTGGAACAGCTTGGCTGGGAGTATGGCAAGTTCTGGAGCACAAGCCTTCAGTATTATTGCCGGAATATTGTCAGGGCCCATAGTCTTTGCAGTATCCAGTGCCTTCAGCTGTTTCTTGATATCACATGGAGTGAATTGAATTGACTGGAGACTGGCATCAGTATTGCTGGGGACCTCGGGAGGAGTCCGAGATGGATCGTCACTCGGCATTATGGCTGAAGATTGTAGCGAATGCTTCAGCCTTATATTTTGCACTAACATGCTGGGCTCCTCCATCATTGAGGATGAGGATATTTGTGGAGCCACCTCCTCCAGTGAGTTGTTTAATTGTCTACCACCATTCATGACTGGCTGTGGTAGATCTGATCTGTTGGTTGTGGGATCGCTTAGCTCTGTCTATCACTTGCTGCTTATGCTGTTTGGCACGCAAGTAGTCCTGTGTTACAGCTTTACCAGGTTGACACCTCATTTTTAGGTATGCCTGGTGCTGCTCCTGGCATGCACTCCTTCACCCTTCATTGAACCAGGGTCGATCCCATGGCTTGATGGTAATGGTAGAATGGGGGATATGCTGGGCCATGAGGTTACAGATTGAGTTTGAGTACAATGCTGCTGCTGTTGCTGATGTCCCACAGTGCCTCATGGATGCCCAGTCTTGAGTTTCCAGATCTGTTCAAAATCTATCCTGTTTAGCACAGTGGTAGTGCCACACAACACGACAGAGGATATGCTCAATGTGAAGGTGGGACTTCATCTCCGCCAGGACTGTGTGGTGGTCACTCCTACCGATACTGTCATGGACAGATGCATCTGCGGCAGGCAGGTTGGTGAGGTTGAGGTCTAGTATGTTTTTCCGTCTTGTTGGTTCCCTCCACCACCTGCCGTAGACCCAGTCTAGCAGCTATGTCCTTTAGGACTCTGCCGGCTTGGCCAGTCGTGGTGCTACCGAGCCACTCTTGGTGATGGACATTGAAGTTCCCCACGCAGAGTACATTCTGCACCCTTGCCACCCTCGGTGCTTCCTCCAAGTGATGTTCAACATGGAGGAGCACTGATTTATCAGATGAGGGTGGGCGGTACGTGGTAATCAGCAGAAGGTTTCCTTGCCCATGTTTGACCTGATGTCATGAGACTTCATGGGGTCTGGATTCAATGTTGAGGACTCCCAGGGCAACTCCCCCCTGATTGTATCCCACTGTGCTGTCACCTCTGCTGGGTCTGTCCTGCTGGCGGGACAGGACATAACCAGGTATGGTGACACTGGTGTCTGAGACATTATCTGTAAGATATGATTCCTTGAGGAAGACTATGTCAGGCTGCTGCTTGACTAGTCTGTGAGACAGTTCTCCCAACTTTGGCACTAGCCCCAGGTGTTAATAAGGAGGACTTTGCAGGGTCATCAGGGTTGAGATTGCTGTTGTCGTTTCCGGTGCCCAGGTCGATGCTGGGTGGCCCCTCCAGTTTAGAACCATAGCACCATAGAAAAGTTACAGCACAGAAGGAGGTCATTTGGCCCACCTTGTCCATGCCAGCCCGAGGACACACAGGTGCCCTTTCTAATCCCACCTTCCTGCACCTGGCCCATAGCTCTGCAGCTTACAGCACTTAAGGTGCAGATCCAGGTACTTTTCAAAATAGTTTAGCGTTTCTGCCTCTACCACCAACTTGGGCAGTGAATTCCAGTCACCCACTACCCTCTGCGTAAATAAGTTCTTCCTCATGTCCCCCCTACACCTTCTTCCACTTATCTTGAATCTATGTCCCCTGGTTCGAGAATTCTCCAACAGGGGAAGCAATTTTATCCTGTCCACTCTATCTATTCCCCTCATAATTTTATACACCTCAATCAAGCCACCTCCCAGCCTTCTTTGTTCTAAGGAAAATAACCCCAACCTATCCAATCTCTCCTTGTAGCTACACTTTTCTAACCCTGGCAACATTCTTGTAAACCTCCTCTGCACTCTCTCCAGAATTATTATGTCCTTCCTGTAATGTGGTGACCAGAACTGCACACAATACTCCAGTTGTGGCCTCACCAGTGTTTTATACAATTCCAACATTATATCCTTACTTTTATATTCTATACCTCTGCCAATGAAGGAGAGCATTCCATATGCCCTCTTTACAACCTTGTCTACTTGAACTGCTGCCTTCAGGGACCTGTGTACTTGTACGCCAAGATCTCTCACTTCATCTACCCCTCTTTGTATATTCCCATTTATTGTGTAATCCCTGTAACTGTTTGACCTCCCTAAATGTATGACCTCACACTTCTCTATGTTAAAATCCATCTGCCACTTTCCACCCACTCCACCAACCCATCTATATCATTTTGGAGACTATGGCTATCCTCTACACTATCCACTACTCAGCCAATCTTTGTGTCATCAGCAAATTTCCCAATCGGGCTCCCCACGTTCACGTCCAAATCGTTAATATGTAACACAAACAGCAAGGGTCCCAACACCGAGCCCTGTGGAAAACCACTTGAGACAACTTTCCATTCGCAAGGGCATCCATCAACCATTACCCTTTGTTTCCTGTTACAAAGCCAACCTTTTATCCAGTTTGCCACATTACCCTGAATCCCACGGGCTTTTACTTTCCTGACCAATCTGCCATGTGAGACCTTGTCAAATGCCTTGCTAAAATCCATATACACAACATCCACTGCACTACCTTCATCAACCCTTCTTATCACTTCAGCAAAGAATTCAATCAAAATTGTGAGGCAAGACATTCCTTTAACAAATCCATGCTGACCATCCCTGATTAGTCCATGCCTATCCACGTGACAGTTAATCCTATCTCTCAGGATTGATTCTACTAATTTGCTCACCACCGATGTAAGACTAACTGGCTATAATTGTTTGGCATTTCCTTTGATCCCTTTTTAAACAATGGAACTACGTTTGCATTTCTCCAGTCCTCCGGTACCTCCCCTGTACCTAGTGAAGATTGGAAAATCATCCTTAGAGCATCTGCTCTCTCCTCCCTGACTTCCTTCAGCAGCCTCCCTTTCATTCCTTTTTTTTTTGAGACTTTGTAGTGGTCTGATACAACTGGGTGGCTTGTTAGGGCATTTCAGCATCAATCATATAAAAGTCAATCATATACGAGCCAACCACATTGCTGCGGGTCTGGAGTCACATGTAGGCCAGACCAGGTAAGGATGGCAGATTTCCTTCCCTAAAGGCATTAGTGAACCAGATGGGTCTATACAACAATTGTTTCATGGTCAAACTTTTCATTCCGGATTTTTATTGAACACAAATTCCACCACCTGCCATGATTGTGAATTCGAACCCGGGTACCCAGGGCATTACCCTGGGTCTCTGGATTACTAGTCCAATGACAATACCACTGCACCAACGCCTCCCCCTTTTCGATACGGTGACCGTCAGAAGTATCTGTTATGAGGAATTCACTCGATCCATCAGTTTCCATATTAGAGTGGAGCACAGAAATGTGACAGAGACTGATACCCAATGCAATGTTATAGAGAAGGGCAACAATCTTGGTACACCAAACATCATCAAAGGAAAAGTAACTTCATGCAGAAGGGGAAGCCCACTCTTACTCAAACAGGATTAAAGGAAACTCCAGGCATAAATGTTTATACAATCGCTCTTTATATCTTATTCTGCCCAAACCTGGCATTGCCTGCCATTTGTTCTCCTTTATAATTGATGTGGAACATTTTTGCAGTCCCGTCTACACCTTTAAGCCTATTCCTGAGGCACTTTGGACAAATAGAACATGGGATAAAATTGATTCTTGTTCTGTTGCTGCTCTGCTGACATCAATTCACTAAGGTACAACAGAAAGGCAGGAAACAAAAATCAAATGTGATGTTCGTTTTTCTCTCCTCACGGGCTGAAAGCTCTCACTTCTAGGCTCTGGAAGACTATGGGCAGAATCTTACGTTCTGCGAGCGGGCGCGCGCCTGACCCGATCGGGTGAGCGTCCCGACGTCATCGCACGATATTTCGGTTGGCAGTGCGCCCACCGACAGTTAAAAAGCCCATTAAGGCCATTAGCGCATTAATCAACCTGGATTTTTCCCTGCCCGTTCAACATGGCAAGTTTGTGGGTGGGCGAATTGGCCAGGCGGCCTTTGGATATTTGAGGAGAGCTCATTCAAGGGCGGGATTAGGTTTCCGCTATTAATTTAAAAGAAAATAAAAATGTCTGGGCAGAATTTTTATCATCAATATGTTTAGGTGTGTGATTCCTATGGGTGAATTTTTTTTTTCGGAATCCCATAATGTTTAGTTTTGGCTTTAAAATTCTTCAGCTCCCTGAAGCAGCTCTCTGCCTTCAGGGAGCTTTTGTTCCCCCCGCGCTGACTTCAGCGCTCGCCCTCTTCCCGCCCCCATCCCGGTAGTGCTGGGCCTTTCAGCGCGCCTTTCACACTGGCTGGCCGTTAATTGGACAGCCAGCGTGACATCACAGTCGGCGGCCGATTGTGGGCGGCGGTCTGTTACCCAGCTGCTCCCGGGCCTGGCCACCGCATCTGCCCGACGACCTGAAAATCCTGCCCAAATGTGTACAAACTTAATGTCTTCCCCAGAGTTATTACCACACTTGCACAGTCCATTATTGTTCATATCTTAATCTACTTGTTTTCCTCGCAGAATCATAGGAAGTTTATGCTGCTTTCAAATGATTACAGCAAAAGAAGTTAAAACTTTGGAGATCTCCCCATTGGTCAGTTTAAATACTGGGCTCGACTGCACAATGGCTGAGCAAGTAATCCGGTGCAAACTCCTTTCCCTAGCTACTGGCTCCATGGCCTGAATCTCCCGGGGTAAGAATTGCCTTGAATGGCCACTCTGCTCCAACTCCTTTCTGCGCCACGGCCAAGCTTTGCATTTTTGGCCCAGACTTCTGATCCCGGCTTCTTCGGAAATGCCTGAAGGACCTGATATCCGACTCTTCCCTCCTAGGGTAGGATTGTCAGCGGAAGACAAGCCATGACCCCTTTTCATGGCATTATCTGCCGCATTCTGGTGAGTAAGAGTTTAAATGTCTCACAGCTTGTGTTAATTGAGCTATTTCCAGCTCTGTTTTCACAGTAGAAAATATGATTTTCGGAAATAGCATCTATAATTATTAATTATCCTGTGGCTGACTTTTCTAAATCAAATTGCTTGCAATTATTAGCTTAGTAATCTTTGAATGAATACGTCAAGACAGAAGGAAAAACTCATGGGTTTAAGATGGCCGCCGAAGTGGCAAAGGCTCAACCCACTGACAGTGCCCATACCCTTCTCGCCTCCCCACAATATTCACCCCCCTTTGACATCAACAAACCTCTCACCCCTGACAGTGTTCACCCCCTTCCCTCATCCCTCTACAGTATTCATCCATTCCCTCACACCCCAGCAGTGTTCTCCTCCCTCCCTCATCCCTGGCAGTGTTCATCCACCCTTCCTCAGCCCCCGACAGTGTCCTCCTCCTCCTGTCACCACCCCCTCCAACAGTGTTCAGCCCCCACCACCCCACGAAATGCACAACTCACCTCGTCCCCCTCACCCCCCCAGAAACCCTGACTTTTCTGACTTTGGCTAGACATGAGCCCATTGGTCAGACATGAGCCAGGGATTCCAGATGGATATGGGAGGGTGTGAGCACTGTCCTGGGTGGGGTGTGGGGTGCATGGGGGAGGGGGTGAACATTGCTGTGGGTGCAGGTGGCACTCCAGCTAATTTATTTAAAGTTACACTGGCTTTATAGCTATAATGTAAACTGTAAGTAAGTCTGTGTAAAAGCCTGGGTAAGCTTAGCACAAACTGCCCAAGTGTCTGTGGTTCTGGCCAATCATGGAGCAATCAGGGCGGGGTAAAACCGGCAATCAGAAGTTTAAACTTCCTGCTTAAGTACCACTATTCCAATGCACTCCTGGCTGGTCTCCCACATTATACCCACCCTAAACTAGAGGTCATTCAAAACTCTGCTAAGACTCGTGTCTTAACTGGCAGTAATTCCCATTTCCCCATCACCCCTCTGATCACTGACCTACATTGGCTCCTAGCCAAGTAACATACTGACTTTAATATTTTCATTCTCATTTTCAAATCCCTCCATGGCCTTGCCCCTGCCTATCTCTGTAATCTTCTCCTCTCCCACAACCTTCCAAGATACCTGCGCTCCTCTAATACTCCTTCTTGCACATTCCCAGTGATAATTATTCCACCACTAGTGGCAATGCCTTCAGTTTTGCCTCAGCCCCAAGCTCTGGAATTGGCTTCCTGCACCTCTCCACCTCTCTGCCTCGCATTCCTCCTGTAAGGCACTCCTTAAAACCTATCTCTTTTACCCAGCTTTTGGTCATCAGGCCTAATATCTCCTTACGCGGCTCAATGCCACACTTTGTTTTAAAATACTTCTGTGAAGCTCCTTGGAATGTGTCATTGCGCTGAAGGTGGTATACAAATATAGGTTGTTGTTATTCTTGTTGGCAGCCTGTGGAACTTTGATTCAGAGCCAGCTGGACTGAAAAGGTAGAAGTATTTTATTTCTCAGCTGCAATCTAGCCTCAAGGGATTTTATTTCGCAACACCTAGGGCTCAAAATTGGTCTGCTTCCTTTTTTGGACGTAAGGGTTGCAATTCTATATCTGCCCACGCCTGGACCTATTGAGACAGCAACGTTCAAACTGTGTTGCCTTCTCATTTGCTTGATTGTAATATACAGTTAAGCATACACCATGCTGCAGGCTTACTCATGCTCAACAGGAGGCCCATCAGCTCGTAAATGTTTCAGCTGGCTTCCAGCTCTTAAAGGCATCCTGTCCCACTTAAAGGGTAGCTACATTGGCTGAAATGAAGCTGCTGCTGACTGCCAATACCGCAATTGGCTTCAATTGGAAACTAAGAAAATAGGGTACCAGGGTAGAAAGAAGCCACCCAGGATCAACCGTGCAGCACTGGAGCCTTAGTCATGGAGGTTGAGAGGGTGAGGGAAACCATGGTGCAATTTCATGAAGACTCTGGAAGCAGGAAATGTGGTGGGCGGGTAAGTTAATCAGAGGGATCCAAAATGTCAAAATCACGATGGCGGGTTCAGAATGAAAAGAACACAAGAACACAAGAAATAGGAGCAGGAGTCAATGGGAAGGCCCGTCAAGCCTGCTTCACCATTCAATATGATCATGGCAGATCTTGGGCTTCAACCCCACTTTCCTGTCGGTTCCCCATATCCCTCGATTTCCTGAGAGGCAAAAAGTCCATCTATCCCAGCCTTAAATGCATTCAGTGATGGAGCATCCACAACCCTCCGGGACAGAGAATTCCAAAGATTCACAAACCCTTCGGCGAAGTAGTTTCTCCTCATCTCAGTCCTAAATGATCAGCCCCTTATCCTAAGACTTGCCTCCACGTTTTAGATTCCCCAACCCCCAGCAGAAACAATCTCTCAGTGTCCACCCTGCCAAGACCCGTCAGAATCTTGTACTTTTCAATGAAATTATATCTCAATCTTCTAAACTCCAGAGAAATTAGACCCAATTTGTTCAGCCTCTCATTATGAGACAAACCTTTCATCCCATGGATCGATTTAGTGAAAAACTATGTCCTATGTCAGCAGCGTGGCAGGGTGGGTTGGGCCTCAAGTCGTCCTGTGGCCAGTTCCCAGCAGGGTCGGGGGGGGGTGGGGTGGGGGGGCACGGGGGTGCTGAATAATGTTGTACATGTTCGAAAATGCGTTATTTTAGAGTGGGTCTCAAATTTCAGTAGAAATATTCAGGGACACATTATGCTCTTACTACACATAGTGACCAAAGGATTGTTACCCAGGAAGCCAAAGGTTCAAAATGTTTCATTCCATGACACTGTTTGACCTTCATGCTTTGAGCAATTAGAAAGGAAACATTTGTTCTTGGAACTATATGAGCCACAAACATTTCCTGTAAGCTGTGGTCATCTATAGTTCCAAACAATTCCTTTGCTCACAGCAAATCGTGCCCTTGCATGAGCAACCTCATCTGACTTATAAACAATACTTTAGAAGGGTTAGAGGTTTTAGATTTGGAGGCATAAACAAGACATTTTTTTCCCAAACTGAACCCTTGTTAATTAAACATTGCCACTTTGATATGACCCAATAATTTATGCAGCAGTCAGGATGGTTATGGCAAAGCCAAATATCACTTTTCAAGTCTCCTGTGAAGCAGATTTTAGAAGCACAGAATTGTGTTTTCTCCTGTGAACTTTTCGCATCCCCTGCAAGGGGCTTCAGAGACATGATCTATAAGTATCCTTGCTCCGGCTTCCATGTCTTAAAAAGTTCAATTTTGCAAACTCACATTTGTTTCTTCACTAGTTTTCATTTTGGCATTGATTCAGTGGAAGCAAACAAGAATGATTAATGTAGCAAACGTTTATTCAGCCTTCGCATGATCAATCAGATCACCAGGCAAAATTTTTCTCATTGCAATGAATCATCCCAGTTCGGGTGGGAGTAGCTGCTTCACTCCTGAGAGCCCCAGATCCCCTGTGACCGTTGCTAATAGGTTTGTTTCCAATGCACACATCCCCTACCTCCTGCATCTAATGGCCACTAGGTGATCTCCTCTTAGGTAGACTGTGGTGGTTCAAATAGACAGTATTAATTGCCACTTTCTCAAGAGCAATAAGGGATGGACAATGAATGTGGCAGTTGTCAGCGGTAGCCGCATGTCATGACTGAATAATTACAAAAGTTAACAAACTCTGAAGTTAAACATTGCTTTCATTAGCGTCATGTGTTTATGCTCCTGTTTTTGTCAGTCTGTTCAGTTTATTTTCTCATGATGCAACTGATTGTCACTGGAAGTAGCATTAGATTCAGCTCTTATAATGATCCTATTTGACTTCTCTTTTGACCAGAAAACCTTTAGGCCATGTGATAATCAGCACTGCCCTTAATGTATCAGCATTAATTTAGGCTATAATGAATGGCCGAATAAGTTCTGTGCTGGACCAATAGGACAGTTGATTAAAGCCCAATTTGATAGCACAGTGTTTTAATGACCTTGAGGTCTGTTCTCTAAGGATATGACCAGTTAGATCAATCACTATGCAGATTTGAAGAGAGGATTTTCATGATACTGCTGTCGAAATTCAAAGCACATTCAAGGGATGCCAACCTTCATCAAGAAATGATGCCTGCTCAATGTAATCAATGTATTTTGATTAATCAGCCTGAAAAATAAAAATAAGTGGTCATATTTGCCAAGAGTGCAGATGCATATGGTCATAATGATCACACCACTTATCCCCATATATAATATTATAACAAATTTTTATTCCAGACCTCCTATAATCACTGACATTTTCTCTTGTCATCATCAAAGATCCATTCAAGTCAAGATAGAGGCAGAAATCGTAATAAGATCTATTTTACTGAAGTCCCGATGAATACTTTTATTAACAGTGAGGATGAACTGGACCAGAGACACAAGTAAGATTCAAAAATATTGACAGAAACCAATGGCAAACCCAACAACAAATTCAAAGACTCTTAACAGTAGTTTTCTATGATGAATCATTGCAGGAAACTAAAGGTCAAGAACACTATATATAGATCTTTCTGGCCACACTGGAGGTGAAGGATTGCTGTAAACAGATTGTGATTTTCTCTCTTGGATGCCTACTATTGTTGTCTGTCAATCAGTATAAAATGATAAAGTTCATGTTGTAAGCCATAAGTGTCAGGTTGACTGCTTGACTGCAGACAAGTATGAAAAAATGCTTTTCCTTACATGTTGGATAAAACGTGCTTCCAGTCAGGATTGCTGAATAATGATTTATTGCATTAATTGAAAATGTTTAATACAATTATACAATAGAACCATTTATAATTTTTACCCAATAAGCAACCTAAAGTTAAGATTACTTTGTTTTTAAAAAGAGTTATACGCTTAATACAGATAGCTTGAGGTAATAACATTTGTTTACTGGTTACATTGTCAGGTGCTCCCACTGTGGAAGGGCACTGACAGGGAGCGCTGACCAGGTAGCTATGGGGTCACAGTGCCTGATTTTGCATCTATTCTTTCAACTAGATGGGGGTGAATAGGGAAACAAATGTTTATATGCGAATAGTTGTGAAAATGTGGAACTGCCCCTGAAGATCTTGTATACAAAGTCAGTTGAAATGCTTAAAATTGTACTTAACATTTATTGGATGATATGGTGATGAGATTTTTTTTTTTAATTCGTTCATGGGATGTGGGCATCACTGGCTGGGCCAGCATTAATTGCCCACCCCTAATTTAAGAGTCAACCACATTGCTGTCTGGAGTCACATGTAGGTCAGACCAGGTAAGGGCAGCAGACCTCCTTTCCCTGTAGGACATTGGTGAACCAGTTGGGGATTTTTTTTTACGACAATGATTTTGCGGTCATCACCAGACTTCTAATTCCACATTTTTATTGAAAACAAATTTCACCATCTGCTGTGGCTGGATTCAAATCTGGGTCCCCAGAGAATTATGCTAAGTCTTTTGGAACACTAGCCCAGTGACAAGACCACAATGCCATCACCTCCCCCATTTGAAGATCAAGCAGAGTGTTAGGTTTAAAAAGAAACAGTTGCTAAAACTAATACAGTAAAAAAAAAAGGAAAATCTGCTTGTGTTCATACCTGAATAACCTTCTGGGAGAATGTGGGAACTGTCTTCCACATGCAACGTTTGTGTGAAGGCTTTTTATCTGACTTTATTTTTAACTGACTTAGATTTAAGTTTAAGATATCTGCCAGCTTTTAAAAATACGTGATTTATACAAGCATTTTTCCAATGGAATTTCTCGGAGTGAATTCCAGAATATTTTTGCCTACAGCCTGAGAATATTCAAAATTTTGGTATGTGCTGTCCATGAATTTATAACCATCATGGTGCGACAAGCGGGTATCGAGCTCTCAAATTTCTTTTACATTCTCCTGGCAAAGAGGACTCCTCACCAGCAACATAGATTTGTATAATTACCCTTTTTATGTCCCATCCACAAGACAAACGTGTTTCGCATGCAAGTGTCAAGCAGCATTAAGCTGAGCCTAGCATCACTCGGCATTGGTAAAGTTGAGGTCAATGGATGTCAAAAAGAAAACTCTCCAGTGATTGGAGTCATACCTGACACAAAGGAAGGCGATCATGGTTATTGAAGATCAATCATTACAACCTCAGCAGGAGTTCCTCAAAATAGCATGCTAGGGCCAAAACTTGATTTGCATCACAAAGCT
Organism: Cetorhinus maximus; assembly: GCF_964194155.1. Taxonomy (NCBI): domain Eukaryota; kingdom Metazoa; phylum Chordata; class Chondrichthyes; order Lamniformes; family Cetorhinidae; genus Cetorhinus; species Cetorhinus maximus. The sequence continues at coordinate 24,447,756 of NC_135879.1, read as the reverse complement.
AAAAATGGAGCCCTTTATTGATGGCTCCACAGTGCCTGGTTTCCACTCACAACCGCACTAAAGAAGCAGTTCATGCCAGCCTATAGTAGGGTCAGGACAACAGTCAGAGTTGAACTAATTAGTAGCAGGTATAATTGCTGGCATAGTAATCACCTTGAACAAGATTAAGCCTAGCTATCTCCTCCAAAGTTCCACACGTTTGTCATCACCAATATCAACATCATAGGCATCACTAATAAACAGAAGCTTAACTAAACCGGCCATATCAACATGGTGGCTACAAGAGCATGACACATGTAGGATACCCCACAAAGAATAACACATTTCCAGGCCTCTCAAATCCTCTACATAAATCTACATAATAGGAATTTGCTGGAATACTCTTCCCTCATTTGGATGGGTACAGATGCAACATCCCTCAAGAATCTTGAAACCATCCAGGACAGAGTAGTTTGCTTAATCAGTGCCTCTGTCACTGGACCCAATCCCCACCTTCTTCATCACTGAAACACTATATGTGATGTATGTACTTCACAAATTTATTGAGAACTCAACCATTGAGAATGATGCCGCCTCCTCATTTAAATGATTGTAGCTTGCAGGCAGCAAAATGCACACTGTTGAGGGTTTTCACACCTGCACAGGGGGTGCAAGCTTGTGAGAAGCTAGCACAAGTTCAAGCTGAACTGCACTACCTTAATCCACCCTGCATCTTGTCAAGAGCAAGTGCATTTCGGCTGAAGTAGATGCTGGAAGTCATTCAAAAAGTGAGTTTTGGCTTAGAAAAGCACAAAGATGGCACAATATGGCGGAGATCAGACTCCAAGGGGGGGTGGACTGTAAAGGTTTTGGGACAGCTTTCCCACCAGGTTCCCACCCAACTTGAACTCTTTGCAATTTTACACTGGAATGGCTGAGGTCTAGGCTGGCCCGCCCGCCATTGCCTCAGTCGAGGCCCTTAAGTGGCCAGTCATTGACCACTTAAGGGACGATTGCCACCAAGCTTCAGGGCCAGGAGTTTGGGGGGGTGGGGGGAGCCCGAAAATCAACGCTGTTCGGGCCTCGGGCAGGAAGGGGGTTGGGGGGTGCCTCCATCAACAGCCTCCTTTTAACATCAGGCACCCCCCCCAAAAGGATCTGACCCCTGCGGGGATCCCCCCACCCACCACCACCCTGGCCTTTCCACTGACACCCCAACACCACTCTGTTCACCTCCTGCAGGCCTTACTTACCCTCGCCGCCTGAGACCCCCAAAACCAACATGGTCCTGGAGTCCTGGGACTCTGGGGACAGCTTGTAGTCACAGTGCTGTCCACTGCAGCTTCTGGCATTGGAGGGACTAGAGAGCTGCCGGCCAATCAGAGTGACCGGCATCTCTCTGAGGTGGGACTTCCTCCCAACTGCGGGGCAGGAATCCTACCCTAGCCAATGAACGCTCAGTGGAATGTGAAATGGTTGCGGGGGAGCTGGTATGGGCGTGGATGTGTTTGCTGCCAACTCCTTGGATGGTGGGAAGGGAATCTCCGCCTTCCGAAATATCCGGGCCCACATGTGGAACCAACCATGATGCAGCATCTGATGTCTAATGACTCAGCTTCTATTGCAGCGCAAACAGGAGCCACCCAATGTCTGGCTGATGCAGTGGAAGCTCAGACTGAAGTCTTGCAAGCTCAACTTGCTGCCGTGGAGGCTGAGACTGTTTGCAGGGTGTCACAGCAGCCCTGTCATATGTCCTCCAGATTGTTAAGATTGCTAAGACATTGTCCTGGGAGTGGCAGCGTCTCCATGGGTCACAAACCTGCTGATCTCTTTCGTGATGTCAGCATTTGTACTCCCGCCACCATCACTCTGCCAGTGCCCTCACTCTTGCCCGTAAGTCAGCTAGCCAATCCACTCTGCCACAATAGGGCAATTGGGCCTTCGGGGCCAGAGTTGCATGGCATCTGCAAAGCCATCTCCAATCTACCCCAGTGAATATTAGTAGCGTTCCACCAGCCATTGGAGAAGCACTGTATAGAAGCATTAGGACAGGCAAAGGCCCATTTTTCTTTTTCTTTCCATTCACGGAATGTAGGCTTCACTGGCTGGGTCAGCATTTACTGCCCATCCCTAGTTGCTCTTGAGAGCTGGTGGTGAGCTGCTTTCTTGAACCGCTGCAGTCCATGTTGTGTAGGTGCACCCACAGTGCTGTTAGGAAGGGAGTTCCAGGATTTTGACCCAGCGACAGTGAAGGAATGGCGATATATTTCCAAGTCAGGATGCTGAGTGACTTGGAGGGGAACTTCCCATCCATCTGCTGCCCTTGTCCTTCTAGATGGTAGTGACCGTGAGTTTGGAAGGTGCTGTCTAAGGATCCTTGGTTATTTCCTGCAGTGCATCTTGTAGATGGTGCACACTGCTGCCGCTGTGCATTGTTGGTGGAGGGAGTGAATGTATGTGGATGTGGTGCCAATCAAGCAGGCTGCTTTGTCCTGGATCGTGTCAAGCTTCTTGAGTGTTGTGGGAGCTACACTCATCCAGGCAAGTTGGGAGTATCCCATCACACCCCTGACTTGTGCCATATAGATGGTGGACAGGCTTTGGGGAGTCTGGAGGTGAGTTACTTGTCACAGGATTCCTAGCCTCTGACCTGCTGTTGTAGCCACAGTATTTATGTAGCTAGTTCAGTTCAGTTTCTAGTCAATGGTAACATTCAAGATGTTAATAGTGGGGGATTCAGTGATGGTAATGCCATTGAATGTCAAGAGGCGATTGTTAGATTTTCTCTTATTGCAGATGGTCATTGCCTGACATTTGTGTGGCGTGAAAGTTACTTGCCACTTGTCAGTCCAAGCCTGGAAATCATCCAGGTCTTATTGCATTTGGACATGGACTGCTTCAGTATCTGAGGAGTCACAAATGGTGCTGAACATTGTGCAATCATCAGTGAACATCCCCATTTCTGACCTTATGATGGAAGGAAGGTCATTGATGAAGCAGCTGAGGATGTTTGGGCCGAGGACACTACCCTGAGGAACTCCTGCAGTGATGTCCTGGAGTTGAGATGATTCCAACAACCACAACCATCTTCCTTTGTGCTAGGTATGACTCCAACTAGTGGAGAGTTTTCCCCCTGATTCCCATTGACTGCAGTTTTGCTAGGGCTCCTTGATGCCACACTCATTCAAATGTGGCTTTAACGTCAAGGGCAGTCACTCACCCCTTACCTCGGTGGTTCACCTCTTTTGTCCATGTTTGAACCAAGGCTGTAATGAGGTCAGGAGCTGAGTGGCCCTGGTGGAACCCAAACTGGGTATCAGTGAGCAGGTCATTGCTAAGCATGGAGGACAGATACTAGGGGAATGCACAAGGGTTATTATTTTCCATTTACATGCAATATGGCATGGTTTGAAGGAAAAATTTGGTTTGTGGTATTTATTTTATGGTGGCCTTTATTTTTGTCTTGTGAGCAAGTGGGCACTGTGATGATCAGTAACAAGGAAGATGTTATAGTGTGCCCTTGTTTCCTATTTGTAACAGAGTTGACCTGTAGACAATTTTCTAAGTGGAAACATTAGGTTTATTTACAATACAGCCAGCAGCAAATACATGTGTGTATCTCTATCTCTGCACTAACTGTGGAGGTAGCTTGTGCTGCTAACACATCGGTTTACACAGATCTTGTGATCTTACATCACAGGGCTATTCTTGAAGGGCACAGTCCAACATTTAACAGAAACATAATTACTATAGGAGGTTAGGTGTGGGGCTGTGTGTGAATGAGGAATTGAAGTTTTGTTTACTGGTATCACAGTTGGATGCGTTGATCATGCACAGCCTGATCAGGAAAAGTTCCTCCTCCTCTGATAGAACGTCTGCAAAGAGATTTAGATAGGTTAAGTGAGTGGGCAAACATTTGGCAGATGGGGTATCATGTGAACTTGTCCACTTTGGCAGGAAGAATAGAAAAACACTATACTATTTAAACATAGAGAGACTGCAGAACTTGGTGGCACAGAAGGATCTGGTACACGGATCACAACATGCAGGTACAGCAAATGTTTAGGAAGACAAATGGAATGTTGGTGTTTATTGAAATGGGCGTGGAATATAAAAGTAGGGATGTTTTATTGCAGCTGTGCAGGTCTTCGGTGAGACCATATCTTCAGTACTATGTACAGTTTTGGTCTCCTTATTTAAAAAAAGATAAAGAGCAGGATTTTATGTTCGACAGCGGGCGTGCGCCCGACCCAATCGGATGTAAAATCACACGCGATGGCGTCGGGCCAGCGTCCCCACGTCATTGCGCACTCTCGCGATCTTTTGGTCAGCAGGCACATGCGAGAGTTGGCAGCACACCCGCTGATAAGTAAGAGGCCTATTAAGGCCCTTAAGCAATTAATTAATTTGCATTTTTCGTTGCCCGCCCAACCTTACGGTTGGCGGGCGGGCGAATAGGCCAGGCGGCCTTTGCAATTTTATGAAACCTCGTCCACGGGCAGGATAAGGTTTCCAAGTTAAAAAATGCATTTTTAAAAATTTGACTGAGTCACATGTGGGGACATGTTTATATCATTTATTAAATCTTTGTTTTCCTGTGTCCAAATCTTCAGCTCCCTGAGGCAGCTCTGTGCCCTCAGGGAGCTGTTAGCGCGCACTCCCCTACACATGCACAGTCTTCTATGCTCGTTCTACAGTTTAAAAGAATGGGAGGTCATCTTTTTGAAACATATATAAGACCCTGGCCTGAATCTTCTGGTCGGCGTGCGGGAATGGGCCCTGCTCGCCGCCGCATAAAATAACGCACGGTGACACCGGATGTGCGTCCCGATGTCACCACGTGTCATTCTGATCTTCAGTTTGATGGGCGCGCACCGGAGTCGGCTGCGTGCCCACCCAGGCCCACTCCCGCCCAGCCCACACGACGGGGAGAAAATTCTCCCCCCAAGAGGCCTTAATAGAGTGGATCTCAGGTGGATGTTTCCTCTCTTGGGGAGGGTAGAACTCGGGGACACAGTTTAAGAATAAAATGTCTCCCTTTTAAGATGGAGAAGAGGAGTATACTTTGACTCAGAGAGTCATTAGTCTGTGGAATCCTCTTCCCCAGAAAGCAGTGGAGGTTGAGACATTGAATTTATTCAAGGCTGAATAAGATAGATTTTTGATAGACAAGGGAGTAAAGGTATGGGGCAAACAGGAAAATAGAGTTGAGACCTCAAGCAGATCAGCCATGATCTTATTGAATGGCGGAGCAGGCTTGAAGGGGCTAATAGCTTACTCCTGCTCCTAAGCCCTATGTTCCCATGTTCCTCCTTTCCTGGTCCCAATGATGTTAAGGGTTGCAACCTCATGATGGCTGATGAGGCTGTGCTGCTTGTCCTGCTCTGTGCTACCTCTGCTCATTCTTATGCCACGTTAGTTATACAGGAGGCTAAGGGGGATGCAAACTACTGTATACGTTGGTTATTGCATGGATCCTTTGTTTCTAAGCTGGAAGTGGTCTTTAGTTTACTCTGGAGCTTGCACTGTTACTTGGGCTCAACCTGCTGAAATGTTTGAGCCTCTGCATGCAAAAAACCTCAGCGCCAGTCCTCAAGTAGGGAGGTTTATATAATTAGTGCCTCGATGTCAGACAGATACTAAAATTTATTGACAATATCTTACTTTACTAACAAAAAAAGCAACAATAGCAGCATCAGTGGTTTTGCACTACTATCATTTGAAAACTGTTCTAAAGAGCAAGGCAACAAAAGCCAATGAGGTTGAGTTTGCTGTTAGCGCTTAATAATAGCACATTTTCTTACAACCCAGTTCGCCTCTTAAACTACAGCAGATGGAAGAAAGGGGAAGAATTAGAGGAATAAGAAAGGAAAATTGTTCAGAAAAAGGTCAGAGAAAAATACAAAGGGATACGAGGGCTGGACAGGGGTAGTGAAGGGGGTGCGATGTGCGGAGGGGGTTAGTTTTCATCTTCGACTCCTGAAAAAGTCTAAAGCAATAGACTTAGTGCAGCAAAGAAAGAATTAAAGACTAAGGGAGGGTCCCTGTAAAAAGGAGTGAGAAAAACAGAAACAGCAATCTTCTATTACCTCCAATAAGGACTATTGTGCAATTACAATATATAATAAATTGTGCATATTTTAAAATCGCTTTTATTACAAGTCCACAATCCCTTTTTAGATCGCCAATACATACACATTTAAATTAACGCACAACTTATAATTTATATATGATCTCAAAATTGTGCTCATTACTTATTAAAATGAAACTGAACTTCATTGTCAATTATAATTAAGGATTTCTGTGTGTCTAAGCATGTGCTTAAAAATTAAAAGTGAGCCTGCAGGATGACACGGTGAATTTTCCCAATGAATAGTTGAGCCATACAGGGAAAAAAAAACAAATGGATATAGCTGGTTCAATCCTTGGTCTGGACTGAGTGAAGGAACTTTTACTTTTAAGCTTGCTCCGGGATAATTTTTCAGGAGAGTGACCTCTTAAGTTTAACTTTTCCATTTTTTGGGAAGAGGCAAGGGTTCCCTTTGTGAGGCTCCTTGGAGTAACTGCAGAGACTCAGATTGCTAATATATGGATTGGCTCTTGGAATTTATGTCACTGTAAATGTCTCCCACAAAGGTTTCATGTATCAATGACCCCTCAGCCTGGACAGGACCTAGTACTTTGCACTATAAATGCAGCAGGCACGGAGAGATCCCAATATCCGTCTTCAACTGCATTCGTATAGTTTAAAAGTGTCTTTAGCTGATTTTAGCAGCTGAAGGTGGAGAGGAACTGCAGTTGGTTTCCTGAATTAAGTAAATCTCCCACTCCCTACTTTTAACTGTCTGAAACACTAGACCCACAATTTAACATTCATACATTAATAGGCAAATTTAACACAATTTGTTTATGCAAGAACACTATTTGAGAAAAGCTTTAGAGATGTTGACAAGACTCCAGGCAAATAGCCAAGGGTGGCAAAGGTTGCAGAATAGATTAGGAGCTGTGGTGTTTAAAACTAAATGAGAAGAACATGATGGTGATACAGGCTGTTTCAATTAGCAAAATTAACTTCCAGCAACTGACATTTTACATTCATTAACAAGAGTAGCTGAAAAAAGCAACATGATGGACAAAACCTTGTGCCCTCGCCCATGGCGAGTTTGGTGGTGGGGAGCATTCAATTGGGCGGGAGGGTGGTGGATGGGGACCCTGCCACCTTCCAGCCTCCACCCCAATTAAATCTGTGGTGGGAATGCCCATGGATGGGCCACTTAATTGCCCTTTTAAGGGCCCCATTTTCCAGCAAGACAGGAAGACTGTAGGGCTTTCCCACTTGGGACTTAATCGGGTGGAAGCAGGATGATGACGGGACTCGCCACTCTCCCACCTGATTAAATGCCGCACCACCAAACTAGCCATGGGGGAGGGCACAAGATTCCATCCGAGGGCGAGATATAACGGAGGTGGTGGGAGTCCTGCCCGCCCACGTTGCCTCTTTTAGGGAAGGCCCGCTGAATTAAGTGCCACTCAGGCGTTTGACAGCGCCATTCGTGGGCCCTTTCCCAGGAACAAGGACCTCGGTGTCAGAAATCCCGCCCGCTGAGAGCTGCTGGCCAATCAGAGACTCGCAGCTCTCCTGTACTCAGCGGTGTCACTGGGTAGGCGACTGCTGCTGCCCTTACTACACCCCCTCGAGGCCTTGGGAATGAATTCATGAGGTGGGGTTCACAGGGGAGGGGAGGGGAGGGGAGGATGGCAGCAAGGTCAAGGGGGTGGGTCTCAGTGGGCCCCCCCTCCCGACGCCGGAACCCACGATCAGGCACTGAATGCCTTTGAGGGAGGGATCTCCCTGGGAGCCCGCAAGCAAACACACCAGGGTTTGCTTTTGATGCTCCCTTCATCGTGAGTCCCCCCACCCTCCCCACACCGGCTGCCATGGGGTTAATACCAGCGCTGGCAGGATGAGGCCCTTAATTGGCATTAATTTGGCAGTAGTTTTCAAATCCTCTCTGGCCACAGGTGAAGTGCCAGAAGACTGGAGGACAGCTAATGTTGTCCCATTATTCAAAAAAGAAAGGAAGGGTTGACCAGGAAATTTCAGGCCAGCCAGCCTAATCCCAGTGGCGGGGAAGTTACTAGAAAGAATTCTGAGGGACAGAATATACCTGCACTTGGAAAGACATGGATTAGTCAGCATGGATTTGTTAAGGGGAGGTTGTATTTGACAAATCTGAACAAAATTTTTTGAGAAGGCAACCAAGAGTGTTGATGGGGGTAATGCATTTGATGTGGTCGACATGGACTTTAGCAAGGTTTTGATAAGGTCCCTCATGCCAGACTGGTCAAGAGAGTAAGAGCCCATGGGATCCAAGGCAACGTGGTATGTTGGATCCAAAATTGGCTAAGAGGCAGGAAGCAGAGGGTGATGGTAGAGGGATGTTTCTGTGACTGGAAGACTGCTTCCAGTGAGGTTCTGCAGGGCTCAATGCTGGGGGCCTTGCTGTTTGTGGTGTGCACAAATGGTTAGGACTTAAATGTAGGGGGTGTGATCAAGAAGTTTACGGATGACACGAAAATTGCTAGGGTGGTAAGTAGTGAGGAGGATAGCCGTAAACTGCAGGAGGATATCAATGGACTGGTCAGGTGGGGAGAACAGTGCAGAATAGAATTCAACCCGGAGAAGTGTGAGGTAATGTGCTTGGAGAGGGTTAACAAGGCAAGGGATTACACTATGAAAGATAGGACCCTGGAAAGTACTGAGGATCAGAGGGACCTCAGCGTGCAAATCCACAGATCCCTGAGGGTAGCGCGGCAGGTAGATAAGGTGGTTAAAAAGGCATATCGGATTTATTAGTCGAGGCATAGAATACAAGAGCACTTAGGTTATGCTGGAACTACTGCATAACTGGAGTGCTGCATGCAGTTCTGGCCACCACATTATAGGAAGGATGTGATTGCACTGGAGAGGGTGCAGAGGAGATTTACCAGGATGCTGCCTGGGCTGGAGGGTCTGAGCTATGAGGGAAGATTGGATAGGCTGGGGTTGTTTTCCTTGGAGCAGTGAAGGATGGGAGGGGACCTGATAGAGGCATATAAGATTATGAGGGGCATAGATAGGGTGGATGGGAAGGCACTTTTTCCATTTGGAAAGTAACCAGGGGGCATAGATTTAAGGTAAGAGATAGGAGGCTAAGAGTGGAGTTGAGGAGAAATCTTTTCACCCAGAGGGTGGTGGGAGCCTGGAACTCACTGCCTGAAAGGGCGGTTGAGTCAGAAACTCTTGTAACATTTAAGAAGTATTTAGATATTCACTTGCGTTGCCATAGCCTCCAGGGCTATGGGCCAAGCACTGGCAAATGGGATTAGTGTAGTCAGACCTTTGTTGACTGGCACAGACAAGATGGGCTGAATGGCCTCCTTCTGTGCTGTAACCATCTTTGAGTCTATGAGTGTAATTGCCTATTTAAGAGCCTCAACTGGTGGTGGGGCTGAAAAGCTATCCACGGACCTTCCCGGCCCAGACTTAATTGGGGTGGAAGTTGGAGGGTGGCGAGGTCCCTCCCACCCAATTAAATGCCCCTCCGCCATCAAACCTACAATGGGGGAGGGCACAGATTCCACCCTATGTGTGCGACATGCCCTGACAGCCATCATAAAGATTTGTCCCAGCATTTCAGTAAAGGTTATCAGTACTGTTTAAAAAATTTGCTCGTTTGTTTTAAATACTTAAAAAAAAAATTACTGCTAGCATCACTTAGAACTTGCGGAAGCCAAAACATTTAGAGTAACCAGCATAACATAACTTACAAGATGTGCAAACGTAACATATACAAATATAATCTGTAACTCCCGAGGACGGCATTCGCTTTATTTTACAAATATTTCAGTAAATTGAATTTCTATATTTCCTTTCAATTTTGAGTAAATGATCCATTTTCCTCCTCTCCCTCCTTAGAGTCTGCTTCCAGTTGCCAAGCAATGTTTCTTGACTGAAAAAGCTGGCAGCCTTCCAGGCCTTCAGCTCCTTGAACCCACCGGTATGGAGATGTCTAATAACGAAGTGTGAGGTGTCCTCAGGTTCTGCATTACCTTTGTAGTGAAGAATCCCTTCTCACTTTGTTGCTTCCTCACAGGGCTTACCTAAAATGAGGGTCTTCACAGAATCACAGTGTAGAAGAGACCCTTTGGCCCATCGAGTCTGCACCGATGCATGAGAAACACCTGACCTACCTACCTAACCCCATTTACTAGCACTTGACTTAACGGAGTGGATTATTTTCTCCACTGCTTGAGCAGTGATCTGGGGGAGCTGATTGCCTGTCTGTGAATTGAGGCCTAGGGCAGATCATCCATGATCTTATTGAATGGTGGGGCAGGCTTGAGGGGCCGAATGGCCTATACCTGCTCCTATTTCTTACGTTCTTATGTAATAGAATCAATCCAATTATCATTTTATTGAAATCAATGGCATGAAAATCAAGTGGGTTCTGCAATGGATGGACAATCCATTTCGCCAGGTAGCTGCCCAGTGCTCTGAAGATGGAAATTTACTCACCATGTGGGGAAAGATAACCAGTTCAGACCAAAATCTCCAGTATTACTGGCATTTCCTACTGGCCTGCAGTCTTACTGGCACCACCATTTGGATTACTGGTGCCATCACCAGTATTTTACTGGCAATTTCTACTGGAATACCTGTTCTGAATTGTCCTTATTTCCCAGTTCGGAACTGGTTCAATGTGCTGCTAGTATTAGTGGAACTTCCTTCTGGGTCATGACCAAGCTTTGTACTGTGATGTAACACATTTGCATATCAAAATGCTTGGTGACTTTCAAAGCAATGATTGTTTAACTACCCTTGAGACAATCCCTTTGGCAAGATCCACGTAAACCCACTTTGATTTACATTCATGAACAATTAATGCATTACTGCTTGTATGGAACCTCTTTAAACCAGGAAGACCCCCGGTTTGATTCCTGTTCCTTACATGGGTCTTAACTAGGCCTTAACTAGGCTGGAATTGGAGAAGAACAATTGGCTTTAGCAACCTTTGTCGTAGAAAGGGGAACGTCAGCTGAGGCTCCAATACCTGAACACTAACGGCTGTAAAATGTGCCCATGTGAAAATAGAAACATGTGGATTGTGACGCCTTACATATAGCCTGATAACACTTCCAAACTGGTGGTTCAGTGAAATCAGGTTGGCGGGCAGGCGAAGAGCCCAGGCAGCCTTCGCATTTTTCATGAAACCTCGTCCATGGGCGGGATGAGGTTTCAAGAAGGATTTATTACATTTATAACTATTTTTCATACATTTCAAAAACATGTCCCAGCTCACGTGATGCTGTCACATGAGGGGACATGTGTAAATGATTTTTTACCTTCTTTATTTAAAATTCTCATGATGAAATTAATCTCCCTGAGGCAGCTCCGTGAGATTTCAGGTCCCGACTCTCCCTCCTCCCGCTGCCCGCGCAGGTAGCGCTCGGCGCTACCAGGCGTGCGTCATGCTGGGCGGGCCTTAATTGGCCCACCCACGTAAAGCAGCGGCACGCAGCTGATCACGGGCAGCGATCGGCTCCACACCTGCTCCTGACCAGCCTGCCCGACGGGGAGAAAATTCCTCCCCCCCCAGGTGACGGTTGTTACATTTAAACTCAGATTAAAGTCAGAATAAGAGATGTTGCTAAGTGCCCTCCTGGAGAAGAACAAAGTAACTATGTTTTCATTTTGGTTTCATTTTTGCCATTAGTAGCCTGGTACTATTGCAGCTGCTTTGGATTGTGTGATATGTTTGCACAGAGACATGCCACAAAACTGCAGTGCAGCAGTCAAAGGGTTCCAACATAAATGATTGGACTGACAGCCTCTCATTGCAAGGGAGGGCTCCATGTTGACAGGAAGACTGATTTGATCTCCAATATTAGAAGGGGACCTGCCACCTAACTTGATAGTATATAGATTGGCACTGCTCGTGTCGCTGCTTTTCCATTAATTCAGGTTGCATTTGGTGCAGGATAAACAATGCTTGTCCACATAATGAAGATGTTGCCCAGAGTAATGGCAATTTTCTATTACAGACATATAAATGCCGATGAGTCTGAACACAGCCGTCAGGACAATGTTTAAATATACTGAATCTAGCTAGAGTGGTCGCCAGCTTCAAAATAGCCAATTAAAATGATTGGCACAGACTCATGTCAGCAGCAATAAACAAAAACTGATTGTCATTTGTGCCTTTGCTCATTTGTATCAATTTATACTTAATCAATTACTTTATAAAAATACCGATTAATAGGATTTTTAAAAATTGATGATCATGTATTGAAAGATAATTATCCCTTTTAGCATCCCGTTACTAATAAATGCCTTTCAACCAGGATTTTTTTTTTTCTTTAGTCTTTTGGAATAAAGCGGCATTGATAAAATAAACACATTTTGACAGGAAAAGAAAATTCTGACTTGAGGGTGTCACTGACGGAATGAACATCATAAAGTTCCTCTGTCACAATTGTTAAATGCAGAATGACATCTCACGCTACATGCTGCACTAAACAGGCTTATCTTGCATCCCTCTGTAACAGTGGCTCTTAGCCATTGATTAGAACCTTACCTGATGATCATGGAGGAGCCTTTTTCCTCCTGAATGCAGCTTCTGACTGCAGGGCCTCCATCAGGCTATCCATCACACCTGTCTCTTTGCCACCTGGAGACACACAAAATACCTCATTCAGCAACCACCAGTGATGATTAAAATACAATAATCCTGTATCACCCAATAGCTAAAACACAGCGAGGCGTCAATCTTCCCCATTCAGTAACTACATTTTTGCACCTTCAGGCATGAGTGTATCAGTATAAACCTTTTAACATGGAAGAAATTCTTTTCTGCAAACACCCCTTTGGTTAAAAAGGTGAGAGAAAGAATTAGGGTAAATTGAATTGCATTTTTTTTTGGTCATTATAAAATATTGCATTGTACATTCTGCTTAGATGAATTAAAATTAGATTAAATCTGCCTTATATATTTCAACATTCTAACGATGTCCAATGCATCATGACATTATTTCAGGATGTAATTTGTATTATTCTGGTATAAACAATAAATATTCAAATTTTAATACAGGACATAAAAATGAGATTGTATCCAAAATCTGCTTTATGTCACAAATTTGGGCTGAGTGTCGGCAGATTATTTGATTCTTCTATGCAAAATTGCTCAATTGTACCATGCATTCAGATGTAAACAATGATGCCACATGGAAAATATACAAGTAATAGTTTTATGTCTTCCTTTTCCTTTATTTCCTCTACGTGTTAAGATACCTTGGTGACAACTGCTGGGCCAGTGACATTTTCATTTTAGCCTCATGGATACTACAATAGGTTTCTTGTGGGAATTCCTTTGCCTTTATGGTTTGTGGAGGAAGAAGAGAGGGAACAAAGCAGGGATGCAGGGCAGATAAATGTGTGCCAGAAGCACTCAGTGGATGCATGTTGATACCTTCACACCAGCATTTTCAGACTAGGAAGCACATGCCCACCACTGCCTGAGGAGTACTGTGTGTACAAGCTGAGATTCACAAGGGAAGTCATGACCAAGTTGTGCCGTATGCTGCAAAGTTACCAGATCAATTCGTAGGCATTGCGCTGTCAGTGGTTGTGAAGGTCACAAAAGTCTTTAATTTCTGTGTCCCCAGAACACTCTAACGTGCCACTTACCACGTTTGAAAACTTGCAGTATGTAGGGATAAAAGAGCAGATGATGGATGCCCTGTTGGCTTCAGCAACAATTTCATCTCTTTGCCCATGCACAACATCAGATTTCCAAATGTTGAAGTTATTATGGACCACATCAATGTGGTCTATTACAAGATGCCATTATGAAACAGGAAGGATTGCACTCTATTAATGATTATCTAAGTAACAATCATAAGTGTTGGACTATGCAAATAAACATTCACTCTCCAAAGGCACCATAAAATCAATGAAGCCCTCTGGTTCTTGCTAGTCAATCATGAAGCCTAGTGATACAGGAAGACATAGCCTGTTCCATTTGTGAACCATCAAGCCTATAATCCAATTAACAACTGGACTGATGGGGGAACTGTCCTGTGAGTATCCCTGGAGTTGTCAAATGCTCCATATTGTGTTTCAGTGTTGCAAAAACATCATACTAGGCTTTCCACATGCAGCTAATGAATTTCTCCACTTCTGACATTTTGCCTGTCACTGCCATTAATGGCTGCATCAATACATGTCCCCCCGATAGACACAATTTAGCTAGTGTTTGGGAAGGATGTGCATTGATGTGCAAAGCTTGTAGATCCAGGGCAGGGCTTTCTTTGCAGGCTTTAGGACCCCAATGGATGAATTGAACGATTGGGCAAAAGTTGTTAGCATAAACCCTGAGCTGGAGCCAATTCTCCTAATTCCCTCTCTCCAGCCCCTCCGAAGGCTCATATGCACACTTATGTTGCAGAATTTTTTCCTCCTTTGGGTTTTCTGCACAAAGCTGAGAATGCCCTTGTCTTGTGCATGCTCTATCTTTTGTTCCTGTAAACAGAGTAGAAGAAGTGAGAGATTGTATTAGTCTCGATGATTACAAGGATATTCAAGCATTAGCATCCAATTCACAGTGTGCAGGTATCATGCAGCCAAATTAGCTGAGATGCTTACATTAGCTTGAATGCACACAAAGCATGAGTAAGCAAACACTTCTATTGGAAGGCTAATGATGCAATGTGTCCCCTGTGCTGAATGGACATTTAAGGCAAGCACTGAATGCAATTTAAGACAGTATGGTGAGGATGCAATCGTAAATGTCATTGGTACTTAGCACACTGGATTAATGAAAGGTAATAATGCGTTCTCTTATTTTGGCAGGCTACTGAAGTCATTAAACTTCTTCCTTCATCCCCTCCAGGTTAACAGTATGTTGCTCATCGCATTATGTTGGTTTCTATTTCCTGTCATTTTGGACTGGCAGCTTGCCTGGAAGTCCTGTGGTACTCCATTCTCAAAAGAGCCTTTCTCCTGCATCTAATTTCCTCTGCCCAAATTTCCATGTCTTCATCAGATAAACAGGGCATACTGTGCCATGCTGAATTACTTGCCGGCATGTTTCCAAAATAGAAGGATGCTACCTTGCAAACCCGCAATACATGCCTTTCCATGCTGCTATCGGCCTTAAACTCTGCAGCAACAACATGCAATTTTCCATTCAACAGTGGGCAAGTTCCAAATCACAGGCATTTCCAATATTCAGAGCGACAACAATTACTCAAAGGAAGCTGAACTGCAGAAATATGTGCAGGATCAGCATGCTTCACGTTGGACAGGTAGTTTTCTCTCACTATCTTACTGTAGGTTAATTCACCACTTTTTTCAAGTGATTACAATAAAAGCTGTTTCTACTAAATAGTGGGAAATGCTAAAATGTTCATCTTAATGTCTGCAAAGTCTATCATCCAATGGTGGAGGGGAGTGGTGGGGATTGGTGCAGGGAAATAATATTTCTTCTGAATTTCCAAGTGGATTTCTTGGTGAGTATCTTACATTGACCTTTCATTATGGTCTTCTCTGCACAAGGAAACATGATCTCTGTATTTTTCTATCCAAATGTTTCATAATTTTAAAGACCTCTGTTTGGGCACCTCTCAGCCTTCTCTTCTCAAAATAAAAAAGACCCATATTGTCTTTTTGACAAGTCTTTCCTGATGTGTGGACCCACAGCTTTCTCGTATCATCCTTGTAAATCTTCTCTTCACCCTCTTCAGTATTCCTATATTATTTTTATAATATGGCAACCAGAACTGCAAGCAATGCTCTAACTGTGCTCTAACCAAGGTTAGATAGAGGTGTAATATAACTTCCCTACTTTTCAATTCTATCCCTCTAGAAATAAGGTATAAATAAAGGCTGGTGTTTGTGCTTTTTTTTTATGGCCTTGCTAATGTATGGTGCAAATTTAGTGATTGGTGTAATTGTACACAGAGCTTCCTCTGTTCCTCTATCCCACTTGGATGAGCACCTTTCAAGTAATGTGACCTCCCTATTCTTTCTACCAAAACGTAGCACTTCACACTTACCTGTGTTGGCCAGTATTTGCCATTTTTCAAGTTAATTAATATCCTCCTATAATGTATTGCAGTCCACTTCAGTATTGACAATTCCCCTCAGTTTGGTGTCATCCACAAATTTAGAAATTGTGGGTGGAATCTGTGCTGCCCCCCCCCACACCCCGCCAGCTACTCTGGGAGTGGGTTGGCAGGTGGGGAGGGGCATAAAATCAGATAGCATGGCCTGTTGCCCAAACACTGCCACTGGTATTTTACCAGCTGCAGAGTGCGCCCAGGCCATGTGGCGAGGCCGCTAGGTGAAACTCTGAGCCTGCCCGCCGCCCCCCCCCGTCCCCCCCTGCATGGTACTTCCCGCTCGCACGGACACCACCCTGCTTTCCCGAATCCGGTATCCCATCCCTGTCCTCGCCTGCCAAAGTGGCCCCGGCGATAACCCCTCAGTCACTATTGTGTCCAGCTTCATCGACGTTGGGACCGAGATGCAGGTCCAGCAGCAACCACAGCTCTCGGTGGCACTGCTGGGATCAGAGAGCTGTCAGCCATTTGATTGGCCGGCAGCTCTCAGAGGTGGGGCTTCCACCCAGCCTGATGGCTATTCCATCAGCTTGGGGTTTCCCGGCCAAGTGGAGGCGGGCTTGCACCCAACTATTAAGCTGGGGGCGCGGGATCACAGCCTCCACATAAAATTCAGCCCTGTGTTTTCGATTCCAAAGTCCAAATTGTTACAGGAAATACACTATGGGACACCCATCCCCTAAAAAAAAAGCTGCAGGTGTAACAGATAAAAAAAAATTGGAAGAGGCAATAATATCTCCTTAATGTCAGAATCTGAAAGAAAGCTGTGGTGAAGATGATGGACTTGAAAAAATCTGTTCAGGTAAACCAATAATCCTGTTAATCTTGACACTAGGCATTCAAGGAAGTAACATCTGTTAACTATTTTATCCATTCACCTTGTAAGATAGTAAATTATAACAGGATATTTCCCAGATTTAGGCACCAATTTTAACTTGCTGTCATTAGATGAGAGCAGCAGCTTTCCCTTCTGATCTCACTGCTTTTCCACTGTGCCCCAATGTTAAACTACTCTATTGAAAGGGTGAGTGAGACACCCACAGGAAGGTTGTGGGTTTCTTCTTTAAATTTGCAAGTCTGGCCCAGTGATATCACTGGGGCTGGAAATGGAACTTCAATCGGAGAGGGAGCAGTGGCAGCTTCCACTTCAGGTCAGACGTAAGTGCAGGGGTAGGCCTGTCTACTGGTGAAATGTGGGCCAGAAGAGACCCATAAAAGTTCCCTTTAACATTTTATTTCAAGTTTCCTTGTGGGCCAGGAGGAACAGGAGATTTCTGATCCTTGAAAGGAAGCCATGGCCTTCCCTTGCTCCGGCCTTCCCACCACCCTTCCAATTCCAAACAGAACCTCCCTCACCAATTAGGTGACTGCTGGGCATTGTTTCTATGGCTCCCCAGCCGTGGCCTCCTGTCACTGAATATTCGCTCCTTCCTGCCGGACAGGTTGTAAACCTGGTTGAGTCCAGGCAGGAGAAGAAAAAAAAAATTATGAAAATTGTAGGATGATCTGGGCCTCTGCATCACCATGCTCATCACTCTCTTCGAGGCTCATGGACACCTTATCCCCCTCCTATCACCACCACCACTGCCACCCCTCCCACCACCTCCCCCTCCCCCATCGCCACCACAATTAAAATCAAAGCTTAATTAATCTTTGAATAATAGAAGCAGGCCAATGTATGCTTCTTATGAATGGGAACATTTATTTATCCCTGGTTTACTTTTAATCATGGTTTACTGTTACTTGTTTGCACAGCAAATAAGTCCAGGATACAGAATGACCCTGTTTCTATGCAGCCATTTGGCACCATCTCTGTCCAGGACTGGATATCTATGCCTACTGTTGGGAAGCAGGCTTGCATAGGCCAGTCATGAAGATTTTTGGGCTCTTTCTCTTCTCATGGATGCACATTATAAATCGTAGCCTAGGAGGCCATCTTGGATATGTAAAGCTAGAGACTTCCACAAGCTCATCGTTAAAACAATAATGTTTCCGCTATGAAATGTTTGCTGAGTAACTGTTCCACAGGCACGTAATCAACTTCAGTAATATCACGGAGTACCTATAATGAGAGTAGTGCTTGAAGGTGATTATTTCAGGCAACATTTTTGACATTTGGTTTGTGATCTATTTTCTTAGGAATGGAAAACCAGAGTGCAGCGACATAGATTGCCCCCAAGCAAGCCAACACTTCACTGTATCCGAAACAACTATTGCTGCCTTTTCCAAACACGAGGACAGAACTACAGATATTAAGAAGGGAGCTAAAAAGCCTTGGTCAAAGAGCTTGGTTTTAGGGAAGAGTGGGCATCTTAAAAGAGGAGAAGAAGATGGAGAGGCAGATGGGATTATGAAAGGAGTTTCAGAGTGTGGGACCGAGATAGTTGAATGCATAGCTATGAATGATTAGCAAAGGGAACCGTGAGCCACAAAATGAAGAAATAAGAGGAACAAGAATTCTTGGGGATGAGTGGGTGGGAGAGGACAGGTGTGCAGCATATCAGAGATATTCAGGGACAAAGTCATGTAGGGATTTAAATGTGGAGATGAGGCTTTTTAATTTTAGGCATTAGAGGATCAAGAATCAATATAGATCAATGAGGACTAGGAGATGGGTGAGCAGAACTTGCTGTGGGTTAGGATATTGGCAACTGAGTTTTGGATGAACTGAATCTTACAGACAGTGAAGATGGGAGGCCAGCCAGGAAAGTACTGGGGTAACGATGTTTGGAGGTGACTTGGGCATGTGGAGTAGAATTTTCAGCAGCTGGTATGCTAAGGTAATGCTGGAGGGAGTTCACGTTACAGAAATTGAAAGAGATGATATTTGCAGTGGAGAGGATATGGATTTGGAAGTCCAACCTGGGGTCAAATGGAATACCACTTGTGAACAAATTTGTTCAGCCTGAGACAGTGACGAGGAGGAGCTTATGACATTGGGTTTGTTGCAGGGACTGCAAACAATAGCTTTGGTTTTCCCAATGTTTTGCTGGAGAAAATTCCACCTCAACCGCAAATGGATGCCTGAAAAAATAGTCTGAAAACACAGAGTCAGTGGAGAGCCCGAGGGAGGTGTTGGGGAGGTGGGGCCATTTGTTATCAAGGTACATTTGAAATTTGGCCCTATGCCTGAGAGTGATATTAGATTAATTCGCTAAGGCACATTTTCAGTTGCATAAGCGGCGCTGCATACTTAGCTGAACCGGAAGGCTGATCCTCAATCCTCAGTATAAAAGTTGGCATGAGCTACTGGTTCCAGAAGCTGGTAGCCCATGTACTTGGAGAGACAGGGACTGAGGAGAGGAATCCATTTACAGTGCCAGCTGGATTGGTGGTCAGAAAGAAAAGCTGTGTAGTCAGTTTTGTGGAAATGACATTGATGGTGGGGGTGAAGCAGGCATAAACTATAAGGTGAGCTCAAAGAAGGCATGGGAAAGTATGCGAGAGAGACTAGAGCGAGAGAGAGAAAGAAAACCTCAGGTCTAAAGTAGAGGATGGAGGAATGTTTGGCTTCAAAGGCAAGGAGAAGGAAGAGACAGAAGAGGTAGCTGAAAGAATAACAGAGAAACCCATGAACTCTTCACACTTGTTGTTAGAAGGAAGAATAAAGGGGAAAGGTGAGAGCGGCTTCAGTTGGTGGTTGCCCATGGAAGAAAGGAACTGGGGTTATCTTTGGCTTCTAGGAGATTCGACTTATTGTTAACCTTCAATCTATGTGGAGCAAACTGTAAAAGTAATAACCAGGCTTATGCAGATGGTTTAAATAAATCATATTCAAGTCTTAGTCAGATTCCATTTTCTGAGGAATGAATACAGGGATCTGTGATGAGTAACTGACCTCTGTGTGAAAATAAAGCAAGTGTGCTTGTGGGAAACTGGCCAGTTGGCAATCCTACATCCGGAGTCATTCACTGCCGTAAGGCTTCTCCCAAGTGACTGTAATTTTAGCAAATACAAGTCATAGTAGCACAATTTTTCTGGGAAATTCCATGGATCTCCTGCAAAAGCTTAGTGGGTGATCTGGAGAATCTCTGTGAACATTCTACCACCTCCACCCCCCACGCCCCCCCAGCGACCCCACTACCACCCCCTGGGCCTTTTGCCGAAGAGGTGAATTGACAGAGGTTTGCTAGGAGTCTGTTCCACACAGGTATGACTCTTTTTACTGACATTCTTTTGCTGGAAAGACAAATTGGAAACAATAGTTGCCACTAAACCGACTATCTACAAGTTGAATACAATATTCGGATATATTAACTTATCTGGGAATAAATTCACCTTGGACAATGGCACAAAATAGGTGAATATAGAAGATAGGGATCTGATGCCCATTATGTGCAACATTTGGTATTAATTCCATTGCAGTCAGTGAAGATCAATATCAGGCACTGCGTATAACCGGTGGACAATCCAATGCCACCGATTTTATGCCACCCCCTGAGGCAAATTCTACCCCATATATGGCACTTTTCCCACCTCTCAACATTCTTTTGAAATACATTTCTGAGGTAATTTTTTGTGTGGTAACAAAAATTGTCCTTGCCAAGGCAGGATTCGACTAATATAGATAAACCGCTCAATTACTTATCAAAGCTCCTTCATTAAATTGCGACTTTGTAGCTCACTGCTAGCTACCCATTATCTCACATTTAAACACTGAGTAAGGCCTATTTATATGCAAGTCAAATAATTTCAATGAACTATGACAGCTGGGTCATGAAATATTATTTTAACAGGGACAGTAGCAAATCCTGAGCTGACTTCCAATGCTGTACGGTTGAAATAAAAGCAATGTTATGAAATATTTATGATTAAATAATTACTATACTCTGATAATATGACAACTATGTATTGTTTGTAGTGTAGATGGTTTGTTTTTACATGCAGAATCTTCTGATGGGGTTACAGTTTTCATTTGCTCATACGCAAGCACACATATTTATTTCATAGCCCAAATATTGGCATAAATATTATTGCTTGGAATTTATTACTTGGCAGATAACAACATCAGCTCTGTAGAAGTTAAAAAAGTGACTATCCAGCTTCCTTAAAGAAAACAGGCAATGGATCAGTTTGATCTTTTCCAGTGATTGCCATTGATGCAATAGAGGTCAGAACGAAAACAGATCAAAAACTCAAATTAAATTATTTCAACAAAATTCTGAACATGGGTTCTACTTAGGCTTTGGATGTATCATTTCTGAGGCTAAAACCGCAAGTTGCATTTATATAGTGCCTTTAATATAGTAAAATATCCCAAGACACTTCGCAGAAGCATTAACAAACAAAAGTTGGACACTTAGTCAAATGAAGTGACATTAGGGCAGGTGACCAAAAACTTAGTCAAACAGATAGGTTTTAAGTAGCGTCTGAAAAGAAGACTGAGAGATAGAAAGGTTTAGGAGGAGCCTAGCCAGCTGAATGCACAGCTGCCTATGGTGGGGAGATGAAAATCAGGGATATAAAAGAGGCCAGAATTAGGGGAGCGCAGAGTTTGTGGAGGGTTGTAGGGCTGGAGGAGGTTACACAGATACAGAAGGTAAAAATAAATGTACTACTTTGAGTTGTTGAGTTGTTGAGTTTGACAATTTGACAACTCAACAATTTGAGTTATTGCCAGACCGGGAGCCAATGTAAGTCAGTGAGCACAGGGCTAATGGCGAATGAGGTTTTGTTTGAGATAGGATGTGGGCAGCAGAGTTTTGGATGTATCTATGTAGAAAAAAGAAACACATTCCTTTGAACATTTGGGATCGTAATTGTATTCTATGTCTCCATTCCACTAGATCCCAACTATTACAGCCTATAGAACGTATACTGATTTACAAAGTGCATTTTTAATTTATGAGATGTAAAAAAACTTCTTTCTGCTGGTCTAGTGGGATAAGTATTCAATTCCTCACAATCTGAATTTAATTCCTTTTGCAGTCTAATAGTTCTCTGCACCTGATGTTCTTTTCGGTCTGGCAGGAAGCCAACATCTCAGGGGTTTTGTGATAGGCATATATCCCAGTTGATTTTCAGACCACTGGATGGTCCTATATCCAACTCCTTATGGGTAGAGTGGTGAATCTTGGGACAAATCCTTGGCCATCTAGTGGTGTGTTTTGAAGTAATCCCGTGTGAAGTTGGGGTGCTGGGGAATAGGAGCAACTGTATCCAACCCATACTAAAAAGAAAAAGTGCTGGAGTAACTCAGCAGATCTAGCTGCACCTGTGGCGTGAGAAATTGTTAATGTTTTGAATCGAATGACTCTCTTCAGACTCTACTTAGCGTCATTTGACTTGAAATGTTGGGTGGAATTTTCCCAGAATTGCACTAAGTGAGGTAAAAGGCGGGCAAAATGGAGTCCTACCCACCTACGAAAATGGCAGGTTTTCACGCTGTGTCTTCCCGAGCCTGCCTCATTATTTATGCATTCCTGGGAAACACGACGTTTCTATGGTGGGCAGGGTCTCAATCACCCGCTCGCCATCACCCCGCTGTTGCATCACATTGGCTGCCATCTTTAAAAGGCAGCCGCCAGCAAAGCACTCTTCGCCACCAGCTCACCACCGCTGTATGGGAGACATGGCCAGCAAAGGTAAAAAGACTGCAGCCCCCTGCTTCAACGATCGGTCCCTCTAGCGACTGCTGGATGCCGTGGAGGCCCAGGGTTTGTTCTACCCCCGCTCTGGCCGCAGAGTGGGCAGCAATCTCACCAATCCAACTTGGGAGGCGGTGGCAGTTGTGGTCAGTGCGAACACCCTGCAGAGGAGGACAGCCACCCACTGCCGCAAAAGGATGAATGATCTCCTCCGTTCCGCCAGGGTAAGTTACTCTTTTCATCACTCCCAACTCACACACTCACAAGCCCATCACACACCCACAGGGCCCTCACTCACTGCCAGTGTGAGGGACATCACCATTCACTCTCTCACACACACCATCATTGTCCTCAGCCCATCCTTGGGACCACTCACCACCCACACAGGCCAGGCATACTTATCATCTGGCCCGGCAGACGTCCTGATACACTCTCCCCATCTCTATCCATGCAGGACAAACTGGCTCACAACAGGAGGGAAAGGTTGCAGACAGGTGGAGGGATGCCGGAAATCAAAGTTCTGACAGAATTCGAAAACAGAGCCATCCAGCTGGCCGGTGATGACCGGGACCAGTCCTGTGCTGACGGTGAGGTTGGCACTGCTTTACCAAGTGAGGATCCAGCAGTGCGACATCCACCAGACAACCAGTCCTCTTTCACAGGCCACTGCCATGGACTATTTATCTCCCCTTGCTTTCGCAGGCACATCTGCCAAACAGTTGACAGAGTTCATGACCCAGGGCCTCCAATCTAGCTCTGTAGAAGCTTCTAAAGAGGAATCTGAAGGCATCCTCCCTGAAGTCCCATCACAGCGCTCACCCACACCCTCCACCAGCACAGAGATACACACTTCGGTGGGACCAAGTTTTAGAGCAGCCTTGGGATCACAAACTGGTGAGCGCATCACAATGTCTGATCCACAGCAGGTGAAGACAGGGACTTCCCAAGTCCCTGGCACTCGGAGATTGCTGGAGGCCAGAACGTTGCTGAGTCCGAGTCAGATGACGAGCCTCTGGACTCGGTCATGTCACAGTTGCTGGAGCTATAAAGGCAAGCTCGGGAACATCAGCAAGGGATGTCTGCTGCACTCCTCAGATTCCAAGGCATGATGGAGGAGTCTGCCTGTCTTCAGGCTGAGGTGTTAGGGCCAGCATTGCAATGCACCCAGGCCAAAGCTGGCAGGATGGCAGCTGCCATGGAGACCTTGGTCCAGGACATCACTCCTGCCTTTGCGCAGCCAGGTGCCTCAGTCGCTCTCTCCTCCATCTTCTACGGTCTCTGTAGGCCATCAAGAATACAGCTAGGTCACCAGGATCCATGATCCTGAAGTAGTCCTCCTGCAGCATGAAAGAGAGAGAGACATGGTTATCATGGCTGTACTTAACACCTTACCTGGCCCTGTGTGACTGCCCCTTAATACTTCCTGGAGAGTGCTGGTCACCCCTCGGATGGCCAGAGATGAGTGCGCAGCATGGCTGCCCTGTCAACCTTCGACATGGGGGACACTGGTCTAAACCGGGATGCAGGATGCAAGGGGCTGTGTGCGCCTCCAGCAGTGACTGCTACATGGCCAGTATTGGCGAGGAGATTGTACAACGTGTGCAGTCCAACTGCTCTGCGCTCCAATAAGGTGGTGGCGGACTTAAAGTCTGTGTTAAGGTGTTGGGGGTGAGGTATGGGGCGCTTTGTGGCCTTTTGTGCCTCCATGTTGCTTGCATGGCTGGGCAGGCGAGGAGCCTGACCCCAATCATATCACTGTGGCTGCGCCTGATTTGTCTCAGTTGCAGAGGCACGGTCAGTTTATACAGGTGTCCCTAAAGTGTGGCTGCTTCCCACGCTTACCCTGCCCCCACCATGATTGCCTGTGCGCGGGAAGCAGCGCCAGGGCAACCACTTGACACCCCGCCCACCTCAGCAGTCGCCTCCGGGGCCAGGCATCAGTTGCCCCCAACCCCTGGCTCCCCTGAGGCGAGCTGTGGAGAACGCTGCTGCTCACTTGCCTCAGTTCCCCCAGGCGAAGGCTGCCAAGCGCGCATCACCTGTGTGCTGTTGTGAAACACATCAAGGTGATTTCCCACCAATGTGGACAAGCAGTCGGCAGGGTTCCAAGAGCCTGGCGGGACGGCTTGTTAACTATATGTTAATGTATTACAATTTGTTCCCCGCTGACCAATAGCGGGAAACGCAGCCCACCGTTGGCGTGCTGAGCGGAGGATCGCGCTCTGTCTTCACGCTGTCATGAAGCGGATCCTGCCATATTTTCCGTGCATACCGCCTATGATGCCCATCGCCAGCGGGCTGGGAAAATTCTGCCCATTAACTCTGTTTCTTTCTCCATAGATGCTGCCAGACTTGTTGCGTTTCCCAGCACTTGCTGTTTTTATTTCAGATTTCCAGCATCCACATGTGTTTTGCTTTAATTATGTATCCAATCTATGCAAGTGCAGAAATAAGACTGCTAGACTGGGTCTGCGGCAGCTGGTGAGGAAAGCAACAAGAGGGAAAAACATACTTGACCTCATCCTCTCCAACCTGCCTGCCGCAGATGCATCTGTCCATAACGGCATCGGTAGGAGTGACCACTGCAGAGTCGTTGTGGAGACGAAGTCCCGGCTTCACATTGAGGATACCCTCTATCATGTTGTGTGGCACTACCACTGTGCTAAATGAAATAGATTTCAAACAGATCTAGCAACTCAAGACTGCGCATCCATGAGGCACTGTTGGCCATCAGCAGCAGCCTCATGGTCCGGCATATCCCCCATTCTACCATTACCATCAAGCCAGGGGATCAACCCTGGTTCAATGATGAGTGCAGGAGGGCATGCCAGGCACAGCACCATGCATACCTAAAAATGAGGTGTCAACTTGGTGAAGCTATAACACAGGACTACTTGCGTGCCAAACAGCATAAGCAGCAAGTGATAGACAGAGCTAAGCGATCCCACAACCAAGGGATCAGATCTAAGCTCTGCAGTCCTGCCACATCCAATCGTGAATGGTGATGGGCAATTAAACAACTCGTTGGAGGAGGAGGCTCCACAAATATCCCCATTCTCAATGATGGGGGAGCCCAGCACATCAGTGCAAAAGATAAGGCTGAAGCATTTGCTACAACCTTCAGCCATAAGTGCCGAGTGGATGATCCATCTTGGCCTCTTTCAGAGGTCCCCAGCATCATAGATGCCAGTTTTCAGCCAATTTGATTCACTCCACATGATATTAAGGAACAGCTGAAGGCATTGGATAGTGCAAAGGCTATGGGCCCTGACAATATTCCGGCAATAGTACTGAAAACTTGTGCTCCAGAACTTGCCGTGCCCCTAGCCAAGCTGTTCCAGTACCGCTACAACACTGGCATCTACCTGGCTATATGGAAAATTGCCCACGTATGTCCTGTACACAAAAAGCAGGACAAATCCAACCCGGCCAATTACCGCCCCATCAGTCTACTCTCGATCATCAGTAAAGTAATGGGAGGGGTCATCAACAGTGCTATCAAGCAGCACTTGCTTGGCAATAACCTGCTCACTGACACCCAGTTTGGATTCTACCAGGGTCACTCAGCTATTGACCTCATTACATCCTTGGTTCAAACATAGACATAAGAGTTGAACTCCAAAGGTGAGGTGAGAGTGACTGCCCTTGACATCAAGGCAGCATTTGACAGAATGTGGCATCAAGGAGCCCTCGCAAAACTGGAGTCAATGGGAATCAGGGGTAAAACTTTCCGCTGGTTGGAGTCATACCTAGCACAAAGGAAGATGGTTGTGGTTGTTGGAGGTCAGTCATCTCAGCTCCAGGACATAACTGCAGGAGTTTCTCAGGGTAGTGTCCTAGGCCTAACCATCTTCAGCTGCTTCATCAATGACCTTCCTTCCATCATAAGATCAGAAGTGGGGATGGTCACTGATGATTGCACAATGTTCAGCACTGTTCGTGACTCCTCAGATACTGAAGCAGTTTATGTCCAAATGCAGCAAGACTTGGAAAATATCCAGGCTTAGGCTGACAAGTGGCAAGTAACATTCGCACCGCACAATTGTCAGGCAATGACTATCTCCAACAAGAGAGAATCCATCCATCATCCCTTGATGTTCAATGGTATTACCATCACTGAATCTCCCACTACCAACACCCTAGGCATTGCCATTGACCAGAAACTAGCCATATAAATACTGTGGCTACAAGTGAAGGTCAGAGGCTAGGAATAGTGTGGCGAGTAACTCACCTCCTGACTCCCCAAAGTCTGTCCACCATTTACAAGGAACCAGTCAGGACCATGATGGAATACTCCACAATTGCCTGAATGAGTACAACTCCCACAACACTCAAGAAGCTTGACACAATCCAGGACAAAGCAGCCTGCTTGATTGGCCCCACATCCACAAACATTCACTCCCTCCACCACCGATGAACAGTGGCAGCAGTGTGTACCATTTACAAGATGCACTTCAGGAATTCACCAAGGCTCCTTCGACAGCACCTTCCAAACCCACGATCACTACCATCTAGACGGACAAGGGCAGCAGATAGATGGGAACACAGCCACCTGGACATTCCCCTACAAGTCACTCACGATCCTGACTTGGAAATATATTGCCATTCCATCTCTGTCGCTGGGTCAAAATCCTGGAACTCCCATGCTAACAGCACTGTGGGTGTACCTATGCCACATGGACTGCAGTGGTTCAAGAAGGCAGCTCACCACCGCCTTCTCAAGGGCAACTAGGGATGGGCAATAAATGCTGGCCCAGCCAGGGAAGCCCACATCCCATGAATGAATTAAAAAAAGTAAATACCATTATTGTTCATCAGTATACCAGAGGCCGTGGAGGGTAAGGAATGCAACTGTCCTTCCTGTCAAACACATAAAGGTACATCTTTTTCCACTCCAAAAGCAGAACTTGGCTTTTGTTTAGTTTTCCAAAACTCTAAAATTTGAAAAATATGAAGAGTTATAAAAAGGATTTCTAATTTCTACTACTGTGCCAGTCCAGGGCAAGTTAACTGGCATTCTTTCACCCACATGCGAATGAGCTGAGGTAGGTGGTCCTCCTTTAATATGGCAGCGCTGTGTTTATCACTCACTACTCAAAGGGGACATTTTTTAAAAAAAGAAAATCACATGCTTTAAAGCATTTTCATGAGCTATTTTTGACTTCAGATGAAAACATTGAAAAAAAAACCTAGAAGGATGACAGGAATTGTTATTTTTGTGAGAAAGATAGCATTCCCTGTAGGAATGTGAAAACTGTTAAAAAAAAAATTGGCAGCAAATGTCTTTACCAAGAATGATTTTGTTGTTCTCCCCAATGCAATTCCTGCTCTCAAAATATGTCACATGCTTGTGGGTATCAGTAAGTAATGTTACAATCAGTGTGCAGTATGTGAGTTAAAGATATTTAAGAAATGGCTAAAAGCAGACAGAATGGGCTCGATGAGCTGAATAGTTTTATTCTTGTTCCAGCATTTCAAATAAATATCACTAAGCATAGAAATACCATTGGAATTATCAGGTTCTTCTGGCCAAAGGTTTGCATATAATATTATAAATAAAATCTGAGTTGATTTCGCCATGAAAAGCCAATTACAGTCATGAATTACTTATGAGCTTCAGCCTTCTCTTTCACGCTGATGTGCTGGGCTCCCCCATCATTGAAGGTGGGGATATTGTAAAGCTTCCCCCAACGAGTTGTTTAATTGTCCACCACCATTCATGACTGGATGTGGCAGGACTGCAGAGCTTAGATCTGACCTGTTGGTTGTGGGGTCGCTTAGCTCTGTCTATCCCATGCTACTCCTTCTGTTTGGCATGCAAGTAGTCCTATGGTAGCTTCACCAGGTTGACATCTCATTTTTAGATATGCGTGGTGTTGCTCCTGAAGATGTGTGTGCGTTTTAAAGGAATACATGCAAGGACACTGAACAAAACATGGCTGATAATATAAAGTGACCACCTTCTAGAAAAATTCCTATGTGGATTATACTGACAGGCCAGTCCTGAGAGAACGTGGAATGTTGCACCTCAAAATATGTCATGGCCGTCTTCAAGCAGGAGATACTTAAAATGGAGATAGGGAAGATGCAAAAGACTGAACTTTAATCTCCTGTGGTTACAGAGAAAAAAAGACTTATTACCACAGCTCAGCAGGCATCTAACATCCATCTCCTGTTGATTCATATCTCAAAGTGTGTAAAATGGTCGGAGATCAAAGAAAACAGACTCAGGCACAAGACATGTTTTTTCCCCTTACAGGAATACACAGGGAAAAATGGGTTAAAAAGCTAGCTGTACAGCAGTGCTAGAGTGTTGGTGTGCTGAGAGAGTGAAAGCACAAGAAGACCAACTAGTCACCCCTGCATTAGCAGGCTAAGTCTCTCTCTCTTTGTTGCTGGAGGCAAGGTTCTGCAAAGCTACAGCCAAAAAGGAGATAGGACAACTTCTTCAGCCAACCTGCAGAGCCAAGTGTCTCCAAACCAACTGCTAAACTGCCAAAGTCAGCTCTGCTGGAATCACCCAATTAAATGGCTGCAACACTTTGCCATGTATGCCTCATGGATAAGCCAAAGACTGATTTGTATATCTTTCCAACTTTTATTTGGATTCTTAACTTCTCATATCTGATCTGTGTGTATGTGTGTTGCATTTGTATTGCTTTCTTGGGTTTTTAGTAACTAATAAACTTACTCTTTCTTTGATTCATGAAAGGTTGGTTAAATTGGCTCCTTCCAAAAAAATAAATAGGTTTGACCTGGGAAAGGTATCCACGATCCACGGTGGGAAGGGATCCCTTTTAAATTAACCTTGTTGTGACCAGCTGAGGGGGTTGACTAAAGAAGGGGAGCCAGCTCATTCCTCCTCATCCGGGATCATAACAAAATTGGGGTCCCATTCTGGAAGCTAACAAATTGGGGGACCTCGCCCAGGGACCAGTCACGACAATTTTCGATCGATTTCAATTTCATAGAACCATGGAATAGTACCACACAGAAGGGGACTATTTAGCCCATCAATCTGCATCAGCTCTTTTGAAGTGCAGTCCATTTAGTTCCACTTCTACACTTCTCATCATATCCATGAATATTTTTTCCTCCTTTAAATATTTATCCATTTACTGTTTGGAGACTGCCACCGAATCTGTATCCACAATCCTACCAGGCAGCACATTCCAAATCCTAAACACTCATTGCGTAAAAAAGTTTTTCCTCATGTTGCCTCTTGTCCTTTTGTCAATCACCTTAACTTTCCCCTCAGTTACTGTGAGGCTAATTTTTTGCCAGTATTTGGCCACTGTGTTGCAGATAAGTGCCATCTCCACGCTGTACCCGAGGGGGGATGCCATTTTTTGAACTGTGCCATTGCATGTGGACGCCTTCATGAGAGGAGTGGAAAGATTTACAGCGATGGGGCAATAAAAGAAAAATACCAATGATTGAATGAAGTTGGCAGACACACGTAACAAAGCACTAGTGGAAACTCTGGCACAGATTTCCAGGATGTGAGATTTACTCATGATCTTTCTGTGGAGAATTCTCTCAAACAGAGGTCACACACTTTCCCATGGAATGGAGAGACTCATAAGCGAAACAGTATTCTCTGAGCCACATTTGCACTTTGGCTTACTTTGCATCATGGGCTTGATTTTTCAGATGGATTTTTCCGCCATCCAAAGTGTTGGCAGGGAACACATCCCCGCCATCTCTGAGTGCCCCACAGCCTTTTCACACTCGAAGGAGTGTCAATTAGCTGCAGGCAGGACAAGTGAGAGGCAGAAATCCTGCCTTTAGAGAGCTGCCAGCCAATCTGATTGGCCAGCAGCTCTCCAGACCCTGCAGTGACAGCGCTGCAGTGGGCAGAAGAAGAAATGCATGAGGATGCCTGAGACCCGTTGGCATCGGTTGTATTCGGTGGCGTGAGCAGACAATATGGCGGGAAGGCTAAAATACGGTTTCACAACGTCATGAAACCAGGTTGCAATCATTCGCTCAGCCTGTCGATGACAGGCCGCATTTCCTGCCATCAGACATCGGGAACCTCATTGTATGAACCATACATCTGCATATCATTATAAGGCCAGCCTGCTGGAATCATCCCTGCCCGCTAGATCATCCGCTCATGTCGGTGTGTTAGCACACAGGTGTCTTTCAAAACAGCTTATATAAGGCGTGCACTTGGCAGGCTGCACTTTGAGGGGAATTCGGAGATGAGCACATAGTAACTTTGTGCAGCGCTCACCCAGGTCACCTGTTGGACTTCAAGGTTGAGGCGTGTTGGAGGTGTTGGGGGGCAACAGCTGCCCTGCGGTTGAGGCAACTTGGGGGTGGAGGCAAGGGGTGCCCTGTGGTTGCAGGTATTGAACAAGCGAATGTGGGCTGGGAGGACAAGGAAGCAGCCACGCATTAAGGAAACCTTGTATAAAGCGACCATTCCTCTGCAGCTGAAACAGTTCAGAAGCAGCCACATTGACATGATTGGAGTCGGACCTCTAGCTTAACTGCCCACTCAAGCAATGCAGAGGCATGCAAGTGCCACCACATGCTCCAGGGCTATTCATCCCTCAGGCACAGACTGCAAAGTAATGAGTGTTTTAGTGGACTGCAGAACAGTTGGACGACTGGGCACATTGTACAGTCTCCTTGCTAAATCTGGCTGTGGGGCAGTCACTGATGGAGGCACTCACCGTCCTTTGCAATGTCATCATCCCGGTTTGGACCAGTCTCCCCCATGGTTCAAGCTAACTGTGCAGCCTTGCAGTGCGGGTTAGAAGAATGCTTGCGCCTGAGCTGAGAGCACAGCGTGCAGTCCAATGGGCAAGGCTGCTGCCAATCGGTCAGGTGGATTGGGGCGGAGATGACTGTGTTTTCCGGCAGCCATGCAGAGCATAAACTCTGGCCATCCAAGTGGTGGCCAGCACTCTCATGAATTAAGGGGCCTTCAGACTTAACCAAGAGATGTTCTTATTGCGCCCAAGTTAACCCACATGGCTCTCTCATTCATCCTGCAGGAGGAATACATCAGGAGCATGGAGCCTGGTGAACTAGCTGTATGCCTCGTGATGTACAGAGAGTGGACACAGAGGTGCCTGGCTGCACAGAGGAAGGAACAGCACCCTAAGGTGGCTGGGGCTCCCCACACGCTGCTGAAGAGCTAGAGCAAGCTGTCATTAGTCGGCGCCTAGCTAGACCCAGGGTCTATAGATGCCGACTTTCATTCCTGCAGATGACCAAGAACCAGTGTCGTCAAAGACTGCGCATTTCCAGGGAATTGGTCAGTCATGTCTGACAGCTACTGCAGGGTTTGGCACCACGGGGACATGGAGGGCATCCACTGCCAGTGGCCCTGAAAGTGACCACAGCACTAAATCTTTACGCCAGTGGCTCCTTTCAGGACTCCACAGGTGACCTTCACCCAAAATGCATCCATGAGGTCACGGATGCCATCTTCGCGAGGGCACACAACATTGTGCACTCTGCCTGGGACCAAGACAGCCAGGATGCAAGAGCGGCTGGGTTTGCTCAGATCTTGGGTTTCCCACAGGTGTAGAATGCCATTGACTGCACTCACGTGATGCTCAGATCTCCATCGCAACAAGTGATCAACTATGTCAAACACAAGGGCTTCTGTTCGCCGAGTTTCCTGCTGGTGTGCAACCACCACAAATGCATCCTGCAGGTCTGCGCACGGTTTCCAGGGAGTGAGCATGACTCCTACATTCTCAGTCAGTCACAGATCCCTGATGTCTTCCAGGGTCCACAGAGGCTTCAGGGTTGGCTCCTTGGGGACAAGGGCAACCTGCAGAGGCCGTGGCTGATGACACCCGTGCAGTGGCCTCAGACTGCAGCAGGGCAAATGTATAACGAGGCTCATGTTGCAACTCGCACCTTGGTGGAGCAAACCATTGGGATGCTGAAAATGAGCTTCTGGTACATGGACCGGTCTGGTGGAGCCCTGCAATACAGTCCGCAGAGGGTGTCATGCATTGTCATCACCTGCTGCGTCCTATACAACCTGGTGCTGCAATGGGGAGTGGAGCTGGCTGAGCAGAAGATGCAGAAGTTGGAGGTCTCCTCTGATGAGAAAGATATCGATGGTGAAGAGGTCCACGGAGGTGACGATGAGGCCCTCACACTGGTCAGGCATGGCAAGCGTGCTCAGGAGGCCCTCATAGCTGCTAGATTTGTGGAAGATGATGATGACATGCAGTGAGGGAACAACACGGATCCTCACGTTGAATCTATGAACGTTTGATTCCTGTCATTGAGTCGCAGTGGAGGCCCTAATAGTCGCTTGATTGCAGAAGGGTGATGACGACATGCAGCGAGGACACTCCATAGATCTTCACATAGAAACCTGTCTGGCCGAGGGCAGCTCGCTTGCATTCTGTGATCAGAGGCATACCACAGAAGCACAGCCATGAAACTTGAAAAGCATCTGATCCTTTGTCCGCCTTCAGCACCAGACCCTTTAGAACCATAGAACCATAGAAAAGTTACAGCACAGAAGGAGGCCATTCGGCCCATCTTGTCTATGCCAGCCCGAGGACACCCAGGTGCCCTTTCTAATCCCACCTTCCTGCACCCGGCCCATAGCCCTGCAGCTTACGGCACTTAAGGTGCAGATCCAGGTACTTTTTAAAAGAGTATCTGCCTCTACCGCCAACTTGAGCAGCGAATTCCAGACACCCACTTCCCTCTGCGTAAAGAAGTTGTTCCTCATGTCCCCCCTACACCTTCTGCCACTTATCTTGAATCTATGACCCCTGGTTCTAGAATTCTCTATCAGGGGAAACAATTTTATCCTGTCCACTCTATCTATTCCCCTCATAATTTTATACACCTCAATCAAGCCACCTCTCAGCCTTCTTTGTTCGAAGGAAAATAACCCCAACCTATCCAATTTCTCCTCATAGCTACTCTTTTCTAACCCTGGCAACATTTTTGTCATCCTCCTCTGCACTCTCTCCAGAGCTATTACGTCCTTCCTGTAATGTGGTGACCAGAATTGCACACAATGCTCCAGCTGTGGCCTCACCATTGTTATATACAATTCCAACATTATATCCTTACTTTTATATTCTATACCTCTGCCAATGAAGGAGAGCATTCCATATGCCTTCTTTACAACCTTGTCTACTTGAACTGCTGCCTTCAGGGACCTGTGTACTTGTATGCCAAGATCTCTCACTTCATCTACCCCTCTTAGTATATTCCCATTTATTTTATAACCCCTGTAACTGTTTGACCTCCCTAAATGTATGACCTCACACTTCTCTATGTTAAAATCCATCTTCCACTTTACCGCCCACTCCACCAACCCATCTATATCGTTTTGGAGATTATGGCTATCCTCTACACTATCCACTAATCGGCCAATGTTTGTGTCATCAG
Source organism: Cetorhinus maximus (assembly GCF_964194155.1). Lineage (NCBI taxonomy): Eukaryota > Metazoa > Chordata > Chondrichthyes > Lamniformes > Cetorhinidae > Cetorhinus > Cetorhinus maximus. The sequence continues at coordinate 24,413,638 of NC_135879.1, read as the reverse complement.
CAAGTTTCCCAATCGTGCCCCCCATGTTTACGTCCAAATTGTTAATATGTAACACAAAAAGCAAGGGTCCCAACACCGAGCCCTGTGGAACACCACTTGAGACAACTTTCCATTCGCAAGGGCATCCATCGACCCTTTGTTTCCTGTTACAAAGCCAACCTTTTATCCAGTTTGCCACATTACCCTGAATCGCATGTGCTTTTACTTTCCTGACCAATTTGCCATGTGGAACCTTGTCAAATGCCTTGCTAAAATCCATGTACACAACATCCACTGCACTACCTTCATCAACCCTTCTTGCCACTTCCTCAAAGAATTCAATCAAATTTGTGAGGCAAGACCTTCCTTTAACAAATCCATGCTGACCATCGCTGACTAGTCCATGCCTTTCCAGATGACAGTTAATCCTATCTCTCAGGATTGATTCTACTAATTTACTCACCACTGATGTAAGACTAACTGGCCTATAATTGTTTTGGCATTTCCTTTGACCCCTTTTTAAATAATGGAACTACGTTTGCATTTCTCCAGTCCTCCGGTACCTCCCCTGTATCTAGTGAAGATTGGAAAATCATCCTCAGAGCAACTGCTCTCTCCTCCCTGACTTCCTTCAGCAACCTCGGAAACAATCCATCTGGCCCTGGTGACTTATCAACTTTCAAGAATTTAAACCCTTCAAGTATTTCCTCTTTCAGGAGCATAGCATCACTGGTAACAGATGCTGAAGAGATGGGGACCAGCCCCACCTTAAACCTGCTGAGAGCACACAGAGAGAGTGACGGAACTCTGTGTCAATATTCCGGCAGCAATGACAAACGCCATCAAGGTGCAGTCATCACTAATACGTCCAGGCCGGACCATCACTTTGGTCTGAAGGCTGCGCAAAGCACAGGGAAGAGGCCCTGCACTGAGACGCCTGCCTTATCCTGAGCAGAAAGGTTTCACATCTGATTGACATGAACACTGCTCATCAGAACAAGGAGCCAGAGGCAGGGAGGCATTTTTGGGAGTTTATTTACAATAGTGAACATTATGGACAAATGATTAACGCCCATGCCCAGGCTGTGCAACTGTATCTTCTTAACTTTCCTAACCCTGCCGCTATGTCTTGGTGCTCCCTAGACAACCACAGTGGAGGCGGAGGCAGCCTGCTGACTGCTATGCCCTGTCTGCGGTGACCTTGGTTGGTGTCCTCTGGAAGGCCGAGACCTGAAGGGCCCCGGCCTTCTTTCAGGATCCTGCTGTGTGGCAGTGGCACCTTCCTTGGCCTGTGGAGCTGGAGCTGTTGAGGTAACGGAAAGAAGGGATTTGGAAGGGCCGGACACACCCGGAGTTACCTGGATGGATGGCCCGGTGGGGGTACACCTGCTGATCCTTCTCCCTATGGGTGCCTGAGGACCCCTGGCTGACTCCTTGAGGAGGTATGGTTACTGGAGTGCGATCGGGCTGCCCAGCGCCCCTCTCGCATACACACTGATGGAGGTCAACTATGGCATTGACAATGGTGTTCATCCTGTGTAGCAGCGCAGAAGCGACATCCTGGACCAAGGTCTCCATGGCGGCTGCCATCCTACCAATGTTGACTTTGGCGTGTTGGCATACAGGCGCTATCACCTCAGACTTAAGGTGGACAGGGACCTCCATCGTACCTTGCAATCTGAGGAGTGCAGCGAACATCCTTTCCTGATGTTCCCGAGCTTGCCTTTGCAGCTCCAGCAACTGAGACATGGCTGAGTCCAGAGGCTCCTCATCTAACTCGGACTCAGCAAATTTCTGGCTTCCAGCAGTCCTCCGTGTGCCAGACACCTGGGAAGTTCCTACCATCGCCTGCTGTGGATCAAAAAGTGCAATGTGCTCATCAGATTGTGATCCTGAGGCTACTGTAAAGCTAGGTCCCAACAAGGCATGTCTCTCTGCGCTGGTGGAGGGTGTGGGTGAGCGCTGTGATGGGCCTTCAGGGACGGTTTCAGCGGATTCCTCTTCTGAACTTCCCTCGGAGCTTGATTGGAGGTCCTGGATCATGGATTCTCTTGTTACTTTCCCAAATGTGCCTGCGACGACAAGGAGAGATAATTACTGCATGGCAGTGGCCTGTGAAACAGCACACATCACTCACAGCATGGTTACCTGATGGATGCTGCACTGCTGGGCCCTCACCTGGTACAGCACCACCAGCCTCACTGTCAGCACAGGAGCAGCCCAGGTCCTCACCAGCCACCTGGATGGCTCTGTTTTCAAAGTCCATGAGGACCTGGATTTCAGGCACTCCTCCACCAGTCTGTGATCTCTCCCTCTTGTTGTGTGTCAGCTTGTCCTGCATAAATAGAGATGGAGAGAGTGTAAGCAGAATGCCTGCCAGGCCTGATGATAAGAATGCCTGTCATGTGTGGGTGGTGAGTGGTCCCGTGGATGGGTTGAGGACAATGATGGTGCGTGTGAGAGAATGAATGGTGATGTCCCTTGAACTGTCAGTGAGTGAGATCCCTGTGGATGTGTGATGGGTTTGTGAGTGTGTGAATTGACAGTGATGAGAAGAGTGACTTACCCTGGTGGAAGGGAGAAGATCATTCATCCTTTTTCCGCACTGGGTGGCTGTCCTCTTTTGCAGGGTGTTGGCGCTGACCATCGCTGCCACCACCTCCCAAACCAGATTGGTGAGGTTGCTGCCCATCCTGCAGCCAGAGCTGGGATAGAGAACATCACGGTGAGCCTTCACTACGTCCACAAGGTGCTCGAGGGACGCATCATTGAACCTGGGGGCTGCAGTGTTCTTGCCTTTCGGGGCTATGTCTTCCCTGCAGCAGTTGTGGGCTGGAAGCACTGAGAGGTGTGTGCGTGGCTACACTTTAAATATGGTGCCAGGTGTGATGAAGTGGCGAGGTAATGGCATGGTGGGTGAATGAGTGCGTGCCCACCATGGAAATGGCATGTTTCCTAAGAATGCATAATTAATGCGGTGGGTTTGGGATGATACAGCGTGAGAAGCCACCATTTCGGCTGATGGGTAAAACGCCATTTTACCCGCCCACTGCCGCACTTAGTGCAAATCTGGAATGATTCCACCCTAAGTCTGGGCACTAGAGGCCCCAGTAAGTTCAAGGAGTCCCAGGGCGAGGAGGGTAGGGAAGGCCTAGGGGGTCATGAAGAGGGTGATCGGGGTCTCGGGGGACAGGCCAGCGGTGGGGGGAGGGAGGTCCGGAGGCCACTGGACCTTCTGTTGGAGGGGGACCGCCTGGCTTCAGAAGCCGGCTTCTGATGGCAATGCACCCACCACCTCTTCCCATCCTAGATGCAACTCTGTTGATTTTCGGCCTTTCCATGTGTAAACTCAATCCTCCTGCCAGTCTAAAAATCCGAGGCCCTGCTCGCCCCAGTGTAATATTGCTGTGTGGTCAGAGCATGTGGGAACCCAGAGGGAATCCTGTCCCTTCAATTTCATGCTCCCTGCCTCCCACCCCACCCTCCCCCCCCCCACACCTAATAGCCCACTGGTGGGGGAGTGTAAAATTCTGGCCATAGTGCTTATCAGTTGTGCATTTGAAGATCCCTTCAATAAATATCAGGTTACATCAAGCAGCACAAGAGGCTTTTCTCAGTCCCAATGGAGGTGCAGAACTTCCAGCATCTCCAGAAGATAGCACATGCAAAAAGACTCACAGAATTACAGAATCCTAACAGCACAGCAGGAGGCCATTCAGCCCATCATGTCTGCACTGGCTCTCCAAATGAGCATTATGGCTTAGTGCCTTTTCCCCGTACCTGTGCACATTTTTTCTATTTAAATAATCATTTAATGTCCTTTTGAATGCGTCGATTGAATCTACCTCCACCACACTTCCAGGCAGTGCATTCCAGATCCGAACCACTTGTTGTGTGAAAAATCTCTTTCTCCTGTCACACTTGCTTTTTTTGCAAATCACTTTAAACCTGTGCCCTCTCATTCTTGATTCTTTTATGAGTGGGAACAGCTTCTCCCTACCTACTCTGTCCAGCCCCCTCATGATTTTGAATATCCTTATCAAATCTCCTCTCAGCCTTCTTCTCTCCAAGGAGAACAGTCCCAATCTCTCCAATCTCTCAGTTGTGCACCTGCCTCTTGATATCCAATGCAAGACACTTTTATTTAGGTCTTTGTTCCACTGTTATGGTGACAGACCAGAGTAAGAGTAAGAAGCAGTGTGGGGGAGAGGCAGTATTTGAAAGCCAAAGTTGGATTACACCAAGGATCAGCACTGAGCCCCTTCCTCTTCCTAATTGTCATGGATGTTCTAACTGAGCAAGTGAGGCAGGATGTACCATGGTCAATGTTGTTTGCAGATAACATTAAACTATGTGTTGGGCATGATGAAAGCATGACCAGGTATCTGGAGAACTGGAGAAAAGCACTGGAAGAGAGGTGTTTGAAGATCAGTCAACCAAGTTCCAATTTGTGGAATATCATTTTGAGCCTAGGGAAGAAGATCAGTGCGAAGGTGTAAAGATTCTGGTGAAGACCTGGAGAAAGTGAATACCTCCATTGTGGTGACCCCAACTGGAATGGGAGAAGCCAAAAGATGAAGACAAAGAAGAAGAAGAAGGGTCCGGTGTTAAGACATTAAATTAACTTCCAGAGAGGATGTATTGAGAGGTGAGAGTTGAAACTAGTTCAAATTATTGGGCCTCTCTACCGTTACTGAGGTTAACATACAACCTATGATTAGAGTAATGCTATTTCAGGGAGTTTTTCAGCTTAGCTTGTCTAAACAAAAATTGCATTTTGAGGTTGCAATAAAAAAATTGCCTTTTTTTCCTGACAATATGATTTATATCTCTCTTTTACTCCTGCTGGGACTTACATTTCCACTCTCTATTTTCAATCTTTCAGTTTTCATTTTGGACTTGAACCTGTGGAGTTTCTAAGTATTTTTTTCAATGTCCTCCATGTCCTCACCTTTTTCCTTGTAAGATTTTTGTATTTTTTGTTTAAAGTCATTCCATTCTCTGAAGCAATTTTCTGTCTTCCATCAACTTATTTGCTTCATTTCTCCTTGAGTATCTTTATTTTTGTTGTTTTGCCACCCCTCCTGCTTTCCTTTCTTGACCCTGCTAAAATGGCTCCATATCTCAAAGTTTTAACTACTACTCTCAACTAATTTTGAGAATAAACACCCATAGCTGTATAGCTTAACTTGTCGATTAATCTAACGTTGATTAATTCTCTGAAAGGAATCTGTCCATTAATCTGATTAATTACAGAGCTGCATGATATCCAGTGCATAAGAGAAACCTAGAAGTTTTCAATTTGGCTCCAAACCAGACAGCAGTTTGGCAAAACAAATGAAATTAATACCTGACATCAGAAAAACACAGGAGAATTCCATGTCAATTTGAATATATACATTTGGCATTTATGAAATTCTATAGTGTTGATGTAGGACATGCTAATTGGTCCTGGATCACATTTTACAGGTGACAAGTCACATAATGTAGCACAATCAACAACGACAAATCCATTTGGTGATCACTAGACAGCTCCAAGCAGAGCTTGGGTGAATCTTTGCTGTCACATGTACTATTGAACTTATTTAACAATCTGCAATATGAATGAACCTGTGCAGCATTGAAATAAAACAGCATGTTGGAGAATTCACATGGGGCCCAACCAATCTCCCACTGTAACCTAAGGTGTAAGGTTGTCCCTATTGGTGCTGAAAATGTGCCACTTCAGATAGAGGAGGGCAGCCTTCCCGAAGATACAAAGTCTGAATATAGCAAGCACCAGCTCGGAGGTTGTCGCCTTTAAAGGGTGGAGGTAACACATGGCGAATCACTTGCCGCAAGTGAGTAGGACAAGGAAATAGGCTGCTACAGGTGCCAGCTGTGCTGCAGAGGACTTAAATGCAAATTTTGAGGGCCCAGGATATATCTAAGATCGATGCCCTTTGTCTTCTAAATAAGTAGCCTATGACATTCTAATCTGGTTTAGAATAGATATGTCAGGCAGGACCAGTGCAGGATGAATGACTAGGACATTGGGCACAGACCTGCCTGAAATGCTGTCTAATGCCACCAAAATGCTGTATATTTAGGGAGTGGAATCCCTTTCTATTGACAAAGGTGGCTGTGGCAAGCTGGGGATGGGGAGCGGGCATCATGGACCCTGAGAAGCTTGCAGTGCGGATGAAGGTGACTTACCTGGTTCAGGTACGTCCGCAGGTTGGAAGATGGATGCATTCCCAAAGAGTTTCTGTATGGGGGAGCTGGGGTAGCTGGAGCCAGACGATCAAATCTCTCCTTCAAAAATGCTTTCAAGCATAACATGAAAGCCCTAAACATCGATTTTCACATTTAGGGGACACTAGGCAACAATAGAAGGAAATGGCAGCGTTGCTTATGGGTCGATGTGTGCCACCATGATAATCAGTGGCAAGAATAACTTGACAACAGGTGCCAGTGCTGAAAACAGCACCCTGCAATGACTGCTAATAACTACCTCATATGCAACACTTGGGGTAGAACCTGCCTCTCACAGACTGGTCCCTTCAGCCATCAGCAAAAATACACCATGTGGAACTATCCCTTTGCCAATGGATTTGCTCCATACCCATTATCCCACGTAGATGAAAGGATGCCATTAATGACAAGTCACAGATAACATATATTTTACATCTGTAAAATGGGAACAGCACAATCCATTTCTAGGCCCCATTTCCTGATGCCGCCTGTAGATTATTCTGTAGCAGACTTAGTCAACACCATTCTTGTGAAACAGAAGCATCAAAGGCAGTTTTCCTCTGACACACCCAGGTACAAGTTATCTGATCTGAAAACATGGGCAGTGACAGTTGAAACAATTCTACTGAGGCACCTTCACATCTGAGGATGGCATGTTCTCATGATCCGGTCATTCTCATCCAATTCATCAGTGCTAAAGGAATAACTAAAGGAGTTTCCACTATCTCAACTTGTCTAGCTGCAAATTGTGCTGCAGCCGTATTTGGCTAGACTCCAGCAAAATTAAGGTTAAAAAAATAATTGGAAAGTTAAAAATATGCAAGATGATCAATGCACAAGAAGGGAAATGTTCATTGCAAAAAGAAGGCACCAAAACTCTTTCAGGCAAACTAAGAAAGTCAAACATTTTTATTGGACACTGTTCATAGGAAACTCGTGGACATTGAACTATTTTAATATTATGCCTTGATTTGTAGCACTTTTAAAACAAAAAGGGAAAGTCCAAAATAAAGCAGCTCAAAATAAGTGATCTCCAATTCACTGATTTCTGATAAGTGAACAATGGTAGGGGTGGAGCCTCGCTTGAAATCATGAAGTTCAGTTTTGAACCCAGTTTGAATCACGTAGATACAGTAACAAAGGAATTTGCTCTCTGGTAGCACTGCCCCATTTCATATGCCCAAAGTACCCATCAGAAATTTCGACACTCTATGGATCAGGCGAGAGAGAGGAGGGGTCTGAATTCCCAATTCACATCCTCTGTCTGCAAGGTTCCTAAACTCAGAAAGTCGAGGCTACGCTGTTTAATTTAAGATAATCTTGAGAGCTTTTCATGCATGTCAATGGATGCTGTTGGAAAAGTGTTGTTGCATAAGCAAGGAAAGCAAAAACATAAATCAAACATAATTACATATCAAGATAAGGTTTCAGGTGTCAGAATAGTTTCTCCTTGATCAAAGACAGCTGAGAGAAAATTTAATATAACATTGTGAAATGAAATAAAGTGACTGACCATACATTTTGTTTTTAAAGTTGCAAAAATTATTTTACCATTACAACAATGATTATGCCACACATATTTAACTTCGAGCTGGAACTGCAGAATTTCCCTTCTTATGGTCACAGAGTCCACAGAGCGAATAACTATAAAGAGGAACTAACTGAGCGGCACCCTCGTTGGAAGTAGATCTCATAAATTGATGAGCAGAACTGTGACGTGTGCTAGCCCATATTTCAATTAGTAAGGATATTATCACATTCCAGAAACAAAATAAAAGCAATGCCTGAGTTTAGAATAGATATCATTTATTCCAAAGTTTTAGAAAATATTTCATAAAGGGTGGCCCTTGCCTCTTGGTTGTTAAATGTTACTAATTTGCCTATTTGCTGGATATTTAAGGGGGCTTTTTGTCTTTATAATAATGTTATGATCCCTGTAGAGACTGGTAACTTTTTTAGATAAGATTTTCCCAGTGACCAGGTCAAAGGTTCATGTTTTAAGACTTTTACTGTAACAAACAAACTAAAATCAACAATTACTAAACAATACTTTGTAGGCAACTAATACATTACAACACAGAATACATATCCCCTTTAACACAACCAAAAACCCACAGTACATTTATACATTATACTGTACTCTCCACAGACATGTGGCCTTAATTTTAATGTCTAACTCCTCCCAGCTATTCAGCTGGGTCCATTCTCCCTTCTTTGCCAGGGTGAATTTTCAGTGTTCTTTTAAACCAAGTCCTCTTCATTCAACCCTTTGAGGATACTTGAATGGATTTCCCATTGTAAGATTCCACCTGGCGATTCTGTTGTCTCTAACTTTCCAGAAACCTTGTTTACTTGAACATAGGCTCCCTCCTCACCAGCCTTTTTCTGGCTGGTAAACTCAAAAGCAGTTCTTTCCTTCTGTTTGTCACAGCAGCACCAGTTGTGGGTTCTCTTTTTCCAATTCCTTGACTGCCTCTGGGAGCCTTTTGTCTTTTCCTTTGTGTCCAAGTGTCAAAGCTGACGAACCAGGACACCCTGGTCCACTCCTCCATTACCCCCTACACTTCAGCCTCCTCCCACAGCACCTTCCCATGCAACCGCAAAAGGTGCAACATCTGCCCTTTTACTTACCCCCTTCTCACTATCCAAGGGCCCAAATACTCCTTTCAAGTGAAGCAGCACTTCACTTGCACTTCCTTCAATTTAGTCTACTGCATTCACTGCTCCCAATGCGGTCTCCTCTACATTGGAGAGACCAAAAGCAGACTGGGTGACCACTTTGCGGAACACCTTCGGTCTGTCCGCAAGCATGACCCAGACCTTCCTGTCGCTTGCCATTTCAACACACTGCCCTCCTGTCATGCCCACATGTCCATTCTTGGCCTGCTGCAATGTTCCAGTGAAGCTCAACGCAAACTGGAGGAACAGCACCTCATCTTCTGACTAGGCACTTTACAGCCTTCCGGACTTAACATTGAGTTGAACAACTTCAGATCATGAACTCCGTCCTCCATCCTCACCCTCTTTCTGATCCCCTTTTTTCTAATAATTAATATATATTTCATATATATATATTTTTTCTTTTCCTACCTATTTCTATTATTATTTTAAAATTATTTCCATCCATTGTTATATCTCTACCTTTTAGCATATTTTGATCCTTTCCCCCCACCCCATCCCCACTAGCGCCATCTGTCACTTGCTCATCCTGCTTTCTACCCTTAATGTCATCATTAGCACATCCTTTAGCTAATATCACTACCGTCAACACCCCTTTGTCCTTTTGTTTATGACATCTTTGGCAATCTCTCCTTTGCCTCCACCTATCACTGGCCCTCTATTCAGCATCACCTGTCCCACCCCCCTTAAACAGCTTATATTTCACCACATTTCTTATTCCTCTTTAGTTCTGATGAAGAGTCATACAGACTCGAAACGTTAACTCTGTCGTCCTCTCCACAGATGCGGTCAGAATTGCTGAGTTTTTCCAGCAATTTTTGTTTTTGTGTCAAAGTTCACACCTGACTTTGAATAGGCTTTCACCTGGGCCCCGGTCCCCATGACAACCAGGTCACGTGCATTTATCGCCAAGCAGGACTAATTAGGAGGTCACATGTCCCCCTCCCTTAATTCATTTACCTTGAATTAAAGAAGACAGTTTAAAACCTTACCCTCTTGTAACGTACAGTGGCCATAACAATAAACTGATGGGTAAATGTTTATTTTCCATTTGATTTGGTAGAGCTCAGGAGCCTGTAGTAGCAATAGGTTGCAGACAGTATCCAACCTGTATGCAAAACAGATTTTCTTCTTAATATGTCATTTCCCCCAGCGCATCTTGGGTATGTTCAAGGCAAAACTTCCTGAGCATTTGCCCTTGCCTTAGCTACACAAGTGCCCCTTCTGCCAACCATTGAACTCTGGATGCATTCCCAAATGGTGACCTCTTTGCCTAGTGTTGGAACAGCCTGAATACCGAGAAGCATGATATATCCACATTTGGGTGGGTGTATTCTATGCTGTTGTCCTTCAGGGAAGAGGTGGAGGGCAGGGGTGTAGCGGAGTGCATCCCTGAGGGCATTTCCAGAACCCTCCGCTTTAACTCTGTTAAGGGCTGCCTTGCCTATGCAGTGAGGTTTAATTGATTTGCACGTTTTAAAAAATTCTTTCTTGGGACATGGGCATCACTGGCTAGGCCGGCATTTTTATTGCCCGTCCCTAACTGCCCTTGCGAAGGTGGTAAGAACAATAAAGAAGAATTTTTAAAAATGAGCCGCTTTCTTGAACCCTTGCAGTCCATGTGGTGTTGCAGGGGGTGGGGGAGAGGTGGGGGTGAGGGGGTGGTGGTGGGGTGGGGATGCGGGTGGGGGGGGGGCAGTTCCAGGATTTTGACCCAGCAACTGTGAAGGAACTGCAAAATAGTTCCAAGTCAGGATGGGATACATATTCACATAAATCAACAATACCTCAACTTGCTCATATTTAGATTTAGAATCTTTCTAACAATGAGGAAACAACCTGAGACCAGGCCATTGCCAAAATTGCAGATCCCCAAAATTCAACCAGGGCATACAAACAGTGGGAAATATTGTGCAGATAGAGTTGTGTTGCCCGGGCCTCATGGCTGCCTGTGCTTAATTTACTCATGCCAAAACCGGAGCCAAAAATAAAGAGCAGAGTTTAATTTGCTGACAAGAAAAAAAGTCTGGGTATGAATTTCATCGGGGGGCTGGGGGCAGGTTGATGCGGCACTACAGAAGACCACTGCCCTTTTAATGGGCACTCTATGTTGCCAGCTGCTATCGCTACGGCTCCCACAGTGCACCTTCTTGAGCAGGGCATCTACACGGGCATTGGAAGACTCAAAAGGAGCGCTATCCCAATAAAAGGTAGCCCGACAGGCTAACCTGATATCCAGAATGCCTAATTTGGATGACACAGGTCCAGACAATGAATTTGTGTGTGGCTCTACAAGGAGCAAGTACTGAGCTGGGAGATGGGCCCTGCAGCAGCATTATTTAAAAGACAAGGTACCCAACTTCAGTTAAGGTAATTTTGAAGAGCGTCTGCTATTGCAAAGTGCCTGAAAGGTGGTGTTGTGGTGACTTCCTGGATATACCAGGGAGTGTTGCTGCATGCCAGGTGACGAGGTGACCATTCCACAAAAAGGCTGAAACAGGTATGAGGACAGCAGGTTCAGTGCCTCTGGGTCTGCAGAACAACAGGGAGATGGAGTAAAAGCTATGGAGAGCTCTGCGTGATGCCCTCTGCCAACTTGGAATTCAACTCCTCCGAGTTCCTTGACTGTGACACGAGGCTGTCAGGCCAAACAATGTAGTAAGCGTCTCCATGTGAATGCCTGTCGGCACTCTTCTGTATTTATTTTATTCTTTCATGGGGTGTAGGTGTCACTGACAAGGCCAACATTTTGTTGCCCATCCCTAATTGCCCTTGAACTGAGTGACTTGCTAGGCCATTTCAGAGTGCAGTTAAGAGTCTGCCACATTGCTGTGGGTCTGGAGTGACATGTAGGCCAGACTGGATAAGGATGGCAGATTTCCTTCCATAAAGGGCATTAGGGAGCCAGATGGGTTTTTACAACAATCAATGATAGTTTCATGGTCACCATTGCTGAGTTTAACTTCACATTCCAGATTAATTAATTGTATTTTAATTCCACCAACTGTCATTGTGGGGTTTGGACCCATGTCCCCAGAGCTTTAGCCTGGGTCTCTGGATTGCTAGTCCAGTGACATTACCAATACGCCACCATTTCCTATATGCACCCCTTCAAAGTCCTTCCCTGAGTCCTCCACGGCACCTTCTTAAGAGCAAGTGGGAAGGGCAATAAATACTGACCTTTCCAGCCTTGCTTATACCCCATGCAGCCCACATGTGTCTAATAATTTACCAAGTGCTGATCCCAATTCTTCTATAGTAGCATCAAAGGTATGTGCAATGCCAGTAACCTGAACTGTTGGTTGAGAGTTTCAGGTTAAGTGACGGGGCCTATTCACAGAGCTGTGATGTTGCTTTCTCTTTTCCCCCTTGGGCTGCTGTGGCTGGAGGAGTGACAGTTCTTGGGTGCCCAGAAGCAGGAACTTAAAAGGGGAAAGTTGATGTGAGGGAGGGGGAATAAGGTGGGGACCAAGAGATCCATGGTCATCATGCCAGATGCCAGGATAAGTGGGTGCCGGGAATTGAGAAGGGGCATAAGATAGTAACATACCATCATCCTCGATGTTCTCAGTGATGCTGATGCCATAGGATCTGTTACAGCTAACTCAATGATGCTGAGAGCCATGTCTTCTCCAGCGCTTGGGAGATGCAGGTACCTGGGTCTCTCACTGGTTCTGCTCTGCTACCAGCTATTGTGTGCCACCTTGTCCTGCAAGAGAAAGGGCTGAATGTCAGCAATTGTGCAGTGCTGTTTTTGAACAATGTGCCTTCTGTAGCTGAATAACTGAAAATAGTGAGAGGTGGGTGTGAGTCTGGCAGGATTGGTAAGTGTGTGAGGGTGAGGATCATAGGCATGAGCAGTGAGGGCTGGAAAGTGTTGCTGGGTAAGGGATGGGAGTGTGGTGCATTGAGCAGCATTAGAGGTTGGTGTTATGGGGTAGGAGATGTCACGTGAAAATGCATTCACTGACTTTGACCACCTGCAATGCTCCCATAACCTCAGGTCCAGAATCTGAGAATTAACTTTCCTGGCCCCTTGCTCACACTTACTTATGGGGGTCATTCCTGAGGACATTCTGCTCCCCCACGAATCCATAACATTTCTCCTCCTGCCTTTCCATTGCTACATCCATTACACGGGAATCCTCTCTCTGCCCTGGTGTTCCATTTTCCATGCTCTCAAGTGTAGCAATATCATTCAGTGCAGCCTCCCTTCAAGAAGGACAGCATACCTTTCAGGAGTTCAGGCTGGCCTAACCACATGCTATGAGCACAATGCAGATAGGCCCCATGCAGTACATAAAGAGAACTGATGGTGCAGAGACAGCAGCAGCGAGGCAGGTGTTCGACCCTATGCTATAACCATGGCAATGAGGCGGCAGCAGCAGCAAATCTATGGGGAGAATTTTCTCCCCGTCGGGCGGGCTGGTCAGGAGCGGGCGTAGGCGGGCATGGAGTCGATTGCTACCTGCGAGCAGCTGCGCATCGCCATTTTACATGGGCAGGCCAATTAAAGCCTGCCCAACGTGACACACACCCGGAAGCGCTGACACTACCTGTGCGGGCGGTGGGAGGAGGGGGAGTCGAGGCCTTCGCTCTTTCGCGCATGCACGTGACAGAGCGCAGAAATCTCCCTGAGGCACAGAGCTGCCTCAGGGAGAATAAGTTCAGAATGAAAAGTTGAAAAATAAATAAAATTACTCAGACATGTCCCCTCATGTAACATTTGAGCTGGGGCATGTTTATGAATTTTCATAAAACATTTTATTGAACTAATAAACACTTCATGAAACCTTATCCTGCTCGTGGATGAGGTTTCATGAAAAATGCAAAGGCCGCCTGGGCTCTTAGCCTGCCCGCCAACCTTAAGGCTGGATGGGTAGCCCTGACAATCACTTTAATTTGTTAATTGATGGCCTTAACAGGCCTTTGACAATTCAGCGGGTGCGCAGCTGACTCTGGTGTGCGCCCGCCGAACTATTGGAATGAGGCGCGGTGACATCGGGACACACGCCCAACGTCACCGCGCATCATTTTATGCGTCGGCGTGCAGGACCCGCCCCCTCACGCTGAACAGAAGATTCTGCCCCATGTGTTGCACACCTCCAACAGAACCGGGTCAGGCAGGTCACCATCACCACAACTGAAAAATGGAACAAACTAAATTTTATACCTCTAAGTTTAGTGAGCGATATGGAGAAAGAAGATTCTATCTTTTGACTTTGGGACAAGCTGGAGCTGCTTAATCGGCCTCAGCATCTCAGACTTGGGAAGGGAAGGTCCCCAATGACCATTGCTGGAAGTCCGTGGCTGTTTGGTGAAAAGTAGACCCATGGACTGCAGCGGTTCAAGAGGGCAGCTCACCACCACCTTCTCAAGGGCAATTAGGGGTGGGCAATAAATGTTGGAAGCCCACATCCTATGAATGAATAAAAAAAAAAGCTTGGCTCTGATATCTGCTCAGCAACTGCGACTAAATCAACTTATAATTCTGCAGGGGGTCTTGTGATTCCCTACTGATTGGCAGCACTTTCCTCACCCTTCATGAGAACCACCTTAAAATAATGTTAGGCCGAGGGAACCCCTGTGGAGTCTCAGGGCCAAAGAGTCAAGGCTTTCTGTCAGATGCAAATAGCTATTTGCATCATATTTATCCCAGTATGAATGTTTTCTTTTAGGAGAGGGTTGGGAAAATTTGAAAACAAAACTGCCATTTTATAAGTTGTATTTTCATAACATAGAAGATTAAAATACTGCTATAATTCCAGCATGCTATTTGTGGAACAACTGTTTTGGGTTAATTGAACTGCAGTTCTAGATAGTGTTAACAATGACGTTAGACTAAACAGGCTTTCCACTAAAGTTACGGCATCTGGGTAGCAACAGCTCTGAGGAGATCCAATCTACAGACACCACGTGTATAAATTCCGAAGGATCTATATTTCAGTCCCTCAGAATGTAAGGGAAAACATCTTCAACTTGCAAGGTACTGGGTTAAAACTGCTGCTGCTGTATTAAACAAAACAAGTGAAAAATATATACAGGCACAAACGATGTGATCAGGTAGTGTTTTAATAAGGAAGATTTGCTACCTTAGTTTATCTATCGGTGCTTTTACACTGCTTTCTTTTTCACACATCGTTAAACAAGGATAAAGGATTACCACACGCCAGTTTATTTAACAAATAATGTTAGAAGCTTTTATTAATTTTGATTCCATTTTACCTTTTGTCTCTACACAATGCTGACACGGTATCACACAGATGAACATTACCACCCATTGGTTTGTTTAAATAATGTAACTACAGCTTTTTAAAAATCGCATTTCTTTTGAATACTGCTTTATTCCTATTTGGTAATCTGCTCATTTTAATCTCTGTTGTACTAAATGACAAATGATGACACAACATCAAATAAAAAGAAAAAAAAAATGAGAGTTTTTATTTAAATTCTCATTGAGTGTGGGTCAAGTTCAACATTTGAGGAATGACCCATTTAATGGCCTCGAGCCCGACAGTACTCAGTCAGTTAGAGTCACACTGGCAGACTTGCCAAACTGCATTGGCATTCCCCCAGACATGAAAGATTCAGCCATGACCTGCAGCACACTCATTTAAGATGGCATCTGTCAGACTGTGCCTGTGACAGAAAATACTCAATCCTCAGACCGTCACACAAGTCCTGTAGGCTTTCAAGCATCCAGATTACAAATGCCTTTGACTAATGTGCTGCCTTGTCAAATATTTCAGGATAACAAAGGATTCCACCCAAAAACTGGTCTGAATATTGAATTTTCTCATTTAATATGTGATTCCCATCTTTTCCCATGAAAGTTTAACAGTGATTTTCTGAAGCACTGCCTGGAGAATATTAGAGACAAGGAAGACAAAAAAGGCATTCTTCAAGTTTGCAAGGTAATATGCTACAATTGTTGCTACCACATTACACTTTAAGTCTTAAGTTTTTAAAATTGAACTTCAGAAGTTATAATTGTAAATTGAGTTAAATCTTATAAAGCAATTTGTTTTTGTTAATAAATACTGCATGTGGAGTCCAAAGAAATTAGAGATTTCAAAGGATGGGAACAGATCTGCTGACAGATATGTTTCTTGCAAAGGGATGGAGATTCCAGTGGGGGACAACGCTTACCAGGGGAC
The DNA here is from genome assembly GCF_964194155.1 of Cetorhinus maximus. Taxonomy (NCBI): domain Eukaryota; kingdom Metazoa; phylum Chordata; class Chondrichthyes; order Lamniformes; family Cetorhinidae; genus Cetorhinus; species Cetorhinus maximus. Next base: position 24,397,589 of record NC_135879.1, on the reverse strand, counting down.
ATTGGCCAGAAGATCGTGGCCCTGTAGTTCCTGAATTTCCATCCACTCATTTAAGTAGATGGAAAATCAGGCACTTGCCCACCCTTGATCTCCCAAACAGTTCTCTCTCTGAACATTGCTCCCGGGTGGGAGCACTCAACAGAGGAATCAGCCCTACAATTTACTAGGGTCCCTAGATGCTCAAAGCCTGATGCCTCCTCTTCCTATTTTAACCTGCATTTCTGCAGCATTGATGCCAGCACCGGCCTTTGAGATGGGCAATGTGGGTGGCCACTAAGGGCACCACGGTCAAGAGGGTCTGACAGTCATGCCATTGACCTCCGCAAAGAACTTAGCAAACTGCAAACTCTGCTTCTAATGGACTGTAGTTCTCCTCAAGAACAGCAACTTCAACTTTCAAGAGCAAGTTCCCAAATATGTGGGTAACACTCAGGATCCAGTAAACCTACCCATATTGGCGGCAAGCAACAACTTGAAGCTGAAGCTCATAAAAACATATTTGCATTTGTAAAATGGAGATGGTAAGCTAGCTTCACTGACCATCCTGTCTGACAACAATGATGTGGCTCAAAATATCTTGGTGAGTAAAGCATTTTCTTTTCTATTGTTATTTATTATTTAGTGTTTTATTTAATGTCACTTAGCTTTAATGTTGCTTTGGACACTTACATTGTTTATTTAAATTAGAGGACCTTTTCTGATTACAGCTTTATTTCTAAAATTTTCACTAATCATACTACATACTTAAGCTCAAAGAAATGGTACCAAATTACAAGTGCGCCCATTTTCCCAAGGCTGGTCCCGATTACTATTGAATCACGATTCTGTCATTTTTCAGTGCAACTCAAACTGCTGTCATCTTTTCTCTCTCACTGAAACTCAAATATCATCCCTTCTGACACAATTTCCCATCCAAATATATTTTCCACTTTAACTTCTGATCCAAAGAAATGCATGGGTTTTAGTTCATTTTCACATCCTTTATGCTCCCCTTAGCTTGTTTCAATTGCCTGACTTTGATCTTCTGTGATTGAAAAAGAATCTTTCTTCTTCTTCATAAATTCATCTGTGGTTTCCATCGTTCTTCTAACATTGATATTTTTCTGCAACTTTTCAAGTTTTTGTCAAACAAAATTGAAGTTATCAACTTTATCTCTGCTGAAATCATTGTTATTCTCTGTTCTCACAATGGCTCCACTTCGGCTATAGAGCCACAGGGGTTGACTTTAACCCCACGCAGGTTTTGGGTGGATGACAGGAGGAGGGTTAAGTGTGAAGCACATTCACTTGCCTAAGTTTTAGGCTCATTATATTTTAACTCCTGGGTCTCATCCACATTCCGTTGGCCAGCCGTTTGCCCAAAATAAGCAGGAAGCAGTAGCTAGTTGACAGGGAGGGGAGGCGAGGGAATTTGGATGGTTGGAGGTTATTGGCCATTGCTAAGGGATATCTTCACCATTGAGCGGCTAAGTTGAGCATATTTCCAGGAGGGGAAGGGATGAGAATGGGGCAGGGTAGGCTCTAGCCTTTCTTATGGGTCCTGGAAAAGCATGCCTGGTCCTCCTGGCCTCACAAAGGATAGTTATTCACTCACATTGCAGAGCCTCTTCTGTCTGTAGGCCTGCTTTGGTCTGTTGGGAAAGTGAGATTAGGTGCAATCAGAGTCCCCAATTTGACATAATAATAACTCAGTTTGCATATGTTCATGCTTATCTACACCTACATTAGGATGCTCCCTCATCTACCTGCAGAGCCCTGCATATTAAAATTGGTAATGTCAATGTGGGGTCCAGGTATGAGGTACTGAATAATGCCCTTGTTTTTAACTGATCATCTGCCCAATTTCTGCTGGACAGTGGGATTAAAATCAAATCCACATAGTTTTAAAGGACGGAGGATAAGTTGATTGATCATTTCAGTACCAGCTTATTGACCTATTTAGTTATGCCCACTTCTCTGTCCTTTCCCCAGACAGGGTAAAATTTTCAAATACTTATCTATTGCTGATTTAAAAGGCTTCCAGCTCTGTTTCTGGTTGAATATCTCATAATTCATTTGCATCAAAAAGAAATCCTTCTAATCTTCTTTGATGATCTTAAACGTATGCCCTCCATTTCCCTATTTACCTTATCAAAACCTTTCATATTTCTGGACACCTCTAGCAGTTCTCCTTAACGATCTTTATAGTGATAAAATAAGCTCTAATTTTTCAGTCTCTCCTCATGGCAAAGCTTCTTACCCTTACATTAGGAAAGTAAAGCAGTTGTTGGGCCCTGGTGAAGGAGGCACCAATGTTATTTATCAACTCAAGAGATGTGAGAAAAGTCTCTGGTAGTAGCCTGAGGAAAAGAGGTTAACAGCTACTGGCAAAACATGTCCACCTGTCCCAGCAGGCAGTAGGTCTTCTTGCCAGAGGCACAAGAAGTCTGTGACAGCCTGCCTGAGGAAGTGCAGCAGCCCTTATTCATGCTTCTCAGACAAACCTAGAAGACTCCCCCTATGTCTGTATACTCCATGAGTTAAGGTCTTTTCAGAGCAGCTTCTCTCGCATGTTGTCTCCTAACAGGCCTGATCACTTATGATAGGACAGTTTACTGCTGCTTCTGCTCCTGTTAGTCCTCTTCCTACAACTAAATTAAAGTTGCCAGAATCTATCATAAGCTTAGTGCTTAATCAGAGTAAGAATATAGACTAAGTGTAGGGGAAAAAAAAGTAATCTCCAAGGCAAACACTCCTGTGGAAATCTAAAAACCTCAACAGCAAACAGATCTGAGTGTTTGCAGATGAGTTTCCATTTAAATCTTCTTTCCAATGGTCCTTTGGAAAACAATCATGCTAGGTTTACCCAGCAGTTTCAGTGCTGAGTGAAACTTTTGCTCTTGCATGTTAAATTGCACAGGGATGCTAATGATATCACAGGACCCCAATTTGCATGAGATTCCTGCCTGGACATCTTAAACTCCTCAAGGAACCCAGTATAGTTAGGATGGCAAAAGGCAGGAATCTAACAGGAACAGTGTGGTCTACTCCCAATTTTTAACTCTGCTACCGTCAATTCCCATTAGGTCAGGGGAACTCACCCCTTTGATCTCCATTCACCCATGCGGAATGTTTCATTACATTTTACAATCCATTGAAAAAACTGTTACTTGTTATTTATTATAACTTCTGTAAATGCTCCATTCAGTTTGATGTGTTATAGCTGCTAACTCTCAGAAAAAGGAAAATGACTTTTTTTCTCTCTACGTTTTTCTTCCATATATAATCTTAGTAAAAATTAAAATCTGTCACTGCAGAGGCAGCCAAAGCCACCAGGGGTACCCTTCATGGGCACAGAGTGCCGGATCCAGAGGGCCACCCCCTCGAGTTCACTGCCATGTTTTACTGCACGATCTTCGCAATGGGTAGAGAGCCCCCTTTGCCACTGGTAAAATGCCAGAGGCAGTGAAAAGAAGCCCTTAAGTGGCTCTTAAGTAGCCACTTAAGAGCCTCAATTAGTCTCTGGGCAGGAAGGCCAACCTCCACTGCTAGAGTGCAATGGGCACTCGATCATCCCCACCAACACCTTCACTCGCTATTTAAAGGCACCCTCCCACCTCTCAACCTGTCCCCGGGGGTCCAACTAAATTATGCCCTATCTGTGCATTTGAATCTACCCCTGTCTTATACCACCTCGTTAATTTCACTTACTCCACTTTTGCATGCATCCCTATGAAATTGGTTTATCTTTCTATTCTAACTAGTGCTTTATTATCCTTACATTGGTAGATTTTAAAGTTATGGATGCCACTGTTAACTCTCAAATATCCATTACCTTGAAAGTCCTGGTTTGATTTTATCAGCAGCATGGCCTACAACATAACATTCCACTGGTAACTTTGTTACTTATTAAATGCCTCCAAAACCATGCTCTTGAATACCATGGTCAACCATCCATTATTACCTTAGCTATTACTGACGTGGCCTAGCAATAGACACTTCTAAATAAGTTGCTATCCTATGGCTTTCTAGCAAATTCCATAACTTCAACCTCCAACTTCTTTCTTTATTCTGCCTTATCTTTCTCCATCTATCAACACTACTGCCATCAGGGCTTCTCTGAATTTTCCTCTTGTGCTCCCTTAAGCACAAATACATCATCCTTGCATCCCATTGAGTTGAAATCAAGTCTTATCATAATCTTCCCAGATCTTAAAATTTGCCTCTCTTTGGGTAGATCCAGTGCGATTGTGTGAAATGGAAGATAGCGAGTCCATTGACTGTAATGGAAATAAAAATCAGGAGGGGTGGAAAATGAGCTGCCAACTTGCTATCACCCATTTTGCAACATTGCACATTGTCAAAATCCACCCCCCTGTCTTCTTTTTCCAAACACCATCAAGCTTTGAAAAGCAAAGCTACATGTCACATTTTCATTACTTCCTAAGTTACCTCATCTCTTTCATTCATTTTAGCCCTGATGGTGTCTTGCACTACAAGCCCTGGTCCTTTAGTTTGAATTCTCAAAAAAAGATGACTATAGGCTGCATGAAGAACATGACTGTTTGCTTATCTGCACTGTAATTTCACTGGCTCTGCCTGAGTCAACCTAAATCCCTCTGTACCTAAAGGGACAGTTTCATCAATTTCAAAGCTAATGCTATATGGGAACTGAAAAGAATACAAAATAAGGTTTCCTAGCAACCAATCCAAATCTTTCAAAAGCAAGTCAGTTAACCTGTGAAATACGTGCAGGGTTTGTAAATTGGGAGCTTAAGCTAGTCACTCACATGCAGATCTTACTTGTTAATTTTTATGTCTTCATTAACATCCACATCATAAACCCTTGCACCTACATTGCTTTTCTTCTCTGCACAACACGGAGATAGTGTCACACAGATAAACATCAGCAATTACTTGTTTGCTCACAGTATTATACTGAACAGAAATTTATATTGAGCTCTACTTAATAATTTTCCATTTAATGCCTATTATTTTAGTGAGTGCAGTCAAAAATCAGCTTACATGATGTTAAATATAAGAAAATTAAAAAAAAACACCAATCTGTTACTTACCTTGTACTTGATGTGACATATATTTAAAACCACACATGGAGTCAAACATCGAAAGGCTTATATAAAATAAATGGCACAGCCAGTACAGATTCCTATTCACACACTTAGCATTTTTTTTTTAAATAAAATTATGCTGCGAGTATACTATTACAATTTGAAGTAAACTGTCACATTTGTGCCATGCAAAATTACTTTCCGGCTGTAAAATTAAATTAAAGTAATACATTAAATCATTTTGTGTGGGTAAAGGTGCGTGAAATGGAATATTGTGCAGGTTTGATTCTCAATTATTGCCCTACGTTGGATAGTCCAAAAATGATACTCTCAGCTTACATCTAGTATCCCCTTTGTCAACTCACATCAAGAGGATTTCATAAACCATTAAAAATGTAACACTGCCCACACAAAAGTAATCTTACTTATCTTAGACAGTTCATAAAGTACAAGGAATTTTTAAATTAATTATAGATGGCTGAGTGAAAAAGAATGACAGCAGTGATTATCTTTGATGTTTTTTACAAAATTTGTTTGAAACAAATAAAACTCTTTTTACCTGGTCATTGCTAATTCAAATATAAAAATTACTTAATTCATTAAAATACCCCATAAACCTCTGTGGCATAAATTCTACTGTATTCTATGATGCTTTATAGGACAGAGTAGGATATTTTAAGTCTGTTTACATTATTGTAAATGCTGGAATGTATTAAAGGATATGTTGTGGAATGCAACTTATGACAAAGTGGGAGACAGCTTGAAAGTGGAAACAAGGCTTTAACTCAAAACTGAAACAAAACATTAGTAATGCGTCTAACATTAATATTAGTATTTGAACATTAGTGAGATATCAGAATATGCTAAGATGGTTTGAGTTTCTTTCTCCTGATCTGGGACCGTTTTTGATGCAGTCCCCAACACAATGCAAATGAAATGGACAGGTATATGCCTCCCTTGGTTTAGTCTACCTGCTGGTTAGCTTAACAAAAGTTGTGGGAAATGTACATACAATCAAGGATGCGGGTGGCATAACCATAGTGAAAGAGGATAAAATTGAAGAGAGGTGGGGCCAATACCTTAAGTGGTTTATGATTGAAGAACCCACAGAAAAAAAAGGTACAAGAAATAGCTGTACATCAAGAAATAACAACTAGCCTTAGTCTGGAAGAAATCAGAATAGCACTGAGAGGAATGAAAAACAGCAAAGCATCTGGACTGGAGGAGATGCCAGCGGAAGTATGGACCTGCCTAGGTGAATATGCAGTCTGTGTCCTGAACAAGCTACTCCACTGTTATGGTAAGAGAGGAAATCCCCAGGGCATGGAAGCAAAGCATTTTGGTACCAATATTCAAAGGAAAAAGGGACAATGACGATTGCAAAAACTACTAAGGAATTAAATTTCTGCCTCATACCTTCAAGATATGGCCATTAATAGAAACTGAGCAAAATAATGGAAATACATGAAGGTCAGTTCGGGTTCATGCTAAGAAGAAGCACCACCGATGCCATTTTGTTTTAAGACAAGTGATGGAGAAATAACGGGAAGACCAATACAACATGGAGATTTTATTCATTGACTTAGAGGAGGCTTATGACCAGTTGCCTACAGAGGAAGCCTGGAGATGTGCTAGAGTTTGTGGAGTCCCTGAGAAATACATACAGCTATAACAGAACATGCACAAAGTGTGCCAGACAAGAGAAAGAATCAGTGAGGGGAGACTGAGAGTTTCAAAGTCAAAGTTGGATTACACCAAGGATCAGCACTGATCCATTTCCTCTTCCATTCATTGTCATGGATGTTCTAACTGAGCAAGTGAGACAGGAAATGCCATGGTCAATGATATTTTCAGATGACACTGAGCTATGTGTTGGGGGTGATGGTAGCGTGACCGGGTTTCAGGAGAACTAGAGAGTAACACTGGAAGACAGGGATATGAAAGTCAGTAGACCAATGATCCAATTAGTGGAATGTCATTTTGAGCCTGGGGAAGAGGATCAGATTGAGATGTGTTGTAGGATGACCGAGTTGTACTATTAACGATAGAGCTGATCTGCAGACACTTCTTGGGTGTAAACTTTAAGTTTATTTGTAATATACTCAGCAGTAACTACACATGTGCTTTCAACTCCAACTTTGTCTCTACACGGACTGCTGAGGTTGCCTGCACTACTCTCCTATTGGTTACTGCAGATCATGTGATCTTCCTTAACACGTACTCTTCTAATAGGTACATTGCACAATAAATAAAACCATAATTACTACGTTCCTCCCCCTTTAACTGGGTTTTACATACTATATTTACAAGTACATATTTTTCAAGACATCATAATATTTACACTGGGTAAGGAATTTACAAATTCAGTCTTTCAGGTGGCTTCCTGGTACGTATGGAACATCTCAGCTCCACAACTTCAGATTCTTTATCAGGAACATCCTTTTCCAGAGTTGCCTGAACATCAGGTGATTCAGTGGGCACTTGCAGTTCTGTATCCTCAACTCTTACAGGAACATCAGACATGTCAGTCCTGGGTTGAGTATTCTCAGCAGGAAACGCAGACTAGGCCATGATCACTGGTGGAACCAAATCTTGGTTATTTGTCTCTCTCTTCCTTAAATGGCCCACATGTTTATGGGTGATCTAGCCTTCCACCTCCATGTGGTAAGATAGAGGTTGAGTCACCGCACTTATTTCAGCCGGTAACCACTTTGGTCCTTCACCAACATTTTTCATGTATACCCATGGTAAATTTCCTCTTGCAATTATGCCAGTCGTGTGTAGTTTTCTGGCTTCCCTGAATCCTCTCCACCTTCTCCTCTAAGCTCGGTATTATTAAGCTCAATCTCATCCTAAGACGGTGTTTCAACAATAACTCCCCAGGTGTGGCACCTGTTGTTGTGTGAGGGGTAGCCCTGTAATGAAAAAGAAAGCGTGATAGCTTGGTTGCCAAGGAATCACCAGTTAGCTTTTTCATGCCTGCCTTGAATGTTTGAACAGCCCTTTCGGCCAGTCCGTTTGAGGAAGGGTGGTACGGTACAGTTTTAACAAGTGATACCATTGACGCTGACAAACCGTTGAAACTCAGTGCTTATAAATGCCGCGTCGTTATCGGAAGTGACTAATTCTGGTAGTCTGTGAATGGCAAAATTCTGACATAGTTTCTCCATTGTAGCAGCCGACATTGGTGACTTCACCTCATGTACATCCAACCATTTTGAATGGGCATCGACAATGAGCAGAAACATTGTTCCCAGGAAAGGTCCAATGTAGTCTATGTGTAACTGCACCCAGGGTCTACCTGGCTACTCCCATGGGTGTAACGGAGCTGTCGCTTACAACTTTTGCAGTTGCTGACATTGCACACAGTGCTTTACTAAACTCTCTATTTCACCATCCATCCCAGGCCACGATAGATAGCTGCATGCTATAGTCTTCATTCGGGAAATTCCTGGATGGGCACTGTGTATTCAATTAAAAGTGGCTCCCTTCCCCTTAGAGGAACTATCACTCGTGCTCCCCACAATAAGATGTCATCCTGGCTGGTTATTTCATGTCTTCTGTTGAAGTACGGTTTCATTTCATCAGATACAGGCTCCTGTGACCAACCATGTAGCACTTGTTCTCATACCTGAGTAGGACTGGGTCCCAACTTGTCCAGACTTTGATCAGTTGAGCACGTATTGGCGAGGAATCTAAGAAAGTTAACAGTAAAACAAGTTCCTGTGGAACTGGGACTTGCTCATCATTTTCTTGTAAAGGCAAACAACTAAGGGCATTGGCATTTGCAATTTGGTTACCAGGCCTATGTATGGAAGGGTATTCGAATGCTGTCAGAATTAAAGCCCATCGTATTCTTGCTGAGGCAATGGGTGGCATAGCCTTGTCCTCATAGATAATTCTAACAATGGTTTGTGTTCTGAAACAATTGTAAAATGATGGCCGTGTACGCACTGGTGAAATTTGTTGACACCAAAAATGATGGACATCTTTTTCTATCTGTGAGTATCCCTTTACCGCTGTGGCGAGCGTTCTTGATATGTATCCTATTGGCCATTCAGTGCCATCCTCCATTTGATGAGAGAGCACTGCTCCCACTCCATAGGGAGATGCATCACATGTCAGCACCAATTCTTTTGTCTGGTCATAATGCACTATTAGATTGGCCGAGTGCAACAATTGTTTCACCTTTATGAATGCTTCTTTCTGGGGTGCCTCCCAAGACCAGCGTTGGTTCTTTTTGAGTAGAGAATACAGGGGGACAAGCACTGTAGACAAATTGGGTAAGAACTGCCAATAATAGTTGATCATTCCTAGAAATGATTTGAGCCCTGAGGCGTTCTTTGGCACAGGTGCCTCTCTTATAGCTCTCACTTCCTCTTCAACCGGGTGGAGTCCCTGCAAATCTACCCAGTGGCCGAAATAGATTACCCCACTCGCTAGGAACATGCCTTCTTCTTTCTAGTGCAGACTTCAACCTCAGCCTTCTTTATGACTTCACTGTTGACCAAACTTCTCTCAGTTGCAAGCTCAACTTGTCTTAGCTTAGTGGCTGAGTCTCCCAAAACTTAATTATCTGTCTGCTTCTTAGGAAATTCAGTGACTTTTGCTTCCAAATCCTCTGGCTTTATTTAGCTGATTCTTCAGCTCTTCCATCTCTTTTTTGTATTTGTTTGCTGCCTCCTGGAAAATTGAGCATTGCTGTGTCTTCTCTGCCAACTCATTCTTCAGTTTGTTGAGAGAGGTGTTGAATTCTTTCTGTTTCTCTTCATGCTTTTCCAGAGGTACAAACTTTGATCTGATGGAATCTTATAGGGTGTGAAGGTCTTTCAACAGGTTTTCATTTTTCCCTTCGAGAGTTGCTCACCTCGTCTTGAACTCTGTCATCAAGAAGGGTCTCTTTGAGTTTCCTCTGCTGTTCTCCCAGGTTTTGGCTTGCATTTATTCAGGTTGTTGAGTCCTTACACACCCCTTTTTCAAAACAGGGACGCTTCCAGATTCCTTTTGGAATCTCAGTGGTCAATCAAGGTTGATTTCCCTTAGCCAATTTCGCCGAGAAGGCTTGGTCCTCTGCCTCTCAATACCAACACTGGTAGCTTTTCTGGTTGGCTTCCATAATGGACAGTTACTGTGCTTATGCCTTTTACGTGAATGTCTTCCCCCATATATGTTTTTAGCCTGGCATCTGTTTCTCCTAAACTTATTAATGTTCACCATTATTCAAATATCTGAAGGTATGTTCCCCAATTACTGTAGTGGAAGCTCCTGTGTCCACGTCCATTCTAACAGGTTTGCCATTTACTTTCATTGCGACAAAGATTGGTTCTGTCTTTCCAACTTTCAGATTAAAGAATGAGTAACTGACTGAATTTGTTGTTTCAGGCTCTTCTACATTGTAGATTTCATTGTGCTTATTCTTTTGTTTACAAACCTGCTTGAATCTTCCCTTGCATTGCCTCATCATATGCACATTTCTATGACAATAGTAGCATTCAATTTTTTTAAATTGGCAATCACTAAAAGACTGATTGTTTCCACCTCTATTAAAATTATTCTTCGATTTCGCTGCGAAGTTAATTTTCTTTAATCTTTGGCCACTGAGGACTGTTTCCCGCTTCTCAGTGGGGTCTTGCTTCTTCGTGTCGCTTTTAGCTGAGGTTTCCCACCCAATGTGGAGGACAGTGCCATTTTGCGCACCCCGTTTGCTTTTGAATCTCTCAATGCACTTTCCATGGCCAGCACTATCTGCCTCAAATTGCCACGTAGCAGGCAATTGTCTCATGTGGGGCGGGGCTCTATTTCATGAATTAAACCTGAACCGCTGCATCATGACTGAGGGCTTGGGTTGAAAGTGACACTTCACGAGGTCAACCAATTCATTGAAATTCTTCGAATCTGGGGCATCGAACTTTGAATCAAGCTGTATGTTTTGCTCCCACAAGTACTCAATAGGACCACTTGCCTCTTCTCTTCCACTGTAATCTCATTCCCTTGTGAAAAGGACGTGATACATTCTATGTATTGAGACCCATCATCTGTGGCAAGTCCAAAAGGATCATTTCTCCCAAATTGTGGCATGTTGAGAAGGGATAACTTCTTCAATTCTAACAGAGCTTGCTATTTACAATCATTTGGTGAGGTACAGTGCTGATTTCTTTCTAAATTGATTTCTTCTGTTCAATCCTGTTTTATCCTCATCGCCAGTTTGCTGTAGGGTGGTTGAGTTGTACTATTAATGATACAGTTGATCTGCAGACACTTCTTGGGTGGAAACTTTAAGTTTATTTACAATATACCCAGCAGCAACTACATCTGTGCTTTCAAATCCAACTCTATCTCTGCACTGACTGCTGAGGCAGCCTACGCTACTCTCCTATTGGTTACTACAGACCATGTGATCTTCCTTAACAAGTATTATTCTTAAAGGTACATTGCACACTAAATAAAACCATAATTACTACAAGGTGTAAATATTATTGGCGAGAAAGTGAGTAGTTTCAAGTACCTGGGGTCTGAGGTGGCAGAAGATGGAATGCAAAATTAAGCAATGGATTAGCTGTGCTCAGAGTAATTGGAAGAAATGCAGTGAAGTGTGCAATAGGAAAATATTGCTGGGACCTAAAGGAAGAATTTACAAGATAGTTGTGAGACCGGCCATGTTATATAGTGCAGATACTTCGGCAGCACCAAGCGAGGAACAATGACAGGATACTAATGAGATGAGGATGCTGAGGCAGATTTGTGGAGTAATGATAAAGGACAAACTCAAGAAGCAGCATATCAGGGGTCAGTGAAGATTGTGGGAGCATTGAAGAAAGTAGACGAGAAGAGATTGAAATGGTATAGTCATCTGTTACGAAGGGAGAGAGAGGATGTGGTGAGGCAAGTTTTGGAGATGGGACTCCCAGGAAGAAGAAGCAGAAGACCTAAGACCAGATGGAAAGATGCAGTGGCGAGTGAAGAAGAATGGTTGACTGACAGGGAAAGATGGAGAAGAGTAATCGATCAGCATTGTCGTGACACCAAGAAAAATGAGAGAACCTGAAAGAAGAATAAGAAGAAGCGTCTGCACATTTGTTGGATAGCAAGGGCTTTTAATAATACATAGCAAGTGGTCTAGCTGTGTAACAAAACTCTACACTGCACCTTACAACAGGAGGCACCGTTGCCTGATAACATCAATTTATGCAATGGATAAAGTTGAGTGTCTTCTGCCTAAGGAGCGATTCACCTTAGCTGCTTGTTAGGTACAATGTGTTGGTGATTACTTAGCCAGTTGCAGAGGAGAAAAACTATTTTTGATTTCAGTTTAGAGTGGACTACAGGGAGGGGAAATTCATGCTTCTAACATAACAATGAGGAACTTCAGGTAGTACCCCCTGGTGAATTGAGCCATGTCTGCATAGCACCACCAGAAGCTTTATTTTATGAATATTCTCAAGTATGAGCTTTTCCTTTACACCCAGAGATACATTTAATTTTGTGACAATAGATATGCAGACAAGATTTATACTATGAAGCCAAATAATTCAGGGAGGAAAACTGCTCAGTTTTAAAAATGTATTTACAATTTCACTGTACATAGCAATTCTATCCTGTCACAATGATGTGTCATGTGCAATGTGGTCTATTAATCATTAGTTTCATCGGCTGGTGTAATGACTTTGATTGTTTTTAAAATGGAAAAGAAACAGCTAGAACTGCAAAGATGCTGGGTGGAATCATCCTAGATTTGCACCACGTGCTGTAGTGGGCAGGATAAAGAATGTTTTACCTGTCGGCCACAATGGAGCTCTTCACGCTGTATCGTTTCAATCCCACCTCGTCAATCATGCATTCCTGGGAAATGCGCCGTTTAGCTTGTAGGCAGCCTCCAATTCGCCCACCACGTTGTCACCTCACCGCTTCATCACGCCTGGTGCCATATTTAAAGTGCAGCTGCGCGCACATCTCTCAGTGCTTCCAACCCAGGACTGCTGCACAGAAGACATGGTCCCGAGAGGCAAGAAGACTGCAGCTGCCTGATTCAGTGATGCATGCCTCGAGCGCTTTTTGGATGCCATGGAAGCCCTTGTGATGTCCTCTAACCCCCGCTCTGGCCGCTGGAGGGACAGCAACATCACTTATCCGGCAATGGGAGGCAGTGGCAGCGGAGGTTTGTGCCAACGCCCTGTAAAAGAGGACAGCACCATTGCTGAAAAAGGATGAATGATCTCCTCCTTTCTACAATGGTAAGTTACTCTTTACATCACTCTCAACTCACACACTTACAAACCCATCACACATCCATAGGGATCCCACTCACTGCCAGTTCAAGGGACATTACCATTAACTCTTTCACACACAGCTTCATTGTCCTCGTCCCATCCATGGGACCACTCACCACCCACACATGCCAGACATACTTACCATCTGGCCTGGCAGGTGTCCTGCTTACACTCTCGCTGTCTATCTTCATGCAGGACAAGCTGGCACACAACAAAAGGGAGTGGTTGCAGACTGGTGGGAGAATGCCTGAAATTAAGTCCTCATGGACTTTGAAAATAGAGCCATCCAGCTAGCCAATGAAGATCTGGACCATTCCTGTGCTGACAGTGAGGTCGGCAGTGCTCTACGAAGTGAGGATCCAGCAGTGCAACATCTACCAGACAACCATGCTGGGACTGATGCGTCCTGCTTCACAGGCCACTGCCATGTACTAATTATCTCTCCTTGCTTTCACAGGCACATCTGGGAAGCAGCCATGGGAGTCTTCGACTCAAGTCCCGATGATACCTCAGAAGAGGAAGCTGCTGAAAGCCTCCTTGAAAACCTATCACAACACTCACCACACTCTCCACCAGCACAGAGACCCACTCCTTGGTAAGACCAAGCTTTAGAGTAGCCTCGGGATCACAATCTGGTGAGCACATCGCACTGTCTGATCCTCGGCAGGCAGCGGTTGGGACTTCTCAGGCTTCCGGCACTCAGATGATAGCTGGAGATCAGAAATCTGCTGAGTCCGAGTCAGATGATGAGCCTCTGGACTCAGTCATACCCTAGTTTCTGGAGCTGCAAAGGCAAGCTCGGAAACATCAGGAAGGGATGTCCACTCCACTCCTCACATTGCAAGGCACGATGAAGGAGTCCATCCGCCTTCAGGTTAGGGTGATAGCGCTGGCATGCCAACACACCAAGGTCAGCACTGGTAGGATGGCGGCTGCCATGAAGACTTTGGTCCAGGGCATTGGTCCTGCACTGCTGCACGGGCTCAACTCCATCGCCATAGTTGGCCTCCAACAATGTCAACATGAGAGGGGCGTGGGGCAGCCCGATGTCACTCCAACTTCTCCATCGGCTCAAGGAGCCAGCCAGGGGCCCTTGGGCACCCATAGAGAGAAGGATCAGCAAATGCACACCCTGAGGTCATCCAACTAGGTGACCCCAAGAGTGGCGGGCCCATTTGAATCACCTCTTCCTGTGACCCCAGGAAATCCAGCTCCACAGGCCGCGGAGGGTGCCACTGCCACACAGCAGGGCCCTAAAAACAGGCCAGGGCCCTCCAGGTCTTGGCCCTCTAGTGGGCGCCTGCCAAGGTCATCACAGACAGGGCATAGATGTCAGCAGGCTGCTTCCATCTCCACTGAGGATAACCAGGGAGCACCAAGACGTAGCGGCAGGGTTAGGAAAGTTAAGAAGATGTAGTTGCACAGCCTGACCACAGATGTTAATCACTTGTACATAATGTTCGCTTAGTTAATAATGTCTCTAGGTATGTTTCTTTGCCAATGGCTCCTTGATCTGATGAGCAGTGTTTGTGTTGCTCAGATGTGAAACCTTGGTCCCTGCAAAGATAAAGTCAAGTGCCTCAGGGTGGAATTGTCCGTGCCCACTGACGCTGGTTGCACTCAGCGGCGTGAGTGGGTAATAAGGCGAGAAGGCCAAAAATTGGTTTCACGGCATCGTGAAACAAGTTTGGGATTGTCCACTCAGCCCATCAGACGCCGGGAACCTCACTGTAATACATTTGCATGTCATTATAAAGCTAGTCCGTCAGCTCACTCTCCCCTGCTGGATTATCCGCCCACGTCGGCATGATTGCACACCCACGGGTTTCAGAACATTATAAATAAGGTGTGCACTTGGCGGGCTGCACTTCGAGGGGAACTCGGAGGTGAGTGCTCAATAATGTTGCACCGTGCTCGTGAGGGTCGACTGTTAGACTTCAAGGCTGAGGTGCGTTGGGGGGAGCGGGGTAATGGCTGTCCTGTGGTTGAAGCGACTTGGGTGGGGGTGGGGGCAAGGGCTGCCCTGCAGTTGAAGGTAGTGCACAAACACATGGGGGGTTGAGAGGAAGGAGGTGGCCACGTATAAGGGAAACCTTATATAAAATGACCATTCCTCTGCAGCTGAGACAGTTCAGGCGTTGCCACATTGATATGCTTGGAGTCAGGCCCTTAGCTTCTCTGCCCACTCAAGCAACGCAGAGGTGTGAAAGTGCCACCAAATGCTCCAGGGCTTTTCATCCCTTGGGCACAGACTGCAAACTAATGAGCGTTTTAGTGGAATGCAGAACAGTTCAATGACTGGGCATCTTGTACAATCTCCTTGCTGAAGCTGGCCATGAAGCAGTCACTGGTCTAGGCGCTCACAGCCCCTTGCAGAGATATCATCCCGGCTTGGACCGGTCTCCCTCATGGTTCAAGCTAACAGCACAGCTTTGCAGTTTGGGGGTTAGGAGAATGCCTGCACTGAGCTGAGAGCACAGCATTCAGTCCAGTGGGCAAAGCTGCCGCCAATCAGTCAGGTGGTATGGGACAGAGGTGGGTGAGGTCTCGGGCAGCCATGCAGCGCACTAAACTCTGGCCATCCAAATGGTGGCCAGCAATCTCTGGGATGCATTAAGGGGCAAGAGGGGTTCTTAGTACACCCAAGCTAACACACCTGTCTCTCTCTTACATCCTGCAGGAGGAGTACATCAGGATCATGGAGCCTGGTGAACTAGCTGTATGCTTTGAGGCCTACAGAGAGCAAAGACGACGGAGAAGCGAGCGGCTGAGCTGCCCAGCTCCACAGAAGGAGGAGCAACACCCTGAGGAAGAAGGGGCGACAGGGGCTGCCACACACACTGCCAAAGTGCTTTAGTGAGTCGTCACTGCTTGGCACCTAGCTAGACATGGGCCAGAATTTTACATTCAGTGTGCGGGCACGCGCCCGACACGGACAAACGTAATATGATGCGCGATGATGTCGGGCGTGCGTCCCGCGTCATCGCACACATGCGGAATATTTCGTTCAGCAGGCGCACGCTGGAGTCGGCTACGCGCCCGCCGATAATTGAAAGGCCTTTAAGGCCAATAACGAGCTCATGAACTTGAAATTTATGCTGCCCATCCTAACGGTTGGTGAGCAGGCAATAGGCAAGCGGCCTTTACATTTTTTAGGAAACCTCATCCAGAAGCGGGATGAAGTGTCCTAAAGCTAATACAAATTAAATAAAAGCACTTTTTTGAAATTAAAAACATGTCCCATCTCGTGTTTCATTAAATTTTTATCGTCTTTATTAATTTTTTAAAAAAGCGCTTCAACCTCCCTGAGGAAGTCCGTGCCTCAGGGAGATTGAAACGCTCTTTCGTAATGATGCGCGAACTGCGCGCCAGGCCTGCTCTCCCTCTTCTCCCCCACCCTCACAGGCAGCGCTCAGTGCTACCGCTCAAGATCCACGCAAGGCGGGCGTTAATTGGCCCGCCTGTGTGAAATCGCGGTGCAGAGTCGATCGCGGGCGGCAGTTGGTGGTCGACTTCCTGACCACCCCCGTCCTCTCCCACTGGGCCCGCCCGACGAGGGAAAAATTCTGTCCAAGGTCTATAGAGGTCACCTTTCATTCCTGCAGATGACTGAGAACCAGTGTTGCTGAAGACTGCGCACGTCTAGGGAACTTGTCGGTCACATCGGCCAGCTGCTGCAGGATTTGGCGCCACAGGGACATGGAGAGCACCCACTGCCCATGGCCGTGAAAGTGACAGCAGTGCTCACTTTTTATGCCAGAGGCTCCTTTCAGGGCTCCACAGGTGACCTCTGTGGGATATCACAAGCCTCCACCCACAAACACATCCATGAGGTCATGGACGCCATCTTTGCGAGGGCTCACAGCTTTGTGCATTTTTCCCAGAACCAGGAGAGCCAGGATGCAAGGGCGATTGGATTTGACCAGATCTCCGGTTTCCCACAGGTGCAGTGTGCCATCGCCTGCACTTATGTGGCGCTCAGTTCTTCATCACAACAGGTCGACTATGTCAGCCGCAAGGGCTTCCATTCGCTGAATGTGCAGCTGGTGTGCAACCACAACAAACGCATCCTGCAGGTCTGCGCACAGTTCCCTGGGCATGTCCATGACTCCCACATTCTCAGTTGGTCACAGATCCCTGATGTTTTCCAGGGTCCACAGGGGCTTCAGGGTTGGCTCCTCGGGAACAAGGGTTACCCGCAGAGGACGTGGCTGATGATACCCATGTGGCGGCCTCAGACTGCAGCAGAGAGAAGGTATAACGAGGCCCATGCTGTAACTTGCTTCTTGGTTGAGCAAACCATTGGGACGCTGAAAATGAGGTTCCAGTGCCTGGACTGTTCTGGTGGAGCCCTGCAATATAGTTCACAGAGGGTGTCACGCCTCATCATTGTCTGCTGCGCCCTTTACTACCTGATGTGCAAAGGGGC
This sequence comes from Cetorhinus maximus, assembly GCF_964194155.1. Classification (NCBI taxonomy): domain Eukaryota; kingdom Metazoa; phylum Chordata; class Chondrichthyes; order Lamniformes; family Cetorhinidae; genus Cetorhinus; species Cetorhinus maximus. The sequence continues at coordinate 24,379,845 of NC_135879.1, read as the reverse complement.
AAGGAACTGGCTGAGGTGGAGATGCAGGAGCTGGAGGTCTCCTCCAATGAGGAGGATGTCAATGGTGATGAGGTTGAGGGGGCCCTTGACAATAAAGATGGCGGCAATGAGGCCTTCACACTGGCCAGACAAGGCAGGCGCACTAGGGTGGTCCTCGTAGTTGCTAGATTTTCAGAGGATGAAGACGACATGCAGTGAAGAGACACCATAGTTCCTCACATTGCACCTATGAATGTTTGACTCCAGTCTGGCTGATGGCAGTGCATATATACTCTGTGATAATGCTCCTGTCATGGAGACATAGTGGAGGCCCTAATTGTTGCTCGATTCCAGGAGGATGATGAGGACATGCAGTGAGGACACTCCATAGATCTTCACATTGCCTCTGTGAATGTCTGATTCCTGTTTGGTTTAGGGCAACTCACTTGGGTCATATCAGGGAGATGCAGCCATGAAACATTAAATGCACCTGATCCTTTGTCAGCCTTCAGCACCTGTCCCCTTCAGGAGCTCAGTGTCACTAGTCACAGATGCTGAATGGATGGGGGCCAACTCCACCTTAAAGCTGTCAGACCCGCTGAGTTTTTCCAGCATTTTCTGTTTTTGTTTCAGATTTCCAGCATCCACAGTATTTTTCTTTTAATCACCTCAAAGATGCTGGGAGTACACAGAGAGAATGACAGAACTCTGTGATGCCTGCTCATGACATTCTGGCAGCAATGACTAGCATGGTCGAGGTGCAGGCATCTGTAATATGTCCAGAGAGTGTGAGGCTGGACCATCACTTTGGTCTGAAGGCTGCACAATGGACAGGAAAGAAGCCCTGGACTGAGACACCTGCCTTTACCTTGTGTAGAAAGGTTTCACATCTGAGTGACACAAACAATGCTCATCAGAACAAGGGGCCTTAGGCAGGGGGACATCCTTGGGGGTTTATTTACAATAGTGAACATTGTGTACAAGTGATTAACGCCCATGCCCAGGCTGTGCAACTGCATCTTCTTAACTTTCTTAACTTTGCCACTATGTCTTGGTGCTCCCTAGCCATCCACAGCTGAGGTGGAAGCAGTCTGCTGACTGTAATGCCCTGTCTGTGATTATCTTGCGGGCATCCTCTGGCAGGCTGAGACCTGGAGAGCTCCGGCCTGCTTTCGGGGTCCTGCTGTGTGGCAGGGGCACCTTCCTCAGCCTGTGAAGCTGGATCTGCTGAGGTCACAGGAAGAAGGGATTTGGATGGGCCGGAGACCCCCTGGAGTCGACTAGATGGATTGCCTTGTGGTGTGGAGGGGTGCACCTGCAGATCCTCCTCCCTATGGGTGTCCAAGGGCTGCTGGCTGGCTCCTTGAGGAGAAGGGGTAGCTGGAGTGAGATCGGGCTGCCCCTTACCCCTCTCGCATACACACTGTAGGAGGCCAACTATGGCATCGGTGATGGAGTTTAGCCCGTGCAAAAGTGCTCGAGCGATGTCCTGGATCGGTGATGTCACTGGCGGCTACCAGTCTATCAGCGTTAACCTCGGTGTGTTAGCATGCCAGCGCTATCGCCTCAGCCTCAAGGCGGACGTACTTCTTCATCGTGCCTTGCAATCAGAGGAGTGCAGTGGACATCCCTTCCTGATGTTCCCGAGCTTACCTTTGCAGCTCCAGCAACTGTGACATGACTGAGTCCAGAGGCTCGTTATCTGACTCAAACTCAGCAAATATCCGGTCTCCAGCAGTCCTCCAAGTGCCAGACACCTGGGAAGTCCCTGGCGCTGCCTGCTGTGGATCAAAAAGTGCGATGTACTCACCAGATTGTGATCCCGAGGCTATTCTAAAGCTAGGTCCCACTGAGCTTGGTGGATGGTGTGGCTGAGCATTGTGACGGGTCTTCAAGGAGGGGGTTTCAGTGGATTCCTTTTCTGAACTTCCCTCAGGGCTTGATTGGAGGCCCTGGGTCGTGGACTCTCTTGACAGTTTCCCAGATTTGACTGCAAAAGCAAAGAGAGATAATCAGTGCATGACAGTGGCCTGGACACCGAGGATAATTTCCCTGCTGCCCTTTAAATTAGTGCCGTGGGATCTTTTTCATCTAACATAGAATTCTTGGCTGAGACCCCAGAGACCCATTGGCATGTTGAAACAGTTGTTCCCCAGGGAAAGCATTGCTTGATTGACAGCTCTGGCTCTCTGATCTATTGTGTCAATTGCACAATGTTTATTTACACAAGATAAAGAGGTTTCAAGTGCTTGCAGTTTTTGCATTTGATACTTTAAATAGTCTGGATGATCGAGACTTTCATTGGGCTGTAGTGAAAGGAGTATTTTACGAAGATTTTTTTCCAGAAAGTGGAAAGTTATGAATGAATGAATAACTTTAAAAAAGTTTTTTGAACACATCCTATTGACACCATAAGGTTCATTGGTCCTGTACAGAGTGTAAAGTGGGTGAATGGGCATGGAGGTGCCATAACCTGACATGGAGGGTATGAGGGGCCATGGGGGTGGGTGGAGGGGCATAGCTAGGCATGGAGGGCATGAGCAACCATGTGTGTGGTGGGGGACATGAGGTGGCATGGATTGGGCATGGGGAGTGTATGGGGTGGGTTACGATGTGAGGGCTAGAGGGCTTACTGTTTTTCTGATTACTGGGACAAAATCCCAGAGCTCAAAGGTGGGTCTTTTAAACAGCCCACCTTGGCACTTGGCACCCTTGTGGCTGCCTCCAAACTCTTCCTGGGGGTGGCAGGCCCAACCATTGTTAACGCCTGCCCCTGCAGAATGAAAATTCCATCTTTGCTGGCACTTCCTCCCAAGGCGGGTGTGCCAAGCTGGGAAATTTTCTGACTCCCACTACCTGCCTCAAAGATGAAAATACAGCCTATTGTCTCCGTATCATTCAATCAAAACCTTTCATGACTTTAAACACTATTACAATTTTTAATACTATGATACTATTTAAAATCTATTAGTTAACCCCTCAGCCTTCTTATTTTGAGAGAAAGGTGCCCAGCCTATCAATACTTTCCTGATATGCATACCGCACATTTCTGATATCAGCCTTCATCTTCTCTGCACCCTCTTCAGTGCCTCTATGTCTTTGTTTATAATATGGAAACTAGAACTACATGCACTCCTCTAAGTGTAGTTCTGGTTGCCATATAATGAGTGGAAACTTGGTGAAGTGTATCTACGTTTCAATGCAGGTTTAGTAAAACTTCCCTACTTTTCAATTCTAACCCTGTAGAAATAAAACCTAGTGCTAGGTTTGCTTCTTTTATGGCCTTGATAACCTGTGGAACAGCCTTCAGTGATTGGTGTATTTTCACTCAGAGATCCCTTTGTTCCTCTACCCGACCCGGACTTGCGCCTTCCAAGCGATAAGCGACCTCCTTGGTCTTCCTACCAAAATATATTACCTCACATTTATCTGTGTTGAACTTGCAAACTAGTTCTCATTCTACATGTTTATTAATATTCTCCTGTAATTTGTTGCATTCCTCCTCAGTATCAACTACCCCCAATTTGCTGACACCTGCAAAGTTAAAAGTTTTGATTCCAAAGTCCACATCATTCATGTCAATTGCGAACAGCAGTGATCCCAGCATTGATCCATGTGGAACACCACTCCCCACCTCTGTCACTCTGAATAACTACCCTTCACTCCCACCCTCTGCGTTCTGGCTTGAAACCAGCCTGCAATCCATTCTGCCACTTGTCCCCTGACTCCACGTTCCCTGAACTTATTCATTTGCCAATTATGAGGCACCTTATCAAAGGCCTCTTTAAAATCCAGATAAATTACATATGTGACCTTCCAAACTAGTGTTTTCAAAATGTCTTCCTTTTTCCTCAACTAAGAATTCCCCTCCGCCCCGGTTGACAGGGCTCTCGACTGTGTCTGTTCCATTGTTCACACTTCCACTCTTACCCCTTATCCTCACTCCCGGAACCATGATAGCGTTCACATTCCATTCTACTTGCCTCTGCGTTCAACAGATCCACCATTTCCGCAACTTAGCACCACCAAACACTTCTTCCCCTTCCCTCCACTGATGCACCTTCGAGGGTCTACCTGCTTTTCTTCTACAATATTTCTGTACCATGGCAACCTTTCCCATTTTTCCAGACATCCTACACTTCCTGCCCCTTCTGCTATTCTGTCGTAACCATTTGCACCTTCTTAGGTTGTTGGAGGACAGTCACCTCAGCACCAAGACATCACTGCAGGAGTTCTTCAGGGTAGTGTCCTCAGCCCAAACATCTTCAGCTGCTTCATCAATGACCTACCTTCCATCATAAGGTCAGAAGTGGGGATGGTCGTTGATGATTGCACAATGTTCTGCACCGCTCGTAACTCCTCAGATACTGAAGCAGTCTATGTTTAAATGCAGCAAGGCCTGGACAGTATGCAGGCTTGGGTGGACAAGTGGCAAGTAACATTCGCACCACACAAGTGTCAGGCAATGACCATCTCCAACAAGAGAGAATCCAACCATCGCCCTTGATGTTCAATGGTATTACCATCACTGAATCCCCCACTATCAAGATCCTGGGGGTTACCATTGACCAGAAACTGAACTGGACTAGCCATATAAATACTGTGGCTACAAGAGCAGGTCAGAGGCTAGGAATCATGCAACAAGTAACTCACCTCCTGACTCCTCAAAGCCTGTTCACCATCTACGAGGTACAAGTCAGGAGTGTGATGGAATACTCCCCACTTGCCTGGATGAGTGCAGCTCCAGCAACACTCAGAAAGCTTGAAACCATCCAGGACAAAGCAGCCCACTTGATTGGCAGCACATCCACTAACATTCACTCCCTCCACCACTGATGCACAGTAGCAGGAGTATTTGCCATCTACAAGATGCACTGCTGAAATTCACCAAGGCTCCTTAGACAGCACCTTCCAAACCCCACGACCACTGCCATGTAGAAGGACAAGGGCAACAGATAGATGGGAACACCATCACCTGGAAGTTCCCCTCCAAGTCACTCACCATCCTGACTTGGAAAGATGTCGCCGTTCCTTCACTGTTGCTGGGTCAAAATCCTGGAACTCCTTTCCTAACAACACTGTGGGTGACCCACATTACATGGACTGCAGCGGTACAAGAAGGCAGCTCACCACCACCTTCTCAAGGGCAACTAGGGATGGGCAATAAATGTTGGCCCAGCCAACAAAGCCCACATCTCATGAATAAATTTTTGAAAAGGTACATTATCCCCAGTGCCCTGGCCAATATTTATCCCTCAATCAACACCACAAATATAGATGATCTGGTCAGTATCATATTGCTGTTTGTGGGAGTTTGCCGTGTGCAAATTGGCTGCAGGGGCGCATTTCTCACAGTATAGCAGTAACTACAATTTAAAAAGTACTTCATTGACTGTAAAATGCTTTGGGAAGTGTGTTGATTGTGGAAGGCACTAAATGTATGCCAGTCTTTCTTTCTTGGGACAAATAATCTTTTGTTTATTGACTCATTTTCACCTCCTTTTGCCTTGCAAAATCATTCATTTTTTAAATTCAGTCATAACTGCCCTCTGTAATATAAAGGGTTAACAGATGGGAGATGCTAATGAATGACATAAATGATGATGTTTCACTGAGATCAGTCAGTCATGTGCTAGACTTGAGAGAGAGAGCAGTTGCAACAACATGCTCAGGAACATGCCTTCTCTGTAACCTGCTTAGATGTAGTACTAATAAGCAACTGTTAAACAAGTAACAGAGTATGACTACAGCCTGCCTCGTAATCAAGTACCATGCCTAGAGTCCACAGATAAGAAAGGCTATTTCAGAACACTCTCCACGCTCTCATAGACATTTCAAATTTGTTTTCCCCTTGTCCTCTTTTACCTGGTGCCTGCATTTGCTGAGAAAGCTGTTCATTTCTAACATCTCCCAGTTCTGGAGAGAAGTTTTCAACTTGAAATTTTAGTTTTGTTTCTTATTCTACAGATGCTACCTGGTTGACTGAGCGTGTCCAGTATTTTCCACTTTCCTTACAAATAGCTGTAGCACCGGACTTTAGTCATCTCACATAAGCTAATAAGAGAACCATAAAGTTGAGGCTCTTAAAGGAAGCACTTGGCACTATTTCGGCTGCTCACGGCCAAAGGAGACGAGCATCTGTGGAAAAAGTGCCCAGTTCCCGGTTTCTCACCTCAGCTTTTTAAAATGCATTCTGTTCAAGGTCAGTGGCTGATGAGCATCTGAAATAGTCATGACAGCTGTTAAAATGTCTCTGACATCTGTCTGTGGTGATGCAGATCACCTCACATTTATGCCTGGACTGACATTTAGATTTCAATCATTCTGTGTTATTTCCGAAAGCTGTTCTGCTTGAGACAAACCAGCCCAATGGACATGTAGGACAGATGTCAGTTAAAAGTCTGTCCTAAAGGCAGCATTTTTATCTAAGTTCTTTAATCTGAGGGAAAATGAATGAACTATTTTTTTTTAGTGGGCTGAGGCCGTTAAAAATTGAAGTTAAGTAAACCTCCCTCATTTTAAGAAGTGTAATTATTACTGTTCCTCTATTGCTAAAAAATAGAGATTTTTTTTTTCTCTGCCAGAGGACTTTTAAAATGAATGAACATTATACCATTGACAGGTGTTGGGTAAAAATATTTGAAACAGAGCCACAGCAGAGGGCATGGACCCAATTTGAGTAAGGTATGTATGTAGAAGCACGAGTTTCAGTCATGCATATGGCATTGTGATCTGTTGCTGGTCCTAAAAAGAGGTTATACTTTATTCTTATTCATTCATGGGATGTAGCGATCGCTCGCTGGGCCAGCATTTATTGCCCATCCCTAGTTGCCTTTGAGAAGGTGGTGGTGAGCTGCCTTCTTGAACTGCTGCAGTCCATGTGGTGCAGGTACACCTACAGTGCTGTTAGGAAGGGAGTTCCAGGATTTTGACCCAGCGACAGTGAAGGAACAATTATATATTTCCAAATCAGGGTGGTGAGCGACTTGCAGGGGAACATCCAGTTGGCGGTATTCCCATCTGTCGGCTGCCCTTGTCCTTCTAGATGGCAGTGGTCATGGGTTTGGGAGGTACTGTCGAAGGACCCTTGGTGAATTCCTGCAGTGCATCTTGTAGATGGTACACACTGCTGCTACTGTGTGTCAGTGGTGGAGGGAGTGAATGTTTGTGGATGTGCTTTGGAATAAATGAAATGACTGAGGAAACAAAGGTTTTAGGCAAAAAAAGAACACCATTTTTGTTCTTTGAGAATTTGTTTCCCCTCAAATGTCACTTTGAAACTCTGTAGGACCTCAGTTTATAATATGGATCAGTTTATCGCCTGTTTCAGGCAGGTGCCCTGAATGACTAAAATTATCTGGGCCATTTCAGTTCCAACTCAGGCAAAACAGATTGCAATGTGAAATCCAGAGGCCTAATGGCCACTTTGCAAGTACAAATCTAATGGCCAGAAGTTGAATTTTGCTCCCATACTAGCTGCACTTTTACTAAAAGGCTTCCTTTAAAACTCCAACTAAGATCTTACACCCATACCATTCATCACAGTTTTTGAATTACTTTACATTTCATATATCTGGCCTTTCATCTCTCCCTCTCCTACATACAGTAACCATTATTACATTGGATGCTTCAGTCCATTAGATAGCATCCATCACATTACTACATCACTTTTTCCTGACAGCACTAGAATTCAAGACATGCCATTAATTTTGGAAGTACATTTTGTACAATTTGATGGGTTTCAAACTTAGGGAACGGAACATTTATCCACTATTGTCACCATATGGCGTTAAGCATGCACAAGTCACCTTTATTATGGTTAAATGCACATTCAACAATGCTCCTCAGTTCTGGACACAGAAGAGCATTACATACCACACCAGTGCAATTATTTTTTTCTCATTTCCAACACCAGGCACCCTTAGGGGCTCTCTGGATGAGATTGCCTATGTCGTTCTAATTAATATTGAAATCTGGGAAATTTTATGCTACAGACTTACGATTGCAACTCAATTTGTTTAAAATCCTTACAGCCATCAGATAAATGAGACTTTCATTCCATCATTTTGTGCTGGAAATAGGCTATATTTGAGAGGTGAGGATACAGGGTGCTATCTCACTGTACCATGCTTATCCTATGGCTCTTTAACATTCAATAAGTTTTTAGTTTTTCTACTATTGTTGATCTGTGACTGACTCATTTATAGTTGCAATTAGAATTAGTTCTAAATTCCCATTTCCCCCATTGATTTTCTTTCAAAACTTCTTCATTTTTTGCCCCTAAAGGCTTATAAGGACACAAGAACGTAAGAAATAGAAGCAGGAGAAGGTCATACATCCCCTCAAGCCTCCTCCACCATTCAATAAAATCAAGGCTGATCTTTGAGCTCAATTCCGCCTTCATGTCCAATTCCCATACCCTTAGATTCTCTAGAGTTGAAAGATCTATCCATCTCAAGCTTGAATATACTCAGCAACCAAGCATCCAGAGCCCTAATTCCAAAGATTTGCAACCTTTTAAGTTCAGGGACTCCTCTTTATTTCAGACTGAAATGGCTGACCCCATAGCCTAAGATTATGTCCACAGTTCTAGACTCTCCAACCTGGGGAAACAATCTTTCAGCATCTACTCCGTCAAGCCTCCACAAAATTGTATATGTTTCAATGAGATCACCTCTCACTCGTCTGAACTCCAGAAGGCATGGACCCATTCTACTCAACCTCTCATCATAGGATGACCCTCTGATTCCAGGAAACAATCTTGTGAACCTTTGCAGCACCACATCCAAGGCATAGTATATATATCCTTAAAAAAGAAGAACAAAACTATGTACTGTACTGTGGTGTTCACAGCAAAGCTTGCATAATTCTAGCAAGACTTCCCAACCCTCATACTCCAACCCCCTTGTCAAAGAGCCTAACATGCCATTTGCCTTCCTTGTTGCTTGCTGTATCTACATGCCAACTTTGTGATTCTTGAATGAGAACACACAAGTGTCTCTGAACACCAACATTTAAAACCTTCTCGTGTTAAAAAAAAAAATTCTTCCTATCAAGGTGGATAACCTCACATTTCCCCATATTGTGCTCTATCTGCTATCTTATTGACCACTCACTTAACCCACCTATATCCTTTGCAGACTCTCTGTGCCTTACTGTTGCACTTAAGAGTTGTATTGTCAGCAAATTTAGATATATTACTCTACGTCCCTTCATCTAAGTCATTATTAATAATTGGCATTAAATGTCTCATTAATGAGTCCTTATCGACATTCTGTCATCAGCGGGCGAGATTCCCATGTTGGGGCCTTCTTGCTCACCACTAAATTGGGGGGAGTTTTTTACGACACTGGGAGTCGGAAGCAGGCACTCCTGCCCAATTCCTCTTGCCTTCGCACCATCATGTCTGCTCCTGCATGCTCCATTAAATCCCAGCCTATGCCTCACTAAGCCAGCTGAATTTATTGAGGAGTTCATTAACACAGTGGACAGGTAATGGTGTTTGGTTGTTGCCTAAATGGATTTTTTTCTGTTCGTCCATAGCATGTGGACATTGCTGGCTAGGCCAGCATTCATTGCCTATCCTTAATTGCCCTTGAAAAGGTGGTGATGAGCCATATACTTGAACTGCTGCAGTCCATGTGGTGTAGCTAAACACACAGTGCTGTTAGGTAGGAAGTTCTAGGGTTTTAGACTTAGCAACAACGAAGGAATGGCGATACAGTTCCAAGTCAGGAAAGCGTGTGACTTGAAAGGGAACTTTCAGGTAGTGGTGTTCTAATGTGCCAGCTGCCCTTATTCTTAGGCGGTAGAGGTCATGGGTTTGCCAAAGAAGCCTCAGTGAGTTGCTGCAGCACATCTTCTATAGGGTAAACACTGCTACCACAGTACTACCAGTGGTGGAGGGAGGGAGGTTTAAGATGATGGATGGGATTCAGTCAAGCAAGCTGTTTTGTCCTGGATGTTTACAAGCTTAATGAGTGTTGTTGGAGCTGCACTCATCCAGGGAAGTGGAGTGAATGGTGTGAATTCCCTCACACCCCTGACTTGTACCTTATAAATGGTGGAAAGGCTCTGGGGAGTCCGGAAGTGAGTTACTCATCACAGAATTCCCAGGCCCTGGCCTGCTCTAGTAACCATAGGATTTATGTGGGTGTTTCAATTCAGTTCTGATCAATGGTGCCCTCCACCATCCCCCACCCCAGGATTTTGGTGATAGGGTGTTCAGCAATGATAATGCGTTCAGTGTTAACAGGAGATGGTTAAATTCTCTCTTGTTGGAGATGGTGATTGCCGGGCACTTGGGTGATGAGGATGTCACTTATCAGCCCAAGACTGAAAGTTGTCCAGGGGCAGAACTTTTTGCTTGGTGTGCGGGCACGTGCCTGACCCGCTTGAGCGTAAATAGCGTGCGATGACATTGGGCGAGCACCCTGACATCATCCCGTCCTTGCGCAATATTTTGGTCGGTTGGGGTGTGCTAAAATGGGAAGCACACCTGCCGACAATTAAGAGGGCAATTAAACCAGGTGACTCTGATTTTTCCTGGTCCGTCCAATCTTACGGTTGGCGGATGGGCGAATCTGCCAGGCGGACTTTGCATTTTTGATGAAACCTCATCCAAGGACGGGATGAGCCTTCCGTTATTAAATTTTTAAAACTGTTTGGACAGCATTTTCATCACCTATATGCTCAGGTGACTGATTCTGATGTGTGGATATTTTTTCTGGATTTTAAAATCTTTATTCATTGCTTTTTAAAATCTTCAGCTCCCTGAGGCAGCTCTCTGCCTTCAGGGAGCTTTCATTTCGCGCTTCCCTGCGCCTGCGCTTACGTCAGCGCCCGCCCTCCGCCCACCTCTGCCCGCTAATTGGCCAGCCAGTGTGAAATCGCGGTCGTGGTCCAATCGCAGTTTGCGGTCCGTTTCCCGGCCGCTCCCGGGCCCGCCGATTGCCCTCATGCGCCAAATTAAAAATCCTGCCCATACCCTGACTGGTGGGATGTGACAAGTGGTGATCGCCAATGATCAATGATCTGGGGCCTCAGTTTCCCATCATTCATATCAATATCTGGAATCAAGAATGGAGCAGTGTATCAAACTTTGCATATTACACTTAGGAAGTATAGGAATTGTGCAGGTGAGGGCAGGAAGTGGCAAAGGGAGATAAACAGGCTAAGTGAGCAGGCAAAACTGTGGCTGACGGAGTTCAATGTGCGATGTCATTCACTTTTGATCAATAAAGACAAATTGGGATATTTTCTTAAAGGTGAATGATTAGGAACTTTGGATGAGCAAAGTGATCTTCTGCGAAGTAGCCTCCTAATTGGCCACCAACACATCCACTGTCTCATTAAAAATGTGGGCCTAATCAAAGGGCTTGAATTTGGGGACTGTGGCATCCCAACTAGGAATTACGGGTGCTGTTCAGGCAGAATGGAGAGTGCGAGGGTGCCTGAAAATGAAAGATCCCTTGGATGTGTGAATAAAATTGCAAAAGTAGAGAGGCCTCAAGTTGGCCAGGCCATTGAAGTGGAGGGAAAACCCCTCTGAAGGATTCATTTTAGCCCCAGGTGTGCCCTTTCATCCCCATGGCTCTGATCTTGGGGCATGGAATGTCTGGCTCCAATCTCCCTCTTGCCTGCCACCAGGAGGCCACTTCCATGAAGCTGCCAGACTCCAGACTCAGTGGGAAACTGCCCCAACACCAGAAGTATTCTGGCAGAATCCTCACCATCCCACTTGTTAGTCACTTAATTGCTCATTATTGGATATTCACCACTGCTGGGCAGGTGGTTGCTGTGGATGTTCACCTGCCTTCAGCAAGACTACTGGGAGCTGGGGCACATGGAGTCACCAACCCAATGCCCAAACTTGGCCTCAGTCCCACCTTCAAGCCTGCCTCCATGGGACTTGGAAGGCTTTTCCCCCCCTTTTTAGATTTATACTCATTTCAATATAATGCATCTTGGAGGGAGATTATAGCCAATTAAGTCAGTGAAAGTTTAAAATAAGAATTCCAGTTTTGGCAAGAGGATATTCAGTCTTTCTGATAGTTAATGATAGGAATACAGAGATTGGTGGCAAATTATGAGCTATAACTGAAATTTCATGGCATAATAAGCTGCTCTGTAAGATAGTGGTGTTGTGGTGCACTGAGCCTATGAACGTGCTGCAGCTGAAACCCCAGGTTACCTGGCTTATGAGCAGAGGATAAGTTGCTCTCTCAGAGTGTCTTCCTTTTTCTAATCACTATCAAAGTTGTGAGAAAGTTTTTCAAACGGAAGTTTAATTGCAGTGGCATTTAGAATGGAGCTAAACCAAAACAGAGCATCAGTCAACAGGTTGTCAGTGATATTGTGGGATGGGGTTCAATCTAAGAAGCAGTTCAGATGTATGTGAACTGCTTGCTGAAAACTTTTAGCAGACAGCAGATAAAGAATTAAAAATGCTTCTATTTGTTGCCCTGGGACCAAAATAAAATGGCTAAATTCCCAAGGGCAGAACGTTTTTTAATTAAAACAATGGATTTCAGAATGGAATTTTTGAAAAAGTGGTTTGAGTTACTGAGGTGGGTGAGAGAGAGTTTGGTTAACACATGAGGTTCTTTGATTTACTGCCTGGCATTTGTTTTTTTTTTTAAAATGCATTTTTAACTCTCATTAGCGTAATGTTATTTATCCCTAACATCAGACACAGATGATGCAGCGTATATTTAGAGAAAGGATATGAAGGATAAAAGTATTAGAGCTGACCATAACTTGGATCCTGTGATAGATAGTACCTGTATTTTTTTGTCTCCCACCCTCTACATTAATAGATGATCAGCAGTGAGATAAGGATAACTATTGAACTGAGAAGTTCTGTATTTAAGAGGTTTATAGCACAATTAAAGCCCCAGGATTCAGTTACTGCTTCATATTGCTCATTGTCACATTTTATTCTTTGCAATGCATACTGAATTAAGTTTGCCTGTTAGCGATAAGTCCTATTCATAAGGCACAACAACATGAATTGATGACAGAATGAATGTCTAATTGTATTAATTTCTATGATGAAGGCTGACTACACATGTCAATACAACAAAATAATGTTAAGGTTTAATATTAAGGTCCAATATTTTGCCTGAAGTTAAGTTTCATCCACAGCAGTCCTGGAATAAAGTTTTACATTGGAATGCTTTGCTTGGTGTTCTGACTTCCATGTACAAATTCCCAATATATGTTCCTGTCAATGAAGCTCTGTGATGAGTATGCAAATTCACAAAATAAATTTCATTGTTGGCAATAGACACAATCAGAATATTAAACAAATATTCATATTATTTTTCAGCTCAGGAGCCAAGCAGTAGACTAACAGTGGGATGGATTTAAATACAAGATGGAGGAGGTAAAACTGATATGCAGTCTGATTATAAACAGGGTCCATGAAAAGCTGAAGTTATTCTAAATGGAGTGGTTAGAACAATCTGAGATATTATGAAGAGAAGCTAGTGATAAATATAACAGCAATAATACAGAAGAAAACTTTAAGAAACATAAAGGAGTGGAAAATCATCTCAGGTGGCAGTGCGAAGTGGGATGGGACGGCATAGGTTTGGCCACCCATTATACACAATGCTGGATATTTAATTCCATTGTAGACACCACTTAAAACAAACTTCTACAAAAATGGAAGGTGAAGATGGTATAAGAACTTAATTGATACAATAATAATAAAAGAAGGGGTAAATCAATCCCAAAATGAAAGGAGCCATCTTTTACTTGATAATGAAAGAAGGCAATGAAGCTTGCTAAGTATTTGGCCCCAGAGGGAGGTGAAAATAGACTGCAGCAATACTTGAGCAGGGGATGGACGAGCCATTGATGCAAATACATATTTTTTTATTTTTTGTGTTTAACTAATTTTCAAATGTAATAATCAAACTTCAAGTTATCACCCAAGTATATCAATGGATATCTTTTTGAAGCAAGATTTAACAAAAAAATACGTTCTGAGACACTGCTCAATTGCATTAGTTCATAAGAGATTTACATTCACTGACAGATGGTCAAGTTTACTGCATCTACCAGTTCCCCTTTATCTACCCAACCAGTTACATCTTCAAAAAGCTGTAATAAGTTTGTCAAACAAGATTTCCCATTTGTAGAACTATGTTGAGCTGTTCTAACTATATCATACTTCTCTAAGTGCATTGTTAATACTTTCTTAATAATGGATTTCAGCGTTTTCCAACAACTAACTGATTTTAAGCTAACTAGACTTGAGTTCTCTATAATCTCCCTCCCTCCTTTCTTGAAAATTGGAGTTACATTTTCCAACTTCTAATCTGATGGAGCCATTTCTGAAGCTAAAGAATTTTGGAAAATCTTAGCGCATCCACTGTCTCGGCAGCTATTTCTTTTAGAACGCTAGGGTGTAGATCATTAGGTCCTAGGGATTTGTCAGTTTTCAATCCCTTAAGTTTCTCCAATACCTTTTCTCTGCTGATATTGATTACCTTAATTTCCTTACTCTTTTTAGCCTCTGGTTTACCCTCTACTTCTGGTATGCAACTTGAGTCTTCTACTATGAAGACAGGCCCAAAATATTTGCCCAAGCCTCTGCCATTTCTTAATTCCCCATGACAATTTATACTGTTTCTGCTTCTAAGGGACCAAAATTTACTTTAGCTACTCTCTTCTTTTCTATATATTTATAAAAGCTCTTATAATCTGTTTTTATGAGTGGAATTTTATGGCCCCATTGTGGTGAGGGCAGGGCTGTAAAATGTGGCGAGCCGTTCAAAAGCTCATTGACTTCGGTGGGACCGTAAAACTCCACCAGCGTAAACTTCCGCCCTATATTTCTGGCTAATTTACTCTCACATCCCTTTTCTTTCCTTTTTATCAACTTTTTGATGGCATTTTGCTGGTTTCAAAATGCTGCTGATCCTCAGGTTTGCTACTGTTTTTTTTTGCAACATTGTAAGCCTCTTATTTTAATCTAATGCTATGTTTAATTTCCTGAGTGAGCCACGGGAGTTTTTATTTTTCAATGGAATGTATTTTTGTTAAACATTCTGAATAACTTCTTTAAATGTTTCCCACTGTTCATTTACTGCCACATCTTTTAGTCCATTTACCCAATCAATCTTAAACCAGTTCTCCCTTAATACTTCTGTAATTGGCTTTTTTTAAGCTTAAGATTCTTACTTGTGATTGGAGTATGTCACTTTTAATCTTAACATGGAATTCAAAGGTATTATGGTCACTTTTTCCCAGTGGATCTCTTACTATGACATTACAAAGCAACCATGCCTCATTACACAATACCAGAGCTATGATAGCTTTATCCCTAGTCGGTTCCACAATGTATTGCTTCAGGAAACTGTCACAAAAACATTTACAAATTCACCTTCTAGACCATGCTTGTCAACTTGATTGTCCCAGCCTGGGTGAAAATCCTGGAACTCCCTCCCTAACAGCACTGTGGGTGTACCTAAACCACAGGGACTGCAGCGGTTCAAGAAGGCAGCTCAGCACCACCTTCTCAAGAGCAGTTAGGGGCGGGCAATAAATGCTGGCCCAGCCAGCGATGCCCACATCCCATAAATGAATTTTTTAAAAATGAAGTTTAAAGTCCCACACATTATTACATTGCCTTTGTTACAAGCTCCAATAATTTCTTGTTTAATGCTCTATCCAATGGTATAACTACTTTTAGGGGACCTATAAACTACTCCCACTAGCATTTTCTGCTTCTTGCTATTCATAATTTCTTAATTCATGATCTTCTGAGGCCAGATCCTTTCACAATAATGTTCTTATATCACCCTTTACTATCAGGACTACCCATCCTCCTTTGCTATTCTGTCTGTTTTTCTGAAATATTGTGTACCCTGTACCTTTGTCTCTTATCTGTCTTAGTAGGCCTGGAAGCCTATTGTCACTGTTAGTGTCTCACACAGTATCCTGCATCCATTTTTGACAGCCTGTAAGCATCAACAAAGCTATCCACCTTTCCTAGGGGAAGCAGAGCTGCTTGGTACATGTTGCATCAATGAGGAGAAGCAAATGATGGTCCCAGAAAAAAGCAGCAGCCTAGTTTCTGGATATAATGGCTTCCAAGAATGAGCTCTAAAGCTTTGGAAAAAGTAGTGACATTGAACCTCTGCAACAAAATACTCAGTCAGAAAGTGCTGGCATATGGACTGATGTTTGAAGCTTAACAGCTATCAGCAGTGGTGACCTTGCCTACTGTTGTAGTATACCTGTAAGAATGTGAGCATGTCTCTGTACACATTACTAGAAGATGTATGCATTGTGTGTTCCAGTTTTAGTTTAACTTTTGCTTTAAGCAGCAGAGCAGAAGACAGATCCTAATGTCTCCAAGCTTTGCAACAATGTAAGGCTGTTCCCATGTGCCTAGTCTTAATAAACGAACGACAATGTGTTTACCCAATCCCTTATGAGTGCTTGGTGCCTTGTGTTTTATATAGCAAGCAAGCTCAAAGACTTATATCATTATAAGTGCACAACAGGGTGCCCAGGGATTGTTCCTTCCAAATGACCATAATGGCAGCTAACAGACATCTTTAATAAAAGCCAAGACAAGGTGGCAACTATGAAAAAAGATTAAGTACAGGTACGACATGGTGACTGTGAAGAAAAGCGTTGGAGATACAGCGTCGAGCAAATGCTCAGATATAAAGCTGGTAAGCAAACGGATCCCACATGCTGAGATTGCAGCACATAGCCTATCAGTTCTGTGAGTGGGGCAGTGCATTGAGAGGGCCAAGACTGGGTTAGCTCAGCTGGGAAAGGCAAGTGGCCAGGATGTGGGCCAGATTGAAAGCGAGCAAAGGAGAGTCAAAACCAAAAAAAAAATCATAAAAATCAGGCCAGAGAAGGTTGCAATTGTAAACACCAGCATCGGGAGTTGCTGAGAAATAAATTGAATAAAAAGCAGCAACGCCATTACTCCATGTTGTGTTCCCGCCACAACTCATCTTTGTGGGTGGAGTTTCAGAAAAGCATGTGAAAGTGGCTACAACAACACTCCTCCCTGATACTACAGCAGAATGAAGGTCAAAGAGATATTGTCAAAATGTCTACAAAATTCCCCAGTTTGAATTGGAATGCAACTGACTAATATCCAAATTCACAATATTTAAACTGTATTCAGCGCTATGGTTTCTTGATTCAGGTGTGCCTGAACCAGACAAGCAAGCCATAAAGATTCACTTAGCTATAAGGAATGAAGGTCTCTCCAGGCTAAACACATCAGGACTGATAGAAGAAGGATCCCCAGAAACTATGGGCAACATTGGAAGACAGGTTTAGAATTAGGTTAAACTTCAGTATTCATTGCCTACAATTCATATCATATCACCAATAGCCTGTATAATCCATAGACCACTTTGTCAGCAGATGCAGAGAAAAGGCTACTTATTGTGATCTTTCAGATGCAGAGCTGACAGACTGAATTGCTGATCACATCCACTTCCATGGAAGCATTCCAGAGAGACCTGATAGACAGAACCCAAAATGTATAGCAACAAAGAGTTACTCAAGGATTGTCAAAAGTATGAAGCAATCCTTACAAAACTTACAAGTCATATTGTTGACACACTTACTAGAACACCCAAACCTGGCAATACACATGGCAGGTGTGGACTCCTATATGTACCAAGGAAAAGCCCAGAATTTCATTTAATCAGTTCTGCAAGGCATATGGTAGAAATGGCCGTAGCCAATGGCATTGCACTAGAGCAAAGGCTGATAGAGCTACAAAGAGCCATGCACTGATCCAAGCAGACCTGTACACAACGGGTACATTCAAGCACCAAGAATGATCGCCCAGTATCCCATCAGAAACATATACATGAAGTGGTTGACAAACTAGAAAACAACAATGACGTGTAAAATGAGACGAAGAGTAGCGAGCACATGTTTCACACCGTCAAGCTCACCCAATCCATGAATGTCATCAGGCTACCTGAAGTGTTTGCCAAAATTCAAATCATTATGTCCTAAGAAAGTTGGTAAACATTCATTATTGGCCAAGATAGACAGGGGAAAGTGTCAATGTACTACCTCCGTGAATTCTAAATGACATACCAACAGACATAGAAGGCCATGTCGAAACTTATTACTGCAAAACTTTCAACATACAAAGACTCACTAATTCCATGTGCAGTATCCATAGACTTGCAGTGCAAATACAATCAACCCACCTGGGTGTCACATATATTCTACACTGTGTAAACTAATGGTCCAGCGATTATAGGTCTACTGGGCATGTTGAGACCTCACGTTTATAACAATCTATGGAATCAGTCAGATATCACTAGGCAGATCAGGCTCAGAAATTACTCCTGTCACCTCAGTTTATGATCTAACATCAAAATATCCAGAATGTTTTGACAGGATTGGCAGTTTCTAGGGAGCTGCAACATTACACTTGCAGGAGAATGGAAGTCCGTCAATTGATCTGGTACATTTTGTGCAGCAGAAATGCCAGCAGCTCCAAGAAGAAATGGTGAAAGAACCTATGCTGCAGAAACTGTGGAAAGCCATCATTAAAGGCTGGCCTGTTTCAATTCAGCATGTTCACGAACACATGAGACCATTTTGGTCTTATTAGGATGAGCCAGGCATCTCCCAGGGAGTAATTTTAAAGGCAGGCAGGGCATCATAGCATAATCTTTGCGACCCGATATTCTAGAACAACTTTGTCACTCACACATGGACATAGATTGGATGAGAAGACTTGCAAGACAAACAATGCATTCTCGGGGTATGAACAACAACATTGAAGTCGTTGCCATGAAGTGCAAGGCATGTCAAGGCAATATGTCAAGTCAACACAAAGAACTATTGATTCTGCATGCAGTCCCTACCCACCCTTGGTCCAAAATCTTGTCCCACCTCTTTCATGTCCATGGCACTGACAGCATTTTCATTGTTGACTATTTTTTAAAGTACCCCATTATTCAACAATTGCACAATATGTTAAGCATAACTGTCACACACACTCTGAGTGCCAATTTCAGTTTACTTGACATGCCTGGAGGGATCATTTCAGATAACGGTCCGCCATTTATTGGTAAACCATTGCAGGATATGTTTGAGAAGTGGAATATTGATCACACAACTTCTTCTCCTCATTGCCCTAGATATAATAGCCTAGCTGAATGAATGATTTACACAGGAAATCCCTGAATCTCAAATATAGGCAGGCCAAGCAAAATCTACACATTGCACTATTACACCTGAGAGTGACACCGTCAAGTGTAACTATTCCTTCACCGGCAGAGCTCATGTTTGGCAGACCAGTGTGTACCAATTTACCTATTCTTACCCATTCCACTCCCTCAGAAACTAGAGAGCAACTTTTAAAACTACAAGAGAAGATGACCAACAGGCACAATAAAAATGCAGGTCCAGAATTGCCAAATTTACAAGGGTTGGGACAACAAGTTTTACATCCAAGGGCCCAAGAAGATACATGGCAACCAGCCAAGGTGACAAGGATTTGTTCAGAACCAAGGTCCTAAGAAGTCATTACAGACAAATGTGCAACGATGAGATGCGACCGAGGACAATTCAGATCTATTCCATCTCCTCAACCACTGTACAGTTCTATTGCATTGAGGACAAGATCCCAAATGCAACCAGGAACAGCATCCAAAAATGACAGTCCCACAGATCACTGTGAGAAACTAAAGAAATCTCCAGACAATATTGTAATCACACGATTTGGGCATACAAGCAGATTAACTTTATGCTTTAGAGACTCATAAAAAAGATCAGGGCAGAATTTTACCCTTGGCATGTGGGCTTGCTGGGGGTAGGCGGGATCATCGACAGCGCAACGTCATTTCACGCTGGTGGTCCAATTAGGGGCCGCCCAGCATGGAAGGCGGCTGCGAGAAGGGGCGGACAGGTAGGGGCAGGGGCATGATGCCCGCTGGGTCCAATGGCAACTCAGCAGCCAATTCAAAAGTGGCCCAGGCTGCGATGGAAGGACACTGACGTTTCCACGGATCCCATTGTGGTTGGACACGGCAGGCGAGAGGGCAGGTCGGCAGGGCAGTCGGCCTCACATTTCTCGGATGAGAGCCTCGCCACCCTCCTAGAGGAGGTTGCAGCCAGGAGGGAAACCCTTGTCCCCAGAGGCGGGAGGAGGAGGCCCCCACACCTCACCAAAAAGGTCTGGCAGGAGGCATCCAGGGTCAGCAGCCACGACGTGGTGAGGTGCACATGGGTGCAGTGCCGGAAGCACTTCAACAATCTCCTGCGATCGGGAAGGGTGAGTACCGTGTTGGCATGGGTTACTTTGCCGAGCAGTTAAGAGCTGGCTATCCCCCCATGGACCTCAGAGGTGTTAGAGTATGAGTGGCAAATGTCAATGAGACAGGAGCAGGCCAAGTGGGTGAGCCCTTGCTGCTTGAACTGAACGCCTTGTGGCTCCAAGGTCACAAGGCTGAGCCCCGCGAGGTGTTCCTCAGGTAGGGTTGGCCATGGTGCAATGGTGCTGCAGGTAGAGAGTGGACAAATCAATGCTCCTCTATCCTTTCAGGAGAAGACATCCCATAACACTGTTGAGAGGTCGTGGACTGGTACGGGATCCCCACATCTCCTAATCCTCACTCATAATGAGCAGGAGGCCCTGAAGCTGGAGGGGCACCATGTAGCTTGGTCAAGCGGCTATGGTGAGGCTGGGGTGCCAGATGAAGGTAAGAGTGCAGGGCACTAAGGTGAGAATGTCGGCTATTGCAACCATTCTAGTGTAGTCTCTATATTGATGTGAGCCTCGATCCTGGAATCCCCATTGATAATCAAAAGATGAGGGCATCCTGATGCATATCTCTGTCTCACCAGGGTGTCTGGCATACACTGTGACAGTGTCATGACTTAAACTAATGGCATGTTCTTCTTGTCCCTTTTAAGCTCACCAACAGGTCGTCGCTGTGAGGAGCCTGAAGTCCCACCCCTGACACCGGAGGACCACTATGCTGAGCATGCACATGCATCACACTCTCTCTGTCAAGCAGGCACCAGCGCACATACTAGCACCTCAGTTGTGTCAGGTGTCATGGCGGGTGTGAGCAAACAATATGGTGAGAAAGCCAAAAATCAGTTTTGCAGCGTCGTGAAACCAGTTTACGATCGTCTGGTCCACCCGTCAATGGCGGGCCACCTTTCCCACCACCACACGTCAGGAACGTCATTTTAATACATCGGCATAAGCCCTGCTCACCGGAATTATCCCCCCGCGCTAGATCATCCGGGCAAATCGGCGGGAAAATAAAACCGACTCAGAACAAGTCTTCACATGTGTGACGTGCAGAAGTTGGGATTAACCGTTAGGGCCTTGCTCACATCGTGGACATCCGAGGAGCAGAAGATGCTGGAGTCAAACAGCTGCCGAAACCTGGAGGAACACGTACATCACGTACTGGGTGGATGTTGTGGTCACTTTGACAAACGGACCACAGGAGACTCAGGTACAGGTTTCGATCGTTTATTCGAGCAATTACAAGGAGGGCAAAATCTCAATACAGCTTGAGACAGTACTCTGCTAAGCTACAAGTGTTCACCATATTTATACATTATTGGTCACATACAAGAACATCCTCCAGATTCCGATCTTGTCAACATATAGGTTTACATTAAACAGACAGGTCTCTGGTACAAAGGTAACCCTACCTTCACCCAGGCAGAGACCTGCCTTCCTATCTAAGCTGGGAGCATCTGTCCTTCCCCTATCTGTTGAAGAGCACACTTAATCTATGTTATTGCCATCCTCTGACTCCAGTCTAACTCCCAGGACCTTGCTGGTGATTGCAAACCCTGAGGGTGTACAAAGTTTGAGAGTGTATAAGGTTCATCTGGTTTAACTGTTTAATTGTTGATTTACTGATTTGCGCTGGCCTGCTAATTCTAATTTAAGTAATTCATTCCCTTATAATGAATTCTCCCTGACCATAAATTCTCATTTACTTTCTTCCCCCTAACAGTGGATTTTCATGGGCATGGCTCCAGCGCGAAGCAGCTCGTGGAAGGTGAAAGGTCACCATTGATGTATAGGGTCTACTTTGGGACATCAGGGTCTTGGCCATGGGCTGCTATGCATGATCATTGAGGGGGTGGAGAGTGAGGTCTAGGTTTGACTGAGAGAGGAAGGTGTACCGTGGTGAGGGGAGGGGTGGAGTTGGGAGGGGCATACAATGGTGTTGGGGCGGGAGGGAGTGCTTGGGGTGAGGAGAGTGTAATAGGGGAGAATGCAGCAACTGAGGAGGTAGACGTAAGCAGGGAGGAAGGTGTAGGGGAAGGAGTTCGGAGCAGGGAAGGAGTTCAGAGGGGGGCAGAAGTCCATGGAGAGGAAGGAATCCAGAGGGAGGAGAGAGTACGGGGGGAGGAGGGAGTTCAGAGGGGGGAAGGAGTAAGGGTGGTAGAAGGTGTAAGGGTGGAGGAAGGAGTAAGTGGAGGGGTATGTCCAGGTGAACGGAGGGACTTGTGGAATCGATGACTGCCTCCTGGGGGGGCGAACTGAGTTGGGCATGGTAGGAGGGAATGGTAAGAGTCAGAGAGGACAGAGTGAGCCATTAGGTTGGGAGGGTGAGGATGTGACAGTAGTTCTAGAAGGGATGGCGAAGGTGGTTGCTGGGGACTAGGAGGCAGACGTAGTTCCTGGGGGTGGTGGGAAGAAGGAGGTCAGGGAGGTCAACGTGGATGGGGTGGGGTTCTTGGGAAGTTGGAGAACGTGCATATTCACCTGGACATCCCAGAAAGAAAAGGGTTTGAGCTGGTAGGTGATGGTGGGGAGGCGGAAGGTGATGCCAGGGACGTCAACAGTGATGGGAGAAAGGACATGGCTGGCTGGGATAGGGGAAAGGGCAGGGGAGCTAAAGACATACAGCACCAATAACATTTGGCAAAATTGAAAGTGAGAGGAGCCTCGTCTTGGGCGAGAACAGGTGCTACATGGGAGTACGATCAGTGGGTGGGCGGAGATGTAGGTCAGCTCAGATAAACAACTGAAAGAGAACCCCAGCAGGCAGCATTGAAAATGCTCGGGACATTGAGGTGAGTGTGATGGAGGAAAGCATTGTGTGCATTGAGGAATGCTTGCATGAAGCTCCGAAAGGTCCTGCCACACACAAAGTTCTCCTCCCAGAATCACTCCTGGCCTGGCTGCATGCAGCTGAACCGCTAGTGGCGGGGGGTGCAAGGGGAGGACTCACAAAGCCTGTAAATGAAGCTGAAAGACACCATTCCACGTTACTCAGTGAATGGTAGTATATTGTCAGATTATAAAGTGACAAAATGTGTTCACCTGTGCAACCACTTGTGATCAGAATTTCTTAACTTTTCTAGGCCTACCACTTCTTCAAGGTGCTGCCCTGACACCTGCAGCAGGGGTGGAGACAGCCTGTGCAATGGTTGCCTGTTGCCTCTGAGGGCCCCGGCTTGCTATGGCTGTCCTCCTGTGGGCCAGCTGCTCCCACTGCAATGACAGAGGACAAGGTTGACGGGGTCACAGGCAAAGGGAGCTTGGAGGGAGAGGACAGACTCTGAGATTCCTGAGTGGATGATCCAGGGGTATCCAGCTGCTGCTCCTCCTTCTTTCAGGTGCCCGAGGGCCCTAGCCTGACTCCTTGAGGGGAAGGAGCACCTGGAGGGAAGTGGATGTGTCCTGTTTCCCTCTCGTATTGCCACTGCAGGAACTCACCCCTGGCTGCTGTGATGGAGTGCAGGTCTGCGTGCGTCTCCGCGTTCTGCTGGACCAGGGTCTCCATGGCATCAGCCATCCTTCCCATAGAGACCTCCATATGTACACATGTGGGTACCACTTTATCAGAGAGCAGGCAGACACTCCTTTGACTCATTGCCACTCCATTGAAGGCTCCCAACAGCTCTGTGTAATGTTCTCCCACCTTCTGCTGAATTTCCACAATGAGTTGGAAGGCCTAATCCATAAGCTCATCATCTGACTCGGACCTCACTGATACCTCTTCCACAGAGGTCCTCTGAGTCTCAGGGGTCTTGGCTGAACCTGCCTCTTGCAGACACATGTCCGTGCGTTGACCACCAGATTCAGAAGCAAGTCTGCTCTAGATCTAGATCCAACCAAGGTGTGTGTCTCTGCATTTGTGGAGGGCATGGGCAAGCGTTTTGACGGCTCTTCCTGGCTGCTTATTTCCAGGCCCCCATATAAGAGGCTTGGCCTGTCCTCAAACATCACCAAGACAAAAGTACTTCACTAACCTTCCCAGGGCTAGTTGAGCATCCCCCACGCCATCCATGTAGATGGGATGCCTCTGGAATATATGCAGCACTTCCCTTATCTCAGCAGCCACCTCTCTCAAGGGACTACAATCGATGAGGAAGTCCAACACTGAATCAACTGTGCCATTGCTGCCTTCTTCAAGCTGCGCCAACGTGTCTTTGACAACAGGGACCTTTGCAAGTCAAAAAAGGCTCTGGTTTATAAGGTTGTTGTGTTGACCACCCTCCTCTACTGCAGCAAAATATGAACTGTCTACTGACGCCACTTTAAGATCCTTGAGAGCTTCCATCAGCGGTTCTTGTGTCAAATCCTGGGGATCAAATGGGGGAGCCGCTGGACTAACATGAGCGTCCTCCATGAAGCTGTGTCTATCAGCATTGAAACCCTGCTCCTGTGGAACCAACTCCGGTGGACGGGCCATTGCATCCAGATCCCCGAAAACTGCCTCCCTCGGCAGGTTCTCTTCTCACAGCTCTCCATTGGCTAACGCTCAAAGGGTGGCCAAAGGAAGAGGTATAAGGATATGCTCAAGGTCACCCTAAAGCACGGAGGCATTAACACCGCTGACTGGGAGGAGAATGCTGCTGACCGCTTGGCAGGGCACCACCTGGTCCATCAAGGCTCAAGCCACTTCGAGGCTCAGTGACTCGACAGCGAGGTGGAACGGTGGCGGCAGAGGAAGGAGAAGGAAGCCAACCCAGGGCGGCAATTTCCACTCCCCTGCACAACAATGTTCCCCCACTGTGGAAGAACATGTGGTTCCAGAATCGGGCTCCTCAGTCATCTGAAGCCTCACCAAGCCTGAGGTACATCATCCTTGATTCCAAGGGACTGCTGACGATGACAATTTCCAGCTCTTCAGTGGAGGATGTGTCCTCTTGGCTGGAGATGAAGGCCTGGGTGGAGCTGAGGGGCTGTCGCTTGGCAGATTTCCCTGTGAACCAAAATAGAGATAAAGAGTGCATGGCAGCAGAGTCCAAAAGAGGAGTGAGAGCACACACAGTTATGTTGAGAGAGGGACGATGTGGTGCAGGATCCTCATGTGGGGGTTTGTCTCCAACTCACAGCTGTGGCAGGCACGGCCCACATCCTCAACAGTTAGTGTGATGGCAGTCTCCTCAAAGCGAGTGAAGGGTCTAACGTGGGCCATTCCACCCCCGGTCTGGGACCTCTTGTTGCTGTTGTGGGCCAACTTCTCCTGCATGAAAACAGATGGAGAGAGTGTGAGCAGGGGGCATGGCGCTGTGTGGAATATTTTTGTGGTGAGCGGAGCCATGGACGGGATGAGGACACGAGCTCCAGAGGATATGAGCCCGTTGGAGATGTGAGGATGTGTGTGAGAGTTAGTGGTGTTGTCCCTTGAGCTGTGAGATCCCTGTGGCTGTGTGATGGGTTTGTGAGTGTGTGAGTTGAGAGTGATGAGGAGAGTGACTTAACCCTGGTGGAACGGATGAGACCTTCCTGCATTGGATGGCTGCCCTCTTTTGCAGGGCATTGGCAAAGACCACCGCTGCCACCGCCTCCCATTTTGGATTGGTAACCTTGCTTGCTGGTCTTCGCCCAGGGCAGGAGTAGAGGACTTGCAGTGGGCCTCCAATGCTTCCAGTAGGCGCTTGAGGGAGGTGTTGCTGAATCTGGGGGCAGCATGTTTCCTCCCTTTGGCAGCCATCAGTTCCCAGCAGATTCCTATCCCTCGAAGAGTGCTAGCCCTGTGCAGGAGCGGCCTTTAAACATGGTACCTAGTTTACTGAAGGCCTGAGGTGACAGTGGGGTGGGAAAATCAGAGGCTGCCTTGCCAGTGACCCAGTGTGTTTCCCGGAAATGAATAATGAATGAGGACTGAATGGGGTGATACAGTGTGAAAAGCCGCCATTGCAGCCGGCGGGTAAAAAGTCCTTTCTCTTGCCCACTACCGCGCTTTGTGCAAATCTGGGACGATTCCACCCGATGAGTTTCAACACTACTCAGACATTTGCTGCTGACATTTAAGAGACCTCTCCTTCCCCGCCCCCACCCCCACCTCCCCACCCTTAACTTGATGCATGTGAATAAATCACTGGACTACAGTCACATGCAAGCATCATGCAATGTTTCTGTGTACTACAGTCCCAAAATTTTGCACAGTGCCATTTGTTATAACTTTACAATATGTACATTGAAAAGAGAACCTTTCTGTAGCCTAGGAAGAATGCGCAAAATTCCATTTTCTCTGATATTCCACAGTACAAACACTTAAAAATTCGCAACAAAGATTATAGCTGTTGCCAGTTAATAGCATCTTTATGAAAACCTATATTCACACAAAAGGTTGGCAGAATATACATGAAAAATAATAACAAGTAATTTCAGTGAATTTGAAGCTACTGTTATACTGCATCAACTGTTTCCAGGTCTCTGTGGATAGATGCACAGTTAGCAGATCTGAGTCATACTGCAAACTGTAGGTTGCGCTAAGATCATCCACAAAGGAGCCCTGTTCTGTGGGTGGCAATTATTTCATGTCAGGAACGCATGAGTAGGAATGTCCACTGTCCTCGAGATATGGGGGAAAAAAAGCTAAGAAATTGATCAGGGTGATTCAACAGATTGCCCTGGTGCTTTGGTTTCATGTTAGCCAGCAGTCTCACTGCACCTGATATAAACTGAGAACTGTGTGAGATTGTCTTCTCGAGTGCTTGGCTTCTGTGATCTCAAAAGCCTTTGATACAGGACTGCACCACCATTCTCATGTCGAACTGTACCTGAAACCATTTTGCAGCTATACAAAATGAGGTTTAGAGCTGTGCACTAGGACATCCATTGAAATCAGGGCTTCAGGTGACAAACTGCTCTAATCTTTGCCCTCACATTCCTTGCTGCCAAGTGAACCCTGATACGGGGCTGCTGACTGTAATTCACTGAAAGGTGCTGGCTATAATCAATCTAATGGGGCCTGTTTGTTGCTTGGGTGAAGAAATGATGGAGGGGGCTCGTTTCACAGCAACACAGTGGAATGGGATCTGAGAAAATTCTGGGTATAGTCTGTTTTCTTTCAGAACTTCCGGGGCAGTATTTTTTTGCTTACACAATGAAAATAGTTCTTTTTATGCTTTCAATCAATTCTCTTCTGAAGGATTGACTCATCGGGTAATGCTTTAATGCCTTCGTTACTAAATAATTACTTTTAAGAACACAAGGAATAGGAGCAGGAGTAGGCCATTCAGCCCCTCACAACTCCTCTGCCATTCTGTAAGATCATAGCTGATCTGATGGTGGCCTTAACTCCACTTTCCTGCCTATCCCCCTAGAACCATTGACTCCCCTATAGCTCAAAAATTTGTCATGAGATTTGATAGTCAATGCCAGGAAGCTATTTACCATATGACTCATCAATTCTATGCCTGAATTTGTCCTCTTTAAGTGTCTACAGGGAGGCACTTTTCACCAGGGATAGTAATTGAGTTCTGATTTTGTCTCTCTTGTATCCAGGTATGCTGAGGCCAATTGCTCTTCAATTGAGATTTACTAACTCAGCAGAAAATAGGAATTGAGCCTGAGACTTTCTTGGGCTACAGGGCTCAGTAGAACAGAGTGTATTGAGATGCCTAATTTCAAATGGTTCTCCAAAGAATATATTTTGTATATTTGTTCAATTAGTTTCTATTTAGAAATTCTAGATAAAATCAAGGATCTAAAATATATTAATTGCATATAAAACAAGGTGAAAAATGTTAAAGCTTTGAAATTTCATGGGGATTTTCTCACCCTCCCCCTTTCGTAATTGCAGAAGGAGGCCAGAGGAACACAGCAAAATGCTGGGAAGAGCCACTTGTGTCATTTCTCTTTGGTTTCTTTCTGTCTCCTGCCAGAGTTACAGTGAGCGATGAGTTTTCCTGACCCCACAATCCCATCTCCATTCCAGAGGAGCATGCCAACCCTATTGCTGTGTCCTCCATACTGCTCTGCTGGAGACATGCCCAATGCCTCCGGAGGCAAGAAGGAGGCAGACACAGGCCCAGGGACAGAGGCAGACCAATGCTGATGAGGCCTGGTTTCAAGGCGCATCTTCGTGAGCGAGAACATTAGTGGCTTGAAACAATAAACAAAATAATGCAGATAAGTTTTATAGCTCCCAACCCCCACCTTCACCTCCTTCAACCCCCATACCCACTGTAACTGAATCCTTGCAGAAACCCAAGGCCTCAGTCTTAGCTGAGAGATATATGGCAGATAGTAATTGACATGGTGGTGGTATGTTGACTAGAAACAGAGCAAAGTCTTTTATCATTTGGCAAGTCTTGCAATTCCCACCCTCTTTCTTTTTCTCAAAGGTGATCTGCTTTTGTGCACAAGAAAAAAAAACATATTTTATCTGAGGGATAAATATTGGCCGGAACACTGAGGAGAATCTGCTGCTCTTCTTCAAACTAGAGCTATGGTGCCATATGGGATCTTTTACAACCATCTGAAGGGGTAGATAGGACCTCACTTAATATCTCATCTGAAGGACAGGCCTATGACTGTGGGGTACTCCCTCAGTACAGCACTGCAGTGTCAGCCTAGTTTCCACGCTCAAGCCTCATGGGACTTGAACCCACACCGTTCTGATCCTCAGAGCCAAGAGTGACCATTGAATCAGTTGAAGAGGTTGAAAAGCTGAAAGAGATCTGTTTCTGTGTACTGCCTGGACATAAAGTGTTACCTGAGCAGAGCAGTATGGAGGAAAATCAGGCAGGGAGGACTGCAAGGCTGCCTGATTTTCCTAACACCTAATTGAATGGAGGATACATCAGACAGCAATCTTACAGGCCTCTAATTCTCCCACTTGATTATCCTCCCTGCGCTCTGCTCAGTCAATAATACATGTACAAACGGTACTGATAAAAAATGACATCAATGTCTCTGTTCATAATTTGCATGCCTTTTACAACAAGAAGGGCCCATTTTTTTGAAAAATCAATTCGTTATGTAGAATTAACAGGAGTTCAAGTTGACGGCCCTTCATATTTTTTTCTGTTCCTTTTCGACTTTTTATAAAATAGTGAGCAATAGCTTGAGGAATTACTTAGCTAGCAGTGCGAGGAAACTGAATTAACACAGAGCTGAGGCTAAAGCTGACGCCCCAAGGGAAGTTGGTGATGGGAGTGGATTATTTGCCGCATACAGTAACAGATGTGATAATAGAGCCTAAAGGCGCATTGTCATTAGGGATTTCTATTAATTCCTGCAAAAATAAAATGGGGCCAGTTAGGAAGGTAATGTAATAAATTTGCCATTGCGTTCATAATATTCAAGCTTCCCTGTTATATTGTTATAAATATGAAGATTGTAAGGTTGTTATGTTTTTAGGGCTGTCTCTTTAACTTAGGGTAAAATGAAGGATCGAAGGGTGTCATCTGATCTGTTCTGAATTCTGCCCGGTAATAAGTTTGGGTTGCTTGGTTGTTAAAGGTTAAAGGGGGATTCCAGATTGTCATTAATGGAAAGAAGATGTAAATTATACACGCCTGTAAACAATAGCCAAGGCAGATGTGCTGACAGTAGATAGACTTTTGGGCCTGGATTTTCATGGTTGAGACAGGTATTGGGAGTCAGGAATTTTCCCGACCCCACGATCCCATCTCCATTCCAGAGGAGCGCGCCAACCCTATTGCCGTGTCAGAGAGATGGGCATGGGCTGGGGACACGCCCAATACCTCCGTAGGCAGGTAGGAGGCAGAAACAGGCCCAGGGACAGAGGCAGACCAATGCTGATGAGGCCTGATTTCAAGGCCCATCTTTGTGAATGAGAAAATTAGTGGCTTGAAACAATAAACAAAGTAATGCAGATAAGTTTTATAGCTCCCCCCCCACCCCCAACCTTCACCTCCTTCAACCTTGATACCTACCCTCAGCCCTCACACACTCAAACAAGTGTTCACTTTTGGCCCTATAATAATACATTGAAAGCGCTTCAAAGGCCTATAGACCTGTCGCAAAAAGATAGCCAAATAAGCCATTAGAAAAAAAACGCTCCCCCATCCAAAGCCCTGACAGCTCTGACTATGGGTGACATAGATACACCTCAGATTGCAGCAGTTACTAATGAACTGAAAAGCAGGAAACACACTTCCCACCTTTAGGCCACAGTCCACAACTTTACTGATCAGACATAAATCAAGAGGCCTTTCCAATAGTGGCCACCTCCATGGAAATTATGGGGGATCTGAGCTGGCCATTTTTAAAATGGCACCAGGAACCTGAAACAATAGGCAGCTGGCAGTCAAAACCCACACCCTTTCCCTTGCTGGTGAAAATAGCTGATGCCTCGGGCTGAACTTTTGCTACTGAGGCAGGTAGCTTGAGTCGGGAAATTTTTAAAAGGTCCCATTAGGCACCATTTTCACTCCAGGGAGGTGGAGGCGGATTGAGTCAGGCCCAGATCCTAGGCGGCCATGG
Source organism: Cetorhinus maximus (assembly GCF_964194155.1). Taxonomy (NCBI): domain Eukaryota; kingdom Metazoa; phylum Chordata; class Chondrichthyes; order Lamniformes; family Cetorhinidae; genus Cetorhinus; species Cetorhinus maximus. Next base: position 24,349,172 of record NC_135879.1, on the reverse strand, counting down.
GGGTGGCCGAGTGCCGAGACGAGCTGGTCAGAAGATCCACCTCGGTTCTCTGGACGTTGTCCTAGTTGTTTCAGAGCCTGTTAGTCCCTCTAGCCCTCACACTCCTGCCCATACCCCCATACCCCGTCAAACTCCACATAATCCCTCCATGCCAAACCTACCATGAACCGATGTGAGGAGCCATGTGGAGATGAAAAAGGTAAACTTCTAACAATCTAATACAGCTCTCACTCATACACACTTGATGGTGAAAAACTCCCATTCATGAAGCCCATTCAAAGTTTTTCAATCTCCTCAAGTGGTTAATCTCTTATAAAAACAAGCAAACATCTTTTCAGACCCCACCTTGAAGACAGCTAATCCTTTAATAGCCTCTTTAAGCTGTCAATCAAACTGTGAACTCAGAACCTCTATTGAGATAATTGTAGCTTTTGAAAGTCAGCCAAGCATTCATAATAACATAATACTAGCCCCTGGGAAATGTCAACAAATAACTCTATTGAAACTACACAAATAGATGGTAATGTATTTTTCTAATCACCAAATGGTCTGTCAATCAAAACAGTCCAGCAGATTTTTTTTTAAAACTCTCGCTGACAACGTAAACCTTTTTTTTTCAAATTTAAAAAGCAAGGATTTAAAAAACTTCAGATAATGATACTTAAACAGACCATATCCACCGTTTAGGAGCATTTGTGTCTACCACAGCAATTCATGGCTCTCACACTGTGAGTTAAGGCCATTTGAACAGCCAAAATAGGGTCTGTTTGAACTCAGCACTATTTCAAATGACCTTGCTGATTTCAGGTTTGCCTGCTGTGTGAATCATGTCCTGCCTCCTTCCCCCTGCTGGCCAATATTGGATCTCCACTCTGCAAAAATCTGACCATTGGCTCTATTAAAACCATTTTTCAACATTTAGCATGCATTTTCCCATTAGAAATGATTGCATTTAAATGGACATAAATTTTGTCTTAAATTCTACAATTCTACAAACAGAATTTTATCATCCATTTATTTATTATCTACTTCTCTCCCTCTCTTGGTCTCCTCGAACCAGGCATTTTTTGCTAGGGTGGGGTGGGGGTGTGGGGGGGAGTTGACTTGTTCTTGACGATGATAATCCCGCTACTACCCGCTACTAGGATATTGCAAGATGTCTCCAAAGGCGAGGTTGCTTCTGATTTCCTGTCCCCCTCCTTCCTGTGAGAATGGACGCAGTCTACCCTTGGTGCCTCCTCAAGCCAACTTAACTGCTTTGTGGGCATGGTTGCAATTTTGTTCCGATTATAGGACAGAGGAAACGTCACAGAACAATCAGAGGAATGATTGACTTCATGGGTTGTATTTTCCTCCACCCATTAGAAATGCTGTGTTGCAGGATTTCTGTCACACAGGAGAGGCCACTGGAAACCCATCGCATTTTCCTAGGTCAGATGTGTAATTAGCGATTGAGGAAAGTTCTGGCACAGTATCGCTACTCCTGACAGGTCTGTCACTGCTTCAGGGTGTAAAATACTACAGCTGCTTATGGGGACATGTGCTCTGGGAAAACAGCTCTACAAGGTCGAAGATAGAGAGCTGAAGGAGGAGCAGACTTTGGGGTGGTTTAGCTGCTGGAAGAGCCTCTGTGATGTCCTCCTCATAGGGAGTTGTCCCATTTACATTGGCCCTTTACATTCCAACAGGAAATGCATGCCTACTATATATTTCAAGAGAGCTATTAGGTGCCTCAGAAAGAAGCAGACTCCAAAGATCCCAGTCCTGTCTCACTCTCTGAAAGATCCAATGATAAAGTATATCTAGCGGGCTGAAATTCTGACTTCTGCCCACAACAGGCATGATGCCGGGGGAGCTGGGGTGGGGTGGTGAGGGGTGGGGGGGGAGGGTTCCGGTTGGGTGGGCAGTCATGCCAACCGCCCATGGTATGCGCCTCATTTGAATGCAATTGATGAACCAGGGATGCCAAATGGACCCTCCACTGCAGCTTGCTGGGAATGGGAGAGAGGGAAATCAACTGGTTCTTTCTCTGAGCCAGATGGCAGATCAGGCTTGCAGTCAGACAGAGCTGATCCTGCAGGGAGGTCTGCATGGGCCAGCAGCTGACCAGAGTAGTTTTATGGATCTAGGTAAAGCACTACTATTCCTCCTGACTCCACAAAAGGTTTGGGGCCTATTTTTGAAGTGATACAAGCCACTTGTTAGGTTACTCACTGCCTGGTACAAATGGGCAGAGCACACTCTACACATCTGTACTTCAAAATTGTAATTGTGATCCTACAACTAACATGTACACCCCTGATTTACATACAGCTTGCTGGCATGCTGTCTGCCCATTTACAGGCCTTGTCAAAGCACAATCCCCCATTCCCAAGCAACTAAGCTGCTCAGTCTTTAGGTAAGAATTGAGCAGGCATTGGTGAAGAACTGTCCTTATGACCTTAAATTCTTCTCTACGACCTCTGGGTTACAGTACTTGCCTTCACAACACGTCCTCTGTAATGGTGTTGTTTCCTGAGGCAGAAACAGAGTAGCAACAGAGAGAAATAATGGGGCCCTGTAAACCACATCCACCTTCCACTGTTTACATGCAGCAGATGAGCTCAGATTGAGCAGCCCGAGTCACCAGAGGATCCAGGGAATGGGCGATTTTTGGAGGCCAATTATGGCAAAATGGCAAAATGACATCGCTAAACTGACCAAATAGTGATACAGTTGCTTCATCAAGGAAAGGCCACATTCATATGTGGATGTATTGACACGAATCTGTGTCCTAATAATCTGCAACACTGCGTGTTGGAGCATCGTGCATTGCAACACTCTGCCATTCCAAACACCTGCAGGGCAAACTAATGTGAAGTTAACTGGGGGGACAAAAGGAACTTCAGTGACAAATGGTTGCAAATGTTGTTTCTCTTGTTTAACAGAAAAATAAATCATAAGGACAGAAATATTGCAGAAATCAGTTTACAAGTAAAAAGAAAGCAATGAATATTTTTACCCGGTTTCCAATTTTGCTGGGTTTTGTACCTCTAAGCTTTCCTCCTTCAGCTGCTGTCTACGTCAGCCCTAATCACCGAATAGACAGTGTACTTCATCAATTAGCACAGCTTTGTCATGGCATTTTATTTTATCTCCTTCCCTCTCACCAAGGTGAGAGCATACAGTGCCACAGCAGTCCCAAGAGAACTGGTAAAACTGTGGTGCCCAAGTGGAATTCAAATGAGAATCAAACCTGATATTCAACACGGACCTGCAGCCTCAGTCCAACAGGCCTGCGCTCAAACAATGATGGAAATATTTTTGCTTTATGAAAAAGGCATTACCTGTATATAAATAAGGCAAAGAATGTGGTCATTTAAAGCAAGGCAAGAGAAACAGCAGAGGAGAGAGAGCAGCTGTTTTGGACTCTGCCTGTGGGATGTTTGAAGTGATCAATTCATAGGTATGGTCTGATAGCAGCTTCAATTTAAAGCTGGTGGATTCAGGAAGTTTGACGGCTAGGACGGCTATTGGCTCATCCTGGATTTGCCTTAGCAAATTGGGTAAGTTTATACAAGAATTTCCTTCAGCTATGAAGGGCCTGTACTTCATGTACACCTAATAAGGAGCCTTCAGCTGGTCTGGCCACCCTCTGGTACCAGGTGGCTTCACATCTGGTATTTTGACCCTGAGTCCACTTACCTTAGTAAAGCACTGATGCGATGGAGATGCCAGAACGTATGTTTCGATACTTCATTGATACTTTTCCTGAACTCCTCCTCTTCCCCCTATGATCTCTCCTAATAGTGGGAAATCTCCAAACCAGATGAGCATTGGCAGCACCACCCACACAATTTGCAGACGCGTCTGGTTTTGTGGCCTCTGGCACTTGTCACCTTAATTGCCTGTTAGGCCACAAGCAGCAAGGCCAGGTTTTATAACATATACTTATCTGAATGTGGAACCAGAGAGAGCAGGAGTGCTCCTCCCAATTCCATATTAAAAGAATTGTAGCTGCAACTATTTAAGCTCCTAATCACACCTCAGACTTCCAGGCCATAATATGCCATTTTCATACCTCTTTAACCTGGAAGTTGTGTTAACTTTGCATCATTCATGTGCTGCTTTATGTACAGATAACACTTATTGATACCAATTGTTAACAATAAGCAAAGGCAACAGTGAAAAATCTGTAAAAAAAAAGCCTGTGTTTGAAAGGCTAGTTCCTGTTGTTCCCTCTTTTAAAGAGAAGCACAGAATATTTTGAAGCTCAATTACGAACATACAATTAGGAGCAGGAGTAGGCCATTTGGCCCTTCAAGCCTGTTCTGCCATTCAATAAGATCATGGTTGATCTGACTGTAGCCTCAATACCACTATCCTGCCTACCTCTATACCCTTTGACTCCCTTGTTAGTCAAAAATATATCTACCTTTGCAATAAAGGATGTGGGAAGGACATTTCCTCTTTTGGAAGAACCTGGAACTCAGGGTCACTGTTTCAAAATAAGGGCTCGGCCATTTAGGACAGAGATGAGGAATAATTTTTCCTCTCAGAGGGTTGTGAGACTTTGGAATTCTCTTCCTCAAAAGGTGGCTGAAGCAGCATCATTGGATATCTTTGAAGCAGAGCTAGATAGATAAGCAAAGGGGTGAAAGATTATCATGGGTAGGCAGGAATATGGGGCAGAATACTGCCATTGGCGTGCGAGGGCAGGCCCAACACGCTGACACGTAAAGTGATACGTGATGACGTTGGGCGTGTCCCGACGTCATCGCGCATCGTTTCGATATTTCAATGGCCATTAAGGCCATTAAAAAAGTAACTTAACTTGTTAACAATGCTGCCTGTCCAACCTTAAGGTTGGTGGGCAGTCAAAGAGACCAAGTGGCCTTTGCATGCTTCAGGAAACCTCATCCACGGGCGGGGTGAGGTTTCCTGAAGGTTTCATAAAATAAATAAATAAATTTTACTAACTTCACAAATATGTCCCAGCTCATGTGACACTGTCACATGAGGGAACATGTTTAAATAAATTTTCACTTTATTTATTAAAAGGTTTTCACAACCATTCAATCTCCCTGAAGCAGCTCCGTGCCTCGGGGGTGATTGCTGCACGCACAAGTAGCGCTGAGTGCTACCGGCCGCACGTTATGCTGGGCGGGCCTTAATTGGCTTGCCCATGTAAAATGTCGGCGTGCAGCTGATTGCGGGCAGCAATCGGTTCCGGGAATGCCCCCGCCCGCCATAGAAAAAATTCTCCCCATGAGGTTAAAATCAGATAAGCCATGATTTTATTGAATGGCAGAGCAGGATTGAGGGCCGAGTGGCCTGCTCTTGCTCCTGATTCGTCAAAATATTCAATGACCTTGCCTCTGCTGCTCTCTGGGGAAGATTCACAACCCTCTGAGAGAAAAGAAATTCTCCTCATCTCACCTTAAATGAGAGATCTCTTATTTTTAAACGGTGTCCCCGAGTTCTGGTCTCTCCCAGAAGGAGAAACATCCTCTCAGCATCCACTCTGTCAAGCCCCCTCAGGATCTTATACATTTCATTAAGACCACTTCTAATTTTTCTATAGTGTTTTGAATTCTTTTCTCATTAATTTAATTCTTATTCAATTCTATAGAGGGATCACATAACATTATGAAATTTCAAGTTCGAGCCATCATCTCAGGATGTTCAGAATAGATATGCATGTGTTATGTCTTTATTAAACTTTCCCTTTGATTTTTGAGAGGCTGTGGGCCAAAGCCCATCAGGACACCACTGAGAAAGAGGCAGAGAAAAGGTGGCCCAATTGAATAAGCAATGCTTTTCGGCACAAACATGAGGTTAGAACATGCTCAATTGTAGAATGAAGTGAGGAGAGAGGGAAGGAATTTTTGCAGTTGAAGACTGTGCCAATGTAGATTTGCCCACTAAAAGCATATGTTGGGAATTCAGGCACGCAGGTCATGGGACTCTGCAGGATCTTCTTTTAATTACATTAGGATTAAAAATTAATTGATAGAAAATCTGGAGCCCACTGTCCTCTCTATCTAAAACTTTGTGTCAATTATATAAATTCGTAAAATATCACAATGTGTCTCAGCTTTACTGCAAAGCTGCTGATAGGAAGAAGAATGGATTGGAACAGCACATTTGGAGTTTAAGAGGAACGTGATAGGTTCAGAGCTGTACTGTCCATAGTCATAACCAACTAGCATCTGATTATGATTCCACTTCATTCTCATCAGGGAAAATACAATGGTAAAAATATTTGTATAATTATCCAGGATGGGTGTTACAGAAATTGCATATATTACCCTGGTTCACAGAAAGAAGAATTGAATATCAATAATTGCACATCTCCGTGAGATGAGAAAACCCAGGAAATAAAACTGAGTAAAAACAAGGCACGGCATATTTTGTTCAATTACTGTCAAATGCAGACAACTACAGTTGCACTGTTTAAGTATTACATGTTTACCATTCATATGATTGCTACAGCTATCATTGGTGCTAAGCAAATAAATACCAGCTCATTCATACTCAGCTGAATTGAACATAAATTCTGTCACTTCCACTTTAAAAAAGTGTCCCTCTGCCAGCAATGTTGTAGCAGCAAGAGCTTGATTCTGGTGGTGGATGTCAGAAGCTGGGAATGACAGCCGTGATGGTGGGTTCATGTTTTCAACATTATTTTTGATTTTACCTTAGTGCTCTACAAATAGCAGACATGTAGCTCCCATATAATACATTTATGATTCAGGTTTCACTGTCAACTGTAGTAAAGTATGAGCAGTACTTTTCTGTTCTGCTAGATATCGATGCATTTTTCATGATGGTTTAGTGCATATACATGATTCCCTTAGCAGCCTGCCAGGCGTGTATGTATCTGTTGATGCAGTGATGAACACAGTGATGGATACACAGCTAGCTCTTGACAGCATGGCACAGAAACTTGTGTCTGAACTCTAGAAGTATATGTTGACAAAGTTATCTGTTTCATCTGTGGTGATCTAGAATAGTATTTCCTCTGACCTTGCCTGTCCATTATTTTGATGGAGGTTTAAGCAAAATAAATGGGCTAATCCCTCCAATAAAATACCAGATAAAGGAATTTCAGATTGGGTTATGCATTCACATATTAATATCCCACAACATAATTTGAAAGTGCTGGTGTTTACTTTACTACAGTGTGTATCTGGCTCCCTGGCCTTTCATCTCTGTTATCTGTCTCACCTGCACTTCCTGACCTTTGAGTTCTCATTTAAATTTAGATTCATTAAAGTTGAAAGTCTGTACAAATGTATGCTGTAGATCCTCAACTGTACAAATTAATTGTGGAGGTACAATTAAACTGAACCAAATTAAATGCTGAACTGCTGACATTTGGAAGACCAAAGCCAATTTTTTAATCCCCATCATCAACCCTGTACTTTCCCCACCCACCCCACTATCTAAATCCCCTCATTAGCCATTGCTTCAGAGGGGTAGAAAGTCATTCACGGTGGACTTGCATTGCTTCCCTGAGCAGGCAGAGCTGTGGGCCACTACCTGTGAGGCCCACACAGCGTTCTTCAACGATGTAATTGAATAAAGTGGCAGTGGTCACATAGGTCGTGGCCCATGGGGCTGCTTGCCTCAGCTAATCGAAGTAAACCTGCGTAGCAGCGGCACTGCATCAACAAATTTCTCCCCAGTGTGTTTAAAATTTATTTTGCAATGTTGCCTCCTTGCCAACGGTTTCAGTGGCTGATGGGCTGAGGTAGATACGGAGGTGGGGGATCTTACTGAGGTGGAAGTAGTCACTTATGTAGACAATCTATGTGATGGAGAATTTTCATCTTGATGTCGGGGCTACTGGTCTGGTTCAATTTGACTCTGCTTTAGGGATTCAGGCCATATTCCAGTCTTGGACCTGAGGCTGACCCCACTTCTACCTCTATTGGTGAGTATATATGGGAATACCACAGCTGACCATACACCAAGACCCATTGGAGGACCATTGCTAACAAACCTTTTTAATTCAGAATCTCCTACTTTCACCCTTTATGATGATGACCAAATTTGGGGAAAGTGGTGGATTTTCCCCCAAAAAGACCAAGAGGAAACTCCACAGATATGGGGAAACTGGGTCCGAACTACTTTCTAGTTATTCCCTTGATCTCATGCTGAGGTTATATTAGGAATTTTCTGGACCTATCATAGATCTTTGGAGATCACAAGCATTTTATTCTCAAGCCTATAGGAAAACCTAAGCAAAGATCAACTTTTCCCATTAACTTTGATAAGCCTGTTGCGCCTGGCTTCCTGTTTGTAATGGGCTGAGGGGCCATTTCCCTCTATTTTATTGATCATTTGCTCCATATTCACATATCATGGTAGCGCTGCTTCAGGTGGTGAGCTTGACCATCTCACTCTGACAATGCAATTCTACAGCTGATGTCCTAAAGGTGAAAGAGAATAGTCTGGGTTGAATATTCCTTACCTTTGAAGAAGCATCTATCAGCTCTCTTGGCAAAATCTGGAAACCAAATGGCAGAAGATGTGTGGCAACTCAGCCCACAGGTAGGGTTCATCAAATGCTACTCCATTGACTAGGGTGGGTTCTTCTCAAACTCAACCAATTATTGCAAGGACCTCACTCAATCGTAGCAATGTGCTATTGCCTCATGATTATATACTACATTAAAAACCAAAAATTTCAGTAGTACATTAGCTGACACTATTTTCTAAAGTCTCAAAGTTATATGAAGAGAAAACAGGGAAGTTTTGAGCACAAAGTCAAAAAGTTAAAGAAATACTTTCACTAAAGACACATATTAAAATAGTTCACCCTAAACCATCTGTTATTAGCACTGATGTGTGACAGAATGTGCTCCATTTTTGAATGGGGGGGTTTCAGCTGATTAAAGCTGTCAGCTATCACCTTGTCAGTTCTACATCCCACATTCTAATGTATAGAATACTTATTATAACCTGGCTAAAATCTACAGGATAAACTTAAAATGAGCAGCTAGCTTCTTTTTCATCTTTTTCTGGCCAGCACAGACGTGATGGGCTGAATGGCCTCTTTCTGCACCTTAATGTTTCTACGGTTCTATGGTTACTGATCCAGCCCGGCCCCCTTCAAGCACCACTCCCAACGGGATCAGTGGATTCAGCTTTATCATTTAAGCCACTTGCTGCATTTGCAATTTAATTCAGGATTAGTATTGGAAGGCTTTTTGTTCATTAAGAATGTATTTTAGTCTTTTAAAATAGCAATCCTTAATCAGCTTTTCATATTCTTTGCTGTAACTTCCGAAACTTGCATGGAGGCTGTAGGCTTGATAAATATGAAAGGAAAATACTGCAGATGCTGGAAATCTGAAACATGATTCAAACATTCTGGAAACACTCTGGAGGTAGAGAGAGAAACAGACAAGCAATTGCTGTTCACCTTGGAAGAAAGTTGCCCACAAAGACCTAGCAACCTCTATGGCGTGGATTTCCTTTTTCTCAGTGTCAATTTGAATCTGGCACCAAGTCATGGGGATCTCTACATACGTAGCAACAGTGAAGTCATCAAGGAGAGTAAGCTGCCAATTACATGGAAGTATTCTCAGAGACAGCAAACCAGGCAGTAAAATGCGCGGAATTGTTCACTTCTGGCTAAAATTTAACAGGGAGTGGAATATGATTGAGACATATACATGGAATTAAAATACAAGCTGAAATACCATAAATACCATATATTTAATAAAATGTAAATCCTTTTTTTACCATAATGGACAATTTGACATTTCCCAAACATAAGAATATGTTTACAGTGACAGTGAGGCTGTTCAGCAGTAATTATGAATTTAGTATGCCATTAAAAATGCAGTAACACCTCATTCAACAAGTTTTAATTCTTTCAAGGCTTTTTTCACAAAATTGCAAGTTTTAGTCAGTTTTGTAATTTCTACTTAATTGCAGTTGTGGGGAGTGGGGGGTGGTCTGAAACTATGCACCCTTCGGGGAAGCATAGTCAATGACAGAAACTTCCAGATTTCCACACTTAACTACACGTGTGGAATCTTAAAGTTGCTGTCAATTTCAAGGGGTAACTGACAGCGAGAAGTGAAAGTTTCACTGTCATTAATACAGCAAAATCTGGGCCAACTTTTCAGGTTGGTAACGTTTCATCAGAACTAAAATATGGCACAGGTGTAAAAGGATTTTAGAAAGTACAGATGCAGGAAAAGAGTGGGGAGATGAAGAAAGGACAAACAGGGAGAGCTATGATATGGTGGAAGGCAGGAGTGATTAAATGACAAGAGAGGCGGGCCCAGATTTTCACCGAGTTGGGATGTATTATGTATGCTTGGCTGAGACACCAGGTATCCATTGAGCTTGTTGAAACACCAGTAACTCCGACAAAACATTGCTTGATTGGCAACACGGGCTCTCTGATCTCTGCTGTCACTTTCACAATTAGGAGGATCTTCTGGTCGGCAAGCAGGGGGCGGGGCCCACTCACCAACACATGAAATGATGTGGGATGACATCAAGTGGAACTCCCGAAGTCACTCCGCGTCGTTTCCATTTTCAGGTCGGAGGGGGCGCAGCTGAATCAGCTGTGCGCCCGCCGACCTGTCAACGGCCTATTGAGGCCATTTAAAAAGTACTCAACATCATTAATGGACCTGCCCATCCAACCTTAGGGTTGGCGGGTAGGCCAGGAGCCCTGGCAGGCTTAAGAAAAAGCATGAAACCTCATCTATGGGCAGGATGAGGTTTCATAGGGTTTTTAAATATTAAATAAAGGTTTCAGTAAAAGTGATGGACATGTCCCAACTCATGTGACAGTGTCAGTGTCACATGAGGGGATATGTCAGGGAAATTTTGATATCGTTCCTTTAACATTTTTAAATTTGGAGCTGATTTCCCTGAGGCAGCACTTAGCCTCAGGGAGATCAGTGTGCTCTTCCGTGAGCATGCGCAAAAGAGCGTACTCCTGGCTGAGGGAACCCCCCCCCCCCCCCCCCCACCCACCCACACAAGAAGTAAGCACTCCCTGGCAGACGTCACGCTGGACAGGTTTATTTACACAAGGTTAAATGGTTTCAAGGGTTTATGTTTTTTGTTACTGACACTTTAATCGATGGGTCAATGGGCATGGAAGTGCCACAGCTTGACATGGAAGGCGTGGGCATAGGGTGTGGGTGGAAGGGCAGGACTCAACACAGAGAGCATGAGGGACCATAGGGGGTGGGTGGGAGGGCAGAGCTTGGCATAGGGGACATGATGGGCCATAGGGAGCAGATGGAAAGGCAAAACTTGGCATGGGGGTATAAGAGGCCCAAGGATGTGTGTGGAGGGCATAAGGTGGCATGGCTGGGGCATTAGGAGTGTTCGGAAGGTGAGGGTATGTGCGGGTTGAGGGCTGGAGGGCCTTTGTGTTTTTATTTTAATTGGGATGATGTCCCGCTATACTGAGGTGGGCCTTTTAAACAGCCTACCTCCACACCCAGCAGCCCCTGTGCTTGCTTCAAAACTTTTTCCCGCGTCAGCTACCTTGACTCCCCTGGCAATGAAGATCCCATCTTTGCAGGCACTTTCTCCCGATGCAGGTGGGCCAAACCAGGAATTTTCCTCAAGGATGAAAATCCAGGCCTTGATGTTGCAAGACAAAAGGAGGTGGTATTGGAACAAGTGAAGAAACAACAAAAATAGGGCTAAAGGAGCTGAAGCTGGCAAAAGCAAAATCATTTGCAAAGTGCACCTTTTCTTCAAAAAAAAATTCAATTTTTATATTTTTAAATATTATAACCATTATATTGCATGGTACGCTTAATCAAACAGACCAAAGCCCATGTCATTGTCACACTCGTCCAATTCCTCTGGACTGACTGGTTTTTGCATTCATCTGTAAACAAACCATGTGCCTCGAGTGCTCCAATTTCATTGGATCTGGAGTCAGACACCACTCAGCCTGTGTCCAGGGCCAATCTGAATTAATATGGACCATCTTGCATAGTTTGATCATCAGAGCTGCAACATTGCTGTAGTAATGCATGTCCTCAAACAATTTGAAACTGGGCATTCAGCTACTTGGAGCCTGGAATTCCTATTTTGACAAGAAATATGAGGAATGCCGGCTTTTATTTCTCATTAATCGTGATTCACTAAAGAAAGTATAGGATAGCATGTTTTTGAAATGTGATTTTAGAGAGTTATTTTGATTCTGAAGAGCTGCCACCATAATACACCTATATTATTGATCCTTAAATACTTCTCAATGAGTACTGAGCTACGAGGTTGGGTTAAATGTCACATATCTCAAGCCTAACTGTGAGCATTCAGTGCAAGCTCTCATGAACGTCCTGGGCACTTGTGAGTCCCCTTTTCTTCACTTCTTCCTGGAGATCATCTCCTCCTCATTGACTAAGAGAAACATGACAATGGCCACTGCATGCACATTGTGAGGCAGAAAGCAACACTTTTTTGGCTGTAATTCCAAATGTTTTGTTCATTATGCACAACATTGTCAGGTCTGACCTGGCATTGAAGTCTTGCTTTTTAACAAGTCTCCAATGTTGCATGACTTCCCTTTAACAAGCATACAGTTACTTTATTTCCCTAACTTTCAGTCAAACTCGTTAATCCAGCTTTGGATGAGTAAAGATACTTTGGGTGGCACTAAACAAGACCAGATACCCCATTAGCAATTTCTTAATAAATCCCACCACCTGTAACTCAAGGCTTCATTTGTTTTTAACAAGGATGGAACTTGTAGACACACTGAACTATTCCAATGTGTACTAAGTTCAACAATAGGGTTTTGATTTCGATAATTTTAAAACACATGGTGTTAACTTTCCTTTTGGCAATGAAGGCAAGAGTGGCATAAAGTACTTCCCCACACCAATATTTTGCACAGGACCTTCACAAAGGCAGCCTAAATGTCCAACTGAAGGTGGTGAGCGCCTCATTAATTCCAAGATGTACACAGAGCCCTGATTTCAATTTGAAGGTACTAGTGGATGGTGAGGGAGTCTCATAATTGCTGTGAAATTTATAACAAGATCTTGCCATTGGAAATCTTCCATCGTTATAGAGAGAGTCTCATAATCAGTGTACCTTTCATGGACTGAGCATCACCATTCGCACTTTTATATAAAGGGAACCTTATTATCGGTACATGTTTTGTACAGTGAGTTCACCATTAGTACTTATTTAATCAACATGGGCATAGTTTTCCGGCCCCTCCCGCCTGTGGGATTTTCTGGCCCAACTGAACAGCTCGCCGCATTTTACAGACCCCCCCCGCCCCCGCCCTGCCATGACGCGGGTGTAAAAGTCTGCCCATGTCTTATACAGGATATCATCACATGGATACGCCTTATATAAAATAGAGCGGCACATCTTTCACATCAGAAGCGTCACCATCAATGGTATATTCTTTATAAGTTTGTCATCACCACTTCTTTTAAATAGAAAGCCTCACCACCGGTAAATTTTGTGAAGAGGGAGATTCACCTGCATTATTCCGTTCAATTCAGCAGTTTAAAATGATTATAAACTTTGGTATAATTTTTCTTACTTGGTATAAGCAACATTACGAAACACACATTTATCTTCATTCAATTGTCATTATTCACAGAAAATTGTAAGCACCTGTGAAGTATTGGAAATATCTCTATTCAACTGCAATATCAGTCATTATGAGCTAATTCTAATTAGCCCACTTATGATGTATGATTCCTATTTCACTGTTGCTCAACAGCCATTCCTTATGATTTCACAGTGTATTTCAAAATAGATATTCCTATACATTGCCAACATTATAAATAGCAGGAGGGAAGGTTAGATAAACCATATGTTATGCCAGGCGTGGATGTGAGAGGCTTGTAGAATATAAGAGGAAAAAATACTAATGGGGCATAAGACTGTTGAGGCACTGGCAAAAATCAGTTAGAAAAGGAGATGAGATATAGAGAGGAGGAGAACAAGTATGGCTGAGAATTTGTGGCTTAAGAGGAGCAAAGATTTAGAAATGGTCCATGAGACTTTTTTTTGGATGTTGGTGTCCTGATTCATGACCTGCCCACATTGGTTTCCATGGAGGTAGGCAGGATGAAAATTTAGCGCTGCCTTCTCACTTACCTGATTATAGCATTGGTCCAGTCAGGACTCCTGCAGCTAGGCAGCCTGAGTGCTCAGCAAGGAATGAACAGCAATCACTGAGATCACATAGTGCAGCCAGCCTGCTTTTCCTAAGGTGGACTGTCTCCCTTGAACAGAAATTGCACTGAATCACTACAGGCTACTTCTGAGTATCAGTGCTTCAAATCCAAAGAAGGGAAATAGAAGACCAGGGCAGATAAAGGGCTCCCAGTCCATAGCTTTGGCACTGGAGGCTTTAGTCATGGACATGAACAAGAGGAGAGATGCCATAGTTCTACAGGAGGACCTGGATGGCCTCAAGGACCACCAGCGGAAGGAAATTGGAGGAAGTGACTAGGGAAGACAATTCCCATAGTCTTTCCTAGAGTACCTGGCAGCAATGTCACAAAAAGTCTAATGACCTCATATAGTTGGTCAAGGTTAGTGAATGCATCACCAAACGACACATGCTACCCATCAAACCACAAACCTCTCATGCTGCTCATTGCACCACACCAAATGCTCCCTCTATTTTTTTCCATCCATATGCAGAATGAGTTTTGTTATCTGCACCAAGTTGAAGACAACCTGCAGATGTGCATCGCCAGAGAAAACAAAAAAAACCTATATATAATATATATTTTCAAAAAGTAACTATAGGAATGGAAGAACAAAAAGAATATCACTCTCCAACCATTGGCATGGTAACATGCTTAATTCACAAATTACCAAGGGCAGAATTTTTCCATCGGCGTGCAGGGGGTGGGACCCGCACGCCGACGCATAAATTGCCGGGTGGTGGCGTTGGGCGCGTGCCCCGATGTCACCGCGCACCATCGCGATATTTCGCTGGGCGGGCGCATGACTATGTCCGTTGCGCGGCCGCCAGTCATTACCTTGCCAATTAAGGTAGTTATGGCTCCAATTGTTCTGGATTTTAAGGCGTACGTGCGATATTTGGCTCACCGCACGGGCGCAACGGACTTGCGGCTATCCGAAACTTTAATAATCCTCATCCACAGGTGGGAGAGAGGGATCATTGTTTTTGTGAATCCAGACATTTAACAGTTAGTGCTCAGAAGTTATTGAAAGTTGAATGTGTGAGGTGGAGAAGTCTCAAACGCATAGCAACTACTTGGGCTGCACTCATTACCTTCAGGTCAGCACTTTTCAGTGAGGATTTGTTTTGGGGCCTGTAGGTTTCAGGGAGCCTCCCTCAGCCTGGGAATGGGAATTGATCTCTCCATTGGAGGCACCTCCTCTGAGGAGGAAGGGAGGGCTAGAAGGGGGAGGAGGCCAGGAATGCACATTCAGCTTCCAGGGGCGCCACTTTTGGGACGACAGACACAGGCACAAGGGGTGCAGGGCCAAGAGGTAGTCCAAGGCGGAAGGGGCCACAGAAGACACCACTCTCCTGCTGCCAGGGTATACAGGCGGTGAAGCAGCTACCTCAATATGCCTGAGGTGCAGTGCCAAAGGAGGCTCCGTCTGTCAAGGAAGACAGTCAACACTATCTGTCAGATGATTGGTCCAGAGATATCAGCTAACTGTGTGGGTGGATACCCCATGCCTGTCTCTCTAAATGTTACAGCTGTCCTCAACTTCTATGCCTCCGGCTCTTTCCAGGGCTCAGTGGGGGATCTCTGCAGTGTCTCCCAATCAGCTGTCCACACTTGTGTCAAGCAGGTGACAAACGCTCTGTTCAGGCATCCATTGACCTTCATCCACTACCGCTGGGACCAGGCAAGCCAGACACAGCGATCCCGAGGCTTCGCAGCCATTGCTGGATTCCCCCGTGTCCAGGGTGCTATAGACTGTACACATGTGACCATCAAGGCACCAGCAGGTGAGCCCGGTGCCTTCGTCAACAGGAAGGGCTTCCACTCCATGAACGTGCAGATAGTGTGTGATCATAGGATGCAGATTCTACAAGTCTGTGCAAGGTACCCAGGCAGCCCCCACGACGCCTACATCCTCAGACACTCCCAGATGCTGGGGCTCTTCAGTGCTCCAGCCCGGCTGGATGGATGGCTGCTGGGGGACAAGGGCTATTCCCTCAGAAGGTGGCTCAAGACGCCTCTCCGTCATCCAAGAACAGAGGCTGAGCAGCGGTATAATAGGAGCCATGCCTCCACAAGGGCTGTGGTGGAGAGAGCCATCGACCTTCTCAAAATGCGCTTCAGATACCTGGACCATTCCGGGGGTGCACTCCAGTACCCCCAGATCGAGTGTCGCTTATCGTGGTTGCTTTCTGCACTCTGCACAATCTAGCTCTGCAACATCGGGACGCTGTGGATGAAGAAGTTGTAGACGGAGTGGCTGGGGCTGAGCACGATGAGTCCAGCAGTGAGCCTGAAGATGAGCACGCACAGGGAAATGCCGAGGGGGCACAGGCTGACCCGGGCATGCTCCAAGGAGGCAGGGATACCCAGGCTGCTCTAATCCAAGGAGCCTTTAGCGAGCACAGCACATATGGATGTGCAACACAAGCCTGGTATGTATCCTCCATCCTGGAGACCTCATCTATCTGGATAGGAGGATTGGTGATGGGCGCAGTGAATAAATCTGAAAGACACACAAATCACTCATCCAATCTCAGGAATCCATGCACCATTCCAAATAAAGAGGAACCTACAGCCATTTGAGACAACATTAATTTAACATTGTGACCAAAGTCTCGTCAAATTACAGAAATCAGAATGTGTTGGACGTCACATAAAGCTCTAATCAACTCTTTGAGGCGGGGGGGGGAGGTGGGGGAGCAACAGAAAAACACCAGTGATGACCCTGGGGTGTGCCTAGAGTGCCTTCATTTTACGTTTACGTGTTCTATGTCTTTGTGATGCCCTGTCGCTGGCAGTGGCACCTGAGACAGCCTGCTCTCTCTGATGTCCTGTTGGCCTCGATGACCTTGGCGGACGTCCTCTGGCCTGTCCAGCCTGTGATGGGCCCGCCTGGGAGGGAGCTGCCAGCTCTGCAGCTGGCATCTCCCCAGTCGTCTCAGCCTCATTGGGTGCCTTGGTCACTGGCAGAGGGGCGGAAGAGCTGCTGTCCTCATCCGCAGGGCTCTGAGAGGCGCCAGCGGAGATGACAGGCAGCTGCTCTGCCAACGTGAGGTCCATTTGGCCCTCCCTGCTCACTGTAGATGGATGGGCACCGAGGTGGGAGACCTGGTGCCCAAACCACTGCCCACACGGGCACTGACCAGACAAGATCAATGCCTCTATCAGGGATTGCAGGTCCGAGTGCATCCCCAGGAACCCTTGATCCTGTCCCTGGAGCTGCCCCTCCATGAGAGTCGCCACCCTTCCGTAGGAAGCTTAGCGCTCAGCCATGATGCTCAATGCATCGGCCACGGCCCGCGTAGACTCCTTCACCACTGACACCAAGCCAAGCAGAGCCTCATGTATCTCCACTAGATGTTCCCGAGCACCCGGCCACATGTCAGCAGTTGGCTGCATCGTGGACGGCTCCAGAGGCTCATCTGCCACGAGCTGAGCATGTGCCTGGGCCCCTTCGGTCCTCCGACTGCTGGCACCATCGGCACTCTCTGCTCCACCAGCTGCTCCAGCATCTGTGAAGTGCCCTCACCGCTGTGACCCGGGACACTAGCCAAAGATATGATGCCCACCGAGGTGCCAGTATCTGCGCTGGTGCCTGCCTGGCAGAGATGGTGTGACGCTTCCAATGGTGCAACTTCATGCCCCTCAGGTGTCAGAGGGGGTACCTGCTGCTCCTCCTCCTGGCTGTGCGCCGATGATGCTGAAAGGAAGAGTAAGGAAATTCGATCAGTTAGCCTGCGGGCAATGTCAATGTACATTCCTGTCCCCCGGCTCATCAAGCGCTCATCATTCCACACGCACTGGGCAAGCCATGTTGGTAACGCCACCCACTGAACAATCAGCACTGCCATGGATGTTGGGAGACTACTGGTGACGTGAGTGCTGGCCATACATACCTGCTCGTGGAAACCCAACCTCTCCGGCTCCAGTGGACCTGGGCACATGCCGCCTCTCCAGGTCCAGTGCCTCCTGCTCATAGTGGCTCAGCATCAATATCTGGGCTAGCCCATTGCCAGTCCTCAGCCGCTCAGCACTGTTATGAGAATTCTTCTCCTGCAAATGAAAAAAATTGCATTCTGCCATCAATCTCCTCGCGGCCAGCCCACCCCAAGCCCAGTTGGTCACTGCAGGTCTGCAGTGCATCCTTCCCCCGCTGGTGGTTGGCACTCACACTACTATGCCTGGTTCTTTCCCCCCCTCGCCCACACGCTGCCCTCATCACAGTTGGGAGCACACAGTTGTACCAGCCGTTGCAAGGAGGCACAATGACGTGGAAAACTGAGGGCAGCACATCCATCTGTGCCACAGCACCTTGAAGATCCCCTCACACCATGTCATCACCCTGAATTCCACATGTCTTGGAGTTTGACCAGTGCGCCTGGGTGCAGCTCCTCCGGCTTGAACCCACCACAATCATGTGGGCGTCACTGCACCACATGCTGCGGCCATCACCACCCTCTCATGCTGAACGCATAGGCAATCTCTGCTGGGCCACCCAGCTAAGGACGCATGCTGTCACTAACTCATTGCACTCAGGCCACTCAGACATGGGTCGACCACCATCGGGGGGAGAAGGTTACATGATGGGGTGCAGTGAACGATGCCAACATGCGACTCACCCTTCCCGTGCGCAGCAGGTCATTGAAGCGCTCACGGCACTGGGTCCATGAGCACCGCACCACGTCGTGGGAGCTCAATCTCCGCAACCTCCTCCCACGCACACTTTGTCAAGTGGGGTAGCCTCCTCCTGCCATCCTCGGGGACAAGCACATCCCGCCAAAGGCACTCACCAGAAAAGCTGGGTGCACACTGGCCATCGGCCCTACCCTCCTGCATGTCTCTTTCTCCTGCATGTCTCTTTCTGATTTGCCTTACCCCAAACTCTGGCCGTGTACAGCAGCCTTGGTGCGGCTGCAGCTTAGCCTTTAAACAAGCCGCCGGGTCACCATTGGACCCGTTCCGCCTGCGCCCGCCCACTCCCAGCATCACCGGGAGTCGCCAAACACGCTGGACGGGCCCGCCCAGCACCTGCACTCCCCTCCCGATATGGGGAAAATTCTCCCCCGGATTTACTGAATTCACTTTTAAATTTACAAAGTGGCATTTGAACTCACAACATAGAGGTTTAAGTTCAATAATATAACCATCACACTACCATACATGAGAGAAGCATTTGTTAGTTTTTATACTGCAGCTTGTATTTTAGTCATTTGACAGATGAAAAATTGAATTGGTAGCAATGGCTCAAGATAAGACAGGGAGGTTCTGTTTCAATTTTACCAGCTCAAAATGGAAAGAGCTGAGGAGGTAGGCCTTTTGAATTGATAGAAAATGTAGAAAAGGCAACTTGCATTTTTTTTGAGATCATTGACTTTTATTTATTTAAAACTGCTATGAATAGTGAGGAAAATAGCTCAATCTTTTCTTCATATCAACAAACATATTCAGGCAGAGGTGAAGAGATCATATCTTACGGAGTCTTCCAGACTCAGTGAAGCTTTAAAAATGGCAGGCAGAAACCAAATGTGGATGCCCTGCCCCCATTTCCAACAGATCCAGTTTTTGCCAGTAGAGGAAAGAGGACAGGGTGTGATTCACACAGGAGGGAAACCCAAATGCAGCAAAGTCATTTAAACATTTATACTGAGAGACCACAAACATGATTTTGGTTGGTCCAAGGCCTTAACTCGGAGTGTGGGAATCACAAATTGATGGAGTAGATGTAAACACTCTTGAAGGAAAAATTTTGTCTATATAACTGTCATGGCACGAAATATTTAAACTCTCTGCTCTGTAAACTTAAAAAACAGGCTGCAGTTGTCAGAGAGTGTTTTAAAAATGTCTGCTGGACTGCTTTGATTAACAGATCATCTATTGCAGCTTAGAAGAAAAAAAACAATAGCATCTATCTGTGCAGTTTCAATGGAGCTCTTTGTTGACATTTTCCCAAGGGCTAGCATTGTGTCATTATGAATGCTTGTCTAAGTTTCAAAAGCTACAATGACCTCAACAGGGGATTCTGAGTTCACAGTTTTATTGACAGTTTAAAGAGGCCATTAAAGGATTGCCTGTATTTGATGGGGTTTGCATAGAAGTTTGTTTGTTTTTATAAGGGATTGACCATGAGGGAATTAAAAGCCTTGAATGGGTTTCTGGAATGGGAACTTTTGTTTTAGCTATTAAGTGTGTAGGAGTAAGAACTGTATTAGATTGTTAGAAGTTTATTTTTTAAAATCTCCACATGATTCCTGAGGTCTGCCCATGGTGGGTATCGGGTGAGTTTGCATTAAGTTGGCATGGGAGGCATGAGGGGCCAGAGGAGTGGGTGGGTGGAGAACATGAGTAAATTTTAGCTGTTAATCCCTCCTGAATATTCATGTCAGGCTTGGCTCTCACCTGTTAGTTTCCTGTCATGGGGGAGTCTCTTAGTTCTTTGCTCGAGGGCTAGAGTGGTACAAAATCTCATTTAGCCATCAGGATGTGTGCGGCTGTAACAATTAACTTGATAATTAACAGCATTTGAAGAAGCATTGCACTGCAACAAAACCCTGCAGCTAACCCAATGGGAACACTGCACTACACCCCCATTATTTCACACATTTGGGGCAGAATATTGGCCTTGGCGTGCAGCGCGGGCCCAGCACGCCGACGTGTAAAATGACATGAAATGATGTCGGGCGCGTGTCCCGACATCATCGCGCATCATTTTGATATTGCGTTCGGCAGGCACGCGCCGGAAGCGGCTGGCGTCCGCTGAACTGTCAATGGCCTATTAAGGCGATTAAGAAAGCAATTTACCCTATTAACAACGCTGCCCATCCAACCTTAAACACCTTCGCGTTTTCCAGGAAACCTCATCCACGGGTGGGATGAGGTTTACTGAAGATTTTATAAAATTAATAAATAAATTTTGGTAAATTCACAAACGTGTACCAACTCATGTGACACTGCCACGTGAAAGGAAGTGTTTAAATAATGTTTTACTTTGTTTATAAAAAAGTTTTATTATCAACCTAATCTCCTTAAGGCAGCTCTGTGCTCTTCCCCTCCCCCTGCCCGCATGCTACCAGCCACACGTTATACTGGGCGGGCCTTAATTGGCCCGCCCGCATAAAATGGCGGCATGCAGCCAATCGCAGGTGGCGATCGGACTCGCCCCCCCGCCCCCACCCACTCCTGCCCAGCCCACCTGCCATAGGTAGGATTCTACCCTTGGAGTCACTTGCACTCAAGACTATTGCCTAATATTTAGATATTCCACCATATTTTCATTCACATGCCGATGATGCCAGCCTCCCACTTAGATCCCACTGCTGCCATAGTCTGTGTGTGTTGTAATTGGATTAAAGCCAGCTAGCCTGGGTGCTTTGATGTATAGTAGTCAGAGATGTAAACGGAAGTAGAGGTACATTTGCATTTTGTTGAATAGAGCATTCAAGTGTGGGAGTGAAATCTTAACCTAGCGAGGAGACACCAAGAGAATATGTTTATATTACTAATAAAATTGGTACTATGAAAGGGATTTTATTGTTAGAAGAGATGGAGTTCAAAGGGTCTGGTGATACAATGAAAATTTACATTCAAAGAGAAGTGCTGGGTATAACCTGAGAGGAGTTTGTGTGTGCAGGGCAGGGGCATGTAACATCAAAGCAGCTGTAAGCCTATAACTGCCTGCAAAGGAACCAAATTGAAAGGAACCTCATTTGGAATTTCTAAGGTGAAAATGCCTTGCCTGGTGTCTGCTTAAAGTCTATGGGGAAAATCTTTTCCCCTCCGGGGGGCCGAACGGGAGCTGGCACAGGCAGGCGCTTAGCCGATCACCGCCCGTGATCGGTTTCCCGCCGACATTTTAAGTGGGCGGTCCAATTAAGGCCACCCAGCGTGACATGCACCTGGAAGCTGAGCACCCCCTGTGCGGGTGGGGGGGGAGGAGGCTGAGTCAGGGCCTGCGCTCTTTTGCGCATGCACACGAAAGAGCGCAGAAACCTCCCTGAGGCATAGGGCTGCCTCAGGGAGTTTAATGTCATTTTTCAAAATTTAAATAAAGAAAAAAAAAATTCAGACTTGTCCCCTCATGTGATAGTGTCGCATGAGCGGGGACATGTCAATGAATTGTAATAAAAAAATTTATTGCGTTTATAAATCCTTCATGAAACCTCATCCCGTCCGTGGAGGAGGTTTCATGATAAATTCAAAGGCTGCCTGCCCTGCTCGCCTGCCTTAAGGTTGGACGGGCAGCTCTGTTAATTCCTTTAACTGATATTTAAATGGCGTTAATAGGCGTTTGAGAGTTTGACGGATGCGCAGCCGAATCTGGTGCATGCCCGCCGAACTGAAAATCGGAATGACGTGCGGTGACATTGGGATGCATACCCAACGTCACCGCGCGTCGTTTTACACGTCAGCGTGCGGGCTCCGACCTCGCATGCCCACCCAAAGATTCTGGCCTATTGGCTCTTGTTGCCTTAGTGGAGATTAATTGGGGAATTTGTTAAAAGTTACGATAGTAGTAATTTGTAGCCATGTGTATGTGTTTGATTTGTTGTAAATTAATAAAGGTCTCATTTAGTTTGATATAAAAACCTCTCATGAACTGCTGGTCTTAGTCCTGAATTTAAAGCTGCATCTTAAACATACCAATTGAAAACACAGGTTATGATCGTTGCTTAAAGTTTCCCTCTGGGATTTTAAATAACAGCTTTTGCCAACTGCTGTGTTAAAGCAATTGGGTGTTCTTGAGGGATCAAAAATTTCTAATTCCTTGATTGGTTTGGAATTGGTGAATCTTAAGGTTACGAGTACGAGAAACACTTTGAATTCAGGAGTTGGTGAGGTTTTTTGCAGTGTTGAGACTGCAAGATGGCTGGGAGTAGAAGATATATCTCTGATGGGGTTGAGAAAACAACCAAAATTAAGTTAACCGAGTTGGCAGATAAATTAAAATTGGGGTTACCTGGGGGTGCTAGGAAATTAAATATAATTAAAATTATAGCGCAGCATCTACGGTTGGAAGTGAAACCTGACATAAGCGAGTCACAGCTGGAGGTAGTGAGACTTCAGTTACAAATGAAGACACTCGAATTTGAACAAGCAAAGGAACTGAAAAACTTGCATTAGAAGCAAAGGACAGAGAAATGGTTTTATTAAAGGGCACAGGTAGAAAAACAGGAAAGGGAATTAAAAATTGTGAAGATAGAGAAGGAGGAAAGAGAAAAAGAGAGAGAGAATTCCAGTTGAAAATGTTGGCAATTAAAAAAGAGATGCTAGGAGGTGAGGAAGGACTTACTCCATAGTAGAACCCAATGGGGAGATGTTTAAATTTGTACAAGCTATTCCAGAGTTTGAGGAAGAAGATATTGAAACATTTTTAAATTTCAGTTGAGAAGCTAGCTGAATAGATAAAATTGTCATAGCAAGACTGGACATTATTATTACAATCTAAGTTAGTGGTTAGGGCGCATGAGGTATATGCTTCACTATCAGAAGAAATGTCGGTTAATTATGATGTGGTGAAAAGGGGAATTTTGAGTGCATATCAGCTGGTTCCTTAAGCATACAGGCAGAAATTTAGGAATATGAGAAAACAGCCTGGGCAAACTTATACTGAGTTTGAAAGAGTAAAACAAAGTAATTTTGACCAGTGGATATAGGCATTAAAAATAGACATTAAAAATAGGGAAGTAATTATTTTGGAAGAATTTAAAGATTCAATCCTTTCTGTAGTGAGAACACATGTAGAGGAACAGAGGGTTGACTCTGTAAGACAAGCAGCAAAGGTAGCTGACGATTATGAGTTAGTTCATAGAGCTAAACATTTTTTGTCACGCTTTCAAATTGGAAAAGGATAAAAACTGGGAAGGTGAAAGGAAGGTAGGTAGTCAGGGAAGAGAAGGAGTGGCTGAAAGTTCCCAGGAAGTTTTTTCTCAGAATAAAATGGAAGGTGCTGAATCAGGTAGAAGTGACATTCGAAAATTGAGGGGTTTTCATTGTAATAAAGTGGGGCACAGAAAGTCAGTGTGTTGGAAATTGCAGGAAAAATCTGTTAGAATTATTGGAGTGCAGAAAATCTCTGGAAATAAAAGTACCATGGATTCTGAGGTTCAGGCACAGGAGAAACCAATGGTTTGTGTACAGGTGAAACAGGGAGAATCAGAAATAGGTGAAGAAGTGGGAATGTGTTCACAGTTTACTCAAGAGAATTCTGAGGAGCAGGTTGCAGAAATGTTTAAAGATTTTGCGTGTGAAGGGAAAATCTTTCCATGTGTACAGGGTGGAGCAGGTGAAGATGTTAAAATTTTAAGAGACGCAGGGGCTAGCCAGCCCTTAATGTTGTGGGATAATGATATTTGTTCTTCAAAGGGAGTATTGCAGGAGCAGCTAATAATAAATGGGGTTCATGGAGATGCTAAATCTATTCCATTCTGGAAGGCAAATTTAAAGAGCAAATGGAAGGCAGATGAAGTTAGAATTGGAATGATGGAAAATTTGCCTATTGCGGGGGTTCAATTTATTCTAGGTAATGATATAGCTGGATCGCAATTGTGGATGATGCCTTTGTAATTGAGCAGCCTCTAGAAGTGTTTTCAACAGGGGTGTTACAGAAGGAAAATCCTTGATTGTTGCCTGATTGTGTTGTAACAAGATCAAAGGCTCATAGGGAAGATAAGAGAAACAAGAAAGGCAAGCAGTTCAAAGGCAGAAAGGAGGTGTCGAAATCCAATTAGCTGGCACTATGTTTGATAACATTGTTCAGGAGGAAAGAATACAGGACAATTCAGCTGAAGTGTTTAACTCAAGGAAGTTAGTGAAGTTACAGAAAAATGAGTTGCAATTAAAACAATAATATCAGAAAGCTTATTCAGAAACAGAAGCAAAATGTATTCCAGTATGTTATTACCGTCAGAGAGATATTTTAAGGAGAAAGTGGAGGTCGGATCATGTCTCAGCTAATGAAAGCTGTAGGGAGGTGTATCAGATATACCCACTACGGTATATAAATGAGATTCTGAAGATTGTTCATTTAATTCCAATGGGGGGACATTTAGGAATTAGGAAAACACAGGAAAAGATACAGGGCAGAATTTTCTGCCTACAGGGTGGGCGGGCCCAATCCAATCTCCAGCAGGCAGGGAGCTGATCCCCGCCAGGGAAGAGGGCCCCGCTGCCATTTTAAGTGTGACTTCCGGTGGGAAGCGCCATGCGCTGGCTGTGCGGATGAGGGGGGGGATTCCCCAAATGCGAGAGTGCGCTCTTTTGCGCATGCGCACGAAAGAGCGCACATCTCCTTGAGGCTAAGTGCTGCCTCAGGGAGATCGCTGAAATTTGTATAAACATTCAAAATAGAGAAAAAAGATCCTTAACATTTCCCCCTCATGTGACAATGTCACATGAGATGGGACATGTTAATAAATTTCACTAAAACTTTATTAAGCTTTTTAAAACATGATATGAAACCTCATCCCGCCAGTGGATGAGGTTTCATGTTTTTTCTATTCCCCGCCGGGGCTCCTGGCCTGCCCACCAACCTTAAGGTTGGACGGGCAGGTCCTTTAATTGTTTTAATGACCCTATTAATACTGACAGGTCGACAGGTCCACAGCAGATTTTGCTGCGGGCCCACCTTCCTGAAGATTTAAATGGGGCGGGATGAGGTCGGGAGTTCCGCCAGACGTCATCCCCCATCGTTTTGCACGTCAATGAGTGGGCCCTGCCCTCTGCTCACTGACGGCAAATTTCAGCCCACTGTTTTTTTTTTGGCCAGGATTGCATAGGGATGTAGTCAAATTCTGTAGAACCTGTTATAGGTGTCAAATAACAGGAAAACGACAAGCAGTGATTAAGCCCTCGCCTTCAATCCCAATACCAGCATTTGAAGAACCTTTCACCAGGGTCATGATTGATTGTGTAGGAGCCCTCCCTAAGAATAAAAGTGGAAATCAGTGTTTACTGACAATAATGGATCTGTCTACCAGGTTTCCTGAGGCTTTTATAAAATTAATTAATTAATGTTCCCACCTTTACAAACATGTCCCAACTCATGTGACACTGTCACATGAGGGGACATGTTTAAATAAATGTTTATATCATTTATTGAACTGTTTTATTGTCTATTCAATCTCCCTGAGGCACGGAGCTGCCTCAGGGAGATTGCTGCGCTCTTTCATGCGCATGCGCGAAAGAACGCAGGCCCCGGCTCTTCCTCCTCCCCCTGCCTGCATAGGTAGCACACAGCGTTGCCAGCTAAGTGTCACGTTGGGTGGGCGTTAATTGGCACGCCTGCGTAAAAAGACGGCATGCAGCCGATTGCGGGCGGTGATCAGCTTCGCGCCTGCCCCCGCCTGCTCCTGCCCGCCTACCCACCATAGGAAAAATCCAGGCCATGATGTATGTATTGAAATTTCATCTTCAATAAGGCAACATCCTTATAGATTATATCTAGCAAAGTAATCACAAGTGCAAAGAGAAATTGATTTCATGCTTCAAAATGATATCATTGAGTCTAGTTGCAGTAATTGGAGTTCGTCTATTGTACTGATACCGAAACCAGATAGAACACAAAAACTGTGTGTGGACTATCGAAGAGTGAGTACGGTGACAAAAGTGGATTCATATCCTATACCACGGTTGGAAGGTTCCATTGAGAAAGTGGGACAATTGAAATTTGTCACAAAGATTGACTTGCTGAAAGGATATTGGCAGGTACCGTTGTCAGAGGGAGCAAAGGAGATATCAGCTTTTGTAATGCCAAGTTGACTACATCAGTTTAAAGTCATGTCATTTGATATGAAGAATGCACCTGCAAGATTTCAAAGGCTGACAAACAAAATAATTGTAGGTCTAAGCAATTGTGCTGTTTATATTAATGATCTAATTGTTTTCAGTCAGATGTGGGAGGAGCATTTACAGCATCTGGAAGAATTATTTACTCGACTACAAGAGGCTAAGCTAGTGATGAACTTGGCTAAAAGTGAATTTGCAGAAGTGCTAGTTATGTATCTAGGCCATACCATTGGACATGATAAGGTGGCTCTGAGAGATGTGAAAGTCAAGGCTATCATGGATTTCCCAGTGCATACAACAAAACAAGAAATTTTGAGAGATCTAGGCATGAGTGGGTTTTACCAGAAATTTGTACCAAATTTTAGCCGAGTGGTTACTCCACTGACTGAACTATTAAAAAGGAACAAAAAGTTTCAATGGACACTGGAGTGTCAGAAGTCATTTGATATTTTGAAACTGTATTAACTATGACTTCAGTTTTGCCAGTACCCAATTATGTCAAGCAATTCAAGTTGGCTGTTGACGCAAACGATATAGGAATTGGGGCTGTATTGTTACAAGAAGATGAAACTGAAATTGAAAAACTAATGGGGTATTTTTCACAGAGCTGAATGTACAACAGAGAAGAAATTCAATGATCAAAAAAGAGACTTTGGGTTTGGTGTTAATATTGCAGGAGTTTGAAATTTATGTTGCAAACAATTTACCAGAAACAATTGTTTATGCAAACCATAATCCTTTGAAGTTTTTGGACAAACTTTGAGACAAAAGCAAGACTTTTCAGATGAAGTCTATTTACAACCATTTAATCTGCGAATTATACATATTGCTGGAAGATAAAATCCGTTCGCAGATGCGTTATCAAGAGTTTGAATCTTAAAGGAAAATTGGACATTTTTAAAACCCTGGGCACTGAACTGGAGTGATTTCTGTTGATACTAAGGACTTGTGTATTTATAATGTTATATTAATGCATGCATCTGGTAATGTAATAGTGTAATAAGTATAGGAAATGGTGTGAAATGGGTTATTAAAAAAATGAAGCCGTCTTTTAGGATTATGACAGTTCATTTTTTGATAGGAAGGCAGATGTCATGAAGTTATTAATGTATATAATGTTATTGGATTTTTTTTTTTAAATAGAGGTTTAGTCTGTGTGCGTTAATTGGATTAAAGCCAGCCAGTCTGGGTGCTTTCATGTATGGTAGTTTTGAGATGTAAACATTTTGTTGAGTAGAGCATTCAAGAGTGGGAGTGAAATATTGCACCTACCTAGGAGACACCAAGCAATATGTTTATATTACTAATAAAATTGGTGCTATGAAAGGGGGGGTTTATTGTTAGAAGAGGTGGAGTTCAAAGGGCCTGGTGATACAATGAAAATTCACATTCAAAGAGAAGTGCTGGGTATAACCTGAGAGGAGTTTGTGTGTGCAGGGCAGGGGCATGTAACATCAAAGCAGCTGCAAGCCTACAACTGTCTGCAAAGGAACCAAATTGAAAGGAACCTCATTTGGAATTAGTAAGGTGAAAATGCTTTGCCTGGTGCCTGCTTATGGGTTGTTGTTGCCTTCGTGGAAATTAATTTGGGAATTTGTTAAAAGTTATGATAGTATTAATTTGTAGCCATGTGTGTGTGTTTAATTTGTTGTAAATTAATGAAGGTTTCATTTAGTCTGATCTAAAACCCTCTTGAGAACTGACGGTCTTATTCCTGAACTTAGAGCTGCATCTCAAACGTAGCAATTGAAAATATAGGTTATGACAGTTGTTTAAAGTTTTCCTCTGGGATTTTAAACAACAGCCTTTACCAACTGCTGTGTCATAACACATGGTAACGTATTACAAAATGTGAGCTCTCCTCGACTGGTGGGAAAGTAACAAGGGAACAGTTAAAATTGCTATCTGCTCGTGCTGGCTTTCCACTGGCAGTAGAAATCAGCCTGATAGCTTCTCTGGGATTTGAGAGATTAAACACCCAGGAATACCCTAGTCGCTATGGTTAAGTAGATCAGCCAACTGTTGGAATAAGGGGTAAGTAACTCTGGAGGCAGGGAGCCTTGCCCATCAGAAGTACAACCTGAGAATTCAGACATGCGCTAACCCCGATATTTGCTGTCCATTGATATGAAAGGTTGGGTGCAGCATGCACTTTTATTTATGCTGTCACATGCAGCAGGACAAGTCAAGTTATTTACATAATGTTTATGTGATAACTTCCATGGTTTTGAAATGTTCTGCATTATGTAAACAGTTAAATGATTCACAGAACAAACCTAATCTAAACTTTCCAGCAGCATATATCCTTGGCACAAATTTAGGTTATTGTATATATATGTTCTGTGCTCTCTCAAATTAAGCCCTCTTCTCTTGTTAATATTGCTTCGTTCTTAAGCAGGGAAGTGTGGTAGGTTTAGTCTTAGGTAGCAAATGGTGATGGGTTGCTATTCAATTCTTTAAAATGCAAAAAGAAATAGCATATCAGAGTGCTTAAGTTCATTTTAACTGTTGTCTGAGAAATAAAATTATTAAACTTTCCCCGGTATTGCACTGATACAAGTATGCGAGGAATAGATGTGAATAAAATTGGCAGTTCACTTCTTTTATATTTTTCTATAGTTGAATATGAGATTAAGCTTTAATGATACGATCAAACTCTTTAAATACAGAGTATTATTAATATGGAAAGCGTTTACAAGTCAGATTGTGAACAGGAGTTCAGATCCACACATCTTTATGAAAGAAAAATAAAAGATCCTGTCACTTTTATCCTCCTGGGATTTGTTTGAAAAATGTAAAATAAATCCACTTAAAGGTTATAAATAAACCTGCTTCATGAGGCAGTGACCCAGAAGCCAAACTTTTTTGAGAGCTGTTTTTTTTTAACAAACAGTTGCAGCATCAACTCCAGGTAATAGACCACAGTTCAGTTGATTAATTAAGGGAGCTCTTTTCTCACTGAGATTAATTTGGCTTCTCAAAATGAGGTTGAAATAATGGCTTGAAAAGAAGATCACATATGTTTAATCAGGAGAAAAAGACATGGCAATCGAACGGAAAAGTTTAGTGACACATATCAAATTAAATGACACAGAAGATAAGCTTCCCTGATAGTTCAATGGTTGGTATATCACTGAGGCATCCTGACCAGGAAGGAACCAACATCAAACCTAATTCTTAAATTAGTGATGAGAGTCTAGGCCAAGAAAGAGAAAAACAATTCAAAGCCTCACATGTTTGGAGATGTGTGCAAAGGATGTGGGCGGACTGAACGGTGATCAATCTACACGTGGTCAAAAAGGTTAGTGATATTCGCTGCCAAGACCTACAGGTAAAAGATAATCACGTGGGTGAAGTCCCATTATGCTGCAAAGATTCATTGAAATACCATTGAAACAATTACTCCAGCAGTGCCTTCAAGAGAGGAGAAAGTATCATGGGAAGATTTTGAAAGAAAGAACTCGCATTTATATTGCGCTTTCCATCCTCAGGGCATCCCAAAACACTTCACAATAAAGTAAATTTTGAATGGTAGCCATGATTCTAAGGAGGCACTTTGGCATCGTTACAGTGTCCCTACCTTGGGGTCAGAAGCTGTGGGTTCAAATTCTACTCCAGGGCTTGATGGCCGTGTGGTTCATAATGAGACTGAGCAGGTTAATTACCAACCTCTAAATCCTTCCAATGTTCCTGAAGGCAGGCAGTAAGAGCAGGAGAGTTTCCTGGTCTGCCATAATGCAGAAGGCAATAGCCAGTCATTGCAGTACATGCCCTCTTAGGGTATGGTACTGGAAGGAGCCATTGCTGTTACAGAGGAAAAAGTGGCCTTTCGAATATTGGTGTTGGAAGCATATTAACATTTGCTATGGAGGAATGTTAGTAGGAACAAAAAAAAAGTAGTGCATCTTGTGCCCTCCAATTTAATGTCACAGCACTATGGGAAATTCACTAATAAATAATGTAATCAAAAAATTTGCATATAGCAAGCACTTACGATACACACAGACCTTTAATTGTATCACAATTTTTGAGCATGCTTTTATGGCAACATAATAGAAAACGCTGCCATAATTTATAATGGGAAAGCACTATTTCAGCATCAGGTTGGGCTCTACTTCTAATATGCAGTTGCAGACTTCAGCCAAGGTGGTTGAATTACCAAGTTTCATCATTTACGTTTTCCAATTCTGCTAGTCCACCCATTCCTGTGTACTCAGAATGTAAACTGACAAAAGATATAACAATAGTAGCTTCCCCACACAGAGGCTTTTGCAGTACAAAGGTTAGACTAGAGTTAGGATAGAAAGCAGTCTCAGGCATAAGGCTGAAGGATCTGGCAGCGGTCGCAAAGAACAGAGACAGTGAGAGGGGAGAGACTAACGCAGGGCAGGGGCTGGGATGGGAAGGGGGCCAAAGAATTGGGCCAGCCATCAGAATATAGCACGGGGGCTAATATGGCTTTTTGGGATTAGAAATGTATTTGTAATTGAAGACAGATGGAGAGTGGGCTGGGGACATTTTTTGGGAAAGGCTCTGGCATTTTAATGAAGAGGTTAAAGTTATGAGGAGTAGAGTTGGGAAACACAGACAGATAAAAAGGGTGCAAAATTAAAGATATTTAAATTGTAAAGAGAAACGTGGGACAGTGCGTCTGTTAGTTATTTTGTTGGTGGAGAATGAGGGCGGACAGCTTATCTTTTTCCGGAAGTGGGACAGAAATTGTTACCAGAGTGTTGGATCCAGTGCCCCTGGTTTGTAGGGGTTAAAGGATCCGGGTTACACGCTTGCATCGGGATAACTGAGTTGGTGCAGAGACAGAGAACATCCGGAGATCGTTGTTCGAATAAACACATGGGGCAGAATATTGCCCTCGTTGGGCAGGTGCACACCTGACCCAAATGAACGTAAAATGGCACGCGATGATGTTGGGCAAGCGTCCTGATGTCATAGCGCACTCATGCCATATTTCAGTCGGCGGGCACACGCGGGAGTCGGCAGCACAGCCGCCGACAATTAATAGGCCTATTAAGGCCATTACAGTTCTAATTAAATGAAATTTTCTGCTGCTCGCCCAACCTTACGGTTAGCGGGCAGGCGAAAAGGCCAAGCGGCCTTTGGATTTTTTGCGAAACCTCATCGATAGGCGGGATGAGGTTTTGATCAGTGATTTAAAAAAAAAATAAAAACTTTTCAAATTCATTTGCAACATGTCCCTGCTTATGTGACAGAGTCACACGAGGGGATATGTTATTAGCATTTTTAAAATCTTTATTTTTTATGTTCAAAAAGCTTCATCTCCCCGAGGCAGCTCTGTGCCCTCAGGGAGCTTTTACCACGTGCACCCGCGTGCGTTTGTGAAGTTCCGTGATCGCCCTCCTCCCTCCTCCCCCCACACCCCCACACCCCCACACAGGCAGCACTGAGCGCTGCAGCACACGATTCACACTGGCTGGCTGTTAATTGGCCAGCCAGAGTGAAATGGTGGGGGTCGTGTCCCGATCGTTCTGATTTGCGGCCGCTCCCGCTCGCCCCTGCCGAGCCCGCCCGACGACCAGAAAACCCTGGCCAGGCTGTTTATTTACAAACTAAACTCAGCAGCTACACTCGTGAGCTCACAACATAAAACTCTGTCTTCACTCATCAGTGACTAAGTCAATACTCCCTCATATAGAGGTAGCCCGCGCTAATCTGCTATTGGGTATTAAGATCATGTGACCTTACATTACAGTACTTGTCTTAAAGATATATTACATGTCAGATTATTATACAGAGAAAAGCAGCAAAGTTGTTAGAGTGTTTGTTGTATTTATAACTATTATTGTACTGCTATTATTATACAGGCAGTTACTGAAAACCATGTCTTAAGTTGAAGCGTCGTAACTTGAAACCAATTTTCCCATAAGCGTATTGTTAAAAAGGGGGGGGTTGGTTCCTGAACTAAAGCCTGATACCCTATTTTCACCAAAATAACACAGAATTTTGTGCTCAATCAATTATAGACGAGCAAACTTAATGCATTTATGTTGTATAAGTTTGAAAACACAAAGCTTCAACAAGAAAAAATGGCATCTGAACAGCAACTGAGCGTCTTGACTCAGAGAGATGAGCAGCGCAGAACATTGATGCGCACATATGTATGCTTGAACTTGCTCGCTGCCGTGACATCATAGGGAAGAATATTCCCCCTGTTGGGAGGGAATTTCAGGAGTGCAGGCACGCCTCCGATCAGCACCCCCGATTGGGGGCGCGCCGCCATTTTACGTGAGCGGGCCAATTAATGCCCACCCAGCGTGACGGCCGCCAGGAAGTGCTATACGCTCCCTGTGCAGGCGGGCGGGAGGGGGGATTCCCTAAGCTAGCAGTGCGCTGGTTCGCACATGTGCGTGAAAGATCGCACTCATCTCCCTGAGGCTAAGTGCTACCTCAGGGAGATCAGCGCCAAATTCAAAAATGTTAAATGTAGGGAAATAAAATTTCCCTGACATGTCCCCTCATGTGACACTGTAACATGAGTTGGGACATGTCCATCACTTTTAGTTAAACTTTTATTACATTTTTAAAAACTGACGAAACCTCATCCCTCCCGTGGATGAGATTTCATGCTTTTTCTGAAGCCCGCCAGGGCTCCAGGCCTTCCCGTCAACCTTAAGGTTGGACGGACAGGTCCATTAACTAGTTCAATTAGTTTTTAAGTGGCATCAATTAGGCGGTGACAGGTCGGCGGGCACATAGGTGATTCTGCTGAGCCCCCGCCAACCTGCAAATTGAATTCAGACAGTGTGACATCGGGAGTTCCACCCCACGTCATCCCACGTCATTTTACGCGTCGACAAGTGGTCCCTCCCGCACTCGCCGACCTCAATATCCTGGCCATAAAGTCGAAACCGATGTGGGAAAGTCAAAACAGGGTGTAAATTTATAAATGTCGTAAGTGCCGTTCATCGTAACTTGAACATCGTAAAGCTGAGGACTGCCTGTATCTTTTGTTATGCATTCATAGGATGTGGAAATCACTAGTATTATTATTACCCATCTCTAGTTGCGTTGAGAAAGTGTTGGTGGGTTTTCTACTTGCACCACTGTCACTGTGTGGGTGAGTGGAAGACTGGGAGTTAGGAGTTAACTATGTTTGCAGTTATTAACAATCTTGGTTTGGGAATGGAAACACATTTAGGCCAGTCCGAATAAGAATTCTAGATCTTCATCCCTAAAGGAGGTTAATAAACCAGTTAAGTTTTTACAACAATCTGGCAACTTCATGGCTACTGTCAATGATACAAGCAATTTATTTCTACATTTTTAAACTAAATTCAAATTCTTAAATTGCCAAGGTGACATTTGAACTCAAATTCTCTGGATTACTCCAGGCCTCTAGATTACAACCACAACGTTGGGCGGGCAGGCAAAAAGGCCAGGCGGCCTTTGCATTTTTTGCAAAACCTCATCCACGGGCGGGATGAGGTTTGGATCCGTCACATGAGTGGGCATGTTTTTTAATACCTTAAAATTATTATTTTTTTAATATCTTCGCCTCCCTGTGGCAGCTCAGTGCCCCAGGGAGATTTTCCAGTGCTCACACACACGCAGGTGTGAACCTGCACTCTCGCCCTCCTCCTCCCCCACCCCCAACACAGGCATCACTCAGAGCTGAAGTGAGCATTTCACGCTGGGCTGGACTTCATTGGCTGCCTGACCGCTCCTGCATGCCCCTGCCAAGCCCTCCCGACGAGGGCAAAATTCTGCTCTTAATGTCTCCTTCTTTGGCCTCGTCTCAATTTTGTGTCTGATTACATTGTTGTGAAGGGCCTAGTGTTGTTTTACTATGTGAAAGGTACTATTTAAATGCAAGCTGCTGTTGTTGAAAGCAATTCACTTGAAAATGAGTGTTCACTTGCATGATGGGTTACTGCTGATTGAAACAAGCTTGAATCCTTTCTGGTTGACTTGCATGACAACGCTGACTAAGGGTTGCAGTTAGGGCCACGTGGGGACTGTCTGACTCCTTGGGCCTTTGGCAAAATTGCACTGGTCTTTCTTGCTGCTGTCATTTGATGAACTACTTGCTCAGCTGAACAATGTTCCTGTGATCTGTTTCGTGTGCCAATGCACAGAAGGTTGCCTTATGTTTGTGCGAGTATGATAAAATGCGAATGCAGAACAGTGTGGCTTGTTGGCAGGGCAATACCAATGGACTTTAAATGAGACCAGGGTCTCATCTGCCTTTTCAGGTGGATGTAAATGATCTCATGGCACAACTGAGCAGCTTGTTGTTTTGACATCCTGGTCAATATTAATCCCTCAACAAACATCATTCAAACAGATTAGCTGGTCGTTATCACATTGTTGTTCATGGGAATTTGCACAGTGCAAATTGGCTGATGTGTTTCCTACATTACAGCAGTGACTACATTTCAAAAGCATCTCATTGGCCGTGAAATGCTTTGGGATGTCCCGAGCTCATGAAATATCTTATATAAAAGCAAGACGGACCACAGTTTGGGGTGAAGAAGCAGAACCCACCCTCATTGTGAAGCACAGCCGCTGCAAGCATTTCTCACAAAGGCAGGGTCGCTTCGGTCAGTAATGTCCCGTGTGGAAGTGACGATAGTTGGGGCCACATGGTTTCTGAGCTACCTGATCAGCCTTGGCTCCCCTCTGCTGCTCCACCAACACAAAGGAACAGGGTGATTCATTATGAGAGAACAACCATGCCCTCTTTGGAAATAGGAGGAGGGGGAAATGGGATTCCCATGGGCATGAACATTTATTTTTAAAGCAGCTGCCAGCAGCAAAAACATAACAAATACTAAAATAAATTTGAGAAATAAGCTTCCTATCGGGTCCCTGTAAAATACCTGCTGAGCCTTTTAAATCCACTTTTACCTTTGTTCATTGCCTAGTAACACTAAACCACCTGCCATTTTTAATGTAGTACTACCTGATCTCCTGTGGCATTGCACCTGGCAAGCCAAAGGATTATTTTTTCACATGCTGAGATTGGCACGGAGCATAAATCAGCTAGTATTGCTGTAAATAGAACGTGTGACATCATAATGTCACCATAGCCTCTTCTAAGTACACCCGCGCACACGGAGTGAGCATTGTGCTGACTGCCAGATTGGAGCCAGGAAAACTGAGTCCATGCTAAAACGAGTCAGGATCTAACATTTGGCACAATACTTGTTTCTATCTGAGCAAACTCCATCCGAAAGTGAGGCTGTATTTGTAGGAAAATTTAGCCTTAATGTCGTAATCATGGTAGACATCAGTATTAATATGACAATAGCCACAATTCTTGTAGTTTTCATCTCATGACAGCGAAGGTATGAAACAGGTTTTGAGCAGATACCCATGACCCTTGTAAACCACTGTTAATAGCATCTAAAGTGCCTTCAGAGTGCAAGGTATATATTTATCTGTTAACTGCCATTGCAAAGAAAATAATGGTTCATTATTTAATAAAAGTGCATTAATCCGAGTTCAATATATTGAGTAGAATTACATGTTATTACAGGCAAGTGAAATCCGATAGGTTTAAAACAAAATCAGCAA
This sequence comes from Cetorhinus maximus, assembly GCF_964194155.1. Classification (NCBI taxonomy): domain Eukaryota; kingdom Metazoa; phylum Chordata; class Chondrichthyes; order Lamniformes; family Cetorhinidae; genus Cetorhinus; species Cetorhinus maximus. Next base: position 24,312,675 of record NC_135879.1, on the reverse strand, counting down.
TTTCAATAGATTTAGAAAAGGCACGCTGTAAATGTCAATCTGAATAAGCATCTCTGCATTACTGGATCATAATGCACACAACTATTTCTAGCATACAATGCAAGACAAGAACTAAAGCTAAAGCCAATTTGGCAACTCATTATGCAATTACAATGACCGTTCAATTAATTAATCAAATCTCAGAATAAAGTTAAAATTGAATAGAAATTGATAGCAACAGTCAAGGGTTCGATAAGTTATGTAATACGCTTAGTTAACTCCCTGTGATGTAGCGACGTCAGCACAAGGAAGCAGCTGATTGGTGAGTGGCTGCTGAAGCTTTAATTATTTAAGTCTTAATTTTTATTTTTGTTAATTCAGTTTTCAATCTAACAAATAGAGGAGGCCTGGCAGGGCATCTTGTCCCATGGAGTGCACACCCTGAACCATGAGGCACTCCATGATGCTTCGCGTCTACTGGACAACCACATGCACAGGAGGTGTTGTCGGCTCCAGCAGCTCGAGATCTGTGCTTTGGAGTTTGAGCAGCAGTTGGTGCATCCGTGAGCTTGAGACTTTTGTAGATTTCTGCGTGTGGTCACCTCGCAGCTTAACGATATGCAGGCGGCAAAGGAATGTGTGAGCGCCAGGCTGCCAAGGGAGACCAGGCATGTAGAGTCCCCTGAGTACGTCTCACTGTCCAACCGGTATTCTGAATATTGATGAGAGTGATAGCTCCTCTGGGGAGCACAGCCAGAGCCAAGCCCATGGCATCATGTCTGGCTCAGCTGTACAGGGGGGGCAGGTGGGAAAACATTTGTGATAAGGGATGCTATAGTTGGGCGTTTCCGCTGCTGCTGATGTGATTCCAGGTGGTGTGCTGCCTCCCTAGTGCCAGAGTCAAGGACATCACTGAGCAGCTGCAAAGCACTCTTGAGGAGTTGGGTGAATAGCCAGTGGTTGTGGTGCATTGGTACCAAGGGCATACATAGAAAGAAGATGAGGTCCTACAGGCAAATATGAGGAAGCTAGAAAAGAAAGTAAAAAGCAGGACCTCCAAGGTAGTAATCTCCAGGTTACTCCCAGTGCCATGCACCAGTGAGTATAGAAATAGGAGCATGGAACAAGCAAATGCATGTCTGGAGAGGTGGTGCAGGAGGGATGGCGTTAGATTCCTGGGACATTGAGACTGATTCAGAATGAGGGTGTTCTGCAGAATCCAATTGCGCCTGAACAGAGTTGGAATCAATATAGTTGCCAGGCGATTTGTTAGTACTACTGGGGAGGGTTTAAACTAACTTGGTAGGGGGATGTAAATCAGGAGGTATCATTACAGAGGAAAAACAAGGTGCACAAAGAATTGTGGGAGGTAGATAGCACTAGAGTAAAAATTAGTAAGGTATTATGCTGAGTCAGATTAAGAGCCTCCTGAAATGTTGGTGTTCTGACATGTTGAGGAAACTTATCCCCTGTTTGTGCACATTGTGTTGTGAGTATGGCCTCCTGTGAACTGCACCTTTCTGTTCATCCCCTCGCTCTCCTGTGGAGCTGCAGGTCAGTGCAGGGCAGGCTGCTGCTGCTCCCACTGGTGTAGGTCCTGCTGCAGGTCCTCATGTTTCCGGCTGGTCCTCTACCTCCTTCTCCTGTTGATGCTGCTTGCCATCTTGGTCCTCATCTGAGGTCTAAAGTAAGACATCATAAATGGCACCCATGCTGATCTGATAGGTCAGAGTTCCAAAGAGGAGATCAGACATACAAGCATCCACACTTGACCAAATAACCTCCAATGATCTGTGAATATAGCCTTTCTTACAAGCAGGAAAGAAAGCAGCTGTTAGGTTTCAATACTTATTGGCATATATCTCCTGTGCTGGTGTTCCTGTGTGCCTGCTGCCTTCATGTCTTCAGCCTCCTTAGCTGTTGTTCTGTTCTTGCCTTGCTTTTACTGGTGAGTTCCAGGAAGCCTGTTCATGAATGGTTAAATTGCAAAAAACATCTTAATATTAGTGTAATTGAGCGATTACCATATTGAACTTATCAACCTTCTCTCCTGAGGGGATTGCTCGCACACAGTCTAATGTGCTGCAGTTAAATGCAAAGGTTTGTGGGTTGGACCCAGCTTCAAGGCACATTGTCAATTTCCCGCATTTAACCCCCAGATGAATCCAAATCCATTCACTCCTGCAAGCCGAAATTCAGCCCTTGCCTCAATTGCAGACATTGATCAGTCTAAACCCAGGAAAGCGTGCTCACATTACAGTAATACATATCCAAGTCCAATTGATAGACCATTATTCAGGATATAAAGAAGTCCATTTTATTCATATCATGTTCTTTTGGCAAGTACAGTGTGGATACTTGAATTTATTTTTGACTCGGCCACACAGATATAGTGGGGGCAATTTTGGCCTTCAGCCCAAAATGGGGGCAAAGTCACAGGGTAGCTGCGCCACCCGCCCAAAGCCAGTGTTGAGGTTGGAGGGGGCGGGGGAGGGGTGCGGGCTGGACCTATCAATGGATTCAGCACTCATTTTAATGCTGCTGTCAAGCCGTGGGTACCAGGTGGGCAACTCCTCTTCGGTGCACTGGCTATTTAGGGTGGGAAATAGACTGGCAACCACAATGAGGCCAAGAGAGTGGTCAGAGCCAACTCCCAAGGGAATCAAGCATAGGACACCTGCATTACTGTGGAGCCAGGAAGAGCATTCTGCTTCTCCTCAAAGATGCTAAAAAAAATGCTGGATATTTTCATTTTAGAAGCACAGATCAATTACCCTTCATCAGATACCCTCGGAGCCAATAGCGTTTCAGATTTGTGTTTTCAGATACCACAGGCGGAATTTACCCAAATTTGCACTAAGTGCGATAGCGGGCGGGTAAAACGGCCTGGTCTCCCTTGTTAGTTATCTTAAAAACCTGTTATTGATGTCTTGTTTGCACTTCGGTCCCACGCTCCTGATCCATGGGCATCTGGTGCGGATGGGGGCTGGGAGGGAGGAGGACCTCCTTGTGAACGTGCTCCTTGGCCTGGCCAAGTTAACCATTAACAGGTCCAGGCAGCGGGCGATCGAGGGGGTCGTCCGACCTGGTTGTCTGCCCCTCTTCCACGGCTACGGTCACGGCCGGGTGTCCCTGGAGAGGGAGCATCCGGTGTCTGCCAGCACCATCAAGGCCTCCCATGCTCGGTGGGCAACGCGGGGACTGGGGTGTTTTATTGACCCCCTTAGTCACATTTTGGTTTAATTGTAAGTTTCCATTAAATTTTGTCTTTGGTTTTGCAGTCTTCCTAATTTCGGGGCTGCATTTATTTTGTCCCTGGTTTTATTAATTTAGTTTTTTTGGTTGACTCCAAAAGAGTTAAAACGGTGTGCTGCCTGCCAATGGCGATGGTGGGTTTTCACATCGTATCGACCCAAGTCCGCCTCATTATTTATGCACTCCCGGGAAACACGTTGTTTCCATGATGGGCGGGCTCCTCATTTGTCCACCTGCCATCACCCAGCCTTTGAATCATGCTGGGCACCATGTTTAAAGGCCAGCCACAAGCACAGTGCTCTTTGCTTCCAGATCACCACTGCTGCCCAGGAGACATGGCCCTCAAAGTCAAGAAGACTGCAGCCCCCTGGATTAATGACGGGTCCCTTGAGCGACTGCTGGATGCCGTGGAGGCCTGTTGGAATGTCCTGCATCCCCACTGTGGCCGCAAGATGGGCAGCAAAGTGACCAATCCAACTTGGGAGATGGTGGCAGCGGTGGTCAGCAACAACACCCTACAAAAGAGGACAGCCACCCAATGCTGCAAGAGGATGAATGATCTCCTCCGTTCCACCAGGATAAGTCACTTTTTTCATCACTCTCAACGCACACACTCACAAATCCATCACACATCCACAGGGATATCACTCACTGCCAGTTCAAGGGACATCACCATTAATTCTTCTCACACTTACCATCATTGTCCTCATCCCGTCCAAGGGATCACTCAACACCTGCACAGGCAAGGCACATTTATCATCTGGACTGGCAGGCATCCTGCTTACGCTTTCTCCATCTCTATTCACACAGGGCAAGCTGGCACACAGCAAGAGAGAGAGGTCGCAGACCAGTGGAGGAATGCCCGAAATAAAGGTCCTCACGGACTTTGAAAACAGAGCCATCCAGCTGGCCGACGAGGATCTGAACTGATCCTGTGCTGACGGTGAGGTTGGCGCTGCTCTACCAAGTGAGGGTCCAGCAGTGCACATCCATCAGACAACCATGCTGTGAGTGATGTGTCCTGTTTCACAGGCCACTGCCATGCACTAATTATCTCCCCTTGCTTTCGCAGGCACATCTGCCAAGCAGACAACAGAGTCCATGACCCAGGGCCTCCAATCAAGCCCCAAAGAAACCTCTGAAGAGGAATCTAGAGGCACCCTCCCTGAAGCCCCGTCACAGCACTCACCCTCACCCTCCACCGGCGCAGAGACACACACATCAGTGGGACCTAGCTTTAGAGGAGACACAGGAACACAATCTGGTGAGCACATCGCAGTGTCTGATCCAATGCAGGCGGCGGCAGGGACTTCCCATGTGTCCGGCACGCGAAGGACTGCTGGAGGCCAGAAATTTGCTGAGTCCAAGTCAGATGATGAGCCTCTGGACTCGGTAATGAAACAGTTGCTGGAGCTGCAAAGGTAAGCTCGAGAACATCAGGAAGGCATGGCCGCTGCACTCCACACATTCACAAATGTGCTGTGAGGATCTATGGGGTCACCTCACTCCATGTCATCAGCTTCCTCCACAAATCTAGCAGCTATAAGGGCCTCCCGGGTGCACTTGCCTCATCTAGCCAGTGCGAGGGCCTCATTCCCATCATCGTTGCTTCCAAGGACCTCCCCTTCCTCAGCCTCACCAGCGTCCTCCTCATCGGAGGTGCCTAGCAACACCCAAGGTCTATAGACGCCGCTGTTTGTTCCTGCAGATGACTGAAAACCAGCGTCGCCAAAGACTGCAAATATCTAGGAACAGTCGCGTCCTCCTCATCCTCCTCCAGCTCCTCCATTTCCTCCTCAAACAGTTCATCTCCCCGTTGCAGTGCCAGGTTATAAAGGGCGCAGCAGACGACAATGCATGACACCCTCTGTGGACTGTATTGCAGGGCTCCATCAGACCAATCCAGGCACCAGCATCTTCAGCACCCCGATGGTCTGCTCCACCAAGTTGTGAGCTGCAGCATGAGCCTCATTATACCTTCACTCTGCTGCAGTCTGAGGCCCCCACATGGGTGTCATCAGCCACGTCCTCTGTGGGTAACCTTTGACCCCAAGGAGCCATCCCTGCAGCTTCTGTGGGCCCTGGAAGACTCCAAGAATCTGTGACTGACTGAGGATGTAGGAGTTATGCACACTCCCTGGAAACTGTGCGCACACCTGCAGGATGTGTTTCTGGTGGTCGCACACCAGCTGCACATTCAGCGAATGGGAGTCCTTGTGGTTGATGTAGTCCAATGCATGTTGCGATAGAGACCTGAGCACCACATGAATGCAGTTGATCGCACCCTGCACCTGTGGGATTCCCAAGATCCGGGAGAATCCAATGGCCCTTGCAGCCTGGCTGTCCTGATCCCAGGCGACTTGCACAAAGTTGTGTGCCCTCGAGAAGATGGCATCCATGACCTTTAATGCATTTGTGGGTGGAGGCTTGTGAAATCCCACATAGGTCACCTGCAGAGTCCTGAAAGGAGCCACTGGCATAGAAATTGAGCGCCGTGGTCACTTTCACAGTCACTTGTAGTGGATGCCCTCCATGTCCCCATGGCACCAAATCCTGCAGTAATTGGCAGATGTGACCGACCAGTCCCTAGATATTTGCAGTCTTTGGCGACGCTGGTTCTCAATCATCTGCAGGAACGAACAGCGGCGTCTATAGACCCTGGGTGTTGCTAGGCACCGGCCAGCCACAGCTTGCTGTCACTCCTGGGCAGCGTGTGTGGGAGCCCCAGCAGCCTCTTCTTCCTGAGGTTGCTGCTCCTGCCTCTGCGCAGCCGGGAGCCTCAGTCGCTCTCTCCTCCTTCTTCTTTACTCTCTGAAGGCTATCAGGCATACAGTTAGGTCACCAGGATCCATGCTCCTGATGTAGTCCTCCTGCAGGATGAAAGAGAGGGACACGTGGTTAGCATGGGTGTACTAAGTGTGACGGCCCCTTAACACTTCCTGGAGAGTGCTGGCCACCACTTAGATGGCCAGAGATTAGTGCGCTGCATGGCTGACCTATGAGCTTGAACCACGGGCGAGACTGGTCAAAACTGGGATGATGACATTGCCCTGAGCGCTGTGAGCGCCTCCAGCAGTGACTGCTACATGGTCAGCGTTAGCGAGGAGATTGTACAATGTGTGCAGTCCAACTGCTCTGCAATCCATTAAAGTTCTCATGAATTTGCAGTCTGTGCCGGGGGGGTTGGGGGGGGTGGTGGGATGGGGTGGTGAGGCGGTGGGGATGGGGTGGGGGGTTGAGAGCTCTGGAGAACTTGGTGGCAGCTTGGTGCCTCTGCTTTGCTTGAGTTTAAGCTAGGAGCCCAACCCCAATCATATCAATGTGGCTGCACCTGAACTGCCTCAGTTGCAAAGGAATGGTCACTTTCTACAAGTCTTTTGAATGCGTGGCCACTTCCCTGACCCATCCTACCCTCCCACTCTGAACGCTTGTGTATTACATTCAACGCCAGGGCTACCCTCGCCCCCCCGCCCTCCCCCGCTCCACCACCAGTTGACTCAGAGGCAGGGCTGCCCTTAACCACCAACTCCCCCACCCCCCCTCCCCCCCTTGCCACCAGTCACCTCATCGGCAAGGCTGCACTTACCCCAGCTCACCCTCACCCTCAGAAGTCGTCTCCGAGGCAGAGCAGCACTTACCCCAACCCCCCCCGCCCAGCACCCCTGAGGCCTGCAAAGCAACAGGCGACCCTGGTGAGCTCTGCAGAGCGTTGCTGTGCACTCACCTCCAGTTCCCTCAAAGTTCAGGCTGCCAAGTGCACAGCGCCTCGGTGCTGTTGTGAAACACGTTGGCCTGCTTTCCCGTCGACCTGGACAGACGATCCTGCGGAGGTGCAAAAGCCTGGCAGGCAGGCCTGATAATGATATGCTGATGTATTACAATGAGACTGATGGCGGGAAATGTGGCCTGCCATCGGCGGGCTGAGTGGACAATTGTGACCTGCCTTCCCGCCGCCTTGAAACAGATAGCGCCATATTGTCTGTTCACACCACCTATCACACCTGCCGCCTGCCCCACATATAAGCCTAGGTCTACTTACATTATATTGGCCGAAGCCTAGGCTAGCTATAGCCTAAAGTCAATAAAATGGCTAGAAAGATGTACCACTGAATAATAAATACAGGGTGTGGTTGGTGAGGTTCGTGTCAGCTCGGGTCGTGTTGGCTCAGGTCACAGACTCCTTGCGCTAAAGGACGATGAGGTTTAAAAAAAAGTTTGGTTTTTGGATGTGTTCAGTTTTCGGATTTATAGATAAAGGGAAAAATATTCCCCCCAATGGGGGGGATGTGCAGGAGCGGGTGCAGGCCGGCGCGCCTCCGAATGATGCCCCCAATTGGGGGCATGTTGCCATTTTACGTGTGCAGGCCAATTAAGGCCCACGCATGCGCGCGAAAGAGTCACTGATCTCCCTGAGGCTTGGTGCTGCCTCAGGGAGATAGGGTCCAAATTTAAAAATATTAAAGAGAGGAAAACAAAATTTCCCTGACATGTCCCCTCATGTGACACTGTCACATGAGTTGGGACATGTCCATCACTTTTAATCAAACATTTATTAAATTTTTAAAAACCCTCATGAAACCTCATCCCGCCAGTGGATGAGGTTTCAGGCTTTTACTTAAGCCTGCCAGGGCTCCCGGCCTGCCCGCCAACCCTAAGGTTGGATGGGCCGGTCCATTAATTGCGTTAAGCACTTTTTAAATGGCCCCAATAGGCCATTGACAGGTCGGCGGGCACACAGCTGATTCGGCTGCGCCCCCGCCCACCTGAAAATGGAAATGATGCGGGGTGACATCACAAGTTCCGCCCGACATCATCCCTCATCATTTTACACGTCAGCAAGTGGGTCCCAGGCCCCGCCCCCCCACTTGCCGACCGGAAGATGCTGCCCAAAGTATACTGGAGCTGTATGATCTCCCTTGGCATCCACAACCCCACCAAAATTCCCTTGGCCCTTTTTAAGTGTGACTGGGTCAACCACACAAATCCTGGTGTAAATAGACAGTGCAGACATGGCAACTGTTCCGTCCATTTGTATCTGGAAATTGCAAATGGTGTCATACAAGCTTCATAGGAGCCCAATTTCCATATTTAATCAACCTCATGCTGGAAACAGGAAGTGCCAACTGATTTCTTTGATTAACTCAATAGTTGTTGGCAGCCTTTATTGCCCATGCGTAAATGCTCCAAAGTGGTGAACAGCCGCCTTTTTGAACCACTGCAGTACTTGTGGTGTAGGTGCACCCACAGGGCTGTTTGTTAGGGACTCGAATTCCAGCATTTCATCTCGATGACAACAAAGGAATGGTTAAAAAGTTCGAAGTGAGGAGGAGAATTTGCAGGTGCTGGTGTCCCCATGTGCCTGTTGCCCTTGTTTTTCTGGGTGGTAGAGACCATGAGTTTGGGATGTACTGTTGGCGAGTTGCTGCAGTGCACCTTGTAAATGGCATACATGACACTGCAGAGCACCAAGGTGGAGGGGATGAGGCAGTGGATGGGATGTCAATCAAGTAGGCTACATTTACATGTCCACCTTAAAAATTGCATCAGGCAGGTCTTAGTGGTATAGCTGACATGTGCCCCTCCCCCCAACCGCCACCCCGATTTTCAACTGCTGGCTGCCTGAGTTTGAGGCGAAAAACTGGTTCCCATTGTAGTATGAGGGTCTGAAACATAAAGGGTCACTGTGGGACTGAGTACAGTACTGCCCACACAGAGATGTAAAAGAACACATGACCTGCACCTAGGGCTTAGTGTAGTGTTAGACAGAGCCGTGTGTAAAAGCAAGCATGGAGACAGCTCCTGGCTTGGATCTTTACCATACCTAAGTGTATAGTTTCTAGTATTGAATCAATACTTATACTGAACTACTTGAGACTATGGCTGGAGTTTTACGGCGCTGTCGGGGCAGGGATGGGGCCATAAAATGCGGCAAGCCATTCTAAACTCCATTGACCACGTCCAGACCATAAAATCCCACTGGCATAAAAGTCAGCTCTCTGAATACCTTAAAAAGCCCTACTGAAGTACACCTAACACCTTACAACACCTAACAGTTCAAGATTGTCTTCAGTTTACGAAGGCCTGAAATGAAATTTTAATCAAAATTTGAAAAGTTTGTACATATCAATGCTGTACACACTTGGCAAAATGACAGCTTAGCATACTCCTAACCCACTTGCAAGGTGTGGGTTTATTTGGTTTGTTACTTCATTTCATGGAAAAATTTATTTCACAAATTCACATCTTGGTTTCTAAAATGAATTGAGCAATAACACAGCTGGCGCTGTAATGTCACAATAGAACACTGTGCATTAGTGGTGATCTGGCATGTGGGAGATCATCCAGTGCCAGACGCTTTTAAAATCAATGGTCTCAATATTATGTCCCCCCACCCCACAATGGGGTCTGGGGGTTGGGAAATGGTTTAAAGGGGGAATGTGTGGAATGTGACACCAGCCTGCTACACATTGCCACTGTTTTTGCAGTGGGCTCTGTCAGTGTTTCCGAGTGGCCTGCCTTAGTGTGAGCCTTATTAACATATTTACTCCCAAAGTGCAATTGTGTGCCTGATTTTAAATTTTTACATCGGATATACCGTACAGAAACAGATCATTAGCCAAATCAGTCTATGCCAGCATTTACTGTTGCTGTAGGCAGCAGAAGTGAAACGGAGACAGAAGCTGCTGGCACTGTGAGTTCAGTGGCTTTTTCAGCACTCACATGGGACTTGGAGAGTATGCACGCTGCCCCAGGCCTTCTAAGGCCTTTGGCCTTCCCCGGAACCGATTGCCAGACTATCCTGTAGCCCCAGCCCCGATCACAGCCCTCCCTTAGCCCTTTTGATCTCCAGCTTTCCCCCCTCCTAGCCCCCCCCACATCAGCGGACTCTCCCCCAACCACGCAATTGCCGACCCTCCACCCCCAGCCCCAATCGGCATCCTCCATCCCAGCCCGACCATTGACTTCACCCTCGGCCCTACTCACAGGCCTCCCTTGACTGCCCCAAATACAGTCTTTTCTATTCCTAGTCCTGATCTCCGGCTTCCCGCCTCCAAATCTTCCTGATCGTTGGACTGTCCCTCCTCCTGATTGCTGACCTTCCTGTCAACCCTGAGCCAGAGGTCCCACGCTGTGCTAATTGGTGCCCGCCTCCTTCCAGCCCAGATTGCTGACCTCCCCCCTCCCCCGATGTCAGTCCCCAGATCTTGCCTCCTGCCGTTCATGTTTTCTCCTGGCTGCAACCCATTTGGCTGCTCCGCATCCACCCCATAAATATCGAGGCAGATCCATTGATAACTTATGGACTTGACTTGAAGCTCCCAACCATATTGGGTTGCCCATGTTAGTCACTTGGGTCACTGCTCTGCTGCTAAACTTTGGTCCTAAAAACTCATCGAGACCAACTTTAGTCTCTATTACATCACAGAAACAGGCGCGGAAAGGGCATAGTGGAAATTAAAAATAGAAATCAGTGGCCATGTATTTTTGCTCACGGAGGTGGGAGGGGTAATGCCCAGGCTCCTGTTACATTTCTTTTTTTCTGCACTCAAGTGGAGCACATTCAGAAGGGCACAACAACAAAGGCTTGTAACAAGGCTTGTGCCCAGACCCTCTGCAGATTTGACGGTCCATTGGGGTCCAGGGACTAGCCCAAAGGTGCAAGAAAACACAGGGCATTTTTTATATTTGACGTCCCCCAGTTCAATTCTTTGGGCCTGGGAGCGTATTCGTAACTGCTGTCCAGCAGCTGTGTGGAGGGCAGCTGCAAGTCTTTCAGCAGGAGCTGGCAATCAGCTAGAAGGTTTTATTTTGGCAGCACAAAAATGGAAGAAAAATGAAAAAAAAAACTCTTAACTATTCTCACGTAGCTACTCGCACATATTTGACCAATGTCCTTCAGATCAGGGACAGGAAAGACAGGGGGGTGTGGGGTGTGTGGGAATTGAAAAGCCGCCCCAAAAAAAACAGATGGGGGTGCGGGGTTTGTACCAAGATGCTTGATTAACCTCTGCTCATTCATCGCAGTGCAGCCAGAGCTAACCATGCTGCATCAGCAGGGTACGAATATAGTGAGTAGCTAGTTAACACTTAAAGCTAACCTGCACCTCTTAAAGAGGAGGAGCAATGTGGCTGGAGCAAGTGCTGAGATTCATGGTTGAAGAGAACCTGGGGAAAGAGTGAGAAATAGCACCACAGGGGAGGATAAGGGTCCAAGGTTTTCGGATGTTGGTGGAGGAAGTGGAAAGGAAGAGAATTGTTCTGTACCCACAGAGACTCAGAAGGCCCTTGGGATGCATGATCAAAAGGTGATGGGAGAGGATAGCCATCGAGTTCACTGCTCTGAGGACCTAGTTGCAGTGTTGCAAAAAGTTCATGAAAGGACAAGGTCAGTCAATGCATCTTCAAATGCCACCTCGCACCCATAGCCTCAGACACTGTTCAAATCATGACACCCTCTCATCATTCACTTTCTAGCAATCCCTATCAATCACCCCTCAAACCTAATATTGATATGCTTCACTTTACCCTCATAAACCTAGAACTGCCATAAGCCTCACACTCACAGGCCAAAGAGAAACACTGGCAACTATGCAATTATGGTATCCACATCAGCTAAACATTCACTGAAACTCTCCACTCGCTTGCAGGACAAGGGGATGTGCAACTAGAGGCAGCAGAAGTTAATCACAGAGAGAAAAGCATGCCCGCATGTCCTAACTCTCACAGAGGAGACGATGCTGGCCATTATTGAGATGACCATGACTGAGGTGGTGGTAAGCAGCAGAGCAGAGCTGAAACAAAAGATGACATTATCCCCATACCTAAACCTCCTTAACATATCCCACTGCCACTCACCCCCCAACCTGTTTTGATCTATAAGCTGCTTTTATGTGATGGCGTATGTATGCACCTTTTACTCTTCCCCCATCTTCCACACAAGATATTTTTAGTCTTGTATCTTTTTACTTTCAGATGTCACAGAGGTTCAACCTGGCCAAGCAGTAAAGTAATGCCAAGCAGAGAGCGATCATGAAGGGACACCGTCACTTGATTTTACACTCGGCTATCGGTTTAGATACTGACAGTGTGCATATCTTAGAGGATAGATTTGAGGTGGGATTTGCATGTGATAAAAACATAAGAAACATGAGGAGGAGAAGCCCATATGTCTAGTCGAGCCTGCTCCACCATTCAATATGATCATGGCTAATCTTCGACTTCCACTCTTGCCCGCTCCCCATAATCCCTTGATTACCTGAGAGAGCAAAATCTGCCTTTATCGACCTTAAATATTTATGTATAATATATATATTATATGTGTAAATATATGTATGTATAAATAAATAAATTTTTATCCAGCATTCTGAAGAAGTACACTTGTGAATCTAGTGAATTAGCTTTTAACACCACATTATTTAAATAATTCAACCCTTACACTGCTTGGCTGGTTCACGATACATGAATCTCCTGGGTTTGAAGATTCTTGTTTGATTTCCACTCATGCAATACAGTGCTAAAAATAACATTAATACTCCAGTCATAATATTATTCAAATATCAAGAAAGGGCTATTATAATAGTAATAAACCCAAGCATTGAAAATACCATTTATATCAAATAGAAAATCTTAAAAATACTCGCCTAGTGCTCACATTCTTTCCCTTTTCTCTGTCCTCTTTTTATTCTTAGAATCACAGAATTATGACCGTGCAAAAGGAGGCCATGCGGCCCATCATGTCTGCACCAACTCTCCGAATAAGTAATTCAATTAGTGCCATTCTCTGCCTTCTCCCCATAAGCCTGCCATATTCCCCCTTTCCAGCTAACAGTCTAAAACAGTCTAACATTCTAACTTTGATTTCACCCCTTTCTATCTCATCGCTTTTCACATCCAATGTTAAGATAGGGCCAACCTTTGAGGTCAAAGACATGGCAAAGCTAGGGGGCGCTAGCCTACTTATCTGTCCCCAGGAGCTCACAATGCCAGGATGAGTAAATTTGTCTGTTGCCTATAAGGTACGTGTGGAACAGAAAATGATAGGGCTTTACTTTCACATCTTGGACCTAGATTTAATGTGATAAGTTTCAAATCCCTGGCAGCAGAAACGGTCATAGCTGAAATGACCATGGAAAAAGAGAACCCAATAGATGCAAGTCAGCTGCATTAAATGACCTGGCATTGTGTGTTATGTTTCTAGATTACCTTCAAAGAGGCCATAAGAATGGCTGCTGTGGAATTTAAAAAAAACAATGCTGGAATGAGGTGAAGGAGTCTTCTACATTTAGCTGATAAGTTGCATTAGAAGTAGAGTACGGGGAGTTTTGATTTGCATCTATCACATGATACACTCAAGTGGGAGGTGTTTGATGATGCCATCATGAAAAAGTGAGGAATCATTCCATTCCCAAACCTGATATCTCACTAATTAATCTAGAGGACCACCTCTGCACACTTTCCAAACCCTTAATATAACCCAATCTGAGAAAACCAAGCCAAACACAGTATTGTAACTGAAACCTGACTGTGGAAAGTGGAGTGCTATGTACCTTTAAGAGAACGTAGTCAGTTGACCATGTGACTGTATTGACCAGTGTGGGCTTCTTGGGTAACTGTAAGTCTAGAGCTGGAGGTGATTGAAGAAGCGCACATGGTGTTAGTGCTCTACTCTTATTTCCAATAAACCACCGGTGTTTGTTCAGGTAATCAGTCTCTCTGCCTATATTGTTTCAAGCACCAACTAATTTCTTAATATCAAGGGCGCAGCTAGCGTTCGCAGGACAAAGCGAACCTGATAACCAAAAACGTAAAACTGGCGATGAGGATAAAATGGATCAATTGACGGCAATCAAGAAAGCCACGATAAGCCAGCTAAGTTACTTCGCCACTATCTTGAACGCTGTTTGAAAGCACAGTCTCCTTAGTCATCGAGTATGTATGGTTTGGGCATCTTGAACCAATCGACCCCGTTTCCAATGACTGCTTGCATTACGCGGAACGCCTAGTGTTCTTCTTTACCACTAACAACATTACAGGGGAGGACAAGAAGAGGGCAATTCTTTTGTCCTCATGTGGAATCAAAATGTGTGGGCTGATCTGCAGCCTCATGTCACCTAACACCCCCGATACAAAGACTTTCTATGAGTTAGTAAACATTGCAAAAAAACACTTGAAGCAAAGCCTTCAGTCACTGTGCGACATTTTAAATTCAATTCAAGGAATAGGCTTTCAGAAGAGAATATCGCTGGCTATGTAGCTGCTTTAACGGAATTAAGGGAATATTGTGAGTTTGGAACTTCAATTAATGACTTGTTGAGAGATCAATTAATATGTGAAATCGGGGACGATGCTATTCAAAAGCGCTTGCTATCTGAAACTAATCTAGACTTTAGTAAGGCATTAGAATTGACAACAGCCATGGAGAATACTGTTAGAGACTCGAAGGCAATAAAAAATACACAAAATGGTGCTGTCCATCTTGTAAGGTGGGAAGGACCGGTAACAAAAGGTACAAAAATGACGGACTCCGCAGAAAGGTGGGGAACACCCATTATGCACAGACCATTGAAGAACAACAGTACCACAGTGAAAACCCACGACATTAATAAGAAAAATGCATCCGGGCAGCCTGCAGGCGATCGACAATTCAGAAATATCAAATGCTTTTTCGGGCACCGCAATGGTCACAAAATGCGGCACTGTCAAGAAAGACTGAGACAGCATCTTAAAAACAAAGGTAGAAATCACCAAACCTGTCTCATTAAAGAACCAGGATCTGACATCTATTCATTATACAAGGTGAAAGTGGGTAGAGCTGAGCCAATTCAGGTAGTCATTAGAGTCAATGAACAGCCCATCAAGATGGAGATCGATACCGGGGCATCAATGTCTGTCATAGGAGAACATATATTCAGACACTTGAATAAAGGAGCCCGACCTTTAAGTTTGGAAGAATTGGACACTAAATTGAAACCATGTACGGGCGAAGAAATAAGTGTGAAAGGGATATGTCAAGTCCTGGTGCAGTATGGGGATCAGTCTGCAAATTTACCCTCTATAGTAGCAGCTGGGGTGGGCCCCAGCTTAATTGGTTGCAACTGGTTCAAAAAGATTAAATTGCAGTGGGCCAAGACTTTTCAAATCAGAATGAGAAACTTAGAAGAATTGTTACAAACGTGCGCTCCCATTTTTAGTGACGAGCTAAGAAGGATTTGTGGGCTACAAGCCAAAATCCAAGCAGACCTTAACGCAACCCCCAGATTTATCAGAGCCAGACCAGTCCCTTATGCTCTATGGGATAAGATTGCAACTGAGATAAATAGGCTGGAAAAGTTGTGTATCTTACAACTGGTGCAATTTTCTGAGTGGGCAGCTCCCGTAGTACCCGTACTGAAGCCAGACCAAAGTGTTCACTTGTGTGGTGACTATAAGTTAACGGTAAAACAGAGTGGCCAACTTGATAGACACCCGATACCGAAGATTGACGAATTATATTCAAAATTGGCAGGGGGCATCACATATTCAAAACTTGATCTGGGCCACGCCTACCTGCAGGTTGAGTTGGTAGAAGGCTCTAGGAAACTCGCGACCATCAATACACATTGAGGATTGTATCAATACATTCAACTACCCTTTGGGGTCTCATCGGCATGTGCTATTTTCCAGAGTACCATGGAAAATCTGCTTCAGGGATTGCCCCATGTTGTTGTTTATCTGGATGATGCCTTAGTCACTGGATGAATTGACAAAGAACACAACTAATTTGGAGGAGATGCTGAAATGCTTCTCACAAGCGGGGGTGCGCTTGAAACGAGAAAATGTATTTTCCAAGCCAAAGAGAGCCATAAGGTCGACGCGCAGGGCCTGCATCCCATGGAAGGAAAGGGCAAGGCTATTCGTGAGGCACCTTCACCAAGAAACACGACAGAACTAAAGGCCATCTTGGGCATAATAAACTACTATGGGCGATTTCTCCCAAATCTATCAACCGTACTGGCTCCGTTATATGCATTGCTTAAGAAAAGCCATTAATGGATTTGCCAAGCTCCGCATCAGGTTGCGTTCCCGAAGGTGAAGCAATTGTTAAGATCATCGGCCCTACTGGTCCACTTCGACCCAAAGAAAGAATTAATTTTAACTTGTGATGCATCCCCTTATGGAGTTGGGCTATACTTTCACATCGGATGGTGGATGGCTCTGTGCGACCCACTGGCTATACATCTCCCATGCTCGGTGCAGTGCAGTGCGACAATATTCTCAAATTGAGAAGGAGAGTTTGTCTGTTACGTTTGGTGTTCGGAAATTCCATCAATACCTCCACGACCACCATTTTCACGTTATATCCAACCACAAGACTCTGCTGGGGTTATTTGGAGAGGATAAGGTGATATTCCCCCTTCGGATCTGCCCACATCCAGAGGTGGGCACTGATATTGGTTGCTTTTGAATACACTTTTATTCACCGAATGGGAAGCACATGCTAACGCTCTGAACCGCCTCTCCTTGCCAGATAACAACGTGAAGGTTCCAATTCCCCAGGAACTTGTCTTAGTGCTAAACTTATTGGATTCCTCCTCTGTCCAGGCCAAACAAACCCATGAATGGACAAGCTGAGATCCGCTTTTATCTCACATCCGGGAGCAGGTCTTGAATGGACGGTCAGGCGAGCCAAAGTCTGATGACCTGAAGCCCTATTTCAGTTGCAGATATGAGCTCACCTGCCAGGATGGCATATTGCTCTGTGGAGCAAGGGTTATCATGCCCCAGAGAGGGCGAAGGCCATTACTGGCCAAATTACATAACACTCACCCTGGCATTAGTAGGAAGAAGATGCTCATGCGCAGCTACTTGTGGCGGCCAGGGATGGACGTGGACATTGAAATCCGTGTCAAAAGTTGTCTTCAATGCCAGCAGGTACAAAAGCTACCCCCCTTAGCTCCATTATACCCCTGGGAATGACTGGGGCAGCCATGGGTGCGCCTCCACATCGACTACGTGGAGCCCTTGTTGGGCACAATGTTCCTTTTACTAATAGACCCACACTCCAAGTGGATGGATGTCTATGAAGTCTGGTTGCTCACATCTGCTGCCACCATAGAGGGTTTGCGTCAGAGTTTTGCAGCGCATGAGTTACCAGAGGGGCTTGTGTCAGACAACGAGACTGCATTTACCAGCAGGGAGTTCCACAGGTTTACAACCCTCAATGGAATAACTCATATCAAAACCTCGTCTTACCATCCCACCTCTAATGGTGTGGCTGAGCGGGCGGTCCAAACTTTTAAGTCCAGGATGAAAAAGCTGGATGGGTATTACATTAGCACCAGATTGTCACGGTTCCTGTTCGCAAAACGAACCATACCACAAATGACCATCGGTATTGTCCCCGCTGAATTACTAATGAAGAGACGTCTTCACATCCATCTAACTCTTATTAGGCCAAATTTAGGGGGAAGGATGGAGAGAAGCCAAGAGGCCCAGAAGGCTAGACATGATGGCCATAATCATGAAAGAAATTTCACGGTGGGAGACACAGTTCTCACGAAGAACTTTGGAAATGGGCCCAATTGGCTATTGGGTGAAGTAAATGCGTGACAGGGTTTCTCTCGTATAATGTGTCGGTAAAAGGCTGAATAATTAGATGACACATGGATCGTCTCCGGAGAAGAGAGATAGTCCCACAAGAAGGAATGCCATCATCATTTGTATTGGAGTCTGCGCCGCACATGGAAGAAATGTCACATGATTTGGAACCGGTGGGGCCCATTGGGCCCAAGAGGGTCGACGACATAAACTTGCCCACTTGCGCCAAAGAGCCTGGTGGACATTTGACCCCTGAGAAGGGGGTCTCAGAAAAACCAGCTGAGGTCGTTGAGCTACGATGCTCGACATATCTGAGGAAGCCATCTGAGACCTTGACTTGTAAATAGTTATTCACGTAAATAATTGGGATGTTGTGATGCTTGTCAATTCCACTTTCAAGTAAAGGGAAGGGATGTGGCAAAGTGGAGTGCTATGTACCTTTAAGAGAATGTAGTTCGTTGACCATGTGACTGTATTGACCAATCCCTACACAGCACGGGCTTCTTGGGTAGCTGTAAATCTAGAGCTGGAGGTAATTGAAGAAGCACACATGGGCAGATTTTACCATGGATGAGGGGGGGCGGGGACCACTCGCTGACATGTAAAATGACGCGCGGTGACGACAGGCGGAACTCCCGACGTCACCGCATCCCATTTAAATTTTCCGGAAGGCGGGGGTGCAGCAAAATCAGCTGCGCACCCGCCGACCTGTCAATGGCCAATTGAGGCCATTGACAGATCAATTAAAGTTATTAGTGGACCTGCCCGTCCAACCTTAAGGTTGGTGGGCAGGCCAGGAGCCCCGGCAGGAACTAGAAAAAACATGAAACCTCATCCACAGGCGGGATGAGATTTCATGTCGGGTTTTAAACATTTTAATAAAGTTTTCTTGGAAATTATGAACATGTCCCAACTCATGTGACATTGTCACATGAGGGGACATGCAAGGGAATTTTTTTTTTCTATTTTTAATAATTTTAAAGGTAGAGGCGATCTCCCTGAGGCTGCACTTAGCCTCAGGAAGATGAGTGCACTCTTTCGTGCGCAGGCACGAAAGAGCGCACTCTCGATTTTGGGATTCCCCCGCCCGCACAGGAAACGCATAGCGCTTCCCTGCGGACGTCACACTGGGAGGGCCAATTAAGGCCCGCCCACGAAAAATGGCGCCGCGCCTCCAATCGGGGGCACCGATCGGAAGCGCGCCTGCACGTGCCTGCCCATCAACTTCCCCCCAACGGGGGGGAAAATTCTGCCCATGGTGTTAGTGCTGTACTCTTAGTTCCAATAAACCATCAGTGTTTGTTCAGCTAATCAGTCTCTCTGCTGACATTGTTTCAAGCACCAACTAATGTATTAATATCAAGGGCACAGCTAGCATTTGCTGCACAGAGCGAATCTGATAACCAAAAACATAAAACTGACCATAGTCTTGAACCACAACAAAATAGTATGTTACATCATATAAACGCATCCCAGCACCGCAATCATTCTAGTCATCACTTCATGGCATTGCTTATGGATATTTATAGATCCATTCAATCAAACTCTTTCTTTCCATAGAACCATAGGAAAGTTACAGCACAGAAGGAGGCCATTCGGCCCATCTTGTTAATGCCAGCCCGAGGTCACACAGGTGCCCTTTCTAATCCCACCTTCCTGCACCCAGCCCATAGCCCTGCAGCTTACAGCACTTAAGGTGCAGATCCAGGTACTTTTTAAAGAGTTTAGAGTTTCTACCTCTACCACCAACTTGGGCAGCGAATTCCAGACACCCACTACCCTCTGCGTAAAAAAGTCCTTCCTCATGTCCCCCCTACACCTTCTGCCACTTATCTTGAATCTATGTCCCCTAGTTCTAGAATTCTCCACCAAGGGAAACAATTTTATCCTGTCCACTCTACCTATTCCCCTCATAAATTTGTACACCTCAATCAAGTCACCTCTCAGCCTTCTTTGCTCTAAGGAAAATAACCCCAACCTATCCAATCTCTCCTCGTAGCTACACTTTTCTAACCCTGGCAACATTCTTGTAAACCTCCTCTGCGCTCTCTCCAGAGCGATTATGTCCTTCCTGTAATGTGGTGACCAGAACTGCACACAATACTCCAGTTGTGACTCACCAGTGTTTTATACAATTCCAACATTATATCCTTACTCTTATATTTTATACCTCTGCCAATGAAGGAGAGCATTCCATATGCCCTCTTTACAACCTTGTCTACTTGAACTGCTGCCTTCAGGGACCTGTGTACTTATACGCCAAGATCTCTCACTTCATCTACCCCTCTTACTATATTCCCATTTATTGTGTAATCCCTGTAACTGTTTGACTTCCCTAAATGTATGACCTCACACTTCTCTATCTTAAAATCAATCTGCCACTTTACCGCCCACTCCACCAACCCATCTATATCGTTCTGGAGATCATGGCTATCCTCTACACTATCCACTGCTTGGCCAATCTTTGCGTCATCAGCAAATTTCCTAATTGTGCCCCCCACGTTCATGTCCAAATCGTTAATATGTAACACAAACAACAAGGGTCCCAACACCGAGCCCTGTGGAACACCACTTGAGACAACTTTCCATTCGCAAGGGCATCCATCGACCATTACCCTTTGTTTCCTGTTACAAAGCCAACCTTTTATCCAATTTGCCACATTACCCTGAATCCCATGGGCTTTTACTTTCCTGACCAATCTGCCATGTGGGACCTTGTCAAATGCCTTGCTAAAATACACGTACACAACATCCACAGCACTACCTTCATCAACCCTTCTTGTTACTTCCTCAAAGAATTCAATCAAATTTGTGAGGCAAGAACTTCCTTTAACAAATCCATGCTGACCATCCCTGACTAGTCCATGCCTTTCCACATGACAGTTAATCCTATCTCTCAGTATTGATTCTACTAATTTGCTCACCACCGATGTAAGACTAACTGGCCTATAATTGTTTGGCATTTCCCTTGATCCCTTTTTAAACAATGGAACTACGTTTGCATTTCTCCAGTCCTCCGGTACCATTCCTGTATCTAGTGAAGATTGGAAAATCATCCTCAGAGCATCTGCTATCTCCTCCCTGACTTCCTTCAGCAGCCTCGGAAACAATCCATCTGGCCCTGGTGACTTATTAACCTTCAAGGATTTCAACCCTTCGAGTACGTCCTCTCTCTTTATGACTATCCCATCCAATATCTCGCAGTGTTCCTCCTGGACTACTATATCTACATCCTCCCTTTCCTTTGTAAACATGGAGACAAAATGTTCATTCAAAACCCTTCCCACTGCCTCTGCATCTCCACACAAGTTTCCATCTTCATCTCTGATAGGTCCTACTTTTTCCTTAACTAACCTTTTTAGCATTAATTGTATTGGTAAATCTTTGGGTTATCTTTAACTTTACTTGATAATCTTTTTTCATGCCCTCTCTTTGATTTCCTTTTTTCCTTTTTTACTTCGTCCCTGCACTTCCTATATTCATCTAGGATATCTGCAGTGCTTAGTTCTTTGTGCCTATCGTACGCTTTCTTTTTCTGGTTGATCTTCCCCTGTATTCCTCTAGACAGCCAGGGGGGTCTAGATTTGGCAGTACCACTCTTATTTTTGCAGGGGACATGTCTACTTTGTACAATTAGGATCTCGCTTTTTAGTGCTTCCCACTGGTTTTCCACTGCTTTATCCTCCAGCAGTGCTGTCCAGTCCACCTCAGCCAAGTCCTTTCTCATTTCTGCAAAATTTGCCTTCCCCCAGTTCAAGACTTTTACTCCTGCCTTATCTCTGTCCTTTTCCATGGTAATGCTAAATCTAACTGAATTGTGATCACTGTCCCCGATATGGTCGCCAACTGTCACTTCACCCACTTGCCCTTCTTCGTTCCCCAAGACTAGCTCTAGAATTGCATCTCCTCTCATTGGGTTTGTCACTAATTGGTTGAAAAAATTTTCCTGGACACACTGCATGAATTTTTCTCCCTCAATGCCCCTTGTATTGTTTGAATCCCAGTTGATATTAGGATAGTTGAAGTCTCCTACTATTATTGCCCTTTCATTCTTACAAGCAGAAATTTGCCTACATATTTATTCTTCTATCTCCCTTTCACTGTTTGGGGGTCTGTAGTATACTCCCAGTAGTGTGACTGCCCCTTTTTTATTACTAAGCTCAATCCATAAAGCCTCGTTTGTTGACCCATTTAGTATATCATCCATTCTCACAACTGGAATTGATTCTTTAACCATTAGTACTACCCCCCCTCCTTTTTTTATCTCCTCCTGTATCCTGTCTGAAGACTCTATAACCAGGGATATTAAGCTGCCAGTTTTGTCCCTCCTTTAGCCAGGTCTCCATTATAGCAATGACATCCTGCTGCCACGTGTCTACTTGTGCCCTTAACTCATCTACCTTGTTTGTAATACTTACATTGAAGTATAAACAGTTTAACCCCATCAATTTCCCTTGCTGGACACTGATTTCCTACCTGGTTTAATGATTTTCCTTGAAGATTGTACATACATACAACAGTGACCCTTCCCACATGTATAACAATGCATGTTTCCAAGTTAAACATAATTTGCCAGACACAAAACCAATCATCCAACATGTCAAGGTCTATCCAAAGTGGTTGAGCATTGTCTACAATTCTGACATTCACATGAATCTGAGTGCCAAATGCAAACTTACAGATTATGCCCTCAGCACTAGCATCTAGATCATTAATAAAAATAATGATGCACAATTGTCCCAAAACCGATCCTTTGGGCCTCCAAACAACGCCAAATCCATCTATAACTACTCTCTGTCGACAGCCTTCCAGCCAGTGTCTCAGCTATGATAATGAAACATGAAAGTCTTAAATCTGTGGTGTAGCCCCGAACTCTGCGAAGTAGGAATGTAGCAGTTTAAATCCTTAGTTGTTAGTGAACCACTAAGGTTCCAATTTCTAATTGCAAACCAATGATTCCTGTTAAAAAGTATGCTTGCATCTGAGGACATCCCAAGCCAACAGGATTCAGCCTCGTTGTGATTCCTCCCACAGCTCGGTTGTCTATCAACTTGCACTGCTCAAGCATGAAGCATTTCGATGAGGTGCTAGAGGCTTGTCGACACTGATAAAATGATGCACCAGTGTGATTCCCATTTTTGGGGAGGGGGTTTGTAAAGTAATACAGTGATTACTCTGTTCAGAAGGAAGAGTTACGACTGTTATGTGTGTGAAAATTTTTTAATTGAATTAAAGGGAAAAACATGCCTATTATCCAGAACAGAACAATGCTATCTCCCATGCTCCAAGAGCACCTGAAATACATCCTATTCCATATTGGACTGGATGATATTCAAGGCTCCCTGGTGAAAATAAAACAGTTATTATGCTCCTTTCAAATGCCAGGCCTAATGTCTACTTCAGGATTCTCCCGGAAATTCATTAGAAATTTTGCTAGGACTCAGGGCTCGGGATCTCTTGTCAAGGAGGAAGGGGGACAGGGAGAAAGGAAGAGATAAAGGAGTGAGAATGGATAGTGGAAGAATGAGTAAGGGGTACACAGAATTGAACCATCTGTCTTTACAGAGCCAAGTTTTGATCAGAGCAGAACATACAAAGCCTTACGATTTCTCGAGAGCCTTGAAGCATGCTGATACTTCTCTGCAAAAATGCTATTTTTAAGCTGATGCCTCTGGTACACAAGGCAAGTCTGGATTCAAAGCACAAATAAACACACTCAAGGCAAATTTGTGGAGTTCAACTCTCATGCATTGCACTTGTAGTTCACCACACAGGACTCAAACTACATTACTCAGTGGGAAGGCTTTGGAAATCACTAATCTGGATATGAGGCCTGCAAGCAACAATCATAAACAACTTTCCAAGTCTAGATTGCCAGACGGAGATGAAATAAATAATAGTTCACCCTGGCAGTACATAATACAAAGTAAAAGCATTCAACATTAAAAAGACCAATTAGAGGTTGAAAGAGAAAATTACTTATGAGTCTGAATAATGGCTTCACAAGTGAATTGCAGAAAATGTATTAAGTACAAATAATTACTGCAATCATACGGAACACTCATTGATGGGATGTACTCTTTACTATTTCTGATGTGGAAAGATCTTTCTTGCATTAAAACAACATTTTGTTCTACTTTCAAAACAATTCTACTTTGTTCATATGGATTGCTAAAGCTGCACAAATGGATAATTTTGCTGCTCTCAACCTCCTAACCTTGCTTAAATAGACCAGGTGATTTAAAAATACAAGAACTGAATAATAAGATAAAGGAATAATGAAAGGACAGCCTTTCACAGCCAGCTATTGGATTATAATTAACTGCCTAGATACCAAGTCAGCCACCCAACGTACTGCACTAATGTTTCAGTATGACTTGAAGCTACACTGCTCAGTGGTTACAACAAAAGGGAAGACTAGTACATAAATTCATACCTCAAGTTTGCATTCAGTTTTTAAGCCTCTAAGTTACAGTTCTCCAAAGACATTGCCTGCAGATAACATTTAAAAGTGGTACCCTGCAAGATGAGACTGACCATTCCATTGACCAAGTACTGCAAAACTGAAAGGGTAGCCAGCTTTTATACGTTTATAAAGATTTGGCTTATTACCTAAAATTCCCATAAATTACAATATGGGAACAAGCCCTTTGGCTCCACCAGTTTGTATTTGTGTTTATCCTCTAGCCGTAGTCTGAACCCCACTTACCCAACCTACCCATACTCCTTCAGCTCCCTATCTAATATTTCTGAAATATTGAAATGGTCACTACTGCACTTAATGACTTTGCCAGTAAATTCCACAGCCTTACAATCCTCTGGGTAAAAATGAAGTTTATACTGTTCTCTCCTAAATCTCTTATATTTAGCTTTATATCTATGTCCCTTTGTTCTAGCACAGGCAATCGCTGGAAATAGTCTACTATGATCTACCCTGTCCCACACTTTCATGATTATAAGCATCTCCATCAAAACGCTCTTTATTTTTTTCTGTTGCAATGTGAATAGCCCCAGATTTTCCAACCATTTCTCTGTTAGTTTTTCATACCAGGCAGCATCTCAGTGAATCTGTTCACTACACTTTCTATTGCCTTAGAACCCTTCTTAGACCAAAGCTGCATGCACTAATTCAATTGAGATCTTTCAAAGGGTTCACAAAGATTTGCCATTACATCTTGATCTTTATATTCTGAACAACATGCCATAAATTCCATTAGTTTTTATATAGCCTCATCCACTTGAAGTGCTGCTGTTATGGTTTAACGAATCCCCCAAATCCATCTGCTGTTCCACATCATCCATCTGTTCACCATTCAAAGTGCAATTATTACTTTTTGTTAACCACATCACATTTAGTGACATGGAATTCCAGATGCCACTTTTATCCTAACTCCACCACATTATCAATGTCCCATTTGCAGCTTCTCAGGAATAATTGTTATGCCTCCTATTATGGTATTATCTGCAAAAATGGACACTACATTCACTAGCCCCATATCCAAATCTTTGAACTTGAAAAGATATTAGAACAGTGAGAAACCATGACAAACTTCCAGCCAAGTTAAGAAACAGCCCTTGACTCCTACACATTGATTACTCCCTTCTAGCCAGTTTTGATCCAATTTTCTACCCTCCCCCAATTCAAATTTCATTAACCTTCTTCTGTAGCCTCCTGTGCTGCATGTTGTCAAAGGCTTTCTGAAAATTCATATACAGCACGTCCGCTGCATTTCCACCATCTGCCATCGCTGTCACCAGCTCAAGGAATTGTACTTGGTTAGTCAAGCATAGTTTTCTTTTCTGAAACCCACATTGGTTGCTTCAAATTATTTGTTCTTCATATTTAGAATTGCAGCCAAAATTTTCCCTGTCATAGATGTTAAATGTTCTCACCATTGAGTCCAAAGACCTGATTGTTTAAAGAAGGCTGACACTCCAGTGCAGCACTGAAGGAGTACTGCACTAACAGAGGTGTTATCTTTCAGATTAGACATTAAACTGAGATGCCAGGCTAGTTATTGCTGTCCTGTGAGGGGCTGAGGTGCATTGGGCAGGATTTTAAAATGGCAAGAGGGACTCAATTGTGGGATTCTAGGCACCATTCCTGTTGCTGGCAATTTTCAGTGGCATGGGAATGTGGACAGGTCACGAGCCCACATATTGATGCCCCAACGTTTCTGGTTCTATTATAGAAGTGGATACTTTAGGCCATCTCCAATTTTTAAGGAGTTTGTTCAACGTTGGAAGCTGATGTGATTTATGCCAGCACAAAGGTGTCATGAACCATGAGGGAACCATGGTTTGGAGTGAGGAACCAAATGAAGGTGCATTCAAAGGGTGTTGTCAATTTCACATGCTATAATGAAATACTGTATAATAAGTTAAATATGCCTTTGATATGGTGAGTGATGATCGGGCTATGTTTTGAAAACTGAAGTGAGCATTAAATAATATGTTTGTCAGATTGTCACTTCTGACATCCGGTAAACTGTCAAGACAATGAAGAACATTATGAAAAATGAAAAGACTTCAGATGCATTAGTGTACATTTCCCATTGGATAAATTGCTATTCTGCATTGCACAATAGTGAAGTTCAGATTTGATTGTGTGAAATATCATCTTTGTTTTCATATTCTCCTTGAAGTTCAGCTTAGCCATCTGTTTGGTTGCTTCAATGCTTTGATAGAAGGATGACCTTTTGGCTGTCCTCAAAGTGTCAAGGACAGAAGGTATAAGTGGAATATTGCACTTGTCAGGTGGTGCACGCCCGATGTGAATGAGTGTAAAATGATGCGTGATGATGTCGGACAAGCGTCCCGACATCATCACGCACTCGCGCAATATTTCAGTCAGCGGGCGCATGTGGGAGTCGGAGCCATGCCCGCCATTAATTAAGCAGTCTAGTAAGGCCCTTAAGAACCCAACAGACTCAATTTTTTTGTTGCCCGTCCAACTGTCCCAATGGCCAAGCAGCCTTTGCATTTTTGGCAAAACCTAATCCACAGGCGGCATGAGGTTTCAACCAGTGATTTTTTTTTTAAATTAGAAACTTTTAACACTCATATTTAACATAACCCTGCTCATGTGACAGAGCCACATGAGGGGACAAGTTTTTATTAGTTTAAAATCTTTGTTTTTATTGTTAAAATTTTCTGATCCCTAAGGCAGCTCTGTGCCTCAGGGAGCTTTTACTGTGCGCACCCATGTGCATGCACACACTTCAGCGCTCGTGCTCCTCCCACCCCCACCCTGGCAGTGCTGAGTGCTGCAGCATGAGTTTCACTCTGGCTGGCTAATTACTTGGCCAGCCAGCATGAAATCCATGTTGGCGCCCAATAACGGGCAGCAGTCGGCTTCCCGGCCGCTCCCGGGCCCACCTGCCGAGCCCGCCCGACCACTGGAGAGTCCTGGCCTATGTCTTTCCATATTGCCCATGATCAGTATGCTCTGTATGAAGATGTTTTTTCCTTAGGAGTGTGTGTGCCAATTAAATAATTCAGCAGCAATCCATTGTGAATTTAAATATATACATGCTCACATACTTACCCCCAGTTAAACACAAAATCTCACATACTCATTCTCAAACATGCTGTCACACAAATAAAGGTTAGATATAGATACCATAATGGACCTTTACAGACTACAATCATGTCGGTCTCTGATTTATGAACTGCGGTCTCCCATGTAACAGGACTATAGTTTCTTGGGTGGTTTTGTTGCTTGAAAGTTAAAATGAAGATCTTGTAAAATGAAGGATTCTTAGTGGGTTGTGAGATTTCTTGTAGTTGAATTTCTAGCAAGGTGAAATTGAAGTTTGAAGTTAGGGGAGTCCTTCTCTCTGTTAGGATCTCCCACTTTCAAGGTATTGCTGCTAATTATCTTGGCTGTTTGCAGCTAGTTGGCGGTCTGGCTTTCTGAATGCTGAATCGTTGGTTCAATGGCTTTCTGGTGGAACTGCCTGGCAAACAGCTTTAGCTGATTTTTAAAAGCAGACAGGAAACATGGCTGTTTCACCATGTAACTTTCACAAGTTCGAAGTCCTTTCCAAGTAAGGGGTGGTGTTTATGTTGAGTCAAACATCCTGTGTTGTGATTTAACACTTTGGAGATCCACCCAGTCTTGTTTGAATGGAGAAAACCATCATATTGCAAAGGAAGGGTGATAGGGTCCATTCTCTCCCATTTGCCACCAACTGAGTTTCGATCTTACCTTTTGTTCAGGATAAACCTGGAGTCAGGCAAACTGGAAATTCTATAGTTCTTTTGTGTTGGTCCATCCCTAAACTTAAGAGTTGAGTGAATTCCCCAGATGGCTATAAATGTCCATATTTAATTAGGTATTCATTTGAGACATGTAACTATCTGTAGCTCAAATGTCAAATGTCACATGATTTGCAGTAGCCATTTTACTTGCTTGTTAATGCCCAGTTTTTAAAAGCATTGCCTGAAAGTTCGTAATATATTGGGGCATGACAAAAGGCCTTAATATATTTAGCTCAGGAAGTTTTGTTGGCAGGCGTTTTGAATGGGATCTCATTATGAATGCTTGGTTTAGTTCCAAACTCTTTAATTTATTCTGCTCAGCAGGGCTTGTTTATGCTGTCATTCAGTAGAGTCTTGTTATGAGTGCTTGACTGAGTTCTAAACACACTAATGGATTTTTCTTGACAGGGTTTGTTGACACAGCTATCAAGCAGAACGTGAGCTTGGTTATTATGACAGATTTATGAGCTGTTAAGCAGAATATGTTTCTCTAAATAGATTTTAAAGTACTGTTTTCTTATTTTGACACATTTATGAGCTGTTTAGAGGATTTTTTTTAAAGGGTGGATATTCAAATAACGTTTGTTCATTTTGACTGATTCATGAGTTTCTCAAGGACATCCAAACATTATTATAATGCGTACGGGTCCTGTTTATTGTGGATGCTGGCTGAGTGGGTTGGAGGTGGGTGGGGGGGATCAGTGTGGTTTTGTTTGTCCCCATCTTCCCGCCATGAAAATGGCACATAGGAGGCTGGATTGTGCTGTTGGGAAATCTTTTGACTGCCATTTGCTGCCTTCAAGATGAAAATCTGGTCCACTATTTATACTCTCAGGTGAATGTAAAAGATCCCATAGAAGTATTTTTCTGAAAATTATGAGAGATATCCATGGTCTTCTGACCAATATTTATCTAACAGCTAAAAGAAAATTACCTGTAACTATCACATTTTTGTTTGTGGAACTTGCCTGTGCGCAAGTTGGCTGCCATATTTCTTATATGGGCACAGCGATTGCACTTTGAGTATTTATTGGGCTATACAGAATCCTAAGGTTGTGAAAGGCACTACATAAATGCAAGTCTTTCTTGCTAAAATAACTGGCCTGATTAACAGATTAGTTCTGCCTTTCTTTATGAAAATGTTTGTTATATTGGCCATTTTCCAACAATTATACATACATATATTCATCAGCTAATAAATAAAATACATGATTATTACTTTCAAAGCAAACTCAGAAAATTGAAATTCACACGCCATAGTTCTTTGCTGTTTACACATAAAAAGTAATGAATTCATAGTTATTTTTTAGTAACGGTTTCCTTGGATGATTATTGTTTTCATTCTTTAAGCTTTCGTCCTTGATCAGGATAGGAAGTGCCCTTGACAGGAAGTGCCAATATAAGTAATGGTCGGAATTTTTCAGCTCTGATGGTGATGAGTGAGGGCACACAATCTGGCAAGAAGGCCAAAAATCGGTTTCACAACAGTGTAAAAGCACAATGGGATCATCTATTGGTGCTCCCGGAGGTGGGGGGCTGGGGTGGGGGGCGTGGAAGAGGAAAGTCTAGATTTGACTGGGAGAGGAAGGAGTACCAGGGTACGTGGGAGAGAAAGGTTTAGGTTTCACTGGGAAAGGAAGGTGTACTGGAGGGGCATTGATTTGGGACGGAGGGAGCGAAGGTGTTGGGGGAGTGGTGAGGTTGCGAGGAGGGAGTATGATGGGGGAGGGTGTAATGGAGGAGAATAAGGCAAGTGGGGAGATAGGTGCAAGGGGGAGTGGAGGTGTAAGGGAAGGAGTCCCGATGGAGGAAGTAGTTCAGATAGGTGAAGGAGCCCGGTGTGGGAAAAAGGAGTTTGGGGGAGTTGTGGGGGGGTTGGGGAAGGAGTCTGGGGGAGGAAGGAGTCCAGGTGGAGGAGGGCGGAGGACGGGGTAAGGAGTTGTTGGGGAATGCCCAGATCAACTTGCAATGGGGGGGCTCTGTGGAATCAATGAATACCTCCTGGGGAACGCACTGAGTATGGGTGTGGTAGGAGGGATTGGTGAGTAAGAGAGAGGCAGAGGGAGTCGTAGGGTGAGAGGTTGAAGGTGAGCAGCTAGGAGTAGAAGGCATGGTGAGACTGGTTGGTGGACTCGGAGGCAGAGACGTACCCTGGGGGTGGGAAGGTGGAGGTCAGGAAAGTCAATGTGGATGGGTGTGGGTTTCTCAGGAAGGTAGGGAATGTGCATGTTCACCTGGGTACCCTGGAAAGAAAAGGGTTCAGGTTGGTAGGTGATGGTGGGAAGGTGGAAGGTGATGCCAGGGAGGATCAACAGAGTTGGTGGAAAGGACATGGGTGATTGGGGGAGGGGAAATGACAGGAGAGCTGATCAGAAACTTAACGACTGCCATGGCTGTCAAAATTGAAAGTGAGAGGAGCCTCGCATTGGACGGGCACAGTTGCTGCATGGGATTGAAGTCAGTGGGTGGGCGGAGATGCAGGTCAGCTCAGATGGACAGCTGAAAGAGAATCCCAGCAGGCAGCATTGAAAATGCTCGGGACGCTGAGATGAGTGTGCCGGATGAAGGCTCCGTGTGCATGGGAGAGTGCTCGCATGAGGCTCCAAAAGGCCCTGCTACACACATACTTCTCCCTCCAGAATCCCTCGTGGTCCGGCTGCACGCAGGTGGGGTGGGGGACTGGATGGATGGTTGGTGGTGGGGATGCAGTGTGAGCACCTGCGAAGTCTGTAAATGAAGCTGAAAGACAGCATTACACATTTTTCAGTGAAAGCGAATATATTTTCAGATTATAAAGTCAGAAAATGTGTTCACCCATGCAAACATTTGTGATCAGAATTTCTTAACTTTTCTATGCCTACCACTTCTAGATGTTATACTGACATCCACAGCAGGGGTGGAGACAGCCTGGAGACACCCTCCTCCACCTTTGGCTGTCCTCTGGTGTGCCAGCTGCCTCCTCTACGGTGAGAGAGGACGAGGTTGAGGGGATCACAGGAAAAGGGGACTTGGAGGGAGTGGACAGCTCTGCGGTTCCTGAGTAGATGATCCAGGGGTGACCAGATGCTGCTTCTCCTCCCTTCGGTGCCCGAGTGCCTTGGCCTAACTCCAGGAGGGACATCGAGGTGCCCTGTTTCCCTCTCGTGTTGCCACCAATGGAATTCATTGGTTACTGCAGGTCTGTGCGCATCTCCACATTCTGCTGGACCAGGGTCTCCATGGCGTCCGCCATCCTTTCCATGGGGAGCTCCGTACATGCACATGTGGGCACCACTTCATCAGAGAACTAGTGGACACACTCCTCTGACTTGCATGCCACTGGTTGAGGGCTTCCAACAGCTCTGTGTGATGCTCCCCCGCCTTCTGCTAACTCTTCACAATGAGCTGGAAGGCCGAATCCAAAGGCTCGTCAACTGTCTCAGACCTCGCAGACACTTCTTCCCCAGCAGTCTTTCAAGTGCCAGGGAACCCGGCTGAACCTGCCTCCTCTGGCTGCAGACACATGTGCATGAGGTGACCATCAGATTGTGAACCCGAGCTTGCTCTAGATCTAGGTCCCACCAAGGTGTGTGTCTCTGCGCTGGTGGAGGGCATGTATAAGTGCTGTGATGGGTCTTCCAGGCTGCTTATTTCCAGCTCTTCAATGGCGGAGGTGTCCTCTTGGCTGGAGGTAAGGACCTGGATGGAACTCAGGGACTGGCAGGCTGAGGACGGTGGTTGCTTGGCAGAGCTCCCTGTGAACCAAAATAGGGAGAATAAGTGCATGGCAGCAGAGTCAAAAGCAGGAGAAAGAGCACTCACAGTTGCTTGAGAGAGGGATGATGTGGTGCAGGATCCTCACATGGGTCTTGGCCGTCGACCTCACTGCAGGTATGGTTCACGTCCTCACCAGTCAGAGCAATGGCGCACTCCTTAAAGTGACTGAGGGGCCTGATGTGGGCCACTCCACCCCCACCGGTCTGGGACCTCTCCCTGCTATTGTGAGTCAGCTTCTCCTGCATGAAAACAGTTGGAGGGTGTGAACAGGACGTATGGCACTGTGTGGAACATTTGTGTGGTGAGCGGAGCCATGGGCGGGATGAGAACGCGAGTTCCAGAGGATACGAGCCTGATAGAGATGTGAGGGTGTGGGTGAGAGTTAGTGGTGTTGTCACTTGAGGTGTGAGGTCCCTGTGGATGTGTGATGGGTTTGTGAGTGTGTGAGTTGAGAGTGATGAGGTGGTTGACTTACCCTGGTGGAACAGATGAGGGAATTCACCCTCTTCCTGCACCGGATAGCTGACCTCTGTGTTCTGGTGGTGCTGACTGCCACTGCCACTGCCTGCAGGCCCGATTAGTGACTCAGGCGGACGTCCTGTGGCCAGAGCAGGGGTCAGGGGCATCATGGGGTCCTTCCACTGCATTCAGCAGGCACCCCAGAGAGGCGTCACTAAATTTGGGGGCCGCCATATCCTTTGCTTTCGGGGTCATCTGTCGCGATTTGTAGGCATGACGTAGGCTTGCGCTTTCGTGCGCTTCAAATATGGCGCCCGGAACACGGAAGCACTGAGGTCACTGCAGGGTGGGCAAATCCAAGCCCGTCCAACAGCGATCCATCACGTTTCCCATGGATGCGTTATTAATGGGGCGGGATGCGCCGGGAACGGGACGATACAGCACGAAAACCCACCTTTGCAGCCGACGGATAAAACATCCTCTTCCCGCTCGCTACCGCATTTAGTGCAAATCTGGTACAATTCTGCCCAGTGTTTTTTATATTGTAGATATAAATGAATAGATAGATATTGCATCCATCTGGCAAACCGCTGGAAAGGATAACTGGAAAGCTGGTTGAAGACAAGAAATTTGATTTCAACTAAAGCCTAAAACTACTTAGGAGAAATTTTGCGAGTTGACAAAGGGGCTCTCCATCCCACCCAAACTATCCAAAAGGGTCCTGCTGCTGGATGGATAGTGAGCTGCCTGTTCCAGGCGGTAGGTCTTTAAACTGCAAACCTGATCCCGTGACATACATGGCAGAATTTTTCGTCTCACAGGCGGACGTGCGCCTGACCCGAACGGGAGTAAAATAGTGCACGATGACGTCGGGCGAGCATCCCGATGTCAACGCACACTCGCGTGATATTTTGCTCAACGGGTACGCGCAGGTGCCAGAGCGATGCCCTCCATTAATTGACAGGTCACTTAAGGCCCTTAACAGTCCAATAGTCTGTGATTTTTCCTTGCCTGTGCGATTTCCTGTTCATCGCACAGGCAAAACAGGCAGGCAGCCAGCCGACATTTTCACAAACCTCATCCAAGGGCGGGATGAAAAGCGTCAACAGCGTGTGAGTGGTGAGGAGTTTCTTGGAGATAGTTTGCAGCTGGTTGCTTCTTGGTACTTGGCAGCTTCATCCCTGTTCAGGGCCTCATTCTTAGCATTTCCAGACCTCATTCCAGGACTCAGTGCTGTCTGCCAGGCCCCCGGAGGATTCAGACCCCGTGTGGACCTTTCCGGGTATCAGGCAGCCTTCTGTATCCGTGGTGATGGGGATTGTGGTCTCCGCTGGAGGCACCTCCTCCTCTGAGGAAGGGAGGGCCAGATGGGGGAGGAGGCCAGGTGTCCAGGGGAGGGACCTGTGGGAGGAGAGGTGCAGGCATATGGGGCGCAGGGCCAGCAGGAAGTCCAAAGAGGAAGAGGCCGCAGAAGGCACCACTATCCTGCTGCCAGGGTTTATAGGCGGTGATGCAGCTACCTCAATATGTCCAAGGTGCAATGCCAAAGGCGGCTTCGCCTCTCTAGGGAGACAGTGACCTCCATTTGCTAGATCATTGCCAGATCCATTGAGCTTGAGATCAGCTCCGGCTGAGTGGGTGGACAACCCACGCCAGTGACTCTGAAGGTCACAGTGGCCCTCAACTTCTATGCCTCTGGCTCTTTCCAGGGCTCAATGGGGGGTGTGTGTGGAGTCTCCCAATCAGCTGTCCACAGCTGCGTCGACCTGGTAACAGAAGCCCTGTTCAGGTGTGTACTGACCTTTATTCTTTACCGTACGGACGAGGCTAGCCAGGCTGAGTGAACCAGAGGCTTTGCAGCAATTGCTGGGTCCCCCCGCGTCCAGGGTGCCATAGACTGCACACATGTGGCCATCGAGGTGCCAGCGGGTCAGCCGGGTGCCTTCGTTTACAGGAAGGGCTTCCACTCGATAAAGTGTGATGGATAGTGTATGACCACAGGATGCAGATTCTGCAAGTCTGTGCAAGGTACCCTGGCAACTCCCATGACGCGAACATCCTGAGACACTCCCAGGTGCAAAGGCTCTTTAGTGCTCCAGCCCAGCTGGATGGATGGCTGCTGGGTAACGAAGGCTACCCGTTGAAGAGGTGGGTCATGACACCTCTCCGCCACCCAAGAACAGAGGCAGAGCAACGTTACAATACGAATCATGGCTCTACAAGAATGATGGTAGAGAGGACCATAGGGCCTCTCAAGATGAACTTCTGATGCCTAGACCGCTCATGGGGAGCACTAGAATAACCCCCAGAGCGGGTGCCACTGATCGTGGTTGCATGCTGCACTCTCCACAACCTGGCACTGGCAAGTGGGGGCACCCACTGGAGGAAGGGGATCTTGACGCAGCTGCACAGGCCACAGATGATGAATCCAGTGGTGAGTCAGAAGAGGAGCACGGTGATGAGAATGCTGAGGACATGGAGCCAGACCTCGGTAACGTCCAGGGAGCCAGGGACACCAGGGTTGCCTTGATCCAATGCTCCTTCAGCTAGGCTACCAAAGCTCAGCTTCAAACACATGCCAGGGCTGCCTCCTCCATCCCAGATGTCTGAAAGGGCCCTTTAATTTTAACCCAAAGGACACTCAGTGCCTGTGTAATAAAGTTCAGAGCCACGTACGTCCAGCATTACATACTGGCGTACCCTGCACCAATAAAATAAAAAGGTGAAGCAAACTCTAGCCATGACAACAAAACCAAAATTTATCTCATTTTGACAATTCTAAATAATAACATAAACTTCTCTGGTCTTCATTCCCAGACCAGTATAGATAAAGTAAACATAAATTAACATAAAATTACCCATTCCCTGTCCCTCTTGTGCTCATGGTGCCTTTAGCTCACGTTTGCAAGTGCTACGTCTAGGTGCTGCCCCCTTCGCTGGCAGCGGCATTGGAGGCAGCCTGCTGACTCTGCTGTCTTGGTGGCCTTGACGACCTTGGTGGTCGTCCTCTGGCCAGTGGAGCCTGAGCTGGCCCTGCCTGGGAGGGAGCGACCAGTGCTACACCAGGCATCTCCCCAGTCACCACAACCTCATCAGATGTGATGGTCACTTAAGGGGGAGCGGAAGAGCTGCTGCCATCATCAGTGCACCCTGAGAGGAGCCTGCAGAGATGATAGGCAGCTCGTGCACCAACGTTAGGTCACTCTGGACCTTGCTGCACACCATTGAGGGACGGGCATCTAGCTGGGACACTGGGTGCCTCATCCATCTCCCACACTGACACTGACCACCTGAGGTCATTGCATGTGTGAGGGTTTGCAGGTCCAAGTGCAACCCCAGGAACCCCTGATTCTGTCCCTGGTGCTGCCTCTCCATGAGAGTCACCACTGATTCAATGGAGGAAGCAATGTGCTTACCCATGACAGTCAATGCAGTGCTCACGCTCCACATGGACTCCTCCATCACGGAGATCTTGGCACGCAGACCCTCATGGATCTCTGCCAGATCCTCCCGCACATATCGCTGGACTTGCAGCATCTGCTGCCTAATGGACAACTCCAGGGGCTCATCATCAGCCTTTGACTGAGCAGTGTCCGGATCCCCAGCAGTCCTCCGACTGCCGGCGCCCTGGGCACTCTCTGCCACCGCCTGCACCCCAAGCGACATTGCATCGAAATACTCACCGCCGCTCTAATGCCCCCTGAGGTGCTGGTGTCCCCGCAGGTGCCTGCTGCAGAGAGTGGGTGTGATGCAGTTGAAAATGACACCCGGTGGTCCTCTGGTGTCAGCGGTGTCCTTTCAGAGTCTGCAGATTGGATGCCTGCTGGTGAACATAAAAGGGAGAAGGACATGTCATTAGTTAAAGTCATCACACTGTCACTGCATGTTAGGCACCCTGGTGAGGCAATGGAGATCTGCATCATGGTGCCATCGTCTTTCAATGATCAATTGAGACTCCAGGTTTGAGGCTCCCAT
Source organism: Cetorhinus maximus (assembly GCF_964194155.1). Taxonomy (NCBI): domain Eukaryota; kingdom Metazoa; phylum Chordata; class Chondrichthyes; order Lamniformes; family Cetorhinidae; genus Cetorhinus; species Cetorhinus maximus. Next base: position 24,276,411 of record NC_135879.1, on the reverse strand, counting down.
CAATGAGCAGACTACACTAGAATGGTTGCACAATCCAAAATTCTCAGCTCGGTGCACTGCGCTCTTACCTTCACCTGGCACCCCCACCTCTCCAAGCCTGGTAGCACAGGGAGCATGCCGGCTTTCAGGTTCTAGGGCATCCTGCTCGAACCGGGAGACCAGCAGCAGGTTGAGACAGCCTCTGCCTGTATGTGACCGCTCGGCTTGGTTATGGTTCATCTTCTTCTGAAAGGTCAGAGGGCATTGATTAGTCCACTCTTTACGAGCAACGCCATTGCATCTTGGTCAACCCCAGCTGAGGACCACCTTGCCCGGCACATCCGATTTGTGTCCCTCGAGCCACAAGTCACTCGGTCCAAGCTGCCAGGGCTCACCCCCTTGGCCAGCTCCAATGTCATTGGCAGTTGGCACTCAGACTCTAACACCCCTGAGATCCATAGGGGGAATGGCCACACTTTAACACCTCTGCACACTGATCCATGCCAACACGGTACTCACCCTTGCTGAGCACAGCAGGTCATTGAAGTACTTCCGGCACTGCACCTATGTGCGCCGCACCATGTCATGGCTGCCCACCAAGGCTGCCGCCTCCCCCCTATCCCTCTTGGCGAGGTGCATTGGCCTCCTTCTCCTATCTCTGGGGACAAGGGTGTCCCTCCTGGCAGCCACCTCCTCTAGGAGGACACTCACCCGCTCCTCAAAAAAGCAGGGGGCTGAGTGCCCATCCGATCTGACCTTCCGCCTGGCGTTTGGAGCTGCACTCGACTCCATCTTTACAATGGCAGACAGACGTCCTTCCCTGGCAGCCTTTCTGGGGCTGCCTGGGCCGTTTATAAACCGGCCGCCGGGTGGCCATTGGACCCACCAGTGTGGAGCGGCGTTTCAGGCTGGCCGGGCCTAATTGACCCACCAGCATGAAATTGCGGCCGGGGCTCAATTGCGGGCGGTGGTCGTTTTTGCAGCTGCTCCTGGGCCCACCCGACGAGGGAACAATTCTGCCCATATACAACCCTGAAAGCCATTTTGGGTAACAAATGGGTAAAGCATGTATAGTTCTCTCACCACACCCACTCCCGCTCACAGTTTTACCAGGAGTTACAGCTGTATATGGCCAGGATTTCCCGGTCGGTGAGCAGGAGCCGGCTGCCGCATAAATTGATGCGGGATGACTTCAGGCGGAACTCCCGACGTCACCGCGCCCCTTTTAAATTTTCAGGTAGACGGGGGCACAGCAGAATCATCTGTGCGCCCGCCGACCTGTCAATGGCCAATTGAGGCCATTGACAAGGTTGTTAAAGTGATTAACGGACCTGCCCGTCCAACCTTAAGGTTGGCGGGCAGGCCGGGAGCCCTGGCGGGCTTAAGAAAAAGCATGAAACCCCATCCACAGGCGGGATGAGATTTCATGTAGGTTTTAAAATTTTTAAAAGAAGTGTCAATGAAAGTGATGGACATGTCCCAACTCATGAGGGAACATGTCAGGGGAATTTATCTGTTCTGTTTTTAAAATTTTTCTGGACAGGAGCCGATCTCCCTGAGGCAGGACTTAGCCTCAGGGAGGTGAGTGCGCTCCTTCGTGCGCATGTGCGATAGAGTGCACTCTCGGCTCAGGTAATCATCCCCCCTGGCCCGCACAGGGAGCGCATAGCGCTTCCTTGCGGACGTCACTCTGGGCGGGCCTTAATTGGCCCACCCATGTAAAATGGCGGCGCGCCCCCTATTGGTGGCACCGATCGGAGGCGCGCCTCCACCTGCCCGCTCCTAAACTCTCCCCCCCCCCCCCCACCGACAGGAGGAAAATTCTGACCTATGTGTTTAAAATGTGAGACCAGGCAGAGCTGAGTTGCCTAATATAGCATGGATTTGAAGCTGGTGAGCTGCAGCAGGGCATCCATATGGCACCCACAGCCTGTTGGTGGCGTGATAATGAGGCCAGCCCTCACATTTGACTGGGTCTCTCGCCAGCATTATCAGATGCCCGGTCAGTATACTCTGCCAGTTGGTCAACTATATAGATAAAACCTGTCCCCTGGTCACTTTTCCTACTAAATCCTATAATTTTAGTATACCACTAACATGATATATTCCCAGGGATGGATGCAATATTCTGAGTTAAAAGTTATGAGTCTAATGCATTGTTTACACACTATCCCAAAATGAAAAGCTGCAGATTAATCTTTAGTTGAATATAATTGGAGTGAATATTTGTGTTGACCAGGGTGAAGGATGAAATAGAACATGGTTTCATTCATATTATCTAGTATTAGCATCAAACAAGATCTTGGTTGTGTATATAATGAACCACCTGTAGATCAAAGTTTTCTCAACAACAATTTACATATATATAACTTTAACAGAGTAAAATGATACAAGGCACTTCACAAGGACATTATTAAACAACGTTTAACATCAAGCTGCATAAGGAGCTATGAGGGCAGTTAATCAAAAGCTAGGTTAAAAAGGTGGGTTTTAAGGAGTATCAATGTAGTAATTATAGTTTTGATAAATGTAGGACTGTAGCTTTAAGAATAATCCTGTGCTGTAAGATCACATGGTCTGTGTAAACCAATGGGATAGCAGTGCGGCTAACCTCTAGTAGAGGATTCTTCTTTGGTGACAGAGTTTGATGCACATGTGTAGTTGCTGCTGCTGTCTTGTAAATAAAGATAAATGTGTCCAAGAAAAGTTGCCTGGAAAATCAACTCTGTAACAATCTTAAAGGAGAAAAGAGAGGTAGAAATGTTGAAAGGTTTAGGAAGGGAATTGTGGAACTTCGAGCACTGGCTGAAGGTAAGTTTACCGATGGTGAAACAATTAAAATCAGGGATGCACAAAAGGCCAAAATTAGAGCAGTGCAGATATTTTGGAGGGTTGTGGGATTGGAGGAGGTCACAGACATAAGGAGGGGCAAGGTCATGAGGGAATTGGAAAAAAAGGATGATCGTTTTAAGATCAACACATTGCTTACCCAGCAAGCAATTCAAGCAGTGAACAGAGGGGTGATGCGTGAATGGGACTTGGTGCGAGTAAAGACATAGGCATCAGGGTTTTGGATGACCTCAAGTTTAGAGAGGGTGGAATGTGGGAGACAGGCAGGAAGTCATTGGAATAGGCAAGTCCAGAGGGAACAAAAGTATGATGTGGGTTTCAGCAGCAGGTGGGATGAGTTGAGCAATGTTACAGAGGTATCTGTTACAGAGATATGTGAAAGCTTACCTTGGGGGTCAAAAATGACACCAAGTTTGCGAACAGTGTGGTTATGTATCAGACAGTTTCAAGAGAGAGGCATGGACACTTGACCAGGGAAGGGAGCTTGAGGCATGGACTAAGCTAATGCCTGCCACAATACTGTGCCTTTTAACTCCAGGTTCTGAGTGCCAGTCCATGGGGAAAGCTCCCTTGGTTTGTTTTGTGACATCAAATTATAAATCTCTTCATTTTAAACAGTCTGAAGATTTTGGTGCACAGATAAGTTCTCCCTCCCTGCCCCACAAACCCCACTCTGCTGGTGTCAATTTATAATTTTTTTTTAATTAAAATATCTTATAAGTCAGTGAAAAAAAAACAGTAGAATGTCATACATTCCTAAATGTAAGGTTATTACATTGAGTCCAAGTTTGCCAATTATTCCATAGTTGTCCCAAATAACAATTCTCAAAGGAAGAAAAGCTGGCATCTCAGTAACATATCATCCTTGTAAAGTATCAATCCACCTGTAGCTAATACAAGATTAACCAAACATTTGGGAATTCTTTTTTTATAACAAGCGTCATATGCTATACAGTCATGAGGTTTCACTTTGTGGTGTCTATCAATTGAGGGATGAAATTATCTCGTTAATAGTTATAATTGAAAGTTAATACTGTCTAACAAAGTTCAGCAATGCAAAGGCATTAATTTTTGCATTCTAGTCAAGTTTATCTCTAGCAATATCTTACCCCCTTCAAGAAATTCAAAATAGTCAATTTATTTAAGCAAATAACACACTCACCATAAGTCAGATCACGGAGGTGCTATAATTAATCTTAGAGATGATACTCTTCCCCCATTGTCAAAGCTGGATTACATGCCAGTTTTGAAGGTCATTGTGGCTTTCAGAAAGAGGAAGAAGAATTCTTCCTTACTGCGTCTAGTTCTATTTAGCACTAGAATCCTTAGATACCTCATCAATGCTGTGAGTCATTCAGAGGGTGTGAATAACTTTGGTGGACTGTACTTTCTGGGAGTGGTCGGCAGCTTGGTCAACATCCAAAAGAGAATAAGGGTCAATATTTCTGGGTGGGCCTTCATCAGGACTGCCTTGGTCAGGCTGGGAAAAAAAAACCTTTTCTAAGATTAATAGTAAGGTAGTGTCATTCTCAGTAAAGGCATGTCATATTCATAACATTAAACATGGACTGTGCTCATATGGAACCTTCTGGAACTATCTTTCATTTGTTTAAAATGGACACTGATGAAGATGGCTGCCAAAAGGTCAGGTCACCTTTGCTTATTCAACATAGACTATCAAGCTTCTGGAAAGTTACAAACTGAATAACAAGGGTTGGGGACCTCCCCCTGGAATGAACATACCAAGGTGAATGTTATCTGTGGAATTCAAACCTGCCATTGTTTGAAGATTACTCAAAACACAGAGTCAATAGATTCCTAGTCTGTGTCTCCAGGTTTGCAGTTCAACAAAGGAAAGCTGGTGAGACCAGTTGTCCACCAGTAAAGTGTGAAAGGCCACCATACATTTCCTATTGTATATCAATGGACGTTTAGCTTTAGGCCATTCTGGGTGGACACTGGCTGTGGACACATCACTGGGTGTGACCAAAACTGGTTTCTGACACTGAGATCCTTAATTATCCCAAGATCTGGAAAAGACTTGGGCAGACTGCAGAAGAGCACTGACAAGACAACAACTTCAGAACCATCAGTCTTCAAACAGTCTGAGAACCAGACCCTGAAACTAGCTGCAAGCCGTCAAGCAGCAAAAGTACTTAATCTGCTCTAGTTTCAATGTTCACCAAAGAACCAACCTTCTAGATATTTGACTACAGGAAAGTTTGCAACCTGCTGTGAACCCTTCACATTTCAATCCCCTCACTTCAACTTTGAATCACCAAAGCCATTCAATAAACCCCAGGCCTGTCATGTGGAAGACTAAAAATCATAAATCAGAGACTGTATTGACTGCAATCTGTAAAAGTACACTATATTTACCATATCCAATCTTTGTCCGTGTTTGTGCATGAGGCTGAGTGTGTGACATTACATCATGTGTGTGAGAATAAATAACCTTATTTATTTAAACTCACAAAAGCTTGCTGCTAAATTATTTAATTCAAATACACACTCCAAGGGTAAGAAAAGACACACCTCTTTCCATACAAAACATACCGATTATGGGCAGTAGGAGAGCACATACATTCTGTGCAAGACAGTCGGGAAAACAAGAGTTAAATCAGGTATTCAAAATGCTGAAGCCCTCATCCATGCATTCTTCACCAGATTCAACTATTCCAATGCTCTCCTGGCTGGCATCCCAATGTCCACCTTCTATAAAATACAGCCCATCTATAGCTTTTCTACCCATACAGTTTGCAGCATCAAATTCCAATTACTCATCTTTCCTGTTCTCGTTGATCTGCATTAGCTCCGGTTCTCCCAACACCTCCTCAACTTAAAAATTCTCTTCTAAGGACTAAATCCCTTCATTGCCTAGCCCCTCCATACCTTTGTAATGTCCTTCAACCCCTCAACCATTCAAGAACTTTATACTACTTCAGCTTTAGCCTCTGGTGCAACCCAATTCTATTAGCACCAATATTTGTGTCTATGCTTTCAACCGTCTAAACCATAAGCTCAGGAATTCCTTCCATAAACCTCTCTGCCTCTTCACCTCCCTCTCCAGCTTTAGGACCCTCCTCACATCCCACCCCTTTGACTGATCTTTCCTGATCACCAGAACTGATTTGTGTTTGTTAAAAGCTCCCTAAAGACCAATTATGCAAATAAGGAAGCTGAGGAGAATAATTTAAAGTGCTTATTTTTCAACCAGATAGGAGGAATTGTATGTCTTTAAGAGAGTCTGTAGATGCTCCGAGGAGCACTAATTGACTGGAGATGAGACTTTACCCTGCTCACTCCGGTGGAAGTCCCGCCTCAGAGGGCTGCTGGCCTGTAGTCCCAGCAGTGCCAGCAGCACAGTGGCCAGGTCTCTTCTTCTTCCCCTGGTCTCTCCATCAAGGCCTGGCCACTGTGCTGTGCTGAGCCCAAAGTTTGCTGTCCCTCAGCAAAGTCCTGTTCCTTAGGCCTCAATGGGCTTGTAATTGGTGGGTCAAGTCATTTACCTGGCTTTGTTGCACTCCTAGTGTCAACCAGTCCCCTATGGCACCTAGGATCTTGAAATAGAGGAAAGAAAGGCCACCTTTGTCATTGGCATCAGCAGCAGCAATGGCTGCCATGGTTGGATCTTTCTACTCGTGCCCGAAAGGCCAGCTGCTGGACAACCTCCACCAAATCGGTGGCTGGATGTCCCTGAAAAGAGGGAAAAAGAATTTAGCTCCTTGGGGGAGAACCATATTCTGGGAAACCAAAAGGGTCATGAGATCTGGCATCATAGATCTTCCAAATCATTATTTGTCTTCCTCGGCTTCTAACGACAGGAAAATCAGCCCTTATTAATTTTTCTCAGACATGTTTGCAATCCTGGAACTGTTATGTGTTTATCAAGTTTATAAAAATTATTTATTCAGAAAGCTGCACCTGGGTTCCTATGTTAAGATTCAGATAACTGGGCCCAATAATCTATGCACCAGTGATCTTGGTGCCTACTGAGATTTCACTTGGCAGGAAAGTCTTGCAGGCTGCTGGTAACCTTCTGGTGGTTTGGGGAAGGTTTCCTGATTAGATTACTGAATGGTGATCACCCCTTCCTGCCTCGCCATTGAGGCTGCATTTAGAACACCCTCCAGGTGTGAGGGACTGCATGTGAAAGACACGTGCAAGACACAAGCACACGTTGAACTATGGGGTGCAGCCGATTCTCCTGAAATAAGTGACTGGTGTCCCTCATACCGACCCAACACTCCCACTAAATGTAAGACCTTAAGGATGATTAACATAAAAATTGGCTGCTTGTTATTCGGAGACCAGCCAGGTGGGCCTTACAACCATTGGGGTGGTTTGCTTGTTAAGCTAGGCATACATCTACTGTCTAAACACCAGGTCCCTCTGACATTCTGGGGGCAGAAAGAAAGTAGCAACTGCCCTCAGAACTTCAGCTTTCCATGGTGTTATAAGGGGCAGATGGAATTTCCACCCTCACATGGCTGGCCAGAATTTTTGACAGGACATTGGTACTAAAACAGCAGCTGTTCTGGCATGCTATTCCTGAAGTTACATTGGGAGTCTGCCAGAAGGTTTGCAGATTTTTGGTCCACTGATTTTATTTTGTTCGGCGCGATCGAAGAACGAAAGGCTGCAGAATCTAAAGAGTCTTGTTTTTCCCTGTATACTATGCATCAATGTGCCTGAAAAAAAAAGAATATGAGGGTAAACTAGCCAGGAATACAAAAACAGACTGTAGGATTTTTTACAAGTATATAAAAAGGGAAGAGAGTAGCTCAAGTAAACGTTGGTTCCAAAGAAACAAAGGCATAAGGAATTTTCATGAGGAATGAGGAAGTGGCAGTGACATTGAACAAGTATTTTGTGCCTTCATGATAGAAAATTCAATTTGCATACCAGAAATAGAAGGTAATCTAGGGGCTAATAAGAGTGAGGAAATTAAGGTAAGTAATATCAGCAGAGAAAAATAAACTGGAAAATCTCAAGGGACTGAAATACAAGTCCCCAGGACCTGGCGGCCTACATCCTAGGTTCTAAAAGAGATAGCTATGCATCCATTATCTCTGAAACTAAGATTTTATAAAATTCCATAGATTCTGGAATGGTCCCAGCAGTTTGGAAGTTAGCAAGTGTAACACCACTATTCAAGAAAGGAGGGAGAGAGAAAATAGGGAACTACAGGTCAGTGCGCCCGACACTAGTCAGAAAAGTGCTCGGATCTATTATTAAGGAAGTTTTAATAATGGTCTAGAAAAGCATGTATGATTAGAACAAGTCAACATGGCTTGACAAATTTGTTAGCATTTTTAAAGATGAAACTTGTAGGGTAGATAAAGAGGAGCAAGTAGATGTAGCAGACTTGCATTTCCAAAAGGCATTGATATGGTGCCACATAAATGGTTAATAGGCAAATAAGGGCTCATGGAGTTGGGGTAATATATTAGCAAAGGGATAAGATTAGTTAATGGACGGGGAGCAGAGAGTAGGGATAAATGAGGCATTTCCAAGTTGGCAGGCTGTGACCAATGGAATGCCACAAGGATCAGTGCTAGGGCCTCAGCTACTTACAATCTATGTTAATGGCTTAGATGAAGAGACGGAGAGTAATACATCTGAGTTTGCTGACAATACAAAGCTAGGTGGGAATGCAAACTGTGAGGGTGACACAAAGAGATTTGGACAGGTCAAGTGAATGGGCAACAAGTTGGCAGATAGAGTATAATGTTGGGAAGTATAAAGTTATTTACTGGTAGTAAGAATGGAAAAGCAGAATCTGTTTTAAAAGGTGTGAAACTTGTAAATGTTGATGTTCAGAGGAACTTGCTATGTTCCTTGTGCGAGTGCACCCGAATTAGAATACAGGTACAGCAAGCAATTCAGGAGGCAAATGGCATTTTGCCTTTTATTGCAAGGGGATTGAAGTAAAAATAAACATAGAAAACAGGAGGAATAGGCCATTCAGTCCTCGAGGCTGCTCTGTCATTCAACTCAATAATGGCTGATCTTTTACCTCAACGCCATTTTTCCACATTATCCCTATACCCCTTTATGCCTTTAATATCTATAAACCTATTGTTCTCTGCCTTGAACATACTCAATGACTGACCCTCCACAACCTTCTGGGGTGGAGAATTCCAAAGATTCACCACCCTTTGAGTGAAGAAATTCTTCTCATCTCAGTCCTAAATGGCCTACAACTTATTCTAGACTTTGTGCCCAGGTTCTAAGACATCCCAGCCTGGGGAAACATCCTTCCTGCATCTACCTTTTCGAGCCCTATAAGAATTTTGTATGTTTCAATGAGATCACCTCTCATTCTCCTGACCTTGAGATCACAGGCCCAGTCTCTTCAATCGCTCCTCATAGCACAATCCCAGGAATAAATCTGGTGAACTTTCATTGCACTCCCTCTATGGCAAGTATATCCTTCCTTGGGTAAGGAGACCAGTAGTCCAGGTGCAACCAAAACTGTACGCAATACTCCAGGTCTTGCTACAATTGTATGGGGCTTGTGAGACCACGCTTGGAATACTGTGTGTAATTTTGGTCTCCATATTTAAGAAAAGATATACTTTCATTGGAGACTGACCAGTGAAGTGTCACAAGATGGTCCCTGGGATGAAAGGGTTGTTCAAAGTTGAGATGCTGAGTAAATTGGGTCGATATTGTCTGGGATTTAGAAGATTGAGAGGTGATCTCATTGAAACAATCAAGATTATGAAGGGGCTTGACAGGGTAGATACTGAGATATTGTTTCCCTTAGCTGGGGAATCCAGAATAAGCAGGCACAGTTTGAGGTTAAGGGGCTGATCATTTAGGACTGAGATGAGGAGAAACTTCTTCACTCAAAGGCTTGTAAACCTCTGGAATTCTCTACCCCATTGGATTGTGGATGAACAATAACTAAATATATTTAAGGCTGAGGTAGATTTTTGATCTCTCAGGGAGTCAAGAGACATGGGACCAGTGGCAGGTGGGGGGGGGGGGGGGGGGGCGCGCGCGGGGGAGAGTGGAGTTGAAGCCCAAGATCAACCATGATCATGGTGAATAGCAGAGCAGGCTTGACAAGTCATATGGTCTTCTCCTGTTCCTATTTTTCATGGTCTTATCTTCTTATGCACTATGTGTTCCCTAGTTGAAGGAGTACTATTGATGGGGGACTGCAGAGTCAACTAGTGAACCGCAAGGTCTAAAGACAAATTGGCATTTGCAAGTAAATCTGAGTCCGCACTAGTGCAAGCCAGTGCCGTGTGCTGGAGATTTAATGATTATGCTGAGGCCAACTCTCCTCTGCTTTGTATCTGAAAGCTGTTTATTTTCCAGAGGCGAAGTAGATGAAACAGTAATGGAGACCCATGATGGTGGGTTTCTGCCTGTCACTGTCCGTTACACTTGCAGGATCACCGGGTGTGGAGGGGTGTGTAGGGACAGGCAGAGCATTTTTAATCTGCAGTTGGCTAAACCATGCAAACTGTAAGGAAATGAGCTGGCAGTTTCCCCAATTTTCTTCAACAGGGGAAAACTTGATTGATTTTAAAAATTGTACCCATGCCATTCCTGCCTCCAAAAAAATAAAAATACAAATTTCCTGTGGCGAGTTTAACGCTGGTGGGATTTTACGGTCCTGCAGATGTCAATAGGCTTTTGAACAGCTCGCCGCCTTTTATGGCCCCACTCCTGCCAAAATGGGGCTGTAAAATTCCACCCCTGGACTACATTCTGAATCAACTTTGAGCAGTCCCTTGAAAGGCCATTGGTGAAACCGCTCAAGGGCTGTTACAGATCACTGGAATTTGTACCGGAAAATTGCAATAGTGACCTAAGACAGGCAGAGAACCTCAAGCTGCCTATTATAGCAGCCTCCTGTCTGCTTCAGTCCTACTGAAAACTGCATCGGGCAGGATTTAGGCATCATACAACGGACCAGCCAAAGCACCCCACAGATTGTCAACCACAGCTGCCCATTTTTCAGCTGATGTAAGACGGGACAGCAAACAGGAAGTGCCCTTATAATATTTGACACTATCAAATACAGTGGGGTAAGTTTGAAGCTTGTACAATAGTATAAAATGAGTGATGGATTCAGCAGCAGGTATTATATCTATCCTGAGTTTTATTCCTTTTGAAATCATAGGAAATAGAATGTGAGAGAGATGCACAAACTACTGCTGATGTTTTCCACTATCACAATAAGACAGAATAGTCTCTTCCAAGTTTGAAGCTATTTCTTTTGAAAATTAATGTTAAGTAAAATTAAACCTAACTACTTCACTGCTAAATATAATATGCAGGTTTCCAGCAATGTTTCTGCTGCAGATTTTTTGCAGTCCTATTCAAATGTCGGAGAATAATCTGCCGCTCATGCATTGTAGCCACTGTATTAACAAAACTATCTGGACAGCGCGTCCCGACCTCATTAACATTTCATGTGTAACAAATTAATTTACACATTTGTAGGATATTCTTCAATGTCTCCTATAAACCATATATCAACTCTGCATTCTGCTGCTGTGTTAAATCAATAGGAAGTCAAAAGCAATCAGCTCTGTTCTGCTTAATCGGGTGGTGGCACCCCTTTCAGTGTCGTAGCAACCAAGCTTGAGTTGAAAAATTATATCCTCCAGCAGAGGAAGGAGCATGTCCATAACAAAGACCTATGTTGATTTGGCTGATCAGAAACTATAGTGGAGTCTGACTGAATTATATACAGCATATACTTGAGAACAGATTCTATCAATGTACAATATTGCATGACAGTTTCTGGGAAATTATATTGCTGACATGAATACCTAAGTAATGTTAGAAGGGTGGCAAAACAGGGGCCTGAGTGAAACCTTGCATCAAAACCAGAAAATGCAAGAAATCTCAACTCGCTTTCTGAGGGACAAAAGGTTTTTTGTATAAGATGAGTCTCAAATGAGCCCAGTCATACATGATCAGCATGTGATGTTGACCTTTCGCAAAATCACAAGATTATTACATGTGAGGAAGGCCTTTTGACATTTTGATTCATCTAACCAGAGATCCTAAAACTACCATGTTTCAGCATCCTATTCTTTATTAAAAGGATCTAGGGTTTTTGTGTATAATACTATATCTGGACGTTTATTCCATGAGTTAATCACTATTTAATTGAAGAAAATATTCTTGATATCTCTCCTAAAAATATCCTTCCCAATTTGGACCTGTGACTCCACATCCTACTCCTTTAGTTTAATTTGAAGTAATATTGTGGCTAGACTTTCTCTATGCCCTCAATAGTCGTATATCCCTTTGTAAGCTATCACTCAGTTATCAAGGATGGAAAGCCTAGGTTTCTCCAGTCATGTCTTCAACTGAGACACCTGACATCATCACATCCTCCTCCCTGCACTACCTTCAGCCTTTGACTGTCTCTCTTGGAATGGTTTTCTGCCTGACCCCTTTCATCTGATAAGAGATGTGTGGGAAAATCTTGCCACCTGCCTATTGGGAGTAACCTGAATCTTAACCACCTTTAATGCTTAGGCATCTTACTATTCTGTCAGTGAATTACTCGTACATTATGAGCAGCTCTTTGACCAGAGGGGGCCATAAATTTGATGAATGCATCACAGGTTAGTTGATAGGAGAGAGTCGAACATGTTGGTGGAGGGGTTGGTGTATAAGGAGGGGCTGAGAGATCCTGAGGGAGGGCTGTGGAGGATCAGGCATTGGAGAAGTAGTTTATTGCTTGGGCCGGATGACATTTTTCTTATCAGAAATCATTTATAAACACCCTTAAAATTATTTTGTTGTAACCTATAGAGGTCCTCTTAATGATTGCTGCTGAGGCCATTGAGTGTCAAGTGCTCATGCCTAAAGCATGATTCAGAATTACATCATAGTCCTATTGACATTGTTATTGCTGTTTGTAGCTATTCCTACCAGGAGATCTGCTGTCATGGTATGTCACGCTCGTCTGTCTTGTACCATCCACTGCAGCTTGTCAGCAACCGCTCTGTGATGTCCATCATCCAACTATACCTAGGTCAGCATTCCGCTGCCCTCAACTTTTCCCTTTGGAAGAGATCTCTGTAGTTTTTCAGCTCTCAAAGTCGAAATACTGACATTTTCTTTTCTGGATGTCACTTTTTCAGAATTCTTTTTGTCCTTGCAATTTCAAACACCTCTTCTTTTATCTTATGGTCTATATATATAATTTTAAGCTCAAGTCTTAGCATCCACATTTCAAAAGCCTCTTTTTTTTCCCCACAGATCTTATTTTGTTGTCCGATAAATAAACCTGGACAATAAGTAAACATCAGTATTGACATCATTAGATGTGGATTGACATGGGATAATGAGAATTCTGCCTATTTCCAGCCCCAGAATAATTGCAAAGATCTGAGGGTTGGTGGGAAGGGGTGCCTTGTGCTGTCTGATTTTTTAATTGCACCACTATCCCATTTCCGCTCTGCAGAGTGGACAAAAATGTTTCTTGTCAGTTTGAATAGAGCACTATAACATTTGATTGTTACCTCCACTGATTTATATTCTATTGTTTTGGCTATGTAGATCAAAATCCTGTCTGCTTTGTTGATTACTCCTCAGTGTCGGTTGGACATGTTTTATACATTTTGACAGGGTGAATAAAGAAATGCAGTATTATCTAGCTGGTACAATCTTAGAGGAGCTACAGGAACAGAGAGACTTGGGGGTGTATGCGTACCAATCTTTGAAAGTGACAGGGCAAGTTGAGAAGATGTCAAAAAATACGTGGGTTCCCTTGCTTTATAAATAGAGGCATAGAGTGCAAAAGCATAGACGTTATCCTGAATCTGTATGGAACACTGGGTAGGCCTTAACTGAAATATTGCATTCAGATCTGGGCACTGCATCTCAGAAATGAGTGGGTGAAGAAAAGATTTATGACAACCAGGTATGAAGAACTTCAGTTACATGATGAGACTGGAGAAGCTAGGGCTGTCCTAAAACCAAAGAGGGGATTTGGTGTTAAAAATCATGAAGACTTTTGATAGAGTAAATAAGGACAAAAGAATTTTCCAGTGCCTGAAGGATTGGTATACCTCAGAATACTGATTTAAAGCAATTGACAAAAGAACCAGAAGTGACAAGAGGAAAATAATGTTTACACAGTGGGTTGTTATGATCTGGAACACGCCACAAGAAAGGATGGTAGGAGCAGATTCAAAAACAGCCTTCAAAATGAAATTGTATAAAAATTTGAAGGGGAAAAATTTGCAGGACAATGGGGAAAGGTCACGGATGTGGGACTAATTAAGTCATTCTTCCAAAGACCTGGCACAGATGCAGTGGGCTGAATAGCTTTCTTCTGTGCTGCATTATTCCATGATTCTATGTTGAGTCTACTATAGGACCTTAAATCGTGTTCAACTTCATCCTTAGCTATTCCAACAACTTTTTGCCTAATTCCATCCGAGAAGCCAGAAACAAGTCCGATATCTGTTGGAATTGAATCCTAACTTAAGGGTTGTGAATCTTCACTTAATTAGTGTAATTATGAATAGATAGAACTAATGAGGCTGATCTCCAAAACTTCATCGTCACTCAAGCTGTTCAGATGAGTATTAGTACTACAGGATGATAATGATGTGACGTATACGCTGATGACTGTGAAATCTTTCCAAGGAAAAAATATTGTCAGTTTGTGGAACTTCCCACTCTGTCTCCAAATTGAAGCTAACAGAACGTACTGAAAATCTGTGAATACCTTCAAATCACTCTAGAAACTCCACCCAAATAATAGGAGGGTTAACAGGAGTGCTAAGTACAACTGTGAAGTCAGGCCCTGATTGATTCCTTGCTTGTCCAGCTCTGAAGCTCAGGGCAAGAACACTAAATATTGATTATTTAGACACTTTGGGAATAGTCTGAAATTTTCATGCATATTCTTAATGACAAAATTCTTTAGAAAAATCATTTATTTTATTATACCTTCCAGAAAGGTGATGCTTATGTAAAGCAAGAAATAACCTTGCTACACCAATGTTATGATAAAAATGATGTTACTTCCTAAATGCATCTGTGGCTTGCTTCACACAGAGGCTCGTGGCTCTCCACTCGTAAGCTGGGCAGAACCCAGAGAGGCAAATGAGAGGGGAGGATTGCAGACCCACAACAGAACTAGCCAGATGTTCTTTCCATTTAAATTGTTGGCAAGAAAATCAGACCAACCCATGTACAAGCAATTCCCTCCTTTGCACCTTAGAAATGCTGAATGCATAAATGGTGAAGATAAAAAATCTACCCAGTGTTTGTTTATAACACTCGGTTAAACTTAATGAAGATGCAAACCTTGTAATTCCAGGGGCAGAATTTTCACTCGGCGTGTTGGAGGGGCGTCCGACACACCCGAGCGTAAAATAGCACGCGATCACATCGCGAGTGAGTGTCCCGACATCAGCATCATACACTCACGCAGTATTTCGGTCGGCGGGCACGCGCTAAAGCCTGAAGCATGCCCGCCGACAATTAAGAGTGCTGTTAAGCCCGTTACCGGCGCAATGAACTGGGATTTTCCGCTGCCCGTCCAAACCTTACAGTTGGCAGGCGGGCGAATTGGCCAGGCGGCCTTTGCAATTTCCAGGAAACCTCATCCACGGGTGGGATGAGGTTTCCGTCATTAAATTGAAAAAAAACTGTTTGGACAGAATTTTCACGTATATGTTGAGGTGACTGCTTCTGATGCATGGGCATTTGTTTCCAGGTTTTTAAAATCTTTACTTTTTTGCATTTAAATTCTTCATTCCCCCCCCCCCCCCCCACCTCCCCCAACTACACTAACTCCCTGAGGCAGATTTCTGCCTTCAGCGAGCTTTCATTCCGCGCTCCCCCACGCCCATGCTGACTTTAGCACTTACCCTCCTCCTGCCTCCAACCCAGGCAGTGCTGATCGTATCAGTGTGCGTTTCATGCTGCCTGGCCGTTAATTAGCCAGCCAGCATGAAATCACGGTCGAGGGCCGATCGTGGCGGGCAGTCCGTTTCCTGACCGCTGCCGGGCCCACCAATCTCACCCGCCCTCTGAGCTGAAAATTCAGGCCCAGCTGTTGAGAGCTGAGCTCTAGTATACTAGATCTGTGTTTTGATCTCACCTCTGACAGGCAGTTAAACTTGGGGCATTATATCCCCTATGGACGTACTGTTCTTGATCATGTCACGGGTGAAGGGTTCTCAAAATTCCCACATTTTTCATATCATCAATGAGGATATGACTTTTGGACTTTTATGGCAGAGGACCCAACTGCTGAGTTAAGTGTAGGACCCTGCAGACAGGAGGCTAGGCCCATGAAGGCCTGGGACTGGACATGCCTGGGCTTGTTGAGTGCAGTGTGGATTGTTGCCTGAAACCAGTCAACGAGAAGAGACAGAATACGCATTCTTCCCTTTAAAACAATTAACCCAGAGAAAGACTTCATCTTACACGAAACTAAAGCCCATCAAAATTTTGCATAAATAATCACTACTACTAACTACTAAGGCAGGAAGGCAGCAACCAATGCAATAATGCGAACCTATCAATACTCCACATATACAATGGCTTTCAGTTCAAGACTAGTTATGGGGACAGGAAAACAACGATAAACATCATGCGAGCCCATTAAAAACAACGAGACAACAATCACCTGAAGAAGCCCACCAAAGTCAGACAAAAAATTAACCTTGATTTGGATTGAGATAAGAAATTTTAAAAACAGTATAACTCAGCCACCAGTTACGGAGGGGAGGAGGGTGAGCAGTTTTGGAGTGGTTGAAGCAGAGTTTAAGCAGGGAGAGGTAGCTGAGCCAAGTGGAGGAAGGAGATCTGGAGGTTTGCAGGCCCGCAGGCAACATCACGGCGAGGAGCACGGGGTGGCAGGCTCAACCAAAGACAACAAGGCCACAACCGCAGCCCTCCACGAAGATCGACCACCCACAACCGTGCCCTCCACCCAACTGAAGAACTTTCGCAGATTCCACAGACCAGGACCACGTGGGGATGGCAGGCCCCAGAGGACACAAAGAGCATACCCCAAAACTGCAACTGGCTTACCTGGCTGGATTTCGAACTGTCAAGGAACCCTGGTTGGTGAGCATGATCCCTGACCTCTCCTAGTTCAATTTAGTTAGGTTTTGGGGGTGGGACAAGGGTAAGGGGATTAGTAACGTGATTTTCCCTCATTATGCCGTGTGTTCCCCATTCTTAACTAAGTGTACTTTGTAAGTCTGTATAATCTCATTGTAATCCTAATGTTATAAATTCATTTGTGACTTTAATAAACCCAGTTTTTTTTTCCTTGCACCAAAACCAGTTGTCTGCTACACTTTGTCACAACCCCCAAATAAGTCCAAGGTCTAGAACTCAGGGAGTGGGAGTGATTCGGACCGCTCAGAAGTCAGAGGTGAAGCTGACTCACACCACCACCCCCTACATAATGGCAACCACGACAGGACCTGGGCAAAAGGGATGCGATGCAGTGGACACTGATTTGGAAGAGAAAACTGTAATTGAAGAGAGGATTTCAAATTATGTGTTCAGTAAGGTGAATATGGAAAAAAAATGGGTCACTAATCTGTTAAAGGCTGGGCGCCCGGTAGATGCTGCAGCTAAATGGACAGAAGGGAAGGATCATAAAAAATCCATAGAAAAGGCAATCTGGCTGATGTGCTTCAAGACACAGATCCAGCTTTTGGACAGGCTCGTTGAAGCACAGGCAGCTGAGATTTGGGAGTCAGCCCTGGAAGTCCAAACAAAGGCCCTAGCAGGGGAGAAGTTACTGTTAGCATTGCAGGCTCTGAACCAGGAAAGGGTGCAGTTAATGGGGGAGCATAAGACCCAGCAGGAATATTTACAGTGTCAGGTCAGTGAGGCCAAGGACAATGAGCTGGGGTTGCGGGAAAAGAATGCCCGCCTAGCAAGACAAGTAACAGAGCAGGAGGAGAAAGTAAAAGGCTGACAGGCAGCCTATAAGATAGTGAGCACACAGGGGTTTGAGGATGCAGACCATGGCCCCTGCCAGAAGCAGATAGAGAGTCTGAACCTTGCTCTAAGGATGGCAAAAGCATGGTGTGCCTCATAAACCCTGGTGCAGCCCAGGTCGACTTCACAGGGAACCTGGGGAGGACGGTTCAGACACCACAGGTAGTGCCAAGGGACTACCCGGTTGAGGAGCAGGAGGGCCCATGACCACCACCCGTAGCGCCGAGCTTTAGCGAAATCTGGCAGGAGGTGGGGTGGAATTAGGGGCAGAAGCTGAGGAGGAAAACCCCCAGCAAGAGAGGCTGGGACCGGGACCGATGTGCCCGGCCCGGCAGCAAAGGTTCAGCCCGCCCACTGATAACGGGGATGAGGGACCCCTCCAAAACCAGTTCGTAGTTCCCCACGACACCCAACAGCTTAGGGCCATGGTAGGCCATTTAACTAAACTTGCGGCAAATGGGGATCCCTCAGTCCACTTCAGGGAAGTGGAACAAGCAGCAAGCATCAATGAGTGCAATGATGCTGAACAGGCCAAAATGCTGCTATTCTCCCTGGAGAGTAAGCTCTTCCAGTCCCTCTCTGACCAATGTAAGATGGGACAGTGTGATTATGGGGAGCTCAAGGAGGAAGTTCTTGAGGCCATGGGGATGAATGAGGGAAGTCCTTTCTCCCGGGTGGAAAAAGCAGTACAGCTCGTAGGAGAACCCCCGCAGGCTTTTGCAGACAGATTGTGGCCAGTGTATAGGAGCGCATGCAGTGGGACGCCTAACCGGGCTAACCTGGACCAGGATCAGCAGGCCCACTGGCTCCATTGCCTGGTGGCAAACAGCTTGCCACAGGTCAGGGCCGCGGCAGGAATATGGTTTGACCCAAAGAATCCCCTGACTACCGAACTCACAGTGATCAGACAATTGACCATAGTTTACTGTAATGCTAAAGGAACTGATGCACACCCACCTAAAGGGAAAGTGCATGAAATGAAACCCGGCCAGGGTAGGAAGGAGAGGCATCAGGAAGGGAATAACCCTTCCAGCACAAAGCTCAACTGTTATGGGTGTGGGAAGAATGGAGACTGGAGGAAGGAGTTTAAGAATCCTTGGAAAAATAACAAGGGAAAGAATTCCTCAACCCCAGCCCAAAAGGCAGAGACAGGAATCCCTCCCGCCATGGTCGAGTCATTTTTGGACGCCATGGGAACCCTATTGACTGGCCCAGTGAGGGTAGCAGCCACCACCTGCGCGCTGACCCCATCAGCCCCATCTAACCCACGACCCTGACTAGAGCCAGCGCAGCCTGTTTACCTGTGTTCCCTTACCTACGACTTAAGGAAGAGACCCCTCGTTGAGATGGAGGTAGAAGAGGTAAAGGGGACCTATCTGTTGGACACGCGAGCATCATGTACCGTGATCCATTCAGCTAACCCCACCACCTCACTTCTATCTAATGGGGTCCCATACAGTCTGTCGGGATTCACAGGTAAAGAACAGGCTGGCTCATTTTCCATCCCGCTGACCATTCGTTTAGGAACACTCCGCTCTAAGTGGACCTGTATCCTAATGAAGTGGGAAGTGGAGTGTGGAAAAGTGATCCTGGGAGCCGACTTTATTGTAGGCCACGGGATCCTAGTGGATTTGAGGAATCACTTCCTATAGGGGGGGACAAAAACAAGAAAGGAAGGCGGAGTAGTTGTCATCCCGGGGAAACAGGGGAAAGGGACCCTGTGCACCATGAAGCCTAAAGAGGGATATAACCTCGAACTCATGGTCAGTAATACCCCAAGGGAGTTCCAGGCATTTGTGTGAACCCACCTAGCCACATTTGCCACACACAAACACGACTGTGGGATGGTCAACGGGTTCGAGGTCAGTGTAGATGGGGATCCTATGGCCCGACCACAAAAGCAATATAACTTCCCCAGGGAAGCGGAGCCAGACATGGAAGCAGCCATGTCCTCCTTAGTGCAACAGGGGGTCCTGAGACCGATAGCCATCCACGTGAACTCTCCACTGTGGCCTGTTAGAAAATCGGACAACTCCTGGCGGGCCACAGTGGACTATCGGGTGCTCAACAGTAACATCCCAACCTGTGCACACATGGTAGCAGCAGTTGCCGACCTGATAGGAAGTATCCCAGCATCCGCGACCACTTTCACAGTGCTGGATATCTCCAACGGGTTTTGGTCCATCCCTTTAACGAGAGAGGATCAGTACAAGTTTGCCTTTACCTTTAACGGGCTACAGTACACCTGGAACTTTCTGCCTCAGGGCTTCCACAACAGCCCCAGCATTTTCTACCAATGCATGGCAAACAGTTTAAAGGGCTTCAGCCAGCCCAGGCGGCTGGTACAATACGTGGATGACCTGCTCCTATTCACCGATTCGAGAGAGGAGCATGGCCCACTTCTGGCTGAACTGCTGGAACTGCTCGGGCAGGAAGGTTTTAAAGTGAACCCAAAGAAAGCGCAGATCAGCCAGCAGGAGGTGAAACTCCTGGGCCTGACAATACGCGCTGGGGAAAGGGCCATAGATAAAGCTAGACGGGAAGCAGTACAGGAGTTACCAGTCCCCAACACAGCCACGGGAGTGAGATTGTTTCTAGGGCTAACTGGGTACTGCAGAGACTTCATTGAGGACTATGCGGCCACAGCAGCCCCTCTGCTCTAACTCCTGCATAAGGGAGTGGAGTGGGTTTGGGATGAGGGGTGCCAGGCAGCATTTGCCTGGCTCAAGAAAGATCTGCAGACCGCACCAGCTCTAGGGGCCATAGATGGAGGGAAAGAGTTCTTCCTGGAGGCAGCAGCCAGTGGGGACAGCCTGAGTGCTGTGCTGCTCCAAGAGCGGCATGGCAAGCTGAGACCGGTGGTCTACTCCTCCAGGATACTCACAGATGTGGAGAAGAGCTACTCCAATTGTGAAAGGCACCTCTTGGCCACACATTGGGCTGTGAAAAGATCACTGATCTTCACAGGCACCTCTCCCAAAACCCTCCTCACCCATCACACGCCCACCCAGATGCTCCTGGACAGGAGAATCAAGGATGGGACAGTGAGCAGTGCCCACATTGCTCGCTGGACCCTGCTTCTCTCACTAAAAGGGCTCTGCAAGCCAAAGCTCACAGTTAACCTGGTATATCCTGGAACAGCCCACCGGTGTTCCATAGAAGGGTTTGGGAAGTAGACATATGTTTACAGGCCAGGATACACCCCGCTGGCTGTGAAATCTTTGTGGATGGCTCCAGCACAGTGTCTGCTGGTGAGCGACTCACGGGGCGTGGAGTTTATGACCCAGCGGCAAACCTTGCCCTGGCAATTAAGCTCACCAGCACCATGAGCGCCCAGCAGGCTGAACTGTCTGCGGTAGTGAAAGTGGTTACACACCCCGAGATCTTCCCCACCCCATACACGATTTGCTCGGACAGCATGTTTACATGCAATTCGTGTATGGAGTACCTGGCCATCTGGTCCCGCCGCAGATACACCTCCGCTGACGTGAGACCCCTCACAGTGAAACCCTTGCTGGAGAAATTCTTAGCAGCAGTGGGGGAGGAAGGGGAGGTTTTCATCCATAAGGTGAAAGCCCATTCCTCCACAGAACCCCGGAGTGAGGGCAACCGGCAGGCCGACGTGCTAGCTAAGGAGGGTGCCCGCACAGGCATTTTCTGGGAACCATATGGGTCCCTTCCTATAGCAGCAGTTACGGGTAGGAATGGGACACAGGGGAGTGCAGGGGTAGCTTTAACCCCGGACCTTAAGACGGTCCAAACCCAAGACCCCGTCCTCAAGGCAGTCCTCAGTGCAGTGGCAGAAGGGAAAAGGGTAGAGGGCCCTTACAGCACAGCAGCCCTCTCTGTAAAGGGAGGCATGCTGTTTAAGGGAGAGCAATGGGTAGTACCGCAGCAGCACAGGAGGGAATTCCTTCAACTAGCTCATGAGGGTCCAGGGCATCCCGGGCCTGAGATCACCTGGCAGCGGGTGGGACAGGCAGGATGGTGGCCAGGACTGAGGGAAGATGTCCATGAGTTCTGTGCCAGTTGTCTGGTATGTGCTGCTAACAACCCTGACCGGCACAAAAGCAAGGTACCTATGGGACGTATCAGGAGGGTAGAGGGACCATGGCAGTTGATCCAGATCGACTACATCAGGCCCCTACCCACTGCCCAGGGAGGCTATAAGTACTGCCTAGTCCTGGTGGATGCGTTCACAAAGTGGGTAGAAGCCTTTCCCTGCCAAACAGCCACGGCTCTGAGTACAGCCAGGATCCTGGTCAGGGAGGTATTCTCATGATGGGGGCTACCACAGTACGTGGAGTCCGACCAAGGGAGCCACTTTACCGGACAGGTCATGCAGAATACCCTTATGGTACTCGGCATAGAGGGGAAATGGCACGTTACACACAACCCACAGTCCTCAGGGATTGTAGAGAGGATGAACAGAACCTTGAAAGAAAGGCTGAGGAACGAGGCGGTAGACTCACCTAGAAAGTGGGTAGAAGTCTTACCGTTGGTCCTAATGGGGATCTGAGCCAGCCAGTCAAAAAGCACGTGGTATTCCCCACACGAGCTCATGACAGGTAGGGCTATGAGGACCCCATCCGTGTGCTAGCCCCGGTGCTCAGGGAGGGTCAGCTCAGAGAGGTGAACCGGGACAGCTTCATCAGGAATCTGTTTGAACACCTTAAACAGGTTCACTGGCAGGCTGCTAGCAACATGGGAAAACGGCATCGGAGTAACCGGCTGCTGCTAGAAACCTGTACACATCACAGTGGGAGATAGGGGATCAGGTTATGGTTAGGAATTTTGCTCAGGTAGGCAGTCTAGAACCATTATATATGGGGCCCTACAGCATTGTAGATAAGGCAAGCCCCATGGTATACGCCATAAAGCTGCCTCGGTGCACCAAATGGT
The DNA here is from genome assembly GCF_964194155.1 of Cetorhinus maximus. Classification (NCBI taxonomy): domain Eukaryota; kingdom Metazoa; phylum Chordata; class Chondrichthyes; order Lamniformes; family Cetorhinidae; genus Cetorhinus; species Cetorhinus maximus. Next base: position 24,253,710 of record NC_135879.1, on the reverse strand, counting down.
TCCACATTAACCAATGTAAGTTGTTTAAATCCGAGAGAAGGGAACAGCCAGTTGGGGCAAGGTCTGAGGATAAAAATCCTCAGCCTGCAGCAGGAACAAACTCACAGACTGCACAAGCTGGTGCAGTGGCTTGTTTTAAGGGAAGGGCCATCCCACCCAACGCCTGGGACACTCCCCTGCTCATCTGGGACTCAGACAAGGTGGGACCTGAGGGCAGAGAGTTATCTGCCCCTGACACAGGTTTAGAAGAGGTACAGCCTGAGGATAGAAATCCCCAGCCAGCGGCAGTGGAGATTCCACAGACCGCACAAGAGGGGACAGTGGCTCAGGTTGAAGACTCACCAGACAGACACCCCCCACCAGCCAGAGTCCCTAGAAGGTCCCCACGAATGCCACGGCCAAAGAAACCATGGTCACCGGCTCCTTAGTTTAAAAGGGCAGCCCCTCAAGTCAGGGATCAATCTGAGGACAGAGGTCCCCAGCCAGCAGCCGCAGGCTGTGAGGGACCAAAGGTACAGGACAGGGCGGCCACACCGAAGGGAGTAGTGTGCTATAGCCCGAACAGGGATTAACCTGGCCGCCCGGGGACAGGCGGTGGATGTACATAGCTTCTGTTATTTAATTTTGAGATTGTTAAGTTTGGGTGTTTTAGTTACATTTTAAATAAGGTGGTTGGTAGTTTAAGTATTATTGTTTAAGAGTGTTTGTATTGAGTCAAGGTCACAAGACTCGACTATGCTTTACCCAAACCAGTGAATCTGTTCGGGACCTGGCTATATGCTCTTATGTCTCCCTACAGAAAGGATTTCGATAGGATGGGGGGCAGACTCCTACTCGCCCTGATAGGAATGACCGCTGGGAGGCGAGGTGACGTGGAGGACTCCCACATTTTTGGGTGCTCAGGGGACAGAGCACCGGTTGTGACTGCGAGGGGCAGCGAAGGTAACGTGGAGGAGATCGCTACCTATTCCCATGTGGGAAGATGGCCAGGGTGGCTGGGATCTAACTCCACCCGATACTCCAGTCAGACCGGGTTCATCTACGAGGAGGCCTCCCTCCCCTGCCCCAGCATACAGGCTGTGGCCACACGGGTCGGGGTCACTGAGGGGAAACGTGTGTGCCTGACCTGTAGAAGACAGATTCCCCGGGAAGGTGGTGGTGGCTCAGGAAGCTGAGCAGAGACATGGGAGACGGTGCAGCTGACTGAGAGCGACTGGGGAACGACACCCATCGGACCATTACCGGGAACCATGGGGGGGTAAGCGTGTGCTGGGACAAGTGGTGGAAATCGGAACAGGGAATCTATGTCTGCGTGTGGGGATCGCGGAAGACCTGCCCCATGGGCGTATCCATTATCTGTTCCGCAGCATGGCTGGACAAGGGGAAGGGGGTGGAATGGGATTCCCACCTACTCACTTGCATAACCCCATCCTCTCCAGCCTCAGCTAAGGCCACTGAACTCGTGGCACGCGCCCAAAAGCCCCTGCCCACGGCCCCGACAGTAAGGACACATATGGAGAAGAGCCCTGACACCACCAAGGGACCCGGGAATGGGCTGGTACTAGTACTGACCGAAAAGGTGCTATACCAGGGGGTACCCTACGCGGTAGCTTCTGTGATCCTAAACCTCACAGAGGTACACTTACCTGAGTGGTGCCCCAAGGAGACAGAGCAGCTATACCAGGCCCCGTTAAGAGAAATGTTCAGGAAATTCTACGAGTTCGATTTTGCCAATGTAGACAAAGCAGAACTGTGCACTACCCACACTGAGTACTTTAGCAATGTGGGGAGACAAAGGAGGGGAGCCTGGAATGATGTTTTCACAGCATATAATACAGGATCCTCTGTGATAAACAGTCTGGATGACATAGAATTGCAGACACAAATAAACAGTTTAAAGACACAATTACGAAAAATCTTAACAGAGGAGAACCCAGTGACAGGCTCAGAGCTACACGAGGACCAGGCCATGACGGTTCATTTAAAGGAGATTATTGCTGAGTTGGAAAGGCATGCCAAAACAGTGAATGCACTCATTCGAGAGGATAGGAATGCATCAGACCAGGCTGCACAGAATGAGCGTGCTGTACGGGGCATGGTTGCTGGGCGAGGGCTGCAGCAACCTGGAGGATTTAAAGCAAGGTTTAGTCCCCTCCTGGATCAGCAACAAGCACCTCGCAGCCCTCCACCCATCTGAGAATTCACTAAGCCCATGTCAGTTCCGCCTAGCCTCTGAAGCCGACCCTGTCCCAGTAGATTGTGAGCGCTCCAATCACAACATCATGGGTATAGTAGTGAGGATGCTGGTCATGGGTGGGACAGCCCGACCTGCACTGGTATATAGGGTGGAGAACATTGGAGTCATTCAAGGGGGTGCACATGTCCGTTTCGCTGTGGTCCCACCTTACGTCATAAAGTGGGAGCACATGATGACAGGTACAGACCTCTCTGGGTGCCGGAGCCGGGGTGCACACATAGTACTGTGTCCCCAGCACTTGACCGCCTATTCCAGACCACAGTACGGGTTTAAAACTGCTGGTGCATGGCCTATAAGCTGTACCATGGAGGTAATGGCACAAAGCCATGTTCCCCCACAGGTAGCATATATCGGGGGTGGGACATATTGTGTCACCACAAGTGCGCCCCACTACCAGCTTCGACAGCATATCCGGTGTCCGGTAAGTGACAGCGGTTTTTGTTTTAAACCTGAGGCAGAAGTTCAAGTGGCCCAGGAACAGATTGTCCCCATTCCTGAACCCTCCACTGTTCACCTCACTGTTAGGGAAAACATTACCAACCTGCAGAGCTCTGTCACACATTTTGGTTACAAAATTCCCCCCCTACCAGAACATCTTACTAAACTACTAAAAGCTGTAGAATTATCACAAAAGTATCTCTATACTTTGGAACAGAAAACACACGAGATAGAGGGAGAGATTCAAGGTATCACAGTCTAACCCTGGTGGGACATTTTCGAAAACATAGAGGTCCCTTCATGGGTCAGAATGGCTTCCCACATCCTCGTGGTTTGCCAGCTGGGAATAGTGTTGTACCTGTTGTGCTCTCAGTGCAAGAGAAAAGGCAAAATCCTAGAGTTCCAAATCAAAAGGACCTGGAAGAAGCATTATGCTAAGGTGGAGAGAGATACACCTGTTTCATATATTTTTTTTGTGTTCCTGAATAAAGATTGTTGTTTTTTTTTGTGTTCGGTTATTCTTAAGAAAGACTTTTACGTGTTGTTTTCTTTTAATAAAGATGTATGTGCACCAAGTGGGGTGTTGGACCCCTAAATGTTTGGATGTATGTAAATAACTGTATTTTGCCTATGCATGCTTACATACACCACGTTTTAAAGAATGGGGAATGTATGTGTCATGAGATCTTAGATAGGTAATTACAGGAGAAGATTGACTATGGAGGGTCGGGAATTTTGTTTTTTTCCAGTATGATACTTGAAGCAAGGTTTAAGTATCACAGGGCGGGGGCTGAAGGGTTCTCAAAATTCCCACATTTTTCATATCATCAACAAGGACATGACTTTTGGACTTTTATGGCAGACGACCCAACTGCGGAGTTAAGTGTAGAACCCTGCAGACAGGAGGCTAGGCCCATGAAGGCCTGGGACTGGACATGCCCAGGCTTGTTGAGTGCAGTGTGGATTATTGCCTGAAACCAGACAATGAGAAGAGACAGAATACGCATTCTTCCCTTTAAAACAATCAACCCAGAGAAAGACTTCATCTTACACGAAACTAAAGCCCATCAAAATCTTGCATAAATAATCGCTACTAACTACTAAGGCAGGAAGGCAGCAATCAATGCAATTATGCGAACCTATCAATACTCCACATATACAATGGCTTTCAGTTCAAGACAAGTTACGGGGACAGGAAGACAACGATAAACATCATGCAAGCCCATTAAAAACAACGAGACAACAATCACATGAAGAAGCCCACCAAAATCAGATAAAGAATTAACCTTGATTTGGATTGAGAGAAGAAATTCGAAAAACAGTATAACTGGGCCACCAGTTATGAAGGGGAGGAGGGTGAGCAGTTTTGGGGCGGTTGAAGCAGAGTTTAAGCAGGGAGAAATAGATGAGCCAAGTGGAGGAATGAGATCTGGAGGTTTGAAGGCCCGCAGGCAACATCACGGCGAGAGGCACGGGGTGGCAGGCTCAACCGAAGACAACAAGGCCGCAACCGCAGCCCTCCATGAAGATCGACCACCCACAACCGTGCCCTCCACCTAACTGAAGAACTTTTGCAGATTCCATAGACCAGGACCACGTGGGGACGGCAGGTCTCAGTGGACACAAAGAGCGTACCCCAAAACTGCAACCGGCTTACCTGGCTGGATTTCGAACTGTCAAGGAACCCTGGTTGGTGAGCATGATCCCTGACCTCTCCTAGTTCAATTTAGTTAGGTTTTGGGGGTGGGACAAGGGTAAGGGGATTAGTAGCGTGATTTTCCCTCATTATGCCGTGTGTTCCCCATTCTTAACTAAGTGTACTTTGTAGGTCTGTATAATCGCAGTGTAATCCTAATGTTATAAGTTCATTTGTGACTTCAATAAACCCAGTTTTTTTTCTTGCACCAAAACCAGTTGTCTGCTGCACTTTGTCACAACCCCCAAATAAGTCCAAGGTCTAGAACCCAGGGACTGGGAGCGATTCGGACTGCTCAGAAGTCAGAGGTGAAGCTGACACACACCACCACCTCCTACACATGTCATTGTAGCACAGTATTCCTTTTCAAGGAAAAGCATTAGTTAATGCTTTCCACCTTACGAAACATATTTCCTATCATTTTGCGTGCAATAACATTTACAGCAGCCATAGAATGTTGTTTGGTCTATTTACCCAGCTATGGAATGCAGAAGACAAACAACAACCTGGATGTGAATATTAATTGCGACCAAAAAAGGCTAAGGAGGCATTTTGTTGAACCTTATACAAACAGTCCTCACCATTCTAATCTTTAGGAAGCAGCAAGCAGAAGGAAGATAATGATGAAATCTGCTTAAAGTGCAATAAGAGGAAACTCCATGTGGTATAACATGCCATGACAAGGTGTTATTGACTGCAAAGCTATGATCAAAATTGTCAGAATCTTGAGTTCCTTATCTTTGGATAACTTGGGCAGTTGGGTGTCATTAAGCAAGTGGTAACATGGAGTAGGACACAATTAGCTTTCGTCACCACTCCCCAGAGTTACCAATCCTTGCGGAGTTGAGATACCGCACGTAATTTGCTTTATTGCATTGTGGAAAATCAGGCAAATGTGCCCTTTCTAGGTTCTCATAGGAGATAGTAACAAACATAAGGGAGAAGGCAAAAGAGATGATCCAGCCACACTTGATGATACAGAGAAATGGTGCTAAGAGAGAGCATGAGTGATGAGGAAGAGCTTTCCTGCAAGGAGCACCAAATCATTCTTAAACCACCTTCGGTTTCCTTATAGCTGTTTATGCAATCTCAGTTGCAGACTGCTGGGAGCAAGTTTCTTGCCCTCTTAACCAGGCAATGATAAATCATACGAGCAAAGTCTGCACAAATCATCCTTTTAAAAAAAATTTCACAGGATGCGGCTGGTGGTGGCTAGGCCAACATTTGTTGCCCATCCCTAATTGACCTTGAAAAGGTGGTGGTGAGCCACCTTCTTGAACTGTTGCAATCCATGTGGTGCAGGCACACCCACAGTGCTGTTAGGGAGGGAGTTCCAGGATTTTTACCCAGCGATAGTGAAGGAACGGCGATATAGTTCCAAGTCAGGGTGCTGTGTGGCTTGGAGGAGAACTCGCAGGTGGTGGTCTTCCCATGCACCTGCTGCCCTGCCATTCTAGGTGGTAGAGATCACGGGTTTGGTAGGTGCCGTCGAAGGAGCCTTGGTGAGTTGCTGCAATGAAGTTTGTAAATTGTACACACTGCGGCCACTGTGCCCCGGTGGTGGAGGGAGTTACTGTTTAAGGTGGTGGATGGGGTGACTGGGGCGGGCTGGTTTGTCCTGGTTGGTATCAAGCTTCTTGAGATGCATTTTGTTAAGATGTGGGTCAAAAAATGGGCAAAAGTATGTTCTTTTTAATTATTAACAAAACCCCAATGAAATTGCGGAAGGATATTAAATCAGTGCCTACTGTCAGAAGTGTGATTTCATTATGAAAAGCTATCAGTCAATCAAAATGTAACTATATTAATGATCTTTTTAAACTCTAAAGAGCCGAGTGAGCCACTTGAATGCTATGGATTTTTGCAAAATCCAAGGATCAAACTGTGGAGCAGACATATTGCAATCAACAGCAAACTACTTAACACAGGCAACAGCATCAAGTTTAGCTGTGAGACTCTGTGAGTTCATGCAAGGACACATTTGATGGAGGGAATGCAGCCTGCTAGCCTGCAAAGAAGGCCTGAAACTTGTTAGTTCGTCATAGACATGCCTTCATGTAGGGTGGAATTTTGTGACCTCTCCCATTGTAAGCTTGGTGGTGGGAGGGGCATTTAATTGGGCGGGAAGGTGGTAGGCAGGGACCCTACACTTTCCTGCCTCCACTCAAATGAAGTCCATGGTGGGAAGGCCCATTAATGGCCTTCCCGCCCAGCTGCCAATTGAGATCCTAAGGGACTTATCCTACCGCTGCTGGTATTACCAGCGGTGGGCAGGGGCTGGGGGCTAGCCATGCAGGGAATATGACAAGCAAACCTGCATGGGGCTGCTTGCAGACGCTGCATCTCAGGGGTTGAGGGGGGTCCCCCATAGCAATCAGCCATCAGGGGATCTAGCATCAGGAAGGGGGCACCACTGATAGCCGCTCCTCTGCCCTTGCTGCCCTCTCTTGTGACCCTCACCCTGCGACACCCCCCCTGAATTCACTGGGGTACATCCAAAGATGCTGGGGTCGTTCTTTAGAGGTAGTTTTCTAAGTGTCTTTTGATAATATTGGGTCTATTTTCTATGTTGAAACTATATTTGAAAGTTCTTCTTCCTCTTATTAAGACTCTGTGGTTGTTTCTTTCTTAACTTGTTATTTTCTACTTCCCTCACTCATTCATCATAATTTATAAATCCTTTGTCTCGAGACTTTTTCCATCACCCCAATATTTAAATAATCACATTCCAGCAAAAAACTAGAAGACAATGTCATGACAATTCCATACTAGTCCCAGTATGAATCCCTAAAAATAAAATGAATCATGTGACACGCACATAAATAATTCATAAATGCCTAGAAGCTTGGCTCCAACAATTGTTCCATCTCCATGAATAACATGATGAACCTTCCCAAGGGGTTTGAATATCCTGGTTTCTGGATGCGTCTCTGTCCTTTAGATGACATGATTCCAATTCTAGTCAGGTTGTTCCCATTTTCAGAGGCTTCGTGTAACTTCAACAAATAAAAATCGTGCCCACAAGGGTTCATGCCCCATGCAAAAGACTACAATTCCCAGAGCTACCATGTGACTAGAATCCCAACGCATGTCTGCTTCTTTACATAATTAACAAAAGCCTTGATATGAATGACCACAGAAGTCTCTTTCCAGTAAATGAGCTCTCAACATGTTGGTTGGGGGTGTGTTGGGGGACAATTTTAACTGAACCCACCCTCTCAAGAACTGTAGCAATTGGGTGGAACGCAACTTACTTTAACGCTCCAATAAAGTCAATAAAATAATATTAAATGGGATGTAAAACCAGCCTTCCACCCAATCCCATCAGTTTCCTAGGGGTTGTGCTAGGTTAAAATTATCCCCTTCATTTATACAGTACTATGGCAAAGTAAATGAGGAGGCAAAAAGACTGATGATGTTAAGGGTGGGGAGTGGTAAAGGAAACAGATACTGATAGTGAGGAATAAAGGAAAGAGACCCTAATGACACCAGTTGAGGGGGAAATGAGAGCAAGAGAGTTGGGCAAAAGATTCGAGTGAGAAAATCTGTTGAAGTAGATGTGGAGTGAGATGGGAACTTTTAATTCTGGAGTTAAAAACTCCACTGTCCTCTGTTTCCCAGAATGTGTGTGGAGAAGAAATTAATAAAGAAGCAAAACTGGCCAAATAAAAGTGATCTAAAGCAACTTCAAAGCTAGGCTTCCATCAGCCATAAAATTCTGTTCCAAATGTCAAAACTTGTTGTCATAGTAATCCCACTTTTATCATCGTAAAGTGCATCTTTGTTCATGTATTTCTTCCCTGAAAGAAACCTTTTAAAGACTTTCTTTCAATTACATTGGCAGGATCTGAGGTTGGATGTGCACTGTCTAAGCTGTGAATTAGAGTAACCATATTGGAAAATTGAGGTGTTAAGTAAACCCTTGAAACTATTTCAGACAGCTCATGGTGTGTTAGAGTCAATCATCATATCAATCAGGAAGTTAACATTCCTTTTTTTTAAAGCACCTTTTCCTATTCTAAAATGAATCACAATCATGCCCGCCTTGTGTCCTTGTGCCAAAATGTTATTTAAATACATGTAAATGTCTTGCTAATATGGATTGCGAGGTCACACACAAGCAGGTGCCCAGAGGAAAATCAAGTTCCATGAATGACTGAGCAAAGTAGTTGGCTGCATTCAAGCAAAACTTCAACTAACATGAGGTGTTCAGCTACGGAGGTCTTATTTGCCAAATACTTTATATTCACTCACATGAGAAAAGTTAGGCCTAAATAATGATGTCCTTTTGCAATGCTATAGCACATTCACTAACCTATAATTTGATGTGTCAGTGTCAATGGGCAGTGAAATGCTGCAGTCTGAGTCAAGCACCAATTTTTTTTTTAATGCTGGAAGGGATTACAAAAGCACATTTTTCCTCTGCGTGCTGGAGTAAAGATCTGCATGAAATGAGTTTGAACACTTTCAATTGAGCTGCCATGGGCTCACAGAACAAAATTGCCTACTTAACAATTGCCATACATCAAAAGTAATTAATTGTATAAAGTGCCTTGATGTGTGAAGGCTCTATATAAATGGAAGTATTATTGTAATTTGCACTGTTGGCATTGATATTCAGATGTTCCAGATGCTTGGTTTGGAAAAGAAGCTGTCACATGAGTACAGATGAGGTGGCATTGAAAGACTGGGAGACCCCGTCCCAACTGAAGCAGTAGAGGAGGGGCAGCTTCGGTCAGAACCTGACCATGCTATATCATGGACCTAAGAATGCTTGTGCTGACACTAGGGTTGCGAAAATTGGCTCCGTAGCATCCATTTCTTTGGCACCTCACATGCCATTTTGCCCCCAAAACAGCACCTGCCACATGGATGAGCACGCACCTGGTGCTAGCTGTGCCAGATACCATTTAGGTGAGGACCTTAGTATTTGTGCAGTCAGTGTCTGCCAGAAGCAGACAGAGTAGGCAGGTTACAAATCCTGAATACAATCAGTGTGTAATGCTGCATTGACTCCTATGCTGCCATTTTGGAGTTCAGCGCTTCAGCTAACACCCTCCCTTAATGTTGCAAGGTAAACATGTGTTCAGTAGCACCAATTTCTTTCAGGATAGTTGCTGGTTGATATTTATTGTCTCTTGCTATGGTTAGAGAGGTAGTTTCTAGAGTCGTTTAATGTTGCTAAAGTCTAGAGGGAATGATTTGGTTGAAGCACATTGTCATGACTTCAAGGATTTTGCACAAACTACTTGCTCCCAGACACGGGTGAAGTACTTTGCATCCCCTTTGGATTAGAGCATGACAGGGAGAATAAACAGTAGCAATATACAGCAGGTCAAGCTTCTGGAAGAAGGAGTAGAAGGGGGGGAAAAAGTTCTCTCAGAAGGAAGTTATAGCCACCCAGAGTATTCAGTCACCAATTCTCCTGCCTGAATCTCAGTGAGGAACAGTGCATCAGACAACTCTGCTTCACTAGGGAGGTTCTCATTGAAATCTACCAATTACTGCATTCACAACTGCAGCCTCAGAGCAGACTGAGGACAGAATTGCCAGTGAAGGTGACCATGGTGATAAACGTTTATGTATCTGGCTCCTTCCAGATAGGAGCAGGCAATATCGTTTTCACGATTACTGCAGGTGGATGAGTCAATCATGGGCGGCCCAGTTGCCACCCGCAGAGAGGTCACTGAGGCCCAGTATTTCAAGCAAGTTGACTACATTTCTTTCATTCTTGTCAGAGAGAAGCAGGCAGAGTGAGCACACAGCTTCACAAAGATTGCAGGTTTTCCTATGATGCAGAGTGCCATTGATTGCATCATTTTACAGAGCCACATGTTAACCATGAGAGGAATCACAACCGAAAGGGACTCCACTTCCTCAGTGTCTAGGTGTGTGACCATGCATTGTATCATCTTGGTCAATTCTCGGTATTCTGGTAGCAGCCATTCATTCTGCAACAGTCCACTGTACCAGCTACATTTGAACCAGCATGACAAACCAGAGATAAAAGCAAAACACTGCAGATGCTGGAAATCAGAAACAAAAACAAAAATACCTGGAAAAACTCAGCAGGTCTGACAGCATCTGCGGAGAGGAATACAGTTAACGTTTCGAGTCCGTATGACTCTTCATCAGAACTAAGGAAGTAGAGAAATGAGATGAAATTAAGCTGGTAGAGGGGGGTGGGACAGGTAGAGCTGGATAGGGGGCCAGTGATAGGTGGAGGCAAAGAAGAGATTGCCAAAGATGTCATAGACAAAAGGACAAAGGGGTGTTGATGGTGGTGATATTATCTAAGGAATGTGCCAGTGGGGACATTAAGGGTAGCAAGCAGGACAAGCTAGTGGCAGATGGCACTAGTGGGGGTGGGGTTGGGGGAAGGGATTGAAATGGGCTAAAAGGTGGAGGTAAAACAATAGATCAAAATAAATTTAAAAATAGGTGGGAAAAGAAAAAATATATATATTTTTTAATTATAAATTATTGGAAAAAGGGAGATCGAAAAGGGGTTGGGGATGGAGGAGAGAGTTCATGATCTGAAATTGTTGAACTCAATGTTAAGTCCAGAAGGCTATAAAGTGCCTAGTTGGAAGATGAGGTCCTGATCCTCCAGTATGTGTTGAGCTTCACTGTGGAACATTGCGGCAGGCCAAGGACAGACATGTGGACATGAGAGCAGGGTGGTGTGTTGAAATGGCAAGCGACAGGGAGGTCTGGGCCCTGCTTGTGGACAGACTGAAGGTGTGCCACAAAGCGGTCACCCAGTCTGCGTTTGGTCTCTCCAATGTAGAGGAGACTGCATTGGGAGCAGCGAAAGCAGTAGTGAAGCAATGCTTCACTTGCACTTCCCTCAATTTAGTCTACTGCATTCTCCACCCCACCCCACCCCACCCCCACTAGGGCCATCTGCCACTAGCTTGTCCTGCTTGCTACACTTAATGTCCCCATTAGCACATTCCTTAGATAATATCACCACCGTCAACACCCCACTTGTCCTTTTGTCTATGACATCTTTGGCAATCTCTTCTTTGCCTCCACCTGTCACTGGCCCCCTATCCAGCTCTACCTATCCCACCCCCCTCTGCCAGCTTATATTTCCATTCATGTCTCTATTTCCTTAGTTCTGATGAAGAGTCATACGGACTCGAAACGTCAACTGTATTCCTCTCCGCAGATGCTGTCAGACCTGCTGAGTTTTTTCAGCTATTTTTGTTTTTATGACAAACCAGAGGCTGTCTACAGGGCAACATGGGCTTATCCACTGACCACATGGTTCAAAACTCATGACTCTACATGTAGGCAATATGCATCTAACAAAAATAACACTGCCACACGAAATGTGATCAAGTAGACCACTGGAGTGCTTAAACAATGCTTCCATTGCCTGGAGTGCTCTGGAGGAGTTCCACAGTACTCGGCAGAGTATGTGTCAAGAGTGATCATGGTCTGCTGCATTCTGCACCACCTCACCATCATAGGGTCACAGCCCTTGCCACTACATATACAGTGAGCAGCTGAGGAGGAAAAAAGAAAAGGTGAGGAAGAAGAAGGAAGGAGGCAAACAACACACGTCCATTCTGGCTGAACCCTCCATGATTGACTCATTCAAGTGCAGTGACAGTGAACACTACTCTAATTGCCCATTTACCAAAGGTGCCATGCCTTACATTTCCTCTGTTACTGATCATCACAGCACTCTCTTGCTACAATGCAAAAATAAAAGTCACTATAAAACAAACATTCCGAACCAAATTTATAAATCAAGCCTTGCCATATTGCATACAATATCAACTAATCAACCTTGTGCATTCCCTTACTGCCTAGTTCATGTGCGTTAGGCTGTCTTAGCACTCCTGCTATCTTAAGGCTGTTACATGATTTGTCTGTGGGACAACTCTCCCAATTTTGGCACAATGTCCCAGAAGTTAGTGAGGAGGACATTGCTAGGTCGACTGGGAAGGGTGTGCCTTTATCATGTCCAGTGCCTGGGCCAATGCCAGGTGGCTTACCTGGTTTTATTCTTACTCAATTTACTTGTAACAGCTTGATACAACCAAGTGGCCATTTCAGAGGAGAATTACCACATGGCTGTTGTTCTGGAGTCACTCGTTGACCAGATTGTGTAAGGTTTTTAATGATAGTCCAGTAGTTCATGGTTACCACTACAAATACTAGCTTTTAATTCCAGATTTAACTGAATTTAAATTCCCCAGCTGTGGTGGCGGGATTTTAACTCATGCCTCCAGATCATTAGTTCAGGCTTCTGGATTACAGGCTCAGTGACATAAACACTCCGTTACTGTTCCCAATACAGGAGCATCAACATCCCTCACCTTAAGCTAATTTTTTTTTAAATCCTGTAATGCAAGCTATAAACTGGTTAGTCTTGTCCTTTAGATCGATGATCCATCTACAGTTCCCTCTACACTGCAGGCAGAATTAGTCCATTGTTATTACTTAGTTATAAGCTTGGCTTCAAAAAGTAACAGATTAAATTTCTCTCCTCTCAGTTTCTAATTTCACATGCACTATTCATGATTATACTACTGGTTGTAGAAATCTACACCGAAGTATAGACACTAACTAACAGTTTACAAGTCTTATTTAACTGCTGAAGCAAGATTTGCCCCCCAGTGCAGGTTTGCTACTGTAACTGGGTCTGCTCTCTGTCTTGATCCTACTATGATGTTTTGTTAGGTCAGGGCTTATTAAAAAAGTGCAGGGCAGGTAAATGGCATAATTATAACAAATTGCCTGATTTATTTTAACCAGTTTAGTCAAAATTACTTTTTGCATGTTTGATGAAGTTATCAATGTAGTTAACACGTTTGCTGAACTGATGATGGGCTTGCTTCTTCCATATATGAAGGGCCCCTTCTGTGGCTGGATGCCAGTTTCTACTAAAATAGATAGGGTACATCCTGGGTGCAATGCATTTTGAGTCACAACATTTGCCATTAGAAGCCAGAATCGCAGAATGGGCCTATGAAGATCAGGCTGGAAGAATTGCATTTGGAGCAGGGAATCGATAAAGTGAATTAATTATTACTGTGCACTGTCTGACTGCAATTCATACCTGTCTCTGCTCATAAAAAAATAAAAGCACTTAGGCACAAACTGCAAACATTAAGAACTTTTCTCCCAGGGTGCCAGCAGCAGCGCTTGGGAGATGGTAGCCAATTCAGGGAGATGGTAGCCAATTCAGGTGGATGATAACCATTCTAGGGAGATGATAGCTAATTCAGGGAGATGATAACCAATCCAGGGTGATGATAACCAATCCAGGGGGATGATAACCAATCCAGGGGGATGATAACCAATCCAGGGGGATGATAACCAACCAATTCAGGGAGATGATAACCAATCCAGGGGGATGATAACCAATTCAGGGAGATGATAACCAATCCAGGGGGATGATAACCAACCAATTCAGGGAGATGATAACCAATCCAGGGGGATGATAACCAACCAATTCAGGGAGATGATAACCCATCCAGGGAGATGATAACCAATCCAGGGTGATGATAACCAATTCAGGGAGATGATAACCAATCCAGGGGGATGATAACCAACCAATTCAGGGAGATGATAACCAATCCAGGGTGATAACCAATCCAGGGGGATGATAACCAACCAATTCAGGGAGATGATAACCAATCCAGGGGGATGATAACCAATCCAGGGGGATGATAACCAATTCAAGAAGTTTCCTGAGCAAAGTGGGAGGGTTCATAACCCCAGGCGATCAAGGGTCAAGTGATTGCGATCCTATCCGGTGGGGGGAAAGATTTTCTGTGGCAGCTTCATGATTGGATGTGAATTGATAACGCTCTTGTGTCTATTTTTGTTCCTCCTTACCTGCCACATTTTTTTTTTCACCAGAGTCCTAAGATTTCAAAAAACTTGGTTTCTTTTTACACAAATTGCTTTTAGATGGATCAGTATTATGACATGTTGCGCTGAGTTGTCAGACTTAGCAGCTATTTGGTGTGCATTAGTGCCCAACTCAACATGTCATTTGCAATGCCCTGGGAGTAGATCAGCTGCCTTTCTTCTTGTGGTAATGCTTGACCTGCATAACTGGGGACAAAGCGTAGAGATGTGATTCTTCACACAAATAGCAACATGATTACAACTTCTTGCTGACAGCCCCTCCTTAAGCTTTTTGCTGGCAACACTGAATGAAGTGTTCCTTCAGCTCAGTGGATTACCCTGTTACAGTTGTCAACAACAACAACAACTTAAATTTATGTGGCACCTTTAATGTAATAAAACATTCCAAGATGCTTCAAAGGAGCATTATGAAACAAAAAAATGACATTGAGCCACAGAAGGAGACATAAAGCTTGGTTATAGACGTAGGTTTTAAGGAGTATATTAAAGGAGGGAAGAGGGGTAGAGAGGCAGAGAGGTGTAGGGAATGTATTCCGGAGTTTAAGGCCTAGACAATTGAAGGCGCGGCCACCAATAGCGAAGCAACTGAAACTGGAGATACTGAAGAGGCCAGAATTAGTGCAGCACAGATATCTCGGAGCGCTGTGTTGCTGGAGGAGATTAAAAATAGGGAGGGGAAAGGCCATAGAGAGATTTGAAAACAAGGATGAGAATTTTGAAGTCAAGGTATTCCCTGACCAGGAGCCAGTGTAGATCAGTGAGCACTGGGGTGATAGGTTAATTGCGAGTTAAGACAAGGGCAGCAGAGCTTTGGATGACTTCAAGTTTATGTTGGCTAGAATGTGGGAGATCAGGCAAGAGTTCATTGCAATAGTCAAGTCTAGAGATGAGGTAGGTATGAATGAGGCTTTCAGCAGCAGATGAACTGAGACAGGGGCAAAGTTGGGTGATGCTACGGAGGTGGAAATATGTGCCTTAATGATGGCACGAATATGAAGTTGGAAGTTCATCTTGGGGTCAAATGTGATACCAAGTTTGCAAGCAGACTGGCTTATTTTCAAACTGTTGCCAGGGAGATGAAAGATTCGGTAGCCAGGGAACAGGGCTTGGAGGGGGACCTAAAACAACGGCTTCAATCGTCCCAAAATTTAATCGGAGGAAATTTCTGCTCATCCAGGACTGAATGTTGGATAAGCAGTCTGATGGTTCAGCCACAGTGGAGGAGTTGAGAGAGGTGATGGCAAAATAGAGCTGGGACTCATCAGTATACGTGTGAAAACTAGCATTTTTGTAGCAACTGAGGGTATAGCCTCTCCTGCTGTCTATCAGGGGTCACGTGCTGTTCTGGGAGGCTCCAACCAATGAGCGGGCAACCCGAGGGGGTGGGGCTTCCTGATGAGCACCCTGATCTAGCATGTAGCAGCTGAAAAGCTCTCTGTGATAAAATTTACCTGTTTCTTGTTGAAACCTGTGCACTCCGAGTCATTACATTTGGTGATGAGGGTAAAATAGCTCTAAATCTGCACTTTGCCCTGTTACCATAAGTACATCGAATCTTAAGAGAAAGAAAAGACTACTCACCACTCATGGCACTCTTCAGCAGAATCAATCCTTATGATGCGACTATGGAAGACTGAAGCCAGTATGTAAAGGGCCTTGGGCTTTATTTCGTAGCAAACAAAATTACCGCGGAGGAAAAGCAGAAAACCATCCTTTTGAGTGCATGTGGCAGTAAGACATACAATCTCATTCCCAATCTGACGGCCCTAAGCGAGCCCGATTCTAAATCCTATAATAAATTAGTAGACCTTGTGAAAATGCACTTCCAGCCGAAGCCATCTGCAATAATGCAGTGTTTTAAATTTAATTCCAGAGTTAGGGCTGCGGGAGAGTCCATCGCAACCTATGTAGCGAACCTGAAGCAGTTGAGCGCTGTGACTTTGGGGACATGTTAAATGATACACTGCCTGGCTGATTAGTTTGTGGAGTTCAGGATGGCGCCATACAGCGCTGTTTACTTGCCAAGGTCGACATTGACTTGAAACACGCCCTAGAAATCTCCCTCGCCACGGAAAGTGCCGCGAGTGACTCGCAGGCTTTGCAACACATACAACATGGCGCTGTTCTTCATGTGGGGTGGGCGTGGCGCGAAAACCAGACCCACAACATCGAAGCAAGATGCAATGTCCGCTGTTAGAAACATGAAAAGGTCTAGGAGAAACACTTCAGCAGCGATTTCAAGGTTAAGTTGTTATAGATGTGGAGGTGACCATGGACCAAACACCTGTAAATTCAAGGAAGCAGAATGTCATTACTGCCATAAGAAAGGTCATGTAGTAAGGCAATGCCAGACATAGTCAAAACAGCCTGCAAAGCAGCAAGCCAACGTGATTGAATTAAAGAGTACAGCAGAACCTGAGGCTGCCGACACCGATGTTTATTCCCTGTATAATGTAACTGCTGTAAAAACGGAGCCTATCACTGTCACAATCCAAGTTAATGAGAAGCCACTAATAATGGAAGTGGATATGAGTGCCTCAATTACAGTGATGGGGGACCATACTTTCAAATACCATACTGAAGGTACTCAGCCAATAAACCTGGAGCGGACAACCGCTAAATTAAGACCATACATGGGAGAATTTATTCAGGTAAAGGGCATCACCACAGTACCAGTGTCTTACAGGCAACAGACAGCCCAGCTGCCTGTGATAATAGTGAAAGGAGAAGGACCCAGTCTTTTAGGCTGAGACTAGTTACAGAAGATCAAGCTTGACTGGTCTGAGATATTTCACCTGAAATCAGGAGGAGCTCCTGAACTGCGAAGGAAATACAACATGGTTTTTCGGGATGAACAAGGGAAGTTAAAAGACATGTAGGCCAAGGTGTATGTGGATCGTCAGGTGACACCACATTTCTTTAAGGCCAGACCTGTGCCTTATGTGTTAAAGGAGAAGGTGGATGCAGAACCGTGCCAGTTAGAAAAGCTAGGCATCATCCAACCTGACCAATTCTCAGAAAGGGCAGCACCCACAGTTCCAGTGGTTAAGCCTGACTAAACCATATGCATCTGTGGGGGCTATAAATTTTAAATAAGGCAGCAAAACTAGACAAGTAACCCATTCCACAGATAGACAACTTATATGCAAAGCTGGCTGGCAGCAAGTCCTATACAAAATTGGATAGGAGCCATGCCTACCAACAATTAGAACTGGATAGCACCTCGAGAGAATATATGTGGCTATTAACGCACACAAGGGTCTTTATCAGTACACTCGCCTACCCTTTGGAGTATCGTCGACATGCGCTATCTTCTAGAGAACAATGCAGAGTCTCTTGCAAGGACTTCCCAGAGTAATAGAATACCTAGATGATGTTCTAATCACAAGGTCAACTGAGACCGAACACTTGGCCAACCTGGAGGAGGTGCTAAGAAGGTTCATGGAGGCAGGCGTATGGTTAAAGAAGGAAAAATGCACATTTAAAGCGCCCAAAGTTACTTATCTGGGCCACAGGGTGGATGCCATGGCTTTGCATCCAGCAGAAGAGAAAGCTTAGGCAATAAAAGATGTACCCTCACCATCCAAACTAACCAAACTCGTGTCCTTCCTGGGTATGATCAACTACTATGGCCGCTTCTTGCCTAACTTATCAACTGTGCTGGCACCGTAACACTTGTTGTTACATAAGAACCACCGTTGGTCATGGAATTCACAACAGGAAGAGGCCTTTGTGAAAGTAAAGAAACTATTGCATTCATCATGCTTATTCGTAGAATATGACCCATGGAAAGAGTTGGTATTAACATGTGTTGCCTCTCCTTATGGTGCAGGAGCCTTGTTATCACATAGAATGGAAAATGGATCAGAAAGGCCCGTTGGCCATGTCTCGAGAACCCTCTCCACAGCCAAGAAGGGTTGCTCCCAGCTAGAAAAGGAAGGTTTATCAGTGGTATTTGGAGTGAAAAAAATCCACCAGTACCTACATGGACGGCATTTCACCATTGTGTCAGACCATAAACCATTAATGAGTTTATTCAGTAAGGAAGAGGCCATTCTACCAATAACATCAGCAAGAATACAACGTTGGGCTCTGACATTATCTGCATATAAGTATACTTTTATGTATCGCCCTGGCTTACACATTGCAAATGCAGATGCACTCAGTCATCTCCCACTACCAGATAGCATTGTACATGCTCTTGTTCCACAAGAAGCTGTTATTTCCGAATTTCTTGGATTCTTTGCCTGTGTGTGCGAAGAAACTTAGAAATTGGACGAACAGAGATTCAATATTGTCGAAAGTCAGAGACTTTGTTTAGCAAGGATGATCGAATTTGCCTGTATTTGTAGATTTGAGACCATTCCATGGCAGAAACAGAGTTAAACTGACAAGATGGAATTTTGGTGTGGGGATCAAGAGTTGTCGTCCCATCACAAGGTAGGGAACCACTCATGACAGAGACTCACAGTGCACATCCAGGCATATCAAAGATGAAAATGTTTGTGCAAAGCTATGTCTGGTGGCCAGACATTGACAGTGACATTGGAAGCATGGTCAAGCAATCTCTCCACTGTCAGTAACAACAGAAGTTGCTTGTTTCAGCTCCCCTGCATCAGTGGGAGTGGCCTGGTCGACCCTAGGTTAGGCTACATATTGATTATGTAGGACCATTCTTAGGTACCATGTTTTTATTGATTGTAGATGTACGTTCTAAACGGATGGATGTGTATGAAGTCAAATCACCAACATTGAGTGCAACTATCAAGAAGTTGTGTCACTGTTTTAGCATACATGGCCTACCGGAAATTGTCATTTCTGAAAATGGTGAAGCCTTCACCAGCACAGAGTTTCAGAAATTCATGGATCTGCATGGAATCTGCCATATAATGACAGCCCCTTACCATCCCTCATCGAATGATTTAGCCAAGAGAGCTGTACAAACTTTCAAGTCTGGCATGAAAAGGTTATCAGAAGGTACTCTAGAATCTTGACTTTCCCGTTTCCTTTTCAGTTATCGTACAACACCACATTTGACTACGGGTTCAACACCATCTGAATTATTGATGAAATGCCGCCTATGTACATGGTTAAGCCCGGTGTTTCCAAATTTAGAGGGGAAGGTAGAGCGGAATCAGAGTAATCAAAAATTTAACCATGACATACACAGCTACACATTCAGCATAGGCCACACAATATTCGTGCAACATTTCGGAAGTGAATCTTGTTAGGTTCCTGGAAACATTTTCTCAGAGACTGGTCCATTATCTTTCCAAGTACAGTGGAAGATAAATTCTTCCGTAAGCATGTCGATCATATTTGTGCTAGAGAGACATTCCAATCACCAACTATTCTGCCTGTGATTAACACCAATGAGATAAATGATGAGAGAATCTGTTTTAGTGCCATTAGTCAAGCGATAGTACTGACCGTGTGAATTAACTTGGAACTTCTCCCAATCCACTCTAGAAACTCAGTGCCATGCTGGCACATAAGTGGATTTCTGCCAGGCTTCTGTCAAAGTCAGGTGGGAAGGAATGGCTGCTTTCCTGGCCATGGTTTGTCCTTTATGTCTGTAAAACTATAGTGTTGATTTTGATATCAGGGTGCATTGAAACTTTCTGCTGAACAGTCATACGGACTCGAAACGTTAACTGTATTCCTCTCTGCAGATGCTGTCACACCTGCTGAGTTTTTCCAGGTATTTTTATTTTTGTTTTTGCATTGAAACACAGCCTACCTAATGCACATTTGTTAAAAACCTGGATTAGAAATCGACCATGGCCTGTTTTGGCTGCATAATTAACAACATGTCTGTCCCAAATTGGGCTTTGGGTCTCGCTGTATTTTCTGTGCATGCTGCGGACGTCTCCTATGCCTCTAACAGGCATCTGGTGCATTTAAAGGTAACTAATGTTGGGCAGCTCACCTCACCAGCGGCCGCCCAAAGGTTAGCCCTGGGAGAAGAGATGCAGTGAAAACTTTGGCAGGTGGGGATGCAGGGAAACCGCGGGGCTCCAGAGTTGGGGAACACCCCTTTTTGCTCAAAAAGCAACGTTAAACTTATCTTTCGGTGGCAGCCATTGGCTAGGCCCCAGCAGCCGGCAAAGAATTCTGAATGGAACAAGCCCAACAGCTGCCCTACCCATTGCAAATCACCCCCAGACAGGTCCTGGATCAGGCAATAGGCCCAATATTCACTTATGTAAGGTGCCTAATGCCTTGTCTTCAGTAGCTGCCTGGGGTGGCTAATAGAAAGGGCCAGGCATATTCAGAAGTGCCTCAAATACCTGCGCAAGGTTGGGTGCGAGTAAATTTGTTATTGTTGCACCCATTCTCTGTGCAAAAAAAACGGGTGCACTGATATCAATTGCAGCCCATGATGAGGTGAAATTGTGCTGTATGATATTAGCATAGAATGCGTGAATAAATTTTTATGAAATTACACTGACTCCTATGTCTACAAAGGTGTCAATCTGTTTATTTTACTGCCTCCATATACTAATATTGCAATACACCATTTCTCCCCAAATAAGTACAAAGGTAACTTTGAGGAAATCAACTAATAAGAAAGCAACTCTTGAGTTCTGAGTTTAGATCCAGGTTAGACCTTTCTTTGATCTCTGGCCTTTTTTATAATGACCTGATTCTGTGTTTGTTATAGCTTTGAGATGTGTCAGTGTATCTTCAAGCATCAGGCTTTGTCATACATAACAGGTGTCTAAATCACACTGACAACAAAATCTTCAAAATAAAAATCGGAAATATCCTGTTGATTTCAGGAAAACATCTCCATCAGCAGAAAATAGCTGCACATTAGAACAATTAGGTAATTGGCCTCAGGATCTGCAATAAAACATTGTGGTCTTAACGATACAGCTCAGGTTACATGTCATACATTGGTGTTCAACAGCTATCCTTATAAAATAACTCATCTTTCAAATTATCATGTGTGATGCACAGGATACTCACGGTTATTGTCAAACAGATTGTATTTTGTTGGTTTGGTTTCATTTTGTGTAGAACAGCAGTGCGCCAGTGCAGTCTGCGACACCCAATGTGCCAGTGCAGTAAGTGATACTCAGTGTGGATCATGCACAGGATACTCACGGTGTCTCCTAGTTTTTAAGTTAAGAGTTTATAAGTTATGACTTAATTATTGCATAATTGGGAGATCCTGTAGCGCAGTGGGGGCCATCCCTGCCTCTGCACCAGAAGCTCCGGGTTCGAGTCAGATCCCAGGACTTGATGGCCAAGGAAGGTGCATTCATAACGTGGCCAAACAGGCTGAATATCAATCTGCAAATCCTTCAAGCACGCATCAGTGGAAGGTGGTAAGGGCGGGAGGGCTTCCTGATCAGCCATGTGATGGAAAGAAAGTTGGAGCCTCTACCACCACTATCCATAGCTCCAAACAATGGGTGTAAAAGTGCATGTTGCTGCAGCAACTCAGACTCCTTGAGTGATCTGTAACACACCATGCTGCATAATTATCAAGAAATCATTCTTAATTCAGTACACACACATAGTTAACAGTCATTTTAAAAAGAAAATAATCAATAAATTGTTAAGTACTTGTTCTCCAGCAGCTGTGTGGCTGTGTGAGCATTGTTAAATTTCAGGCAAACACCTCAATCGATATTAGACATAATTACTGTGGACTGATTCTCTTCTTAAAACTGTCATTCAGAAACTAAGTCGTGCCCCATCATAACTGCTGATGCAATGTTATTAGTTTTGATTGAAATGTAATCATAACCTGCATTTATTTGTCCATAATTAGTTTCTTCTTCTGTGTTTTCCCTTCTCATTTCTCTGCCTGATTAACTCAGCTTTCAATATCTTCTCTTCAGTTTCCCTCTGTTTCTGGTTCTCTTTAACAACTTGCTGTAATTAAAGAAACTAATAAGAACACAGTCTACAGAAAGGCATTAGTTATAATGGTGCATTGATTAATCAAACATTTAATTACCAATACAGAAGAACACAATTTCTTTGCACAAAGCCAGCACCTGAACTGGAAAAAGCACTTCTCCCAAAGCACACTTGCTCTGTGTGGCCATAGTTGATTCAGCACTATTATTTTCAACAAGAAACATCAAGACATTTTCCTTTTCTGAAAAAGAAAATGCTGCAAATACACAGCAAGTCAGTCAGCATTTGTAAAGAGATAAGGCAGCTTCTCTTCTGATGAAGGCTACAATGCCAAAATGACGACTTGTCTTTTCACATTACACATGTCACTAGGCCTAGAGGGTAACTTTGACCTTGGATGCAGGCAGTTAACTGGAGATTACAGTTTTTCCACCTATTATAAACCTCATACAATTCCATGTTCCAACCATGCAAAAAGCAAATGGTGGGGTGTGTAACACAGGGTTGATTCACGAACAACAATCTTCCACCCAAGCCCAAGGTCAAAATGATCTTTTCCACTGTATATTTATGACATTTTCTGGTCTTTCTAGATTTGCCTCATACTCTTTTACATTTTTTCTCTATTTCAAGAAGCTGCATTGTCTTGTTAGAAATAAAAGTCTTACAAGACACATTTCAACAGACCAATTGCGCAGGGAGTGATGATTTGTGTGCGTCGCACTTTTCAATAATGAACTACACTGACAAATACTGAAAAGTTTTCAACTAGCTTGGAAAGGGGTTCAGACTGCTTCTTCACTGTTGTGGACTGTACTCATGTATTTGTGTACATCAGCACAGAAACGGGGACAAATTTTAACTCGTAATGTGTTTCTGGCAGGGACCCATGGTGGCAAGTTAATTTCCTGCCTGTTTGGCCACAGCTGATTGAAGTCATAACCTCTTCCAATTAAGAAGCCTACTGAAAATTTGAGCAGTCCTCCGCTACTTTTGAGCATGGGGATAGGATTACCTGGGCAGCCTCACAGTAGGGAAGTTGGAGTTCACTGCAAGGAAGGCCTAGGTATTGCTTGTGAGCAGAGCACCCCCTCTCCTTATGACCACAATAAAGTAAAGTAAAAAAACTTACATTGAATGGCCTCCTCTGCTTTTGATCCATGCTGAACAAACCTTCACCTAACGGGAAAGCAGCAGCAACTTCCCATCTTAGGCCAGAGTTAAAAATGCAGAGCTCTATCTGCATATTTAAAGAAGGGTGTGGGGAAGTCATAAAATCATAAACAATGGGATCCAGATGGGACAATGGTGGCTAAGTCACCAGTGGATTTTAACTGCTTAACCCAATCAGTTTCTACCAGCAGAGTAGGATTAAAATCCATCTTGTAATCTTGTGCACTGTGATGACACTGCACAATCAGTCTGAGGACAGTAACTGGTCAGGCAAAGAACAGCTTGAAAGTCATGTTTCCTGTAGCAGATGGAAAGTTGTTTTCTGATCGCAAGAGAGAGCCCTATACAGGCACTTTATGGACAGTAAATCTTTCATGCTTTAAGAGAAAAATGGAAGGATCTACTTTCACAAAGCAGTTGGCAGCCCCTCTCAAAGCCCAATTTCACGCTGTGCTGGACTTATACCCCATATGGCACCAAAACCAATTGGCAAGACAGGGACCCCTGCAATGGGGTGCACGAGTTGGTCTTAGTGCAGCTAAGCAGATCAGATCAAGACCTGCCTCTAGAGATATGCTGTCATTTTTGTGTTTATGGACACTGAAAACCGCTGTGTGTTTATTTGAAACTGCACTTCTGGCTTCCCATTTTCATTTTTAATCTAATTATTCATACTCATGAAAAATTTTGACCTTCAAAAATTTCAAGAATTTTCCTTCAGCATTCTGTCATCTTTGCAGCCTGTTAATTTCTGGTTGTGCCAGTCCATTTATTAATAATTCTCCAAGCTGCACTAAACCCATCCCATAACACACAGCTCATTACATTTTATATATAATCGGTGTTGTTTTAATTATTTGCATGTGATTGCTTCAGTTATAGCCTTGCTGCTTTATATTCAAGCCCAGATAGGATCTACTGGTACATAAATTAATATACCTAAAATTTCAAAACCTCAGGATGTTTTTATCCTTTTCAGTAGTCCTTTATGATGATGTCAGCTTTAATTGATGGGTAGAACTCCTGTCTGTGAAGAGCAGGTTATAGTTCAAGTTGTCCTTCAGAGACTTGCGCATATAACCTGGGTTAATGCTTCAAAACAGTAACAAAATATTGGAGCAAAAATTTGATTGGGCTCAGGCCTTCCAATGCTTTAATGGGCACAAAACATATCAATGTCTTGATGATTGGGGTGGAAATTTATTTAGGCCTATTTTTTGGGCCTGAAACTTACCTAAAACTGGTACCCAGGCATTATCGGTATAATTACAGTGATCTAAGGTGTCAATCATGTGTCAACGGCCAAATCTCCTGTTTCCAGCAAACCAGTTTGCTTTGGCTAAAACAACCTGGAGCAGGATGGGGAAAGCAACAGTGGCCCACAGCGGTGCTGTGGTCTAAGCCAAGAGGCGTAGATATATATTAAGGCCAAAAAGTTTGAGTCCTGTCACAGGGAACCCAGATAAGGACCTCATTTGGGGAACTTACAGCAGAATGCTGATGAAGATGCATAACTTGATGCTGGCCTGCTCCACAGGCTCCTGTCACTGGCAAGGGTCATGGAGGAACCCAGCTCCAACTTGTCAGAGGATAGCACATATACCTTGCCCTATCTGCAGCCTTTGCTCTATCTCTCTGTTGTGCTGCTCAAGGCACTTCCACTGCAGCTCCCATATGTTGCAGCCTGAGTGTGGACAGGTCACCAAATCATCTGCCTTCTTGTGAGGTGGCAGCAATACTGCAAAATCCAGGAATTCAGCACAATGCATCCAAAACTACTCCAGAGTACTTCACAGACTTAATAAATTACCTTCCCTACAAGCTGGGTGCCTGACACTTTAAGCAATGGTAGTGCTGGGCCTTTCAGAATGGACCTGCATTGGCCCAACTTCGTAAGTTGGGAGTCAAGTCGGTTGGCAGGGCTAAGTAATGTCATGACAGTGCCAATTGAGAGATTTCCTGTCTTCACAGGGAACACCCACATGAGTGCCCTTCCCAGAAGTCGATGGTACAAATTTCACACCCAGTCAGTCTGCACAGGTTTCCTGCCACCTGGCAGCCTTAGAAAGATTCATAAATATGGAGCTAAAAATGGATGTCAGGTGACCTAATTTAACCCTCCCCTGCTGTGTGTATATTGTTCACTGCCTCTTCACTGCATTACAACAGTAACTGTACTTCAAACACAATTCATTGGCTGGAAAACATTTTGGATATCATGAAAGGTGTTACAAAAATTGAAGTTCTTCCTATACATGTTGAAGTTGAAGGAACCTTTCATTTTTGTCTGTCCTTTGTCAAAGATATTTCTCCAAAAGTTAGGACTGGGATGCAGAATGTTAATACTTCTCTCCAAAAACATTGACAGGCTATGTTCTGTCACCATTGACATTTGTTGCAACTATGGGAAATATGTCTGTCATTGTTTGTCAAACTCTAGGATGTATTTAAAGAATTTATGTCTACTTCCATTGACCTCTGCTGAAGTCTGTCGAAGTCAATAAACGTTTGTCAAAGACAGGTAGGCTATTTCAGTAATTATAGTGGTGAATCTGATCCTGTTGACATTGGTTTTAATGTAGTGGAGTTTTATGGCAAGTGCTTATGGAGGCTTGCAAGGGTATAAAGTAGGGCAAAATGATGTGTGGCTTAACCACAGTAACTTTGTCATCACAGCTGCAAATATTGTGCTGCTATCAGGAGACAATAAACTGCAACTACATTTCAAAAGTCCTTCAGTGGCTTCTTCTTATTGTGTCCACGGACAGTCTATACATGGCCCAGCCAGAACTGGACACATTTTTGTGCCTTGTTGTTGAATTCGGCAAGATCTGCAACAGTGCAGGGTTCCTCTAGCGATAGACATTGCAGGTGATATTGCATAGTCTGTGGCTCAGTTCCACATTCACAAGTTGTCGGGCAGGTTGTATATCCCCATTTGCTTATAGTGACACCTTTTGAATGACCTACACCAGTCCTAAGTCTGTTAAGGCACTTCCAGGTTGCCCAGTGGCAATTAGCTCCTGGGGGAAGGCTTTCATCCGGTAGAATTTCCATCACTGGGGGTTGTTCGAGACTGGCGAGCCGGTCTTACCACAAGGCGATGCGGGCTTCAGATGGGGTTGATTGTAATGGAACAACACTGTTCTTGAAGCTCTTCCTCGACTTTAGGCGGCTGGGTGTAGGTGTATGACCATGTAGAGGATGCCTCTCATCTGATGTTTGACGGAGTCGCTCTTTCTTGCTGGCTACCGTTCTTCTTATATCAGGGGGAGCGATACCCGCCAGGATATATAGGCTGTTGGTGTTTGTTGGTTTTAAACAACCCGTGATAAGTCATCAGCTTGCATTCAGAATGGCATCCATCTTCTTAGCATGAGTAGATCTTTCCCATGCAGGGCAGGAGTATTCGGCAGTGGAATAGCAAAGAGCAAGTGCACTGGTTCGCAATGTTTTCGAGCTTGCTCCCCATTTTGTGTTACTGAGCTTATTCAAGATGGCTGCAAAGCACTTTAGAATAGCATGAAAGGTGCTATATAAATGGAAACCCTTTCGTTATGTGTTGAAGAAGCCATTTTATTTTCATCCTACTGTGACCATCAAAGGTATATTCTTCAAAATTTAATTGTTGGGATGTTTACCTGTGGACTATAAGAATGTCAATACTTCTTTCCAAAAATCTTAACCTAGAGATTTAGGCACTTGGTCTTCACCTGCTTTGTTCCTGAATGATATTGGGTCTTGGTCCTCATTATAATGGAGGAAGTGAGCTGCAGTACTGGTGAAGTATGCAATATTAAGCTGTTGCTAGAGTCACAGCGGCCTTCATGTAATTGGGTCCAGGAACTGCATCTAGAATCCAAGCCA
Organism: Cetorhinus maximus; assembly: GCF_964194155.1. Classification (NCBI taxonomy): domain Eukaryota; kingdom Metazoa; phylum Chordata; class Chondrichthyes; order Lamniformes; family Cetorhinidae; genus Cetorhinus; species Cetorhinus maximus. Next base: position 24,226,510 of record NC_135879.1, on the reverse strand, counting down.
GAGGTTGGATCGGTTCCAGGATCAGGCCCAGGGGACAGATTAGGGCCATAGGTGTCTGATTGGGGCTAGGGTTTGAATTGGCAGGAGAGGAGTTTGTGAGAAAAAGCTCAGGAGGTGGTAGAGTGTTGGATTTGAGGCTGGATTAGGGAGAAGTGGCTGGAGGCGTAGGATAAAGAGTCAGGCAAGGAGGTCAGGGGTCAGGTGAGAAAGCCTTGAATTGGGAGAGACGGCAATTGGAGGTCGAGATCAGGGGCAGCAAACATTCGACTGGGTTGGAAGCAAGGTGAGCTTTTTTCAAAAATGAGATTAAAAAGAGAGTGTCTGCCTCAGGCAAAAAAAAACTATCTTGGAGTGGATGGCTCAACCATGTATTTACGCCTCATATTTGCATATGCAAAAAACCTAATGCCTGCTTCTGGTGTCGGTAAATGCCACCAATTTTTCCCTTTGCCAAAAAGGTGGGACCACAGTTCTAGCAGAATTATGTGAGTGCTTTCAGCCCACCATATTGGGAGTTTAGTTCAGATCAAAATGTGGTGCAATTCATATGTGTTCCCTTAGTTTTATACTAATGTGGCAGAGAGGGGGGATGAGAAGAAGGAAATTAACATTGGGATTTATACACACTGAATTAAGATACATTGTGCTTTTTGGAGAATGGCTGGTAAACTCATCTCTTGCTTCTGGACAGTTTAAAGTTATGCAAACAGGTGATACTGTACATACTCTATGGAATTGAAGAGATTAGGCTGGGCCATCAGTTCTCATGAAGATTATGACCCCATTGACATCACAAGAATTGGCAGTATTGAAGTTAGACATCTGTCCTTCAAATCATATGCAACGGCGGGCAATGTTAGCTTAACCTGCCAATTGGGAAGCTGCTGGATTTTGGTCCAATGTCGGTTTCACACCTTGTCCGATTTTACTCTCCATAAGATTCGGTTGAAATCGCCCCAAAGGATGTTGCATATTTAGCAACAATCAAATCGTTCATTCAGAACAGTAATAGCAAAGCATTGAAATGCAGAGTTAACCATCTCTTGCTTAATATTTTGCTGTGGGAAATCTGCAACCTGCCCCTTTATTGTAGCGCACTACAATTTCACCAAGTGTTTCTGCGCTCACAGTAAATAGCTGGGACACTCTTATTAATCGCCTGTCATTCTTACAGTTTGCATCATGGAATACCCAGAATTTTATTATCAGTGGATTCCCTGGCTGACTCCAGGCAAACTCTGTACACGTTATATTTTAACGATGGTGTCCATGTCATTCATTTTTGATTGGTGTTTTCTTCTTGGTATGAAGTTAATACTTTTTGGCATTAATGAAAGATTTCAGCTTCCATTTTCCCCTGCTCAGTTCCAGCTAAGTGTTTCCCACATCCTCACTGCTCATCATTTTCACATGGTAGAGATAATATTATTCGGACCCCCATGGTATTGAGAGCTTCTTCGACTTTATCTTTAGCTATTTCAACATCATTTATGTTGCCTATTTCTCTTTGAATGCTCAATTCTTTACTCTTGTCTCAATTAAATTTCAACTGCCATGCTTCAACCCATTCATACATTTTTTAAACCTGTGGGGTCTGGGCTGTCCTCTTAGTTTGGTATAATCTGCAAATTTGCACAGAGTTTCAGAAGCTAAGTTACAATGTAAATTAGAAACAGTTGTGGCCCCAACACTGAGCCACTGGACACTCCATTCAGTAGTTCCCTCCACTTTATATTGATTAACCACTGTTTCCAACTGTTGTGAAGATGTGTTATGTAAAATAGTAATATATAATGTCATCGGTTGGACTTACATGTGTATCGAACCTTTTTGAAAAGAACACTTTTCTTAAGCAAAGGACACTGGTTTACAGCAGCCACTATGGCCAGAATTTTTCCCTCGTCGGGGAGCCTCGGCAGGAGTGGGTAGGGGCGGTCAGGAAGCTGACTGCTGCCCGTGGTTGGCTCCGCACCGCGATTTCACATGGGCGGGCCAATTAAGGCCCACCCTGTGTGGATTGCAAGTCGCAGCTCTGAGCGCTACCTGTGCAGGTGGGTGGGGGGGGAGGAGAGAGAGCCCGGCCTCGCACGAGCGCTTCAACCTCCATGAGGCACGGAGATGTCTCAGGGAGATTGAAGTGCTTTTTAAAAACATTAATAAATACAATAAAAATTTAATGAAACATGTCCCCTCATGTGACTGTGTCACATAAGATGGGACATGTTTTTAATTTCAAAATAAATGTTTTGTTTAATTTGTAATGGGTTTAGGAAACTTCTTCCCGCTCGTGGATGAGGTTTCCTAAAAAATGTAAAGGCCGCTTGGCCTTTTCGCCCGCCCACCAACCGTTAGGTTGGATAGGCAGCGTAAATTTCAAGCTAATTAGCTCGCTAATGGCCTTAATAGGCCTTTCAATTATCAGTGGGCATGCAGCCGACTCCGGCGCGCGCCCGCCGAACCAAATATCTTGCGAATGCGTGATGACGTCGGGACGCACGCCCGACATCATTGCGCGTCATATTGCGCTTGTGCTTCTATGGAGACACTGAGTCTGTGGAGCACTCAGAGAGAGGTCATGTGACCAGCTCTTGCAGTCGGTGGGGAGAGGGAGGGAAATAGGGGATTTTGGATAGTCAGAGGGAGACTGTCACAGGGGCAACAGCATTATCCCATCTGTCTTCTAAAACTTCTCTCATCAAAGCTGAACTCTTTGGGCAGAATTTTTCGCTCGACTGTGCACGCTTGAGCGTAAAATAGCACGCGATGACGTCGGGCAAGCGTCCTGACATCATCGTGCACTCACGCGATATTTTGGTCAACAGGCATGCGCTAAACTCAGAAACACGCCCACCAACAATTAAGAGGGCTATTAAACCCACTAACGGCGCAATTAAGTGGGATTTTAGCTGCCCGTCCAACCTTACGTTTGGCGTGTGTGCGAATTAGCCACGTGGCCTTTGATTTCTCAGGAAATCTCATCCGAGGGCGGAATGAGAATTCTGCCATTAAATACAAAAAATGTTTGGAAAGAACTTTCATCTTGTATGTGTTGGGGTGACTGTTTCTGATGCATGGGCATTTTTTTCCCCAGATTTTAAAATCTTTATTTTTTTGTATTTAAATTCTTCACCTCCCTGAGGCAGCTTGGAGGGGGGAAGGATTTTGAAGGAGCGAAGGAGATCTAAGGGGTGAAGGAGATTGGAAGGGGCGAAGGAATCTGGAAGGAGGAAGGTGTTCGGGAACAAGAAAGTGTTCAGAGGGGAAAGGAGTCCAGGGAGGGGAAGGTATCTGAGGAGGAGGAAGGAGTAAGGGTGGTGGAGGGCGTAAAGGTGGGGGCATGGGGGGATTTGGGATTCCTGGTGCATGTGCAAGGGAGGGGTCTGTGCAGTCAATAACTACCTCCTGGGGAGCGAACTGAGGGTAGGTGTGGTAGGAGGGAATGGTGAGTGTGAGAGGGGGAAAAGGGAGCCGGAAGGGTGGGAAGGTGAGGGTGCATCGGTAGCAGTAGAAGGTACAGTGAGGGTGGTTGGTGGGGACTTGGAGGCAGATACGGACCCTGGGGTTGGGAAGGAGGAGGTTGGGGAGGTCAATGTGGATGGGGGTGGGATACTCTGGAAGGTAGGGAACATGCACATTTACCTGAACATCCTGGAAAGAAACGGGTTCGAATTGGTAGGTGATGGTGGGTAGGTGGAAGGTGATGTCGGGGGGTGGGGAGGGGGGTTTGTAAACAGTGATGGGGGAAAGGACATGGGTGACTGGGGGAGGGGAAAGGACTGGGGAGCTGATTAGAAGCTTAACAGCTACCATGGTTGTCAAAATCAAAAATGAGAGGAGCCCTGTGTTGGACGGGCACAGGTGCTGCATGGGAGAGCAGTCAGTGGGTGGGCGATGATGCAAGTCAGCTGAGATGGACAACTGAAAGATAACCCCAGCAGGCAGCATTGAAAATGCTCAGGACAGTGAGATGAGTGTGATAAATGAAGGCTTTGCGTGTGTGGAAGAGTGATTGCACGAGGTTTTGAGAGGCCCTGTCGCACACACACTTCTCCCTCCCTTCAGCATGCTGCTGAACTGCTGATGCTGTGGTGGGGGGGATGCAGTGGGAGCACTCGCAAAGACTGTCAATGAAGCTGAAAGAGAACATTACACATTATTCAGTGAAAGCAATTAATTTTCAGATTATAAAGTGACGAAATGTGTTCCCCCGTGCAATCGCTTGTGATCAGAATTTCTTAATTTTTCTAGGCCTACCACTTCTTCAAGGTGCTGCCCTGACATCGGCAGTAGGGATGGAGACAGCCTGTGCAATAGTTGGCCTTGTTGCCACTGATCGGCATGTATCCTCTGGAGAGCTGAGGCCTTGGGGGCCCCGGCTTTCTTTGGCTGTCTTCCTGTGGGGAGCTGCTCCCTCTGCGGTGACAGAGGATGAGGTTGAGGGGGTCACAGGCAAAGGGGACTCGGAGGGAGTAGACAGTCTCTGACATTCCTGAGTGGATGACCCAGGGGTGTCCAGCTGCCGCTCCTCCTCCCTTCAGGTGCCCGAGGGCCCCGGCCTGACTCCTTGAGGGGAAAGAACACCTTGAGGGATGTCAAAGTCACCCCATTTCACTCTCACATTGGCACTGCAGGAAATCACCCATGGCTATTGCAATGGAGTGCAGGTCTGCACACATCTCCATGTTCTGCTGGACCAGGGTATTTATGGCATCTGCCATCCTTCCTACAGAGATCTCCACTTCATCAGGGAGCCGGCAGACGTACTCCTCCAACTCACATGGCACTGCGTTGAGGGCTTCCAACAGCTCTGTGTGATGCTCCACCGCCTTCTGCTGACCCTCCACGATGAGTTGGAAGGCCAAATCCGGAGGCTCGTCATCTGACTCGGACCTCACAGATGCCCCTTTCCCAGAAGTCCTCCGAGTTCCAGGGAGCTCCTCCTGCTGCAGAGACATGTCCATGCGCTGACCACCAGATTGAGAACCTCAACCTGCTCTAGATCTAGGTCCCATCGAGATGTATGTCTCTGCACTGGTGGAGGGTTTGGGTAAGTGCTGCGATGGGTCTTCCAGGCTGTTTATTTCTAGCTCTTCAATGGGGGATGTGTCCTCTTGGCTGGAGATGAGGACCTGGATGGAGCTAGGGGCTGTCTAGCTGAGAGTGTTGGTCGCTTGGCAGATCTCCCTGTGAACCAAAGTTGAGATAATAAGCGCATGGCAGCAGAGTCAAAAGCAGGACAGAGAGCACCCACGGTTGCGTTGAGAGAGGGATGATGAGGTGATGGATCCTCACATGAGTGTTTGCCATCAACCTCACCACCATCGCAGGCATGGTCCATGTTATCGCCACTCAGCATGATGGCACGCTCCTCATAGTGAGTGAGAGGCCTAATGTGGGCCACTCCACCCCTTGTCTGGAACCTGTCCCTGCTGTTGTGAGCCAGCTTCCCCTGCATGAAGACAGATGGAGAGAGTGTGAGCAGGATGCATGGTGCTGCCTGGAATGTTTGTGTGCTGAGCAGAGCCATGGACAGGATGAGGACACGAGCTCCAGAGAATGAGAGCCTGATGGAGATGTGAGGGTGTGGGTGATAGTTAGTGGTGTTGTCCCTTGGGGTGTGAGATCCCTGTGGATATGTGATGGGTTTGTGAGTGTGTGAGTTGAGAGTGATGAGGTGGTTGACTTACCCTGGTGGAATGGAAGAGATCATTCATCCTCTTCCTGCACTGGATGGTTGACCTCCTCTGTTCTCCGGTGGCACTGACTACCGCTGTCACCGCCTCCCAAGCCAGGTTGGTGATTCTGGTGGATCCCCTGTGGCCAGAGCAGCGGTGGAGGACATTGTGGCGGCCTTCTGCTGCGTGGAAGCGTTGAAGTCAGGGCGTGGCGGGCAAATCTGAGCCCGCCTACCAGCGATCTGGCGCTTCTCCCATGAATGCATTAGTGGGACGGTATGCGTGAAAACCCACTATTGCGGTCGGCATCTTTTACTTAAGTGAGTTTTAGCAAAAACTAACTCTTCACTTGTTAAATTAAGGAACCTGCCTGCCTTATTTCTTGCAGCAATAGTGGGCCTAAAACTGTGCCAGTTTAGCACTTGTTCTAGTTAGCCTATAGCTCTTATAGGCAATCTGCCTCTTCTAAAGGAAAGTTGCACTGGATCTTGGGACACTGGTGCTGAAGCATATTACTGCAAACTTACCAAAGGAAAATGGAACACCAGGCTAGAGAGAGGGTTCTTAGGTTCACCAATGTTAGACTGGAGTCATTAGTGATGAAGTCGAAGGGAAAGAGAGGCCAGGTTTCTGCAGAGGCCCAGAAGGTCTTCATGGCAGACCATCAGAAAGGAGTGGCGGCAGGTGGAAAGGCAGGCCAATGCCTAGAGGCTGACCCTGAAGGCCTGGCAGCAGTGCCAGAAGAAGTTCAATGACCTCACACACATGGTCAATGTCAGTTAATGTATCTTCACACCCACCAAACCACCAGTCTCTCTTGCTGCTCAATGTACCATACCCTGTCATTCACCCAGCTACAGTCTCTAATATTCAGGAATCAGGCCTAACATTTACAAATGTCATCTCACCTACACATATACCTCCCAGCAATGCCAGTCTCACTCCCAGCTCCTGCTGTTTCCACTGTTCAGTTATGGCAGACTCATCATCCAATCACAGGGCAACACAATCGTTGACATTCTGCCCTCTCCCTTGAAGGATAAGGGTGCCCATTTTGGGCATAAGAGGGCAAAGCTGAAGTGACCGGGGATAGGCACACTGTTATCCGCTGAGCCCAACGGTAGAGGTGGAGCTCTGGATCATGGGGCTGACTGAGGCAGACAGATAGCATGAAATATAAGCTGTAGATGGTGTGACCATGCACCTCATGCTTTACACAGGCACCCAAGAACTCCCACTTGGCCAGCCACAGCATAGCCAGGAGTAAGAGAGAAAGCAGCATCACACCAATGAGGAGGAAGCACTGTCACTTGATCTGACACTCGCAGCCAGCAGCTCAACTACCGACACTGCACTTACTTTAGAGGCTAGAATAGGGTTATGATCAGCAAGTGGTAAGCTACCAAGCACAAGTGGGCTACAACCAGGCCAGGTGGGAAAAGTAGTTTGTGTGGTACCTCCCTGGAACTCACACAGGAGTTCTGCAACAGGGGACTCAAATGAGGTATTTGATGGCATACGGGAGAAAACTGATGAACCGATAGACTTTGCATATTGGCTAGCCTGACAGACAGCCTCCTGTCACTGTCAAGGAGCATGGAAGAGTCCAGCTCCAAAATTGCGCAAGATCTTGTAAAGAGCTTGGAACCCATCCCTTCTATCATGGCGGTGCTGGCCATTTCCTGACAGCACTTGCAGACCCGGTCGTGATGCAGCGCCTGGTGGCCATTGTCTCAGCTTCCATTGCCGCACAGGCCGAAGACACCCAATGTTTCAGTGCTGCAGTGGAAGCTCAGACAGAGGTCATGTGATCCATACAGGCTCAGGCTGCTGTTACCATACATGCTGATCTCAGCACTCAAAGGGACATGCATGCTCTAGCAGCAGTTTTATTAATTCACTCATGAGATGTGGGTGTTACTGGCTAGGCCAGCATTTATTGCCCATCCCTAATTGCCCTTGAGAAGGTGGTGGTGAGCTGCCTTCTTAAACCATGTGGTGTAGGTACATCCACAGTGCTGTTAGGGCAGGAGTTCCAGGATTTTGACCCAGCAACAGTGAAGGAACAGTGATATATTTCCAAGTCAGGATGGTGAGTGGCTTGGAGGGGAACTTCCAGGTGGTGGTGTACCCATCTATCTGCTGCCCTTGTCCTTCTAGGTGGTAGCAGTTGTGGATTTGGAATGTGCTTCTAAGGAACCTTGGTGAGTTCCTGCAGTGCATCTTGTAGATGGTGCACCCTGCTGCCACTGTGTGTTGGTGGTAAAGGGACTGAATGTTTGTGGATGGGGTGCCAATCAAGCGGGATGCTTTGTTCTGGACGGTGTCAAGCTTCTTGAGTGTTGTGGGAGCTGCACTCATCCAGGCAAGTGGAGAGTATTCCATCGCACTCCTGATCTGTGCCTTGTAGATGGTGGACAGGCTTTGGGGAGTCAAGAGGTGAGTTACTCTTTGTATGATTCCAAGCCTCTGACCTGCTCTTGTAGCCACAATATTTATATTGCTGGTCCAGTTCAGTTTCTGGTCAATGGTAACCTCCAGGATGTTGATAGTGGGGGATTCAGAGATGGTAATGCCAATGAATGTCAAGGAGCAATGGTTAGATTCTCTCTTGTTGGAGATGGTTATTGCCTGACACTTGTATGGCGTGAAGGTTACTTGCCACTTGTCAGCCCAAGCCTGGATATTGTTCAGATCTTGCTGCATTTGGACATGGATTGCTTCAGTATCTGAGGAGTTTCAAATGGTGCTAAAAATTGTGCAATAATCGGCGATTATCCCCACTTCTGACTTTATGATGAAAGGAAGGTCATTGATGATGCAGCCGAAGATAGCCGAAGCCTCAAAGTTCAAGAGATTCGGGGGGCAGAGGTGAGTATGGTGACCATTACCAAGGAGAAGGTGCTAGGAAAACTGAAAGGTCTGAAGGTGGATAAGTCACCTGGACCAGATGGATTACACCCCAGAGTTCTGAAGGAAATAGCTGAAGAGATAGTGGAGGCGTTAGTGGTGATCTTTCAGGAATCACTCGAGTCAGGGAGGGTCCCAGAGGACTGGAAAATCGCTAATGTAACCCCCCTGTTTAAGAAGGGAGTGAGGCAAAAGACGGGAAATTACAGGCCGATTAGCCTGACCTCGGTCATTGGTAAGATTTTAGAGTCCCTACATCTTATGGTCACAAGGGTTGCACTGCATGGGAGCACTAGGACAGGCAAGGACACTCGCAAGACAGGCACTACAGAGTTGAATGAGGGTGAATTGTTCATATCTGTTTGTACAATTGGATGTGTTGTTAGATAAAAATGTTAATGAGAAGGTTTTCGGACTTGGCCTTTATTGTTGGATTTTGGACATTGACCATGATGGGGCATCTCAGATGGATATAGTAGTGAAGAATGTTGGGTCCATTGTGGTCAGGGGAAGCAGTTTAATTGAAAATGGGAGTCTGAGCTCCCAACTCGGGGTTAAGGGATCTCCTCGCAGCTGGGGACAAACTTGGAGTGGAATGGAGAGGATCCAGCTGTCACGGATCACATCGGATCAAACGACATAAGTAGAACTAGGGATGATGTTCTGCTCAGAGAGTTTGAAGAATTAGGGGCTAAATTAAAGCACAGAACATTAAAGGTAATAATTTCTATATTGTTGCTTGAGCCACGTGCCAATTGGAATGGGGTCAACGAGATTAGAGAATTAAACACATGGTTCAAAGACCGGTGTGGGAAGAAGGAGTTTCAATTCATGGGGCACTGGTACCAGGAGATAGGAAAGAGAGAGATGTTCCATCGGGATGGGCTCTGCTTATGCCACACTGCATCCCTGGAAAATTGAATAAATAAAGCTGCGGATAGGGCTTTGAACTAACAGAACTCTAGGGGAAGGTTCAGGTGAATGGAGATTTAGAAATCCAAAGAGAAATGTCGAGAACACAGAACAGTGTCACAATGTAGGTAAAAACCAGCAGAGTGAGACAGGAAGGGACAGAGAGTTTAACATTAGTTGTACATCAGCCAAAGGACAATTCAGGGAATAGTAATAAAAAATTAAATTAAAGGTTCTTTATCTGAAAATGCGAAGTATCCACAATAAGATAGATGAACCAATGGCACAAATAGAGATAAATGATTTAGATCTAATCGCCATTACAGAGGATACATGGTGACCAAGGTTAGGAAATAAATATTCCAGAGTACACAATATTTTGAAAAGACAGACAGAATGGCGAAGAACATTAGTGAGGAAGGATCTTAGCTCAGAAGATCATAAAGTAGAATCAGTATGGGTCTAAATTAGGTATGGCAAGAATCAGAAACTGCTGGCGGGAGTAGTTTATGGGCCCTGAACAGTATTCATGCTGTTGGAAAGATCATTAAACAATCATTGGAGAGTGTATCACAAGCAATGTAATAATCGTGGGGAACTTTAATCTTCATATAGACTAGACCAATCAAATTGGCAAGGCTAGTCTGGAAATTGAGTTTATATAATGTTTCCATGACAGGAGCATTGTGTTGTGGAACGAGCTGGGGATAAGGCTATTGTAGATCTAGTGTTGCGTAATGAGGCAGGATTAATTAGTCATCTCGTTGTAAAACGTCACCTTGGAACGAGCGATCATAATGCAATTGAATTCCATATTAAGTTTGAAAGCGTCATGCTCCAATCACAATCAAGAATCTTAAACTTAAAGCCAATTACATGGCCAGACTTTTCCAGCAACCCCGTGACAGGTTCCCCTGTGACAGGTTCCCCCGTGATAGGCGGGCAAGTCATTGAAATCTCCATTCACATCGGCAGGAACGAAGATCCCGCCAGCATGAGGGGCTCAGAAATTCTGGCCATAGGTATGAGGGGATAGCTGGCTAGGGTTGATTGGGTAAATAGAATAAAAGGACCATAAATAAACAATGAGGAACATTTAAAGAAACAATTCCAAATACTGAACAAAACAACATTACATTGGAAAACAAAAACTCAGCAAGAAAGATCCTTCAATGGCTTACTCAGGAAATTAAGGAGAGTATTAGATTTTTTTGAAAGTCTGAGAATTGGGAGTGTTTTGGAAACCAGCGAAAGGTCACCCAAATTTGATTAAAAGGATAGAAATAGAACATGAGATCAAACTAGCTTGGAAGATAAAAACAGATTATAAGAGCTTTGACAGGTATATGAAAAGGAAGAGAATAGTTAAAGTAAACATTGGTTCGTAAAAGCAGAAATTATTATGGGGGATGATGAAATAGCAGAGAAATTGAATAAATATTTTGTGTCTGTCTTCACAGTAGAAATCACAAGTTACAGACCAGAAATGGAAGTTAACCCAGATGCTAAGAAAGAGAAGAAATTAAAGTAATTAATAACAGAGAAAATGTACTGGAGAAACTTAAGGGACTACAATTGGATAAATCCCCAGCGCCTGATGACCTACATGGGGTTCTAAAAGACATACCTGCAGTGGATGGTCTGCTGTGATTTTCCAAAATTCCCTAGATTCCGGAATGTTTCCAGCAGATTGGAAGTTAGCAAATGTGACACTACTATTCAAGTAAGGGGGGGAGAAAGAAAACAGGGAAAAACAGGCCATTTAGCCTGACATCAGTCATCAGGAAAGTGTTGGAAGCTATTATTAAGGAAGTCTTAACAATGCACTTAGAAAACATAGTATGACCAGACAAATTCAATATTGTTTTACAAAAGTGAGATCATATTTGACACATTTATTACAGTGTTTTGAGGATGTAGCTGATAGGATAAATAAAGGGAAACAAGTAGATATAGTGTACCTGGATTTCAATAGGGCATTCAATAAGGTACCACACAAAAGGCTAATAGGCAAGATAAGGGCTCATGGATTTGGGGGTAATGTATTAGCATGGATAGAGGATTGGTTAACAGACAGGAAGCAAAGAGTAGGAAGCAAAGAAAATGGGACATTCTCAAATTGGCAGACTGTGACTAGTTGAATTCTGCAGTGATCAGTGTTGTGACCTCAGCTATTTATAATTGATATTAATGACTTAGACAAAGGGACAGAGAGTAATGTGTCTAAGTTTGCCGGCGATACAAAACTAGATGGAAATGTAAGTTTGTGAGGAGGATAGAGAGAAGCTGCAAAGAGATTTAGACAGGTTAAGTGAGTGAGTAACAAGGTGATAGGTGCAGTGGTGTGGGGAAATCTGAGGTTATTCACTTTGGTAGTCATAATAGAAAAGAAGAATATTTTTTTAAAAGCGTAAAACTTGCAAATGTTGATATTCAGAGAGACTTGGGTGTGCTCATATAAGGAAACCAGAAAGTTAGCATGGAGGTGCAGCAAGAAATTGGAAAGACAACTGGCATGTTGACCTTTATTGCAAGGGGATTGGAGTACATGAAGAAGGAAGTCTTGTTACAGTTGTACAGGGATTTGCTGAGACCACACCTGGAATATGTGCAGTTTTAGCCTCCATATTTAAAGAAGGATATACTTTCATTGGGGGCAATACAGCAAATGTTCACCAAACTTGTCCCTATGATGTGAGGGTTGCCCTATGAGGAGAGGCTGAGTAAATTGGGCCTTTATTCTCTGGAGTTTAGAAGAATGAGAGGTGATCTCATTGAAACATACATGACTTTGAAGGGGGTTGACAGCATAGACACTGAGGGGTGGTTTCCACTGGCTGGTAATCTAGAACATTGGGGTGCAGACTCAGGATAAGGAGTCAATCATTTAGGATTGAGTTGCGGAGAAATTTCTTCATCTTCTCACTTGCTTCCCATTTCTCTTAATTCTCTGAGACCTAAAATTCTCTCTATCTCAACCTTAAATATATTCAACGATGGAGGATTTGCAATCCTCTGGGATAGAGAATTTCAAAGAGTTGCCCCTGAGTGAAGAAATCATGGGACAACCCTTTCATCCCAGGGACCAATCTAACAAACAAATATTGTAGGTAAGATCTTTAGGCTCATCAGAGTATGACACCATATTAAAGGCGTTGAACAGTGAGGAGGGCGAGAGAACAGGGAAGGTCATGATAATTGTGTCTTTCGGTGGGTTCAATACTGCCAGCAGGAAGATGTCTTTAAGTCTGAACAGAGAAAATTAACCTGTATAAATAAGCCCTGGTCCAGTATTATTTTTAATTTAGTCTTGCTATTGCCAAATTTTGCACTGATCCCATGATGACTCTCAAACATTACCTGTAACAGAGGCATTTTGCTGTGTATATTTTTCATTTTTAAAATTATGTTCTTACGTCAACCGTCTGAAGCTTCATCCATCCCCCTCCTCGGATTGATAGCAGGTATGGTTTGATAGATGTGCGCAAAAAGTGTTAAAGGGAAATCAAGAGGTATAAGATGCATGGGCTAGAAAATTGGATCTCACCCCAATCATTGCGTGATTCCAGAGTAGTGCACATTGCCTGTGCCAAATGAGGCCTGCAGCAGGACCACAGCAAATCATTCTGGTAGATTCTACCGGTAAATTGCGCGCTCCAGTTGTGACACCAGAGGGACATCATCAATTGCACTGGAGAGGAAGCAAGATTCTTCAGCTAGGAAGTGTGTCCAGGATGGAGAGTGTGTCGATTGGGAGGAGAATGAGCGGTGATCAGCAGAAGCCTACAGTTTTAATGTGGAGACAGGAGGACATGTTTTTCGATGCTGTACAGGTGTGAGTTTCACCTCCTAAATTGGACCTCTTTGCACACATTTTGCACAAGGAAAACAGATGCAACAAATTCCCATTTCACCTCCAATTTATCAGGTCCTGCGATTAGCTTTATAGATATGTGAGATGTGATAAAATACTGATAAAAACAGGCAACATAGCATTATTTTATACAATTGTTTAGCAGTTAGCTTTTAGAATATTAATGTTGTTCCTCTCCTGTTATACCACAACATTATTTTAATATCACTGACCAAATGTATCATATAACATACAGCATAGAAAAAGAAAAGTGACCGAAACCTCAAATTTGTTGGCTATTTGAATTTTACCTATTGTCCTTACCGGGTCTGGCCTATTTGTGACTCCAGTTCCACATCAATATGGTTGACTACTAACTGCTGCTCTGAAATCGCCTAGAAATTTAATCGGTTACATTTAACCTCAGGGTAACCAGAAATAAGCATTAAATGCTGGTCTCGTGAATGATGCCTTTTACACATAGGGTAGTGAGAATCTGTTACTCTCTCCCTAAAAATATTGTTGCGGATAGGCCAATTGAAAATTTCAGAACTGAGATTGATAGATTTTTGTTGGGCAATGATTTTAGGGATTATTTAAGATTTAAGATTTAAGATCAAGGATAAATTTAAGATACCGATCACCTATGTTTGGTGGATTGAATGGTGGAACAAGCTTGAGAAGCTGGATGACCTACTCTTGTTCTTATGTTTCATATCCAGAATGAATGAATTTAAAAAAACCCCATACATGTCCTATAAAGAATGAGAGAGACATAATTCTCCCTGTTCCCTATTATGGCTTCTCTATATCATTAACTTGCTGAAAGAAGACCTGCACTATCCACAAGCAACCTCTGTAACTAATAATGCACTCTGAACGCATTCAACTTAGCGAGCTGAATAGATGAAATGTGAGAACGTGAGAGTCCTATTACTGAAGAAAGATACAGCTGTCTTTTGGAATGCAGGTCATAATGAGGCAACTGGGAGCATATCTAACCGCCTGGAGAGAAAGGTTTTTATTTTCCTGGACAACTTTCTTTTAGTCCAAGGTTGCTATATAAGCAATAAGCTGCTACCTCTTTCCTGAAGCAGCATGCTGATGGGTCTCTTGCTCTTCTCCCTTCTGGACAACCTTGTCTGACTATATGGATGTCAGACCTTCTCCCTTTTCATCATTGTCATCCTCTTAAGCTTCAATAATTAATAATCCTTTTCCACATAGCAATATTATGCAGCACACAGCCTGTTGACACTCTTTTGGGCATTCATCCCAGACTATACACAATGGCTCCAAGATTTGCAGACACCTAAAACTCCATTTACTCACCTTGGTTTCATAACCCTTAATATCAAGGTCTAAATTTTCAATTGATCTCGCCTCAATCTGGGCTATTTTGTCCAATGTGTAAATGAAAAACTAAATGGGAACAGTGCTAAATACACAAGCCTGTTTGAAAGTCTGAATTTAGCATACAATTTCAGCCATAATTGCTGATTACCATAATTTGAATTTGCCTAGCATTGCTAAACCAGGCACATACAGAAACTTATAGGTTTAACACTCAAATACTAATTGGAGAGATTAGTTACAGACTTAATGTGGGGTCCTTATACACACTTCCACTAAAGGTGTGGTCAGCGCTAGCTGGCACAGAGTACCGTGTTGCAGAATAGATCGGGACGGAGGTAGATGGTGGATTAGTTCTCAGATGGGGCTAGAGGTTTTGGTGGAGGAGTTGTGGAAGAGGAGGGCTGTCCTATACTTGTAGGTAGTGGGGGATGGAGCTCACCAAGTTTTCTTTTCCTCTCTCCTGTAGCAGCTGGCGCTGCTCTGTCTGGCCTCATGTCCTCCTTGTATTCCTCAGCCATTCCAATGGGTCCTCCTAGCAAAATGCCCATGACCTAGAACTCCCTTTCTGCTGATGACTCCTATAAGATTGAGTAGATAGCATTTACTCTTTTTTGATGAAGTTGACAAAGAATTTCCAGAATAAATCTTGCTCACACATTGATGAAGTCTTGACATGATGATATGGTGAGTATCCCTTTAAGTAGCACTTGAAATCCACAGTAACGCTTGCTTACTCCCAACTCATTGTTCGAAGAGGGCGTTCAGACAAGGGCTAGCCGTCAAAATGATGCTCAGTCTCTTTGATGAGCGCTAGCAGACATTTTAAATAACAATCAGCTGCTTCATGAGCCTCCAGGCAGCCATTCCTACTACAGACTTCAACTCCTTTATCAAGATGTCATCTTGTGCTAAACAGTGTTTCAGCTCAAGACTCCACATTGGCCACCTTTAGTGCCTGAACATAATGCGGAATATTGCCTCCAACAGCTTTTTAGAGGTGAGTGTTCCAGATTTACAACACCAATTGTGTGAAGAAGTTCTTCTTGACACCAGAATGGTCTAGCTCTCATTTGACAGTTATAGCCCTTTGCTCTGTCTTAACTGTATATCATTGTGTTTACTTACATGGAGGTGGAGGGTATTAATTTGGGTTTCATTTGAGTATATATGAAGAGACATTTAACTGTGTGTGATTGTGTAGGGTGTATGCTTACATTTAATTACAGAGCAAACCATTGCAGGACTGAATAAAGATTGGCTTTCAGGAGCAGAACATTCTTGATTCCCCCCAACTGGAGGAAATAGTTTCTACCTACCCTTTCAAATCCTTTAATCATCTTAAACAACTCAATTAGATCACTCATTAATCTTCTATACTCAATGGAATGCAAGATTAGTCTATGCAATCTGTCCTCACAATGTAACCCTTTTAGCCTTGGTATTATTCTTGTGAGTCCGAACTGCACTCACTCCAAGGCCAATATCTCCTTCTTCAGGTGCAGTGCCCAGAACTGAATACAATATTCCCAGTTTTATCAACAGTAGCTTAACTTCCATTTCTTTTTATTTCAGCCCTGTTGAGATATAGGGCAGAATAATGCTGGGGGGGTGCGGTGTGAACAGCATGACATCCCACCCCCCCTAGACACCATGTTGAAGTGAAGCCAACCAGCTCCACACCGAACAGCAATAAAGCACTGTGGGGCTCATTAGCTAGGGCTAAGTGGGACCTTGCTCTCTCCCTCAGTCCCGGCAGCGCTAGGAAGGCATCAGTGGCAGCTGCCAGAACTACAGCTGAAGAGAGGAGCCCAAGGCCTAGGATCCCCGGAGCAGCTAAGTTCGGGGTCTTGGACAGGGTGGGTTTGGGAGCATTAGGGAGAGGGGCAGTGAGGGGGAGAGGGTGGGTTTAAGAGAGGGAGCAGGCGCGATCGTAGGGGGGTTCAGTCTAAGTGGGGCTGCCCATGATCGGCAATGGCAGCCCCTGAAGAGCAAACTTCCCTTCCCTTCCTCCTCTTTAACCATTTGAGGTTAAAAATTAGGCTTCCTGCTCCTGCCCTGCTGCCCACACCAAACATATTATGGCATGGGCAGCATATTATTAGGGTCAATAGGCTTGGTAGCAAGCCTAATTCACCCATAAATCAACCGCCCGTCTGTGCCCCCCATATTATGGGGGTACGCTCAGGGGTGGGCGGGAAGGTGGTGGGATGGGGGGCCCACACCATTTTACATGTCCCACCTCCACAGGAAACAACCTGCTGAGGCACATAAAATTCAGCCAATAGTCTATCATTCCATTTGACTTCTAAATTATTCTTTATACATACCCACTAGTTATTAATGATTTCTGGACATGAACCCTTGATTCTGTCTCCTTCTCTGCAGTTCCTAGCTCCTCACTATTTAAAAAAAATACTCGGATCTATCTTTCTTCGGTCCAAAGTAGATGTCACATTTCCCCACACTAATCTCCATCCATCACAATTTTGCCCAGTCAATTAATCTATCAATGTCCCTTTGCAATTTTCTGCTCCAGTCTGTATTACTCATTGTGCCATCAACAAATTCAGGTATACGCCTCTCTATTCCTTTAGCTAAGTATGATTAATATAGTGAAAATCTATGGCCCCAAGGTCCCTAGGGGCCACCACTCGTGATATGCTGCCAATTGGAGCACATAGATATTAACCCTATTCTCTGTCTGCTACATTCTAACTGATTCTGTACCCATGTCAAAATGTTGCCTCCAATTCCATGCACTTTCCTTTTTTTTAACATTCTCTTCTTTGGAACCTTATTGAATATTTTCTAGTAGTTTACACAAATAGGATCTAATGATACTCCTTGATATATTGTTATGTTAGTCACGTCAGCTGGGGATATTCCCGATCACCAATTAACCATATCCATTATTTCTATGAAGTACATTTGAAAAAAAGCATTGAGAATGTTCTACGACAAACCACAATTAGTACTTTTGATGTTTGCTGTTTCTTTCCTTCTCCATGTGCTCTCAGCAAATTTGCAATTGTGGCATTGCTAGCTCAAACCAACCTCCTGAGATGTTAGGAATAATAACAGAAAATGCTGGAAATACTCTGCCGATCAGGCAGCTTCTGTGGAGAGAAACAGAGTTAATGACCTTTCACCTTTTTATTTCAAATTTCCAGCATCTGCAATATTTTGCTTTTGTCCAAAGATATTAGAACAGTGACATGCAATTTTGTCACCAATCAGAAAGGACATGTTTTCTCTGAAGTACAGTTTATATACTGGGAGCTCTAGCACTTTAAAGGCTTTGGAAAAATTCTGGAGTCAGGAATGGACTGAAGAAAGAATTCTATTTTCAAACCTCTTTTGGTCTCTTAGCCCTTAGCCTTGCAACAAGTCGCTCATGATAGTTTCTCTGTCATAAAGGATGCTGCAAGGTACTTTAAATGTTGAACTTGCTCAAGTATTTGACAAAACAATTTCAGCCTCCCGTGGAGGCCCAGTCATTTGTCATTTTGCAGAACTTTTTTTTTTCTTATTTTACACAGGTCCACTGAATTGTGAAGCCAATAAATTCATGATCAATTCCAATGCACTCCTCAACAGACAACTTTCATGCTGATATAGGTGCTACTTCCCTGAAACCTTTGCATCATTTGTACATAATTGTGCATTTGCAGATAGAAAATCAGAGCACATATCCTCTGAAATACCACAGAAACAGGCCAACTACTTACCTTCCTGGCTCCCATGTTGGCTGGAATTGTTAACAGTTCTCTCTGTTCAGGTACTGTCCCCCTCTTCCAATCTGCTATCATCACTCTTCAAAAAAAATTACAATCCTTGACCCCACTATCTTTGCAAACCATTGCCAAATCCCCAAACTCCCTTTCCTTTCCAAAGTCTTTGAATGCGTTGAGGCCTCTCAAATTTGCACCCATCATTCCCAGAACTCCACATTTGGATCCCTCCAAATCAGCTATCCACACCTGCCACAGTATTATAACGGCTATTATCAAGATCACAAATTATATTCTATGTGACTGTCTGATGCTGAAGCAAATTGTTCCCAACTTTGGTGTCATACTTGACCTAAAGATGAGCTTCCAACCACATGTTCACTCCATCACTCTGGCCGTCTGCTTCCATTGTAAGGAACAGAAGCCCTTCATGACACAATTTTCAAGCTGGACATTCAGCCGGCATGCTTTGGGAAGCTGGGAATAGTGCTGATGGGTTAATGCAGGAAATTATGGATCAGAAGCTGATAGCTTTGACTACTATGAGGCTTGCAGCTTTATGAAAACGTTGTTCATCATCAAAAGAATATTTAAGGGAGCCCAACTTATCTTTGAAATTATAATTAAGGGAGCCCGACACATCATCAGAAGAATATCTACAGTCAAAAGAGGCTCTCCACTCCCGGGTGATCGTAAGACCATTTGCTTAGAACATATTTGAGTGCTTTATTGTTGGAGCATCTTTATTGCTAAGAGTAGACTAAGAAAGACATTGTATTTCAGGTAGAGTAAGAAAGGCATTGTATTGCCAGGTCTAATAAGAAGAGCTCATACTCTGTTTGAAAGATATAACTGTGTGCATGCGTGTGCATGTGTGAATGCATATGTGCATGTGACTGCATGCATCTGTGCATTTGTGCTTAAGTGTTTGCTCTTGTAAGCTCTGTGGCTTTTCTTTGAGTCTCCTTAGAACATTTATTGTAGATGTTGCATAGTCCACAGTAGAATAGAACTTTGCATTGTATTTCTGATCTGACAAATGTTAATATTTAATTCAGATATTTGACTATGCTTTCATTATTTCCCATAATTCTCATTTTGAAAACATGGAACAGCCTAGCAATGGTAGAAGGTGATGTCCTTCGCCACCTCTGTTACATCATTCAACTCTGCCCCTGTCTCAGGCCATCTGCTGCTGAAACCCTCATCCATGTCTTTGTTACCACTATACTTGACTATTCCCCAGGGTGGAGAACCAGCCTCCCACGTTCTGCCCTCTGAAAACTTGAGGACATCCAAAACTCTGCTTCCAATGTCCTAACCCACACCAAATCCGGTTCATCCATCACCCCTGGATTCACTGTCCTACACTGGTTCCCACTTAAACAATGTCTCAATTTTAAAACTCTCGTTCTTGTTTTCTAATTCCTTCAAGGCCTTGCCCCTCCCTACGTCTGTAATCTCCTCCAGCCCCACAACCCCCTGAGATATCTGCGCTCCTCTAATTCAGGCCTCTTGAGCATACTGGCTTCAATCACTCCACCATTGGTGGCCGTGCCTTCACATGCCTGGGCCCTAAGCCCTAGGATTCCTTCCCAACACCTCTCTGACTCTCTATCTCACTCTCCTCCTTTAAGGTATTCCATGAAACCTATCTCTTCGACCAAATGTTTGATCATCTGTGCAAATATTTCCTTATGTGGCTCAGTTTACCTTATAATGCAACTGTGAAGCACCTTGGGAAGTTTTATTTCATAAAAGGCACTTTATAAATACAAGCTGTTCCCCTTATAGACATCAAGACTATCTACCTCAACCACTCCATGAGGCAGTGAGCATCACATTCTCTGTTTGTAAAGAAAGATGCCTACAAAATGAATCCAATTTGGGATTTAGCATCCTGCGGTCCAAGGAGGCCTAAGAAATGTGTGACCTGAAATTGCATTTGGCCATTTATTAGGCATTGCTGATAGCCATTAGGGACTGGAGTTTAACATGCCTAACCTGCCAGGTGCTGTGGGGACGCAGTGGAGTGTCAGTAGAGCATGGGGAACATGGAAATTCTGCTCTCTGTGGAATTTTAACCGGAGGCCTGGAAGTGGGGATTGCATGCCTTAACCAGTGGGATGGGAGAAAGTTGGAAGCCTGTGGTATGCATCTGAGGCCTGTGTGGGGAGGGAGGTAAATTGGAGAACTCGTAGGAAATCTGGGAGGAGAGGGACTAGAGAACAGCAGGGGGGGACCGTTCAGCTGTCTGGGTGGGGAAGTATCTGCAGCTTTGAGGAGGTTGATGGCCTCATGGGGAGGGTCGAGGGAGCATTAGAAGGGTTAGGGGTGGGTGTGCAATCATAGGAAGTTGCCCAGGCAGGAACTCTTGATCCTCTTGGATCCGACAGTCCTAAACTGGGTTTAGCTGCCATGTTTCCCAAAACTCAGGGACCCAGCTGTTTGGAATTAAATTCAAAATGATGCATTAAAATGTGGCTCATAGCTTGATTATAATATTGAAAGTGCCAACCCACCTCCTGGCTTGGTTATGCACTCCCTGGCCCCACCACCTCTCTCCGGTTTAAACCAGAAGTGGATGGGTTGTAGAAGGGCTCGGGTAGTAATTTAGATTTTTAACACTCAACCTCTCAACTGAACCAAATCCACCTGAAATTTGGGACCTCTAGTGGTCTCTCAAAGATGCAAATGAGGAGCTAAACATCCGTTTTAGATCATCTTTCAGAAATTCAGTGGCAAAGAGCCATGGCATGTTCCAGTCATGATTCTTAAGTGGCTACTGCAAATTAAAGCAATGGCTGTCAGCTCAAGTCAAGGATTTGAGGATTGTTAAATTAAGAAATCTTCTTACAGGGCCAGGCAGTGTAGGAATGTGCCCCTAACTCCACAGTCATCGCAGTGCCGATGCTTCCATTGCCTGCTCCAACTCCCCCCTCCCACCCCAAACCACAATTTATGTTTTGGCTGCTGGTGGCTATGCAAGCATCAGCCTACTGCATTAGGTGCCCATGTCAATAAGATAGGTGCTGGTAGCCAACATATAAAATGTTAATGAGGCCTGAGGCTCAATTTTGAGCTGGCCTCATATTTTTCAATTAGGGCTGAACACTGAAAATGGGCCCAGGCAAATTAGGATGTCAATGACTGTGTTAAATGCACATGCTAAAACTAATCACTCGTAGTGTGGGCAGGATTTTCTGTGCCCACGGGCATCAGGCGGGTGTGAGCGGACAATATGGTGGGAAGGCCAAAAATTGGTTTTGCCCCATTGTGAAACACATTTGCAACTGTTCGCTTCACCCGTCAATGGCAGACTACATTTCCGCTGGACGTTGGGAACTACATTGTAATACATCTGCATAGGGATAATTTTTAGCTCATTGGGTGGGTGCGCGCCCGGCCCAGCCGAGCCTAAAATAATGCGTGATGATGTCGGGCGACAGTCCCGATGTCACCACGCACTCATGCAATATTTTGGTTGATGGGGCATGTGCCAGAGTTGGCAACATGCCCACCGACAATTAAAAGGCCTATTAAGGCCATTAAAAAGGGAATTAAAAGAAAATTTTCACCCTTATGGTTGACGGGCAGGCAAAAAGGCCAAGCAGCCTTTGCATTTTTTAGGAAACCTCATCCACGGGTGGGATGAGGTTTCCAACAGCAAATAAAAATAAAATAAAAATTTTAAAATGTAATTAATAACATGTCCCTGCTCATGTGACAGAGTCACATGAGGGGACACGTTTCACAACATTTTAGAAAGCTTTATATTTTATTTTGAAAAATGTTTATCTCCCTGAAGCGTGAGCACAAGCGTGTCGCTGTTTCCTGGCTGGCTGACACTGCAGTTGAGGTGGGTTGAGGGGATGGGGGCAAGAGCTGCCCTGCAGTTTTGGTGAGTTGAAGGGGAAGGGAAAGGTCTGCCCTTCGGCTGAGGTGAGTTGAGGGGAGGGCGGAGGGGGGGAGGTGCGGGCAAGGTTCTGCACTGTGGTTGATGGTAGTGCCCACACACTGGGGTGGCAGGAGGGTGAGGGAAGCGGCCACGCATTAGGGAGAACTTGTATAAAATGACCGCAGCTGAGACAGTTCAGGCACAGCCACATTGACATACCTGGAGTTGGGCCTCTAGTTTACCTGCCCACTCAAGCAACGCAGAGGCCTGAAAGTGCCACCAAGTGCTCTGGAGCTTTTCACCGCTCGGGCATTGACTGCAAACTAATGAGCGTTTTAGTGAACTGCAGAACAATTGGACGACTGGGCACGTTGTACAATCTCCTTGCTAAAGCTGGTCATGGAGCAGTCACTGGTGGTGGTGCTCACAGCCCCTTGCAATGTCATCATTCAGGTTTGGACCAGTCTCCCCCATGGTTCAAGCTAACAGCACAGCCTTGCAGAGCTGGTAAGGAAAATGCCTGTGCCTGAGCTAAGAGCACAGCATGCAGCCCAATCGGTCAGGTGGAGTGGGGTGGACGTTGGTGGGGTTTCTGGTAGCCGTGCAGTGCACTAAACTCTGGCCATTCAAATAGTTGCCAGCATTCTTTGTGATGTGTTAAGGGCCTTCAGAGTTAATCAAGCGAGGTTCTTAGAACATTCAAGCTAACCCATGTGCCACTCTATTTCATCTTGCAAGAGGAGTACATCAGGAGCATGGAGCCTGGTGATCTAGCTGTAAGTCTCATGGCGTACAGAAAGTGGAGGTGAAGGAGAAGAGAGCGATGGAGGTGCCTGGCTGGGCAGAGGGAGGAGCTGCACCCTCAGGAAGAAGTTATGGTTGGGGCTCCTGCACATGCCGCTGAAGAGCCACAGCGAGCAATCGCTGGCCAGTGCCTAGCTAGACCCAGGGTCTATAGAAGCCACCTTTCATTCCTGCAGATGACCGAGAACTAGTGTCGCTGAAGACTGCGCATGTTTCGGGAACTGGCTGGTCACATCTGCCAGCTACTGCAGGATTTGGTGCCACGGGGACCTGGAGGACATTCACTGCACATGGACACGAAACTGACCGTGGAGCTCAATAAGCCAGTGCCTCCTTTCAGGGCTCCACAGGTTACCTCTGTGGGATATCACAAGTCTGGCACGGCAGTGAGGAGAAGAGCTGGCTGAGGAGGGGATGGAGTAGCTGCACATCTCCTCTGATGAGGAAGATGTCAATGGGGATGAGGGTGAGGAGGTCCTCGAAGGTGTGGATGCCGGCGATGAGGCCATTGCACTGGCCAGGCTCATAAACTCATAGATCCGTGATTTGCACATCCTGCGCTATGTGGGAAATCCTAGATGCTCCTGGCGGTCTGGGTGACCATGTGTGCAGGAGGTGGCTCCGACTGGAGCAACTCGAGCTTGGGTTTTGGAGCTTGAGCAGCAGCTGGGGCACCACAGTACATTCACGTGGATAGCACGTTTCAGGATGTGGTCACCTCGCAGCTTAAGGAAGTGCAAGCAGAGAGGGAATGGGTGACTGTCTGACAGAAGAAGGGGACCAGGCAGGTAGTGAGGGAATCTCCCGAGTGCACCTCACTCACAAACCGTTTCTTGGCCTTGGAAAGCGGTGAGAGCGACGGTTCCTCTGTGGAGGCCAACCAGCACCAAGGCCATGGCACTGTGGGGGGTCCAGCTGCTCAGGGGGAGAGGAAGAAGTGTGAAAGGATAATAGTGGTAGGGGATTCATTAGTGAGGGGAGTAGACAGGCGCTTCTGCAGCTGTAGACATGACTCCAGGGTGGTATATTGCCTCCCGGATGCCACGGTCAAGGGTGTCATGGAACGGTTGCAGGACATTCTGAAGGGGAAGGGTGAAGAGCCAGAGGTCATGGTCCATGTTGGGACCAATGACATGGGAAGAAAAAGAAACGAGGTCCTGCAAGCAGACTTTAGGGAGTTAGATGGGAAATTGATAAGCAGGACTTCAAAGGTAGTAATGTGCCAGGCAGTAGTGAGTATAGGAAGAGAAGGATAAAGCAGATGAATGCGTGGCTGGAGAGATGGTGAAGGAGGGAGGACTTTAGATTCCTGGGGCATTGGGACCGTTTCTGGGGGAGGTGGGACCTGTACAAGTTGGACAGGTTACATCTGAACAGGGACAAAACCAACATCCTCACAGGGAGGTTTGCTAATGCTGTTAGGGTGGAATTAACTAAATTGGCAGGGGATGAGATCCTGAAAAGTAGTTCAGCGGGGAGAGAAGCTGAGATGGAATTAGAAGTTAAAACACTATTAAGTGAGTCTGGAAGGCAGAAGAAACATAGGCTAGATAAGAAAGAAGAGAGTTTAGCTAAATGGAATATATTTTAATTCAAGGAGTTTGAGGAATAAGACAGATGAGCTGAGGGCACAGGTAGTCACATGAGAGTATGATATCATTGCTATGACCAAGACTTGGCTAAAAGAAGGGCAGGATTGGCAGCTCAACTTCCTGATTATAGGGTATTCAGACGAGACAGAGAGGGGGATAGAAGAGGAGGGGGTGTCACAATATTGATCAAGGAATCAATTATAGCAGTGAGGAGGGATGATATCCTGGAAGGATCATCAAATGAAGCCATATGGGTAGAAGTAAAAAACATAAAAGGGGCAAACACACAGTGGGTATGTACTATAGGCCCCCAAACAGTCAGGGAGTGACAAAGGATCAGATATGTATTCAAGGAATAATAAGGTAGTAATAATAGGGAATTTTAACTACCCAAATATTAACTGGGCCAGTTTTAGTGTGCAAGGTAGAAAGGGAGCAAAATTCTTAAATTGCATCCAGGAGAACTTTTTTAGCCAGTACGTAGAAAGCCCAACAAGGGAGGTGGCAGTTCTGGACCTAATATTCGGAAATGAGCCTGGGCGGGTGGAAGGTGTATCAATAGGGGAGCATTTTGGAGATAGTGATCATAACTCAGTTAGATTTAGGATAGTTATGGAAAAGGATAAGGAATAAAATTTCTAAACTGGGGAAAGGTGAATTTTACTAAGATGAGATGCAATTTGGCCCAAGTGGACTGGGAGCAGCTACTTGCAGATAAAACTGTGACAGAGCAGTGGGAGGCATTCAAGGAGGAGCTAGCGAGAATACAGTGTAAATATGTTCCCTTAAAGACAAAGGGGTTGGGGGGAGAACCAAGCCTGGAGAATCCTGGATGTCAAGGGACATAAAGGTTAGGATTAAGAAAAAAGAGAAGATTATGGCAGATACCCACCTGGTGGCTCAATACAGCAGCGTCCCTGGAGGAGTATGAAAGATGCAGGGGGTAACTTAAAAAGGAAATTAGGAAAGCTAAGAAAGTGCATGAGAAAGCATTGGTGGGTAGAATAAAGGAAAACCTAAAGGGTTTTTAAATATATATAAAGAGCACGAGACTAACTAGGGAAAGGGTAGGGCCAATTAGGAACCATGGAGGTAATCTGCCTGTGGACCCAGAAGACGTGGGTGCAGTCCTCAATGAATACTTTGCGTCAGTCTTCACAATGGAAGAAGTATAGATATCAGGATGGAGGACTGTGAAATATTAGAGGAAATTAAGATAGAGAGAGGAGGTACTAACGGGTTTAGCACCGTTAAAAGTGGATAATTCCACAGGCCTGGATGAAATGTATCTCAGGCTGTTGAGGGAGGAAGGGAAGATATATTAGGGGCCCTGGTAATAATTTTCAAATCCTCTCTGGCCACAGGTGAGATGCCAGAGGACTGAAGGACTGTTAACATTGTCCCATTATTAAAAAAGAGAAGAAGGATAGATCAGGAAATTACAGGCCAGTCAGTCTAACCTCGGTGGTTGGAAAGTTACTAGAAAGAATTCTGAGGAACAGAATATATCTGCACTTGGAGAGGCACAGATTAATCAGGGATAGTCAGCATGGATTTGTTACGGGAAGGTCGTGTTTGACAAATTTGATCGAATTTTTTGAGGAGGTAACCAGGAGTGTTGATGAGGGTAATGCATTTGATGTGGTCTACATGGACTTTAGCAAGGCTTTTGATAAGGTCCCTCATGGCAGACTGGTCAAGAAAGTAAAAGCCCATGGGGCCCAAGGCAAAGTGGCACATTGGATCCAAAATTCGCTGAGCGGTAGGAAACGGGGGGTGATGGTAGAGGGATGTTTCTGTGACTGGAAGTGTCGGGGGTGGGTAGGGGCGAGCCCCACCTCATAGGTATTGAGAGCACACAGAGAGAATGACGGAACTCTGTGACACCTGCTCATAACATTCTGGCAGCAATGACAAGGACTGTCAAGGTGCAGGCATCACAACTGTGTCCAGTGAGTATGAAGCCAGACCATTACTTTGGTCTGAGGGTTACACACTGCACAGGGAACAGGCCTTGGACTGAGATACCTGCCTTTACCTTGTGCAGGAACCAAGATTTCACATCTGAGTGACATGAACATTGCTCATCATAACAGGGAACAATAGGCAAAGAGACATTCTTGGGATTTTATCTACATTATGCACATGCGATTAACACCCATGTCCAGGCTGTGCAACTTCATCTTCTTAACGTGAGGTGTCAGCTGTGGCTCAGTTCATAGCACCCTCGCCTTTGAATCAGAGGATTGTGGGTTCATGTCCCACTCCCGGAAACCAAGAACTGTGATTGTACTCGAAAGAGTTGCAATCTGTGACTGTTGATAACTCGAAAGAGTTTCATCTTCTTAACTTTCCTAATCCTGTCCCTACCTCTTGCTTCTCCCCCAACATCCACAGTGGAGGTGGGGTCAAGCTGCTGGCTGCTGTGCCCTGTCTATGATTACCTTGACGGGCGTTGTCTAGAGGGCTGAGACCTGAAGGACCTTGGCCTGCTTTGGGTGTCCTGCTATATGGCAGTGACACCCTCCTCAGCTTGTGGAGCTGAAGCTGCTGGTGTCATAGAAAAAGGGCCGGATGGGCCGCAGATGCCCGGAGTCATTTGGGTGGATGGCCCTGAGGTGTGCACCTGCTGATCCTCTTTCCTATGGATGTACGAATGCCTCTGGCTAACTCCTTGAGGAGAAGGGGAAGCTGGAGTGAAATCGAGCTGTCTCTCACCTCTCTCACCTTGATAGTGTTGGAGGCTAACTATGGTGTCAGCGATGGAGTTCAGCCCATGCAGCAGTGCAGGACCGAAGTCCTGGACCAAGGTCTCCGTGGCAGCCGCCATCCTGCCAGTGTTGACCTCAGTGCATTGGCATGCTGGTGCTATCACCTCGGTCTGAAGGCGGATGAACTTCTCCATCGTGCCTTGTAAGCTGAGGAGTGCAGCGGCCATCCCTTCCTGATGTTCCTAAGCTTGCCTTTGCAGCTTCAGCAACTGAGGTATGACCAAATCCAAGGCTCATCATCTGACTCAGACTCAGCTATGCCACTTCCATGGCCATTGACCTACATTTTACTGTATAGAACCAATTAACCCTATAGTTACGTTAGGATGTATAAAAAAGCTTTAATAAAAAATAATTCATTCATTAGTCATTTCACTTCAAGGCAATAAAAGTGTCAATCATCCAGACCCTTTAAAGTATTAATAACAGAAAGCACAAGCCCTTGAAAGCGCTCAAGCTTCTGTAAATAAACATTGTGAAATTGACCTTAGAGATCAGAGAGCCTGAGCTGTCAATCAAGCAATGTTTTTCCCTGGGACACAGCTGTTTCAACAAGAGTAATGGATGTCTGGACTCTCAGCCAAGCCTTGGGAGCGCCAGGTGCAGGCTTTTGATAGAAACCATACCACACTCTTTCAATACACTCCCAAGAATCAGACAACCCAGGAATGAGATCAGGAATCGTGGAATCAGAACTTGCCCATCATTTTTAAAAGATCCCTGAGCCTTCTGGACTCAGTAAAATTTAAGCCAAATGTCTCCATGTTTCATGTTGGACAAAGGGGAAGATCGAAACTCAAGGGGCATTCTCAATGTTACATCGTATCATGGTGACCACTCCCATCCAAACTACTGCATGGGCCTCAGAGGTGTTAACCCAGCAGTCATGTGATCAAAGCTGGTTTCAGGGGTTGCACACTTATTACCCAAGAATCCAGCAGATCTGTCAGAACCATCAATCATTAGAGAACCAAACCCTGAAAGTAGCTGCAAGTCATCAAGCAACCAAAGTTCTTAACCCGTTCCACTTTCAAAATTCACCTGAGAACTAACATCCTAGATATTCGACTACAAGAAACCTCACAACTTGCTGATATCCCTTCGTTTTACAAGACCCTCACTTCAACTTTAAATCAATGAATCCATTCAAGAAACGGCAGGCTAACACATGGGGGATCAGAAATTATGGGGAGAATTTTCTCCCCCTCGGGGATGCTGGGTGGGAGCAGGCGGGCGCGCAGCCAATTGCCGCCCGTGATCGGCTGCGCGCCGCCATTTTACATGGGCGGGCCTTAATTGGCCCGCCCAGCGTGACGCGCACCCGGAAGTGCTGAGCGCTCTCTGTGGGGGCAGAGTGGTGGGGGGGTGGTGGTTTCCTGAGTCGGGGCCTGCGCTCTTTTGCATGCACGCGAAAGAGTCTCCCTGAGACACAGAGCTGCCTCAGGATGATCAGTCTGATCATCAAAAATTTTAATGCAGAAAATAAAAATTAAGACATGTCCCCTCATGTGACAGTGTCACATGAGCTGGGACATGTCAATGAACCTTAATGAAAAGCTTGATTCAATGTATAAACACTTCTTGAAAACTCATCCCGCCCGTGGATGAAGTTTCATGATAAATGCGAAGGCCACCTGGGCTCTTCACCTGCCCGCCAACCTTAAGGTTGGACAGGCAGCTCTGTTAACTATTTTAATAGATATTTAAATAGCCTTAATAGGCCTTTGACAGTTTGGTGGGTGTGCAGATGGCTCTAGTGCACCTGCCGAACTGAATGACGTGCGGTGACGTCAGGACGCACGCCCGCGTCACCACACGTCATTTTACACATTGGCGAGCGAGACCCACCCCTGCACGCTGACCTGAAGATACTGGCCTATAAATCAGTGACTGAATTAATTGCAATTTGTAAAAGTGCAGCACCTTTATCTGTATTCAGTCTTTGTGCATGTGGGTGCATGCATGCATGAGACTGAATGTGTGGTTTTGCACTAATCCAGGGCAAGTGTGTGAAAATAAATAACATTCTTCATTTTAAACTCTCAAAGGCTTGCTGCCCCATTATTTAATTGGAATGCACAGCCCAAGAGTAAGAAAAGACGCACTTCTTTCCATACGAAGCATACCGATTACGGGCATTAAGACAGCACATACATTCTGCCCGTGACACCTACACAAATTAGCAACCTCTCCAGACAGAAGTTGTAGGAAACAGCAAAAAAGGCAGGGAGATGGGGCTAACCTATGAGAAGGCTTGTTTGAACATTATGTTCCTTTCACGTTTCTAATATTTTTTATGCTTCTTCTTATGTTCACCTGCTCTTACATCATTTATCTCAATGGCCTAAATCTTCTGTTCAGGTTCAGAACCCCTATTTCTGGCCCTGTACAAAAAAAAATACCCACTTACCTTCCTCTGATTTTTCAGGACAATCTTCTGATGGAGGATTCTGCAGAGCTCAGTCGGTGCAGGAAACCTTGAAGGCAGCAGTGGAGAGAATCCACACAGAAGCCACGCACCCTTTTTATGGCACTGGTTGCCGTATTCTGGTAAGCAGAGTTTAAATGCCCCCAAAACATCTTTGAAAAACTAAAGAGAGAAATTAAGTCTATTAAGGGGTTAGGTTGGGTTAGGGTTAGGTTGGGTGAGGGGCTAGGGTGGGTAAGTGGGTAGAGTGATAAGGTTGGAGGGTCAGGGGGGCAGTTGGATGGTCTGGGCCGGAAAGTCAGGGCATTGGGGGAGGGAGGCAGAGTGTCGAGGGGAGTTGCGTGTTGGAGGTTAGTCAAGTCAGGTTGAGGGGAGTCTGGGGTTTCGAAAGAGGAGTCAGAGGGTTTGGGGCAAGTTGGGTGGAGGGGGTAGTCATGCTGGTTCAGTGGGAGTTGTTGGGTGATGTCAAATCAGGGAGTCGAGGTGGGAGCCGGAGGGTTAGGGGGATTCTGGGGACCGGGAGAGAGAGTCAGAGGATTTGGGTGGTGCGGGCTGGTCAGGTTAGGTCAGGGGAGTCTGGGGATCAGGAAGGCGGGGGAGTCGGAGTGTCGGGGGGTAGTCGGGTGGTGGGGGGTAGTTAGGTCATTTCACGGGGAAGGTGAGGTTATGTTGGGGGTTCAGGGGTGAGTCGGAAGGTTGTGAGAAGTCGGGTGGTGGGGCCTAGTCAGGTCCTGTTGGAGTTAAGTCAGGGGTTGGGAGGGGAGATGGGGGTCAGGGAGGTTGAGGGGTAGTCCAGGGGGCTGTCAGGCTGAGCGATTGAGGGGTCAGTTCTATAGTTACCCAAATGTCAGACTAGGTTTCAATATGTCTAACATCTTTTGGGTAACTATCCAGGTAAGCAAATCGGAGCCATCCAAAGTTTCCGACTTTAACTCAGAGTTGGAGTCAGTTGGAGACTTTTTCAGAGGGTCCCGGAGAGCAGGGGAATTGCCCATCCGACGTTCAAACTTCTTGGGCAATTCCCACTGAGTCACTGCACTGGGATTTCCAAGGGGTCCCGTAGCACATCTTGTGGGCGCGTCTGGTTTCTGACTATTCGGAAACAGGAAGATCTGGGCCAATAACTTGACCTTTCAGTATTGAAACAACTAAATAAATTAGGTAATAACATACCTATGATGAATGTTTGAAAATTTAGTCAAGTTATGTATAACTGTCAGTAAATCTAAGTGCAATTGATATGAAGACAGGCGCATTAATAAATCTTACGGAATTGTAGTTCCTTCTTAATATAATTTTTGACAAACACTTTCTTCATTTTTATAGCTGATGAAGCACAACTTTATTCAACACGACAAGAATATACTGAGGAATAAAGTTTGTGCTTGATATTGATTTAATAAAGAACATTTCAAGTGTGTACTTTGATAAGGTAAATGGCACTATAGATCTGTGAAACATTTCAAAATAATCAAGCAAGACTCTATCCTCTATATATCCTCACATCTTCAAATCTATTCATACCTAAGCAGTTTAATTCCATGCACCATCACCACTCAAACCTTTCACTTCTGCCCTCAACTGATCCCAGTCACACTCAAATAATTGTTTTATTTTTCTGTTCAGGTTCACCTGAACCAGGCAGAAAATTGGATGGATATTCTTTACTCTGGATGTACTTCCATGTGAGTTTAGGGATGGGGTTGGGAGGCTCCTTCCTGAAAGAATCAGAAGCTTTGCTGTAGTATTCAAGTTACAGGGTGATGGCCTCAGTTCATCTTGCTCACTGTTGCCTGGTGTCAAGTGTGTAGCCTGCTGTGTGATGATCATGCCTATATATAATGGACATCCAGGGTTTCTAGGGATCAACTGTATGTGAAAGTTTAAAGGTGCTTTTAAGAATATTCATTTAACAGGTTTCAGGCTATTTCTGCATCATTTACAGTGTCACTTTTACTGCCATGCAATTTTCCAGGAGCCCTTGCAGCAGTTGCTTTGCAATGAACATTTTTTTACAAATTCCATTAGTGTTGGAATGGGTTTCCCAATGGGAATTCCCCTATTTGTTTCCTTTTTGGGGGGAAGAATGGGAGGATCAGGTCAGGCTACACTGGCAATGATCTTTACCCACTTCTGCCAGGGCAGCACCTCCTCAGTAATGCATTGAAATATCAGCCTAGATTACGTGCTCAAATCCTGGTGTGGCATTTGAACTCAGAGTGCTACCAACTGAGTCAAGCAAGGTACACCAAACATATCAGCAGGCCCTGGCATACAGAACTAGAAAGATCTGTAGGATATTGTCTTTGCAGCCGGCAGCTCAGCTGGCAAGTGTGTCCTTGATACAAGACTACCTGTAGCATGGACTTATAGAGACAGTCTAAGTAATAGATCATTCTGGCCTCAAATCTGCCACTGCATCTTTTTAGGTAATGTTGACCTATAGGTGGTGTCCTGAAATAGCAAAGAGTTCTCTTCCTTGCAACTACCTCATGCAGCACCATTTCCACATCAGCGACCATCAGATATATGGTTGGGTCTCAGCCTGCTTTTTATCGCCTGCTGACTCCATGGCCGGAATCTTCGGGTTGGTGAGTGGGGGTGGGCCCTGCTCGCTGACGTGTAAAATGACGCGCGGTGACGTCAGGCGTGCGTCCCGACATCACCGCACGTCATTCAGATCCACAGTTCGGCGGGCACGCAGTGGAGTCAGCTGTGTGCCCGCCAAACTGTCAAAGGCCTATTAAAGCATTTTAAAACTAATTAAAGTACTTAACTGAGCTGCCCGTCCAACTGTAAGATTGGCGGGCAGGTGAAGAGCCCAGGCGGCCTTCACATTTATCATGAAGCCTCATCCACGCGTGAGATGAGGTTTCATAAAGTGTTTATACATTGAATCAAACTTTTTATTAAAGTTCATTGACGTGTCCCAGCTCAGGTGACACAGTCACATGAGGGGACATGTCCTAAAATTTTTATTTTCTTTATCATTTAAATTATTGATCATGAAACTAATCTCCCTGAGGCAGCTCTATGCGCGAAGGAGCAAAGGCCTCGACTCAGCCTCCTCCCCCTGCCCGCACAGGGAGTGCTCAGCGCTTCTGGGTGTGCGCGTCACGCTGGGCGGGCCTTAATTGGGTGGCGATCTGCTGTGTGCCCGCCTGTGCCCGCTCCCGCCAAACCCCCCCATTCCCTCTCATGTTGTCCCTCCACGTTGAGCTTCCTTCCACATCGATTTTGTCTGTCATCTTGACTACTCTTCCCTTTCAGCCCTGAAAATTGTGCCAATGGGATGGAATGGCTTTCGTGCCTTTCTGAAGCCGCGAGAAAATGCTCCTTTTCTAACGGTCCCCTTTTCAGTGCCCGCATCTTGTTAAAATTCACTCTCCCTCACAGTTTTCTCATTCCACCATTAGGTAATCTATCTCCACAGATGTCCACAACTGTAACTGAAGCTGTGACTAATTTTGATAATAAAATGACCACAGAAAATTGCGTGACAAACGCTTTCTTCCTTTTTATATCCGACAAAGCACGACTTCATTCAACATGGGTTCATTCTTGGGCGCGTGCTGGTGCTGGGGCTGGGAGGAGGGGCGTTTCAACCACTAGCCTGCTGTCTACTATAGCCAGATGATTTCCCTTCTCACCAGACTGAGTAGCTGCAATGCAGTGTGCATTTTGTGCCTGCAGTTCACTGACAAAATGCGAATGAGCCCCAAACCTACAAGTGGTTCAGGTAGCCCGACTTCCTCGACACCACTGATCCTGTGTCCATTTGGTGCTCAAACAGGAAGTCACCCATTGCAGCTTGTACAAGCATTGCAGTTACTTTCAGCCACTGAGGACTAAATGTACTTCTAGTTGAAAACCTGCCTTGGGGCCCTGTTAACTTGTCTTTACCCTTTACAGATTTTGATAGATTTACTGGCATTTTCCACCTTTATTTCTAGTTTATGATTAGTTTTAAAGCAAAAGTACAATACTGCAGATGCTGGAAATCTGAAATTAAAACAGAAAATGCTGGGAATCACTCAGCAGGTCTGGCAGCATCCGTGAGAGAGGAACAGAGTTAATGTTTCAGGTCAAGGATCTTTCTTCAGAACTGTTTTTGTTTTAGTGTTTCATTCAGTGCCACTCCTCTTCCAGGAATGCCTGCCTCGAAGAAGTTCTGCTCTTCTTTCCGGCGAGAATTTTGTTTGTTTCTTTTCCCTTGTTCACCTTCATTGCTTCCCATTTTCGCTCCTCGTGTCAGTTCTGAAGAAAGGTCCTCGACCTGAAACATTGGACGGAATTTTCCGACACCTCCCACCGACGGGATCGTCTGGTTCATGCCGAAGTCAATGGACACTGGGATGGCTCGATGCATCCGTCATGGGGGAACCCACTGTGGTAGGGCCAGAAAACCCTGGCCCTTAACTCTGTTTGTCTCTCCAAAGATGCCTCCAGACCCGCTGAGCGTTTCCAGCCATTCCTGCTTTTATTGTGACTAGCTTTGTTGTTGTCATAGTGGCTGGATAATTTCAATGAATAATAAAGAATCAAGACTTAAATTTTCCGCCCAAGCTGATGTACAACCCTGCACTGGGTACACTTATTTCAAAATGTATCTCCTTAAATGCATCGATAGTAAAATCTACCTGGATGCTTTAGTCCATCTGCTTAATTGATAATTGGTTTTGCCTTCATAGAGATGCAACAGATTTTTTGTAAGTAATAAGAACTACATTTATGCATTTCATTTAGATGCATGAGCCTTTCAAGTATATTGCGCAATAAAATACAATGCTTGATTAGAGCACCAAATACTAAAGGGAAATAAAAGGAAAGTAAATTTTAATGGGCTTATTGTAACTGTCATACCCACACTAACCGTGAAGGGGTTTAAATCAAATCAATGTGCCCAGCAAGAAATTAATTGAGCACATTTTATTTTCATTCAGGTTGGTAAGGTTATATCACTGTGTGTTCTCTTTCTCCTGTTGAGTGACTGATGCAATAACTGTTTTCTAGCAATACATTGTGTCATCATTTTATTTTTTCTATAATGCAATAGCTTCATCTGCGTTAAGACTGTGATAAACAACAGCTTTATTATCATGTTTAAGGAGTGATAAAGGCATACACAGTCAAGGCAAGACAGAATCCAAAAACAGCAGAAATAATGATACAATATAAAATGTTATATCACTCAATGTTTTCCTTTTATGTTTTAGACACTGATTATTATTAATAACATAGTGAGCAAGTCAAAGACTATTTGATATTTGCAGGACCTGATTTCTAAGAATAGCACACATAGTAAACCAAACTAAAATTATTTCTGAATCTGTGATCAGCTTCTAAAGATTAGGAGTAACCTGGGACAGTGCATGGACCTCGAAAGTGGTTACGGCACCTCCAGGCTCACTGGCCCTTGGTTGCTGCCTGCTCCTGCCAGCAAATAGGGTAACCTCACATGACAATATGAGGCTAGGCCATTAGAATATTTAAATAACGTTACCATTGTATTATCTGTGGTGCCCTGGGAGAAAAATCTATTAATCTAGTGGCTTCTTTGCAAAGACCAGGCAACACTTTGACTGGAACATTAATATTTCGAAGGGCTGAGGTATAGGACAATGGTGCCTATTGGCCTTGAGGTCAAGGTCAGCAAGAATGGATAAGTAAGGCAGGCCTAATCATTGGTGTAGAACTCCTCAAGAATGTTGTTATTAGGTAGATTGATAGATAGATGTAAAGAAACAAAGCTGAGTACTTGCAACTAAAGCACAATTTCTCCCGTGATGTGGAAGAGCGCCACAATATACCTTATTGTTGAGTGAGTAGGGAGATTGTGAATCTCTTTCTGTTTCATTTACACAGTGAGCTGTGAAAATATCAAATTCTTTGCTACTGGGAATAGCTAAGACAAAAAAAAAAATCCTTCCAATATGGTAGGTGGTAAGAGCAGGAGAGTTTCCTGGCCCTGGTCAGGCACATTGCAGAAGACAGTGATAAATCAGTGCAGTAATTTTCCAAGCACAATCCAATGCAAGTCCATGGCTGCCCATGCCCTCTTAGTGCATGGTATCTGAAGGAGAGAGAAAGCAGAACACCTGAAGTAGTTTTAAATTGCTCCAACAAAGTCAGCTGCACAATAGGCCGCCTGGCTTTAATCTATCCTTTAAAATTCTATAGTCACATATTGTTGAATATAATATGTAAAAAGGAAGACCAG
Organism: Cetorhinus maximus; assembly: GCF_964194155.1. Classification (NCBI taxonomy): domain Eukaryota; kingdom Metazoa; phylum Chordata; class Chondrichthyes; order Lamniformes; family Cetorhinidae; genus Cetorhinus; species Cetorhinus maximus. Next base: position 24,190,360 of record NC_135879.1, on the reverse strand, counting down.
ATCATAACTGGATTCTTATTCTATCCCTATACCAATAGCACATACTGCAACTTTCTTCACCCAGATATATGTCTGCTGTGAACCTCGGTGAGTTCATTAGTGCCTGTCGCTCTCTGCTATGTTCTTGATACTTGTACAATGTGAATTAGAATTATGCTAACATTTCTTGCACCAATAAAGAGTTAATGATCCATCATGGAAGTACTTTACATCAATTTATCTCAGTCAGATGACCTTAACGCAGAGTATGGTGAATCTACCTGCAGGGAATTACAATTTTGCTGAGATATATCTTCTTGTTCAGTGGATCTTGGAACAAGCGATCTGAGGATTAAAAGTAGCCATGTCATTATAAGGAGATATTTAGCTGAGCTGGAAACCTCAAACAGATTTTGCTGGGACAATGATCTGAGTGCAACATAACTCAATTAAGATCTTGAGTTGAAAATGTTATAAACATGCTTTTATTTTAATAGCTACTCTAGATATTATCATTGATAAACTAAACAAAATAATAATCAACTGAAAATATTACAGAAGTATAGTTTGCATGCAATGTCATATCTATATATAATATATATAGAAATATATATACATATATATGCCCAATCTGTATATATTATATACATGTCATTTATATACTATATATATTATGCATTGTTTTGCTCGTGCCTATTATGTCCTTTATATTCATTCATTTCAAACAGCTGTTTAAGCCCCTTTTAAAAGATTGTATGGAGTCTGGTTTAACAATAGAAGAGAATTCCACATTCTAACCACGTACTCAGAAAAGACATTTTTCCTAACCTCTCCTTCAGTTCTTTATAATTATCTTATACTTGTGCCCTCTCGTTACTGTCACACTGATGAGGCAAACAATCTATCACTATATCCAACTCAGTCAGACAGACCAAATGCTTCTACCTAAAGACATCTCCACAGATGCTGACAGCCAGTTAGTGCAAATCATTGTGTCAGAGAATACATGAAAGGACTGGCTTGTTCTTGTCCATTTCCCAAGATATTTTTTTTCAGTTTTTTTTCCCCTAATCTATGCAAAACTTGCAAAACTTTCCCTGCACATGGGACAGTCTAGCCTGGAACCTGAACGCAGGTATTTTTTTTTGTGTGGGAGGAGGAAGTAATTCCTACCATATTTCTTCTGAATTAAAGTTTTTGCTATTTTTTCCAGTGTAATGGGAGAAAGGTTCATCTTTACTCAATGTACTTTTTAGAAGCTTGGGGCTTTAGGTTGTATTGAAAATGAAGTATAACTGAATAACAAATACAAAGGCACCTACATGAGTACTGCTGAACCATAAAAACGCCAATTTCATTTATATATTGTCATTAAAATAGTAAAGCCTCCAAAGTGCTTTGCACTATTGAACAAAATTTGACACCGAGCCACATTAAGAAATAGCAGGACAGGTGACCAGAAGCTTGGTCACCTTTTAAGGAGCATTCAACTGGAGGAGAGAGGTAGAGAGGTTTAGGAAGGGTATTCCAGAGCTGAGGGACTAGGAAGCTAAAAGCACTGTCACCAGTGATGCAGAAATAGAAATCAGGAATGTGTAAAAAGCCTATTAACTACTAAATTGGAACTGGTCCAATCCAGCGATGTAGTGCAGAATCTGAGGTGACAGAGGAAGCCACAATTTGCTGGAAAAACAGCTGCTATTCATAGTTAATGGGGGAACAACCTGGAAGATTACATTGTATGGTGCATGAAGGCAAACCACATACAACCAAAAGGTCATGGCATGGTAACATTGACCTGGCCATGAGCTCAGGATCATTTATCTGGAAAAGATGTGAGAAGTCCGAAAGATATCCAGTTTAAACAAAGTTACGAAGATAAAAAATGAGGATGAATCTGAAATTCGCTGTCTGATATACACGGAGTCTCCTATATGTGACAAGTAGTCATTTATGCCAATGTAAGGAAGTTGTTTCAGACCTTTTGTTATTATGTAAATTAATGCAGTCATCCGTTACACTTGCAATACAAAGACATGCAATAAAGATAGTTGAGAGCCAGTACAGCATTGACAATTATTTAGTTGAGTAAGATTAAATATAGGAAGATGTTGCTGAAAGATTTAAAATAAATTGACTATTCTTAGCCGCATGTGTACTTAGCTCTAAATATTCCAGGGGTAAGTGAAGGTGTCATTTTTGGCTCATTGATAACATTCCTGCTTCTCAGTCAGCATCTGTGGGTTCTAGGTTAAATCTTGCAGTTGAGCACATAATCTAACCTGACACTTGGGCTGGGATTTTATTAGCTCCAAGGCAGGCTGAAAGGCAGGGGGGAGCCAGTAAAATAGTAAAATCGTAAGGAGTCATGTCAGATTTGAAACCACCCCCGCCCTTCCTCCAACTCCCCCTGCACCATGCGGCCCCGCCTTCAGGCTAATTTACTGACTGTGGGACTGGAGGTGGCAAGGATCTCTGCTCCAGGGAGACAGGCAGCTAATTTCCATAATTAAAGGTTCAATAAGGAGCCATTTTACGGTGCTGACAGCATTTTGCCGACAGTAGGGTGACTCCCCCCAACTTTGTGAGGAGGCTGCCAGCTAATTTGAGGTGGCCTCCCAGCGACAGCCCCGGGGTGAGAAGGTTCTATCGAACAAAGAGGGGCCATAGGCAGGGAAGGCAGCACCCTCAGACCCAATATGTTCTCCAGAGGGGTTTCCTCTCTGAAACTGGGTTCTATGGTCTCTTTAAATATATTTTATTGATTGGGGAGGCAGTGGCATAGTGGTATTGTCACTGGACTAGACTCAGGGTAATGCTCTGCGGACCACGGTTTGAAACCCACCATGGAGGATGGTGAAATTTGGATTCAATAAAAATCTGGAATTAATGGTCCGATGGTGACCATTGCCGATTGTTGTAAAAACCCATCTGGTTCACTAGTGCCCTTTAGGAAAGGAAATCTGCCGTCCTTACCTGTTCTGACCTACATGTGACTCCAGACTCACAGCAACGTTGTTGACTCTTTAAGTGCCCTAATTCTGGGCAATAAATTCTGGCCTAGCCAGCAACACCCGCATCCCATGAATGAACAGAAAAAACCTCCTGTAGGCCCTGGACTCCTCAGCAGCAACAGCCACTCTCTGTGGTGTTCCCGAGGCTTCGGAGCTGCTGACACTCAGACTGTGCCAGCAGCGCCTGGAGTCTGCCCCACCATCCTGGAAGGCAAGTGCACAGTGGCCAATTTGGAGGCTGCCTGTGGCAAAATTGCCAAACAGGTCCCACTGCTGTTAAGTGCGGGCTCAGCACCCATGTTTTTACACTGATGTCTGTGTCCGACCCCCTCATAAATTTAGTCTTTTAGGCGAGACATTCACCTGAGGCCACATTTGCTTGCCGCTAGTGGATGTAAAAGATCTTGCAACACTATTTTTAGAGAAGGGAAATTCTCTCATTCTGGCGAGAATTTATCTTTCAAGAAACACCATTAAAAATGGATTAACTGACCAATCATCTGCATGACTGTTTGTGGAACTTGGCTGTGTGCAATTAGCTGCAGTATTTACCTACAAAACAACAGTGAGCAAACTTTAAAAATCATTTATTGGCTGTGAAGTCCTTTGGGATATCCTGAAGATGTGAAAGGTACTATGTAAATCTAAGAAAATTCATTTGCATAATCGCAAGTGTAAAATATTCCATGAACCAGCACAATTGGGCAGAGTGATAGAATGTAATCGTTCATTTATTTTATTCCATTAAGAAATACTCCTTGAGCGTGTAACCTGGTGCAGTTTATTAATACAGTTGAAAATGGGTTAATGAGCAAGATAAGCATTTTTAGTGAGGTTACTTATGGGCAGAACTTTGCCCTTTGCAGGGGTGCTCGGCGGGGGCAGGCGGGGTTGGTCAAGAAGCTGAACGCCGCCCGCCATCGGCAGTGCACTGCGGTTTTACACGGGCCAGCCAATTAAGGCCTGTCCAGTGTAAGACACGGCTGCAGAATGAGCGCGAAGGGGCGGGCGGGGGGTGGGTGCTCAATGTCCGCTGGGTCCAATGGCGACCCGCCGGCCGATTCAAGTGCGATCTCAGCAGCCCCTGGGAGGCTGCCACCAAAGGACGCGGAAGTCATGATGGACAGTGTTGCTGGTGGACATGGCAGGTGGGAGGGCAGGTGGGAGGGGCAGTCAGCCCTGCATTTCTCAGAGGAGTGCCTCGCCGCCCTCCTGGAGGAGTGGCAGCATGGAGAGAAATCCTTGTCCCAGGGACGGGAGGAGGAGCTCCCCCCTCCCTCGCCACCATCTCACCAAAAAAGTCTGGGAGGAGGTGGCATCCACGGTCAGCAGCCACGATGTGGTGAGGCGCACTTGGGTGCAGTGCCGGAAGCGCTTCAACAATCTCCTGCGATCGGGAAGGTTGAGTATCGTGTTGGCATGGGTTACTTTGGAGAACCCCCGTGGATCTGAGAGGTGTTAGAGGGTGAGTGGCAAATGTCAATGAGGCAACATCTGGGCAAGAGGGTGATCCCTGGCTGCTTGGACTGAGTGCATTGCAGCTCCAGAATCAGCTGAGCCCTGCGAGTTGGTGCGGTTGGTCAGACTGCAATGGCGCTGCAGGTACAGGGTGGACTAATTAATGCTCCTCTATCCTTTCAGGAGAAAACACCCCATAACAATGCAGAGAGGTCCTGTACTGGTGGGGGACCGCCACACCTACTAATCCTCACTCATTATGAAAAGGAGGCCCTGAAGCTGGAGAGGTGCCATGCACCTAGATCAAGTGGCTGCGGAGAGGTTGGGGTGCCACAGGGATGCAAGAGTGCAGTGCAGTGAGGTGAGAATGTAGGAAATTGCAACCATTCCACTGTAGTTTCTATGTTGATGTGAGACTCGAACTTGGAATCCACATTGATAATGGACAAACGAGGGCACCCTGGTGCACCCTGATCTCTGCCAGGCATGCACAGTAAGAGTGTGATGACTTCAACTAATGACATGTCCTTGTTCTTCCTTTTAGGCTCACCTGAAGGCCCACCCCTGATCCCTGAGGACAACACCGATCACAATGCACCTGTGTCACACCCTCTCTGCCAAGTAGGCACCAGAGCCGATACCAGCATCTCGGTGGGCATTAGATCGCCGGCTACTATCTCGGTACACATTGGTGAGGGCACGTCACACTCGCTTGAAGTGCAGGCAGAGGCAGAGAATGCCCAGGGTGCCAGCAGTCAGAGGGCAGCTGCTCAGTCGAGCAGGACAATGCTCAGTCGATGGCTGATGATGTGCCTCTGGAGTCGTCCATGGGGCAGCAAATGCTGGAAATACAAGCAGGGTGTGCCGGAGGATCTGGCGGAGATACATAAGGGAACTTGTGTCATCGTCTCCGTTGTGGAGGAGCCATTGTGCAGCATGAGCAATGCGTTGACCCTCATGGCCGAGCGCAATGCCTCCTCCATGGAGTGAGTGTCGACTCTCATGGAGAGGCTCCTCCAGGAGCTGAATCAGGGGCTCCTGGGGATGCGCTCGGACCTGCAAGCCCTCACACCAGCAAAGACCTCAGGTGGTCAGTATCAGCGTGGGAGATGGATTGGGCACCTAGTATCCCAGCTAGGTGCCCATCCATCAATGGTGAGCAGGGAGGTCCAGAGCAATCTCCCGTTGGTGCACGAGCCGCCTGGCGTCTCTGCAGGTTCTTCTAAGGGCGCTCCAGATGAGGGGCGCTCCGCCCCTCTGCCAGTGACCGTGGCATCCGATGAGGCTGCGGCAACTGGGGAGATGCCAGCCATGGCACTGGACACTCCCTCCCAGGCAGAGCCAGCAAAGGCTCTACGGACCAGAGGACGCCCGCCAAAGTCACAAGGCCAACAGGACAGCAGAGTTAGCAGGCTGTCTCCAATGCCGGTGCCAGTGAGGGGGGAGCTCCTAGATGTAGCAAGCGAAAATGTAAAGCGCCTTAATCACAACATGGCCTGATCACGGGTGATATTTGTTTCCCCCATTTTTCTGTTCAGTGTTTATTGGTGTGATGCAAAACACTGGTCAATGTTAATTTGTAGAATGTTTTCCAGGCACCAGTTAATTAAATGTGTTCTTGTGCAACTGGCCTCTGGATGCTTCATTGGTTTTGCAGGTGCAGGGTAAGCCATGATGTTATGATGGACATGTTTCTCATTAAGCTTTATTGAAATGGCACATCGTGTATGTTGTTGACCAACTGGTCCTGTCAGGGATCGATTATAGAGCCTGCAGCCCTGGCATGTGGTGGTGGTTCTTATTTGGTAGGCTAGCTGAAGGATAGTTGGATCAAAGCATCCCGGGTGTCCCTGCCTCCCTGGAGGTTGCCCAGGTCAGCGTCTATGCCCTCAGCGTTATACTGACTGTGCTCATCCTCAGACTCACTACTGGACTCATTGCCTATTGCCTGAGCAGCTGCATCAACATTTTCTTCCTCCACAGCGTTCCCCCTTTCCAGTGCCAGATTGTGGAGAGCGCAGCATGCAACCACTATCACTGACACAACATCTGAGGGGTATTGCAGTGCACCCCCTAAACGGTCCAGGCATCGGAAGCACATCTTGAGAAGACCTATGGTTCTCTCTACCACCGCACTTGTGGAGGCATGGTGCCTATTGTACCACTGCTCAGCCTCTGTTCTTGGGCGGTGGAGAGGCTACATGAGCCAGCTTCTGAGGGGATATCCCTTGTCACCCAGCAGCCATCCATCCAGCCGGACTGGAGCACTGAAGAGCCTCGGCAGCTGGGAATGTCTCAGGATGTAAGCGTCATGGGAGCTGCCTGGGGACCTTTCACAGACTTGCAGAATCTGCATCGTGTGGTCACACACCATCTGCACGTTCATCGAGTGGAATCCCTTCCTGTTGACGAATGCACCTTGCTGACCTGCTGGTGCCTTGATGGCTACATGTCTGCAGTCGATTGCACCCTGGATATGGGGGAACCCAGCAATCGTTGCAAAGCCTCTGGTTCACTCTGTCTGGCTGGCCTCGTCCGTACAGTAGTGAATGAAAGTCAAAGCACACCTGAACAGAGCGTCTGTCACCAGCTTGACACAAGTGTGGACAGCTGATTGGGAGACTCCACACAGATCCCCCACTGAGCCCTGGAAAGAGCCGGAGGCATAGAAGTTAAGGACCACCATGACCTTCAGCGCCACTGACATGGGGTGTTCATCCACACAGTCGGAACTGATCTTAGGGCCGATTCTCTGACAGATGGAAGTCACTGTCTCCCTTGAGAGGCGGAGTCTCCCTTGAGAGGCGGAGTCTCCCTTGAGAGGCGGAGGCTCCTTCGGCATTGCACCTAAGACATATTGAGGTAGCTGCATTGCCGCCTGTATACCCTGGCAGTAGGATAGTGGTGTCTTCTGTGGCCCCTTCCGCCTTGGACTTCCTGTTGGCCCTGTGCCCCTTGTGCCAGCACCTCTCCTCTCCCCTGGAGGCTGAATAGGGACACCTGACCTCCTCCCTCTTCTGGCCCTCTCTTCCTCCTCAGAAGAGGTGCCTCCAATGGAGACACTAAAATTCCCATTACCATGGTAAGGGCAGGCTGTCTGAGACCTGGAAGGCCCCAAGTGGTATGAATCCTGCAGGGGCCTGGAAAACAACACTGATTCCTGAACTGAAGCCTCTTATTTCTGTCAATGCAGCTCTGAGGTGAGCTGAAGATGTCAGGTTCACACAAGCAACCAGCAGTAAGTTATATCCTAAACTATAAACTGCTCACGGCCTGAAAAATCGCACGGGCTACGTAAACTCCGAAACAATTGGTGTCGCAAGGGCCTTTACTGGCCAGTTGATTAATGGCGGGCGCGCCTCAGTCTCCATCGCATGCCCAACTAGCGAAATATCGTGAGAGTGCACGTTGACATCGGCACGCTCGCCGTGTGAGCTAGAAATTCTGGCCTATGAGTAACCCAATTTAAAATCACTGAAAATTAATTTAACAAACTACACTAAACCATGTAATAGCTTCATTGGTGTACAACTTTTTCATTAACTTAATATTTTTCCATATAAAAAAAACTTTAGAATCAAGTCTACTCGTGGCTACGTGTCTAAGAAAGCGGGCACCTTCCCAAATGAATACAATCAGCAGAATCTTGCAATCTCGACCTGTGGCCATTGCCACTTTGTAGTTGGGGCCTAATATGAACAAACTGAATCTTAAACCAGTGTAAAAGACCATATAAAATAAGATGTAAGTATTTTTGGGCATAACTCACATATATTCAAAATTCCCCTATCTTTTGCATGGGCTCGGCTGACTAAGCTGGAATCTTGGTGAAATAATAAAGGAAACAGCAAATTAAACTGTGTTGCTATTTAAAGTGTGCAGCACACAATATAGACTCATTCAATTCAGATTTTCCCTGTTCTACAAGCAGCATAAAACAAGAATCAACAGCAGATGAGCAGAGGATCTCAGCAATCTGTGATTGTGCATGCCATGTGTAATATCCAAACTGAAAGACAAATTATATTTATAATTATACAGTTGATTGATTTAGATCATACTCCTTATCAATTATATTGCGTGTCAGCTGATATTAAGCAATATGGACTGGATTTTCCCACCTTTGGGACCCCAACATCAGGACAAAATGGGAGTCCCGAGCCAACTCTTGTCGGCAGTGAGACCGGTGTCCCAATCTTCCGGAAGGTTGCCTCCTAATTATCCTCCTCTGCCTTCGCTGTCTGGGTGGGTTCCTAATGCTGCAGACTCAATCAGAGGGCTGGCAACTCTGGAGTCTTGGCATCCCCACCAAGAGAGTTGGGCCCTGCTGAGGCAGGTCAGGGACAGTGCGGGTTGCTCAGCATTGGAGGCAGAGATGCCCTCATAGGCCAACAAAGAAGGGCTGCACTAAGGTCCCGAAACCCATTGGGAGATTGTGTGGAATTATGAGCTGTACCAAAAAATGTAGCATATAAGTGGCAAAGTATATGTATTCTATGCCATTTTGTACTAACAGATATGCCAGAAGTAAAGGAGCACCAAGTCTGTCCTCTCAAGAATGATTCTCACCATTCACAGTGTACACACCATTGGAAGCAGGCAGCAGTTGAAGGCGTACATTAGAGAAGCCTTCACAGGAACAAAATACAGGATGAGCTTAGGTGTGCAAATGGCAGAGGAGATGGAGAAGGGAAGGTTTTCGTTGATTGAAGGCTTGGAATTATTCACTCTTCCTGAGACCAGCTAGAAAATGGAGGATACTTCAGGAGCATGTACAGGTGAGCCAGTTGCTTGTAGCCTGACAGAGCACAATCTTGATTTGGGTAAGTACTGACCCATTGAGGTGATATCCAACATTGCAATTGCAACTACACTTTAAAAGAGTTTAATTGGCTGTAGAGTGCTTTGAGATATCCTTAGGTTGAGGCACCAAATAAATGAAAGTGCTTTCTTTTTCCAGCAGTGGTATGCAGACAGATGTAGAGAAATAGGCAGATGGCTCTCAAGAAGCTGCCAATCCCCTGGAGAAATAACAAAACTGGGCCTGAAAATGAGCGGGGCTTGTAGATGAAATATTTTGGCATGCATGTGGAACTGTTAGTTTCTGTGACATATAGAGGTAGGCAGCCAGCTGAATCAGTGCATAATGCTCAGCAAAACTACTCAGTGGCATCCTCCTTCTTCAGTGACACGGCTTGGCTTGTTGCTGGTTCTTGTTCCATAATAATAGTAAATCATTTGCTGTCAATATAATGGCGAGGCTAATGCATTCCCCACCACTTAATTGCATTTGCTACAACAATTTCAGGCACAGTGCAGGCGCAAAGTTATATGCAAAGGTCCAAAAATTACTGTCTGGGTTGTGCCCCTCCACTGTTAACTTTATGAAAACAACATCTAACTATCTTCCTTGCCTTTGAAAGACGAATGGTGTGAAATTGCTTCATTTGTATGTCAGATGTGAACTAAATTCATCACAGAAAGTTAAGTTTTGTCTACTTGAGTCTAAATGCTGTTAAGCCTGAGAGATTGAGAATCACAACCGACACAATTTCACTGTAAATCCAACCACTTTTATTAGCAAAATGCTTAAACCTTAAACAAATACAAGTAAGTTAGAAAGCATACAGTTACCCCGAGGTAGTCAGTCTAGATTGACTGCAGGTCGATTGGATTTGATCTGACTAGGACCGATCTGCTTCCAGCGGGACTTCTCAATGGTCTCCGACACCACTGTGCCAATGAGGGTTTCTAAGCCTCCTTTTACACTTTGGCTGCACAACAACTGTCCTTGGGTCAATCCTCTGCACCCCTTGGTTGGTTTCTGGGGTATGTCTTCAGTACCTGGTCCATATCAAACTGAACTTAGTCAAAAATATTATGCATAGTTATTTTTCTCCACATATTCCTCTTTCATGTAGGTGTTGAACCATAGCATGCCTGATGCACTTGCCTTTTGTCTCCTTCAAGTTCAACTGTCTCTTGAGTAGTTGAGCTATTGCCCCCAAGTTATGAGTCATTTTCTGTATCAAAGGTCATTTGTCGAAACACAGCAGTAACAACTCTTTCGAAAAAATAGTTTTGGAAGCAACATGTTTCTGAGAATTGTAACATGTTCAAAATATTTCCACCACCACTTTGTAATAAAAATTTAAGCCCATCCTTATAATATCCTCTTAACAATGTGGTAAGTGTTAAATATGCTCAGATAAACTTTATGGCACTGAAAATTAACTTTTTCAAGTCTGGAGTCTTATTCCTTCAGATTTGAATTGAGATTTGAAAAATGCATGATGTTTTTGAAAAAAATTTCTTTTTATTTTTCACTTTCCTCTCTCTTAATCAAATCTTTCTTTCCCTTCTTTTATTTCTCTTTCTGTACCTGATTTGACACTGAATTCATCCAGTCTACCTTGCAATTTGTCTCAGTCCTTGCACTGTTAATCTCACAATCCTTCAGCCTAATTCTTTAAGGAGATACACAGTTGTTAGCTTTTATCACGCATGTTCCTAATGTCCAGTTTCCCTTTCTGCACTGTCATCAACTTGCACTTTCGACAACTTTCCATGTAAAAAAAGTGAAGAAACCTATTCCTAACCAACAGCAGATACCCATTAACTCAATTCCTCTCTCCTCAGATGCTGCCGGACTTGCTGAGCATTTCTAGCACATTGTATTTTTACTACAGCAGATACCGTTTGATGCCATGGCACAGCAATATTTTTTACATACTTTATAAATATTTATTTATAGATTTCATATCCAAACTCAAGATCCACAGTTTCACTTTGATTTGGACATATTCCTCCTTTGATCTAAACAGAAGGTTACCAGTAAAGGGGAAGTAAGTACCCATTTTGAAAGGGACGCTACTAATTTATCGCCAAAAACTTCAAAATAAATTTAGCTAATCAAATTAAAGTGACATTCCCAGGGGTGATGATGCACACCAATTCCCCTGGTGCCCATTGGTCAGGGAAGACATGAACTGTGCTGACAGGCACCACATGATCCCTCTCCAGGGACACCCTGGGGCGGATGTAACTGTGGAAGAGAGGCAGGAAATCAGGCCAAATGACCCTCTCAGGTACCCACTGCTTGAGCCTGTCAGTGGCCACCTTGGCCAGGCCCAAAAGCAGCCCCACAAGGAGGTCATCTGATCAACCCATTCCCCTTTGCATCTGGTGGCCAAAGATGTTGCCAACATCTCAATATGTTTTGGAGGAATTCCACTGCAACTTCGGGAGGGCGGGAGATTCACTTGCCCTGGTGACTTACTCCTGTCTCTGGGTAATTTAAAGAATTTCTACATGCCCCCATTTCCAGCTGAAAGCCTTTCTTGGCTGCTGGGAAAATGGTTGCAGGAAGCCTCATACATCTACCATAGTTTAGGATGGCCATCGCCTTTCGGAGGTAGCCCTCAAACGTTAAACATATTTTTTTTTCAAAAGTACTGCTTTAGTCAATGCAGTTGACTATCATGTGACTGACCACATTGGTTAAAGTCACCCTTTCAATTTTCAAAGGTCTTTTCCTCGGAACAATAGCACCAATATCCTAATAAATTCACAGGCATTCCCAACAGCCAATGCCACTAGGATGCAAATGACATGAAAAATTACATTGTAAGTATTTCCATTGTTTCTGCCTACCTTGAATAGGCCTACCATATTAGAATAGATATATTCTACATCCCCTCCCATCATTTCTGATAGAAAATCTGAGAATTGTTGCAGGCATCCGGGGAACCACACCAAGTGCCTGCTGAAGAATTTCCTGCCACACGTTGCTGAACCTGTGCCCAGAAGCTGGCATGATTTCAGTGAAAAGTCCAGTCATTTGACACTTCCATCACTGTTTAGCATAAGTACTCTGCCAGTTCACTCTCGGCATAGTGTAAGGCACTCCCAGCACAGATGAAATATTGGAATCTTCATTGTTGGCTCTTTGTTGAGCAGTATGGAGGCTTGAAGTGGAATAATTGTTTGCACTTCAAGCACTTGAACTCATATCTTCCCGCATGGAGCCAACCATACAACTCTTCCCAGCACAGAGTAACTGAGAAATCCATTATTTCCTCAAGATAGGGCAACGTGGATATTAATTGTAAACAGCGACTGGTTAAGTAGGATTCCTTGGTGCCAATCCAAGGCCAGTTGCTCATCAACGATCCCTATCTTCTGTCAAACTCAACGGGTATTTCACGTGCTTGAATGAGCACACAACTGCAGTCGATGGCTTTCTGGGCAATTTAAATACCCAAGGGTAATTTTTTGTCTTCACCGCGTGGTCAGTAATCTGGCAGACTGGACCACTTGAATCATTACACTCCTCAACCAAATTTCAATGGAATGTAAATCAAACTGGTTTTATAATGGTCAGGCAATCCACCCTGCTCTTTTACTGCCCATACAGCGGTGACAAATATTTACCTGAATGTCTTTCAAAAAACACTATCAGCTATTTTTATGCCTGTTTCTTCCTCGTGCTGAGTTTCATATAACACATCAAATCCGGGTGCCTGTGACCCTCGTTTTGGATTAGTGTAAAGCAAATTCCATCGCCTAGAAAGTGCTTGTGGCAAAGAAGAAAAAAACTGGCACCATTATTTTTGCTGCATTGTCAGCAAGGTGGGTATTTTTGCTTCATGCTAACAGGTTTGATTACAGAAGATGGACATAATTAAACACTTCAGTGAGATGCTCTTTCGCAAAATTGAAGTAGTTCTGCTATCTCTGTTAAATTGGCTGCTTTGTGTAATATTCAGGTCTAATCATCTTTCGCCTATTGCCTTGGACCTCCCCAGTTGTCTTCTGTTCTTCCTTTATTTCCTTGTCCATGATATCCGTCAGAATGAGACTGAACCTATACTGTACTACTATGTAAACTAAAAATAAGCACACTTGCTCCTCACATCTTCTAATTTGATCCATTCTGGATCTCTTCCCACTTTATTTTAACACTATCTTTAGAGCAGGTGGCATTAAGTCAGTGCAGACTGGAATATAAGCATGAGCACATTTCACTTTAACCTATAATTGGTGCTTAGCTGTCTGTTAGCAATTTAAAAAGTAACGCAATATGTGCTAACTGAGGGATTCTCGGTTCATGGGCAGAAAATTACACCACGGCTCCATTAAAGCTAGCACACCAAATTGCTATAAATTAGTACATCGTTAGCAATGGGTATAGAGAAATTTCATTCCCCTACTTGGGAAAGTACTAGCTACATGACTGCCCTTGAATGAGTTTTGTTTCTAAGTAAAGTCTACTCAGATATCAGATCCAACTATGTTTGCATTTTTCTAATAGATATCTGGATATTAGCAACCTTTTTAAAAGAGTACTGTATGTCGCAATAGTATTGTTCCAACATGGTTGAGAGCTGAGAGTAGGTTAGATAACTATAAACTATTCCCAGTAATTCCTGTGCAAGGGAATCATTTGGGCTTGGTATTCAGAGTCTTTTTGGATGTGGTGCATTCCTCCACAGCTGTGCAACCCTTCAGTTTTCTTTCCACCGGTATATTTATTACCCAGATACCTAGTGAATAAGAAGCTAGACGCATTTGTCGCATGAAAACCACCTGGCCAAAACAAAGTAGCCAAGAGTGAAGGAGAATATTCAAAAGGAATTCAAGAACATTCTTTTGATGTTTATCCTTAATTGTCATTTGATGTGGGCATCTCAACAATAGTGTTGCTTATATAGTTTTGTTGTGATAAAAGCCAACGTTAACTGTATTGTAGGTGAAAGCTAATAAAAGCAAAATGCTGCAGATGCTGGAAATCTGAAATAAGAACAGAAAGTGTTGGAAAAACTCAGCAGATCTGGCAGCATCTGTGGAGAGAGAAACAGAGTTAACATTTTTGGGTCTGTATGACTCTTCAGAGCTGAAGAGAGGTAGAAATGTGATGGTTTTTTTCACTGTTGAAGACAGGGGGTGGAGCAGGTGGATCAAAATAGGTCAGGGATAAGTAGGAGCTCAGGAGAGATTTAACAAAGATGTCATGGACACAAGACAAGAAGCAGAATCTTCTCAGATTTGTACAAAGTGCGGCAGCAGGCAGGAGAAAGGACATTTTACCCACCAACTGGAATGGAGGGTTCTCGCGTCATATCGTTACATTCCTGGAGCGTCCTCCCTCATTAATATTGCATTCACGAGAAACACGCTGGATTGCCGGTGGACATGCCTAGATTTGCTCGCCCCACCATGACCTTAGCGCTTCCTCACGCCTAATCTTTCGCCTATTGCCTTGGACCTCCCCAGTTGTCTTCTGCTCTTCCTCTATTTCCTCATCCACAATGTCTATCAGAATGAGATTTATGCTAAACCTATACTATACTACTATCTAAACTAAAAAAAAAGCACAGTTGCTCCTCATAACTTCTTCTAATTTGATCCATTCTGGATCTCTTCCCACTCTATTTATATAATAAATAATAATAATAAATAACATATTTAAAGAGCACCAGAGCACATGCCTATGTCTTCAGACCAGGACTGCTCCAGGTGACAGATGGCTCCGAAAGCAAAGAAGACAGCAGCCCCCGAATTTAGTGACGTCTCTCCGCTGCAAGTGCTGGAAGGCCGCTGTAATGTTCTCTACCCTGCTCTGGCCGCAGGAGGTCCATCAGAGTCACCGATCTGGCCTGCGAGGTGATGGCAGTGGTGGTCAGTGCCACTGGAGCACAGAGCAGGTCAGCCATTCAGTGCAGGAAGAGGATGAATGCTCTCATCCATTCCACCAGGTAATTCGGCCATATCATTACTCTCAACTCACATACTCACAAACCCATCACATATCCACACAGATCTCACATCTCAAGGGACAACAGCACTAACTCTCACACACACCCTCACATCTCCATCAGGCTCATATCCTCTGGAACTCGCATCCTCACCCCGTCCATGACTCCGCTCACCACACAAACATTCCACACAGTGACATACGTCCTGCTCACACCCTCTCCACCTGTTTTCATACAGGAGAAGCTGGCTCACAACAGTAGGGGGAGGTCCCAGACCTGGGGTGGAGGGCTACATTAAGCCCCTCACTCACTTTAAGGAGCTTGCTATCATGCTGACTGGTGAGGATGTGGACCGTGCCTGCGATGACAGTGAAGTTGGTTTGTGAACACCCACTTGAGAGTCCTAGACCATATCATTCCCCCTCTCAATGCAGCTGAGTTCTTTCTGTCCTGCTTTTGGCTCTGCTGCCATGTACTAAATATCTACTTTGGTTCACAGGGAGCCCTGCCAAGTGACCAGTTCCTACAGCCAGCCTGTCCCTTAGCTCCATCCAAGTCCTCACCTCCAGCCAAGAGGACATCTCCTCCATTGAAGAGCTGGAAATAAGCAGCCTGGAGACCCGTCACAGCACTTACTCACATCCTCCATTAGCGCAGAGACACACACCTCAGTGGGACCGAAATCCAGGCAGGCTCGAGTTCACAATCTGGTGGTCACCACACGGACATGTGTCCACATCAGGAGAAGTCACACGGAGGAATGTTGGGAAGAAGCATCTGTGATGTCCAAGTCAGATGACAAGACTTTGGATTCGGCCTTCTAACTCATCATGGAGAGTTAGCAGAACGTGGGGGAGCATCATGCAGAGCTGCTGGAAGCCCTCAACAGAGTGGCATGTGAGTCAGAGGAGTGCGTCCGCCTGCCCTCTGATGTAGTGGTGCCAATGTATTTGCGCGTGGAGGTGTCTTTGAGAAGGATGACACAAGCCATGGAGACCCTGGTCCAGCAGAATGTGGAGGTTTCTGATCAGCTCCCTTTGCCCTCCACTAGTCACCCATGCCCTTTCCCCCATCACTGTTGACCCCCCCGCCCTGACATTACCTTCCACCAAAACAAGCTGGGGCCCTCAAGGCCTTGGCTCTCCAGAGGATGCATGCCAAAGTCATCAGAGGCAACAGGGCCAACCGTTGCACAGGCTGTCTCCATCCCTGCTGCAGATGTCAGGGCAGCACCTAGAAGAAGTGCTAGGCCTAGAAAAGTTAAATTCTGATCACAAGTTGTTCCACAGTTGAACACATTTTGTCACTTGGTCGTCTGAAAATATATTCACTTTCACTGAAGAATGTGTAATATTGTCTTTCAGCTTTGTTTACAGGCTTCACAAGTGCTCCTACTGCATCACTCCCCGACTAGCAGTGCAGCTGCATGCAGCCAGATCACGAGTGATTCTGGAGGAAGAAGTGTGTGTGTGTGGCAGGGCCTTACGTAACCTTGTGCAAACACTCTCCCACGCACACGGAGCCTTCACCCATCACACTCATCTCACTGTCCTGAGCATTTTCAATGCTGCCTGCTGGGGTTATCTTTCAGTTGTCCATCTGAGTTGACTTGCACCATCGCCCACCCACTGACTGTGCTCTCATGCAGAACCTGTGCCCGTCCAACATGAGGCTCTGCTCACTTTTGATTTTGACAGCCATGGAAGTCCTCCCCACCACCCACCCCGAGTCACCTGACTTTTCCCAATCACTGTTGACCCTGGCATCACCTTCCACCTCTCCACCATTGGCTACCAACCTGAACCCTTTTCTTTACAGGATGCCCAGGTAAACGTGCATGTTCCCTACATTCCTGAGAATGCCACCCTCATCCAGATTGACCTCCCCAACCTCCCCTTTCCCTTCCCTCGGGTCCATGTCTGCCTCCAAGTCCCCACCAACCACCCTCGCCGTCCCTTCTACCACTACAGATGCACCCTCACCCTCCCACCCTTCCAGCTCTCAATGCTCCCTCTCATACTCACCATTCTCTCCTACCACGCCCACTCTTAGTTCCTTCCACAGGAGGCAGTCATTGACTCCAGAGACCCCTCCCTTGCATGTTCACCTGCACATCCACCCCACCTTACACACTCCTCCACCCTTACGCCCACCTTTCTCTGGATACCTTTCTCCCCCTGGACTGCTTCCCTGCTCCGAATTCCTTCCCCCCTCCGAACTCCTTCCTCCACTGGACACCTTTCTCTCCCTGGATTCCTTCCCCACTCCAAACTCCTTCCCTGCTCCAAACTCCTTTTCTTACATCTTCCTCCCCCCTTACACCCACCTCCCTACTTGCCGCATTCTCCCCTGTTACCCCCTCCTCCCCCTCTACTCCCTCCTTGTCCTTCCCAAACTCATCCCCGACACCTTTGTCCCCCTCCCCAACCTTACCCCTCGACACCTTCATTCCCTCCCCCCACAACCTCATCCCCACCCCCAATACCTCCTCTCCCGTCAAACCTAGACCTGCCTCTCCCACCACCGCCCCTCACCCCTGCCATTCCACCCCCACCGTCGCGGTACACCTTCCTCTCCCACTCACAACTGGAGCTCCCTCTCCTGCCCCCGCACCAACCCCCCCACTGACCCCCGACCCACCTTCTCACCAATCATCCATAGAACCCCATGGCCAAGACCAGGATGTTCTGAAGCAGACCCAAGACATCAATGGAGACCTCCCACCTTCCGTGAACTGCTTTGCAGTGGAGCCATGTCCATGAGAATCCACCCAGCATGTGTTCCTCCAGGGTCCAGCGGCTGTAGGCCTCTATCTCCTCCTGCTCCTGAGATATTAGCGATCTGAGGAAGGCCCTAATAGTAAGTTCCAACTTCTACATGGCAGACTTGCCTGGACATATTCTGGGCCGACGTGTTTTCCTGCTGGTGTGCCGGTAAATCAGGCACGGGGGGGACGATTCCTGTTGGGCCTTACTGTGCTTCCCATTACCGGGATGCAAAGCGGATTCGCGCTGGCCTCCAGTGGGATTGGCGCTCCGCCATGGCACCCACCATCGGATGATCCCGCTGTTATTTCACACCGACGTGATAAATGATTTTTTGGCCTTCTCGCCATATTGTACTCCACTGCCCAACATGTCACCTGACCCAATGGGGCCTGAAAATTCCAGCCAAAAAGAATGGCAATAATAGCGTCAAAGCCTAAGGCAGATGTTAATACTGGCATAAAAGTCAGTCAGCAGAACGTGTTAAAAGCAGAACAAGGGTCAGCACTCTGTGAAGCCAAAACATGAGAACAAGTTACTGGCTGGCCCTTATGGGGGGAGGGGGGTTGGAAAAATGAATTAAAAATATTAAAATTGAGGACAGAGTTCATAATCTGAAGTTGCTGAACTCAATGTTATGTCCAGAAGGCTGTAAAGTGCCTAATCGGAAGGTGAGGTGCAGTTCTTCCAGTTTGTGTTGGGCTTTGCTGGAACATGGTAGGTGAACGTTAAAGAGAAGATTGTTTAACTTCTCATGCTTTTGCCTCCCAGCCAGAGAAAGTACCAGGGAAATAAAATCAAGAGGCTAGTTAAAGGTCAAATATATTTCTACTGCTTGCCAATATGAAATGAGTACAGGAGGTGATGTTCCAGCCTGTGAGAGCGAGGCCCTTAGATGTTTGCATCCTGCTACATTGAAAGTATTCATTTTACTTTTCTCAGTCCTGTAATTGACACGACAGGAAAAGTGGGGCAGGGTTGTGGGAGTGTGGGTGAGTGGTGGAAAACCCCTGCCAGAATTCTTGATCTGCCCTCACGGTGCAATCAAACTCATGCTGGGAGCGCGCGCTATCCTCTTGAAGTCGATTTAATGACAATGAACTGAGAATTCTGGGAGAACATCTCACTAACTTGGTTGAACAAATGGGCTCTTGTTAACCATAAGTCAATTAATTCCACAATCCACAAATTTTATAAGTCCATTGTGGTCTCCTTGTAAATGGGCAAGTATCTCATATCTTCCAAGTTGATCATAATTTGTTCAAATTGGTCCCAAGTTGAGCCTACAGGTTTTCACGGGTGAATACTCGATTAGTACTAAAAATGAAAACAAAAAATGCTGGAAAAACTCAGCAGGTCTGGCAGCACCTGTGGAGAGAGAAACAGAATTAATGTTTTGAGTCTGTGTGACTTCTTCAGAGCTAAATTTAGAAATGAAATGGATTTTATACTGTTTAAGAGGGGGTGGAGCAGGTGGAGCAAGATAGAAGGTCAGGAATAGGCGGGAGCTTAGGAGGGATTGACTCTATTAGCACTGTTCAGTCATTAAAATGGGTACAAATAGAAGTTAATGGCCTGGCTTTGGAGGTTTGATGTTTTAAAAGTGCATTGAACTCCTTACCGATGTTTGAAAATACTTTGCCCTTATTCAACCCCTTGATCTTGATTTTGAGCTGTACAATGTTTGCTTCAGTTATTTATCCCTTAACTGTTGCATTGCACACCTTTCTGTTTGCCACTGCTTTCCCTCCCTGCCCTGTCAGCTGCTTTTCAACTTTCATCAAGCTAATTGATTTGTGTGGAAATGTCAAACATGACGACCACCCGCCCCTAATACTGTGGTGACTCCAATTTTGCAGTTATCCAGTAGGGAGCCAGGACAGCAGCACTTCACCAGTTGCCCGTAGACTTAGTTTGAAGTTTTTTACTTTAGACTGACAATCTTTGTTCTATCCCCACTACCAGCCTCCATGAAAACTAATTCTTATTCAATGCTACCTTCAAAAGACTGTCAAGTAATTGGAATAAATTTGTATGTTATAAGGGAGAAGCAATACCTGTCCCTGGTTCTGACTGCTTATTTTTAAATGTGAATTGGAGCTCATTTAAAGGATGCATGCTGCTGAAAATCCATGGGTCCCCATTGATGCACTGTGTGCACAAACCAAAGTGGTCCAGATCATGTACGTATTCCTCTCACTGGGGTAGCATATAGAATGAGCAGCAGATTATTTTCTGGAAGTCACATACCATACATTGTCATCAAATGGAAGCACCAGTGCATTAAAAAAAAATTAATGCCATAGTCCTGATTCAACAGAAGTGGGAAGAAAGGGTTGGATTGTATCTCAGTATACCTAAGAGAGTTCATTTCAGAAAGCACATATTAGACTATCAGCAAATTTGGTGATGGCTTTGTGGAATGGTTGGATAGAAGATAATGGAGGCTATATTGGACCAGTTTATTGTGCCTACATTGGACAAGATTACTTATGCGAGGGTCCAGGTCAGCAATTTAGATAAATGCATTGTCAGTCAGTGGCTGATGTATTCATC
Source organism: Cetorhinus maximus (assembly GCF_964194155.1). Taxonomy (NCBI): domain Eukaryota; kingdom Metazoa; phylum Chordata; class Chondrichthyes; order Lamniformes; family Cetorhinidae; genus Cetorhinus; species Cetorhinus maximus. The sequence goes on along the minus strand of NC_135879.1, from coordinate 24,169,831 downwards.
TTTCCAGCTGTAACTTGCCCCCTTCAATCATTCCTTTAGTTCTCCAATTCTGGGAGTATCAGTGGAATCCCCAAGGAAGTCCCTTCGTCAACAATCTGCTCGCTGCAAAATTGCAGCTGTCATCAAGAATGTTGTGGGGAAGAGAGTGAAGAAGAGTATATTGCAAGACAAACAACCCAGGTTATGTAACAGTAAGATGCAGTTTTTTTTATTCATTCAAAGGATGTGGCCTTCGCTGGCTGGGCCAGCATTTATTGGCTATCCCTAGTTGCCCCTGAGAAGGTGGTGGTGAGCTGCCTTCTTGAACCGTTAAAGAATCAAAACACAATTAAAGGATTAAGAAAAGGAAAATGAATACTTTCAATGCAGCAGGAAACAACCCGCTGAGAGTCTAACTCTCACAGGCCGGAAGCCCATTTTCCTCCTACACATAACATTTTGGCAATCAGGGCAATGGAAGAGGAGCAACCTTAAAACACGTAAAATTGTTCTTCTGTGCTTGCTTTTCAGGGTGAAAATGAGGACACTGTGATTTAATTTAGGAGACCAACATTCTGTACTGGAACAGTGGACAGATTCTTCCATTCTTCACTCTAAGTGTGGAGACAGGACCAGAAGTCAGCATTCAACCCTTTCCTCGACAGGTGGGATAAACTTCTGCCATTACGCACCTCTCAGCTCATTACTGATTCGTGTGCGTGCAACATGGCAAATCATGATGCAGGGTGGGCAGGAAGTCAATGCCACCCCCACTGCCCATGGGTTGTAAGGTCTGGGTGCTATTTTTAAAAGGCACTGAGAAAGCTATTCATTGTCTGCAACCCAAGATCAGCTCTCTTCATTGCTGAGCACCACCTTTGGAGGTTGACTACCCCCATGGACAAAATATTGACACCAGATCAGTTTTGGCCCCACATTTTAGTGACGCCTTGCTGCAGCTTCTCCTTCAGGCCATCTGGGAAAGGAGAGACATCCTCTTCTCCAGGGATGGTAGCGGAGGGTATTCCCGCCAGACCAAGGTGGTCTGGACAGAGGTAGCATCGCAGGTCAATGGCTGTGGGTCCCACAGGAGAACCTGGCTCCAGTGCCGTAAGGGGATGACTGATCTGCTGCATGCCACCAAGTGTCACTGTCTACTCAATGCAAAGTCACACGCATAGAGGCATGAAGCATTGTAAGTTTACAACTCCAGAGGCTGTCACACAGGAGGTTGGGTGGCAAGCACCTCCATCAGATGCATCGTGTGAGATGAATGTGTGTGAGTTAATTAATTCTCCAAATCTTGCGCGGCAATGTCAGTGGGTCTCATACCTGTGCCAGGTTTTAAATTAAAACAAAAAATGCTGGAAAAAACTCAGCAGGTTAGGCACGATCTGTGAAGAGAAACAGAGTTAACAGATCAATGATCTTTCATCAGAACTAGGAAAGGTTAGAGAAGTAATAGGTTTTGAGGAAAGGGTGCGTGGGAAGAGCACAGAAGCTAAAAAGGTGGCTAACTTTTGAACAGGACAGAGGCATCTCAATTACATAGGTGATATAAAGCTTGTCATTTTTTCAAGTGATTTAACTCTTTACAATACAAGAATAGCATGTATTCATCAACTCTAACTGTTCAAATGACCCAGAGCAGATTTTTCTCACCAGTAAGGCAGGCACAGAAATTGGCGACTGTGGGGGCAGCAGGAGACTATGTAGCCATGAATGCTGTGAAACTGCTCCTGTACCTGTGCCCATGTCTCTCTATGCCACCCCCTCCCCCCCCACCCCCCACTGTCTGTAGGAGAAGAAGGTGCACATTAAGCACGAACGTGCACAGACAGGGGGGGAATGCCTGTCATCAGGATTCTAACCCTGTTCGAGGAAGAGGCCATGGAGCTGGCAGGAGAAGAAGGTGACCGGGCCTGTGCCAAGGGGGAGATTGAACTTGTCCAACCATCTAGTGAGAATGCCTCCAGTCTGCTCCTCCTAGCTGGGCATGAAGCAGCAATACCTTATACATATCTTGTGTAAGGATCATGGCTTGCAACACTAATAATTCTTCATTTTCTTTAATGTGGCCTCTGGACCCCACTTACACTCTAGGCATAAGAAGAGAAGACCACTGTCCCCCACTCTCACCTTCAGCTCCAGCTCCGCTTCTGAGGGAAGTGTCGTGACCCTCGGAGGATGCACCATCAAGCCATTCCTCTGTGCCCTCCACCAGCATAAAGACATTCACCTCGGTGAGCAATAGAGTAGGTTTGGGGTCACAACCTGGTGATCATATCCCTGACACAGGCCTGCAGCTTGTGGAGTAAATAAGGGCCGAGGTCTCCGGTATTCAGAGAACTGCTGGAGATCAGGACCCCACTGAGCCCCATGTAGATGATGAGCCTCTGGAATTGGCCATTAATGACATGATGGAGATGCAGAGACAGGCAGGGGAACACCCAGCAGAGTTGCCAGAAGCCATGTGCAGATTGGAGTGAAGGGTAAGCTTCACTGCATCGCCCTGGGATCTCGGTGTTGTGAGAGGCAAGAGCATGGGAGCCTTTGTGATGTCCCGAGTACATCATTGCAGAGTTCCTTATCCAACTGAGTGCAAGTGCACTGCCTTTTATTGGTTTCTGTTTAGCTTCGCATTAATTTGAGAATGTGAGCAGACCACAGGAACTCATGGAACCAGGCCTGAGGACCCTCCCATTTCTACTGCGCAGTATCAGTGAGGGACTGCATAGTGAGCCTGCATGAGTTACAATGGTGTGTCTTACTTTCTTTTTTGATTCCTTCACCCTCAATCCTCCCCCTGCGACATACCAACTTCCCCCCATCACCACAGAGCGTCTTAAAATATTTTCTTTTACCCTCCCCTCTGTCGACTTTCACCCTCCCCCAGTCAACCTGGACCCTTCACTCTTACTCTAGATCTTCTTGTTCTTCCACCTGAGCCCACACCTGTTGACTTCCCCATGCCCAATCTGATCCTCACTTCCGCCCCTTCTCCATTTCACCTGCTCATGAGACCATTCATTTCCCTCATATTAACATGCAGCTCCCATCCTTCCTCCCCTCCACCGTCACTGTAATTGTCTCCTCACTTCCTAGTTGGCTGCGTCAGTCCTTGGGAGCCTCCTGCCGGCCCATCCCTATCCGACACCCCTATCCATCCAACGTTCAACTGCAATATTGAAGTTCACATTGCATCCTGCCTGCCTGCCCCGGACAGCATTCCTGCCATGAGTCGGTCTTCCTGCCTCCCTTGGGCAGGCTCCTTGCCCCAGACAGGCTACCTTCTTGGGCATCGACCTATTCCGTGCAGCAACAGCTTGGCATTCTGAATCATGGCCTGGCAACAAAGAAGTCTGTGTAAGAAGCGTGAAGCAGTGTATACTCAATGGAGGACCCAGGAGGAAGCCTACCTGGCCCAGTGAACATATCTTATATACAGTCGGGTTTCTGAAGGCATGTTTATCTCATTCATTACAAACAAGATTGCGACTGTGAATATAATACCGACGGGCTGGGGTTTTAATGAATATGCTTGACATGCTAATGAATGGAAAAGGGCTTCCCGACCAATCCATCAGTTTAACCCACCATCAGGAATCTGAATTTTGGCTCCTGCGTAAATAAATTGCCCCTCCTGCCTCACTTCCTGCTCCAGGCAGGCCTGGGAGATTCTACCCAGTGTCAGAAATATGTCCAACACCCACGTTTATTTGCATGCCTTAGATATGTCCCTGGCATCAGCCTCAAACAGAAGTTGGACTACTTGAATATTCTAGTTTTGGAATCCCTTTCCAGAATTGGTCAAAAACTCGGTGGAGATTGCCCTGTACAAACTCCAACTAGGTTTTCCCAAGGGCCAGGTAATTTTTTTTTGCTTTAATGTAGAGACAGGGGCACAAGAGTGCTCTTCCCATCTAAATACCAATGATGGGGCAGCCCTCCTGATCATCTTCTCCTGTCCCAGAACATACGTGAGGGTCACTGACAGCATTGCATTATCCTGACATTCATTTCAACTTGGCCACTGAGCTGTCTTAGGGCCTCACAGCTCACACCCACAACTCGCTGAGCACATTCAAGTTGGGTCACAGTTAATCAGAGCAGTGGCTACCTGTTCTGGTGCGAACCAATTTCTATTCTGTAAAATCTGGCATGACGTCCATTTTCACAAGACTCAAAGCTTAAATGAAGCAGAGCTGAGCGACCTCCCCTTAAGATGAAAATTTCTTCACCACAAAGTGTGGTGAGCTGCAAATTTGCTGCATTGATTTTACAATCTTTGTACCTTCCAAAATTAACATTTAGTATTGGCAGCACAAAGAATAATTTAATGGTCCTACTCTATTGCTTTAGATATCCAGGTAAAGTGAAGGATTACTGATCTCCAGGAGGTAAATTCGTTAATGGACAGCCCCGGCATGGAAATTTGCATGCATACCCAAATTTCTGTACAGCAGCCTGCAGAGGAATTTTGATTTTTGAACAAATTCTTGATATTTATAAAATGCAAAGCTCCAAGGTGGGGATGCAAATTTGTAAAATGTAGCCTTAGATGTAAGCAAAGTAGAAGGCAGTAGATGGAGTGGTGGGGTGGAAATTTATATTGACCTGTTTTGTGGCGCCAGAAGCCTGAGGCCCAAGGCTGAAATTTGGCTTCTAGTGTTATCGTCATAATCATTGAGCAGCGGGTGCAATTGGGCATACAAAGGAGACTTACTGGTTCCACGAAGGCAAAGCTTGGCAGGCTGCCTCCCTGGCAGTGGTCCTCAGGTAGGCCCTGGGTTGGGAGATTGGTAAGGAGTGAGGGAAGGATGAGAGTGAGTAGAAGGGATGTGGTAGATGGGAAGTGGAATAGAGAGCTGGGGAGGGGTGATAAGGTTGGAATTGTGCTGCAGTAGAGTACATGCTTTAATTTGGTAATAAAGCGCAGTTGTCCCCAGTTGGGGAAATATTAGGGCTTCATTACAAGAGTATAACAAGGTATTCACTCTGGGTGTTGGGAGGAATTGGAAGAGTCTGTGTCTTCACTTTGCAGGCTTGGAAATAAATCTGTCTTAAGGTACAGGCTGGCTTCAGACTCATTCTTTCCTCAATGTACGATTATTGGAATTAACATGGCAGCAGAGGATGAACATTAAGCTCTGGTGATTGGACCAGCTTTTTTAGAGATGGAGCCATATCGGCAATGGAAAAATAACGTTGAAATGTTGACATGGGTTATCTCGTTACCCCGGAGGAAGCAAGGTATGGCCTCGGCTTTGTCATTACCAGCAAAAAGTAAGATTAGGGGTAAAGTATTTTCAGAATTGGATGTGGATCACTTGGACACCAAAGAGGGATTAACCCTTCTGCCACAGTTTTTGGATAATTTTTACAAAAAGGATGATTTGTTGGAAGCATGTGAAGCATGGTCAGCTTTTGATAGATTTAAGAAAACAACCAGTCCATGGAGGAGTTTATTATGGACTTTGAGAAGTGGTATAAGAGACTAAAAAAGTTTAACTTTGAAATGCCAGGGTCTATATTGACTTTCAAATTACCAGAGTGCGCACGCATTTCTCATGGTTACTGCCATGAAGGAATTGTGTTGGTCACTGGGAGTTTGAATCCAGTAATGAGTATTTTGGCTGCTGATTCGTTCAGCTGGGCAATGCTGGATAGCGTTTGCACTTCCACAGTGTGTAAGATGGGTTGGCTTAACTGCTACCTGGAGTTTCTCGATGAGGCAGATCGGCGGAAGGTTAGGGAGTATCGAAGCTCTACCAGCTTAGGGGACAACAACATGCTAACATCTTCCTGGAAAATAGTCCTCCCTTGCAAGATAGCTGGGATCAATCTCTTCATCAGTACAGATGTGGACTCTAGCGAGATACCTCTATTGTTGAGCAAATCTTTAATGGATAAAGCACAGATGAAATTAGACATGGAGAATGACAAAGCAATTGTGGTCAGTAAAACTGTAGACCTGCATTTTACACGATCGGGCCATTACTTCCTGCCATTGGGAAAGCCAGATATTTCTCACTGGGAGGGTCCAAGCAGTATTGTGAACTTCTGTGGATAAATGTTTGGTGGACAAGTAAAGGATTATCTTGAAGTTACAGAGACAATTTGCACATCCAGCTTCACAGAAATTTGAAAGCGCTGTTGCGAGATGCTGGAATAGTCGATAAAGAATACAACACCCTTATTGAGCAAGTTACAGCTCAATGTGGCATTTGTGTTAAATATCAAAGGACATCACCACGTCCTGTTGAAAGTTTGCCGCTGGCCAGGGAATTTAATGTTGTCGTGGCAATTGACTTAAAAGTATGGGACAAGGTTCAGGGTATTTTTTGCTACAGTTTTTAGATATGGCCTAGATTTAGCCTATCTATGGTAATAAATGGCAAGGACAAACAAACCATTGTAGACAAGGCTATCAGGAAATGGGTGGGTACTGGATGAGGAATGCCAATGAAATTCCTGACAGATAATGGAGGAGAATTTGCAAAAGATGAATTTCGGGACCTGTGAGAAAATCTGAATATCTTAGTCATGAATACTGTGGCCTGGAGCCCATTCAACAATGGTCTGTGTAACAGGAACCATACAGTAATTGACAGAATGTTGCATACGATACTGGCTGACCAATCAGATTACAAGTTGCAAACGGCGCTAACATGGGCCATACATGCAAAAATTATTTGCAAATGGTTGGGGGTTACAGTCTGTACCAATTGCTTTATGGTAGGAATCTGAAGTTGCCTTCAGTGCAATCTAATGCTCCCCCTGCTCTTGAAGGAACTACCATTAGCTCCATTCTTTTCTATTTGCTTAAATGCCTTGTACGCAGTCAGGAAAACTTTCATCAAGGCTGAGGCTTTGGAAAGAATTAGGAGGGCATTGCAACACCGCATAAGACCACCTGAGCTGGATTTTACTTCAGGTGATCTGGTTTATTATAGGAGAGAGGAGAATAGGGAATGGAAAGGTCCAGGGAAAGTTATAGGACATGAAGGAAAAAACTCTGATTATTCAACATGGGGATCAAACAATAAAAGCCCATTTTTCACAGTCATCGGAGTGAATTATGAATTTGTGAATACTGACAATGCGATAGATGATGACAAAGCACCACGTGCCTCACATACTCATATATTTCATGGGGCAGAGCCAGAGGGACAAGATATGAAGGATCAGGAGTTAGATACTGGTAGAAAACCTGATTGTGATAAACAAGAAGGGACAATTTTGTCCAAAGGACAGCTGCCTAAAGTGGGTTCCCAGGTATCGTATTGTCCAGAAGGATCAGATAACTGGTGGGATGCAACAGCCGTGGGGAGGGCAGGAATTTCTGCTGGAAAATATAAGAATTGTCTGAATGTCCAAGATCATAGACAAGCAGTGAAGGCCATGGACTGAGAGCATGAAGTATGAGAGTGGAAAATAAGGAAGCATAGCCCAAGTTACAGTGATGGGTTGGGTGAGGAAAATTTCACATATGGTGGATAGGGCCTCAGACAGGGTATAGAGGATATATAACAGTAAGAGCTCAGAAACACTTCAACAGGCAAGTGGGGGGTCACAGCTTGACTAGGCGACATTGCAGGGTGGAGAATGCTGAACCATTATTACAACAAAGCAGAAGCAGGAGTCCTCATGACTGAGGGTTTTTTGTTATGGCTGACAAGTTAGGGGATAAAGCCATACGGGAGGCTAAACAGAGGGAGTTAGATAGTTGGAGGGAGTTTGGGGTGTATTCAGGAGTCCCAAATAGGGGTCAGCCAGCATTGTCACATTGGTGGGCCTACATGGAAAAGGTCCTATTGGATGGAATTTATGAGGTCAAGGCTAGGTTAGTGGCCTGGGATTTGAAGAATGCTTAGCAGGTAAAGAAGTCAGAGTGGACTCACGCACAGCAGGGAAGGTAATTTGGAAAATTTTTCTGGCCTTTTTTTGGGGACATTTTCCTGGGAATGTAAGTTGATAGATATAAAAGCTGCATTTCTGCAGGGGATCACCTCCAGAGGGAAGTGTTTCTCAAACCTCTGGAAATCTCTGGAAGTTGAATAAATGCTTACATGGTTTAAACCAGGCTTGTCCAAACTGCGGCCTGTGGGCTGGGTTGTGGCCCCCAATGCCATTCTATCTGGTCCCCGGAGCCACTGTTCAAAATGTTCTAAGAAAGATAAGTGAAGTTGAAGATCCTGCAAGAGGCTGCTCCAATCATAGGCAGTTACTGTCCTGATACTGTACCTATCAGCAGCAAATGTGGGAGAGAAACAGTCTCTGGTCAGACAAACAGTGATCACCAGTGGTGGTAAATATGCTGGGGGAGAGAAAGAGGGTTCAGGGAGGGGAAGAAGAGAAAGGGTGCCAAGAGGCCCAGAGAGAGGGGCTACTGGGGCCTGGGGAGAGAAGGTGCTGCTGGGGCCCAGGGGAGAGATAGGCTGCTGGGCCAGGGAGATGGGGGAGAGAGGGGGCAGGGCCCAAGGGGAGAAGGTGCTGTTGGGGCCCAGGGAGAGAAGAAGCTGCTGGGTAGGGGAAGTGGGGGTGGGAGGCCGCTGAGCCCAGGTGAGGGGGGTGAAGACACTCGCTACTCGGGGTGTGTGTGGGAGTGTGTATGTGTGAAGGAGAAAGTATGCGTATGTGTGTGTGAGAGAGAAGGATGTTGTGTGCATGTGGGTGCGAGAGGGAGGGAGGGAGAGTGAGTGTGTACGAGAGAGAGAGGGTGAGAGTGTGTGTGAGTTTGAGAGGGACGGAGAGTGGCTGTGCGTTTAAGGGAAGGGAGAGTGTGCGGGTGTGCCTCACCCTCAGTCTCAGGATTCTCAGTCATCCTCAACCTCACACACCAATACATACTCTCAGCCCCTTACACAGTAGGTGAGAGTGAGTGAATAAATACCCTGAGACTGGCAGTGAGCAGGCACACACACTCCCACCCTCTTACACTCTAATGGTCATTTTTATTAATTACCCTTTTTTAAAAAAAAATCAATTTATTGCTTTGACATTGCTTCATGTTTGCTCAGCAAGTTGTTTCTTTTCTTCGTACTCAACTTTTTTTTGGAATTCATGTATCTTACCGAAGTCTGCTCATTGGTCGCTTGAGTGAGAAATAAGTGTCTGCCCGCCTGCACAAAAAGGTTTTGACAAGCCTGGTTTAAATGATGCTTCCAGAGACTGGTACTTCTCAGTTGTTGTTAAAGTTAGGTTGTCCCCAACCGAAGGCAGACCTTGCCATGAATTATTGGCACCAAGGTGGGAAAATTGTGGGCGTCTTCATGATGCATGTTGACGACTTTCTATGGGGTTGCACTAGTGAGTTCCAAAGCAAAGTTATTGACAGGATTAGAACAGGCTATAAGGTTGGGAGTCAGGCTAATGGGGGCCTTTATATACATTGGATTAGAAATAAAACAGCGCGGGCAGAAATTTGCGCTGAGTAGGTGGGATCGTGCCCGACCCGCTCAAGCATAAAATGGCGTGCGATGACGTCGGGTGAGTGTCTTCATGTCGTTGCGCACTCGTGCGATATTTCGATCGGCGGCCGCGTGCAGGAGTCAGCAGCGCGTCCGCCAACAATTAACAGGCCTATTAAGGCCATTCAAGTTATAATCGAATGAAAATTTTCGCTGTCCTTCCAACCGGTTGGTGGGCAGGCATTAAGGCCAAGCAGCAATTGAATTTTTTTTTAGGAAACCTCATCCACAGGTGGGATGAGGTTTCTAACAGCAATTATAAGTTAAATAAAAATTTTTAAATTTCATTTATAACACGTCCCTGCTTATGTGATAGAGTCAATGTTTTTAACATTGCTAAGATTTTTATTTCTCCTCTTTTAAATCTTCAACTCCCTGAGGCAGCTCTGTGCCTCAGGAAATTTTCATTGTGCGCACTCGTGCTCCTGCGCGAACTTCCACACTCACCCTCCTCCTGCCTCCACCCCGGCAGCGCTGCAGCACACGTTTCATGCTGGCTGGCCGTTAATTGGCCAGCCAGCGTGAAATCGATGTGGGGGCCTGTTGACCCGTGTCTAGCATGTCCTACGCGCTTGTCAGTGGTATCGAGTAACAACCAGGATGCACAAGTTTCCACTTAAACAATCACAATGCTTTGATAAAAGCAAAAAAACTGCAGATGCTGGAAATCCAAAACAAAAATAAAAATCACAATGCTTTAATCTACTAAAGGTAGCTTAATCTCTAAATATCCCAATTACATTAACCAAACACTCTCTTATGTGTGTGACATTACCCGTCTGTCCTCAGGTTGATCAAGTCTGTTGGTGGGGTACTTGCTCACGACGTCCAACTTCGGGTCTGCTTCTGGAGTGTTGGTCCCGGGTTCTCCTGCCTCACCCGGCCTTCAATCTTCCTTTTATCCTGCTTTCTTCATGCATGACCTCAGCCGCTGGAATTCGGCTTATCGGTGGTATTGTACTATTGATTAACTCATCTCTCAGGCCTACCCTGCTGGTTGATTAACTCGTCTTTTGTGTTGTTCTTCACGACAGGATACAATGGGCCCCACTGGTGAGGACTTCTCCGGCTCCAAATGTGATCAATTCTGTTGTGATGTCATTAAAGTACAGTATCAAAGCAAATACCACATCTTGTGTCTGAACAGTTTCCAGTAAGCTTATTATCATTCAGGAATGTGATCAGCAGTCCCTGGTCATGCCCATCTCTCTGCATTAGCTGTTTTATGACACGATCTTGTTGTGTTAACCCGTTACTGGGTGTCACAGCCCCGAGCATGGGCAGCAGTCAGTTTCGTGGCCGTTCCCGGGCCTGCCCGCCCGCCCGATGAGGGGAAAATCCTGCCCTATGGGTCTGTGGTTACTTTACACCAGCAATCGTATTTAGAAAGTGTTAGCCCTGTCGCTGTCAGTTGGTCTGCGTCTTCACAAAAAGATGCAGATACTTCCAAAGGTGAGACAGAGCAGCTGCGAAATATGATTGGAAAATTAAACTGGCCGGACACACAGGTGAGGCTAAATGCAAGCTTTGTTCTTTAAATGAGTACTATAATGAAACATCTCAGTGACCAATTTCACTATTGTCTCTAATATTTTACTAAATGTTCATATTTTGCTGTTATTATGGTGTATTGCCTGATGGTGTCTAGTTAACTATCCTTGACAAAGCGGCTTTGAAATTAATTGATGACATGCCCATTTTGCAAATGTAAAACAGGCTGCTGAACATCCAGTAGGGCAGGAGGCATGCACATGCATAATTTGCACTGGAAATACATTACACACTACCTCAGTGAAGCCTTCAGCATCAGTGCTTGTCCTAAACACCTGAAACAGGTACTAGTGCCCTTGCATATGCCAATGGGGGCATGTCTAACGTCTGTTTGAGGCCCACATTCCAAAACTGAACTGCTATTAACGCAGTCAGTCAGAGGATAACCATGCCTATAAGTCGTCTAACCAGCAGCCCTTAAAGGGGCTGCTTTAGAGTTCCAACAAAATGGTACATTTTACTAAAAACGCTTACCTGACCTGGCTTCTCCTGGTGCCAGAGCCATCCTGAAGACTATTGCCATTCCCCACTTGTGCCCCTTCTGACTGTCCCCCTGTTAATTCCAATAATTGTATGAGGAAAGAATGAGTCTGAAGCCAGCCTGTACCTTAAGACAGGTTTATTTCCAAGCCTGCAGAGAAAAGACACAGGCTCTTGCAATTCCTCCCATGTCATCAATTCATTTCAAGGCCGGTTTGTCAAGGATAGTTAACTAGACACCATCAGGCAATACACCATAATAACAGCAAAATATGAACATTTAGTAAAATATTAGAGACAATAGTGAAATTGGTCATTGACCATAAAAGTGACACTGCAGTCACAACTCTGAAGAGGTGTAATCGTTATTGTTTTGTAAGAGTACAATTTGCTCAAATTAAAGGGTTCTACGTATGGGAATGTGCTGGATGACGAAGTTCTCTGTTTACTGATGTTAGTTGAGGGATAAAATGTTGATCAGGACGTTTGGAGAACTTTCCTGCCCTTCTTCAAAATAGTGCCATGGGATCAATGGGGAATAAGAGTACTGGTTTGAACTGGCGTTCCATTTTAAGGTATACAAAACCAGTTTGGGCCAGTAATCTTCTTTCCTAGTTTTTACTGCTGTTTTTTTTTCCCCATTTGGGAGCAGAAGGGGACCTTGGTTTAATGTCTCATCTGAAAGATGGCGTTTTCAACATTGAAGCAACCCCTACGTACTGAGGTGGCGTCATGTTGGATTTTGTGCTGAAATAAATGCTGTAAAAGAATGAAAGAAAGGCATGATGAAACTGAAAACATCCGACAGAGCAATTCAAGAACAAAATAACAGGCAAAGAAGCTATTAAAGGACAACAGCAAATGATGAAAAAGCATAGAGAATACTAAAGGCAAAACAGGAAGACTTTAAAAAGCATTGGAAAGGTTTCTGTGAAAAATCAACTTCATCCTCCACCAACTTGGAATAAAATTGTCCCAAGGTTCTAGCTGAAGCCTTAAGGCCTTGAGTGGTCATAGCTGTTTCAGAGGCTGTACTTCTATAAAGTGGCCATTTTTATTACTATTTAATCCTCCTTTACCATGAATAATAACATATGTTTGCTGCATAACAGTCATTAGTGAAAAGCTGTTGATTTAGTCCACAGACCTGGAACAGTTCAATATCTTCCACAAACCCAGGATGGCAAAACAACACAATGAATACAATAAATGATTTTAAAAAATAAGTCCAATTCTTCACTGGTCAGATTTGTTAACATGCTGTTAATTTGCATGAACGCAACATTTATCAGGCAAATAAATTCTGATCTGTAAACAAATTTCCTGCTAGCAGCAGAAACAGCAGAAATGTTTCACAAAGTAAAGACAGAAGAATTTCCTTAATCGGTGAGATGATACATTTAGGTACCTTAATCAGATCCGTACCATTGGCTGTAAAATAATAGCTGTCTGATGACCATCTGCACTGTAATTAAAGTCAATGGCCATTTGAAAGCATATGCCGACTGACAATTTGGTCCTGCCGACAGATTCTTCCTTGTTATACTTTACTCACACACTCACTGAAGAAAATCAGTCGATACCGTTTCTAGTATATTGCAAACGTAGTTCAAGAGTTGAGCCGGGGTATGTTTCAATGGTTGCGCAGGAGACAAAATTGGTTATTCATGCACATCTCCTAACCCAGTGCAAGGCACCAGCATCTAAAATTTGTATCTGCTTACCATTACACAAGTCATTGTGGTAATAGAAATTAGTCTGGACAGTGTACGCCCAAACAGGCAGGCCCAAGGCCAGCTCAAAATTTTACCTCAGGCCTCATCTAAATATTTCGGGCCAAGTTGCTGTTGCCTGTTATACCTCCAAAGGCAACTCTCCCTTCTCCAGGGCCGAACATTGGGCAACCTGCAAGTAAATCATGAGAGCAGGCTTACAGCAGGAATTGTGGGGGATGCGGTGAGTGGAGGATCGATGGCTAGGACTGTGGAGTCAGAGGGAGCACATCTACTCAGCTTTTATTTTATTTTAAATTAATAATTAATTTATTAATATTTATTAATAAATTAATAAATTAATAATAACTGGCCCTTAGTTTAGTGGGCGGATGTGGTGGGGGGGCAGCTGCTGAAGAATTCTGTTGAGAGGTCCTTCAACAGATGTTAGACTCCTTTGCAACATATTCAAGGGGCTCAATGCTTATTGTAGGTGCCTGCCTGAGATTCCTAAATAATGGGCCCTATGAATTCAGCCGTGGGACCAACATTAGGCCATCCCACTGATGGATTGGTATGCTTTGTGCTGGCTTTAAGCTTAAAATGTGCAGAAGGCAGTCCCACATCTTGAATCAGAATGGACAGGAAAATGGTGCATTATCACTGCAGCAAATGCAGAAAAACTGTGGAATAATGTGGATGTGTATTCATATACTCTTGACACTAACTCTCTCTCATTTCTTGCTGGAACCCCTCTCTCCTCGTTACAGTTTGGTGCCATTTTGCTCTTCCCAATTGACACTGGTAATCTTCCTGCATTCTCTTCTCTTTTTCACAGCACATTGAAATTACTCTTGCCTGACCTGCCCTTTACCTCCACGATTGCCATTTACCTGACATTGCTGTGCCGAGCTTCGGTAAATGATTTTCGGAAACTGTGATTCATTAGAGTCAGAAGGCAGCCATGGTCTCTCAGGGGACCTTCTGCCAATCCCCTTCACCTTTAAAGTAGCTTGACATTTACATGGAAGCACAGTGGATATAAGGGAAACATTTAATGCAATGAAACTCTTAAAGGGATTAAGTTTCTTCATGGATTTACAGTACCATTTCAATACTCTGTTTTTTTTTAATTCCAGAATGTTAAAATATTTATGAAATTGGTATTCATACTATGATCTGAATTCCCTGGTTGGGAGCTTTAAGTCGGGATAATTCCCGACTCCGCAAACATGATCTCTGGGAAAAAGCGTCTCGAAAGTTCTGACTTTTGGTCTGGAAAGGTTGGAATTGGGGGGGTTGGAAGGGAGGGGGTGGGGGGCCAGTGGAGTGGGGAGAAAGAGTTCAGAGGCTGTTGGGTGCAGAAGCAATCTGAGCAGAAGATCTGCCTCAATGTTCTGGCACTTTGCCAAAAATATTTTAAAAATGAATAAAACAAAAAGCAGCCCTCATACTCCTGTAAACTCTCCATGCCCTGACCATTTCAACCCATGCCACCTCTTTCCCCCTCCCACCACAAATGGCCTCTCATTAGCTCCTTGCCAACCTACGCCCTTCTACCTGCCCGCACCATGGCCCCTCATACCTTCCATGCCAAACGATGCCCCTTTGCCCACCCCATGACCCTTTATAGCCCCTATACCAACCTATGGCCTTCTACCCACCCCCATGGTCCTTTATAGCCCCTATACCAACTTATTGCCAGCCCATGCCCCCAACAACCACCCTTTGCCCTCATACCTACCATGCCAACTCACCTAATATCCACCATGGCAGATCTCAGGACCATGCCAAGATTAAATAAAATCCTTAAGTGTCTATTGATGAACTCATTATTACAAAAAAACAATCATTGATAAAAGCCCATTCACTACATTTAAATTCCTTTAATCCCTTATGAAAACAATCATTTGTATTCATAGTTCCACTTCAAAGAGTTTATAACCATTTGGAGCTGTCAATCAAATTGTGAACTGACAGGCACCCAACTGTTTTAATGGTGTGTTGTGAAATCAGTCATGCAACACTAATCCTGTAATGATAACCCTCAGGCTTATGTCAACAGGCAGAGTGAAATAGCACTGATTCTTCTTTAACACTGCAGTCAGTTTTTTTCTAATATTTAAAGAGTAGGAAATTTAAATGCCTTGACAGCTTGACAGTTCTTTTGGCAGTTGGTTTGACTGTTCTCTTGGCATTCCCAATGAGTTTATGCATTTTTATGTACATTCATGTCTGCTTTTAACAATCCCAAAGAGCACTTTATCTCTCCCCAAGGTCCATCCATATCCAAAAGGATACCCTACCTCTCCAAAGAGCTTTGGCAGCTTTAGACCTTCTCCTACCAAGTCTAAAGCGTACAAGTCGTGTTTTAGACATCCCCCTAGCCAAAATCAGATCAGATTCAGGCAGCTGCACTTTAACATGTGCAATCTCTCCACCCGCACAAAAATTCTGGCCTATGTATCTTGGGAATTATCTTTTAGGCAACAATTTTCATTTGTTCATGGTAACATTTTGTTTTCTGACAGCATCTCACAAAGTAACGGATAATAACCCACTTACTAACCTGAAAAACAGATAGGAATGAAAGCATTTAATAGACTTCAGCAGCACAGAAGTGATCAAAAAGGCTCATTAAATGTTTCCCTTTCTCTTAGCGGATTGGAATGTGAATATAAAGGCACGGTACTTCAGTTGTACAGGTCCTCAGTACAGACTCAGTCGTGTCAAAAGTATTCCATTCAGTTTTGAACACTGCACCAAAGGAAGGGTGTATTGACATTGAAGTGGATACAATGCAAATTCACCAAAACAATATTTGGGTTTAAAGACTTACATTATGAGGACAGGTTGAATCAATCCTTGAGTTTAGAAGATTGAACAGTAATCTAATTATGGTGTTCAAATTGATAAAGCAATTCAATAAGGTAGATTGAGAGAACCTAGTTCTTCTCATGGCGGAATTTATAACAAGGGACATTGTCTTAAAATTAGACTTAAGCGAGTTAGGAGTAAGGTTAGGAAGCACTATTCCACACAAAGAATATCTGGACCTCTCTCACTAAAATGCTATGGATGTTGGGCAATTTAAAATTTCAAGGCTAAGATCAATAGCTTTTTGTTGGGTAAAGATATTAAAGATATGGAACAAAAATGCACAAATGGTGTTGAGGTACAGGTCAGTCATGATCCACTTGAATTGTGGAACAGAGTCAAGGAGATGAATGGCCCACTCCTGTTCCTATGTACCTCCAGATAACTGAGGATAACTGCCAAATAAAAGGAACTGTTATTAACCTGTAACTTAGCATGGTACTTACAGTGGCAGACAAAATTATCACCTCCTATTCTCAGCCATCAGGTCACTCCAGGTTAGCACTTCTGCATCAGCTGCTGAGCTGGTCATACATGTATGAAACCAGTTAACCTGAGCTTTGGTCAGCGCTTTCATCATAATTGCATGACAGAGTTATGACAGAAGCACGATGCAGCCATCCAATTCCACCACATTACATTTCGGATCAGTTTGTGTCATTTTTGGGAGCCTCTTGGCCATATACTCATCAGTTTCCTGCTCCTCCTTGCCAATATTATTTGCTCCTTCTCAACTGTGCTTGCCATTCACCCAGTTGCTACCTCCTCAATTGCTACATCGTACTGGTGCTTGCACATACCAATTAGAAGAACGTGGCACTCTTGAATGTTTCATTTTAGCTGTCACAAAGTAGTAACACCTGCCGACACTTTCAGAAGCACTGTTTTATTGACTGCTGCAACTGCAATTTAAAGATGTCCCCTTGGAATAGGAATCTATCCTTTTGCTAAGAAACTTCCCTTTTTTTCTTAATATATTATTAAAGCTACAGTTAATTCCAGTATCGAAAGGGCATTAATGCCAAAGTGAGTGCACATGATTGAATCACCCAGATAAAGCCAGGGTTGTGAAGCTATAGTCATGAGGAGAGACTTAAAATATTAGAATTATTCCCACTAGAACAGAAAAGGAGGAGATTTAATAAAAGTTTATTAAAATTATGAAAAATTTTGATAGCCTGAGTAGGAAAAGATTATTTCCTCTGATTGAAATGTCAGTTGGGGGGACGGTTATCAATTTAAGTTAACACGAAAATGGAGGGAGCTAAGGATGAATTTCTTCAACACAGAAAGGGGTTTAAGTTTTTGCCATAAGTAAGCATTTAGGCAGAGAGCTTTACTTCTTTTGGGGAAAATTAAATAAATATTTGAATCAGAGAAAGATCAAAGTCTGTGAGGAGAAAGAAGAGGCAAATTAATTAATTTTGAATTGCCCTAGTAAGACGCCAGCAAAGTCAAAGTCAATGGGCTAGAAATTAGCTTAATTATCCCATTTTTCGATCATAGTGCTATACAATCACTGCCTTCCTGTCCTTTCTTTTGCAGGGCATGGTAGCACACAGCAGATGGGAGAAGAGCAGAGTTAGCGGGGACAAGGACTGATCCCTACCAAGGATATGATCATGGGGGCAGCTGCAACAAAGTCCATGGCTTCCAATGTCATTAAAAACATTAAGGATGACAGCATGTTCCTGCCATGAATGAAAGATGATTCGTGTGCTGGCATCTTGGAGGGTGAGGACACAGAAGGGCCCTGCTGCAGAGAGCTTAGATGAGAACCTCAATGGAGTAGCATCCAGGAAAGCACTGATGAGGATGCACAGCAAGATGTTGGGTGGATTGGCTGACCTCCTGTCACTATCGAGGTATATGTAGGATTCTGGCCCCAAGTTGGCAGAGGGTATCTCGTGGACCTTGCCCTTTCCGCTCCATCTCCTTGTCATGCTGCAGGCCCAGAGGTACTGCCCTGCTGCCCACATACCTGTTGTAGCCTTTGTGCGGACAGATCATCTCATCTTGTGCCCTCCCTGAGAAGATGGAGCAACATTCTTAGCAAATCCAGGATCTCACCACTCCTCCAAAAACACTCCCATGTGTATTTCAGGCATGTTGAAGCAGCAAAAGTTCTTCAAATACCTAACCTGCAAGTGCTTAGCTTTTTCAAATAGCACTAATGCAGGGCCTGTCTTCCAGCACAGCACCTGCTCTTTGATAGATAAATTCATTGCCTGGCACTGCGCAGCCCAAGTCAGGCATTCTGGCATCACACCACCCAATAGGTATGTGGATAACACTCGTTCCCAGACTTCCAGCACGCACTGAGGTCACCCACATGGGCATCCTGCTCAAGAGGGCAATGCCAGGGGCCACACCTGAAGTGGCTGAGTCTAGCATCCACTGGAGGCAGTGCTGTGGAGATGAAATTTGTGCTTACAATGTTCTATATGCCTTCGTTATATGTTGCAAATTGCTACAGTTCTATAGGCAATTCCTATCCAAGGCTGATAAGTGGCAAATAACAATTGTGCTGCATTAGTGCTAGGCAATGACTATCTCTAACAAGAGAGAACTTAACCATTTTCCCTTGACTTTTAAAAAAAATTTCATTCATTTATGTGAGTGTCACTGGCAAGGCAGCATATATTGATTCATCCCTAATTGCCATTGACAAGGTGATGGTGAGACACCTTACCAGAGTCCCTGTGGTGTAGGTACACTCACCGTGCTGTTTCTTGGATTTTGACCCAGTGACAGTGAAGGAACTGCGATATAGTTCCAAGTCAGAATATACTTGGAGGAGAACTTGCAGGTGGTTGTGTTCCCATGCATCTGCTGTTCTTGTGCTTGGTAGAGGTCACGGGTTAAGGTGATGCTAAAGGAGCCATGGTGAGTTCCTGTGGTACACCTTGTAGACGGTGCAAACTGCTGCCATAACACACTGATAGTGCAGGGAGTGAATATTTAAGGTGGTGCTTGGGGTGCTGATCAAGCAGGCTGCTTTATCCTGGATAGTGTTGATGGTATTACCTGGGCTGAGTACTCCATCATCAACATCATGCACAGTCACTATTGACCAGAAACAACTGGAACAGTTACATAAATGTCATTAGTGCTAGGCAATGGCCATCTCTAACAAGAGAGAACTTAACCATTTTCCCTTGACTTTTTTTTTTAAAAATTCATTCATTGATGCAAGTATCACTGGGTCAAAGTCAAGATATTCCACAGTGAGTGGCTAGCATTCTGACTCCCCAAAGCCTCTCCGCCACCTAACAATAATAACAGCTCGTGTTTATATAGCAATGTTAATGTGGGAAAACATTCCAGTGCAGTTTGCACCAGCTACAAGGTGTACCACAGGAACTCACCATGGCTCCTTTAGCATCACCTTCCAAACCTGTGACCTCTACCAAGCACAACAGCAGCAGATGCATGGGAACACAACCACATGCAAGTTCTCCTCCAAGTATATTCTGACTTGGAACTATATCGCAGTTCCTTCACTGTCACTGGGTCAAAATCCAAGAAACAGCACGGTGAGTGTACCTACACCACAGGGACTCGGGTAAGGTGTCTCACCATCACCTTGTCAAGGAATGTGATATATCACTGTCCACTCGCCTGGATGGGGACAAGAGCAACAGAACTCAAGAAGATCAACACTATTTAAGAATAAATCAGTTAATTTGATTGGCACCCCATCCACTAGCTTAAACACCCATTCCCTCCATCATTGGCATACCACAGTACATTATTTACAGAATGTTTTTCCAAAAATCATGAAGGCCTCATCAGCTTGACGGTATACCCGCAGAGGCTTACCATGCTGGCAGCTATCAGCTTAATTCACGACTCCACCAGTTCATCTTCCGCCTCTGGGGCCTTTGCAAGTCAACAAAGGTTCTGGTTTAAAAGATTGTTGTGTTGACCACCCTCCTCTACTGTAGCGAAGTATGAACTGTCTACCGATGCTGTGTTAGGATCCTTGAGAGCTTCAATCAGCGGTTCTTACGTCAAATCCTGGGGATCAAATGGGGGAACCTCTGGACTAATGCGAGCGTCCTCCATGAAGCTGTGTCTATCAGCATTGAAACCCTGCTCCTGCGGAACCAACTCCGGTGGACGGGCCATTGCATCCAGATCCCCGAAAACCGCCTCCCTCAGCAGGTTCTCTTCTCACAGCTCTCCATTGGCTAACGCTCAAAGGGCAGCCAAAGGAAACGGTTTAAGGATATGCTTGAGGTCACCCTAAAGCATGGCGGCATTAACACCACTGACTGGGACGAGAATGCTGCCGACCACTCGGCAGGGCACCGCCTGGACCATCAAGGCTCAAGCCGCTTCGAGGCTCAGTGACTCGACAGCGAGGTGGAACGGTGGCGGCAGAGGAAGGAGAAGGAAGCCAACCCGGGGCTGCAATTTCCACTCCCCTGCGCGACAACGTTCCCCCACTGTGGAAGAACATGTGGATCCAGAATTGGGCTCCTCAGTCATCTGAAGTCTCACCGAGCCTGACGAACATCGTTCTCAATTCCGAGGGACCGCCGACGACCACAGTATGCAATAATTTACTCAGCTGGGGGGCGGGGGTTGGGTGCATTTTCTAAACTTCAGATCCCATTGCAGGGCCTCAGCAATGGCTAACACATTCGTGGAAGTAAGGCTACAACATTATTGGTCTATTTTTTCAATATGCACTCAGCACTAGTAAGGCTCCGTAATGGAAACGGAGACACACAAAACTGACCAAAAACCTCTGAGCAGCATCTGGTCTGAACACGTGCGTTGCTTACATTCTGAGTTGGAAAAGAGGGTCAAAGACAAGTTCGTTTTTAATTCTTAAAGTAGTGAAATGCTAATTTCAACCACAGATGTCTATGTTCTTCTTTTCTTAGCACTTAGCACTTGATGATCACTGACACTGGAGTTATCATCCTGTGCCTTATAGTGTTAGCTAATGATAGCCATATGTCGGTACGGGATCTAACAGTAATCCTAGCGTCTACTGACTCCAATGGGATTATCTAATTAATCAACTAAAGTTGATCAATTGGCATAGAATATCATTGCACTGTGCTACTTTTTGTGGCAATGAATGAACAGGGAAGAAAAGATATTTCCTTGAGACAAATTGTGCATGCAGCTGGGTTATAGGAATTCCCATTTAAGTTTTATTTCGGGCTGCTCAGTGAAAGGAAGAGAGTTTAGTGACTAATTCAACCTTTTCTCATTAATGACTACAATAGTGTTGAAATGAAATTAATATTTTACATTGTGGTTTCAGTATTCCTTTGTCACATATCTCAGATAAGATTACATTATTTAGAACCATAGAGTCAGAAAACTATTATAGTTTCCTGCACAGCGGTGGCCATTCTGCCCATCGTGTCTATACTGGCTGTTTGCTCGAGCAATCAAAAACTACGCCTTGGTCTCTCCCCAGAGCTTTGTGTCTCCCTTTGCTTCAAATAATTATTCATTTTTCCCTTTAAGAGGTACAATAGTCTCTGCCACAAGTACTTCTTACGCCACCAACACCTGTAAAGAAATCTTCAAGTTTCTCCACATACTCCACATTTTAATTGGATGACCCCTTAATCTCTCACTCTCCAACCAGAGGTAGCTGATGAAACCTAATTTAAAAATAGTTTAAACATCTTGATTAAATCTTCTCTTGGTTATTTCTGCTAGTGTTTCCTTATCACTATAGTTTCTGATCCCTTATATCATCTTGGTCATTCTATGCTAAATGTTCTCTATAACTTTAATAGTCTTTCTATAACATGGCAACCAAAAAAGCATACAGTATTCTAACTGCAGCCTATACAAAGTTTTGTAAAAAATCAACATTTGTTCTTTCCTTTTGTACTCTCTTCCCTTATTTATAAAACCCAATTTTCCATTGTCCAAAATGTGGTTTTATTCTATATATCCACACCTTTCATTGTCTGCGCTTAAGTGTATACTCTCATTCCTCATTGTTTTGTTTTTAATCCTTCCACTCAGGTGAGACATGCCTGGATCAGATGTCCCTTGGTGGTGATGCCATCGTGATGAGAACTTTGTCTCCTGAACCAGGCCTGGCCACCTCCCTCTTCAGCATGGACACCATTCTGCTCTACATCTTGTTCCTCTTCTTCCTCTTCCTCCTCCCTCTTCCTCTTACTGCTCTTCTATCTCCCCCTCCTCTGATGAACTGTGTTGACCTAGTCCCTTGCCCTCTTCAAGGTCCACCCCATGGCTGGAAGGCCATGTGAAGGACACTGCAGCTGACCACTACAATGTACAAAGCCCTTTACTGCAAGTTAGCACAAGACTGGTCCAGGCAATGAACCGCAACTTCAGGAGCTCAGTGGCCTGTTCAATGGTGATCCTTGTGAGCAGATAGATTTGGTTGTAGCGTCGCTGTGCCTCTGTCTCAGGATCACATAAAGGGGTAGCCATCTCTCCTAGGGATATCCTTTGTTCCGTAGAAGTCGTCCAAGGAGTTTGGGGAGGGGAGTGAAGAGCTGCAGCAGCCTGGACTGCCAGAGGCTTCATGGCAGCTGCCAGGATAGCGAGTGCACACGTGCATGAAACCCTTGCTCTGGTTACAAATCAATGGAGTGTTGAGGGAGCGGAAACCCTTCCTGTTGATGAAGTTCACTGACCACTCACTCAGCACCTTAATGACCACATAGGGCCAATCAGCGATGCCCTGCACTGGCAGAAATACAGAGATGGATGCAAATTCAACTGTCCTCTGTGCCTGCAAGGTCCAATCGGTTTGAAATTGTACTTCCCGGCTTTCTTAAATAGAGCACCCAAGACCTGCGAGGTGCAATGGTGCACTACTGCTTGAGAGACAGCACCAAGGTCTGCTGCCAAACCTTGGAAGGAACCAGAGGCAGAGAAGTTCAAGGTCACAGTGACTTTCGGTCCTACTAGCAGTGCATAGCAACCAGAACTGCACAATCTGAGACTTTCTTCAACTAGGGTTCAAATCCCAATAAGCATCTGCCTAGATAGGTGCAGTCTCTTGGAGCACTAATTCTCTGACATGTCCAGGAACTTCTTCTTTGGTCGTTACACTTGATGATGAGGTTATGGCCTCCATTGTCTTCCTGCCCCTCATTCAGCTCCTCTGCCCTCCTCATATCTGGGGCTTTGCATCTGCTCCTGAGGATGGTGCTCCTCACTGCTACTCGACCCTATTTCTGAGTACCTTAATCCTATGCCCAGCTGGTGCCTTGCTTGTGGTCAGCTGCACACACAATTAGCTCATTTTCTTAGATAATATCACCACCTTCAACACCTCTTTGATCCTTTTGTCTGTGACATCTTTTGATTATCTGCTCCTATCACTGCTTGCTTGTCCCTACAACCACCTCCCCCCCCTCAACTTCTCTCTCCCCCCGCCCACCTTAAACCAGCTTATATTTCACCCCTCTCCTAACTATACTCAGTTCTGTTGAAGGGTCGTGAGGACTCGAAACGTCGACTCTTTTCTTCTCCGCCGATGCTGCCAGATCTGCTGAGTTTTTCCAGGTAATTCTGTTTTTGTTAATGATTATTAGACCTCATCTCTTAAAGCCCTACTATCCCTGAAGAGTCACAACTTCCTCTGAGCATGTACAGGCTACTTTCTCTGACAACTCTGCTCATCCAATGTCATCTGTATGCCAATGGAGTACCTAATCAGGCTTGCATCCCTTTTATGGGCTCACCTAACTGAATGGCCTGGCCATGACTAACTTCCTTCTGTGCTGCCGCCTCCTTCAACTGGACTGTTCCTGATCCATTGTGTAACCCTTACACCTCCACAAAAATTCCAGAATGGCGCTTGACAACAGGGTCATTAACAAGGTCACTTGTCTGAATTGGGTGTGTTGCTGAGCACCCTCTTCCGCCCTCCTGAACAAAATCGCTGATGGTAAGAATGGTAATGGCAAACTGGCATGACAGTCGAAGGCACTAATTTATGCACCCACCCTTCCACACTGTCACCCATATCAGCACTAAAATCCTGCAAGTTAACCCTGTTTCTCTCTTCACAGTGATTCCAGGCCTGCTGAGCATATGCAGTATTTTCTGTTTTTATTTCAGATTTCCAGCACCCACGATATTTTGCTTTTACCCTTAACTCTTTGCTTCATTTGTAAACTATGATTTGTTCAACAAGATTAACCAATAATTTTTGTGAAGGTGATGTACTCCCCCCTTTCCCACCAGCTTCCACCACAGTTATGACAGGGGACCAGGAGGACATGTACAGGATTTCAAGGTCATTACCCTGTTTGTGGAGAGCATGAATGATAAGATCACATTGAAGCCTGGTGTAATGTTGTAATGGGGAAGCAGTTTAAAAGTAAACTATACTGGATAAAGGCTATTACTGCAAAGAGAGAAAGAAAAGGACTCATAGGCCTTGAAGCTCCATGGAGGGTTCACCAGGTCTCCCACAATAATCTTGTCATGGGATAGACAGAACCTACAGAGAAACAAGACAAATGGTCATGTTCAAATGTTTGCACTATTTCTCTAGGGTTCCTGCCAGCCTCCCACCAAAGTTACAGCAGGTCAACCCCATGGGAATTCTGGGCCAATTTTGGGCCTGTGTAAGCTCCAGGCTATGTGCTCAGATACGATACAAGCAACTACAGATTCAGAGCACATCCAGAAGGGGACACTGAGGCAGCTGAACTCCCTCAACACTACCCACAAGTTGGTTGATGTTTCATATCATCCAGGGCATTACTAGATCCCTAACCCATTTATAGCAGCTGAGCAGAGGCACATCAGTGAAACAGCTGTGGTTTTCTGGCACCAACATTTCCAAGCAAAGAGAGGCTGAAACACACCTCATCGGTGAGTAGAAATTACTTTTAGTTTTAATGAATTAGGACTTGTTCAATTCCAAAAATTCATGTTAATGTTTGGGTTCGCAGAGTTAGCATTCTGTCACTGCACAACTTTATTACCACAAAAGGTTTGTTCACCCTGTTTACATGGGCATTACTCTTGACATTCATTCCATGCAAGTGCCAGGAAATGACCACCTCCGACAAGAAGGAAACTAATCATCTCTACTTGACATTCAATGGCATTACCATGGCTGAAACCCCCCTGTAGTAATTATGGTTTTATTTAATGTGTAATGTACCTTTAAGAATAATACTTGTCAGGGAAGATCATATGATCTGTAGTGACTAATAGGAGAGTAGCTACCTCAACAGTCAGTATAGAGATAGAGTTGGAGTTGAAAGCACACGTGTAGTTGCTGCTGTGTACATTGTAAATAAACTTAGTTTCCACCCAAGAAGTGTCTGCAGATCAACTTTATTAATGGTAGAAACTTGGCCACCCTTACAACAAACTTGCGATGAAGATAAAACAGGATTGAACAGAAGAAACCAAGTTAAAAATAAATCAGCACTGTACCTCGCCCAGTAATTGTAAGTAGCAAGCTCCATTAGAATTGAAGAAGTTATCCCCTCTCAAAATGCCACAATTTGGAAGAATTGATCCTTCTGAACCAGCCATAGACAATTGGTCTCATTACATAGAATGCTTCACATTCTTTTTTTCAAGTGAGCAATATTATGGGGGAAGAGAAGAGGTGAGAGGTCCTCTTGAGTACTTGTGGGAGCAAAGCCTATGGTTTTATTCGAAGTTTGTGGCACCCAACACTCCAGATTCAAAACATTTTGATGAATCTGTGGACCTTGTGAATGGTCATTTTCAACCAAAGCCCTCAGTCACAATACAGCGGTTCAGGTTTAATTCGCAAAATAGAGCCCTGGGTGAGACATGCTATGTGGGAAATTTGAAGCAGCTAATGGAACATTGTGAGTTTGGTGTGACTCTGAATGACGTGCTCAGAAATCATCTAGTGCGTGGTGTGAATGAGGACTCTATTCAGAAAAGATTATTGTCCGAAGAGAATCTGGATTTCAAGAAGGTGCTAGAGATAGCGCTGGCCATAGAAAGCACGGTAAGAGATTCAAAAGCAATACAGGGTGCGCAAAATGGTGCCATCCTCCACTTCAAGGGAAACTTCAGCCAAAAAGGGGGCGAAAATGCAAGACTCTGCCAAGAAGCAGGAAACAGCCGCCACTAGCTGAAGAATAAAGAAAAACAACTTAGCAGTGAAATCGAAGAATAATTTTAATAGAGGTGGAAACAAACAGTCTTTTAGTGATTGGCATTTTACAAAAATCGAATGCTATTATTGTCACAGAAAATGGTTATATAATGAGGTAGTGCAAGAAAAGATTTAGGCAGGCTTGTAAACAAAATAAGAAGCCCAATGAAATGTACAATGTAGAAGAGCCTGAAACAACAAATTTAGACATTTACCCATTGTTTAACCTGGAAGTTGGAAAGACAGAATCAATATTTGTCACAGTGAAAGTAAATGGCAAACCTGCTAGAAGGGAAGTGGACTTGGGAGCTTCCACTACAGTAATTGGGGAACATACCTTCAGATATCTGAATAATGATGAATATAGTTCTTGTAGTTAATAAATACATACATTTAAACAACTTAAGACTATGAAGACTTCATTAATACCTACCGTATGATATCCAACATCCTCCAACAGCCACAGTATTTATATGCTGGTCCAGTTAAGTTTCTGGTCAATGGATAATAGTAGGGGTGTTGGAGGGTGGCTGAGTTGCTACTATTAATAGAGTTGATTTGCTGACACTTCTTGGATGGAAACATTAAGTTTATTTACAATATACTCAGCAGCAACTACATGTGTGCTTTCAACTTCAACTCGCATCTGGTTACTCTCAAAAATTGGGAAAAAGTACTGCATTTAATATAGTGGCTTACGCCACTGTAGGATGTCCCAAAGCACCTTATAGCTAATTAAGCACTTTAGGAATGTAACAACTGCTGTAATGTAGGAAACTCTGCAGCAATTTGCACACAGCAAAGTCCCAAAAACAGCAATGTGATAATGACCAAATAATCTGATTTAGTGCTTTTGGTTGAGGGATAAATGTTGGCCATAATATTTTTCTAACACTGTCATTAACTTGATCCAATTTCCCATGTAATGAGATTTATTCTGTCAATTGATCAATACACAGTAGTTCAACCCTGTATGATAGAGGTGCTGTCTTTCAGTTGAGATGCTAAACTGAGACATTTGCACTCTCAAATGGACATTAAAGATCCCATTGAACTATTTTGAAGAAGGACAGCAGAGTTCTTCCCATATATGGGCCTGAACTTTAAGACCTGATTGGAAGGTGAGGGCTAAATTCCTCTCTGTTGACCCCACTGTGTTTGTAGAGCAATGGGTTAATAGTTATATGAATGACACCATGATGTTATTGATGATATTAAGTATGACATCAAGATCCTGATGGCTAAGAGGCTCCAATGGAGCAAGATGCAGAATAGTCTGTGTCCTGGAAACCATGTGCTTACCCTGAGGTATTTGCAAATAGTTCTCAATGAATAATTTCAAGAAAAAACTATATACTATCTTAAATCAATCATGGAATAAGCAAAACCTCATCAAGATATTTTAAGACACTAAAACACGAAGGCACCCCAAAACATGGAAGTTGATCAAAACAGTCATGGAAAAGATTAACTACATTGATGTGAGCTGCATTAGGAATGCCACATTTAATGTCCAGCCTAGCTGCCTGTAGAGGTTGTTTTTACAGCAGAGTGACATTTAAACTTGAATTCCCCCAGTAGTTTCACCCAGATGCACACACAGACAAATTACATGGCTTATAAGACTATCGAGCTTTGAGCTTAAGTGAGCTACATGTGTAACTTCATGGCCAAGTTTCCTCACTCTTTTACATCCGTCCATCAAACCTTCTGTTGAAAATAATCTCCGCCTATAAAACTGATCAGATCTCTGACTTCAAAGTACAAGCTCATATCCCCCAGTTGCTTTAGTTTGGGGGGATGGGTGAGGGAATGAGATTCTGTCACCAGTGTGAGGGGGAGGTAGTGGTATTGCCACTGGACTGGCCATCCCAATACCCAGTGTCATGCTGTTGGGGGAACCTGGGTTCAAATCCTACCACAACAGGTGGTGGAATTTGAATTCAATAAAAATCTGGAATTAAAAGTCTAATGGTGACCATGAAGCCATCATTGTAAAAACCTACCTGGTTTATCAATTCCCTTCAGGGAAGGAAATCTAAGGTGTTGCCTACATGTGACTCCAGACCAGGTAATGTGGTTGACTCCTGAATACTATCTGAACAAGGATAATTAGGGATGTGTGATAAATACTGGCCAATGTGTGGGTTTAGTTGCACACGACATAGTTAATTAATAGGAAACAGGAGCAGGCATAGGCCATTCAGCCCCTCAAGCCTGCTCCACCATTCAATTAGATCATGGTTGACCTTGTACCTCAATCCCATTTTCCTACACATATCACTTGATGTCTTTACTAACTAGAAATCTATCAATTCAATGATATTATGGCTCGAAGATGTCGCACCATTCAATGATATATTGGCTGTCATGAGAAAATGGTGCAAACG
The DNA here is from genome assembly GCF_964194155.1 of Cetorhinus maximus. NCBI lineage: Eukaryota > Metazoa > Chordata > Chondrichthyes > Lamniformes > Cetorhinidae > Cetorhinus > Cetorhinus maximus. Next base: position 24,141,246 of record NC_135879.1, on the reverse strand, counting down.
GCCGCAGTTCATCTCCCAAATTTATAGTGAACAAGTTGGGGCATCTCTTGAAATTTGTCCTCGTGTGCTGATAATACGCTTATTCATTGATCACAAATGCCTCCCTCCTGTGAGTTGGAGGAAGAGTTAAACTCAAACATAAAATTCCTACAAAGCAAGGCAGCAACCTACATCAGTGATCTTCCCAATTACAGAGGTTTGGAGTATTTTATCATATGTTTACATCCAGAAAGGACTAATCAATAGTGACTTCTTAAAGTTTTGTGCTTGAAGAAAACCGTTCGTTAAAATTAACCTATTTCATAAGGGGAAAATCCTGGATCCTTGACCTCACCCAAGAAACATGGCTGTGTGTCCTCTTGGTGTGCAGTCTCGACCTCATGAATCATCTTGGTCTTCTGTGCGTCTAGATGTTTTGTTGGCCTTGCATAGTTTGCCAAAGTGTCCAATTCTGTTACGTTGAAAGCATTGGGCTGAAATTGCAGGGCATCGATCTTGCCTTATGGGGGTGCATTGCTCCACAGCACTGTCATGGTCACTCTACTGGTTGGTTAGCATATTGCTTCCCTTGGCCTGGAGTGCCCCCGTTTTTGTGCTGTTTAACTAACTGGGCTGTGGGGTTTTCTTTGTACCATGGTTTACCTTGTCCTCTTAAAATGGACCAGTGCTGCACCTGGAATTCAGACTGACTAACAATCTGGACAGCCTTCTCGAGGGTTAGATCTTCCTTCACTTGCAGCATGTCTGAGCGTGCGCCATCCGCTACTCCTACGACTGTTCTCTCCTTGATAAGTTCAGATTTTAGGTCTCCATATTCGCAGCCTTCGGCCATCCTGTACAGATTATTAATGAATGAGTCAACAGGTTCTCCTGGCTGCTCATCACGTTTATTAAATTTAGCCCTTTCATCTATTTTATTGTTTCTTAGGTTAAAATAAACAACCAATGATTTTAGTATTTCTTCAAATTTAGCTAATGATTCGTTGATTCCTTGTCTAGTAATAATGTCGACCGCTATCAGGCCTATCGAATAAAGCAGCTTGTTTGGTCTTTTTATCCAGACCTGAAGCAAACATGTACCTAAGGAACCTCTTTCTCCAAAGACCCAATTATGTGATTGATCTGGGTCTTGGATAAGAGTGGATTTCTGATCCAAGGTTAAAAATTTTTAAAGTGTAGGTTCAGCTTTAAGAAGTTGCTGATATTCAAGAGGATGCTGCCATTCATTTGAAGACAAAGGGTTTACCTGCGCTTGCTGGTGTTTGGCAGGGTCCTGCTACAATGCCGCTCACACTCAGCCCTGAAAAAAATGTAAACAATGACTGCTTGGATCGACTAGCTGCAGACTTAAAAACAAAAAACTACTGCGGATGCTGGAAATCCAAAACAAAAACAGAATTACCTGGAAAAACTTAGCAGGTCTGGCAGCATCGGCGGAGAAGAAAAGAGTTGGCGTTTCGAGTCCTCATAGCTGCAGACTTCTCCATTTCAGCACTATGCATAAGTATTGCGAAAACGTTGAATCCCGATCTTTGCTGGTCTTCAAAGCTGATTCTTTGGCTGTGATTCTTCCAAATTAATTCATTAATTTTTTCTTTCTCAGAGCGAGCTTGGACATCACGTGCTTAGGCACCGAATCGGGAATCTGGGTTTTTTAATGATAATTTCTGACCACTGAACTATTTAAAGTTTCTCAGGACTTGCTTTCCTGGAATTTAAAAGCCTTAGTTCACCCCATAAATGCAGCATGAGGCCTAAGCTAGGAGCTGTCTCCATGTTCTGACTAGTCCAGGCTGCCCTCTAGACTCAGGCCATGTGTGCCTTTATGTCATTCTGTGGGCGGTACTGTACCCAGTCCCACATTAACCCTTTCTATGCCAGACCCTCATACTAAAGCAACCTATAAAATGGAAGTCTTATGGCTTATTAGGTGGGACCCCTACCTTTAAACCATTAGATCTGGGTTCAAATTCCACTCTAGAATTGTAAGGCACAGAAGGTGTGTTCATGCTGCTGTTCACCAGGTTAATAAACAACCTGTTAACACTTCCCCACTACTCCCCAAAGGAAAAAGGTGTATGAAATAACAAACAAAATCTATTTTTATCTGATCAAATGTCTCTATTCCGTCCTCCTCTACTAAGCGACTTCATCCTCGTCTTTAGTGAAGGCAGATGCAAAGTAATCATCCAATATCTCAGTCATGTCCTCTGCCTCCATAAGAAAATTTCATTTTTTACCCTGCATTAGCCTGCACCGTTCCTTTAACTATCAGTTTATTTTTAAAATGTTTATGAAAGATTTTTGGGTTCCCTTTTATGTTATGCATTCACATCTCCTCATACTCTCGATTTAGCCCTTCTTACATCCTTTTGCCATTTCCCACTTAACGCTCTTTGTATGCTGCCTTTTTTACTGTATTCTGTATCTGACATTTGTCATAAACCTCCTTTATCTGACTTATGTTAACCTCTATTTACTTTACTATTCTGGGAGCTCTAGCTTTAAATATTCCACTTTGTAGGAATATGTTTGGTTTGTACCTAAACTATATATGACTTGAAGGCCTATCATTACTCATTCATTGTTTCCCTGGGCAAACTTTGTTTCCATGTTCCTCTTATTTGCAGGATAAAGCCTTTGTCTATGCCAGTCTGAATTTGAGTTGGTATGAAACCATTGTAGAGGAGATGAGATTCCTCCTTGGTATCTGTTACTGTATCTAGCATATATTCTTTTAAAGTATAATATGAGGGGTTTATTCTGCCAAAGTTAGTACCAGTAATGCCAACATTATTATGTGTGCTCCCTCTACTTGATCACCAGATGAGAGGATTGGTGATTACAATATAATTACTATAGACTCATTAAGAAATAATCTCAAAATGATTATGAAAAGATCTTCCCTGTACAGTAATAATTACTGACTAAGCTACCTGGAATAAGTTCAGTGATATTCAGTTTTATTCTGCTCATACAGCAGCAATTGTATTGGCAGTATAGGTTTAGGCAATAGATTATATAGGAATTACATCACTGAAACAGGCCATTTACCCCAACCAGTATATGTGGCAGTTTATCCTCTACACAAGCAACAGCCCTAATCCTGTGTGCCTGCTCAGTTCCCTCATTTCTTTATTTTCTTTTCCCTCAATCACCAATTTAAGCTATTCTTAAAAGTCTGCTGGGCTTCTGTTAATTTTTTGCAGTGCTTTTGGTGAAAGATGCACTGAAACTTTGGGAAAATGGCATGAATAATGTTATTACTTTGGACTTTTCTTAGGTCTTCTGCCAAAATTATGGCAAGTGATCAGGACAATACCACGTAAAGCAATGCTGATAATCTCTGCTTTAACCACTCACTATATTTGTTCATTATACAGCCTCACAGGTCTCTCATACTCGGTCTTAAATTTTTTACATCCCTTTGATCCAGACCCCTCAATTAATGGAAACAATTTGTTTTTATCTATTCTCTTCTATCCCTTCAGACTATTAAACATCCCTGTCAAATAACTTCTTAATCTCTTCAATTCAAATAAAACACAGACCTAATTCATCAAGTCTTTCCTAATATTTGTATTTCCTCATATTTAACTCATCTATCTGATTCTCATAACTAGATCTAGCAACACCTTTTCTCCATTTACTCCTTCCCTGTCTAAATCAATTATTGAATAATTAAAATCTCCCAGAACAATCATTTTGGTTTTTTTTCTATTCATCTCCTTGATCTGCATACACAATTCCTCTTCCATTTCCCTCCTGTAACTAAACGGCCTGCAGTGCAATCCCACTATTATAATGATGGCTTGTTTTGTATTGGCTCTCTCGGTCTCAAACCATTTTGACTGTGTATATGTCAACACTTTCATAAAGCATTATGCCCTCCTTCACCAATGTTGATACCGCCCCTTTTCTACCTAGTCTTTCCCCCTTAAGTTGAAATTTATATTGTGCAATAACACAAATGGGGTGATAGCATGCCAGGAAATCATTTTAAACTCAGCCCAATTCTCTGTTCTATCGACAGAAAAGAATATCGGGTGGTAGCCTGCAAGGGGCTGCTGATGCACTGTTGACCGCTTTATGCTTCCACCCAAGATGGAATTCATCTCAAACACCCACCATGTTATTATGACGCGACAGATGACAGGTGGATCAAATCCACGAGGGAAACTTGATCACCCGGTCACAATGGTTTTGCAATTTGTATCTTATCTCAAATGTGTGCCCTGAATTCATAAGTAGTAAGTCCTCCAAGACTTTAAAGATTTTTTAGAAAACAAAATTACACCTTTATTAACAAAAGAAAAGATTTCAAGCACACACTAGGTCTACAAATTACTACTATAATAACCACTAAAACCCCTAATTAATCTGGCTTCCAGTTCCACACCGTTAAGGCAACAGTACAAAAATAATAATATTAAACAGATGCCAGCAAGTTAACACAATACCCTGGACTATAGAGTTCAAAGTGGCTTTTTCCAGCTTCGGTTTCTGTAGACAGCAGGCTTAATGCACAAATGCTGGAGGCTTCTCACACTCCTGGTAGATCTTAAAATGCCTTCTCTGACCCATAGCCTCATTTTCCTTTATACGTGTTTCTCCCTTTTAATGTAAATTCCATCGTTCCCATATGTCTTTGGAACTTTACTTTTCTCATGATATGAATCTTTTCATGGTGCTAAAATTGTCAGTATCCTTTGGGAAAAATAAACACACTGCTTGGCCTGGCTTCTCTGACTAGGTGTAAACATCCTACCATCTCTTTGAAATTCAAACTGCCCTGTTTTATCTAAAAATGCAAATTCTCCTCACCTTACATTCTAAGACTTCAGACATGTTTACATACTTAGCATTTCAAACCTAGCTTCTTTTGATGAATCAAATCCTCCAGCCCAGTGATCTCCAAATCAATTAAATCCCACACACAGAGGCCAGAATTTTGCCCTTGTTAGATGAGCACGGTGGGCGGGCCTGGGAGCAGTCGGGAAGCCGACTGCGATCGGGCACCGACATGGATTTCAGGGTGGCTGGCCAATTAATAGCCAGCGTGAAACCCGCGCTGCAGCGCTGCCTGTGTGTGGGCGGGAGGAGCGCGAGCGCAGAAGTGTGTGCATGCACGGGGGTGCCTGCAGTAAAAGCTCTCTGAGGCACAGAGCTGCCTCAAGGAGCTGAAGGTTTTAAACAATAAAAATAAATATATTAAAAATAATGAAAACATGTCCCCTCATGTGATTCTGTCTCATGAGCAGGGGCATGTTAAATATGAGTGTTAAAAGTTATTAATTTTTTTTAAAATCACTGTTCGAAACCTCGTCCCACCCATGGATGAGGTTTTGCCAAAAATGCAAAGGCCGCTTGACCTTTTCGCCCGCCCGCCAACCGAATGGTTGGACGGGCAGCAAAAAATTCGAGTCAATTAATTGACTAAGGGTCTTAATAGGCCGCTTAATCATCGGCGGGCGCACTGCTCACTCCCACGTGCGCCCAATGACCGAAATATCGTGAGTGCGCGATGATGTCGGGATGCTTGTCCGACGTTATCGGTGCCATTTTACAGGCATTCGGGTCGGGCCCGTGCCTACCCGGCAAGCGAAAAATCCTGCCCGCAGAGAAACTATCCAAACCCCACTATTAACCTACTTTTACAATAAATCACAATAATATTATGAGAATAATTATACTCTCATGACAATGTGCCTTGAGAGATTTGAATACATCAGCGTTGAGTTACCGACTAACCCCTCCCTGCTTTCTCGTTAGGAAAATGCAGAACTCTGCCCATAAGGCCTAAAAGCTAATGATTTCCAGCAAAACACAGAAGAGGCAGTTGGCTGTCTGCTAACATAAAACAGGCAAAATAATGAAGTTCCAAAGCTTTTCAGGTGGCATAACTGCTTTTAAATGTTGCCCCTCATACTAATTGCTAAAAAAAAAACGCTGGCAACTTCGTTGTTGAATTATCCAATGTATTTTGCAACAATAACGCACATGAGAGGGAAAAAAAACGCACTTTCAAGATTGAAATTTTATTCATGATATCACTAAATGATGCAGCGTATTAAGTGGGTATAGGTAATTTTATGCATATATTATACATGATGAATTCACCATAACTAAGCAGTCTAAAGGAGGGTTACAAGATGGATCACAGGCTGTTCAAGTTTCTGAACTATAATTTGAAAAGCAGTTTCAAACAGAAGAATATATTTCTGGTCCTAAAACTGTCCTGTGATCTATTATTCATTTTTGAAAAATAACTTTGATGAAGGTTTTTTGTACTGTGCAGACGCCGTTAATGAGCTTATAGTTGCCCCTCTATCATATCCAATATTTGGTTACAAACATGATCTCAAGCAGAGTTTCTTATGAGATGCGAAGTTGACCTAATATTAATGGCACGAAGCATGTTAAAAATAAAGGTTGATCTTGACCAAGATGTGTTCATAGCAAGAGCAGTTTGAAATGGGCTCTAATAGCTAATTGGTTGTACAGTCATTCATTCTATATTCACAAAGAGTCTACCCCGAGATGCTGTAATCATACAATCAAAAAAGGTTTTTTAAGAGTTGACTTGAAGCACCAAAGATAAAAGGCACACGCACATTTCTTTCATGAGCTTTCACATCTACTAGCTTTTGAATTTGCACTTGGGTTGTCACCTTTTACCTGATTCGAAATAAGACAGAGGCATTACAGGGATATCAATAACTACAACAAATTGCTTCTTAAGTGTAATATATTGAAGAGGAAATTAAGAAAGACTTCCCAATGACTAATATATTTACTGTTTACTTGACAAAAATGTATCCTGTGCATACCTGAATATCGAAAAAATGATTTATTGTTTTAACTTGATTGTTTTTAAACTCAGCCCAGCATTAACGTTGTTCGCTGCCTCAGTCTAAAGCCACATTGTTAACAATCAGGCAAACATTTGGTGATAATTCTAACCCTACTCCCTGTCTCATTACTGCCTTCCCTCAAAGTGCACACTTCTCCGTCTCCCTACCAAAAGGAAAGGATTCGTGTTGAAAAGTGCTCACATTGCATTCGGAGCTGACAGCCCATCTTCTCATTCTTGTGCACAGGAATCAAATGACAGCACATCCCTGTGAAAACCAGAAAGGATGAGTCCTGGAGCCACATTTTAAAACCCAATTTCACTCAAAGATCACATATTCTGAAAAAGTAGTCAGAATTCTTATCCTGTGCTTAATTCAGAGTTCCCAGTAAAAAAAAACCTAATAAAATACATGATAACGCACTGTAGTTGTGCAGTAGGGCAATCTGAGTCTAAGGGCGGAATCGTCCCAGATTTGCACTAAGTGCGGTGGCGGGCAGGATAAAGAACGATTTACCCGCTGACCGCAATGGCAACTTTGCACACCACTACGGCCCAATCCCCCCTCATTTATCATGCATACCCAGGAAACACGCCGTTTTGATGGCAGGCAGGCTCTCATTTGCCCGCCCGCCATCACATCGCCGCTTCCTCGCGCCGAGTGCCATATTCAATGTGCAGCCGTGCGCACAAATCTCAGTGCTTCCAGCCCAGGACTGCTGCACAGAAGACATGGCCCTCGAAAGGCAAGAAGACTGCAGCCCTCCCCGATTCAGCGACACGTCCCTGTAACACCTTTTGGGCACCATGGCAGCCTGTCATGACATCCTCTATCCACGCTCTGGCCACAGGAGGTCCGGAAATCTCACCTCTTGGTAGGCGATGGCAGTGGTGATCAGTGCCAAAGCTGCACAGAAAAGGTTGGCCATCCAAAGCATAAAGAGGATGAATGGTCTCATCAGTGCTTTCAGAGTAAGGCAACCACCTCACCATTCTAAACTCAAACATTCATGCCCATCACACATTCACTGGCATCTCACTTACTGCCAGCTCAAGAGACATCACTGCTTACTCTCTCACGCATGCCCTCACATCTCCATCTGGCCTCATCTCCTCTGGAGACTGTCTCCTCAGTCTTCACTATCCTGAGGCCACTTGCAAAGATTAACTTGTGCCCCCACACACACACACCCTGGGATACTCCCCTTTCCCAATGCAGCCCTTGCCCTGCAGCCTCTTCCCTCGTCTGAGGCCACTTCTCCCCCTTCCCCAAGCAAGCCCTTGCCCTGCAGCTGTTGAAAAGCCACCCCCGCCTTGTGGCTGGCCTGGTGGGTAGAGACCTGTCTGTGAGCCCCCCTAAAAGTGATGTGCTGTCTGCGAAGCCTGGTGCTGATAAGCACGAGCGCTGCCTGAAGCAAGGTAGGCAAACAAACCTTGAAGTGTCAAGCAAAGTGCAGCTCGCTAGGCGCTTGACGCTTATGTACAGTTGTGAAACACATTCAGCGTGCAATCACACAGACGTGCTCCAGCGTGGGGGTGATTATGGAGAGTTGGGCTTATAATAATATGCAGATATATTACAATGAAGTTTTTAACGTCCGATGACGGAAAACGAGGCCTGCCATTGACAGGAAGAGCGGACGATTGCAAACTCGTTCTACGACATAGTGAAACCGATCTTTGTCCTTCTCGCCATATTGTCCACTTACGCTGCCAAACACGCCCGTCAACAGCGGGCACGGAAAATTCCGCCCTCAGTCTCTAAGGATCTTTTTTGTTTGTTGTCACCATAGCTTTCGTGGGGACATTGGCATTGTCCTGCCTCTTCTCTGGCTTTCTTCAAGGCTCCCTCAGTCCACATATCAACATGATGTATCTAAATGATTTTTCTTCTTCCTTTTCTGTATTTACCCTCAATTTCTCCTTCAATTGTTTTCAGGGCAAGGCTGTTGGGTCATGGTTTCCACTGTCTGTACTTCGTTATCTTTCTCTCGTTATCTGTACTTGGCAACCCTTTTGATTCCCGAACTTCTACTCTTGATCTAACCCACACATTTATCTTTCTGAGCACCCTTCACCATATCCACATTTCAAAAACGGTTATCCTCCTCTCACCCTCTTTCTTCAGAATCCAACTCTCACACCTATGTCATGACTCACTGGGGATAGTGCGCTGTAATATCAAGCCCCACTGTACCCTGAGCCGCGACAAATGTGAAAAGTTTGACCAAACCATCAGATTGCCCCAATTCTACCTAACTGTTTAATTTAGGTTAACAGAATACAAGCACCAGGTTTGTAAACTTAATAAGTAAATAACTGTTTATTGAACAAATTATATTTAACTGGTGGCACTTGCCGACGCATAAAATGAAGCGCGGTGATGTCGGGCGTGTGTCCCGACATCACCACCCATCATTCAGAGCTTCAGTTCACCGGGCACGCAGCAGAGTCGGCTGCACGCCCGCCGAACTGGAAAAAGCCTATTAAGGCCATTTAAGTAGTAATTAAAAGGATTAACAGAGCTGCCCACCCAACAGAGCTGCCCACCTTATGGTTGGTGGGCAGGTGAAGAGCCCAGGTGGCCTTCGCATTTATCATGAAACCTCATCCACGGACAGGATGAGGTTTCATGAAGGCTTGATATATCAAATAAAAAATTTTTATTATTAAAATTCATTGACATATCCCAGCTCATGTGACACTGAATATTTCAAGTAATGATAATCAAAGCAATCTCCCTGAGGCAGCTCTGAAAGAGTGCAGGCCCCGACTCTCCCTCCTCCCCCTGCACGCCCAGTGAGCCCGCCTATGTAAAATGGCATGCAGCCGATCGTGGGCGTCGATTGGCTGCATGCCCGCTCCTGCTCAGCCCCCCCCGATGTGGGGGGGAAATTCCCCATTGGGCAGGCTAGTCGGGAGCAGGAGCAGACGGGCACGGAGCCCATCGCTGCCCGCAGAAGATTCTGGCCCAGGATTTTAAGGGTGAGATAAAACAGTTCAATAGCACCGACCTGGAGTACAGGATTAGACGGCTTGATTTTGATTGTTCCAAATTCCTTGCAGTTTGGAGTTTGATGTTGATGACATGAGGTGATCTCCCAGCACTTTCAGTCTGTGGTTCACTGGTTGTAAAACTTGCTTTTCAATGTCTCTACTGGTGATCTTTCCCTTTTTCCCATTGACAGGGGTTTTCAGAAAAAAGCAAGTTACAGAGATGTGAGGAGTAACCAGTTAGTTATTATGGCAGGATTACTGGAATCTTACAAACACAGAAGAGAGAGGTTTTAGGTCTTCCTTCTTTGCAGGCTAGGAGCTGTACTGTCTGCAATGTTACCACACAAAACCCTGGTCACCTGGTCAGGAGCCAATTAAAATGCTGTCGTCAGGCAGATCCCCTTAGTTCAGAGATCCTTTCCAGCACCATCCTGTTCTTTTATGGCACACTGTTCCAGGATAGCAACATTGTAGGTACTCCTCGTCCTATTCCAATGAACATGTCTTTCAGCTGCAGCCATGGTAGTTTTTTAAAGCCACAGTCCAATTTTAAAGCCACAGTCCAATTTTAAAGCCACAGCCCAAGAAAAATAAAAATAGGTTCTTTACACCTATAGAATGCAATACTCTACCACGAGTACTAGATGTTTTTTCAGCTTCATGCTGATGTTTTTGGATTTCCAAACACTACTTAAATCACTGGACACATCTCTTGTGTAGCTAAGCTAACCTGGATTTCACTCTTGGATGTAATTTTGGTCACATCAAGCCAAGGAATTTTAAATTGTCCACTGCCTCTACCTCAATGCTTCCAATTTTGACTTTTCCATTGCCATTTAGAGCCATAACACTGAACCTAAGGATTTAAGTCTCATCGAACAAAATGACACGGGATGATGTCGGGCGGAAATCCCGACTTCACCCTGCGTAATTTCCATTTTCAGGTCGGCGAGGGCGCAGCCGAGTCAGCTGTGCACCTGCCGACCTGTCAATGGCCTATTGAGGCCATTAATAAAACAATTTAGGTAATTGAAAGGGCTGCCCGTCCAACCTTAAGGTCGGCAGGCCGGCCGGGAGCCCTGGCGGGCTTCAGGAAAAGCCTGAAACCTCATCCACGGGCGGGGTGAGGTTTCATGAGGGTTCTTAAATATTTAATAAAGGTTTGATTTAAAGTGATGGACATGTCCCAATTCATGTGACAGTGTCATATGAGGGGACATGTCAGGGAAATTTTTCAAACATTTACCTTAAAAGTTTTAGTTTTGAGCCGATCTCCCTGAGGCAGCACTTAGCCTCAGGTAGATGAGTCCGCTCTTTCGTGCACATGCGTGAAAGAGCGCACTCTCGGCTGAGGGAATTCCCCCGCCCCGCACAGGGAGCACATAGCGCTTCCTGGCGGACGTCACGCTGGGCGGGTCTTAATTGGCCCGCTCACTTAAAATGGCGGCACGCTCCAGATTGGGGGCACCGATCGGAGGCACGCCTGCCCGTGCCCGCTCTTGCATTTCTTCCCTGACGGGGGGGAAATTCTACCCATAGTTAGCAGCAAACTAAAGGGAAAAACATAGGTAAACATTTTCAAAATATGAAGGGATAGAGAAAAGATCCCAGTGCCTATGACCCTGCTCCGCTATCACTAAATGCAGCAGAGTGGCAGCTGCCACCCGCTGCCAACCTGTGATCTTGATGCTGCTCGAGTTTTTGGGATCAGGATGTCAAGAAATTTAAATAAAACTGGTCATGCCATTATGGGTGTATTCTGGGAACCTGTTGGACAGGTGACATTGGGAAGAAGTCATTGACACAGGGGCTGCAACAGGAAACATGGCACAAAATTCAAAGGTTCTCTAATTGTCTCATTTTATAAGATAATCAATTAAAACCACTATGCCTAAAAACCCTGCAGCCTTCTGGGCCAGAATTCCTGCCTGGAAACTCTTGTTGGCTCTATTTCTACCCTATTGACCCGCTCCATTGTCTTATAAAACAGAATCTTAATGTTCACATCACTTGGGGAAAAGGACATATGGACAGCTGAAAGTCCAGATGACATCACCTCATCGCTCCAATCTCCTTCATTGTGCAAGATTTTCGCTTACAACCTGTACCATCTCCAATCCCAATGAAAATTCCAAACTAGTTTTCTTTAGGGCGGAAACCTTGCTTTTCCACATCCATCTCCTGCCACTTTTTTATGAGTACTGCACACCATGCATCCAGGAAATTTGCAGGCAAAATGAGGAAAATGCACGACAGGACGGACAACATCTGAGAGAAGAAGCTACAACAATATTTTGGGCCTGACCATGTAGAAGAATCGTCTTTCATAAAGTGTCTGACATAAACCAGAACATGCTCAGGGAAATAGGTACAGGTCAGGAATTGAAAGCTATTGGCTACCCTCTCAAAGAGCAAATTTGATCTCTTATTCTGTTTTCTCCTCCCATCTTTGTCAGTCCTATGAAATGGATACTTCCGATCTTATTATGCTAGTTCTGACAAAGTATTACATCCAACAATAACCTATCTTTCTTTTTATAATTATAATCAACTGAAAATTATAGATCCATAGGAATTCAAAACACAGGAAGTCAATCAGCCACTTGTAACTGTGTAACCTCATTGTTAGAGCAATCTATAATCAGCTCACTGCCACCCTGTACACTAAAACCCTACACTTTATATGATTCTCCCTTGAAAGGTACAATGATCTCTGTCTCAGTCATTCCCAGTGACAAAGAATTCTATAGTCCATCAAGCATGTAGAGACATTTTGGCTACCTTCTCTCCTTACTCTGTTGGTGACAATACTAAGTGAATGGATGCCTCATCATTGCCTCTCTATGAGAAGTAATAAACTTCCCCTATTAACTCTATCAAAAGGCTTCATCATTAAAAAAACAGAATTCCATTAAAAGTTTTCTTGGTTTACTTTGCCGCAGTAGATTTTTTCAAGTATTTTCATTAACTATAGTTTTCTTCCCTGACATTGCTAAGATTAATGCTTTCTATAGCTTTAATGTCCATTCTATAATGAGGTATCAACACTACACACAATACTCTAACTATGGTTTAACCAATGTTTTATAGAAATTTATCATTATTTTATATTTGTCCTCTATGCCCCTAATTACAAAACCTTATATCTTCACTCTTTTTTATGTCTTTATCTATCTGCATTTTGTACAATTTGTAAATGATGTATTTGAACCCTGGATGTAATGAATCCCAACTCCTCCTCCCACGAGGGCACAATTAGTCTTGAACAGCATTGAAAAATGGACAATTGCATATTGGCAGCCCATTTTGAAGTTGAATGGAAAACAAGATCAGGCAGGATGTAAAAGGAGTGACCAATTTACTGTTGTCCATTTTTGGGCTAATACCCAAGATTAATTTCCCCCCCTAATTTGTGCAGAAAAGTTCTTAATATTAGCTATTGTATTTACTAAGAATTTCCTTGGTGCTGCTTCTGTGTTACCTCACAGATCGAAACTTCCACCGCACTTTCAGTGAAGCAGTGGAATAGGAAATTTGTGGCCATTTGTGGCCATTACCTGCTGGCTACTTTAATTTCTTTTTAGCTCTGCTAATCTCACCGTTGTTAAAAACCATATTTTCTTTTAAAATATGGAAGGACATTGCATTATCAGGTCACTTGGAAGCTGACCTGGATTTTTTTTAAAGGGTCACAAGTTCACCTTTGGACTGGGAGCAAGCATACCTTTTCCAAAAAATCACCTGACCAGCATAGTACTGGAGGGGAAAGAGCTATTTGTATGCTTTAACTGCAATTATTTTAATGGGTGGGCAAAAGAAAACTGATGCAAAGGCTAGTGATTTACTGGAAATCACAAGACAGGGGTCAGCTTTAAGTTTTGGGACTTGGTTTTTTGAATTCATTCGGAACTGAACTGAGAAAATAAAGAGCTGCCCAGCTCACCTTCTCCTTGCTTTGCCTGAAATAAAGTGGTTGTCAGTATGTAGCTCAGAATCCTCAGCTCAGTGGAACTTGTCTGCCTTTGGAAACCTGAGAGTCTCAGATGAGAAGGATTGATCTGGCTATATTCTCCTCCATGCCAAAGCACCATTGTTGAGAACATCCAGACATCTACTGGGACCAGTTTTCACACAAGGGAGCTCCGGATCAACAGCGTCGAAACCCTGCAAACGTTATCCTTTATTTTATAAAGCGTGCCCTCCAAAGCCCACCTCTGCAGAGACCTTATCTTTTTGTCCTTTGTTTGTTTGTTTGTGTGTGTGTGTGTGCTGGGGTAATTTTAAGAGGGATAGATAGTTATGCTTCCGGGGTATGATTGTGTGTGAACTAGTTCTTGCAACTTGTTTTCAAAAAGAAGCTTTGATTTATAATAAATCAATCATTCAAGCCTGGCTAAACTCTCTTTTATTCTGAATCTAATAGTAACAAAATTAAATAATTGGCCATTTTGCTGAGTGAATTAAACATTTAAACCAATGGTGTGACCTGCAGAATAGTGGGGCTAGATAATCTGTGTACTCCTCCCATCCCGGTTGTAACAATGTCCATTTCTCCAATACACATTTTATGTTCCACATGATAACCCTGAAAATTAATAGACCTAATTTGATTATATGGCTCTCTTTCAAGTTTCTGCTCAATGCTAATGGCCTAGAATTTTGTGGGGTTGTCATGATGCTATTAATGTATATGTTATTGGAAATTATTTTTCTTTTAAAATAGAGGTTTAGTCTGTGGGTGTGTCTTAATTGGATTAAAGACAGCTAGTCTGGGTGCTTTGATGTATAACAGTTTTGAGATGTGGAGAAGTAGAGGTATATTTGCATTTTGTTGAATAAAGCATTCAAGAAGGGGGGTGAAATCTGGCACCTAGCTAGCAGAGACCAAGCACTATGTTTGTATTACTAATAAAATTGCTACTACAAAAGGAGTTTTATTGTTAGAAGAGGTGGAGTTCAAAGGGGCTGGTGAAACAATGATCATTTACATTCAATGAGCTGTGCTGGATCTAACAGGTAGCAGTTTTGTGTGTGCAGAGCAGAGGCAAGGTAAGAGCAAAGCCTGTAACCCTACCACTGTGTCTGCAAAGGAATCAAAGTGAAAGGATCCTCATTTTGAATTTGTAAGGTGAAAATGCTTTGCCTGGTGTCTCCTTGAAGTCTATGGTTTGCTGTTGCCTTAGTGGAGATTTGAGAATTTGTTAAAAGTTATGAAAACAGTAATTTGTAGCCATGTGTATGTGTTTAATGTGTTGTAGCTGAATAAAATGTTTCATTTAGTTTAATATAAAACCTCTCAAGAACTGGGGGGTCTGATTCCTGAATTTAGGGCTGCATTTCAAACATACGACTTGAAATATTGGTTATGACAGTTGTTTAAAGTTTCCCCCTGGGATTTTTTTTAATAACTAAGCTTTACCAACTGCTGGGTCATTACAGATTCTCCCAGTATTCTGCTGGAACTGCAGGGTGGGGGTGGAAGAACCTTCAAAGATTAGGCTAAGTGGTAAGGGTGCTGCCCAAGTTATGATGGGAGACTAGGAGATCATCCCACAATATTTCAATCTCCGTCTTAGGTGTGAATGGTACTCCAGTCTTTGATGCAGCTCCTCTTTCATTGTAGAGATATATTTATTTGGTCATCTATCCAGCTCATTTTGAAGATTTCTCATTGCGGATTAAATAATTTGGCTGAAGCCTCTTCTTTATCTTGTTACACTTTATCTTTTTCTATTCCAGCATCCTTATCTTTAGTGTTTCATTAACCTGTCCTGTTCTGTTCTTACATTGAATCTAACTAATTGTGGTCACTGCTTCACAATTCTTCGTTTACTGGTACAACAGACGTTTTGCTCACTTCATTTCCTTGAACTAAATTTTTTCCTCATTGGGTTTGAAAAGTATTGAGCTAGGAAGCAGAACTGGGGAACACGAAGTTCCTGCATTTTGTATTTTCCAAATGTGCATGTTATTGTTTTTATTGTTCTAAGAGTGCAATCCCACATAAGCTTCAGTATCACGGTTAAAATCAAGGGGCAGAATTTTTAACTTGGCACACCCAACCTGCTCGCGCGTAAAATAAGGCGTGATGATGTTGGGCGAGCATCCCGATGTCATCCCACACTTGCACAATATTTCGGTCAGCGGGCACACACAAAAGTTGGAAGTCCGCCCGCAGACAGTTAAGAGGTATTAAGCCCATTAAAGTTCCAATTGACTCCGATTTTTCATGGTCCATCCAACATTACGGTTGGCGGAAATGCGAACCTGCCAGGCAGACTTTGCATTCAAGGGCCGGATGAGGTTTCCGTTGTTAAATTTAAAAAAAAATGTTTGGACAGAATTTTCATCATCTATATGTTCAGGTGGCTGATTCTGATGCGTGGACGTTTTTTCTGGGTTTTAAAATCTATGTTCATTGCTTTTAAATTCTTCAGCTCCCTGAGGCAGCTCTCTGCCTTCAGGCAGCTTTCATTCCGCCTTCCCCTGCGCCTGCGCTTACATCAGTGCCCGCCCTCCTCCCGTCCTCACCCAGGCAGCGCTGAGCATTTCAGCGCGCCTTTCATGCTAGCTGGCCGTTAATTGGCCAGCCAGCAGGAAATCGTGGTCGGGAGCCGATTGCAGTCGGTGGTCCATTCCCCCTGCTCTCCTGGACCCGCCGATTGTGCACGCCCGCCAAACTAAACATCCTACCCCATGTGTAAACAGATTGACACCAGTAATTTCAGTAACTTGGAACTGTCCAAGTGAAAACCCACAAGTTGAGGAGTTCACACTTGAAGTGTGCACCCCAGACCACAGGGTAAATGCAACCATCTTCAGTGTGGGTGCAGGGTATCTCCAGGCCTCAGCAGGTGACTTGCCAGAAAGTTTGTGAAAGCAGTAGAGCAAGGAGAGTTTTGTTGTCCCTCCTGGGTATTATATAAAATGCCTTTTTATTTGGTCATGAGCTAAACTAACTATCCTGTTTGTATGTCCTGAGGTCATATATACCTCGTGAAGCAATAACCTCAACAACCCTCACAGCACTTTAATCCCATAATGCAAGATTGAATTTTGGAAGCAATGGTATAAATCCGAAATCTGATGTCAACTCAGGAGTGATTCCGTTTCTGTCTGCTTCCTGCAGGGCAAATGCACCATTTGTTTCCAAGTGGAAGTATTTTGGTTTCTGTTGGGTAAGCTCAGTAGATGCCTGGGAATCTCTAAACACTTTAGCATTTAGTTTTTGGATTTCAGGTAATGGTTATAAATCCGAAACTAGGATCAATCCAAGTGTTCTCCCTTAGGCATAAAGGTTAGGGACATAAAAACATTTGAAGGGAAACAATACAGCCCATTTGGACTTCCTGATTCTTTTTGTTTGTGTTTTTTTTTTCCCCTAGGCAGGATTTGCTACATTGGTAGAGAGAGACATAGGGCAGAATTGTCTCAGATTTGCTCTAAGTGCGTCTAACTGGGTGGGGAAAAGGACATTTTGCCCACTGGCCGTAATGGCAGCTTTACACGCTGTATCATGCCATTCCCACTTCATTAATCATACATTTCTGGGAAACATGCCTGGTCCTCCCTGTGGGGCGTCTTCCCATTCACCCTCCACGCCATCACATCAGGTCTTCAGTAAACCGGGCGCCACATTTAAAGGCCACGCCTGCAAAAGAGTTAGCACTCTTCAAGTTGCTGTGAACTGATGGCTGCCAAAGGGAGGAAACATGCTGCCCCCAGATTTAGCAATGCCTCTCTCGAGCGCCTACTAGACGCACTTGAGGCCCACCTGCTGTCGGCAAAGGCCAGCAAGCAAGGCTACCAATCCAGCAAGGGAGGCAGTGGCAGCGGTGGTCATTGTCAATGTCTTGCAAAAGAGTCAATGGCTCTGCTCACCACACAAACATCCACGCAGTGCATGTGTCCTGCTCACATTCAGTTCCCATGCAGGAGAAGCCTGTGCACAGCAGCAGGGAGAGGTCCCAGACCTGGGGTGGAGTAGCCCATACCTTCAGCTAAGGAACAGTTCTTCCATTGAAGAGCCGGAAATAAGCAGCCTGGGAGATCCATCACAGCATTTACCCACACACTCCACCACCACAGACACACACCTCAGTGGGACCTAGATCTAGAGCAGGCTCAGGTTCACAATTTTGTCGGTCACTGCACGGACAGGTGTCTGCAGTAGGAGGAGGCAGGTTCAGTCAAGCACCCACGCACTCGGAGGACTGCTGGGGAAGAGGCATCTGTGAGGTCCGAGTCAGATGACGAGCCTCTAGATTCAGCCTTCCAACTCATCATGGAGAATCAGCAGAAGGCAGGGCAGAGCTGTTAAAACCCTTATCAGAGTGGCACCTGAGTCGTCAGAGCGTGTCTGCCTGTTCTCTGGTGAAGCGGTGCTCACATTGCACGTATGGAAGTCTCCATGGGGAGGATGGCGGACGCCATGGAGACCCTGGTCCAGCAGAACGCGGAGCTGCGAGCAGACCTGCACTCCATCGCGGGTGTCATGGGTGAGTTCCTGCAGTGGAAATGCAAGAGGGAAATGGGCACCTCGACATCCCTCCAGGTGTTCTTTTTCCTCAAGGAGTCAGGCCGGGGCCCTCGGGCACCTGAAGGGAGGAGGAGCAGCAGCTGGACATCCCTGGGTCATCCACTCAGGAATCTGAGAGGCTGTCCACTCCCTCAGAGTCCCTTTTGCCTGTGACTCCCCTAAACTTCATCCTCTGTCACCACCGAGAGAGCAGCTGGTCTACAGGAGAACAGATAAGCAAGCCAGGACCCCCAAGGCCTTGGCTCTCCAGAGGACCCATGCCAAATTCATCAAATCAGCAGGGCCAGCCATAGCACAGGCCACCTCCAGCCCTGCTTTGGATGTCAGGGCAACACCTAGAAGAAGTGGTAGGCCTAGAAAATTTAAGAGTTTCTGATCACAAGTGGTTAGACGGGTGAACACATTTTGTCACTTTATAACCTAAAAATACGTTCAATAATGGTGTGTTTCAGTTTCATTTACAGGCTTCGTGAGTTCTCCCCTTGCATCCCCCGCCCCCACTAGCAGTTCAGCTGCACGCAGTTGGCTCACGAGTGATTCTGGAGGGAGAAGTGTTTGTGTGTGTGTGTGGCAGGCCCTTTTGGAGCCTTGTGCAAGCACTCTCCCACGCACGTGGACCCTTCCTCCATCACACTCATCTCAATTTCCTGAGCATTGTCAGTGCTGCCTGCTGGGGCTTGCTTTCAATTGTCCATCTCAGCTGACCTGCATCTCCGCCCACCCACTGATCCCACTCCCATGCAATACCAACAGGAGGCTCCTTTCACTTTTGATTTTGCAAGATGGTCCTGGTGAAGTATGTCTTTAGCTCCCCCATACTTTCCCTTACCTCAGTCACCCATGTCCTTTCCCCCATTACTGTTGACCCCGCTGGCATCACCGTCCATCTCCTCACCATCACCTACCAACCAGAACCCTTTTTTTTCTGGGATGTCCAGGTGAACATGCACGTTCCCTACCGTCCCAAGAATCGCACCCCCATTTGCCTCCCCAACCTCCTCCTCCCCACCCCCAGGGTCCGTGTCTGCCTCTGAATCCCTACCAACCACCCTTTCCATCCCTTCTACCGCTACCATCACATCCTCACCCTCTCACCCTACCGGCTCACTCTGCCGTCTCTCATTCTCGTCATTCCCTCCTAAAACACCCACTTTCATTTCGCTCTCCAGGATGCAGTCATCAATTCCAAAAAACCCATCCCGTGCACATTCACATAGACATCCCCCACTTTATCCTTCCTCTATACTTACCCCTTCCTCCCCCCGAATTTCTGCCCCCACCCCCCAAACTCCTTCCTCCACCTGAACTCCTTCCCCCCTCTGAACCCCTCCCCACCTCCTTCCCTTACACCTTCCTCCCCCTTAAACCTACCTCCCCAGTTTCTGCATTCTCCCCCATTGCACCCTCTTCCCCCCACCCCCGTACTTCCTCCCTACCTCCTAACCTCACCTCCCAACGCCATCATTCCCCCCCACTAACCTCACTCCGTCAACACCATTGTTCACCTCTCCCAACCTCCTCAGCACCCTGCCTGTACCCCCCCAACACCCTCCCCCATCACCCACCTTCATGTCCCAGTCAAACCCCGACCTTCCTGTCCCATCCCCCGGTACACCTTCCTCTCCCACTCATAGCTGGACCTTTCCCTCCACCCCCTCAATGATCATCCACAGCAGATCATGGCCAAGACACTGATGTCCTGAAGCAGTCCCTCAAAGCTGAACTTCCACCTTCCAAGGGCTGATTCTGATTCCATCAGAATCCACCCAGCATGCAATGCATAAGTTCCTCCAGGATCTGGTTGCTGTAGGGCTCCAGCATCTTCTGCTCCTCGGACATCCACGACTTCTGTACGTCACACTTGTCAAGACATGGACTGCACCGGTGTGTTTTCCCGCTGATATGGGGATGTATTAGATATGGGGGTATAATTCTGGCGAGCAGAATGACATGCAGATGTATTAAAATGAAGTTCCCGATGTCTGGCAGTGGGAAACGCAGCCAGCCATTGAGCGGACAATTGCAAACTGGTTTCATGACGGCATGAAACTGATTTTTGGCCTTCCTGCCATATTGTCCACTCACGTCTGCCATGAGGCCTGATGCCAACAGGCATGGAAAATTCCGTCCACAGTTTTTTTTCATTTGTTTATCAGAGAACAATGCTATATTACCCATCCCTAATTACCCTTGAGTAAATGTTGGTGACCTACCTACAACTTGGCTTGCTAGGCCATTTCGGAGGGCAGTTAAAGGTTAACCACATTGGTATGAGTTTGGCGTCACAAGCAGGCCAGACCAGCAGATTTGCCCCCCTGACGTCCATTAGTGAACCAGATGGGTTTTTACACCAATTCAGTCATTTCATCAACACTATTAATTTATCTCAGATTATTTAATTGAATTTAAACTCCTCCAGCTGATGTGGTAGATTCTGAACTCAATGCTTCCCGAGCATTAGCCCAGGCTGCTACTAGCCCAGTTACATTATCACTATGCTACCATTCCCTGTAGTTGCAACGCATTAAGCAACATCTGATGGGCCCCCTACTCAACTGTAGCAGGGCATCAACTCTACTTTTTTCCCTTTGCGCTTGAAGAAAAATGAGGTGTTTTTTTTTTAAATTTCAGGTGTTGCCATCATGAGACAGTGATGACCAAGAATCACTCTGATGCCAGCTCACCATAGCATTGCCCCATAAAGAAAGCTTAAACTGAAAACGTATAAAACTCTCACAATGGCAGCTACGCAGATAAACACCAAAACAGTACGCAATTATGTAGACACATACGGAAGCAGAAAAAGGCAGACGCACACAAACACTTGTCAGCATCCTGAATTTAGATTGCTTAATTAGGTGCTGCAGTTGAAGCATTTTTATGTAACATTCCCTGCTACTGGCAACTTGTGAATTATTTTCACAGTTCTGCACTGTTATATCCCTGTCGCTTTTGCATTCATGTGAACATTTGGGTGCAGTTTTCTCTCATACAGATTTTTCTGCTTTCCATTTTTTTCATAAACATCAGTTAAGGCCTTTATTCTGCAATGCTCATTATGTTCCTGTGAAGTTCTTCACTGCAGATGGTTTGGAAACAACACCAAATGAATGATTTGCAGGCATATGACTTAAATTGGGCGTAACTTGTAAACTTTCAGAGCACTAAGTCAATTCAATATTTTTGTCTGTCTATTGAGTTTGCTGAAGGTGCTGATTTTCACCTCTACTTCTCTGTCTTTTACTACTGAAGGTGCCCACCCATGAGGTTCAGCTTGCGATACTCACTTTGTACAATGTTACCGGCAATTAAATATATTTAAAAAGTGCAGAATATTCATATGTCACATGGAGTAGTTGAGATGGATAGCACAGACAACTTTAAAAAAGCTAAATAAATGCATGAAGGATTAAAGGAATGGAAGGATGTGTAGATAGGATTTGATGAAGTAGGTTGGGAGGTATACACACTGGCATAGACCAGTTAAGCCCAATATGCTGTTCCGTGATGTAAATTCTATGTAATTCTGATCCCATGACATTATCTTGAAAAAGAGCAGTTGAGAGCGTTAACCCTGGTCTCCTGGGCAATGATTATCTCTCAGCCAACAGCACAAAAAAAAACAGATTTTCTGGTCACGCTCACATTGTTGTTGGTGGGAGTTTACTATACACAAAATTGGCTGCTGTGTTCCCTGCATTACAACAGTGGCTGCACTTCAAAAGTAGTTAATTGGCTGTAAAGCACTTTGCGAATCTGGCGGTCGTGAAAAATGCTATTTACATTCTTTCCTTCCTCCCTTCCTCCAGTATGGAGCTGAAATAATCATGAGTGAATTAGAAGTGTTGTGTTATTATCATGATATAATACCTTTCGCTCATTTACTGCTCAAGACACAAGGCATCAATCACTTATAAAGGATTGAGTAAACATGTTGTGCGTTCACTTATTAAGACCAGGCACATGAGAACAGTTATACATAGGTATAATGCTTGAAGGTATCAGAACTGCGTGTGCATGCTCTGCTCAAAGCAAAAGTGAAAGTAAGATTAGATCACATGATCACATGACATATTTCCCTTCTGGTGATGTCATGCCAATATCCCTTAGAGGCATATTATGCCAAGAAGAACCAGGACTGGGAATGAAATGGCCCAGGTACTTGAACTGTTGGCTCAGGGGTCATGTACCTGAGAGCAGACAGGGACTCAGTTTAAATTCTCATTCAAGAAACAATGCCTCTGACAGCAGCACACTCCATCAGCACTGCTCTTAAGCATAGAATTTGCACTTAAATCCGTAGAAAGGATTTAGAACACCTTCTGATTCTGATTGTAGGGTGAAGCCACTGAACCACATCTGGCTCTATCGGTGAAAACCAAAGAGGAGATTGGAAACATGCAGGAATGGAGAGGATGTTGGGCAGATTGGGACAGAATATGAGACAGAAGGCCCAGACCCAATGAAGCAGCAACATGGTGGGGCTGTAGCCTGAATTGAGAGCGGGGGGAGCAGGGAGGTGGTGGGGAGGGGCAAATGCGGTTGGAAAGTGGGCAGGGAAAGGATGCAGAACAAAATGTAAAAGTTTAAAAATGGACAACTATAGAAATTTTAAAAAGAAGAATAACACATCATGGCTGGCAGACCTGGACAATTTACATCATAGTGTCACCCAGTAATGGGAGTCCTGCAACTATTGCGAGACTTTTCCCATTAAGTACACGTGACATAACATTTTTCCATTATAAGATGTTGTCATGTTACATACAATGAATAGCACAAATTATTCAAGTCAAACTGTCTATGTCAGTGTATGTTCCACACAAGCTTCCTCTCACCTCTCACCATCAAACCCCATCAGCATCATCTCTAATTCTTTCTCCCTCATGTGTTTATCTAGCTTCCTCTTAAATGCAAGTTGAGGTAGGGTTTTGCTCTTATGAAATGCTAACATAATAATGTCATCTAAATCATGACGCAGGAGATGTCCATTTATGTGGACAGGAAGTCTAAGCAAATGCAAAACTTTTCAAATAGGTGTGTATTGTTGTGAGAATTATTGAATAGTTTTACATCCATTATTCTGTTGGCAGCAGATATCACAATGGATAGTGTACAAGAGAGAGGCGATGCAAGATGAGGTGTTCACTGAAGGATGAACAATTGTGATACTATTACAGCAAGTTTACAGAGTAATCATGAACAGTTAAATCTCAGAAATAAATAAGGTCAGTAATGCAGCATTTATAGCAGGGATATTAAGAATAAATTTGTGCCTTTGGACTTGTGTCCCAGTCCCTCAACAGCAACTAATATTTTATGTGCATAATTTGCAAAGGCATATATCCGTCATGCTGGCTAATAGCTACCTGTATTTTTAATGAGACTTTCATAAAAATGAAAGCCAACAGGTTATTTAATTTGGCATGAAATTTACGATATTTATGATTTTAATGAGTTGTACAATAAAAACATAATTAGTTTCTATTAGTCTCTCCCCAGATCCCTATACATAGCCTTCTGTACAAAATAACCACAGCCCCCAACTACATTAAGACTAATTTTTATTGATGACTGCCATCAAAAAATTAGGAAATGATGTCCTCCGGGCTCTTGTGATGCCAACCACGGAACGTGAAACGATGTGGATTTTTTTTGCTGTTTTATTATGCTTGTGTTTGTAGGCTATTGTGGCAGTTTGTTATCTTCATGGTGCAGACTTAAAAATGGACTGGGTGAAGAATGTGCTACAAGTTTTCCATTTGTTAATATGTTTGTGACCGTTCATCATTATTTCAACCATGCCACAGACCGTACTTCCTTCACAGTGAATTTCTTGCAAAAAAACATTCAGACCAAATTGAATGCTGAACAGCTCTGTAAAGATACTGCTTTTATTCATTTACATTTTTAAAAAAAAACTGGAAATTTAAATGTTTGGGAGAAATCAGACTTCTGAAAGAGACCTGTGAAGGATTTGATGTGATCTATTTGGGAGATTACAATCCTGAGATCAACCTTATTTTTGTTGAGATAAATATTAAGGCTGTAAAATATATGAGTTCAAAATAAAAAGAGAAAATGCTGGAAAGATGCAGCAAGTCTGTCAACACAAGGAAGGGTGGTGGGATGCATGGCAGTGTAGTTGTTATGTTATTGGACCAGCAGTACAGAAGATAGACTCATAATCCAGAGAATGTGAATTCAGATCTCACTATAGCAGTTTGAGGATTTGAATTTGATTTATAATAAGCCTGTATCATTACAGCTGACTATGGAGCTGTCAGATTGTTGTAAAAACCGAACTGGTTCACTAATGTCCTTGAGGGAAAGAATCCTAAACTCTCTACCCTCTTAACACAAATGGCGGAATCATCCCAGATTTGCACCAAGGGTGGTGGCGGATGGGAAGAAGAACATTTTACCTGCTGGCCGCAATGGCGGCTTTTCACACCGTATCATCCCAAACTCGCCTCTTTAATCATGCTTTCCCAGGAAACACGCCACTTCGCTGGTGGGCAACCTCCGATTTGCCCACCACGCCATCACCTCACCGCTTCTTCACAGCGGGCGCCATATTTAGAGCGCAGCCACGTACACACCTCTCAGTGCTTCCAGCCCAGGACTGCTGCACAGAAGACATGCCCAGGAAGGCAAGAAGACTACAGCTCCCCAATTCAGTGATGTGTCCCTGGAACACCATTTGGATGTTGTGGATGCCCGCCGTGATTTCCTTTACCCTCATTCTGGCCGCAGTAGGGGCAGAAACATCGCCAATCCAGCATGGTAGGTGGTGGCAACGGTGGTCAATGCCAACCCTGCAAAAAACGACAGCCACCCCATGCCGAAAGAGGATCAGTTATCTCCTCCGTTCTGCCAGGGTAAGTAAGTCACTCTTCTCTCTCAAGTGACACACTCACAAACCCATCACACATCCACAGGGATCTCACTCACTGCGGTTCATGGGACACATGACATGGACTCACTCTCTCACACGTTCCTTCACTGTCCTCATCCTGCCCAAGACACCATTTACCACCCACACATGCCAGGCATACTTATCATCTGGCCTGGCAGGTGCCCTACTTACACTTTTTTCATCTGTATTCATGCCGGACAAGCTGGCACACAGCAAAAGGGAAGAGGTCGTAGGCTGGCGGAGGAATGCCCAAAATCCAGGTCCTCACGAAGTTTGAAAATAGAGCCATCCAGCTGGCCTGCGAAGATCTGGACCGTTCCTGTGCTGACAGTGAGGTTGGCGCTGCTCAACCAAACGAGGATGCAGCAGTGCAACATCCATCAGACAACCATGCTGTGAGTGATGTGTCCTGTTTCACAGGCCACTGCCATGCATTAATTATCTCTCCTTGCTTTCGTAGGCATATCTGGGAAACATCCAAGGGGGGTCCACAATGCAGGTCCTTGACTCAAGCCCCGAAGACAGCTCAACTTCCCAGGTTTCCGACACTTGGATGACTGCTGGAGATCAAAAATCTGCTGAATTCGAGTCAGATGAGGAGCATCTGGACTCGAGCATACCTCCGTTGCAAAGGCAAGCTCGGGAACATCAGGAAGGGATGTCTGCTGCACACCTCAGATTGCAAGGCACGATGGAGGAGTCCGTTTGCCTTCAGTCTGAGCTGATAGCATCGGCATGCCAACGCACCAAGGTCAACACTGGTAGGATGGCGGCTGCCATGGAGACCATGGCTCATGACATCACTCCTGCACTGCTGGGTGGGCTGAACTCCATTGCTGATGCTATAGTTGGCCTCCGTCAGCGTCAAACCGAGAGGGATGTGGGGCAGCTCGATCACACTCCAACTTCTCCCTTTCCTCAGCCAGGGGCCCTCAGACACCAGTAGGGAGGAGGATCAGCAGGCGAACATTCTGGGGCCATCCAGGTGACTCTGGGAGTGTCTGGCCCATCCGAATTCCCCCCTTCCTGTGCCCCCAGCAAATCCAGCTCCGCAAGCTGAGGAAGGTGTTATTGCCACACAGCAGGATCCCGAAAGCAGGCCAGGGCCCTCCAGGTCTTAGCCCTCCACAAAATGCCTGTCAAGGTCATCACAGATAGGGTGTTGCAGTTGGTAGACTGCCTCCACCTCTGCTGTGGATGCCAGGGGAGCACCAAGACGGAGCGGCAGGGTAAGGAAAGTTAAGAAGATGTAGTTGCACAGCCTGGGCATGGGCGTTAATCACTTGTACATAATGTTCACTTTGTTACTAAACTCACAAGAAAGTCTTCTTGCCTATGGCTACTTGTTCTGATGAGCAGTGTTCGTGTCACTCAGGTGCGAAACCTTGGTTCCTGCACAAGATAAAGGCAGGTGCCTCAGTCCAGGGCCTTTTCCCTGTGCTTTGTGCAACCTTCCCAGCACAATGGTGTGCCCTCACTGTCACTGGCCGCATCAGTCATGCCTGCACCTTTGTGGGGCTTATTATTGCTGCCAGAACTCCCTGGGCTGGTGTCACAGAGTTCTGTCATTTTCATTCTGTGTGCTCCCAGCACCAAGGAGGTGCAACTGGCACCCCCCATCTCATCAGCATCTGTGTCCGGTGACAGTGTGGACATGAAGGGTTCAGCTCACGGGGGAGGAAGGGATCAAGGGAAGTTAAAGTTCCCCTGCTGCATCTCCATGATATGACCTTGTTCACAGAGCGCAAGCGAGGTGCCATCAGCCAGACAGGAGTCAGACATTCACATAAACTATGTGAGGATCTATGGAGTGTCCCCACTGCATGTCGTCAGCATCCTCCTGGAATGTAGGGACTATGGGCATCTGCTGCATCTCCATGACAGGAGTCTTCTCATGGAGGGTATGTGCGCTGCCGTTAGCCAGACAGGAGTCAATTATTCACAGATGCAATGTGAGGATCTATGGTGTCTTCTCACTGAATGTTATCATCATCCTCCACAAATCTAACAGCTCCCAAGTACGCCTGCCACACTTGGCCAGTGCAATGGCCTCATTGCTGTCATCCTTGCCATCGAGGACCTCCTCAACCTCATTCGTGTCAACATCCTCCTCATCAGAGGAGACGTGCAGCTCCTCCATCTTCTCTTCAGCCAGGTTTTCTCCCTGTTACAGCGCCAGGCTGTGAAGGGCTCAGCAGTTGATGACGATGCATGACACCCTCTGTGGATTATATTGCAGGACTCCACCAGACTGGTCCAGGCACCGGAACCTCATTTTCAGCATCCCGATCGTTTGCTCCACCAAGGTGCGGGTTGCAGCAGGAGCCTCATTGTACATTTGCCCTGCTGCAGTCTGAGGCTGTGGTACAGGTGTCATCAGCCACATCCTCTGTAGGAAGCCCTTGTCCCCAAGAAGCCAACCCTGCAGCCTCTTTGGACCTAGGAAGACGTCAGAGATCTCAGACTTACTGAGAATGTAGGAGTCTTGGAAACTCCCAGGGAACTATTCAGGCCTGTAGAATGCGTTTGTGATGGTGGCCCACCAGCTGAACATTCAGCAAGTGGAAGCCCTTGTGGTTGACGTTGTTGACCACTTGTTGCCATGGAGATCTGAATGCCATGTGAGTGCAGTTGATGGCACCCTGCACCTGTGCAAAACCTGAGATCTGGGCAAAGCCCAACGCTCTTGCATCCTGGCTTTCCTGATCCCATGTGAAATGCACAAAGTAATGTGACTTCGCAAAGATAGCGTCTGTGACCTCATGGATGCATTTGTGGACAGAGGCTTGTGATAGAGGTCACCTGTAGAGGCCTGAAAGGAGCCGCTGGCATAAAAATTGAGCACCACAGTCACTTTCATGGCCACTGGCAGTAGATGCCCTCCATGCCCCCATGGCACCAAATCCTGCAGCAGGTGGCAGATGTGACCAGACAGTTCCATGGACATGCGCAGCCTTCAGTGCCACTGGTTCTTGGTCAACTGCAGGAATGACAAGTGCCGTCTATAGACCCTGGGTCTAGCTAGGCACCGACCAGTGACAGCTTGCTGTGGCTTTTCAGTGGCATGCGCAGGAACCCTCGCTGCCCCCTCTTCCTGAGGGTGCTGCTCCTCCCTCTGCCCAGCCAGGTGCCTCCATCGCTCTCTTCTTTGACTCCGCTCTCTGTAAGCTATGAGGCAGACAGCTAGGTCACCAGGCTCCATGTTCCTGATGTTCTCCTCCTGCAGGATGAAAGAGAGAGATGCTTGGATTAGCTTGGGTGTATGAAAAACATCTCTTGGTTAAGCCTAAAGGCCTCTTAAGGCATGCCGGAGAGTGCTGGCCACCACTTGGATGGCCAGAGTTTAGTGCACTGCATGGCTGCCCGAAACTGCACCCTCTTCCGCCCCACTCCACTTGACGGATTGGAGGCAGCTTTGCCCATTGGACTGCATGCTGTGCTCTCAGCTCAGGCGCAGACCTTCTCCTAACCCACACTGCAAGGCTGCACTGTTAGCTTCAACCATGGGGGAGAATGGTCCAAACCTGAATGATGACATTGCAAGGGGCTGTGAGCACTTCCTCCAATGACTGCTCCATGACCAGCTTTAACAAGGAGATTGTATAATGTGCCCAGTCGTCCAAGTGTTCTGCAGTCCACTGAAACGCTCATTAGTTTGTGGTCTGTGCCCGAGGGGTGGAAAGCTCTGAATCACTTGGTGGCACTTTCAGGCCTCTGCGTTATTTGAGTGGACAGATAAGCTAGAGGCCCGACTACAAGCATGTCAATGTGGCTGCGCTTGAACTGTCTCAGCTGCGGAGGAATGGTCACTTTTTACAATGTTTGGCTACTTCCCTCCTCCCCCCACCACCCCCGCACATGCTTGTGCACTACCATCAACTGCAGTGCAACCCTTAACCCCCCACCCCCCCATAACTCGCCTCAACCGCAGTGCAGCCCTCATCCCGGCACCAGGATGCCAGCCAGCTGGGAAAACGTGCTTGTGCCTTGCCCGAATGCGCGGTGCCTCAACCTTGTGGTCCAACAGGCGACCCTCGTGAGCACTGCGCAACCTTACTGTGCACTCACCTCCGAGATCCCCTGGAAGTGCAGCTCACCAACTGCACGCCCTATAAATGTTGTGGTGAAACGCACCAGCGTGACTCGGATGATCCAGTGTGAGGGGGGGGTGATTCCAGCAAGCAGGGCTTATAATGATATGCAGGTATATGGCAACGTGCAGCGGTGGGAAATGCGGCCCACCATTGACGGGCGGAGCGGACAATTGCAAACGGGCAATATGGCAGGAAGGCCAAAAATCGTGAAACTGAGTTTTTGCCTTCTTGCCATATTTTCCGCTCACGCCCTCCATGGTGCCTGATGCCAGTGGGCACAGAAAATTCCACCCGAAATGTTTTGCAGTGGGGGAATTAGTGTTTCAGTGGTAGATTCTCATCTACCACACTAGCAACTGAGGTTTGATTATCCACCATGTAACAGGATCAAATAGATGGCAGCATTTGGGTTGGGCCAATTGATCTATTTTTGTTCTGC
This sequence comes from Cetorhinus maximus, assembly GCF_964194155.1. Classification (NCBI taxonomy): domain Eukaryota; kingdom Metazoa; phylum Chordata; class Chondrichthyes; order Lamniformes; family Cetorhinidae; genus Cetorhinus; species Cetorhinus maximus. The sequence goes on along the minus strand of NC_135879.1, from coordinate 24,111,405 downwards.
ATATTCTAAGTAATTCCATGGACTCTGGTCATTCAGTGCTAACTTCCACGTCACATAAGCCATCATATAAAAAGGAATTTAGACAACCCGAGCATTTGATTCCTTAGTAATGTTCCTATGACTTCCCCAACTTTGCGCTGAGGTATTCTGGGCCACAATGCATGTGTCAGTGCTCACAAAAAATAATGACCCAGCTCACAGCTCTGTTTATTCCAATAGGTTTCTAGTCTTCATCACTGTCTTCCACATAAAAAATATCCATTTCCAACAATGTGACCTTGGAAATAGTGCATTTGTTTAATTTAAACTGGATAAAACGGTCAGAAGAGAATGCTTTGTGCTAATTTGTAACAAATAATGTTCTGAGAGAGTTTACATTCTCACACTCTCTCTCTTCAGGTACCATGCCTGAAGAGGGCATTGGTGACCATGGACCTCCATGTTAATCTAGTTCTAGAGGCATGGATCATCATCATTGGTGGTACATTCTTCCAGTTTGTGAGGCTCTAACCGCCTCCTCTTCACTAGGGACGTCCAATCTCTCGACATCTCCAACCCCACCAGGACAGTCTGAGGGCTTTCCACTTCTTTCATGAATGGAGGTCTGAACAGTCTCCATCCACCACCACCCTCCTCCGCCTCGCTGAACTTGTTCCCTCATTGTACAATTTCTCCTTTATCTTGGCTCACATCCTCCAAATAAAAGGTGTGGCTATGGGTCCCCGTATGGATCCTAGTTATGCCTGTTTTTTTGTGGGGTATGTGGAACATTCCTTGCTCCAGTCCTACTCAGGCCCCCTCCCACAAATCTTTTTCTGGTACATGGCTGACAGTATCAGAGCTGCTTCGTGCTCTCATCTGGACCTGGAAAAATTTGTCAATTTTCCTCCCAAGTTTCACCATTCTCTCACTTTCACATGGTCCATCTCTAACACTTCCCTTCCTTTCCTTGACTTCACTGTCTCTATTACTGGGGATAGACTGCCTCATATTTATTACAAGCCCACCGACTCCCATAGCTACCTCAACTACAATTCCTCAAACCCTGCTTCCTGAGGGGACTTTATTCCATTCTCCCAGTTTTTCAGTTGCATCTATTCCAATGATGCTACCTTCCTCAATGGCACTTCCAACATGATTCCTTTTTTCTTAACCGAGGAATCCCCCCCACACTGTGATTGACAGCGCCCTCAATCATGTCCAACCCACTTCCTGCACCTCTGCTCTCACCCCTTCCCACACCTCCCACGATAGGATTCCCCTTGTCCTCACTTTCCACACCACCAGACTTCACATTCAAAGGATTTGTCCTCTGTCATTTCTGCCAAATCCAGGGTGATGCCACCAATCCCCCCAATGCATCTTCCCCTCCCCCCCATCAGCATTCCGTATGGACTGTTCCCTCCGTTAACTCTATTTCCCTCCATTAACTCCGTTTCTCTCTCCACAGATGCTGCCAGACCTGCTGAGTTTTTTCTTTTCCAGCACTTTCTGTTTTTATTCTCCAGTTTCCACAATAGTGCTCCACAAGGAACTCCTTTGCCCAGAGAGTAGTTAGAATGTGGAACTTGGAGCATGCAGTTGTTGAGGGAAATTGTATTGAGTTATTTAAGGCAAAGCTATATAAGTACATAATGGGAGAAAGCAATTGAAAGATACATTGATGGGGCTAGATGAAGTAGGGTGGAGGAGGCTCATGTGGAGCATTAGCACCAGCTAGGACCAAATGGGTTGAATGGTCTGTTTCTGCAATGTAATTTGTATGTAATTCTTTGTAATATATTTAACAAAGGCAATAGACCATATTTTTTGAAAAATACTTACCTGGCTCAGTAGGAAGTAGTAGATATTGAGAGCGCGAGTTCGATTTGCAGCACTTTGAATATAAATTATCCAGTTGAACTGATATGGGAAACAATTAAGCATGTTGCTGCTTGCCAAATCAGTTTGCCACTTTCTCTTTGTCATCTTTACCCTACTAAGCAGCCAACTGATACTCAGAGAAATCTGAATAACAAATACTCCCTGAGTGGCATTTCCCTTCAGATGCTTCATTCTGTTAGTCTCTATGCCTCTTCTGTAACACTTTGTATGTACTGCAGTGTAATCAAATGACATCCTTCACCATGATTCATAATCCAAACTGACTCCCTGTGGCATGTTAGTTATATTTCTGCTTTGCCAGGCACTCTGTGATCTCTGCTTACCCCAGACGCAGATCGTCTTAATATTTTCAAAGACTTAACTTTCTATACTGTCTTATCACGTCGTTCCAATATCTCAAGACATTTCACACAGTGCATCAGTGCAGTGTAGTAACTGCTATTTTGTAGACAAAAAACAGAAGCTTTTTTTTGTTCTTCACTGGCTGGCTCCGTTAGCATGGGGATTAAGGTTAGAGTGGTCGTTAGCCAAATGATGGTAACATTGCCAGATTTTTTAATCTGGTAATTTAAGATCCATTAGGGTCAATCCAATCAACAGTTAGGATCTTTTGCTTCCTGAACTTCATTGACAGCCAGAGGTGCTCAATATTGGAGGCCAGTGAGACATTCATAGGCTTAAAAGACCTATAATTACTCTCACTTGTCTGCCCCTACTGTCAGCATTGGCCTTGGCCAGGCTGGGCCAGCAGTACGGGCTATCTTTGGACCATTGAAATCGTCCATGACAGGAAGTCCGGGTGATTGTAGAGTTGACACAGGGACAGCACTATGGGTGCACTATCTCTCAGAAGTGCCTGGGCAGTAGAGCCTAGGAAAATCATTCCCCATTTTATCCCAAGGACTTTGTGCCTATGCCTGGGCTAACTATGCCTAATAGAAGCACTGCATCAGGAGCTCTTTGCTATGTATGATCAAAATCAGAAGAAAACTTTAGATTGTTGTGTACACACTTCCTCTTTTCATGTTACGAAGACAGAGAGTCAGATTTTTGCTGAGTCTCTCTGACTCCGCAGAACTTTAAAAATGGTGTGTGGAACCCAGATGCAGAAGTACCGCCCCCATTTCCGGCCGAAACCATTTTCTCCGCTAGGGGAAAGGGGACGGGGTGATTCCCACACGCGCGAATCATGAATCTGGTTTCTATTTAAAATCATTTTCATTGCTGCAAGTGCCTTAACCCACAGTGTGGGAGTCGTGAATTTATGGTGGAGCCATAAATGCTTCTGAAGGCTTCCTAAAAGGTGTGCGCCCCTGTGCTGAGTTCTGCGAGGTTAAATTTTGAACAAAGAAGCCTTTCTTCAGACATAGAAGTTGGTGGAAGACCACAAGGGAGGGCAGGGTTAATGGGGTTGTGAAAGTGGAAGGGCATATCTGTGTGGACCCTTAGGAGCACTCCTTGCCTTGGGAAGCCAGTGGGACATAGAACAGACTGCCAGGCTCATGGATGAAGAGTGTGTAGCGAAGGAAGGAAGTTGAAAAAAATGGACACGGCAGCATCCCACATACAGGTGATAGATGAAGGGCAGCAGCGGCAATGTGTGACTATAGTCAGGAGTTGGCACAACTACCATAGAGTGCAACAGGAAGGAAGAGGAGATATTGGCCTGAGCAAAGCATGTACACTTTCCAAAGAAAATATCTTGACATGAGCGAGAGGCAAAGACTCCAAATGTCAAGGGAAATGGCTAGACACATGGTGCAGGAAGATCCTGCATCACAATCAACTGACCCTCATGCCCTGCCCATTGTCATTGTGGCCTTCAATTTCTATGTGGCCAGCTCCTTCCAGGTATCAGCCACAAACCTCTGCGGCAAACAGCTGCCCACCAATGCGTCACCACCACCACCAATGCACTCTTTGCTCAGGTGGGGGATTACATCAATTTCCCCCAAAGATGTGGTGCCACAGATGAAGCAGGCACCAGGTTTTGCCTCGATAACTGACTACTCATTAGTTCAAGGAGTGGTAGACTGTACCCATGTCGCTAGAGTGATGGAAGCCCATTCTGTCCAGGCATCTAGGCATAAAACTCATCAACGTGATGGTGAATCACAGTTGGCATTCACATGTCAACCTACAACTGCTTGGATCTACTTCCCTGGCCATACACTTGTCCGTGTTATAGGAATTATATATTTTTTATTTATTCTTTCATAGGATGCGGGTATCACTGAAAAGGTGAGCATCTGTTGCCAGCCCTTATGAGGGCAGTTAAGAGTGAACCATTTTATTGCATGATCCATTGCTGTGGATCTGCAGTCACATGTAGGCCAAGAATATTAGTGAACCAGATGCGTTTTACAACAATTGATGATAGGAGTCGCCATTACTGAGACTAGCTTTATATTCCAGATTTACTTTTTAAAATAATTAATTGAATTTAAATTCCACAAGCTGCCGTGGTGGGAATTAAACCAATGTCCACAGAGCCTCTATTTTACTGGTCCAGTGATGTTACCACTATGCTACCGTCTCCCCATGCACCCACACTTGGCATGAGCTAAGTGTGATCCTGTCGGTGCAGCATAGCTGTCATTCATCACAGGGACATCTGTGTTTTTCTGCCAAACAACTAATCTTTCTGGAGCGCAGCAGGTCATGGAATCACTTGCAGCATTGGATTCATGAATGATGGCATTCCTCTGTGGCACTCACCATGGATGCAACCTCCTGCCAAGCTTGCTCCATTACACTGGGACCATTCTTCCTTCCCCTGAGATACGGAGTGTCCCTCCCTGTGTTGCATCTCCTGCACCAGAATCTCAAGGTCCTGGTCGCAGAACCAGGGTGCTGCCCCTCCTGCACCTTCTGCACCTGTCCTCTTCTGCGGCATACTGGCATGACAATGAGGAAAACACATGGGCAATTCAGGTTTCTTGCTTCACTCAGCACAACTCAATCTGTGTCCGTTGACATGCAGGAGTCTGATTATCTAGTTACGCATAAGCTGATATTGCTGGGTTGGGGGGTGTGGGAGGGTCAGGGGTGGGGGGTGGTCATTGGTGGGGTGTTGGTGCAGACAGCATGAATGTTGGGTAACCTAACATTTGTTCTTGTCATGCCAATATGGCATGGTGTGCTCCCGAGCGCACATGCCCCTGATGCCATTCTCCCTCTGAGTCACACTTCTCTGCCATGGCAGCATGCCTTTGAGAGGGTAACGGACAAGGCACATTTGTTTGCCCACACCCTGAGAGATGGTTAGTGAGAGGGTAAGTGGAAGGGCAAAGGTCCTGCAGGCAGTATCTAAAAATCAGCCACTGACGCATTATGATATTCTCACTTAATGCAGAATGTCAGGACCTGCTGAAAACTGCCAAGATGCAGCCATCTCCATGGCTGGGTGTTGTGAAGCTTTGCCAGCATTAAGTTATGGCTGTGTGGTCCTTCAGAAGGTCAATAGACAGCATTAAACTCTATAGTTTCCCACTGAAGGCACATAATGGGCCACCTCTTTCAGTGTAACTTGGTCAACAATTACAATTCTTACTCACCTAACTGCTGAATGACATCTCCTCCCATAAACCAGCAACATTACAACAGCTTCCTCTCTCACAGCAGGAACTGTGTTCAGGAGGGCCTTTTATTGGGTCCGAGACATGATCCGCCCTCCTCATCATCAGACCCTGCCTCTAATCTGCTTCTGGGACTGCGGGCCCAACTTCACCCCTCCCCTGCCCCTGCCCCCACCCCCCACCCCACCAGCACCACCCACCAACTGCCCCACCACCACTACCATGACCCCCCCACCTTCCCGGCTGCCCCACAACACACCCCTCACTTCCCCTCCACTGAGTGAAAATTGTGCATTTTGGGGCACTTTTTACCAAAGTGGGTGGGGAAATTTGTCAACTCAAGCTACCCACCTCAGTAGCGTTAACCCCACCCATTAACTCATGGATTCTCTCTAGAAATATAAAATCATAGCAGGGCACAGCAAAGAAGGAAGCCATTGTCCCATCTAGCTCTTTGAATGAGCTCGCCAACTAGTCCCATTCCTCATTCTTCCCCATAGTCCTGCAGTTCTTTCCACTTCAGATATTTATCCAATTTCCTTTTGGGGCTTATTATTGAGTCGGTTCTCATGACCCTTTCAGGCAATTCACCAACATCGGAACTACTCATTGCCCTGTATAGCTGACAGCAGGTCATTAATACACATCAAAAACACCACCCCTAGGAGTAAGACTGCACACCTCTCTCTAGTCTGAAATACAACTGCTCACCGCTACTGTTTACTTTCTGTCCCTTAGTCAATTTTGTATCCACATGCAAGTGCCCCATTAATCCCATGGATTTTCTCTCAGAGGGTTGTGAGTCTTTGGAATTCTCTTCCTTGAAAGGCGGTTGAGGCAGAGTCCTTGAATATCTTTACAGCAGAGGCAGATGGATTCTCGGTAAGCAAGGGTGAAAGTTATCGGGAGTAGGCAGGGGTATGAGGTTAAAATCAGATCAGCCATGATCTTATTGAACAGGGGAGAAGGCTTGAGGGCTGAATGATCTACTCCTGCTCCTAATTTGTATGATTTCAATTTTGATAATAAGCCCATTATGTGATACTTCATCCAATGCCATTGAAAGTCCATATACTCATCGACTGCACGACCTTCATCAACCCTTTATGTTACTGCACCAAAGATCTCACTCGAGTTAGTCAAATATGATTTGCCTTTTATAAATCTATGTTAGCTTTTATTTATTCATGCATATTTTTCCAAGTGCCAATTAATTTTACCTCAGATTCTTGTCACTAAGGGGAGAATTTTCCCCCTGTCATGGGGGTTGTGTGGGGGTGAGCGGGTGCGGACCCGATCGGCACCCTGATCGGGTCTGCGCTGCCGTTAATATGGGGGGGGCCAATTATGGCCCGCCCAGCATGATGCACACCTGTAAGCGCTGTGTGCTTCCTGTGCAGGTGGGTCAAGGGGGGATTCCCTGAGTCGGGAGTAAGGTGCCTCAGGGAGATTAATTTTAAGTTTGAAAAATTTTAATAAAGAAAAGAAAATTTTAAGACATGTCCCCTCATGTGACAGTGTCACATGAGCTGGGACATGTCAATGAACTTTAATGAGAAACTTTATTTAATTTATAAACCCTTCATGAAACCTCATCCCGCCCGTGGATGAGGTTCCATGAAAATTGCAAAGGCCGCCTGGGCTCTTTGCCTGCCCGACAACCTTAAGGCTGGACGGGCAGCTTTCTCAATAGCCTTAATTAGTTAATTAATGGCCTTAACAGGCCTTTGACAGTTCGGCCCGCTGAACTGAAAATCTAAACGATGCACGGTGATGTCGGGACATACGCCCAACATCACCCCACGCTACCTTACGCCTCGGCAAGCAGTCCCCACCCCCGCTCTCCGAGCCGAAAGCTCTCCCCTAAGTGTTTCCCCACGACTAACTTTAGAGTGACTGGCTTGTCGTTACCAGGTTTCTTGCTCCAGGAACACCCTTTGCCACCAGTTTACAGGAAGCTGGCAGAACAACTTGAAGCAAAATTGGGTCATTTAGTCTGCTCTTCAAAAGCCTGGCTAATACCCCTTAGGGTAATACGTATATTTTACAAATGTACATCCCGGCACAATTCTTTGCCTGCCAAGATTGAGAATTTGCCTGTAGAAGTTAGTAGGCCCTATAGGGTCTTGCATGCATAATGATCTAAGTTCAAATCAATATCCGTAATTGAGTATTACTGTATAAATGGTAATGCACTGGGGAAAAGTGAGGTACAATTGAGTTCATTCTTCAGTAAATCATCACTCTTTGTAATAAGGTCTTCCTCATTCACAGAATTTACGCTTTAGTACAATGGCTGTGTTAACTTTAAGCAGAATGATAGGACTTTTTCAGAGCACTACCTTGATCAATGCAAATTAACTGCTGCACTGTGATCAAATTTCATGCCAGAACACTCACTCTGCTCTGGAGACCAAAGTAAATAAACTGCATTACGGAAATTGGTGGTTGGGGGAGGGTGGTGATGAAGCCCAAAATAGTAGCATAACATTATTCAAAAACTTTACTTTAATTAAACTTGTGGGAAACATTACACACAAAACAGCTCACACCACATCAGATCTCAATTAAGGGCTGACAATGAATGAAAACCAATGGCCCTATGGTTTTTAATAGCTCTCTGTCAGTTTCTGCGATGCCACTGGATGCAAAGACAAATAGAATCTCACTCACGACGCACAAAATCTGGACCCAAAATGTTGGGAGTATTGCTCTGTGGAACCGCCGGCTACCCATATAGATATTATGAGTATGAGGGTCATTTGCATGGTGCTTGTGTGGCACCCTCCTTGACGAGCCCTTGCAAGGTAAAGCGGCAGCTGTGGCTCAAAGCTGACCATTTATGTCCCCTGAGGCCCTTGCTGGACTGAAGAAACAACAGCTTATATAATCTTATGTTTCAAAGGGAGTATTTGCTTCCATAGCAAATGTAAAGAACAATGGCAGGGATCGCACTGCCCACTGCACCCCGCTCCCCAGCACCCCCCACCCCCAGCTCCCTCAAGTGCTTCTGAGGCCTTTTAAATGGGCTTCATGGAACTCTTGCCAGCGCTTAGTTGGCGGGTGTTCCACTGAGGCCGTTATGAATAGGATTCTTAGTAACCCAGGAGCTTCCTCCAGACAGACTTCCTTGAAGCACAGGAGGGTACAGGCCGAAGATCCAATTTCTCTTCCTGCCAGAATTGCACTACATTCTCTCAGCAGTATGAAATACTACTACACCTTTCCCCTCCACAACCCCCAGCCATCCACCCACGCCATTCTCTAAAACCCTGGTAGGTAGTTCTATCGGAAAACTGTCCGACACTTAATCAAAGCTTTGGGCCCTTAGTGTATAAATAAATTCTCATACAAATACATTTGCTCCATTAAAAAAATCTATCACTTTCAAAGATCACAATCAGGCCTGGTGTACTATCCCCATTTGCCTCACTCTTTGTGTGCCCTCCACATTAAAACAATTATTTCAGAGATTTGTTTTGAGGGGTCACATTTTCCTTTATTCACTCAAGTTAAAGAAAATGTCCTCATGAGTCTAACGTTAAAAATGAGAGCAGGAGTGGACCAAACGCCCCCACCAGCTGCTCTGCTTTTTACTACAATCATGGCTGATCTTTTGCCCACACTCCACTTTCCCACCAACACCCAACATTCCTTGATTCCCTGAATCTATCTCAGTCTTGAATATGTGCAATGATGGAGCGTCCAAAACCCTAATTCCAAAAATTCAGAATCCTAATTGAACAATCACAAGTATTGAACCTATAACCCGCTCTACACTCGCACTGACTATTTTTGTTCATGTTAACAAACAAGAAAATATGTCTCAAAGATATATCAGAGCTTTACAATAAATCCATGGTAAAAATGTCATATGTGGTTCTGTAGCAACTTTGCATTTAACCCACTCTACAATCACAAAATTTGCTAGAATGTCCAATGGGCGGTATTTAATGCCCTCCCCCAGGTGAGTTTGGAGATGGGGGGGCATTTCATCCGGCAGGAGGATGGCAGTCGAGGACCCTGCTGCCTTTCCACCTCCACCCCGATTAAGTCCGTGATAAGGCGGCTCATGGACAGCATTCCCACTCCGCTTTGTCGAGGCTCTTAAGTGGGCAATTACTGCCAGGGCTGGAGCATTTCAGCCATGAAGGGAGGCTAGATAGGCTGGGGTTGTTTTCCTTAGAGCAGAGAAGGCTGAGGAGGGACCTGATTGGAAGTGTATAAAATTATGAGGGGCATAGATAGGGTAGATAGGAAGAAACATTTTCCCCCTAGTTGAAGGGTCAATAACCCGGGGGGCATAGATTTAAGGTAAGAGCAGGAGGTTTAGAGGGGATTTGAGGAAAGATTTTTTTCACGCAGAGAGTGGGGGGTATCTGGAACTTACTGCCTGAAAGGCTGGTAGAGCCGGGAACCCTGACAACATTTAAGAAGTATTTAGATGAACACTTGAAATGCCATAGCATAAAAGACTATGGGTCAAGTGCTGGAAAATGGGATTAGTGTAGATAGGGGCTTGATGACCAGCACGGACATGATGGGCTGAAGGGCCTCTTTCCGTGTTGTAAAACTCTTGACTCTAAAGGCCTCATCCTGTTGTCTCTGGTATTCACTCAGTGGTGGGTAGGGGACTTTCCTCTCTCTGTTTGACTCACCATGCACAAAGCCCGAAAAGCAAACCCTGGCATGTTTGCTTGCAGGCTCACCAACTGGGGGGGGGTCCCTCGTTCAATAGCACTCAATGTCTGACCAGGGACCTGAAATCAGGAAGAGGGAGGGTTGCTGAGATAACCTGCCTTGTCCTTGCTGCTGACTCCCTTCTCCATGGCCCCCACCCTGTGACCTCCAAATCCCCTCACCCACCTTTAACTGAGTCCCTCAGCAATCCTGGGCCTCTGGTGGGTGCATTACCAGCAGCTACCACCACTCCCCAGGTGACACTGCCTCCGGTGACACTGCCTGCAATGCACAGCTGCCTACCTCTGATTGACCAGCAGCTACCAGGGGGTGGGACTTATGCCCTCGAGGTCCTTGATCACGAAGAAGGCTAGTCTCTAGCCACTTATGTGCCTGATGGGCCCCTTAATTCAATGGACCTTCCCCAAAGGAGGTGACATGGGGGTCTCACCAGCTCCTCATTGCCTACGTTAAATACCTCCTGATGTGCCTGATTCCATACTATCATAATTTCCTACTGCTTTTCCCTTCTTTGTGAAGTTAAATCTGAACTAAATTTAATGTAGAAAAAAGACAATAAAAAAGGACATAGATCCACACCAAACTGTTATTTTAATTGGGTCAATTAGTCAAAACTGAATTTTTGGCTTCAATTATGGGTTTGCAGTCTTTACATGAAAGTTCATATGCTTTCATCTTGTCTCATTAGATCTTGTTAGTAATTAGATATAGTTCTTCATCTTAGTTCTTAGTTCTGACAGGGAAAAAGACAATCCATGGGGTAAAGCTTTTGAAGGAGTATGCTAGTTTTTTTTTTGTAATGGATCTAATCACCTAATTTGATTAAATTACGCGTAAATTAAACAAAATTATACATCAACATAGCTTCCATTTATGCAGAGCAAAATATTGCAGGGTGCTTCACAGGAGTTTTATCAGACAAATTTGAATTTGAGACACAGAAGGAAATATCGGGACATACGAGGGAGGTAGAGAGGCAGGAAGGTTTAAGGAGAGATTCGGGCCTAGACAGCTGAAGGCACGGTTGCCAGTGGTGGGACATTGGAAATCTGGGATGCAGAAGAGACCAGGATTAGAGGAACACAGGCTTCTGTGAGAATTACAGAGGATGATAAATGTTACATTTAAATCCCAAGCTATTTTGTTTTTCTTGCACTGTATACCACTTTCACTTCTGTCCTTCTCTTTCTTTCTCTTATCTCTTTCACTTCTAATTGTCTGTTGCTTCCTTTACTTCTGGCTGTGCGTCCCTTTCCTATTTCTATCTTCTTCACTTCAGTCACTTTCCCCTCCTTCATCACACTTTCACTACTTCTTCAGTTCACCCTCTTTCTATCTCCTCTCTCATTTATCTCTTTTCACATTCGTTGTTGGATTCTGTTTTTAACTTGCCTCCCTCTGTTTGACTCAGCAATTGTGAGCAGTGAAGAGATAGCAGTATCAGGACACAAGGGAAGTGGACTAGCTAGAGACAGTAGAGTTGAGATTCAAGCAGGGGCTTAAAAAAGTCTTAAAGGATATGTTAGGAAAAGAGTCAGCATCAGGGGCATTATTAGAATTATCCAGAGATTTGCTCATATTTTACTGAAACTAGCCAGCACCCACCAGTGCCTAGAGAAATCAGTTAGAGAGAGTTAGCGTGCCAATAGCTCTAGTCGGGAAATTTACCGATTCAGCAGACCTGCCTTGGCTTTATGGGCCCTGTTATGCCCAACTTCAACTTTGGTGAGGCAGGAGTGGCATGGAATCATGTCCGCCATCCCCAGAAGCAGAGCATAGGTGGCTGAAGCAGACTGAGTCCCACCTTTGTTTGCTAGGACTTAGTCCCAGCTGTTTTAGAAACTGTTAAGCCCTGTAGTCCACATTTCCCATGCCCTCCAGCCACCCCACCATGGCCCCTACATGCCAAATCCATTTGCCAATGAATGCCCCTTCATAATCATAAGGCCCACCTATGCCAACTTATGCCCCACACCCAACTCATGTTACCTCATACCCCCGTGGCCTCTCCATGCCAACTCATGCCCCCCATGCACCCCATACCTGCTTATACTTTCCATAGTCCCTCCATGACAATTCATGACACCCACCCACCTGCATGCCAACAAACTTCTATTCAGTACCCACATCAAAAAACTAATCCTTTACTAGTTTCTTTAAACTGTCAACCAAACTGTGAACTCAGAGCCCCTGTAAACCCCTGCTGAGATAAATGCTTTTGTAGCTTTTGAAACTCAACCAATCATTCATAATTAGCTCAGCTGAAATAACATCACTTTGGAAATATCAATAAAGAACTCAATTGAAAGTCTGGAACAAGTGATCATGTTTTTTTTCTAACCTACTCCAGATGGCCTGTTAATCAAAGCAGTCTAGCTAACTATAACTGGCAGCTTCAGCAATTTTTTGTGTTTAAAGAGTTGGGGATTTATAAACCTTCACATCATAGCACTTCAACAGACTTTATATGCCATTTAACAGCATTTGCATCTACTCCATCAATTTGTGACCCGAACACTATGGGTTAAGGCCCTTGAAACAGCAAAAATGGGGTATGTTTAAACTCAGCACCAATTTAAAATGGCCTTGCTGAATTTGGGTTTCCTGTCTGTGTGATTCATGCCCCACCTTCTTCCCCAAGCTGAGAAAAAATTAGATCTGTTGTAAATGGGGCGGGATTTCTGGATCCCGGTTCTGCCTGCCATTTTTAAAAGTCTCTGGTGGTGACCAGACTCTGAGAAAATCTGGACCTATGTGTGGACAGAACAATGGTGGATGAAATTAATCCAGGCAAGAGTCAGATAGTGTACATAGGAAAATAAAATGGGCAATACGCTCACTTCTTGAATGGTATTCAACTTTCTAAAGGTAAAGTTGAAAGGAATCTTTGTTGACTCATGTTTTGGGTGGCCGGCTCTTCCAGCAGCAATTTTGAGGCTCTGGACTCATTTAAATTTGACAGGTGAGCTACAGGGCACCAAATAGGCACCCCAACACTGCTTTTCAAATTGAAGCTTGAAGCCAGCAATTTAAGTAGGGGCTAGGAGTGAGGGTTGCAATCATTGCTGTGGCTCAACTTATTCAAAACGACTCTTTTGGGGCCTTTTCTTATCCATCACCCAGGGAAAAGGATAGATACTGCACTGCACAGGTTCTGACCAGCTTCTACTTAAAATGACAATCAATTTACTTCATGGGACCCTAATTTCAATATTAAAAAAAGGCCCATTTACCTGAACCAGATGGGCACTTTAGGCACACAGCAGGAGGCCCCTTTTAAAATGGTCATTGACCAGTTTTCACAGTGCTACAAGGCTACTAAATCTAGTTTGAGGCTGTTCCTGCAAAAGAAGGGCACTCAAAATTCACCCCAGCATGTCCAACCAACACAGATGACCAATCAACAAATCTAACTGAATATTAAGCTACATAACCAAGCTAGTAGCTACAGGTCAGAAGGACTCGGGATCAAAATGTACAGTGCTCTGGTCAGACCACAGCTTAAATACCGTGTCCTGTTTTGATTGCCAAGTAAGAAGGCAGATAATCAATCGTGGAAGACAGTGCAGAGAACAATCGCGAGTTTATCCCTGTATCAGGGATCCAAACCACAAAGAAAAGCGGAAGAGCTTTGTGGCAGGGATTTTATTCTGGGGTTGAGACCCTGATGTCGGGGATCAAATCTGAGCTTCAACCTTGCACCATGTCGGCAACAGTCAGGTGACATGGTGTGGAAGGATTGACGAACAAATAGGTGAAGGACATGCTTGCTATCCAATTGAGGAATTAAGGATGGGGCGAGGGGGGTATTCTCAAATCTGGAGGACCAATAGGAGGCCCTCCAGCACTCAAGGAGCAGGGAGTGGGAGGGTTCCTCCATTTGAGGTGCCCTCTCAGCACTTTGATCAAAACTTAAAAAAAAAATTGGCCGCACTGCTGGATCACCATTGTGGTCAGGCAGGTATGGTGGCTGCAGCAGCAGCGGTTGGGGGCTGGTTGGTGTAGGTGGTGCGTGGATTGGGTGGTTCAATGAGATTCTGAAGGGCTATCCACCAGAAGGATGTTTCAGGCATCTGCTTTGAGCCCAATGCTGCAAGAGGCCAACAGGCCAACTGGAAACTTCCAGTCAGGCTCTGGTAAATGAACTAAATTAGCCGATCAATTGAGCTAACAGCTAGCGGGTAGCTAGCTGTTCCATGCCAGGAAAATAGCCAGGAGTCTGGACCTTGGCGGGGAACTGGGGAACCAAGAGACATCATGAAATTCCATGCCTGCCCGCCTCTGTCCCTGACCCCAGTCAGCTCCAAAATTCTATCCCTGGGCTTTTCAACCTGGAAATGAGTCACCTGTAAGGTTATTTTACAGAATTATAATAGTATGAAAGTGGTTAAAATGAAAAAGAAATACTTTAACATGAACTGAGGGAATAATACAAAAGTTCACACCTTCAAATTGGTCAACTGAAATTTTATGCAGAGTGTTCAACACTTGGAATGGACTTCCAGGCAGACTGATGTAATTGAAAATTCTGGAATCATTTATTTTTTTAATGTATTCATTCACCGGATGTGGGCAACACTGGCTAGGCCAGCATTTTTTGTCTATCCCTAATTGTTATTGGCTAGGTGGTGGTGAGCCACTTTCTTGAACCACTGCTGGCCATGTGGTGTAGATACACCTACAGTGCTGTGAGGAAGCGAGTTCCAGGATTTTGACCTAGCAACAGAGATATAACTCTAAGTCAGGATGGTGTGGGGAGGGGAATTTGCAAATGGTAGTGTTTCCATGCATCTGATGCCCTTGTCCTTCTAGGTGGTAGAGGGGTTTGGAAGGTGTTGTCGAAGGAGACTTGGTGAGTTGCTGCAGTGCATTTTGCAGGTGGTACAAACTGCTGCCACTGCGTCTCGGTGATGGAGGAAGTGAATGTTTAAGGTGGTGGATAAAACACAAGAACATAAGAAATAGGAGCAGGAGTAGTCCAAGTAAGAACAGGAGTGAAGCATGAAGCAGGATGGGGCACCAATCAAGTTTTGTCCTGGATGGTGTTGAGCTTCTTGAGTGTTGTTGGAGCTGCACTCATCCAGGCAAGTGGGGAGTATTCCATCATACTCCTGGCCTGTGCCTTGTAAATGGTGGAAAGGCTTTGGAGAGTCAGGAAGCAAGTTACTCTCTGCAGAATACCCAGCCTCTGACCTGTTCTTATAGCCATAGTAATTATATGGCTGATCCAGTTGGGTTTCTGGTTAATGGGAACCCCCAGAATGTTGATCGTGGAGGATGCTGCAGCTGCAATGCCACTAAATGCCAGGGGAAGATGGTCAGATTCTCTCTTTTTGAAGATGGTCATTGCCTGGCACTTGTGTAGCACAAATATTACTTGCCACTTATCAGCCCAAACCTGAATATTGTACAGGTCTTGCTGCATATAGACATGGATTGCTTCAGTATCTGAGGAGACATGAATGGTGCTGAACATTGTTCAATCATCAGTGAACATCGTCACTTCTGACCTTATGATGGAGAGAAGATCATTGATGAAGCAGCTGAAGGTGGTTGGGCCTAGGACACTACCCTGAGAAACTCCTGCAATGATATTCTGGGAGTGAGATGATTGACCTCCAGCAACCACAATCATCTTCCTTTGTCTTAGGTATAACTTCAGCCAGCGGAGAGTTTTTCCACTGATTCCCATTGACTTCAGTTTTACTCAGGCTCCTTGATACCACACTAGGTCAAATGTTGCCTTGATGTCAAGGGCAATCACTCCCAACTCACCTTTAGCTAAGGACCAAATTCCCCGATGAAAGGAATGTATGACATTATGGATGAATTAAGATGAACCCAGTTACCTTAGTTAGGAAGGATTAGGAAGGATGAACTGGATCGTCTTTATTCAGCCTCCTCGGTTCTCGGAGTAAAGCTTTTCAAATTTCTTTTCACCGTAGATGCCTTTTCCAACCCAAATGTATGTTCATTTTAATAAGGAGCCAATCAAACCAGGGGCAGAATTTTTCAGCTTGGCGTGTGGGTGCGCGCCTGACCCTTTCAAGCGTGAAATAGCGTGTGATGACATTGGCCAAGCGTCCCGACGTCATTGAGCACTCGCGCGATATTTTGGTTGGCGGGTGCTTGTTAAACTCGGAAGCGTGTCCACAGGCAATTAAGAGGGTAATTAAGGCATAATTAATGGAGATTTTTTTTGTTGCCCGTCTAACGTTACAATTGGCGGACGGGCGAATCGGCCAGGTGGCCTTTGCATTTTTCAGGAAACCTCATCCACGGATGGGATTAGGTTTTCGTTATTAAATTTAGAAAAATTAAAATGTATGGACAGAATTTTCATCTTGTATATGTTCAAGTGACTGACTCTGAGGCGTGGACATTTTTTTCCGATTTTAAAATCTTTCTTTATTGCATTTAAATTCTTCAGCTTCCTGAGGCAGCTCTCTGCCTTCAGGGAGCTTTCAATCCGCGCTCCCCGGTACCCGCCCTGACTTCAGCACCCGCCCTCCTCCCACTCCCTCTCCGGCAGCTCTGAGCCTGGCTGCCCGTTAATTGGCCAAGCAGCGTGAAATCGTGGCCGGGGGCCAATCGCAGTCGGGAGTCCGTTCCCCGGCTGCTCCTGGGCCCGCCAATCGCGGGTGCCCGCCAAACTAAAAATCTTGCCCCAGGTTTTCTTGAGTCAAAGAAAGAGCAAGTTTATTGGCTACTAAACGTAAGGAAAAATAATAAAAGACATGATCACACACACACACACACAACTATCAGAAGTAAGAAAGTAGTTAGAGTTAAGTCATTTGCCAGTCCTTTAGACGTAGACTGTTGAACGTTGTGGCCACTTGAAGTTAACTGGTTCCCTTTTAAATTTCTGGAGCTGAATTGAAGTCCAGGTAACTGCACTTTTCTGGAAACAATTCCTTCCGTTTTAATTCCATGATTCATCTCCCAGAAATTGCTGGGTTTCTCATGAGGTTCTTTCCGATGCATACTCACTGGGTTGGACTTTTATACTGTAGAGCTAGGCTTTTCTTAACTTAAGAGGGAGAGAGAGAGAGAGAGATTCCTTATTGCTCCCTTCAGCAGCTTTGCCAGATGACTTTGATAACTTCTCTCTGTTTTTGAGGTTGCAAAAACAAAGTTCTTAAAACCTCCTGTCTGCATATTCCTAAAAAGGAATTCGATGACCATGTCTTGCAGTCATTGTTGCAGTACAAATAATCACATTTTAGATCTTTTATAAACATTTGACCCATTTCAAGATAGTAGAAACCAAGAGGAGATGGGGTTATTTTGTCCTCCACAGGGGGTTCAAATGTCTGTTGGACGTATCTGACAGGTTAATATTTCCCATTGTCTTTACTGTCGATTAAAATCCACCACTTTGCATTTTTAATCTCTTCCTTAGTGTTGGATTTTGCTGCCCATAGGTTTCCTTTGAAATGTCCCTCTCTTCACATTTTTTTTTGAGTGGGCTCTTCTTTGCTTTTCTCACCTTCACCTTGGAAGGTGGCCTCACATCTTAAAACAGTTTGCCGTCTCATTTTTTTTAAAGTACCGAATTTCCAGTCAGTTGAAAGTCTCCTACAATCCATTTTTCAAAAATATAGATGCATTTTCATGACGCCTTCCTCATTGTTACTTACTGGTGAGCTCAAGCCCAAACTGTAGGCTTGAGATGGAATGAACATTTAATTGCTGTAAGCTTTCATTTATAAATGGTTCACTTCAAGTAAGAAAATGTAATGCCTCAATTACAAGATTCATAAAATGGAATTTGTCTATACACATACAAAGTATTTTGTTAACTGAGACTAAATGAGAGTTTCACTGCATAAACAATGGATAATTCTCTTGTCTGCAATGAAAGGAAGATGATTATTTGCACAAGGAAACCTCTGTTAACAACTTTCTATATTGTGGACATCAAGAATTAGTGGCATATAGAATATTATGAGCCCATTTATAAAATGTATTATTGCTTTAAATAATAGATAAAACAAAGAACACAGATTAAACTGGTGAGCAGCTAACTCAGTTGCACTGACGAACATAAGTTACTTTTATGAAAATTAAATGATTTGTTCTTTCAAATTTCTGAAGAAAGAGACTCATATGTCAACATGAGTTTTTCACTTTAGAGAACAATACAGCAAGGGAGGACAAAGTTTTAAACATTAGAAATTATACACAATGATCAAGCCATCAAAGATGAAATCCAATTGAACTGCATCACTGAAATTTAATATGTCATCATGCCACATTTTAAGAAGTGTCCAATAAAAAATAGTATATATTTAGAAACCTAAATTGCAAAAAAAAACCCTTAGAACTAATATCCACAAAGGAAGTACTTTACCAGACAATTGAAAATACATTTATGTCAGTCATTTTCTCTGTTGAATGATGACATTGTTCCTTTTTTGAAACCAACTCTTTTATTTGTAGCCAATGTTTCGGAAACATCCACACATTTGACAATGGCTTTATATGATTAGATTTGAAATATGATCTTCTATGAACTCATAAAGTTTGATTTTACCCGATGGAAGAGTCTAAATTCTAAATGCAAACCTATTTTGTGCTCGGTTTTCAGTTTCACTATTAGCTGTGATATATTTCATTTCTGTTGTAGCATCGCAGAATAGGACGCTTATAAAAAAGTTCACTTCTAACACTCCCATCAAAGGAAGACACAATGTTAAGGAAAGCTCGGGTTTCAAACTTAACTTCAGGCCTTCTAAATATGGTTTGAATTTTAAGGCTCCTCTGGCATGCAGAGTAACCTTCATCCGTCACCCAGCAGAGAAATGAATGCACACTCAGAACATTCGGATTAGATAATATTAATTTGCCTCAAGGAGGTTCCAGCAGGGCTTAATCAAACTAAGTGGGGTTAATTTTCATTTTCAGTATGCATTGTCCATGTGGTGGGCAGAATAATCGGAAAGTCTGTCCAATGTTGGCAGTGGAAAACCCAATCTATTTTGACTTTTTAGTCAAGCATCCAGCAGCCCATACAAAGGTAATGGGGCATCTGATATCTGTGGAAGCAACGGAACCAGTGGTTTGTCTCCTTAACCAATAAGATTTAACTATTGAGAAAGAAACAATGGAGAAGGAGAATGAATAAAGTCAAATCAGGCAGAGAAAGAGAAATAAAAAGAGGGAAAAACATTTTAAGAGGCAGAATAGAATATAAGACAGAAGTTAAATTGTTTCAGTTAAATTATATATTTTAGATCAACAAGGAATTTTCTACATGCAATATTGGCACGGATCAGTTAAAATTGTTCCCTTTCTTGGGGAGTAAGATTCATTGGCACTGCATTAACAATTATGACACCATTAAAAGGGTGCTTACACTCTTTGGGCGGAATTTTATGTCTGTGGGTGGGCGCATGCCTGACCCGAATGGATGTAGAATCGCATGAGATGATGTCGGGCGAGCATCCTGATGTTATTGCTCGGCGGGCGTGCGTGGCAGTCGGAAGTGTGCCAGCTGATAATTAAGCCTATTAATGACACAATTGTCAGCGATTTTTCATGGCCCGTCCAACCTAATGGTCGGCAGACGGGCCGATTGGTCAGGCGGCCTTTATATTTTTGATGAAACCTCATCCAAGGGTGGGGTGAAATCTCCGTTAGGAAATAAAATAAAAAGAAGTGTCTGGGGACAGCATTTTTATGATGTATGCTTTCTGGTGTTCGATTGTGCTGCACGGACATTTTTTTCCGCTTTTTTGTGCTTCATTTTGTTACTTGAAGATCTGCAGCTCCCTGAGGCAGCTGTCTGCCTACACGGAGCTCAGTGGAAACGCTCACCAGCACCCGAAGTGACGTCAGCGCCCACCCTCTTCCTGCCCCCACCTTGTTAATTAACCAGCCAGCGTGAAATCACGACCGGGGGCCGATTGCAGTTGGGGGCCCGTTTCCCGACCTCTCCAGGGCTCGCTGATCGCTTGCGCCTGACAAAGGGAAAAATCCAGACCTTTGTTGCCAACCCTAACCTTCAGCAGCAAGTTTAATAATCAATTACTATGCAAATCCAGCAGTTTCTTAAAAATAACAGGGAAGCTAAGGGCAAGATGCCATTGAGGCAAAGTAAATAAACCGTAAGTCATAAGGAACATGGTTATGATCTCCTGATGCAAACATCTGATGGCTGAGATGCTAGGAACATGCAATTCAAGACCGGCCATGTTTTGATAAGAATCTTTAAAATACATTGTTACAGATGGGGAGGGATGTGGGATAATTTCCCTCTTCTCTTACCCCTCAGCTGTTGGAACAAGATGTATTTTTTGAGAAGGAATGTTTTAACCCCCTTATTGCTATGACTTTAAGAACAAACATAAAACAAGCTTGCTTGTATGTTTAGTTCAAAAGAAAGGATAGATATTTATTTCTCACAACACCCGAAATGTAAATGCACCAAATACCCACTCCTCATTTACGCCACATACACACATGCAGAAAAGATGATTTCTAAAGATAAAGCTTGCACTTAGTTATCTTAAAGGGTTTAAAAAAAAAAGTCACTTCTAATCAGACCTCAAGATGGTAGTTGATGACACTGCATAGTAGCAACATGAAACAGCTAGCTTCATCAAATGCTGTGGGATAATGGCTACCTGATCAGATCATTTCACACTGCATATCACGTAAACTCATGAATGGGCCTAAGGTCATCACTTTTGGTCCTGAAAAGTGCCTAATCTACGTCAGATTACCCTGGAAGGACAAGGTAACTCAAAAACTTGTGTAACAGGTGAAGCTAGCTGTTTCAAGCTGCTACTATGCAGTAGCAACATGAGTGGTATTAGCCACTGACAGGATGCTGCCATCAAGCCAAAATGATGTTCTGCCTATCACACAAATGAGTAACATGGTATATGAATTTCAGTGCCAGTGTGATGCTAGGTATGTAGGCCATACATCCCAAAGACTGATGGATTATATCAAACATCATGTCCCAGCGACTCTTTGCAATGGCCAAGATACAGACCATACCTAACCAGCGGTGCTTGCAAAACTCAAAACAGAGGCTGGAATTTTCCAGCCCTCCCACACGACGGGTTCCCCTGTGGTGGGGCTGGGGAGCCATTGAAATCTCCATTAATATCAGCAGGACTGGAAGATCTCGCCGGCGTGCGGGACCGAAATTTTGTCCAACATTAAATGTGATTCTGCGATTGGACAACGATGCGATTGCTAAATAATCCTCAGAGTGCTAATAATTACGCTGACAACCAATTTAAGGTTGTTAGTCGGGTTGCAGGGTGGCACATTTGCGTGAACTGGAAGCTACATATATTCATACACTGGGCCCTATTCTTTGTAGACAGACAGAACATGTACACACATTGCGCATGTTTCAGCTAAACAAAATGAGTGACAGCCATTCGCTGACTCATTCTTCAAGGCAATGCATTAACCAATCGGGGTCAAGCTGCCTGGTTTAAATTTCAAACAATGCTTGGAAAGTTAACTGTCAATCACCATCAATTGGTGCATTCTCCATGGCAATGCCTCCAGCAATCAGAGTCCACTTGCCAACCAATCAGCACTCACTTCTCATATAGTATAAATTATTCTTTTCCCTTTATAAAGGTATTCTTGTGAAGTATCTTGATGAGTGCAAGACCAATAGCATGGCATGTCTCTTTTTTCAGCAATACATAAGCTCTGTACTCTGTTGAACAACTATTTGAAGTAAACAACACAGAAGCTGCCTGGACATTCATTGCCCAAATTTGGGATCCTGGTGTTACATCAGCCACTTGGGTTGTGTAATGTCACAATAGTGCCAATTCAGAGCCTTTGCACACAGACTGAAAATGCACCTATATGTGACCTTATCCTAACAGAATGCCTCAAAGGCTGTGCAGAAAGCAGCCGGTGCCACAGAGGCACCTGTACAGCAGCACAAGACCTCTTCCGAGCTACTATGAGTGGTGTGGCATAAGGCAATTTCTAAGCTCCCAGAAGGAAAAAACAGTTTGGACCAGTGCTCTTATTTCCCAGTTTTTACTGGTATTCCATTTTAAGGTACACAAGACCAGTTCGGGCCGGTATTCTTATTTTCCAGTTTTTACTGTTTTTCCCTTCTGGGCTTTTGTTTCCTTGCGTAGAAGAGAGGAAAAGTGGGTAAAGACATCTGATGCCAGGTGTCTATCCTTTTTTTCCCATTGCGAAGTGATTCCTGGAGGGTCTGCAAAGTAGTAGGAAGATTGCTTGTGCCTCGAGTAAGTACAGGGAAGCCATGCAAATAAAGTAGGAAGGTCCTAAAGAGCTTCCTAGTTCATTTTGCTGTGCTGGACTGGAGGCCCAAACATGGGGTACCAGGAGTAATTAGCGGTAGGCCTTGTACCTAACCCCCTTTCAGATCAGAAGGTCTAACAAAGGAAGTGACTTTTTTTTCCCAGATGGCCATTTCTTCTGCCACAGGCTTCTCTGGCCTGTGACCGGTTCTCTGTCCTGGTTCTGGGTGTAGGCGCCAGATCTCTGTTGTTTATTTGAACCAAGAAATCTACAAGTATCGGAAGGAGCTCACTTCAACCAACCTGGAGGGGAGGGAAATCAGGCTTATAATGTTAATATAATAGACGGCACTCCAATTCCTGTTGATGGAAAAGGAAAAGAAAATTGGTGAGGTGTAAAATGAGCGGCCAATTCTCTATCACCCTTATCTCGCCTGGCAGTTAAAGTTAAAATAACCCCCTGACTTTCCATGGATGTAATAATACAGGGGAACCAACACCGATAGAGATTTTGGACGTGAATGGTTAGAACATGTTGTGAAATGAATGTTTAAAATATATTTATATTTCTGAACAAGTTCCGCGCTAGAATCAAAGGCTGAGATCAAAACTCCTAGGTAAGGTTGGGTGACGTCAAAGACAGTTCAGATATTAATAATGTATTCAAAACATTTTCTCAGAAACTGTTCATCATTGAATCAATTTTCCCCTTTTGAAAGAGATTCATTTTAACAAACAGTTTCCCTCCTCCAAGCACAAAACTTTAAGAAGCCACTATCGATTAGCCCTTTCTGGATGTAGACATATGATAAAATACTCCAAACCTCTGTAATTGGGAAGATCACTGATGTAGGTTGCTGCCTTGCTCTGTAGGAATTTTATGTTTGAGTTTAACTCTTCCTCCAACTCACACGAGGGAGGCATTTGTGATCAATGAATAAGCGTATTATCAGCACACGATGACAAATTTCAAGAGATGCCCCAACTTGTTCACTATAAATTTGGGAGATGAGCTGCACCATTTTTTACATGACAGCCAATATATCATTGAATGGTGCGACATCTTCGAGCCAATATATCATTGAATGGTGCGACATCTTCGAGGAGCTGAATGGCCTACCGCCATTCCTATGTTTCCAAGGTTCTTCCACTAAAGTTACTGTGGATGAAAAGAGAAGCCTGGCAGAAATCCACCCCATTCTTTTTGAATGCATTTTCAATGCTGTTGCATGTAACTACCAGAGCAATTCTTCCTCTGTGATTGTTAAATCACAGTTTCAAGATGAGCTCCTTGCAAGAAACCTGCAACAATAGCATTACACCAATAACAATGCAGGAAGATTTCTTCCCTTTTCTCTTTGTGCTGAAACCATAAACTTAAGTATAAGATATTATTTTTATAATTTCATTACAAATGATGAACCAAGGAAATGTGCCTCTATAAAAGAGTATGATAGTATAGTTCTGTGACTCGGAGTTGTGAGAGCAAATCCCTAGCGATTTGAGAAATTAAATTCAATAAATCAGGAAATCTGGCATTAAAAACACTTATTTCTCCACGAATGCAGTTTGGCCAATGTGTTGGTTTAGTTGCACATGTCATAGTTAATTTTAGACCTGAGTTTCCTCTGTGGGTGCAGCCCTGTATTTTTACCTGAATTTGCGCCCAAATGTGAAATTATTTTGCTGGTGATGCTAAGTGCCCAGGTACCCTCCCAATTTCATTAGGATACACCCAAAAACTTAAAATGGGCATAAATCAAGCACAGGGGTCGACAAGGTAGATGCAGGAAGGATGTTTCCCCTGGCTAGAGGGATCTAGAACCAGAGGGCACAGTCAAAATAAGGGGAGGCCATTTAGGACTGAAATTAGGAGAAATTTCTTCACTCAGAGGGTGGTCAATCTTTGAAACTCTTTACCCCAAGTGGATTGTGGAAGCTCAGGCATTGGGCTGAATTATATATGCTCCCTGTGGGCGAGTTTACCACACGGGATGCATGTAAAATAGCACAGGTGCCCATCCCACCATCTTCCCATCGACCCCTGAGCTTACCCCCATAATACGCCATATTTATATGACTATTTAAGGATCAGGTAGGGTTATTATCAAACCTATTGACCCTAATAATATGCTGCCCACACCATAATATGTTTTGTGCGGGCAGCAGGGTGGGGGCGGGAAGCCCAATTTTTAACCTCAAATGGTTGAAGGGTGGGAAGGAGAGTGGGTTTTACTCTTCGGGGGCTGCCCTTTGCTGATCATGGGCAGCACCCCCCCTTAGACTGAACCTCCTTCCTTCCTACCGACTCCCTCTCTTAAACCTACCCTCTCTCCACAACTGGCTCTCTCCCTAACGCTCCCATTCCTCCCGGCCCAAGCCCCAACTTACCTCTTCGCGGGACCCTAGGCCTTGGTCTTCACTCTACAGCTGCAGGTCCAGCATCTGCCACAGGTGCCCTCCTGTTGCTGCTGGTTCTGATGGAGCTGCCAGCCAACCCCATTGGCTGGCAACTCCAGAGGGCGGGACCTCCACCCCAATGAGGGGCACAAGTCCGACTTGGTGCTCGTTAATGAGCCCCGCAGTGTTTTATTGCTATGGGGCTGCTCGGCATGGAGTCAGTCAGCTTCAGGTAAATGTGGCTTCCAGGTTGGTGTGCCGTCCATACCCCCACCCCGGTATTATACAGCCCATTGAGTATGTTCAAGACCGAGATTGATAGATTTCTAGTTAGTAAAGACATCAAGGATATGTGTAAGAAAATGGCATTGAAGTACAAGATTGGCCATGATCTAATTGAATGGTGGAGCAGGCTCTAGGCGCCGAATGGCCTATGCCTGCTCCTATTTCCTAAACTTTCAGGTACCATGAAAGCACTGAAGACACATATCAGTGCGTTTCTTCTTTTCTTCCCTCTGCCGTGGTGGGATTTAAACCCAGGTTTCCACAGCATGACGCTGGGTCTCTGAATTGCCAGTCCATTGACAACATCACTATACCACCACCTTCCCCTCACGCTGATGAGAGAATCCCAACCAAACTAAAGCAATTGGAGGATACGAGCTCATACTTTGAAGTCAAAGATCTGATCAGTTTTATAGGTAGCGATTATTTTCAACAGAAGGTTTGATGGACGGATGTAAAAGAGTGAGGAAACTTGGCCATGAAGTTACACATTTGCTCACTTAAGCTCAAAACTTGTTGGTCTTATAAGCCATGTAATTTGTCGGTGTGGGCATCTGGTGAAAATACTGGGGGACCTCTTGAATGTCATTCTGCTGTAAAAGCAACCCCTACAGGCAGCTAGGCTGGACATTAAATATGGCATTCCTAATGTAGTTCACATCAATGTACTTAATCCTTTCCATGGTTGCTTTGATCTGTTTCCATGTTTTAGGTGCCTTTGTGTTTTAGTATCTTAAAATATCTTGCTAAGGCTTTGCTTATTCCATGATTGACTTAAGATAGTCAGTATATAGGTTTTTCTTGAAATTATTTATTAAGAACTATTTGCAAAGAGCTCAGGGTAAGCACATGGTTATCAGGACATAGATTATTCTGTGTCTTGCTCCCTTGGAGCCTCTTAGCCCTCAGGTTCTTGATGGCATGTTTAATATCATCAATAACATCATGGTGTCATTAATATAACCATTAATCCATTATTCTATGTAGTAATTATAATTTTGAGAAATGTAGGACTGTAGATTTAAGAATAATCCTGTGTTGTAAGATCACATGATCTGTGTAAACCAACGTGTTAGCAGCGCAGGGGACCTCTACAGTAGATTTTTTCTTTAGTTATGGAGTTTGATGCACATGTGTAGTTGCTGCTGCCTCCATCAACAAAAGCTGTCTGGAAGATCAACTCTAAAACACTCTACAGCCACAGTGGGGTCAACAGAGAAGAATTTAGCCTTTTCCTTCTAATCTGGTCTTAAAGTTCAGGCCCATATATGGGAACAACTCTGCTGTCCTTCTTCCAAATAGTTCAATGGGATCTTTAATGTCTACTTGAGAGTGCAAAGGTTTCAGTTTAGCATCTCAGCTGAAAGACAGCACCTCTATCATGCAGGGTTGAACTGCTGTGTATTGATGGATTGACAGAATAAATCTCATTACATGGGAAATTGGTCAAGTTAATGACAGTGTTAGAAAAATATTCTGGCCAACATTTATCCCTCAATGAAAAGCACTAAATCAGATTATTTGGTCATTATCACATTGCTGTTTTTGGGACTTTGCTGTGTGCGAATTGGTCGAGGTGTTTCATGTATTACAGCAGTTGCTACACTCCAAATGTGTTTAATTGGCAATAAAGTGCTTTGGGACATCCTGTGGTGGTCTAAGCACTATATTAAATGCAATATGTTTTCTTCCTCGCTTTTGAGAGTAACCAGATGTCCCCGATTTTTCAGGACAGTCCCATTTTCTCTTCAAATGTCCCATTGTCCTGATAATTTCCTAAAAATCATTCAAATGTCCTGGTGTTCACCCTTCCGCTTTTTGTCAAATAAAAACTGAGCCTCGGGGGGGGGGGGAGAAAATCTGTGAAATTTCATCCTCCTTCCTGTAAATTGCATGCAGCAGACCTCTATTGTAGGGGGTTGTGGTGTGTGTCAGCTTCACCTCTGACTTCTGAGCGGTCCGATTCGCTCCTACTCCCTGGGTTCTAGACCTTGGATTTATTTGGGGGTTGTGACAAAGTGCAGCAGACAACTGGTTTTGGTGCAAGGAAAAAAAAAAACTGGGTTTATTGAAGTCACAAATGAACTTGAAACATTAGGATTACACTGAGATTATACAGACCTACAAAGTACACTTAGCTAAGAATAGGGACCACACGGCATAACGAGGGAAAATAACGCTACTAATCCCCTTACCCTTGTCCCACCCCCAAAACCTAACTAAATTGAACTAGGAGGTCATGGATCATGCTCACCAACCAGGGTTCCTTGACAGTTCGAAATCCAGCCAGGTAAGCCGGTTGCAGTTTTGGGATAGGCTCTTTGTGTCCTCTGGGGCCTGCCGTCCCCACATGGTCCTGGTCTGTGGAATCTGCAAAGGTTCTTTAGTTAGGTGGAGGGCACGGTTGTGGGTGGTCGATCTTCGTGGAGGGCTGCGGTTGCGGCCTTGTTGTCTTCGGTTGAGCCTGCCACCCCGTGCCCCTCGCCGTGATGTTGCCTGCGGGTCTGCAAACCTCCAGATCTCTTCCCTCCGCTTGGCTCAGCTTCCTCTCACTGCTTAAACTCTGCTTCAACCACTCCAAAACTGCTCACCCCCGCTCCCCTTCGTAACTGGTGGCCCAGTTATACTGTTTTTCGAATTTCTTATCTCAATCCAAATCAAGGTTAGTTCTTTGTCTGATTTTGGTGGGCTTCTTCAGGTGATTGTTGTCTCATTGTTTTTAATGGGCTCGCATGATGTTTATCGTAGTCTTCCTGTCCCTGTAACAAGTCTTGAACTGAAAGCCATTGTATATGTGGAGTATTGATAGGTTTGCATAATTGCATTGATTGCTGCCTTCCTGCCTTAGTAGTTAGTAACGATTATTTATGCAAGATTTTGATGGGCTTTAGTTTCATGTAAGATGAAGTCTTTCTCTGGGTTGATTGTTTTTAAAGGGAAGAATGGATATTCTGTCTCCTCTCGTTGTCGGGTTCCAGGTAACAATCCATACTGCACTCAACAAGCCCGGGCATGTCCAGTCCCAGGCCTTCATGGGCCTAGCCTCCTGTCTGCAGGGTTCTACACTTAACTCAGCAGTTGGGTCCTCTGCCATAAAAGTCCAAAAGTCATATCCTTGTTGATGATATGAAAAATGTGGGAATTTTGAGAACCCTTCACTATCCTTCCCCCCTCTCCCTCCTTAACACCCCCACTGGAGTTGTCAATAGTTTTTTGCCACCGACGCCTCCATTGCTGATGACGCCTTTTAAATGATCTATGGAATAGGGTTGCCAACTCTGGCTAGACATATTCCAGGAGATGTCATCACATGATTTCCCACCTTCAACTGTCCCTCCCCAGGATACCTGCCATCGATAGCCCAACATGTCAATCACTACAGAGCCCTGTCTTCCCGTGGCTTTTCAATGTGATTTTGACTTTTGAAAATCTGGTCACCCTACCCCTTTTTAATGTTCTGTATTAGCTGATAAAAAGCCCGAACCCCAACTTTAGCATTTATTCTTAGTGGCTCCTGGTTCGAATTTTATTAGCTTGTTAAAAAAAAAACTACAAGATCAAAGATTCTATTGAGTTGGGTGGAGTTAAAATGTCAAGCCAAGCAACTTGTAAGGAAGAGTGGCCCTTTTTGGCTCAATTTTAAAGCTGGACTTTCAACCAGAACAGGACTGATGGGGGAAAGCCCATTTTTAAAATCGTAACTTGTTGGGCTGGGCTACCAACTGGATAAAAAGCAGCAAAACCAGACAGCAATATCAAGAAGCAACACAAAAGACATTGTGCAGTTAAAAGGAGACATCTGTCTTAAACAAGGCCTTGCCAGGATTACAGAAACACAATGGGCCTCATCAATAAACAATCCTTATTAGGAAATTTGCCAGCTAGACTGTTGAGATTTGATCTAACCAGACAATCAACGTTTATTGTGGTCTTCAGATGATGGAATTTACTGAAAGGAAGTGTAAGTAAAAGATGGGCAGTATCATGTGTGTTCAATTTTAAGTTTGAAACAAAAACGTGATCTATCATTGGTTATGATAATCCAAGGTGATCATCGATAGGCCAATGAGATGGTGGCAATGTAGCGTCACCTTTGAAAGGAGAAAATATAAAAGAGGTTTTTGCAGATAAATTCACCTCAGCCCAGGGACCAGAACAAGAATTGCAGGCAAGAAGTTTAAAAGGGAAAATTGCAGTCGCCAAGGAGACAACACGACTGATCGTGGAAGGAGGGCTGCAGTAAACAAGAAGGGAACCCCATCGATCATAGGAAGTAGAGAATTACAATCAACAGGATCTGGCCACTGATCATCAGAAGAAGGGGACTGCAATCAATGGGCGCTGGCTATTTCAGGGTAATTGTATAATCACTTACTTAGAACATATTTGGACGTTGTATTGCTAGGGCACCTTCATGGCTAAGGTAGAATAAGAAAGTTATTGTATTTCTAAATACTCCACAAAGAGCATTGTATTGCCAGGTAGACTGAAAGGGGCCTTGTATTATCAGGTAGACTAAAGGGTGCATTGTATTACCATTGAACTCTAAAGCAAATTTGTTTCTCGCTCTCTCTTGTTTTTTTCCTTTAATAAACAATCTTATTTTACTTAAGAGTCTTTGGGTGTTCACTAATTATTTCCCTTGTAATCTGTGATTCAAAACAAGCTATAAGCCTGAGAAAAGGACAGTAAGGTGTACAAATTGTGATATAAATTGAATTGTGTGTGTTGAGCTTTTTGGAATTGGTAGAGGGGCTCACTGCTGACTGTCATTTGGAAGCAAATTTTTGACTGGAGCTGTTGATTTTACAGGGGGAAGAGAAGATCACAGCAGGAAAACGCCAGAAAATAATGAAGCATTCAGCTTATCCATTTCTGGCATCTTGACGAGGGTGTTTGAGAGGAAGCAAGAAATAGATCTGATATTGTTTTACAGCATGGGTCTATTTTTGAGATGAGAAGCTGAAACGCATCTTTTATTTGTCCACTATAGCGTTATTGCAATAATAAAATGTCCATTCTAAAGTCAAAGTATTATTAACCCTGCAATATTATGTACGGCACAACTATGTCTGAAACACATGCATGGTGAAAGTAATGAAACACATTGGGCTCTTTGCCCCTCTATGGATCTAAGAGTTATGTTTTCAGTTGCTGCTTTCACCTCGAAGGACCCCAGTTCGCATCTTGCACGGAGATTGTAAATTACACTTACACCACGTTGGTTCGATGTGATTTGAATTCACACAGTCACATTATTCAATTGACTAGCCTACAAATCCGACGCATAAAACTACACTTAATTTGGGTTTTTCAAGTCTGAGAAGCTAGAGGTTAACTCGAAGCAAATGAACATGTCATTGGAGTGCACCATTGAGTGGTTGGACGGAGCTGCGTTTGATAATGTTTTCCAATGCAACACAGAGATGTCAATCATTGAAACTAATCCAGAGTACGCCTGACCTGGAGTGCTCAGTGTTGTCGCCACATGCAAAGTGGAAAAATACTCCATTTTCCAGCACTATCAACCTTTGTTCCTTGTTGCACATATCACGTTCAAAGCTAATTATATGTACCCCGTCTTTGTGTGTAACGACTAGTAGACATTTATAATTAAATGGCAAATGTAAGATGCAAGGTTCATCCAGCAATAAGGTAGCCTTGTGAGCAACTTGGAAAGATTTGTAATTTCAGCCTTTGCAAGTGTGGTATTCTCACTCGCGATACAGAGTGATAAATGCCAATCTCTGCTAGCAACTTCTAAGCTGCTAAATGTTATTGGGATATTTATCGAAATGCCTGATAGTGGAAGCACTTAGTATGAAACAAAGAGCTCATACTGTCCTATGTCAAAACTCTCAACGAATTATGTCTTTGGTAAACTCAAGTGTTACAATTCAAATTTAAAACCCTAAGTCGGAACATTCAGTGAATTGAACATTCAAGATTGAAGTGAGCAAGGTTCCTATTGTTTATATTCTGGAGTCTGCACTGTTGTGCAGATTCCAGAATATAAAATAAAATCAATTTGTTTCGGCTCGGTTCAGTATTCAGCTGAATTGGTGAACAGATGAAAACCATGGCCTGAATTTTTACTGTGGGTGTCGGGGCCGCAAAGTCTCTGTAAAAAACAGTTCCCAATGCCACACTTGTTGCCATCAGGACCTGCCCGGCAACTTTACCACAGGGGGCCTCCTAACTGGCCTACTGTGGGCCCACCATCCAATTAAGAACGGTGGGCAGGTTCCTGATCATGCAGCCCAATCAGAGAGCCAGTAGATCTGAAGCCTCAGTAACGCCACTTTGAAAGGTGGTCACTGCTGAGGCATGTAGGAGACCTGGGGAGTTGGGCCAGGTGAGTTTGAAAATGTATTGAAAGATCGGGTGCTGAAGGTCAGGGTGGAAACCCCTCCAGGGAGACCATTGGGGGTCACAGGGGCAGACATTCCTGCTCTATAGGCCCTCTCTTTGGGCCATTGAACCTACTGCTCCCCAACCCACCAAGGCTGTTGCAGGGAGGCAGCCCCCTTTTAGTTGGCTTAGGGGTGTGGGTTGCCCTACCAATGGCAAAATGCCTACAGCTCCATAACAGGGCTCCTATTTGAGCCTTTAATCATGCTAGCGCCCTCGAGCAGACATCCTTTCCCTATTTGGTCCCACTGCTGGTAAAACAGTGCCCCCAGAGGCGGGACTGGCTCCCCACGACTTCACCAGCACCCACCTCCCAGCCTGCCTCCCAGGGCCTGGTGAAACCCTGACCAACAATTTTACAAGTTATAGTTCAATTTAATTTGAACTTAATCCTGTGTGAGCTGCAACGATATCAAGGTAACAGTGGTGCAGATTTTAATCTGAAGTGCACACTGCCACAATGGGCGGGCATCACCACAGGCAGGACTGGAAAATTTGCAGAGCGGCCAGGGTTGCTCTCCAAGTTTTCCCGTCCTGCCCGTGACCATGCCTGTAGCTGGTGGGACCGGAAAACCCTGGCCCATATTTGATTTTATTGAATAATTGTGTTAAACATCTAAAGAGTCCTTTAGAGCAACAATGAAAATGCTTTCGAATCAGTGGGCAGGGGGTGGTCGATGGGGGGCAGGGGGTGGTCGATGGGGGGCAGGGGGTGGTCGATGGGGGGGCAGGGGGTGGTCGATGGGGGGGCAGGGGTGGTCGATGGGGGGCAGGAGGTGGTCGATGGGGGGCAGGGGGTGGTCGACGGGGGGCAGGGGGTGGTCGATGGGAGGGTGGGGGTGGTCGATGGGGGGCAGGGGGTGGTCGACGGGGGGCAGGGGGTGGTCGACGGGGGGTGGGGGTGCAGTTGGGAAGAAGACAGCCCCCGGTAGCCAGCAGCATTCTGCGATTTTGCGCAGTTGGGCCAATTAAGGCCTGCCCAGCGTGAGGCGCGGCCCGCGACAGGGTGGGGGCGGGGGCTTAAAGTCCGCGGGGTCCAATGGCGACCCGGCAGCCGATTCAAATGCGACCTCGGCAACCACCGGAGGACACGGAAACCCTGTGAATGGAGAGCGAAGCGGGTGGACACGGCAGTCGGCCCCGCGTTTCTCAGACGAGTGCCTCGCTGCCCTCCTGGAGGAGGTGGCAGCATGGAGAGAAACACTTGTCCCCAGGGAAGGGAGGAGGAGGCTCCCACCCCCACCCCCACCAAAAAGGCCTGGGAGGAGGTCGCATCCAGGGTCAGCAGCCACGACGTGGTGAGGCGCACATGGGTGCAGTGCTGGAAGCGCTTCAACAATCTGCTGCGATTGGGATGGGCGGGTACCGTGTTGGCATTGGTCACTTTGCAGACGGTTAAGAGCTGCTCATTCTGCCGTGGACCTCAGTGGTGTTACAGTACAAGTGGCAAACGTCAGTGAGGCAGGATCTGGCCAAGGGGGTGAGCCCTGGCTGCTTGGACTGAGTGCCTTGCAGCTCCAGGGTCATGAATGTGCTGAGCCCTGCGAGGTGTTCCTCAGGTGGGGTTGTCCAGGCTGCAATGGCGCTGCAGGTACAGGGTGGGCTAATCAATGCTCCCCTATCCTTTCAGGAGAAAACATCCCATAACAATGCTGAGAGGTCATGGACTGGTGGGTACTCCCACACCTACTAATTCTCAGTCAATACAAGCAGGAGGCCCCGGAGCTGAAGAGGCACCAGGCACCTTGGCCGTGCATCCGTGGTGAGGTTGGGGTGCCAGAGGAAGGTAAGAGTGCCGTGCACTGAGGTGAGAATGTGGGTTTTTGCAAACATTCCAGTGTAGTCTCTATATTGATGTGAGCCTGGAACCTGGAATCCCCATTGATAGTGGAAAGACGAGGGCACCCTGATGCATATCTCTGTCTCATCAGGGTGCCAGGCATGCACACTGACAGTCTAATGACATGTCCTTCTTCTCCCTTTTAGGCTCACCTGCAGACCCTCATTCTGAGGAGTCTGAAGGCCCACTCCTGACCCCTGAGGACCACCATGCTCAGAATGCACTAGCGTCACAACCTCTCTGTCAAGCAGGCACCAGCGCAGATACCAGCACTTTATATGGTGGGCAGAAGATCGCCGTCTAATATCTCAGTGCACATTAGTGAGGGCACTTCACACTCGCTTGAGGTGCAGGCGGAGGCAGAGAGTGCCCAGGGTGCCGGCAGTCAGATGACTCCTGGGGACTAGGACAACGCTCAGTCGATGGCTGATGATGGGCCTCTGGAGTTATCCATGAGGCAGCAGATGCTGGGTGTCCAGCAGGGGGAAGTGGGAGGACCTGGTGGAGAAACATGAGGGGATGCGTGCCACGGTGTCCACTGTGGAGGAGTCCCAGCGGAGCATAAGCACTGCAGTGACCCTCAAGGCTGAGCGCACTGCCTCCTCCAGGGAGAGAGTGGCGACTCTCATGGAGAGGCTCCTCCAGGAGAACAATCAGGGCTTCCTGGGGATGCTCTCGGACCTGCAAACCCTCACAGCGGCATTGACCTCAGCTGGTCAACGTCAGTGTGGGAGATGGATTGGGCACCCAGTATCCCAGCTAGGTGCCCGTCCATCAATGGAGAGCAGCGAGATCCAATGCAACGACACGTTGGTGCATGAGCTGCCTGTCGTCTCTGCGGGCTCCTCTCAGGGCGCTCTGGATGATGGCAGCAGCTCCTCCGCCCCTCTGCCAGTGAACGGGCATCTGATGAGGCTGCGGCGATTGGGGAGATGCCAGCCGTGACACTGGCCACCCCCCACCCCACCAGGCGGGGCCAGCACAGGCTCCATGAGCAAGAGGATGCCCACCAAGGTTATCAAGATCAACAGGACAGCAGAGTGAGCAGGCTGACTCCAATGCCAGTGCCAGCGAGTGTGGAGCACCTAGACATAGCACCCACAACCGAAAACTTAAACCACCTTAAACACAACATGGCCTGATCATGAGTGATATTTGTTTCCCCCATTTCTCTGTTCTTTTTTTAATAGCATGATATCAAACACCGGTCAATGTTTGTCAGTCACCAGTAAACGATATGTTTTTTTTGTGCAGCTGGCCTCTGGATGCTTCAATGGTTTTGCAGCTGCTGGGTAAGCCATGATGTTATGATGGACATGTGAATCCTTAAATTTTATTGCAATGGCACATAGTGTATGTTGTTGACCAAGGAACTGGTCCTGTCAGGAATCGATTACAGAGCCTGCAGCCCTGGCATGTGCTGGTGGTTCTTATTTGATAGGCTAGCTGAAGGAGCGTTGGATCAAAGTGTCCCAGGTGTCCCTGCCTCCCTGGAGGTTACCTAGGTCAGCGTCTATGCCATCAGCATTCTCCTGAGTGTGCTCATCCTCGGCCTCACTACTGGTCTCATCGTCTGTTGCCTGTGCAGCCTTGTCAAGACTTTCTTCCTCCAGCACGTCCCCCCTTTCCAGTGCCAGATTGTGTAGAGCGCAGAATGCAACCACTACCAGTGACACACGCTCTGGGGGGTATTGCAGTGCACCCCCTGAATGGTCTAGGCATTGGAAGCGCATCTTGAGAAGACTGTGGTTCTCTCCACCACCGCCCTTGTGGAGGCGTGACTCCTATTGTACCGTTGCTCAGCTTCTGTTCTTGGATGGCGGAGAGGCATCATGAGCCACCTTCTGAGGGGATAGCCCTTGTCACCCAGCAGCCATTCATCCAGCCGGGCTGGGGCACTGAAGAGCCTTGGGACTTGGGAGTGTCTCAGGATGTAAGCATCATGGGAGCTGCCAGGATGCCCTGCACAAACTTGCAGAATCAGCATCCTGTGGTCACACACTATCTACACGTTCATGGAGTGGAAGCCCTTCCTGTTGATGAAGGCACCGGGCTCACCTGCTGGTGGTTTGATGGCCACATGTGTACAGTCTATAGCACCCTGGACGCGGGGGAAGCCAGCAATCACTATGAAGCCTCTGCCTCGCTCAGCTTGGCTGGCCTCGTCCAATCGGTAATGAATGAAAGTCAATGCAAGCTTGAACAGTGTGTCTGTCACCAGTTTGACACAACTGTGGACAGTTGATTGGGAGACTCCACATAGATCCCCCACTGAGCCCTGGAAAGAGCCGGAGGCATAGAAGTTGAGGACCACCATGACGTTCAGTGCCACTGACATGGGGTGTTCATCCACACAGTCGGAGCAGATCTCAGGGCCGACTCTCTGACAGATGGAGGTCACTGTCTCACTCGAGAGATGGAGCCTCCTTCAGCACTGCACCTCAGACATACTAAGGTAGCTGCATCGCCACCTGTAAACCTTGGCAGCAGGATAGTGGTGTCTTCTGTGGCCCCTTCCGCCTTGGCCATCCTTTGGCCCTGGATCCCTTGTGCCTGCGCCTCTCCTCCCACATGTCCCTCCTCTGGAAGCTGAATAGGGCCCCAGCTATGCCTGTCTCTTTATGGGGTATGTGGAACATTCCTTGTTCCAGTCCGACTCCGGCCCCCTCCCACAACTCTTTCTCCGGTACATTGATGATTACTTCGGTGCTGCTTCATGCTCTCATCGGGACCTGGAAAAATTTATTAATTTTGCTTCCAATCTCCACCCCTCCATCAGCTTCACATGGTCCATCTCTGACACTTCTCTTCCTTTCCTTGACCTCTCTGTCTCAATTTCTGGTGATAGACTGTCCACCAATATCCATTACAAGCCTACCGACTCCCACAGCTACCTCGACTACAGCTCCTCACACCCCGCTTCCTGTAAGGACTCCATCCCATTCTCTCAGTTCCTTTGCCTCCGTCGCATCTGTTCTGATGATGCTACCTTCAAAAACAGTTCCTCTGACATGTCCTTCTTCTTCCTTAACCAAGGTTTTCCACCCACGGTCGTTGACAGGGCCCTCAACCGTGTCCGGCCCATCTCCCGCGCATCCGCCCTCACGCCTTCTCCTCCCTCCCAGAAACATGATAGGGTCCCCCTTGTCCTCACTTATCACCCCACCAGCCTCCGCATTCAAAGGATCATCCTCCGCCATTTCCGCCAACTCCAGCATGATGCCACCACCAAACACATCTTCCCTTCACCCCACCCCGGCGGCATTCCGTAGGGATCGTTCCCTCCGGGACACCCTGGTCCACTCCTCCATCACCCCCTACTCCTCAACCCCCACCTATGGCACCTCCCCATGCCCACGCAGAAGATGCAAAACCTGCCCCTTCACTTCCTCTCTCCTCACCGTCCAAGGGCCCAAACACTCCTTTCAAGTGAAGCAGCATTTCACTTGCATTTCCCCTAACTTAGTCTACTGCATTCGTTGCTCCCAATGCGGTCTCCTCTACATTGGAGAGACCAAACGCAAACTGGGCGACCGCTTTGCAGAACACCTGCGGTCTGTCCGCAAGAAAGACCCAAACCTCCCTGTCGCTTGCCATTTTAACACTCCACCCTGCTCTCTTGCCCACATGTCTGTCCTTGGCTTGCTGCATTGTTCCAGTGAAGCCCAACGCAAACTGGAGGAACAGCACCTCATCTTCCGACTAAGCACTCTACAGCCTTCCGGACTGAATATTGAATTCAACAACTTTAGATCTTAAACTCCCTCCCCCATC
The DNA here is from genome assembly GCF_964194155.1 of Cetorhinus maximus. Taxonomy (NCBI): domain Eukaryota; kingdom Metazoa; phylum Chordata; class Chondrichthyes; order Lamniformes; family Cetorhinidae; genus Cetorhinus; species Cetorhinus maximus. Next base: position 24,074,272 of record NC_135879.1, on the reverse strand, counting down.
CCCACCCCCTTTCCGTTTCTTCCCCCTCCCTTTTGTTTTTTCCAATAATTTATATAGATTTTTCTTTTCCCACCTATTTCCATTATTTTTAAATCTGTAATGCCCTGTCAGTCTTTCCACCCCACCCCCACTAGAGCTGTACCTTGTGTGTCCTGCCATCCATTCTTAATTAGCACATTCTCTTAGATAATATCGCCACCTTTAACATGTCTTTGTTCCTTTGTCTGTGACATCTTTTGATTATCTGCTCCTATCACTGCTTGCTTGTCCCTACTACCCCCACCCCCCAACTTCTCTTCCCCCACCTTAAACCCGTCTGGCCCTCCCTTCCTCAGAGGAGGAGGTGCCTCCAGCAGAGCCCACAATCCCCATTATCATGGTAAGGGAAGGCTGTCTGATACCTGGAAAGCCCCACATGGTGTGAACCCTCCAGGGGCCTGGACCACAACACTTGAGTCCAGAACTGAAGCCTCTAAATGCAGTTCTGAACTGAAATGAAGTTGTCCTGTTCGCAGAAGCAAGTAGCATCAAGTGATATCCAAAATCCCCCAACTAATCATTTTATCAAAGCCACTGACCCCTCTTATCACGCCCGTGGATGTGGTTTTGAAAATCGCGGCATGCCCGTTTTGCCCGTGCGGCGTCCTGTAAATTGCACATGCTACGTAAAGTTGGAAACAATTGGTATCTCAGGGGCCATAACCGGTAACTTAATTAATGGTGGGCGCGCCTCCGTCTTCACCACGTGCCTGCCTAGTGAAATATCGCACGAGTGCGATTTGACAACGGCACGCTCGGCTGACGTCAACGCGCTTTATTTCACACTCGGCGTGTGTCGGGCGCATGGCCGCACACCAAGGGTAAAATTCTGCCCAGTGTGTTGAAGACCAACAGAGTACTAAATACATTTTCAGAAATGCCGCCATGATTAGTAAACTGACATCAGGCCATTCTGCAGCAAAGCAATTTAAGGAATGATTTGGTGTCAGCCGTGGCTCAATGGTAGCATGATAAAGCACTTGGTGACTGCCGGCACATTTGGAACCTTATTCACCATAATGGAAGAAAAATGGAGGCGGGGTAAATGGATCTGAAAATTGGGTCACCCAAGGCAATGGCTAACCATTGATTGGAGGGGAATGGGAACCAATCACTAGAGGTCAATGTCTGTTTTGCTTGGGCTCATTTTACATCTATTGAGAAATGCACAGAGATTTTCTAAACAACTCGTTACATTATTTTGATTTTGTTAATATAAATCATGCATTGGAGGGAAGCATGATGTTGGTGTGGTGCAAGGTGAATTTTGCATCCACTCTGCTCCGATCAGCAAATTTCTAATCTCCCAGGAAGGTGCCAAGCAATACCAGTATCTAAGTCAAATGAGGTAGAGATGAATTGTAGGGAATATCACCTATATCTTCTTTTATGCAACCTGCTAGTGTCCAGTTATGGAGTCCCAACAGGAAAGTTGGGGTCTAACACAAGCAAAACAATAAGAATAACTCCTTTTTTATTAACAAGTACACAATTATAATTCTCTTTCTAAATGAACAAAAATAAGGTCTGCTGCACTTGAAACATTATGTACCTCTGATGGGGTATGACTGTCAAGCAATTAACAAATTTGCGCACTTCACTTTAAGACAAATAACTCCATAAAATTCACAAATTGCAAGCCTGCTGTACAATAGCCATAGGTAGTTAATGGAGGCCTCATACTGTGACATGCAGTTCATAGCATACAAATTAACTAAAGTACTCAAGACACTAAAGCACAAGTGTATAGCAAAAAAATGTTGGACAGATAAGCTAATAGATATAATTGATAGCTAGCGGTGAGTTACAAATTGTAATGTATTCACAAGGCTCAGAAGCAATTTATGAACATCAATAAAGCTCTGCACTACAGCCTGAAACTCCCTTCCAGCTGGTGAGTAGATGTTGAATAGGAATTTTTGACCCTTCAGGTTATTTTTCACATCTCGTGCTGTTATGTAGCAGTACTGCTGAGTATGATTATGTGGCACACACAGCGTGACATATGTGAAAGGGTAATAAAGCTGCTCAAGATGTTCAACATGACGTTACATGGGATCATGTGACAGCTACTGTAATATTGCAAGGGTTTTCTGCCAGTAGATTACTGGCAAATATTTACAATATAGACAGGATAATACATCGATGACAGTAATCCAATCAAAGGGTTCTGATCATGTCTTTGATTGGTTTATGTTTGCCATTCGAACCTTAAAATTGGATTACTCTCTTAAATTCACTGACAGTCCTCGAGCATTATTTATAATTCCTACAGGTGAGTACAATTTTGATATGTTCCATTTTGTGATATCTTGATGGCATCCAGTTCATCTGATGTTGCAGGCATTTTCATTAAACTGATGCCACTTAATGCAGGACTTCAGAGTATATCAGGTTATTTGTGACAGTGAATTACATCAAAATACCACTACCTTCTCCATAAAATATTAATAATCAGTAAACACTTTTCAATCTATGATACATCTAGATAGGGATGAGCATGAATCCAAAATCATACATCTTTTAAACCATCTGAAAATATTAAAAAAAACTTTACAGGTTTCAAGATATTTATTTTGGCTGAAAAGCACACTAGTAAATATATCAAACTCCTAACTGCATATTCTGTCTAATTCTTCAATAAAATTTTAATTGTATTTATTTATATTCTAGCTCTCCATTTCTTCTCATAGCTACATTGAATTATGTCTTCTCCTCATTCTATTAAAGGGGAAGAGTATGAGTACAAATACTGGAAAGTCCTTTTAAGGTATTCCAGTTTCCTGATGCATTATCATAATCATTGCTTTCCCATTGTCTATCTACATTCTTCCATGCGCCTAAGTATCCTCTTCTCGAACATTTGTTCCTCCCTATATCCTTTCTGAGTTAAGTCAAGACTCACTACAGCACTGAACTCCAACTCACACTTCTTCAGACTTCAAAACTATGAACTCCTTACAATGTCCTAGTCTTCCTTTCTGGCTACAATCTACAAGCTTTTAAGATCCAACTTGATGATGCTAAACCATTATAGATTTCATCCACCAATGGCCACTAGGGCTAAACTGTAGAGGAGGGTTGAGGATAAATCTCCTCAACAAAACATTTGCATGGGTAAGGCACCAGGGAGCCCTAGCAACACTGAGGACAGCCTCAGTGGCTGGTTCACATGAGATCCAATCATTGTGGATCTAGGGCAGGCTGGTCCAACATTTTTGCATGGGGGCGCTACAGTTCCATTTTTTCTCACTCAAGGGGCCGATGATTTTGGTAAGATATGTGAATTTCAAAAAAAAGTTGAGTATGAGGAAAAGAAAAAACTTGCTGAGCAAAACTAAAGCAATGTCAAAGCAGTTGATTAATATTTATTTTACAGTAACTAATAAAAACGATCATTAGAGTGTAAGGGACCTGGTTTCAAATCCCACCACGGCAGCTGGTGAAATTTGAATTCAATAAAAATATGGAATTGAAAGTCTAATGATGATCACAAAATCATTGCCGATTGTTGTAAAAACCCATCTGGTTCACAAATGTCCTTTAGGGAAGGAAATCTGCCGTCCTTACCTGGTCTGGCCTACATGTGACTCCAGACTACAGCAATGTGGTTGACTCTTTAATGCCCTCTGAACAAGGGCATTTAGGAATGGGCAATAAATACTGGCCTAGCTAGTGACACCCACATCCCAGGGATGAATAAGAAAAAGAGGGTGAGAGTGTGTGTCGGCTCACTCCCAGTCTCAGGGTGTTTACTCACTCAGCCTCATCCACTGTGAGAGTAGGTGATGGCGTGTGGAGATGAAGGTGACTGAGAATCCTGAGACTGGGAGTAAGCCAGACACACATTCACTCATTCTCTCACACTTTCTCTCTCACACACACACACAGACAAACACACACACGCACACACACTTACTCTCTTCCTCTAACGCACACATATGCGCACACATTCACTCACTCTTTCACTCTCCCACACACACTCACTCATACACACTCTCCCTGTCTCTCACACACACACACTCTCTCTCACACACACAGACAAACACACATGCAGATACACACAGCCACTCTCTTCCTCTAACACACACATTCACTCATTCTTTCCCTCTCCCACACACACACTCACTCACACACTCTTTCTCCCTCTCTCTCTCCCTGGGCCCTGTAGGCTCTCTCTTGCCCTGATCCCATAACCTCTCTCTCATCCCAGGCGCCACAGTCTCTCTCTCTCTCCCCAGGCACCATAGTCTCTCTCACTCTCTCTCCTCAGACTCCAAAGTCTTTATCTTTCTTCCTGGGCACCACAGCCTCTCTCTCTCTCCCCCGAGCACTGTAGTCTCTCTCTTTTCCCCCCATGCCCCGAGGATATTCTTTCTTCATCCCACCCTCAAATCCTCTTTCTCTCCCCCTAGCACAATTATGGCTGCTGCTGATTACTGGTCATCCAATCAGAGACTGTTTCTCTCCCTCTACAGAGCCTATCAGCAGCAAACGCAGAAGAGTAACGGCCTGTGATTGGAGGGGCAGCCCCTGGCAGCATCTTCAACTTCACTTACGTGTCTTAGCAGCATTTTGAACATTGGCTCTGGTGGCCACAATCTGGCCTGTGGGCCTCGTGTTGGACAAGCCTGCTCTAGGGCATTGCTGTAGAGGCTACTCAGGCCCAATAAAGTCTTTGGCCCACCATTTTCATCAGTGAGCATCCCTCCATCAAACACTTGGAATGGGGCTGTTCACTGACAGTTCAATAGTGCCACATAATTACTAGGCAATGACCATTGCCAACAAGAGCCAATCACCTTCCCTTGATTTTAATGACTGTAGTAATTATGGTTTTATTTCGTGTGTAATGTACCTTTAAGAATAATGCTTGTCAAGGAAGATCACATGATCTGTTGTAACCAATAGAAGAGTAGTGCGGGCTACATCAGGAGTCAGTGTCGAGGGGGTTGGAGTTGAAAGCACACATATAGTTGCTGCTAAGTACGTTGTAAATAAACTTAATGTTTCCACCCAAGAAGTGTCTGCAGGTCAACTCTATTATCAATAGTAGCAACTCGGCCACCCTCACAACAGTGACACAATTATCATTGAATTTCCCCATCTTCAACATCCTGGGAGGTTATTCCTGGTTAAATGGACCAGCTACAAAATCAGGGCAGAGGTCAAGTATTCTGTGGTAAGTGGTTCACTTCCTGTCCGCTCAAAAACTCTCCGCCATCAACAAGGCACAAGTAAGAAGTGTGATGGAATGCACACCACTCAGCTCCATTGGGGCAGTTATAGCTTGTCTCTTCTCTCTTAGGCAGTCCCTCAAATTCATGAGTGACTTACTTCCACTCTGGTTCAATGGGCTGATAAGTCCAATGTGTGATCTGCAGACTCTGCCACATGTGGACAGGTGGTGCTGGAAGGATTGGGTAGATAGGTTATTTGGAGGTTTGTACCTCCGATGCCTCGACTTTGCCGCTGCATGTTCTTGACAAAAGTCTTTCCATGTAATTGTTGCCTTCCGTAATGATCTTTCTCCTCGGCCGGTCACAAACCAGGGTCTCCCATGAGTCGATAGGAATGTTTGTCCTCTTCAGCGATGCTTTGAGGACACCCCTAAAGCATTTCTGTTATCCTTTTGGGAGTCTCCTGCTATGACTGAGTTCCAAGTAGAACAGTTGCTTCCGGTATCTAGTGTGAGGCATACGAACGACGTGTCCCATCCAGCAGAGCCAGTTTTAAGTGATTAGCATCTCGATGCTGGGCAAGTTGGCTTGGGAGGGGACACTGTTGTTGGACAACCTTTCCTACCACTGAATTTATAGGATCTTGTGAAGGCACTGCTGATGGTGCTTCCCCACTGTTTTAAGTTGCCTACTGTAGGTTGCCCAAGTCTCTGAAGCATATAGGAGTGTGGAGATCATTGCTGCTCAGTAAACTATGACCTTCATCTTGAGTTTGAGATCCTGGTCCTCAGATACTCTTTTCCTCAGTCAGCCAAAGGCTGAGCTGACACATTGGAGGTGATGATGTATTTTGTTGCCTATGCCTTCATCGAGAGGAGGCTTCAAAGATACATAAAATGGTCCACAAAACAAATCATGGGTAGAAAAATCAGGGGGGGTGATCCAACAATTTGTGGACACCAATGACATTCAAGGTTTCCTCAACACTGTTAAGATGATCTATGGCCCATGCAATCAAGAGCCCACTGCTGAGAGCCAAGCATGGAGGGGAGCACATCAAGAATAGGAAGGCAGTCAGTGCTCACTGGATAGAGAACATTTTGAAGAACTCCGCAACCAAGACTCTGTCTTCAGCTCAAATATCCTCAACTTCATTCCTTGATACCCTGTCTGGCTCAGTCTTGCCATTACCCTGGTCCGGCGTGCAGCTGAAAAAAACATCCAACAACTGAAAACAACAAAGCCTCACTAACAGATGGAATTCCTGCTGAAATTCTGAAACATGGCAGAGATACACTCCTGAAACAGCTGTAAAGCCTCACATCCCTTATCTGGGAAGCAGAGTGTGCCAGGGGACCTCAGGGATGCTGTGATCATGATGATATTGAAGAAGGGTGTTAAATCCAATTGTGGTAACTAAAGAGGAGTGTCCCCGCTGTCTGCCACAAGGAAGACCATTGCAAGGATTCTCCTCAACTGCCTCCTCCCAGTGGCCAAAGAGCTCCTTCCAGAGTTGCTGTGCAGTTTTTGTCCATCGAGAGGCAGCTATCGCATCCTGAATAAAGCTCAGCGGCCCTACCACTGCATTAAAAGTTATGTTCTCCACTACCAGTATCTTATTACCGTCATATGCATTATCTAGTGAATGCATTTCAGCAACTCAGCAAGCATACTTCAACAGCACTTCATACCCATGTAATATTTATCACCATAAAGCACAATATCAGAGGACCAACATTGCCTCCAACATTCTCCTCTGAGTCAAACACCATCGTGATTTGGACAGATAGCGCCATTCCTTCATTGTTGCTAGGTCAAAATCCTGGAATCCCCTACCCAATGCCAATAAAGTAGTCTAGATCATGTGCTCAAGTCTCTGAAGCGGGACTTGAACTCACAAGTTTCAGGCAAAATGGTTGAAATGGTACCTCCTCTGAGAGCTGGTGTACTTCCATCTTAGCCATGCTTGATAGGCCACCGAAGAAATGTGAGCTAAAATGAAGAAAAGTCACCTTTGCCTTGCTCATAAAAAAAAAATACTTTCTAATTTGCAACCAGGTGCAATGGAGCTGGGTGGTGGCCTTGACTATGGAAGGAATATTCCTTTATGCAGCTGGCGAGTGGTCTATAATCTCAAATGGGACCCTCTTCTAATGTGCACTTTCTGCGACAGGAGCTACCAACTTTTTCTATCAAAGGAGCAATGTTTCCCACATGTCTCTGCTGTGCTATTCTGAAAATTGGACAACCTTTATAGCCCCCACCAAAACTGATCATTTTAATTTCTACTCCTGCACTCAGTTAATCCACTTTCAGTCAAGTTTTCCCATAGGCTAGTTAAAATATGGGACAGTTCTTAAGTATCTAACAATTGAGTATAACATACTTCACTGCTTCCCCCAATGACACCCACCCCCAGACCTCTGCTCCACCCAACACACAAAAACAGGAATGGATTTTCACTGCCTTCACCTGATGTTAAAGGGATAGTCACGGCCTCAAAATAAGTCTTATCAGCCTGGTAACGTTGTTGATGCAGCCATCTCCATTTTGAAAAAGGCCAGGTGTTCAAAGCACCCACATCTTTCAGGCAATAGACTGCTTTTAAGATGGAAATGGTGGCCCTATGATGTAACTAGGGCCCTGACTGCCATTGATGTTTGGAGACGGTGCTGTGCTCCCCCAAAAGTCACAAAAATAATCCGTGCCGCTGTCACTTCGGGACCCTCTCTCCCCTTGACCGCGACTCTCCCTCCGCAATTTGCCTTGCTGACCTTTACCCCAGTCGGTCTTGAGGCCTCAGTCTCCTGAGCTCTCTAGGGACACCTGTTTGCTGCCCTACAGCTCACAAGACAAATCAAAATGGGGCTGGTGCCTCAAAATCATAAGAGCCTCTTCACCGTCGGAATTGGTGGCGGGACAGCGTGATCTTCTGGTCGGTCGACCAAACTTCAAAACCAACTCCCCACGGGTGAGTCTAAGGCTTGGAAATTTCTTGGAGCTGGCCCACTTGCTGGATGTGTTGGATACAGCCCATGAATGAAGTTTCCCTTGTACGCCCACTGAAGTAAGGGCAGCCGAGTGGGAATTGTCCCAAGGAATTTACTCACCTAAGATTTGTCAAAGTAAATCTTAACAGGATCAAAAAATTGAGGCCATATATTCTGGTTACCATAAATGTCCTGCAACCTTGGCATTTAATTCAGCAGATAGCACAAGGTCAAGGCATTAGGGCCCACATCATACTTAAAGCTGTTCAGACAGCTTTAGTTTTGTGGTGGTTATTATTAAGCAACAGTGGACACAGTTTTCTCCTTTGTGAGCAGTAAAATTTGAGCCAGCAGTGACTAACAAATTACAGCAATGCAGCTATGGCCCATGAATATTGGGCCTATTAAAACAGCTGGCAGCTTTACTGCTCACAGATGGGAACATGTCAGATGAGGAGAATAGGAGATTGCAAAGACAGATTTATGGAGGATGAGGTGCAGTCAATAATGGAGGAGTCACCTTAATACCATGAAAGTATATTTAGAAGCAAGCAGCTTTATGTAGCTACCACAGAAAGCCCAAGGTTTTGGTCCATTGACTGATAAGAATCAATTCCCTGACCCATATCAAGCATTTATGGAAAGTTGATTGCAGGAACTTTCATTCTGAAGGAATAATTAGCAAAGGAAAGGAAGGCCAGGAAAGTTGTGAAGCAGATGGTGCGCCTGCAACATGCACCCACGGATGAAGGCCCGAGGTTCGCAGGAAATTGAACCTGGCGGGGGAGTCTAAGGCAAATAGGAAAGGGGAAAATGCAGGCTAGCAGTGGTTTGCAGCCAGGAGGAACTCATGTGCTCCTCCTTGCTCCATATTATGGTAAATAAAGTGGCAATGATGTATCTGTTTTTTACTCCCTTTAAGGACTGCTGATGAAACCACTGTAGACTTGAAGAAACTGAACATAGTATGCATAGCGAACACGCTACTCAATTTGTCAGATTGGGTATTGGGGTCCCAAAGCAGCATTAGATCATGCTTGACATGATCAGTGGGAATGTTATGTGAAAGATTAAGTGCTTACCCATTGCCAACAGTCATTTCTAGCTTTATCTGCAAAGTTTCAGGTTTGAGGTCATAGCTAATTCTTAGTTCAAAACTGTATTTTTATTGGGAAACTAACCCTCGATAGAAATATTTGTCACACAGTACAACAGGAGCTGACTTTCATGAACTCACATTTTCATGGAACTCATAACTCCTGTTTTTAACATAGGAACATAGGACCCAGGAACAGGAGTAGGCCATTTGGCCCTTTGAGCCTGCTCCACCATTCAATAAGATCATGACTGATCTGGATGTGGGATCAACTTCATTTTCCTATCTGCCCCTGATAACCCTTGACTCCCTTGTCTATCAAAAATCTACATTGAACTCAGCCTTGAATAAATTCAATGACCCAGCCTCCACTGTTTTCTGGGGAAGAGAATTCCACATACTAACAACCCCCTGAGAGAAAATAAATTTTCTGCATCTCAGTCTTAGAAGGGAGATCTCTCATTCTTAAACGGTGTCCCTATTCTAGTCTCCCCACAAATGGTAACATTCTCTTGATATCCACCCTATCAATTTCCCTCAGAATCTTATATGTTTCAATAAGATCATCTCTTATTCTTCTAAACTCCGATGGGTATAGGCTCAACCTGTCCAACCTTTCTTCATAAGGTAAGCCCCTCATCCTAGGAATGAGACAAGTGAACCTTCTCTGAAATACTTCTAAAGCAATTACATATTTTTTCAAATAAGGAGACCAAAGTTGTACACAGTATTCTACATGTAGCCTCACCAAGGCCTTGTACAGCTGCAGTAAAACTTCCCTATTTTTATATTCCATTCCCCTTGCAATAAATGTCAATATTCCATTTGCCTTCATAATCATTTGTTGTACTTGCACACTAATTTTTTAAGGTTCATGCACCAGGACACCCAAATCCCTCTGTACAACCAAGTTTTGTAATCTCTCTCCATTTAAATAGCATACTGCTTTGCCATTCTTATTGCCAAAGTGGACAAGTTCACATTTACCAACATTACACTCCATCTGCCAATTCCTTTCCCACTCACTTAACCTATGTAAATCCTTTGTAGCCTTTGAATGTCCTCCTCACAATTTACTTTCCTACTTATCTTTGTATCCCAATTCCCTACCCCAACTATAGTGACATGACAAATGTAATGGCATTAGGCAAACATATTGTGTTTCTGCATAATGTTTTGCTGATGTTTATAATCTGCTTATGGATGGATTGGGATTCTCAGAGTAGTACTAAACATCAGCGAATGACACATTTGCACTTTTCCCAAAAATGCACAACTTTCTTGCAACTATTTTACCAACAAAATGATCAAACTGAGAAAGCTATGGGCCAATATGAAAGCTACACATCTTGTTATAGGAAGCAGAGATAGAAACTATCTTGAGGTGGATGCGGGTCAGACCTGGGAATAATAAATGACAAAATAATTAACCTAACCACTGGCATGGATAGCCATGGCACTAGCCACAAGTCCAGTGTTGTAATGTCAAATCTGTTCCTATTACTAGTGTGGAGGGATTATCAGCGAGGTGAGTCCATATTGTCACATCCTAGTGTAATAAGAAAGTCAGCACAAAGTGTGTGATAACACCATTTCTAAATTTATTTTTCAAACTTAGGGAGAAAGACAAAGCTAAACCGTGCAAAACTGCTGCAGCTTCGATGTTTGTGTAAGTTTGACTTTTAGGAAGTTTAAAGAACAAGAACATTTTAAGGTATCACTGCAGTCACTATTGTTTAGTATACGATAATTAACTATGTGAAAAACTCCACTTCTCTCATACACCATATCCACCTCCTACTGTTACACAAAGTACACACTGAAATGCAGCACCATTATATAAAGAAAACATGTATTAATATAGTGCCTTGCATGACCTCAGGACATCCCAAAGCACTTGAACAGCTAATGAAGTACTTTTGAAATGTAACGTTGGGAAACACAGCAGCCTGTTTGCACAAAGCAAGCTCCCACAATCAGTAATGTGGTAAGGAGCAGAGAGTTTGCTTTTAGTGATGTTCATTGAGGAATAAACATTGGCCAGGACAGGAAGACCTTCCCTATTCCATGCCGTGGGATCTTTCTTTTCCACCTGAGAGGGCAGGCAGGGCTTTGGTTTAATATCTCATCCTGAAAGATGGCACTTCCAACAATGCAGCAATCCCCTCGTTTCGTACTGGAGTGTCAGCCTAGATTCTATGCTGGAGTTGCTGAGGAACTGGAGCATTTATTTTTGAAGTGTAGGCATGTTCTAATGTTGGAAATGTAGCAACCATTTTTTTCTTTATTCTTTCATGGGATGTGATGTCACTGGCAAGGCCAGCATTTGTTTCCCATCCCTAATTGCCCTTGAACTGAATGGCTTGCTCAGCCATTTCAGAGGACAGCTAAGAGTCAACCACATTGCTGTGGGTCTGGAGTTAAACATAAGTCAGATTGAGTAAGGATGGCAGATTTCCTTTCCTAAAGGACGTTAGTGAACCTGATGGGTTTTTAGAACAATCGATGATGGTTTCATGGTCACCATTACTGAGACTAGCTTTCAGTTCCAGATTTATTAATTGAGTTTAAATTCCACCAGCTGCCATATTGGGGGATTTGAACCCATGCCCCCATGGCATTAGCCTGGGTTCTGGATTCCTAGTCCAGTGACATTACCACTATGCCGCTGTCTCCCCTTGAGTTTGCAGAGCAAGATCCCACAAACAACAATAGAGCTTTGACAAGTTAATTTGCTTTTAACGATGTTGGCTGAGGGAAAAATAATGGCTAGAACACAAGTGAGAACTAAATTGCTGCTCTTCAAAATAGTGCAATGGGATCTTTTACATCCACCTGACAGAGCCTCGGTTTCATGGCTCTTCTGAAAGACGACGTCTCTGACAGTGCTCTGATAGCACCTTCTTCAGCATCAGATTTTGGGCTCTAGTCTCTGGAATGAGATTTGAACCCTCAACCCTCTGATTCAGAAACAAGAGAGCTCCATCATTAAATGGAGGAAAATGTTTTCAATTACTAATACAGCTCTTGTTAGATCCCCATGACACTACAGATACTACACTTACAATATTGTTTTGTTCACCATATCCCAAACGGATTTTTAAAAATTCATTCATGGGATTTAGGTGCTGCTGATAAGGCTAGCATTTAATGTCCGTTCCAAATTACCCTCAAAAAGATGACAGTGAGCCACCTTCTCGAACCACTGGAGTCCATGCAGTGTAGGTACTTCCACAGTGCTATTAGGGAGGAAATGCTAGGAGTTTCAGTTCCAGTAGTACCTCTACTGACCGAGCTGGCCGAGTCCTAAAGTTTATAGGTACTAGACTGGGTCTGCAGCAGGAGGTAAGTGAACCAACAAGAGGGAAAACCTATTTGACTTCATTCTCACCAACCTACCTGTCACAGGTGCCTATGCCCTTATTGGTAGGAGTGACCATCACACAGTCCTTGTGGAGATGAAGTCCCATCCTCACATTAAGGATATGCTCCATCATGTTGTGTGGCATTATCACTGTGCTGAATGGGATAGATTTCAAACTGATCTAGCAACTCAAAACTGGGTATCCATGAAGTGCTGTGGGCCATCAGCAGCAGCAGAATTGTATTCAACCACAATCTGTAACCCTATGGCTCAGCATATCTCTCACTACCATTCCCATCAAGCAGGGTTGTCAATTATGGTTCAATGAAGGGTGCAGAAGGGTATGCAGGAACAGTACCAGGCATACCTAAAAATGAGGTGTCAACCTGGTGAAGTTGCAACACAGGCCTACTTGCATGACAAACAACAAAAGTAATATACAATGGACAGAGCCAGGCAATCCCACAACCAATGGATCAGATCTAAGCTCTGCAGTCCTGCCACATCTAGCCCCAGCATCACAGATGCCGAACTTCAGACAATTCGGTCCACTCTACATGATGTCAAGAAATGTCTGAAGCCACTGGATACTGCAAAGGTTATGGGCTCTGACAACATTCCAGTAACAGTACTGAAGACTTGTGCTCCAGAAATAAGTGCACCTGTAGCCAAACTGTTCCAGTCAGCAAATTTAGCTACCACACAATTGGTTCCTTCAGCCAAGTCATTGATGTAGATTGTAAATAGTTGAGGCCCCAGCACTGATCCCTGTGGCACTCCACTTGTTACAGCTCGCCAACTCCAATAAGGCCCATTTATCCCTACTCTCTGCTTCCTGTTCGCTAACCAATCCTTTATCCAAGCTAATATGTTACCTGTAAGTCATGTAATCTTATCTTGCGTAGTAACCTTTCATGTGGCACCTTATCAAATGCCTTCTGGAAATCCAAATACACTACATCTACAGATAATTTAAATTGATAAGATATATGAATAATATACAATCAGTATAATAAATGGAAGGTATAAAGAACATAGCAATAAAACACTGAAGCACAGGTGGCACTTTTACCTCATAACTAGATTAAAAGTTGATATAAATTCAAAGCACAAAGGGAATGAATACAATGTCCCAGAGGTTCAAGTTGTTGAGGATCTCCTACACAGTAGGGGGATCAGCACTTGTTACGAAAGTGAATAACATTCAGAGAAACTTCATAAACTGAAAGTTTTACTGATATATTACTGATAGGGTGATCATTTCTTACTCTGCTCTGTTGGGATCTTCAGCTTCTTGATGCACTAAAACACGTTCCCAAGCTTAGTAGCAAAAGGCTTTGGGATAAGCTCAGCAGGTGAACCCTGTCAACAGCATAAAAGTTTAAAGGAAGTATGGTTGGCTATTAGTGATGGGATGTGTACACAGTATTGTTGTGGAAAACCTTCTCTATCTTCTTAACAACATATAGTGCTGCACCTCTATAGTAAAATCAGAGAACAAATGTTAGATGAACCCTTTAAGCAATTGTTTACTGATATCACCAGCATACACTCGAGGACCGCAGGTGATCAGACAAAAAGCCTGAAGTTACCTGATATAGTTTCAAATTGTCTGCTAGCCTGACTGGTGGTTTTGAATGATTTGAGCTCTTGATTTTTTTTTTTAAACAGATTTCTTCCAAAGTAAAGATACAACACTGCTGAATGAAAGAACAGAGGAAAAGGAAAATAGGCTTTACGTCATCTTGCCAGAGTACAAGACATGCAGTGTTGTATTTTTAATCACTTTTTCCTGGTTCCTTTACAACAACAACAAAAACAACTGTTATTTATATAGAGCCTTTAACATAATAAAGCACCTCAAGGTACTTTAAAGGAGCATTATAAAGCATGATTTGACACTAAGCCACTTAAGGTGACATTAGAGCAGGTGGCCAAAAACTTGAGTTGGTTTAAGGAGCAATTTAAAGCATGAAGGACAGGTAGAGAGCCAAAGAGATTCAGGGAGGGAATTCCAGAGTTTAACGGGTCTAGGCAGCTGAAGGCACAACCACCAATGCTAGAGTGGTTAAAATCGGGGTTGCTCAAGAGGCCAGGGCTAGATGAGGGCATCTTGTGGAGCTAAAGATTATAGAGATAAGGAGCGAGATCAATGGGGAACTTGAAAACAAAGGTGAGACGTTTAAAATCAAGCCGTTGCTTGACCTGGGGCTAATGTAAGTCAGCAAACACAGGGGCGATGGGCAAACCGGACTTGGCATGAGCAAGAATACAGACAGCAGAGTTTCGGATGATGTCGCATTTATGGAAGGTAGAATGTGTGAGGCCAGTCAGGAGTACATTGGAATAGCCATGTCTAGAGCTAACAAAGACATGGATGAGGGTTTCATCAGCAGATGAGCTGAGGCAGGATGGGGTCGGATGACGTTGTAGAGGTGGAAATAGCCCATCTTAATTTTGGCACAGATATGTGGCGGGGAGCTCACTTTAGGGTCAAAATGTAACACCGAGGTTACAAAGAGTCTGGTTCACTCTCAGACAGTTCCAGGGAAAGGGAGGGAGTTAGTAGCTAGGGAATAAAATTTATGCTCACTTTTCACCTTTAAATGAACACTGTTGTTCCCTTTACCAGGCTGCAAGAAGAGGTTCAATGTTATCTATTTTAATACCAGATGGGAAGTGAGTGGTCTTCCATTTTTGAAGATGACTGGGAATGCAGGATTATTCTTCTGTGGTTAAAGATGCCTTCAGCATTCTGATGGGCACACCATGATAGAGACTTGTACTTGTGAAACTCTTTCATTTATGAGGACAGTATTTTGTAGTCGGATCTCCCCCAGATTGCTACGTTTCTGCAAGCTAAGAAAGCCTCAATCAATATGTGTATGCACATTTTGACTTGTGAAACCGTACAATTATTGCGAGCCAAGACATTCAAGTTACAATTTTATGTTTTTATCTTTTGTTGGCTGACCTAACTAAATGTGAAGTACTTTACATTTCCAGATCCATGCACCTGACCTTTCGATTATCCACACAGTGGCATTGTTAAAAAAAAAGGCTTCACTCATTTTTGTAAATACGTCATACCCTGCTTGGTCAACACTCAGTCATTCACTAATCGTACAGAAGAAAACTGTTAAATAATTTGTTGCACTGCTTTAATTTCATTTCACTGATCAAATAAAATGTAATTTTCCCTTGTGGTATCATTTGATCTGAAATTTATTGCACCTGGGAGCAAGGTCTCTATCATTTACCAGTGACTGCAGCACTCATGAAGTATTTGGCTGTTCTCCCCTATGGAATAAATGGTAGATTAAAGGATTAAAGGACACAGACCTGGTTACCCTCAATATATTACTGTAAACTGCTGACTGCAGCCAGTTTCCTACAGAAAATTAACATACACAAGAATAAAAAAATCACCAGGGTCAGGTCTTTTTCACTACACCAATGAAGAACAAACACTAAATTAAAGGCAGCTTCATTGGGCTATGGAAAATGGATCCAGTCATAATTTTTTCAAAGCATACTGCGGAATCTTTCTTGGTAATTGTTCCCATCTACGTGTATATTTATAGGAGTTGGAAGGCGGCTGCTCTGTCAGGCAAATTAACATGGAATGGAAATTATAAATAGATGATAACCATAACCAAAAATTATACATTTATTTTTTTAACCAAAGAGAGGTTCTTTTGTCCACCATCTAAAGTATTAGAAACTTGCAGCTTCCCACACAAAATCTTCCGGTACTGGCGAGATTATTGGAGGTGGGACAGGAAGTGAGCGACATTTCCACTCGGGGATAAGACGGCTGGCCAATTAGATATGCACAGCCGAAGACTGCAGCGAACCATGTGGCGGGATGGGCAGGAAGTTGGCTCCCCTGCCATTACCTCACAGGGTTGAAGGTCCAGGCGCCATATTTAAAAAAGCACCTGGACAGGCATTCATTCTTTACGATCAATCAGCATCAGTCTGGCTTTCTGAGTGAATGCCTAGAGACCACAGCCAAACATTTGTGTCTTCCCTCCCTGGGTTTGCCTCAGAGAAGCCAAATTGTGGCCCCAGGGCTCAGCAGTGCCTCGTTGCAGATTCTTCTCGAGGACATCCGGGAAAAGCTGGTGGTCCTGTTTCCTAGGTATGGCAGCAGGAGGGCTGCCTGCCTGACCAAAGGCAGCCTGGATGAAGGCTGTAGTGTGGGTTAGCGCAAGTTGGGCGCACCCCAGAATTTGAGTGCAGTGCAGGAAGAGGATGAATGATCTGCTGCTCCCCGCCAGGGTAAGTGGAACTGCGCAGTCACTGAAAAGCGGCACTCTTAGGGATATCAAGCAATGTAAATGTGCAAGTGCAGAGAGATGTCAGATAGGATGTTGTATCGCAGGCGTTAGCAGCACATGGAAAATGTAGACTGAATGTGTGGGAGCCAATTGAGATGGTGAATGTTGCACCTGTTGCACGACAGTGTGTGCGTCAAACACTAACTCAGGAGGGCTCAGGAACTGTCATGGACATGCATGCTCAAAGTGGCTGTGCACCCATTGGGATGACACTCACTCAGTCTGTCTGCAGGAGAAAAACACTTGTATCGCCAGGAGCGCAATATGAATGGAGGAGGTGTCCTAGACAGGATTCCCCAGAATTTGGGAAACCTGGCAGTCGTAGGAGTGTGGGAGCTGTCAGCTCCAGAAAGGGAATGCCTTTTCCAGCACTCCCAGTAGGCCAGGAAGAGCAGAAGTGCTCCTTCAGCCTGTCAAGGAAGCCTTTGACCTTCCACTGCTCATCACGACCTCTCCCTTCTCCCCACAGTGATTATAGCATAAGGGGTTTGTGATATGTATAACAATGTAACAGTGACATTTGCAATCATGGGCTAGGGACTTTGTAGATGGAATAGTCTGTACACAGAGAGGCGTATTTACCTAGTAGCTTATTATGTATATAATGTATATAGTGTAAATGAAGTAGTTTTGAAGTAACCTACCTGAGTCTGACTTGAGTCACTCATCAGTAGTGGGAAACCTTCCAAGTATGGATTAGGCCATGAGACAAATCAGAAAACCATGATGTTCGACCTTCCTCCTTCCATCCTCAATAGCCACTCTATCTCCACTAGCCTTGATGTGCAATCTTTCTCTCCTGCTGCGATGGCCAACCTTTCTCCCTCCTGCCCCACACTGTCCCACAGGGTCCCATCCTTCAGTCTCCTGCCGCTGTCCTTTCCCTCACCCCCACCAACCAGGCTGTCAAATTGGATGGTCGTTCAACAAAATAATAAAAATGCAGTCCTGCCTTATGTACCACAGGATCTCTGTGTCCTAGACCTTGCTTCGTTCTTTGGTCATTTTCAGCCCTTTTAATCTCACCTGCCTCCCGGCAAATATTGAGTGCATGACATGTACATTAGGCTAGGGTGGACTTACCTTCCCTCTTCCCTTACTTCTAGTCAAATTCAGGGCTGAATTTAAAAGTGGTGTAAAATTGTATCCTCTCCAAGTCCTAAATTTCATAATTAAGTTAATCAGATTTACATTGAAGCACACCCTTGGAATTTTGAACCAAAATTTATTACACAGGAAACACACAATTATTCCACACAACAAAAATCAAAATTTGCTAATAAATTTTCATCCAATAGTTTTGTCAAACACTTTGAAAATCCATCATGAACCCTGATAGCTACATATTCTTGAATCTAAGTACCCTCCATACTTCATAATTCTCACCTAGCCAACTGACTCCTGGGCCCCAATATTTAGGGCGTTTAGGAGAGGGGAGAGAGACTCCATAATCAGGTGGCGGGATGAAGGATTCCTTTCGAGGCTGAGAGGATGAGAGGCGTTATACTCCTCCAAATCCACTAGGGGAGCTGAAAAAGACACTTACCTTGTGGACCCAGCAGTTCCCACATCTTAGATAATCCAAACCTTTGAGAAACCCACACAGCAATGTTGATTTTTTAAGTCAGACATCTAATTGCGTTGTGGAATATGTTAGTAATGGTTGCTCCTCTCCATGCGCATTACATGGACATCCCAAAATCAGCAATGATAAAAAGAGCAATGGTCTCTTGCATGGCTGGTCACGTTTTGCACATTTGACAGTTCAAGTGACCGACTAACCATTGGCCCTTTACAGGGTCTCACTTGTTGTTCGGGTAGGGTGGTGGCGGGGGGTGGGGAGCCGGGGGGGTGGGTTGGCGGGGGGGGGAGTTGGGGGTGGGGGGGTGGGGGGCGGTGTGCACGGTAGTGTTATTATCAAGGCCTTGATGTTTTCCAGATCCCAGTGCATGACAACATGGATCACTCAATGAGATCCTGACTTCCAGGAGCCACCACATGTGCTAGTCAGTTAGCAATCCAAATCAAATACAACTAGGCAGCTGCCTCGTGACTTCTGGAGGGCTCTAACAACTCTAATGTATGTGTAAACAAAATATTAAGCTACAGGGTCTCTTGTTACATCTGAGCGTCAACGTTAGCACAATCTGGTCAACTTAATCCCAGTTTCTTGGAGGCCTCCAGGCATCCCCACTGCATTAATAAGTCAATATTCTCAACTTTATGCTGTTATTTTTGAAATACCTGGTTGTGGAATGAAAATAAATGTACACTGAGGAGAGCTGTATGGTACTATGTACTTGGAGTCACATGGGGTGCTTTCGATAAGGATGAGATTGACATAAAAGTTAAAGCGGACCCACCATTTTGTTTTTGATCTTTGCAGCTGGTGTGTGTGCGCGTGTGTGCGTGTGCATGTGCGTGTGCTACATAGGGCAGAATTTTGCCCTTGATGGGCGGGCGGGCCCCACCGGCTCGGCGGCAGATGGGCAGCCGATCGCTGCCGCCGAAACAGGCCCCGCCGCCATTTTGAGTGGGCAGGCCAATTAAGGTATAGCGCTTCCTGTGCGGAGGGGGTGGATTCCCCAACTGTCAGAGTGCACTCTTTCGCGCATGTGCGTGGAAGGGTGCACAACTCCCTGATGCAAAGTGCTGCCTCAGGGAGATCACTGAAAGGCTGGCAAATATAAAAAATAGAACAAGGAAAAATTCATTAACATGTCCCCCTCATGTGAAAATGTCACACGAGATGGTACATGTTAATGAAATAAACAAAAACTTTATTAAATGTTTTTAAAACCGTTATCAAACCTCATTACGCCACTGGATGAGGTTTGTAAAAAAAAATCACCTACCCGCCTGCCTGTTGGGCCCAGGCGCCGAGCTGAAGTTCACACAGGCCCCTCAAAACCATCGACGATTGGCAAGTTAAGGGCCTTAAAGAGGCCTTTAATTAATGGCAGGCGCGCGTCCCGCTGCTGAGCGCGCCCGCCGACCAAAATATCGCGATGCCGTGCGCTGACGTCAGGACACTTGCGCGATGTCAGCGCTCGACATTTTAAGCGCTGGCGTGCGGGCTCCGCCACCCACACGTCAGCCAGAAGATTCAGCCCAGTGTGTTTCTTCCTTGAGTCTCTGATTACTCCAGTGAAACTAAAATACTACGCAGAGTACAGGAGAACAATTTTAACAGTACAGATGTTCGAATTGGAGCACAACTATGAAATTATACTTGTCAACCTTGCAGGTTTGTCCTGGAGTCTAAAGGAATTATATATATTAATCTCCTGCATACTGTTGTCAGCAACCTGGGGGGTGGGGGGGGAGCAAAAAACATAAGGGCCATATTAAAAAAAATGTTTCTTTCACATTTTCTTTGAATACTATCATTTACTACTCGTAAAACATTGGAAATGGGGAGAATGAGAAATGTTTGGCTATTGGAATGGTTGCAAGTGGGAATCATGTGATAAAAGCTCCAGGAATATGTCCAACTCAAGTTGGCGACCCTAATTGTGCAATGGAAAACTAGGCTTGTGGATTAAAGCAACAGCATCAAAGAAAAGTAGGGGCAGAGAATAAAAGTAGGGGCAGAGAATAAAGGTAGGGGCAGAGAATAAAGGTAGGGGCAGAGAATAAAGGTACGGGCAGAGAATAAAGGTACGGGCAGAGAATAAAGGTACGGGCAGAGAATAAAGGTAGGGGCAGAGAATAAAGGTAGGGGCAGAGAATAAGTCAGAGGGGGTATCTTCTCCCACTAAGAATGTGCCTAGAAAACACAATGGGAAAAGTTGAGAAACTGCATAAAAATATTACCATGATATGGGCCAGGATGTTCAGCTCAGCCTGCGGGCGTGCGGCCGACACGCATGCGTGTGAACTAACGCACGATGATGTTGAGTGAGCGGCCTGACGTCACTGCGCACCCGTGCGGCATTTTGGTCAGCGGGCATGCACAGGAATCGGCAGCGCGCCAGCTGACAATTATGAGAGCTGAGAAGCCGATGAATTAATAAATTAAATTGAATTTTTCCTTGCCCATCCAACCTCACGATTGATGGGCGGGCGAATAGGCCATGCATTTTTTTTTGAAACCCCATCCACAGAGTTTCACTCTGCCACATGAGCAGGGACATGTTGTAAATGAAATTTAAGAGCTATTATTTTATTTTTATTTGCTGTTGGAAACCTCGTCCTGCCTGTGGATGAGGTTTCCTAAAAAATGCAAAGGCTGCTTGGCCTTTTCGCCTGCCCGCCGAACATAAGGTTAGACGGGCAGTGAAAAATTTCTTTCAATTACTTTTCTAATGGTCTGAACAGGCCTTTTAATTGTTGGCGGGTATGCTGCTGACTCCGGTGTGTGCTCGCCGACCGAAATATTGTGCGAGTGCGCGATGACGTCGGGACGCTAGCCCAACGTCTTTGAGCGTCATTTTACTGTCGGTCGGGTCGGGTGCGATGAACTAAAAATTCTCCCCCATGTTTGGCAGACCAATGCATATTAATTTACCCCCCCCCCCACCCTTACCCATTCTACTCTCTCAGAAACTAGAGAGCAACTTTGAAAACTACAAAAGAGGATGACCAACGTGCATGTTAAAAATGCAGGTACAGAATTCCCAACTTTACAGTTGGGACAACAAGTTCACATGCAAGATCCCACAGAAAGTATGTGGCAACCAGCTGAGGTGACAAGGATTTGTGCAGAACCAAGGTCTTATGAAGTCGTTACACACAAAGACACAACAGTGAGACATAACCGAAGACAAATCAGGTCCATTCCAGCTCCTCAACCAGGGTACAATCCTATTGCATCGAGGACAAGATCCCAAATACAACCAGGAGCAACATCCAAGAATGACAATCCCACAGATCACTGTGAGCAATTAAAGAAACCTCCAGACAAGATTACTGTCACAAGGTCTGGGCATACCAACAGATTATATTTATGCTTTAAAGAATCATAAATTCATCAGTTCTGTGCACTTCTGTGATGGTAACAAAGCATGAACTTGTGTTGTAAATTGTCATACTTCTTTGGAAGCGGGGGTAAGTCTATTTAAAAAGAAAGGGGGATGTTATAATATGCCTATAAGGGATATCAGCATGACATCACCAGAAGGAGAAATGTGCCATGTTATCCAGTCTTAGGCTGGGATTTTCCAGCCCCACCATGGTGGGTCCTGCAGTGGGGGATGCAGTGGCCCAGCCAAAGGTCCACTGACTCACCGGATGATCCCGGTGGTGGGCGGGACCGGAAAATCCCGCCCTTAGTTTCACTTTTGCTTTGAGCACTGCACAGACACAAAGCCCTGATGTCTTCAAGCTTTATACTAATGTACAACTGTTCTCATGTGCTCATGAGTCTTAATAAATGAATCCACAACAGTTTACCAAATCCCTTAGGAGTGAACACTGCCTTGTGTCTTCCACAGTAAATAAGCCCAAGGTGTTATGTGGGCATAATAACGCAATACTAATCATGTCCCTTTGACACTTAATGAAATCCCCATCATCAACATCCAGTGGATAACCAGAAACTTAACTAGACCAGTCATATAAATGCTATGACGACAATAGCAGGTCTGATGTTGGGTATTCTGCGGTGAATAATTGGCTACTGACTTTCAAAAGTCTGTCCATCATCTACAAGGCACATGTCAGGAGTGTGAAGAAATCCTCACCACCCAATATCTCAAAGTGCTTACCTCTCTTCCACCCTACCCACTCTTTTGCCTGCCAATAAGCTATGTGGGTTTTTCATTTTGTTTCAATGTACTTGTATCAGCTGAAGGACAAAGGCTTACTCATTCTATTTGTACCTGCTAAGGATACATCACGTTTTCTTTAAATAGGACTAGAGAAGCATTGAAGATTAATTCATCATTCACTGAGCCAGTCAAAACCAATTAATCTATCAGCCAAACTACATTTTAACAAAATGAGATGATGGAAGCATAGCAGCAGAGATGCACTTATCAGCAATAGAATTCCATTAAACAATACATTGGGAGACAGCTGAATTCTGACAAATGCGTTTGTAAAAAAAAAATATAAACTTGGATTGAGACTGTGTCTGGGTTAGGAGTTCTGCTAATCTTATGAAGGAAAATGACCGATTTGGAACATTTGTACTTTGGCTTATTCGAACACTTAGGGATACAGTTCCTGCTCTTTGCCACTACTCAGGTCAATGCAATCCAGGACAAATCAGCTGAACCACCTCAAAAGTTTGGGGAATTTTAAATCTAAGTGAGTTGCACAAAAACCCACTTACATTTGTGTTTTCCATGCTTATTTACATTAAGTTCCACCCACAAAACTAGCCAAGCCAAAATTACAATATTTTTGTCAATTGTGCTATTCTGGGAACATTCTTCAATTTGCATTCATTTTCCTGGGCACACAGGCACTAGTAGATCAGTTTTAAATGTTTTTTTTTTCATATCAAAAATATTTAATTTGCTAAGAAACTGCTGAATGAGTATCAATGAAACTATTAAATGGTTCAGTACTTTTAAAAGCAATTTGCAGTGTTTTTCAGTCAGGTTTACTCCCATAATATACCCCATGTTTAGCTGTATTAATAAAACTGCACCTGTTACAGCTTCTAAATGCATCAAGGAATAGCGTTTAATGGAAATGAAAAAAATAACAATTGCAATCTATTAAAATGCCTTAATCACTGGTTCATGGAGATTTTGAGTTTCTGATTACGCAAATGACTTTTATTGGAAACCTGGAGCGTAACCTAATTTTAAGTGCAATTTCAAGTGCATTTTGAGTGAAATTTTCCAATTGCACCCAAAGCTAAAACTCTACCTCTTGCACTGCAATCAATAGTTTCAAATCAAAATCACCGTCTTACCCAACAAGCTGTCTTCGAGGCAGTTCTTAACATTGAAAAGATTAGTTGAATTGTAAGGCCTCACAATATGCACTACTATGATCAACAAAACAAGTAACAATTCAGAATGATTTACATTTGGGTCAATGCTACATCTTGTGCCTAAATTAGAAATTTCAAGATTTAATGGTGAACAGGAAGTGAAAAATTGCATAATTGTGATTCTCTGTTTGGACACCTCAATCGGAATCACAATATTAGGCTAACTGCCATAAGGACTTTATTTTAAATAAATGGAAGTCAAGCATGTTAATTTTTTGTTCAGTAAGACTAACTGTATGAGTTCACGTGAGTTTTAAACTATGTTTAACCTATCAGCTCACATGAGTTTTAAACTATGTTTAACCTACATGGACATTAAAGGATGTTCACAATGATAAGCTTAGAACGTTCCTCACCACCCCCCCAGCACACATGTACACACACACATAGGGCTGAATTTTGCCGTCGGTGAGCAGGGGGCGGGGTCCGCTCGCCGACGTGTAAAATGACACAGGATGACATTGGGTGGAACCGCCGATGTCATCCCGCCCCATTTAAATTTTCAGGGAGGTGGGCCCGCAGCAAAATCAGCTGTCCGCCCGCCGACCTGTCAATGGCCAATGGAGGCCATTGACAGGATCATTGAAACAATTAAAGGCCCTGCCCGTCCAACCTTAAGGTTGGCGGGCAGGCCAGGAGCCCCGGCGGGGAATAGAAAAAACATGAAACCTCATCCACCGGCAGGATGAGGTTTCATGTAGGGATTTTAAAAGTTTAGTAAAGTTTTAGTGTAATTTATGAACATGTCCCATCTCATGTGACATTGTCGCATGAGGGGGACATGCTAAAGATTTTGTTTTTCTATTTTTAACGAATTTAAAAGTGTCAGCGATCTCCCTGAGGCAGCACTTTGCCTCAGGGAGATGTGCGCTCTTTCGTGCGCATGCACGAATCACTCTCGCTTTTGGGGAATTCCCCCCTAGCCTGCACAGGGAGCACATAGCACTTCCCGGTAGACATCACGCTAGGCGGGCCTTAATTGGCCTGCCCACATAAAATGACGGCGGGGCCCGTTTCTCCGGTAAGGATTGGCTCCCCACCCACCGGAGATTGGGTCAGGCCCGCCCACCCGACAGGCAGAAAATTCTGCCCGTAATACCTCAAATAACAATGCAATTTTAAATAAACTCAAATGATATTAATTAGTAAATGAATAATAGATTCTATACATTGTAGTTCTCAATTGGCTTGGACAGACTTTCCATTATATTCTAAGCCAGGAGAAAATCCATGTTAATTTTTGAGTCATAGGATACTGGCAAGCATAGTTAAATGAATATGTACTGCTACTTATATTTGGTGTTAGGATTGAGAAAGCCATCGATTTTTGGAAGTGATTTAAAGTTCTTGGAGCTGAAAACCTGCAGCTCCAGCATCGCGCAATAAGCACTGGATGCACCTGCAAGCGACCTCCAAAACCAAACCCATCAAGATCGATAGCCTCGGATAGACATTGTTTAGTTTAAATAAACTGGGCGGGTGGCAGAAATACCTTGGGTACAAGGCTGAAAATTGGAGAGTGGCATGACCGTTCTTTGTAAGGGAGTTGAAAAAGATTGTATCTTTCACAATTTGTCAAGGATTTAGACCAAAGAGATAGATCTAGGTTTGCAAGGTGAGCCTCACAGTACCAGCCCACAAACATCCTTCTATTCCAGGGAGACCGGGGCACCGATTTTGGAGTTTTGGCCACAGCCATGTACCTTCCCATATCCCAGCTGGGGGAAGGCCAATGCCTAATGTATCTGGGTCCTAGCCTAATTTACGTGCATTATCATGCACTCTTGCTGGATTTGCAGGGGGGAGGGGTGCAACAGAATTATCTTTTTATTTGACTCCCACAAACTTTACTATGCCCAGAAAACTTTAACAAAGGACGACAACAACCCTGACTCTGCAGCAGTGAGCATACTTTATGCCATTGTTTATGCCTGTGAAGGAAATATAGCAGTACAGGGACCTGCTGCTACCAGGTATGAAAGAAAAGTGAATCCTGATTCCAAAATATCCTGAAGTATGTTAACTCAGTAAATACTAAATTTTAATTCAGCTCAGTCCCTTTAATCTGCTTTGGATTGTCCATCAATAGTAGTTTTCAAATGTCTCTTTCTATTCAAGCATAGCATTCCCTTTTGATTAATGTCATGAAAAATATAATAATTCTCATAACATTAAGATTTATTGTAAAAGTCGGTTAATAATGGGGTTTGGATAGTTTCTCTGAGTGTGTGTGTGTAGGATTTAATTGAATTGGAGACAGCTGGTCTGGAGGCTTTGACTCATCAAAAGAAGTTAGGTCTAAATGTTAAATATGTAAACATGGCTGAAGTCTTAGGCCAGGATTTCCCGGTCGGCAAGCGGGGGGAGGAACCCACTCGCTGACGTGTAAAATGACGCGGGATGACGTCAGGCGGAACTCCCAACGTCACTCCGCCTCATCTCAATTTTCAGGTTGGCGGGGGCTCAGCAGAATCAGCTGTGCGCCTGCCGACCCTTCAATGGCCAATTGAGACCATTGACAAAGTAGTTAAAGTGATTAATGGACCTGCCCGTCCAACCTTAAGGTTGGCGGGCAGACTAGGAGCTCTGGCGGGCTTAAGAAAAAGTGGGTGGGATGAGGTTTCATGTAGGTTTTAAAATTTTTAATAAAAGTGTCAATGAAAGTGATGGACATGTCCCAACTCATGTGACAGTGTCACATGAGGGGACATGTCAGGGGAATTTATCTGTTCTGTTTTTAAAATTTTTTCACACAGGAGCCGATCTCCCTGATTGGGTTATAAAATGTGTCTAAGGGTAAGTTAACAGAGTTGGTGGATAAGTTGCAGTTCAGGTTACTTGTAGGGGCAAAGAAAGCAGACATAGTTGAAGTGATAGCACAACATTTGAAGTTGGAACTGATACCTGACACTAGTGAGTCACAGCTGGAGGTTCTGAGACTTTAGTTAGAAATGAAGACGCTTGAATTTGAACAAGCAGAAGAACTGAAAAATCTTGAATTGGGGGCAAAAGAAAAAGAAGAGAATTGGAAATGAAACAACTGGAACTAAAGGCAGCAGAGAAAGAAAGGGCATTCCAATGGGAACTGGCAGAAAGGCAGGAGAGAGAAATAAGACAGGAATGGGAATTCGAAATGGCAAGGTTAGAAAAGGAGGAAAGAGAGAAGGAAAGAAAAAGAGAGAGTACCAGCTTAAAAAGCTGGACTTTAATAAAGAGACATCAGATGCCAAGGAAAGTTTTGATCATGAAAAAATCCTTTAACATAAAACCAAGTGGGGAGATGTTTAAATTTGTGCAAGCTCTTTGTAAGTTTGAAGAAAGAGATGTGGAGGCGTTCTTTATTTCATTTGAGAAGATAGCTAAACAGGTGAAATGGCCACAAGAAAACTGGATATTGCTGTTTGAATCTAGGTTAGTGGATAGAACACATGAGGTTTATGCTTCACTGTCAGAAGAAATGTCAATAGATTATGATGTGGTTAAAAAAAAAGGCTATTTTGAGTGCATATGAGTTGGTTCCCGAGGCATACAGGCAGAAATTTAGGAATATGAGAAAACAGCCTGGGCAAACTTATATTGAATTTGAGAGAGTAAAACAAAGTAATTTTGACCGGTGGGTATGGGCATTAAAGACAGAGGCAACATATGCAGCTCTTAGAGAAGTAATTCTTTTGGAAGAATTTAAAGATTCAATTCCTTCGGTAGTGAGAACTCATGTGGTGGAATAAAGGGTTAAAATGGTGGAACACGCTGCAGCAATAGCTGATGATTATGAGTTAGTTCATAGATCTAAACCTTCTTTTCATTACCCTTTAAAATCAGAGAAGGATAGAAAGTATGAAGGCAAAAATAAAGTAGGTAGTCAGGGGAGAGAAGGGGTTGGTAGAAATTCCCAGGAAGTTTTTCCTCAGACTAAAAAGAAAGGTGCTGAAGAAGTGACACTCATAAATTGAGGTGTTTTCATTGTAATAAAGTTGGGCAGACAAAGTCAAGGTGTTGGAAATTACAGAGAAAACCTGTTGGAATTATTGGGATGCAGGAAATTTCTGGAAGTAAAAACACTGTGGGTCCTGAGGTTCAGGTACTGGGAGAACCAATGGTTTGTATATAGGTAAAACAGGAAGAATCAATGATAAGTAAAGAAGTGGGAATATGTTCACAATTTACCAAGGGAGTTCTGAGGAGCAGGTTGCAGTTGTTTTAATATTTTGTATGTGAAGGAGAAGTCTTTCCATGTGTACATGGTGGAGTAGATAAAGATATAAAAATTTTAAGAGACACAGGGGCTAGTCAATCCTTAATGTTGTGGGATAGTGATTTTGTTGTTCAGGGGAAGTATTGTAGGAACAGGTGATAATAATTGGGGTTCCTGGAGATGCTAAACCAGTTCCATTGCGGAAGGTAAATTTAAAGTGTAAGTGGAAAACAGGTGAGACGATTATTGGAGTAGTGGAAAAATTACCCATTGCAGAGGTTCAATTTATTTTAGATAATGATACAGCTGGGTCACAGATATGGGTGATGCCTGTGGTAGCTGAGCAGCCTGTAGAGCTGTTTTCAATGGAAGTGTGGCAGAAAGAGCATCCTGGATTGTTTCCAGATTGTGTGGCAACAAGAGCCACAAGCTCACAGGTTGATACAAGAAGAAGAGGAAGTTAAAAGGCAGGGAAAAGTTGTTGAAATTTAATTAGCTGACACTGTCTTTGATAAGATTGTTCAGGAAGAAAGAATGGAAGAGAATGAAGCTGAGGTATTTAGCTCAAGGCAGTTGGTAGGGTTACAGAAAAAAGATCCACAAATAAAACAGTTATATCAGACAACTTACACAGAAACAGAGGCAGAATGTATTCCAGAATGTTATTACTTTAAGGGTAATGTGTTGCTGAGAAAGCGGCGGCTGTGTCAGGTTACAGCAGATGAAAATTGGATGGAAGTACATCAAATACTATCTGGATATAGAAATGAGATACTGAGAATAGCTCATGAAATTCCGATGATGGGCATTTAGGAATTAGAAAGACACAGATGAAAATACAAAAACATTTTTATTGGCCTGGATTTTGGCCTGGATTGCATAGAGATGTAGTCAAATTCTGTAGAATGTGTCACACATGTCAGGTAATAAGGAAACCACAAGTAGTGATTAAGCTGGCACCTTTAATTCCAATTCAAACACTTGAAGAACTTTTTACTAGGGCCATAATTGATTGTGTAGGACTCCTCACTAAGACTGAAAGTGGAAATCAGTACTCACTGACAACAATGGATGTGTCTACCAGGTTTCCTGAAGCAATACCTTTGAGAAATATTACAGCAAAGAGAATTGTGGAAGAGTTGACTAAATTTTTTTTACAAGATATGGTTTACCAAAAGAAACACAATCAGATTGGGGTTCAACTTTCATGTCACAGCTGTTTAAGGAAGTAATGAACAGGTTGGGGATAAAATAATTTAAGCCAACACCTTACCATCCTGAATCACAAGGGGTATTGGAAAGATGACATCAAACTTTAAAAACTATGATGAGAGTGTATAGTCAGGACTATCCACAGAATTGAGATGGAAGAATTCCATTCCTGTTATTTGGTTTAAGGAATGCTCCTAATGCATCAACTGGATTCAGTCCTTTTGAACTAGTTTATGGTCATGAGGTAAAGGGACCACTGAAATTATTTCATGAGAAATTGGTGGGTCAAACTTCAGAAACTACTCTCCTGGATTATATATCAAACTTCAGAGAAAGATTGGACAGACTACTTGAGTTTGCGAGGGAACATTTAAATATATCACAGCAAGTGATGAAAGCGAAGGCAGATAGGAGAGCCACAGCTCGTAGTTTGGTTGCTAGGGAAGAAGTGTTAGTTTTGTTACCAGTATAGGGTGATTTGTTAAAGGCAAGGTTTAGTGGGTCTTACAGGATTTAAAAGAAACTGAGTGAAGTAAATTATTTAATAAATACTCCAGATAGAAGAAAGGAGCAGAGGATGTGTCATGTATGTATGTTTGAAAAGTACTTTCACAGGGAAGAGAACCAAAAGGAGATATTAGTGGTGGTAGATGAAGAGAAAGAGATAGAATTGAAGGATTCTGAAATTTATTTCCTCTAATGAGGAGGTACTTGAAAATGTAAATATAATATTGAGTTACTTTCAGACAAGTGGCAAAGTGATTTAGAGAAGCTATTGCAGTCACACAAAGCTATTTTTGGGAATAAGTTGGAGAGGGCAAATTTAGTTACACATGATGTGAGTGTAGAAGGTTCATCTTTGATAGGGCAACATCCTTATAGATTAATTCCAGCAAAGGTATCACAAGTACGGTAAGAAATTGAATTCATGCTTCAAAATGACATCATTTAGTCTAGCTGCAGTAACTGGAGTTTGGCCTATTGTGATGATACCGAAACTGGATGGAACACGAAGACTGTATGTGGACTATTGAAAGGTGAATGCAGCAACAAAAGCAGATTCATATCCTATACCATGGTATGAAGATAACATCGAGAAAGTGGGACAATCAAAGTTTATCACAAAGATTGACTTGCTGAGAGGATATTCGTAAGTACCATTATTGGAGACAGAAAAGAAGATATCAACTTTTGTGACACCAGATGGGCTATATCAGTTTAACGTCATGCCATTTTGTATGAAAAAGGCACCTGCAACATTTCAAAGACTGACAAAGTAATTGCAGGTGCTGTTTATATTGATGACTTGATAGTTTTCAGTCAAACATGGGAGGAGCATTTACAACATCTGGAAGAATTATTTAGTTGACTAAAAGGAGTTAATTTGGTGATGAACTTGGTCATGCCATTGGACATGGCAAGCTGGCTCCGAGAGATGTGAAAGTCAAAGCTACACATGGATTTCCCAGTGCCTACATCAAAACAAGAAGTATTGAGATTTCTGGGCATAAGTGGGTTTCACCAGAAATCTGTACCAAATTTTAGTAGTGTCATTGCTCTATTGACTGAACTATTAAAAAAGAACAAGAAGTTTCAATGGATGCAGGAGTGTCAAAAGGAATTTGACAGTTTAAAGACTGTTTTGACGACAACACCAGTTATGTCACAGCATGCCTAAAACACTTCTCTTTCAACTAATATGCTCTTACATGTCTAACATTCATGCTGCACTTTCATTATAATATGGTCCCTGAGAGGCAAATATTTCATATGCTATAATGGGATATGAATGCCTTGTAACATAACACAAAATGACAAATGCATATGTAGGGGGTTGTTGATAGGAATAGTGTAACTGAGAGCTTTGTAATGGCATTGGTGTATATTTGGGGTGGAATTTTCCATGCCCACTGGCTTGGCGGTGTGAGTGGACAATATGGCGAGAAGGCCAGGAATCGTTTTCACGACATCGTGAAACCAGTTGCCGATCATCTCCTCAGCCTGTCGATGGTGGGCTGCATTTCCTGCCATCGGACATCGGGAAACTCATTGTAAGACGTCAGCATATCGTTATAAGGCCATCCCGCCAGAATCGTCCCTCCACCCACCCCCACCCCCTCGCTGCTTCATCTGTCCATGTTGATATGATTGCATGCTGGTACCGAACACGTCTTGACAAGTGTGATGTGCAGAAGTCAAAATTTACCACTAGAGCCTTGCTCACATTGTGGACATCCAAGGAGCAGAAGATGATGGAGCCTGACAGCAACGGCACACTGGAAGAACGTCCATGGTATGTTGGGTGGATTTTCATGGGCATGGCTCTGCTGCAAAGCAGATCGGAAGTTGATAAGTCACTGTTGAGGAGATGTTAAGGAAGGTCCAGCTGTGTTTGGCAGAGGAAGATGTACTGGGGGGATGAGAGAGGAAGGTCTAGGATCGACTTGGAGTGGAAGATGTGTGAGGATGGGGTGAGGTTGGAATTAAGGTGTCACGGGGGTAGGTTAGGATGGGTGGGAGAGACTATGAGGAGAAAAGTATAACAGGGGAGAAGACGGCAACTGGGGAGGCAAGTGAAAAGGGGGTTTAAGGAGTATGCGAAGGAGAGCAGAGAGGGTCGGAGCCCTTGGGAGGGAGGAAGGAGAGTTGAGAGGGGAGAGAATCTGGGGGGGAGTAAGGAGTGCAGAGAGGAGAGGGAGTAAGGCTGGAGGAAGAAGCAAGTGTGGAGGAAGGAGTTGGAAAGGGGGAAGGACTAAGGATGGAGGAAGAAGTAACGGTGTCTGAATGAGTCAGGAAGTGGGGAGGACAAAATGAGGGCGGAATCTAGGGGTACGGAGGACCAAGGAGTTGGGAGTTGGGAGTCGGGGGCTTCCAGCAGGGGAAGGGATTCCAAGGGGGAAAGGGGTCCAGGGGAGAGGGGGGGGGGGGGGTTGTCCAGGTGAACGTGCAAGGGTGGGTTCTGATGAGTCCATGACGGCCTCCTTGAAAGGAGGGAGTCAATTGAGGTTGGGCATGGGGAAAGGGAATGGTAAGAATGACCGAGGGCAGAGTGAGGCGATAAGTGGGAGGGTGAGTGTTCGAAAGTAGCTGTAGAAGGAACGGCGAGGGTGGTTGGTGGGGACCCAGAGGTAGACACAAACCCTGGGGGTGGGAAGGAGGAGGTCAAGGAAGTGAATGTGGATGTGGGTGGAATTTTCGGGAAGGAAGGGAACGTGCACGTTCACCTAGATATTTCTGAAGGAAAAGGATTGTGGCTGCTAGGTCATGGAGGGGAGGTGGAAGGTAATGCCATGGAGGTCAACAGTGATGAGGGGAAGAAAATCGGTGACTGGGGAGGGGAAAAGGCGGGAGAGTTCACGAAAAACAGAATCAAGACCGTGCAGTCTAAATAAAAAGTGACATGGCAGTCGTGGTGGGTGAGGTCAGGTTCTGCATGGATTGTGATCATTGGGTGGGCGGAGATATAGGTCAGCTCAGATGGACAACTGAAAGTGCACCCCAGCAGGCAGCATTGAAAATGCTCTGGACATTGAGGTGAGTGTGATACGTGAAGGGTCCGCGTGCATGGGAGAGAGCTTGCACCAGGCTCCAAAAGGCCCTGCCACACACACACTTCTCCTTCCAGAATCACCCAGAGAGCTGCTCCCTCTGCGGTGACAAAGGATGAGGTTGAGGGGGTCACAGGCAAAGGGGACTCAGGAGGGAGAGGACAGCCTCTGAGATTCCTGAGTGGATGACCCAGGGGTGTCCAGCTGCCGCTCCTCATCCCTTCAGGACCAGAGGGGCCCAGCCTGACTCCTTGAGGGGACTACCTTATACCTATGGACCATAGTTCTGGTCTCCCCATCAAGTGGGATCATCCTTTCTATATTATTGTCTTATCATACTCATTCATAATTTTACAGATCTTTATTAGGTTATGCCTTGCCTCTTCTGGAGGAAAGAGTCCCAGTTTTTCAATCTTTCCTGATTAGGTATATCCTCTCAGTTCTGGTATCACCCTTGTGAATCTATTTTGCCCCACTAACTCCTAGGGCTGGATTTTTTTGGTGGGGGGTGGATGTGTATTGTTCATTAGAAAACTCAGTCATAGGCCAAAATTTTCCAGCACCCCCTCGGTGGGTTCCCCAGCAGCGGGGCCAACGAGCCACTGAAATTTCTATTCACATTGGCAGGACTGGAAGATCCCACTGGCGTGAGGGGCTGGAAAACTCCGGCCACGAACTCGGCCGTACTTTAAAAAAAGGCCTCTCAGCAACGATAGTACGCTGTGGATGGCCGAGACAAGCTGACAGCGGGAAGTCCGCCCCTCAGTGGGAGGAAGTCCCGCCCTCAAGAGCTGATTGGCCAGCACTCCAGCAGTCCCAGCAGCACCAGAATTCAATAGTGGGTGCAGCTGGGACTGCAACAAGGCCCATGATGAAGAGAAGATGGAGACCAGACCCAGATAAATCTGGGTTTTTTGGCAGGGAGGAATCAGGCACTCTAAAGAGGGGGCCGCGGGGTTTGGGATTTGGAGGCCAGGCGGGGAGGCACCTTAGGGGTCGAGGGCACAGGGCACCCCTGAAAGGAGGACCCCCTGCCTTCCCACTTTCTCACCTGAAAAAGCAGACTCCCCACTTTGCCCACCTGCCTGTGCCAACCATATTTTGACATGGGCAGTATAATATTCAGGTCAGTTGTTTTGTTAAGAAGCCCAATGCCCATTTAGAATTTTTTTTAGTATAAATGGTGGGTGGGCTGCCGATTTTGAAGTCTGCCTACCATATTGTGTGAAACTAGCATGGAGGCTTCAGGTTCACGATCCAGCCCATCATGCCAGATTTTACACATGTGCCTAGGACAGCAGCAGTCCCAATTTGCCAATGTAAAATCCCAGCCATAGAGCCTGCAACTGTACACTGTACATGTGGTCAAACCAACGTTCTACACAAGCTCTTTTCTGCTTTTAAATTCTATTTTTCTAGAAATCGACTCTTGGTGTGGTGTGCCTTTTGTGTGGCCTTATTATCCTGTGTCACGACTCTCAGTGATCTGTGTACCTGTATTCGTAGATTCCTTTGGTGTTGTACCACATTTAGCCAAGCAGCATGTGACCACCATATTCTTTCTACCATGTGCTAATTGAACACTCATTCTACAAGCTCATTCATGTCTTCTTTTTATTTTGTTGCGGTCTTCCTCAGTATTAACTATTTCGTCCAATTTGGTGCCATCACAAACTTTGAAATTGTATTCCTGATTTCCAAGTTCAAATCATTTATGCAAATTGTGAACAGTGGTGCCAGCACTGCTCCTTGGGGAATAACATTCCCCACCTTCTGTCAGCCTAAGTAGCTACCCTTAGCTCCTGCTCGCTATTCAGTAGAAGGTCCGGTACTTTGGTGAAAAAGAGAGGCTGCATGATAACTGGAACCTGTGTCAAATGATATAGTTCTAATTTTCTAAGGTACCGACATTCCTGACTGATTACCTGTCTTGTGAAACTGAAGCCACACTAGTCACTGAAGCAGAAACAATGGGCTTGATT
Organism: Cetorhinus maximus; assembly: GCF_964194155.1. Classification (NCBI taxonomy): domain Eukaryota; kingdom Metazoa; phylum Chordata; class Chondrichthyes; order Lamniformes; family Cetorhinidae; genus Cetorhinus; species Cetorhinus maximus. Next base: position 24,039,374 of record NC_135879.1, on the reverse strand, counting down.
TATTGGAGCCCCCTAGGATGGGCATGGTGGCAGGGGGCTGGGAGAATTAGGGGAGGGAGGAGGTGGGGGGGAAAGTGCTTGCATTGGATTCCCAATGTGGGAGAACTGTTGCCGATTTGGAGGTGAGAGGGGCCCAATCCGGGAATCCCACCCACCAGCAGGAGGGAAGGCAATTAGGCTCATTAACAAGCCACTTAAAGTCAATTATCCCTGAGGCCATCAGAATTTAGTGGTGGCACAGGGATTCTCCCGAATCTGTGTAGATTTCCTCTACCTCCTGAAGGCTGCCCATCAAACTTTGTGACCTCGTTGGGTTGAGGGGTCACTCGTTGACAGGCACTCAGTGCCTGAACAATGGACCCAGCATTAAGAAGGAGGGGAGCTGCTGAAAGCTACCCCTTTTCCCTTTCCTCCAACCTCCCTGAAGCTCCTTTCCGGCGAGCACAAATCCCACCCTCACTCACTTGTCCTGAGATCCTGCATCGATCCAGGGGTTGGGCCTCAATGCATTACTGGCAGCAGCCACTGGTACTGTTGGCATTCAAAAACACTGATTAGCCAGGAGCTCTCAAGGGCAGGACATAATCCTCCAAGGGCCTTAATTACATGGTAAACCAATGCTGGCCTATTAAGTGTTTAACAGGCACTTAATTGCATTGAGCCTTCCCATCTCAAAAGAGTTTCCCATCTGAAGTGGCACTGGGTTTCTGCCAGTTCTCCAACCATCAGGGGACACACACGTTGCTGGTACAAAATCCATCCCAGTGTCAATATCGAGGAATAGGTTAGTTAGGCGGTTCAAGGGAAAGGCAATAAAGAGACACACAAACAATAGGGGATGAGCTAGGGAAGGACAGGAATGGAGGCACATGGAATTAGGACTACATGTGGAGAATAAAGGCCAACATTGGCTGATTAAGCTGAACAACCTGTTTCCATGTTATGATTTCAACACGACCCCTTTCTGAAGGTTGCAACTCTAGATCAGCATCCTGGCAGTTTAGCATGTTAAAGCAGGCCTTTTAAAGATAAATTTATGTTCTGTTCATTAGAAAAATTTGTTTCAATGCATTCTGTCTCCCGTATTGCTGCATTTTGTTCCAAGCCATAGTTATTTTTGTTTTTTTGCTGAGAATTGCTATTTTTGCATTTTGCTCTCCATAATGTCCAGGCCGGGCTTTTCTGGCCCCGTTGTGGGTGGGACCCGCCGCGGGCGAGGCGGCGCCCCAGCCAGAAGTCCATGGACTTGCGGCGGGACCGGAAGATCGCAGCAGAGGGCGGGTGTGGAAAATCCCGCCCCTAGGATTTGCAGTAGCTGTTGGGCATTTAAATATCACTGTGCAAAGTGTTGAACGTGAATGTTCCTTGCTGCATTCTGAAGAAGTTAAATCCTTTAGATGAGGACGAGGAACACACGAGGGACTATGAATTGCAGGTTCTATAGAACCCAAGGTGTTCTGTCTACATTCATCACAACCCCAAGGCCTGTGTTTACAGACTGTTCTGCGTATACCTGAGCACATCAGAGGGGGCTATCCTTACCACCTTTGCTTCACAAGACACATTATCACCAAGTTATACCACCTACGATTGGAAAACCTGCACACACTATTCTGACAGAGACTCCTCTTCCTGTAAAGTCTAGGTGTGGTAATTATGGTTTTATTTAATGTATAATATACCTTTAAGAAGAATGCTGTTAAGGAAGATCACATGATCTTTAATAACCAATAGAAGAGTGGCGCAGGCTACCTCTGTAGTCAGTAATATGGAGATGGGGTTTGAAGTGAAGACACACATGTAGTTGCTGCTGAGTACCTTTGTAAATAAACATTTTCCGCCCAAGGAGTGTCTGCTGATCAACTCTATCTATAGTATCAATTTGGCCACCACTTACAACAAGCATGCAACGAGGGTCCACAAGATCCAACAAACTGGCGACGAGGATAAAGCGGGCATAAAACAAGTTAACAGAAGAAATCAAGAGAAACAAAATTGGGCTGTACCTCGCACAGTAATTGTAAGTAGAAGTTTGGTTCAAATTGGCAAAGTAATTCCTTCACAGAATGCCGCAATGCGGAAGAATTGATCCCTTCGATCCAGCCATGGGTCTCATCACATTGAACGCCTCGCGTTCTTTCTCCTAGTGAACGGGATTACGGGGGAAGGGAAGAGGCGGCTGATCCTCTTAAGTATGTGTGGAAATAAAGCCTACGGCTTGATTCAAAGGTTGACGGCACCTAGTGCCCCAAAATAGAAAAATTTTGATGAATTGTTGGACCTCGTGAAGGGTCATTATCAGCCAAAGCCCTCAGTAACCATGCCACAGTTCAACTTTAACTCAAGCAATAGAGCCCTAGGGGAGACGGTTGCTTGTTATGTGGCAAGTTTGAAGCAGTTAATGGAACATTGTGAGTTTGGTACATCTCTAAACGACATGCTCAGAGATCGTTTAGTGTGTGGCGTGAAGGAGGACACGATTCAAAAGTGATTGTTATCTGAAACAGATTTGGATTTTAAGAAGGCGCTACAGATAGCACTGACCATGGAAAGCACAGTAAGGGATTCAAAAGCCATACAAGGCGTGCAAAATGGTGCCATCCTCCACATTGGGTGGCAAGCCCCAGTCAAAAAGGGCGCAAAAATGCAAGACTCTGCTGAGAAGCGGGAAACAGCCCTCGCTAGCTGGAATTTATTTTAAATGACTTAGCAGCGACAACAAGGAATAATTTCAATAGAGGTGGAAACAGGCGGGTTTTAATGATTGGCAGTTCAAAAGAATAGAGTGTTTTTATCGTCATAGAAATGGACACATAATGAGACAGTGCAAAGAAAGAGTCAGGCAGACTTTCAAACAAAAGAAAAAACCCAGTGAGATCTATAATGTAGAAGAGCCTGAAGCAACACATTCAGATATTTATTCGTTGTTTAATTTGAAGGTTGGAAAGACAGAACCAATATATGTAACAGTGAAAGTAAATGGCAGACCTGTTAGAATGAAAGTGGACACAGGAGCTTCTAATACAGTAATTGGGAACATACCTTTAGATATCTGAATAATAGGAAACATCAATTAAATTTAGAAGAATCTGATGCCAAACTAAAAACATATATGGGTGAAGACATTCAAGTTAAAGGCATGAGCAGAGCAACTGTCCATTATGGAAGTCCTTCGGTAAAACTGACCTTGATGGTGGTAGCAGATGAGGGGCCAAGCCTTCTGGGGCGAAACTGGCTAAAGGGGATTAAGTTACAATGGGCTGAAATTTCCCAGTTTGAGAGCAAGTGGGTTAGCAGAGCTACTATGAAAGCACACCACAGTCTTCAAGGATGAACTTGAAAAGATCCAGGGGCTGCAAGCAAAAATTCATGTGGGTCTAGAGGCGACCCCCAGACTCTTGAAGGTGAGACCAGTATCTTATGTACTGCGAGAAAAGGTCGACACCGAACTGGACAGACTAGAAAAACTGGCCATTACATAACCTATGCAGTTCTCAGAACGGGTAGCGCCCATAGTTCCCCCATCCTTAAACCCGACTAAAGTGCCCGAATTCCTGGAGACTACAAATTAACAATTAATAAAGTAGCTAAGCTAGACAGACACCCCATATCAAAAATCGAAGACCTGTATGCCAACCTGGCAGGTGGAACCAGCTACACGAAGCTTGATATGAACCATACTTATCAACAACTAGAGTTAGAGAATGACTCCCGAGAATTCATCAGAATTAATACCAATAAAGGGTTGTACCAATATACTCGATTGCCTTTTGGAGTCGTCTCAGCTTGCGCCATCTTCCAGAGAACAATGGAAAGTTTACTGTAGGGACTGCCCTACATTGTAGTCTATTTAGATGATATTTCGGTGACAGGGTTCACTGAAAAAGAGCATTTGGCAAACTTAGAAGAAGTCTTAAAACCTTTCTTGCAGGCTGGAGCAGGTTTGAAAAAAGAAAAGTACATGTTCCAAGTGAGGGAGGTAATCTATTTGGGTCACGGGGTAGATTCACAGGGCCTCCACCCGGTTGAGGAAAAAGTGAGAGCCATAAGAGAGGCACCTGCGCCAAAGAACACCTCCGAGCTCAAATCATTCCTAGGGATGATCAGCTATTATGGGCGGTTCTTACCCAATTTGTCTACAGAACTGGCACCCTCACAGTCTCTACTCAAAAAGAATCAGTGTTGGTCTTGGGCGGCGCCCCAGAAAGAAGCTTCCATAAAGGTGAAACAATTGTTGCACTCATCCAAACTATTAGTACATTGTGACCAGAGGAAAGAGTTGGTGTTGACATGTGATGCATCCCCCTATGGAGTGGGAGCAGTGCTCTCCCATCGAATGAATGATGGTATGGAATGGCCTATAGGATACATATCAAGAATGCTCACCAGAGCGGAAAAGTGATACCAGTCCTATCTCAAGTACGAGAACAAGTGCTTCATGGTTGGTCACAAGAGCCTGTAACTGACTAAATGAAACCGTACTTCAACAGAAGACATGAAATACCCAACCAGGATGGCATCTCATTGTGGGGAGCACGAGTGATAGTGGAGTCAAAGGGAACAGAGTCACTGTTAATTGACCCACACAGTGCACATCCAGGAATATCCCAAATGAAGACCATAGCACCAAGCTCTCTATGGTGTCCTGGGATGGATGGAGAAAGAGAGAGTTTAATGAAGAGTTCTGTGCAATGTCAGCAACTGTAAAAGTTACCTTCAAGAGCTCCATTACACCCTTGGCAGTGGCCAGGAAGACCATGGGTACAATTGCACATTGTTCCCATGAAAGGTCCCACATAGTCAATGTTTCTGCTCATTGTTGATGGCCCCTCAAAGTGTATGGAGCTAAAGTCACCAATGTCTTCTGCTACAATTGAGAAGTTACATCAAAGGATTGCCATTCACGGACAACCAGAAGTGGTCGTATCTGATAACGGCACAACATTTACGAGTGCTGAGTTTCAACGGTCTATCAGCCTCAACGGTATCACTCATGTAAAAACTGCACCATACCACCCTTCTTCAAATGGACTGGCCAAAAGGACGGTTCAAACATTCAAGGCTGGCATGAAGAAGTTAACTGGAGATTCCTTAGCAACCAAGCCAGCATGTTTTATTTTCCATTATAGGACCACCCCTCACACAACAACAGGTGTCACACCTGCGGAGTTATTGATGAAACGCCGTCTCAGGACAAGATTGAGCTTAATAATGTCGAATTTAGGAGGGAAGCTGGAAAGGAGTCAGGGAAGTCAGAAAACTAGACAGGATTGGCATAGTCATGAGACAAAATTTACCTTAAGAGAGACAGTATATGTGAAGAACTTTGGAGAAGGACCGAAGTGGTTACCGGGTGAAATAAGTGCAGTGACTGGACCTCTATCTTACCACGTGAAAGTGAAAGACCGAGTCATACGGAGACATGTGGATCATCTAAGGAAGAGAGAAACAAATCACCAAGAAATGATTCCATGAGTGTTCCTGATTGGGTCAATGTTTCCTGTTGAGAGAACTCAACCTAGTACAGACGTATCTGATGTTCCTGCAAGAGTTGAGGATACAGATCTGCAGCTGCCCACCGAAGCACCTGATGTTGAGACAACTCCAGAAAAGGAGGTTTCTGACAAAGAATCTGAAGTTGTACAGCTGAGACATTCTACAGACCCAGAAAGACTGAATTTGTAAATTACTTACCAGTATAAATGATTTGCTATCTTGAGAAAATTGTACTTGTAAATAAAAAATGTATTTCCAAGTAAAGGGGGAGGGATGTGGTAATTATGGTTCTATCTAATGTGTAATATACCTTTTAAGAAGAATGCTGTTAAGGAAGATCACATGATCTTGAGTAACCAATAGAAGAGTAGTGCAGGCTACCTCTGCAGTCAATAGTCAGTAGTGTGGAGATAGGGTTTCAAGTGAAAGCACACATGTAGTTGCTGCTGAGGACCTTTGTAAGTAAACAAAGGGGAACATTTTCCCCCCAGTTGGGAGGGAAGTGCGGGAGTGGGCGCCAGTGGCCGGCCTTCTGATTGGCGCCCCCGGTTGGGGGGTGCGCCGCCATTTTACGTGGGTGGGCCAATTAAGGCCCACCTAGCGTGACGTCCGCCAGAAAGCGCTATGTGCTCCCTGCGCGGGACTGGGGGGTGGATTCCCTCAGCCAAGAGTGCGCTCTTTCGTGCATGCACGTGAAATAGCGCACAAATCTCCCTGAGGCAAAGTGCTGCCTCAGGGAGATCGGTTCGGATTCAAAAGTTGACAGAAAGGTAATAAAAAAATTTCCCTTACATGTCCCCTCGCGACATGAATTGGGATATGTCCTTAACTTTTATTTAAACATTTGATAAACATTGAAAAGCCCTCATGAAACCTCATCCCGCCCGTGGATGAGGTTTCATTCTTTTTCCGAGGCCCGCCTGGGCTCCCGGCCTGCCCGCCAACCCTAAGGTTGGACGGGCAGGTCCATCAATCAAGTTAATTCATTTTTTAATGGCCTTAATAGGCCGTTGACAGTTCGGCGGGTGTGCAGCCAATTCAGCTGCTCGCCCGCCGAACTGAAAGTCTAAATGACGCGGGGTGACGTCGGGACACACGCCCAACGTATCCCCGCACCATTTGACGCATCGGTGAGCGGGGCCCGCCCCTGCTTGCCGACCAGGAAAACCTGCCCATAATGTTTTCCACTTAAGAAGTGTCTGCTGATAAACTCTATCTATAGTACCAACTAGGCCACCACTTACAACAAGCGTGCAATATAGAACCGCAAGATCCAACACTAGGTTACTACATCATTGTGTATTTAAGACCGAGGTAGATAGGTTCTTGATTGGTAAGGGGATCAAAGGAAAAGGCGGGAGACTGGGGTTGTGAAACTTATCAGCCATGATTGAATGGCAGAGCAGACTCGATGGGCCGAATGGCTTAATTTCTGCTCCTATGTCTTATGGTCTTATGGTCTTATCATGTAGTTTACTATTACCAGAGCAACAATTCTTACGTGAACAGAGTTAACCTTTGCTTCCTCAATCACTGAAACCCCTTCAGCAACAGTGGAGGCTTTGGACTGGAGAGTACTTGTTTGTTTTCAGTGTTAAACACTGCTTCTTTATGCAAGAGACGTTTATCATGTCACAATGAAAGTAACAATACCTTTGTTCAAAACGGCGATGGTTTTGGACAATGCTTGAAATGGTACTCCCAAAAGTTTCAGTTTATGCTATGCTTACTGGAATGTATAAGAATGATATGTGAGCAACACATTTGTATGGCACATTGTATTAAGCACATTCCCTGCCCTTAGCATCAGCCCATCTACTAGTCCCATCAAGCACACAATTGGTAAGATGAAATTCAAGGCACTAGGCTAAGTAATATTAACAAATCAGCAGAAGGAAATGGAGAAAGGAGAGGAAAATGACAACTGTGAGCTAAGGAATGGGTTTCTGACTTGACCTATTCAACTATAGGTGAATGCAGACTTCACCAACTTTAGAGATTCCCTACAGACTGCTGCACTCATCGATGGCGCCATAGTTGTAGTCAGGTGAGAGTTGAGCTTAGCGTCACACTGCTGATTTGTGACTTATAGATAATTGACTCCTTATGACAGAGTTCCCAATATCTGCCTTGCTCTTGTAGTTGTGGTTTTAAATGGCTGGTCCAGTTAACATCTTGGCCACTGGTAACCCCAAATGATGTAGATGATTGCACCTTTGAGATAGTGATGCCATTGACAGTCAGGGAGGCTGGCTTGGATTTTTCTTGCTGAAGCAGATCATTTCCTAGAACTTATGGTGTAAGAATATTATCTGCCACTTGTCAATCTCAGCCTGAATGTTGCACAAGTCTTGCTGTAGGCTAGCGTCAGCTCCTTCATTATTCAAGGAGTTATGATTGGAACAGAGAATGGTGGAATTGACAGTGAACAGCCTCACTCCTAAACCTTGTGACAAAGGGAACATTTTTAATAAAGCAGGTGGAAATGATTACGTCAAGGATTCTGCCCAGAGGGACAGCTGCAGAAATGCCCTGTGATGCTTGGCCTCAAATAACCTTGACCATTTTTCTGAGTATCAAGCATAACTCCAGCCGTTGGAAGACTTTCTCTTTAACTGCTATTGGCTAGTTTTGCCATAGCTCTACGCTGTTACTGTTGAATGCTACCTTAATGTCGAGGGCATTTACTCTCACAATACTCTTCTCTAGGATTCAGTTTTTGCATTACTGTTTTGAATCAAGGCTGTGGCTCTGAATGCTTCAGTAGAGCCTAAGTTATATGTTGAAGAGCAGGTTAATGGAGAATAGTTTCTGCTTTATGGCACTTTTGATGACTCCTCCTGTTACTTTGTTGATGATTGGAGGAGACTAAAATTTGGCTGGATTACACTTATCCCAATTTTTGTAGGGAATATTGGGCAATTTTCCGCATTGTTGGAATTCCAGTCTGAAAGCTGGTATGTTGTTTAGCCCTTAGCCTTGGCTGTATTCAGTGCAGTTAGCTGCCTCTTAATATCTCATGGGGTGAACTGATTTGGCTTGACACTGGCAACCTCCTTAGATGCTACATGCTTTGTTGCAGCCATTTGCCACTTTAAATGCAAATACAGAAAAGTTATTGATTTTTGCAAAGGGAAAGGTAGTACATGGGAGGAACATAAAAAAAATCTTTCCAAGATGATTAATGCACAACTTTCAGAATGCTTCAAGGCAAAATATTGAAAGTGCAGTCAAAGCAAAGCAAACTACCTTTGAGGCCTCACTGAGGTATCTTACATAAATGTGTGAATTAAGTGGGAACCTGGTCATACAAATTTAAAATGTAAATAGGGTTCAAGCCTACTAGAAATGCAGCCTCATAAAATGGCCAAAAACATAATAAAATCAGGCATTCCTGATTTTACAACCTCTATCTTCTGCTTGTAAGGTCTTATGCTGCTGACAGTTCCTTGGAAGTTTAGATTCTATACTAAGAATCCTAGCTAAGAACCATCAGTATTTTGAGTTGTGCAGCATAGTTCAATATTCTCCAAATGCAAGCACAAGTGCAAAATCCCAAATCTTAACAAATAATGCAAGAGCTGCCTCACACAACCATCAAATAGCTGTGTAGCAGATATGTTTAACTCACACATCACAGAAAATGCAATTATTCAAAATTGAGAAAGCACAAACAAAAAAAAAACAGGTGATGCTAGAAACGAAACATCACAGCCCTGCAAATCCTCAGGACATGATCCTCGTGGTTATTTTGTTCAGGGCTGTGGGGTTAACCAAAGATCACTGAATTTGCACAGGCCTGGCAAGAGTCAGCACCATTTTGGCTGCACTTCCATTACACACCTGTCCCACCCAACTGGGAAATCCAATGCCTGGCCCCCTTGAAGGTTGGTTGCCTAGGTCTCATTCCCTCAGATACCACAACACTTCACCTCCAGCCTCCTGTGAGGGGTGAGGGTGGGGGGGTGGGGTGGGAGGCGGGGTGTAGTGGGGATTAACAGATGTTAATCTGGTTGCATTCCTGGACTTGACCTTTTTGCAGGAGTCCACTGTTGCCCATCTGGAGGAAGATATGCCTCACCCTCCTTCCATTTCTATGCTAGGTCTAGAATAATCACACAGAATCACAGTGCAGAAGAGGCACTTCGGCCAATCGAGTCTGCACCGACACGTGAGAAACATCTGACCTACCTACCTAATCTCATTTACCAGCACTTGGCCCATAGCCTTGAATATTATAACGTGCCAAGTGCTCATCCAGGTACTTATTAAAGGATGTGAGGCAATTTGCCTCTACCACCCTCCCAGGCCGTGCATTCCAGACCGTCACCACCCTCTGGGTAAAAAGATTTTTCCTCACATCCCCCTTAAACCTCCTGCCCCTCACTTTGAACTTATGTCCCCTCGTGACTGACCCTTCAAATAAGGGGAACAGCTGCTCCCTATCCACCCTGTCCATGCCCCCCATAATCTTGTACACCTCGATCAGGTCGCCCCTCGGTCTTCTCTGCTCCAACAAAAACAACCCAAGTCTATCCAACCTCTCTTCATAACTTAAATGTTTCATCCCAGGCAACATCCTAGTGAATCTCCTCTGCACCCCCTCCAGTGCAATCATATCCTTCCTATAATGTGGCGACCAGAACTGCACACAGTACTCCAGCTATACAACTCCAACATGACCTCCCTACTTTTGTAATCCATGCCTCGATTGATAAAGGCAAGTGTCCCGTAAGCCTTTTTCACCACCCCACTAACATGCCCCTCTGCCTGGAAGAGTGGAATTTCTGAATCCGGTGGCTTCTTTTGTGGCTGTAACCCCACCCATGGGTAATGATTGCCATATAAGGGATGGATATAAGTTCTTAGCCAGATCTCTATAGCACTTATGGGGGATTCCCTACCTATTTAAAAACTGAAATTAGTTTAATGCAGTCTTTTCATTGGATGTGCTGGCTCTAAACCATGCATTTCTCATTTCTGATTGGTTGGAATTCCATTCAGTGGAGATAAAAGCAAAATACTACAGATGCTGGGAATTAAAACAGAAAATGCTTGAAAAACTCAGCAGGTCTGACAGCATCTGTAGAGAGAGAAACAGAGTTAACATTTCGAGTCCATATACGGTATAAAAACATTTTCTGTTTTTATTCCATTCAGCAGAGGTCCTGTCTGGCCAATGGATTACAGATTCCTGCAACAGCTGTTGGTTAAGTTCTTGAATATGTAAACAGCAGCCTAACCCCTGTTCAAGGCCCCTTCCCAAAATTGGGGTGCCTTGTAGGTAGTTGCCGTTGAGTCTAATCAGCGGTGCTTAAAGAGGTCAAAAGTGAAGTTTTGTTAAAAAAAATGCTCACCTGAATGTGCTTCCTGGAGGACCACTTTCTGCTCCGTCCAGCTCTTTTTCCTGATTGCCTCCCCATTTCCACCAAGATTTACCTGAGAGCAATTATCAATGTAGCAATGGCACAAAATTAAAGTCCACTTTACCAATGCAGCAAATGTCCACAACTCACCAGGCTAATTCAGTTGCGATTCAGGGCCTAACTTTAATTGAACCTCAGGCCTACCTATTCCAGCATAGGAATTGTTCTACTGTTCCCAATTTGCGCTGGCAGACACTATGAAATTTCTGCCCAGGAGACGTTACACTAATAGGAAGCAACTTACACCATAATATATCATATTTTCTCAGTAAGCTACAAGTCAACAATCAACAGATTGACTATAGGTAAATCAAAGAGATGTTGATAATTAAACACATCAATGTGTTAGTCATGGTATAAATTACTTAGGACCAAAAGGAACCTGAGAACCCACATCCTTCTAGAAGTTTTAGGGCTTAAGTTCAAAATGATTGCTCCAACTTCAAGCAAAGCAATTACATAAATGCATATTCATAAGGAGCTTTATGTTTCACTGGAATATGTATCCAGATTTCCAATGTCGTGTACTTAAATGTTTTTTTTTCCCTTTTACTCATTAGTTAATTCAGCTTTTAACTAATTTGACAGAATAAACAACATCTGTTGGCATGTGTGAAGTACTACTCATTACCCATAACTTCTGGCTTTCAAAGAGTGTTCTAAGAGCAGCCTGAAGTGGCATTTAATTTATGAGGAATTAATGAAGGTTCATTTTCTGAAAGAATATTTGAAAAATAATGTGACGCATTAAAAATTATAACACATTGGCTGAATCTTGTTGAAGCAGGGCATCTCGAAGCATGCTACGTTAAATAGACTTTTGCCTGCACACCTGGACTGCACACATATATCACATGGACGGCAGCCTTTCAAGAAGGCGACTCACCACCACCTTCTCAAGGGCAATTAGGGATGGGCCATAGCCAGCAATGCTCACACCCCATGAAAGAAAAAAAGACACCTGTACTGGAAAATGTATTGCGTTGTAACTTGCTGGAAACATGAGTTAGTAATGGCATGACAAAAGCAACAGGAGTATTGGGGGCCTTAATGAATGGTGCAATCAAAAATGTATCTTCTTGAACAATGAGATTTAAGGTTTGAAAAAAAAAACAAGGAACACTAGTGAAGGAGACTTTTTCGAGTTATCAACAGTCACGGATTGCAACTCCTTCGAGTACAATCACAGTTCTTGGTTTCCAGGAGTGGGACATGAACCCACAACCCTCTGATTCAAAGGCGAGGGTGCTATGAACTGATCCACAGCTCACACCTCTCCACACTAGTGAAGGAGAGTGAATTAGAATCAGATCAGGCACAACAAGAGAAATAAAGAGAGAGGAAGAAAAAGAAGAAAGGGAAGAAAGTTGAATTAAGAGATAGAGAGAAAAGAGAGACAGAAAGGAAAAGTAAGAAAAAAATTAAAATGAAAAAATTGATCATCTTAAGATTTCCATTTACTGAAGGAATGAGACCCTACAGTTTTACTTGTTTGATTTCTGGGTCAGACAGGCTGACAGGCACTGCATTAACAATTAGCACATCATTAGAAAGGTGCTTGCACTCTTAATTACCAAACTTAACTTTATGTGTCAAGTTTAATGGGCAGTTAACATGCATTGAAAATGACAAGGAGGCTAAGGGCATGACCTGATTTGTGCAAAGGTGGCATAATCCAATGAGCATGTTCTGGAGAACCACAACTTTTATTCCCCCAAATTTGCTGCCCAATTTGCACATTAATATATATCCTTTTCTGTGTGCACATTAATATTGGTGTGTGCCATTAACATGCTATTAATTTTCCAGGATGATCTGGCCCATGGTCCCAAACTTAAACTGCATTTTTATTACCAGTCATCAAGCTATTAAATCCAAATCTGACCATTTTCTAACCATTGGGTCTTGATTTACTTCATGTTTCCTGTTATCCTTTACAACCATGTTACTGTACTTGAATAATGTGCTTTGACCTTTCACTTTGCTAATTTAATAATAGTTAAAATAATTATTGCACCATATTCCATATAAAATAAATTATTTCAAAACCACTGAAAATGAATACAGGTATTAGCAACATAATCATTTTGAGGCCTGTTTTAAAAAATTGACATCATTAGGGTGGCCCTAAATCACTTGTAGAAATAAAAATGATAAACATGGACCAAGGCAGCCAAATGCACTTAATAATTATAATGAGGTCACCTTCATTATCTTTAATGAGTTAGTTTTTTTTTAAATCTGGTAAGCTGTTGTAATACATTTTGTCCTACTGGTCAGTCATCGCTAGACAACAACTTTAAGGGCATAGGTTATGTACCTGTGAATAAATGTCAATCATTGTTTATACTTGAGTGAAGTACAAATACCTTGTTACTGGATTCCTCATCTAGATAATCACAATGTCTTATAGATGCAAGATAACATTTCATCAGGTATTAAATCTCTACACACATATTTAATAGTTGATCCCACATGTATACAAGTTGCTTGCAGTTTATTATTATAGCAACTGAGTGCATCCTATTCATTCCAATCCATTTCTCTTCAGTAAACTTCATTAAAAACTGAATTTAATAACAATTAAAAGTAAACAAAAATGCCACAGGCCTATCCACATTCCTATGAAATATAAAGCTCAGTTATGAGTATATATTTATGTACTTACTTTTTTATAAATGCATCAAGAAATCTCCACAAATATCTTGTTAACTGTAAATTAGCATCTACAATAAAATAAACATTTTGAATCAAAACAACACTGCTTCATTCATAGCTCAATACTGATTGCATTAAGTCACAAAATATCATATCGCCGTTCCTGCACTGTCGCTGGGTCAAAATCTTGGAACTCCCTCCCTAACAGCACTGTCAGTGTATCTAGGCCATATAGGCTGCAGCAGTTGAAGAAGGCAGCTCACCACCACCTTCTCAAGGGCCATTAAGGATGGGCAATAAATGCTGGCCTAGCCTGTGATGCCCACATCCAATGAGTAAATCAAAAAATAATATTTGATATCATTACTGAGTGAGTATTTAGAGTTCTCAAAGGGTTAATTCTGTGTTACAATTTTCTCATAAAAGTTGCTGCATACAGCAACTTCTATAAATAGATAATTGTACATGTTAAACTGGAAGACACCACTTATATTATGAGCGTGGTTGGCATATTGGCTTTGATTGTACTCCATCGGTAAAGTGCATACAAAGCAGAAGTCAAGTTCATAGGATATAAGTAAAAGTCTTATATCAAAGTTGAATCCCGCTATTTAGCTTCTAAGGCATTGTTCATATAATAATTTTATCACCAGTTATTTAAAGCTAGTTGCTATTACCCTGCACTATTTTATAGTGCAGAGAAGCTGTGAATTTAAAACTCTACCAATACTTCAGTAGCAAGGCGTTTGTCTCTTTACAGTGTTATGACACAGCAGTTTGTAAAGGCTGAATTATTTAAAATCCCAGAGGGAAACTTTAAACAACTTTCATAACCTATATTTTCAATTGGTATGTTTTGAGTTACAGCTCTAAATCCAGGAAGAAGACCATCAGCTCTTGAGAGGTTTTTATATCAAACTAAATGAGACATTTATTAACTTACAACAAATTGAACACATATACATGGCTACAAATTACTACTATCATAACTTTTAACAAATACCCAAATTAATCTCCACTAGGGCAACAATAACCAATAGACTTAACCGGATGCCAGGCAAAGCATTTTCACCTTAAAAATTCAAAATGAGGTTCCATTCAATTTGGTTCCTTTGCAGGCACAATGGCAGGGCTTACAGGCTTTGATTTTACATGCCTCTGCCCTGCACACACAAACTCCTTTCTGTTATACCCAGCCTTTCCCTTTGAATGCAAATTCTCATCGTATCACCAGGCTCTTTGAACTCCACCTCTTCTAACAATAAAACTCCTTTCATAGTACCAATTTTAATAGCAATATAAACATATTGCTTGGCGTTTCCTAGCTAGGTGCAAGATTTCACTCCCACTCTTGAATGTTCTATTCAACAAAATGTTTACATCTCAAAACTACTATACATCAAAGCATGCTGACTAGCTGGCTTTAATCCAATTAATGCACACACAGACTAAACCTTTATTTAAAAATAATTTACAATAACATTATATACATTAATATCTCTTCATGACAATAGCTATTTAGCAATGTGGTCGGGGTGCTTAAAGTTATAAAATAATCAAAAGTAACTTAAAGTAAAACATTAGTGTTTGTTAATTCTTTTATTAGAATTTATTACATTTGATGGTTGACTTCCTCTGTAAATCTTCATTGATGAGACGACACTCCTCAGTCTCATCCTCCTCCTATTCCTCAACTGTAATTATTGTCAGCATTTATAAGTGCTGCCAACCATTCACTTCCACACCTTTTGAGCCCCACAACTCCTTTCTCCTTCTCCACTTGCTCCATTGCAATGCATCAGGTGCACCCACCCAAGGTCTGAATTCTCACTCCCAAGATGGGTACACAGAGTCGGGGAAATTTCCGCCTCCCCAAACCCGACTCGGACGAAACTTACCAAATGTTCAGACTTTTTGAACATCAATTAACTCTAAGCTAGGAGTTAATTGGAGTTGGACCTACTGGCCCAGAAGTAGTAGGAATGCAGAAGTGGGGCAAGCATGGGTTATGCAACCTTGTCAAGGGTTAAAAGGTGGGCTGGTAAGGATTCCTGCTGCGAGGCAGGAAACAGATGGAGGTGCTGCTGTTACTTGGAGGAGACAGCAATCACCAGTCAGGTGACTACTAACTGTAATAGTTGTCCAACTGATTGCTGACACTCGAACAGATGGCCAATCACTGGCTTTCCATAGGAAAATATAAGCGTTATTGCTGCCTATTCACATTGTAATGAAGGAGCATGCTCAACCAAGTTAAGACTGGAAAAGCTTCACAAGACACAGCCATGGCAGTGGCAGCATCTTGGCAACCTCAGCCGCTCATGGCATTCTGTATTGTCTCAGGTTACTGTAATGCCTCAGGGGTTGACTGAAACACACCATGGCCAGGATTTTTACCTTGCCAGACATGCACAGCAGGCGGGACCGGGAGTAGTCTCAAAGCCGATCACCGCCAATGATCGGGCTCCGACATCAACTTCATGCTGGCTGGCCAATTAATGGCCTGCTTGACTAGCACTACATCCACAAACAATCACTCCCTCCACCACCGACGCACAGTAGCAGCAGCGAGTACCATCTACAAGATGCACTGCAGAAATTCACCAAGGCTCCTTCGACAGCAGCTTCCAAACCCACGACCACTACCATCTAGAAGGACAAGGGCAGCAGATAGATGGGAGCACCGCCACCTGCAAATTCCCCTCCAAGCCACTCACCATCCTGACTTGGAAATATGTCGCCGTTCCTTCACTGTCGCTGGGTCAAAACCCTCGAACTCCCTTCCTAACAGCACTGTGGGTGTACCTACGCTACATGGACTGCAGCAGTTCAAGAAGGCAGCTCACCACCACCTTCTCAAGGTCAACTAGGGATGGAAAATAAATGCTGGCCCAGCCAGTGAAGCCCACATCCTGTGAATGAATTTTTTTAAAAAGCTCCCTGAGGCACAGAGATGCCTCAGGGAGTTGAAGATTTATAACATTAAAAATAAAAAAGTTAGCAATGTTAAAAACATGTCCCCTCATGTGACTCTGTCACATGAGCAGGGACACATTATGAATGAATCTAAAAAATTTAATTTAATATTTAATTGCTGTTGGAAACCTTATCCTGCCCGTGGATGAAGTTTCCTAAAACATCCAAAGGCTGCTTGGCCTTTTTGCTTGCCTGTCAAACGTAAGGTTGGATAGGCAGTGAAAAATTTCATTCAATTAAAGCTTTAATGGCCTTAAAAGGTCCGTTAATTGCCATCAGGCGTGCTGCCGACTCCTGCATGCGCATGCTGACAGAAATATCGCGTGTCATTTTATGCTCGAGCGGGTCAGGCACTCGCCCGTCCACTCAGCTCAAATTTCTGCCCCATATTTTCCCTGATCCTTTACCCTTCCCCTACCTTCTTTCCACCCATTCCTCGGGATATGGCCATGCAATTGAGCTTTGAACAGGGCTCTCACAGCTGTACACTCTCATGGCACAACAGTGTGACTCAGAGGGAGTAGGCCAGCAGGGTGGTTAGTGGTTGGGAGCACAACAGGCCATCTGGGAGTTACAGGAACCAAAGACAGTCTACCGTGCATTCAGCCAATCCCATTGTGACCACCCCCCCCCAACAGCCCCACAACATGAGGCATTGATGATGTAGTGAACATGTTTTGTGTATACAACTAGACATATATGTGTAAGACCATATGTTTGGAAGCCTTGCATGCTTTTTCTTATTACATTTCTCATGCCAGAATGTTTCACAGAAGGAAAAGTGGAGAAGGAACAAGAGAGGCTGTGTTCCACATCAGCGACCAGGTCTTCCAGATCCTTGTGGAAGAGGTCCAGAGACGGCGTTCCACATTTTATGCTAGTGGCCAGCAGAACCCGTCCATAGTTACCAACAGATCATGGCAGGAGGTAGCCTCCACTGTGAGCAGGTGACCATGGAAGACCTTAGATTTTATGTTTTCAGAGGCTCCATGACCTGTTGAGCTTTGGCAAGGTGGATCCTTTAGCACAAGCTCCCAGAAGCTGAGTGATGGTTTACAGCTGAATGCTACATCTATGGTGGGAGACCTGGCACATACCTCTCATAAAGCTTGGATGTCCAAACCGCTCCCGTAGGTGCCCACAGTAGAGATATGAATGTGATGCACTGCCATGTCCACATCACCATGTGAATGTGGCACCACTATACATTAGGCTAAAAATATTCTTTATGTTACATCTGCAGGACAAGAGGGCCCATAAAGCCAGGGAGATGGTTTGGACTGGGAGTGGGTCGGTGAGACTACAGGAGGTAAGGAATGTGGAGGAGACAACCAATGAGATAGCCAGGGTGTCCACTCGGTTAGATGTCAGCGATGTCGAATCGCACATAGCAAGCGTAAAGGTGCTGGTAGAGACACTTTGGAACATGGTGCTCATGGTGGAGGTGATCCTGTTAATTCACTGAGCAGAAGGGGACGTTGGTATGAAGCAAAGGCTGCGTTGCATAACAAGGTCAGCACAATAATGGTTGAAGGCAATGGCATGTATCACAGTGTGCTCTCACAATATGAAGGGCTGCATCTCTTTACATACTTCTGTGTCTCACACAGGTCCCACCACCACTCCCTCACCTCCACATCACCCCACCTCCATGCCACCTCATCCCTCAGGAATCCGGAGGAGAAAGAGATGTCTGAGGAGGCAGCATCGTATCTGACTAGCCCACACTCTGCAACACAGATACCAGCACATCAGAGGGATGTAGCGTGAGGGTGGAGTCGGTGGCACATGTTGAAGGGCACCACACGAGAGCGCAGAAGGAGGTGTCTAAGTAAGAGACATTTGTACACAGGCCCCCATCGTAGGAGGGACGAAAGTCACGACGATGCTACTGTGGGCAAGGATGTAGGGCCTCAGCAGTCACCATTTGGGGCACAGCATTTGGACCATCAGCAGCAGATGTGTGGACATCTGGCAGAGTTCCCTAAGGCAATGTGAGCTCGTGCACTGCAACTGGAAGAGCCCATGGCAGTGATGAGCTCCAACGTATCTCAGAGACTCAACCACATGAGTTCCAGCCATGAAAAAATGGCCAGTCTCATGGAGAGACACATTCATCATCATTCGAAGTCCATGCAAGAGCAGTGTAAATCCCTGCAAAGGGGAAAGACTCAGCCAGTAGCCTGAAGCAGTCTGTCCAGAGTCTGAGTGCTGACACCCATGGAATATATGAGGAGCTGTGTTCCCCTAACAGGATGGTTGCACTGGTGGCATGGAGGTTGTTGGAATGGATGACTGCTCTCCCCCAAGCAGCCAGCCCCAGCTAACCCACCTGAAGGTTGACCTGCGGCTATGGACGATAATGAGGAAGATTAAGGTTCTGAGAGCATCTCAGGAACCTCATCTTCTTCCAACTCCAGCCCCTCTGCCAGAGCCCTCACTTGCTCTACTTGTGTAGTATGTCCCCAATGGGTAAGTGCACAATGAGGTCAGCTACTACCCACTTCAATAGCACACAGCTTGATAGTTAAGCAGCCTGCCTCCACCTCCTGTGATGCAACATGGGGGTGGGAGGGGGCACTATATAGGAGCATTCACAAGCGCACAACGCCATGTCACCTTGACCATTCATGGGTTCACTGTGGTAACACTTAATAGCTTTGTACGTATTCACAATTAAGCACTTTGTAAATATATATCACTATTGCCAAAAATGAGAATATTTTCAAAATGGAGAAGGCTCTTAACCAGGGGGCACTGAAGTCCATCTTTCATTGAAACCATCAGGACCAAGGGTGTGCCCATGAATGACCAGCAGTGGAAGGCTGTCTATCAGTGATTAACTTTAAAGGAGGATCAATGATCAGACTCAAAGATCAGATGGAGTTTATCAGGTGAACTTCAAGCCTGAGTGCTGTGTTGAAGGCAGTCATCTGCATGTGAGTGTTACACAGTGACTTAAGTGAATTTCCCACAAGGTGCCATGTATGTTCCAGGGAAGCATAATTGTGTAGACTCCCCACCACGTTGGAAGCCTTTGTCTTCTAGATGCTGGAGGCTCTGGTTTCAAAGGGAGCTGAGATGTTTGGCAGCATTGCATGCTGCAGATGTCATACACGCCTGACACTGGATGCCATTCGTGGATGGATAATGTGGAATGTAATAGAAGGAGTTGTCCTAACACATGTGTGGCATCACCCTGAATAATCTGCTGTCGCTCCAGAATTGTTAGCACATACGGTCATATCTGAAAGTTGTGGGTGTAAAGTTCTACTTCCTCCTGGCACTCTCAGCATAGTGGACATAGTTTTACTAGGCACAAGATGACGTTTTCTCTCACTCATTGACAGCCACTAACATATATGTGCAGGGTCCAGGTTGTGAAGGACTTTTCCAGGCATATTCACATACTACGCTGAGGCCAAGGGTTATGATGACCATGGTTTCAGCCATGTTAATGGCACTGACTTTCAGTGTGTGCTGTTGGTTTTCTCTCTTCTGGGAATAGGCATTTACCTGAAGAAGTGTGGCTTCCATGTTGAAGAGTTATTATGTGGAAGCTGCTCACAGGGTGACAGGCTGATGTAAATTGTGAATTAGCAGGCTTCCCTCAGGTACAGGGAACCATTGACTGCACCCAAGTTGCCATCAGGGCATCAAGTCTTCCACCTGACACCTTTACGAACACAAGGTCTTTTCACTCCATGAATGCGCAGGTGGTGTGTGACAAAACCAAGGTATTCCTGCACATTTCTGTGCACAGTACCCTGGAAACTGCCACAATTCTTTTATCCTGAGGAATTTTCAACTGCCTCAGCTCTGCCTGGGCATGCTGTGCTGCTTCCAACTCCTGGCCTTGTCCCCTCCCTCTGGCGCATGTTGCTCCCACTCTTGTGCTTCTGTGGCATGAATGTGTGAAGGTGCCATCCCCTTTTTGCAGTCTCTTTGGCACAATGTGCACTCGCCCCCATACCTAGCACACTCCCCTTCATCCCACCTGGATGCTCAATTCAAGATGAAAGCTGAAAGGGATATGCCCTTCCAAGATCATAGGCCCCACCCTCCCTTGGGTGTCAGCCACATACATGTGTTTGAAATGGTTGAACTTCTATGGCACTCGCTGAAACTTTTTTAAGATCTCCAAAAAGGTATCTGACCCCCTCCAAAGATCTCCAGCTAGCTTTACATCTTTTGTTCAAAGCTGTATGTCCCACAAGTTGTGTTCTGGAAACCTATGTAACAAAAATCGCTTTAGGTTGAAGGCCACTGCACTTTTACATGTGCCGCCACTTCCGTGAATGATTCATGTGCGAAATCCTCCCTCCCCGCCCACTGACTCCCGTTCCCACCCCCACACCCCCCTAGCAAAAAAATGGCTGGTGCCAGACATGGGATGGAACTTCCATATTTGGGCCTCTGGCACCATTTTAAATAAGGCAGGGAGTCAGAGTGACTCCACAATAATCCACTGGTCTGATTTGGCATATCATGGCTCGCATTGAAATCTATCCAGCCAAGGCTGTCAGTTCCATGTATAAATCCTGTCAGGCCTCTGCTGAAGACACTGATGTTAAGGAGGAGGTAACTTAGAGCATAAACCTGTCAGCTCTTTCATTTCTTGCAAGCACCAGCAGTAGCTGGCCCTCTTGCTTATTTTTCCATTGGAGCAGGATAACAGTCTAGAGCTGCAATGGTTCCCAGCTAAAATATCAAAGGACATCCAAGTAGAAGCAGTTCAAAAATATTTGCATTTATTTGGTGTTTTATAACATTGAAATACCTCAAAGTATTACACAGTATAGCACGGTGAATGTTATGTCGCCAATCCTCGTTGTTTTACAAAGCAGAACTCTATTGCATTCTGCAGACTTCTGTTATCTTTATCAGCATTTTGTGATGTTTCTCACATAATGAGGTCATAGTAAGTGTCTTGCTTTAAAGATACAAGTTCAGGATTTAGGAAGAAAGCCATTTAAGGAACAAGCTGCTGTTGGCACACGGTATTATCATTAGCCGGAGACAAGAGAAATCCTGATGAATAAGATCAGTGTTATTGCTGATTGCTAATGCAACTACACAGGACATATGTAGTTCAACAGCCGGATTTACAAAGTGTGTTCATATTTCCCCTGCATGTTGAGCCATGATCCCGTGACAAGCTGCAAGCTGTGGAGAATCCAATGCATTGCCACGGGCTATGGTAGATTTCAGGGATTACGTTGTAGTACACCCGCAGACTAGCTGTAAACCCTAAAAAATATTTCAGCAGCCCAACAAATTCTGTTCCTAGTTGACATGCATGCGTTGGCTGGACCAAAGTTGGGTTTTAAAATATAGGAGTCCTTCTACAAATTCTTGCTCCTCGCGCATCCCCATTTTCTGTCAGGAACGCAAGACGGGAACTTGGGCATATTTCTTCCATCCCATTCTTTCCCCATCCCCAAACATTCTGATTTTCCTATCAGCAAATTTCATCTTGTCAAATACAACTGTTAGCTTATGGCTGCGATATTTCGTGCCCGCTGATGTCGGGCATGTTCGGTGCCATGTCAAAGCCTGCCAGGCCAGATGAAAAGTATGCCTGGCATGTGTGGGTGGTGAGTGGCCCCTTAACTGGGATAAGGACAATGAAGTTGTGTATGAGCGAGTGAACGGTGATGTCCCTTGAACTGGCAGTGAGTGAGATCCCTGTGGAGGTGTGATGGGTGTGTGAGTGTGTGAGTTGAGAGTGTAAGAAGAGTGACTTACCCTGGCAGAACAGAGGAGATCATTCATCCTCTTGCAGCACTGGGTGGCTGTGCTCTTTTGAGGGGCATTGGCACTGACCACAGCTGCCACCGCCTCCCAAACCTGGTTGGTTACACCACTGCCCATCCTCCAGCCAGAGCAGGGGTAGAGGACATCGCAGCAGGCCTCCACGGCATCCTAAAGGCGTTCCAGTGATGCGTTGCTAAACCTGGGGCTGCAGTCTTTTTGCCAATTGTGGGCATCTTCCCTGCAGCAGTCCTGGGCTGGAAGCACTGAGATGTGTGCTCGCGGCTGGGCTTTAAATATGGCGCCCGGCGTGATGAAGTGGCGAGGTGATGGCTTGGCCAGCGATTGAGAGCGTGTCCACCATTGAAATGGTGTGTTTCCCAGAAATGCAAAAGTAATGCGGCAGGTTTGGGATGATACGGCATGAAAAACCTCTCCATCGCGTCTGGCGGGTAAAACATCGTTTTACCCGCTCAATATCGCACTTAGTACAAATCTGGGATGATTCCACTCTATATAACTAGTAGTATTCCTGCTTCTGAGTCAGAAGTTTGTGGGGTTAAATCTCACTCTGGGAGTTTATGCTTGTGGGAGGGGGAGTTTCCTCAAAGTGAGTAATGTTGCTGCTGAGATTTTAAAATGAACCATTGTGCTTGTCAGTGGCATGTAGAAGGAGTTACATGTGGGCGTTTGGACCTGCTTACTTGCACAACCATTGCAATAAGCATTGGCTCAAAATCCATGCAAATTGAAGTAAATAACTAAACTGCATGGAAACTCATGCACAGCATTAAAATAAAAAGGCTGGAGGTGAATTTACACAGGGGTTTTTATTACTTGCCCACTGACTTTCACAGAGGAGATACCGAGACACTTGAATATGTGCTTTATCAGCGTTTACATGACCCCTCTGTTGAAGTTAGGGCAAATGAACATGAGACTTCCCTGTGTAAATTTAACCACAATGCTCATTCTACATACTTCAGTAGCAGACTGAGGGGGAACTCGGTAAGGTGAGAAAAGTGTTTGGCACCCTCACCACCCTCACACAACTTCAATGTGTTACAGCAATAGTTTTCTCATACTGTTCAAGAAGTGCGTTAACATCATATAAGAGTGTTGTGTTTTTTTTCCTGTGGTAAGGATGGATAGTGGTTTCAGTACAGTGCCCCTTTATTTGCAAGTTAGGGTGAATGAGCTGTTGCGGCAACAGTGAAAAGTGTTGCACAGAAAAGTCTTCAGAACAATCCTGATGCCCTTTTGCAGGAGGCACTGAGAACTCTGGTGAATGCTTGTCATCCTGATAGCCTGCTCCATGTTGTTCTGGTCCCAAATGAGCAAGTGCCTTCTTGTTGACCAAGTCAAAGCCAGCCCTTCCTGAAGTGCAAGGCTGTGAATGGCACTGTGGGCTGTTACTGTTTTGGATATCGGGTCTGCATAGTGCAGTTCTCCTCTCAAGCGATCCACTCTGAGAAAATGTGTTTCTAACACCTCGATGGGCTTCTTGTGAATCTGGGCTGAATTTTCATTGCAACATTGAATGCTGCATTGTAAGTTGTGGTGCCTTTCAGGTAAGATGCTATACCTAGGCTTCCTTGTGTGGATGTAAAAGATCCATGGCAGTATTTGAATGCTTATCCCCCAATCAGCACCATTTATTCCTTTGGTGTTTCTAGGGCATTACTGTGTGCAAATTCACTGCTAGGTTTCTTAGAAAACAGCAGTGATGACAAATCAAAATTAATTAATCAAAACAGCTTGGGGCATCTTAGGGGAATGAAAAGTGCTATTGTTTTATATTATATGAAACAATATAGGTTATTTAAAAGAAATTATTCCCATAACCTTAAAATTAGAGTTCAGCCATGCAGGGGTGATGCCAGAAAGCATATAAAGCAGTGGAAATCTGGAACTCTCTTCCCCGTGAGCTGTGTAGGTCAATTGAAAATGTCAAACTGAGGTTGTAGAATCTTGTTATGCAAGGGTATTAAGGGTTATGGAATCAAAGTCGGTAGATGGAGTTCAAATACAGATCAGCAAAGATCTATCTGAAGGGCGGAACAAGCTCAAAGTGCTAAATAGTCTATTCCTGGATTCCTCTCGACTTCTCCTGAGGGTGTTGACTCTTTGGTGGTGTATTTTTCCACATGCCACTTACTACTTCAGTCAGGTGGTTATTGTTCATCTATGAGCCCGAAAATGTAGGCCTTGATTTCCTTTCTCCCTCCCTAGAGGAGGTAAGTGGCAACATGGGCTTCCAGTGCTATCGCTATTAGGACCTGGAATCAGCCACTACCCTGAGGAGAATTCTAGCACTGCAGGTGGAGCTGGCGATGGAACTCCTTAAAAGGATCAGAAGAGCACCACAGATGAAGAGAACAACACAAAATTGAGGCCTCAACCTGAGAAATCCAGTTTCTTAAAACAAGTCAAGTGTATGCTGCCTAATAGGAAGAAGAGGTGCCCATTAAAGGAAAATCTCCCCCCAGAAAGGGCATCAGGTTGGTCCATTTTGCCACTGTCCCGGAGATTACAGGGACCTCCTTTTTGTTGGCTCTGGGACAGCAGGAGCACGCCCAGAAGGCAGGGAAGTGGGGTTGCTTTCTAAAATCTACCTGCCATCTGTAATGTACGTACAGCAGCGGGTGAAGAACCTGGAAGAACAAGGAGGCACATGACAACACCATCGCCTGCAAGTTCCCATTCAAATCACACACCATCCTGACTTGAAAATAGATTGCTGTTCCTTCACTGCTGCTGGTCCAAAATCCAGGAACTCTGGGCCGAGCAGCACTGTGGAGTACCTACATCACATGGACTGCAGCGGTTCAAGAAGGTGGATCATCACCACCTTCTCAAGGGAAATTAGGGATGGGTAATAAATGCTGGTCTTATCCACATTCCATGAATGAATAAAAAGAAAAGGCAGGGTGTGATTGTCCACACAGGGACTGAGGAAGAAAATCAAGGTCAGAAAAGGATCCAGCAATCAAGGTGAAAACTTCACCCATTTTGTCAAAACTGCTTCAAACTGTGCCTTTCACGTAAATTCAGGAACTTCACAAGGAGGTCAATGGATTCTATGCAAAGGATATGACCTCCTATCCTGCCATCTTTTTCTGGCAGCAGTAACTCTCAGAATTTGTTCCCTTTGGCACTGACTATTCAGTTGGATCAGAATGGTTCACTAAAAGTGCCTTGAGTAGAACTGTTACTGAGTATATGCTTGAGCTACTCAAGCTAATTTATTATTTGTTATAAGTGATACCAGGGAATATAGTTTAAGAATTAACATAAATCATTTTACTGATATAAATATTACAAGAAAACTTTAAGATGGAAATTGGTTTCTGCTTTTTCATCATGATCACTACATAACTATTAGCTTTGTGGTTCCACCTGTGCTAAATATGAATCTTGCTATTTTGTTTATCTGATGAATTTAATTTTCCACGAATATGCAATTTGGAAAACAATGAACCTTCCTTGTGACAACAAGGTACGAGGTGCATATTACTGTACCCTGATTGATGATTTCCAACCAGTTCTTGTTGCGCTGTTTTATGCTTTTGAACTTATGGTTGGAGGCTGCCTTGGTGTAAACATTTCTGTCTTGATTGTAACACCCTCACTCAACTGCCTCCTCCCCCTACCACCCAATGGGCAGGGAGGGATGAGGGGAGGGGTTAAAATCTTGAAAATTGCAATCCCATCTCCAACCCTCAATGCACCAAATCGCTATAATATTAACAGCAGCGAATTAGGCCATCGATGAGGCTTCTGCTCAAGCAGGTGGGAACCAACTTAATATGCAAAAGTTATGACCCCATGACACCTTTAGCGCTGTGACACCATATCAAACTTAAAGGTGGCAGGAACTTACAATATTTGGTACCCAGCAGTAATACGATGGGATAAATGTCAACTGTTCAAAAAATGGGCAGGATAAATCTCCAAGAATGACTTCTCTTGGAACACCTTGTTGGCTAGGAGGGCCAGATGTGCTTTCCCCAGCAGTTAGGCCTCGCCAACCCCAGCCTCTCCAATGCCAATCATTCCTTGGCAGGGATTTTTCCAGTTCCGCCAGTGGTGGGGTTCATGAAGGTCGGGGGAGGACAATACATCAGGAGCTGAAAAATCAGTTTCCCGACGCCATGAAATGGAACTTGTGGTCCCGGCCGTCACGGTGGGATAATGATGGGCTGCCTTTCCTGCCAGAAGCTGTCGGGAAGCCGTTTTGCATCTCATGGTCAGGATTCAAAAGAACACCTGGCTGGAATTTCCCCCTCCCACCAATTCTTCCCCTCCCCGTCAAATCGATTGTCCCGCCAGTGGGATTTCACACCAGTACAGAACACGTTTAGATCACCATGGTGTGTACAAGCTGGGGCTTACGTGGATCAATGCCTGGAGCAGCAAATGGAGCCTGGGATCATGTTGCAGCCAAGAGCTGCAGGTGGAGCCTCGTACAACCAGTGTAGTCTCCACCAATTGGAATATGGCTGCATCAGCTAATGGTGCATGACAAGGCTCGTTGTGGGGCTGGGGCGGGGGGTGGGGTGGGGGCAGTCGGTGGACAGAAGATGGGGAGGAGAGGCAAGGTGCAAAGCGGTAGGGCAGGCTTGGATGACAAAGGATGGGGGGAAAGATGGAGGTCTTGTGGGGGCCTTGGGTGGGTTCAGTGGGAGAATGGAGCAGGAGTGAAGGAAGGGCAGTGGGGGAAGAATAGGATTGTGAGTGGGGATGGTGCAGTTAGACAAGGGGAACGTGAGTGGGTGGGAATATAAGGGGAACAATGGGACTGTGAGGGTAGGTGCAGGAGGAACAATGGGACTGTGAGCAGCGGGAAGGGTTCAGAGGGAGGGGTCCGTGGTATCAATTGAAGTATCCTGGGAGGAAAAGCGAGGGAATTGGTGCTACAGTTGATTACAGTTAAAGGGCACAATGGTATGCGGTAGAGTGGGAGGGTGAGGGTCCTGCGCTGACAGGTGAAGGGGTGGTTAGGGTTGTTTGAGGGGAGACAAAATGAAACGTGGATCTTTGGGATGAGAAGGACAAGTGTCCGCATTTCAACGGTGACTGGGGTGGGCTCATCAGGGAGAGAGGGAATGTGCACACTCACCAGGCCGAAGGGCGATGGGGTCAGGTGGGAGGGCCATTCAATGGTGACCATGGGGAAGTTGACAGTGACACTGGGTGGAATCAATGGTGATAGGGGGGAGGATGTGGGGTAACGGGGGAAGGCAAAAGGTATTTGAGCGAAACTCGAAGGACACATGCACCATGGCTGCTCTAGGCACACCCAGAGCCTCAAAGTCCAGATATGGAGACACTGGATGGGAGCAGCATCATCAGGTGGGCGGAGCTGCAGTTCAGTTCAATTGGACAACTGAAGGGGAACCCCAACATGTTGTTCTGGCGAGGCAAAGGTGATTGTATTGAAAAGGCTGTGAGGGGCAAAGGAGTAGCTTGCATGGGAGGTTTCTGGCAACTGGCTGGCAAGGGCCATGGCAATGATTGATGCCTCCCTGCACATGCCTGATTCCAGAGGAATACAGGCCCAGTCAAGGTTGTTGCTTGAATATAAGGGGTGCTCACAGGCATTAAAGTGAACAGACACAGTGAAAAGACAGCAGACCTCCTTAAATTGCAACTGTACAGAAATTAACAAGTGTGCATCAATGATTGATGATAGTGCACCTGTGCCACTATAGTGAGATCAGTACTTCTTAATTTTACATTTCCTGTCACTGCGTCTGGATGCTCCCTTGACATCCGCAGCAGGGGTGGAACCAGCCTGCTCACCACCGTGCCCCGCTGTCTTTTGATGACTTTGGTGGGCATCCTCTGCAGCCATGAGGCCTGGAGGGCCCTGGCTTAGTTTGTGTCTCCTGCTCTGGGGCAGGTCTGCAGTTCCAGAGGCCGGAGCTGAAGGGGTCCCAGACAAAGGGGAATTGGAGAAGCCAAGCACTGTCAAAGAGTCCTGAGTGGAGGTCACAGGGGTATCCGCTTGATGCTTCTCCTCTGTTTGGGTGCCCAAAGGCTACTCCCTGACTCCTGAGGGAAAGGGGCACTTGGATGGAGGGCAATGTGCCCCACTCCCTCTTGTGTAGTCATTGCAAAAGCTCACCCATGGCTCCAGCAATGGAGTACAGGTCTGCGCACATCAATGGCAGAAACTGGGCATTCTGGGTCAGGTTCTCCATGGCATCTGCCACCCTTCCCTGGGAGACCTCGATGTGCGCACATGTCGGTACCACTTCATCAGCCAGCAGGCAGATGGACTCCTCTGCCTCACATGTCTTTCTGTTGAGGGCCTCTGACAGCTCTGCCTGATGTTCCCCTCCCTCTTTTTGCATCTCCAACATCTTGCCTAGGACCACTCTCAGAGGCTCAACATCTGACTGAGACTTAACTGCAGCTTCTTCCCCAGCAGTCCTTCGAGTGCCGGTGACCTTGGCTGTCTGTAGTAATTATGGTTTTATTTAGTGCATAATGTATCTTTAAGAATAATACTTGTTAAGGAAGATCACATGATCTGTAGTAACCAATAGAAGAGTAGCACGGGCTACCTCAGCAGTCAGTGTAGAGATAGAGAAAGTACACGTATAGTTGCTGCTGAGCATATTGTAAATAAACCTAATGTTTCCACCCAAGAAGTGTCTGCAGATCAACTCTATCATTTAATAGCACAACTTGGCCATCGTACAACAAACTGGCGATGAGGATAAAACAGGATTGAACAGAAGAAATCAAGTTAGAAAGAAATCAGCACTGCACCTCGCCCAGTGATTGTAAGTAGCAAGCTCTGTTAGAATTGAAAAAGTTATCCACTCTCAAAATGCCACAATTTGGGAGAATTAATCCTTTTGAGCCAGCCATAGATGATTGGTCTCAATAGATAGAATGCATCATGTTCTTTTTTCAAGTGAACAAGATTACAGGGAAGAGAAAAGGCGAGTGATCCTTTTGAGTACTTGTGGGAGCAAAACCTACAGCTTGATTCAAAGTTTGATAGCACCCAGTACCCCAGATTTGAAAAATGTTGATGAATTGGTGGACCTTGTGACAGTCATGATGCAGAGGTTC
This sequence comes from Cetorhinus maximus, assembly GCF_964194155.1. Taxonomy (NCBI): domain Eukaryota; kingdom Metazoa; phylum Chordata; class Chondrichthyes; order Lamniformes; family Cetorhinidae; genus Cetorhinus; species Cetorhinus maximus. Next base: position 24,009,975 of record NC_135879.1, on the reverse strand, counting down.
AGGTTTAAATCACAAAATTTAGCCCCGGGTGAGACATGCTATGTGGCAAATTTCAAGCAGCTAACAGAACATTGTGAGTTCGGTAAGACTCTGACTGACATGCTCAGAGATTGTTTAGTGTATGGTGTGTAAGAGGACATTATTCAGAGAAGATTATTGTCCAGAGTGAATCTGGATTTCAAGAGGGTGCTAGAGATAGCACTGGCCATGAAAAAAGCAGTAAGAAATTCAGAAGCAACACAGGGTGCGCAAAATGGTGCCGTCCTCCACATCAGGTGGGAAACCTCAGCTGAAAGAGGCATGAGAAAGAAGCGGGGAGCAGAATAAAGAAAGAAGAATAAAGAAAAATAACTTAGCAGCAAAATCAAAGAATAATTTTAATAGAGGTGGAAACAATCAGTCTTTTAGTGATTGGCATTTAAAAAAAATCGAATGCTACTTTGTCATAGAAATAGACATATGATGAGGCAATGCAAGGAACGATTCAAGCAGGTGTGTAAACAAAAGAAGACACCCAATGAAATCTACAATGTAGAAGAGCCTGAAACAACAAATTCAGACATTTACTCATTGTTTAATCTGTAAGTTGGAAAGACACTGCAAGAACCAATATTTGTCGCAGTGAAAGTAAATGGCAGACCTGTTAGAATGGAAATAGACACGGGGGCTTCCATTACAGTAATTGGGGAACATACCTTCAGTTATTTGTGTAATGGTGAACATTAATTAAGTTGAGAAGAATCAGACACCAAGCTAAAAACATATATGGGTGAGGACATTCAAGTAAAAGGCATAAGCAGAGTAACTGTCCATTATGGAAGCCAATCGGCAAAGCTACCCTTGACGATGGTAGCAGGTGAAGGACCAAACCTCTTGAGGTGAAATTAGTTAAAGGAGATTAAGTTAGAATGGTCGAAAATTTTCCCATTACGAGCAAGTGAGCTACCAGAGCTACTTAGAAAGTACACCACCGTATTTAAGGACAAAGCGGGGAAAATCCAGGGCCTGCAGGCCAAGATCCATGTGGATCTGGAAGCAACCCCTTGCTTCATGAAGGCGAGACCGGTACCATATGCCCTGTGAGAAAAAGTCGAAATTGAACTGAACAGACCCGAGAAACTGGGGGCAGAATTTTCTGGGTGAGGCGGGGCCTGCACGTCAGTGCTTAAAATGGCGCGCGTTGACGTCGGGCGAGCGTCCCAATGTCACCGCGCGCCATCGCAATATTTAGCTGGGCGGGCGCACGATGAAGTGTGACGCGCTCCCGCCATTAATTAAAGGGCTTGTTAAGGCCCTTAACTTGGCAATCGATGCCAATTTTGAGGAGCCCGTGCGATCTTCGGCTCGGCACATGGGTGCAACGGGCAGGCGGGTAAGTGACTTTTTAACAAAACTCATCCACGAGCGGGATATATGGACTCAGTGGGGTTGTGAAGTATTTATTGCAGCAAGTGTTTTAAACTTGCCTGTGTGATCGGTAGCAGTTCAGATCGATTTCCAGCAGCTTTCTGTGTACTTTAAACCTTCAGGTCAGCAGTCTGCAGACAGTAATCTTTAACGGGCCTGCAGCTTTCCGGAGGCCTCCATTTAGCCTGGGTATGGGTTCTGACATCTCCACTGGAGGCAGCTCCTCTGAGGAGGAAGGGAGGGCTAGAATAAGGAGGAGGCCAGGAGTGGACAATCAGCCTCCAGGGGAGCCACCTTTGGGAGACCAGGCGCAGGCACAAGGGGTGCAGGGCCAAGAGGTAGCCCATGGTGGAAGGGGTCGCAGAAGACGCCTCTACCCTGCTGCCAGGGTATACAGGCGGCGAAGCAGCTACCTCAATATGACTGAGGTGCAGTGCCGAAGGAGGCTCCGTCTGTCAAGGGAAACAGTCAACTATATCTGTCAGATGATTGGCCCTGAGATCTCTCCTAACTTTGTGGCCAGACACCCATGCCAACGGCTCTGATGTTCACAGTTGCCCTCCACTTCTATGCATCTGGCTTCTTCCAGGGCTTGGTGGGTGATCTTTGCGGTGTCACCCAATCAGCTGTCCACATTTGTGTCAAGCAAGTCACAGATGCTCTGTTCAGACAGGCATTGACCTTCATCCACTGCCGCTACGATCAGGCAAGTCAGACACAGCGAGCCAGAGGCTTCGCAGCCATTGCTGGCTTCCCCCGCATCCAGGGTGCAATAGACTGTACACATGTGGCCATCAAGGCGCCAGCAGGTGAGCCCAGTGCCTTCGTCAACAGGAAGGGCTTCTACACCATGAATGTGCAGATAGTGTGTGATCACAGGATGCTGATTCTACAAGTTTGTGTAAGGTACCCAGGCAGCTCCCACGATGCCTACATCCTCAGACACTCCCAGGTGCTGGGGCTCTTCAGTGGTCCGGCTCAGCTGGATGGATGGCTGCTGGGTGACAAGGGCTATCCCCTCAGAAGGTGGCTCATGACGCCTTTCCCCCATCCAAGAACAGAAGCTGAGCAGCGGTACAATAGGAGCCACGGCACCACAAGGGCTGTGGTGGAGAGAGCCATCGGTCTTCTCAAGATGTGCTTCCGATGCCTGGACTGCTCAGGGGGCGCACTCCAGTACCCCCCAGATCGCGTCCCTGTGATAGTAGTAGCATGCTGCCCTCTGCACAATCTTGCACTGGAAAGGGTGGACGCAGTTGACGATGAAGACCTTGACGTAGTGGATGCGGCTGCACACGATGAATCCAGCAGTGGCTCAGAGGATGAGGAAGCACAGGGCAATGATGAGGGACAGCACACCGACCCACTACTACACCAAGGAGGCAGGGACATCCGGGACACTTTAATCCAATGAACCTTCAGCTAACTCCACACAAATGGATCAGCAGGATCAGCATTGCCTGGCGCTTCCACACGTGGCACTTAGTTACTACATCTTCCACCTCATCAGCTGCAACTAAGGGCTTAGTACAGAAACACTCATGAGATGTCTGTGAAACATACAAATGCAGCACAAAGGAGACACCCTCAGCCATGGTAACAAATGTGGACTTTATTCCCATCCATCAGATGGTGCCACCAAAAACATAACAAAACGTTGCTCCGACATTGACAAAAATAAATTCCCTAAACTAGGGGCAACAGGAAAGCACCAGTGACAAACCCGTGGAGTGCCTAACATGCCTTATGCTTACGCTTGTGGGCGCCTCATCTTGGTGCCGCCCCATCACTCGGAGTGGCTTGTGAGACAGCCTGCTGACTCTGCTGTCCTGTTGGCCTCGATGACCTTGGCGGCCGTCCACTGGCCCGTGGAGCCTGTGATGGCCCCGCCTGGGAGGGAGTGGCCAGTTCCAGAACTGGTACCTCCCCAGTTGTCGCAGCCTCAATGGATGCAACAGTCACTGGCAGAGGGGCAGAGGAGCTGCTGCCCTCATCTGGAGCGCCCTGAGAGGAGCCTGCAGAGAGGACAGGCAGCTACTGCGCCGACGTTAGGTCACTTTGGACCTCACTGCTCACCGCAGATGGATGGGCACCGAGCGGTGACACTTGGTGCCCAGAACACCTCCCACATTGCCAATGACCACCTGTGGCTATTAGTGCTGTGAGGGCTTGCAGGTCCGAGGGTAACCCAATCGGATGCTGATCAATCTGCTGGAAGCCCCTCTCCATGAGACTCGCCAATCTCTCACTGGAGGAAGCCTGATGCTTTGACATGAGGTTCATGCCATCACTGACACTCTGCCTGGATTCCTCCACCACAGAGACCAAGTGAAGCACACCCTCATGCAACTCTGCCAGATGCTCCCACGCACCCGGCCGCTTGTCCTGTAGCTGCTGCATGGCGGACATCTCCAGAGGCACATCATCACTGCCCAATTCAGCATGTGCCTGGTACCCTGCAGTCCTCCGGCTGCTGGCGCCATCAGCACTCTCTGTCCGTGCCATCTCCTCCAGCGATTGTGAATCCCCTCTCCACTGTGCCCTGGGACACTAGCCCACTTTATATTCCCCCCCGATGTGGTAGTCACTGCGCTGGTGCCTGGCTCGCTGAAAGGATGTGACACTCATGCCAATTGATGCCCCTCAGGTGTGGAAGGGGGACTCTGGATGTCCTCCTGGCGGCCATGCGGTGGTGACGCTGAAATTAACAACAAGGACAGTGCATCAGTTAGCATTCAGTCAGTAACACAATTCATCCCTTTCCCCCCCCCACCAGACTTATAATGCGCTCAACCTATAAGAACCTAAGTAGACGAACATTGGTAGGGTGGTAAATAGTCAAGAGGAGGTTCAAACATTACACACACATACAGACAGGCTGGTCAGATGGCCTAAGGAATGCCACATGGAATGTTATGTGGATAAGTGTGAGGTTATGCATTTGGGCAAGACAAACAAGGTATGGGAATACAGGAGAAATGGTAGGACCATGGAAAGTAAGGACGATTACAGGGACCTTGCTGGGCAGACCCGTTAAGGTAGCAGAACAGGAACATAAGGCGCTTAACAAGGTAAAAGCCACACTTGCCTTTATTAGCCGAGGAATAGAATTTAGGAAAAGGGAGGTCATGTTACAAGTGCAGAAAACGCTGTCGAGGCCACAGCTACACTTCTGCGTTCATTTGTGACCTGCGCTTCATGGGAGGGATGGCATTGGAGTGGAGAGAGTGCAGAAGTTCCTGACCAGGATACATGCTGGTCTGGAGAGTTGGAGTGATGAGGGAATATTGCAAACACTTGCGACATTTGCCGTGGAGCACAGGAGATTGACAGGTCACATTATTGACCTTCACACCGTTATGAGGAGCATAGACCGGGTGGACAGAAGGCAACATTTCCCCTTGGAGCAGGGATGACTAACGTGGTTGCATTTATTTAAGTTGAGTGCCATGAGGTTGACAGGTGAGGTGCTGAGGACGTTTTGGACAGAGTAATGTGGGATGCACTGGCTGAAAGGGTGGTGGAGGTACAAGCCCTCCCAAGATGCAATAAGTATTTGAATGTGCAGCAGCGATGCCATGGCATGTTAGGCCATGGGGATAGTGGTCACAAATGGGATAAGGCGACTTTGGAAGGTGCTAGAGAAGCACATCCTCAAGTGGCCGAGGGACCTTTGTGTATGACCCACACGTCTGACTGTATCAGTCTGTGAATGAGCAGTGTTGCTACATTAACGATTGCAGCAAATATCAGTGCTTTGGATGGTGGGGAGACAGAGTGGATGGGACTGTGGCCCTCAAATACCTGGCCGCTGCACCCCAGCCTCGCTGACACCTGCCGACCTGGCTGCTTGGCTCCTTTCTAGCTCCATGGCCTGTTCTTCGAAGTGGGTTAGTGGGTGCAGTATGGCCTGGCCACCACCAGTGCGCAAACACTCTTGGGTGCTGTGCTCAGTTTTCGCCTGCAGAACAGAGAAGACCATTTATTGGGGCTGATCGCTCATGTACTCTGCACGCGCACGCCGCACCCCAACCACAGTGGCCCATCTGAGGCCTCCAGTGGCTCCTGTCCACACTACTAGTGATCAGCCCCCAGAAGATAGTACGGCTGCTCCCAACCCCCTCCCCAAACGACCACCTTGGACACATTCGGCATCCATCACTTTCATTAACACATGGGTCTTAGCGCCCATGACAAGGAGGCACAACTAGGTGCAGCGCAGAAGCCAGCAGATGGCTCTTGGCCACGACATCTTGAGGCTCCCCTTCCACCATCTCATCACCATCAATAAGACATGTGTTGGAGTTCTGAGTATGTGTCTAGCTGCCTCCCCTGCAGGTTTCCCCCAGACTACTCAGGTGCGACAAACACCAATATATGCTGCAGGGAGAACCCATCTTCTCATCAACCACTAAGGCTGATGTAAGCATGGTCACTATCTATTTGTCCACCCAGCATGCTCCAAATGCCCAATGCAGTAACAACACTAAGACATTGGGGTGGCGGGGAGGCTCAAAGGCCAAGGCTACCAGCTGGGTTAAATGGCCAAGGCCGGCATGGTACTCACCCATCCAGAGCACAGCAAGTCATTGAAGCGCTTGCAGCACTGGATCCCTGTTCGACGGACAGCATCTAGGGAGCTGACCACCTCCGCCACCTCCTGCCAGGCCCACTTTGTGACGTGGGGAGCCCTCCTCCTCCCATCCTCGGGAAACAAGACCCCTCGCCGTGCTGCCACCTCCTCGAGAAGGGCAGCGAGGCAGGCATCAGAGGAACGAGGGGCACATTGGCCCCCCCGCTGGCCTACCCTTCAGCCTGCCCTCTTCCTCTGGCCTGCCCTCCACCGGATCCTGCTGTGCAGACCCCTGCACCTGTAGCTGGCCATGGTGATCAGCCTAAAGGAGGCTGCCTGGCCTTTCTTTATACAGACTACCGGTTCCCAATTGGAACCAGCGGTCTGTACACACCCGCCGCAATTTTAAAAATCCTGCTCTCCACGGGAGTGTGAAATGCTCTGGACGGGCCTTAATTGGCCCACCCGTGCAAAATGGCGGCGCAGCCCGGATCACCGGCAGCGATCGGCTCTGCACCCACCCGCAATTGGGTCAGCCCCGCCCGCCCGACAAACAGAAAATTCAGCCCCGGGTGTTATACAACCTGTTCAATTCTCAGAATGGGCAGCACCCATAGTCCTCATCCTTATGCCGGACGAAAGCGTCCGAGTTTGTGGAGGCCACAAACTGATGGCTAATAAGGTAGCTAAGCTAGACAGGGATCCCATTCCAAAAATCTAAGACCTGTATGCCAAGCTGGCAGGAGGAACAATGTACACAAAGTTTAACAGGAGTCATGCTTATCAACAATTAGAGTTGGATAATGCCTCTCGGGAATTTGTCACAATTAATACCCACAAAGGGTTGTAACAATATACACGATTGCCTTTTGGTGTCTCCTCTGATTGTGCCATCTTTCAAAGAACAATAGAAAGCTTACTGCAGGGACTGCCCGAGGTTGTAATCAATTTAGACAATGTATTGGTAACAGGATTCACTGAAAAAGAGCATTTGGCAAACTTAGAAGAAGTGTTAAAATGTTTCTTGCAATCTGGAGTGTGTTTTAAAAAGGAAAGTGCACGTTCCAAGCGAGGGAGGTAATCAATCTGGGTCACTGAGTAGATTCACAGAGCCTCCACCCAGTTGAGGAGAAAGTGAGAGAGACACCTGCGCCAAAGAACGCCTCAGAGCTCAAATCATTCCGAGGAATGATCATCTCTTATGGGTGGTTCTTACCCGATTTGTCCACCGTGCTGGCCCCCCTGCATTCTCTATTCAAAAAGAACTAACGCTGGTCTTGGGAGGCACCACAGAAAGACGCTTTCTTAAAGGTGAAACAATTGTTGCACTCATCCAATCTATTAATGCATTATGACCAGATGAAAGAGTTGGTGCTGAAATGTGACACATCTCCCTACGGAGTGGGAGCAGTGCTCTCTCATCAGATGGATGATGGCATGAACCAATAGGTTATATATCAAGGACGCTCACCATAGCGGAAAAGGGATACTTGCAGATAGAAAAAGAAGGCCTGTCCATTGACTTTGATGTCAAGAAATTTCACCAGTATGTAGACGGCCGCCATTTTATAATTGTTTCAGACCACAAACCGCTGCTAGGACTGTTTAGTGAGAACAAGACTATGCCACCCATAGCCTCAGCAAGAATACAACGATGGGCTTTAATTCTGGCAGCATACGAGTGCACTTTCGTACATAGGCCTGGCAATCAAATCGCAAACGCTGGTGCCTTTACAAGAAAAGGATGAGCACATCCCAGTTCCACAGGAACTTGTTTTACTGTTAAATTTCTTAGATTCCTCACAGGTATGTGCTCGATAGGTCAGAGACTGGACAAGTCGGGACCCAGTCCTATCTCAAGTACGAGAACAAGTGCCACATGGTTGGTCACAGGAGCCTGTATCTGATGAAATGAAACCGTACTTCAACAGAAGACATGAAATAACCAGCCAGGATGGCATCTTATTGTGGGGAGCATGAATGATAGTTCCTCCAAAGGGAAGGGAGCCATTTTTAATTGAACCACACAGTGCCCACCCAGGAATTTCCCGAATGAAGACTATAGCACGCAGCTATCTATGATGGCTTGGGATGGATGGTGAAATACAGAGTTTAGTAAAGCGCTGTGTGCAATGTCAGCAACTGCAAAAGTTGCCAGTGACAGCTCCGTTACACCCATGGGAGTGGCCAGGTAGACCCTGGGTGTGGTTACACATTGACTACATTGGATCTTTCCTGGGAACAATGTATCTCATTGTCGCCAATTCAAAATGGTTGGATGTACATGAGGTGAAGTCACCAACACTGGCCGCTACAATTGAGAAACTACGTCAGAGTTTTGCCATTCATGGACTACCAGAAGTAGTCGTTTCCGACAACGGCACAACATTTACGAATGCTGAGTTTCAACGGTTTATCAGCCTCAATGGTGTCACTCATGTGAAAACTGCACTGTATCACCATTTCTCAAACAGACTGGCCAAAAGCGGGGTTCAAATGTTCAAGGCAGGCATGAAAAAGCTAACTGGGGATTCCTTGGCAACCAAGCTATCACGCTTTCTTTTTCATTACAGGACTACCCCTCACACAACAATAGGTGTCACACCTGCGGAGTTATTGTTGAAACGCCATCGTAAGTTGAGATTGAGCTTAATACTGCCGAATTTAGAGGGGAAGGTGGAAAGAAGCCAGGGAAGCCAGAAAATTAGACAAGACTGGCATAGTCGCGAATGGAAATTTACTGTGGGAAAGCAGGTATACGTGAAAAATTTCAGGGAAGGACCAAAGTGGTTACCAGGTGAAATAAGTACGCTGACTGGACCTCTATCTTACCACATGGAGGTGGAAGGCTAGATCACCCATAAACATGTGGGCCATTTAAGGAAGAGAGAGACGAATAACCAAGATTTGGTTCCACCAGCAATCATGGCCTGGTCTGCGTTTCCTGCTGAGAATACTCAACCCAGGACTGACATGTCTGATGTTCCTGTAAGAGTTGAGGATACAGAACTGCAAGTGCCCATCGAAGCACCTGATGTTCAGGCAACTCCGGAAAAGGAGGTTCCTGACAAAGAATCTAAAGCTGTGGAGCTGCGACATTCCATATGTACCAGGAAACCACCTGAAAGACTGAACATGTAAATTCCTCACTCAGTGTAAATATTATGTTGTCTTGAAAAATATGTACTTGTAAATATAATATGTATAGCCAAGTTAAACGGGAAGGAATGCAGTAATTATGATTTTATTTAGCGTGTAGTGTATCTTTTAAGAATAATATTTGTTTAGGAAGATCACATTATCTGTAGTAACCAATAGGGGAATAGTGCGGACTATATCAGCAGTCAGTGTAGAGACAGAGTTGAAGTTGAAAGCACACGTAGTTTCTGCTGAGTATACTGTAAATAAACTTAATGTTTCCATCCAAGAAGAGTTTGCAGATCAACTCCATCAGTAATAGTACAACTCAGCCACCCTACAACATTGTCCCTGTCTCCCCCTGCTATGGGCATGTGCCAGTGAGATGAACACCAAAGTGTGAGACCCTGTCTGAACTAGATCTAGTACCTACTGAGGGTGTGTGTCTCTGGGCTGGTGCAGGGTGCAGATGACTGCAGTGATGGCTCTACAGGTGCAGTGTCTTCATTGCTCCTCTGCAGGCTGCAGCTGGTGCTGGACTCAGTTTCAGAGTCAGGCCTCACCATCTTCTTGCTGGCGCCTATAATTGAAAGTGGAGGGAGTCAGTGACTGCATAGGCTTCCTCCAACATGGCACCAAGCATGAATCTTAGATTTCTAGGACAAGACAGTAAGCATGGTTCCTTGTAGGCTGAAGGCTGATGCTGACCTCACTGTCTGCACATGAACAGTCCCAAACTTCCCCTGCCAGCTTGGCAACCTGCTCTTCGAATGGTGTGAGGTGCCGGAGGGCAGACATGACCCCTCCCATCTTTTCTCTTTTATGCTTGTTGTGCATTAACTTGTCCTGCGCAAGGAGAGAAGATGGCTTGGGAACAATTGGGATGCAGGTGGCATTCGCATGTTGCCAGTCTTCATCAACAATCCACTGGCTGCCATGTGCCATGTGAAAGATGCATTGCAGCTAGTCCACAAGGATTCTTCGGCAGCACCCTCCAGAGCGGTGAGCTCATGTAAATAGAAGGATAAGGCTGACAGAGGCATTAGCAGCGAATACTGGCGCCCTCTACGCCAAACCCCCACCCCCAACCACCACCACGCACAGAATATGAGCTCTCTGTGTGGCATGGTCAAAGACCTGCAGTCGCCTCGCTACCTGCAGACTACATGGACATCACATTGAGATGCTCTTTTATGCATGGGCAGCTCAGATGATGGCCTTGCCCCTGAGGCCCATGCCCCAATTCCCATTCAGTGAGTTGAGTATGGGGAGTAGAGGGTTCACTTACCCTGGCAGCACAGATGAGGTCATTCATCATTTTCCTCCACCATAGGGCTGCCCTCTGGTGAATGCAGTTGGCAATCACCACCCTACCAACTGCCTCCCATGCAGCTTTGGTGAGTCTGTTTACAATATACGTGCCTCCTGCTTCCATACCTCGGGTAGAGAGCTTCTCTCCTCTGCTGCATTCAACAGTCCTTCCAGTGAAACGTTGCTGAACCTGGGTGCTGGTACTCCTTGGGTTCTGCGTTCTATGTACCGGCCCTTAGTTAAGAGTATGATGAAGCTGCATCTGTCTGGGCACCTTTTAGATTACAGTCTACCCATAACCCACGACTTCCTGCCTGCCCCACCGTGAACAATATCGGGAAACCCCCAACTGCATAATTAATGAACCCAGCATTGCACGATTCAGTATGACTTCTCACTTGGCTACGTGGTGGGCAACACTCTAGCTTCCCGCCCCCACCACAGGCTTCGGCCCGGAGTGGTAAACGCCGGCCTTTGTGTTAAGCTTACTCTCCTCTGATGCCATTATTAAATCACTTGTTAGTAGTGAAGAGTCTACACATAACCCACGGTACAACTTCAACTGTAGCACTGCACAAAAAGTCGTTGAAATCTGGAATTCTCTCGACTATTGGTGAGAGACTTGGGCGAGCTCTATCTTATTATGCAGAGAACATACCCTGTGCAAAAATGGCAAGGTGTGAGAAGCCCCTAATTTTGGGTCTCAGACCCCCTAACCATACTGACAACACTGTGGGAGGAACCCCAAGCAAATTAATATTACAAGCTGGGATTGCAGCTATTGCAAATGTAAAGGCAGTACTTGGTGAAGGGGGTGGGGCGGTGTGAATATGTGTCTGGGTGGTGGGTGGGGAACAAGAATCACGGGTATTGACAGGCTTTAGGTAGGGATTGTGGGTTTCAGTGGAGGTTGTGGAACACCAGGGGCAGTGATTGGTGCAAGAGCGGGTGGGGTATAATCAGCCAGCACTGGGCTGCTTAATTGGATGTGGAGGTCAGGAACCACGGTAGGGATGGGAGGTGGAGAGGAAGATTGGAAGTTGGACCCAAGGCCTAAAGGTTAGGGATTGGCAACCCTGAATGTGTAGCTACCTGAGTGCAGCCAGCACTAGCCCTAACTGTATCAGGACAAACTGTTGTCATGGGGATCTGAGGCAGACATTAGGCACTTTATTTGCATTTGTAGTGGGACTAATGCCTGCTTCTGGTGAATAAATAACATTGCTTGTTTGTTCTTATCCTGTTTGGTGATGATGTGCCTTCAGAAGCACATGCTTCTTGCCTGCCCTTATGCAGACCTTGGACACTGCCTGTAGTGCCTGACAAACAATATAGATGTTGGACCAATTGAAATTTTCAAAACTGAATTTGATAGATTTTTCTGTAAGTGTATCAAAGATAAAAGGTAGATTAATCAAAATGAGGTACAGATCAGCAATAAACTAATGAGTGCAGGCTGGAGTGGCTGAATGGCCTACTCCCTTTCCTATCTTTCCATGTTCTTATATTCATCATGTCACTGTAGGAAAATCAACACGATATGACAGAGATGCTGACGAGTGTCTATATTTCCCCTTTATCTCACTCAGGGTTATGGGACAATTCAAAGGTGATGCTCTCCCTTAACTAATTCCCATTGGCACCCATTTAGCACTGCAGTGGTGAAATTCACATCCTTGACAACAACTGATTTCTTTTTGGAAATGAGATACAAATAATTGAATAGTTTCAATTCACATTAACTTCTTTAAAGGTTACAGCTGAAATTAAGCAGATGTGTTCTTTTGTTTGAAACACAGAAATTGATTTTTGCAGTGTTATAAATATTCAGCTCTATTGCTGGTGCCCTGTTATTTATTTCATCCTGAGTTATAATTATCTATTTAAAATGGGATTTCTTGACAATCTATAGTTTTAAATCAGGAGCTTTTACATTCTTCTGATGCTAACTTACAAAAACTGGGACATAGCTATTGCCCATGGATTGCTCTTTCTAAAGCTGACTTGCAAAAAAATTGATTCCCATGGTGCTTGAGGTGCTCGAGACAGTTTAATCTGATTTTGTGAAAATTAAATTTTGGATAGCCCTCTCGCTGTTCTGAATTGCCAGCTGCAGTAATATGAATGGACCATCATTGTTACAGCAGGGAACCCCAAGCTTACTCTGCAGAAATACACTTTTTGGCAGCTGGCTCGCAAGTTAATAGCCTTTCAAGGGCAAAGAGTTCTTCAGGAATTTTTGTACTTAAATGCGGAGGATGACTTTGTCTTATGCAATCAGTTTATCATAGATATTAGTGTGTAAAGTGCTCACAGTGCATGTATTAACCTGGTGACAACTTTTTATCAAATTTGTTATGATGCAGTAGGAACATGGGAGCAGGAGTAAGCCATTTAGCCCCATGAGCATGATCCATCAATCAATGAGAGCTTGGCTGATATGTGACCTAACTACTTGCCCCTTATTCCTTACTAATTACATGGCTAACAAAAATCTATCAATCTCAGATTTTAACCTAACAACCAATCGAGCATCAATTGCCATTTGTGGTGGAGTGTTCCAACTTGCAGTACCATTTGCTTCTAGAAGTGTTACCTAATTTTCACTCCTGAAAGATTTGTCTCTACTTCTTATGACACAGTACCCTAGTGCTAGACTAACCAACCAGCGGAATTAGTTTCTCTCCAGCTACTCTATCTATTCATGTCATACCTTGATCAAACCACCTCTTAACCTTCTAAATTCCAGGGAATACAATACCATCCAACTTAGTTTAAAAAAAAAGCAAAATGCTGTGGATGGCGAAAATCTGAAATAAAAACAGAAAATGCTGGAAATTCTCGGGCAGCATCTATGGAGAGAGAAACAAATTTAAAGGACCTTGGGAACCTGACGCCAGGACCATGTGCAGGTTCCGAGCCTTGTCGCCAAGGTGCCGGCCGGCGCAATTTTACATGAGGCAGGCTCCTAATTGGCCACCTTCACGTTTTCCATCCAATTAAGGGTGGCAGGCAGGTCCCCGAGGTGGAAGGCCCAATGAGAGAGCTCACAGCACTAGACAGACAGCAGACCCACAGAGGGAGTGGTGGACACATCCGATGTAGGGAGGTGAGTGCAAGGGCTTCTCAAAATGAGCCACTTTTGGAAGATTGCCCATAGTTAATATGGGCATCAGTTTTGTGGGGAAAACCCTCCAAAGGAATGGTTTTGGCTGCAGCTGCAGCCTTTTCATACGTGCGCCTCATTCTTTGACCAGTGAGAGGAGGCACAAATAGCCCTCCGGCCTGCCATTGGGAGGATGCTCCCATGTTGTTGCCAGCCTCAGGGCTCAATGCTGGGGGGAGCCAGTCCAATGCCAGTAAACTGATGGCAGGCTCTGAAAATGCCTTGATGTGGGGCCTTAATTGGCTGCCTGCCTGCGGGCTTTCTAGGAAATTTGCTCAGGGGCAGGACAGTGTTGGGGAACTGTCCTGACTCACAAGTATCTGGATTAGCCTGCACCCGCCACCACCTTCGCCCTCCACCACCACCCTCCCCCATCTCCAAACCCAACTCTGTCTCCATAGCAAAACTCAGCCTAACATTTCAGGTCAATAAACTTTCATCAGATGTCCCGATGTGTCATCACTTCTGATGAAAGGGCTTTGATTTCAAATGTTAACTCGGTTTCTCTCTCCACAGGTGCTGCCTGACTTGTTGAGAATTTCCAGGATTTCCTTATTATCCTGGTTTGTTTAATATCTGCTCATAACTCAAACTGTGGAGTCCAGGTATCACTCTGGTAAATCGTGTGTTGCACTTGCTCCAAGATCAGCCTCTTCTTCCTAAGGTATGGTGCCCAGAACTGCTCACAGCATTACAGGTGTGATCTAACCTGAGCTTTGTATAACTGATTCATCACTTCCACCAACTTGTATTCCAGTCCTCTAGATATGAAGGCCAGAAATTCCATTAGCCTTTTTGTTTTTAGAGTCATGGAGTCATAGAGGTCTTCAGCACAGAAAGAGGCTCTTTGGCCCATCGAGCCAGTCAAACAAGTACCTAACTATTCTAATTCAATTTTCCAGCACTAGGCCCATAGCCTTGTATGCCATGGCATCACAAGTGCAAATCCAAATACTTCTTAAATGTTATGAGGGTTTTTGCCTCTACCAGCCTTTCAGGCAGTGAGTTCCAGATTCTCACCACCCTCTGGATGAAAATTTTCTTCCTCACATCCCCTCTAAGCCTCCTGCCCCTTATTTTAAATCTATTCCCCCTGGTTATTGATCCCTCCACCAAGGGGAAAAGCTCCTTCCTGTCTACCGTATCTATGCCCCTCATAATTTTATACACCTCAATCACTTCCCCCCCACAATCTCCTCTGCTCCAGGGAAAATAACCCCAGTCTATCCAATCTTTCCTCATAACTAAAACTCTCCAGCCCAGGCAACATCCTGGTAAATCTCCTCTGCACTCTCTCTAGTGCAATCACATCCTTCCTATAATGTGGATTCCAGAACTGCATGAAAAACTCTAGCTTTTTGTTTTTTGTTACGTGTATTTATTTGAAATGTAAGACAATACAAGTATAATTTATTATTTATTGAAAAAATACATGTTAGTGCTGATCCATTTCCCTCCCTCCCACCCACCTCTCAATATTTCTTCTCTAAAGGAGCCATTAAATCTGCTTGGATATGATCTCGTGGTATTCTGGCAGCCATTTCATTATTTTGACCGATTGTCTATGTTTGAAGCCAGATACCGAGGGTCAGCAAGCAATTTGATAGAAAAGATGATTGCTCTCATTCACCCTCCATACCTAAGCAGATCCTGGCAAAAAGATTATCGGATAGCAATCAAGATTGACAAACCTGGCGAACTTTTCCTCTAGGTTGCCACTCTGACAGGAAGGATGAAGATCCCCCATCAATCTGTTCCACCTCTTATATCCAGGAAGCTCAATTGCCAACTTTGCCTGTGTTGATTAATGTTACATAGATATCCTGGAGTTGTCCTCGGAGATCCGTGGTGTATTTCAATGAAGTGAGAAGGTTAATTAACCACTTCTCCTGTTCCTCATTTAAATCACAGTCAATCGCACCAATCAGGCTCTTGCTGTCTACTATGCAGAAATATTCCAGATTCTGAATAATAATAATATATACCTATAGTCTGAAGTCCATCTTATTCATAAGGAATATAATATTAAGCAAATTCTCTGAGGGCTGATGATATTATAATGAGTGCTAAATCCACATGGAAAGCCAGGATTTTCAACAGTGCTTTTATTACTTTTCCTATGCCTGGTTTACAGAAGCATGACTTGCAGTGATTAGAATGAGGAAAAGCCAGTTAATAATTGACACATTAAAAATGAATAACAATATCAAGTTGTATCCGGAATTTAGATACAGCTGCATTAAACAAAGGTGAAGTGGTAGAACGGGTTCTTTCTGCAGAATAAGTTTCAAGACGAGGGAACAAACCAATAAATTTAATTAGTTATCTCTGTCCATGGTTTGAAGAAATGTTCACATGAAGCAGGCTTTAATTACTAGCACAGTACCAGCTAATGAAATGTAGTGAAATACATTGTATCATGGTAACTCAAAGTGTCGCCATCACGACCACCTCTCATGCAGTTAATAGAATTCTGATTAATGCCTCAATTTTTCCCTTTGTAGTTTTGAAGCATTTATTTGAGAAGCAACAGCAGATCATTCGGGAACATTTCGGAAGGAGTCATTGAACCTAAGTCTGCGAGTGAACAGAAATGACACTAGGCATTAATTCAGGATGCGTCAGCAATCCCATCTTTTCCACGGTGTGCATGTTAATCCAAATGCCAAACATTGTTGAGCTCCATAGCTTCTTCAAGCCGGTTACCCTGGGAGATCATCACCAATGATTGTTCAAACTAAGATATTTCATACAAAAAAACAAGCAGTCATGAAAGTTAATAACGTTAAATTTGATGATTCTTCAAAGGCGGCAGTGATGTTTAGGTTCTGCAGCATTATTGCTGCAGCGTTTAGTGTTAAAAATTGCAGCATGAACTGCCTTAATTGCTTACTTGTAACTAATCTGAAAAGATGAATGGGGTGGGCTGGAATAGTTAAGAAAATTCATTAATTAACAAAATACCTATCAAACTCAACTCTAATTGATTAAATTTAGATGCCAAATTACAATGGCTGGTAATAGAGTGGTTGGAGTCCTTGCTCACAATCTTCAGATTGAAAATTGGAATCAGGGCTCCCTGAAAGTAGAACCTGTCTGCATTGGCTGTGATGGATTACATTGTCTCTTGACTGTGATGCCAGATGTAAGGACTGTGGTGTATAGTTTGTTCCACGAGGAAATGGGGAAAAGGATTCAAGCCCCAAAGTTGCAATGTTCAATTCTCGGTGTGGACTTTTATTTCTTTGTGAGGATGGGAAAGGGGGCAGGCCATTTAAACTGACCCCTCAGATCGGTCTGCCGATTTCCTGATGCAAAACTCTGAGTTTAAAAGGACTCAGAGGGAGCCAGAAGAGGCAACCCATATGCTCTGCGCTAATGGGCTAATGTTAAGCCCATTACCAAACTTGTTGTCTGCTTATCAAAGGGTGATTTTTGAATTTTTTTTCTAAGTTGCGGGTTCGACGCACTACCAGAGCCATGACAAGGAGGAGAAGGCAGTGATACAGTGGGGAATGAGCTGGAACAGTGGCTCAGATGCAAGAGGCAGCATGCAAGAGCAAAGGCTCAGAGAAGGCCTTCATTCAAAGGGAGCTGGTGCTTAATGAGGGCGCTGGTGAGAAGTGACTGAAGCATTCTGAGAGAAGTCACCGCAGCCACCGCGACTCAGGAGGGAATCGAGGAGAAGGACTCTTGCACTCAACAGGAGGAAGAGCATCCAACAGAGGGCGCTGGTGAGAAGTGACTGAGGCATTCTGGAAGAAGTCACCGCTGACACCGCGACTCAAGAGGGAATTGAGGAGGACCCACTGTTAAAGAACGGAATAGCCCCAAACATTATATTGCTGCAGTGTTTCCATCCCTCCCTCCTCCTCAAACCTAAAAAAAAAGAGAGGAAGAGGCAGTGCCTTCAGCAGTGCACCAGACCTGGTGAGGGACACTCTTCTGAAAGTGGATTTTAAAGAAAAAGCAGCTGATTGGTGAGCAAATCCTGGGAGCAGACTCAGAGGGAGGAGCACCAGAGCGGTGAGTATAAATCTAGCTTACCGCGGGGATTCGCGGCCTTGTCTCCAGGGAGCAGACTCAGAGGTAGGAGCACCGGAGCAGTGACCTCAGGGCACAGATTAACTGAAGCCAAAACTGAAAAAGTGACATCACAGGAAAGCTGTAACCTGATTGGTTGGGAGGAACTCTGCACCAAATTTGAAAAAAAAAACACTGCAAAGCTAATTAATAAATTAATTATCTAAGTCGAGATGGCTGGGCAGGTGATGTGCTGTAGCTGTATGATGTGGGAGCTGGCAGATCCCATTGCGAGCCGCAGTGACCATATCTGCAGCAAGTGTTGGTTGCTGGAGGAACTCCGGCTCAGAATTGATGAGCTGGAGTCCGAGCTATGGATGCTGCGGCACATCCGTGAGGGGGAGAGTTACCTGCATGCTTTGTTTCAGGAGGCGATCACACCCGGTAGATTAAGTACCTCGAGTTCGGTCAGTGGTCAGGGTCAGCAGGGTGTGACTGCAAGTGAGGCAGGTAGAGGGATCCTGTGTTCAGGAACAGAGGAGCCTCAGCTCTTGACCTTGTCCAACAGGTACGAGGTACTTGCTCCCTGTGTGGATGAGGAACAGGGCAGCAGGGAGGATGAGCCAGCTGACCATGGCACCATGGCACAGGAGACCATTCAAGTTGGGGGAGCAAAAAGACAAGTGGTAGTTGTAGGGGATTCTATAATTAGGGGAATTGATAGCATCCTTTGTAAGCAGGATCGAGAGTCCCGCATGGTATGTTGCCTGCCCAGTGCCAGGGTGAGGGACATCTCTGACCGGCTTGAAAGGATATTGGAGAGGGAGGGGGAGGACCCAGTTGTTGTGGTCCACATTGGGACAAATAACATAGGTAAGACTAGGAAAGAGGACCTGTTTGGGGATTATCAGGAACTAGGAATTAAATTAAAGAACAGGTCCTCAAGGGTTATAATCTCCGGATTACTACCCGAGCCACGTGCAAATTGGCATAGGGACATGAGAATAAGGGAAGTAAACACGTGGCTAAAGGAGTGGTGCGGGAAAGAGGGGCTCCATTTTGTGGGGCACTGGCATCAGTATTGGAACAGGAGGGATCTGTATCGTTGGGACGGTCTCCACCTGAACCGATCTGGGACCAATGTTCTAGCGAAAAGGGTAAATAGGGTGGTCAACAGGACTTTAAACTAGAAAGTTGGGGGGAAGGGAAGGGTAAAACTCCAAGAAGTATGACTAATGGGAAACAAAGCAGCAGGTGAGCGTGTGGGGGGGTGGATTCAACTTCATGGAAAATTATGAAAAAGCGGAAATGAAAGGAGAGCCCAGGAGAGGCTATTAAAGTCTCCAGAACACAAAATAGGACAGAGTGTTTGGAAAGGGCTAGGAATCTAACTTCAAGCACATCAGATAAAGGGACAACATTGAGAAAGGGGATGGGAAATACAGGACTGAAAGTGTTATATCTGAATGCACGCAGTATACGAAATAAGGTAAATGAGCTTGTGGCGCAGATTGAAATTGGTAGGTATGATGTGGTGGGCGTCACGGAGACATGGCTGCAAGGGGATCGGGACTGGGAGCTAAATATCCAAGGATATACATCCTATTGAAAAGATAGGCAGGTTGGCAGAGGGGGTGGGGTTGCTTTGTTAGTAAGTTAAATCGATAGCAAGAAATGATGTAGGGTCAGATGCTGTAGAATCTGTGTGGGTAGAGTTGAGGAACCGCAAAGGTAAAAAAACCATAATGGGAGTTATGTACAGGCCTCCGAACAGTAGTCAGGATGTGGGGCACAAGATACTCCAGGAGATAGAAAAGACGTGTAAGAAAGGCAAGGTTACAGTGATGATGGGGGATTTCAATATGCAGGTAGTCTGGGAAAATCAGGTTGGTAGTGGATCCCAAGAAAAGGAATTTGTGGAATGTCTACGAGATAGCTTTTTGGAGCAGCTTGTGGTGGAGCCCACTAGGGAACAGGTAATTCTAGATTTGGTGATGAGTAATGAGGCAGATTTGATAAGGGAGCTTAAGGTGAAGGAACCCTTAGGAGGAAGTGACCATAATATGATAGAATTTACCCTGCAGTTTGAGAGGAAAAAGCTGGAATCAGATGTAATGGTATTACAGTTGAATAAAGGCAACTACAGAGGCATGAGGGAGGAGCTGGCCAGAATTGACTGGGAGATGAGCCTAGCAGGAAAGACAGTTGAACAGCAATGGCAGGAGTTTCTGGGAGTAATTTGGGAGACACAGCAAAAATTCATCCCTAGGAAGAAGAAGCATACTAAAGGGAGGACGAGGCAACCATGGCTGACAAGGCAAGTCAGAGACAGCATAAAAGCTAAAGAGAAAGCATACAATGCAGCGACGAGCAGTGGGAAACCAGGGGATTGGGAAGCCTACAAAGACCAACAGAGGGCAACTAAAAAAGAAATAAGGAGGGAGAAGATTAAATATGAGGATAAACTAGCCAGTAATATAAAAGAAGATTGTGAAAGTTTTTTTAGATATATAAAGGGTAAGAGAGAGGCAAAAGTGGACATTGGGCCACTGGAAAATGATGCTGGATAAGTAGTAGTGGGGAACAAAGAAATGGCGGAGGAACTGAATAGGTACTTTGCATCAGTCTTCACAGTGGAAGACATGAGTAACATCCCCAAAGTTCAAGAGAATCAGGGGGCAGAGGTGAGTATGGTGGCCATTACCAAGGAGAAGGTGCTAGAAAAACTGAAAGATCTGAAGGTGGATAAATCACCTGGACCAGATGGATTACACCCCAGAGTTCTGAAGGAGATAGCTGAAGAGATAGCGGAGGTGTTAGTGGTGATCTTTCAGGAACCACTGGAGTCAGGGAGGGTCCCAGAGGACTGGAAAATCGCTAATGTAACCCCCCTGTTTAAGAAGGGAGTGAGGCAAAAGATGGGAAATTACAGGCCGATTAGCCTGACCTCAGTCGTTGGTAAGATTTTAGAGTCCATTATTAAGGATGAGATTTCAGAATACTTGGAAGTGCATTGTAAAATAGGGCAAAGTCAGCATGGTTTCATCAAAGGGAGGTCATGCCTGACAAATCTGTTAGAATTCTTTGAGGAGGTAACGAGTAGGTTAGACAAAGGAGAGCCAATGGATGTTATCTACTTGGACTTCCAGAAGACCTTTGACAAGGTGCCACACAGGAGGCTGCTCAGTAAGATAAGAGCCCGTGGTGTTAGAGGCAAGGTACTAGCATGGATAGAAGATTGGCTGTCTGGCAGGAGGCAGAGAGTAGGGATAAGGGGGTCCTTCTCAGGATGGCGGCCGGTGACTAGTGGAGTTCCGCAGGGGTCAGTGTTGGGACCACAACTTTTCACTTTATATATTAATGATCTAGATGAAGGAACTGAGGGCATTCTGGCTAAGTTTGCAGATGATACAAAGATAGGTGGAGGGATAGGTAGTATTGAGGAGGCTGGGAGGCTGCAGAAGGATTTGGACAGGTTAGGAGAATGGGCAAAGAAGTGGCAGATGGAATACAACATGGGGAAGTGTGAGGTCATGCACTTTGGTAGGAAGAATAAAAGCATAGACTATTTTCTAAATGGGGAGAGAATTCAGAAATCTGGAGTGCAAAGGGACTTGGGAGTCCTAGTCCAGGACTCTCTTAAGGTTAACTTGCAGGTTGAGTCAGTAGTTAGGAAGGCAAATGTAATGTTGGCATTTATTTCGAGAGGACTAGAATATAAAAGCAGGGATGTGCTGCTGAGGCTTTATAAGGCTCTGGTCAGACCACATTTAGAATATTGTGAGCCCTGCATCTCAGGAAGGATGTGCTGGCCCTGGAGAGGGTCCAGAGGAGGTTCATGAGAACAATCCCAGGAATGAAAGGCTTAACATATGAGGAACGTTTGAGGACTCTGTGTCCATACTCGATGGAGTTTAGAAGGATGAGGGGGGATCTGATTGAAACTTACAGAATACTGAAAGGCCTGGATAGAATGGACGTGGGGAAGATGTTTCCATTAGTAGGAGAGACTAGGACCCGAGGGCCCAGCCTCAGAGTAAAGGGAAGACCTTTTAGAACAGAGATGAGGAGAAACTTCTTTAGCCAGAGAGTGGTGAATCTATGGAATTCATTGCCACAGAAGGCTGTGGAGGGCAGGTCATTGAATGTATTTAAGAGAGGGATAGATAGGTTCTTGATTGGTAAGGTGATCAAAGGTTACAGGGAGAAGGCGGGAGAATGGGTTTGAGAAACTTATCAGCCATGATTGAATGGTAAAGCAGAGTCGATGGGCCGGATGGCCTAATTTCTGCTCCTATGTCTTATGGTCTTCTGGTCTTATGGTCTAATGAGAAGAATTATCTTCCATATCTTTGCATTCTTGGCAAGACCATATTGGGGGGTGCTGGGATTGGGGACAGGGAGGGGTGGGCACCAGTCCTTCTGCTAACGCGTTCATGACAAGTTCAGGAAGACTGCACAATCCATGGCCAACAAAGGAAGGGCATTAATGGAGATGGGATCAAACTTTTCTGAGCTTGCATCAACCAGTGATGAGGAGTCCATCTGTTTTGGCAGAGGCAGACCCATGGGCAATGGGGGTGAAGGGGTAAGGACAGAGGGGCAGGAAGACGCTCCACCTTACAGAGTCTTCACCAGCACACTCCATCTCTCTGCCAACCCTCACTTCCCATTCTCCTGCATTTCACCAACATGAAATAGAAGCACACAAGTCAGCATTAGTGCAATAACTTTTCTAGTGCTTTATTGCTTAACATTTCACTATTACTTATATCAGAAACATCCAACTGATGCTGTGGCCTGCACTCATGGCCAGTCTTATGTGACTCTGTAATGGATGATCAGGTGGAGGCAATCTGCTTGCTAGTGCCTGTCTCAGATCTGGGTCTCAGATGCCTGTGGCAGTTCACCACAGCATGGAGATGCCAGCTTGGGGCATCTTCAAAGGCTGGCTGCATGGCAGCATTGAGGGAACAGCCTCCACAGGGCACAACTTCATAGATGCTTCATCCATTGGAGGGGCCATGCGGGCAGATGATGATCAGGGAGCCCCATAAGGGATGACCCACGCATTACTATCTGTTGTAGAGTAAAGGGATAATGCTAATGATAGCTACTGAGCATGTGCGTGAAGAGTTTTATCGGAGTGCTGTCACTCACTGAGATGAGAGTGAAGCACCGCAAGTGTAGCTCCAGCTATGTCTCATTTAACCTTTGTAAATAGTTAGCGTGTAAATAAATGTTTTGAAACAAAAGACCATTGCCTCCAGCAAGATCTCTTCTGGAGTAAGAAGCCAACAAAATCCTGGGCTAAGCACACAATAACAGATCTGTCATCTCCTCAGCCCTTTCACAGTGTCTTTGATCACTGAAGGGCACTAGCAGCTGGGGTGTAGTCCCTAAAGGACAGCCTGTACTTTGATGACATAGAGCCCTGGTATACCAGATGGGAGGGGAGTATCTCCTGGTTTGTTTATCAGTTTCAGGCAAGCCAGGACTTCACTGATCTCATTTGTATCATTGGCTCTACTTTCCTCAACTTAATTGATCATGTTGAGGCAGGACCGAGTATTTGTGGCATGGCAGAATGAGGCATTGACAATTGTGCTACGTCATGCTGTCATTTACCCATCTGTTTCATATTTACTTGTCCATGTCAAACCCACACATCAAATATAACTGTTATTGCTGTACAGGCATAGATGTAAGTCAGTAGAGTCTTTTTTTATTCATTCATGGGATCTGGGCTTTACTGGCTGGGCCAGCATTTATTGCCCATTCCTAATTGCCCTTGAGAATGTGGTGGTGAGCTGCCTTCTTGATCCGCTGCAGTCCATGTGGTGTAGGTACACACACAGTGCTGTTAGGAAGGGAGTTCCAAGATTTTGACCCTGCGACAGTGAAGGAACGGCGATATATTTCCAAGTCAGGATCATGAGTGACTTGGAGGAGAACTTCCAGTTGTTGGTGTTCCCATCTATCTGCTGCCCTTGTCCTTCTAGATGGTAATGATTATGGGTTTGGAAGGTGCTATCGAAGGAACCTTGGTGAATTCCTGCAGTGCATCTTGTAGATGCTGCTACTATGCGTTGGTGGTGGAGGGAGTGAATGTTTGTGGATGGTGTGCCAATCAAGGGGGCTGCTTTGACCTGGATGGTGTCAAGCTTCTTGAGTGTTGTGGAAGCTGCACTCATCCAGGCAAATGGGGAGTATTCCATCACACTCCTGACTTGTGCCTTGTAGATGGTGGACAGGCTTTGGGGAGTCAGGAGGCGAGTTACTCATCGCAGGATCCCTAGCCTTTGACCTGCTCTTGCAGCTACAGTATTTATATGGCTAGTTCAGTTCAGCTTCTGGTCAATGGTAACCCCAGAATGTTGATACGGGGGATTCAGTGATGGTAATGCCATTGAACATCAAGGGGCAATGGTTGGATTCTCTTTGTTGGAAATGCTCATTGCCTGACACTTGTGTGGCACAAATGTTGCTTGCCACTTGTCAGCCCAAGCCTGGACATTGTCCAGGCCTTGCTGCATTTGGTCATAGACGGCTTCAGTATCTGAGGAGTCACAAATGGTGCTGAACATTGTGCAATCATTAGCGAACATCCCCATTTCTGACCTTATGATGGAAGGAAGGTCATTGATGAAGCAGCTGAAGATGGTTGGGCCGAGGACACTACCCTGAGGAACTCCTGCGGTGATGTCCTGGAGTTGAGATGACTGACCTCCAACAACCACAACCATTTACCTTTGTGCTAGGTATGACTCCAACCAGCAGAGTTTTCCCCCTGATTCCCATTGACTTCTGTTTTGCTAGGGCTCCTTGATGCCACACTCGATCAAATGCTGCCTTGATGTCAAGGGCAGTCACTCTCACCTCACCTCGGGAGTTCAGCCCTTTTGTCCATGTTTGAACCAAGTCTGTAATGAGGTCAGGAGCTGAGTGGCCCTGGCGGAACCCAAATTGGGCGTTAGTGAGCAGGTTGTTAAGCAAGTGCCGCTCGATAGCACTGTTGATGACTCCTTCCCTTTCTTTACTTATGATCGAGAGTAGACTGATGGGCCGGTAATTGGCCAGCTTGGATTTGTCCTGTTTTTTGTGTACAGGGTATACCTGGGCAATTTTCCGCATAGCTGGGTAGATGCCAATGTTGTAGCTGCACTGGAACAGCTTGGCTAGGGGTGCAGCAAATCCTGGAGCACAAGCCTTCAATACTGTCGCCGGAATATTGTCAGGGCCCATAGCCTTTGCAGCATCCAGTGCCTTCAGCTGTTTCTTGATATCACATGGAGTGAATCGAATTGGCTGAAGACTGGCATCCGTGATGCTGGGGACCTCTGGAGGAGGCCGAGATCGATCATCCACTCGGCTCTTCTGGCTGAAGATTGTAGCAAATGCTTCAGCCTTGTCTTTTGCACTGAGGTGCTGTGCTCCTCCATCAATGAGGACGGGGATATTTGTGGAGCCTCCTCCTCCAGTGAGTTGTTTAATTGTCCACCACCATTCACGATTGGATGTGGCAGGACTGCAGAGCTTAGATCTGATCCATTGGTTGTGGGATCGCTTAGCTCTGTCTATCACTTGCTGCTTATGCTGTTCGGCACGCAAGTTGTCCTGTGTTGTAGCTTCACCAGTTGACACCTCATTTTTACATAAAGGCAAAATACTGCGGATGCTAGGAATTTGAAACAAAAACAAAAAGTGCTGGAAAAACGCAGCAGGTTCTAAGAAGAGCCATACGGACTTGAAACGTTAACTCCGTCTTTCTCTCCACAGATGCTGTCAGACCTGCTGAGATTTTCCAGCATTTTTTGTTTTTGTTACTTCATTTTTAGGTTATCGTTGTGCTGCTCCTGGCATGGCCTCCTGCACTCTTCATTGAACCACTTAAATCTTCTAAGGTTTCACACCTCAATGGAAGAAAAGCTAACTACATGATGATTGGTCGCTTAATGGTACACAGGTTGGTCACATATCAGTCTCTATGCTCTATTCTTTCAACTGGCAAAATTGCAAAACCATTCTTGCAAACTAAAATTGCTCATCAATTCAAAGGCACAGACCTTCACTGGAGAAAAGTTAACAAATCAAGAGCCCTCCAATCACTCGGGGGAGGCTACTCTGAACATTTTGTACTCTTTCCATGACTCTAAAGTGATCCTGAGAACACGGTGCCCACCACAATCATTGAACTGCGACCTAATCAGTGTCCTTTACAAAATCAGCATCACTTCCTTACTTTTCCATTCAATGCTTTTATGTGTAGGAGCCAAAATCCCAATCATCCAGGTCAAGGAGCGATTTACATTAATTTAATTTAATATATTGGGCGGAATCGTCCAGTCCTGTTTGGGCCGGTTGTCATGGTGAGTGTGAGGTGACAATGGACGGAATCGTCCCAGATTTGTGTGAAGTGCCGTCATGGGCAGGGAAAAGGCTGTTTTACCCGCCACCACATTGGCAGCCTTTCATGCTGTAGCGTCCCGTTCCCTGCATGTCCCGCCTCATTAATAGTTAATTCCCGGGATACGCACCAGGTCACTGGTGCGGCGGGCTCTGATTCACCCACCCTGCTGTCACCTTAGGCCTTCAGTAAACCGGGCACCATATTTAAAAGCCGCCCTGGCACAGGGCTAGGCCTCATCAAGGGATATGAAACTGCTCGGAACTGATGGCTGCCAAAGGGAGGAAACATACTGCCCCCAGATTTAGCGACGCCTCCCTCAAGCACCAACTGGATGCAATGGAGGGCAGCTGTGGTTTCCTCTAGCCCCGCTCTGGGTGAAGACCAGCAAGCAAGGTTACCAATCCAGCATGGGAGGCGGTGGTAGTGGTGGTCAGTGCCAACCCCTGCAAAAGAGGACAGCCACCCAGTGCAGGGAGAGGATGAATGCTCTCATCTGTTCTGACAGGGTAAATCACTCTTCTCATCACTCTCAACTCGCACACTCACAAACCCATCACATTCCACAGGGATCTCACACCTCAAGGGACAACACAACTAACTCTCACACACATCCTCACATCTCCACCATCCTCTGGAGCTCGTGACCTCATCCTGTCCATGGCTCTGCTCACCACACAAACATTCCACACAGTGCCATGTGTCCTGCTTACACTCTGTCTGTTTTCATGCAGGAGAAGCTGGATTACAAAAGCAAGGAGACCAGAGGTGGAGAGGCCCACATTGGAACCATCCATCACTTTGAGGAGTGTGCTATCGCACTGACTGGTGAAGACATGGACCGTGCCTGCAGTGACGGTGAGGACGGCGGTGAACACCCACGTGAATATCCTGCACCATATCATCTCTCTCTCAATGCAACTGTGAGTGCTCTCTCTCCTGCTTTTGACTCTGCTGCCATGCAATAATCATCTCAACTTTGGCTCACAGGAATCTCTGCCAAGTGAACAACACCCCCAGCCAGCCAGTCCCTCAGCTCCATCCAGGCCCTCATCTCCAGCCAAGAGGACACCTCCTCCACTAAAGAGCTGGAAATAGGCAGCCTGGAAGACCCATCACAGCACTTACCCACATCTTCCCCCAGCAGGGAAACACACACCTCGGTGGGACCTCGATCTAGTTAAATCGAGGAATTCAAGAGGGCATTAGATGATTATTTGAATAGAAACAATGTGCAGGGGTATGGGGAAAAGGCAGGGCAATGGCACTAGGTCATATTGGTCATTTGGAGAGCCAGTGCTAACACAATGGGCTGAATGGCCTCCTTCTGTGCTGTTTAAATTCTGTGATTCTGTGATTAGAGCAGGCTCCGATTAATAATCTGGCCACTGCATGGCCACCATGTGTCCTCAGAAGGAGGAGGCAGGTTCAACCGAGCTTTCCGGCACTTGGAGGACTGCAGGGGATCAGGCATCTGTGAGGTCCAAGTCAGATGGTGAGCTTCTGGATTCAGCATTCCAAGTCATCGTGGAGAGTCAGCAGAAGGCAGGGGATGATCACGCAGAGCTGTTGGAAGCCCTCAGCAGAGTGGCACGTGAGTCGGAGCAGTATGTCCGCCTGTGCTCTGATGAAGCGGTGCCCACATGTGACCCTGTGGAGGTCTCCAAGGGGACGATGGTGAATGCTATGGAGACCCTGATCCAGGAGAACACGGAGATGTGTGCAGACCTGCACTCCATTGCGGGAGTCATGGGTGAGTTCCTGCAGTGGCAACGCGAGAGGGAAACAGGTCACATCGACGTCCCTCCAGGTGCTCCTTCCCCTCATGGAGTCAGGCCAGGGTCCTCGGGCACCCAACGGGAGGAGGAGGGGCAGCTGGACACACCTGGGTCATCCAATCAGGAATCTCAGAGGCTGTCCTCTCCCTCTGAGTCCCCTTTGCCTGTGACCCCCTCAACCTTGTTCTCCGTCACCGCCAAGGGATCAGCTGGAAGCAGGGGGAGGACTCGCCATACTGTCCACTCACATCCGTCCAATGCCAACGAGGATGGAAAATTCCAGCCAATATGGCGAGAAGACCAAAGATCGGTTTCACTCCGTCATGAAAATAGTTTGCGATTGTCTGCTCTGTCTGTCAATGGCGGGCCGTGTTTCCGTGATTGTCTTTGCAGCTCCACCAACTGTTTGAGAACTGAGTCCAGAGGCTCAGCATCTGACTCAGACTCAGCAGATTCCTTGCCTCCAACGCTCCTCCAAGAGCCGGTAACCAAGCGTGTCCCTGCCTCCGCCTGCTGTGGAACAGATTGTCTGGTGTGCTCACCAGATTGTGATCCTGAGGCTACTCTTTATCTAGGTCCCACTGAGGTGTGTGTCACTACACTGGTGGAGGGTGTGGGTGAGCACCATGATGCTGGTGCTGCCCTCAGGGTCCTCATCCGAAGTGCTGTCGGCACTGGGGTTGGGGTCCCGTTTGCCTGGGGGTGACGTGTCAGATGTGCATAGGAAAGAAAGTGGAGATCATTCGTGCTTGGCAGACGCATCAAACACAGAACAGTGGACTGTTGTGTTGTGAGATGGATGATGTGGTGCAGGATCCTCACCTGGGTGTTTGCTGCCGGCTTCACCATCACCCCAGGAACGATCGACATCCTCTCAGGCCAGCTCCAATGCTTGACTCATGAATGGATTGACGATTGTGTGAAATCTTGTCCTGCATAAAGACAGATGAAGAGAGTGTGAGCAAGGCACATGCCAGGCTAAATGAGAAGGATTGCAGGCATGTGTTTGTGCGGAGTGGAGCCATGGCCCTGCATGGGAGGAGGAGGCAGTCTCCAGAGGAGATGAGGCCAGATGGAGATGTGAGGATGTGTGTGGGAAAGTGATGGTGATGTCCCTTGAGTTGGCAGTGAGTGAGATGCCAATGAATGTGTGATGGACTTGTGATTGGGTGAGTTGAGATTGATGAGATGGTTGACTTATCCTGGCAGCATGGATGAGATCATTCATCTGTCTTATGTGCTGGATGACCGAACTCCGGTGTGCAGCGTTGACACTGACCATCTCTACCACCGCCTTCCCAAGCCATAGAGGTGAGATAGATGGGCCTCCTGTAGCCAGAGTGGGGATAGAGAAGTTTGCAACAGGCCTCCACAGCATCCAGAAGGTATCCCAGAGATGCATCACTGAATCCGGGGATGCAATCTTCCTGGCTTTGGGGGCCGTGCCTTCAGGGGAGCAGTCCTAAGCTGCAAACATTGAAAAGTGTGAGCGTGGCTGCATTTTAAATATGGCGCCCGGCGTGAGGAAGCAGTGAGGTAACAGCATAGCGAGCTAATCACAGGCCGGCCGCCAGTGATCCGGCGTGTTTCCCGTGACTGCATAACTTATGAGGCGGGAAAGCAAGGATACGGCGCAAAAACCCGCCATTGTGGCTAAAATAACTTTTTTCACACCCGCTACCGCACTTAGTGCAAACCTGGGATGATTCCGCCCATGGTATTTGTTGTTCACAATGTGGTCTGCTCTAAATTGGTGAAAGTAAAAACAGATTGTGTGACCGCTTTGTAGAATACCCTCTGTTCAGTCAGTAAGCATGACCCCCGAGCTTTTGGTTACCTGTCATTTTCATTCTCCACTTTGTTTTCATGCTGACATCTCTGTCCTGTGTTCCAATGAAGCTCAGCTCAAACTCAAGGGACAGTACTTCATCTTTCAATTCATCACTTTACAGCCTTCCAGACCCATCGATAAGTTCAAAAATTTCAGACGCGCCTCCACACACCACACCTCCCCCCACCATTTTATTTCTGTTCTTTGCATGTTTCAGTCTTAATCTTGTTTTCCTCTTGTACTGGCTTTCGAATGGCAGCTGTTCATTATTTTGCCATTCACACCTCCTCTGGACCCAACTTTTGTTTCTTTACTTGTCCTGTTACTACTCCCTTTGGGTCTGCCCCACCAACCCTTTGTCATTTAGTCTCTCCCATCTTCCACCCTTTCACAAAAGTTCCCTTTTGTTTTTTTTCCCAACATCCCCCCATTTCACCTACTTAAAACCTATTCCATTTCTAATTTTTCCCAGTTCCGGTGAAAGGATCTGAAACATTAACTCCAGTTTTCTCTCCGTAGATGCAGTCTGACCTGCTGAGTGTTTCCAGCATTTTCTGTTTTTATTTCAAATTTCCAGCATCCGTGGTATTTTGCTTTGGGCCAAAATGCAATTTGACTTATTATGCACTTTTCTACCTGCACTTTCGCCTTTAATGAGTAGTGCATCTGTACCTCTTCCCTTCAGATATTACTATTGATTTTGACCCTCTCCACAACACAGCGAATCAGTCCTGAATAATTTTGGTGAAGATTTACAGTGTTATATTGGTTTAATCCTTCAGTCTAGTGTTTTCCAGAACAATGGACATCTTCACTGCCATGTGACCAGCTATAAAAGCAATGAAAATGCAGTAACAAAGTGTTCTCCTACAATGCTTGATCAATATTTTGATGCTTTTTGCCCATTAATCACTACCTGGTGTTATCTGATGGTGAGGGAGCCAGGCATGAGTTCAACTGGAAACCTTGTTTTGTTTTACTTCTGTGAAGAGATGAGACTAACAATCATGGTTACAAGTTCAATTAATATCTAGGGTAAATGTTTTCACTTCCCTCCCTTGAATATCAGCTTGCTTTCAACAGAAATAAAGTAGTGCATTATGTGATTTCTGCCCAGAATAGAATCTATTATTTGGAGGAAATCCGTGCTGTTGCATTCACTTCAGAAGGATATCATTCACCATTTTCTCCACAAAATACAGTCTGGCCTGCAGCAGAGAAACTGGTATATCTTCTTTACTACTGGGATCAATTGAAATATATTTTCAGCCTGTAGAAGAGTGATTATCCATTCTAAATATAGTACAAGCTCAAGAGTGCATTTCAGTGAAAAGCACCGGAGTTGTCCGGACATGATGCCTTGTTCACAACAAGCTGGGACAGAATGTCTATTGTGGCCGATCGCATGATTCCAGCTGCACTGTGCTGGGACTGCAGCTCCTAAGAACTGGATGTGCCTGCACCTGAATGAGCTTACCTTTCCACATAATGCACGGTCAGCTCACCTAAAGATATTTTAAGTAGTGCTCCTGATGGGTAGCGTATAGTGCGCTGAGAATGCTGTGGAGTCAGAGCATTGGGAACAGCAGCCAGTGAAGTGCTGCCTTCACAGGATTGCCTTTTCCCTTTGTTGGCTCACTGCTGGGGATTTTACGTCAATTCCCATCATGCAGCCCCTTCCCCACCTTGGGTTAATTTTGGCTACAGAAGGCTGAAGAAAATAACAGTTGCAAACAAGGGCAACCCTTTAGTACAAAGGAGCTATCCATTGTAAAGGTTGTTTGGTGTTTCACGGGGAGACCTGGAGGCTTGTACAGTTAAACATACACTGTTTCTCGGTAACTCATACAGATACATATCCAAGGTACTGCCATGCATGGGTGCTGCCTCCATGCCGGCTCCTTCTAGACTGTTCTCCACAGACCGCCTACTATCATGTGACTCTCTATATTATACCTTGGATGGTACTGTTCTCCAGTCCCACATTAACTTACTCTGCCAAACACCCTTATCCTACACTACCCAACTGTAAAATTTGTCAAGTGGTTACTTGAAGACAATGTGATATTTCCGGTTCACCACATTGCCCCCTTCCCCACGCCACTCTCTGCCCTAGTGGACCACCTGTCCTGGACACTCCAGTGTGTTTACAATGGTGCGGTCTCCCGATTTACCACTAATAGGTGTCACCTCCCATTGCCATGGACATGGGGAAACTGTCTTCGATCCCAGAACCTGCCATAATATCAACAACAGATGTTTCCGTTGACACAGGGATACAGTTAGTGAGATCGAGATGGAAGCACATGATGGATCCACGAGGATGAGCAAGTGGTAGCGGAAATGGAGAAATCTGTGGGACAGGTTGTCACAGAGGTACTTATCTATGATGGCCTTCTTTCTTTGAACTATGCCACCCAAGGATGCTTCTGTGCACTGTTGAGTTGACACTTCCTTTTCCCTGGAAAAGTGATGAACATGTTGCCCCTTGCAAACAAGCTCTCCGTCACTTGTTTGATATACCTGTGAATAGCTAATTAATTTGACATATGTCATTGTGGCTTGGAAGAGTCAAATTGCATAAAAATGTAATGCACTGTTGCCTCACATACATGGGAAGGAACATCCAGGTTGACTGCAGGCCAGCGTCTAGGAATTGGCACAGTTAAGTGAAATCTTTTTGAATGGAGGCGTGAAAGACAGGTTGCCTTTGATGTGTCCAAAAAAGACCATCTGGGTCCATAAATGCAGGCCGTGGCCTAAGTCTGTGAATGACTTCTGAATGACCGGTGATTGCTGCTTCTTGGGAGAGTTCCCACAATCTTTTCAAATAAACTCCAAACATCAAGGTGCACAGATGCCAAAGAATGACAAATTGGCATAAAAGCACAGGAGGGAGCCAGGCTCCATTAGCAGCTGTCAATATTTAGAGGATGTAAGTAAGAGGCTGGCAATCTGGTATGAAAATAATGATGCTATTTTCATAACTAACTAGGAATTTTTTTTTTTTTAATTGGCACAGGAAAGATGAACTATTCTTAAACCAAGCAGTAATAATAAAACTCAATCAAATGTGAGACAGCTATAAAGAATTGCTTAAATTAGCTAGCTGAATGGAGGACAGAAAGAAATTAATCCCATACTAGGCTGTTTACAAAGTGGAAGATAGTCAACAATTGGGATAGGTACAGAGCTACAGCCCCAATTTTAATTCAGGATGAGAGTCAAGAAGGTTCGGGCAATCTTAACATCAGGGTCTTTTCTGGCTGATCCTAGTCAGTTACCCACCCGAAACTAGTGGGAAGTGGCTGCTAGTTGGCAGGTTGGAATGAAATGGTGGGAAGCAGGAGGCCACTGCCAGGGTACAGAAGAGGCTGTTGAGAGAGCCTCATGGTGGAGTTGCAGAGCCCACTTCTCCTCCTGGCTCCACAGGCAAAGTAAAGGCATAGCTTGCTTCTTTTGATTTACAATGGCTTCCCTGTTCTGGCCTTTGGTAAAAAAATTACTGTTGGATGCTGATGATGTCATTCGAGCCCAATTTAAATATTTAATGATGCGCCTACTAATGTCCCTCCTGTCGGCTCAGAAGAGCATGTGAAAATGCAAGAACACGCAAATTAAGAAATTAATGTCATGAGTTTGGACAAAGCTTTCCCCACAAAACAGGCTTTGCTCAGAAAAATTAGGCATGGTTGGGTCACAGGACCTGACCTGCTCAAATAAACCTCTTAGGTTTTTGGTCTGGTGTGATATTTTTAACTTTTCATTTCCATCTTGCTGCATTTTGTTTGTTGCACTAGTAACGAGTGACTAGTTGGTTTTATTGGTTCATCTGTCATTTCCTTTTTACTTGTTAGAGATTCGTATTCCCTGCTAATTTTTCTTCACTATTTTTGATTATTGCTGCCATTCAAATCATGCCATGCCAACAGATGATCCATTAATGGTTCCAAATTCCTTGCACTACTGAAGTGATGTAGAAGGCCAATAAATACAACTGTAGTGACTCTTGAAACTGTTCGGCTACAATGCCATTGCCTCAGAATATCAGTGTCAGATAAGACTTAATACAAATACTTAATACAAAGCATTGCATATAGGAAGGAAGGAAAACATGGGCAATATACATACTTCACAAACGGTGGTGAAATAACTAACAATGGGGTTGATAGCTAACGATCCCAATAGCTTAAAATCTCAACCACTTTAAAACAGAAATAAACAAAGCAAACAAAATGATGATCTACATAATCAGTACAGTAGTGTACAAATCAGAGGATGTCATGCTGCAGAGTGCTCTGTTCAGACCACAATTGAAATATTGCTAAGAATTACGAGGTTGGTCCTTAGCTCCCAACTTTAAAGTGAGGAAAGAAAATGTTGGAATTTTAGTACTCACAGCAGGTCTAGCCTAAAGAGGAAGCATCATTGTTCCAAAGAAACGAGGTCTTATTGTTGCTCACCTGGGTTAATAAAAACAGAAAATGCTGCAAAAACTCAGCAGGTCTGGTAGCACCTGTGGAGAGAGAAAAAACAGAGTTAACATTTCGAGTCCAATATGGCTGAGTTTGAAAGAAGAGTCATGTTGGATTGGAACGTTAGCTCTGTTTCTCTCTCCGCAGATGCTGAT
The DNA here is from genome assembly GCF_964194155.1 of Cetorhinus maximus. Taxonomy (NCBI): domain Eukaryota; kingdom Metazoa; phylum Chordata; class Chondrichthyes; order Lamniformes; family Cetorhinidae; genus Cetorhinus; species Cetorhinus maximus. The sequence goes on along the minus strand of NC_135879.1, from coordinate 23,975,711 downwards.
CGACCTGTTGAGTTTTTCCAGCATTTTCTGTTTTCATTTCAGATTTCCAGCATCCGCAATATTTTGCTTTTATGTTATTGTATAGTCAGCATGACGCAGCCTTTAGACACTCAAACTGCTTATAGAAGTGACCAGTAACACTGTATCAAAGAGGATATTTATGGGAAGAACCTAAACTTGCTAAAGCTCATCTAGTCAGGCTTTAAGTCAGACATCAAGACTAATTGGCACCCTTTCAGGAAAATTTGAAGAATTGCTTCTTTTTTTGCTCAAAATGAACAAAAACATCTGAGAAATATAATTACTTACTATTTAGTTTAAATAATCCATTGCAAAATTTGATTAGCATTTGCTAATTTTAAAAATCCTCTCCATATGGTTTGGGAGCTGTGATTATGTTGTTTATTGAAAAGTGCCCACCCATATCCCTTCATGAAAATTGTTACGAATGCAAAACTTCACAAGGCTGTTATGTTTTTAAAGGTTTCCTTTAATTTTAAGTGAAATACAAAGGGCAGGATTTTCCCCATGTCGGTGGGGGGGACGTTGAAGTGGGCGCGTGCGGAGGCGCGCCTCTGATCAGTGCCCCCGATCGGGGGCGCGCTGCCATTTCCCGTGGGCGGGCCAATTAAGGACCGCCCAACGTGACGTCCGCACAGAAACACTATGCGCTCCCTGTGCGGGCGGGGGTGGGGATTCCCTAAACACTAGAGTGCGCTCTTTCGTGCATGCGCATGAAGGAGCGCACTCATCTCCCTGAGGCTAAGTGCTGCCTCAGGGAGATCTTCTCTACTGTACAAATTATTAAAAATAGAAAAAAAATAAATCCCTGACATGTTCCCGCATGTGACACTGTCACATGAGTTGGGACATGTCCATAACTTTTTTAAAAACTTTAATTAAATTTTTAAAAACCTATATGAAACCTCATCCCGCCCGTGGATGAGGTTTCATGCTTTTTCTAATGCCCACCAGGGCTCCTGGCCTGCCCGCCAACCTTAAGGTTGGACGGGAAGGCCCGTTAATTATTTAAATGACTCTGTCAATGGCCTCACTTGGCCATTGTCAGGTCAGCAGGCGCTCAGGTGATTTTGTTGGCGGGTGGGCTCTCATTCACCCACCACGCCATCACCTTGATGTTTCATCACGCCAGGTGCCATATTTAAAGCCCAATCATGTGTACACATCTCAGTGTTTCCAGCCCATGGCTACTGCAGGGAAGATGTCCATGAAAGGCAAAAAGGCTGCAGTCCCCAGGTTTAATGATGCGTCACTGGAATGCCATTTGGACACCATGGAGGCCCGCCATGATGTCCCCTACCCCCGTTCTGGTCACAGGATGGGATGCGACATCACCAATCCAGCATGACAAGCGGTGGCAGCGGTGGTCAATGCCAATGCTGCACAGAAGAAGTTGGCATCCAACGTAGATAGAGGGTGAATGACCTCATCCATGCTGCCAGAGTAAGGCAACCATCTTATCACTCTAAACTCAAACACTCAAGCCCCATCACATGTTCACTGGCATCTCACTCACTGCCAGGTCAAGGGACATCACCACCCATTCTCTCACACACAACCTCCCATGACCATCTGGCCTCATCCCCTCTGGAGACAGCCTCTTCAGCCTTCACCAGCTTGAGGCCACTTGTACCGATCAACATCATCAGCTGCTGAAAAGCCCCCCACATCTTATGGCTGTATGGTAGGTAGAGCTGCCTGTGAGTCCCCTAAAAGTGATGTGGTGCTGTCTGTGAAGCCTGGCATTGATGCTTGTCTGAAGCAAGGTAGGCAAAACAATCCTTGAAGTCCCGAGTGATGTGCAGTCTGCCAAGTGCACGCCTTACATATGATATTGTGAAACACGTCAGCGTGCAATCATGCCAGCATGAAGGGTTGATTCCGACGGGCTGGGCTTAAAATGATATGCAGATGCATTACAATGAGGTTTCCAATGGTTGGAAATGCGGCCCGCCATTGAGAGGTGGTGCGGACGATTGCAAACTGGTTTCACAATGTCGTGAAACCAATTTTTAGCCTTTTCGCCATATTGTCCACTCACACTTCTGAACACGCCCGATGTCAGCAGGCACAGAAAATTCCACCCAAAGTCTTTCATTTTTTAGTGGCCAGCATCTTTGCCACTCTGGAGGCAGGTAGGGGAGGTTTTGAAACTTGGGGCCATAATGGCAACACTGTGTTCATTGTCCACAGGGATTTTTTTTTTATTTGCTCATGGGATGGGGGTGTCACTGCCTGTGCCAGCATTTATTGCCCATCTTTAATTGCCCTTGAGAACTGAATGGCTTGCTCGGCCATTTCAGAGTCAACCACATTGCTGTGGGCCTGGAGTCACATGTAGGACATGTAAGGACAGCAGATTTCCTTCCCTAAAGGACATTAGTGAACCAGATGGGTTTTTACAACAATGGTTTCATGGTCATCAGGTTCTTTACTGAATTCAAATTTCACCATTTGTCATGGTGGGATTTGAGCCTGGGTCTCCAGAGCATTACCCTGGGTCTCTGAATTACCATCCAGTGACAATACCACTATGCCACTACATCTCTTCTTTGGAGACTGCCTGTAGTCCCAGCAGTGGCCACCGCATCCAGTGGTACTACTGGGAGTGGATAGCTGGTGGCCATTTGATTAGCCAGCACCTCTCAGAGGCAACATCTTCCCAGATGGCAGTAGTAGACCCCCTTGAGCCAATTAATGGCCTGACAGCCATAACATTTCTATGGAACAACCCAGCCACGGTTTGCCCCCAAATTTTCAGCCGGGTGGCGTTGGGAGAGGGTGGGGGGGAGGGGGATGGTGGTGGGGGGGGTGGAGGGTGTGAGGCTACTGCCTCCTGGGTAAAATTCTGACTAATATTTTGATTAGAATAGACAGTCAGGGTGGAATTTTAACGTGGAGCAGTTAATGTGGGTTTAGATGTGGCTCGGGATTTATGGAACTCACATGGTCTGAAAATATGAAACTGATGGCATCTGCATTTGTATGTTTCGAATGGGTAAAAATATATTGAGTTCTGTGGTTCTAAACATTGTGCAGAGGGATTAACCAACTTCCAAACAACTGATGTATTTTTTAACTAACCTCGCGGATGGTTTTCATTTTCAAAGTGTTTCTTATCTAGCCGTAACAATCCATTTTGAGAAATATTTCCCCACTCTGCACTTTCTCTGCTCTGCAATGTTGCTAAAAATAATGCAGGTGGTACCAGGAGCTGAGCTGCCCTCTTTAACCATTGATGGAATTCGACTTTTAGCTCTCTAATGAACGCTTTGCAAGTCGTATTGTTGGCAAGTATAACAAAAATCGTTTACTTTCCAATATCGCTGTGTTTTGTATATATATGTGCGCAGTTAATTGTCTTTGGGCACAATGCAAGCTTTGTGTTCCATTCCTGTACATTGGAGTGAAAGGGAAAAAAAAAACAGACTTAGCGCAGTAGCTATCCAGTCATTACTTTCCTTGCAATCTCAGCTGGAGTTATCTCAGTTATATTCACATAGTGCTACTCATGGGGTTTTAAAAGAAATTACAATTTGTGCTTGATTTACTGAATGGGAAACAAAATATTAATTGGGTCCTAATTTAGGTAGAAGGGCAAAAGTGTCATGATTCCAAGAACATTGGGAAGCCCTTCCCTGCTGCTATTGTTGATCTGTGGGAAAGGAGATCATAGAATCATACAGCACAGAAGGTCATTTTGCCCATTGTGTCTGTGCTTTGAAAGAGCTGTCCAATTAGTCCTAGCCTCCTGCTCTTTCCCTATAGCCCTGCATTTTTTCCTTTTCAAACAGATAGCTAATTTCCTTTTGAAAGTTACTGTTGAATCTGCTTCCTCCATACTTACAGGCAGTGCTCTCCAGATCATAACAACTCACTATCAAGGTGTGGTGCCCAGGACTGAACACAGTGACCCAGATCTTCCATTCTCTGGATCATTGGAGACTGGACTTCAAACACAAGATGCGCATCAGGACCCAGTAGAAGTCCCAATGCACTGACCCCTTGAGAATTGCCCAGGAAGTTTGAACTTCTGATAGTCAATTCTCCTGCTCCCTGGAACCCACTGAAAAAGTTTCTGATTCTGAGATGGAGTCGGAGACTTCGGGCAGTTCTGACTTACCTGAATTGTTACCCAGCAAATGTAAGACAGAGAAATCCTAGTCCAACTCGTGCATAACTATACAACTGACCGCCCCAATCTGACTGACCCCTCCGACACCCCCGCTCAACCCCCTGACCCCTCTGACTCCCCCTTATCCATATACCCAGCTGCCACCCTAGCTAATTGCCAACCTACCCACCTACCACCCTGTCTACCTACCACCCTTCCCAGCTGCCACCCAACCCAACTGTCACCCTACCCAGCTGCCATCCAGCCCACCTACCATCCTACCTGCCCTCCACCCTCCCCAGCTGCCACCCTACCCACTTACCTCACCCACCTACCCACTTACACCCCAACACACTCACCTATTCAGCCACACATTCGTTTAGCCATTCATTCACTAAAACACTGAGAACCTTTAAACACTTACCAGAATATGGCAGCCGGTGCCACAAAAAATGGCCGTGGCTTCTGTGCAGATTCTCTTCACTGCTCTCTCCGTGGATTCCTGCGCTGAGGGAGTTTTGCAGGATCCTCCATTGGAAGTTTGGACAGAAAAATCGTATGCAGGTAAGTGGTTAGTTTTCTACCTGATCAGCGTCGGACACGGGGGTTCCAACTCTGACCCAAAGATTTGTGCCAACAATCCTTTTCATCCCTCTGGTTCTTTTGTCAATTTTGTTAAATATGTTTTCTCTGGCTACCAATCCTTCTGCTGGTGGAAACAGTTTTTCCCTATTTACTCTATCAAAACATCATATAGAATGTGTTTGTCCAGCATCAGACACTTGTTCAATGTATCATGGAAATTAAATTGGCTGATATTGTTGATGGCCCTTGCACTACCCCACAGGAAAAGATACATTAAAATTGAGGGTCACAGACACCTTCGGTAGTTGCTCAGAGAGTGATTGTTATAGTCAAGCTTGCCTGCAAGTCTTTTTTGTAACGTTCCATTAAACCATAATAAACCATTAATCCTAGTCTGAACTAGTCCATAGCCAAGCACATCTTGAGGAGTAGTATCCATTTTTTTGGTTGCAACTAGGACATGGCAGCATCCTCAGACAGAAAAATTGACCTCACTGGTTGTGGAGTGAAGATGGATGGAGTTAATTTTTCCAAGAAAAAAAAAATCAGGTCCTATTTTTAACACCATTGGTTGACTGATTTTATGAGTTTATTTAACTTATGCTTTTATATACTCAGCAACATTGTGGATTTATTCTGTAGGGACACACTATCACACTGAGTTGCTGCATGCATTGTGAAGGAAGATTGTTGTCCTGTAATACATCATGTGGGCACAACTGTCAACATTGGAACAACAATCCTCAAGGAATGGAGTTTACAGGAAATATTAAGTCATTGCAATTAATATAAAAATAGTTAAAGGGAAAGAAGTTTTAAAGGCTGTATGAGGTATGAACATGTATATCATGCAATGTGACATTGAATTTCAGATGCTCGGTGTCCATTTGAAATGGGTACTTTTTTTAATACTCATTCACAGGATATGGACATCATAGGCCAGCATTCATTGCCCATCCCTAATTGCCCTTGATTGATGGTGAGCTGCTACCTTGAACCCAGGTGGTGTAGGTACACCCACAATGCTGTTACTTCCAGGAATTTGACCCTGCAAGCCTCACGAGTCTGCACTCCCAGTCATCGAACAACTAACCTCTGACTCTCTGAAGAAGAAGCCACAGAGATCAAGGGCAGAGGCCAAAGGAAAAATACAGGAGTACAGCAAATCGGAAGCCTAGGGCAGTTCATGGCTGGTCATAAAGTATATCCATGATACAAAGCCTAGGAGGTAGAGTCAATGTCCAAATTATATTAATTTCTCTGCATTAACATATTGGGCCAGACCCTGTTGGGAAAATAAAGATGTGTTAATGATGCACACCATTATTAATGTGCAAATCAGGCACCAAGTTCAGAGAATTAAAAGATAAGCCATGATTGCAAATCTCCAGAAATTGCTAGTTGATTTACATCACTCCAGCATTTACTGTAGGGTGCCTTAAGTTTAGCCTCCCTGTTATTTTTAAGAATTTGTTAGATTTGCATATTAAATGTCCATTAAACTCACTGCAGAAAGTTAAGTCTTAACAATGTAAGTACCCTTTTAACAATGTGATAATTATTACTACAATGCCAATTAACTTCTTTACATTGTGCAATTATATTTCCACACACAATAAATTGTTGTTAAAGATTTTAAAATGTATTTTTTTTCTGTCTCTTTTTATTCTCTCTCCTTAATCTAATTTCTTTCCCTCTCTTCATTCCTCTTTTTGTACCTGATTTGGATCTAATTCACCCAATTTTCTTCTCCATATTTGCAGTTTCTTTCTTAATACTTCAGCCTTATGGATTAAGGAGATACATTCTTCATCTCACTGTTCAATATGGTCCCAGATGCCCCTTTGCCCTCAACATGCCATTGTCAGCTCACACTTCCAGCGAGTTAATGCACAAAATATTTTTGAGCTGAAAGTTGTGGCAATTGTCTAACTAACAGCAAATGGAACAAGATGCCCACTACAGGGAGATCTGGCCCAATAGAATAAGTTAAATATTATTAATGTAAGCTGTTATTCAGTGGTAGCACTTTCACCTTTGGAACAGAAGGTTGTTGGTTCAAATCTTACTGCAGAGACATGAAGACATAATCCAGTGAGTACTGCTCAGAATAAGAACAGTTAGGACTGAGATCAGGAGGAATTTCTTCAGTGAAAGGGTGCTAAATTTCTGGAATTCTCTATCCCAGAGGGCTGTTGAGGCTCAGTCATTGAGCATGTTCAAAACAGAGGTTGATAGATTTCTAGATGCCAATGACATTAAGGGATATGGGGGTAAGAAAGGAAGATGGCATTGAGGTAAAAGATCGGCCATGGTCTTCTATTTGCAAAGGTCAGTGGCAGGCTGGAAGATTGGGAAACGTTTAAAGATCAGCAAAGGGTTACTAAAAAAATAATAAAATGAGCAAAGATAAATTATGAAAAAAAACTAGCGCAAAATGTAAAAACTGATAGCAAAAGCTTCTACAAGTATATAAAAGGAAAGAGAGTAGCTAAAGTGAATGTTGGTCCTCTGGAGGATGAGACTGGGGAGTTAATAGTGGGGAACGCAGAAATGGCAGAGACGCTTAATCAATATTTTGCCTCAGTTTTCATAGTGGAGGACACTAGTACCAGCCCAATAGTAACAGGTAGTGCAGAGGATATAGAGAAGGAGGAACCTAGAACAATCTCCATCACTAGAGAAAATGTACTGAGCAAACTATTGGGATTAAAGGGTGACAAGTCCCCAGGACCTGATGGCCTACATCCCATGACCTTAAAGGAAATGGCAGCGGAGATAGTGGATGCTGTATATTGGCTATATATTCCAAAATTCCCTGGATTCTGGAAAGGTTCCAGTGGATTGGAAAAATGCTAATATAACACCCTTATTCAAAAAGCAGGGGAGGCAGAAAGTAGGAAACTATAGACCAGTTAGTTTAACGTCTGTCATTGGGAAACTGTTGGAATCCATTATTAAGGAAGTAGTAATGGGGCATTTGGAAAGTCAAAATGCAATCCATCAGAGTCAGCATGGTTTTATGAAGAGTAAATCATGTTTGATTCATCTTCTAGAGTTCTTTGAAGATGTGACAAGCAAAGTGGATAATGTGGATCCTGTAGATGTAGTGTATCTGGACTTCCAGAAGGCCTTTGATAAGGTGCCGCACAAAAGATTAATACACAAGATAAGATCGCATGGAGTTAGGGGTAATATATTAGCTTGGATAGGGGAATGGCTAACCAACAGAAAGCAGAGAGTCGGGATAAATGGGTCTTTTTCTGGATGGCAAGCTGTAACTAGTGGGGTGCTACAGGGTTTGGTCCTTGGGCCCCAACTATTTACAATCTATATTCATGACTTGGATTCAGGGATAGAAGGTATTATAGCTAAATTTGCAGATTACACCAAAATAGATGGGAAAGTAAGTTGCAATGAAGAAATAAGAAATTTACAAATGGATATGGACAGGTTAGGTGAATGGGCCAAAATTTGGCAGATGGAGTTTAACGTGGATAAGTGTGAGGTTATCCATTTTGGTCGGAAGAATAAAAAGGCGACTTATTATTTAAATGGAGAGAAACTTCAGAATGCTTCAGTGCAGAGGGATCTGGGTGTCCTCATGCATGAATATCTAAAAGCTAGTATGCAGGTACAGCAGGGGATAAGGAAGGCAAATGGAATTTTGGTATTTATTGCTAAAGGAATAGAGTATAAAAATAGGGAAGTGTTGTTGCAACTGTACAAGGCATTGGTGAGACCGCACCTGGAGAACTGTGCACAGTTTTGGTCCCTTTACTTGAGGAAGGATGTAGTTGCACTGGAGGCAGTTCAGAGGAGCTTCACTAGATTGATTCCAGAGATGCGGGGCTTATCTTATGAGGGGAGATTGAGCAGTTTAGGCCTATACTCGCTAGAGTTTAGAAGGATGAGAGGAGATCGAATTGAGGTATATAAGATGCTAAAGGGGATAGACAAAGTAGACGTGGAGCGGATGTTTCCCCTTGTGGGGCATTCTAGAAGGAGAGGCCATAGTTTTAGGCTAAGGGGTGGTAGATTTAAATCAGAGTTGAGGAGGAACTACTTTTCTCATAAGGTCGTGAATCTGTGGAATTCATTACCTCATAGTGCAGTGGATGCTGGGACGCTGAATAAATTTACGTGGGAGATAGACAGATTTTTAATTAGTAATGGGTTGAAAGGTTATGGGGAGAGGGCGGGAAATTGGAGTTGAGGTCGAAATAAGATCAGCCATGATCATAATAAATGGCGGGGCAGGCTTGAGGGGCTGAATTGCCTACTCCTGCTCCTAGTTCTTATGTTTTTGTGATCTAGTTAAATGGTGGAGCAGGCTTGAGGGGCCAAAAGTCTACTCCTGCTCCTAAGTTCCTACTGAGGGAGTGCTGCACTGTCAGAAGTACACATCTTATTTTTTCCAACAAAATCTGTCCCAATATGTTAATGCAATGAAAGTGATATAAGTTGGATATTGAGTCAACCTCTAGGCTTTATACCATGGGTGTACTTTATTTTTGGACAAGATGTTAAAGTAAGTCCCTGTCTGCCCTCTCAAGTGGACATAAAAGATTGCATCGCGCTGTTTTGAACAAGGGCAGGGGAATTCTCCCCAGTACCCTCATCAATATTTATCCCTCAACTAATACCTAAATAAAGTATGATCTGGTCATTGTCATATTGTTCTTTGTGGCACCTCGATGTGTGTAAAATGGCTGTTGTACTTCCTACATTACGACAGTGACTTCTGCAAAAAAAGGTACTTCATTGGCTATAAAATGCTTTAGTGTGATGAGGTCAGGGAAGACACTAAGCATTGCAATTCATTAACTTTCCTTCATTCGAAAATGAAGCCTATATCTGGCAGGAGCTTCATGCGACAGGCATGCACCTTCTTAGAAATGCAGATTAATAATTTCTGACCTTATATACAGACAGTTGCATGCTGATTACTCCCATTTATAGGACAGAACCATGCTGAAAAAAAAAAACTATTCTAATGAATAAACAATGAATATTTGGTTTGAAATGCTTTTGGTAGGATTACTTATGCACCAGCTTAAGAAGATCAATGGCTCTCTTATCCTTGGAGGAGATTGAAATTCCGTTCTAAACCGAGTCATAGATAAATTTGCCTTGTGTACCATGCAGCTGACAGGCACATTCATGTGATACCGAATGCTGAGACAAGAACATTGGTAAACATCAGCATCTTGCAAGCCCATCAGGATTTTTTTCTTCCCTTTCTTCCTGCATGTATTCAATAGTTCTTCGAAATTGTCATGTCATGAATTTAAAAGGATGTTCTGCTGGCTATCTTGGCACATTTAGTTTGTTGCCCTTTAGGAAATGTGGGTAGTGATTCTGCATTTGGCACAAACGGGAACGTTACATCCAAAATGGGTCTGAAATTTTAGGTTAGTTTAGGTTCTGCTTCAAGTTATTGTTCAAATTCATTTGCATAACCACAAACATAAAATCTCCTGTGAGCCAGTGCAAATGGATAGCATAATAGAAGCTAATTGCTTGATTTTGTCTCTTTCCATTATAGTGTACTTTATGATGTATTTAAGGGTGGTAACCTGGTGCAGTTTTATTAATACAGCTGAAAATGGGGTTATCATCAAAATAAGCATTTTTAATAAGCATGCCCAGACTTTTGCCTGTGAGTAACCTGACATAAAATTACTAAAAACGTTTAAAGCAGCTACGTTGAACCATTTTTAGAGTCTCATTTTCATTCCGTCAGTTTCTTAGCAAAGCAAATGTTTTTTGATATGAAACGTCCTTTAAAATGCGGTTGTGGATCTGATGGATCCTGGTCACTAGTTTAGTTGGATGAATGGATCCAGGTTGCACACTTGTTTCAGGATGGCCAAGCTGCTACCCTAGACAGAGGAGATCAACAGATAGTTCTTATGTAGAACACATTCTAGTTATTTACAAAGGATCTCAGCAGCTACACTTGTGTGCTTACAACTCAAACCTTGTGTCTACATTACAGACTTTAACTCTCGACTGACCACTGACTACTAAGGTAGCCCGCGCTACTCTGCTATTGGATACTAAGATCATGTGATCTTCCATGATAACATTCTTCTTAAAGGTATATTACACATCAGATGACCACAACATCTAAGAAAATGAATAAAATTAGAATAGCATTCCTGAACCGGCACATCAGCACAATGTTGTAATTTTAAGATCGGGCATGGCTAGTTTTATGGGTGAGGCTGAATCCAGGTGAATTGAATCGCAAACCAGCATAAAAGTCTGCAGAGAACACAAGCATAAGTGATTTTTGCAATGGTTTGGCTGATTCCACCTGGAGTGTGCTGATATAACTAACCGAAACAAGCGGAAACTCAAGCCCATGTTTTTTTTTTATTCCTCACTGTGTATGCCTGACCCTTCCCCCAGTTCAACCACAACAACCCAAAGGAAATTTGAAACAAATTTCTCCTGAGCCATGCCTAATGTGTCTGATCAAGGGCATCCTGGTGGATACTTTCTGTCTCGCTTCTGCTCACCTGTGTGGAAGTGTCCTTCCTGCCAACATCTGCTGCAAAATGTCTGAGATCAGAAACTCAGCAGAGTGGATGAAATGAGTTCCGTTTCGCCATATGTTGGTGCTCCAACAACCTAAACCGCTGCACCATCCGCTTCTGCACATATTGAATTAATCATAATCTCGAGCCAAGAAACAATATGGGTGGATAGCTCATTATTCAAGTTAATCTATTCATCACCTTAATGAAATCAAATGATTATTCCTTGTAAAATATTATGGTAATTACGGAGATTGAGTGAATACATTGCATTGAATTGAATAACAATGGCGAGGTCTCTGGTGAGGAAATGTAAGATGTGATCTGGAAAGGACAAGCATTACTGTTCACAGAAGACTTGCTTAGAAAAAAAAACATTGAACGGACATTTTTCAAACATTGACAACTTATAGGTAAATGCTTGCAGCAGGTATTAGGAAGACAATTGTGGAATCGCTGGCTCGGTTATTAAGTGCTTTGCCCAAAAAAGAATTGTCTAGAACTTAAAAATCTAAGGTAAAGTATTCTTCCAATTTTGCACTGCTTCATCAGAGGCACCAGGGCAGTAAGGGACAGAAAGCCAAGTAGTGGTTAGTATTGCTGGATATCTAAACATTTTAAAGCCAGCTGAATTTATCTGCAAAATTGATGCCAGTTCAACTAAACCCCCACCCAATATATTTGGGTATATTTAAATTAGATGTTAATTGGGTCCGTTCTGTTACTGGTGTATGATCTTTATAGGATGATGGGATATTGAGATGTACATGGAGCTGTAAATAAACAAGAATGTTTTTTACGAATAACAGTCTATGGTACCATTCTTAGGGTAACAGGCAAACCCTAAAGAAACCCCATATAGACCCCAAACTCAAGACGAAACAACCTTCCCACCAGATTCTCTTTTCAATGCTCCACCTAGGAGATGTTTAACATATAGGATATACAGTCAAAACTCTAGCACAAGATAACTCACGTGAGGGAATGCAGGAATCAGCAGATGGAAATTTCACTCATATTAGAATTAGTAAAATTGTCGGGGGGGGCAGGGCCAGGTGGCTTTTGAGGCTGTTGCAAAGGCTTTTTCTCGCACCCCTCAACTCAAGGATAGCCATCCTCTACCCTCGCCTCTTCTCTGCTACAAATATCTTCTTGACGTCCCTTTTCTCCTCCTTTCCCCCTTCCTCTACAAATCTCTTTCTTTTCCAGTTCCTCTCGCCCTTCTATTCCACTCTTCCCTTGTCCTCCCCAGTCCTCTCCTCCGCACCTTCTCCATTCCTTCCCTAACACAGAAACCCACAGGACATGTTCTAGCTTATTAAATAATTAAAAAATTGATTGCACACAAATGTTATAATTAAGAATTCAAATCATTTTGAACCATAAAATTGTTAATATACAATAATCCCAGAAGTCCATGATGGCCTGTTGGATGGTGATTGTGTATGGCTTGTTTCTAAAAACAAACAGAATTGTAGATCTTTTGTGTAAATTACAAGAGTTACGGGTGCAGTAGGATGGTGGTTACATTACAGGTCTAGCAATCTAGAGAATTTGACTAATGATGTGAAGACATGAGGTCAAATCCCACCAGCTGAGGTATTTAAATTCAGTTAATCAAATAAAACATCTGGAATAAAAACCTAGTCTTAGTAATGACCATATAGCTGCCAGATCGCTATATAAACCCACCTGGTTCACTAATGGCCTTTAAGGAAGGAAATTTGTTGTCCTTATCTGGTCTGGCTTATATGTAACTCCAGACCCAGAGCAATATGTTTCATGCTTTAACTGCCCTCCGAAATACCCTAGCGTGCCACCTTGGTGTATGAAACTGCTACAAGGAACGATAGAATGAAACTGGACAGATGACCCGGCATTGACTTAGGACTGAACACAAAGGCACAACTAATGGGGTGGGATTTTACACTCCCCCACTGATGGGTTCGAAGAGGGGATTCGTTAACTCCACTGGGTGGTCTGCCCCGCCGACTAGCCAAACACCCCTGCCCCACTGCAATTCATAATTATACTAGCACCATTAGCAATTTATTCCCTCATAAGGGCCTCACTCGCCTCCGTTGGGAGTTAACTGGCAGTGGGAAAGGACCACGTCAAACGGCCAGTCCAGCAGGTTTCCATGCGTGGACTGGTTGTGGGCGGATCAGTGCCTCCTTGACGGGCCCCCAAAATGCGTTCATCACCCCCCTCCCCAACAGGTCTCATAGCTTCTCAAACCCCAGCATGCCACTTCCCTTATCGGGACCTGCTGTGGTGGCCTAGACAACTATAGGGAAGCCATTTTGTGCTAAAAGGGTTAATGGAAAAGTTAGAAGTTTAATTATATGCCTAGGCCTAAGAGAATAATACTGCAACCTTGAGAAACAATACCATCTTGTCTGACCACAGTTGTAGGATGAGCCCTGAAACATTCCATTTTGTTCTTTCTCAGGCCGAATGTAATCGGAATCATGATAAGCATTTACGTAAGCGCAACATCTGTTGTGCTGGGAACGAATATTTATTACTATATGGATTGGCCAGTTAACGTATGCAAATAAACGGATAGGTTTGAGCAAAATTTACTGATTGGCTGTAAAAATACTTTTAACAGGTCTGTGTGTATTCTGCTATGAGACGGTACAATCGCTCTTGTTGTATTGTTCTCCCTTGTGCACAAGTAATAAATGGGGTTTCTATGTATTAATGATGCCTTGGTGTGATTAATCTCTGACACTGCCAGCTCGGCACCCAATGAGACCTCCAAACAGTTATCCAAATCCTGATCCAGTGACGTATGCCTCTGTCCTGAAGTCTAGAGACCTGCTGGCCTCTGATAGGCCAGGGGCTCTATGAGGGAGGACTTCCTGATCCAGAGGGGCAGAAGTCCTGCCTCAAGCTATTAACAGCCAATTGAACATCAAATGATGAAGGGGCAGCAGGTGTTTCCTTCGGCACGTTCCCCACTGACCATTTAGCCTGGGGTGAGTAACGGGGAATCCAGAGTCGTGTATAATTTAGCCCATGCGGTTGACCCTGCAAAATCCTCCTCAATAGCTTCTGAGCAATTGTGTCAAAATGGCGAGAGCTGCCCCACACACAGAGCGAGGCAGAGATTAGGGAGAGATGGTTCATTTTCAGGTTGGCAAGCTGTGACCAGTGGAGAACCACAGGGATCAATGCTGGGGCCTCAACTATTTACAATCTAAATAAAAGACATGGGTGGACAGACCAAATGTAAGGTTGATAAATCTACTACTGTCACAAAGAAGATAAATTGTGAGGAGGACATAAAAGCTGGGATGTTCCGTGCCTACTGGTATCAGGCATGTCTGGTGGCGTGAGAGGACAATATGACGAGAAGGCCAAAAATCAGTTTCGCGGTGTCATGAAATCAATTTGCAATTGTTATTGGATGTCATTGGACGTTAGGAGCCTCACTGTAATACATCAGAATATCAATATAAGGCCAGCCCGCCGGACTCACCCCCCCCGCTAGATCGTCCACCCAGGTTGGCAGGAAAACATGCCACTGTAGAACACGTCTTGACAAGTGTGACATGCAAAAGTTGGGACTTACCCTCTAGGGCCTTGCTCACATCGCAGGAGCTGAAGATGGTGGAGCCCGGCAGCCACGGGATCCTGAAGGAACGTCCATGGCAGGCTGGGTGGATTCTCATGGACATGGGTCTTCGCGGAAGGTGGAATGTCACTGTTGATGCTCTTAATGGATGATGGTCAAAGGGGTGATCGAGGAATGTCAGGGATCAACTGGGAGAGGAAGAGTTGTCAGAGTGGTGAGGTTGAGAATAGGGGAATGAATGTGTTGGGGGGTGAGGTTGTGGGGGGAGAGATTACAGGGTGAGGAGGGGGTAACAGGGAGGTAGGTATATGGGGGGTAGAAGGTGTAAGGGAAGGAAGGAATGCAGAGAGGAGAAGGAGTCTGGTGGGGGGGAAGGAGTGCGGAGAGGGGAAGGAGTCTGGGGGGAGGAAGGAGCGCAGAGAGGGGAGCGAGTAAGAGTGGAGGAAGAAGTGAGGGTGGATGAAGGAGTTAGGAAGGGGGAAGGAGTAAACCTAGAGGAAGAGGTAAGACTGGAGGAAGGAGTTGGGAGCGGGGAAAACCTAAGGATGGCAGAAGAACTAAGGGTGTCTGTGGGAGTAAGGAAGGGGGAGGGACCAAGTGGGAGGAGAGTCCGGGGGCGAGGTGGAACGACTAAGTGGGGGTTGGGGGTGCAGGAGTGGGGGGAGGGCTTCCGGTGGATAGGGGTTCTGGCAGGTGAAGGGGTGCAGAGGTGGAAGGTGTTCCAGGAAACGGGTCCGGAGGGGGGGCATGTCCAGGTGAACGTGCAAAGGAGGGGTTTGATGGGTCCATGACTGCCGTCTGGGGAGCGAACTGAGGGTGGGTGTGTTATGAGGGATTTGTGAGAATGACTGAGGGCAGAGTGAGGCACTAGGGTGGGAAGGTGAGGGTTCGACGGTAGTGGTGGAAGGGGTGGTGAGGGTGGTTGGTGGGGACTCGGAGGTGGACATGGACCTTAGGGTGGGAAGGAGGAGGCTGGGGAGGTAAATATAGTGGGGGGGTTCGGATTTTCAAAAAGGAAGGGAACATGCACATTCACCTGGGCATCCCAAAGGGAAAGTGCTGTTTCTGGTAGGTCACAGAGGGGAGGTGGAAGGTGATGCCGGGGGTGTCAACTGTGATGGGGGAAAGGAAATGGGTGACTGGTGGAGGGGCAAAAGATGGGGGAGTACATGAAAAACCGAATCCAGACCATGCTGTCCAAATCGAAAGTGAAACAACAGTCGTGGTGGGAGAGATCGGGTGCTGCGTGTGAGTGTGATCATTGGGTGGGCGGAGATGCAGGTCAGCTCAGATGGACAACTGAAAGCAAACCCCAGCAGGCAGCATTGAAAACACTCGAGACATTGAGGATCCAGGGATCCAGCTGCCATTCCTCCTCCCTTTGGATGCCTGGGGCCCCGGCCTGACTCCTTGAGGGGAAGGAGCACCCGGAGGGACATTGAGATGCCCCATTTCCCTCTCATGTCACCACTGCAGGAACTCGCCAATGGCTCATGAGATGGAGTGCAGGTCTGTACACACCTCTGCATTCTGCTGGACCAGGGTCTCCATGGTGCCCGTCACCCTCCACATGGAGACCTCCATAGGTAACGTGCGGGCAAACCTTCATCAGGGAGCAGGCAGACGCAATCCTCCGACCCACGTGTCACTCTGCTGAGGGCTTCCAACAGCTCTGTGTGATGTTCCCACGCCTTCTGCTGACTCTCCAAGCCAAATCTAGAGGCTCGTCATCTGACTCGGACCTCACAAGTGCCAGATCCCCAGCAGTCCTCCGAGTGCTGGGGAGCTCATCCGAACCTGCCTCCTGCTGCTGCTGCTGCGGACATTTGTCCGTGTGGTGACCACCAGATTGTGAACCCGAGCCTGCCCTAGATCTAGGTCCCACTGAGACATGTCCCTCTGCGCTGGTGGAGGGTGTGGGTAAGCACTGTGATGGGTCTTCCAGGCTGCTTATTTCCAGCTCTTCAATGGAGGAGGAGTCATCTTGGCTGGAGGTGAGGACATGGATGCAGCTGAGGGACTGACTAGCTGAGGGCGTCAGTCACTTGTGAACCAAAAATTAGTGCTTGGCAGCAGAGTCAAAAGCAGGAGAGAGAGCAATCTCAATTGCGTTGAGACAGGGATAATGTTGTGTCGGATCCTTATGAGGGAGTTTGCCGCCGACCTCACAGTCACCTCAATCATGGTCCATGTCCTCATCAGTCAGTGCAATAGTACACTTCTCAAAGTGAGTGAGGGGCCTAATGTAGGCCACTCCACCCCCAGTCTGGGATCTTTCCCTGCTGATGTGAGTAAGCTTCTCCTGCATAAAAACAGATGGAGAGAGTGTGAGCAGGGCACATAGCACTGCATGGAATGTTTGTTTGGTGAGCGGAGCCTGGAAACGATGATGACGCAAGCTCGAGGGGGTCTGAGCTGATGGAGATGTGAGGATGTGGGTGAGAGTTAGTGGCGTTGTCCCTTGAGATGTGAGATCCTTGTGATGGGTTTTTAAGTGTGTGAGTTGAGAGTCATGACAAGAGTGAGCTATCTTGGCGGAATGGATGAGACCATTCATCCTGTAGTGGCACTGGGTAGTTGTCCTCTTTTGCAGCGCATTGGTGCTGACCACCACTGTCACTGCCTTCCAAGCCAGATTAGTGAGGTCGCTGCCCATCCTGCGACCAGAAGGACATCACGGTGAGCCTTCACTGTGGCCAAAAGGCGCTCGAGGGACACGTCACTGAACCTGGGGGCTGCAGTCTTTTTGCTTTTCGGGGCCATGTCTTCTTTGCAGCAGCCTGGTAGCATTGAGAGGTGTGTGCCCAGTGTGCTGGATGGCGAGGTGATGGCGTGGCGGGCGAATGATAGTCCACCCACCATGATAAAGGCGTGTTTCCCGGGAATGCATAATTAATGCCGCAGGTTTGGGACAATACGGCTTGAGAAGCCGCCATTGCAGCTAATGGGTAAAACATCATGCAAACTTAGTGCAAATCTGAGATGATTTCACCCAAAGGCTCTACAAAAGGATTTAGATGAGTTTAGTGAGTGGACAAAGAATTGGCAAATGGAGTATAATGTGGGAAAATGTGGACTTGTCCACTTTGGCAGGAAGAATAGAAAAGCAGTATAGTATTTAAATGGAGAAAGATTGTAAAACTCTGTGGTACAGAGGGATCTGGGTGTCTTGGTACATGAGTCACAAAAAGTTAGTATGCAGGTAGGGCAAGTGATTGGGAAGGCAAATGGAATGTTGCCATTTATTTCAAGGGGAATGGAATATAAAAGTAGGGATGTTTTGCTACAATTGTATAGGGCATTGGTGAGACCACATCACCACATCAGGAGTACTGTGTACAGATTTGGTTTCCTTACTTGAGAAAGGGTATAATGGAGCGGTTATCTTATGAGGAAAGGTTGGACAGTTTGGGCCTGTATCGATTGGAATTTAGAAGAATGAGAGGTGATCTTATTGAAACATTTCAGTTCCTGAGGGGAATTGACATGGTCGATGCTGAGAGGGTGTTTTGGCTTGTGGGAGAGATTTGAGTTGGGATCACAGTTTAAAATAAAAAATCTCCAAAATTAAAATGGAGATGAATTTTTTTTCTCAGAGGGTCGTTGGTCTGTAGAATTCACTTTCCCAGAGAGCAGTGGAGGCTGGGTCATTGAATATTTTTAAGGCTGGGATAGAACATAAGAACATAAGAACTAGGAGCAGGAGTAGGCAATTCAGCCCCTCGAGCCTGCCCCGCCATTCAACACAATCATGGCTGATCTCATTTCAGCCTCAACTCCAATTTCCCGCCCTCTCCCCATACCCTCTCAGCCCATTACTAATTAAAACTCTGTCTATCTCCTCCTTAAATTTATTCAGCGTCCCGGCATCCACTGCAGTCTGAGGTAGTGAATTATACAGATTCACGACCCTTTGAGAAAAGTAATTTCTCCTCATCTCTGATTTAAATCTACCACCTCTTAGCCTGAAACTATGGCCTAGAATGCCCCACAAGGGGAAACATCCGCTCCACGTCTACTTTGTCTATCCCCTTTAGCATCGTATATACCTCAATTAGATCTCCTGTCATCCTTCTAAACTCCAGCGAGTATAGGCCTAAACTGCTCAATCTCTCCTCATAAGACAAGCCCCACATCTCTGGAATCAATCTAGTGAACACCCTCTGAACTGCCTCCAATGCAACTACATTCTTCATCAGGTAAGGGGACCAAAACTGTGCACAGTACTCCAGGTGCGGTCTCACCAATACCTTGTACAGTTGCAACAACACTTCCCTATTTTTATACTCTATTCCTTTAGCAATAAATGCCAAAATTCCATTTGCCTTCCTTATTACCTGCTGTACCTGCATACTAGTTTTCAGCGATTCATGCACGAGGACACCCAGATCCCTCTGCACTGAAGCATTCTGAAGTTTCTCTCCATTTAAATAATAAGTCGCCTTTTTATTCTTCCGGCCAAAATGGATTACCTCACACTTATCCACGTTAAACTCCATCTGCCAAATTTTGGCCCATTCACCTAACCTGTCCATAAATTTCTTATTTCTTCATTGCAACTTACTTTCCCATCTATTTTGGTGTCATCTGCAAATTTAGCTATAGTACCTTCTATCCCTGAATCCAAGTCATAAATATAGATTGTAAATAGTTGGGGCCCAAAGACCAAACCCTGTGGCACCCCACTAGTTACAGCTTACCATCCAGAAAAAGACCCATTCATCCCGACTCTCTGCTTTCTATTGGTTAGCCAATCCTCTATCCAAGCTAATATATTAACCCTAACTCTGTGTGATCTTATCTTGTTTATTAATCTTTTGTGCGGCACCTTATCAAAGGCCTTCTGGAAGTCCAGATATACTACATCTACTGGATCCCCATTATCCACTTTGCTTGTCACATCTTCAAAGAACTCCAGCAAATTAGTCAAACATGATTTACTCTTCATAAAACCATGCTGACTCTGATGGATTGCATTTTGACTTTCCAAACTCCCCATTACTACTTCCTTGATAATGGATTCCAACAATTTCCCAATGACAGATATTAAACAAGCTGATCTATAGTTCCCTACTTTCTGCTTCCCCCCACTCCCCTTTTTGAATAAGGGCGTTATATTAGCAGTTTTCCAATCCACCGGAACCTTTCCAGAGTCCAGGGAATTTTGGAATATTATAGCCAATGTACCCACTATCTCTGCTGCCACTTCCTTTAAGACCCCGGGATGTAGGCTATCAGGTCCTGGGGACTTGTCACCCTTTAATCCCAATAGTTTACTCAGTACTTTTTCTCCAGTGATGGTGATTGTTCTAGATAGATTCTTGATTGAGAAGGAAGTCAAGGGAAATAGGGATTAAAGAGGAAAGTGGAGTTGAGGCAAAAATCAGATCAGCCATGATATTATCAAATGGCGGAGCAGGATCAAGGGGCTGAATGCCCTACTCCTACTCTTTATTCTTATGTTTGTATGTATGGACCAGTCAATCAAAAATCTATAATCATATTCACAGAATCATACCTTTCATCTAGAGTCCCAGACTTGTTCATCACCATACTTGGGTATGTCCTGCCCCACTAGCAGGAGAGACCCACTAGAGGTGGTAGCACAGTTGTATACAGCCGAGAAGGCATGAATTTGGGAGTCCTCATACTGCCTGCAGACTCCATTAATTCGCAAGGCTTCAGGTCAAACATGGGCAAAGAAACCTCCCACTCATTATCACATACCACCCTCCCTCGGCTGGTGAGTCAGTACTCCTCTATGTTGAACTTGAAAGTAGCATTGAGGATAGCAAGGTGCACACAACAGTTGCTCAGCAGTACCATTACTGACCAAGCTGACTGAGTCCTGAAGGACATATCTGCCAGACTAGGTTTTCTGCCGATGGTAAGAGAACCAGAGTGAAAAATCTACATGACCTTATCCTCACCAATGTACCCGGTGCATATGCATCTGTCCATGATGGTATTAGAAAGAATGACCACCGCACAGTCCTTCTGGAGATGGAGTCCTATTTTCACACTGGGATACCTTCCATCATATTGCATGGTATGACCACCAAATTAAATGGGATAGACTCGGAACAGAGTTAGCAGCTCAAACTGGGCATCTATGAGGTGCTGAGGGGTATCAGCTGTGCAGAGTTGTATTCTGTAACTTCATGGCCCAACATACCCCTCACTCTAGCATCATCATCAAGCCAGAGGACAAACCCTGGGTCAATGACGAGTGTAGGAGACCATGCTAGGAGCAGCACCAGATCTACCTGAAAATGAGATGCCAACCTTGTGAAGCTGCAACATAGGACTACATGCATGTTAAAGAGCAGAAGCAGCATGCTATAGACAAAGCTCAGCAATCCCATACTCAACAGTTCAGATCAAAGCTTCACAATCCCACCACATCCAATTGTGAATGGTGATAGCCAATTAAACAGCTAACAGGAGGAGAAGGCTACAACAATACCCCCATTCTCAATAATGGTGCTGGCCCAGCATGTTAGTCTGAGAGACAAGGCTGTGACTAATGGAGTGCCACACGGTCTGTGCTGGGGCCCCAGCTTTTTACAATCTATACCAATGACTTAGACAAAGAGTCAGAGTGTAATGCATCTAAGTTTGCTGAAAACCAAGGGGTGTTGCAAACTGTGCAGAGGACACAAAGGGGCAGCAAAGAGATATAGACAGGCTCAGTTAGTGGACAGCAAGGTGGCAGATGGAATATAATGTGGGGAGGTGTGTGGTTATTCACTTTGGTCGTCAGAATAGAAAAGCTGAATATCCTTTTAAAAGGTGTGAAACTTGCAAAAGTTAATGTTCAAAGGGACTTGGACGTACTTGTACAAGGAATGCAGAAAGTTAGCATATGGGTACAGCAAGCACTTAGGGAGGCAAATGGCATGTCGGCCTTTATTGCAAAAGGATTTGGAATACAAGAATAAAGAAGTCTTGTTACAGTTATGCAGGGCTTTGGTGAGACCATACCTGGAATACTGTACAGTTTTGGTCTAATTTTTAAGGACAAATACAAATTGGAGGCGGTACAGTGAAGGTTCACTAGGTTGGTCCCAGGGATCAGAAGGTTGTTTGTTCTTTGATAAGAAACTGAACAAACTGAATCTATATTGTCTCTGGAGTGTAGAAGAATGAAAGGTGATCTCATTTAAACATACAAGATCCTGATGGGGATTGATATGTTAAACAAAGACTGATAGTAAATGTGGTAATTAAACAGTGGGTGATCTTTAAGGAAGAGATGGTTTGGATACAAGCTAGGTATAATCCAACAAGTGCAAAAAGTAAGGGAGACTTGGATGACGAGGAAGATGGATATTAGGATAAAATAGAAAAGGGGTGTGTCCAATGCATGTCAAGTGAATTCTTCAAGGGAGAACTAGGTCACATATAATTGAGAGGGGAGGTGAAGAGGAAAATAAGACTGGCAAAAAGAGAGTATAAAAGTAGAATGGCAATCAACATAAAAGGGATCTCAAAACTATTCTATCAGCATGCAAACGGGTAGCAAGAGGTGGAGAGGACAATATTAGGGGCAAAGAGGTTAATACATGCTTAGAGATGCAGGGAAAGGCTAGAATACATAATGGGCTGGATTTTACATTTTCCACCAGTGGGTTTGAAGGCAGGGGCAAGTAGAATCCAGTGGGTGGCCTTGCCGCTGCCTACTTGCCTGCTCCCAACTGACTTATATTTTACAGGGAAGCATTGGAGGCATTAGGCGCCTAGCTAGGGAACCTAGAGCGGGGGGGGGGGGCACAGTCATAGGTTAAGGGGCCGATCATTTAGGGCTGAGATGAAGAGAAATGCCTTCACTCAAAGGGTTGTGAGTCTTTGGAATTCTCTACCCCAGAGGGATGTGGATGCTGCATTGTTGAATATATTGCTGCGATAGACAGATTTTTGGTCTCTCAGGGAATCAGGGGATATGGAGTTGAGGCCAAAGATCACCCATGATCATTTTGAATGATGGAGCAGGCTTGGTGTGCCATATAGTCTGCTCCTGCTCCTATTTCATATGTTCTTGGGTTTGGCTGAAGTATCTCTGACCTTCTTGAGCCAGAAGGAACCTTCTGAGGTTCCCACCATCACAGATGCCAATCATCAGCCAATTTGATTCACTCCATGTGATATCAAGGAATGGCTGAGCATGCTGGATACAGCAAAGGTTATGGACCTCAACAACATCCCGGCTATTGTGCTGAAGAATCATGCCTGAGAACTAGGCATGGGTAGCTCAAGTACAGCTACAACACCAACATCTACCCAATAAAGTGGAACATTGCCCAGGTTGGTCCTGTCCATAAAAAGTAAGACCAATCCAATCCAGTTAATTATTGCCACACCAACCTACTTTCAATCATCAGCAAAGTGATAGAAGGTGTGAAATGGCACTTACTCACCAATAATCTGCTCACTGATGTTCATTTTGGGTTCCACCAACCACTTGGCTCCAGACCTCATTATCACCTTTGTCTTAGCATAGACAAAAGTGCTGAATTCAAGACGTGAGGTGAGAGTGACTGCCTTTGATATCAAAGCAGCATTTAACTGAGTGTGACATCAAGGAGCCTTTTTGAAACAGAAGCCAAAGGAAATCATGGAAAAGACCTCCACTTGTTGAAGTCACAACTAACACTAAGGAAAATGGTTATGGCTGTTGGAGGCCAATCATCTCAGCCCAGGACATTGCTTAAGGAGTTCCTCAGGCAGTTTCCTCTGCCCAGCTATCTTCTACTGCTTCATCAGTCACCTTCCCTCTGCCAAAAGATCAGAAATTTGCATGTTCATTGATGATTTCAGTGTTCAGTTCCATTCACAATTCATCACTTAGTGAAATAGCCCATGTATGCATGCAGCAAGACCTGGATAAAATTCAAGCCTGAGTTGATAAATGGCACATAACATCTGCACCACACAAGCACCAGGCAATGCTCATCTCCAACAAGAGAGAATCAGACCATTTTCCCTTGACATTCAATGGCATTATCATCATCACATCTCCTATCATCAACATCCTGGAGTCGCCAATGGCCAGTAACTTAATTGGACCAGCCACATAAATACTGTGGTTACGAGAGCAGGTCAAGGGATTAGATATTTTGCTACGAGTAACTCACCTCCTAAATCACCAAAGCCTTTCCATTATCTATAAGGCACGAGACAGGGGTGTGATGGAATACACCCCATTTGCCTGGATTCACCTCCAACAGGACTCAAGAAGCTCAACATGATCAAGGACAAAACTGCCTACTTGGCCTGCACCCCATCCACCATATTCACTCCCTCCACTACCTGGTGCACCGTGGCTGCAGTATATACCATCCACATGATGCACTGCAACAATTCACCAAGGCTCCTTGGACAGCACCTCCCAAACCCTCTATCTCCTAGAAGGACAGGGCTGCAAGCGCATGGAGACACTATCACCTACTAGCTCCCCTCCAAGTTACACATCATCCTCACTTGGAAATATATCAGCTATCTTCATTGTTGCTGGATCAAAATCTTTGAATTCCCTTTCTAACAGCACTGTGGGCATACCTTCACTACACTGACTGCAGTAGTTCAGGAAAGTCACCACAATTGTCTCAGAGGCAATTAAAGATAGGCATTGAGGGTTGGCTTTGCCAGCTCTGTCCACAAATTTTAAAAAAAATACAATATATGTCCTTAAGTAACAATATCCACAGTAGCATAAAATAATGTTCCTGTGTATTGCACTTTACTAACCTTGAAAATTAATTTACAAGATGTTATACTGTTTAAGGGCCATTTATTAGGGATCCCCTTAAGAAGGCTCCTTCATCTTTTGACCTAGCCTCTGACTCCCTATAAGTGATAAATGAGCTCCTTAAAATGTGCAATTATTAGCATCTCATTTCACTTTACCTGGTATCAAATGTATTCTTCAAGGCACAAAGGAGATATTTCTGATTGCCCAGGAGGAGACTATTTGTGGCCCAGCAAAGCAAAGCACACTAGACCTCCCTAGAACTACAATTGTGTTTTTAACTCTATCTTAATCTCTTGAAGATTGACTGATAACCAGTGATCCTAAATGAAGTGTTCTGCACGAGTAATATAACCAACTGTCTCATTAGTATATATAATAAAATCTTAGCTAAAGTGTTGTCTTCTCAGTTAGAAAACAATTAACCTCCTCAACTCACCAGTGTTAGGTCCGTTTGGTAAGTGCCATGCATGAAATAAGAGACAGAACGATTTACACCATAATTTATTTCAAAAATAACATTTCTTATCCTCTCAGCAACTAAAGCAAAATGAAACAAAAATGTAAGGGAGCCACTTTTTTAAACCTATCTGCAGACGAAATCCATAATGTGAGGCAGCATGAAACAGAATAGTGAAAACTGCACCCTCAAAAATTAGAATCTATCAACAATGGCATAAATATATATATAAGCCCTGTCACTATATATTTGATCACTGATGATGCTTCTTGGGCTGTCAGGCATACAGGTAGCATGGATTTAGGATTAAAATTCAGCTCATGTAACTAGACATGGATATCATAAGACCTTAAGCAGAATACCAAGTAACACCCTTTTGCAGTTTATATAGTTTGTTTAATTTCTGTATCTCAGAAAGCTTAAAATAGATGGTGAACATTACATTACATTACATTACATTACATTACATTACAGTTATGTTGCCAAAGTGAAGAATTGAAGAACATTTTCTTATATGTGTGCTGGAATTATTTCAAAGCATAAATGCTTGGCAGAGGAATGAGATCCCTTTCAGGGTCATTGTTGATTTGGGTCACAGTGCACCCTGTGTCGTGCATATGATGGGATCCAATTTTTCCTGCATACCAGTAAACTACTCACGGCATTAGCCACAGAAAGTTGATGAATAAAAAGGGCTGATTAAAAGGCTGTTATACATCTCAACTTGATTTTCCTTTGTATCAAAGTCAGAGAATTTCAGGTGGAATGTAAAACAGGTTGACGATCCACGACAGCCATTTTCCACCACTCTGTAAATTTCAAATCTCTTCAATTATTTTCCGATACAAGGTTGGGAAACAGACTTCAGAAACTCACTCCACGGGCCAGCTAATGTTTAAAACCAACAATTACATTGTGACAGTTGACATAACAAAATTGAATGAGAAATGTTGATATAACAATTTACAATGGTAGATGTTGACACGTGGACATGAATCAAAAATCATGATGACAAGAGTGTGGTTTGTGCAGGAAGCGTGCATCCTTTGTAAGATTTTTAAGGATATATAATTACAATTGCTAATTACAAGGTGAGATTGATTGCGCAGAATTTTAACTGCGAAGTTGAGGTGGGCTTGGGTACAAGTATGGAATCAAATCTCCGAAAAGTTGGACAGGTCGGAAATACAATATGATCTGCACATGTCCAGCTTTGACCTGGGTTGGTTTGCAGAAGCCTGGGAAACCCCGGTGCAGCTGTTGGGAAAGGCATCAAGGTATGCCTTCAGGTAATTAACTTTGAATTTACTCTTGCTTTCTGGCTTTAACAGTCAGTGCACAGGTGTCCTGAACTCTCTGCATCTCGCCAGGATCAATGAGGCGAGAATACAGTGGGGAGTAATTGCTTAATTCCAACACTGAAACTGAAGAGCTGAAACCATGCCTATGTGACAAGTTGGTGCTCAGAGCACTTTTTCTTAAAGTGTGTTCTTACTAACTGATAGATAATTCCCAACTTCTTGGAAGTCAGTGTACTTGTCTTGCACTTTACTCATCATGCACTGAGCTTCATTATCAGCCTTTACTGCAGCATTGGAGCAGCTAAGGCAGCTTTACCAGAAAGGCAGCAACATTATCAACAGGACCAGGAGCAGCAAGAGCTACACTGGCAGCACCAACACCAGCTGTCTCCTCAGCCACATATCGCTCCATAAGACAGAGAGGAGAGACTCAGAGATCCAGCTTGAAGGAGGCGAGACCCCCAACACAGGGTCTACAGGCAGAGGTTCAGTTCACTTGACATGTGTGAACACCAGTGTATCACAAGGCTCAGGATTTCATGGCAGCTTGCTTCTGGCAAGACCTCCATCCCAATGGACCAGGAGGGCATGCATTGCCAAGTGGCCATCAAGGCAGTTACCACTGGAAGGCATTTACCTCCCCTGTTCTTGCCTCTCCCTGGAGTTCTGCACTCTCCTCTTCCACAAGGAGAGAAAGCAGAGTATTGTGTGAGGCATGGATTATGAGGAGAATAGGGAAGGGCAATATTTGTGGAGAGAGATGGCAATAAGATGAGGGTGAATGTGTATATGTGCGTCTTCAATAGAGATATGAGGAGGTGCTTTAGAGAGAAAAGGATGTGTTGAACTGAGGATGTTGCACGGGAGAATCCTGGGAAAGTCAGAGTGAGGCTTGGCACCTGAGAATATTATACCATTCACCTTTCCTGCCCTCCTGAGGTCCTTGAATCACTTGGGGCACTGTCTTTAGGTTGGAGAGACCACACTCCTGCTGCTCACTTCCTCAGCCACTTCCATCCACGCCTGCTTGATTGAAGAGGATGGCCTCTTCCTCCCATCTTTGGCAAACATTGATCACATCAGTTCCTCAGATCTTCCAGCAGGGCATCTGGGCAAGACTGGTTAAGAATCTGAGATCCATGGCAGGGGTAAGGGAGGGGCAGGGTTGCAAATTTCCCAGGTCTCCTTTTCGCTCCTGTTGTTGCTGAAGCCACAGGAATCAATGTACAGTTTAGCCAATCTGACACCTCCCGGGGTCCCTTTAACTAGAAATCCCTCCCTTGACAGATTTAGCGCTTCATCCCACCCAGCCTCGCTGATTGGTCGGGAAACCCAGAAGCGGAATGCTAATGCCATGGCTGAGTTAAAGAGCCAGGGAAAAGCAAATGCAAATGAGTTCTCGACCCGTTATTGATCTCCCTGCTTGGTTGTGGTCAGCTTTGTTAAGATTCTGCGCATGATAAAATGGATAAAATAATGACAGATAAAAGCAGGAGAAAATTGGAGAAACCAAATGAGCACAGACAATAGTTTGGATTTATATTATATTTATAACAAGCAGATGGAAACCAGTTCCCAGCAATGGGAAAGTCTGGATATTATGTAATTAAAAGATTCAGGATCTCATAATAAAATCTTTTAATCAACTACATGTAGCTTTCCGCTCTGAGTGTCAGGCCTGGAGAGCTGCATGGGTCAGTAGATAAGGACAGTTGTATTTTCATAAGATCATAGAAAATAGGAGCTGGAAAAGGCCTTTCAGTCCATCGAGCCTGCTCCACTATTCAATAAGATCAGGGCTGATCCGATTGTGGCCTTAACTCAATTTTCCCGCCTGTTCCCCATAACCCTCGACTCCCTTGTGCATCAAAGATCAGTCGAACTCAAACTTCAATATTTTCAATGACCCAGTTTCCACTACTGTTTGTGGAGTATTCCAAAGACTAACAGCCCTCTGAGAGAAGAAATTCCTCCTCATCTCTGTCCTAAATGGGAGACCCCTTATTTTTAAGCTGCTCTCCCTAGTTCTAAACCCTCTCATGAGGGGAACCCTCTCAGGTTCTAACCTCTGAAGCCCCCTCAGAATCTTATATGTCTCCATAAGTTCACCTCTCATTCTTCTAAACTCCAATGAGTATAAACCCAAAGTACTCAACATTTCTTCATAAGACCACCCCATTCATCCCAGGAATCAGCTTGTAGTGCTTTCAATGCAAGTGTATCCCTCCTTAAGTAAAGAGGCCAAAATTATATGCAGTACTCTAGATGCTATCCCACCAATGCCCTGTACAGTTGTAGCACGACTTCCTTACTTATATGCTCTATTCCCCTTGCAATAAAGGCCAACATTCCATTTGACTTTGTTATGGAATTGTGCTGATGTCCAATATTAAATTTCTATTTCATCTGTTGATCTCACAGAT
Source organism: Cetorhinus maximus (assembly GCF_964194155.1). Classification (NCBI taxonomy): domain Eukaryota; kingdom Metazoa; phylum Chordata; class Chondrichthyes; order Lamniformes; family Cetorhinidae; genus Cetorhinus; species Cetorhinus maximus. Next base: position 23,946,931 of record NC_135879.1, on the reverse strand, counting down.
AGAACTTATTGAAAAGGCAGTTTTGACTGTTGGAAGAAAGACACTGACTTAAGATGACTGCCAGAGGTCACCTGACCTGTCTGCAACTGCAAGTTGTTCAAGCTTCTGGAAGTTTCCAATGTCGATTACAAATAGGACATGCATAGATAACCCTTATGTGGAATTTCACACCTGCTAATGTCAATGCTTACTTCAAGGATGGACTGAAACATAAACTGGCTGCCACAATTTGCATCACTATATAGGTGCATTCCACTTGTCAGGGTAGAATTGGAGCATCTAAAGAGACAATGGCTACCCAGGAGCTATTGATATTTTCTTCTTACCTCATCATGTGGAAGGATGGGCCATTCAGAAGTGATGGCTTGGACATTAAAAAGGTAATCAGCTAGGCCATTACGCAATAGGCAAGGTCTGTCCAGACATGAGCTGATCAATTACCATCTGTGGAATACACCATTGTCGTGGGGAGAGAGGTTGTGTGGTTGAAGCCACCTTTTTCAAAATTCCTGATTACAAAACTCTACTTTCTTTGCAACAGTCTGCAGAAGTAGCATTAGAAAACAGAAGACACCAGCAGCAGCGAGCTGTTTGCTTTTCTCTCTCAGCAAAATTTGGACCCTGTTTGCTTACATCAGACTGTGGGAAGCAGACACAGAATTCCTAAACAAGATTTTGATTTCCACAGCAGCATTCCAGGAAAGAAGAAACAACAGCTACAGCTTTAAACTTCGCCAGCCAAAAACCAAAGCATTTGGATTACTAAAGCCAGACCAGCCAGCCACTTACAACCAACGGACTCTTTATATCTTTGTCTTTCCTGATCGAATCTTAATTTTGCCAAAGGTTAACCTCCTTTACTTTGTAACATGTATTTTTGCATGCCTGTGTGTGTGTGTGTGTCTGTGTGTGTCTCTGTGTCTGTGTGTGTGTCTGTGTGTGTGTTGCGACAGTCGAGATGTGTGTTTACCTTTCTAATGTTTTTAATATCTTTACCTGGGTGGGTTTTTAGCACAATGAAAACTTAACACCTTTTCATGTTTAAACTCAAGGAAACATGTCTGACTGAGTTCTTTGAAATCAACTCGTACATACAGTACATAAGTACATACACTGAATTGGCGTATTCACCCTTTAAAATTTCAAAGCCCTGCTTTGAAAAGGTGGAGGGAGGAGTCATTAACACAGCAAATAGTTGAGGCCCCAGCACTGTGGCTGTCCATTAGTTACTGTTTGCCAGCCTGAAAATGAGCCATTTTTCCCAACTCTCTGTTTCTTGTTAGTTAGCCACTCCTCTATCCATGTTAATATGTCATCCCCAACACTATGAGCTCTTATCTTATGCAGTAACCTTTTATGTGGCACCTTACTGAATGTCTTTTGGAAATCCAATTTACTGGTTCCCTTTGATCTGCCCTGCTTGTTACATTCTCAAAGAACTCTAATAAATTTGTCAACCGTAACTTTCCTTACATAAAATCATTTTGACTCTGCCTGATCGTATTATGATTTTCTAAATGTCCTGCTACTACTTCCTTTTAATAATGGATTCTAGCATTTTCCCAATGGCTAATTGATCTATTGTTCCTTGCTTTCTACCTCCCTCCTTTCTTGAATAGTGGTATTACATTTGTGATTTTCCAATCTGCTGGGACTTTTTCAGAATCTAGGGAAGTTTACCAACCAATGCATCCACCATATCTGCAGCCAAATCTTTTAAAACCCTAGGATGCAGGCCACCAAGTACAGGGGACTTGTCAGCCTTTAGCCCCATTAGTTTACTTTGTCTTTCTTTCTCTAGTGATCATGATTGTTTTAAGTTCCTCCCTCACATTTGGCCTCTGCTTTTCTACTATACTTGAGATGTTTTTTGTGTGCTTTATGGAGGTGAGTGGTCATGTGGTGCAGTGGTAGCATCCCTACCTCTGAGCTAGAAGCTCTGGGTTCAAGTCTCTCTCTGGGACTTGATGGCTGTGGAAGGTATGTTCATATCATGGCCAAACAAGTTGATTATCAATGTGTAAATCCTTCCAATATGCCCATGGTGGGAGAGTCTCCTGGTCAGCTACAACCTGCAGGAGCCAACAGCAAGACTGTATGTTAACTAAGACTAGTTTAATTAATGGTCTTGGCAGAAACAAGATAAATTATGCAGTCTGCATGAGTGATATCACTTATTAATGAAACTAAAAAATCACAGATCAAGCTAATAGGTGGCACTCCAGTCCAACCAAGCACCATACAATAAATGCATCAATTCTGAAGGATGGTGAGGTGAATGAGACCTTGAGCATTGTCACTTACATATTCAAAGCATACCTTCAAAAATTAAGACACCTAAGTTTATCATCTATTTAAGGACAGCCTACGATACATGTTGATACAATTAATTAACAAACATTTGGGAGGGCACAACACAGTCAGGTAAAGGATAGCATCTTATATACTAAAGTACTTAGGTTTTCAGAGATATGACTGAGATGGAGGACGGGAGAAATGCAACTCATATTACAATATAGACTTGCATTTTCATAAAAGCAGGAGAATGTTCCACAGCAGCAGTTACTGTCTATGTTAAGGAGTAATAGAATAGAACTGCATCTGAAGGGGATGCTTCGATGTAAATTAAATGCTGATGAGTGTCAGATGGCATGGCACTCCTATTTCCTCTAATAGCACTGTTTTCAGTTCTGGGACAGAACGCTGTCATAAAAACATGATGATGCTATTTCCTCAGCTATTCAGGTGCTACCTATCCTCAAGGGATAAGTTGGTGATGTCAAGGAAGGACTTATCAAAGTTTGAGACAGGCAACAGTGAATTAGCTGTCTCAGGAAGATCAGCTCTAATGACTTAACTGTTTCCAAAATGATACTAAGTGTTGAATTTCAGCAGCAGCTTCCATCCTTGGGGCCCCTCCTGCTCAAACCCCTTTAACACAGCTGTATGACACATCTCTATTTCACCACCACAGCTCATAATTTTAATCCCAGTGACTGTATGGTACAAAGCTATTCCACAAATTTTCATTTTAAAAAAAAAATTGCAACATATTTATGAATTACTCAATGCTGTATTGTTGTAAGTTGCTCAAGCACTAGATTTCCCCTTGTGAAACTTGTACATGTTCAAAAAGACTTGGCGTGCTTGTACAAGGAATGCTGAAAGTTAGCATGCAGGCACAGCAAGCAAATAGAAAGGCAAATGACACGCTGGTCTTTATTGCACGGGAATTGTAGCGTGAGAATAAAGACGTCTTGCTTCCATTGTACAAATTTTTTGGTGAGACCACATCTGGAATAGTGCGTGCAGTTCTGGCCTCCATATTTAAGGACAGATATACTTGCAATGAAGGTTGATTAAATTGGTTCCTGGGGTGAGGGTATTTTCCTATGATGACTGGCTGAGTGAATTGGGCCTATATTCTCTGCAGTTTAGAAGAATAAGAGGTGATATCATTAAAGCATGCGAGATTCTGAAGGAACTTGATAACGTACACACTGAGAGAGGTTGTTTCTGCTGGTCGGGTAATCTAAAGTACAGTCTCAGGATAAGGGACTGATCATTTAGGACTGAGATGAGGAGAGATTACTTCATTCAAAGGCTTGTGAATCTTTGGAATTCTCTACCCAAAAGAGTTATGGATGCTTCATCATTGAATACACTTAAGGCTGAGATAGACAGATTTTTAGCCTCTCAGGGAATTAAAGGGTATGGGAAGTGGGCAGGAAAGTGGAGTTGAAGGCCAGGATCAGGCATGATCATATTGAATAGCGGAGCAAGCTCAATGGGCTCCTATTGCTGTGTTCCCAATAACCCTGGACCCAAAATTGCACCATCCATGTGCACCCAGTGCAGGTCTACAACAGGCTCAAGTAGCAGTTTGCTTGTTAATTTCCCCACAAAAGTGGCTCCAGAGGGAAAATGGGGCTCAAATATTTCAGGGAATCGGATAAAATTCATTGTGGTAAGAAAGTCATTAGAGGGCTGACATATGGAGCAGTGGAACACCTTAGTATCTAGTTAAGACATCTATGAGTTATTGCGGTTAATGTACAGAATGGTACACACAGCACTTAATTCAGTTTTTAAAAAAACCTCACCCTTTTTATCTGAACCGATGTGACCTGGCCGACTGAGCTGTCCCAGCGTTTTCTGTTATCATTGGTAGTTATAGGAAAATTAAGGTATTGCTTTACACTAACAAATTCATAAGGATTCAATCAAAAGAGGTTGATTCTATATTTCTGATCACTTAATCATGGGAAGGATAGTGGTGTCCTGGAATGAGCAAGGTGGCAGAAACATAGAAATTTCAGCCTTTCAAAAGTTTATGAGGAAAACGTAATGGAGTTAAATTTCTTTTCTTTCTTGGAAACAAAAGTACTTTGAAGCATCCTCGTTAAAGTATCAAGATTATTGAAGGCTTCAGCAAATTGATCCAAACAACTTTTACGTTTTCGGAATTCCAAACACACGGGTGACACAAGCTAATAATGGGCAGGTTAGAAATAAGGAGGAAAGTCCGATGTCGATGTTTATATGTTTATTCAAAGATTAATAGACTCATTGGGCAGAATTTCCTGTGCCTGCTGGTGTCGGGCGTGATCGGCGGCGTGAGTGGACAAGATGGCAAGAAGACCAAAATTCGGTTTTGTGACGACATGAAGCCAGCTTGCAATCACTCGCTCTGCCTGTCAGTGACAGGCCGTGTCTCCAGCCATCGGACGTTGGGAACCTCATTGTAATACATCTGCATATCATTATAAGCCCAGCCCGCTGGAATCATCCCCCCCATGCTGGATCATCTGCCCACGTTGGCAGGAAAACACACCAGTGCAAAACACGTCTTGACAAGTGTGACTTGCAGAAGTCGGGGCCAGGGCCTTGCTCACATCGCGGACATTCGAGGAGCAGAAGATGCTGTAGCCCGACAGCAACAGGATCCTGGAGAAGCATCCATGGCAGGCTGGGTGGGTTCTCATGGGCATGACTGCACCGCGAAGCAGCTCACAGAAGCTGAGGGTCTACTCACAATGGGTGATTGTCAAGAGGTTGGAAAGGAAGGCCCAGCTGTGTTTGGGGGAGGAAGTTGTACCGGGGGGTGGGAGAGGAAGGTCTAGGATCAACTAGGAGAGGAAAATGTGTTGAGGTCGGAGGGGGTGGGAGGGGGGGGGGGGGTGGGGTGAGGTTGAGGAGGGGGTGATGAAGGTGTCATGTGGGCGGTGGGTGAGGTTGGGAGCGAAGAAACAAAGGTGCTGGGGGGGTGAGGTTGGGAGGGAGAACGAAGGAGCCAGGTGAGGTGAGGTAGAGAGGGAGGACAAAGGTGTTGGGAGTGAGGGGAATGAAGGTGAGATTTGGAGGGGGAGGGGGTATGGGGGGAGGACGGGGTAACTGGGAAGACAGCAACTGGGGAGGTTGGTGTAAGGGAAGGAGTCTGGAGGGGAGAGGGGATCTGGAGAGGGGAAGGAGTCCGGGGGGAGGAAGTAGTCCAGGGGGAGGAAGGAGTCCAAAGAGGGGAAGAGGTAAGACTGAAGGAAGAAGTAAGGCTGGAGGAAGGAGTTGGAAATGGGGAAGGAGGAAGGCTGGAGGAAGAATTAAGGCTCGTAGAAGAGGTAAGGGTGGAGGAAGGAGTTGGGAAGTGGAAGGTCTAAGGGGCAGGGTAGTCTGGGGGCGGAGAGAGTCTGGGGTGGGGGAGAAGAATTACAAGGGGGATGAGTCCAGGGGTGGGAGGAGTTCCAAGGGGGGAAGGTGTTCTAAGTAGCGAAGGCGTCCGGTGGGAGGGTGTCCAGGTGAACTTGAAAGGGACGGTTCTGTTGAGTCCATGGCTGCCTCCTGGGGAGCGAACTGAGGATGGACATGTTAGGAGGGAATGGTGAGAATGACTGAGAGCAGAGTGAGGCGGTAGAGTGGGAAGATGAGCGTGCAACAGAATGATTAGAAGAGATGGTGAGGGTGGTTGGTGGGGACTTGGAGGCAGACACAGATCCTGGGGGTGGGAAGGAAGAGGTTGGGGAGGTTAATCTGGATGAGTGTGGCATTTTTGGGAAGGAAGGGAATGTACACATTCACCTCAACATCCCTGAAGGAAAAGGGATGTGGCTGGTAGGTGATGGAGGGGAGGTGGAAGGTGATGCCAGTGCGGTCGACAGTGATGAATGAAAGGAAATGGGTGACTGGGGAAGGGGAAAGGCTGGGGGAGCACAAGAAAAATCTTAGCTGCACCATGCTTGCTAAATAAAAAATGAAATGAAAGTCATGATGGGTGAGAACATGTGCTGCATGGGAGTGTGATAAGTGGGTGGGCAGAGATGCAGGTCAGCTCAGATGGACAACTGGAAGTGAACCCCAGCAGGCAGCATTGAAAATGCTCAGGATATTGAGATGAGTGTGACAATACAGGCCATTGTCAGCAACTAGACTGTAGAAGCCATATTGACGAATTAATGTAGCTGCAATGACATTAAGATCTGAGAATAACATAAGAGGGGAAAATAAAGTATTGCACTGAATTGAATTCCTACCCCTAGAGCTTTACAGTCCTGTCAACTGTTAAGTTTAGTGGTTGGCACAAAAGCTTAATGGTGCTACAAAATCTTTTAGAATGTCCATGGACTAAGCAGTCCCTTTTACTGTTCTTAGACAGGTGCAGTGGTACTTTTAAGCTTTTAATATATCTGTTAGTAGATGTGGATAAAATGTTTCCCCTACAATTATTTCTTAATTGTGGAGGGATCACACTTCTCTCCAGTGAAGGATCCGCCTGAATGGGAGAGTGCTTGCTTGAGGCTCCGAAAGGCCCTGCCACACACCCACACTTCTCCCTCCGGAATCCCTCCTGGGCCAGCTGTGTGCAGTGGGGCGGGGGTGTGTGGTGGGGTGCAATGCAGGGGGTGGATTCCCGAAACCTGTCAATGAAGCTGAAAAACACCATTACACATTATTCAGTGAAAGTGAATATATTTTCTGATTGTAAAGTGACAAAATGTGTTAACCCATGCAAACAACTGTGATCAAAATTTCTTAACTTTGAATGCCTTAGACTTCTAATTGCTGTCCTGACAGCCACATCAGGGGTGGAGACAGCCTGTGCAATGGTTGGCCCTGTTGCCTCTGATGACTTGGGTCCTCTGGAGAGCTGAGGCCTTGAGGGCCCCGGCTTGCTTTGGCTGTTCTCCTGTGGGTCAGCTTCTCCCTCTGCGGTGTCAGAGGTTGAGAGGGTCAAAGGCAAAGGGGACTCGGAGGGAGAGGACAGCCTCTGAGATTCCTGAATGGATGCCCCAGAGGTGTCCAGCTGCTGCTCCTCCTCCCCATGGGTGCCCAAGAACCCCGGCTTGACTCCTTGGGGGGGAAGGATCATCTGGGGGGCCCATTGTCTCTTAGTAGGGTCTCCATGCTATGAGCCTCTTCACAGAGATTATGTGCGCTGCCCTCAGCCTTACAGGTGTCAGACTTTCCCAGATGCAATATGATTATCTCAGTTCAAAGTCGGAGAACCTTGCCACCTCATGTTGATGAAGCAATGGCACACTTGTACGCATTCTCTGAAATGTCCAATCCTGAGCGTCTGCAACCCTCAACTTGTGACCATTGCAGAGAAAATGCTATCTTCACAAAGCTGGTGACAGCGATGATTGTCCCATCACCTTCACTCTCCAGCAGGTTACTGATGCAACTTGCAAATGGTGATCTCTGAGAGTCACACCACTCTTTAGACCTGCACTGGAATTGCTCGTCGTTGCTTCTCGCAATGTGCTGAGGACCACTATGATAGGATCGAGTGTGAGATGAGCCAGAACAGGTCTCCCCAAAAGCCAAGATGCGTACCTTTGAGGGCTTCATGTTGTTTATCAAAGTTGGACTTTGAAAGGGCAAGGCCTGGCCATGAGGACACATTGTTTGTATGTCAGAAGAGGCATCTCAATGTCACACAGCCAAGTGTCTGGCCTCATCGTTCTCAGGTGTGCCGCCTCCACTCTTATGTTGTGATAAATGAAACTCTTCAACCTGAACCGAAACTGTTGGATGAGAATATCATTTCAGGGAGTGTGCCACAGCCCACTGAATCACCTGTACGTGCTGTTACACCAGCAGGATTTTATTGGGTCCCTTGTCCCAAGTGTAACACGTTGTGCGTGGCTGCTATGATCTCAGTGAGAAACTTTGCCAGATTGAAGGCATGCAGCCATTATCACACTCATGATTGTCCAAGTGCCCGTGTGCCTTTTAGGGTGCCGCTGGAACCGGGAAGCTGGATGAACGTGTGAGGATGCAGCAGTTTCTAATGTCTGAGGAGAGAAAGACTTCCTGCAGTAGCACATCATCTGAGGACTAACACATGCCCTGAAGGCATCATTATCCTTCAGACGATCAGGGTGATGTGTGCAAGCTGTGCAATGACGCACTGTCATCTGGAAGTTCATGGCTGAAATTGGTGGAGTAGCAATGATCGCCTTCACGCTGGCTCATGATGGAGGAGACTTGTCCGGGAGGGTCGTCACTTCATCTCGTCATCCTCCTCCTGAAATCTTCTGGCAATGAGGGCCACCCGAGCACAACTGCCTTGTCTGGCCAGTGTAATGGCCTCATTGCCTGCCTCCTCAGCTTCCAGGATCTCATCATCTTCATCTCCTTCAACTTCCTCCTCATTGAAGATGATGTGCAGCTCTTCCATCTCCTCATCAGCCAGGTCCTCCCCACTTTGCATCGCCAGGTTGCATAACGCACAGCAAGCCACTGTGATGCATGAGACCCTCTGGGGACTGTACTGGAGCAATCCACCAGATCTGTCCAGGCATTGGAATTGCATTTTCAGGGTCCCAGTGGTGTGTTCCATCAAAGTCCGAGTTGCGGCATGAACATTGCTATATCTTCTCTCAGCAGGAGTCTGAGGCTGCTGCACAGGCATCATCAGTTATGCCCTTTGTGGGTAGCCCTTGACTCCCGGGAGCCAGCCCTGCATCCTGTGTGGTCCCTGGAGGATGTCAGGGACCTGAGACATCCTGAGGATGTAGGAGTCGTGGTCACTTCCAGGGTATCTTGTGCAAACATGCATGATACGTTTGTGGTGGTCGCAGGCCAGCTGAACATTGAGGGAATGGAAGTCTTTGTGGTTTACACAGTGGGTTGATTATTGCCAGGGAGATTTAAGAACCACGTGAGTGCAGTTGATGGCACCCTGCACCTGTGGAAATCCAGAAATCTCAGCAAAGCCTAGTGATCTTGCTTCCTGGCTTGCCTGATCTCTGTTAAAGTTGACAAAATTGTGTGCCTTGATCTCCTGGATGTACTTGTGTGTGGAAAGTTGTGGAATCCCGCAAAGGCCCCCAATGGTGCCCTGGAAGGAGCCACTGCTGTAGAAGTTCAGTACATTAGTAAATTTCACTGTCACTGGCTCCAAGTCCCCATGACACCAAATCCTGCAGAAGGTGGCAGATGCGTGTGGCCAGTTCCCTTGACATGCGCAGGCATCGGTGACACTGGTTCTCGCTCATCTGCCTGTAGCACATGCGACTTCTATAGACCCTGTGCCTAGCCAGGCGGCTACGCATGATGTCTCTCTGGGAACCATCGTCTGCATCTGAAGAAGGCCCTGCTGCCCGTTGGTATTGCTCCTCCAGTGTTCTGCTCCTCCCTTTGGCGAAACAGGTGCTTCTTCACCTACTTCCCCTTCTTCTCTCCTAGCTATAAGCGATAATGCAGGCAGCGATAACACCAGGGTCCATCTTTGTGCTGATCTCCTCATTGCAGTATCAATAAGAGAGACACAAGAATCAGCATCCGTTTCCTAAGGTCTCCTTTGGGTCAAGGCATTACCTGGGATTGTGGCCTCAAGGCCCATTTACACATGCCAGAGAGTCCTGGCACCCGAAATGATGCCCAGTGGGGTGGTGCGCATGAAGGTTGACCACAACCCCCCTCCAACCCCAATGACTGAATGCCGACAGCTTTGGCCATTTGACTAGATGTTCTGTCCTCATCTCAGGCGCTGGCATCATCCAAATCTGCACTCTAAGATTGCGCGGTTTGGTATGACCATGAGGGTGAATGTTCAGCATCTACCTTACAATAATTTGGGGAGCTTGGAGCATTCCCCTCTGTGAGTGTCCCATGGCCACTTCTCCAGAAGGGATCATCAAGCTTGTCCAGTCGCCCAATTGTTCTGCTGTTTCATAAAACTCTGTCAGTTTTGAAGTCTGTGAGCAATCATTGTCACTTTGAAGAATCAGTGTTGCTTGAGTGGGCATAATTGCTTCACTGCCTGACTGCATGCATGTCAGTTGAGCTGATGCTAAACTGTCTCAGCTGTGGCAGCATCCCCATCTTTGAACTTATGTTCCAGTTGGGTGGCCGTTTACTTCCCCCACCAACCCACCCCCAGTTATGTGTTTGTGTACAACCTTCCCCGCTCTTTGCTCCCAGTGGAGGCCTTGCCCTGAGGGTCCTTCCCTTTACTCAGTGTTGACTTGCCCTTTCCAGAATGGAGCCCTTTCCAGAATGGAGCCCTTGCCCTGCAGCACAGTAAAAGCCAGCCACACCTTAAACCTGGTCTGGCCGCAGTGCAGACTTGACTGAGAGACCCTGATTAATCAGCGGCAGCGCTTACTTCGAAGTCTTGCACTAATCCCACAAGCTTGGCACTAAGTTGTGCGGGCTAACCTCAGAGTTCCCAGCAATGTGCAGGTTGCCAGCTGCACTTCAATTTAAATGCTTCAGTCAAACACATCATTCTGATTTCGCGCCAACGTGGGATTTAAATTCAACATGGGGGGAATGATTCCGGCGAGTAGGTGTCATAATGAGATGCAAATATACGATAACGATGTTTGCGACGTTTGGCAGTGGGAAACACGATCCGCCATTGCCGGGGGTGAGGGGAGCGCACAATCGCTTCCTGCTTTTACATCATCAGGAATCCGGCCTCGGGCCTTCTCACGAGGTTTTGCGATTGCGCCTGCCATGGCACCCGCCCCAATTGGGTATGGAAAATCCCGGCTGTTATGTTCACTCTTGGAACTATTATAGAATGTTGTGTTAATGGACCAAATTCAGAATGAATTTTCTTAACACCTGCAAACTTATTCCATCACAATCCTGAAGGACTTGCGCATGACATATGATAGTCAAGAAAGGGAAGGTAGAATTACTACACCATTAAAGTGATAGCATACTTGAAACTATGCATAATACAATTACGAATTCAGTGAGTACCATCAGTAGTACATCTGATGATCAATGTGGCTCATGCCTTCCTGATCATTTGGTAACCATAAGAGCTTATATCTTGAATGCAAATTTTTATCCTTTAAAATAAAATAGAACAATGCTTTGCTTAGTTGATGACTCTTTAACTGGAGTTTGACATGGGATATTTGCAACACATTGATCAAAGTAAAGCTAAATTAATCTGAATTATATTTGCTCCCTCTAGGCAAAGGATAGGTATGGAAGCTCATCCTAAAAGCTGTTTATATATTGCTTGCAATATATGTAGGTAATTAGTTTAGTATAAGTCTTCATGCATCGCAATAATATCAATGCCTTGATATGGCAAGCATTTGTCGGCCAATTTAAAAAATAATTAGTGTATAGAGATCATAACAACAGCATCGTATTTATATAGCACCTTTAATGTTGTAAAACATACCAAGGTGTTTGGAAGAGCATTATCAAACCAAATTTGACACCAAGTCACATAAGGAAATGTTAGGGCAGATGATCAAAAACTTGGTCAAGGTGGTAGGTTTTAAGGACTATCTTCAAGTGAAAAGATGGGTTGAATGGCAGAGAGGTTTATGGAGGGAATTCCAGAGCTTAGGGCCTTGGCAGCTGAAGGCACAGCTGCCTGTAGCGGAGCAGTTAAAATCGAGGATGCTCAGGTGGCTAGAATGAAATGCCTGAGGGGGTTCCAGGGCTGGAGGAGAATACAGAGATAGGGAGGGGAGAGACCATGGAGGAATTTGAAAACAAGGAAGAAAATTTTTAAATAAGCTATAGCTGCTGATAATATAAATGTCCTTGGCTTTACCTTTAAGCTTTCTCTGATGTTCCCAGAAACGATGGCTCCATTAATATAATTTGCACAAAGGTCAGGCTCATTGTGGTCAGGGATGCTCAGTATCAGTATTTTTATGTTTAATACATGAAGGAAAAAGTCTGATTTGTCATACATATTATCTGTGACTAACTGGTTCAATACCGGAATCACACTCATGGCACTTGCTTCCAGTGATGGAGCCACCTCTTACGCTTTAGGGTCAAAAAGTTCAAAAGCCACCATCGACAATATTCATTTCTAAAGCAGTCTTCATATACAGCAAGACGATTCAAGAAACATTTGCGGTAAAGAAGAGAAAGTAGCAGATGCGAAGCAGGGAAGAAAAGTAAGTAGAAGGAAATGGTTAAGGTGGGAGACCAAAGAGAAGAGTTTTGAAGAGGTTCATGAAAGTAGGGAAGGAGTTGGGAAGGTGGAGAGGTGATTCCTGCTTTCCACATGATACGATGATAGTGGCTAATCAGGTGACTACCAGCGCTGGAGCAGAGAGAATTAGACTCAAAGTACTGTAGGCCATTGTTATAGGAGCAGAAAGTACGTTTAGGCCAACAAGGCTAAATGAGTTAATCACCATATGGACAAATAGACTCAAAGACTCATAGACATTTACAGCACAGAAGGAGGCTATTTGGCCCATCGTGTCTGCGCTAGTCAACAAAGATCTGACTACACTAATCCCATTTTCCAGCGCTTGGCCCATAGCCCTGGAGGCTATGGCAATGCAAGTGAATATCTAAATACTCCTTAAATGTTATGAGAGTTTCTGACTCAACCGCCCTTTCAGGCTGTGAGTTTCTGACTCCCAACACCCTCTGGGTGAAAACATTTCTCCTCAACTCCCCTCTTAGCCTTCTACCTTAAATCAATGCCCCCTGGTTATTGATACCTCTACTAATGGAAAAAGTGCCTTCCTATCCACCCTACCTATGACCCTCATATTCCTATACACCTCTATCAGGTCCCCTCTCAACCATCACTGCTACAAGGAAAGCCTATTCAATCTTCCCTCATAGCTCAGACCCTCCAGCCCAGGCAGCATCCTGGTAAATCTTCTCTGCACCCTCTCCAGTGCAAACACATCCTTCCTATAATGTGGTGACCAGAACTGCATGCAGTACTCCGGTTGTGGCCTAACCAGTGTTTTATACAATTCCAGCATAACCTTCCTGTTCTTGTATTCTGTGCCTTGGCTAATAAAGGCAAGTATCCCATATGCCTTCATAACTACCTTATCTACCTGCCCTGCTATCTTCAGGGATCTATGGATATGCATACTGAGGTCCTTCTGACCTTCAGTACTTTCCAGGGTCCTACCATTCATAGTGTAATGCATTGCCTTGTTAACCCTCCCCAAGTGTATTACCTCACACTTTTCCTGGGTGAATTCTATTTGCCACTGCTCTCCCTGCCTGACCAGTCCATTGATATCCTCCTGCAGTTTACAGCTATCCTCCTCACTTACCGCCTGACCAATTATCGTGTCATCCACAAACTTCTTGATCATACTCCCTACATTTAAGTCCAAATCATTTATGTACACCACAGGCAGCAAGCAGAATCCCACTGGAAATTGATTCAGTCACAGAAACATCCCTCTACCATCAAATTCTGCTTCCTACCTCTAAGCCAATTTTGGATCCAACGTGCCCCTTTACCTTGGATCCCACAGAATCACAGAGTGCAGAAGAGACCCTTCGGCCCATCGAGTCTGCACCGACACGTGAGAAACACCTGACCTACCTACCTAATCCCATTTACCAGCACTTGGCCCATAGCCTTGAATGTTATGACGTGCCAAGTGCTCATTCAGGTACTTTTTAAAGGATGTGAGGCAACCCGCCTCCACCACCCTCCCAGGCAGCGCATTCCAGACCGTCACCACCCTCTGGGTAAAAAAGTTTTTCCTCACATCCCCCCTAAACCTCCTGCCCCTCACTTTGAATTTATGTCCCCTCGTGACTGACCCTTGAACTAAGGGGAACAGCTGCTCCCAATCCACCCTGTTCATGCCCCTCATAATCTTGTACACCTCGATCAGGTTGCCCCTCAGTCTTCTCTGCTCCAACAAAAACAACCCAAGACTATCCAACCTCTCTTCATAACTTAAGTGTTTCATCCCAGTGAATCTCCTCTGCACCCCCTCCAGTGCAATCACATTCTTCCTATAATGTGGTGACCAGAACTGCACACAGTACTCCAGCTGTGGCCTCACCAAGGTTCTATACAACTCCAACATGACCTCCCTACTTTTGTAATCTATGCCTCGACTGATAAAGGCAAGTGTCCCATATGCCTTTTTCACCACCCCACTAACATGCCCCTCCGCCTTCAGAGATTTATGGACACACACGCCAAGGTCCCTTTGTTCCTCAGAACTTCCTAGTGTCACGCCGTTCATTGAATACTTCCTTGTCGAATTACTCCTTCCAAAGTGTATCACCTCACACATTTCAGGGTTAAATTCCATCTGCCACTTATCTGCCCATTTGACTATCCCATCTATATCTTCCTGTAGCCCAAGACACTCAACCTCACTGTTAACCACCCAGCCAATCTTTGTGTCGTCCGCAAACTTACTAATCCTACCCCCCACATAGTCATCTATGTTGTTTATATAAATGGCCAATAATAGGGGACCCAGCACAGATCCCTGTGGTACGCCACTGGACACCGGCTTCCAGTCACTAAAGCATCCTTCTGTCATCACCCTCTGTCTCCTACAACTAAGCCAATTTTGAATCCACCTTATCAAATTACCCTGTATCCCATATGCATTTGCCTTCTTTATAAGTCTCCCATGTGGGGCCTTGTCAAAGGCTTTGCTGAAATCCATATAAACTACATTAACTGCACTACCCTCATCTACACACCTGGTCACCTCCTCAAAAAATTCAGTCAAATTTGTTAGGCATGACCTCCCTCTGACAAAGCCATGCTGACTACCCCTGATCAAACCTTGCCTCTCCAAGTGGTGATAGATTCTCTCCTTCAGAATTTTCTCCAATAGTTTCCCTACCACTGACATGAGACTCACTGGTCTGTAGTTCCCTGGCTTATCTCTACAACCCTTCTTAAATAGCAGAACCACATTAGCTGTTCTCCAGTCCTCTGGCACCTCCCCTGTGGTCAGAGAGGAATTAAAGAATTGGGTCAGAGCCCCTGCGATCCCCTCCCTCAGCAGGCAGGGAAACAAATCATCTGGACCTGGAGATTTGTCCACTTTTAAGCCTGCCAACACCTTCAATACCTTGTCATTCCCTGAATCCCATGGGCTGTTACTTTCTTGACCAGTCTGCCATGAGGTACCTTATCAAAAGCCTTACTAAAGTCCATGTACACCACATGAAATACATTATCCTCACCAATACTCCTGGTTACCTCCTCAAAAAATTTGATCAAATTTATCAAACATGACCTTCCCTTAACAAATCCATGCTGACTATCCCTGATTAATCCGTGTCTCTCCAAGTGCAGATATATTCTATCCCTCAGAATTCTTTCTAATAACTTCCCCACCACTGAGGTTAGACTGACTGGCCTGTAATTACCTGGTCTATACCTGCCTTCCTTTTTTCATTATAGGACAATGTTAGCTGTCCTTCAGTCCTCTGGCACCTCACCTGTGGCCAGAGAGGATTTGAAAATTACTGCCAGGGCCTCAATATCTCTTTCCTTGCTTGGGATACATCTCATCTAGGCCTGCGGATTTATCCACTTTCATGGCCGCTAAACCCACTAGCACCTCCTCTCTATGTTAATTTCCTCTAATATTTCACAGTCCCCCATGCTGATGTCTATATCTGCATCATCCTTTTCCATTGTGAAGGCCGAAGCAAAATGTTCATTGAGTACTGTACCCATGTCTTCTGGGTCCACACACAGATGACCTCTCCGATCCCTATTTGGCCCTACTCTTTCCCTAGTTATCTCTTGCTCTTTATATGTTTTTTTAAAAAACCCTTTGAGTTTTCCTTTATTCTACCCACCAATACTTTCTCGTGCACTCTCTCAGCTTTCCTAATTTCTTTTTTAAGTTCCCCTCAGCACTTTTTATACTCCTCTAGGAACTCTGCCGTATTAAGCCCTCAGTATCTACCATAAACTTCTCTTTTTTTCTTAATCCTAATCTTTATGTCCCTTGACATCCATGGTTCTCCAGACTTGGTGACCCTCCTTTGTCTTTTTGGGAACATATTTTCCCTCTACTCTCGCTATTTCCTCCTTGAATGTCTCCCACTGCTCTGGCACAGTTTTATCTGCAAGTAGCTGCTCCCAGTCCGCTTAGGCCAAATCATATCTCATCTTAGTAAATTTAGCCTTTCCCCAGTTTAGAACTTTTATTCCCAGCCCAACCTTATCTTTTTCCATAACTATCCTAAATCTAACTGAGTTATGGTCACTATCTCCAAAATGCTCCCCAACTGATAGGCCTTCCACCTGCCCAGGCTCATTTCTGAATATTAGGTCCAGAACTGCCCCCTCCCTTGTTGGGCTTTCTATGTACCGGCTAAAAAGTTCTCTTGGATGCAACTTAAGAATTTTGCTCCCTCTCTACCTTGCATGCTAAAGCTACCCCAGTTAATATTTGGCTAGTTAAAATCTCCTACTATTACTGCCTTATTATTCTCACACTTCTCTGAAATTTGCTTGCATATTTGATCCTCTATCTCTCCCTGACTGTTTGGGGGCCTATAGTACACACCCAACAGCATGTTTGCCCCTTTTGTGCTTTTTACTTCTACCTATATGGCCTCATTTGATGATCCTTCAAAGATATCATCCCTCCTCACTGCTATAATTGATTTCTTAATCAGTATTGCGACACATCCTTCTCTTCTATCCCCCTCTCTATCTTATCTGAGTACCAACATCATCAGAACCAAGTTAGATTTACCCTGTCCCCCTCCATACATCAACTTGATTTTAAGGCCCACTCAGTTCTACAAATGTTTGCTTTTGAGCACACTGGGATTATGCAGAAATCCAGTACTGCAAAACACACTGCAAATTGGAATATGAAAATGTGAATTTGTTGAGCTGTACTTTTTTGTCACTGTTGATGGTTAGCTCTCAGTCTGAGGTATAAATGTAAAAGCACCCAAATTATTTTCTCTCGCATTTCCTTATATTTCAGTTCTTGGGCTCAGTTCCTCTCTTTCTTATCAGACTTTCTAATGCATTTTGGATGACATCTCATTTTTGAACAAGCACCTGCACTTCTTTAAGCACACATACAATACCCCACTATTTAGTTTATTGATGTATTTTACACCAAATGGAGCAAACATAAGAACATAGGAAATAGGAACAGGAGTAGACCATTCAGCCCCTTGAGACTTCTCCACCATTCAATAAGATCATGGCTGATCTTCTTGTGTTTTGATTTCCACATTCCCATCTAACCCCGATAACCTTTGATTCTCTTGTCTAACAAGAATACATCTACCTCTGCCTTAAAAATATCCAATGACCCTCGCCTCCACCACCTTCTGAGGCAGAAAGTTCCAAAGTCGCACAACCCTCTGAGAGAAAAAAATGTCTCCTCATCTCTATCCTAAAACCCTAATTTTAAAATAGTGCCCCTAGTTCTGGAATCACCCATAAGAGGACATCCTTTCGATGTCCACCTTGTCAAGGCCATTCAGGATCTTGTGTACTTCAATCAAACCACCCCTCACTCTTCTAAACTCCAATGGAAACAAGCCCAGTGTGTCCAACCTTTCCTCATAAGACAACCCATTCATTCCAGGTATCAATCTAGTAAACTGCCATTGAACCGCCTCCAATGGGTTTACATCCTTCGTTAAATAAGGAGACTAAAACTGCACACAGTAGTTGAGTATGCCAAGCCAAAACATCTTGGAAATTAAAGCAGTTACTGGGAGTTATTGGGTGAGTTCAATAACAGGTGGGTGATCTGCTCTGCCAGGTTATTGCCCAATAATTGAAGGTCAGAATTATCTTCACTGAATCACCAACAAATTTAGCTACACTACAAACTTTCAGCACTTGGGTGATCTTCATCATAATAGTATATTCCTCAGGTTGGATGGTCTTCACCCTTGTTCTAGCTACACAGGTAGTAAAAGAGTCTATAACTGTTAACAGATGTAATGATGTGGTGGAAGAAATGGTATGCTATAATTCATAATATATTGCTAGGTCTAAAGAGATATTGAATGGGTAACATACGAAACAATGGGGGTCTTTTCGGGAAGGCCCACCACACTAATTGCCAATCAGGGACTTTATTGGGCCATTGTAGGCCATCTCTGCGATCAAGGACCCCAGAGATTAAGTCCTGCCTGCCAAGAGCTGCTGGTCAATCAGAGGTTGGCAGCTATTCATTATGCAGTAGCGCCACTGGGGAGGTGATGTCTGCTGCCGGTACTAATCCCACCCAAGGCCCTGGTTCGACGATGGACCCAGCCACTGGTGAGCGATGGTGGGAGGGGTTTCATGGTGCAGAGGTGGCATGGTAGGGGGATAGCAACAAGTTCAAGGATTGTCCCTCAGTGCCCACCCCCTCCCCAATGCCATGTCCCTTGATCAAACACTGAGTGCTTCTGAATGAGGACCCCCACCTCCCAACCACCCCAGAAACTTGTAAGCAACCCTGACAGGGTTGGGCTTCCTGCAAGGTTAGTCCCAAGACCACGACTAGGTGATTACTAGGAGTGGTGGGATGAAGTCATTATGTGGGCATTAATTTCCAGCTTAAGGGTCTCAATTGGCAGTGGGGCAGGAAGGCCGTCCATAGGCTTTCCCATCACAGACTTAATCCAGGCAGACTAAATTGGGGCAAAGGCAGGAAGATGGAGCAGTCCCCACCCTTCCGTTCGATTAAATCCCACCCCTGCCTCTGAACTCACCTCAGCGGACAGAATTAAATTCTGTCCAATGTGATAGAGTTATCTAACCTATACTGTAATGTCATATGCAACCTCCAAGTTTGAAAATGAAGCTCAAGGAATCAAGTACTATTTGTGCTTATGTTTCTTACTAGCTGGTTTATCTCGTTTAAATTTTGTGGGCTTGGAGGTTTGGGCAGGCCGTTCTACTCATTGATGCCTCATTGATGGATTAATACTAATTCCAAACTCTAAGGTCTATTACGATCGACAACTTGAGACACCTGTATGCAGATTTTTGGGATTTTTGCACGGACTTGAATATTAGGGTCAATTAATGTGACCTATCAACACAAGGGGCACTCCTATACTATCCCTTTAAATAATAGAACTAATTGACTGTATTTTATTTTAGGATTTGAATTAGTCTGGAGATTGTTAATATTATTCATTTAAGAATTAAACGCAGAATCTGTATTCAAATTCTGAATCAGGGACAACACGATAAACAAAATCTATTCTGTTACATTGAATAGCATCTTCCTTCATTATTGAATGGTAAAATGTAACATCTACCATTAGAAAGCAACAACCACTAGAAGTAAAATTGGATTCCTTCTTTAGTTGATACCCATCTGAAAATGTTTTTATGCATAATGTTTTTCTTTGTCAAGTTACACCCTAGATTAGAGCATAAACAATTTGCTCACAGTTTATAAGTTGCACCGTTTCTGATTTTGAAATATCATTATAATATGTTGGTATTATGCAGTGATTGTTCACAACCTTTAACTGTTATGTCACTCTTTCCAAATTACTGCTGAAAGAGCAGAATTTCAGTTGGATACATCGAGCGTTCGTATGCTAATAAACCAAAGTGATTTCAGACTGTAGTTGAAATGTCTGAACAGATAACAACAAATGCTTATAAAGCAATGGGTAAATAATGTTCTCCTCCACTCCCTCTGAAGGTGTTGGGGCTAATTTTATCTCAAGTATGTATCATGCAAATAGTGGTTGAAGCAATTGCACCATCCTAGTGATGGCCTTAGCAAGATGCCTATACTTTTATCATGAGCCAGAAGCCAAAATTTCAAGGAATAGGTGAAATCCAGAGGGTTGAAGGATCGGGCAGGGTGAGAGGGCAAGAGCTGCTGGTATTTTCATTCATTTGTGTCCAAAAATCAGCACTACATGTCTTTGTTTCTGAGTGAACTTCAACAGTCCCTTTGAGGGATACTAATTAAGCTACTCTGAATCCAGTCACACTGGATGTGGCATACACAGTACACACTTCAGCCATCGGTGCATGGAATTTGCATTTGGATCCCACAAGTGCCATTGAACCCTTATTTAAATATTTGATTAAGGGTCCTCACCCAAAGGCTCACTTAAAAATTGTACAGTCCATGGGAGGCCAGTGGGTGAGAGTTTTTTGAAATTTATTTTCCATTGATTGACTGTCCCATTTTTTCAGTGTTCACTGATAGTGGGAAGACAAAAATTGCCCCAATTGACTCTCGCATTGGTGCAAGGGATCAATAACATTTGGATGTTTGGTCCAAGTATCTATTGGCCCAGGTGTATAAGGAATGATGTTTTTCACTTTGTGAACTGAGAATGGAGACTTGTCCATAAGGAGACTGTATTGGAAATTCAGGCACTATTTTCCCACTACTAATTTAGATCGTCAGAAAACCATGCACAGTTCACCTCAGATACTCCAATAAGCACTTACAGTGAGCAAGGCTCCCTTCGGAGAATGCTAAGTCAAAGAATTCCCCTTATTGTCCAAGCCTGTTATCATCCAATGTTCACACATTCTACTGAGCAGGAGTCATTAGGTACCAATCAGGAATAAGAACCCGGGCGTCTTTTGCTGCCCATTTAACGTGTGACCTGATCTCCTTTCCCATTGATGTCAGTGAAGAAGGATATTATTGAGTGCAAAACAGGTGGTTGTTTTGATATTGGCCATATTGCACTGCTGTACAAAGCCAATCTCTTCCTGCTTAAATTACTTCTTTCTCCTAACTCAAGAGTGCTGAAGTCATAGGAACGAACGGGTGTAGGCCATTTAGCTCCTTGAACATGTTCTGCCATTCATTGAAATCATGGCTGTGATCTAACTCCATGTACCTGCCTTTGCCACATATCCTTTAATACCTTTGGATAACAAAAAAATATATAAATCTCAGACTTAAAATTCACGAGGGAGCTAGCATCACTTACATTTGTGGAAGACAGTTCTAAACTTCTCCCACCCTTTGTGTTAGAAGTGTTTCCTAATTTCACTCCTAAAACATTTGGCTTTAATGTTTAGATCATGCTCTCTAGTCCTAGACTCCTCAACCAACAGAAATGATTTCTCTCTATCTACAGTATTTGTTCCCTTAATAGCTTGTAAACTTCAGTCAAATGACCTCTTCATCTTCTAAATTCTAGGTAATACAACCCTTGTTCTGTAACCTCTCCTCGTAATTTAACTCTCGGAAATCTGGGCCGGGATTTTCCGTTCCCGCCAGCATTGGGCGTGTTCGGTGGCGGGAGTGGACAATACGGCGCGATTGATGAAACCAGTTCGCGATTGTCCGCTCAGCCTGCTGATGGTAAGCCGTGTTCTCCGCCATCGGACATCAGGAACCTCATTGTAATACATCAGCATATCATTATTAGGCCAACCCACTGGAATCGTGAACCCCCACCCCCCCACCCCGCTAGATCGTCCGCCCACATTGGTGGGAAAACACATTGACATGTTTCACAGCAGCACATAAGCAGTGTGCACTTGGTGGGCTGCACTTTATTTCGGACTTCAAGGTTTGTTTGCATACCTTGTTTCGGTCAGCACTCACAGTCATCAGCGCCAGGCTTCACAGGCAGCACCATATCACTTTTAGGGGGGCTCACAGTCGGTCTCTACTTACCAGATCAGCCATATGTGACGGCGTGGCAGGCGAATTGGAGCCCGCCTGCCATGGAAACAGCATGTTTCCCGGGAAAACATAACTAACGTGGCGGGTTTGGGACGATACGGCGTGAAAACCCACCATCGCAGCTGGTGGGTAAAAAGTTGTTTTACCTGCCCACTACTGCACTTGGTGAAATTCTAGGACAATTGTACCCTGGCCTCCTTCCGTTAAATCTACGCTGCAGTTCCCTCCAAAACAAATATATCCTTCCTAACAATATCCCAGGTATTGTTTAACCGGAGCTTGTATAGCCGAAGCATAATTTCTACCTCCTTGTATGCTAGTCCTCTACAAGAAGTAGAGAAAGCCAGCACACCATTATGTTTTTGATTGCTTTCCCTACCTGTTCATGTCATTTTGATAATCTATGTACCTAGATCCCCAAGTCTCTTTGGGCCTACACTGTTTCTATCTCTTCACCATTTAGAAAGCACCCTGTTAGATGTTTTTATGTCCAAAGTGGATAACCTTTCATGAAATCAATTTGCCACATTTTTTGCCCATTCACTTAATCAATTAAACTCTCTTTATAATTTTAGGGTTTCATCTACAAAGCCGCCTAGCTTTGTGACATTGGAAAATGTAAATATGTGGCTTTCTATCCCATCATCTAAGTCATCAGTAAATACAGTGAATAGTTGAGGCCCCAACACAGATCCTTTTCGGCGTACCACCGTAGTCACACCAGGTCAATTAAATTCCTACCCATTATGTCTACTCTCTGTCTCCTGCTGCTCAGCTAATTTCTTAACCAGGCCATTCATTTGCCTTCAATTCCATGAGATTCAACTTTAGTTATCATTCTCTTATAAGGTACTTTATCAAAACATACCTGCTTTCTGTCAGCTGGGAAGTAGAAAAAAGGGAGAACCACCTCTCCCTTATCCATGACATTGGACATCTGCACATTTTCTCACCTACTCTGTGGGATGACAACTCTCTGGTCCTAAGGATTTGATGTTCAATGGAGTCATTATTTTTTCTTGAATCTTTGGTGATGACCTGCCCCTGATTCAATATTAGCTTCTTAGGGATTGATAACATGTTCACCTCTTGCACAACTGTTGCCAATATCACCCTTATCAGCTTTCAAGGATCCCACATTACCATGCATATTTAAAATGTAATTGTAAAAAAAGTGTTTGTGTTGATTTGCAAGTTTCTTTTCATACTCCCTTTTTATAGCGCTTACTATCTTTTTTTTTTAAACCTTTGTTATTCTCTGTACCATGCCCAATACTAGCACGTTATATCCTGAACTTCAAACTAATTTTATACTTTAAAAAAAACTGGACAAAAAGACTGGAAAAGCTGGCTGCTCAAGGTTTCCTGACTTTTTTTGTGGATTAGAACCGCTCCCCATCTCAAGAGGGAACCAAAGAACATTCCGGGCTGATATAAGTTGACACTCTTCCCTGAAACCAATCAAAGGGGTATTATCTGATTTGAATGGGTCTTTCTAAAACAAAGGGGAGAATTTTCTCCCTGTCGGGTGGGCGGTTTTGGAGCGGGCGCAGAGCCGATCGCTGCGCGCTGCCATTTTGCGTTTGTGGGCCAGTTAAGGCCCACCCAATGTGACGCGCACCCAGAAGCGCTCAGCGCTACTTGTGCATGCGGGGGTAGGAGGGAGAGTCGGAGCCTGCGCTCTTTTGCACAGAAATCTCCGAGGCACGGAGCTGCCTCAGGGATATTAATTTAAGAATACAACATTGAAAAAGAGAAAAAGAAAATTACTCAGATATGTCTCCTCATGTGACAGTGTTACGGGAGCTGGGACATGTTTATAGATTTTAATAAAAATTTTTATTTAATTTATAAAGCCTTCATGAAACCTCATCCCGCCCGTGGATGAGGTTTCATGAGAAATGCGAAGGCCGCCTGGACTCTTCGCCTTCCCGCCAACCTTAAGGTTAGATGGGCAGCCCAGACAATCAGCTCAATTAGGTCATTAATGGCCTTAACAGGCCTTTGACAGTTCGGCAGGTGGACTCTGGTGCGTGCCCACCGAACTGAAGCTCGGAATGACGCGCGGTTACGATGGGATGCACGCCGAATGTCACCGCGCGTCATATGTGTCGGCGTGTGAGACCCGCCCCTGCACGCCAACTGGAAGGCTCTGGCCAAATACACTGGCCGGGATGATGGGGCCTGCCACGGGAGATTTGGTGACCCGGCCAAAAGTTGGCATGACTGGACGACCCTGGTGGCGGGTGGGACCGGAAAATCCCACCCACTGACTGTTTCAAACCCTCATGGGTGTTAATACACAACACAGGATGTGGAATCAACATGAACACCACATCTTATTTGGAAAAGACCTTTAACTTGTGAAAAGCCACAGGGGAGCAGCCATGTTTTCTTTATCTGTAAAAATAATCAGCTAGGAGCTGTGTGCAGACAGTTATACCAAGCCATCAGAAGCATCAGTTCAGCCAGTCTATGAAACAGACAGTTATACCAAGCCATCAGAAGCATCAGTTCAGCCAGTCTGCGAACCAGACTCGGAAACAATTTGCAAGACATCAGGCAGCCAGTATACGTAACCTGTTCCAGTCTAAATTTCACCTGGGAACCAACCTCCTAGCTATTTGGCTACAAGAAACCTCACAACTTACTGTAAAGCCTTTGCTTTACAAGACCCTCACTTCAATTTTAAATCATCAATTCCATTCAAAAGGCCACAGGCCTGTCATGTAGGAGCCTGGGGATCATAACTCAGAAACTGGGATAACTGTAATCTGTGCATGACCTTTACCTGTATGCAATCTTTGTGCATGTGAATGTGAGAGCGCGATAGAATGTGATATTGCATTTAGCTCAGACAAGTATCTGAGAATTAATAACCTTTAATATTGTTAAATTTACAAAAGCTTGCTGCTGAATAATTTAATTGGAATACACACTCCATGGGTAAGGAAACACACACCTCTTTCTGTACCAAACACACTAATCATGGGCAGTAAGAGAACACACCAATTCTGCCCATGACACCTGTACCTTACCCACTCACCAGAATCTATGTTATTTCTCGCATTTTTGTATTTTTTCGTTTAGCTTCATGTTGCCTCTTAGCTCTTTAGTTTTTCATCACCGTCTTTATTTTGGCAAGTAAGGGATCTTGCCCCTTAGGGGCGTAACCCAGGTCTGTATCACTTCAAGTTCTTTTTCGAACACTTCCCACTGACTTTCAGTCATCTTACTCGTTAACAGACTTGTCCACTAATACAAAAGCAAAATACTGCGGATGCTGGAAATCTGAAATAAAAACAAAAAAAATGCTGGAAAAGCTCAGCAGGTCAGGCAGTATGTATGGAGAGAAACAGAGTTTGTTTCAGGTTGAGGTGACCTTTCATCAGAACCGCACCAGATTTGCGTAGTTTATTTTGGACAGTTTCTTTTTCATCCCATTGAAGTCAGCCTTACCCAAAGCCAAAATTTTAGCAGCTGTTTCACGTTTCTCCCTTTTAAACGATGGAGTGACCATATTATGATATCCAAGGGATAAATGTTCATCCGCCATTAAGCTGGCTCATTACTTATTAATAAATCTAAAATGGCCTGCCCACTTGTTGGCTGTAGAGCATATTGTTACAAAAAACTATCCTGAATGCATTCAAGAACTACCTTTCATGAGCTAGTCTTAATCTGCTTATTTCAATCTATATGAAAGTATTTTTCTTCTTTTGTTTGCCATCCTGCAGCTTTAGAATTATAAGTCTAAGTTGAACAGGAAGTCACAACACCTTGAGTTGTTAGGTGGATTGCCATGAGTCCTACAAATTTTCACAGGCCATATTCATTCAGAATGTGGTGAACAGTCTGACCCAGGTAACCACAGTCACATGCTGGGCTCTCCCTGAAATTCCATTTGTGGAAGAAGTGTGCTGTCCTTGCATAGGGAGTGTAGGTCCTGTTGAATGTAGACCCCTGCTTCTGAGGGAGGGCGAACCCTTGGAGGGTCTACTGTTGGATCATTCATGAGATCTTATTTGTCGATATTGGTGTCAGCCCAGATTTTGCGCCATTAGTCCTTTTTTGTGAAAACCTACATCGCTCAAAGTAATCGCAGAGCTCCAGAGAGGTTTGTGTGATTTGAATCACATGTTCGGTAGGTTCCAAAGATCTTCATGGATTGGCACTGGTGGGTTAGTGTGGTCAAACTCTTAGTATAGGTGAGGAGGTGGGATATTAGACAGGACTGGAAGCCATTGTACAGGTGTTGAATTAAGTGTACCACTAATTACCTGCGTGGATGTGTTGAGGACCAGTGCCCCAGTAGGGCAGCATTATTCTACTTTTTTAACTTTCACATAGTATGCAGCTTTAACTTTATGAAAGTTAAAATCCCCCTTTGCTGCATACCTGTATAAAATTTACTATTCCGCATCTGCTAACAGGAGTCCTATACACAACTTCCACTACAGTCTTAAATCCTTTTCTATCTCTTAATTCTACCAATAAAGTCTCCAATGCTTGCTTACCACTCATTATATCCTATCTTACCATCGAAGTGATGCCATCATTAATCATTAATCTACCATTTTTCCTATCTTTCCTGGAGAACTTGTAGCCTGGTATACATAGGCCTGAATGTTTCAGTCATCGGGCGTGTACAATCAGCGGGCCCGGGAGCGGATGGGAAACGGGTCATCAGCCGTGAACAGCCCCCAACTGCGCAACACGCACTGTAACGCTCAGTACTGCAGGGATGGGATCAGGAAGAGGGCGGGCGTCGATGTAACCGGAGGGTGTGGGTGAGCGCTTTGAGAGAGATCCCTTAAAGCAGGCAGCTGCCCCAGGGAGCTGCAGACCTCCACTGACTAAAGGACACAAAAATAATGCTGCAAAATACGCCCATGTAGCACAATTAAGCACCTGAAAGCATACCTCATGAAAAAGGCAGTGCCTAGATATCTCTTTTTATTTTATCTCCCCACAGAAAATTCATCCCACCCTGGATCGAGGTCTGAGCAAAACTGTGAATGCCGCCTGGGAGAATGGCCTGTCTGCCAAACACTTCTGACTGCTGCGGGCGCCTGCCAAGCAAAATATCCCACGAGTGCGTGATGGCGTCGAACGTTCGCCCGACATCATCTCGCGCTATTTCACGTCCATTCAGGTCAGGCGGCACCCACCTGCGGGATGTAAAATTCTGGCCATAGTTCCCAGTTCTGATGGTCTAGCAGGTGTGGCTCAGTTATGGCTACCATGTCCTACCCTCCAAATTGAATTTGCGATTCATTTAATTTGTTCCTTATACTCTATGCATAAAGAATGTCTTTGTGCTCCAATGCATTACTTACACATTTTTCAATTCCCTCTCCTGGTTTAAATTCTTTATACCTTTTAGTTTTTCCTTTACCTGTGACACCGAAAACACAATTTCTGACTGTTATCCTACTTTATTCCCAGTTGTTTGCTTTGAACTATTATCTATACTACTTTTGCCATCTGAGTCCACCCGCATAACCCCACCTCACTACTTTGGAGTCCTTGGCCAGAATCTTCGGGTCGGCGTGTGGGGGTGGGCCCCGCTCGCCGATGTGTAAAATGACACACAGTTGCCGTCGGGTGTGCATCCCATCATCACCGCGCATCATTCCACTTTTCAGTTTGGCAGGCACGCACCGGAGTCAACTGCACCCCCGCCGAACTGTCAAAGGCCCATTAAGGCCATTTAAATATCAAAATTAAAATAATTAACAGAGCTGCTCGTCCAACCTTAAGGTTGATGGGCAGGTGAAGAGCCCAGGCGGCCTTCGCCTTTCTCATGAAACCTCATCCACGAGTGGGATGAGGTTTCATGAAGGTTTTTAAACTTTAATAAAAAATTTTAGTACAATGCATAGGCACGTCCCAGCTCATGTGACACTGTCACATGAGGGGGACACGTCGTAAATGTTTTTTTTTCTTTATTTACATTTTTCAAAATCAAACTAATCTCCCTGAGGCAGCTTTGTGCCTCGGGGAGATTTCTGCGCTCTTTTGTGCACATGCACGAGGCATGCAAAAGAGCGCAGGCCCCAAATCAGCTTCCTCCCCACCCCACCCCCCCTGCCCCCCTCCACCTGCACAGGGAGCGCTCAGTGCGTCCGGGTGCACGACACGCTGGGCGGGCCTCAATTGACCCACCCACGTAAAATTGCGGCGCGCAGTGATCGACTGCGCACCCGCCCGTGCCCGCACCCGCTCCCACTCAGCACCACCCCAACGGGGAGAAAATTCTCCCCACAATTCCTGACTGTTATTCTACTCTATTCCCAGTTTTGAACTATTATCTATACTATTTTTTTCCTCCTGATCCCACCTCCCATAACCCCACTACACTACTTTAAAGTCCGTGTGGCTGTACTACTTATTCTTTCCACTAGGACCCTGGTCCCAGCCCAGTTCAGGTGGAGCTGTGCCAAAGATACAGTTCCTTCTTGTCCCAATGTAGGTGCCAGCACCCCATGAAACAAAGTCCCTCTTCCCCACACCACCTCTTCAGCCACTTCCCGAATCTGCTTGTCCCTAGGCCAATTTGCACATGGCTCAGTTAACAATCTGGAGATTATAACCCTCGAGGTCCTGGTCTTTAATTTAGCTCCTAGTTCCTGTACTCTCCAAAAAAGGACCTTTTGCCTACATTTCCCTATAACGTTGGTCCCCACATAAACCACAACACCAAGTTTTCCTCAGCTCTAGGAGATGCCCTGAATCCTTGCACTAGGCAAACAACACAACCTTTGGTGCCTCCAGTTGTGCTTGCAGATGACAGTATTTCTCCCCCTGTCAAAACTGCCCCCTATCACTACCACATTCCTTTTCACTCTCCCGGCCACTTGAATGACCTCCTGTATTGTGGTGCTATGGACTGTCTATTCATTCGCCCCGCAAATGTTGCCCTCATCCACTCAGGCAGCAAGAACCAAAGATCGAGGCTCCTCCAACGCTGCACCTGGGGAGGTTCCTTTACCAGCCTGACTCCCAATCACGCAGCCCTTTCCCTGACCACTAACCAGATCAGCACTACTTCCTAACCTAAAAGGTGTGACTGGCTCCTAGATCAAAATGACTCACCCCTCCCTGATCTCCTGCAAAGTCTGCACATTGGCCTCCATCTCAATAACTCTGAGCTGAAGTTCCTTGAGATGCGGACGCTTTCTGCGGATGTGGTTGGCCAGGATTATAATGTTCTCCACAGCCTCCCACATGCTGCAGTTTTGGCACACTCTCCATGCTAATTGCTCCATTATCGGCACTCATGATTATTTATTCTCTCTTCTCCAATTTATTTCCATGAATGGCACGGCTAGAAACAACAGTACAAAACTGATAATCTGATGCAAGGTCACAAACCTGAAATATCTGTTTCTCTCCCGACAGCGGCTGGTAGACCTGTTGAGTATATCCAGAATTGTTTGTTTTTTCAGATTTCCCAGAATATGCCGTAACTTTGCATTTTTCGTTTTTGCAGGGCAAAATCGATCGTTCATTATCAAACGCAGTGCTAGCAATTGGAGCACCCCTATTACTACTTCTACCGAGGGCAGCCAATGTAACCAGGCCGAGATGACAGAGGAACTGATCGCAACCAGGGTTCTGTGAAAGGTTCTTGATATAGGAGCTAAGGAGTCTGCAGCTGTTGGTTCCATTCTCTACATTTTGGAAGGGATATCCCTGTCCATTCTCTGTAACTCCCCCGATGACCTGGTTCAGATTAGCGCATAAAGCATCAACCTGTCTACGGCACACAACGGCTACATCAAGGCGCCTCTATATTTTTATATATTTTTGGGATCTAGATCTATCACCAGCACAGACATGACATGCTGAATGCCCTCCTTCTGTGCTGTGACCATTCTGTGATTCTGTGATATAAAATAAATTCAAAGGCTAGAGATTTGCTGGAAAAAGAACCTTAAAGGAGCAGATCTCCCTGCAGGGACAAAGCATTTTTGTTAGTTGGGGTGCAAGTGGTAGCAGTCTTGTCTCTGAGCCAGAAGGTTGTGGGTTCAGATGCATCAGTTTTCAGCTGAGATGTTAAACTCTGCTCTCTTCAAGTGAACATAAAATAATCCCTTAACACTATTGCGAAGAAGAGCAGAGGAGTTCTCTATGGTGTCCTGATCAAAATTTATCCATCAAACTATACCACTGAAACAGGTTATCTGGTCATTTTCACATTGCTGTTTTAGGGAGCTTGTAGTGTGTAAACTGACCACCATGGTTTCCTACATTATAACCATGACTGCACTTCAACAACTAAAACATACATCAGTGGCTGTAAAGCGCTTTGGGACATCCTGATGCTGTGTGAAGGTCATTATGTAAATAAAAGTGGCCATTCTGCGAAGCAAACTATGTGGGGAGAATAATGATTAAAAACTTGCCTAGTGCTGATTTAGGAACTGAGTTGCATTCTGAATTAGCAATTCGGAGCAAAAATTATGATCATCATTCACTCTGACTGACATGCGCACTGACAATACTTGTAAATGACATTAGTTTAGCCATTCTATCCATTTTCATAAAATGACACACTACTGACGGCTGAACAGCAACTGTCTACTGAAAACTATTCCTCACAGGCAGAAGTGAACTGCAATCTATCTCAATGGCTGAGTTTGTAACTGCGGTCTAGAACTGTGTCATAAAGGCAGGGAAGGTTGCAATCTTGACGTTTGATCCCTGTCGATTGAGCTGCAGTTGTGGGAGGTGTTTGGAGGGCTACAATTCACCGTCACGAAGGAGAGAAGAATTTTGCATATAGACAAATCAGCACCATCTGTATCACCCACTCCCTCCCTTTTAAGAAAACCCTGGGTGTCAAACCAACACCTGCAGTGTAATAAAGAAAGGCCATGAGGAAGACAGCCAAAGGGAAAAGAAAGGAGAAATTTATATTTGACAAAGAAAAAAAAACAAAAACAGCAGCTGAACTGATTTAAATAATTAATGATCTGCTTAATTAAATGACCATATCAATACAACATTTCCAGTATTCCCTGCTGTCTAATGAACATGTTTAAGTCTTTAGGAATTACAACACTGTGGAGAACCCTATAGCTGAACCAATATAACACAGGAAAAGACACACACTGTCTGTAGCTCAAGGAGGAATCATAACTCATCCCGCCCGTGAGAATGGGATAGGTGTGTAGGTAAAATAGCTCTACAAATAATTATTGCCCTGTTTCCACTTGTTTCCCACCTGCCACCATCTAAGCTAGGCTCTTTTCTTTGCAGAGGTCTCATCAATGCATGTAAATTGGGGTCCTATGGTTTAATTGGGACATGGCATTTTAATGACCTGCTTAGTGCCGTGGCCCACCATAGGTCCCCTGCTCAGCAAATCTGATGGGGAGGAAGAGGTCCTTTAAGGTAAGCCAAAAATGTTCCCCACTTGGGAAATCTAGGCCTCTGCTGCCCAACACATGGAATGGCTGCATTCATTCCCCATGACTTACCTGGGTACGGACATATGGACTGATATCCATGATTTTGACCTGCCAGAAGCCTGCCAGCGATGTTTATCCACTTGTTCTGGGCAGTTAAGTTGGCCAGCAGGATGCAAAACAATAGTAAAAATAGCATGAGCCTCAAACTGATAGTATCATGTGGCTTTGATGTGTACTCTATCCCCCTGACAGCCCAAAATTTGCTTGTATTCAAATCTCCCTTTCTACTCATGTTGACCGTTACATCTCAGTAGCACTTCAAGCAATACCAGTTCCACGAAGCACCACATAGTCAAAGTTAAATGCAGGCCAAAACAACAGTTTGGGGACAATTGTATACTGTCCAGAATCTAAAGTTTTACATATAGAAATGTCCAACAGCAAAAAAGCTTTGACCATTCTCATGCATTCCCAGGGCCTGATGAACTCATGGCAAGATAACGCTTTCACTGCCTGCATCTAATTGTCAAGTACTATGTCCAGAATGATATGTTTTAACAGTATAATGCATTTTAACTTAATTTAATTATATTATCTTGATTTGTACTCTGGTTCTGAGAGGAAAAATTGCTCCCCACCATATCAGTGTCACAGCTTCAACACAATTCTCCAGTTCCCTAAGAGTATGCTTACCATTTTGAACTTCGTTATTTGAACATTATCAATCAAGTCTCTTGTCAAACAAGATTTATGTGTGTATATTTTATTAGAGGGGAGAGATAAAACACTGAAACTGAGATCATGCACACTTGAAGGTGAAATTCACTTAGTTTCAGGCTGTCTCTTGTGGTGGTTTCTTTTTCTGATATATACTTGATGATGGACATTACATTCTAATTTATGAAAACACATGTTTGATAGCTAAATTCCTTTTTCAGATTCATTTGTTCCACTTACAGAATGAGAAAGCTCCATTTTTTTTTATAATTGTGCTCAGTATTTCAAGCTTCTTCCTTATTGTAAATGAAGCTTCCCCAGTCTTTATAATGACTGATTGCAAGTGTCACGACTCACTGAGGATAGTGTGCTGCAATATCAAGCCCCACTGCTCCCCGAGCCGAGACAAATGTGAAAGGTTTGATTAGACCACCAAATTGCCCAATTCTACCTAATTGTCTAATTTAGGTTAACAGAATACGAGCACCAGTTTTGTAAACTTAACAAGTAATTAACTGTTTATTAAACAAATTATCTTTAACCAGTGGCAAAAGAAAGAAATATGAACTGTTAACTTTTAACTCTATAACTTAAAGTCTACCCCTACTTAACCCCCATACACAAACAACACATACACATAAGACATACAAAACATGGATCTTAAGGGTGAGATAAAACAGTTCAATAGCACCAATCCAGATTAGATGGGTTGAGTTTGATTGATGTCTTCCCAAATTCCTTGCAGCGCGTTGTTAATGACACAAGGATGATCTTTCAGCCTGTCGTTCACTGGTTGAAAACTTGCTTTTCAATGTCTCTACTGGTGATTTTCCCCTTTTCCTCTCGATAGGGTTTTTTTTAGAGAAAGCAGTTTACAGAGATATGAAGAAAAAGCCAACTAGTCTTGTAGGTTTACTGGAATCTTACACAAAGCAGAAAGAGGTTTTAGGTGCATTCTCTTGACAGGCTAGGATCTCTCTGTTCACTGCTATCACACAAAACCTTAGTCACCTGATCAGGGACCAATTAAAATGTTGTTGCTAGGCAGTTCCCCTTAGTTCAGGACCCCTTTCCGGCACCATTTTGTCCAACCTGGCACACTCTGTTCTAGGAGATAGCAACATTGCATATTCCACATCCTGCTCCAACGAACATGTCTTTCAACTGCAGCCATGACAGTTTTTAAAGCCACAGTCCCACAGAAATAAAGAAAAAGACATGTTCTTTACACACGTCACCACATCTGATGGCTCCCCTGTGCTCAATGAGTATATAGATTTAGAAGTCTAAAAATTTTAAGTTTCTAAAGAGCTGATGTTGACAACTCTCATCACTATTATTGGATCCATTAAAATGTGTTCTTTTATGACATTTTTAAAGTCAAGCAGACCTATTTTCTCTTGAAGAAACAAATTAGCATTAATGCACTATCTCTGTAGAAGCTCCAAGTCCCTAAGGCAAACAAGCATATGTTTCAGGAAGGATTTTATACCATGCATATTGCTGTGGCATAATAGTGAATTTTAAACAAGTCTGATGTTTTACCTCTTTTAGCTTTTTCTTTAAACCATGCATCTTGATCTGTTAAATTAAACATTGGCGCTGTAAGTATAAATAATGGATCAGGACATATGTATAAACTGATCAGTTATGCTCCCGCTGGAGCCTCAGTGACTTTGTACTGGCAGAAAACAGAATCTTTCACAGACAAGGGAAAAAAGCATTCATTTGAAGTCTGTGGTAAACTATTTTGCAGTTACACAGCACTGAAACACATTTGTTCAAGGTTGGAACAATAGGATTTTGTTTCTTTGCCTCCTGGGTGCACTCACCAAGAACATATTTTTGAAGTTGTGGAGATCTCCAAAGACTTCTTCAAATGGCAACTTTCGTCTGGATCAAAGACAAAGTACTCTCCGAGCTCCTCAGAATGCTTCCCCAGGCTTTCATGCATAATAGCTAGGTTTTCATCCAACTCTCCAACATGCTGGATAAAGCTGTAGCTTTGTATATTAAGGGGCGGGAGGGGACGGGGGGAAGCATCCGCTCTTATCTATGAACTGCAAAGGCTTAATAACAGGTTCGGTGAAGAGCTATTGAGTTGTCAGTGTACATAACTTCATAACATTTTGTAATTTCATCTTCCAACATATGCTTTCATAGAATTGATAGCAAGTAGTTAAGCATTTTGCAAATAAGCTGTTTAGATAGGTGAGCAAATGTACAAAGGAAATAAAAGTCCCAAACTCACCCACGACCACCCCCCCCCAACCCCCTCACACCACCCCCCACCCCCCGATCCCCCTCACCCCCATCCCGCTCAGTGACGCCTCCACTTTTGTTTCCTGGTTCATCCAGGAAGTATGTCCTACCTTAAACTTAGTATGGAAATCCCTGCCTGTAAAGTCATTTTATTACTTTCATCATTTTCATTGTTTCCTTTTGTACAGATTATCACTTATTTCAGAAAGGATGTGAGGGCAGATTACAACTGACATTCACTTCCAGGTTCCATAATTGTCAAAACTGGTTGAGGAAATAACATTGTTTGAATTTTGGATTTAGGTTTTCAATATCTTTCCCCACATGTCATCCATATCTGACTCCTCTTTTAGTTTTGTTATAGTTAGCATTGGCCAAATTGCAAACTTGGCACAGACTAAAAGACCAATTTGAACCCAGGACAGGAATTAAGGATTGGGGTAGAGCATTGGAAGTGGTACTGGGGAGCAAACAGGCTGGAAACTGTGGGACCCCCTGGAGCCTGAGGAGATTTGAATTTCCAGGTCTCATTTGCATGGTCTGCCTCTGACTCCCATTGACAGAAACAAATCAAGTTTGATTGAGGGCGGGAATTTCAGCTGATGTCAGGGACCCGCAGAAATGGTTCCCAGAGAGGCAAGTAGGGACTAGAGAGTGGGAAGTAGAGACTGGGGAGTGAGTAAGGTGGCATGTCCTCTCAATTGAGGGAGGGGAGATGCCCAGAGCATGGGAGACCCAATCCTTGTGGGCCGGGAGAAGTTAGGGTGCTCCTCCTGGCACGCAAGGGATCCTTAAACAATTTTAAGAAAATAACTTACCTGGGCCTAGATCCATCCTGCTGTTAACCTTTGCTGGGGGCTATGAAGCCTGTGGGCCATAGTCAACCCACAGTTAAATGGCAACACTGCCACTTAAATTATAACTCACTCCTCAGGGGGCGGCTGACCTTCCTGTGACTAAAGACTGGCAAGTAAAATTGTGGTGGGTCCAGGAGTGTGATGCAAATCTCCCCCACCACCTTATTCCCACCCTTAAATTCAGCCCTTTAAAAGGGAGCAATGGCTAAAGATAGAAAGTGAAGTGGAGATCATTGCAGAACTTGAAGAACTGGATGCCGACAAAGAAGAATTGTGTGTGTTTTTTTTATTCTTTCATGGAATGTGGGCATCACTGACAATGCCAACATTTGGTACCCATCCCTAATTGCCCTTGAACTCAGTAGCTTGCTCGGCCATTTTAGAGGGCAGTTAAGAGTCAACAATGTTGCCGTGGGTCTGGAGTCACACCTAGGTCAGAGCAGGTAAGCTTGTTAGATTTCCTTCCAATAAAGGGCATTAATGAGCCTAATGGGTTTTTAACTGCAACCAATGACCGCTGTCATTATAACTAGCTTTATATTCCAGATTTATTCATTGAATTTAAAGCCCACCAGCTGCTGTGAACCTACATCCCCAGTGTCATGAAGCTATTAATGTATATAATATTTTGGAAAATATTTTTCTTTTAAAATAGAGGTCTAATCTACGGATGTGTCTTAATTGGATTAAAGACAGCTAGTCTGGGTGCTTCAGTGGGTACTAGTTTTGATATGTAAGGGAGATAGTGTGCATTTTCATTTTTTAAATGGAGCATTCAAGAAGTGGGGTGAAAACTGACACCTTTCTAGCAGTTACCATGTAATATGTTTACATGGCTAATAAAATTGGTACTATGAAAGGGGTTTCATTGAGTTCAAAGAGGCTGGCGAGGCAATGAGAATTTGAATTCAATCAGTGGTGGTAGGTATAACTTCAGTCATTCTCGCGTGTGCAGATCAAAAGGCAGCTGTAAGCCTCCAACTGGTCCAACTGGCTCCACAGTGAAAATAACCTTATTTTGAATTCATAAGGTTTTAACCTTACCTTTGCCTTGTGTCTAGTTAAGTCTGTGGGTTGCTGTTGCCTTAATGGAGGTTAGTTTGGGAATTTGTTAAAATGTGTGATAGTAGTAATTTGTAGCCATGTGTATATCTATTTTAACCTGTGTAAATTAATAAAATATTTCCTTCAGTTTAATGTAAAACCTTGAGAACTGGTGGTCTGATTCCTGAATTTAGTGTCGCATCTCAAACGTAACACTTAAAATTATAGGTTATGACAGTTGTTTAAAGTTTCCCTTTGGGATTTTTAAATAACTAGACTTTACCAACTGCATTGGTCATAACACCCAGGGCCCCTGGCTTATAAATCCAGTGACATTATTTTTACATCACCACCTCCCCACAAATCATAGCACCTGAATTCATCAGAATCAATGCTTCAAATGTTAAAAGACTCAATCACAATGATAATTGGAAAGTCCTCCTATATATGCTTTACCTTTGTGGAGAAGCCTAATGAAAATTTCCAATGATAGTACTTTCACTCCCAATCGTAGCTAAACTAAAGAGGTTCTAATACTGATCCAGTAGAAACACTCAATGCCTTTGGGTATGAGATGTACTTGGCTAACATATTGCAGATCAGGATCACTGGTTACATGCTTTGCCTGAGTAACGCTAATAAATGTGTATAAACCTACGGTCTCATTCAACATACCAGTCACATTCACCACCGCTATATGGAAGCTGTAATCCAGGCATAGCATTTCATGACAAATCTTTAACATGTTTCACTGCAGCAAAATCTCATCTTCAAGTTGCTGCAAGGTATGGCAGGGCAGATGCTGGCACTGAGTAGGCACAAGGGAATATAACAACCCTCATTTAGGCTACTTACATGAATTCCACATATAAATTCCAAAATGAGATAGTTTTGTCCCTTCAAGATGACGTGCCTTAATGTTTTCTAAAAAAAAAACTTTTGTCTGTGCCAAGGATTTTGTGCTCATCAAAGAAAAAGAATGTTAGTGTTGGGAAAGGAAAGTTTTTTTTTTCCATTTTGGATGCCTAGTATCTGCATCAAGCACTCCCAGGTGCAGCAGAGTTAAATGCAGAACACAGCTTCCTTCACTCATCCTCCACAGTGTGTCTTGGCATCGATAGGAAAACACCAGCTGCAGCAGTATACCATATTTTATTTCTCACAATCACCATCGTATGGCATCTTTGAGTTCAATGGCCAATTTGGTGCTGAATTAGGGGTCACTGACCATACATGTGTCAAGTGTTGGGTTGATAATGTGCTATTCTTTAAAAAAAAATTAAATGTGACAATTTAAGATTATTTACAAATTCTGTCCTTTGTCACTTCTCTAAGTGATCACATGAGCCCAACCTAAAACATATCATACCCTGTGGTCCTTGTGAAGAAAAGTGAATGATTATATTTACATCAATGCATACACTGATAGAACTAAGACAGTATCCACTTAAGTATATGTTGACAAGCACCAACATAGAGAACCAAATGCACTTGAAGTATATATATTCATGCATAACAGAATCCTTTACAGCAAACTAAAACAGTAATGATTACAAAAACAACAATTAATTTTGGCATATGCCATAATGCACTCATTAGCGTTTTCTCAGCATACAAAATTATGCGATGGTTCAGATAAGGGCAATGATTTGGATCAGAAATACAGTCATGACTTTCTTAATTTTAAAACGCGCAGTAAAACCGAAAATGCAGACCTAGTGTGTCCCAGTTGTCACGGAAGTAGATTACGGCTTCACCAACTACATACGGGCATATTGAACTTTTTAAGGAAGGCCTGTGCGTTTAATAAAATACAAGTGATGGCTGATACTGTAAAGTGACCACTTTCTGGAAAATTCCTATGTGGATATTGACAGACCTGACCTGGGAACATGGAATTTCACACCTGAAGACGTGTCGAGGCCCACTTCAAACAGAGGCACTTGAGAGAAAGGTATGGAAAATACAAAAGGCTGGACTTTAATCTCCTGTGTTTGTGGAGACAATGGACTGTTTCCTACATCACATCAGAAATCCAAAAACCCATCTCCTGTTGACTTACATCTCAGAATTTGTCAAAAAACGTTTCTGAGATGAAAGCAAAACGGACTGTAGATGCAAGACATGCCTATTTCCTCTTCCCGGGAATACACAGGGAAAATGGGTTAAAACTGGCTGAAGACCACTGTTTTGGCTAGTGGCAGAGCAGAAGGTCAAAGAAGCATGAAAAACAACAAGAGGCCATGTCTCTCTCTCTCTTGCTGGAGGCAAGTGTGTTTTAGCAGACACAGACAACAAGCTGGGAGAAACAGGGCAGTCTCCTTGGTCACTCTTGCAGAGACTAGCAGGTCATTACTCCCCCTGGGAGCAAGCCAACAAATATCACCAACAGACTGCAAGACTGTCAAAGTCAGCTCCAAAGTTCTACCGGAATCATCTAACTTAACGACCACAACGTACAACTATCTGCACCTCACGGGCAAGCCAAATATTTACTCAAATATTCCTTTTAACTTTATTTCTGGACTCTTAGGCCGGAGTTTTCCAGGCCTCTTGACGTCTGGCGTAATGGCGAGCAGTGGGTAGGTTGGGGGACAATGCAGTGAGAAGGCCAAAAATCAGTTTTACGCTGTGGTGAAACCAGTTTGCGATTGTCTGCTCCAACCATCAACGGCAGGCAGTGGTTCCTGCCACTGCATGTCGGGAATGCCTTTTTAATACATTTGCATCGAATTGCAAGCCTTGCTTGGCAGAATATCATCCCTCCACATCAAATTTACCGCCCATGTTGGTGTGACTTCAGAACGGCGTCTTTCACGACCGCTTTTAACTTGCACCTGGCGACCTGAACTTCAAGGGGAACTTGAAACTCTGTGCAGGGGCGCCCTTTAAATATGGCGCCCGGGTTATTGAAAGTTTGAGGTGGTGGCGAGGTGGGCAAATAGGGGCCGCCCTGTCAGCGACCCGGCGTGTTTCCCAGGAATGCATTATTGATGAGGCGGGACACATCGGGAATGGGTCAATATGGTATGAAAAGCCGCCATTGCGGCCGGTGAGTGAAACTCCCTTTTTCCTGCTCGCTACCTACCACGCTTTGTGAAAATCTGGGACAGTTCTGCCCTTAACTTTCTTATTTTTGATGTGTGTGTGTGCGCGTGCGTGTGCTTGTGTGCGTGTGTGTGTGTGTGTGTGTGTGTGTGCATGTGCTTGTGTGTGTGTGTGTGTGTGTGTGCGTGTACGTGTGCGTGTGTGTGTGTGCGTGCCTGCGCGTGTGTGTGTGTGGCGTCTTTTATTACTTTTCCTTGGGTTTTTAGCAACTAATAAACTTACTCTTTCTTTGATTCAAGAGGACCTGGTTGGATTGGCTCCTCATTAAAAAGTAAATATGTTTGGATTGACAAACGGTGTCCACGGGGAAAGAATTTTAAACAAACCTTTGTTGCCACTAACCGAGGAGGTTGAAAATTAGGGGAGGCAGTTCATTCTCCCACACTCAGCCACAACACAGTCTCTCCGAGAACTCCTTTCACTTGTCGCAGGGCTGGCCAATCAGCAGCCAAGAGAAATGTGGCCCAATAGGCAGAACACCCTTTGTTAGGGGAATCCTTTGCAGCATCAGCAGCATAATGACACTTGGGCACTCAAACATTTCAAGTTAATTCTACAGTTACAGCCAATAAATAGCATTCTGGAGATTCAAATGAAAAGAACAATGATCATATGCTGCACTTGGATCTGAAGAACACTGCACAAGAATGCACTTCTCTGTTTTCAGGTGTACCTCCAACATTTACTGGTGTGGCATCATCCGTGATCAGACCTTATCCAAAACAAATGCGCCTCTTATCTTATCTTTAATCACGTTTGCTTCTTTTTTTTTAATCTCTATGTGGTTCTCTTTTAGTGGTCAGTGCAGGGTAATCTTGACTGCACGATTCTCTATTATTATTATCAACACTTCTACATTTGAATCGATAGAGGGAAGATAAGTCTGTTGTTGGTCATATATTCTTTTGAGATGGAGCATAAATCCAGCTTGAAGCAATTCTTCCAACTAGCCTGAGAACTAGTGCAGTTATGATAACAGCTGCATTTTCAGTTGAGGATGGGACTCAGATTCAAACCCTATGAACAGAAATCCATTGCCCTGCCACTGACATCACTTCTGCTTCTAGAAGACATATTGAAATCAACTCCCCTCAAATATTAATTGATCTACCAAGGCATTGCACATAGGGAGCCGATCCTGATTTGTTTTTAAGTCATGGTTTTCATACGAACATATGAAGAAGGAATGGGAGTAGACCATTCGGCCCCTCGAGCCTGCTCCACCATTTACTAAGATCATGGCTGATCTGATAGTAACCTCAAATCCCCCCGATAACCTATCACCCCTTTGCTTACCAAGAATCTATCCACCTCTGCCTTAAAAATATTCACAGTTTCTGCTTCCACCACCTTTTTGAGAAGAGAGCTCCAAAGACTCACGACCTTCTGAGAGAAAAAAATTCTCCTCATGTCCATTTAACATGGGTGACCCCTAATTTTTAAAGAGTAACCCCTAGTTCTAGATTCTCCCACAAGAGGAAACATCCTCTCCACATCCACCCTGTCAAGTCCCCTCAGGATCTTATATGTTTCAATCAAGCCGCCTCTTACTCTCCTAAACTCCAGTGGATACAAGCCTAGCCTGTCGAACCTCTCCTCATAAGAAACCTCGCCCATTCCAGGTATTAGTCTGGTAAATCTTCTCTGAACTGCTACCAACACATTTACACCCTTGCTTAAATAAGAAGACCAATACCGTACACAGTACTCCAGAAATGGTCTCACTAGTGTTCTGTATAACTGAGGCAGAGCCTCCCTATTTTTGTATTCAATTCCCCTCACAATAAATGATAACATTCTATTAGCTTTCCTAATTATTTGCTGTACCTGCATACTAGCCTCTTGCAATTCATGCGCTAAGACACCCAGATCCATCTGCATTTCAGAGCTCTGCAATCTCTCACCATTTAGGTAATATGCCTCTCTTTTATTCTTCCTGCCAAAATGGACAATTTCACATTTTCCCACATTATACTCCATTTTCCAGACCTTTGCCCACTCACATAATCTATTTATATCTTCTGTAGCCTCCTTATGTCCCCTTTACAAATTACTTTCTGACCTATATTTGTGTCATCAGCAAATTGGGCAACCATTCCATCCAACCCTTCATCCAAGTCATTTATATAAATTGTAAAATGTTGAGGCCCTAGCACTGATCCCTGTGACACACCACTCATTACCTCTTGTCAGCCTGAAAAAGACCCATTTATGCCTACTCTCTGCTTCCTGTTAGCCAGCCAATCTTCTATCCATGCCAATATGTTATCCACTACACCATGAGCTTCTGTTTTCCACAATAACCTTTGATGTGGCACTTTATCAAATGCCTTCTGGAAATCTAAGTATAGTACATCCACTGGTTCCCCTTTATCCACAGCACATGTTACTTCCTCAAAGAGCTCCAATAAGTTGGTTAAACATGATTTCCCTTTCACAAAACCATGGCGACTCTGCCCAATTACCTTGCGCTTATCCAGGTGCCCTGCTATAGCTTCTTTAATAATAGCTTCTAATATTTTCCCTATTACAGATGCTGGCCTGCAGTTTTCCACTTTCTGTGCTGAATCTTCCAGTCGGT
This sequence comes from Cetorhinus maximus, assembly GCF_964194155.1. NCBI lineage: Eukaryota > Metazoa > Chordata > Chondrichthyes > Lamniformes > Cetorhinidae > Cetorhinus > Cetorhinus maximus. The sequence goes on along the minus strand of NC_135879.1, from coordinate 23,905,101 downwards.
GTGCGGGGCAGGCCCAACACGCCAACATGTAAAATGACACGCAAAGACGTCAGGCGTGCATCCCGACATCATCGTGCATCATTTCGATATTTCATTCGGCGGGTGCACACAAATTTGGCAACCATTCCATTTCCATCCAACCCTTCAACCAAGTCAATTAATAAGTTGAGGTCCCAGCAACCTTAAGGTTGGCGGGCAGGCGAAGAGCCCAAGCAGCCTTGGCTTCTTTCAGAAAACCTTATCCACCGGCGGGATGAGGTTTCCTGAAGCTTTTATAAAATAATTAAATAAGTTATCCAAATTTCGCAAACATGTCTCAGCTCATGTGACAGTGTCACATGAGGGGACATGTTTAAATAAATTTTTACTTTATTTATTAAAAAGTTTTAGAATCCATTCAATCTCCCCGAGGCAGCTCCATGCCTTAGAGAGATTGCTGCGCCCTTTCGTGCTCATGTGTGAAAGAGCGCAAGCCCTGACTCTCTCTCCTCCCCCTACCCGCACATGTAGCTCTGAGCGCTACTGGCCGCGCGTTACGCTGGGCGTGCCTTAATTGGCCCGCCCATGTAAAATGGCGGCACACAGCCGATTGCGGGCGCCAATCGGCTCTGCCCTCCACCCCTGTCCGCTCCCCCCCAGCCCGCCCACCATAGAAAAAATTCTCCCCTCTGTCTCCCTCCCTTTCTGAATAACGGAGTTACATTTTCTATCTTCCAATCTAATGGGACCTTCCCTGAATCTAGGGAGTTTCAGAAAATTAAAACCAATGCATCAACTATCTCACTAGCCACTTCTTTTAAGACCCTAGGTTGAAGCCTATCAGGACCTGAGCACTTGCCAGTCCATAGCTCCAACAATTTACTCAGTACCTCTTCTCTGGTGATTGTAATTTGCCTGAGTTCCTCCCTTCCTTCCAGTTCCTGATTTATAGCTGCTTCTGGGATGATACTTGTATCTTCTATAGTGAAGACGGATGCAAAATACCTGTTCAATTCATCTGCTATTTCCTTGTTTCCCATTATCAATTCTCCAGACTCAATTTCTATAGGACCAATGTTCACTTTGTTAACTCGCTTCTTTTTAAAATATTTAAAGAAACTCTTATTATCTGTTTTTATATTTTTGGCTAGCTTTCTCTTGTACTCTAATTTTTCCCTCCTTACTAACCTTTTAGTCATCCTTTGCCGTTCCTTATATTCTGTCCAATCTTCTGGCCTTCCACCTATCTTTGCATAATTATATGTTTTTTCTTCAAGTTTGATACTATCTTTAACATTTCTAGTTAACCATGGATGGTATGTCCGTCCCTTGGACTTTTTCTTACTCGTTGTAATGTATCAATTCTGTGTATTCTGAAATATCCCCTTAAATATTTGCCACTGCTTCTCTATTGACCTATCCCTTAACCTAATTTTCCAATTCCCTGCTTTCATGCCCTCGTAATTGCCCTAATTTAAGTTTAAAAACATCGGCCTGAATTTTACCCTTGGTGGGTGCACACGATCGGCGGGCCCGGGAGCAGCCGGGAAACAGACCTCACCAAATGCGATTTCACGATGGATGGCCGTTAATTGCATGAAACATGCGCTGAGGAGCTCAGCGCTGCCGGGGCGGGGGCGGGAAGAGGGTGGGTGAGCGTTGCAAGGGAGCTCCATGAAGGCAGGCAGCTGCAGACCTGCAAATGATGAAATAAAGGTTTAGAAAGCTATGAAATATCCATGCAGCACAATCAAGCACCTGAAAGCACACCTCATAAAAATGCTGTCCGCAGATACTTATTTTTATTTGATTTCATAACGGAGATTTCATCCCATCCTTGGGTGAGGCTTGGTGAAAAATGTAAAAGCCACCTGGCCAATTCGCCCGTCCGCCAACCCGTAAGGAAGCACAAAAAATCGGAGACAATTGTACTATTAATGGGTTTAATTGCCTGCTTAATTGTCAGCGGGCAGACTTCCGACTTTAGCGCGCCCGCCGAGCGAAATATTGCGCAAGTGCGCGATGACGTCGCGATTTTACGCCTCATCAGGTCAGGTGCATTCCCGCCCATGGGATGTAAAATTCTGCTCATAGTCTCTCGGACCCACTCCTCTCTCCATCAAACTGAATGTAAAATTCAAGCATATTATGGTTGCTGCTACCTATGGGTGCCTTCACTATGAGATTATTAATGAATCCCATCTCGCTGCACAATACTAGGTCTAGTTTAGCCGGCTCTCTGGTTGGCTCCAGAGCATGCTGTTCTAAGAAACTATCCTAGAAACATTCTATGAGCTCCTCATCTAGGCTACCTTTGCCCATCTGACTTTTCCAGTCTACATGTAGACTAAAATCTCCCATGATTAGCACCGTGCCTTTCCGAGAAGCTCCCTTTATTTCTTCCTTTACGCTCCACTCTACCATGTGTTTATTATTAGGGGGCCTGTACACCACTCCCACAAGTGATTTCTTGTCTTTGCCATTTCCCATCTCTACCCAAACCATTTCCACATCCTGGTTTCCTGAACTTAGGTCATCCCTCTCTATTGTGCTAATGCCATCGTTAACTAATAGAGCCACCCCTCCACCTTTTCCTAACTTCCTGTCCTTCCTAAATACTCTTTAATAGTCAGGTCCCAATCCATGTCCTTCTGCAGCCATATCTCTAATGGCTATCAAATCATACTTATTTATTTTTTATGTGCGCTCTCAGTTCATGAGGGTAATTGGAAGTGTGAGGGAGGAGGAGGGAGGAAAATAGGGAGGAGCTGGAGGTGAGTCAATGCAAGGATAGGATATTGAAGTAGATAAAGCTTAAAAGGAAGGGGGAGAGGGAGGAAGAGAGAGGAGAGGAGAAAAGGGGAGGAGGGTGGAGGGAAGGGAAGAGATGATGAGGGAAGCAGAAAAGAGTGGAGGATGAAGTAAGGAAAGGGTATCAATGCAAGAAGAGGTAAGAAGGAGACAGGGAGAGGGAGGGGATGAAAACGAGGAGAAAAGGGAAGGAAAAGTGATGGGAGAGAAGAGATGGAGGAGAGAACAAGAGCAGAGAAGAGGATGGGAAGATACGTGGATTGAGTAAGTAGTTGGAAGAGGTAAGAGATGGCATCATTTTAATATTGCCCCACATTTCTTCACCATCTGTAGATTCCACCCCTGTCCTCCCTTTCCCTTCTCCTGTGAGTCTCCTCTCAGTTTTGTCTCTCCCCTTGTGTAACCCCTTTACCATCATCTCTTCTCACCCCTGTACATTTTCTTCTAATCACTTCAGATGTTTGAAAGGTGGTCATTGTAATTTTGCCTGTCTCTATCAGTGTGGGATCTATGCTTACTTTTGTTAATCACTTCTTTTTCTGCAAACTTTTTATAGCTCTTTCAATTTGTTTTTATATTTCTTGCTAGTTGCTCTTATATTCTATTCTATAGAAGGTTGAAGTCCCCCAGGATTCTTGCATTACCTATTGCTATGATTTTCTGATTTGTATTCTGTGCTATATTCTGAATATTGTAAGTGAGATCATAAACTACTCTCACCAGTATTTTCTGCCCTTTGTTATTTCTTATCTCCACTCGCGCTGATCCGAAATCCTGATTTTCTCATCCCGTAGTATCAGGGCTATCCCACCTCCTTTTCCATTTCACTTATCCTTTCTAAAACTCAAATACCCTGGAATATTTGGTTCACAACCTTGATCACCCTGCAAGCACACCTCAGTAATGCTTGCTAGATCCAACCCATTTATCTCAATTTGTGCCATTACTCCATTTATCTTTTTGCAAAAGCTTCATGCATTCAGATATAGTGCCTTTAATCTTAAATTCTTGCCAGTATCACAGTGCTCTGATTAACTTGCCCATCCTTTGTTCTTTGTCCTCGTCCACACCAGTAGCGAGTATCTCCTACCTGTTGGCAAAGGGTGAGGTTCCTCCACCACTGCATCAGCTGTTTCCTTAACTGACTAAGTGGCAGATACAGTCACCTATCGCTGGCCAAACCAAATCCAAGATAATACCTAGAATAAGGGATGTGACTGAATGTGTCAGAATGTCCAGATTAACTTTCCTTTCCATGATGCATCGTAATGTCTACACCCCAGACTCCTGCTCAGCAACTTTGAGATGCATTTCCTTGAGTTGCAGACACTTACTGCAGAACAAAAAATCCCACAAACTGGAATTGGAAAACAGCTCTACCACTACCTTTTCTATGTAAGTTTGTTTTATATATTTAAATAATTGAAGTTATGAATTTACTTGGTTTATTTTAGTTTCATTTTAAAACTAATTAATTTAGCCATATTCCCACTCTCACCAAATTCTTACTCTATTTATAATGCAATCCATTCAGGTTGTTACCTCTGGTTACGCTTGGGCCATATGAGTTCAAGCCTCATTTTTATCTGATTAGCAAGTTACCTATTAGTACTTGAGTCGGGAGGTGGTGGCGTAGTGGTCATGTTGCTGGACTAGTAATCCAGAGGCCCAGGCTAATGCCCTGGAAACATGGTTTTAAATCTCTGGTGGAATTTAAAATTTAATTAATTAATCTGGAATATAAAGCTGCCTTCAGTAAGGGTGACCATGATAACTATCATTGATTGTTGTAAAAAAACCATCTGGTTCACTAATGTCTTGTTGCGAAGGAAATCTGCCATCCTTACCTGGTCTGACCTACATGTGACTCCAGATCCACAGCAATGTGGTTGACTCTTAACTGCCCTCTGAAATGGCCTAGCAAGCCACTCAGTTCAAGGGACAAATAGGGATAGGCAACAAATGTTGGCCTTGCCAGTGACACCCACATCCCATGAAAGAATGTAATAAAAGTTACGAGGGGACAGAAAATCCAATGGCTCCTGTGTGCAGCCTAGCACACACACTCCACTCTCCCACCACCCCCACCCCCACCATTACCACCACCACCAGCAAAGTCAGACCTTAAAGATAGCTACAATCCAGGTGAGGAATCCAAGGCTGCTAGCAGATGGGAAGATGTGAGGCTAAGAGGAGCATTCACGCTATTTCTGGCTCCACAAAAATCAATGGCGCTCTACTTGTCTCTGAGGGTTTCTGGAGAGGCCTGCAGTGGTCTTAATGCACAACTCACCTATTGATACCTAAAAATTATGAAATCCCTAAAACTGACTGAGGACTCCGATTTTAAAATGGAGGCCTTTTCCGGGTGTGAGTACTAATAAGCCATTTTGAGGCCTGCTCAAGTCGCGAATGGAGCAGGTTTTGGGCAACATGTGGGTGATTGATCTATTTTTAAAATTTTCTTTTGCCATCGCCAATTTTTTCCAGTATGAATGGAGCAGCAGACAGAAAACAATTCTACCTATGATCTTCACAGTTTTGACCTTACTACACAAGGGGAGTAAAACAGGACCATTTAAGGTTTTCAGTATGACCTCACTAGGAACTATCACAATTTAGTATTGATCATTCGAGGTTTACAGAAAATTATTTTTGAAGATAATATGTATGAAAATTCTGTGTTCGGGTGGGAACCTATGCAAGGAGTCAGAGGAGGGGAATCAATGAAGTTATATTAAAATCTTGTCCCACATTTTGTACAATGCATGCTAACTTTTTAGAAAAAGAAATGATTGAATGGAAGAAAGAAGATAGGAAAGAAATTAAAGAATGAATGAATAAAAGTGGAAAGGAAAAGAGTGGCATGTTGTTGAGGCAGTTTTGTGCACCTCAGTTTCATAAGACTACATTTAATTTGTTCAAGCAGTAAAGCCAGAATCATTCGCCGCTGATCTTGAAGTAAACTTCGCTGAGAGATCTAGTGATCTCTGTGGTGAGAACTTTAACTTTATTGCCCTGCAGTGGTATTACAGTGTTCTTTACTGGGGATTCTCAGCAGGGAGTTGCAATTATGTTATCCGTATCTAAGTAGCCAGTCAAAATAAAGGATTTTCACAGAGATCCAATAAGGAAGGGAAATGCACCAAAATAAAATCACTTCTAATAAAATTACATAGCATAAAATTACAGAGTAGGACATATACATTGGCTGATATTCAGAAAGACTCTTAAAAGTGACTTAAAAATAAAAAGACTGTTAATTAATCACAATGCAGACAATTAATAACACTCCATGCATATAAAATTATTCTTTCAGGGCTGGTTCTGTTGTTCAGCATTAGTTATTGCTCATTTCACTGTTAAAATCCTAGTTACACCTGATTGAACAAGCTGCTTTTTTTTTAATGGGGTTTCTAAGTGATGTCAGGGAAAAGGGAAAATTCTCCCCATACCAACTGATTTCAAAGGTAACTGGCTCTGAGGAGCTGGGTGATGGTGGAGGGGAGGGGTCCACAGCGTTGTCTACAGTGGAGTAATAAGTGACATTCCTCAACTTCAGGATTTCCACACTAATCTGCTCATACACTACATCCTGACATTGCGGTTAAATCTCAGAGAGGTAATGACTATGAACACCACCAACTACCACCTCCCATCCCTACAAAACCAATGTTTTTGTGTGGTATGTTCATTTGCGCTCTCCTATGTTTTAGAGTTCCCACAGGGAGAGTTCCTGATCTTTGAGATGAACGTGTTTCTCCCAAAGGAGGGGGTGTAAAATAATGAAAAAGGAAAACAGAAGGACTTGAATTTATAACAGGAGCAACTTTCAACCTCAGAGAAGAAGGAATAATAACAGAACTGGATCGGTTGTCTGTTATACACACCATCTGATGTTTCTTTCCATCTGCCTCTGTGTTCATTTAAGGCTGGTAGTTTAGAGGCTCATAGAATTTAATTGAATGTGCACTCACATGTGCACGAAGGCATGAGTCAGCTTCTTTCTCTGTTGTTTGTGTTATGTATCAGTCAATCCTGATTGGCAGTTGTTCACTGAATAGCTGAAGGTCTCCTGATATTTGCGATTAGGCCATATCCAACAGCTCCTTCACGCTCTGGATTTGGAGCAGAAGAAAGAGAAACATGGTTATTATCAGTTCCTCTCTCTCCAATGGGGCTATCACCATATCCTTTACCACTGCACCAGCCTGAAGTACCATCGCTCTTTAGAGGAAAGGTTGAACAGATGGGACCATACACGTTGGAGTATAGAAGAAAGAGACGTGATTTTATTGAAACATATAAGGGTAGAAGCTGGGAGAATGTTTCCTCACATGGGGGAATCTAGAACCAGGAGCACAGTTTAAAAATAAGGGGTTTCCCATTTAAGGTGGAGATGAGGAGGAATTTCTTCTCTCAGAGGGCCATTAGTCTTTGGAATCTTCTTCCACAGAGTGTAGTGGAGTCGTTAAATATATTCAAGTCTGAGTTAGACAGGTTTTTGATCGACAAGGGAGTTAGGGGTTATGGGGACATGCAGGAAAGTGGAGTTAAGGCCACAATCAGATCTGCCATGAACTCATTGAATGCCGGACAGGCTCGATGGACCGAATGGCCTACTCATTCTCCTATTCCTTATGATCTTATAATTGGTCAGTACCTAGAGTCAACAGTGCCTCTGCGGTGAGGCAGAGAAATCAATTAGTTTCCCTAGACCTACCTCCTGCTAGAACGACATTGTTTAAATTCCTTGGACTGTCAAGAGTTAGGCCGCAGGTTCCTAATTCGGGCCCATGGGGCAGGTGTGGTGGGGGTGGGGGTCAGGGGGAGGGTTTGTGGGGCGGTGGGCAGGGGGGGGGGTGCATTATTTGCTGCACCAGTTTCAGGGACAGCATTTCAGCCTCCCTACCTCAATTTGTCTCTTTCCTTCATGGCTGTCTCATTGCAGAATGCAATGGAGGAAAACACAGACCTACAGTACTTCATCTGGTAAAGAGTATGGAAATGATGAATTATGTATTTAAGAGATTACCTCAACTTGATATCTGTCAGGAATGTTAATAGTTGGTAAGATAGGGTAGATCAACTCTACAAAAGCCTGAAGTCAGATTTTGAAAATGTGGCTCTAAAAGCCTCATACATGCTACACACAAGCTTTATATTTTTGCATGTCATGGTCATTAGGTGATACTATCTAAATATACATTAAATATTATAATGTTATTTCCAATGTGCATTTTAATAGCGTTTAATTGCAGTGCACATTTCAATTGCAGATAGGTAAAGGCACAGAAAATATTCAGAAAGAAATTATTCCTGTTTAGGTTAAAACCTATATACTTAGACAACATGCCCCAAATGATATTTAAGATGATTTTTCTTTGGAGATTTTGGTTAATTCAGGAACAGGAGCTTCCATTTTCAGGCTCTTAAAAAACAGGTGCATAGCACCACATCTCTCTTGCTAACATTAAAATCATATGGGTGACCCGGCAGACTGCCTGGGATCTTATTAAAATTTATAATGTAACTTTAAAAGGATATTTTCATGGCTGCTGTCGTTATACTGCTGCTCCAATGATGGTCAAGAAGTGAGACATGACACACGTTTGGAAGTAATCTTAGATTGGCAACGTTAAACTGCAGTTGCACTGTGATTTTTGTATAGACGTAAAGTACATTGAAAGCATTTGGCATTGACACAAAGACAATGAAATGATAACAGCCCCTTTTTAAATTTGACCAGTCAAGGATTCCAAATGCAGGAAGTCCTGGTAATTCTTTGCTAAAATATGAAAAAATGACTTCCGTTTAAATCAGAGACAGTTAGCAAATTCCCTTAGAGGAGACATGTTGTGATCATAGAGAAGGTCTAGTCATTTTGATATTCCTGAAATAGTAGGCTAGAATTTCCACAAATCTTTCACAGAAAAATGATGGGCTTCCATGGAATGGGGTTGAGGGGAGGATGATGTTTGGATTCAGGGCAGCATTCATCAGGATTGTTTGTTAGAGTACCACCCTTTTTTGGCATGATAGAAATGGAAGGAAGAAGTTTTCAAAATGGAGATGGGATGGGAATGGTGGGATAGGATAATAGGAATCCCATCATATATAACTTGACTCATGCTTGTGAACTGCCTGGAGCACAATTGCCTGAACAAGAAATGGCTCAATACAGAGATTCTCAGTGTCCAAAAGGCAGGTGTGATAATACTGCACCAAAGTGAAAGAAAACCAATTCGGATGGCCTTCCCCTAAAGTTTACAGATTACTTGCCTTGTGGATCTATCAGTAAAAGGATGCCTAAAAGGGTTATAGTTGAGTAAAGAGGCCTCACAGGAAACCTCTGTCTTGTTGCAACCAGTCAACTAACCTTCTCTCAAATAGCAACTCCATTTCTGCCCAGTTGAATCCACCATAGCCCTTGATTATAATGTAACAGGGTTCTTTCAGAGTGTAACTACTGACTTCTGCAAAATTATTCATTTTCCAGCTTATCGCCATGACCTTCAAATTACTAATACTTCTTTTCTGTAGGACTATACCATATATAAGCTTCGAAATGTCACACCTCAGAAGAGGGTTTTACACTCCTATCATCACAAGATTACCAGATAATTACAATGAGGAAGGCTATTTGGCCCTTATTAATTCCTTCAGCTTGAGAAACCCTAAATTCAACCCCCATAGCAGCATCTGATTTTTTCTTAAATAATTCCAAGCTTCTATTTGAGGTGTCAACCTGGTGAAGCTACAACACAGGACTACTTAAATGCCAAACAGGGAAGCAGCATGCAGCAGACCAAGACAAGCGATCTCACGACCAACGGATCAGGTCTAAGATCTGCCGTCCTGCCACATGCAGTCATCTATGGTGATGAACAACTACTACTATCTCCATCCCCAATGAAGGCGATCCCTGCACATCAGTGCAAAAGACAATGCGGAAGGATTTGCAACCATCTTCAGTCAGAAGTGCAGGGTGGATGATCCATCTCAGCCTTGTCCTGTGGTCCTTAGCATCACAGATGCCAGGCTTCAGGCAATTCGATTGACTCCACGTAGTATCAAAAAATGTCTGAAGGCACTGCATATTGCAAAGACTTAGGGCCCTGACAACATCCCAACAATAGTATTGTAAACTTGCGCCCCAGAACTGGCTGTGTCCCTAGCCAAGCTGTTCCAGAACAGCTACAACACTGGCACTAACCTGGCGATGTGGAAAAGTGCTCAGGTATGTCCTGTCCACAAAAAGCAGGACAAATACAATCCAGCCAATTACGGCCCCATCAGTCTACTCTCCAACATCAGTAAAGTGGCTGAAGGTGTCGTCGACAAAGCTATCAGGTGGCACTTACTCAGCAATAACCTGCTAAAGGATGCTCAGTTTGGGTTCCGCCAGGGCCACACAGCTCCTGACCTCATTACAGCCTTGGTCCAAACATGGACAAGAGATGAACTTAAGCGGTGAGCTGAGAGTGACTGCCCCTAACATGAAGGCAGTTTTTGACTGAGTGTGACATCAAGGGGCCTTAACAATACTGAAATCAATGGAAATCAAGGGAAAACTCTCCACTGGTTTGACTCATACCTAGCACAAAGGAAAATGGTTGTGATTGTTGGAGGTGAATCATCTCAGCCCAAGGACATCACTGTAGGCGTCCCTCAGGGTAGTGTCCTAGACTTAAACATCTTCAGCAATGACTTTCCCTGCATCATAAGGTCAGAAGTGGGGGTGCTTGCTGATGATTGCACAATATGAGCACTATTCATGACTCCTCACATACTGAAGCAGTCTGTGTCCATATGCAACAACACCTGGGCAACATTCAGGTTTGGGCTGATAAGTGGCAAGTAACATTCATGCCACACAAGTGCCTGACAATACCCATCTCCAACATGAGAGAATCCAACCATCTCCCCTTGACATTCAATGACACTACCATCACTGAATCCCCCACTATCAACATAATGGGGGGTTACCATTGATGCAGAAACTGAATTGGTCCAGCGATATAAATACTGTGGCTGCGTAGGTCAGAGGCTGGGAATTCTGTGGGGAGTAACTCACCTCCTGACTCATCAAAGCCTGTCCAACACCTACAAGGCATAGTTCAGAATTGTGATGGAATACTCTCCATTTGCCTGGATAAGTGCAGCTCCAACAACATTCAAGAAGCTCAACACCATCCAGAACACAACAGCATGTCTGATTGGCACCTTATCCACCACTTTAAACAATCAGCCCCTTCGCCACTGATGCACAATGGCAGCACTGTGTACCAACTACAAGATGCACTGCAGCAACTCACCAAGGCTCCTATGACATCACCTTCTAAGCCCACGATCTCTATTATCTAGGAGGACAAGAGCAGCAGATGCATGGGAACACCACCACCTCCAATTCACTCACCACCCTGATTTGGAAATATATCATCGTTCCTTCTCTGTCGCTGAGTCAAAATCCTGGAACTCCCTTCCTAATAGTATTGTAAGTGCACCTATGCCACATGGACTGCAGCAGTTCAAGAAGGCAGCTCATCACCGCCTTCTCGAGGGCACTTAGGATGGACAATAGATGCTGGCTTAGCCAGTGACGCCCACACCCTGTGAAAGAATAAAATAATTATTTGTCTCCCCTACCATATCTGGAAGTTTATTCCTATGTTGATTATGCTTCTGAAAAAATAGAGTTTCCTGAACTCAGTCCATCCGTTATATTAGTATAGGAACATAGGAGCAGGAGTAGACTGTTCATCCCCCAGAGTCTGCTCCACCATTCATTTAGATCTTGGCTGATCTGCATCTCAACTCCTTTTACCTGCCTTTATTTCATTGCTCTTGATACACTTGCCTGACAAAAATCTGTCCGTCTCAATTACGAACATTTTCAGTTAACTCAGTTTGAAGCTATGTTCCCTAATTCTTCTTCAGCCATTTAATTTAAAGTAATGTGACAGATCTTGATGAAAAAATAATGGGGTGTTAATGACATGCATTGTTATTAATACGTAAATCCACTGGAAATTTCCTGGGATTAAGAGATACACTGTGAGATGTAAATCTCTAGAATTTGCTGGTCAAGTTACTGTGTTCCACCATTGGCTTTCAATGCATGGCTCTGCAGCCTTGTCCTCCCATTCATTTTTAGATCCTATTGTATTTGCACATGAATTCCCCATTAAACTCACAACAGAAAGTTAAGTCTAGCAATTAAGAGCATAAATACCCTTTTACAAGTTGATAATTCAATGCAATGCCAATCATACAAACATACAAATTAGGAGCAGGAGCAGGCCATTCGGCCTGTTCCGCCATTCAATAAGATCATGGCTGATCTGATTGTAACCTCTCGCCTACCCCTGATAAACTTTTATCCCATTGTTAATCAAGAATTTATCTAGCACTGCCTTAAAAATATTCCAAGACCCTGTTCCACTACCTTTTGAGGAGGAGAGTTCCTAGGACTCACAACCCTCTGAGAGAAAAAAAATCTCCTCATCTCTGTCTTAAATGAGTGGCCCCTTACTTTTAAACTGTGACCCCCTAGTTCTAGATTCCTCCAGAAGAGGAAACATCCTCTCTATATGCACTCTGTCAAGATCCCTCAGGATCTTAAAGGTTTCAATCAAGTCACCTCTTGCTCTTCTAAACTCTAGTGGATACAAGCCTAACCTGTCTTTCCAACCTTTCCTCATAAGACAACCCACCCATTCCTGGTATTTGCCTTTACTAGGCTAATAACAGGAATGGGCAGGTTGTCTTATGTTTGATATGGGCAAAAAGGGAACAACTGAAAAGGCAGAGCCTCATTCTCTGATGTTTAAAATTAACATTTAAATTCCTCCAAGTAATACCGTTATTATATTTAAAATTTAATTCTGAACTTTGTGGCTTTTTTTCTTATTTTCCTTTCTGTCTCTTTTCCTGCTTCACCTTAGTCCAATCTTTCTTTCTGACCCTTGATTTCACTTTTTGCACCCAATTTGACTCTAATTCACTCACTCAATATTGCCTTCCTTCTCAATCTTTAAAATTCATTGGTTCTGTTATTCACTCATGTCCCTGTAGTAACTGAAGGTATAGCCTCTCCTACTGACTGTCATGGGGGTCAAGTGATTGTTCTTGGAGGCTCTGACCAATGAGCCCTAAGTGCGGGTAACCTGGGGGGCATGGGGCTTTCTTGTCGAGGACCTGGTTCAAACATCTAGCATCTGAAAGGCTCTCTGTAATAAAGTTAACTGTTTCTTGTTGAAAGTTGACCAGTATGTCAATCATTACAGTCCCAGACATGCTATTGCCCTTCACTGCAGCATTATCAATTCTCAGGTTAGGGTGCAAATGTTTTTTTTGAGCTCAAGGGTGTGGGAATAAATCTACTAATCTATATCTTGAGATGCCCTGTGACAACAAGATCCTGCCCAATATCCTAATTTACTTTCTCTATACCCTTAACAATATTACAGAGAGGAACACCTCCTTTCAGATGTTGCTTCATGTAGCTGAAAAACCTGAATTTTGCCAGTTGTTGATTATTAACTCCTCTGACTTATATTCCACTGTTTTGATTATGTAGTTCAATATCCTGATTTTGAAAACTGTGCTTTGCATTAGCTGTTACCTGTTACATTACAGTAATTGCCATCCTGGAGAAACTCAATTTTCTTAGACACTGCAGCTTTTTCAGTCCCAATTATGATCTTTTAGCCATTAAGATCCTTTCTTTATCCTTTGAACTGTATGCATGTACTTACTATTCATTCACTTAGGAGGGGTGATTGCAGCTACAGCAGTGCCTGAAATCACACTACTGTTAGCTTGGTGTGTACATGTCTGTCAGTGCCAGCTCTGAGTTGGATTTATAAGCAACGTGTACGCAGGTGCTTTTACAGATTGGAGACAGGAACATGGCCTGCTTTAATTAAATCCATGCCCAGTAGGCTGCTTTTACATTGTAACTCTAGCTGAGACATTGTAGTCTCAGTCACGAGTTAGAGCTCAAACCAATTCTGGAGCAAAGTGGAGTTGCCTCCCTTCTTCTGGGGTCTGGTTGAGCCCCAATACTGAATTTACAGTGGGGGTTTCAAGTCCCACAAAGGTTCTCTCCATTGTCTACCATAACTTCATGGAAAGTTCATGAAAACACTGAAGACATGGCATAGGTGCTGTTCATGGCGGCTATGAAGTTTTCACGGATCGCCCACCAAATGCACATGATCGGGAGAACCCTCATGGAACTTAAACTCCTAAAGCTTTGTTATTGGTGCAAAATGAAACTCTTTCACTCAGCAGTACAATTGTAGGGAAAATGCTGGCTTCCTGACTTTAAATGGTACATTTGTGACAAGTTTGCAAATTAATTTCTGACATCATAAACCTGCGTTGGAAAGCGTTAATCTTTCGGATGCATGTTCTGCTATTGCATGGCATTATTAAATGTTTCTGACCCCCAGAAAACAAAACAGCTTTTGAGCCAATGTGAACACAAAAAAATACATAAAATTAAGGTCAACATTCTTATCCAAAGTGGCTGAGTTCAAGCCCCTTGAATGAATGTTATAAATTATTTTTAACACCAATTTTTCTCTTGATGAGTTTGTGTTCATCAAAGTGACAGTATCCACGCAAAGAATGCAACATTTATTTGACATATTGAACTCAATGCCAGTACTAAGTGCTCCCAAGTCATCAGGCATAAGATAAACAGATACAAAGTAAAAGTTCCCTTTTTCTCAGAATGCCGTCTACTCCCCATATCCATCTTTGTGGCATCTTCGAGATGAGTCTCAGGATGAAAGGACAACGGGTGGAATTTTCCATTCCGGGACTACGACCCGTGGCGGAGGTGGGAATCAGGAGTGTTTCCCCACCACGGGGGCCTTTGGGGATTTGTGCCGAATCGTGCCATGCTGGCCTAATTCATTATGCAGCTGGGGGTTTCCTGACGTTTTGTGCGGCGGTGCGGGGTGGACGGCACGTGCCCCACCATCGTAAAAGGCGCCCAGACACCAACTTACTCATCGTTGAAGGAGGAGGTGGCCCACCGATCACAGGGAGCTCTGGCCCCCAGATTCAGTGACACATCCCTCCAAGTGCTGCTCAATGCAGTGGAGGCCAGGAGGGGTGAGTAGACCGAGTCGTCAGACCAACCCTGCGTGGGAGGAAGTCTCCAGGGCAGTCAGTGCCCAGGGCCTCACCCAGAGGACTGCCTTGCAGTTCCAGAAACGGATGAATGACCTCATCCGCGATGCCAGGTCAAGTGAACCACCAACTGCTCACACTCACCTCACTGAATGGTAGAGGGGGCATGGGACTCAGTGGTAAGGGCACCATACGTGTGGCCCATGCATAGAAGAGCTACTCAATGTGGTAAGGTGATGCCTCATAGCCCCACAGCAGTCTATCTAGGCTGCAGGTGGAGAGGCCACTGTGGGACCCTCACTGTTTCACACAGAGAGCTCAGGTACTATTTGGGAGGCAGGGTGGGTGAAGGAGCTTAGGCTTTGAGGACACCAGCAAGTACTGCTAATGACATGCCTCTCTAAGCCATTTCCTTCTATCTGCATGGGCTCGCCACTCTGGAGGGTGCTGCCTCCGAATCTTTGTGGCCAACATGCAGTGCATCAATCACATGGCACACAATCTATTGTATTATTTGTGAGACTAGAAACATGAGAAAGATACATGAAATCCAACAGCTCTCAGCCCCATCTTCTCCCTTTGCGTAGGAAAAGTGGAGGCAAAACAGGAAAGAGAGAGAGAGAGAGAGAAGACAGGAGGGGGACTGGCCTGACCTCAAGAACCTCACTGAGTTCAAGGAGTGGGCAGCCAAACTAGCGGGGGAGGAGCAAGACCGAGCTGTAAAGATGGGGAGGTTGGCGGGCGGCCACCATCCAGTAAGGATCCATGCATAATGTAGTCACATAGGAACCTAAGGGTCATGCGTTCCTCCATGTTAGAGGCAGTTCATGCAGTCACTTGCTCTCTCCTCTCAGGAAGAGGGCAAAGGCACAAAACGTCAGGAAGCCCTGTCCAGCAGTTCCTCCAGCCCGCAGAGGACCAAGGACATTGGGGAGGAGGAAGAAAGTGCACCCTGTAGAGGTGTCACAGCTGTTACAAGCACCCTCCACCAGTGCACAGACACACACCTCAGTGGCTAGTAGGCATAGTTCAGGCAGGGTCTCACATTCTGGTGGTCATCGCACGGACACATGCCCACAGCAGGGGGAGGCAGGGTCAGCCAAGCTCACCGGCACTTGGAGGACTGCTCGGGAAGAGGCATTGCCAATGTCCAAGTTGGATGACGGGCCTCTGGGATCGGCTCTGCATGAGATGCTGGGGAAGCTGCAAGAGGTGGGGAACATTAGGCGAAGGTGTCGGAAGCCTTTAACAGAGTGGCACATGACATGGAGAAGCCTGTCCGCCTGCTCTCTGGTGAAGTGGTGCCAACATGTACACCCATAAAGGTCTCCATGGGGAGGGTGGCAGATGCCACAGGGAACCTAGTCCAGCAGAATGCCCATGCCAGAGATGCGCACAGACCTGCTCTCCATCGTTGTAGCCATGGGTCAGCTTTTGCAGTTGTAACACTAGAAGGTCACCTCAACCTCCCTCCAGGTGCCCCTTCCCCTCAAGGATTCAGGCATCCTCAGGCACCCAAGGGGAGCAGGAGCAGTTATTGGACATTCCTGGGACCTCGACTCAAGATCTTCAAAATCTCCCTTGCCTGTGACCCCTTCAACTTCGTCCTTTCTGAACGCGGAGAAAGCAGCTGACCGATGCAGGGCTGCAAAAGTAAGTTGGGGCCCTCCAGGCCTCAGGTCTCCAGAGGATGTGTGGCAAGGTCACCCAAGACAACAGGGAAAACGGGTCAGCAGGCTGCCCCCGCCCCTGCTGCTGATGGTGGGGGTGCACCTAGAAGAAGTGGTAGGGAATGCAGGATAAAGGGGTTTTGATTTCACATGTGGTTGTATGGGCACACTATAATTGTTAATGTTATGACACTTTTGTAAATAGAGTACACGTACACGTTAATGAGATCTGATGTGATGTATTTGCGATTTGAAGTCCTTAAGCCTGTGCGCTGCCCCCCACTCCCCCCACCATCTTCAGAGTGACACCCCAGGCTGGGTCTATGTCCCCCAGTGTCAGGCATGTGCAGGGAGGCAAAGGTAATTGCCAGGGTCCTTGTGAGCTATGCATAAGAAGTCTCCTGCACGTGCTGATCCTTTGCCCTTCATCTGTTCCAATGCCCTAGTATTGTAAGTACTATGTGCTGGGGTTCCATTCAGTTGTCCAGGTGAGATGACCTGCATCTCTGCCCACCCCGATGACCCAACTCCCATGTATTATCTTGAGATCTTCACCACGAGATTCTGCAAAGTTGCGAGCGGCCATGGTGCCTGGTACATTCAAAGTGCAGTCTAATACATTTACCTCTCCCCCAGTGACCCGCACCCCCCCCAATAACCATTTAAGCCCCCTCTAGGTCCAACAGTTACCCTTCAACCTTCCCCATCACCCTCCACCCCGTGTAGGTGAATGCCCACATCCCCTACCTTCCCGAGAAGCCCACCCTGTTACAATAAACATTTCCCCTTCATCCTGCCTACCCCCAGAATCTGCATTTACTTCATATCTCCTCCAACAGCCCTCATTGCCCCTTCACCCATCATTGCCAAACCGGCTCCCACTGCCCCCTTTAATAAGTCACCATCTCTTCCTTTTGACAATTCCCTCAGTATGCCCCCCAGGACTCATCAGTTGACACCATGGACCTCTCCCTCTGAACCCCTTTCCCCCCTCCGCAGGCCTGTTCACAGCACCATATTCCCCCCATTCCCGTTCACACCTGCACACCCCATCCCCCCCTTGCCTGCACTCCACCACAGCCCTCGCCACCGTCCCACTCCATACCAATTCACCCATTCCATGACCCCTGCAGCATCTCTCCATTTCCCGCACCATCCCGAAGATCCCCCTCTCTAGGCTGCCACACCCAGCCCACCTTTTCATTCCTCTCCTCCCTGTCAAACACCCCTCCCCGGCCCCCACCCCAACACAGACCATCGCTGCCCACCAAGTGCCTCATGCAACCATCCACCTGCAGCTGAATGATCCACCTGCTGGATACACCTGTAGCTTGAAGCTTCACCTCCTGGAATCTGCCACAGTGAGAAGGTCGACGTGGTAGCTCCACCCACCCACTGCCGTGGTATTCCAGGGTCCATGGTCACTGGAGGCCTCCACCGTCCGATCCTTGTTTGCTGTTCCAGGCCTTCATGCAGGTGAGTGCTGCCATTTTCACCCCATGTTGGTCCGGATGTGTTCCAGACCGGTGTGATATCCCACTGGCGGTGTAGGAAATTGGACGGCGGGGGACAATCAGACCCTCATCTGCATCCCATTAATGAGATGCAAAATGGTTTTACGCCAGCCTCTGGTGGGAATGGAGACCCACCATGACAGGTAGGTGCACATGTTCCCGCTGTCATTTCACGCCAGTGGGAAACTGATTTTTCAGCTCCCACCGCATTGTTTCCCCACTCCCCCCTCACTCCCCCCACCATTAAACCCAGCGCAGAAGGTGGGGGGAACTGGAAAATCCCGCCCAAAGGCCCAAATCATCCAATCAGGGTCGGAAGCACTGTGTGCTGATTAGACCAGAAGCTACTCACTTACCTGGATACATTTTACAAGGCCAGACTTCTGATCCACGATGCAGAAGAACTTTCAAAACACAGAAATCCACGCAGAGAGCAGAGAAAAGAATCAGTGCTGAAGATACACCTCCTTTTTATGCACGAGCTGCTGTAAGGTAAGTTTAAGTGCCTAGGTTAAATATTACTGAATGGATGATGGACGAATGATTGGGTTGGGTGGGTAGTTGGATGAGGTAAAGGGGTAAGTGGGTAGGGTGGCAGGTGGGCAAGATGGTAGGTGGGTAGGGTGGTAGGGTGGCAGGTGGCTGCGGTTGTAGGGTAGCAGGTGGGGAGGGTTGCAGGCAGGCGAGGTGGCTAATGAGTGAGGTCATAAGTGGATAGGATGGCACATGGATGAGGTGGTAGGTGGGTAAGGTGGTAGGGTGGTAGGTGGGTGAGGCTGTAAATGGGTAGGGTGGTAGGTGGGTGAGGCTGTAAGTGGGTAGGGTAGCAGGTGGGTAGACCATCTTTTGGGGCTGAAACAAACAAACCAAATGAAGAATTAACAAATTCAAAGTAAAACAAAATTGAAAATAGCAGGCTTGTGTGAGTTACAAAAAAGAGGCACTCGAACAGAGGCTTAAAATAAGGCTGTTTCTATCCTTGCTAACAAAATATTAAATCTGCAATTTTCAAGTATGGTTCCAGCTCAGTAATTCGTCAGGACTCTGTGCAGTTCAAATTCAACCAGCACTGCATTTAAACTGCATTCTATGGTCAGGTTGACTTTAAATAAACCTGAAGACCTCTAGTCTTTACAGATAATGGAAAGAAAAGGGATGAAGGCAAATCTCTAGTGCACAGCATAAACAATTAAAAAATAAATCAATGGGCAATGTAGTGTGCAATAGAATGCCTGCTGGAATTCAGAAAGTTAACAGAAAAAAAATAATAGCCTGTCCAACACAATGAATAAGGTTTAATGTCCTGAATCCATGACAAGGACAGTGTAAAATTAAAAAGTAATGCAATGCAACTTCAGCACACTTCAGTCTATGCATGCAGTAATATGTATCAACATAGCATGTGCAATGAATATGGCAGAACTCATTTCTAGGCTTAACACTTTCTACAAAAAACCTTACAGTGAAGTCAAAATCATGGGGTTCTTTATAACTTCAACAGTTCTCTCTGTTATTTTTTATAAGAGATTTGTTTTGCAGGATAGAGCCTCAGTCAATGAAATGGGCTGAATGTCAGTTAATCCTACTTTTGTGCTAATCTGCCTGAGGCCTATGCCCTCTATAATCTCCATAGGGCACAATGTAGGTTAGATACAGGAGCCATTCTCACGGGGAGCTACTCTTGAGCTCTTCAATGTAAATTTTGAACCATGACCAGGATTTTACCCTCCCGCCCGGCAGGATATTGCGGTCCTGACGAACTGAATGGAGATTTAAACGGCTCCCTGCATCCACCAGGGGGAGACACGCCGTGGGGGGCTGTGAAATCCTGGCCTGTATCTTATCAGTTCAGATCAGAAATTGATTCAGTGTGGTTATCATCTGTAAAACTCTCCACTCTGCGCCAACGCCCTGCAAACCCCTGCACCGCCCCTTTTCCCTGTGCACCTCACCCCTTCTCCAAAATTCCTGGGCCACTTCCATGCTTTCCTGATGACCACCAGCACATTTTAACTATAATGAATCCAGGATCAAAAATATCTGCCCTGTAAACAATCGGATTAAAGGCGATTCTACAGGCAGTTATTAAATTAAATCCTTCATACTCCTTGTTAACATCATCAAAATGTTAAATAATCAAAGAGTTTTCCATTAGGAGAATATTTTCTTGAGTTATTCAGGTGAAACCTCTTCATTCAATTTTAAATATTAAGTTGTCATTTTAAAAGTGGTTCCAGGAAAAGCTAAACTCCTTGGTGCAATTGTTATCCAAGTGGAAAGTTCTTGGTTGTCGTGTTGAAGCTACATGTGAATTTTGGACAGGCATTCAGCCTTTTTTTTGCTTATTCATGGGGTGTGGGGCTTCGCTGGCTGGGCCAGCATTTATTGCCCATCGCTAGTTGCCCTTGAGAAGGCGGTGCTGAGCTGCCTTCTTGAACCGCTGCAGATCCACAATGGAGCTGGCAATGGAGCTGGAACAAACAAACTTTGTAAAGTAAAACATTTCTTATTTTCTTTGGTCTTCAACGTAAACCATTTAAACACAAATAGCATGTCAAACTCAACTTTACAAATCCCAGTTACTGAGTCAGCATCTCGATACGAAACTTTGCCGGAATGAAATCGAATCTCATTTCACCCATTTTCGGGGTAAAATTACCAATGTTGGACTGTATCATTGCCGTGTTGTTTCAACACCCCTTGTCATCTCAGATGCCTGCTGAATATGTGTTTAGGTTATTAAAGTATTCAAATCAGGGTCCTTTGACGGATTTGAGATGTTTTGTCAAAATGGTTTGTACTATCTCCTGGTTTGCTGATTCTCGAGCCCTCTCAGGTTGGAAAAACAATCAGGAAACATAAGAACATAAGAACTAGGAGCAGGAGTAGGCAATTCAGCTCCTCGAGCCTGCCCCGCCATTCAATACGATCATGGCTGATCACATTTCGGCCTCAACTCCAATTTCCCACCCTCTCCCCATAACCTTTCAACCCATTACTAATTAAAAATCTGTCTATCTCCTCCTTAAATTTATTCAGTGTCCCAGCGTCCACTGCACTGAGGTAGTGAATTCCACAGATTCACGACCCTTTGAGAAAAGTAATTCCTCCTCATCTCTGATTTAAATCTACCACCCCTTACCCTAAAACTATGGCCTCTCATTCTAGAATGCCCCACAAGGGGAAACATCTGCTCCATTTTAACATCTTATATACCTCAATTAGATCTCCTCTCATCCTTCTAAACTCTAGCGAGTATAGGCCTAAACTGCTCAATCTCTCCTCATAAGACAAGCCCCACATCTCTGGAATCAATCTAGTGAACCTCCTCTGAACCGCCTCCAATGCAACTACATCCTTCCTCAAGTAAGGGGACCAAAACTGTCCACAGTACTCCAGGTGCGGTCTCACCAACGCCTTGTACAGTTGCAACAACACTTCCCTATTTTTATACTCTATTCCTTCAGCAATAAATACCAAAATTCCATTTGCCTTCCTTATTACCTGCTGTACCTGCATACTAGCTTTCAGCAATTCATGCACGAGGACACCCAGGTCCCTCTGCACTGAAGCATTCTGAAGTTTCTCTCCATTTAAGTAATAAGTTGCCTTTTTATTCTTCTGACCAAAATGGATAATCTCACACTTATCCACGTTAAACTCTATCTGCCAAATTTTGGCCCATTCACCTAACCTGTCCATATCCATTTGTAAATTTCTTAATTCTTCATTGCAACTTATTTTCCCACCTATTTTGGTGTCATCTGCAAATTTAGCCGAAGTACCTTCTATCCCTGAATCCAAGTCATGAATATAGATTGCAAATAGTTGGGGCCCAAGGACCGAACCCTGTGGCACCCCATTAGTTACAGCTTGCCATCCAGAAAAAAGACCCATTTATCCCGACTCTCTGTTTTCTGTTGGTCAGCCAATCCTCTATCCAAGCTAATATATTACCCCTAACTCCATGTGATCTTATCTTGTGTATTAATCTTTTGTGTGGCTCCTTATCAAAGGCCTTCTGGAAGTCCAGATATACTACATCTACAGGATCCCTATTATCCACTTTGCTTGTCACATCTCCAAAGAGCTCTAGAAAATTAGTCAAACATGATTTACTCTTCATAAAAACATGTAGACTCTGAAACAAGCAGCAGCAGCTCTATTGAAAAGGCTTCTCATCTGCATCTCGGTAATTCTCTGGTTAATCATATTAGGCTGCCGGTAGGCTTCCTTTTTCGTTGTTTTGGGCTGGCCAGTTTCCTGGAACTGAACTGGAATGAATGCTTTAAAAAAAAGTCCAATTAAGAGATTCAGCTAATGTACAGATAGAGATCGAGCACATTATGACTGGAAGCATTAATTTGTACTGATCTAGACGTCACAATTCGTGTGATATGCAATGGAAGATTACTGTTGGTACTTTGATTTTCATTATAATGAGATAGTATTTTAGTAAAAGGAGAGCAATCTTACATATAGGGCAGAGTTTTTAGGTTGGTGGGTGGGCGCAAGCGGCGGGACCGGGATAAGCCGGGGAACGGACCGCAGACTGTGATTGGCCCCAAACTGCGATTTCACGCTGGCTGGCCAATTAACGGCCAGAGTATTAAATAAAGTTTTTAAAATCAAGGAAAAAAATGTCCAAACATCATAATCAGTCGCCTGAACATATGCATGGTAAAAGTGTTGTCCGCATATTTTTATTTTTCTTTCATTTAGTAACGAAAACCTCATCCTGCCCTTGGATGACGTTTCATGAAAAATGCAAAGTCTGCCTGGCCGATTCGCCCATCTGCCAACAATAAGGTTGGGTGGACCAGGAAAAATCAGAGACAAGTGCACCCTTAATAACCTTAATTGGCCTCTTAACTGTCGACGGGTGCACTTTCGACTTTTGCGCACGCCCGCCGACCAAAATATTGTGCAAGTGCTGGATGATGTCAGGACGCTTGCATGATTTCACGTCCGATCGGTCGGGTGCACGCCCACCCGATCAGCATAAAGTTCTGCTCATAGCTATGTAATTAATAATTAGGACATTAGTGTTTTTTCCCACTTTAACTAGAATTTCTTTCCAGTCGAATTCACTGCAAATCAACATTTTTCTCTCCTGAATTGTTGTGATTTTTGCTAGTGTTCTTTAGAGCTCTGATAAATAATGGGCTTTGAAATTTACTTGCCCATCAAGGTAATATTTTTGGTGCAGGTACTGTTGAACACTGCAATGTTATTGCTTAACGCTTTGGGTGAAGCAGATTAACAACTGAAAGCATAAGCATATGTTCTTGGCATTGGAATTTACCCCTTCTTATTAGAATTGTTACTTTTCTATTAATTTGAAGGAAATTAATTTGTTTCACTGATTATTTTTCACTCATTACGATATTGAGTGAAACTTATGCCACCCTGCCCCCCACACCACCACCCATGGTGAGTTCAGAGGCGGAAGAGCATCTAATCAGGTGTGAGGGTGTCGGGTGGGGATCACGCCAGCTTCTGTCGCTGCCTGATTAAGTCCAGGCCGGAAAGACCTGTGCACCACCTTCCCACCTGGAGTCTAACTACGGCCCTTAAGTGGGCCTTACGACACCAATAAAGAGCCTAATCCCACTGCTGCTGATATTCAAATGGCAGCAGGAAAGGGAGTCACCACACAGAGAGCCCGGAAAGCAAACCCAGTGCCTTAATGAGGGACCGAGCATCGAGAAGCAGGGAGGCCCTCTGAGAGTCACCCTCTGCCCTTTCTTCCGACCTCCTCCTCCCTTTAACAGTGAGCCGCTCCCCTCGACCCCCATATTTCACCTTCACTCACCTGTGGCCCGGGTCCCTCATTCATCCTAGGCCTCTTGTGAGTGCATTACTGGCAGCAGCCACTTCTGGTGGTGCTGACGGGTAATGGAGAACTGTCGGCCTCTGATTGGCCAGCAGCTCTTGAGGGGTGAGATTTTCACCCCTCATGTCCTATTTCCTATGAAGGCCCCAATTCTGGCCATTTAAATGTCTGATGGGCATTTATTTCCAGCATGCCTTGCTCCATGGAGACGATGCATAGCTCCTGCTGTTTCCCCCACTGGCAGGTGAGATTCCTATAGCCAGGTGAGAGTGAGGTGAGAGTGACTGCTCATAACATCAAGGCAGCATTTGACTGAGTGTGGCATCAAGGAGCCCTAGAGAAACTGGAGTCAATGGGGATCTAGGGAAAACTTTCCGCTGGTTGGAATCATACCTAGCACAAAGGAAGATGGTTGCGATTGTTAGAAGTCAATCATCTCCGTTCCAGAACATCACGACAGTAGTTCCTCAGGGTAGAGTCCTAGCCCCAACCATCTTTGGCTGCTTCATCAGTGACCTTCCTTCCATCATAAGGTCAGAGCTGGGGAGGTTCGCTAATGATTGCACAATGTTCAGCACCATTCACCTCTCCTCAGATATTGAAGCAGTCTATTTCCAAATGCAGCAAGACCTGGACAATATCCAGGCTTGGGCTGACTGGTGACAAGTAACATTCACGCCACACAAGTGCCAGGCAATGACCATCTCCAACAAAAGACAATCTAACCATCACCCCTTGACATTCAATGGCATTGCCATCACTGAATCCCCCACTATTAACATCCTGGTGGTTACCACTGAACAGAAACTGAACTGGACTAGCCATATAATTACACATTACCGTGGCTACAAGAACGGGTCAGGAGTTTGGAATTTTGCGATGAGTAACTCACCTCCTGACTCCCCAAAGCCTGATCCACCATCTACAAGGCATAAGTCAGGAGTGTGATGGAATACTCTCCACTTGACTGGATGAGTGCAGTTCCAACAACACTCAAGAAGATTGACACCATCCAGGACAAAGCAGCCCGCTTGACTGGCATCCCATCCACGAACATTCACTTTCTCCACCACCGACGCACAGTAGCAGCAGCGTATGCCAAATACAAGATGCACTGCAGGAACTCACTAAGCCTCCTTAGACAGCACCTTCCAAACCCATGACCACTGCCATCTAGGAGGACAAGGGCAGTTGACACATGGGAACACCACCACCTGCAAGTTCCCTCCCAATCCATTCACCATCCTGACTTGGAGCTATATTGCCGTTCCTTCACTGTCGCTGGATTAAAATCCTGGAACTTCCTCCCTAACAGCACTGTGGGTGCACCTACACCCCATGGATTGCAACAGCTCAAGAAGGCAGCTCACCACCACCTTCCAAAGGGCAGTTAGGGATGGGCAATAAACGCTGGCCCAGCCAGCAATGCCCAGATCCCATGAACGAATAGACAAAAAAAAATTCTGTCCATCATGTCCCATGGTAAATCCACTCACAAAAGTTACTGAAAATGAAATGATTTTAAGAGAATGCTAATAGAGCTATTGTGCACTGCAACATAAGACCATCCCCCCCTCCTGGATAGCCATCTTTCCTTTTCTTTCTCCCTCCATCGGTGCGATTCATATGTCTGTTGATGTTCATGAGAAACCCTTTACCATCAGCGTTGTGTGTTTGCAATGTTCGGAGTGTCTCCAAATGATCTTCGTAGCATTTTAACCAAGCTTTTCAATACAGAACATATTATTGGTAATGATTTTAAATTTTGCACTGAATGTAAAAAACAAGAAATTCCTCCTGTGTCACTGACAGCCAAGCTTGTTGCATGTGGTCTCTTCCTTTCAACCACAATTTTACCTTGTGTGAATTTTTTGATTGATTTTGAGAAGGTGCTATGACCAGGTGAGGTGGGGTCGAGTGGCTCTCCTCTTTGCCCTCTTCCTCGTTGGACTGTGAGAGGTTTTTTTGTTTGAAAAGGATACACTTGCCAATTCAGGGAGTCAACTGTTTGCACGCTGTGATCATAAAAGGACCAATAGGTCAGGTTTTCTTGAGTTTAACGAAGAAAGAGATTAGCTTTATTATACTTAAACCAATCTAAGTAAAATTACAAAATATGTACCGGCTTTCGCATACACACGCACTTCAATTTCACACACACACACAAATACAGATTACAGAGCTGGGAAGGATAACTTGGCCAAACTAGAGTCCATAAAAAAAAGTAAAAGGGTATATAGTCAGCAGGTTGGTGACGACTGGCTTCAGGTGGAATTCGATGGGCAGAATTTTCCCCCTGTTGTGGGGCAAGTGCAGGAGCGGGCGCGCCTCCGATCGGCGCCTCCAATTGGGGGGCACAACACTAATTAAGGCCCGTCCAGCATGACGTCCGCAAGGAAGCGCTATGTGCTCCCTGTGCGGGCGGGGTGGGGAGGGGGGGTGGATTCCCTGAGTTGAGAGAGTGCTCTTTCACACTTGGGTGCAAAAGAGCTCACTCATCTCCCTGAGGCTAAATGCTGCCTCAGGGAGATCGGCTCTACAATAAAGAATCTTAAAAACAGAGAAAAAAAAATTCCCTGCCATGTCCCCTCATGTGACACTGTCACATGAGTTGGGACATGTCCATCACTTTTAAAAACACATTTATTTAATTTTTTAAAATCTACATGAAACTTCAACCCGCCCATGGATGAGGTTTCATGCTTTTTCCAGTGCCCGCTAGGGCTCCTGGACTGCCCGCCAACCTTAAGATTGGGCGGGCAGCTCCACTAATCACGTTAATTACTTTGTCAATGGCCTCAATAAGTCATTGACAGGTCGGCGGGCGCACAGCTGATTCTGCTGAGCCCCTGCCAACCTGAAAATTGAAATGAGGTGGGGTGACATTGGGAGTTCTGCCCTACGTCATCCTGCATTATTTTACGGGTTGCCGACCGGGAAATCCTGGCCGATGATTTTGATGCTTCTGATTTAAAGATGCAGATGACTGAATTGATTGTTCTTCAGGTGATGCTAGTGCAGGTTTGGATTCTTTCAAGAAATCTCTGCCTGCGGCGCGTCCCTGGATGATCACAGCCATTGGATCAAATAGGACTCAAAGCTTACCAGATGGATTGGAGAAAAAAAGGAGGCAGGATGGACCCCAATAAGGTCTTCTCCCTCAGCTGCTTATCCTCAATTCTGCTGATCAAACATGTACTTAAAATATACAAAGGGTTGACTTGTCATGTGACCTTCCTTCTTCAACTGCCGGGGAATTCAAAAAAAGACACACCCATGTATTCCAAAGGTGACTTGATTAGCTCATGCCTGGAAGGTAACTTAGCCAGGGTCCCATTGTCCAAGCGATGAATCTGAATGGCCAATCTCCAACAGTTGAATACCTCAGGTGATTGCCGTAACTGCCTTGTTAATGAGACAGGAGATGAGAGCCCTTCACACTCCCTTGAAGTCATTGGCCAGACTTTTCTGGGGGACAATTTGGCAAGAAGGCCAAAAATCGGCTTTATGCCATTGTGAAACCGGTTTGCTATCGTCTGCTCCACTTGTAAATGGCGGGCCACGTTTCCGCCTCCACATGTTGGGAACGTAATTTTAATACATTTGCATCTATTTATAAGCCCCACTCGTCATCCTCCCACGTCAAATTTACTGTCCACGTCAGCAGGACTTCAGAACGGGGTGCTTCACAACTGCCTTTAAAAGGCGTACAACTGGCAACCTGAACTGCGAGGGGAACTTGGAGGTGAGTGCACACAACTTTGCACAGCGCTCACGAGTTTTGCCCATAGGACATCAAGGAAGAGATGCTGTGCATTCGCTGGGGGCACAGGCAAGTTGCTTTGTCCCTGCTGCCTTTCAGGGCGGTTCCAGGACAAGGTCTCCAGTGTGGGTCAGGCCGGGTGTGGGGCTGGTGGGGTGTGGAGTGGTGGGGAGCAAGGCGGCACAGATAGACTGAAAGAAATATTCAGGTATGTGCTGGGGAAGGTGGGGGGAGGGAAGTGACCACACACTTGGGAAAGCTTGTCAACAGCGAGCATTCTTCCGAGCGGAGACCGATCCACTGAAGCTCCATTGACATGCTTGGAGTTGGGCCTCTGAAGCTTTTCTAGCCACTCAAGCAATGCAA
Organism: Cetorhinus maximus; assembly: GCF_964194155.1. Taxonomy (NCBI): domain Eukaryota; kingdom Metazoa; phylum Chordata; class Chondrichthyes; order Lamniformes; family Cetorhinidae; genus Cetorhinus; species Cetorhinus maximus. The sequence continues at coordinate 23,877,015 of NC_135879.1, read as the reverse complement.
AAGCAAAAATGTGCCACCAAATACTCTAGAACTTTTCACCCCTCGGGCGCAGACTACAAATTAATTAATTTTCGAGGGGCAGCAGAGCAATTGGCCGACTGGGCAAGTTGTACAATCATTGCTAACCATGCAGCTCTCTCCTTGATCCTGCAGGAGGAGGACATCAGGAGCATGGAGCCTGGTGATTTAGTGGCATGCCTCATGGCTTACGGAGGCCAGAGACAAAGCAGAAGAGAACAGCGGAGGTGCAAAGGGAGGGGCACTTGCCTCAAGGTGAAGGGATGGCAGGTCCTGCTGCGCACCCAGCTGAAGATCCACAGGGAGCTATTGTTCATATACACTAGACCCAGGGTCTACAGACGGCACCTGTCATTCCTGCAGATGACTGATAACCAGTGTTGCCGAAGACTGCGCATGTCTCAGGGACTGGTTGGTCATGCATGCCACCTACTGCAGGGTTTGGTGCCACTGGGACATGGAGGGCATCCACTGCCAGTAGCTGTGAAAGTGACCATGGCACTCAATTTTTACAGCAATGGCTCCTTCCAGGGCTCCACAAGTGACCTGTGCAGGATTTTGCAAGCTCCACACATAAGTGTATCCAGGAGGTCATGGATGCCATCTTCGCAAAGGCACAGAAAATTGTGCATTTTGCCCAGGATCAGGAAAACCAGGAAGGAAGAATGCTGGGATTTGCACAGATCTCTGGTTTTCCACAGGTGCAGGGTGCCATTGACTGCACTCCCTTGGCACTTAGATCTCCGTGGCAACTAGCAGTCAAACACGTCAACTGCAAAGGTTTCCACTCTCTGAATGTTTAGCTGGTGTGCGATCAGCACATCCTGCAGGTCTGTGTACTATTCCCAGGAGCATCCATGCCTCCTACATCCTTAGCAAGTCTCAGATCCCTGACATCTTCCAGGGTACAGAGAGCTGCAGGGATGGCTCCTCGAGGACAAGGGCTACCCACAGAGGACGTGGCTGGTGACGCCTGTGCGGCGGCCTCAGACTGCAGCAGAGTGACGGTATAACGAGGCTCATGCTGTGACCTGGATTTTGGTGAAGCAAATGATAGGCATTTTGAAAATGAGGCTCCTGTGCCTCTACAGATCCAGTGGAGCACTACAATACAGTCCCCAGGGAGTGTCGTGCATCATCGTCGTTTGCCGCACGGTCCTTAATCTGGCGTTACAATGGGGGGAGGACTTAGATGAGGAGGAGATGGAGGAGCTGCATGTATCCACCAATGAGGAGGGCGTTGAAGGAGATGATGGCGAGGTCCTCGAAGGCGAGGATGCCGGTGATAAGGCTATTGCACTGGCCAGATGAGGCTGGATCGCACAAGGGGCCCTCATAGCCGCAAGATTCGTGAAGGATGATGACGAGATGCAGTGAGGGCAGCCCGGACATCCTCACCTTGCATCTGTGAAGGTTCAACTCCTGCGTGGCTGATGACAGTGCACATACCTTCAGTGCTCAGGCTCATGTCATGGAGACGCAGCAGAGGCCCAAATTGTCGCTCGATTCCAGTAGGATGATGATGACAAGCAGTGAGGACACTCCGTAGATCTTCACAAAGCCCCTGTGAATGTTTGATTCTTGTCTGGCTGAGGGGAGCTCACTTATGCTCTGTGATCAGGGTCATATCACGGAGACGCAGCCCTGAAACTTTAAATACGCCTGATCCTTTGTCAACCTTCAGCATCTGACCCCTTCAGTGGCACAGCATCACCGGTCACAGCTGCTGAAGAGATGGGGGGCCAGCCCCACCTCAAAGGTGCTGAGAGCACACAGAGAGAATGACGGAACCCTGCGACGCCTGCCCACGACATTCTGGCAGCAATGACAAGCATCATCGAGGTTCAGGCATCACTAATGTATCCAGCAAGCATGAAGCCAAACCATCACTTTGGTCTGAAGGTTACCCACTGCACAGGAAAGAGGCCCTGGACTGAGACACCTTCATTTACCTTGTGCAGGAACCACATCCGAATTTCACATCCGAATGATATGAACACTGCTCATCAGAACAAGGAGCCATAGGCAGGGAGAACTTGGGAGTTTATTAACAAAGTGAACATTATGTACAAGTGATTAACACCTGTGACCAAGCTACGCAGCTACATCTTCTTAACCTTCCTAACGCTGTCGCTACGTCTCCGTGCTCTCACGACATCCACAGTGGAGGTGGAGGCAGCCTGCTGACTGCCAAGCTCTGTCTGCGATGACCTTGGGAGTTGTCCTCTGGAGGGTGAGATCTGGAGAGACCCTGCCTGCTTTCGGGGTCCTGCTGTGTGGCAGTGGCACTCTCCTCGAGCTGAGGAGTTGGAGCTTCTGGCGTCACAGGAAGAGTGGATTCGGATGGGCTGGATACTCCAAAAGTCACCTGGATGGATGGCCCTGGGCTGTGCACCTACTGCTCTTCCTCCCTTTGGTGCCCGAGGGCCCCTGGCTGACTCCTTGAGGAGAAGGGTTAGCTGGACTGAGATCGAGCTGGCACACACCCCTCTCATGTTGACACTGTTGGAGGCCAGCTATGGCGTCAGCGACGGAGTTCAGCCTGCGCAGCAGCCCAGGATCGATGTTCTCAACCAAGGTCTCCATGGCAGCTGCCATCCTACCAGTGTTGACCTCGCTTTGTGGGCATGTCGGCACTATTGCCTCAGACTGAAGACGGATGGTCTCCTCCATTGTGCCTTGCGATCTGAGGAATGCAGTGGACACCTCTTTTGATGTTCCCAAGCTTGCCTTTGCAGCTCCAGCAAATGAGTTATGACCAAGTCCAGAGGCTCGTCATCAGACTCGGACTCAGCAGATTTTTGGCCTCCAGCAGTCCTCCGACTGCCGGTAACCTGGAAAGTCCCTGCCGCCCCCACCTGCTGGTAGACCAGGAAGTGCGATGTGCTCACCAGATTGTGACCCTGAGGCTACTCTAGAACTAGGCCCCACTGAGGTTTGTGTCTCTGCGCTGGTGGGGGTTGTGGGTAAGCGCTGTGGCCTGTCTTCAATGAGGGGGCCTTCAGATTCTTCTTCCGAGGTGTCTTCGGGCCTTGAGTCCAAGACCTGGCTCGTGGACCCCATTGGCTTTTTCCCAGACGTGCCTGCGAAAGCATGAGAAGTAAGTAGTGCATGGCTGGGTACTGTGGAACAAGAGAATTGTCTCACAGCATGGTTGTCTGATGGATGTTGCACTGCTGGATCCTCACCTGGTTTAGCACTGTCGACCTCACAGTCAGCACAGGAACGGTCTAAAGCATTGTCAGCCAGCTGGATGACTCTATTTTCAAAGTCTGTGAGGAACTTGATGTCGGACATTCCTCTACCAATCTGCAACCTCTCTCTCTTTTGTTGCAGGCCAGCCTGCCCTACATGAAGACAGATGGAGAGAGTGTAAGCAGGATGCCTGCCAGGCCAGATAAGACGGATGTCTGGCATGTGTGTGTGGTTAGTGGTGACATGGACGAGATGAGGACATGATCCACAGAGCAGATGAAGGCGTATGAGAGAATGAATGGTGATGTCCCATGATCTGGCAGCAAGTGAGATCCCTGTGGAAGTGTGATGGGTTTATGAGTGTGTGAGTTGAGAGTGATGAGAAGAGTGACTTACCCTGGTGGAACAGAGGAGATCATTCATCCTCTTTCAGCACTGAGTGGCTGTCCTCTTGCAGGGCATTGACGCTGACCACTGCTACCACCAACTTCCATGTGGATTGGTGACATTACTTGCCGGCCCTGGTTAGAGGACTTCACGCGGGCCTCTGCTGCATCCAATAGGCAGCCAAGGGAGGCGTTGCTAAATTTGGGGTTAGCATGCTTCCTCCCTTTGGCAGCTATGACTTTGCAGCAGCTTCCGATCCCTTAGAGAGTGCTAGCTCTGTGCAGGGGTACCCTTTAAATATGGTGCTCAGATTACTGAAGGCCTGAGGTGACGGCTGGGCAGGCGAATCAGATGCTGCCACCACCCACCCCCTGGCCCCCACCCCTCTCCCATGATCCAGCGTGATTCCTGGGAATGCATTATTAATGAGGTGGGATGCACCAGGAAAAGCCTGCCATTGTAGTCGGCAGGTAAAATGTCCTTTTTCCTTCCCGCTGCCGCACTTTGTGCAAATCTGGGATGATTCCGCCCATTAGCTTTGATGGATTTTGCAGACAGACTGACTCCACTACAATGATTTGGAATGTGGAATGCATAGTAATGCAAATTGTGGTTAGCCATCTCGGGCTGTGAGCTGAAATCACTTTCATCTCTGTGTTTTTAAAAAGTCTGGTTTTAAAAGTTAAATTCGGGTTTCCAGCCAGTGAATTGAAAATCATCCTTTGGCATAAAGCACATCTACATGACAAGAGGAAAAAAAAAATAGAAATTCTGCTTTTCTCCTTTGAATTGGAAGGAGAAATCAAAAAGTTGCTGAAAGGAATGAAAAATGAATTGAACAACAAACTTTGTACTGCCATCTCCAGCAAACACAAAGACATACAAGGTGGAGGGGTGACAACCCATTTACTAGGGATACAATTGGGGCCAGCTTCATTGAAACCCCAGAATGAATAGGGTGCAAAGCAATAGGAATGCTAAGATATAGATATTTAAAAAAAAACACTGAAGGCCTTTATCTACAACTGTGTCTCGAGTGAGAACCCTTTCAATCTAATAGTGATGATCATCAATACACATTAGAACTCCAGATTTGAAATGGAATTTTTCAAGAGAAAAGATTGGCTTAAATAAGAACAAGGATCAGCCTGTACCACATTTGAACATGAGGAGTATTGGTAACAACGGGATAATTTCATGCCTTTCATGCTCCCAATGCACAGTTTCATGTGTCAGGAGTATCGACTATTATGTACATCAATTGTAATGGTTAGAAAATTGTGTTGTGGTTCATATTGTGGAATGGAAGCAGGGGTAGCTGGTGTCATTAGAAAATTACACCTGCAGGCAGAGGCCTCCACATTAATGCAGGCTGAAAATCCTCATATGGGCCTCCTAATTAGGAACAGGAGTAGGCCACTCAGTCCCTCAAGCCTGCTCTGCCATTTAATAAGATCATGGCTGATCTGATTGTAACCTCAACTCCACTTTTCCCACCTACCCCCGATAACCTTTTCATCCCCTTGTTTATCAAGAATCTAACCACCACTTCCTTAAAAACATTCAAAGACTCTGCTTCCACTTCCTTTTGGGAAAGAGAGTTCCAAAGAATCACGACCCTCTTAGATAAGAAGTATCTCCTCATCTCTCTAAATGTGTGACCCCTTACTTTTAATCTGTGACCCTCCATTCTAAATTCTCCTACAAGAGGAAACATCCTCTTCACATCCACCTTGTCAAGACTCCTCAGGAACTTATATGTTTCAATCGAGTTGCCCCTTACTCATATAAAGTCCAGTGGATACAAACCTAGCCTGTTGAATTTTTCCTCATAAGCCGACCCACGCATTCCAGGTATTGGGCTGGTAAACCTCTTCTGAGCTACTTCCAATGAATTTACATCTTTCCTTAAATAAGGAAATCAATACTGTACACAGCACTCCAGACGTGGTCTCACCAATGCCCTGTATAACTGAAGCATAGCCTCCCTACTTATGTATTCAATTCCCCTCACAATAAACGATAACATCCCTATAGCTTTCCTAATTGCTTGTTGTACCTGCATACTAACCTTTTGCAATTCAGGCACTAGGCCACCTCGATCTCTATGCCGTTCATAATATTCTCAATAGTTTCTTTGCTACCAAAGGACCTATTTATTTTTTCATTTTTGCTTTGCAAAGGTAACAACCATAACATTCTATGTGAACTCATGCAAACCAGCTGCTTACTAAACCTATTTATGCAGTGGCCGCTTAAATTCTAACAGCTACAAAGTTCATAGGGGCATTTTTTCCCCCTAAAATTTCTAATCTTATTATTGTGACTTGTCTTCAATATTTTATAGTGGGAATAAATAATACTTTAAAAAATATTATGAATAGATAAATAAATGGGAAGATAAAGGTCCATTTTCTCACTAGCACATGACGTTAGGCCATTTTGTGCACATCAACTGAGTTTTTTTTTAAAAAAGATTCCTCTGTCCTCCTCTTGAGTGATGTTCATATAGGCATTGCCCACTGCTGTAAACACTGTGCTGGAATGATCACTGGTAATGACTTTCTCTTATTTCTGCTGTTATGTCATTTGTAGTACCAAGCTGTTTAGCTGAGGGAACAAAATACACAAAGATTTTTGTTGTGTACATACAAAGAATGAAGGAGAATGAATTAGTAATGATTTCAATTTAAGGGGGAGAAAATATGTGCGTTGTATCTTTAAATAAACATGTGGTGTGCCCTGATGTTATTCTGTACTGAAGTGTTTCTTTTACATGCCAAAAAGTGCAGTCTGTATTTGTTTTATTACACCCATGGGATACAAGCACTTTCATCTGCATTAATGAGTGTACAAAGATCTCAGTAGGGAGTAGTGTTAGCAATGTAATCTTTGAGAGTAACATTCATTTCGCTTCTTGACACCACTACCCAACCCAAGTTGTTGCCCAATATATTAGAGGGAATATTAAAAATGAGCTGAAATAGAGCACTGCTTTCCGTGTTTCAAATTTAAATCTAAATATATAATAGATTAGGAAAAAAGAGAAAAATTGGATTATGTCAAATGCCATTTTAAACATTACAATCCATTTACATTTCAGAATCCCAGTTGAACATTATACAGGCTAAGTAATACGCTGTTTAGCAGAATTTTATTTTAATGGGGAACATTATTGCTTTTATAATTATTGGATGCCAAAAAGTGTCAATCCATTTTATGACCATCTGTGCCAGTAAAGGAGACAGCTTGCATTAATATGCATACATTGCCTGTCCTGTTGATTTACATTATGATAAAGTAGGCTAAACAACTTCCAGTAAAGATCTAAGCACCGCAGAATTTAGACAATTACTAGTTCATGATGTCACCCACGTAAATTTAAGCCCATTTTAAAAAAAAAACTGTTAAACTGAATATGCTGCCTTAATGTCTGGTATCCAATCTTAAAAAGCCAAATACAGGGAAAATCCAGAAGCAGGGCGTGAATTACAGAATGTTCTAAACTTGGAAAGAGTCAACTAATTTCAACATTTACGAGTCCTCCCCATGATCTCACGTCACTCAGCCCTTTTACACCCATTGCTACTTTTCAAATAAGAATGACCATTTAGGGAGTTGGTATGATCCTGATGTCGCAAGGATTCATCAGCAGAAAACCAGTATAAACAGTCTCAACACACTGTAAATTCCTGAGCGGCTAACCTTTTATGGGCACAGAGACAATACTGTACAATTCACCGAAAATGCAAATCGGCACTCCAATTCTAAAGCGAAAAGTGAGCAGATATCACCACAACTGTTAGCATTTGCTCAGATTAGCTAAAAAGAATTGGTTAGAATGAAAAGTTCAAAAAATTAAAATGTAGCAGTTCAGGAAAACTACAGAAGAATATGGAATTTCAATGGTTGCACAGGTTGTGACTGAAGGCCCTATAAAACAAAATGTACTTGGTGTTAATTTGTTTCATTGACCAATTTTAGATTTTAGTGTCACTTGTGATAGAAACTCTGGGCAGAATCATTACATAACAGACCCTCCAACAGCAGGGAATCTGTTATGGGTCGTGAACCAATTTGTTATATCAGCGGGCATTGCCGTGGGTCTTTAGCTCAGCCACGACATTAGTAACACACTTCTGGGTTCCCTGATCAATCAAAATGGGCGGGTGGCATGACACATCAGAGAAAGATATAGTTAAAGGGGCATCCCAATAGGAAAATAACAGTAAAAACTGGGAGATAAAAGTACTGGTCCAAACTGGCATTCCATTTTAAGGTATACATGACCAGTTTGGACCAGTAATCTTATTTCTCAGTTTTTACTGTTTTTTTTCCCATTGACAGGGGCCAGAATGGCTGAACTCTGCATTGATTCTCATGGCTTCAGCAAACACAAGAGTAGAAAGGAGACTGGGGAGGGCTACCCCCCAAGTCTTTAACTCTTACCTGAGACCCTGCTGCAGGATCTGAGGTACTGAAGTGGAGGTGTTGTTTCCCAAGAACAGGAGGAAGAGGCCAGCCTCACAAACCAAGCAGGCATGGACGGAAGTGACTGAGAAAGTAAATAGCAGGAGTGCAGTCCCTTGAACCTGGAAACCATGCCCCAAGAGGTTCAAAGATCTCGGAAGGACAGGAAAGTTGAGTGGCATGACTTATTCAGATGACATGCCCACACTCTGACTTTCCCAGCATTCCCTGGCAGTGCACTCCTCAAGTCTACACACCTTTCAGTCCCACACATCCTATTCTCTCTCCTGCTACCTCCTCATATCCCCATCTGAACAGCCAACACCCTCAGTCAACCTCATCTCTGTGCTATTTCATACCTATGCCTCACAGTCACCCTTTACAAACACTGTCCTTCCCTCCTCTCCATATAATCTTTTCCTCATATTTATAGCTCTCTGCTTTCTCGCCTGGCAGGTGAAGAGAGCGCAGAATTTCAGGGAAAGGCAGACAATTAGAGAGGGGGAGCCTTTCGAATTATAGCCACTTGGGCAATCACTGGCAATACATGCCCACCTGGTCCATTGAGAAGGAAGTCTTATTTCACGGGGCTTTTATTTGCTCTTTCATGGGATGTGACCATCTCTGACAAGGCCAGCTTTGTGTTGCTCATCCCTAATTGCCCTTGAAAAGGTGGTGGTGAGATGCCTTCTTGAAACACTGCAATTCATCAGGTGTTGGTGCATTTGCAGTGCTGTTAGGAAGGGAGGTCTGGGATTTTGATCCAGCACCAGTGATGGAATAGCGATCTAACTCCAAGTCAGGATCTGGATTGGAGGGAAACTTGCAGGTGGCACCATTCCCATGTGTCTACTGCCCTTTTCCTTCTCGGCAGTAGAGGTCATGGTTTGGAAGGTGCTGTCGAAGGAAGCTTGACGAGTTGCTGCTGTGCATCTTGTACATGTTACATTGGTGGTGGAGGGAGTGAATGCATAGCTTCTCTCTTGCATAAGAATGTAAGAAATAGAAGCATGTATAGGGTATTTTTCCCCTTGAGCCTGCTCCGCCATCCATTAAGATCATGGACGATCTGAATTTGGCTTTAACTCCATTTTCCTGCCTGCCCCCCATAACCCTTGAATCCCTGGCAGATCAAAACTGTACCTAAAATCTCTTGTTGGAGATGGTCATTGCCTGGTACTTGCATGGCATGAATGTTACACTTGCCAGCCCAGGCCTGAATCTTGTCCAGGTCTTGCTGCATGCAGGCACATACATAGAGCCTGCGGATACCAGCAACAACTTGCTGTGGAAGTCTGAGCCTCCTGAGACACTGGTGCTATATGTCCAAAGAGCTGATCCTTTGGCTGAAGAACCTCTACTGGGGGCTGCATCTCCTTCCAGCTGGATCTATTTGTCCACCCCCTCTATGGAGCGGCACAGGGCTGAGGGGAAGTCAGCTGCTGCCGGTGCTGCTTTTGCTGCTCCTGGTTTAGTTGGTGTGGCGCGGGATGTTCTCTTTGCTCCTCATCGGAGGTGCAAGGCAGAGCTGCATTATCTGCTCCCACGTGGTGGCGAGTGTTGACAGCAGGGATAAATAAAACAACTTAATGCCTTTGCAAAAATAGCCAAGGAAAGAGCTGCAGACAAACGTATTACAATGCAGCTTCTCCTTTCCTTGATCCCCATGGAATATCCTGTTTCCCTGGTGCAAAGGGGAAAGAACAGGAAATCTTCCCAGCCTTTTGATGCTGCCTTGGAGTTTCATTAGCATATGCATGGTGCCTAAAACCTTTCTTCAGCAGCCGGTCTGAATGCTTGGAATCTCTCGGGCCTCCTTTGAGCACGGGTCATTTCGCTCCGCAATCGATCCTTTTGGACCCATTGGAAATCTGGTGAGATGGCCAAAACGAGAATCAATCTGAGAGCTCAATCTCTACCCCATATGCACCTTTTTTTAGCAAAAGCACTGGTGAGGTCAGAACTCACAATCGACCAGATCTTGCACAGGATGTTAGGCCGACATTTTCCGTCACCCTTCAGGTCAAAATTTTTTTGGACATACAGGAGGCACAAGTTACGATTGGTCAAGGGGCTCCTTGTGAATTGCAAAATTCTATTAGTGTTTTCAAGACGGTTAGTCGAAGCTGCTGTGTCATTGTGATATTGTAAAATTAGTTTGTTTCACTTCAGCAATTTGTTTTTCCCACACAGGTGTCACCACCAGTTCCAATTACTTTGGACAAATTAACTTCACCCTCGCTGCATAAAGAGTAACCTTATCATGAAGGTGTGCAGAAACTGGAGAAATTTTCACCAGTGCACTTAAGACTTGGGAGAGGGATGATGTTAATGAAATTCATTCCACTCCTGCAGAAGCTAAGAGAAGAGTGAGGAGATTTTGCAAGTACAGGAGCAAGTAAATCTGACAAGGTCTAAACAGCCACACAACATATTCATCCATCAGTCTTCTGTGAAAGGCTCTTGTCATCTTTTCCACTAGTTTCTCATGCTCACTGTCTGATGGAGGAAATCTCTTAACGTCATCTCCCAGCTGCTGCACCTGCCCTTCCGTCTGTTTCAAGTTCTTCTGTAGCGCTTTGGCAGGAACTAAAATTGGGGAGAGGAAAACGTTGAGGTCCGAAGCCACCACTTTCAGGCCTGCAGAGAAAGCTATTACAGCCGTAAGCACATGAGAATTATTCCAGCCACTTCGTCATTCTGACTGCCCCAGTGTGAAAGACTCCCACGAGATAGACCTTGGAAAGAGCCAACCCTGAGCTCTGAGTGCTGGCCTCAGAAGCTATAACTGTGATAGATGAAACTACCTGCATGACAAGATTGCTTACTCAGACATGAACAAAATATAATGCACCAGCTTCCAGTAAAATTCAACATTTAAAAAAAATGTCTTTCTATCTACATGCATAGATGGGGAGTAGAAGCATTTGCTTTTGTGGGGGGGGGAGGCAGTGTGGGAGATTGGGGTCTGGGGCTCAGGGACCGGGGTGGCTATTACTTCTAAAAACAAGCTTTCTACACCATAAACTTCACTGACAAACAGGCAACTTGTGGCTGTCGGCTCTACAAATTTAAACGGTACCAGGAAAGGATTTTTTAAAAAATTGTTATTACTATTTTAAATTGGGATAGGAGCTCTGTGGCTAATAACAGGAGGTATCCCCTTTCAAGGCAGAGCAGCCCTTAAACAATAACATTTGCAAGAGTGAGGCAGGAACAAGCTGATGAAAGCAACCTTTCTACAGTCAGTCAAGCTGCCTCCAGGGAAGTCTGAGCTGAGCTGCACACAATAAATATTGATCAAAAAAAAAATGAAGGCTGCATGAGCAAGATTCTCGCTGGAGACTGGGCAACCACGGTGACATTTTAACTAGGAGCCTCTGCAGTTACCATTTGCTGCATAATTCTGATGCTATAAATGCAGAAACTTCTGTACCTTTCCCCCATCCCTCGTCTGAAAAGAAGCTATGGCATCCCACTAGACTTTAATGGTCTCCTAACAGATTGCCACGAACTGCTCCAGCAGTTTTCAGAGATAAGAAAAGTCTTCACATCTCTATTTGCAATGCAGCTACATCCTGTCACCTTGCCTATAAGCCTGATTGTTAGAATAAGGAAAAAGTTAGCCCATCTGTGTTACTCTGTCATCTCCTATATACTGTGATGGAGTAATAGATGTTATTTGCATACCAATGGTTCATTCCACCATGTGCGTTCATTCAGGGTGCTGACTTGGTAAATTTGCTGATTTCTGACCATGTTGACAGGTATACACACCTACACTTCCAAAATGACCTCGCTGTTGAGTGCTGAACCAAGCCAAGCTGTTTTAGTTCCTTGTTTTCCTAGGGCTGCATCTTTCAGTCGGTGAGCAGGGATGGGGGTGGGGGGGGCCTGCTCACCGACGTGTAAAATGACGCAGGGTGACGTCGGGCAGGCATCCCGAGTCATTTACATTTTCAGGTCCTGTCAACGGCCTATTAAGGCCATTAAAAAAGTAATTGAAATCATTAATGGACCTGCCCGTCCAACCTTAAGGCGGGCTTCTGAAAAAACATGAAACCTCATCCACGGGCGGGATGAGGTTTCATGAGGGATTTTAAAATTTTAGAATATTTTAAAATAAAAGTTATGGACATGTCCCAACTCATGTAACAGTGTCACATGAGGGGACATGGCAGCAAAAATATTTTCTCATCTTTATTTAATGTTTCAAAACTGAGCCGATCTCCCTAAGGCAGCACTTTGCCTCAGGGAGATCTGTGCGCTCTTTCGCACGCCTGCGCGTGAAATAGCGCACTCCCGACTCAGGGAATTCCCCCCCCTGCCCGCACAGGGAGCACATAGCGCTTCCTGGTGGATGTCACGCTGGACGGGCCTTACTTGGCCCGCCCCACGTAAAATGGCGGCGCACCCTCAACTGGGGGGCGGCGATCGGGAACCCGCCCGCCCACACCCGTTCCCGCACATCCCCTCCAACGGCGGGGGGGGGGGAAATGTTGCCCCTAGTTAAGTTCTTCAGATTTTTTTAATTGATGAGAAAACTGCTGATTATCTTTACATTATAACTGAAACCTAAATTGTGTCAGAAAGCAGGAAATGAGGAAATAAAACACCTTCGGAGCAACTTAGCAAAAAGTGCCATGGGGTAGAACTTTACGACAGTGGGGTTTTACTGCCCCACCGAAGCCAATCGAGTTTAGAGTGGCTCACCGTATTTCCCGTCCCCGTCCCCGCTACAATGGAGCCATAAAATTCCAGCCTATGGCTTGGCAGAAGATATATTAACGTGACTAAACCCTGAGGTTACTCTCATTAGGATTACATTACCTATTCTTAATAGGTAAAATGTTCAGCTGCATTGAATTTTTCAAACATGAACTATTCGTATCAGATCTAAACTGGGCAAATAAATCTGAGTTGATTTTTCATTATTTAATGTTTCATTGCTCGTCTCAGGACTTCTAAATCATTCACATTCATTTTTAACATGGAGGTCATTATCAGAGAGTCTGTGAATCAGCCAGCGCATGGAATCAGTTTTGAATAAAAATGTTGTAACATAAAGAGAAAGCCACATCTCCAAAGCCTTTAATGCAACACCATGTCCTATTCAGTCATTCCTACTGGCTTAAAATATTTGAAAAACATGTTGTACTGCACTGGCTGATGTCCAAATCTTACCAGGTTTACAAACAGATAAAGGGTTTGCCTAATCATATGCAAAGAAACATTGCTACAGACATATTTCAGTACCTTTACTAGAAAGATGTCTGATTCTTTGGCACAGCACCAGAAAAAAACTTTGAATACTTTTTCTATATTCTCATGAAACGACTCACAATTGATAATACATGTTGTGCTTTTCAAAATAATCATATTCATTAAAATTATCTGAGAGCTGTCTGGGTTTATATCTCATGGGAAGGTAAATTAATCCAAATTTCCTGATACAAATAATGATTTCCTTATAGATGGCACTTCATGCCTATTAAACATTTATAACCACACCTTTGCTGGCTTACCCTCAACACATACGTTACTTGTTAGTTGTCTGTTTTCCTCTGGTAAAATGGAAGCAATTGAGAAATCTACTTGATGCATTTTGCCATATCTATTGAGTAGTATTATGTGGCTGTCAGTGCAGTGCAGTCTGATTTACAAAGAACGCAACAAAATGGAAAGGCCATTTTGTCCATCAAATATAACTTGAAATTAACATAGACAGAAATGGAGTGAACAAATAGACAGGAGGGAGTGAGAGACATATGGTAATGGGTGAACACTTTAGTACTAATGCAAAAATTCGATGAGTTTCCAAGCTGTAATGCAGGCTAAAACTAACAGAAAAGCTGTCAGCTGTGGTTCAATGGGTAGTACTCCTGCCTTTGAGTCAGTTCAAGGTTCATTTCAAGGAGTTGAGCACAAATATCTAGGCTAACATTTCAGTTTAATGCTGAGGGAGTGCTGCACTCTCAGGGGTGCAAATATTAAAATGATGCTCCATCTGCCTTCTCAGTTTGTTGTAAAAGATTCTGTGGCGGTAGTACAAAGATGAGCAAGGGAGTTCCTCAACCAACATCATTTAAAAATAAACATATTATGTGCTTATTGCTGTTGTATAAGGGGTTAATTATAATATGCTAATCAGATACAGGCACATCATCACAGGAAGTTTGCAATGTCACATGGTTTGCTCTCTCTTATGCAGCCTCGTGTAAGATTTAACAATAGAGTAAGATGTACCTCAATAAAATTGCTGTTTTACATATCTCTACAAGCTCAGTAAATTTTCTGTTTTATTCAAACAGTGCCAAGAATATTATATAGTGGCAATGCATGAAAGAACAGTTATAGAAATGTCTATACCTTTACTGGAAAGCTTCAGGAAAGACGTAGGCCCCAACCAGGCAGAAGAATGGCTGAATTGGTACAGAGATTTGTTAGATATCGGACCGTGTCAGTCCTCACTATGAAGGTGAGCAGTGAACAGGTCAATGTGCTATTATATGTGATAGGTTGCCGTGCAGATGATTTCCACATCAGGCAGGGCATCGATGGGGAAAAAGCCTCGTACGATGATGTAATCAAAGAACTTGGTACATACTTCAGTCTGGGAAAGAATACTATTGTTGAGTAGGCTAAATTTAATAAACATACCCAATTACAAGGGGAAACTGTTGGTGCACTTATAAAGTGACCTGTGTAGACTTGCAAAGAACTGCGAGTATGGCCCCCTAAAAGATGAGCTGAGCAGAATCAGAACCTTTGTGAGAGTGCTGGATGATGCTTTGTCTGACCACTTGCAATCGAGTGATGATCTAACCTTGGCAAAGACAATCCAACTGAGCAGACAAGCTGAGGTCGGGAAGCAAAATCAATCTGTGATTCGAGGTGACAAGGGGAACCCTACCTCAAAAGCAGCTGATTCAGTAAATTATATAAAATTTTAAATCAAATAAAGTCATAAAAAAGCAGGCGAGACAAGACGATTATCCACCAATAGCCCCAGCTAGCAGCAACAGGTCCTGATAGACTTCATCTTCAGGTATTAAAAGAAATTGCTGCTGAGATAGTGGATGCATTAGTTTTAATTTTCCAAAATTCCCCAGATGCTGGAAATGTCCCATCAGATTGGAAAATAGCAAATGTAACTCTTTTATTCATGATGGGAGGGTAACAAATGTTAGCTTAACATCTGTCATAGGGAAAATGCTGGGTTCTAATGTTATGTGGGTTTTAGCAGGGTACTTCGAAAATCTAGATGCAATCAGATAGAGTCAACCTGATTTTGTGAAAGGGAAATCGTGTTTGACTAATTTACTAGAGTTCTTTTAGGAAATAACAGGCAACATCGATAAAGAGGAAACTGTGGATGTGCTGCACTTAGATTTCCAGAAGATATTTGACAAGGTGCCACATAAAAGGTTACTACGCAAAATAAGAGCTCACGGTGTAGAGGGATAACATATTAGCATGGATATAGGATTGGTAAGCTAATAGGAAACAGAGGGTTGGAATAAATAGGTCATTTTCAGCAAGATGTAAGGCTTGAAGTGCCATAGGGATCAGTGCTGGGGCCTCAACTATTTACAGTCTATATTAATGATTTGGATGATGGGATCAAATATATGGTTGGTTAAATTTGCTGATGACACAAGGATAGATAGGAAAGTAAACTGTGAAGAGGACATAAGGACCAGGATTTTCCAGTCCCACCTGTGGTGGGCATTATTGCGGGTGGGACAGAAAAATTTGGAGAGCAGCCAAAATCGATTGACTTTTGGCTGCTCTCCAAATTTTCCTGTCCTGCCCATGACAATGCCCGCTACTGGCGGGGCTGAAAAATCCTGCCCAAGGAGTCTGCGAAGGGACATAGGTAGGTTAAATGAGTGGGCAAAAATTTGGCCGATAGAAGATAATGTGGGAAAATGTGAACTTGTCCACTTTGGCAGGAAGAACAGAAAAGCAGCAAATTATTTAATTGGAGAGAGATTGCAGAACTCTGAGGTAAAGAGGGATTGAGATATCCTGGTATCTGAATCACAAAAAGTTAGTATGGAGGTACAGCAAGTGATTAAGAAGGCTGAGAGAATGTTGTTGTTTATTGCAAGGGAGGTGGAATATAAAAGTAGGGATGTTTTTGCCACTGTTATATAGGGTGTTGATGAGATCACATATAGAGTACTGCGTTCAGTTTTCATCTCCTTATTTAAGAAAGGACATAACTGCATTAGAAGCAGTTCAGAGAACTTTCACTTGACTGATTCCTAGAACGAGGGCATTATCCTGTGAGGAAAGTTTAGACAGGTTGGGCCTGTATCTATTGGAATTACGAAGAATGAGAGGTGATCCTCATGAAACATGTAAGGTCCTGAGGGGATCTTGAAGGGTGGATGTCGAAAGGATGTTTCCCCTTATGGGAGAGACTAGAACTAGAACTGGACATAGTTTAAAACTAATGGATCTCCCATTTAAGACAGAGATGAGGAGAATTTTTTTCTCTTAGAGGGTCACTAGTCTGTGAAATTTTCTTCCCCAGAGAGTGTTGGAGGCAGGGTCATTGAATATTTTTAAGGCTTTGAATTAGATAGATTCTTGACTGATAAGAGAGTGAAGGGGAGAGGGGTTAGAAGGGAAAGTGGAGTTGAGGCCACAATCAGATCAGCCATGATCTTACTGAATGACAGAGCAGGCTTGAGGGGCTGAATGGCCTACTGCTGCTCCTAATGCTTATGTTCATAATTGGTGTGGCAGGGAAAAACACAGGCATGAAAACTGCCCTGCCAAAAAGGCCAAAAGCTGTTTATACAGAAAGATGGGCCTCTTCCAAGGCTGTGTGTTATAGCAAGAGGCCTGTACAGAATATGCATAAAGGGAAGTCGTCAGAAGATGGCAAGATCCATGAAGTCGATGATATCAATGATATTGAGGTGCCTTTCCTTGGAGAGATCCAGGAACCAAGCGGAAGCTACTGGATTGCTCATATTTCCCTAGTAGAGGGAAACAAGACACACTTTAAGTTAGACACAGGTGCAGCAGTTTTGGTTCTCTCTCATGCTGACCGTGGTTGGAAAGAAATACTCTTCAGCCATCATGCAAAAGACTATATGGGCTGGGGGGGATAGAACTCAATGGATCCCAGATTTGCACTAAGTGCAGTGGTGGGCGGGAAAAATGACTTTTTACCTGTCGGCCACAATGCCGGCTTCTCATGCCGTATCGTCCCAAACCCAGACCGTCACATTAGCTACGCATTTCCAGGTAACACGTCGTTCCGATGGTGGGCACACTCTCATTCGCCTGCCATGCCATCACCTCGCCAATTCATCACGCCGGGCACCACTTTTAAAGTGCAGTTGCACATACACCTCTCAGTGCTTCCACCCCTGGGCTGCTGTACAGAAGACAGGATGGCCCCAAAAGGCAAGAAAACCCACCATGATGTCCTCTACTCCCGCTCTGGCTGCCGGATGGGCAGCAGAATCACCAACCCAGTATGGGAGATGGTGGCAACTGTGGTCAACGCCAATGCCCTGCAAAAGAGCACAGCCACCCAGTGCTGCTACAGGATGAATGGCCTCATCCATTCAACCTGAATAAGTCACTCTTTTCATCACTCTCAACTCAAACACTTACAAACCCACCACACATCCACAGGGATCTCACTCCTCAAGGGATAACACTGATAACTCTAACACACACCCTCTCATCTCCATCAGGCTCATAACCTCTGGAGCTCACATCCTCATCCTGTCCATGGCTCCAGTCAACACACAAACATTCCACACTGTGCCATGTACACTGTTCACACACTCTCCATCTGTTTTCATGCAGGGGAAGCCTGCTCATATCAGCAGGGAGAGGTTCTAGTCCGGAGGGTGCAGTGGCCCACATTAGGCCCCTCACTCACTTTGAGGAGTGTTCCATTGCGCTGACTGGTGAGGACATGCACCGTTCCTACAGTGACGGTGAGGTCGGTGGCGAACACCCTCATGAGGATGCTGCACCACATCATCCCTCTCTCCACAAGTGAGTGTCCTCTCTCCTGCGTTTGACTCTGCTGCCATGCACTAATTATCTCTACTTTGGTTCACAGGGAGCTCTGCCAAGCGACAAACACCCTCAGCCAGCTGGTCCAACAGAACGCGGGGATGTGGGCAGACCTGCACTCCATCGTGGGAGCTATGGGTGAGTTCCTGCAGTGGCAATGCTGAGAGGGAAATGGGACATTTCGATGCCCTCCACTTGCTCCTTCCTCTCAAGGAGTCAGGCCGGGGCCCCCAGCCACCCAAAGGGAGAGGAGGGGCAGCTTGACACCCCTGGATCATCCACTTAGTAATCTCAGAGCCTGTCCTCTCCCTCTGAGTCCCCTTTGACTGTGAGCCTGTCAACCACATCCTAAGTCACAGAGGGAGCAGCTGGCCCATGAGTGGTTCTGGAGGGAGAAGTGTGTGTGTGTGACAGGGCCTTTCAGAGCCTGGTGCAAGCACTCTCCCATGTGCACGGATCCTTCCCATGTCACACTCACCTCAATGCCCTGAGCATTTTCAATGCTGCCTGCTGGGGTTTGCTTTCAGTTGTCCATCTGAGCTGACCTGCATCTCCGCCCACCCACTGATCACACTCACATGCAGCACCTGATCTCGCCCACCATGGCTCTTGTTTCACTCTTGATTTAAGCAGCATGGTGGTGATACTGTATTTCATTCACCTCCCCGTCCTTTCCCTTCGCCCAGTCACCCATTTTCTTTCTCACATCGCTGTCAATGGCCCTGGCATCATCATCCACCTCCCCTCCGTGACCTACCAGCCATTGTGTTTACTTTCAGGGATGTCCAGGTGAATGTGCACGTTCCCTTCCTTCCCAAAAATCCCACCCCCATCCACATTAACCTCCCCGAGCTCCTCCTTCCCAACACCAGGGCCCGTGTCTGCCTCCGAATCCCCACCAACTACCCTCACAGTCCCTTCTATGGATACCAACAGAACCCTCACCTTCCCATCCTATCACCTCACTCTGCCCTTGGCCATTCTCACCATTCCCTCATACCAGGCCAACACTCAGGTCGCTCCCCAGGAGGCAGTCATGGACCCATCAGAGCCCAGCCTTGCACGTTCACCTAGACACCACCACTCGCTAGACCCCTTCTTCCCCTGGAACCGCTTCCTCCTTGGAGCCCCTTCCCCCCAAGAACTCCACCCTCCCCCCACCCCTGGAACCCCCTCCCCCTTGGAACCCCTTACCCCCTTAGAATCCCTCCCCCCTTAGAGCTCCCCACCCCAGGAACTCCTTCCCCCACCATGGACTCTCCATCCTTAGTCCTTTTCCCCATGTACCCCCCACCCCTGCTTAATCCTTCCCCCTTCCACCCTTGCTTCTTCCACCACCCTTAGTCCTTCCCCCCCACTTCCTCCGGCCTTACTTCTTCCCCCTTCTTGACTCCTTCCTCCACCCTTAATTCTTCCTCCGCTCTTACTTCCTCCCCTTTTTGCGCTCCTTTCTCCCCTGGACCCCCTCCATCTCCACATTCCTCCTCCCTTACACCTTCCACATGCCTTACACCTACCTCCCCAGCTGCTGTTTCTCCCCCGTTACCCCTTCCCCCCTCTGTACTCACGCCCCCACACAACCTCCCCCCGACACCTTGGCACCCCACCTCCCAACCTCCCTGACCCCACCCGATTCCTCTTCCTCTCCCAGTCACCCTAGACCTTCCTCTCCCACCCCCCAGTACATCTTCCTCTCCCAAACACAGCTGGACCTTCCCCTCCACCCTCTCAACCATCATTCGCTGTGAGCTGACCCTCAACGGTGACTTTCTACCTTCCGTGAGCTGCTTCGCAGCAGAGCCATGTCCATGAGAATCCACCCAGCCTGCCATGGATGTTCCTCCAGTGTGCTGTTGCTGTCGGGCTCCAGCACCTTCTGCCCCTCGGATGTCCACAATGTGAGCAAGGCTGTGAGTCCCGACTTCTGCACTTGTGTTCTGTGCCGGCGTGTTTCCCGCCGGCATGGGTGGATGATCCAGCGTGGGGGTGGGATGGGGATGATTCCGGAGAGCTGGCCTTATAACGATATGCAGATTTATTACAATGAGGTTCCCGACATCCGATGGCGTGAAATGCGGCCGTCTCACTGGCAGGCGGCCTCCGATTTGCCAGCCACGCCGTCACCTCGCTGCTTCCTCACGTAGGGAGCCATATTTAAAATGCGCACACTTCTCAATGCTTGCAACCCAGGACTGCTCTGGTAAAGACATGGCCCCAAATGCCAAGAAGAGTGCAGCCTCCTGATTCAGTGACGTACCCTTGGACATCTTCTGGAGGCCATGGAGGCCCACCCCGATGCCCTCTACCCTCACTCTGGCTGCAGGAGGCCCATCAGCCTCACCACTCCGGCTTGGAAAGCGGCGGCAGAGGTGGTCAGTGCCAATGCTGCACGCAAGAGGTCAGCCATCCGTTACAGAAGATGGATGAATAATCTCATCCCTGCCCCCAGGGTAAGGCAACAATCTTATCACTCTAAGCTCACACACTCACGAGGCCATCACACATTCACTGGCATCTCTCTCACTGCCAGCTGAAGGGACATCACCACCCACTCTTACACATGCCCTCACATCTCTATCTGGCCTCATCTCTGGAGACTGCCTCCTCAGCCCTCACCCTTTGAGGCCACTTGTACAGGTCAACATGTGGCCCCCACACACACCCTGGGATACCCCCCTTCCCCAGTACAGCTCTCGCCCTGCAACCTCTTCCCTTGCCAGAGGCCACTTGTCCCCTTCCCCGAGCAAGCCCTAGTCCTGTAGCCATTGAAAAGCCTTACGGCTGGTCTGATAGGTAGAGACCTGTCCATGAGCCCCCCCATAAAAGTGATGTGGTGCTGCCTGCGAAACCTGGAGCTGATGCCCACGAGTGCTGCCCAAAGCAAGGTAGGCAAACAAACCTCGAAGTCCCGAGCGAAGTGTAGGTCGCCAGGTGCACGTCATTTATGTACAGTTGTGAAACACTTAAGTGTGATCGTGCCCGAATGATCTGGCACAGGGGGGGTGATTCCGGAGAGCAGGGCTTATAATGAGACGCTAAAGTATTGAAATTAGGTTCCAGGCGTGCAGTGGCAGGAAACGCCGCCCGCCATTGACGGGTGGAGTGGACGATCGCAACCTGCTTTTACGACGGCATGAAACCGATTTTTGGCCTTCTCGCCATTTTGTTCCCCCCGCCCACCCCCCCCGCCCCCACCCACCATGACGCCCGCCGCCAACGGGGCCGGAAAATTCCGGCCCATAATGCAACTGAACACAACCCTCCAATAGCGAGAGTAAGAAATTACAGATATGATCCAGAATCAGGGTTGCTCACCCTTGAGCATGAAGGCATGTACCAACTTGCATCTGAAGTACAGGGAGGAGGAACTGAAAAACCGAGCAGATCAACCCAAAAACTTCAGAGCTGAATTTCCACAGCTGTTCACAGGACTAGGAAAGCTGAAGGCAGCATACCATGTAACTCTACATCCAGAAACAAAGCCAATGTGCCTGATTACACCCATTGCTGCAGTTGCATCTTCTACAGGATTTGGAGCTGTATTCTTTCAGGTACAGACAGATGAAAAGCACAGGCCAGTTTAATATGCATCCCGTTTACTGACAGAGACTGAGCAGATTGCAGTGATAGAGAAAGAAGCATTAACTGCTACTTGGGATTGCAAGAAATTTGCAGGTTATGTGCTTGGCTCCACTTCAAGATAGCAACAGATCACAAACCCTTAGTGACACTGTTAAATTCTAAGGAGTTAGCAAAAATGCCTCCACAAGTACAATTCAGACTGAGGATAATGAGATTTGATGCAAAGACAGAGTATGTTCTGGGAAAGCAACAGACTACAGCAGATGCCATGCCCCATATCCCAGTGGCAAGGCCAAGAGGCAGAAACTTTTGCATCTACAACAAGCACAAATCTACCAGCAAAAACTCAGCAATTGAATGAAATCAGAGATGCACAGAAATCTGGTGAAGAATGTGCTCAGGTCAGAGCGTAATGCATCTGGGGATGGCCAACACCCCCCCATTCTCAGACAGTACTATCAACAGAAAGGACATCTCAGTGTAGTTGATGATTTACTCGTTTATGATGAGAGAGTGGTCATTCCGAGAGTTCTGAGACTTAACATACTACAACAATTGCACCAAGGACATTTGGATACCACAAAATGTCAAGCCAGAGCATAATATTCTCTTTGGTGACCAGGTCTCGCAAAGTCATTGGAAGAGATGATATCAAGGAGAATCCATTTGGATACGAGACCAAGATTGATATGGACACGTGATTGAACAGACACCACATCAACAGTTGTACCTCATCAAAACAGAACATGGTATGGTGAGACGGAACATGTGTGCACTGGTTGCCACAAAGAAGCAGCCTCCTACCCCATAGAAGCAGTTATATACCCAATCTAACTGGCCAGAGATTCTGCATTCACCCACCAATCGAGATGACAACCAGGCTGGTGAACCTGAGTCACCTATTGATTCACTCCTTGCTCAGCAGGGTCTGAGAAACGACCCGCAGGACTCAAAACCCTATCCCCTCCCAAGGAAAAGAGAACTCATCCTGGTAAACCCATGAAACTGCCACAGTGGTTGTCCTTGTCAAAAATAAATGGAGGAAAGAAGAGGGCCTAAGTGAAGAAAACAAGATTAAGGACTGCAACACACAAGAGCTTAAATCCCCACCCCGTTTTTTTCCCCCCCCACCCGTTTTTTTTCAATAATTTATATAGATTCTTCTTTCCCCACCTATTTCCATTATTTTTAAATCTAAAACTAAAACCTTTAGTCTTTCCACCCCACCCCCACTAGAGCTGTACTTTGAATATCCTGTTTTCCATTCTTAATTAGCACTTTTCTCAGACAAAGACCACCACCTTCAACACCTCTTCGACCCTTTTGTCTGTGACATCTTTGGATTATCTGCTCACACCACACCCTCAATGTGTCTCTTCCCCCCACCCCCCCACCCCCCCCCCCACCTTAAACCAATTTATATTTCTCCCTTGTTGAAACTATGCTGCAGTTCTGCCGAAGGGCCATGGAGGCTCGAAACGTTAACTGATTTCTTCTCCGCCGATGCTGCCAGACTTGCTGAGTTTTTCCAGGTAATTCTGTTTTTGTTTTGTTTTGGATTTCCAGCATCCGCAGTAGCTTTTAGCTTTTTGTTTTTATCTTTGTGTTTGATTGACTGCCACCTCTCTTCAAAAAAATGCCCTCTTGGAAGAAGTATGGCTCTGTCCTCCGACAGGATTTCCGACTGTCTCTTCTGCCCTGCTCACCTTCATTGCTTTCCATTTCTCTCCTGGTGTTTGACAAGGTGTTTACTAAAACCCGCTTTCACAGCCATATCTCCTTTCTCAGTGACTGTCTCCGTCTCCGACTCACCCCACGTGGATTTCAACTGAAATTCCATCCCTCTTGTTTCGAACCCACCCAGGATTACAGGTATCTCCGGGACATAAAACGTTTCTCGGACTGCTGTTCCCATCGCATTCTGAGATCCACACTCAGTGCCATGCGCCGCCATATGAACACACTCGACCTTTCCCTCCAGCAGCATCGCCGCACCCTTTTTCAAAGCTGCCCGTGCCCCCAGTTTCATTTTATTCTTCGCCTCATCCGTCGCCTCAACAAGAAACTTTTTCTCTTTCTCTCAAGTGCTAAGGAATGCAAGCTCCAACAACTCATCGACTCCAACACCCATCTGGGACCCTCCACCCCTGCTTGTCCCTCCGTCCTCACCCCATCTTCCAATCCCAGCCCCAGCCGCGTATTCACTATACCCCCTGACCTTCCCCTCTCCGATGCTGAACGTTCAGTGCTCAACAAAGGACTTAGTTTCATACCCTTACGCCCTCATCTCAATGAATTTCGGGCTCGGCATGATGCTGAACTCTTCTTCCGCCGTCTTCGTCTCCGTGCTCACTTCTTTGGGCAGGAGTCCTCTCCCCGTTCAACGGATCCTTTTACCCACCTCCAATATTCTCCCTCCACTTGGACCCCTCCCTCTGGATTCTTACCTTCTCTTGATCTTTTCATTGAGAACTGTCGGCGTGACATTAGCCGTCTCAATTTCTCTGCTCCTCTCACCCATTCTAATCTGTCTCTCTCTGAACTCACTGCACTCCGTTCTCTCAGGTCCAACCCCAACATTGTCATCAAACCCGCTGACAAGGGTGGTACTGTTGTTGTCTGGCGCATTGACGTCTACCTCGCGGAGGCTGAGCGTCAACTCGCAGACGTTTCCTCCTACCTCTCCCTGGACCATGACCCCACCACGGAACATCAAGCCATTGTTTCCAGGACTGTCACTGACCTCATCTCCTCTGGAGATCTTCCTCCCACAGCTTCCAACTTGATAGTCGCCCAACCTCGGACGGCCCGCTTCTACCTCCTACCCAAAATCCACAAACAGAACTGTCCTGGCAGACCGATCGTGTCAGCCTGTTCCTGCCCCACGGAACTCATTTCTCGTTATCTTGACTCCCTTCTCTCTCCCCTTGTCCAGTCCCTTCCCACCTACATCCGTGATTCCTCTGACACCTTACGTCACATCAACAATTTCCAGTTCCCTGGCCCCAACCGCTTCCTCTTCACCATGGATGTCCAATCCCTCTACACCTCCATCCCCCACCAGGATGGTCTGAGGGCCCTTAGCTTCTTCCTTGAACAGAGGCCCCAACAATCCCCATCCACCACTACTCTCCTCCGTCTGGCTGAACTTGTTCTCACACTGAACAATTTCTCCTTTAACTCCTCTCACTTCCTCCAAATAAAAGGTGTGGCTATGGGTACCCGCATGGGCCCCAGCTATGCCTGTCTCTTTATGGGGTATGTGGAACATTCCTTGTTCCAGTCCTACTCCGGCCCCCTCCCACAACTCTTTCTCCGGTACATCGATGATTACTTCGGTGCTGCTTCATGCTCTCGTCGGGACCTGGAAACATTTATTAAAAAAATTTATTAAGTTTGCTTCCAATCTCCACCCCTCCATCAGCTTCACATGGTCCATCTCTGACACTTCTCTTCCCTTCCTTGACCTCTCTGTCTCAATTTCTGATGATAGACTGTCCACCAATATCCATTACAAGCCTACCGACTCCCACAGCTACCTCGACTACAGCTCCTCACACCCCGCTTCCTGTAAAGACTCCATCCCATTCTCTCAGTTCCTTCGCCTCCGTCGCATCTGTTCTGATGACGCTAACTTTAAAAACAGCTCCTCTGACATGTCCTCCTTCTTCCTTAACCGAGGTTTTCCATCCACGGTCGTTGACAGGGCCCTCAACCGTGTCCGGCCCATATCCCGCGCATCCTCCCTCACGCCTTCTCCTCCTTCCCAGAAACATGATAGGGTCCCCCTTGTCCTCACTTATCACCCCACCAGCCTCCGCATTCAAAGGATCATCCTCCGCCATTTCCGCCAACTCCAGCATGATGCCACCACCAAACACATCTTCCCTTCACCCCCCTTGACGGCATTCCGTAGGGATCGTTCCCTCCGGGACACCCTGGTCCACTCCTCCATCACCCCCTACTCCTCAACCCCCACTTATGGCACCTCCCCATGCCCACGCAGAAGATGCAACACCTGCCCCTTCACTTCCTCTTTCCTCACCGTCCAAGGGCCCAAACACTCCTTTCAAGTGAAGCAGCATTTCACTTGCATTTCCCCTAACTTAGTCTACTGCATTCGTTGCTCCCAATGCGTCTCCTCTACATTGGAGAGACCAAACGCAAACTGGGCGACCGTTTTGCGGAACACCTGCGGTCTGTCCGCAAGAAAGACCCAAACCTCCCTGTCGCTTGCCATTTTAACACTCCACCCTGTTCTCTTGCCAACATGTCTGTCCTTGGCTTGCTGCATTGTTCCAGTGAAGTCCAACGCAAACTGGAGGAACAGCACCTCATCTTCCGACTAGGCACTTTACACCCCTCTGGGCTGAATATTGAATTCAACAACTTCAGATCTTAAACTCCCCCTCCCCCCATCCCCACCCCGTTTCTTTTCCCCCCCCACCCGTTTTTTTTCAATAATTTATATAGATTCTTCTTTCCCCACCTATTTCCATTATTTTTAAATCTAAAACTAAAACCTTTAGTCTTTCCACCCCACCCCCACTAGAGCTGTACTTTGAATATCCTGTTTTCCATTCTTAATTAGCACTTTTCTCAGACAAAGACCACCACCTTCAACACCTCTTTGACCCTTTTGTCTGTGACATCTTTGGATTATCTGCTCACACCACACCCTCAATGTGTCTCTTCACCCCCACCCCCCCCACCCCCCCCCCCCCACCACCTTAAACCAATTTATATTTCTCCCTTGTTGAAACTATGCTGCAGTTCTGCCGAAGGGCCATGGAGGCTCGAAACGTTAACTGATTTCTTCTCCGCCAATGCTGCCAGACTTGCTGAGTTTTTCCAGGTAATTCTGTTTTTGTTTTGTTTTGGATTTCCAGCATCCGCAGTAGCTTTTAGCTTTTTGTTTTTAGCTTAAAGTCGTGGTTTGTTTGATCCTCATGATAAAGAAATGGGAATCAGGGACTTGGGGGGAGATGTAGTGTTAGCGATTAAATCTAACTGTGTAATATGTTAACCAGACACTATTTACATCATCACAGGAAGGATGCAACATTACATGGTTTTGCTCTCTCTCATGCAGCCCCGTGTAAGATGTAGACAGCATAGCAAGATGTGTCTGAAGAAGAGTCATACAGTCTCAAAACATTAACTCTGTTTCTCTCTCCACAGGTGCTGCCAGAACTGCTGAGTATTTTCAACATTTTCTGTTTTTATTAGAGCAAGATGTGCCTCATCCTGGTTTATATATCTCTGCAAGCTCAGTAAACATTCTGTATTAGCTAAACAATACCAGGGATATTATAATCACCACCTTGTTGTCAGTGGGATCTTGCTGTGCACATATTGTGTGCTGTGTTTCCTTCATTACTTTCCTTCAAAAGTATCTTGACAGCTGCTGTACACCTTATCCCTTACTGCTCTGTTGCCATAGCACTTGCTTACGCACTTGAAGAAAGCACGTGGAGTTTATTGAAGCTATACAAATTAAGTGATCCTGCTGAATCCACCAAAGTCCACAGGTCATTCTGTTACCATGGAAGCACCCACTAGCACCATGGTCACAGCCAACTCTGCCCCTGTGATTGGAGATTCAGCCTTCAATCTTGCCTTTCTTTAAATAAAGATAGACTTCTTTGTGCAACAAATGGTTCATTTCTCAGTCAATTAGGATTGTCAGAGGAATTAAATTTGAGACAACTGTCTTGCCTTGTAATGTGCTCCACTGAAAATGTGCATATATTAACATTTCAAAGACATGAGTTAACTTCTGAATATGGGCAACTTCACTGAGGGAATTGCTCAGGCCAGATGTCCTGCTTAGATAATGGATGTCTCCAGACAGTTTTGCACATTGCTTTTTGCTCCCAGGAAAAAAAAAGATTGTTTTATTTTAAGATTACAGCTACCTCAAACCAATTTTTAAATAACTGAGTTTGATTATCTAAAAAAAAAGGCTATATTTTTTCAGGTTTGACTCTGGTGATGTGTTTCTGTTATAACTGCACCTTAACCCAGTTTAATGCTGCATAAAATAAACACAGAAAATGCTTGAAATACTCAGTAGGTCCTGCAGCATCTGTGAAGAGAAAAAACGGAGTTAACGTTTCGAGCCATTGACCTTTCATCAGAACTGCTTAGGCTGTTTAATGTGGCTATTTAATGCACTGTTGTGGCTTTGCAGTTTGCCAGCCTATTTCAGCCTTCTGTTAGTTAAATGATTTGATAAGGTGGATTGTACAGATGTTGTTATTAAAACCTTAAGTGAACATCAAACAGAGACATCTAGCAATACATTAATGCTCTAATGTCCAATATTACATTAAAAGCAATGCAAGGAGATGGTAGCAGGTGCACATAATTCTGAAATATCAATGTTCAGTCATGTTCTGCAAATAGAATCATAACAAGAGGAGGTATAATCCTCCTAACCAGGTAATAGCAAATTCAAGAAGTACAGAGTCATAGAAATTACAGCACAGGGGGAAAGATCATTTCACCCACCATGCCTGTTCTGGTGTAGTTTTTCAGTTAGAGCTATCTCATTTAACTCTATTTCCTTGCCATTTTCCCATTAGCTTTTATAGTCTTCGTTTACAAACACATTTCCAATTTCCTTTTAAAATATGTTAAATTACTCAAAATATGCCCTGAAAACGCCCCTGAGGTAACAGATCTTACTGTAAGTGTCGAGATATGCCTGCCCTAGATCTCCATCACTGACCACCCAAAGTTTGCCTGAGTGGGGAAAGGGGGGGATCCCCAATTTGCATCACTTTCGCAGGCTGGGGATGCATCTGGGACGCAAAAGGGGATAGAAAGTTCAGCTTAAAAGTCCCAAGCCAAAGGCTGTTGGACTCACCTGGAAGAAAAAGTTGAAATATTTAACTGACATGTTTTTTGTCATTCAGACCTCAATCCAGCCTGAAACAACACCCCTTGCCCTCCACCCTTTTGGGTCCTGTTTTGCACCTATGGATCAGCTGGGAAGCCTGGTTTGACCAGGCTTATCGGTGCTGATCATGTGCCAGGTGAGTAAGGAGTTCCAGTGGTCTCGATAATTGGAGTCCCAACCCCTGATTCCAAACCTTATGTTAATGGTTTTGTAAGTGGTTTTCAGAGGTTCTGTCTCCACAAGACCATCCTACAAATTTTGGAACTAAGTCAGGATCCAGCATAACCAAATCCCAGCCTAGTTTCAGACTGCTCTGGTGATTTTTCTTGCCAAAGTTATGGGCGCAGTCCACATGAATGGTTACAGAACTTGGGGACTATAACCTCTGCCTTAATATGGACTTGTGGTAAAAACATTTCTTGTTCTAATGATTTAACTCTGAACAATTTTCTTCCTGTTGATAATCACTGGGCAGAATTTTTCATCCTGTGGGAGGGGGCAGAATTTTTCATCCTCCCACCCGACCCAATCAGAGCAAAACAGTGTGCAATGATATCGGGTGAGCATGCTGACATCATCGCGCATTCGCGTGATATTTCGCCTGGCGGGCACGTGCAGTTGCTCAAGTGGCACCTGCCATTAATTAACCGGCCACTTAAGGCACTTAATAGTCCAATTGACTGTGATTTCACCTTGTCCGTACGATTTTCTGCTCGTCACATGGGCAAAACGGGCAGGCAGCCATCCGACATTTTCACAAACTTCATCCAAGGGCGGGGTGAAAAGCATCAGCAGAATTGCCAGTGTGGGTAGTGAACAGTTTTGGAGATGGTTTTGCAGCTGGTTGCTTATTGGTGCTTTGCTGCTTCGTCTCTGCTCGGGGCTTCGTTCTTTGCAATTCTGGGTCTCATTTCAGGACACATTGCTGTCTGCCAGGCCCCCTGAAGATTAAGACCGTGTGGATCCTTCCAGGTATTAGATAGCCTTCTGTTACCCTTGTGATGGGGATTGTGGTCTCCACTGGTGGCACCTCCTCTGAGGAGGAAGAGAGGGGCGGAAGGAAGAGGAGGCCAGGTGCCCCTATGCAGCTTCCATGGAAGGGACCTGTGGGAGGAGAGGCAAAGGCACAAGGGGTGCAGAGCTAGCAGGTTACCCAAGGCAGAAGGGGCTGCAGAAGACGCCACTATCATGCTGCCAGGGTTTACAGGTGGTGATGCAGCTATCTCAATATATCTGAGATGCAATGCCGTAGGAGGCTCTGCCTCTCAAGCGAGACAGTGACCTCCATTTGGCAGATGATTGGGCCTGAGATCAGCTCCAGCTGTGTGGGTGGACATTCCATGCCAATGGCTCTGAAGGTCATAGTGGCCCTCAACTTCTATGCCTCTGGCTCTTTCCGCGGCTCAGTGTGGGGTCTTTGTGGAGTCTCCCAATCAGCTGTCCACAGTTGTGTCAAGCTGGTGACAGAAGTTCTGTTTAGGCAGATACTGACCTTTATTCTTTACCGTACGGACGTGACAGCCAGGCTGAGTGAGCCAGAGGCTTTGCAGCGATTGCTGGGTTCCCCCATGTCCAGGGTGCCATTGACTGCACGCATGTGGCCTTCAAGGCACCAGTGGGTCAGCTGGGTGCCTTTGGCAACAGGAAGAGATTCCACTCCATGAACATGCAGATAATGTGTGACCACAGGATGCAGATTCTGCAAGTCTATGCAAGGTACCCTGGCAGCTTCCATGACACATATACATCCTGGAACACTCCCAGGTACTGAGGCTTTTCAGTGCTCCAGCTTGGCTGGATGGATGGTTGTTGGGGGACAAGGGCTATCCGTTGAAGTGGTGGTTCATGTTGCCTCTCCGCTACTCAAGAACAGAGGCAGAGCAGTGGTACAATACAAGTCATGCCTCCACAAGGGCGGTAGTAGCAATGACCATAAGTCTTCTCAAGGTGTGCTTCTGATGCCTGGACCATTCAGGGGGTGCACTATAAAACCCCCCAGAGTGGGTGCCACTGATCGTGGTTACATGCTGCGCTCTCCACAGTCTGGCACTGGCAAAGGGGGTCCCACTGAAGGAAGGGGATCTTGATGCAGCTGCACAGGCCACAGATGATGAGTCTAGTAGTGAGTATGAAATGAGCACAGGAGAACACTGAGGACATGGAGCCAGACCTCGGTAACATCCAGGGATGCAGGGGCACCAGTGATGACTTGATCCAACGCTCCTTCAGCTAGGCTACCAAAGATCAGCTTCAAACACATGCCAGGGCTGCCTCCTCCATCCCAGATGTCTGAAAGGACACTTTCATTTGAACCCAAAGGACACTCAGTGCTTATGCAATAAAGTTGAGCCACGTACGTCCAGCATTACATACTGGTGTACCCTGCACCAATAAAATAAAAAGGTGAAGCAAACTCAGTCCATGATGAAAAAAACAAAATTTATCTCATTTTTACAATTCCAAACTATTTACATAAACTTCTCTGGCCTTCATTCCCAGACCAGTATACATAAATTTAATATAAATGAACATAAAATCACCCGTAAATGGCTCCTCTTGTGCTCATGGTGCCTTTAACTTACGTTTGCCAGTGTTATGTCTTGGTGCCCACCCCCCTCCCCCCCCCCCCCCCCCCCTGCCCCCCCCCCTTCGCTGGCACTGACATTGGAGTCAGCTTGCTGACTGTGCTGCCTTGTTGGCCTTGATGACCTTGGCGGTCGTCCTCTGGCCAGTGGAGCCTGAGTTGGCCCTGCCTGGGAGAAAGTGGCCAGTTCCATGTCTGGCATCTCCCCAGTCACCACAACCTCATCAGATGCCACGGTTACTGATGGAGGGGCAAAGGAGCTGCTAGCATCATCCGGAGAGCCCTGAGAGGAGCCCACAGAGACGACAGGCAGCTCATGTGCCAATGTGAGGTCGCTCTGATCCTCCGTGCACACCATCGGTGGACGGGCGCCTAGCTGGGATACTGGATGCCTCAACCATCTCCTACATTGATACTGACCACCTGAGGTCAGTGCATGTGTGAGGGCTTGCAGGCCTGAGCGCAACCCCAGGAACCCCTCATTCTGTCCCTGGAGCTGCCTCTCCATGAGAATCGCCATTCTCTCAATGAAGGAGGCAGTGCGCTTGTCCATGATGGTCAATGCAGTGCTCACGCTCCGCATGGACTCCTCCATCATGGAGACTATGGCACGCAGAACCTCATGGATCTCCGCCAGATCCTCCTGCACATCTTGCTGGACATCCAACATCTGCCACCTAATGAACGACTCCAGAGGTTCATCATCAGCCTTCAACTAAGCATCGTCCTGGTCTCCAGCAGTCCTCCGGCTGCCAGGGCCCTGGGGACTCTCTGCCTCCACCTGCACCTCAAGCGACTCTGAAGTGCCCTCACCAATGTGCACCCAGATACCAGTTACCGCTGTAATGGTGACTGAGCTGCTGGTATCACCGCTGGTGCCTGCTTCAGAGAATGGGTGTGATGCAGGTGAAAATGATGCCCGGTGGTCCTCCAGTGTCAGGGGTAGCCGTTCAGGATCTACAGATCGGACTCCTGCTGGCGAACCTAAAAGGGAGAAGGACATGTCATTAGTTAAAGACATCACACTGTCACTGTGCATGTCAGGCACCCTGGTGAGACAATGGAGATCTGCATCACGGTGCCATTGTCTTTCAATGATCAATTGGGACTCCAGGTTTGAGGCTCCCATCAATGAAGAGACTACACTAGAATGGTTGCACAATCCGAAAGGCTCACCTCTGTGCACTACGCTCTTACCTTCATCTGGCACCCCCACCTCTCCATGCCCGACTGCATGAGGAGTGTGCTGGCTCTCCTGCTCCCAGGCATCTTGCTCGAACTGGGAGATCAGCAGCATGTTGGGCTGGCCTCCGCCTGTATGTGCCCTCTCGGCTTCGCTATGGCTTGTCTTCTCTTGAAAGGACAGAGGAGCATTGATTAGAGTCATAGAGTCACTCTCTACCTGCACCACCATTGCAGCCTGGCCAACCCCATCTGAGGAATACCTGGGAGGGCACATCCAAGTCATGGCCCTCAAGCCGCCAGGGCTCACCCCCTTGGCCAGCCCCCCTTCTCACCGGGGCTGCCACCTCCTCCAATACCCTCTTGATGAGGTGTGGTGGCCTCCTCCTCCCATCTCTGGGGGCAACAGTGTCCCTCCTGGCAGCCACCTCCTCCAGGAGGACAGCGAGGCACTCATTCAGAAAAGCGGGAGGCCGAGTGTCCACCCGACCTATCCTTCCGCCTGGCATTTACTGCTGCACTTGAGTCCATCTTTACAATGGCAGAACCGACGTTCTTCCCTGGCAGCGTTCCTGGGGCTGCCTGGGCCATTTTTAAACCGGCCGCCAGATCGCCATTGGACACGACAGCCCAAGGCCCCTGCTCGGCCCTTCTCGGCCAGTGACGAGAAGCATTTCACGCTGGGTGGGCCTTAATTGACCCACCAGCGTGACATCGAGGAAGGGGCCTGATCACGGGCGGCGGTGGCTTTTTCAGCCGTTCCCCGGCCTGCTCATCGCACCCGCCCAATGCAGGGGAAATCCTGCCCATTGATTTGCCAAACGTTTCTTTTGAATGAGGCCCACCTCCAATATCCTAAAGTTGACAGGTCAAATTTCCCAAACGTTTCTTCCTAATCATCATGGTCTTGCCCTCTTAGTGTAATGCGGGATAAACGGAACAGCTGGTCTATTTCTGTATGTTCGTTTAACATGTTGGTATGCTCAGCACTACCACAACTGAAAACCTTTGGTCCTGCTTCAATGGAAGTGTAATAGAGTGGACAATGGTGATGCCACCAGAGCTGGAAAAGGTTATTTCACTTGTACAAGAGTTGCAGGTGCTTATGGAGGGGAGGGGTGGGGGTAAGTGTTGTGATATCGCATTAAGAGGGAATATGCTAGTGAGTGAGTAGCCAGGATATAAACCATGCGACCAGCTGACAGTGCTCACAGGAGCTATTAGTTTAGCTAGCACCATGTGGTGTGAAATTAAAAGTTGCACTTTCCTGTTAACAACAGCTGTTGAATATTTATAGTAAACCTGTCTGCTGAACAATCCTGTACTACATCTTCAAATAAACTGAACCGATGTTTCGTTTACCAGTCTTGTGCGAGGTTGCTAAATTTGTATTAAGCAAACATAGAAATACAACAGGAAGGAAACAAGTGACTTTCTGATGTGCCAGAGCCATTAGTGAGGACATTTTTAGCAATGCCTTATCCTTTATAAGGGGACCATTTCTGAGATGGACAGCATCTTCCAAATGGAGAGTTAGACCTTGGCCTTCAGGTAGGCCCCACTTCTGCCACTCTGTTATTGGGCTCAAGCTATTGCCTGGATCACTGAGTGTGAGAGAGCTGGGGCAGGGCAAATTCCCTCCCCTCAGTCTTACCTCCAGTGATGTTCGGTTCTATGTTTCAGGCAGCTAAAAGTAGAATAGCAGATTATATAGAATAGAATAATAGAATAATAATTAATAGAAAGCCACCCAGGTTGGGTTTGGCTGGAAAACCAGTTTCCAGGTCCTGTCTGATTTTCCTCTAGCACCTGATGCGATCCAACATAAGCTGCGGCACAGAAATGCAAGAAGTAGGGAATAGTGCCAACAGCAACCCCCTCCCGCCCAACTCCCCCTGCCACCCCCACTCCCCCAACCCCCTAACTTGATGTTTTCCCAGTGGCAGACGGATCTTCCCACAAAAGGCCATTCATGCAACATCGGTGCAAGGTTGAACTGGCGTGTCAGCTTCCCAATCAAATGTGCAGCCCTTCCAGCTGTCTATGGCTGTTTCATTGGAATCCCACAAAAATTATAGTGAGAACCCACCAGAAGAGCCCCAGGTTTCCAACCCTTGTGCAGTCATGGGACATCTTATTGAAAAATTAAATGTGATATTTATGTACATTCAGGCAATCGATGTAAGAAGAAAACAGTGTGATTTTCTAAACTCAAAACCAAACGTCCCTGATTAACAGTGTGAGTCTTGTTAACTGTTACCCCACCTGTGTCAAAACAGCTATATATGTCACTTAAAAATGGAAAATAACTTCATGCTGACATAATCATTACATTACAGTTTTATTGCTGCTATTGGGTTCAGAGCAATACCTGCGGAAAATCGATGTGAAACAGAAATGCATATCATTGAAATTTGCCCCAAGGTTTGTCTCATAGACTCATAGGCGTTTACAGCACAGAAGGAGGGCATTCAGCCCATTGTGTCCATGCCGGTCAACAAGGACCTCAGCACATGTCTGCTGGGAAGCGTATTTGGAGCATCTGAGCCTTGGCTCAGTGGTAGCACTCTCATCTTTGACTTGGAAGTTTGTGGCTTCAAGCCTGAATCCAAGGAGTTCAGCACATGCTCAAGGCTGACACTCCAGTACAGTAGTAAAAGGGTCCTGGACTGTTGGAGGTGCTGTCTTTTGGTTCAGATGGTGAACAACACCCTGGCTGCTCTATCTGCTGATCATAACAGATCCAATGGCACTATTTTCATGAAGAGCGAGAGAGTTCGCAATGATTTCCTGGCCAACATTTATCCCTCAAGCAACCTCACGTAAACAGATTATCTGTTCATTATCACATTACTGTTTGTGGGAGATTGCTGTACACAAATTGACTACCACATTTCCTACATTATAGCAATGACTACATGTACTTAATTGGCTGTAAAGCGTTCTGAAGTTGTGAAGGACACTATATAAATGCAAATCTTTGTTTTTTTTTCCCTGGGTGGCTTATTTTCACTTTTACAAGAAAGTTGGCAGAAGTGTCAATTCATTCAAAAGCATTAACAAGATTCTTTACAATATTTCAAAAGTTTCCATACTCAAAAGTTTCTAATATGGCAGGAAAAACGGACCTTTTGAAACTACATTGAAAGACATTGATGGTAATATTATTTCCTTTTGCAAAATGGAAGAGAGCTTTGAACAAAAAGAACACTCCCAATATTTCCTTCTAACTATGCTCAGGCTAGATCCTGTGCCTTCACAGATTTCTTAGGGGAATGGTGGTGCCATTTACTGCAGCCCACAGAACTGATTACTGTACATTAATATATTTTGGTTAGCAAGTGCTTCTGCTCATTCCAGTGACTGAGTATCTGGGGGATATGTTGCTGGGAATTGTTTGACAGTTCCCTGATATAATTAAAACAAGGTGAATGCTGGTGTTCAGTAAGTCAGGAAAACATTTCAGATTTTATTGGCACAGTCTTAATTAATGTCTAGATCATAGATATTGAAACTTGGCCATTAGCATGAGTTCCCGTGCAAAAATCTTTTTTGGCTGTTAAGTTAGCGTCAATAACAACAAAACACATTTTTTGGAAAATGCATTTTGTTTCTCAATCCCAAATCATCATAAAAGCATCTGTTTTCAGTGAAAAGGCTCTACACCACAACAGAAATCGAAAGACTAAAAGCATGCAACTGAAAGGAAGCACTTCTACAGTGCTACATAACAGGCAGCATAGAATGGCACACAGGCAGAATAAACCCAACAGGCAACAAGTTCCTACCTTATTCTGCTGCAGGTATGGCTCATTTAACCTGAATGGTTTAACCTAAATCAACTTCTCCCTTTTGAAAAAAACCTGAATCTATTTCAATTAATTCAATTCAGATTATTTTGGAGTGCAAAATCCTCCCAGAGTTGATTCTTAGCTCCCATTATTTGATAGGATTATGGTAGTTTGATAAGATTGCTTGGTTAATTACTTTTTAATAATTTTATAATTAAGCCTATAGTCCATTAACACTGACAAAAAGGATGATGATGTTTCTTTAATTGTGCAGCACATTATGCCACAGCAGGGTAGTAATTCTCAAGTAAGTGGGTAAATGTTTACTACCTAATGTTTCAAAGTAGACAAAAATCAACCAAAGGATCCCATCAGCTAACTTTATATTGTACTTAATTAGGAACTATGGTAATAGTTTCATTTCCCATAAAAGATATTTTGGAGCAACGCCAGGGAACATTAAATATTCAGAAAGAAAATTTAGTGACGAACTCACATAGATGCTTTATCAATATATATAAAAAAATGAATGAAAGGATACCCAAAACATAAAATTTCATTGTAGGTTTGAAAAATTAGATTTAGGCTTTTTAGCACGTTATCTTTTGAAATTTGAAATATTGAATAAAATAAATGATTCTGTTATATTTTAATCATTTTTTTTTCTTCAGAGTTCTTCTTGGGGCCATATTGATGCTGATTGCCAAAGCACTGAAGTCATGATGTGATGCACAGCCTTGGTCTAGCGGTTTCATTAAAAAAAACCCGCATCTCTGTAGAAGTCTACTTTGCCGTGATGTCTCTAACTGGAGTTTTGTGTAAGATGTGCACATGTTTAATTTACCTTTTGCTTTTCTAATTCCGTTCGACATCCTTCACTGACAGCTATATATATGTAAAGGGCAGTTTTCAATGTACATACCTGCTGTCAGCAATTTTCCAATATGGTTTAGCACTGGGGAAGTTCCCTGCAGTTGATACATTCTTGGAAAAGCACACTGCCCTATACTGCTCTTGCTTGCATTTTAAAATCAATTTGTAGGTTCTCAAATCCATTAGGTGCCTCTTTGTAAAGGTCATCAACATATATATGTACTCTTAACCACATCTTTCACCTCTTCTCTCATTGTTTTGGTCAGTCCTGTAAAGATGCTTTCTGCTGATAATGGACCTGCTGTGTATTTATAGCATTTTTTGTCTACTTATTTCGAAAAAGATGGTCTCCTGCCTGACCTTGTCAGTTCTGGCGATGATTTCCACCTGAAATGTTAACCCCTCTCTCTCTTTCAGCTGATAATGAACCTTTCTATTTCCCTTTCTGTATTTATTTCCCATTTCCCTTGTTTGCAGGTTACTCGTCCTTTAGAGCAGATTTTCTAAACTTTAGAAGTGCACCATTGCCGCACAGCAAACGGGCATTGGACAATTGTGGACCCATTGCCCACGATTTTCCACTGTGTGCTAATATCATACACAGTCCCCCCAACACATGGATCAGAGAATCTAGACAAAAAAAAACTGATTGAGCTAAGAAAACACAGTAGATTTTGGGCAAGGTCCCACCGAGAGCAAAGAGAAATACTACAATTAATTTGATCTGGTGGCATTGATTGAGAGGAGAATGTTTACCAACGCACTGAGCGAACTCACTGCTCCTCTTTAAATAGTGCTATGGAATCTTTTATACCACCTGAAGAGGCATCTGGGTTCTTGATTTCACATCTTAATTGAAAGGTGGCACACGTTGGCTTCACGAATAGAGGCATAGATT
Organism: Cetorhinus maximus; assembly: GCF_964194155.1. NCBI lineage: Eukaryota > Metazoa > Chordata > Chondrichthyes > Lamniformes > Cetorhinidae > Cetorhinus > Cetorhinus maximus. The sequence goes on along the minus strand of NC_135879.1, from coordinate 23,839,078 downwards.
ACAAAAAGCAGGCTAAAACACTGGCTAGGCCTCAGTTGAATATTGTGTTCAATTCTGGGAACCACCCTTTGGGAAGCATGTCCTTGGAGATGGTGCAGAGGAGATTTACTAGAACAGCACCAGGGCTGAGGAACTTCAGTTATGTGGAGAGACTGGAGAAGCTGAAGGTTGTTTCCCCCTTAAAGCAGAAAAAGTTGACAGGAGATTTGATGGAGGCATTCAAAATCATGAATGAGCTTGATAGAGTAAATAAAGGGTAACTGTTTCCTATGGTAGAAGAATTGGTCACCAGAAGACACATATTTAAGGTGACTGGCAAAAAAAAAAAACCAGAAGTGACATGAGGAAGCGTGTTTATATACGTGAGTTGTGATTTAGCACATCCAAAGTGGGGAGGTGGGAGAGGGGGTGGTGGTGGGTGGGGGATTGGATGTTGGTGATGGAGTCATGATGGAAACAGATTCAACTAATAGTCAGAAAATAATTGAAAAATGCTTGAAGAAATTGTTTTTTTTGCCAGATGCAGGATTAGTTTGTTAGCTCTGCCAAAGAGCCAGCATAGACAAGTTGGACTGAATGTCCTCCAGTTGTACTCTATAGTTCTATGATTCTATCTACCATCTCAGCACTCCTTCAGTGAGTCCTTAAGTGTTGTATGTGTTCAAATCTATAGTAGGATTTAAGCATACAGCTTTCTGGCTCAGAGGCAAGAATGCTACCAACTGAGTTAAGCCAACAGTTACCCTTTTATCTTGTCTGTGAATAATATTCCAAAAGAAATAAGGGATTTTGAATTCATCTAACAGGGCAGTATTCTGGGGACCAAGCTGTGATGTTAAGACAATCACAGTTAGATAAAAATCTACATTTGTGTCACCATTGGAAACACAATTGATCCCTCAGAGTCACATTGCTGAAGAATCCACTCCATTTACATTTGTACATTAGCAATTTTTAAAAGTCACCGTTTGTGGCTTTGCTCTTTCAAAGGCTGAGGAAGCATCAGGCAAAGTCAATAACTGAAAAGTTGTTGGCCTGCAGCAAGTGGGCTGAGTTACTCTCATTCCTTGTGCCTTCTATGTCGGTATCAGGTGGTCGCCCAGGTGGCACTGCCTCCAGAGTTGATTCTCCACCTCCCACCTTTTATGTTTAATCTGGGCACCTCTAGAAAGGTCAGTATTAGATTGTTTAGAGGATTATGCATGCTGGCAGTGCTATGAGGTAAATACAGCATAACTTTACCTAAACCTATACAGATTGTAGGAGCAGCCGTAAGAAAACTGCTCAAATTCCAGCTAGCAACATCATTTGAACTGATAAGCCCAAATATCAGACAAATTCATAGGGAAGAATTTTCGTGTCGGCGAGTGGGCCCCGCCCCCGCTCACCGACGCGTAAAATGACACGCGGTGATGCTGGGCAGGCGGGCATCCCACCGTGCGTCATTTAGATTTTCAGTTTGATGGGCACACAGCCGAATTGGCTGTGCGCCCGCCGAACTGCCAAAGGCCTATTAAGGCCATTTAAATAATCATTAAAACAATTAACAGGGCTGCCCGTCCAACCTTAAGGTTGGCGGGCAGGCGAAGAGCCCAGGCGGCCTTTACATTTTTCATGGAACCTCATCCAAGGGTGGGATGAGGTTCCATGAAGGTTTCATTAATTAAAAAAAAAATGTAATCAAAATTCATGAACATGTCCCAGCTCATGTGACACTGTCACATGAGGGGACATGCCTTAAAATACTTCCTTTTCTTTATTTACAATTTTAAACCTTAAACTAATCTCCTTGAGGCACCTCTGTGCCTCAGGGAGATTTTTGTGCGCATGCTTCAGGACGCGCATTCCGCTGGGCGGGCTTTAATTGGCCCGCCCGCGTAAAATGGCGGCGCGGCCCCAATCGGGGGTGCCAATCAGATTCGTGCTCGCCCCCGCCTGCCCCCTCATAACTCCCCCCACAACAGGGGGAAATTTCTGTCCATAAAAATCAATTCTTAATAATGATGACACTCACTAACATAATTTAGACAATGTAATTTTATAAATAATATCTCAACAATAAATGAAGAAAATAATGGCTAAATTATTGATCAACTGTTTTTGTATAAACTTCTGCTGGAATAAGATGTGAACATTTGCTGTTGAGGGATGGCTACAACATATGTATAACACAATCAAATGAAAACTGGGCAGCACTCCATCATTCTTAATTCCAATTATCATCTAGAATCTGCGTTCCATTTTTATTAACTATTTTTACATTTAAAAACAAAATATCTCGGAGTAGGGATTTGGGCATGCCCATTTTTAGGTGTATGGGGTGGGGGGTTGGAGTGGTGAGCGGAGGAAGTGCAGGGTACACTCCCTGTGCTAAAATGGTAAAGCCTGAGGCCTGTCCCCCTGGATACCAGTTCTGCATTTCAATGGAGCTGTGGTGGCGTGAACTACCAGCCGGTGAAGAATAAACCAAGATGAGTCAGTTACTAGTTTTGCCACAGCCCTCAGACACTCGTCCTGCTTTCCGTATGCAGTAAAAATCCTCCCTATTGGCTACGATCTCCCTAGAAACCAATAATTTAGAATTCGATAATACAAAAATTTGAACTTCCAGTTATTAACTGAAAGGATGACACGGCAAGATTTCATGTTTTAAAGGAACTTTTACTCTATGCAAGACAAAACACTATTAGTTAAAAACTATCTTCTTTCCTTAGGCAACTTATACTTTAAACAGAATTTGCCTCTTTTTACTTTTATCAACAACCGAAAACCCCAATTTTGTTACATTAATAGGTAGACATTCACTTCTCCTGGAACCAATCCAAATTGTTTCAGTTTCCAAGGGTTTTACTTCTGTTCTGTTGTCCTTTCCTAATACTATTTTCCACAGTGAAAGTATTCCCTAGGGATTCTTCCTCTAGCTTCAGCTAGGCAAACCCCCCCAGATGAGCTGAGGTTAGGAAAGAGTTAAGTGATGCTATGGATGTAGCAGGAAGTGGTCTTGGTAATTGATTTGATCAGAAGCTCATCCTGGGGTCAAATATGGCACCAAGATTGTGAATGGTCTAGTTGAGCAACAGGAAGTATTCAGGGAGAGGGATGGAGCTGGTGGCTAGGGAAAGGAGTTCATGGTGGGACTGCGGGTTTTGGTTATCCCAATATTTTTTTGTTCATAATTGTGAGTTGTGAATCACTAGGTGAAACCACAACTAAATGTCTCAGTGGACTCTCTGAATTTCAAGTATTTGTTGGGGTGGATGGCTATACACCCAGTACAGTAGCAGCAGTGTGTACCATCTAAAAGATACACTGCAGAAACTCACCAAGGCCCCTTAGGCAACATCTTCCAAACTCACAACTACCACGATCTAGAAGGACAAGGACAGCAGATACATGGGAACATCATCACCTGGATGTTCCTCTCCAAGCCACTCACCATCCTGACTTGGAAATATATTGCTGTTCCTTCACTGTCGCTGGGTCAAAATCTTGGAACTTTCTCTCTAACAGCACTGTGGGTGTACCTACGCCACAGGAACTATAGTGGTTCAGTAAGACAGCTCACCACCACCTTCTCAAAGGCAATTAGGGATGGAAAATAAATGCTGGCCTAGCAGTGATGCCCAAATCCCATAAAAATGAATTTTTTAAAAGTGCGCCCTCAGAAGGGATGAGGCCCTTTGAGGAATCACTCGGTAGCCCTTGATATATGCAGGAAGGCACTGGAAGATAAAAGAAGGGGACATAATTTAATATAGCAACATCATAATCTTGAAAATCACCACACTCAGTTATTGATGAAATAAAGTCAGCAAAGGTGTGTCAGGCATATTTGTAATTCTATGACCCGCTATCTGCGAGGAGCCATCTCTCCATCCCTGATGAAGAGGGATGCAAATGTGCCACTTATCTCTAAGTTATCTTCTTCATGCTTCTGTGAGCTGTTGTATTTGTGACAACCTGCCTCCAGTTACATCCCTGTCCCTTGCATCTTATTCTCACTTCTACAACAGGGGTGAATAAGCATACCCGTGAATGAGTGACGGTGATGTGCTCGTCTGATGGATGCGGTGCATTTTCTGAAGATGACAATGAGACAGATGCATCACATTGCACAAGGCTTGGGGTGTGTAGCAAGAATGGATGGATAAATGGGGAGTTGATGAAGCGCATAGAAAGTGAATGCTGAATGCTGCTGGAAGTTGAGTGGGTGTGAGGAATGATGTAATGGTGTATGCTTGACAGGATGGAAAGAAACTTGAGAATGGGTGTAAATCAGGGGTTATAGGTGAATCCAAAAATGCATCTACTTTTCTTGAGCTGGTCAAGTCATTAAATCACTCTGCACTGCATGAAGACTGGGGGACAATGCTTCTGCTGCTCAACTCTTCAGCTATCTCCAACCCTCATGGTGAGAGCAGGTTTCTTCCTCCCATCGCTGGGACAAATAATGTTTCTTCTGCGCCTGAATGCATCCAGCAGTAGCTCCCACAAGGCTTTATTAAACCTGGGTGCTGTGCTTTCTTTATGTGCATCCATTGTAAACATCTTGTGGCTGTTCCAATTTCCATTCGTGCATTGACCTTTCAAAGAAAACTGAGATTTCATTATGTGGGTACGCATCGTACCCACTGCTCAGCTTGGAGACATGAAACCCAGAAGTGAACATTTATTGCTTCAATTAAATTGCGACTGCAGGTTCCGACCTGCTAACTTGACCTCCAGGTTTCATTCACCTAATTCAACCCTTCCCTTGGACGCTGCCATCAAATTTTTATCATGGTCATTGAGAAAGAAATTAAATCACAGATAGGCAAAGGATGCATTAAGGCTTATTGGAAATAATAAGTTATTTATGTCAGGTATATTTATAGAGATCTGGCAAGTAGCTCATTTTTCTTTGGCGCTTAGAATGTGAGTGGGCTTATGACTTTCAGCTAAACAAGCAACAGTTTGTCTGCATTCATTTTGTCAGATCTATTGTCTTGCAGTATGTCAATGGAGAGATTGATTACATATTCAGTACCATGGGGTTGCCTATAAAAGTGCTCTCACTGCTCTCTGTGTGCTGTGATCTGTGTGTGCTTTGCCTTAAAAAAAATCCTACCAGCTACTGACAATTCTTATGCCCATTCCCCACTTTGCCCCTCACTCCGCATCAATGTACTCAATGCACAATGCTCAGGGAAGTAGCGTAGCTTTTTACAAGCATAATCTCTGATATCCATTTTGCTTAACAAGAGATGAAAAACATGAATTCCCTAAAAGACCTTTTTTTCGGAGCAAATATTGGATCCCGACTGGTGCTTGTCAGTAAGGTAGATTACACAAAAAGAATTACACATTTAATAATGGATGGTCGAGACTCCTGCTGCAAAGCTGCATGCAGTGCTGAGCTGCACTATGGCCTATGGGGAAGGGACCATAAATACCTTAATAATCCTTGTGAACCATCAGTCTTGACACAAAATATAATTGCATATCATTTTGAAAAATAAGCTGGCTTTCCCGAGATATAACATATTTCTTGAATTGCTAGAATGAAAAGGACATGAAAGGAATGCAAATGGTTAAAGTTTCAATACTGCCCTCTTTGACCTCAGAGATTCAGGTTCAAATTAAGGTTACATTAAGGCCTCTCGCTCTCTCACACATACATGTTTATACACACTCACACACCTTGCATGTTTGACAACACTGGTAAGTGGCCTTGCAATTTAAACAGGCAGCAATTTCATTTTATGAGATGATTCCAGTTATGCCATGCAGAAAAGGTAACTCTCGAAGTGGCCGCATTCCACACTTCCATTACACAGTCGCGCTCCAATGCTTTTAAGGGGCTACAAGCATGTGAGCCCTCTGTGTAGTTTATATATGTACAATTTTTCTTTTTTAATCCTTGTTTCTCGGAAGCATATAAAATGGAACCACAACGCAAAATCCATGTTAACTGAGCCTGGAGCAGAAACGAGATGAATGTAGGTGGTCAGTGCTTTTATTTGCTGTCTGAAAACTCCCTAACTGGAGCCCATGAAGTAATACAAAGGGATCACTGTTCCTATTTCTGTACATCCACTGCCCCGTTGACACCAATAAGTGGAATGGTAGGAAACTGAACACTTTGGAGGGGAAAATCCCAGCTGCTTTCTGCAAGATTCAGTTTTGGAGTGGGCCTCAACACGAGGACAGCGCTTCCACCTGAAACAGGCATGAGTCACCCTTAAATGCACCCACTGTAGATCTGAAGGCCCTTTTGTGGACCAGTTGATCCCTGGCATGCAGTAGTTAGACCAGCAGCCTTTAAAGGGACCAGTGCGAGCAATTCCACGAATGGCTGCTGTTATATTTTTGAAAGCACTATTCCTCTGCCGTCATCGGCTGTCAATCAATTCAAGGATGATGTCTACTCAGGGGCGTAGGTTTCTATCATGCATCTTCATGTGACTGAAGGGGCTGATTCTTGGCCCACAGATCTTTAGGCAATGGAGCAGGATTTCCCATGAGGAGGTGGATCTGGAGTGCAGGATTTGCATCCTTTTCTTTCCTTCTCTGCTGCTGCTCTGCCTCAACATAAAGACATTGGTGGGGTTTTATGGCCCCTGCCGGCGTATTTGCAGATGGGAGGGGGGGTACTTACAGAATGGGTGGCTATCCCCCCACCTTTCTGCCCCGCTCACCCCCAAGCTGTCCCCCATAATACAGTGGGTGGAAAAGGCGTCAGCAAGTCCACCCGCCCTTAGGCCTGTTGAGGCTCTTAACCGGCCAATTAATGGCTCGTTAAGAACCTCATTCTGCCTCAACTGCTATAACATGGTAGCCAGGGGAAGAAGAATGAAGGAGGCCAGTCCATTCTTTCACAACCTCGGGCTAAAAGTCAGGAGGAAGGGGGTTACTCCTCTGGGGGGAGGGGTGCCTGTGCCCATTGTGGGGGTGGGGGTGGGGGGGCATACCCCCCTGCAAGATGGTACCAGTCCCCCCTCACTTTGTGCCTACCCCAGTGGCTTCCAGAACCCAACTCCATTTTCCTCTCTCCCTAGGGTCCCCGATCCACCCCTGATAAAAAAAATTCCAGAGTCACCTTACTCTGGCATCCATTTTGTCTTCTTCCCAGGACTTCCATGGAGTCTCAACAGCAGCCGCAATTTGCTTCTGGTGCTGATGGGACTATTCAGTTGCTGACCGATCAGATTCCCTGAGGGGCGGAAGTCCCACTCTCAGTCCATTAAAGCCGCCCCCAGCTGAGGGGCAGCCTTTTTTAAAATCAATCGGCTCAAGACCAACCTTTCTATCGGGGGGCCGACCAATATGACCCCCCAACCTTTAAAATTCACCCCAGCCTCAAAGTGTAATGCAGCTTGTTGGACCAGTTGTCACCATGTAGAACTATTGGTAGCAGGCTCCTCCCAATCATTAATGTCAATGTTGCTGCACTTCAAAGAGAGCTTCAGAGTGCCTTTGAAGCATTTTCTTTGTCCTCATCTGGAACACGGGCCATTGAGAGTTGAGAAAACAGGAACTGGTGGGGGAGATGCTTTTCGGTCATCCAGACACTGTCCGGTTTATTGAAGTTGATTTTGTAAGAGTTTTGCCTGAATGCTTGTGGAGCTGGCGTCAAGAAGGACACTAGCATTTGTTCAATGTTCCTCCCAGGAGGATGCAGTGGAGGTATTTCTGATAGAATTTCTTGAGTGTGTTGCTGATACACAGTCCAGGTGTCACTGCAGTGCAGGAGTGTGGTGACAACTGCTCTGTACACTAGAACTTTTTTGTTGACTTGTGGAAGCTGCTTTAGTTTGAAGAAAACTGAGTCGGCACAGCTGATCCAATGGTGGACCTCCGCATCAATTGGTAGCTTTTTGGGAGAGGTGACTGCCAAGGTATGGAAAGTGCTCAACATATGACAGAGTCCCTCCTTCAACATATACGGAAGGTGGAATATTTGGATGCCGAGGTGTGGGTTGATATATGATATTTGTTTTGGCAACATTCAAGGACAGGACAAGTTTCTCCTTTTCAAAATTGAAGAGATTGAGAGTGACTTGCAAATCTGGTACAGAGTGGGCAATGACACTGTAATCCTTCGCAAATGATGAATCATGTATATCTATGGTGGTCAGTTTAGCTTTGGCACGGAGGTGACTGAGGTCAAAGAGTTTTCTGTCTAGGTTCCATCTTGACGCATCCTAGTAGATGCATTGGTTTTGGTTTTCCAAAATTCCTCAGATTCTGGGAAGGTCCCATCAGACTGGAAAATGGTGCATGTAACTCCTCTGTTCAAGAAAAGAGGGAGACAGAAATCAGGAAGCTACAGGACGGTTAGCTAACATCTGTCATAGGGAAATGCTGCAATCTATTATTCAGAAGGTTATGGCAAAGCCACTTAGAAAATCTTAATGCAATTAGGTAGAGTCAACAAGGTTTTGTGAAAGGAAAATCAGGTTTGACTAATTTATTAGAGTTCATTGAGGAGGTAACAAACAACTTGGATAAAGGGGAAACAGCGGATGTGATGTACTTAGATTTCCAAAAGGCATTTGACAAGTTGCCACATCAGAGGTTACGACACAAAATAAGGGGCGGGATCATCCCAGATTTGCACTAAGTGCGGTAGCGGGCAGGTAAAGTGACGTTTTACCAGCCGGCTACAATGACGTGTTCTCATGCTGCATTGTCCCAAGCTTGCTGCATTAATTATGCATTCCCGGGAAACACGCTGTTTCAATGGTGGGCGAGCTCTGATTTGCCCGTCATGCCGTCATCTCGCCACTTCAACATGCCGGGCGCCACATTTAAGGTACAGCCACGCGCACACCCCTCAGTGCTTCCAGCCCAGGACTGCTGCAAATAAGACATGGCTCCAAAAGACAAGAAGATTGCAGCCCCCAGGTTTAGTGACGCGTCCATCAAGTGCCTTTTGAACACTATGGAGGCTTGCCGTGATGTTCTCTACCCCACTCTGGCTGCAGGAGGGGCAGCAACATTACCACTCTGGCTTGGGAGGCGATGGCAGAGGTGACCGGTGCCAATGCTGCACAGAAGAGGTTGGCCACGAAGCCAACAGATTGCCTCCACCCCACCCCAGCCCCACATGTCACTGGGCCCAATCAGCACTCACAGGTCACCAACATGTTAATGAGGCCCGAAGGTTCAGACCTCTTGTGCATATGATAACGCAAGCAGTTCTCTGGAAAACCTAGGGCAGGATTTTGATCTTGGCGTGCGGGCACGCGGCCGACAGGCTGGAGTGTAAAATAACGCGCGATGATGCTGGGTCAGAGTACCGATGTCATCGCACACTCACACGTTATTTCAGTCGGCGGGCGCGCGCGAGAGTTGGCAGGGTGCCTGCTGACAATTAAGAGGCCTAGTAAGGCCATTAAAGTTTCAGTTAGCAGAGATTTTTTGCTACCCGTCCAACGTTACGGTTGGCAGGCGAATCGGCCAGGCGGCCTTTGCATTTTCGAGGAAACCTCATCCACAGGCAGGATTAGTTTTCCGAGATTAATTGAAAAACAGACAAAAAAGTGTGGACATAATTTTCAATATCCTTATGTTGAGGTGACTCATTCTGATGTGTGGTCATTGTTTCCGGATTTTACATTGTTTTCATTGATTTTAAATTTGTCAGCTCCCTGAGGCAGCTCTCTGCCTTCAAGGAGCTTCCCTTGTGCGCTCCCCCGTGCCCGCACTGATTTCAGCGCTCGCCCTCCTCCCGCCCCCCCACTACGGCAGTGCTGAGCGTTTCAGCGCGCCTTTCACTCTGGCCAAATAACGGCCGGCCAGCGTGAAATCGCAGTCGGGGGCTGATCGTGTCCGGCAACCCATTTCCCGTCCACTCCCGGGCCTGCCGACCACGCCAGCGCGCCCAGGTCAAAATCCTTTGAGGGGAACTCAGAGGTGAATACTAGAAACGTTGCAGGGCATCACCCGGGTCGCCTGTTGGACTTCAAGGTGCTGTGGCGGGGTTGGGGGGGGCATGGACTGCCCTGCAGTTGAATGTAGCGCACAAGCATGTACAGGGTGCTGGGGTTGTGGGTGAGAGAAGCGGCCACGCATTAGGGAAACATTATATAAAGTGACCGTTCTTCTGCGGCTGAGACAGTTCAGGCAAAGCCACATTGATCTGATTGGAGTTGGGCCTCTGGCTTCTCTGCCCACTCAATCAACGCAGAGGCATGAAAGTGCCACCAAGTGCTCCAGAGCTTTACGCCCCTCGGGCACATTCTGCAAAGTAATCAGCATTTTAGTGAACTGCAGAACAGTTGGATGACTGGGCACAGCTTGACTGTACAATCTCCTAGCTAAAGCTGGCCATGGAGCAGTCACTGCTGGGGACGCTCACAGCCCCTTGCAATGTTATCATTCAGGTTTGAACCAATCTGCTCCATTGTTCAAGCTAACAGTGCAGCCTTGCAGAGCTGGTTAGGAGAATGCCTGCGCCTGAGCTGAGAGCACAGCTGCCGCCAGTCGATCGGGTGGAGTGGGATGGAGTTAGGTGGGGTTTCAGGCAGCCATGAATCGCACTAATCTCTGGCCATTCAAGTGGTGTCCAGCGCTCTCCGGGATGCATTAAGGGGCCTTCGGGCCTAACCAAGAGAGCTTCTTAGAATAAAAACAAAAAGCTATAAGCTTTTCTTAGAATAGGTTCTTAGAATACTAGCTAACCCACATGTCTCTCTCTTTCATCCTGCAGGAGAAGTACATCAGGATCATTGAGCCTGGTGACCTAGCTGTATGCCTCGTGGCTTACAGAGAGTGAAGGCAATGGAAAAGAGAACGAATGAGGTGCCTGGCTGTGCAGAGAGAGGAGCAGCGGTATCTGAGAGAGGGAGGACAGCTGGACATCCTGCACATGCCGCCAAAGAGCCAGAGTGAGCTGAAGCTGGTCGATGCCTAGGTAGACCAAGGGTCCATAGACACCCCCATTAATTCCTGTAGATGACCAAGACTCAGTGTCGCCGAAGACTGTGCATGTCTAGGGAACTAGTCAGTCACATCTGTCAGCTACTGCAGGGTTTGGTGCCATGGCGACACGGAGGGCACCCACTGCCAGTGGCAGTGAAAGTGATTGCGGCAGTCAATTTCTATGCCAGTGGTCCCTTTCAGTGCTCCACGGGTGACCTCTGTGGGATATCACAAGCCGCCACCCACAAATACATCCATGAGGTCACGGATGCCATCTTCACGAGGGCACACAACTTTGTGCGTTTCACCCAGGGCCAGGAGAGCCAGGATGTAAGAGCCATTGGATTCGCCCAGATCTGAGGTTTCCCACAGGTGCAGGGTGCCATCACCTGCACTCACGTGATGCTCAGATCTCTGTCGTAACACACGGTCAACAATGTCAACCACAAGGAATTCCATTCGCCGAATGTCCTGCTGGTGTGCAACCACCACAAATGCATCCTGCAGGTCTGCACATGGTTTCCAGGGAGTGTCCATGACTCCTACATCCTCAGTCGGTCACAGATCCCTGAAGTCTTCCAGGGTCCACTGAGGCTGCAGGATGTCTCCTCGGGGACAAGGGCTACCTGCAGAGGACGTGGCTGATGACACCCGTGCGACGGCCTCAGACTGCAGCAGGGCAAAGGTATAATGAGGCTCATTCTGCAAATCGCAACTTGGTGGGGCAAACTAACAGGATGCTGAAAATGAGCTTCTGGTGCCTGGACCAATCTGGTGGAGCCCTGCAATATAATCCACAGAGGGAGTCACACATCATCATCGCCTGCTGAGGCCTTTATAACCTGGCACTGCAACAGGGAGAGGAGCTGGCTGAGGAGAAGATGCAGGATCTGGAGCGCTCCTCTGATGGGGAGGACACTAAGAGGGATGAGGGTGAGAGGATCTGCGTTGATGGAGTGTGTGAGTGAGCGGTGTGATGGGACTTCAAGGAGGTGCTTCTAGATTTCTCTTCAGAGGTTACTTTGGGGCTTGATTGGAGGCCCTGGGGCATGGACTCCATTGGCTGTTTCTCAGACGTGCCTGTGGAAGCAAGGAGAGATAATTAGTGCATGGCAGTGGCCTGTGAAAGAGGACACATCACTCACAACATGGTTGTCTGATGGATGCTGCATTGCTGGATCCTCACTTGGTAGAGCAGCGCCAACCTCAACAGCAGCACAGGACCGGTCCATTTCTTTGCCAGCCAGCTGGATGACTCTATTTTCAAAGTCCGTGAAGACCTTGATGTCAGGCATTCTTCCCCCGGAAAGTGACCTCACCCTCTTGTGTGCCAGCTTGTACTGCATGAATAAAGATGGAGAGAGTGGATGGAAAGTGCTAATCTGGCGGAACCCCCGACCTCACCCCGCGTCATTTCAATTTTCAGGTTGGCGGGAGTGCATCCGATCAGCTGTGCGCCCGCCGACCTGTCAACGGCCAAATGAGGCCATTTAAAAAGTAATTGAGCTAGTTAATGGACTTGCCCGTCCAACCTTAAGGTTGACGGGCAGGCCGGGAGCCCTGGCGGGCTTCAGAAAAAGCATGAAACCTCATCCACGGGCAGGATGAGGTTTCATGTAGGTTTTTAAAAATTTAATAAAAGTTTGAATGAAAGTGATGGACATGTCCCAACTCATGTGACAGTGTCACATGAGGGGACATGTCAGGGAAATTTTAATTTTTGTGCATTGACCATTTTTGAATTTGGCACCGATCTCCCCGAGGCAGCACTTAGCCTCAGGGAGATCTGTGCGCTCTTCCGTGCACATGTGCAAAAGAGCGCACTCCCAGCTGAGGGAATCCCCACCCCCGCTGCCCGCACAGGGAGTGCATAGCGCTTCCTGGAGGACGTCACGATGGGCAGGCCTTAATTGGCCCGCCCCTATAAAATGGCGGCACGCTCCCAACCGGGGGCGCCGATCAGAGGTGCACCTGCACGCGCCCGCTCCTGCACTTCCCCCCCAAACGGGGGAAAAACTCTTCCCGCAAGTCCACAGACACAAAATTGCCTACTAATTGGCTTGTCACATCAACTGAGGAGTAGATAATGTGAAAAATGAAATCTAAGAATGAGCCAGCGACAGGGTAAAGCTCTCAGCCTGTTGCTGAGATACTGCAGGGTGAGCTCGAGCCCCTGCTAAGCCTCAAACTGTCACCAGATAAGGAGAAAAGGGCCTACCTCCAAAAAAACATTTCATTCCCTGGCACTGCCCCACGTCAAAAAGATTCTCAAACAAGTAAATAACGATGCATCTGCAGACCATGAAAATTCCAAATTCCAGTGCAGTTTCAATTTCTAAAGCAATTTTGTTGATATTTTGCAAGAAAGTTGCCACGGCACAAAAACTGTAAACAAAAGAAGGATGGAGTATATGTTCACAGTGTTGGACTCGAACTGAGATTTTATTTTTAAGAAAATTATACATTAGTGGATGTAATGCTAATGCACATTTTAATATGACAAACAATAATAGTCCTTTACTTCACTGAGACATTCTGAGATATTGTCTGTAGGTTATTAAACCCATGGGCTTAAATCTTGAACACTCTGTCTAGATAGTAATTTTATCATAAATAATAGATTTTACTGAAAGCATTAGGTATGCCATAAAAAATGTTAGTCTAATAAAAGATGTCACCTTTATGCTGCCTCTATTTCACTTTTGTTTGCCAGTTTCAAATAAAGTCAGAAATAATATAATTAATGCTTTCAATGTCCACCATGTTTGTTTTATGGGTCTGTAACATTTTTGAACTGGTTCTTTTCTACTGAAGGGAAAAATATATACATATAATCCTGGAAGGTACAATTTTTATGAAGTAATTGTTTATATTTTCAGAAGGAAGCTGAAGGGATGCAAAAAGGACACTGTGGTGCATGGTATAAAATACATAACCAAAGTGTTGTGTATGTGGATACTATTTTCAAGTTGATTTCACATAGGTTCTTCAAGTGATGTTTCACTGCATGGAGGTAACTTTTATCACCAAGCAATGCTAAAATTATCCTCATGTGTACACATGTGTTTGCATGTCTGTGTACATGTGCTTGCTTCTGTCTGTATGTGTTTGCGTGTACATGTACTTGTGTGTGCATGTGCGCATATGGCATGTGTTTAGCTGTGCGTGCATGTGTGTGCGCATACTCATGTGTGTGCTCATGCGTGCGCACATGTCTCTGGGCGGAATTTTACGGCTCTCCTGCTGGTGGGAACTTCCGGTCCAGCCGAAGCCAATGGAGTTTGGGGCAGCTCACCGCATTTTCTGGATCGTGCCCCAGCCGCGATTGGGCCATAAAATTCCACCCCCTGTGTTTTTATTTACGTGCGCGTTTGTATGTGCATTTGCATTTGTGTGTGTGTGTATGTGTTTGTGTGCACACGTGTCCACCTGTATGTTTGTGTGTGTGTGTGGGGGCACAGGAAGAGTGTCTTGCACTACAGCTCTTTAAGCAGCTATTTTCAAACATGCATTCTAGTTTCTTTACATCTTATTTAGGGCTTGGGATATCAATCATTAAAATCGTTCATTTAAATAACTTTAAATATGAAAGTCCCGGGATTGGGGTCAGTTTGAATTTTGAGCACGAGCTGAATAGTGCGAGCTGTGATTAATTCCAACCTAAAATGGTAACTGGGACCCTAGGATCCCAATTTTCTTTTTAAAAGGCCCTTAACACATGAAAAATTACCACCCACCTGTCACTTGCACCTCAGCTGGAGAGCTGTGGAGTGCCAAGTAAGCATCCTATGGCAGATAATAAAGTCTGACTTATATGTAGCTGCCATGGCTGTCAGGATTATAAAAGCTGAAGAATCTCGATCCCGGGATGGAGGGAATGGGGGGAGAAGTGGGAGCGGACTGGGAGAGGACCCAGGGGTGACGATGACCCAGATTATTTTTCTGGGGCCCTGGGAACTGTTCTTCTTTTGTCGCGCAAATAATTCAAATTTACCGTCGCTGGACCTTTTGGACTCTGAGCACGCTAGGATTAATTACAACTCAAAATGGCAACTGGGGCCTGTAGGATCCAGATTTGCTTATTAAATGGCTTTGCATATGAAAAATGCCGATGATTGCATTGTCGGAGTCAACAGCTCAATAAGGCAACCAACCCCATTTTGAAGTCATTACTGCCCTATTTATGCCAGGCAAAATAGGAAAAGCTTGACTCATTGAGGAGCATTATAACCCCCAAAGGTGGGGTGGGCTGGGGGCGGACTTGGGTGAGCTGGGATATAAAAACGGAAAACATTTCAAACCCAAACCCAATTCCTCCTTGAACCCGCCCACTTTTGTTCTTAACGGAGGTGGGATAGAAGGCAGGCCTGCAATCTTCTCCCAAAAGGCGGGTGGCTCATTTAGATATTTTAATGAGAATGTGTGTCTCAAATTTTTTACCGTTTTAAATTTAAGTCCAGGCGGCTGGGTTTGCCAGGGTTCAGAAAACCCTCAGCTAAAGAAAGGCGAGTGCTACTGAGTGTAGGCCAGGAGACAGAGGAGTGCTTCCTTCCAGGCCCCCAAGTTAACGTTCTTCCCTCCCAACGATCAGTAACCTGCCCCCATTCAATCGGAACCACCCCCCCCGCGATCTGATTCCCCTTGGGCCCCATGTGACTCCACCACAATAAAACCCCGCCGCTACCACTGCCCTCTTCAACACGAACACCGACCCTCTTCGCACGATCAACAACATCTCTCCCCCAGCACCACCCTCCCAATGCCCATCTCTATCTCTGACCTCTGCAACCATCACTCAATCCTCCAAACCACACAGTATCCCTGGTTAACTGTACCCGAGCAGCAGAAAACCTATTTGCTCCTGGGCTGCAGTCTTTCTGCAGTATTCCTCAAATGACTGGGAGCCAAGCTTGTCAATTAGGCTGACTCCAGGCATATGGAATCCAATTGACTAAAAAGCGCATACAGACTCTGGAGTTAAAGCTCCAGGGTGTTTGGGGGGAACCCAGACTTCCTGGTTTCCCAACAAGAACTCTTCCCCCCTGATTTGAAATCCCAATCCAGTAAAGATCGGGGGTCGGAGGTTTTAGAAAAACTTTTCTAACTCTTGTATTGTGAAAGAAAATGGCTGAAAGTTAAAACTTATACCTCCTCAGGAATGTTATCACAATGTTAATGTGGCACACAGAGGTTGGTGGAATGGCAGGACATGATGTAACTTAATGCAAAGAAGTGCAAAGTGGTACTTTGTAACAAGACGGGGGTTTGGGTGAGCTGGGATATAAAAATGTAAACAAACCCAATCCTCCTCAAACCAGCCCACTGCTGTTCTTAATGGGGGTGGGCTGGAAGGATGGTAGAGCAAGGAGAGGCAATAAAAACTAAAGAATACAATTCTAAAAGAGGTGCGGAACAGAGAGACTTGGGGTTATATGTGTACAAATCTTTAAAGGTGGCAGGCCAGATTGAGAATTTGGTTATGAAGGCATATGGGATCACGAGCTTTTATAAATAGAGGCATTGAGTAAAACAAGGAGACTGTGATCAAGCTTTATAGGACATTGGTTTAGCATGAATTGGAGTAGAGTATCAGGTTATGGGCATTACACTTTAGGAAGGATGCAACGGGAGAGTGTAGAAAAGATTGGCAAGAATGGTTCCAGAGATACAGGATTTCGGTTTCATGGATAGTTTGGAGAGACTGGGGTTGTTGTCCTTAGAGAGAAAGTTGAGCGGAGATTTGATAGAGCTGTTCAAAATTATGAGTGGGGCAGAGCAGGTAGAGAGAAAATGGTCCCAGTGGTGGAAGGGCTAAAACAAGAGGAGAGAAACTTAAAGTGATTGGCAACGAAACCAAGAGCGACAAGAGAAATAACTTATTTTGCACAGCGATTATTTAGAACATGGAATGCACTGCCTTGATGGGTGGTAGAGGCAAATTCGATCATGGCTTTCAATAGGGAATTGGATAAACACCTGAAGAGAAAAGGAAAAATTGCAGGTCCATGGGGAAGGGGAGGAAAGTGGGGCTAAGAACAGAATCATCCCAGATTTGCACTAAGTGCGGTAGCAGGTGGGTAAAACATAGTTTTACCCATCGGCCGCAATGGCAGCTTTTCACGCCATATCATCCCAAAACCGCCACATTCATTATGCATTCCCGAGAAACACGCCATTTCCATGGCAGGTGGGCTCTCATTCGCCCACCACGCCATCATCTCGGTGCTTCATCAGGCTGGGCATCATATTTAAAACCCAGCCGTGCGTACACCTCTCAGTGCTTCCAACCCAGGACTGCTGAAAAAAGACATAGCCCAGAGAGGCAAAAAGACTGCAACCCAAAGATTCAACGACGTGTCCCTCGAGCGCCTTTTGGACAACAGTGGAGCTTGCCACGATGTCCTCTACCCTTGTTCTGGCCACAGGATGGGCAGCAGCCTCACTAACCCGGCTTGGGAGTTGATGGCAGCGGTGGTCAGCGTCAACGCCCTGCAAAAGAGGACAGCCACCCAGTGCCGCTGCTGGATGAATGATCTCCTTTGTTCCGCCAGGGTGAGTAACTCTTCTCATAGCTCACAACTCACACACTCACAAACCCATCACACACCCACAAGGATCTCACTCACTGCCAGTTCAAGGGACATCACCAGTCACTCTCTCTCACACACCTCCATTGTCTTCATCCTGTCCATGGGACCACTCACCATCCACTCATGCCAGACATACTTATCATCTGGCCTTGCAGGTGTCCTGCTTACACTCTCTCCATCTCTATTTATGCAGGACAAGCTGGCACACAACAAGAGGAGAGGTCGCTTACTGGTGGAGGAGTGCCTGAAATCAAGGTCCTCACAGACTTTGAAAATAGAGCAATCCAGCTGGCCGGCGAGGATCTGGACCTTTCCTGTGCTGATGATGAGGTCGGTGGTGCTCTACCAAGTGAGGATCCAGTGTAGCATCCATCAGACAACCATGCTGTGAGTGATGTGTCCTGTTTCACAAGCCACTGCCATGTGCTAATTATCTCCCCTTGCTTCCGCAGGCACATCTGGGAAACAGCTGATGGAGTCCGCGACCCAGGGCCTCCAATCAAGTCCGAAGAAACCCCTGAAGAGGAACCTGGAGGCACCCTCCTTGAACTGCCTTCACAGCACTCACCCACACCCTCCACTAGCGCAGAGGCACACACCAGTGGGACCTGGCTTTAGAGTAGCCACGGGATAACAGTCTGGTGAGCACATCACACTGATCCACAGCAGGTGGAGGCAGGGACTTCCCAGGTGTCTGGCACTCGGAGGACTGCTACAGGCAGGAAATTTGCTGAGTCCGAGTCAGATGACGAGCCTCTGGACTCGGTCATGCCACAGTTGCTGGAGCTGCAAAGGTAAGTTTGGGAACATCAGGAAGGGATGTCTGCTGCACTCCTCAAATTGCAAGGCACAATGGAGGACTCCGTATGCCGTCAGGCTGAGGTGATAGCGTCGGCATACCAATGCACCGAGGTCAACACTGGCAGAATGGCGGCTGCCATGGAGACCTTGGTCCAGGACTCCACTCCTGCACTGCTGCACAGGCTCAACTCCATCGTTAATACCATAGTTGGCCTCCAACAGTGTGTATGCAAGACGGGTTTGGGGCAGCTCGAACTCACTCCAGCTACCTCTTCTCCTCAAGGAGTCAGCCAGGGGCCTTGGGCACTCATAGGGAGGAGGATCTGTAGGTGTGCGCCTCAGATCCATCCACCCAGGTGACTCCAGGAGTGTCCAGCCCATCCAAACCCCCTCTTCCTGTAACCCCAGCAGCTCCAACTCCACAGCTTGAGGAGGGTGCCACTGCCACACAGCAGGCTCCCCAAAGCTGGCCAGAGCCCTCCTGGTCTCAGCCCTCCCGAGGACGCCCGCCAAGGTCACCACAGACAGCAGGCTGCCTCCACCTCCATTGTGGATGTCAGGGGAGCACCAAGACATAGGAAAGTTAAGAAACTCTTTCGAGTTATCAGCAGTCACAGATTGCAACTCTTTCGAGTACAATCACAGTTCTTGGTTTCCGGAAGTGGGACATGAACCCACAACCCTCTGATTCAGAGGCGAGGGTGCTATGAACTGAGCCACAGCTGACACCTCAAAATTCTTTCGAGTTATCAACAGTCACAGATTGCAACTCTTTTGAGTACAATCACAGTTCTTGGTTTCCGGGAGTGGGACATGAACCCACAACCCTCTGATTCAAAGGCGAGGGTGCTATGAACTGAGTTAAGAAACTCTTTCAAGTTATCAACAGTCACAGATTGCAACTCTTTTGAGTACAATCACAGTTCTTGGTTTCCGGGAGTGGGACATGAACCCACAACCCTCTGATTCAAAGGCGAGGGTGCTATGAACTGAGCCACAGCTGACACCTCCAAAACCCATCCACTAAGGGAAACTCTTTCGAGTTACCAACAGTCACAGATTGCAACTCTTTTCGAGTACAATCACAGTTCTTGGTTTCCGGGAGTGGGACATGAACCCACAACCCTCTGATTCAAAGGCGAGGGTGCTATGAACTGAGTTAAGAAACTCTTTCGAGTTACCAACAGTCACAGATTGCAACTCTTTTGAGTACAATCGCAGTTCTTGGTTTCCGGGAGTGGGACATGAACCCACAACCCTCTGATTCAAAGGCGAGGGTGCTATGAACTGAGCCACAGCTGACACCAAAATTCTTTCGAGTTATCAACAGTCACAGAGTGCAACTCTTTTGAGTACAATCACAGTTCTTGGTTTCCGGGAGTGGGACATGAACCCACAACCCTCTGATTCAAAGGCGAGGGTGCTATGAACTGAGCCACAGCTGACAAAATTCTTTCGAGTTATCAACAGTCACAGATTGCAACTCTTTTGAGTACAATCACAGTTCTAGGTTTCCGGGAGTGGGACATGAACCCACAACCCTCTGATTCAAAGGCAAGGGTGCTATGAACCGAGCCACAGCTGACAAAATTCTTTCGAGTTATCAACAGTCACAGATTGCAACTCTTTTCGAGTACAATCACAGTTCTTGGTTTCCGGGAGTGGGACATGAACCCACAACCCTCTGATTCAAAGGCAAGGGTGCTATGAACCGAGCCACAGCTGACAAAATTCTTTCGAGTTATCAACAGTCACAGATTGCAACTCTTTTCGAGTACAATCACAGTTCTTGGTTTCCGGGAGTGGGACATGAACCCACAGCCCTCTGATTCAAGGGCGAGGGTGCTATGAACTGAGCCACAGCTGTTAAGAAGTTGCACAGCCTAGGCATGGATGTTAATCACTTGCACATAATTTTCATGATTGTCAATAAACTCCCAAGAATGTCTCCCTGCCTATGGCTCCTTGTTCTGATGAGCAATGTTCTTGTCACTCAGATGTGAAACCTTTCTGCACAAGGTAAAGGTAGGTGTCGCAGTCCAGGGCCTCTTCCCTGTGTTTGTGCAGCCTTCAGCCCGAAGTGATGGTCTGGCCTTACACTCCCTGGACATATTAGTGATGCCTGCACCTTGGCCATGCTTGTCATTGCTGCCAGAACGTCATGGGCTGGCATCACAGAGATACTCACAGAGGGTATGTGATAAGCCAGACTGGAGTCAAATGTTCACAGATGCATTGTGAGGATCTATGGTGCCTCCTCACTGCATGCTTCTGCAAGTGTACATGCCAATTTCAGGCCAACCCATTGCTGTACCTTTCCCATGCAATGTGAAAGGTTAAAATCTACTTTCTCTTTTTCTCCTGACACTAAACCTTTGAACCAAGCTTAGCCTAATAAACGGCTCCATTCAATAATAATCATGGCTATATGACAGCCTTTACTAAATTGGTAACTTAAAATCAATATTTCTCACCAGACCATGCCTGGATATAGTACAACCATAGTCAACCATGACACAATCAAAAAGATAAATCTGTATTCCTGTGGCTTGTTAATGGATGACCATAGTTTTACGGCATCGATTGAATAGGGTGCTGCCATTACCACAAGATAACAAATGATAACAGTCTTATGAACCATTAACTAATTACAGATTGTTTTTTACATTGTACAGCACCAGCTCTCTAAAACAAACTGCAATACAATAATGGTCCACAGTCACAAATTATAAAACCATTGGAATCCATGGTTTGATGTCCATCACTTCAGTCCTAATGAATCACAGGAGAGATAGATGCCAAAGGAAAACAAAGGTTCACAAAGAGAAAATAATTTATCAAATGACACCAATACTATCACGAGTCAAAGTCATCCCTTAGCAAGTTAAAGGATGAGAGATACCCACTCCCACATCTCAGGAATGCATTGAACAAAATAATTGATCATTTAAGGACCTTTGCAAAGAAAAAAAAAGGCTTGCCAAAAATATTTGTTGGAAAGAGAATATCATTTTGCTTAAAAGCTTTAGAACTGGTAACCATCTACAGCTTAATATGCACATGCATTGGTACTATACAACTGAGCCAGTCAGTGAATGCAAGTTTCTGGGTCAGTTCGGACTGCCCTTTAGCTGACTTCAGCCACAACTGACACACTGTCATACTGAGGGCTTCAAATAACCCCTAGCTAGGGAAGAGGAAATTCAGCCTGAGTCCCTGTGTGTGTTGCTGTATAGTAACCGTTGACATAAAATGTACCCACGTGATTGTCATATCGGGATAAGGTCAAACATGGCCTGATATCCTCATCAACTGAACAGGTTACCAAGATTCACAAGCCATAGTTTTAACTCCTGGAGGAGAGTAGGAGAGAAGGGCTGGAATTTCCAACTGGGAGTTGAAGTCGGAGGCTTTGTCTATTTTAAAGGCCAGGCCTCATTAATATCCTGGCAACCAAGTGGGTATGAAGAGGAATCTGATTGACTGCTGCTCTGGAAAGACTGGGCTGCCATGTGGGCTGTGTTCGGGAGGGATTCATGGGCGGGAAGGAGGAAGAAATCCAGGATGTCAGAGGCCCAAAGTTTCCTTGTGGGGCACAATGAAACAGTCCTACTGCTCCTGGACCTGCAGCAAAAAGAGTTTTGTACTTAACTTCTGTAGATCTGCGTCAGTTCCGCCAGGTTTTACAAACCAAAGCGACTGTGGCAGATGCTTCAGTCAGTAACCTGTTAGATGTTTGCTGTGGGAATCTATTTATGCAGGTTACATTTATTTTTCGGAGTTGTGCCTGACTCAGGTGGACGCCTCAACCATCCGGTGCTAAAATGGCCGCAGGGCAGTATATGAGCAGCAAAAATGCACTGCATGGTTTTAACTCATGACCGGCAACTTCTGGGTGGTGGAAGTTAAATACCAACTAATGTCTCAACTCAATCACAAAGAACGGCCACTTGGCCAAAGCACCAGTGAGGTGTTCCTGCCTATTAAGCCATACTCTACCATAAGTCATTACCTTCAGGAGACAAGAAAAGAATATATTAAAGTAACTAACAGCCATTTATACTATAGTACAGAACTTGAATATTGCTGTAAAGAAATACGTATTGCAGAAGATTTTCGTTCAAATTAGGACAAATGCAAGAATGCTAAATTTCAAACGATCACAACAATTTATACTACAGGAGAAAAGGATGCTGATTGGTTGGCAAGTCAACTCTGATTGGCTGAGGTGTTGCCACAGAGAAAGCAGTGGGCAACTTTCGGCTCCCCAAGCTCCCTGTAATTCAAAAAAGGCACAAAACTTGAACATATTCCTTTTGTTTGCATTGGATACGTGACTGTGTATGAATGTATGTCACTTCTAGTAAGAGTGAATGTGTCACTTATGAGGTTGGCTGATTATCTTAAATTGGTAGTGTAGCTATTTGTGCATTCATATTCTTCAGCAATTGCTGGCCAATCATGGAATCACATCTAACAGTGGACATTTTGTTTTGTGTTTTGCAAGTGGGGGCTGGTTGAGTATGGTCTGTGACTTTGTGATTAGGCAGCGCCTGTTGAACAACCCTGAGTGTGCTAACAGCTACACTAACAACCAATTTAAGATAATTAGTCGAGTTCATAACGTGGCTCATTTACGCCTGCAAGAAGTGACATACATTCATATGCAGGGACTGGTTCTCTGAAAACGGAAGGAATATGTTGAACCGTTGACCCTTTTGAGCAGGGAGCTTGGGCAGCCCATAGTTTCCCATTGCTTTCTCCATGGCAATGCCTTGGCCTATCAGAATTGGTTTGCCAAGCAGTCAGTGCTCTTATCTGCTGTGATATAAATTGTTGTGATCATTTGAAATTTGACATTCTTGTATTTGTCCTGATGAGTGCAAGCCAAAAAGCTTCAGTAACATGTCTCTCTTTTCAGCAATATTCAGGTAATTAAAAATTCTAATGATTCTAATTTGCTCATCATATTCTAGTCTTCTGTCTAGTTTTCAGAATAGGATGGAGAAAGTATAGTGTAATGTATAGTGTTCCTCAGAGGAAAGAAGGGAAGGAATGATACACCTTCTTCGTGTGAATCTTGAGCCTGACCAACATTTGGGATTTTGTTAGTCATTGATTTTTCACTGTTATTTTAGCATGTGTGACTGACTGAGATGGATGGCAGGAGAGGAATGTCATATTATGTAACTAACAAAATTGTGAGTGTTGTTATCATTGCATCTAGATAATATTCCCCAGTGAAGCCATGAATCTCGACAATGCAGAGTTGTGTCACACAGCATTCCACATCATTGATAACCATAAAAATAGAACAGGGGTCTAAGTTTTTGCCTTGTGGCTGGATAGGTAGGGTGGATGGGTTGGGTTCGACATCCAATCTGCTCCGCCAGTTTTTTTTTTAAATCAAAGAAATGTTTTTTCATCATTATTAAGAATGCCTTGCTTAGTCATTCGATCAAAAAAATAACCATTTTGCCTTATTTCACCCTTTTGCACTTTTAGGCCTGAGTTTTACCTTCGACAGGTGCACGTGATCGGCAGGCCTGTCGGCGGTGGGGAAACGGCCCCCAGCCGCAGCCGGCCCCCGACCGTGATTTTACGCTGGCTGGCCAATTAGCGTTTCACACGCTGAAAAGCTCAGCGCTGCCGGGGTGGGGGCAGGAGGAGGGTGGGCAATGGCATTTCCGCTGGTGCGGGTGAGCGCTGCGAGTATGGTCCTTGAAGGCAGACAGCTGTCTCGGGGGACTGCTGGCCTGAAAACGATCAAATAAAGGTTTAAAAGGATGCAAAAAAAAAAACCCCATGCCTCACAATCAAGAGCCTGAAAATGTAACTGATAAAAACGCTGTCCACGGATACTTATTTTTATTTTATTTCACAACAGGAATATCATCCCGCCTTTGGATGAGGTTTGATGAAAAATGTAAAGGCCGCCTGGTCGATTCGCCCGTCCGCCAACCGTAATGTTTTACAGGCCGTGAAAAGTTGGAGGCCATTGCGGCGTTCATGGGCTTAATTGCCCTCTTAGTTGTCGGCGGGTGCGCTTCCGAATTTTGCGCGCGCCCGCCGAGCGAAGTATCGCGTGGGTGCGTGATGATGTCAGGACGCTCGCCTGACGTCTTCTCGCATAATTTTACGCCCGATTGGGTTGGGCACATGCCCACATGCAATTCTTCCCTTAGTCATTACCTAGTTCCAGTCCATTTTGCACTTACCTTCATTTCTCTGCTTTCGCTCTAATAGGTGGCTAATGTTACATGGAAGCTTTCCCCCTTAATTAACTGTATAAGTGGAAAGTGATAAAGGTTCCAGGTGGAAGAGATTTACCCAAATTACTTGGTCTGCAGTCAAATTTTATCCAATTGACAGATCAAATGAACATTTAGTCGTTATTTGACGTATTACGGCTAATATCTCTCATCTGAAACCTTTTTAATGGTGCACAACAGCGATAATCTGTGAAAGCATTTCCTCTCCAACATTAACCAACTATTAAAGAAAAGCCAACAAATTAGCAGGAAATGTTAAATGACCTGGAATTAAGTAAAATGAAAAAAAAAACAAAATTAACTACAAGTTCATCTCGCCCAACAAATGGGGAATGTTCTTCAGGTGTACTTCATTTTTGAAATCTAACTATTGTGGTTTGGAGTTTCCATTGGTCATTTCTGCTGAACTTGACTGAAATCAATGTAACCGGTGCAAAAGACTGCAGAATTTTAAGCACACGTTATAGGGCTGTTACTTCCGAGTTCCAGGACAGTGTAACTTGGGGGTAGCCGAAAGGTGCACTGAAGAACCCCCATGCCCCAGAGGTTCCCAGGTAAGGTTGCACAGCAATTGCATGGGAAATTCAAACTTCCAATGGACAACTGCCCTGCACTGGGAACTATCTGAAAACATGATTCAAATCGTATACTTCAGATGGTCCTGACTGTCTTACAGCAATAGTCGCCCAGAAAAAGTTAGAAGAATTAGAACCATTTCTAGCTTCTAGATACTCACACGGACCCCCCCAAGGGACTCCCCCACCCCTCGAGCATTCCCCCCCCCACACTACGGGACCCCACCACCCCCATGGGACTTGTCCAACAGGACTGCACTGCCCAATAGACTCACCTCCCCCGCCAAGGGACACCCCCCCCATCCACCGGTCTCCCCCTCCCACCCCAGGACTCGCCCCAACTCCTGACCATCTCCCGAGGTCCAACCCGACCCGACCTGGCATCGCCTCCTGCTGACTGCCTGAACCCTACCCCCCAACTGTCCAAGCTCCCCCTGACTGTCCGAACCTCCACACCCACCCGACTGTCCGATACCCCTGCCGGCTGTCTGACCCCCTCCGAATGTCCGACCACCCCCCAGCTGTCCAGGCCCCTCCCCCAGACTTTCCAACGCTCCTCCCTGACAGCCCCGGCCCCACCACCCTGCCCCCGACCCCCACCACTCCCACCCTCAACATCAAATTTTAACCGCTTACCTGAAAAACCTACCTTCTCCCTGGCTTGAAAGCAGCTGGGCCTTTAAACCCGCCTCATTTACAGCAGCCGGCACCATAAAAAAGGGGACGTTGCGTCTTTGCATCTGAAGCCCGAGGCAGAGGGCCCGGGAAGGCGCTGCCCTGCACAGCCTGAGTCGGAAGGTCGGGCGAGAAAGGTTCGGAAAGATTTCAAGGTAAAATGTAGGAGCAGAGTGGCAACGCGGCTCTGATTGCCACTCCGTGGAAGTTCAGGCCCAATGTTCAGCGCAAATTGAGCTATCGCCTGCTTTCACGCTCAGTCAAAAAAAGTTGCGCTAGAAGTCGGACCCACTGACAAAATGGGCCACGTCTGCCTGGATGAATTAGTTACCACTGGGAGTTTCCACTGTTTGTGCCCATTTGCAGGTCGGAGGCTCCAAAAATTAAGCTGGATTGGTTTTTTTTTGGTGTAAGGACATTTAAAGCTTTGAAATTTTCTTTAATTTATTAAGAAAATGGCTATAAGTGCCCCAATATAACTGGTAACGGTTCTGTATATATTTTAAAAGACTTCTTCTGTAAAATTGGGTTACTCACAGTTTTGAACACTGTGATTTAAAATGCTTATTTGTTGTGAAAAATCAATTTTCAGCTGTATTAATCAAACTGCCAAGTTATTACTCTTAAATGTGACGAGGAATATTTTAAATGTGTTTTATTAAATTACATTTTAAATCGATTCCTGACTGCACTGGTTCATGGCAGGTTTTGCATTTAACAATATGCAGAGGAGTTTGAGAGGAATCTTAGAAAGAAACATATTTCAAAATGGCACAACCTTGGGAGCAATTAGTGCCAGCTCGCTGATTGCCCCCAAAGCAGAAACTCTATTTGTTTACATGACTAAAAATTAGATGTGAATTATAATGAATAAATTAATATTTTGCTTTGATAACAAAAGCACGTTCACCAAGATGATTCTGTAGGTAAAACGCTTGGGGTAGATCCTGATGGTGCGATAGTGTAAAACATGTGATGATGAATCAACAGCCCATTTTACATCTTGCCCTATTATTATTTACACAGTTTAAATTTAAATTAAAAAAATCAAGAAATGCAGGAAATAAAAGTATGATAAATGTTTTAAAAATTCAATTTACTTGAAGGAAACGTAGACACTGAGAGGAAAATTGTAACTTGGGGGGAGTGGGTGGGATTGGGTGCCGGTGTGGGGGTTAAATGGCTAAAAAGGGTGGGGGAGTTCCAGCCCATCAACTTTAACTCAGGTGACACGAGATCCAGGCAGCCAATCCTCTCCCAGGAGGGTGGATGGCATTTTAAATATATCAATGAGGCTGGAAGTTTCAGATTTAACTTGTTTTTGCCCAGTGGGGTTGGAAGTCTCACCTCAAGACATTTAACAGCCCAATGGCCGTTAAATAGGTGCGGGGT
This sequence comes from Cetorhinus maximus, assembly GCF_964194155.1. Classification (NCBI taxonomy): domain Eukaryota; kingdom Metazoa; phylum Chordata; class Chondrichthyes; order Lamniformes; family Cetorhinidae; genus Cetorhinus; species Cetorhinus maximus. Next base: position 23,811,868 of record NC_135879.1, on the reverse strand, counting down.
GATATGGCCAAGTAGGGGGCAGACTTTTACGCCAGTGGGTGGAGACCATGTCCCCAGCATAATTGGGAGTCAATATAGGTCAGTGAGTACAGAAGTGATGGTGAACGTGACTTGGTGTGAGCTAGGAAGAACAGACTTGGGAGACGGTGCTTGAAGAATCAGTAATATCACCAACCATAGACAGAATTGATTGGGAAGTATAATGGTAACATATTTTAAGGATAAAAGTTAAATCCAGGTGTGACACCATTGATGACGAACTCGAGACACAGAAAATAATTAAGACGAGAAAATAAAATTTGAAAATAAAATTGAAAGGATTTTAATTGTCCTTTCTTGGCAAAAAGAGCCTTCAACTATTTACAAAGTTTTTGCCTGGAGAGAAAGCAGAAATGACAAATATGGTGATGTGATCTGGGTTATTTGGAGCAAGATGCTGTTTGGCATCAGATAGTTCTTTGCAGGCAGAAAAACAAAACAGTAAAGTAGAAAAGGTGCAAAGGTTAATGATTGTGCTTAGATAATTCAGTGAAAAATTGATTTGAAAAAGTAACAAATTAGTGTCGCCCTTGTCAGTCTCAACTCAGTCACCTTGCTTTTATTGCTGTTTTATCCTCCTTTTGCTTTACAGTTGTCATTAACTGTGTTTTCACATGACAAACCATGAAACAATGAAAGAATATTTAATATAAATGTGTCATGTTGTTGAATTGTGAAGGTGTCATTTTTGAACCCTAAGAGCTAGCAATTTTATTTCTTATTCAGTAATTGGATGTGGAAGTTGCTGCCAAGGCCAGTCTTTATTGCCCATCCCTAAGTGCCCTTGAGACGGTGCTGGTGAGCTGCCTCCTTGAACTGCTTGTGGTGTGAGGGAGCTCCAGGATTTTGGCTGAGCAAAGATTACGGAAATTATATATCTCCAATTTGAGATGGTGTGTAACTTGGGGGAGAACTTGCTACCAGCTACCCTTGTCCTTCTAGGTGGTAGAGTTTGTGGGTTTGGATGGTGCTGCTGAAGTGAGTTGCTACAGTGCATATTGTATATGCTAATCATGGCAGCCACAATGAGCCAGTTTTGGAGTGAGTGAATGTTTAATGGATGGGGTGCCAATTAATCGGGCTGTTTTGTTGTTGAACTCCTTGAGTGTTGTTGGAGCTGCACTCATCCAGGGAAAATGGACCATCACTCTCCTGACTGGGGCCTTGTAAATGATGGAAAGACTTTGGGAAGTCAGGAGGCGAGTTATTTGCTGCAGCCACAGTATTAATGCAGCTGGTCCAGTTATGTTTCTAGTATGTATTGGTCATGCCCATTGATAGGCATAAAACTGGCACAATGAATACCAGTTCAGCAGTGTGACAGTCTGTTCCCACTCAATCTCAAAGCCATTGGCTCAGATATTGGCCCTGGACTTCTGTGGGGTGGTAATCAGAGTGGGATTGTCACTCCGCTCCCAGTTCCTTACTTTGAAATTCAGCTGCTCCTTTCTTTCTCGACCTTCCAACTCAGGCCAGGTGAGGACTGTCGAGTGCAGCGGGTTCCTGAGGCCTTGTATCGAGGGCCGGAGAGTCGGAGTTAAGGAAGCCATGTCCCATTTTTTTACTGCACTAGCTGGGGTCAGGCGGGTAGGGGGGTTGGGCGGGTCAGGTTGGTATGGGGACGCGGGAGGGTCAGTTGGTCATGGGGGCTGGATGTATGGGGGTGTTGGGTTGTCGAAGGGGTGTTGGGTTTTCGGGAGTGTCAGGTGGTGGGGTGGGTTGGGTGTTTGGGGGGTTGTGGGGGTGTTGGGTAGTCAGTGGTGAGTGAGGGTTGGGCGGTCAGTGGGGGGGGTTGGGATGGCCATTGTGGACAGGTGGGGGCAGGGTGGTCAGTGGGGGATGGAGTCAGATGGTCAGCAGGGGGCAGGTCGGGTGGTCAGTTGAGGGGTGGGGTTTGGATGTTCAATGGAGGGGTAGGAGTCGGATGGTCAGTGGGGTTAATAGGTGGTCAGTAGGGGTGGTCAGTGAGGGGTTGAGGGTCTAGTGGTCAGAGGGGGGAGGTTCGGGTGGTCAGTTGGAGGATTGTGGTTGGGTGGTCAGTGTGGGTGGAGTCAGATGGTCAGTGAGGGTGGGAGTGGCCAGTAGGGGGGGAAACAGGCGGTCAGTTGGGGAGTGGTCAGTGGGGGAGGTCAGGTGGTCTTGTGGGGGGAAGGGGGTCCTGTGGGGGTCTGGGGTGAAGGCTGTGTCCTGTTAGGGAAGGGGGGTAGTTCCTGTGGTTGATCAGTGGGGTGAGGGGGTCCCGTGTAGGATCAGTGGGGTAGTCTGGGGGTCAGAGGAGTGGGGGAGTCCTGTGTGGGATCAGAAAAGTAGTAGGAGGTCCTGTGGGGGTGGTGGGGGGATGGTCAGGGGGGTGGTCTGAGCGCCCCATGGGGAGTCAGAGGTGTTAATTGGGTGGGGGAGGGGTACGATAGAGTAGTGGGGAGAGTGTGGAGGGTGGTTAGGAGCCCCCTGGGGTGTTAGGGGTGGGGGAAATCCAGTGTGTTGTTGGGTTGGGGTGGTGTTCAATACTATAGTTACCCAGGAGTTAGAAGTGGGTTAAATTCTTCTAAATTTTCCTGGGTAACTATTACTGTAGGACAGTCGGAGCCATCTGAAGTTTGCAATTTATATCGTACTTTCAGATGGCTCCCAGTGCAGGGTAATTGTCCAACAGAAGTTTGGATTTCCTAGGTAACTGCCATGCAATCCTTACCTGGGGACTTTCCAGAGGGAATTCCCCAGCACATCTTTAGGCTACCCCCCAGATACAATGCCATTGAGCTTGGAAGGGCCATGAGCATCGCGTGTATTTCCGAGGGTACCATAGAGGCAGGATCTGCATGTGATGATGAGTTACCAGGCAGGCAAATGCTGCAGCCTGAACTGGGAGAAGAATAGTGTGGATGTCAGTTCCCCAGGGTGTAGGATTGCACAGAAGTTCTGCTCCAAAGATTTCAGATGAGGACTTAAATGGGAAGACTTAGAGTAAAAGACGAGCATGTAGAAATGCTTGGTGCATTCATAGGCCTGCCAGAAAACCTGCTGTCGCTGTCAAGGAGCATGGGGGAGCCTGGCTTCAACTTGGTTTAGGGCTTTGCACAGAGCTAAGTGCCCTTCTTTTCCATCAGGAAGTGGCAGACAGCTCCATGAGAACATATTTATACTCGAGCATGATGCAGCATCTGATGGCTGATGTCTCAACTTTCGTTGCAGCACAAGCAGAAGCCCCCCGAATATCTGTGCTGTGATGGAAGCTCAGCCTGAAGTCATGAAATCCCAGCTTGCTGCCGTGCAGACTCAGCCTGCCATCATGGCCATGGATACCAGTGCTCGAAGCAGCCTTCAGAGTCTCATAAGGGCGTAACATAAGAACATAAGAACTAGGAGCAGGATTTGACGGATTTGAGACATTTTGTCAAAATGGTTTTGACACTAGCAGCTCCTGGTTTGTTAATTCTCGAGCCCTCTCAGGTTGGGAAAACAATCAGGAAACATAAGAACTAGGAGCAGGAGTAGACAATTCAGCCCCTCGAGCCTGCCACGCCATTCAATACAATCATGGCTGATCTCATTTCGGCCTCAACTCCAATTTCCCGCCCTCTCCCCATAACCTTTCAACTCATTACTAATTAAAAATCTGTCTATCTCCTCCTTAAATTTATTCAGCGTCCCGGCATCCACTGCACTCTGAGGTAGTGAATTCCACAGATTCATGGCCCTTTGAGAAAAGTAATTCCTCCTCATCTCTGATTTAAATCTACCACCCCTTAGCCTAAGATTATGGCCCCTCGCTCGTTCCAGAATGCCCCACGAGGGGAAACATCTGCTCCACGTATACTTTGTCTATCCCCTTTAGCATCTTATATGCCTCAATTAGATCTCCTCTCATCCTTCTAAGCTCTAGCGAGTATAGGCCTAAAATCTCTCCTCATAAGACAAGCCCCGCATCTCTGGAAACAATGTTGTGAACCTCCTCTGAACCGCCTCCAATGCAATTACATCCTTCCTCAAGTAAGGGAACCAAAACTGTGCACAGTACTCCAGGTGCGGTCTCACCAATGCCTTGCAGAGCATCCAGCAATATGTGATCCAACAGATTATGAGGGTTGCTGAGGCACCACCCCGGGGGCGTGGCAGTGGCCTGATGTCACCCAGCAAGGCTACCTGCAGTGTCCTCCAGTGAAAGCTTGTAGCCTTTCACCAGCCCTGCTACAGCTATTGGTATAGCATTGAGTAGGAGCACCAAGCCAGGGAAAGGCACCCATAAGATGGCCACTAAGGGCAGAATTTAAGGCAGCCTGTTGCAATGGAAGCCATGGTGGCAGGGTTGAATTAATCATGGGAGAGGCCCTGTGTCAGTCTTCCTGCAGCAGAAAAAACCTCTCCCGGTTAAGTTGAAGGGCACTAGGGGCTAACACAGGATTCCCAACCACCAGTGGCAGGATGTTAATGAGGCTTATCGTTAAGCCAATTGACACCCATTCTTGCTGAGCTCACCGCAATTCAGTGGTGGCTCAGGGATTAAATGGGAGCCACACATTTTTCCCTTGCCTTCTGAAGGCCCCCAAACAAATCCTGTCAGGTTATCCAGGAGCCTCCCAAGGGTTGTCACTTGTTATCAGGCTGTCTGTGCCCGATCGAGGGACATGCCATTGAAGGCAGTGGGGTGGGGCGGGGCGGCGCCAATAGTCACAACCTGCCCTTGCCTCTAACCCCCCTGCCTATCCTCTCCTCCATGACCCCCATCCCACCCAACTCATCTTTGAGCTGGAGTCCGTTGCCGATCCTGGGTCTCTGGTCGATATATTGCAGGCAGCTCCTGTTGGTGCTGATGGCAATGAGGAGCTGCCAGCCTCTGATTGGCCAGCAACTCTTGGCAGGCGCAACTTCTGCCTCCAGGGCCCTGATTCCCAGGGAAGGCTTGATGGTGGCCATTTAAGTGGCTGAAGAGCGTTTACTACAGTCGGGCCTCCCCCATGGAATGGACAGAGGGCGAGACCCCCGTCGGGCCAATTGAATCCCGCTGTAAGTGTGAATAGTTGAGTTTTGTATGGAATATTGGATATTTTGCTGGATAAAGCTTGTATGGAATGTTGTGATGGTTATAGGTTCAGCATTGTGGCCATAAGGATGCTTTGATGGTCTGTCACTGAGGGTTGGGAAGATTGTTTAATGGGGATTTGGGATTGTGTTCGTAGGAACCATTGTCAAATGAGATGCTCAGGAACTGTCCAGCTGGAACATAGAGGTGCCAACTGCCTCCTCCTTTTCACCTCCTCCTCTTCTTTCTCCTCCTCCTTTCCACATTTTCTCCCTCCTCCTCCTCCTTTGCTTCCTCTAAAGTTCTCACCATTTCCCTGGTGGCAAAGCTGTGCTTTCTTGGTGACCAGGTTGTGGGGCATACAGAAGACCGCCACGAATCAGGACACCTACTCGATCGTGTACTGGAGCCCTCCTCAAGAGCGGTCGAGGCAGCAGAGATGTTGCTTCAGCACCTTGATGATCTACTCGATGATATTCCTGACAGCAGCCTGGCTCTCACTGTAGACATGTGGGGCATGGATAGCTGGGTTGTGGAATGGAGTCATCAGCCAGGCTTATTTCCGGCATGTGCTCTTAACACGCATACAAACGCTCTCCACTCAGCGCGATCTGCAGTAGAAGTATGCTCACACAACGTGAACACCATTTTGATAACAAAACAGCACCGGGAACATCAAAACTGTGGGCACCACGGAGCCCAATAAGTCATATTATTTTTGAGTATTTTTTGGCATACTAATCAAATTTAGGAAGTTCAGCCTACAACAAGTTACAATTTCTAATACTTTCAGGCCCAGCTGTCAGTCCTGTTAGGGTTGGCTATGCTTGTGGACAGTGCTCATATGTAATATGTTTCAACCATGCCTCCCTAATGTTTCATACAAATCAGCACCTATTATGATTGAGACTAATGATGCTTTTACTTCATCTCAGTGCAATGGACTTTAGTTGTGCCTTAAAAAAGACTGATGTTGATTTGACTTTCAAACCTGTGGAGCAAGCAATATTGTCGTCAAAAACCAATGATTAAGAAGTAATTTAAATTTACATTTGCCTTTTGGCACTTGCAAAGATGCTACCTCAAGCTAAGAGATGGCTCAGTTTCTATGCTTTGAAAAGCAGCAGCTCCAAGACTGCAACTTTAGCTGGCTACACATTTCCCTAGCATGACCAGACTGAACCTGAATAGATATTCCCAGGCATCAAGGATCCCAGGGACCGAAATTAAAGCAGCAAAGGGAAGATTTGAGACAACTGAGACAATACAGGATTCCACAGCAATTGCAATCAAGCTTATTCCAGAGCCATTTATATGTGGCTCATATAACCGACATTGAACTGTGAGAGTGGCCAACAGAAGAAGTAAAGAATTTTATCATAGAAAGGAGCTGGAGTCAAAGATTGTCAAACAGTAGCTGAACAGTGTGCTACATTCAAAGAGACAGTTCAGGCGCAGTCAAGGTACATTCCCTCAAAAGGAAAGGGTAGAGCAAACAAATCCAGAGCTCCCTGGATGACAAAAAAGGTAGAAATTAAGATAAGGAAGGAAAAGTATGCTTATGACAGATGTCAGGTGGATAATACAATTGAGAATCAGGCTGAATGTAGAAGATTCAGAGGGGAGGTGCAAAAGCAAATAAGAGAAGCAAAGAGGAAGTATGAAAAGAGACTGACAGGTAAAACAAAAGGGAATCCCAAAGTCTTCTAAAGGCATATAAATAGCAAAGGGGTGGTAAAAGGAGAAGTAGAGCCCATTAGGGATCAAATGGCGGGTTTGATGCATGGAGACAGAGGACGTAGCTGAGGTATTACATGAATACGTTGCATCTGTCTTTACCAAGGAAGACGATACTATCCAGGCCATAGTGAAAGAGAAGGTAATTCAGACACTAGAAGGGTTTAAAATTGATAAGGAGGAGGTATTGGATAGGCTATCTGTATTTAAAGTTGATGAGGGACCAAGGCCAGATGAGATGCATCCAGGAATACTGAAGGAAGAGACAGTAGGAATTGTGGCGGCACTGGCCATAATTTTTTCAGTCTTCTTTAGACTCAGAAATGTTGACAGAGGACTGAAGAGTTGCAAACATTACACCCTTGTTCAAACGAGGGTGTAAAGATAAACCCAGCACGACTGGCCAGTTAGTTTAACTTTGGTTGTGGGGATACTTATGGAGACAATAATTCGGGACAAAATTAATAGTCACATGGGCAAATGTGAGTTAATTAATGAAAGCCAGCATGGATTTCTTAAGGGAAAATCATGTTTAACTAACTTGCTGGAGGTTTTTGAAGAGGTAACAGAGAGGGTTCATGAGGGCAATGCTGCTGATGTGGTGTAAATGGACTTCCAAAAGGCATTTGATACAGTGCCACACAACAGATTTATAAGCAAAGTCATAGCTCATGGAATAAAAGGGAAAGTAGCAACATGGATACAAAATTGGCTGAGTGACAGAAAACAACAGGTAGTGGCTAATGGATATTCCTGGTGCTGGAGGGAGTATTGTAGTGGAGTTCCCCAGGAGTCAGTGTTGGGATCCCTGCTTTTCCTGATATATATTAATGACCTAGACCTTGATGTACAGGGCACAATTAAAAAATTTGCAGATGACATAATACTCGGAAGCATTGTGAACTGTGAGGAGGATAGTGTAGAACTTCAAAAGGACATAGACAAGCTGCTAGAATGGACAGACAGGTGGCAGATGAAATTCAATGTGAAGAAGTGTAAAGTGATTCATTTTGGTAGGAGAACATGGAGAGACAATATAAAGTAAAGAGTACAACTCTAAAGGGGGTGCAGGAGCAGAGGGATCTGGGTGTATATGTGCATATGTCAGTGAAGGTGGCAGAACAGGTTGAGAAAGCATTTAATAAAGTATACAGTACACTGGGCTTTATTCATAGGAACTTAGAACACAAGAGCTAGGAGGTTATGTTGAGCTTGTTTAAGATACTAATTCAGTGGCAGCTGGAGTATTGCATCCACTTTTGGAAAGATGTGGAGAGAGTACAGAAAAGATTCAAGAGGACAGTCCCTGGGATGGGGAACTTCCATTATGAAGATAGATTGGAGAAGTTAGGACTGATTTCCTTGGATTAGAGAAGGCTGAGTGGAGATTCGATAGAGGTGTTCAAAATCATTAGGGATCTGGAAAGAGTCGGTAGAGAGAAACTGTTCCCACTCATGAAAGGATTGAGAACGACAGGGCACAGATTTAAAGCAGTTTCCAGAAGAAGCAAAAGCGATATGAGAAAAAAACTTTCTCACGCTTCGAGTAGCTAAGGTCTGGAATGCACTGCTACCTGACAGTATGAAGGCAGGTTCAATTTAGGCATTTGAAAAGGAATTAAACTGTAATTTGAAAAGAAACAATGTACAGGATTATAGAGATAAGGCAGGAGAATGGCAATAAGTAAATTTCTCATTTGGAGAGCTGGTACAGACATGATGGGCTGAATGTTCTCCTTCTGTGCTGTAACAACTTTATGATTCTGTGGAACACCTCTTTCTGAGACAGTGCTGGCAAAGTTTTCCTAGGGGTTTCTTCTACTCTGCACCTAACCAGGTTTTTTGCCAAACTTCTACCAAAATTAGCATGGTGGAAGAGGACAAGCCCTGAGAACATTTCCGGCGCAAATATAAACACCGCACATACACTTCAAATCAATCTAACATCACATCACCTTTCTAAACCGGTAAGAAAAATATAGTTCAAGCATGTAACATAGAAACTGTATTAAGCAAAAACATGTTCCATTCTATAACTCTCAATTTATAATGAATATATCTCATAAACTAAAATATTCATTATCAGATCATAACATTCCCTAAAGCTTATTTTTCATCAAGATGAACATTTACAATACTAGTATACAGATTGAGTGGGGCAAATTAATTGTTCAAGATGAACATGATGAATAAAATCCTGTAATTAGTCATCTCTGAAAGATGCCACCAATATACAGTATTATTTGAGCACAAAGATTTCCACCGACTATGGGCCTATCTTACATAGCTTATTTCCTTATTCAACAGTAAGCCATAATCTTCTTTGATGGTTGGAACCAGGTTTGGGCTTTCAGCATAAAATGTCAGCATGCACTCAACACCAACCAAATGTTTACAACCCAGCAATGACAAAAAAGCATTGCACGATGTGTTCTCTGCAAACAATGCTTTATTAAAACAACAGATAGGATTTGTGTTGTGCCTTTAACTTAGTAAATGCCCATAGTACATGTTATAGAGAGGAACGGATGCCAAGAAGCATTAGGAGAGATAGTCAAAACTATTGCTGAAGAGATAGATTTTGAGAAGGTGAGGAACAACAAACTGGATAGGAGAAAATATCTGGGAGGACTTAATGAACTCAGATTTGATGGATTTAAGGGAATGGACTAGGCTCTGGGATTTTGTGTTATTCATTCACACAATGTGGGCATCACTGGCTAGGCCGGGATTTATTGCCCACTCCTAATTGCCCTTGAGTAGGTGGTGATGAGACGCCTTCTTGAACCACTGCAGTTCATGTGGTACAGGTACACCCACAGTGCTGTTAGGGAGAGAGTTCCAGGATTTTGACACAGCAACAGTGAAGGAACGGGGTTATGGTTCTAAATCAGGAATGTGTGTAACTTGGAAGGGAACTTGTAGGTGGTAGTGTTCCCATGTATCTGCTGCCCTTATCTTTCTGGGTGGTAAAGGTTGCAGGTTTGGAAGGTGCTGTTTAGTGAGCCTTGGTGAGTTGCTACAGGGGTAAGGTGAGAGTGACTGCCCTTGACATCAAGGCAGCATTTGACTGAGTGTGGCATCAAGGAACCCTAGTAAAACTGAAATTAATGGGAATCAGGGGGAAAACTCTCCGCTGGTTGGAGTCATACCTAGCACAAAAGAAGGTGGTTATGGTTGTTGGAGGTCAATCATCTCAGTTCCAGAGCATCAATGCAGGAGTTCCGCAGGGTAATGTCCTAGGCCGAATCATCTTCAGATGCTTCATCAATGGCCTTACTTCCATCATAAGGTCAGAAGTGGCGATGTTCGTGAATGATTGCACAATGTTCACCATTTGCAACTCCTCAGATGCTGAAGCAGTCCATGTCCAAAGGCAGCAAGACCTGGACAATATTCAGGCTTGGACTGACAAGTGGCAAGTAACATTTGCGCCACACAAGTGCCAGGCAATGACCATCTCCAACAAGAGAGAACCTCTGACCTGCTCCTGTAGCCACAGTATTTATATGGCTATTCCAGTTCAGTTTCTGGTCAATGGCCAGGATGTTGATAGTGGGGGTTCAGCAATGGTAATGCCATTGAATGACAAGGGGAGATAGTTAGATTCTCTCTTGTTGGAGATGGTCATTACTTGGCACTTGTCTGACATGAATGTTACCTACCACTTGTCAGCCCAAACAGCTGATTGGGACAGGCTGAAGAAGTAGGTCCAAGGGTTGCGGCTTATTTGGGGGCGGGGGGTGGCGGGGGTGGGGGGAGCGTAGTGAAACATTGGATGGATTTGTAAATGAGATTGAGGTACTTGGATTCAATATGTTGGCTGTTGGGAATTCATTGAAGGTAATCAAGGTAAGGGAAAGGTTAGGCTTAGTTTCTAGTTGCAGTAAGCACTATGGGTAGTGATTCACATACTTTAACAGGGAATTTTCCTGGAGATTAAAATAATGAACATAATGAAAATCAGGAATAAGCATTCCAGAGTTACACCTTCAGCTGGTTTGGGAAGTGCGTATTTAGAATGTTGTAACTGGTTTTAGTGTTTAGTGGATGATAGAGTAATCTACCTAAAAATAGAATGTAGAAACAGTGGCTCAAGCAAAAGGGGTGCAAAGGTATTTTTATATCTGGGGAATCTAGAACTAATGCATAGTTTACATTGCCTCTATTTTATTAAACAGTAGGTATCTGATTCTTATTCACATACAGGTGCAACTAGGTACATCTAAGAAATATTACATATCTTAAGATAATTATTTGACACATTCTATTCATTTAAAACTAAATTAATCTATGCAATCAAAAGCTTAACTCACACTTCGCCTGGTTTAAAATAATATATCGATCAGTCTGCACCTCTTCTTGCCTTCTCTGCCTGAAGTTAGGACCCACAACCCCACGACCTCCACCATGGGTAGGGGCAAGGAGACTGGTCCCGAAATCACCCCAGCCAGAATGGGGATCAAACCGCGTGCTATTGGCATCAATCTGATCCATACCGGCCATCCAGCCAACTGGGGCCCCCAAGGAATCCCCCCGTGGCCAAATGCCGCTGCTGAAGGAGTTTCCCCTCTGACCTGAGGGTCTGCATGCTTAGGCCATTTAAGAATGGAATCATTTTCACTCCTCCGAGGGTGCCACCATTTTGAGGTGCTCTGCTGTTAACCTACCTGCCTCAGCAGCACCCACCTCTCCAGTGGAGCTACCAAGGAGATTGGGCTGGAAGCATGGGGAACCTGCCTACCAATTAAGAGGGTGCCAATGGGACACTAGCTTCCCCAGTCTGGGTCCCGATAAGTGTGGGCTGCGTCCCCCTTTCGTTCCCGACAACGGGGGCAGGCCCGGGAGCAGCCAGGGAACGGACCGCCGCCCGCAATCGGCCCCCGACCACAATTTCACGCTGGCTGGCCAATTAACCACCAGCCAGCGTGAAAGGCGCGCAGCAAGGCTCAGCGCTGCCGGGGGTGGGGGGGGGGTGGGTGGTGGGTGGGAGGAGGGCGAGCGCTGAAGTCAGCGCGGGCACGGGGGAGCCTGGAAGGAAAGCTCCCTGAAGGCTGATGAATTTAAATTCAACAAAAACAGATTTTAAAATCCAGAAAAAAAATGCCCACGCATCAGAATGAGTCACCTAAACACATGGATACTGAAATTTGTGTCAAAACATTTTTATTTTTTAAAACCAATTTCGGAAACCTCATCCCGCCCTTGGTTTCCTGAAAAACGCAAAGGCCACCTGGCTGATTTTGCCCACCCGCCTGCCATAACATTGAACGGGCAGGAAAATAATCCCAGTTAATTGTGCCGTTAATGGACTTAATGGCCCTCTTAATTGTTGACGGGCGCGTTGCCGATTCTTGTGCGTGCCCGCTGACCGAAATATCGTGCGAGTGCACAATGATGTTGGTGTACTCACCTGACATCATTGCACATTATTATACGCTCGAGCGTATCAGGTATGCACCTGCATGCCGAGCAAAAAATTCTGCCCCAGGTTTCTGAAACCACAGGAAAATCCTGTCTAATATTTTCACTGGCCAGGAATTTCCCCTCGGCGATTTGGGGGCGGGGCCCGGTCGTCGAGGGGAAAATGATGCGGGATGACGTTGGGAGGAATCCCCGACCTCATCCCGGGCCATTTAAATTTTTAGGAAGGCAAGTGGACAGCGAAATCAGCTGTCCGCCCGCCGACCTGTCAATAGCCAATTGAGCCCATTGACAGGCTAGTTAAAGTACTTAAAGACCTGCCCGTCAAGCCTTAAGGCTGGCGGGCAGGCCAGGAGCCACAGCGGGCTTCTGATTATTCATGAAACTTCATCCACTTTGTACAAAAATAATCAAGTTTATGTGTTCTTTATTAACATGTCCCATCTCGTGTGACATTGTCACATGAGGGGGACATGTTAATAAGTTTTTAGTGTTTCTATTTTTAAAGTTTTTACCACTTTCAGTATTCTCCCTGAGACAGCACTTTGCCTCAGGGAGAAGTGCGCTCTTTCGCGCGCATGCGTGAAAGAGCGCACTTTGACAGATGGGGAATCCCTCCCCCCCCCCCAACACGGGAAGTGCATAGCGCTCCCCATCGGCCAGGCCGCTGGGCGGGTCATTAATTAAGTGGGCCAATTAATGACCCGCCCACTCAAAATGGCGGCGGGCCCCATTTCAGTGGCGGGAGTCAGCTGCCCGCCCACCGCCAAGCCGGTGGGGCCCGCCCGCGATCCAAGGGCAAGATCCTGTCCACCCTGTTTTATATAAGATTATTTTCAGTTTCACTGAAGGTTTTAAATTATTTTCAATAACATTAGCTCTAGGGCTGCTCTTGTCCATCAACATTTATCAAATCCTGCTTTTGATTAAAATCATTATCTCCATCTCCACCTTTCCTTCATAAGATCACTGTGAGCCATACAGTATTTATAAAAAAAGTGTTAACCTTGTATCAGCCCTAGCACTCTCAACTCTGAGTCAGTGGTCTGTGAGTTCCTCTCTAAAATGCTGTGAATGCTTTTGAATGCAATTGAAATTTTCGAGACTGAGGTTGGTAGAATTTTGTAAGACAAGGGTCCAATTGGAGAAATGGCACACAGGCTATCATGACAAGAATTTTGGTGACTAAAAAATGCGAAGGCTGCTTGGCTTTTTCGCCTGCCCATCAACCATAAGGTTGGACGGGCAGTAAAAATTTCTTTCAAGTATAACTTTAATGGCCTTAATAAGCCTTTTAATTAGCAGTGGGAGTGCTGCCGACTCTGGCGGGTGTCCGCCAACCGAAATATCGCGCGAGTGCACGGTGACGTCGGGACCCTCACCCAACGTCATCGCGCGTTATTTTACACTCAGCTGGGTCGGGCGTATGCCCACCCGACAAGCTAAAATTTCTGGCCTGGATTTTCATAAATCTGAAAAGCAATTGAAATTTATGGTTCAATGCAAGAGCCCCCCCTTGATTGTTAGGGTATATTGATCTATGTCTAACCCCACATTCCCAACTAGTAAGTCTAGACACCAGTGGACTAACAGCAATTGGACCCCACCCCAACAATATTATATGGATAAGGACTGCACTATTAGAAAACCAAATGCCAAACCTCAGCTGACTGTGAGGTTGAGCCCCAGTTGACTGTGGAGAATCAGATAGTCTTTCTTAGACTAAAATGTTTTTAAAATGTTTTTTTTTTCACTTGCAATAACTGCAGCAAATAATGGTGGGTTATGAAAAACAGGAGCTTTCAGAAAAAAATATATGTAGAAATGTTTTTTTTTAAAGCAGACAAGCCAATCCAAAACTAGAACTTTCTAAACGACTCAAAATTTGGAATAGCTGTGAATAAACATCAGCAATCAGAATCAGGTTATCCAGAGTTTGAAAGTGATCCTAGGATCTTGTTTTGCAAACAATAAAGCTTTATAGCATTCTGAGCTGAATTCACAGAATATCCAAATTTTCCCACCATTCGGTTCTGAATAACAGGTTTGATGAATCTTCTCTGCCAAACACTCAGTCAAAACAGCAAACAAATAAGATGTAATTGGGAAAATCCTATTTATCTTCTTGTAAATGGAGATTTGGGGAGCCAATGGCAGTCAAGCAAGCGACAAGCTTTGTCTTGTTATAAAGCAGTGTTCCCAATTTGATGCAGAGTTTCTTAAAAGATTAATTTTCATAGTAACCCAGAAGAATGTTCACTCTCTCTAACCAAGTGTTTTTTTGGGGGCTCAAGGGTGACCATCAAGCCATGTTGTTGAGAATTAGAGGTATTATAAATAATAACCAATTGGCTCTTCAGATTGTAACAGATGGATTGATGGGGACTTGCCAATAATAGCTTCTTATAAACCTTTGGGTGAAGTTTCTAGCAAACGTTAAAAATTTGAATTATAAAAACAAAAAGGTTCATTAGCAGGAACCCTTGCAGTTTTACAGAGCTGAAAAATGTTGGCAATTTTCTTCATCACTGATAACAGGCCATTAAAGCAAAGTTGAGTGATGTGGCACCTTATTATGGCTTGGCAATTTGTTTAAAAGTATTTCAACACCCTGACTATGAAGCCATGCAGGCTGAAAGACTTACCACTTAACATTCTGGACAACCTCCCAGGCTTTTGCTAATGACAGGTGGCAAGTGTAACCTTCAACAGAAGCCTAAAAATTGGAATGTACTGAAGTTACTCTCAATAGCTTCAGGAAAGGGTTGATGTCTTAGAATTTTAAGTCCAAATAAAGGACATGGGTTGTCCCATTCATTTTGTCAGTAAGAGAAGATGATTAACTTTAATTGTGTTCAACAAAGTTATTAAAATTGACAGTCCAACAGCTTGCCAGCTTCAATTGGTCTATTGAAGAATGACTGCCTTGTTAAGTCAAGTAGTCTCTTAACATTTTTAGTTGGATGAGAGTCCATATATGCTCTGGCAAATGCTACAACTTCCCAGATGGACAGGGTAAAAAGCAAATGTGCAATTTGTAAATTTCTTCTAAAGCAGACCACTTTAGTTCCAAATGCACACTGGTGCTGCTGCCATCTCTTTATTTGTCAAGTTAAATGAAATCATTTGTCTCCTCCTCAGGCAAGTGTTTTCAGTTCCTGAAAATAATTGAGGGAAGAACCAGGAATCCGTCATTTGCGAATTGGAAAATTTTGACTCATCCTTGATCAGTGATGAGAAGTTGTGATTTGTAAGAGAGGTTCAATCTCCACTTGCCTTTTGGGAGGCATAAGGGAAGGGGAAAGGACATTCCAGAAGTGCATGTGAACAATGTGGTACATTCCATGAAGCACTTGAGTGCATAATTTAAACAAGTTTTTTTCAGGTACAAGAAGCAATTCATCAACAAAGCTGAAGTCAGAAAACAAGCAAAAAGTGTGCATCTTTTAAGAGGATTGAGGTTGGGTTCTATATATGAAGCTTAATTTTGGTGAAAAACTGGAAAGTTGGAAGTGCCAATGGATCAGTATGTTTCCAATGAATAACTAAACCATCAAGATGAGGAAGGTACAATCCTTAATCTGTGCTAAATCAGTTGCAGAATAAAAGGATAACAATTCACTTTTGTAGTTTGGATTATCGAGGGTAAATAAAACCAGGGCTCCCTTTCCTAGGCATGACTGAATCACCCACTGATACAGATAGTCAAGGTATGAACATGAATAGCAAGCCCTCATGTGTGGAATTAGAAATAGTTGGGCCAGTGCAACCATATGCAAGCAGATTGATGATCTCAGGAGAAGAGAACAGAATATTGGTGAGGAGAAAAAAATAGTTTGATTGGAATCATTTCCAACTCCTCAGTTTGGTTTTATCGAGGAAGGAACGGGTTGGCTCTTGCTAGAATAAGAGATCAAGTTAGAAACATAATTTATCTAAAAGCAGAATCATCTTTCTATGGGGTATAGGTATATTTTAAAATTATTATTCACCACAGGGTAGGCAAGCTCAAAATGGATTCACTCTCAGCCATTTAAAATGACCTCTAAGTACAAATGAGACATTTATAGGAACTAAGATATTTTTGCTGTTCTGCCTAGAAGTAAAGAGAAATAAACCATCCTCATCCTAATCCTTTGGGTAGCTATGATGTTTCATGTTATTAAAGAATGTTTCCTCTTCTAAAATTAATAATTCCTTCCCACAGCATATCCAACTATCTTTTCCAGAAAGGCTAATTCACACTCTGTGCATTGCACTAACCAATGTGCTTTCCATATTGACCAGAAGAAATAACTTGAGTTGTGAAATGCCAGGCTGAATGGATTCCTCCTGTGCTGTAAGATCCTACAATTTTATAAGCAAAAATCATGTTCTTACAAAATGGGCATAAATAATGTTAACACCTCACCTCCCTGATCTGAAGACTTGCATCAAAACACAAACCTAAATAGATGGAGGCAACAAAATGTAAATGTGGCAACTTATTGGGCAGAAATTTCTGCCTGTCGGGCCCGACCCAATCTCCGGCGGGCGGGGAGCCGATCCCCGCCGGAGAAGCAGGCCCCGCCGCCATTGGCCCGCCCAGCGTGACATCCAGCGGGAGGCGCTATGCGCTTTCTGTGCGGACGGGTGGGGGATTCCCCAAAAGCGAGAGTGCGCTCTTTTGCGCATGCGCACGAAAGAGCGGACGTGTCCCTGAGGCTAAGTGCTGCCTCAGGGAGATCGCTTACACTTCTAAAATTATGAAAATTAGAAAAAAACAAATTCCCTAACATGTCCCCCTCATATGACAATGTCACATGAGATGGGACATGTTCATACTTTACATTATAAATTTATTAAAATTTTTAAATCCCTACATAAAACCTCATCCCGCCGGTGGATGAGGTTTCATGTTTTTTCTATTACCCGCCAACCTTAAGGTTGGACGGGCAGATCCTTTAATTGTATAATTGTTCCTGTCAATGGCCTCAATTGGCCATTGACAGGTCGGCGGGCCCGCAGCTGATTTTGCTGCGCCCCTCCTTCCTGAAAATTTAAATGGGGCGGGATGACATCGGGGGCTCCACCCAATGTCATCCCGCGTCATTGTACGTGTCGGCGAGTGAGCCCCGCCCCCAAACTATGGGTACGATGAATTCTCTCTCTTCTGGTATTTTACAACTGTAGTGAATACATATGTTCCAAGACCTCAGGTGGGACTATGATGGCTGTAGAGTCCAGCATGGGGGCTAGTTAGCTCCGTTGACTAGGCAACAAGCCTGTGCTTCAGAATAACACCAATACTGTGGTTTGAATTCCCTTTCTGCCTGAGGTGGGCTTGGGAACTGCCTCCTCAGCCTGCTCCTGAGAATGGAAGGCAATGGCAAGTCACCACTGACAAAAACTTCCAAAATAACAGCTCAGGAGAAAGTGCCATCAGAAAATGAGCCAAAGACCTGCCTTCAGACAGAGCACACATGACATGACAGATCCCAATGGGATAAGGGTATGCACAGATGCATCCCCTGAATATGGTGGAAGCCTCTGATTCAGCACTATCCTGATACCACAGAAGGCAACTCACTGATGTGACAATGAATATCCAGTTAGGGTCTGTGTTATTTAGGAAAACAAGCATGAGCTACAAGGTGGGACTTGCAGTTGCCTTAGTTAAAGGACCAGGCAAACTGATGCATCTCAGTTAAATTTTTAGAACAATTTCTATTGCAATAGGTTTGGAAGAACACAGACTCTTTTGGAGGTGTTTTAGTGAGTTCCTGGATTTGCCAGAGGGAGCAGGGGATAGGAAGGGAAGAGGTGGGGGCAGACGAGTAGGTGACCTGTGTACACAAAAGCTGCAACACGTATGGACAAAGCAGTGGCAGTGCCTCTGGGCCTGCAGTAGGACAGGGAGATGGAGCAGTGGTTGTGGAGAGGGCAAGCTCTGCACCATCCACTCTGCAAAGTTGGAATCGGACTCCTCAGTGCTTCGTCTCTGTGCCAGGAGGCTGTCTGGCAAGCCAGCCATTGCACCTTGCATCTTGGTGTGCATGCCCACTCAGCACTCTGCTGTATGCCACCCCATTGAGGTCTTCATCTGAGTTCCAGGTCGGTTCAACAGCTGAAGACACATGCTGAAGTTGCTTGCAAGATGTTCTCAAAGTGATGCACTTTTATGTAGGTCACAGAGTCAGTTTCTTGTGGTCTCATTCCAAGGGTTGGTAGATCTGAAATGGTAAAGGCTTGGAGTTTATACAATGTACACCCTTCAGACCTTCCTCAGGCACAGATATTACTGCCACTCTTTTGCTGTATGAGTAGGCCTTATGAAATTCACCTCTGGAAGATGGCTGCTGTCAACTGGTCACTACAGTTATGTTTCTTCATTACCATATATGGTTTCTTGAAGTGTAAAATGCACATTCCATCTCCGTTGTTCTTTCAGTGATCAAGCCATCAATTAGTTTGTTGGTAGACAATAGAACTTTTAATGCTTCATCAACAGTTTAATGGCTTTCAGGAGATGAGTAGTTAACACTTTTAAGTGGCATGCATGTATGTCTGTCTTTCAGACATAGCCAGTCAGTAAGTCCGCTCCTGGATTAGTTCCTTAAATACACAGATCAAGGCAGCTGACCTCCAGCAGCCATCAGAGTACATTGTTCATTTTTAAAAGAAAAAGTGGATTCTAAGGTCTGACATTGAATAAAGTTCAGGTTTTTAAAAATTATGAATATGACATGCCTTTTATGAGCAGGGCATTGCTAACAATGTTGCAAAGAAAGAAAATTGTATGCGAATAGAATAAACATTTAATTATTTAAATGACCATAAAGTTATCAAAACAGATAAACATGTAGTCAGAAACCACATCAGAGGCAGTTTATGTTATTAGAACCAGTTAAAACTGTCAATCATTCTCCACACCAGCTGTGCCAATAGAAGAACTGTTGAGCTCAGGGCATTAATAGTTTCTGGAACTCAGCCAAGCATTCATAATAGCCACAACTATCAAAGCATTAGCTTTCACCTCCAAGATGCTGAAATTGAAATAACAGATGGCATTACATTTCCATTTTAAAGCAAATTTCCTGCTAATCACAATGGAGGGTATCAGGTGCTTATATTTCCAAAACTTTGATCACCGGGGGTAATTTATTTTCAAAGCCAGGGCTGTCTGTATATTTAAATTACAGTACTGTACATGATAGGAGAGTTTATCAACAATTTTTTTTTACATTTTTTAATGCATTATGGAAAAGCTACTGTAAAGCATGTTAACAATTACAAATTGCTGGTCAATATAATGATCAACTTACCTTTATAGAACAGGGCCCTATGATGAATCTCTGCATTAAAAATACATCTATATTACAATGCAGCCTCTTTGAAGATGTCAAAACATTTTATATTTACATTTCGGAATGTTCCTGTTTGCCCAGTGGTCACAAACTCTCAAAGGAGGTACTTTTTGGGGAGGGTGGGGGCAGGGTGGGGTGTGGCTTCCAAAACCCACAGCAGCACATAAGAATAGTGTATGGGAGGAAATACAATTTTCTTGTGGTCCCACAATGGGGACCCCAACCTCAGAAGAGATGCATGCGCATTTTGCACCCAAGGCCTTCCTGACCCATAAAAAGGTCACACAAAAAATGGTGTGGGTCATGAAGGCACAGGAAAATTGGTTTTCCTGCAAAAAATAAATCTCTAGGCAGAATTTTATGTCCCGTGGGCGGGTGCCACCTGACCCGATTGGGCGTAAATTCACGCGAGAAGACGTTGGGCGAGCCCCCAGACATCATCGCGCACTCGTGTGATATTTCACTTAGCAGGAGCACGCAAAAGTCGAAAGCGCACTCACCGATAATTAAGAGGGCAATTAAGACCATTAACAGCTCAATTGCCTCCGATTTTATTTGGCCCGTCCAACATTATGGTTGGCGGACGGGCGAATCGGCCAGACGGCCTTTACATTTTTCATCAAACCTCATCCAAGGTCGGGATGAGATTTCCCTTGTGAATTAAAAAAGAAACGCAAATCCCTGGTCAGCATTTTTATCGGGTATATGTTCAGGTGACTGATTGTGATGCATGGACATTTTTTTTCCCGGTTTTTAAAGCTTTATTTTAAGGTTTTCAGCTCTGCAACTCCCTGAGGCAGTTGTCCGTCTTCAGAGAGCTTTCTCGCAGCACTCGCCCGCGTCCACGGAAGCGTCATCTTCCGCCCTCTTCCCGCCCCCACCCCAGCAGCGCTGAGCTTTTCAGCGCGCGTTTCATGCTGGCTGGCCAACCAACGTGAAATCGTGGTCGGGGGCCAATCGTGGTTGGAGCTCCATTCCCCAACCGCTCCCGGGCCCGCCGATCGCATGCGCCCACTGAGGGTAAAATTCAGGCCTATGTTCTGCATTTTTCAAGCGATTCCCACCTCCAGAATCTAGCCCTTGGTCTACAATCAAAACTGCTAAGCCCTCCTGCTGTTTGCAGGGGCAGCAGGCAGCAATCAGGTGTAGAAAGCAGCTCAGGAGTCACTTGGGCAAATGCTACAGTCATTCAGATGAGGTGGGTGCAGAAAGTTTGCATCTTGATCTGAATACGCACGGGCAAGTCGTGAATCATGACCCCTTGCCCATAAATGGGGCTAACGAATTTTTAGCCCTAAGAATCGGGCAAATGACTTAGGCCCGAATTTTTGGGTTGGAGGGCAGGCGCGATTGGCAGGTCCAGGATCGGCCCCCTAACGGACCATCAGCTGCGATCGGCCCCTGACCTCGATTTCATGCTGGCCGGCCAATTGACGGGGTGGGGGGGTGGGAGGAGAGAGCCGCCTCAAGGAGCTGAAGATCAGGATTTTACCGCCCCGTCACAGGCGGGACCCTCCGCGGGCGAGGTGGCGCCCCAGCCAGAGGTCCATTGACTTGCGGCGGGACCGGAGGATCCTGGCGGTGAGCGGGTGCAGAATATCCCGCCCGAAGACTTCTAAACAATTCGATAAAGATTTCAAGGTCAGTAAAAAAAAATGTCCAAGCATCACAATCAGTCACCTGCACATTTAGATGTTAAAAATTCTGTCCATAGATTTTTTAATTTTTCTTTCATTTAATAACGGAAACCTCATCCCGCCCTTGGATGAGGTTTCATCAAAAATGCAAAGTCTACCTGGCAGATTCGCCCGTCTACCAACCATAAGGTTGGATGGACCATGAAAAATCAGGGACAATTGGAACTTTAACAACTTTATTTGTCTCCTTAATTGCCGGCGGGAATGCCGACCGAAATATCGCCTGAGTGCGGGATGACATCGGGGCGTTCACCCGGCTCGATCTCATGCGATTGTGCGTAAAAATCCTGCTCTTAGAAACAAAGAATACAGTGTTAACCTCATACCAGGTTCAAAACAGACTCTTCTGATTAGATTTGGAGACAGCATTTATAGAATATGAATGAACCGAGCCTCCACGGACAACATTGGTACAAATAACATTGAAGCTCACTAGTTTTGGTAAACAGTTAAATTTTAGCTGCGAGCTGTCCTCGTCAGAAAAAGGAATAGAGCAGCTGTATGTTCGAATAATTTCCTGTGGGACCAGTATTTCTCTTTGTGTTACCATCATAAATGAAATAAACATGTTGCGCAGGCTTGGAGCATGATCTTCATATTTCCACAGAGAAAAGCAGCTGTTCATAAACGTTAACATAAAATACTGATCTAACTGAGCTAAAATTAAATAAAACTGTTCACGCTTCTGGCATAAACTGCAGCTGAAGGGTCCTTTTTTGGATGCCATCACTATATTTTAACAATGGCTGTCAAACGAATGCAGCAGTGAAAATGGAATTCGAAGTTAACCACAGTCAAGGGGTGTCTGAATTCTGAAATCTTAAGAAGGAAGATATTGGGCTGGATTAAATGCCACCTGTCGTGACAGGAACCGTGGCAGCTGAGCTCACTTCAGTGTGGGAGAGGCCCCGCATCAGTCTCCCGGCTGTCGGAGGTCAGAGGGCGTCAGGGGCTGGTGCAGGATTCCCGGGCGCCAGTGGCGGGATGTCATTTAGGCTCATTAAAGGGCCAATTGACACACATTATCCTTCAGCCCACCACAATTCACAAACCTATCGGGTTAGCCTGCAGCCTCCCAGGCTGTTCCCTCATTATCAGGCACTTGGTGCCCAGTCACAGAGCTTGGTGTTGTTGAGGGGGGAATACTGAAAGCCAACTCCTTGCCCTTGTCTCCAACCCCCTCCTCCCCCGCAGCACCCTCCCTGTAATTCTCACCACACCCTCACTTGCCTTTGGCGTGGGGTTCCTCAGTGATCCCGGGCCTCTGGTGGGTCCATTACCGGCATCTGTCGCTGCTCCCAGTAATGCTGTCGGAAGTGAGTAGCTGCCGGCTGCTGATTGGCTGGCACCTCTCAACAGGTGGGGCTTCCACCATTAGGATCTTTAATCCTAGGGAAGGCCCAACAGTAGCCAATTAATGGCCTTCTCCATGGAAATGATGGGTGTTCCCCGCCGGATTTCTGACTGGTGGGCGAGGCTCCCTTAAGCAGACTAAATTCCGCCCATAGAGCAGAATTTTACACTGATCGGGCAGGCGCGCACCCAACCCGATCAGACATAAAATAGCGCAAGATCACATCAGGCAAGCATCCCGACATCATCCGGCACTCACACGATATTTCGGTCGGCGGGCACATGCGGATGTCGGAGCCACACCCGCTATCATTTAAAAGGCCAGTTAAGGCAATTAAAAAGGCAATTGAAATTGATTTTTCGTTGCCCATACGACTTTGTGCTCATCGCACAGGCAAAACGGGCAGGTGGGCAGCCAACAATTTGTAAAACCTCATCCAAGGGCAGGATAAAAAGGTCCAGCAGCATTGCCAGTGTGAGTAGTGAGGAGTTTGGGAGATATGTTTGCTATTTGTTGCTTATTGGTACTTGACAGCTTCATCTCTGTTTGGTGCTTCATTCTTAGCATTTCCAGGCTTCATTTCAGGACTCATTGGTGTCTCTAAGGCCCCTGGAGGATTCAGACTGTGTGGACCCTTCCAGGTATCAGACAGCCTTCTGCTACCCTGCTAATGGGGATTGTGGTCTCTGCTGGTAGTACCTCCTCTGAGGAGGAGGAAGAGAGGGGCAGAAGGGAGAGGAGGCCAGGTGTCACTATGCAGCTTCCAAGGGGGTGACCTGTGGGAGGAGAGGTGCAGGCACAAGGGGCGCAGAGCCAGCAGGTAGTCCAAGGCAGAAGGAGCTGCAGAAGATGCCATTATCCTGCTGCCAGGGTTTACAGGCGGCGATGCAGCTACCTCAATATGTCTGACGTGCAATGTCAAAGGAGGCTCCGCCTCTCAAGGGAAACAGTGACCTCCATTTGTCAGATGACTGGGCCTGAGATCAGCTCCGACTGTGTGGGTGGACACCCCATGCCAGTGGCTCTGAAGGTCACAGTGGCCCACAGCTTCAATGCCTCCGGCTCTTTCCAGGGCTCAGTGGGGGGTCTGTGTGGAGTCTCCAAATCAGCTGTCCACAGTTGTTTCAAGCTGGTGACAGAAGCTCTGTTCAGGTGGGTATTGACTCTCATTCATTTCCGTATGGACGAGGCCAGCCAGGCTGAGCGAGCCAGGAGCTTTGCAGCGATTGCTGGGTTCCCCCGCATCCAGGGTGCAATCGACTGCACACATGTGGCCATCAAGGTGCCAGCAGGTCAGCCGGGTGCCTTCGTCAACAGGAAGGGACTCGATGAACTTCAAGATATTGTGTGACCACAGGATGCATATTCTGCAAGTCTGTGCAAGGTACCCTGGCAACTCCCATGACGCTTACATCCTGAGACACTCCCAGGTGCCGAGGCTCTTCAGTGCTTCAGCCTGACTGGATGGATGGCTGTTGGGTTACGAGGGTTATCCGTTGAAAAGGTGGCTAATGACGCCTCTTCACCACCCAAGAACAGAGGCAGAGCAGCGTTATAATAGCAGTCATGCCTCCACAAGGGCGGTGATAGAGAGAACCATAGGTCTTCTGAAGGTTCGCTTCTGATGCCTGGACCATTCAGGGGGTGCACTACAGTACTCCCCAGAGTGGATGTCACTGGTCGTGGTTGCATGCTGCGCCCTTCACAATCTGACACTGGCAAGGGGATACACACTGGAGGAAGAGGATCTTATTACAGCTCCATGGGCCACAGAGGACGAATCAGGTAGTGAGTCAGAAGGGGAGCACGGTGAAGAGAATGCTGAGCGCATGGAGGCAGACCTCAGGAACCTACAGGGAGGCAGGGACACCAGGGATGCCTTGATCCAACGCTCCTTCAGCTAGGCTGCCAAATAACTGCCCCCACCTCATGGCAAGGCTGCCGCCTCCATCCTGGAGTCTGAAATGACCCTTTCATTTGAACCCAAAGTCCACTCACTGCCTGTGCGGTAAAGTTAAGAGTCACTCATGTCCAGCGTTACAACTGTCATACCCTGCACCAAATAAATAAAAAGGGTGAAGCGTACTCAGGCCATTACAACAAAAAGGAATTATCTCATTTTGACAGTCCAAACAAATTTAACAGAATCTTCTCTGGTCTTCAACCCCAGAACGGTAAACATAAGCAAAAACATTGGTGAACAGAAGATCACCCGTGACCAGTCCCTAATGTTCTCATGGTGCCTTAAAGTTACATTTGGAGTGTTCGGTCTTGGTGCTCCCCCTTCGCTGGCAGCGGCATTGGAGACAGCCTGCTGACTCTGGTGTCTTGTTGGCCTTGATGACCTTGGCGGTCGTCCTCTGGCCAGTGGAGCCTGTGCTGGCCCGGCTGGGAGGGAGCGGCCAATGCCATGGCTGGCATCTCCCCAGTTGCCGCAGCCTCAACAGATGACACAGTCACTGGCTGCCATCATTCACAGTCCTGAGAGGAGCCCACTGAGACTACAGGCAGCTTGTGCGCCAATGTGAGGTCGCCCTGGACCTCCCTGCTCGCTATTGATGGTCGGGCACCTAGCTGGGATACTGGGTGCCTCATCCATCTCCCATATGGACACTGACAGCCTCAGGTCAGTGCCTGGGTGAGGGCTTGTAGGTCCTAGCTCAATTCCAGAAACCCCTCATTCTGTCCCTGGAGTTGCATCACTTTGAGAATCTCCGCTCTTTCAATGGAGGAGGACATGTGCTCACCCATAAGGGTCAACGAGGTGCTGATGGTGCGCATGGGCCCTTCCATAACAGAGACCATGGGACGCATACACTCATGGATGTCTGCCAGATCCTCCCACGCATCTTGCTGGACATCCAGCATCTGCCATCTAGTGGGCGACTCCAGAGGCTCATCATCTGCCTTCAACTCAGCATCATCCTGGTCTCCAAATGCCCTCCGACTGCCGGCGCCCTGGGCAATCTCTGCCTCCGCCTGCACCTCAAATGAGTCTGAAGTTCCCTTATCAATGTGCACCGACATTCTAGCTGCCAATCTAACGATCACTGAGGTGCTGGTGTCTGCGCTGGTTCAGAGAGTGGGTGTGATGCACATGCATGTGGAGGATCGTGGTCCTCTGGCATCAGGGTTGGCTCTTTGGGGTCCTGCGATTGGGTGCGTAGTAGCAAAGCTAAGCGGAGAACAATGACATGCCATTCGTTAAAGTTATCACATTGTCACTGCATGCCAGGTACCTTGGTGAGACAATGGAGATCTGCATCATGGTGCCATTGTCTTTCAATGATCAATGAGTTTTGAGGCCCCCATCAATGAAGTGACTACACAAGAATGTTTGCACCATCGCAAACTCTCACCTCTGTCCACTGCACTCTTACCTTCATCTCACACCCCAGCCTCTCCGTGGCCGGTGACTGAGGTGTGTGCCTGCTGTCCAGATCCAGGGCGTCCTGCTCATCCCTTGTTAGTATTAGAAGGTTTTGGGGACCTCCGCCAATCCGCGACCTTTCAATGTTGTTATGGGCCGTCTTCTCCTGAAAGGACAGAGGAGCTTTGATTAGTCCACTTTCTACCTGCAGCGCCATTGCAGCCTGGCCAACCCCATCTTAGGAGCACCTTGTATGGCACACCTGAGTCATGGCCCTCGAGTTGCAAGGCAGTCAGGGCTTACCCCCTTGGTCAGCTCTGGTGTCATTGATGGTTGGCATTCAGACTCTAACAGCCCTGAGCTCCACAGGGGGGACGGCCAGCCCTTAACACTTCAACACACTGATCCATGCCAACACGACCCTCACCCTTCCTGAGCGCAAAAGGTCGTTAAACCTCTTGTGGCACTGGACCCAGGTGCGCTGCGCAACATCAGGGCCGCTGATCAGCACTGCTACCTCTTCCCAAGCTCTTTTGGTGAGGTGCTGTGGGATCCTTTTTCCACCCCTGGGGTCAAGGGTGCCCCTTCTGGCAGCCACCTCCTCCAGGAGAGCCGCAAGGCACTCATCTGAAAACCTGGGAGCCGAGTGCCCACGCAGCCTGCCCTCCAGCCTTGCATCTGCAGACGCTCTTGATGCCATAGCTTCCTGGTCACAATGACGAAGATGTGGTCATTGCTGGCAGCCTTCCAGGGGTTCCCTGTGCCATTTTTTAAATGGCCACTGGGTCACCATTGGACCCTACAGCCAACTGGCCCCTGCCTGGCCCTTCCCCAACCATTGGGGAGCCGCATTCCACACTGGGCAGGCCTTAATTAGCTTGCCAGCGTGAAATCGCGGTTGTGGGCAGATCGCGGGTGGTGGTCCATTTCCCGGCTGACCTCGGGCCCGCTGATTGCGCCCGCATGCTGACCTCGAAATTCTGCCATAGTTTCATTTTGCCCTTAATAGAGAATAAGAATGCTGTAGGGATAATGAGGACAGATGCCTTTTCCTTTGTTACCTCCAAGCTCAACTATACCCTAGCTACCATCCCATCTGCCCACCCAAACCTTGAGTTCATCCAAAACTCTGCTGCCTGCACCCTAACTTGCATTGTCCTGCCAACATTTACCACAGTGCATGCTGTCCTACATTAGGCTCGATTTGAAAATTCTCATCACTGTGTCCTGTTTCCTCCAAGACCTCTGCATTCCTCCAATTCTGCCCACGTCACATGACTGATCTCCTTCATTTCATTGTTGGCCACTGTGCCTTCAGACACCTAGACCCTAATCTGCACATTGCTACTGCTCTCGCCTCCTTTAAATCTCTCCTTAAAACCTTACCTTTTTGACAAAGCTTTTGGTCAACTGTCCAAATAGCTCTTTGCTGTGGCTTGGTTTCAAGTTTTGACTGACAATTCACATGCCTGAGAAATGCTTGGGACTTTTACTGCATTAATGGCAGTACATAAATGCAAGTCAACATTGCTTGCAACTGATTTTTTTCAGGATTTTAGGGGTGGAAAACCACAGCTGCAGTCTACAGTACCAGACTTTGATTCAAATAAGGGAAGCGCATTAGTGCAAATGTCACAGTCCATAGCCTCTTGTGAAATTTTCCAGTGAAATCCATTGATACTAACTTTGTGACCTTCATAGGTAATACGCTATTTGTACTTGACAACCTTCAATATATTTCTTTATGGCAGCTCTTTAATAGCTAAGCATTATGACTGTCAGCTTGACTCAGAAGACAAGCTTATCAGAAGTGCAGATGCTGGAGGGGTATCCTGTTGATCAACAGACGGATTCCACTAACATCCAGGACTTGAGATCATGAACACTGGAGTAAACTTCCTCCACAGTTGCTTGTTTTTTTTAAATTCGTTTTTCTTAATGGTTGGTTTTAGTGTCAAAGCTTCAGGGCCACAGTTTCGGTCCTTCCAGCGCACTCCCACTATATCCAGGTATGTTTGGTCCCAGACCTGGTGGTGGGAACCAGAAGATTTTGCAAATAACTGAACCTCTGCCTGTTCCTAACAGAGTCAGTGACATGGAGGCTGAGTCGATCTTCAGGAACCAGTGAGCCAAAAACAAAGGGGCATACAGGTTCCTTCAATCCCAGATGTAAAGGAGCACTTCATGAGTTCAAGCATGGGTTGTGACCCAGATATAAGAAGATTTGTTGAAGTTAAAATTTAATTTTGGCCCCCTTACAACAGGGAATTAATAATGAGAAACAATGCCAGAGGCTTTGAACAAGTCGCTTGGGCCCAATGGCTTGGACTTCAGGGTCTTAAAAGAAGTGGCTTCAGAGATAGTTGATGCATTGGTTCTAATCTTCTAAACTTTCAGAGGTTCTGGAAAGGTCCCAACAATTTGGAAAACCACAAATGCAACACCTTTATTGAAGGAAGGAGGGAGACAAACATTGGAAACTATAGGCCAGTTAGCCCAACATCTGTCACTGGGAAAATGCTGGAATCCATTATTAAGGAAGTAGTAGCAGGACATTTAGAAAATCATAATGCAATCAAGCATTAGATGGTAGTGGTCGTGGGTTTGGAAGGTGCTGCCCAAGGAGCCTTGGTGAGTTTCTGCAGTGCATCTTGTGGATAGTACATACTGCCGCTACTGTTTGTTGGTGGAGCAGGGAGTGAATGTTTGTGGAAGGGGTGCCAATCAAGTGGGCTGCTTTGTCCCGATGGAGTCAAACTACTTTAGGGTTGTTGGAGCTGCAGTCACTCAGGCAAGCAGAGAGTATTGCATCACACTTGTGCCTTGTAGATGGTGGACAGGCTTTGGGGAGTCAGAGGTGAATTACTCGATGCAGAATTCCTAGCCTCTGACTCGCTCTTGTAGCCACAGTATTTATATGGCTAGTCCAGTTCAGTTTCTGGTCAGGATGTTGGTAGTGGGGGATTCAGTGACGGTAATGCCACTGAATGTCAAGGGGCGATGGTTAAATTCTCTCTTGTTGGAGATGGTCATTACCCAGCACTTGTGTGGCACGAAAGGTACTGCCAGTTGTCAGCCCAAGCCTGCATATTGTCCAGGTCTTGCTGCATTGGGACATGGGCTGCTTCAGTATCTGAGGAGTAGCGAATGGTGTTGAACATTGTGCAATTATCAGCGAACATCCCCACTTCTGACCTTATGATGGAAGGAAGGTTATTGATGAAGCAGCTGAAGATAGTTGGACCTGGGACACAACGCTGAGGAGCTCCTGCAGTGATGTCCTGGAACTCAGAGGATTGACCTCCAACAACCACAACCATCTTCCTTTGTGGTTGGTGTGACTCCAACAGGCGGAGAGTTTTCCTCCAATTCCCACTGACCCCAGGTCGGGTGGTCACTCGGCCCCTCGGTTTCAGATGAGTGTCTCACGGTGATTTTGGAGGAGGTGGCTGCCAGGAGGGACACCCTCAAGCCCAGAGATGGAAGGAGGAGGCCATTGCACCAGACAAATAAAGCTTGGGAGGAGGTGGCAGCTGAGGTCAGCGGCCACGACATTGTGTGGCGCACATGGGTGCAGTGCCGCAAAATGTACAATGACCTGCTGTGCTCGGGAAGGGCGAGTACCGTGTTGACATGGATCAGTGTGGTGAAGTGTTAAGGGCTGGCCATCCCCCATGGAGCTCGGGGGTTAGAGTGAGTGCCAACTGTCAATGGGGCCAGAGCTGGCCAAGGGGGTGAACCCTGGCTGCTTGGACTGAGTGCTTTGCGGCTTGAGACCACGGTTCAGATGTGTCCTGCAAGGTGTTCCTCAGGTGGGGTTAGCCAGGTTGCAATGGTGCTGCAGGTAGAGAGTGGACTAATCAATGCTCTTCCATTCTTTCAGGAGAAGGTGAGCCATAACAACATAGAGAGGTTGTGGACAGGCGGAGGCCCCCCAAACCTCCTAATCTTGACCAGGTTTGAGCAGGACGTCTTGGATCTGGAGAGGCGCAACGCACCCCGGTTGCAGAGATGCTGGGGTACCAGACGAAGGTAAGAGTGCAGTGCACAGAGATAAGAGTTTTGGATGGTGCAAACATTCTTGCGTAGTCGCTTCATTGATGGGAGCCTCAAAACTGGAGACCCCATTGATCATTGAAAGATGGTGGCACCATGATGCAGATCTCCATTGTCTCACCAGGGTGCCTGGCATCACAGTGACAGTGTGATGACTTAAATTAATGACATGGTGTTGTTCCCCTTAGATGTGCCAGCAGGTACTTGTTCTCAGGACCCTGAAGAGCCACCCCTGACACCAGAGGACTGCCGGTCTTCAGCTGCACCTACTACATTCGCTCTCTGAAGCAGGCATCCGTGCAGCTACCAGCACTTCGGTTGGCATTAGATCTTCGGCTAGAATGTCGGTGCACAGCGGTGAGGGTACTTCACACTCGCTTGAGGTTCAGGTGAAGGCAGAGGGTGCCCAGGGCACTGGCAGTCAGAGGTCTGCTGGAGACCAGGATGATGCTGAGTCGAAGGCTGATGATGAGCCTCTGGAGTCGTCCATTAGGTGGCAGATGCTGGATGTCCAGCAAGGTGTGTGGGAGGATCTGTCGGAGATCTATGAGGGTCTGCGTGCCATGGTCTCTGTGATGGAGGAGTCTATGCGGAGTATGAATACTGCGTTGACCATCATGGGTGAGCGCACTGCCTCCTTCATTGAGAGAGTGGTGACTCTCATGGAGAGGAAGCTCCAGGGACAGAATCAGAGGTTCCTGGGGCTGCACTCAAACCTGCAAGCCCTTACACAGGCAATAATCTCAGATGGTCAGTACCAGTGTGGGAGATGGATGAGGCACCAAGTATCCCAGCTAGGTGCCCGTCCATCAATGGCGAGCAGAGAGAGCAAGAGCAGCCTCGCCTTGGTGCATAAGGTGCCTGTCATCTCCGCGGGCTCCTCTCAGGATGCTCATGATGATGGCAGCAGCTGCTCCGCCCCTTTGCCAGTGACCGTGGCATATGATGAGGCTGTGCTGACTGGGTAGATGCCAGCTGTAGCACTGGCCACTCCCTCCCAGGCGGGGCCAGCACAGGCTCCACTGGCCCGGGGACGACTGCCAAGGTCAGTAAGGCCAACAAGACAACACAGTCAGCAGGCTGCCTCCGATGCCGCCACCAGCGAGGGGGGAGCACCAAGACGTAGCAGTCGCAAAACGTAAGTTAAAGGCACCATGAGCACAAGAGGGACGGGTCAATGGTGCTCTTCTGCTTATAATGTTTTGTTTATATGTTTACTGGTGTGGAAATGAACACCAGCGTGCTAATGTTAATTTGTTTTGATTGTAAAAATTACATAAATTTTGCTTTTGTCCTAATGGCCTGAGAATTCTTCACCTTTCCTTTTGGTGAAGGCTACGCCAGTTGTAATGCTGGATGTGAGTGGCTCTAAACTTTATTGCACAGGCACTGAGTGGACTTTGGGTTCAAATGAAGGGGTCATTTCAGACTCCGGGATGGACGCGGCAGCCCTGGCAAGAGGTGGAAGCAGATCTTTGGCAGCCTAACTGAAGGTGTGTTGGCTCAAGGCGTCCCTGGTGTCCCTGACTCCCTGGAGGTTACTGAGGTCTGCCTCCATGCCCTCAGCGTTCTCATCACTGTGCTCCTCTTCTGACTCACTACTGGATTCATCCTCTGTGGCCTGTGGAGCTGCGTCAAGATCCTCTTCCTCCATTGGGTCCCCCCTTGATAGTGTGATTGTGGAGGGTGCAGCATGCAACCACTATCAGTGACACACACTCTGGTGCTTCCCTTGAACGGTCCAGGCATTGGAAGTGCATCTTCAGAAGATGTTTGGTCCTCTCCATTACCGCCCTTGTAGAGGTATGGCTCCTATTATAACACTGCTCAGCCTCTGTTCTTGGATGGCGGAGAGGCGTCATAAGCCATCTTTTGAGGGGATAGCCCTTGTCACCCAGCAGCCAACCATCCAGTCGTGCTGGAGCACTGAATAGCCTTGTCATCTGGGAGTGTCTGAGGATATAAGCATCATGGGAGCTGCCAGGGTACCTTGCACACACTTGCAGAATATGTGTCTTGTGGTCACACACTATCTGGAAGTTCATCGAGTGGAATCCCTTCCTGTTGACAAAGGCACCTGGCTGACCCACTGGCACCTTGATGGCCACATGTGTGCAGTTGATTGCACCCTGGATGCAGGGGATCCCAGCAATCGTTGCAAATCCTCTGGCTCGCTCAGCCTGGCTGACCTCGTCTGTATGGAAATGAATAAAAGTCATTACCCACCTGAACAGAGTTTCTGTCACCAGTTTGATGCAACCAAGGACAGCTGATTGGGAACCTCCTCCTGGAATGAGCCGGAGACATAGAAATTAAGGGCCACTGTGACTTTCAGAGCCACTGGCATGGGGTTTCCACCCATACAGTCAAAGCTGATCTCAAGCCCAATCATCTGCCAAATGGAGGTCTCTGTCTCCCTTGAGAGGCGGAGCCTCCTTCGGTATTGCACCTTGGACATATTGAGGTTGCTGTATCGCTTCCTGTAAACCCTGGCAGCAGGATAGTGGTGTCTTCTGTGGCTCCTTCCGCCTTGGACTACCTGCTGGCCCTGCACTCCCCTGTGCCTGCACCTCTCCTCCCACAGATCGCTACTCTGGAAGCTGCATTGGGACTCCTGGCATCCTCTCCTTTCTGCCCCTCTCTTCCTCCTCAGAGGAGCTGCCTCCAGTAGAGACCACAATCCCCATTACCAGGGTAACAGGAGGCTGTCTGATACCTGGATGGGTTCACACGGTCCAAATCCTCCGGGGGCCTTGGAGATACCAATGAGTCCTGAAATGAAGCCTAGAAATGTTAAGAATTAAATTCAGAACTGAGATGAAGCTGTCAAGTTCAAATATGCAACCAGCATCAAACTAACTCCTAAATTCCTCACTACTCACAAAGTCAATGCTGCTGACACTTTTTATTCCCCCTTGGATGAGTTTTTTGCTAAATGTGGGCTGCCCGCCTGCCCATTTTGCCCGTGCAATCACCACCAAATTGCATGGGCAACATAAAATCTGGATCAATTATGTTGTTAATGGCCTTTTAATTGATGGCGAGCGCGTCTCCACGTGTGCCCGCCGACCTGAAGATTGCGCGCATGCAGGATGACATTGGGATGCTCACCAGACGTATTCACAGAATCACAGAATCACACAGTGCAGAAGAGGCCCTTCGGCCCATCGAGTCTGCACCAACACGTGAGAAACACCTGACCTACCTATCTAATCCCATTTACCAGCACTTGGCCCATAGCCTTGAATGTTATGACGTGCCAAGTGCTCATCCAGGTACTTTTTAAAGGATGTGAAGCAACCCGCCTCCACCACTCTCCCAGGCAGCGCATTCCAGACCGTCACCACCCTCTGGGTAAAAACCTCACTTCATTACTTAAATATTTCATCTTGTGCTATTTTACCTCTGATCGGGTGGGGCGCACGCCTGCCCACAAGGTGCAAAATTCTGCCTCAGAGCTTAGATCTGATCCATTTGTTGTGGAATCTTAGCTCTGTCTATCACTTGCTGCTTATGCTGTTTGGCACGCAAGTCGTCCTGTGCTGTAGCTTCACCAGGTTGACACCTCATTTTTAGGAATGCCTGGTGCTGCTCCTGGCATGCCCCCCTGCACTCTTCACTGAACCAGGGTCGATCCCCTGACTTTGTAGTAAAGGTGGAGTGGGGGATATGCAGGTCATGAGGTTGCAGATTAGGGTTGAGTACAATCCTGTGGCTGCTGATGGCTGACAGTACCTCATGGTTTCCTAGTCTAGAGATGCTAGATCTGTTTGAAATCTATTGTATTTAGCACCACACTACACAATGGAGGGTACTCTCAATGTGGTAAACTTTAACCATTGGAGTGCCACAGGGATCAGTGCTGTGGCCTCAACTATTTACAATCTATAGTAATGACTCGGATGATGGGACCGAGTATATCATAACCAAATTTGCTAACAATACAAAGATAAGTAGGA
The DNA here is from genome assembly GCF_964194155.1 of Cetorhinus maximus. Taxonomy (NCBI): domain Eukaryota; kingdom Metazoa; phylum Chordata; class Chondrichthyes; order Lamniformes; family Cetorhinidae; genus Cetorhinus; species Cetorhinus maximus. The sequence continues at coordinate 23,777,866 of NC_135879.1, read as the reverse complement.
TAGCAAGTTGTGAGGAGGACACAAAATGCTGCGGGTGTGAAAATAGGCAGGTGAACACAACCTGCCAGCTCCCACCAGGATTTTACAGGTGCCAGGGGAGGATGGGCCCAACGTATAGCCCAGCAGGTTTAACCCTGTGGCCTGCTAGTCAGCAAAAAAGCCTCTCTGGGCCCCTTGTGGCTGCCCCCGCAGTTTTGTCTCCACGCATCTACCCTCCCCCACTGCCCAGCCCTGTCCAACATTCCCCTCCACATCGCCCTTGCCGGAGCTGGCCAAACCAGCCCTGGCGAGATCCCCGACTTACCTGGGTTTGCGGGCATCCGTGGTTCCTCATCCTCCGGGGCGCCCTGCAATACTGGCAGTGGCCACCGATCCTGGTGGCACGGAGCTACTAGCCTCTGATTGGCCAGCATCTCTACGAGGTGGGTCTTTTTTCTGGAGATGGATGGAAATCCTGCCTCATTCCAAATGACAGGGCTGGCGCTTGAAAAATTAAAGCAAGGTGAGCTGGCCAAGCAGAGTCAGACTCATCCCCCATACTTACACTGGGAGTGCGGGGAGCCCACCCTCAGTCCAAATCCAGCCCAAAGAATCTGCAAAGGGAAATAGATTAGATGAGTGGGCAAAAAATTGGCAGGTAGAGTATAATGTGGGAAAATGTGAGGTTGTCCACTTTGGCGGAAGGAATAGAAAAGCAGAATATTATTTAAATGGAGAGACTGCAGAATGCTGTGGTACAAAAGAATCGAGAAGTCCTTGTACATGAATCACAAAAAGATAGTGTGCAGGTACAACAAGCAACCGGGAAGGCCAATGGAATGTTAGCTTTAATTCCAAGGGGGATGGAGTATAAAAGTAGGGAAGTCTTTCTAGAGCTGTACAGGGCATTGGTCCTCTAGATGTAGAGTACTAAATACTGTTTTGGTCTCCTTACTTAAGGAAGGATACACTAGCCTTGGAGACAGTTCAGAGAACGTTCACTAGGTTAATTCCTGGGATGAAGGGGTTTGCTTATAAAGAAAAGTTGAGCAGGTTGGGCCTGTTCTTATTGGAGTTTAGAAGAACAAGAAGTGATCTTATTGAAACATATCAGATTCTGACGGAGCTTGACAGGTTAGGTGCAGAGAGAAGGTTTCTATGAGTGGGAGGGGGGACAATCTAGAACTGGAGGCACAGTTTCAAAATAAGGTGTTTCTTATTTAAGACAGATATGAGGAAGAATTTCTTCTCTCAAAGGGTTACCAATCTGTGGAATTATTTACCTCAGAAGCTGGGACATTGAATAAATTCAAGATTGAGTTTGACAGATTTTTTACCTGCAAGGCAGTAGGTTATGGAGGGCATGCAGGAAAGTGGAGTTTAGGCCAAAATCAGATCAATCATGATCTTATTGAATGGCAGAGCAGGCTTGAGTGGCCAAGTACTCCTGCTCCTATTTCATGTTTCTTATATTTCTTATGAGAATGATGACATTTCCATTCGAGGAGAGGAGAGGATACTGGGGTGGAGTGCCAGCATAAGTATCTAGACCACTTAATTGTGAAATTTCTGGAACATCTATTTTATAATCTGAACAATAGAGGTTTGCCAATGCTTCACATCACTCAACATCCTAAGTATAATCCTGTGCAACACTGCATTGATAAAACACTATAGGGAATGAATTAACATTCAAGATGGCTAAAGCACACATCTCAAATGTATCTTCAAAATTTAGTACAGATTTATCAATACTTTAAAGCTCTGCCAATTATGTACTACCTTAAGGACACAACATGCTGGCTACACAGTTGTAATCTTATTCATTGAATGGCAGGAGAAAGGGCAGAAAGTCAATATTTCTTTAAACATCCCATGTATTTCTTTTTCAATACCTATAAAAAAAAAGGAGGTTGTATCTGTGCAATGGTCCTCAACATTATGAGTGGAATCGTCCCAGATTTGCAGGAAGTGCAGTAGTGGGCGGGAAAAAGAACGTTTTACCCACCAGTTGCAATGTCAGCTTTTCATGCACTTTCATCCCAATCCCGCCTCATTAATCATGCATTCTCAGGAAGCACGGAGTTTTGATGGCGGGCAGGCTCTCATTTGCCATCACCTCGCCGATTCTTCATGCCAGGCACCATTTTAAAGTGCAGCCACACGCACACCTCTCAGTGCTTCCAGCCGGGACTGCTGCAAAGAAGACATGGCTCCAAAAGGCAAGAAAACTGCAGACCACCTGTTTGGTGATGCGTCCTTCGAGCGCCTTTTGGATGCCATGGAGGCCTGCTGCGTCCTCTACCATTGCTCTGGCCACAGAAGGGGCAGCAACATCACCAATCTAGCATGGGAGATGGTGGCAGAGGTGATCAGTGCAAACGCCCTGCAAAAGAGGACAGCCACCCAGTGCCGAAAGAGGATGAATGATCTCCTCCGTTCCACCAGCGTAGGCCACTCTTCTCATCGCTCACAACTCACACACTCACAAACCCATCACACATCCACAGGGATCACATTCATTGACAGTTCAAGGGACATCATCATTCATTCTCTCACACATAGCTTCATTGTCCTCATCCCATCCATGGAACCACTCACCACCCACACATGCCAGGCATACTTATCAACTGGCATGGCAGGCATCCTGTTTACACTCTCTCCAACTGTATTCATGCAGTACAAGCTGGCACACAACAAGAGGGAGATGTTGCAGACTGGTGGAAGAATGCCTGAAATCAAATTCCTCATGGACTTTGAAAATAGAGTCATACAGCTGGCCGGTGAGGATCTGGACCGTTCCTGTGCTGACAGTGAGGTCAGCGGTGCTCTATCAAGTGAAGATCCAGCCGTGCAACATCCATCAGGCAACAATGCTGTGTGTGATGTGTCATGTTTCATAGGCCACTGCCATGCATCAATGTGGTTGGCTCTTAAATACCCTCTGAACAAGGGCAATTAGGGAGGGGCAATAAATGCTGGCCTAGACATCAAAACTCACATCCCATGAATTAATTTAAAAAAAATTCTCTCCTTGCTTTCGCAGACACATCTGGGAAACAGCCGAGGGATTCCATGACCCAGGGCCTCCAATCAAGCTCCAAAGACACATTGGAAGAAGAATCTCAATCTGCCCTTATCTTGTGCAGGAACCAAGGTTTAACTTCTGAATAACACAAACACTGCTCATCAGAACAAGTAGCCATAGATGGGGAGACATTCTTGGGAGTTTATTTACAATAGTGAGCATTATGTACAAGTGATTAACACCGATACCCAGGCTGTGCAACTACATCATCGCAGCACCCGGTGCGGAGGGGGGTCGGGAAGGAGGAGGACCTCCTCGTGAACCTGCTCCTGGGCCTGGCCAGGTTGGCCATTAACAGGTCCAGGCAGTGGGCGATTGAGGGGGGAGTCCCGCCCGATTGTTTGTCCCTCTTCCGCGGCTACGTTCGCGGCCGGGTGTCCCTGGAGAGGGAGCACGCGGTGTCTGCTGGCACCATCAAGGCCTTCCGTGCCCCGTGGGCACCGCGGGGACTGGGGTGTTTTGTTGACCCCTTTAATCACATTTTGGTTTGATGTTTGTAAGGTTCCTTTAAAGTATTTCCTTGATTTTACAGCTGACCTGAATTAGGGGCTGTGCTTGATTTCTCCCTTGTTATTGTTAATTTAGTTAATTGTTTTAACTCTACTAGAGATACATCTTCGCAGCACCCGGTGCGGAGGGGGGTCGGGAAGGAGGAGGATCTCCTCGTGAACCTGCTCCTGGGCCTGGCCAGGTTGGCCATTAACAGGTCCAGGCAGCGGGCGATCGAGGGGGGAGTCCCACCCGATTGTTTGTACCTTTTCCGCGGCTACGTTCGCGGCCGGGTGTCCCTGGAGAGGGAGCACGTGGTGTCTGCCGGCACCATTGAGGCCTTCTGTGCCCGGTGGGCACCATGGGGACTGGGGTGTTTTGTTGACCCCTTTAATCACATTTTGCTTTGATGTTTGTAAGGTTCCTTTAAAGTTTTTCCTTGATTTTACAGCTGACCTGATTTAGGGGCTGTGCTTGATTTATCCCTTGTTTTTGTTAATTTAGTTAATTGTTTTGACTCTACAAGAATTACATCTTCGCAGCAGGCAATGACAATGTGTGACACCCTCTGTGGTCTATATTGCGGGGCTCCTCCCTTTGTGGTGGTCGCACACCAGCTGAACATTCAGTGAGTGGAAGCCCCTGTGGTTGACATAGTTGACTGCTTGTTGCCATGGAGCTCTGAGCTCAGAGCTGAGTGCAGTCAATTGCACCCTGCACCAATTGCCATCGACTTGCCAATTCCATCAGTGTTTAACGGTTTACTTGCTTTGGCCATAAAATACATTATCAGACAGGTTTTCTTGAGTTTTTAAAAAGAAAAGGAGATAGCTTTTATTGTACTTAACACAGTCTAAGAAAAATAATTTAAAAAATGCTCCAATGTTTACACACACACACACTCGAAGTTCACACATTCAAAAATAGACTACAAAGTGGGGGAAGATAGATTAAGTAGTTTCGAGCCCAGTAAAGTTAAAGGGTATATACGTCTCTTGAAGTTTGGTGACTTGGCTAGCTTCAGGCTGAACTTGGTGGCCCTACTGCTTTTAGCGTTGAGGCAGTTTAAAGCTGTAGATGGATGATTTATCTGTCCTTCTGACGATTGCAGAGCTGGATTGAGTTCTTTTTAAAGTCTCTGTCTGCGGTGCCCAGATAGTCAAAAATAAGCAGACAATTTGCAAGTTGGATGGAGAATGAGGGTGTGGGAAGGAATCCACACATGTTCTTATTCCTTCAGTGTCTCAGTTGCTTGTCTTGTTCTTCAGAGAAAGCAGATGCTAAAACAAAGACAAGGGGTTACCTTGTCACGTGACTTTCTTTCTCCAACTGCCTAGTGATGCAAGATGGTCATGGCTAGTGTATTCCAGTTACCTTGTGTGGCAATCTGTTGTGTAATATGCCTTTAAGAAGAATGTTATAATGGAAGATCACATGATCTTAGAATCCAATAGCAGAGTAGCTCAGGCCACCTTAGTAGTCAGTTGGAGTTGTCAAGAGTTAGAGTTGATAATGTAGAGACAGGTTTGAGTCGTAAGCACACAAGTGTAACTTCTGAGTTCCTATGTAAATAAATGGAATGTGTTCTACATAAGAAGTGTCTGCTGATCTACTCTGTCTATAGTACCAACTTGGTCGTCCCAAAATAAGCATGCAACCCAGATCCATTAGTCCAACTAAACTAGTGACCAGGATCCAACACCTTGTTTAGAGCATGGCTGTGAATCCCTCTCCATCCAGGGTCCTATTGTCCAAATGATTATGTCTAATAATTTATATTCACTCATTGGACTATCTATGTGATTGTCTGGACACTTTGCAAATAGGATAGGAGATGGCCCCCATTCATCTCTTTCAAGGCAATTGTTCCTGCTGTGGCTTTGCCTGTGGCAGTAATCGTCATGGGTAGGACAGAAAATTTGACAGAGCAGTCAAAGATCCATTGACTTTGGGCAGGAATTTCCTGTCCTGTGGGCTGGACCAGAAAATCCCACCCAGGCTGTCACCATTTCAATAGTTTTGGAATGTAGAAGGTACAGTGATGCAAATATGTAGCCATCTTTGACCGTCCTTCTAAATTATCACTGGAATTGGGCTTTAATCTTTTAAAAAATCATTCAGGGGTTTTCAGCCAGTAAATTTAAAATTCATTTCTGATATGAAGCATAGTGTCACAACAAGAGATTTAAGAAATGAATGAAGTTGAGACTAAATTCCAGAGAATTTCAACAACCCTTAACTGGAACAGAAATTATTTTATTGGGTTAAGAATGGATGTGGTTTAGATGGATTGGAATCAAAAATTGATAGACAAAACAATCACTGAATAATGAGGCCTTTAAGGAGGAGGAAGTTCAGGTACAAAGTTGACACATTCCCATGAGGCTATCTAAAGCTAGAACTTCCTGGATAACTAAATATACAGAGGTTAATATGAAGCAGAAAAAGGAGGCTTATGAAAAATGTCATAATCCAATAGAGAACCAAGCTGAATATGGAACACACAGAGGAGAAGTAGAAAAGGGAATAAGAGGGGCAAAGATGGAATGTGAGAATAGTTTAGTGGCTAACAAAAAAGGGAACCCTAAATTCTTTTATAAATATGTAAATATTCTAAAAGGATAGTCAAAGGAAGGCTGAGGCTGATTAGGAACCAAAAAGAAATCTTGCTTTGGGGACAGAAAGTGTGGCTGAGGTACTAAATGAATGCTTTGTATCTGTCTTTACTCAAGAAGAGGATGCTGCCAATGTATAGCTCATGAAAAAATAGTAGCAATATCGGATAGGATAAAAATAAAAAAGGAGATACTTAAATGTTTGGTAGTACTCAAAGTAGAAAAGTCATCTGGTCCATCCAGAAAGGATGTATCTTTGGTTACTGAGAGAAGTAAAAGTGGAAATAGCAGAGGCTCTCACCGCATTATTCCAATCATCCTTAAGTGGTGTTGGAGGACTGTAGGATTGTTTGAAAAAGAGGAAAGGGATAAATCCTACAACTGCAAGACTGTCAACCAAATGTTGGTAGGGAAACCTTTGGAGATGATAATCCAGGACAAAATTTATTGTCAGTTGGGGTGTTATGGGTTAATAAATGAATGTCCACATGGATTTGTTTAAAACAAATTGTGTTTGATTAACATGCTTGAGGTTTTTAAAGAAGAAATGGATAGGGTTGATGTACATAGTGCAGTTGATGTTGTGCATCTGGACTTTCAAAAGACACTTGACAAAGTACCACATACTCGTCGAGTAAACAAAATTAAAGCCCATGGGATTAAGGACACAATGGCACCGCGGAATCTCCAAGGGTCATTATTGAGAGCGCTGCTCTTTTTAATATATATTCATGGTGCGGGCTTCATTCTACAAGGTATAATTTCAAACTTTGCAGTTCACATGAGGAGGATAGTCACAGTCAAGAACATCGGCAGATTGGCGAAATGGGCAGGCACATGTCAGGTGAAATTTAACACAGAGAAATGTGAAGTGATACATTTTGGCAGGAGGAATCAGGAGAGGCAATATGAAATAAAGGTAAAATTTAAAGGGATGCAGAGAGACTTGGGGGGTAGAAGTACACAAATCTTTGAAGGTTGCAGGACAAATGGAGGAGGCTGTTAAAAAGGCATGTGATCCCTGGTTTTATTAATCAAGGCAGAACACAAAAGCAAGAGAGTTATGTTCTCTTTTTCATAAAATACTGGTTCAGCCTCAGCCAGAGTAATGTGTTCAATAGTAGGAACCACATTTTAGAAAGGATGACAAGACCTTAAAAAGAACGCAGAAGAGATTACCAGAATGGCACTGGAGATAAGAGATTTTAATTATATGGGGAGACTGGAGGAGCTAGCATTGTTCTCCTTACAGTAGAGTTAAGATGGATTCAAAAGAGGTGTTCAAATTCATGAATGGCTTTAACAGGCTAAGGAGAAGCTCTTTCCAGTGGTTGAATGGTTGCTAACTAATGAATGCAGATTTGAAACAATTGGCAAAAGAATCAGAGACAACATGAGAATCTTTTACAAAAACAGAATTACCTGGAAAAACTCAGCAGGCCTGGCAGCATCAGAAGAAAAGAGTCGACGTTGGTTGGTGGGCAGGTGAAAAGGTCAAGCGGCCTTCACGTTTTTTAGGAAACCTCATCCACGAGCATTTTAAAAACATGCCCCATCTCATGTGGTACAGTCACATGCGGGGACATATTTCATTACATTTTTATTGTCTTTAGTTATTTTTTTAAAAAGCACTTCAATCACCCTGAGGCAGCTCCGTGCCTCAGGGAGATTGAAGCGCTCTTTCGCGCACTGGACCCAACTCTCCCTCCTCCCCTCTCCTGCACAGGTAGCCCTCAGTGCTACCGCTTGCGATCCACGCAAGGGGGGCCTTATTGGCCCGCCCACGTGAAATCGCAGTGCGGATCCCAGAGCAGGTGGCGGTCAGCTCCGTGACCACCCCTGCCCACTCCCGTCGAGCTTGCCCAACGACTGTAAAATCCTAACCATAGTAATTATGTTTTTTAAAAAGATATCCAAGCTGGGCAACTTACTCAAGAAGCAGAAGGGAATGTAACAGGGTTTGGGGTGGTTGAGTTCAGGGGGCACTGTGGGGGGGTCTGGGTATGGGGACTGATGCTTCAACAGCCCTCCTAAGGGGCAATATTCAACTTGCTGCTGAAACAGGTGTAGCCGGGTGCTAGCGTGAGGATCGAACCATTATGAGGTGCCAGCTTAATTAGCATACTTCCAACAAGCAATTGTAGGAAAGCAGGAAATTGGCTGACTTCACACGTAGTCAGCTGGTCGATAAAGTTTGGGTGTTGGATAGAAGTGATTCCGGGGGACCTTGAATGAGCTGGCAGCAGGCCAGAGGTGTTTGTGCTTCCCCTGGATCCACAAACAAAAACATTTCCAAGCTTATTTTTTGAGCAGCCCCTTTAAGGAGAGCTGGTTTGCTTGAACAATAACTGGCACAAATGTGGTGAAAGTCATGGTGCATTCATTTGGAATATAAAATTACAATCGGCATCCTACAATCATTGTAGGACCTCAATTTGCATATTTAAGCAGCCTGTCTATTGTCTGGTTCAGGCAGGTGGGCTGCTGGCCCTTTCACTGTCCCACTTGGCCAGCCCTATGCACTGATGGAGGTACCTCGGCCCACCTTTTCCAACTGCCGGCCACTCATTTTTCAGATGATTTACGGATGATCAGCTTAAGATCATCCCTGATGGATTCCGAGAAATGTTCACGGTTACTTGCCAATTAAACCTGTTGCAAGGCCAACAGAGGAGGGAAGTCATGCTTCTTGGAATAATAGAATGGAGCAACACAGAAAATGGCTATTTGGCCGATCATTGGCAGAGCTAACCACTAAGTCTCACTCTCCTCCTCTTTTGCCCAAATTCTGTAACTTTTTTTCCATTCAAATATTTATCAAATACCCTTTTGAAAGTTGGCCTTGAACCTGCTTCCACCAACCTTTCAGGCAGTGCACTCCAGGCCACAACAGCTGACTGAGAAAATAAAAGATTCTCATAGATATAAAAACAAAAAACTACTGCGGATGCTGAAAATCCAAAACAAAAACAGAATTACCTGGAAAAACTCAGCAGGCCTGGCAGCATCGGTGGAGAAGAAAAGAGTCGACGTTTCGGGTCTACACGACCCTTCAACAAAGGGTCGTGTAGACCCGAAACGTCGACTCTTTTCTTCTCCACCGATGCTGCCAGGCCTGCTGAGTTTTTCCAGGTAATTCTGTTTTTGTTTTGGATTTTCAGCATCCGCAGTAGTTTTTTGTTTTTATATCTATGAGAATCTTTTATTTTCTCAGTCAGCTGTTGTGGCCTGGAGTGCACTGCCTGAAAGGTTGGTGGAAGCAGGTTCAAGGCCAACTTTCAAAAGGGTATTTGATAAATATTTGAATGGAAAAAAAGTTACAGAATTTGGGCAAAAGAGGAGGAGAGTGGGACTTAGTGGATAGCTCTGCCAATGATCGGCCAAATAGCCATTTTCTGTGTTGCTCCATTCTATTATTCCAAGAAGCATGACTTCCCTCCTCTGTTGGCCTTGCAACAGGTTTAATTGGCAAGTAACCGTGAACATTTCTCGGAATCCATCAGGGATGATCTTAAGCTGATCATCCGTAAATCATCTGAAAAATGAGTGGCCAGCAGTTGGAAAAGGTGGGCCGAGGTACCTCCATCAGTGCATAGGGCTGGCCAAGTGGGACAGTGAAAGGACCAGCAGCCCACCTGCCTGAACCAGACAATAGACAGGCTGCTTAAATATGCAAATTGAGGTCCTACAATGATTGTAGGATGCCGATTGTAATTTTATATTCCAAATGAATGCACCATGACTTTCACCACATTTGTGCCAGTTATTGTTCAAGCAAACCAGCTCTCCTTAAAGGGGCTGCTCAAAAAATAAGCTTGGAAATGTTTTTGTTTGTGGATCCAGGGGAAGCACAAACACCTCTGGCCTGCTGCCAGCTCATTCAAGGTCCCCCGGAATCACTTCTATCCAACACCCAAACTTTATCGACCAGCTGACTACGTGTGAAGTCAGCCAATTTCCTGCTTTCCTACAATTGCTTGTTGGAAGTATGCTAATTAAGCTGGCACCTCATAATGGTTCGATCCTCACGCTAGCACCCGGCTACACCTGTTTCAGCAGCAAGTTGAATATTGCCCCTTAGGAGGGCTGTTGAAGCATCAGTCCCCATACCCAGACCCCCCCACAGCGCCCCCTGAACTCAACCACCCCAAACCCTGTTACATTCCCTTCTGCTTCTTGAGTAAGTTGCCCAGCTTGGATATCTTTTTAAAAAACATAATTACTATGGTTAGGATTTTACAGTCGTTGGGCAAGCTCGACGGGAGTGGGCAGGGGTGGTCACGGAGCTGACCGCCACCTGCTCTGGGATCCGCACTGCGATTTCACGTGGGCGGGCCAATAAGGCCCCCCTTGCGTGGATCGCAAGCGGTAGCACTGAGGGCTACCTGTGCAGGAGAGGGGAGGAGGGAGAGTTGGGTCCAGTGCGCGAAAGAGCGCTTCAATCTCCCTGAGGCACGGAGCTGCCTCAGGGTGATTGAAGTGCTTTTTAAAAAAATAACTAAAGACAATAAAAATGTAATGAAATATGTCCCCGCATGTGACTGTACCACATGAGATGGGGCATGTTTTTAAAATGCTCGTGGATGAGGTTTCCTAAAAAACGTGAAGGCCGCTTGACCTTTTCGCCTGCCCACCAACCGCAAGGTTGGACGGGCAGCGTAAAATTCAACTCAATTACCTTGTTAATGGCCTTACTTGGCCTTTCAATTATTGGCGTGCGCGCAGCCGACTCTGGCGCGTGCCCGCCGAATGAAATATCGCGCGAGTTCGTGATGATGTCGGGATGCACGCCTGACGTCATCACGTGTAATTTTACATTCTGGCATGTCAGGCGCGCGCTCACGTGCCAAATGTAAAATCCTGTTCTACATCTTCACTGGTCTACAATGTTTATCTGGCCAGATTCCATTCTCTAAAATGCTGGAAAAACATACACCCTCATGACGGCGAATGTGTCTCCAATCCTTGGTATAATATACTTGGCACAGTGTCAGCCATGCCTCAGTTTGTAGCACCCTTGCCTCTGTGTCAGAATGTTGTGGGTTCAAGTCCTGCTCCAGGACTTGAGCACAAAGAATAAGGCTGTCACTCCAATGCAATACTGAGTTAGTACTGGAGGTGCTGTCTTTTGGATGAGATGTTAAAATGAAGCCCTGGCTGCCCTCTTGGGTGGACCTAAAAGGTTCCATGGCACTACTTTAAAGAAGAGTAGGGGAATTTTCCCAGTGCCCAGGTCAACATTTATCCCTCAATCAACAGCACTAAAAATAGATAATCCCATCATGATCAGATTACTGTTTGGGGGAGCTTGCTGTGCACAAATTGGCTGCCATGTTTCCCACATTACAACAATGATGACACTTGAAAACAAAACACATTTCATTGGTGATAAAGTGCTTTGGAATTTTCTGTGATCATGAAAAGCATTATAAGAATGCAAGTCCTTTTCTTCTTTTACCAATCACCACAAAACGCACTCTCCAAATGAGGACCTGGAATTCCAGTATTATGGAAGCCCGACTCTGCCAACACGTCCACCTATAATTTATTTTTGAAAGGTGCAGCAGCTCCACCTTCCCTTGCAATGAATTCCAGAAACTGCAGGATACCACCGAGAACTGGCAGAAGAATTTCATGGCTACAATTAATGTTAGCTGAGTGCTACCGTAGTTGGTGATTTTATATGCAGCAATATGTTAAAAGAGAAACAGTTCAGAAAAGATACTCATTATACCCTACTGTTTGTTTCTTCCCTATGTCGGGGAAAATAAATCTGACCATAGAAGAAATGTCTGTTTTCAAGGTGCATACACCCAAGTGTCTTTGGTGCAATAGTTTTAAAGCAGACGCTATTGAAAAATGGAATGAACATTTTTTTCTTGCTGTCAAGCCCCTTGCTAAAATGGTTTGTCACTGTTACAAAGGAGAGGAATCACAAAAGAGAGAAATGCTTGAAATGGCTGTCCTCTGTAGGCCTGGAGTGGAGAGAGAAAGGAGAAGATCTCTGCTCAAGTGGAAGATTATTTTTCACGGTAACTAGTTTAGAGGAATAACTTATACAGGGACTACTCTTCCCTCCAGTGATGTTAAACCTTAATTGAATTGAGTCACAGTCAGATGCCAGTTAAGAAATTCTGAACTGAAAAAAGGAGAAGAAACAAACAGTAGGATGTAATGATTATCCTTTCTGAGCCGTTCCTCTTCTAACTTACTGGTGCATGCAAAATAACTATCTAGAGTGGCACTCAGCTAACATTAATCACAGTTTCAGAATCCAAACCTATCTGATCCATTAAAAAAAGAATTACTTGTTTGTTTAGATTGAAGCATAAATTATGACTTTTTTTACCACCACCACTTAAAGACAACACAATATACTGTCTGGTGTATTCTATTGGAGGAATATGACAGATGTAAATAACTTTTGGCAGCTTAAATTCTTTTTTCAAGAGACATGTTATCCATATATCACCTGAAAGAGTCCTTGAGGCTCTGAAAGCTGCTCTTATTTACATCTATTGAGCTATATCTGCTTAATATATCATTCTATGTAATGTGCTTCTCCTCACTTGTTCTTATTAACATGGAAATTTTCATATTTTAATTTGAAAATCAGCTCTACAGAATTATAAGTGTAAAATTCAATACTGTATAGGATTTTGCCCCACTTCTCCTAAGCTTCTATGTGCTGGGGTATGATTCAACAGGTGCTGGTTCCTTGATTATACGTGCATTCTTCAGGTAAAATGTGAAAATGTCTTTAGGCTTTTCAACATGGAAAGCCTAACAGCCAATCTAGACCTTGTTCTTGCACACATACCCTCCAACAGGAATCATTGGATGGTGAGCCACAGTGAGTTTTTGCCCCTCCCAAGCTAAGGAGCACTGGTGCTACTTATAACATCCCAACTGCTGCACTGAGATCACTTAACTGGCTCCACAATTGGCGGTTGTACATTCAACTGTCCAGTTCTTAATTTCTCCTCCTTTAGAATGCTCCTTAATTGAAAATGCCTATATGACCATCTAATAAAGGAAAGTTGCTGTTGTTGTTGATGTTAACTTAGCACCAGTTGGAAATTGAACTTGGGACCTTTTGGTCTGTATGATTTAATACAACACTGGCCAGTGTCTTTGACCAACTGAATCACTTTAATTATTAATGCCCTTGATCTAATTTCTCTAATCGTTTTGGACTAAGCTATTTCCCAGCATTAAAGGTGTGGTTTTGAAGGCAGGCTTTTAAGGGCTAGAATTCTAATGATTCACAATGAATGTAGAATCCATTCCACCTGTTGGCTTTACCCTCTATGTTCCTGCAAAATATTGCTTGTTGGGAGAAAATATTTCTAAAAATCGCATCACCAAGACTTTCTCACACAATTCCCTATGCTTCACTCCAAATTTTTTCACTGAAATTTTTTTCACTGACACAAGATTGGCTGTTAAATTTTTTTTTTAAAAATCAGGCAAATTTAAATATAGTGAGCTGTGTTTGTTCATCAGAATAAGAAACTTAAAATATAATACATTATTAAACGTCAAATTAGTGAGACTTGATAGGTCCAGTTTTTGGGTGAGGATGGTTTCTGACAGGGCAACACCACGGGGGATAATTTCTGTTGCTTTAGGCCAGGCATCCCTTAATCCTTATTTCCCTTATTTTTCCTGAGCATCTTCCTTGGATGTGAATTTAAGAAAGATCAGAACATTTTTCCCTGAATGCTTTGGGCTTTTTGAAAGCAAGTCAAGTTTATGCAATTTAAAACAATATTTTTTTCTGTTTTCTTTGCATTATGTTCCCCAAGGGACTTGGATGTCCCTGCTCATGAGTCATTGAAAGCTAACATGCAGGTACAGCATGCAATTAAGAAGGAAATGATAATTTGGCCTTTATTCCAAGAGGATTTGCATATAGGAGTGAAGATGTCTCACTGCAATTATATAGACCCTTGGTGAGACCTCACCTGGAACAGTATGTGCAATTTTGGCCTCCTTACCTAAGGAAAGATATACTTGCCATAGAGGGAGTGCAACAAAAGTCCACTAAATTGATTCTTGGGATGGAGGGATTATCCTATGAGGAAAGATGAAATAGCCTGGGCCTGTATTTTCTGAGGTTTAAAAGAGTGAGAGGTGACCTCACTCAAACATGCAAAATTCTTATAGGGCTCAACTGGGTAGATGCAATAACAATGTTTCTCATGGCTGAGTGGTATAGAACCAGGGGGCACAGCCTCAGAATAAGGTCAGTTAGGACTGAGATGAGGAGGAACTTCTTCACTCAGAGGGCGGTGAATCTTTGGAATTCTCTGCCCCAGAGGGCTGTGGAAATTCAGTCATTGAGTATGTTCAAGACTGAGATCGATAGATTTCTACATTATAAAAACATCAAGGGATACAGGGGTAGTGCAGGAAAATGGTGTTGAAATATAAGATCAGCCATGATCTCATTGAATGGTAGAGTGGGCTCGAAGGGCTGAATGGCCTTCTCCTGCTCCTATTTCTTATGTTCTTATGTTCTGCAATTATTGTAACCATGTAGTTCTCAATTTGCCTGTGATTTGATCTAATGTCACTTTTTCATGCTTTCCATATGGTCATTAAATTATTTGCAAGGCGGAGAGAAGCCAAAAGAGCACATTTATGCTCTGAAGAAGAGTTATACCGACTTGAAATGTTAACTTTGTTTCTCTCTCCAAAGATGCTGCCGGACCTGCCGAGTTTTTCCAGCATTTTCTGTTTTTGTTTGAGCATCTTTATCCCCTTTGCATTGCCACTGGTTGGAGTTACTACCACAGTCTATGGCAATCACATTACTTGACAGTGTACTGCCTTAGAATTTACTCTTAGCACTTTTGTATGAAATTTCCCTCTCCACTAGTTTAATTAGTTAGAGCAGAAACCCATTTACATAAAATAGGTCAATGCTTTTACTAAAATAGCAGAGCAAAGTATTGCAGCCAAACACATTAAGCAGTCAGGCAACGCTATGTCACTGCATAATTTCAAAGCCACAGCACTGTATTGAATTCCGTCTTCAGTAGCAATGATTGGTTTGCACAATGCTGAGGAGGGAATGAGGATCTGCATATCATGCCAAACAGCTGAAACAGCATTTGGCTGTTTCAACACTACTGCATGAGTTGTAGCTCAGCCATGTAATAACTCCAGCATGGAGGCCGTGCTCCATTATCATATATTACCATCTGGAAGAGAAAATAATGTATGAGGAAATTTCAAACATTAAAAATTGCAGCAATTCACATAATCAAGGGAAATTACCCCCATAACTGCTGGAACATTGCATACAGAAAATTACTGCCGCTACTCAGAATGGTCATAGTGATATTAGAATCTTACAGCAAATATATTCCAAAACAAAACTATTAGAGATAAAATAATCTTTTTATGCTCATGCAGCTTTTCTGTGAATGAAACCTAACTCTGTCTGGAATTAAAACAGGGAATGATGACAAGTATGACAGACCATACATGCAAACGGACGCACATACATGCGGACATATAATCAAAAGAGCAAGGTAAATTAATGTAACAGCTCAAATATTAACCTATCCATCTCTTAGGGGTGCTGATTTACCTGCTGTGTATTGCCACCATTTTCAGTACTTATTTTAAATATCCAGCTCTCAATGGGCAGAATTTTGCCCTTGATGGGTGGGCGGGTATCACCAGCTCGGCAATGGGCGGACAGCCAATCTCTGCCGCCGAAACGGGCCCCGCCGCCATTTTGAGTGGGCGGGACAATTAAGGCCCACCCAGCGGGCCGCCTGACGGGAAGCGCTATGCGCTTCCTGTGCGGACAGGGGGGGAATTCCCCAACTGTCAGAGTGCGCTCATTCGTGCATGCGCGTGAAAGAGCACACATCTCCCTGAGACTAAGTGCTGCCTCAGGGAGAGCGCTGACAGTTTTTAAAAGTTGAAAAATAGAAAAATAATTTTTTTTTTTACATGTCCCCCTCATATGACAATGTCACACGAGATGGGACATGTTAATAAATATCACATAAACTTTATTAAAGTTTTTTAAAACCGACATGAAACCTCATTCCGCCGGTGGATGAGGTTTCATGTTTTTTCAGAAACCCGCCGGGGCTCCTGGCCTGCCCGCCAGCCTTAAGGTTGGACGGGCAGGGCCTTTAATTGGGTTAATTATCCTGTCAATGGCCTCAATGGGCCATTGACAGGTCGGTGGGCGGACAGCTGATTGCGCTGTCCCCCCGCCTTCTGAATATTTTAATGGGGCAGGATGATGTCGGGGGTTTCCCTCGAGGTCATCCCGCGTCATTTTCGTGTCGGTGAGCGGGCCCCGCCCCCAACACGCCGACGGAAAAACTCTGCCCTTTGTCCCTCTAATTAAATTCTGGTTGAATGTTATCTCTGAATATTAGTTGCTGATTTAATTTTACTAACATGGTCTCTTTCAGTTGCACTTACTAAGATGCTGCAGAGTTAGGATATTTTATTTTTCACAAAGGAAATTATTGAATGTCATTTAATTAAAGATTTGTGACAGTATAAGTCAATCCTTTATCACCTTTACAGTCCTAGAGCATCAAAATAAATGACTTAAATTAACCTCAAGTGAATTTCACTGTTTAGGAGAGAAATACAGAATTGTAAATTCCAACAGACTCCACAAAGTCTCAAATTTAAAAGTCACATCCATGCCTTTAAACTCCTTCATAGTTTTGCACCTCCCTAGCTCTGTACCCTACTCCAGCCCTACAGCCACACTTCCGCACCACTCCCCAAAACCACCCCCAGCATTCCCCACTCCCAAATATTCCTTGGCTTTTTAAAACTTGAACAGCATTGATTCCGATGGCATTATATTTTGCTTGAAAGGAAAATAGGGACAGGTTTCTCAGAAGTCTTTGAATTGATAGTACCCATTTTACACTATTACCAAAATTTAAAATTAACCCTTGCATTCCTCTGACGCTGGCCTATTATGGATTATCCCACCCTTTAGCCCACCATTGGCAAGTGCGCCTTCAGCTATCTTGGCCTCACAATCCGGAATACCCCCACCCAAAATCTAGCCCCCTCTCCTCCTTAAGATCCTCCTTAAAACCCACCTCTTTGACCACACCTCCTAGGAACTCTTTCTTTGCCTTGACATTGCATTATGTATGACGATTACTCAGGCAAACACATTGGAACATTTTCGTTCAAGAATGGTGTCTTTTAGATGACGTGTAGTCGTTGTTGAAAGGAAACTATGTGAAAGCTTAATTCTTGTGTAATTGTGCAGAAGTCCATCCTCCCCACACTTGCTAAGCCACAAATGTTAAACACATTTTATAGTAATTGGAGACAGCTTTAATGCTACCAGAAATGAGTCTAGGACCTTATCCAACGTATTTCACCCTTGAGCTATCCATTTGGTGACTTTAATTAATGGTTGATAGATTAAGTTCTGCGTCCTGTTGGCAGTGAAATTAACTGTCGGCATCTAATCATCCTTTCCCTCAGAAGATAAGGATCCAACTGTTTTTTCACCTGATGGCAGCAACCCATACTGAGATACATATTCCTGGTTGTTAGCACTTCTGTAATACCCCAAGTTAGCAATCATTCTTCACATGTTATCCATACCGCATGGTAAAAAAAAATTCACAGGCATAAAATGGGCAAAATCAGGCCACATTTTGGGCAGCAAGATCACGCATCCCAAGGACACCTAAGAAATGTCTGCTCGAAAGAGGGGTGTGCTGTCTTTCAGGTACCGCCCCCTTCCCACCTACTGGCCTCCTAAATGGTCGTAGGGTCTGCCTTGTTCAAAATATTTTAGCATCCAAACCAGTGGCCTTCAAAGAATGGTATTTTTTTTCAAAATATTTTTAAAAACTTGGAGCTGGGAGAAACAGAAGTGTTTTCCCAATTCCACAGTCATTATTATCACTCTCTCAAATCCCACTGCCATTGTTCCCTCCAACCTTCCCTGCCAGGACTTGCCAGTGTGACATGCAGACTAAAGTTCAAACTGTTCAAATTGTGAGCTGACTTGAAACAGGGGCGGGCAACTCTTGGGAAAAGTTGTTAATGAAGGCTGAGGTCCAAAGATTAGGTTGGCCTCATACCTCTCAACTTGGGTGCCTGACCCTCACAAAATGGTCCTGGGCTAATCTTTACCCCTAAGTTTTGGAAGGGCTTTAAACCATGCAGTAAATCACAACATAGAACACCACCTGATATTCACATCTGCTCACTGCAGCAGACGTCGCTGAGTGAAGATCAGGAACAAGATGCCCAACTTTCACTTATCAGCCAACTCAAGGACAGAACTACCTAGTCCTGTATTCTCTTTGAACCTCTTTGTCCAGTTAGGTCCATCTCCTCTATTTTCCCAGCCCTTCCTTTATTTTTGAGTGTTTGTTTGATTTCAAACTAGTAGAAAACCAACACTCTATTTTTCTTTATTGACGTGATTTGTTTCTTATCATTCTTATATAAACTGCTTTGAAACATTGGGCTGAATCTTACAGGGCAGGGGGTGGCGGCGGGGGTGAAGAGGGTGGATGGCACATGCCCCACCCCACCCGTACCAGAAACCACGTCGGTGTGAAGCCGACTTACTCCATGCCAAGCAGCCCACAGCAATAAAACACTGTGATTGGCTGGCAGCTCCGTCAGTCCTGGCAGCTCTGGGGGTTGGGAAGGCAGATGTGTCAGTGGCAGCTGCCAGGACTGCAGCTGAAGAGAAGGAGCTCAAGGCCTTGGATCCAATGTGTGTCTTCACCTCTGGTGGGGTTTAGTCTAAGAGGGGGCGCCACCCCGCGATCGACAGAGGGCAGACCCTTCCTTCCTGCCCTTTAGCCACTTGAGGTTAAAAATTGGGTTTCCTGCTCCCGCCAAACTGCCCACGCAAAATGCATTACGGCATGGGCTGCGTATTATTAGGGTCAATTAGGCTTGTTATCAAGCCTTATTAATTGGTCATTCTAACATGATGGGTGGGCTGCATTCGCCCGTATTATGGGGATGAGCTTGGGTATAGGCGGGAAGGTAGTGGGATGGGTGCCGCACCCGCTGAGGGCATGTAAAATTCAACCCATTATGTGAAACACACTAGAAATTCAACTAACTTTTCCCATTGTATCTGTGCTGTTTGCAGATGTTGCTGTATCTGTGACAGAGCTATTGCTTTGCATGTAGTTGTTGCTGTATCTGTGCTGTAATTGTTGGTGTTCTGTGCTGTGTGTGTAGTTATTGCTATATCTGGTGTGTGTAGTAATTGTCACATTTGTGCTGTGTGTGTAACCTTTGCTGTACCTGTGTTATGCAAATTAGGTTTTTTGCTGCATATCTGATGGGCCTGATATATTTGTGCTTCAGCTTAATTTTAAACATCTAACATGCTGCTGGTCTAAAAAAAACTGCCCTCAACAATTAATATCAAATTAAGTTAAAGGTGTAACTGCTCCCCACAGGAAGTCCCTAAAAGTTTAAATGATGAGGGGAAGTTAAATTCTGCTCCAGTTTAGAAACTAAGGATTGAATTTTCACTGAGTCGGGATCAGTCGGCGCACATAATGAGGCTTGACTGAAAGCCTAGACATCCATTACTTTTGTTGAAACAATTGCACCCCTGAGAAAATATTGCATAATTGACAGCTCTGCCTCTCCGATCTCTGTGGTCAATTATACAATGTTTATTTACACAAAGTTAAGTGGTTTCAGGAGTTTGTGATTTTTGTTATTGTTACTTTAAAGGGTCTGAATGACACTTTTATTGCCTTGTTTTGAAATTACTCCAAAAGCATGGAAAGTAATGAATGAATGATTTTTTAAAGCTTTTTTTTTACACATCCTACTGTCACTATAGAATTCATTGGTTTTTTGCAGGATATAGTGGGTCAGTGGGCATTAAAGTGCCATAGGTTGACATAGGAGGCATAAGGAAACATGTGAGGCGAGTGGAGGGCCTTACCTAGGCAGGGGAGGGCATGAGGGGCTGTGGGGCATGGGCATAGGGCATAACTAGCATGGGGACATGATTGGAGCATGGGGAGTGTGTAAGGGGGTGTGAGGGGTGAGGGCTGGAGGGTCTCTCTATTTTTATTATAACTGGGGATGAAGTCCCACAGCACCAAAGCAGCCTTTTAATCTGCCTGCCTCGGCACCTGGCAGCCCCTGTGGCTCTCTCTGACCATCTTCCCAGGTTGGCTGGAATGATTTCAGCCCAACCTATCCACTGGCAATGAAGATCCCATCTTTGTGGGCACTTCCTCCCAAGGTAGGTGGGCTGAGCTGGGAGTTTTCCTGACTCCCGCTGCCCTTCTCCAGGATGAAAATCCAGGCCTAAATATTGGAACCATGCTCCATGCTGATCCATCCCTCAGACTATCTTTGAGCAATGCCAAAGGGAATTAACTAGCAGCTTAAAAATTATAAACCTTGCTCAAATAATATTAATAGCTTGCGAATTAAAACTCACACATCTTTGTCAAGCTAGAGCTTGGGATAACTTTGATTAAAAAATAGAACATGCTTCGAAGAAGTGAACCTTCAAAGTGTTTATTCAACATTCATGTTTACAGCATATTTATCTGTTGTTAAAATGTTGGATTTGTAGCGTGTGATTACTTGGCCCCCATGCGTATGGGATAGCATGTGTAATGAATCTTAAATGTCGAAATAAATGTTAAACAAGATATTGCCCTTGTTTTAATGTTAAAAAATTGTAAACATAAAACAAACACATATGTGTGCAATTATTCTGGTAGATTCAAAGTGGCCCTTGGTATTACTGATGTTTCTGTAATTCTGTTAGTCAACTAAGAACTGTATCTATGTGCTTCTAATTTTCATGCGACTCTTGTAAATGAGAAACAAACTCCTCAATATTTTTGAACTGAAATACATACTGCAGTAATACTCTATCCCTCTACTCTAGCCCTCTGGTACTTTGTGAATTGTGCTATTTCCTCAGCCTATAATGAAAACTTGACCATGTGTAAACTTGACTGAATTTCTACAGGGAGAATGTTTGTATATCTCATGTGAGAGATGTTTGATTTCTTGCAGCTCTAGTTTCTTTTTTCCATTATTTAAAACGTTCATTAACTCCTACATCATAAAGATTATTTTTACCCTGTGGTGGCGGGTGACTAAGATGGTCATTCCTGGTTCGTGAAGGAGCCATTTTTCTACATCTTTTGTACACCCTTTGTACTCTCCTAATTACATTTAAACCCACAATCACAACATTCATATAACTTTTTAGATTGTGTCATAAATGTTTTAGGAGCAATTCACAACAACATATCAGTGCAATGTGTAAAGAAAACAATATGATGCCTTTCATTGCGACTGCTTTATAGGCTTCAATAACACAGAGTTCTGCAATAAGCAGTTCTGTTTGTTAAAGTGCCTGATACTTCGGCCAGGTTTTCACCATGATGGAGAGGCGAAAATAGCAGAAATGGCTGAAAATCCTGCCCTGAACATGGCATTTCCTATTTTTGCAGGGGTGGGACTGGAGTCGGGCTGTGGTTCATGCACGTGTATGTTACGGACACAGCTGGCCATTTAAATCATCAGCTGCTTCCACTGAAGTGGGATTTTGGTATCCCAGAAGTGTGAAACCTGGCAGGTGCGGATTAGACCAGGCAAGAGCTGGCCTGTAATTGGTGGATTTATTTGGAGAGGTAAGGTCCTGGGACACCTCTGGGAGAGGTAAGGCACCTTTCTGGCAGGTACAGTACCCTCTGGGGTTGTTAAAAGTCAACATGATTATGCGTTAAAAAGTGTATAAACTCATTGGAACTGTCAAAGCTGTCAAAGAACTGTTGAAGCTGTCAAAGAACTGTTGAAACCCAAAGAAACTGTCAAAACCTATTGGAAATGTCAAAGATGTCAATGGATTTAACACTGTTAGGATTTAAATTTTAAAAAGTCTGGACTTAAAAAAAATCTGTGTTTGATATTTCATTCTGTCTGTTGACATAAGCCTGAGGGTTATCTTATAGGATTTGTGCTGTAATTACTGATTTCATAAGCTAATATTATCACAGTGGGTACTTTTTAAGTTAGCAGTTTGATTGACAGCTGCAAGTGACTATAGACGAGGAATATTTGTTTTCATAAGAGATTAGTTGGAGTAATTTCTATGTATTGATCGTTTTTTTAACCAATGAAAATGTTTTTTTGTTTAAAATAGTGACTTCATCAATAGACACATAAGTTTACTTTATGTAACAGCCTGGCTCCTGAGGTTTGACCATGGTGGATACTAAGTGAGGTGGAATGGAGTGGTTAAGGCCAAAGGGTGGTGGATAGGAGGACTGGTTTGGCATGAGTTGGCACTAAGTTCAAACAGGGGCTATAAAGGGCCATGGCGATGTGGGGTGCCTCGGAGGTATGAGGGGCCATGGGGTTGGGTAGAGGTGTACGTGTTGACAGAGGGGGTATGACGGATCATGAGGGGTGGGAGGGGGGCATGAGGTGGCATGGGGATTGAGGTGTGAGGGCTGTTTTTTATTTTAATCATATTTTAAACTAATTTCAATAAAGTGCCGGAGCACCCGGCAGCCTCCGCACTCGTTCCCGCGATGGCAGGCCCGACTTTTAATCCAGCTTGCACCCCCAGAATGAAGATTAGAACTGCGGGCTGCCATTTTTAAAGATCGGATTCGCAGAGCCGGGAATTCTCTGCGCACCCGACCTGGGAGCAGACGTCTGGGCCTTTGCTTGCAATTCTCTATTTAAAAAAAGCAGTTCAAAGCATTTTCTTTAATTGGTGAGTTTTGTGCTCATCAAGGTGAGTGACGTTAGTAGCGGGAATGGAAAGTTCTACCTCAGGCATCTTCATCAATTGTACTCTTCACTAAAAATGGGGTTAAATTTTGCAAACATTTCCAGACATCCTGATATAAATTTGGGGAAGAAATAATAAAAGTCCTCAAGAAATGGCATAAATGGCTGTTAATGCAGTTTTTCCAGAGTTTCTGTCAAAATAATAATAGGAAATCCAAAGAGGGCCCATGAACATTCGTGACACATGTTTGGAGAAATTCCTTTGTGCACTGCTGCCTCGTATACTGTGGCTGGCCATGATCATGTGACCACTGAGGTCAAATCTTGGGTAAAATAAAGTCTTTTGGGCAGAAGCCATTTTACATACCACGGGTCTTGGCCTTAGCTTTAGGAAAGCTTTAGTACAGCAGTGTGACATTCTGCTCCTGTAACAGCCATTTTAGGGCCTACATTGATATGGTGGCTAATTTATTGCCATAAGAGAAATATGGCCTGATTGATGACAGCTTCTAGATAGGGGAAACTTTCATAATGTGGATTAGATTCAAATTCATATCCCAAAGCTTATAGTCCATTGCACCACCAAGTAAAGCCTACTTCACCGTTCCATTCTACACTACTTTAACTGTAACTGCCAGGCCTTTATTATCAGTATTTCACAAGGACAACCAGAATTTGTCAGCAATTTCCTGCATGGCAGCATTTCCCGACAAAACTCAGTATAGGGTTTAAAGTTCTTGCACTGTCATACAAATTGTCACAGAATACTGTTGTGTATTCATTTGTGTGTGCAGGCTCATGATCAGATGGCACCAATGCTTTAGGCTAAATGTGAAGCATCCAACATTTGGACAGCAAGAGATTGTGTCACAAAGCGCAGCCCAGCTCCAAGTTGCACTTTGTTCTTCCTGAACAGTTTCAGTAAAGCCACAATCTCCTTAAGCTCACCTGCCAGTTATATATAATTTATATTGCACGTTTCAGAACATCCCAAAGTGGTACTTAGCCAATGAAGTATTAATGAAAGGACATTCACAGTTATAACATAAGCAAATACAGCAGCCAAGTTATGCATGTCAAGGTGTTACAGACAGCTCTAAAATAAATGACCAGATAACCTGTTTTAGTTGTGTTGATTGTGGGGTGCATTTTCAGACAAGGCACCATCAGAGCTCCCCTCCCCATCTTCAACTAGAATTCCTGGTTTATGTTAAGAATTATAATGAACTTTGCAATGGACATTATGCCTAGTGCCCTGAAATTCTACGGGTCTCCTCCTGATATTCTGCCATAACTTCCTTGGAAAATGATAGGACATTGTAAATATGGATTTTTTTTTTACCCCTGTTTCCCTGGGGATTCCTCTGGCCTCCCACTGAAATTGCGGCAGGAAAGAAGGAAAATCCTTATGGAATTTCCAAGCCAAGCTGTCTATTATGGGGTATTGTGTTCATTAGGAACTTTTTTTGAAAGTACAAACTTTAAACAAGAATGAAACCAATGGGTTTACGTCAAAATAGATTTTTGGTGAATTTTATAATTAGCGCACAGCATAGCACATTTTTTCACATAACATGTATATCAAATATAACACACTTTCCCAGTTTATCTAAAAATTATCACTTATGGCATGCATTTGAAGATGATGGCATATGTTATATGGAAAAAATATTATGGCTATCACTCAACTGAAAATTACTGTTATAACAAACCAATTTAGTAATAAGCTTTTGGGAAATTTCAGATTTGGATTAATTTTGGAAGATGTCAAAAATATGTATTCTGTGGTTGAATCAGAAAGATGTCTGTTTTTACCTACAGTCGTCACTTAAGGAGACAAGCATCAGTGTAAAGATCTGACATCGAGACAGCTGTAGGGTTAAGTATATATAATAATATGGGGAGAAAGGCTCAAGGGGAGATGTAAAAATTAACTCTAATAATAGCTACTGAGCATGTGCGTAAGGAGCTATGTTATTGTGATGTCATTCACTGAGAAGCACCTTAAAGAGGAGCTACAGCTATGCTTTGATTTTCTATAAACTTGTAAATAGCTAGTGATATAAATAAAGGTATTTTGAATGAAAGACTATTGCCTCCAGCAAGATCTCACCTAGAGTGAGAAACCAAAGAATCCCAAGACACATCTAGAATAACAGAATGTCCAGACCATCTACACCTCAGTGATTTATTTTAAACTCATCCGTGTTGGCCAAATTTTTTGAGAACTTTTACAAGTTAACATTGAAAGGAGATTTTCATCTGATCCATTCAGGCTGTATTCAAATTCAACACCCACAAGGCAAAAAATAGCAGTGTGTTAATCAATTTTAGTATCCTGCTTGCAACAATAGTGCTAAGTACCTTGGATTTGGACAAATCTGCCAAGGTGCCAAGGAACACATGAGCAGGATAGAAATATGAGGCTTCGGAGTCCGCTGTTAGCATAAGAAGATAGGCCTCATATCAAAATATTAACAAATATCGCAGAATTGCAAGCCAATTTTTGCAATAGAGCTTGTAATCTCAAAAAAACCTCTTATGTGACGGATGAATCAAAAATTAACGGATACAAAATTGTGTGATATGAGCTGGAGTGCGGTCTCTTGATCACTTGCCCCCAATGATGATGCGGTTCTGCAAGATTAACCCCTATAATACCCCTGTGAACATCATGGCTTAGAAATTTATTTGCCTAGGGTGTATTCAATATTGGGACCTACTTGGCACCCCCTTATCATCTCCTGGCAAAGAGGTTTTGAACTTTGGGCCACAGTGTCACCTTCACCGGCCTTCAGGTAAACTTTTAAAGGAGAAGTTTGCAATCGGGGTGTGAGGGACGTGTGGGTAGTGACCAGGAATGGGAGGACAACAGGGAAAGGAAGTGCCATCCCCAGAAGGGAAAAAAAACAGTAAAAGCTGGGAAATAAGAATACAGGTCTGAACTGGTCTTATATATCTTAAAATGGAACACCAGCAATACTGGGATGTAAGAGTACTGGCCCAAACTGTTTTTAACTTCTGGAAGGAAAGAGAGAGCAATCAGGACTGGGGCAGGGCAGGCACTGGGGACGGATGAGGTGGTGATCAAAACTTGGACCAGTCAGGCAGGACTGAGGCAGCAATTGGGCGGAAGGGCTGAGGTGGCAATAAGAAAGGATTGTGAGTGGCGGCCAGTAGTAGCCCAGGGTTTTAATATGGAACCAGGGCTCTACATTCAGGTAAACAGTTCTTTGCCGTTAACATTTTGTAGTGGCCTGCAGTGATCCCTTTAAGCACAGCTGCAGGAGGGACCCCCACCTTCCACTATTTAAAGGGATCAGTGTGGAGCTTTCAGGTGAGGGGGGGGATTTGAGAAGGTGCATAAGACAGGAACATACCATCATTCTGAATGTTCTTGGCAGTGCGGAATGTAAAGGCCTTAGTCATTGCTCGCTGTAGAATGAGGAGAACTGTCTCCTCCAAAGGGGTCAGGAGATAAAGGTGTGCCAGTCACCCTCTGGCTTTCTACTGCACTCTCCTGTTATGTGCGATCTTGTCCTGCAAGAGAGAGGGAAGAGTGTAATTGAGGGCATTGCAATATGTTTGGGTGATGTGCCTGTCAGTGCTGAATAGTCTGAAGTACGTGAAATCTGAGAAATGGTTGTGGCATCCATCATTAGTAAATATGTGAAGGTGATGTGCAGCATCTGAATTTAAGGCCTGTATCCTGATTGTTGGTGATTGTTGATGGATGGGTGTTGGGGGAGTGTACATTTTACAGCCTATGAGGTTGGAGGTGCAGTGATTAGGTGGAAGCATTGGAAGATACATTCGCTAACCTTGACTGCGCAAGTGAGATCATTTTGATTGGTTAAACGAACAGAAGCAGAAAGTAGGGAGAAATGGTGAATTTTCAAATTGGCAGGCTGTGACTATTGGAGTGCGGCAAGGATCAGATCTGGGGCCTCAGCTATTTGTAATCTATACTAATGACTTAGACGAAGAGACAAGGTTTGCTAATGATACAAAACTAGGTGGATATAAGCTGTGAACAGGACACAAGGAAGCTGCAAAGAGATAGGTTAAGTGAATAGGCAACAAGGTGACAGATGGGGATATAATGTGGGAAAATGCAAGATTGTTCACTGGTCATAGAAATAGAAAAACAATATTTTTTAAAGGTGTGAAATTTGAAAATGATGACGTTCAGAGGGGCTTGGAAACAGAAAGTTAGTATGCAGGTAGAGCAAGTAATTAGAAAGGGAAATTGAATGTTGGCCTTTATTGCAAGAGGTTTGGAATACAGGAATAAAGTAGTCTTGCTACAATTTCATAGGGCTTTGGTGAGGCCACACCTGAAATACTAAGTGCAGTTTTGGTCTCCATATTTAAGGAAGGATGTACTTGCCTTGGAAGTGCTAGAGCAAAGGTTCACTAGGTTAGATCCTGGGACGAGAATGTTGTCCAATGATGAGAGGCTGAGTTAGAATGGCTCTATACTGTTTGAAGTTTTGAAGAATGAGAGGTGAAATATACAAGATCTTGAAGGGGCTCGATAGGGTCGACATTGAGAGACTGTTCCCACTAGTCAGGGTATTCAGAACACACGGGCACAGTCTCAGGATAAGGAACATAGGAAATAGGAGCATCAGTAGGCCATTCAGCCCCTCAAGCCTGCTCACCATCCAACTCGATCATTTCTGATCTTCTACCTCAAAGGGCCAATTATTAGGACTGAGATGAGGAGAAATTTCTTCACTGATAGGCTGTGGATATTTGGAATTTTCCATCCCAGAGACTTGTGGATGCTCACTCGTTGAGTGTATTTAAGACTGGGATGAAAAGATTTTTGTTCTCCCACTAGGGAATCAAGGGACATGGAGAGCAATGAGAAAGTGGATTGAATGGTGGAGCAGGTTCAACAAGCCATATGGTCTACTCCTGCTCCTATGTCTTATATTCTTATGAACATTTTGCAATATTGCAGCCAGATCCTCAAGCTAAACATGACTTCTCTCTTCCTTTCAATCTCCTGAATGAAGCCCTCTAGCACAATCCATTGGAGCCCTCTCTTGCCTGTTGCTCCATTAAGAGTGTTATTCTTTCACCGAAGCCTTTCACACATTGTTTCACCAGCTACTGCAGCCTGAGTGCACCTCCTCTTTAAGAAGGAGCAAGCTGTCTGTAGTGGTGGCTAGTTACAAGTCGTGCTAGGCTCACATGCACCTGAGTCCCCTGCCGAGTGTGCATCCAGTCAGCAGCAGCTCTTGTGCAGGATTGCACACCACGATTATTGAGATAAGCCGGATTTTGTAATAGGCCTTTAAGGGATTGCAGCATGAAATTACTAGAAAAGAAGTGTGTCATGCTATTCAGCTTTAGTTTCACTTTTGCTTTCAGCAAAGCGCAACATATATAGCTCTACTGCTACTGTTTTCAAGCTTTATACTCATGTATACCTGTTCCCATGTACCTAGTCTCAATAACTGAACCCACAATATGTTTACACAATCCCTTATAAGCAATTGGTGCCTTGACATCATTATAAAAACCATGATACAGGGAGCACAAAGTTTATATGCTGGCTGTATCACCTCAGCTGAGCGGGGGTAATCACCTATCACAAACCC
The DNA here is from genome assembly GCF_964194155.1 of Cetorhinus maximus. Taxonomy (NCBI): domain Eukaryota; kingdom Metazoa; phylum Chordata; class Chondrichthyes; order Lamniformes; family Cetorhinidae; genus Cetorhinus; species Cetorhinus maximus. The sequence continues at coordinate 23,749,298 of NC_135879.1, read as the reverse complement.
AGACTGGCTAATGTGTCTAATTGAACTTTGAGCCTTAGGCTCCTTATTTGCACAGGCAAAGCCAAAGGTCCAAGAGCCTGCTTCAAATCAAGCACTGAGTGCCTATCTTTTTTTGCCATCAGTGGGAGCACAACTTAAGCATGTAATTAGTGCATGCTTCTCGTTTGTTGAATTGCTGGCACAGGCGTGCACTTAGCACGCACAAAGCGGGCACTGCATCATCAATTTTTTTTTTGGCCTATGCATTCAAATAAACTTGAAATAATGCACTTGGAAACACCCCTAAATATAGCAATGCTTAAAAACAGCTGGTTTATGAAGTCATCAAGGGTTTGCAATGCATTTCATGAAAAAGTGAACGAGTATTCAAAGGCTATTTCTGAACAGTGTGTAAAGGAAGTGATTCTTCCCTCTCCCTCCGGCAGATAACCCGGTAACAAGTTCATGAAAGGTTAAAGATAAAAGGGTAGCAGGGCATTCAAAAAGAATTGCAATACAATGCTCATCTGCTCGTTTGACAAACAGTAAAAACAGTATCTCAAGACAAACATCGGAGGGACAAATCACCTCACTGTAACCAACCTATACTATGGGGATGCTAAGTCATTTTGTTTTCTTGGAAACGGTGAATACCATATTCGGGTGAATTCAGCCTTAAAAATCATCATGCATGACAGGTCTCTCAATTCTAGATCGATAGAAATATCAAGAGATATGTGTTCTTTTCAGCTGAAAGTATGATATTGCTACTTATTAGGGGTTTGTCCAGCAAAAGAATGTTGTCTTGGCACAGAAGAACAGAGAAACCCCACCGATTATGAAATGAACAAATCAATGAGTTAATATGTGGCTCTAGAGACGATTAGTTTCTAGGTGAAAAGCAAAAAGAAAAAAAATGGAAAAAGTGTAAGTACCTAGAGTGGAAAAATGGATTGATGTATGTTGTTCGAACAGCCAGACAGGTTCTGTTAAACGAGCATGTTGTTTCATTATCATAAATTAAGGCTGGAATTATTGGATTCCTAGGAAAGGCTAAGATGCATTTTTGACTTTCAGATACGACATATGTTCTGTCCATTCATGGGCATGTAATATTCAGCACTGTGAATTCATTCAAAGTATGCATATTTATAAAAGGTGTTTTTTTTGCATTATTGTATATGTAGAATTTGCTGCAAACTTCAACCAGGCAATGAGAGTGATGCCTATCAATGCATATTGAATATTTCAAGATTGATTTGCAAACTCTAATGAGCTAGATCCTGAAAATAATGATATTAAAAGTATGCAAATAGATAATAACCAATTAAAATCATCACTCAGTGGGAAGTGTGCTTTTAAATTAAAGGAATATTGCGGGATAGAAATTTTTTAAAGTATCAAAAGTAGGTACACTAAAAATTGGTGACATGATATGTGTTGATAAGGCTGGTTTCTCAAGAATCCCAAGAGAAATTTCTAATGATTCTTTTTCCATGGGCTGTGGGCATCACTGACAAGGCCAGCATTTGTTGCTCATCATCGAGCAGGTGCTAGTAACCCACTACAGTTCCTCTGGTATAGGTACACCTACAATGCTGTGAGGAAGGAGTTCCTGGATTTTGACCCAGTGATAGTGAAGGAGTGCTAATATAGTTCCAAGTCAGGATGGTGTATGGTTTGCAGAGGAAGTTGCTGGCAGTGGTGTTCCCATCTGTTTGCTTCTCTTGTCTTTCTAGCTGGTAGCGATCACACTTTGGAAGGTGCTGTCGAAGGAGCCTTAGCGAGTTGCTGCCACTGTACGTCGGTGGTGGAAGGGAGTGAAGATTTAAGGCGTTGGATGTGCTGCTTTCTCCTGGCTGGTGTCAAGCTTCTTGAGTGTTATTGCAGCTGCACTCATCCAGGCAAGAGGAGAATATTCCATCATACTCCTGACTTGTGCCTTGTAGATGATTCCCCTTTGGGGAATCAGGAGATGAGTTACTTGCCTCAGAATTCCCAGTCTCTGCCCTACTCTTGTAGCCACAGTATTTATATAGCTGGTCCAGTTCAGTCTCTGGTCACTGTTAACCCCCAGGAGGCTGATAATGGGGGATTCAGTGATGTTTAAGGCCATTGAATGTCAAGGGGGCACGGTTAGGTTCTCTCTTGTTGCTGAAGGTCCTTGTCTGAAATGTGTGTGGCCAAAGTGCTGCCACGTATCAGCTCAGCCTGAACATTGGCATATGGACCTGGGCTGCTACAGTATCTGAGGAGTTTTGAATGACACTGAGCATGGTGCAATCAGCAGTATCCCCACTTTTGGTATCATGATAGAGGAAAGGTCATTGATGAAGCAGCTGAAGATGGTTGGGCCTAGGACACTATCCTGAGGAACTCCTGCAGCGATGTACTAGAACTGAGAGGATTGACCTCCAAAAAAAACACAATTATCTCCCTCTGTGCTAGGTATGACTCCAAGCAGTGGAGAATTCCCTCCTGATTTCCATTGACTTCAATTTTCCCAGGGCTCCTTGATGCCACACCTGGTGAAATGCTGCCGTGATGTCAAAAGCAGTTCCTTTCACCTCCCCTCTTGAGTTAAGCTCTTTTGTACATGTTTGTATCCAGGCTAAAATGAGGGCAGGAGCTGAATGGCTCCGGTGAGACCCAAACTAAACATCAGTGAGCAGGTTATTGCTTTATAAATGCCACTTGAAAGCACTGTCAAAGACATTTTTCATCATCTTTCTGATGATCGTGAGGAGCCTGATGGGCAGTAATTGGCCAGGTTGGATTTGTCCTGCTTTCTGTGATTAGGACATATCTTGGCAATTTTCCACATTGTCAGGTAGATACAGTTGTAGTTGTACTGGAATAGCTTGATTAGGGGCATTGCTATTTCTGAAGCACAAATCTTCAGTACTATTGGTGGGATGTTGTCAGGGACTACAGCCTTTGCAGTATCCAGTGCCTTCATCCATTTTTTTGATAACATGTGGTGTAAATGGAAGTGGCTGAAGACTGGCACCTGTGATGCTGGGGAACTCAGGAAGGGGCTGAGGTGGATCATCCACTCAGGACTTCTAGCTGAAGATGCTTGCAAATGCTTCAGCCTTGACTTTTGAACTGATGAGTTTGCAGTAATGATGTGTCATCATTAAGGATGGGAAAATTTGTGGAGCCTATGCCTCTTGTTAGTTGTTTAATTGTCCACCACCATTCATGGCTGGATCTGGCAGCACTGCCAAGCTTCGATCTGATTTGTTGGTTGTGGGATCACTTAGCTCTGTCTAACACATGGTGCATCCACTTTTTGGCATGCAAATAACCCTGTGTTGTAACTTCACCATGTTGACACCTCATTTTTTTAAAAATGTGCCTGCTGCTGCTGCTGGCATGCCCTTGTGCACCTTTCATTGAACCAGGATTGATCCTTTAGCTAGATGCTAATGGTATAGTGAGGGATCTGTTGGACTGTGCATTTACAGACTGATTGGGTACTATTCTGCTGCTGCTGATGGTCCACAGCGCCTCATGGATGCCCAGTTTTGAGCTGCTAGATGTGTTTTGAGTCTATCCCACATAAGGGTCTCATCCTGTATGGTTGAAGCTCTATTTGGGCAGCTTGGTTAGGGGCAGGGCTAATTCTGGAGCACGAGTCTTCAGTACTATTGCCGAGATGTTGTCAGGGCTCATAGCCTTTGCAGTGTCCGGTGCCTTCAGCCAGCTATTCTACCAGCGGCTGCTGAGGGCCATGTCATGTGGACAAGCCAGCAGGTAAACCCTGGTGGGCATGCCTGTGGCCTGGTAGGGTGGCTCCCTCCTGTTCAGGCATCAAGTACTTTAAGGAGGGCAGTGGCAAGACCCACCTGAGTGGGAAAATCCTGGCCTGCCCTTTACACCGAACCTCCACTCCCTCAACTTTGCCAGGGCCAGCCTGACTGGCACAGTGAGCCTACTACATTTAGCTGCTTTTCAGAGCTTCAGCAACAATCCTTCTCTTGATGACAACTGAATGACCTCTGATTGGCTGGCAGCTCTCGGAGGTAGGACATCTGAGGACCCGGGAAGGTCAATGTCTCATTGGGAATAAGGGTCCCGGAAATGGCCATGGCAGGTTGTCACCGGCTCAAGCTGGTGGATGGGCTCACCTCGTGACCAGTAAATCTGTCTATAATGTTTGCATGAAGTAGCATGAGTCAGCATAAATGGCTCAACTAGCTCAACAGGTGGACAATGAAGTCAAGACCCTAGGGAGGTGAAAGATTTTCTCTTTGTATAGATTATCTGAAACTTGAAGATTTTGACTATCTTTCTCTTAGAGACTAGCATTGTTGTTGTGCCTAAACATCAATAGCAGATTTTCAAAGAAAGGCTAATAAAGAAGGGCACTTAGTTTAACAGCCTTTTATTTATTTCAAATTATGTTTTCAAGTCGTATGTAATCAAATCCAATCTAACCTGAATACACTGACTTGGCAGATTGTCGCAACTATCCTCAGCCAAAAGCACTCTTCCTAACAGAATTGCCTTTCATTTGGATGAGTATGTTCTTGAGTTGGAGCATGAATTCCTGCAAGTGTTGCATAAACTGAGCATGTTATAGAGACAAGTCAATTTCCAGACAGGCTTTTAATTACAGTATCATCTTCTCCCTGCTCATCTTCAACTATCAGGTCTGCCACCTATTCATTCTTCATTATCTTTGTTGTTTATGGAGGTATTCATTTCTTCTGAATTCAATTGCTCTTCCACTTTATTCATTATCATGTGTAAGAACATCCATCATTTGAAGTTAAATGTTGTGCGACCCACTAATGGTGCAGTTACATCTGCAATGAGATGAGATTGTAATGAGCAGGATTGCCTCCTCACAAAACTATGATAGATCAATCGAAACATATGACAGTTCCTTTCCAGGCCACTAAAGGTTAAGAGAGATATATGTACACCAATAGGTTTAACATGTATATCTTCACTAAACCACCAAATAGATGTAGCCACCATCATGAGGTTATGCCCAGCAACCAATTTTAATTCCTGGATGACCATGCCAACTTGGTTTTTAACTGTTTCAACCTCTCTTGAAAAAGCATACTATAGAATATGTAGATGAAGAATTGCCCATCATTCATATGAGCCAGAAACAATACCCTTGAATTTAATTTACTTGAAATAATGTTTTAATTCTGACAACTCTTTCAACCAGGAATTCATAGGCAACTATCCTCTTATCCTCATAGCAAGGACCATAATTTGACATACTCTATGATAGGCTTTATTGATGGTGCTACATTATAATCTGCAGATTTTAATTTGGTAATTGGTTCTTTAGTCCTACATCTCTTGACCAGTTCGATTTTCAAAAGAATCCAGATGTTCTCCAGTAAAGCCAATGCTTTTATCTTGAGAGACTTTCCTAGCCTTCACTTAATTTTTAAAACTTCCTATTACATCAAAGAATGTGGTATCCTGTGGGCTGCACCTCCTCCCCTCTCCCTCATCCTTGTATACCCTCAGGATTATCCTCTGATTTTGTTTGGTCTTGGGCATGAAGAATTCCTGAGCTTCAGTTCCCAAAAACGTCAGAACCCCTATTTACTTTCATTCCTTTGTGATATCGGAAGATTGAATTATCAAATACGCCTACTGATTGGAGCTTTCTCAGAACTTTGTTACATCCAGCTCGGATGTTTGCTTTCATGGGTCTACTTTCCTCAGGGGCACATTACACCAGCTGTCTATTTCTGAATCGGAGGCCAAGCAGCCGGTTAGGTTAAATATTATCACATCTTGGATGATATCCATACTTGTGCAAGTAAGCACTGATATTTCAAAGCTGAGTCCACGTTCAGGCAAGGATGCTTTGTGATAGTCAGCTTGACTGTTTGAAATTTCTATAAATCTAATAGGCACTAAGTAATCAGAAAGTTTTATTTTTAAAAAAGTTTCTACTAAGATACTCCCTATTATGGAAGTGTTGACAGGTTAGTGTCTGGGAAGAATTCTAAAACTTTTGAAAGTAACAATTACTATTAGGTCACCGTTGCATTTTAAGGTTTTATTTTATTTCCCATGAATTTATGAAAGAGCAGTCAGTTTTCTTTTAAACTACTGAGATGTTTCAGAACACTATTTGTTACAATTGTACAGTTGACAGATTCATTATTAATCACTTCTTCTTAGCTTGTTTTATGCTTTAGCACTACTGGTTCGAAGCAGCCACAGGCAGACTTTAAATGCACATTATCATGGTGTGGTATATTGAAACTCTACTCCAGTGAAACTATGAATGGAAACAATGAAATGTGAGGAGCACCCTGCATTTATGTAGGCCTTGGAACAAAACATTTTCCCAGGAAGGGGAGGCAGTTTGAATGTGACAGGAAGTTAAATCCCTGAAAAGTGATGTTGGCTCGGGAGCCTGACATCATCCCACTCTCCTCTGGCTTTCAACTGGCCTTGTTCACAAGTGAGCAGGGAGCCCATGCAGCTGCCAGGTAAGGCATTTAAATTTTACAATAAGCAATTACCTCTATTTTAACTAAGTATTTTGCATTTAACTGGCAGCAGGGGTATTTCACAAGCTATGTGGAACTCATCAGGGTTTCCAAGGTTAGTGCATGGCAGGGAGTGCTTCTTCAGTGAAACTGACAGGCTGGGAAGCCTTTCATCAGTAAAACTGAAGAGCTGAAGCCATGGCCAGGTGTGAGGCTGCTGCTGGCAGCACTCCTTCTCAGAGAGGGCTATCCCTGCTTGACAGGTGATTGCCAATATTTTGCAATTCACTTCCCCATCTTGCTCTCTAACTCACCATCAGCTGCGCTTCCCTGCTGCTAACCTTCACCATGGCATGGGAGCAGCTTTTGCAAATCCACCTTGTATCTCCAATAAAGAGCACAAGGAACTCCAACACCAGCAGCACCAGCATCAGCACCAGCTGTTTTCACCTCAGCCACATGCCACTCCACCAAATTGAGGGGATGGGCGCCAAAGATCCAACCAGCTTAAAGGAGGCATGACCTCCAACACAAGATCTACTGGCAGAGGATGGTGTGTCCCAACATGTGTGAGGGCCAGTGCCTCAGGGAGATAAATTTCAGCAATTAACAGCAATTTAACTAAGTGCTTTCCAACAGACTAGTTTGGTAATAAGACAATAAGTGAAAGTGTATAATCTGCTCCAGGTTTAGCAGATATCCTGAAGAAAAACTCGACATATCCGGCCCATATATGGCTGCGGCATGAGGGCTGCTCTGACAAAATTAAAGTGTTACTAATAAAGTGTAAAATAATTCTGATTTTTCCATTTCCATACTTGTCCCATCTCCTTGTTTTTGTTGGCCACATCTCCTCATCATCATCTCTTTGTTAGAATCCTCAGAGCTCTTGAGTGGATGTGAGGTCAGTGAGGGCTGCGGTCTTTTCAGTTTGGACCTGCCCACGTTCATCTTCCAGCTTCATTATCGACTTATTAAGTGAGCAAACCTGGGACATATATATGTAATCCTACCAGCCCCTTGCTCCTCACTTCCTTTCACTGCAGGTCACTGCTGACATAAGCAGCCTCCTCGAATAAGACCTCCATCCTAGTTAGCCATGTGGGTCATTGCCATTGGCCCTTAAGCTGCCCATCACTGGAGGGCCACCTCCTGCAGTCTCTGCCTCTCCCTAGGGTTGTGTGCTACCATCTCCTTCAAGGAGAGAAAGCAGATAGATATGATTGTTAGCGATGGCTTGTGTTGGTAGCAAGGATGAACATTTGTGGAGAGTGACGGTGAGGCATGAGTGCAAGGGGCATTAGGATGAGTGTGAGATACAAACAGAGGGAAGAATTTTACATCTCATGGGCAGGCGCACAACGACCCGATCAGGTGTAAAACAGCGCGCAATGACGTCGGGCGAGCGTCCAGCACTCGCGCGATACTTCGGTCGGCGGGCGCCGGCAAGAGTCGGCAGCATGCCCGCCGACAATTAAGAGGCATGTTAAGGCCATTCACTTTTTAATTAACTGAGATTTTCCGCTGTCCGTCCAACATTACGGTTGGCGGGTGGGCGAATCGGCCAGGCGGCCTTTGCATTTTTGAGGAAACCTCATCCACAAGTTGGATGAGGTTTCCGAAATAAATTTTTTAAAATGTTTTGATGTAAATTTTATTATGTATATGCGCATGTGAGTGAGTCCTATCTGGGACATTTTTTTTCAGTCTTTCCACATCTTTATTTTTGATTTTAAAATTCTTCAGCTCTCTGAGGCAGCTCTCTGTCTTCAGGGAGCTTTCATTGCGCGTTCCCCCGTGCCCACGCAGACTTCAGAGCTCGCCCTCCTCCTGCCCCCACCCTGGCAGCGCTGAGCCTTTCAGGATGCCTTTTACGTTGGCTGGCCGTTAATTGGCCAACCGGCGTAAAATCGCTGTCAGGGGCCGATCACAGGCGGCGGACTGTTTCCCGCCCGCTCCCTGGCCCGCTCACCATGCCCGCCCAACGACCCGAAAATCCTGCCCAGAAAAACGTTCGAAAAACTCAGCCGGTCTGTAGAGTGAGAAAGAGAGTTAACGTTTCAGGTCGATGACCTTTTCATTTGATCTGAAACATGAAATTTGTTTCCCTATCCACAGGCACTGTCAGACTGCTGAGCATTTCCAGCATTTTCTGTTTTTCTTTATTGCAGATTTCCACCATCTGGCAGTATTTTGCTTTCTCGGATGAATGTTAGTTGGCTGCTCAGATGGGGATGAGATGCCCAGAGAGGAGAGAATGAGTGAAGCTGCAAGGTGTGTTGTTCTGAGGTGTTGGACAGGAGAATGCTGGGAAGGTCAGAGTGTGGGGCTTGGTACCTGAGAGTGTACTCCCACTTGCCCACTCTTGTGGCTCTAGATTCTTCTGGGGCACTGCCTCCAGGTTGGATAGACCACACTCCGCTGCTGATTTCCCCAGCCACTTCCATTCAAACCTGCTTGGTTGGAGAGTTGGTCCTCTTCCTACCACCCTTGAGAAAGGTCACCTCACTGCAGTCCCTCAGATCCGGAGCTTGACAGGCGAGATGCTGACAGGACTTTTCCTCTTGTGGGGGAATCTAGGAATAGAGGGCAGATTTGAAAAATAAAGGGTGCCCCATTTAAAACTGAGATGTTTGGAATTCTCTTCCCCAGTGAGCAACGATGGCTGGGTCATTGAATATATTCTATGCTGAATTAGACAGATTTTTGATTGACAAGGAAGTCAAGGATTATGGGGGAACAGGCAGGAAATTGGAGTTAAGGCCGCAGTCAGATCAGTCATGACCTTATTGAATGACAGAGTAGGCTTGAGGGGCTGATTGACCTACTCCAGCTCTTATTTCTTATGTTCTTATCCCACAGCAGGACCACCAGGCAAGATTGAGAGACTTGAGGAGCACTTGAGGTCACCCTTCCATGTCTGTGTGTGCTGCAGCCTCATGTGCAGGTGAGTGTTCTAGCCGATGTCAGGGTCTCTTTAATTAGAAATCCTTCCTTTGACAGGTACAGCACATCATCCCATCAACCCTCTCTGATCGGCCATGGAAGCTGGAGGATTCTAATGCTATGGCTCAGTTAAAAAGCTTTGACAAAGCTTACTGGAGATTTTAACTGGTCCCCAACTTGCTAATGGGAACAGGAACTAAGGTGGGAAAATTCCACCCTATAATTTCATACCAGGGGAGTTTAATACCAAAGCCGGAATTTTCCAAGCCTCCTGAAATGGAGATGTATCACCAGAGATAGAACACCCCTTCCCATGGAAGGGGAGATGAGGGTCATTTACATTTTGGAGGAAGGCTGTTACACTAAAATGGAGGCAAACACTTGGAATGACTGTGGTAGACCTTACTGCCTGAAGAAGTGGCAATGCTTAAAAAAGCACCGGCTCTTTTGCCTTCTGGCCACTTGCTCATCCCCAATTTTAATCGTTGCCCATTGGTAGACATGCTTTCAGCTGCCAAGGCCCTAACCTCAGAAGTTGTCTCCCTAAATCCTCTCTGCCTCTCTATCTCCCTTTGCTACTTTAATCTGTTCCTTGAAATCTAACTCTTTGACCAAGCTTTTGGTCAGCTGACCTAATATCTCGCATTGCAGCTCAGTGTCAAATTTTGTATGATAGCAATCCTGTGAAGTGTCTCAGGTAGTTTTACCATCTTAAGGCTGCTTTATAAATGCAAGATGTTGTTTCTCTTTCCTTCAGTTTTTGCAGGCTAGCCTCGGCAAGTGGTTGCATAGAACCTGGCTCTCCAAAAGAATGCCTTTGGTCCCTCCAACAAGCTCTGAACTCTAACAGTGTACCTTGGGTCTAACTGGTGACATTCCTCCCTTATATTCAAATGACATCAATGCCAGGGAATAAATCAGAGGATGTATTTCATCAGACACCGACTCGTGTGGGCAGTGACAGGCCTCATCATGCCAGGAAACAAGAGTTGAACATGTCCCTGAGCAATTTTCCATCCTTTTACTCAGATCACCTAGACATTCAGCAGCAGAAAGACAAAAACATGGGGCAGGAGTTAACGTCCCATTGATAATTAAGAAGGCTATTAAGCCCATTAAAGTTTCAGTTACTGCCATTTTTCATTGCCTGCTCAACCGCTCGGTTAGCTTTGCATTTTTAACAAAACCTCATCCACGGGTGGTATGAAGTTTCCAACAGCAAATAAGGAAGCGGAAAAAGCTTTTCAACTTCATTTCAAACATGTCCCTCTTCATGTGACTGAGTCACGTGCGGTGACATATTTATATCATCTTTTAAACATTTATTTTTGTTTCTCAAACTCTTCAGCCCCCTGAGGCAGCTCTGTGCCCTCAGGGAGCTTTCAGCGCATGCTCCGGCGTGCATGCGCAAACTTCCGCGCTCGCCCTCCTCCCGCCCCTCACCCCGGCAGCGCTGAGCATTGCAGTGCACGCTTCATGCTGACTGGCCATCAACAAGCATTAGCTAAGAGATGCCAGTAACATAAAGAGTAAGGAGAACCATTGGAGCTGTCCCAAGGATTTAAACAGCAGTGATAGGCGAATACACAGCAGGGAAAAAAAAATGCAAAGTAATGTCTTATCACAAGGACGGCTGGGGAGGGTAAGTTTACAGGTAATCATTTAAGTTAACATACCTCCGCATATATCAAGAAATTAGATTTAATACTAAAATAATTGTTGAATTGGAAAGCCCAGAGGTAAATAAGCATGAGTATTAGGGAGAGAGGTTCAAAAAAAATTCCTAAGGTGTCATCACCACAAGGGAAACAGCTGATAGGTCAGTAGATAAGAAGCGTTTCTGTTACGTCTTAAGATAATTTATTTTAATTTAGTTAATAGTCTAATACATAGAGGCATCGCAGGGCACCTCAGTCCTGTGAAATGCTCATCCTATTCCATATGGGAACTTCAGGATGCTTCTTCTGCCCCGGGCAACCACACGTTCAGGAAGTATTATCAGTTGAAGGAGCTTGAGCTCTAGATTTCAGAGCTTGAGTACCAGTTGGCATCACTGTGGTACATCATGAGGCTGAGAGCTACATTAAAAGCATGCTTCTAGAGGTGGTCATCCTGTAGCTTAATGATGTTCAGGAACAGGGAGAATTGGAGATTGCCAGGCAGACAAGAAAGGTGAGGCAGGTAGTGCAGGAGTCCCCATGAGTGCATCTCACTTTTAAACTCGTATTCAGTACTGAACTTTGGTGAGATTTATGGTTCCTCTGGCTAAGCCAAACTGGGGAGCAGGAGGAAGATTGGGAAAGCAATAGTGACAGGGGTTTTATAGTGTTATAATCCTTGGTCAGACCCCGGGACATGGGGGGAGATCCAGTTAGGGACCAATAACCTTTTGTTTAAAGTAGATAAAGGTTGAGATTCAAGATATCTGCTTTTTGAATAAAGCCACAAGATTCCATGAGTTTTGAACAAATAAAAATAAACTTTATTATACAAAATCAGAAAGATAAAACAATTTACGATATGTATCTTATACTCTAACATTCAGGGCAAGTAGGAGGTACCTGTGAATTAACAGTGGTTGGACACACCACACTACAGAGTAAGTCACAGATGTAACCAAACAGATTCCATGGATTCTCAACAAGCCACCCAGACGTTAATCCCACTGTCAGTCAGCCAATCTCACTGAAACTTCATCTTTCTCAAAGGGATTTCCTATCTTCACCTTTGAAGATCTCTCCTTGGAATTCTCTCCAAAGGTCACTCCCAATCATACGGCTTTAACAATTGCCCACCTCACAGGGTTTCAATCTCGCCTTCCAAGGTTCTTTTTCCCTGGATTCCAAATTGCATGCAAACACTAGCTTACAAGCACACTTTCAGATCTATGGCCATGCAAAGCTGAACATCACTGCTCCAAACGGGTACCTTTGCCCCAATGGCCCTCTTTACTTAAAGTCTGCTCCCAGCAGCTCTTTCTTTAAGTCAGAGCCTGTTTCTCTGCTCCTTTCTTTTGACTTAGCTGGGACCTGTTTCTGTACCTTTTGTCTTTGTGACACTTGTTGGCTGGCAGACTGCCTCAAACTGACTGCCTCAAGAAGAGCTGTTCACTGACCCTGGAACTGATCTAGTGACCTATCAAAACACTCTCAGAGGGTCCCACCCTTGTTACAAAGCAGGAACCAATGTAACAAGCATTGGAACATCCTGTACTTTAACTGTTACAATCTCCACAGACTGCTAGTTTAGCGTCTACGGATACAAAAATTAATCAATTTCATGACAATAGTTAGCGGAAAAAACAACCAGTTCCATAGCTGCAGTCGTGATTCCAGAATGTTAGTTCCTCCCTGCTGCCTGGGTTAAGGATATAGTTGAGTGTCTATAGAGCACTCTGAGGGGAGATTGAACAGAGGTTGTAGTCCGTATCATACCAACTACAAAGTTAGAAAAATGGATGAGCTTTTTCAGGTAATTTTTTTAGGAACCTAGGAAAGAAACTATTAAGCAGGATCTCAAAGGTAGTAATAATCTTTCAATTACTTCCACTGCCACTCACAGGTGAGTGCAAAAATCAGAGGATAAAACAGATGAATGCATGGCTGGTCAGATAGTGCAGGAGGGAGGGCTTTTAGGTTCCTCAGTCATTGGAACTGCTTCTGGAGAAGGTGTGACCTCAACAGCACCAGGACCAATGTCCTTGTAGGACTGTTCACTAGTGCTATTTAGGGAAGCTGTAAAGTAACTTGCCAGGGATGTGGGAACCAGGAGGTCATATCAGAGAGGAACACCAACATGCACAAAAAATTGGGAGAGACAGATAGCACCAGAGTAAGAAATAGAAAGGTGGTGTTAGAGTAAGAGGGAATGTAATAAGGCCTAATTACAGTGCATATATGTAAATGCAAGAAGAGTGGGAGATAAGGCTGTGAGCTGCAGTTGCTGACAAACCACAGCCAGAGCTCCCTGGCTGACAAAAAAAGATAGGGAATAAGGTGTATCAGACAAAGGGTATCTATGACAGATGTAAGGTTGACAATACAATTGAGAACCAGTCTATTTATAGAAAATTCAGAGGGTAAGTGAAATAGGAAATAAGAGAGCCAACAAGAGAGCATGAACAGAGACTCGCAACTAACATAAAAGGGAATACAAAAGTCTTCTAGCAACATATAAATAGTAAAAGGGTAGTAAGAGGAGGTGTGGGTCTGATTAGGAACTAAAAAGACCAGCAATGCATGGAAGCAGATGCTTTGATTGTGGTACTAAATGAATACTTTGCATTTGTCTTTATCAAAGCAGAAGATACTGCTAAAGTCATACTGAAAGTTGATGAAGTTGAGATACTGGGTTAACCATTGGTGAAGATGATGTGTTGGAAAGGCTGGTTGGACTTAAAGTTAATAAGTCATCAAGACTAGATGGGGCGCAGCTGAGAATGATGAAGGAAGTAAGGACAGAATTTTCTGAATTACCAGTTATAATCTTCTAATCCTCCCTGGAAAAGGGGATGATGCTAGAGAACTGAATAATTGCAAATGTAACACTTTTGTTCAAAAATAAGAGTGTAAGGAGAAACCAGGAAATACAGGCCTTTCGGTTTAACCTCGATGGCGGGAAAGCTTTTAGAAATGATCATCGGTGACAAAATTAACAGTCACTTGGACAAATGTGGATTAATTAAGGAAAGCCAGCACAGATTTGTTAAAGGCAAACTGTGTTTCATTAACTTGATTGAGATTTTTGATGAACTAACACGGAGGGTTAATGAGGGTAATGCGATTGATATGGTATAAATGAACTTCGAAAAGGCATTTGATAAATTGCCACCTAATATATTTGGCTGAAAGTTGGAGCCCGTGAAATAAAAGGGACAGTGACAGAATGGATATGAAGTTGGCTGAGTGACAGGAAACAGAGAGAGGTGGTGAATGATTTATTTTCCATACTGGTGGAAGGCATACAGTGGGATACCCCAGGGATCAGTACTAGGACCAGTACTTTTCTTGACCTTTATTGTACAGGGCACAATTTCAAAATTTGCAGATGATACCACTTAAAGTCATCACCAAACAAAGGAGCCAGGCCCATTCAGATGAGACTCGATCAAGAATATGATTCAGTTTGCTCACTAGTACTGTCTGGTGACCTGGTGGCGCAAGTGCTCGACTCACCACCCAATGAGCACTCCACATGAAAACCTGTGCCAGTGTCTGTGACCTGGGTGGAGGGGTGGAGTTGGGTGAACTAATGTCTCTCTATCAACTGGATTCAGTGGGGGTAGAGTACCTCTGTGAACTGGTGTGGGAGCATAAGGCAGTTAGGTGGGAATAGCGACTGTTGCAGTATCTGGATTTGGTAAGTCAGTTGAAAATCCTAATGTTATAGTGGGGTACTGAGGTGAAATGTTGAATCCCCACCCCCCATCTCCCCATTACCCCCCGCCACCCCCCAAAAACATTGTATTTATCCCTTTTTTCTCTTTAAGATTCAAAATTTATAAATTGTGTTGTGTAAAAGTGGTTATAAGTAAGCAACACCAGAACTGGGAGGAACATTTGCCTGCGCATATTTCTGTATTTGGAGTTTACTGTTCTGAATGGAATGGTAATCTGGCTATAGGGTACGAGGCCCTGTGGAAAGATTTTTTATCTCCAGTGTTTGGGTGATAATATGGCAAAGCAGATCACCCTTGATTTGTCAATTGTCTGAGAGTTCTGTAAAGACCAGGCAATCCACCTTATCAAATTATTGTCCAGGCATAAGGGCAAAAATATAAACTCGTATTTGTTATTTAATAGTTTTTTTTTTAAACGAGGAAATGTATTAATATTTTCTCCCAGTGATACAAATTATCAACAGCTACTGAGTGAAAGAAATTTAAAAAAAACACAAAAAATAATTTATTCCTAGAATGACAAATAATTTTCAATAATATATGTATTGTCCAATTATCCGTAGATGATAAAAAATGAAATACCCAGTATTCATTATAGATTTCGTATACTGGAAAATGAACCAAATAAATTGCCAAATGTCAAAACTTGCTCAGGGAGAAAGATATTGCCTACTTCCAGACCCTTAGAAAATTACTCTTGTGATTCAACACTTATTTCCTGCTTTAGGCATTTTTATGGATCCTTGGCCATATCTCAGGATGTGGGCAAGATCCTGTTAGGGACCAATATGTTTTGTTTAAAATAGATAAAGATTGAGATTCAAGACACCAGCTTATGGAATCAAGCCACAGGATTTCATGGGTTTTGAACAAACAAAAATTACAATACAAGTTCAGGAAAATAAAACAATTTACAATATGTATCTTATACTCTAATATCATGGTAACAATGAGATCCATGTGAATTAGCAGGCAAAGTGTGGTATGCAGCCAAAACAGAATCTATGGAATTCTCAACAAAACACCCAAACATTAGTCCCACTGTGTGTCAACCAATCTCACTGAAACTTCGTCTTTCCCTTGAGGGTTTCCAATCTCCCATTTTGAAGATCCTGCCTTGGAATTCTCTCCAAACGTCTCTCCCACTAGGATGGCTTCAACAATGGCCCACCTCGCAGGGTTTTAATCTCGCCTTCTGAGATTCCTTCTCCCCGGATTTCCGAGTGACTCAACACGAGCTCACAAGCACGCTTTCAGATCTACGGCCGTGCCAAACAGAAAACCACTGCTCCAAAGGGGTACCTTTGCACCAACGGCCCACAGTACGGAGTCAGTCTGCTAACTGCAGCTCTTTCTCTAATTCAGAGCCTATTTCTCTACTCCCTTTTAACTCACTTAGCAGGGTCTATTCCTGTTCCTGTCCCTGTGACACTCAGTAGCAAGCAGACTGTCTCAAAATCACTTCCTGAAGAAGAATTGTTCACTGACCCTTGAACTGGTCAGGGAACCTCTCAAAATACTTCCAGAGGGGCCCATCCATTTCACTAGGCAGCAACCACTGTAACAAAAACAAAAGTACCTGGAAAAACCTAGCAGATCTGGCAGCATCTGCGGAGAGGAACACAGTTAATGTTTCGAGTCCGTATGACTCTTCAGCAGACATTGGAACATCCTGTATCTTAAAAGTTACATTGTCCATTGACTGAGAATTTAACATAGTACACACCGTCATAATGAATTGAATTAATAACAGTGTTTATGTTTTTCTTCCTCTCTTTAAGATGAGTGAAGGAATGTTGGGTGTTGATACAGCCTGCATTACATGCTAGTACACTTTAAGAGTAATTATTTGCTTTCTGTGCCAGCCATGGCTTGGCTGGTAGCTCTCTGAGTGAGGAGGAATAAGAGCTCATGTTGCACTCCAGAGATTTGAGCACAAAAACCAAGGCTGACACTCCAGGACAGAACTGAGGGAATGCTGTACTGTTGAAAGTATCAGAACTTGGATGACATGTTAAACCAAGGTCTTGTCTGCTCTCTCAGGTGGATGTGAAAGATTCCATGGCACTATTTAGAAGGAGAGCAGGGGAGATATATTAGGTGTCTTGGCCAATATTTTTCTATCAATCAACATCACTAAAAACAGGTCATTATCACACTACTGTCTGTGCGAGCTTGATCTGGGCAAATTGGCTGCCGTGTATTACAACAGTGACCAAGCCTCAAAAGCATTTCATTAGCTGCGGAGGATTTTGGGACATCCTGAAGTTTTGCCTTCTTCCCTTTATTTCACATGTCATTGATTTAAATTAAAGGCCATTTTTGAATTGTCAGCTTCTTTGAAGGCCTGAATTTTCATTCGTGAGGCTGGTGATGGAAGTCGGGCAAATTCCTGGCTCAGCGCACCCACCTCGGGTGGAAGTACCCAGAAAGGCAGGATCATAATGACAGGGAGATGGGCGTGGGTTAGAATCAGGCCAGCCGGCCCGGAGAAAAGCTCAGAAGCAGCCACAGGGGCTGTGGCGGGCTGTTTAAAATGCCCCCCTCAGGGCTGTGGGACTTTGACCCTGTTAAAATAAAAACACGGAGGCCCTCCAAGCCTCACTTCTCACACCCCCTCATGCCCGCACACTCCCCATGCCCCATCCATACCACCTCCTGCCCCCCCACCATCCACCCTCTTTGGATCCCCATGTCCCCAATGCCAAGTTCTGCCCTTCCATCAACCCCACATGGCCCCTCATACCCCCAATGCCAAGCTAAAGCACTTCCATGCCCATTGACTCACTATACACTGTATAGAACCATTGAACCCTATAGTGACACTAGGGTGTGTAGAAAACAAAGTTTTTAAAAAAGTAATTCATTCATAACTTTCTATTGTTAAAAAAGTAACTTGACTAGAAGGCAATGGAAGGATCAGTTATCCAAACCCTTTAAATATCAATAACAAAAACTGCAAGCTCTTGAAACCAATTAACCTTGTGTAAATAAACATTGTGAAATTGACAGCAGAGATCAGAAAGCCTGAGCTATCAATTAAGCAATGTTTTCCCTGGGTTGCAGCTGCTCCAACAAGAGTAATGGCTGTCTGGGCTCTCAGCCATGCATACATAATGAAGCTTGGCTGAGAGCCCAGACAAACCGTTACTCTTGTTAAAATATCTGCATCCATTTTTAAAGGCTCCCAAGTCATCCCAACTCAGTGAAAATCCAGGCCAAAATGTTTTAGTTTGACACGTGTACAGTAAATGTGGAGGTCAGATACATGGTGCAACCACTAGGCAAACGAGGCTACTGCCTGGAGCGGCAAAATCTGGGGGCCAGCAAAACATCTGAGACTTGGATTTTCATCATCAAGGCAGGTAAGCGGGAGTTGGGAAATTTCCTGTCTCGGCCTGCCCACCTCGGGAGAAAGTGCCCGCAAAGGTGGGATCCTCATTGCTGTGGGTGTCTTGTGGGCTGGAGTCTGCCCAGTTGACCCAGGAAGAAGTTTGGAGGCAGCCACAGGAGCTGCCAGGTGTGGAGGCAGGTGGTTTAAAAGGTCTGCCTCAGTGCCATGGGACTTTGTCCCAGTTAGAATAAAAACACAAATGTCCTCCAGCCCCCATCCCTCATAATCCCTCGCCCTCAAAAATAGGTCCCATGTCCCATCCATGCCAATTCATGCCCCCACCCACTCCCCATTTCCCATGATGCCCACTATAGTAATCTCTGCCCTTGCACCCAATCCCTATGGGTCCTCATGCCCCAAATGTCAAGCTCCACCCTTCTACCCATCTCCTTTTGGCCCCTCATGCCCCTATGCCAAGTTCTGCCCTTCCACCCACCCATATGGCCCCCCATGCCAAATCTGTCCTTCTATCCAGCCCCTATTACCCCTCATGCCCCTATGCCTGGCTATATCACTTCCATGCCCATTGGCTCACTATACACTGTCTAGAACCAATGATCACTACATTGCATAGTGGGATATGTAAATAAAAAAGGCTGTCTGGGCTCTTAGCCAAGCCTCATTATTTATGCTTGGCTGAGAGCCCAGATAACCATTAGAGTACTAAAACACCTGCACGCCAGCGAAAACATTGCTTGATTGACAGCTCAGGCTCTCTGATCTCTGCTGTCAATTTCACAATGTTTGTTTACACAGTTAAGTGGTTTCAAGGGTTTGTGGTTTTTGTTATTGATAGTTTTAAGCATATGAATGATTGACAGTTTTATTAGAGTGTAGTGAAATGAATAGTTTTTCAACATAGGAGAAAGTAATGAATTAATTTTTATAATTTGTTTAACATATCCCACGATATAGTGTAGGGTTTATTGTTTTTTAACAGTGTATAGTGGGTCAGCGGGCACGGAAGTGCCATAGCTATGTATAAGGGGCATGAACGGGTGTTGGGGGTGTGTGGAAGGGCAAAGCTTGACATGAAGGGCCTTAGGGCTTTAGGGGTGGTAGTAAGGGCAGAGATCGGCATAGAGAGCATGAGCAGAACCTTTTGAACTTGCCTTTTAAATGGTCCCCTCATGCAGAGTAGGGTTCATAACTCCCCTGTGGGGCCGTCAACAACGATTCTTTAAAAACCTGGCCTGACTCCATAAAAATTGCAGAGGAGTAGGCCATGCCTATCTCCGCAATGGAACCAGTCATGTCGGGTGTTCCGGATGTGGACTTCTGACAGGAGTCAGTCCACACCATTTAAAGGCAATCCTGAAAATCAGACAGCGCGAGAATGCGGTTGGGAGTTCCGGAATTGGGACTATCCACCATTCTTAAAGGGCTCCCGAGTCATCCTGAGTTCAGTGAAAATCCAGGTCTGAATGAACTATCCATGAATCTACATAAGCAAACAAACAGGCTTCAGCAGTGGGAATGAAAGGTTAAATTGACTGATTTACATCCACATTTACTGACATACATGTAGGTTTCCATACACTTGCATTGCAGTCTTTCCCAAAATTTCATTTCATATTCCTCATTGTGGTTATGTTAACAGTTTTACAAAGTTTTACATCTACATGACTATTTCAACACTACAAACAAGTAAATAACATCAAAGAACATAATTTAATCTAGCCTGCTTGATTGCAACGATTATTGATTGTGTAAATTGTGCATAAAATCTGGTTAATGTTGCAGGAACACATAGTATTACATCAAGTGAGCCATATTACACATTGTAATGTGCATTTCATCTGGTACATAGCCTGTGAAAAATGTAGAACAATGGGAATGTACTATCAGAATTGTAGTATTCTCCTTTTCCATGTCAAGTAAATCTGTCATTTTAAATGCAGAATTTTTATTCACACTAATGCACAATATTTATTTTCAAAAGTTAATTGAGAGGGGTGGAGGGGGGGTGATGGGAGATGTAAGGTTAAAAGTTTCACCTAGAGCACCCAATATTCTTGTACCGGCCCTGGTAGAGATCGCTCTCTTTATAACATTTAGGATTATTGGGCTTTTAAAAATGTAATCAAAGCTTTCCAGGCTTGCCCTCAAAGGATAGCACATTTCTTTTTTACAATACAAGTTTATGTGTTGTTAGTTTGACCTGGTGTTGTTAACTTGATAGCTGCTCTCCTCTCTCTCCACCACACTTACATATAAGAAAGAAGCAGGCATGATTAAGGGCAAAAATAAAAACAAAAAACTGCGGATGCTGGAAATCCAAAACAAAAACAGAATTACCTGGAAAAACTCAGCAGGTCTGGCAGCATCGGCGGAGAAGAAAAAAGTTGATGTTTCGAGTCCTCATGACCCTTCAACAGAACTGAGTAATATTAGGAGAGGGGTGAAATGTAAGCTGGTTTAAGGTCGGGGGGGGGTGGGGGGAGAGAAGTTTCGGGGGGTGTGTGGTTGTAGGGATAAGCAAGCAGTGATAGGAGCAGATAATCAAAAGATGTCACAGACAAAAGAACAAAGAGGTGTTGAAGGTGGTGATATTATCTAAACGAATGTGCTAATTAAGAATGGATGGCAGGACACACAAGGTACAGCTCTAGTGGGGGTGGGGTGGAAAGACTAAGGGCATAAAAGGTATAGATTTATAAATAATGGAATTATGAAATAATGGAATTAAATAATGATTAAGGGCAACTCTCTCAATAATGATTCAACAAGGGACCAGATGATAGACCACAAAGCAATAACCCTCGAGCTAGATCTTTTATTTCAGTGTACACTCCCTGTTCATAATTCTCTCAGTGAGGAAGTCAATCGTTAATGCCAGGGACATTTTTAGCCATGTCATTTAGTTAGGTGGAAGTGGGGGGAAATTGAAATAATCATGAGCCAATCATCAGTCATGTACTAAAGGAAAGCAGTTGGGTCGACTGAAGGACAAGATCTACTCTTGTATGCTTCAGTTGCGCTTCTTCTCTCAGTTCTTTATTAAAAAACATGCGGAGCTCATTATTACTATTTGATCAAACCTGCTGTTACTCAAAGTTAATTCAGCTGCTTTCTTGCAGACTTGCCAATTCCCCTGTAGCCACACAGTAAAGACCCAGACAGCTGAATTGCAGCAGCATTTCATTTCACAGCAGACAATCCCATTTCTACTGATTCTGCTAAATCAACATGAGCCTCACTATAGCCTCTGGAAATGAATGGTGCAACCGCTGAAGGTATTGGCTTTCTGGGGTTTCATGCAAATCTGGAGAAAGTATCAAAAATGACGGGGCACCCTTCTCATTAAGGTGTGTGCAAAGAGAAATTCAGGTTAGATAAAAAGGAAATTATTTGAGACACACCATTTTGCAGGCTAGTTTCAAATTGTCAGGCGGGGGCTTAGCTGTAAAATGCAGCAAGCCATTCAAAAGTCCATTTATTTTGGTGGGACTGGAAGCTCCCACCGGTGGTGTGACTGTAAAATTCCGCCCGTCGTGTGAAGACGTTTTCCAGCATCATGAAGGTTTGTTCATTTTGTTTTAATAGAATTTTCACAGATCTAAAGAAATTATCCTAAAATATTATATTTTTTACATTTTCCTAGTGGTTCCCTAATTTTTGTAAAGTTCTGAAAAGCAAAACTCTGGAACCTCTTTGTTTTCTAATCTCATCTTCTTGCACTGTCTCTCAATACTATCATCTTGCGGCTGAAGTCCTAAATCATTGTAGCCTCTCGTACCTTATTGTAAGGTCAAAATTTAGTGAGTTTCTCCGATGATTTGTCCAAATGTAAAGGTGCAAATGGAAGGTCTGGCTTCAACTTGAATTCAACTTTACTAGCTGATGTCCGGTGTCATCACTCTTGGGCAAAACTTGAATTTCTGAGGATTCTCCTGAATGCTTACTGTTCCTTTGGTGGGAAATTGGTGGCACCTCTGGGATATCAGAATAAAAGTCTATTTTTAACCATTTACACCATTTGCCCATTTTCTTCATTGCCCACTGGAGAACCCAGAGAATTCCAGACACGTGCATCTCTCTTCTGGTAATCTGTTTCTCTGCTTATCTACACTCTTCAATTCTTCCTGACACCTCTTCCGTGGTTTGCTGTTTGTTTCCCATTCTTTCTGTCTCACTCTTTCTATCACGTTCTCTCATGGTATTCCTCTCATTGTTGCCTTTGTATCTCTATTTGTCTCCAGCTCATTTTCTCATCAAATTTGCACTTCATTTTCTGCTATGTTTCTCATTCCCTGCCTCCACTTCACAGTGGCTCATTTCACTCTGCATTCTTGTGGCTGTAGACACACAGGCCAGGATTTTCTGTCCCCGTCGGCATCAGGCATCATGGCAGGCAGGGGGACAATATGGTAAGAAGGGAAAAAATCGGTTTTACGCCATTGTGAAACCAGTTTGTGGTCGTCTGCTCCATCCGTCAATGGTGGGCCGTCCAATGTTGGGAATGTGATTTTAATACATTTGCGTCTAAATATAAGCCCTGCTTTCCAGAATCAACCCCAAGCTGGATCATTGGGGCACATCGGCGTGACTGCACTGTCCAGTTCTTGCTGAAGCAGTTCATGTCCAAATGCAGTAAGACCTTGACAATATCCAGGCTTGGCCTGACAAGTGGCAAGTAACATTTGTGCCACATAAGTGCCAGGCAATGACCATCTCCAACAAGAGACAATCTAACCATCGCCCCTTGACATTCAACTGCATTCCCATCACTGAATCTGTTATCGACATCCTGGGGGTTACTATTAACCAGGAAGGGAACTGCACTAGCCATATAAACACTGTGGCTACAAGAACAGGTCAGAGGTTAGGAATCCTCCAGTGAGTAACTCACCTCTGACTCCCCAAGGTCTGTTCACCATCTACAAGGCACAAGTCGGGAGTGTGATGGAATACTCCCCATTTGCCTGGATGAGTGCAGCTCCAAAAACACTTAAGAAACTCAACACCATCCAGGACAAAGCAGCCCGCTTGATTTGCACCCCATCCACAGACATTCACTCCTTCCAGCACCAACAAACAGTGCCAGCAGTGTGTACCATCTACAAGATGCACTGCAGGAACTCACCAAGGCTCCTTCAGCAGCACCTTCCAAACCCACAACAGCTACCATCTAGAAGGACAAGGGCAGCAGATACATGGGAACACCACCACCTGGAAGTTCCCCTCCAAGCCACTCACCATCCCGACTTGGAAATATATCATCATTCCTTCACTGTCGCTGGGTCAAAATCCTGGAACTCACTCCATAACAGCACTGTGGGTGTACCTATACCACAGGGACAGTGCAGCGGTTCAAGAAGGCAGCTCACCACCACCTTCTCAAGGGCAATTAAGGATGGGCAATAAATGCTGGCCACATCCCGTAAATGATAAAGCAACATAAGCGATGTGCACCTGGTGAGCTGCACTTCACTCGGGAATTCAAGGTTTGTTTGCCTACCTTTCTTCAGGCAGCACTCACGGTCATTAGCGCCAGGCCTCACAGGCAGAACCACATCACTTTTAGAGGGGCTCACCGGCAGGTCCCTACCTACCAGACCAGCCATAAGGCGAGGGTGGCTTTTCAATGGCTGCAGGGCTAGGGCCTGTTTGGGGAAGGGGGAGAAGTGGCCTCAGATAAGGGAAGAGGCTGCAGGGCAAGGGCTGTACTGGGGAAGGGGAGTATCCCAGGCTGTGTGTGGGGGCACATGTTGATCTTTGCAAGTGGCCTCAAGATGGTGAGGGCTGAGGAGACAGTCTCCAGAGGAGATGAGGCCAGATGGAGATGTGAGGATGTGTGTGAGAGAGTGAGTGCTGATGTCTCTTGAGCTGGCAGTGAGTGAGATGCCAGTGAATGTCTGATGGTCTTTTGAGTGTGTGAGTTTAGAGTGATGAGATGGTTGTCTTACCCTGGAGGCACGGATGAGATCATTCATCCATTTTCTGCATTGAATGGCTGGCCTCTTGTGCGCAGCGTTAGCACTGACCACCTCTGCCACCGACTCCCAAGCCAGACTGGTGAGACTAATGGGCCTTCTCCGGCCAGAGCGGGGGTAGAGGACACCGTGGGGGCCTCCACGCTGTCCAGAAGGGGTCCCAGCGATGCATCACCGAATCGAGGGGGCTGTACTTTCTTGGGTTTTGGGACCATTTCTTCACTGGCGCCCTCCTGGGCTGCAAACGTTGAGAAGTTTGCATGCAGCTGCAGTTTAAACATGGCGCCCGGCATGAGGAAGCGGCGAGGTAACGGCGTGGCGGGTAAATCGGAGGCCACTCACCAGCGAGACGACGTGTTTCCTGTGGCGGCATAATTAATGAGGCGGGAATGAGAAGGTAAAGCACGAAAAGCCTCTATCGTGGCTGGCAGTTAAAACATCCATTATCGTGCAAATCTGGGATAATCCCGCCCATAGAGCCAAAGTATTGATTTGTCTACAAATTCAGATGAAAGAGGAATTAAGTGCAATGATTAGGAGGGTCCGGGGGCTCAGGCTGAAAGTGAATAGGAATTACAGGGAGCTTTGTGGTGATGGCTGAGAAAAGGAAGAGGCTGGGGATAAAGGCCAGGGGAGGCTGGAATTAAAGCGTTCTGTCAGAGCTGTAAACCAGGAGGAAGCCAAGCTGTAAGGTAGAAGTCCAATTCAAGAGAAAGGCAAGAGGCAGACTGGCACTGAATGCAAGGAAGGGAGGGTTGGTGCTGACCTTGGATGTAGGAAAGTGTAGTGAATTTGGGGCATGTGAATGAGGTGGATGGATAAGGATAGAGCTGCAAAGTCAGCAGGGTGGAAGGGCTTAAAGTGGGAAAACTAGGGCTTGGCAGCTGCAGGTGAAGAACTGCAGAATCAACAGAGCATAGCGGGCTTGGCAATGTCCAGGACTGGGAGCAGGTGTTGAAGAAGCATCGCAGGACACCTGGTTACCAAGCAGATGACTGGGAATGGATGAACAGCAGACATGCAGAATTGACATAATTCGTTAGACTAAGTCATGATTGCATTCACAACAAAGTGGATCACTGATTTAGAAATTCAAAGCAAATTAAAATTCATTGTGAAATAATGTTGTTTCCCAGCTGAAGTAGTGAAGATTGCGTTTAGAGGAAAGCAGCATTTATGAGCAACTGGAAGTGCATACAAGTCTGTTAATCTGTTACATTTTCACTTGCTGAAATTTGATTTGTGTGAAGCTAATTTACTCAAATACACCCACCTGTTCACTTCTGCTTAAAATCTGTCAATTTGTGCCTGATGCTTATAATTTCATTCAGTACAATCTGTCAGTTTGTTCTTGGTGTTTTGCGACTCATGGTTTACTCATTGAAGTTTGCCAATCTGTTTATTTTGTTAATCAGAATATGCTCATTTGATAAGATCTTGTCTTTTAATGTCGAGATCAGCTGTCACTATTCAATTTTCATTAATTATTAATTTGTTACCTTGTTTCTATTTGTATATTACAATAGTAAAGGATGATGCTACAGGGCAAGGGGATGAAAAAGATTACCTATAAAGAAGAAGGATAATTACTTCATTCATATTTTTCCATATTGCGCGCTGATCTGTGTGGGCGGATTAGTCTCTAATCACGGCCAGAAAACAAAAACTTCTCTAACACGGCTTCTGCAGAATTGGCAAATCATAATGAATAATGAAACAAATAAGGTCATGTGGCACTCCAAGAGATGTGTGTGTGTGTGTGGGGAAGGGAAGGTAAAATATGCCCTTTTGCTAATTTTAGGTATTGGCCAGGATTTTCCGTGCCCGTTGGCATTCGGCATGTTTGGTGACGGGAGCTCCCTCTACAGTGATGGGTCTTCCGGGCTGCTTATTTCCACCTCTTCACTTGGCTACAAATGAGGATGTGAATGGAGCTGAGGGACTGGCTAGCTGAGGGTGTCAGTCACCTGGCAGAGCTCCCTGTGAACCAACGTAGAGATAATTAGTGCATAGTAGCAGAGTCAAAAGCAGGAGAGAGTGCACTCACAGTTGCGTTGAGGGAGGGATGATGTGGTGCAGGATCCTCAGGTTGGTGCTCGCCACTGACCTCAGTGTCACCGCAGACCGGGTCCACATCCTCACCAGTCAGCATGATGGCACGTTCCTCAAAGTAAGTGAGGGGCCTAATGGGGGCAACTCCACCCCCCGGGCTCGGACCTGTCCCTGCTGATGTGAGCAGGCTTCTCCTGCATGAAGACAGATAGAGTGTGAGCAGGACACATAGCATTACATGGAATGTTTGTGTGGTGAGTCGAGCCATGGACAGGAATGAGGATGTGAGCTCCAGAGGGTATGAGCCTGATGGAGATGTAAGGGTTTGTGTGAGAGTTAACGGTGTTGTCCCTTGTGAGTTAAGAGTTGAGAGTGATGGGAAGAGAGAGTTACCCTGGCAGAATGGATGAGACCATTCATCCTGTAGTGGCACTGGATGGCTGTCCTCTTTTGCAGGGCATTGGTGCTGACCACCACTGCCACCGCCTCCTGAACCTGGTTGGTAATGCCACTGCCCATCCTGCAGCAAGAGCGGGGGTAGAGGACATTACAGCGGGCCTCCACAGCATCTAAAAAGCGTTCCAGTGACACATCACTAAACCTGGAGGCTGTAGTGTTGTTGCCTTTGGTGGACATCATCCCTGCAGTAGTCGTGGTCTGGAAGGAATAAGATGTGCGCGTGCAGCTATAGTTTAAATGTGGTGCCCGGCGTGATGAAGCGGCGAGGTGATGGCCGGCAGGTGAATGAAAGCCCGCCCGCCATGGAAATGGTGTGTTTCCTAGGAATGCATAAATAATGTGGCGGGTTTGGGATGAACAACGTGAAAACCCGCCACCACAGTTGGCTGGTAAAATGTTGTTTAACCAGCCCGCTCTCACACTTAGTGCAAATCTGGGACAATTCCGCCCATTGAATATAAATGGGAAACCCTATTTGTCACAGGTATTGAGAACTAGGTGTGGACTGCAGGATCAGGACAGCATTTATTGATGTGAAATACATTAGTCGAATTGGTAACTTTCTCCAAATTGCTTTGATAACTGAAATGGCATACTGTATATTATGTTTTCTTGTTAAATCATTTCAGCAACCAACACAAGAACACATGTAAGAAAATTAGCTCTTCCTTTCTGGCTGGTTTGGATAGTGAACCTGTGGCACTGCTGAAATTAACTTTTTGACCTCTTCAAAACCCTAGCGGCTACCTGAGTTGTTGGAGAAGATCAGCCATGATCTTATAGATTGGCAGGATGTGCTCAGGGGGCCAATAGGCCTACTCCTGCACCTATTTCTTATGTTCTTATATTGCAACTGCGATGAGGAATTTGCAGGACACATACCATAAAAATGTGTAGCTATCACACATCGGGCCATAACTTCCGACTGGCATCGGAAAGTGCTAGCCCGCAGAATTTAGAAGAAATAAATACCGACTTGCCTGGTCTTGAAAATAATGTTGACACTTCCGTTCGCTGGAGTTGCTTGGGGTCTGCATCGAAAGACTCCTCGCAGGCCCCGGCGAAGTCTAGATCCAGCGGATTCAAGGAGGCTGGTGTGGGGGGGGTGGGGGGGGGTGGGGTAGGTGGTGTTGTGGGGGGGGGGGGGGAAGGTGAGGGGTTGTCAGTCAGAAGCCTGGGACAGTTAGAAGTCTGGGAGGAGCGGTGGAGGGTGCGGAAGTCCGGGTGTGGGGTGGTGAGGGGCGGCATTCAGTTGTCCTGGGGTGGGGGGTGGGGTGAGGTCAGCGGTGAATGTGGGGAGTTCTGTGGGGAGGGGGGTAAGGAGTCCCGTGGGGTCAGTTTGGGTCTTGTAAAGAACCTCTTTTTATTTTTTCTCGGACTGTGGCTTTAAAATTGGATGGTGGCTTTAAAAAAACTACTATGGCTGCAGTTGAAGGACTTGTCCACTGGAGTAAGATGAGGAATATATACAATGTTGCTATCCTGGAACATAGGGTGCCATAAGAGAACAGGATGGTGTCAGAAAGGGGTTCTGGACTAAGGGGAGCTGCCTGACGATAGCATTTTAATTCGCTCCTGACCAGATGACCAGAGTTTTATGTGATAACAGTGCAGGAAGAACAGCTCCTAGCTTGAAAAGAGGGAAGATCTGAAACATCTCTCTCCTGTGTTTGTAAGATTCCAGTAGTTCTGCCATAGTAGCTAGCTGGCTATTCCTCAAATCTCTGTAACCTGCTTTCTCTGAAAACCCCTCTCAAGAGGAAAAGTCATCAGTAGAGACATTGAAAAGCAAATTTTTCAACCAGTGAACCACAGACTGAAAGTGCTGGGAGACCATCTCGTGTCATCAACAACAAACTGCAAGGAACTTGGAAGACATCAATCAAAATCAACCCATCTAATCCTGTACTCAAGATTGGTGCTATTGAACTGTTTTTTCTCACCTTTAAAATCTTGCGCTTTGTGCATGTGTATGTGTGTGTGTGTGTATGTGTGTATGTGTGTATAGAGGTTTAAGAAGTGGTAGAGTTTAAGTTATGGAGTTCGAAGTTAGCAGTTCATATTTCTTTCTTTTGCAGCTAGTTAAAGACAATTTGTTCAATAAACCGTTATTTACTTATTAAGATTACAAACCTGGTGCTTGTATTCTGTTAACCTAAATTAAACAGTTAGGTAGAATTGGGGCAACCTGGTGATTTGGTCAAACTTTTCACATTTGTCGCGGCTCTGGGAACAGTGGGGCTTGATATTACAGTGCACTATCCCCAGTGAGTTGTGACAGTCTTTACAATAGTTACTCATAAGTTAGAAAAGATTTTAATTCTTCTAACTTTCTCTGGGGGCAGAATTTTCGGGTTGGCGAGCGGGGGCGGGGCCCACCTGCCTGACGTGTGGTGACGTCGGGCGTGCAGCCAACTCGGCTGCTTGTCAAAAGCCTATTAAGGCCTGTTAAAACTAATTAAAATAGTTAAATGAGCTGTCAGTCCAGCCTTAAGGCTGGCGGGCACGCGAAGAGCCCGGGAGGCCTTCGCATTTTTTGTGGAACCTCATCCACGGCCAGGATGAGGTTTCATGAAGTTTTTATAAATTAGATTAAGTTTATCATTAATGTTCCTTGATATGTCCCAGCTCATGTGACACTGTCACAAGAGGGCACATGTCTTAAAATATTTCCTTTCCTTTATTTAGCTTTTAAAAACTTTAACTAATCTCCCTGAGGCACCTCCGTGCCACAGGGAGATTCTGCACTCTTTTGCGTGCATGCGTGAAAAAGCGCAGGCCCCGACTCAGGGAATTCCCCCCTCCCCCCCACCCACACAGTGAAGCACTTCTGGGTGTGTGTCACGCTGGGCGGGCCTTAATTGGCCCACCCACGTAAAATGGCGGGGCAGACCCGATCGGGGACATCAATTGGGTTCCCGCCCACTCCCGCCCACCCTGGCACAGACCCCCCCGCGACGGGGAGAAAATTCTGCCCTGAGTGATTATTGGTATAACCACGGCAGAATCATCCTAAGTTTGTGATTTAAACCGCATTTTTGGATGGTTTCCAGCGCAGTGCAATTTTCCACTTCTGGGCAATTGCCGTGCAAACCCTTACCTGGGAATTTCCCAGAGAGATTCCACAGTGCATCTTTGGGGTACCCCCCCCAATTCCGACACTGGGGAGCGCGGAAGTTACGGGCCATCATCTGATTTTTATTTCTGTGCAAAACATGCATGAGGTGGACAACCTGCTTGTTATCCTGATATTATTAATTCACACTGTTCTGCTCGTGTGAAGCAATAGGAGGCCACTTGTGACCTTGCTCGATCGTGTAAAGATGGTAGTGAATAACAGTGAGTCAGCAGCCTGAAATAAAAATTGGGAGAAATGTAAATCGGTCTGCCGATTTGCTATTACCCATATTACACTATCATACAAAGTCACAATTACCTCCTTGCTGTGAAGCTCTGAAGAAGAGTCATGCGGACTCGAAACATTAACTCTGTCTTTCTCGCCACAGATGCTGTCAGACCTGCTGAGTTTTTCCAGCATTCTTTGTTTTTTTACCCCCTTGCTATATTAGTTTACCTACCAGGTCATTACAATTAGTAACATATACCTATTATATGCTAACATTGTTTATGTAAGCCAACGTATTATTTCCCTATTGAATGTACAATCATTTCTTAACTATGTAACAGTGTCTTTATTTATTTTATATTAATTGGCGTAGATTGGTTGTGGTGTAACCCTGTGTGTGGAGTCTGTTTCATGGTGGTAACTTGGAACATCGAGGTATAAGAAGAAGCGAGGCCGAAGATATATCTAAAGAACTGTACTCAACTGCACTTTGGGCTCAAAACATGATGGTTAATTTAATCAAGTCAAAGCCTTGCTGAAATCAGAAAGTTCTGCAAAATGGCTTAACCTGTAGGAGGGCTCGTACTAGGGAAGATAAACAGACTGAGCTTCATTAAGGGGCAATAAAAGTGTCGCCTTCTCCCAGCTCTGGAGATTGATAACATTGTTGGAGATAACAAATTGGAGTCAAGCTGGCTGTGATACCTCAACTGTGACCTTCAAAGGGGGCCTAGCCGGGGAACATCTGGAAAAAGCATGGAGATGAACAGTGATGTAATTAAAAACAATTAAATGGACGAAAAGCAGACTTTACCTTACATGGCACAGGGCCATAGCAGAAAAGGTATAAAGAACACACACAATCACCTTTGCTGCAGTGGTTAGAGCAATTTTGGTTAGTTGCTCAGAAGATGCGCATGGAGGATTCGTCATTGGTTTGACCACCGAGATGGACCCCGGCTCGCAGTGAAGCTAAGCAACCAGTATTATCGTGAGCACGTACTCTTGCTTAGTGGTTTAATAAAGGTGCTTCACCTTTGGTGAAATTTCATCCAAGTTGCTGTGTGCTGTTGATATCCAAGACAAGAACCTTTAGACCGGGTGGAGGGTCTTACATTTGTGCAATGCTTTTCATGCCTTAGGTAATGCTGCGATAGCTTTTCCATGGTAAATGCCATGTCACAATATCAGCTCAAAATACAAATCTACCTATAATCTGTTGAATGAATATAACATCGTAACAGGCATAATGATTATTGGGCCGCTCTGTTTCAATTTTTGTGTGATCCCCAAGGCTAACCTTCAATATCTATTTGTGATTTGTAAGATGTCATTTTTATGTAAGCAATTACAATTTACTTATTCCAACATCTAAAGCAAGTATTTATCAGGTCACTAGTTCAGGACCTAGGTTAAAAGTTCACTTGCATACAACAGTTGATTACTCCCATTGCATAGTGGTGATTTTCCCCCTAACAACTTGAACTACATTGACCAGACGTGTGAAAGAATCTGTCCATAGCTCACCCCCACTGACAGTCTGAGCTGGTATGCAAACAGAAGCAGGAATTTTAATGGAAATTTCCCTCCTTTCCTCACCCCTCTACCACCACCATTTGGGCTTAACAAACACAAATTCCTGTGATGTTGTTTAATGGTACTGGAAAATAAATGGAAAAATTAACAGGCCCCCCCACGCCCAATGAAAGAATTGTTTTTGATGTTGCTACCAACGAGGGGCAATGTGAGAATGCCCCTTTCATTGTTCCCCTGTTGGAGACAGCCCTCAAACTGTGCACCAAGTAAGTATGAAGAATTAGGAAACCACCCATTACCACCAGCTGAAGCAGGAGAGTTGTCACGGAGAATGGGTCAATCGGAACAGTCAAAATTGGTATAGGAGGAAGAAAAGTGGAAATTCCCCATGCCCCTTTGCACCACTCCTCTTCACCTCTCTCAACTCCCGTCTTTCATCTGACTACTTTCTCCTTTCCATTATCCTCTACCAGCCTTGGTCCAAATATCACCTGCCCTCTAACCTGAACAGTGACTACATTTCAAAACGACTCCATTGGCTGCAAAGTACATTGGGATTTTGTGAGGTCGTGAAAGGTACTGTATAAATGCAGAACTTTCTTACTTGAACTCGCACTGTATTTGGTTTTAGTTTCCAATGTGTAATGCCACAAGAGAACAACTAGTAGCATAAAAATAAAGGGACAAACAGATGAACAACTGGGTGTTTTTTATTCATTCATGGGATGTGGGCTTCACTGGCTGGGCCAGCATTTATTGCCCATCCCTAGTTGCCCTTGAGAAGGTGGTGGTGAGCTACCTTTTTTCACGCTGCAGTCCATGTGGTGTATGTACACCCACAGTGCTGTTAGGAAGGAAGCTCAAGGATTTTTACCCAGCGACCATGAAGGAATGGTGATATATTTCCAAATCAGGATGGTGAGTGGCTTGGACGGGAACTTCCAGGTGATGGTGTTCCTATCTATCTGCTGCCCTTGCCCTTCTAGATGGTAGTGGTCGTAGGATTGGAAGGAGCTGTCGAAGGAACCTTGGTGAATTCCTGCAGTGCATCTTGTAGATGGTACGCACTGCTGCTACTGTGCGTCGGTGGTGGAGGGAGTGAATGCTTGTGGATGTGGTGCCAATCAAATGGGCTGCTTTATCCTGGACAGTGTCCAGTTTCTTGAGTGTTGTGGGATCTGCACTCATCCAGGCAAGTGGGGAGTATTCTATCACACTCCTGACTTGTGCCTTGTTGATGGTGGATAGGCTTTAGGGAGTCAGGAGGTGAGTGACTCGTCGCACAGTGCCATGCGCGAAAGAGCACAGGCCCTCCCACTCAGGGAACCCCCCTCTCCACCTGCATAGGGAGCACACAGCGCTTCCAGTTGTGCATCACGCTGAGCAGGCCTTAATTGGTCCACCCATGTAAAATGGCGGCGCGCACCCGATCGTGAGCGCTGATCAGGTTCACGCTCATTCCCGCCCGCCCCTGCACAACCCCCATCTGATGGGGGGAAAATTCAGTCCATTATGTCTGATGGCAGGCAGTAAGAGTGGGAGAGATTCCTGATCAACCATACTACAGAAGACAATGACAAACCACTGAAGTACTTTGCAAAGAAAAATCGTGGACTAATCCAATGGAAGGGCATGGTACCTTTTTTTAAATTCATTCATGGGATGGAGGCTTCGCTGGCTGGGCCAGCATTTATTGCCCATCTCTAGTTTCTCTTGAGAAGGTGGTGATGAGCCTCCTTCTTGAACTGCTGCAGTGCATGTGGTGTAAGTATACCCTCAGTGCTGTTAGGAAGGGAATTCCAGGATTTTGACCCAGCGACAGTGAAGGAACAGTGATATATTTCCAAGTCTGGGTGGTTAGTGACTTGGAGGGGAACTTCCAGATGGTGTTCCCATCTATCTGTTGCCCTTGTCCTTCTATGTGGTAGTGGTTGTGGGTTCGGAAGGTATATTCTATGGAGCCTTGGTGAATTCCTGCAGTGCATCTTGTAGATGGCACACACTGCTGCTATTGTGCATTGGTGGTGGAGGGAGTGAATATTTGTGGATGTGGTACCAATCAAGTGGATTGCTTTGTCCTGGACAGTGTCCAGCTTCTTGAGTGTTGTGGGAGCTGCACTCATCCAGGCAAGTGGGGAGTATTCCATCACACTCCTGACTTGTGCCTTGTTGATGGTGGATAGGCTTTAGGGAGTCAGGAGGTGAGTGACTCGTCGCACAGTTCCTAGCCTCTGACATGCTCTTGTAGCCACAGTATTTATATGGCTAGCCCAGTTCAGTTTCTGGTCAATGGTAACCCCCAGGATGTTGATAGTGGGTGATTCAGTGATGGTAATGCCATTGAACATTAAGTGGCGATTGTTAGATTCTCTCTTGTTGGGAGATGGTCATTGTCTGACACTTGTGTGGCATGAATGTTACTTGCCACTTGTCAGCCCAAGCCTGGATATTGTCCAGGTCTTGCTGTATTTGGACATGGACTGCTTTAGTATCTGAGGAATCACGAATGGTGCTGAACATTGTTCAATCTTCAACAAACATCTGCACTTCTGAACTTATGATGAAAGGAAGGCCATTGATGAAGCAGCTGAAGATGGTTGAGCCTAGAACACTACCCTGAGAAGCTCCTGCAGTGATGTCCTGGAGCTGAGATGACTGACCTCCAACAACCACAACCATCTTCCTTTGTGCTGGGTATGACTCCAATGAGTGGAGAGTTTTCCCCCTCATTCCCATTGACTCCAGTTTTGCTGGGGCTCCTTGATGCCGCGCTCGGTCAAATGCGGCCTTGATGTCAAGGCAGTCACTCTCACCTTACCTCGGGAGTTCAGCTCTTTTGTCCATGTTTGAACCAAGGCTGTAATGAGGTCAGGAGCTGAGTGGCCCTGGCGGAACCCAAACTGGGCATCAGTGAGCAGGTTATTGCTATGCAAGTGCCGCTTGATAGTACTGTTGATGACTCCTTCCATTACTTTACTGACGATGGAGAGTAGACTGATGGGGCGGAAATTGGCAGGGTTGGATTTGATCTGCTTTTTGTGTACAGGATATACTCGGGCAATTTTCCACATAGCCGGGTATATGACAGTGTTGTAGCTGTACTGGAACAGCTTGGCCAGGGGCATGGCAAGTTCTGGAGCACAAGTCTTCAGTACTATTTCTGGAATGTTGTCAGGACCCACAGCCTTTGCAGTATCTAGTGCCTTCAGCCATTTCTTGATATCATGTGGAGTGAATCGAATTGGCTGAAGACTGGCGTCTGTGATGCTAGCTAGGGACCTCCGGAGGAGGCCGACATGGATCATGGGAACAGTTTCAAAATTTGAGGATGATACAAAACTTGGGAGTATTGTAAACTGTGAGGAGGACAGTGTAGAACTTCAAAAGGACAGAGACAAGTTGGTGGAATGGGCAGATAGATGGCAGATGAAGTTCCATGCGAAGGAATGTAAGGTGATACATTTTGGTAGGAAGATCATGAAGAGGCAGTATAAAATAAAGGGCACTACTCTAAAGAGAGTGCAAGAGCAGAGGGACCTAGGTTTTTATGTGCATAAGTCATTAAAGGTGGCAGGGCAGGCTGAGAGAGCAGTTAAATCTTACAGTATCCTAGGCTTTATTAATAGGGGCATTTATTACAAGAGCAGTAAGATTATGTTGAACTTGTATAAGATACTAGTTAGGCCTCAGCTGGAGTATTGCGTACAGTTCTGGGCGTTGAATTTTAGCACTGGACAGAGCGCAGATGAGATTTATGAGAATTGTTCCAGTGATGAGGAATTTCAGTTATGAAGTAAGATTGGAGAAGTTAGGACTCTTTTCCTTGGAGAAAAGAAGGTTAGGAGGAGATTTGATCGAGATATACAAAATCACAGAGTAGATAGGGAGAAACTGTTCTCACTCATGAACGGATAGAGAATGAGAGGGCACAGATTTAAAGTAACTGGCAAAAGAAGCCAAAAGCGATATGAGAAAAAAAAACGTTTTCACACAGTGAGTGGTTAGGGTCTGGAATGCACTGGCTGGGAGTGTGATGGAGACAGTTTCAATCAAAGCAGTCAAGAGGGAATTAGATGATTATTTGAAAAGAAACAATCTGCAAGGTTACGGGGAGAAGGCAGGAGAATGGCACTAGGTGCAATGCTCATTCAGAGAACCGGTTCATACACGATGGGCCAAATGGCCTCCTTCTATGCTGTAACAATTCTGTGAAAACCAACACTCCACCTCAATTATGCTCGGATAAGGGGCCATAAAATGTGGTGGACTGGAAGACATTTAGCTGCCATAGCTCTAAATAAATGGAACTATTCACACACATTTTATGGGTGAAATTACTTCTATTGTCATTCTCAAAACATTGCAGAGATCCAAGGTGAAACTCCATCTATAGATTAGACAGGGTCTTTTCAAATTTCTATGTGATACGGACGTATAGATTCAGACAGGTTTGGGCATATTCTTTGAAACTATTCGGGATTGCAACATTTACCATCTGTAGCAGATGACAATTTAATTCCACTGCTGCTTCAAATCATGTAACAATCCCAAGGCTGTACAATATGTCATTGATCTAAGTTCAATAAATGGAACAGAAAAAGTGCTACTTTGGTTTAGAATTTTCAGCTCCACTATCAGGCTCTTACAAGAGGCTTTTGGAGACTTAGGACCACAATTTGTTCTCTCTAACCTTTGCTGAATGTAGAAATGAGTATAAAGAAGTGTAATATTGAGGGAAAAAGGGCTAATGGGTTATTTGTCCAGGTTTGGCACTGCTCCAAAAATTTATATTCTTCCAAAAATGGAAGTGTTGCAGACAGAATGTCTTTGCTCTCTTATTGCCCATGATCAGTTTGTTTTGTATGAAAAGAAGTGTGTTGTTTCTTACGCTTGGAATGTGTATTCCAATTAAATAATTCAGCATTAAGCTTTCATGAGTTTCAAATAAAGAAGGTTATTCTCACACTTACAAAAATAGCTTGGAAAACTCAGCAGGTCTGACAGCATCTGCGGAGAGGAATACAGTTAACATTTTCAGTTCGTATGACTCTTCATCAGTTCTGATGAAGAGTCATACGGACTCGAAACGTTGACTGTATTCCTCTCCGCAGATGCTGTCAGACCTGCTGAGTTTTTCCGGCAATTTTGTTCTTGTTTCAGATTTACAGCATCTGCAGTATTTTGCTTTTATTCTCACACTTGCCCCAGGTTAAAGCAACGTCATACATATGGTCTCACGCACAAACATACACAAACACCACCACCAATAAAGATAGTGTACTTTTACAGATTACAGTTAATTCAGCCTTTGATTGATGACTTCCGGTCTCCCATGTGACAGGCCTGTGGTTTCTTGAATAATTTTGATGATTTAAAGTTGAAGCGAGGGTCTTGTAAAGTTAAGGGTTCACATCTAGCTGTGATGTTTCTTATAGTTGATAATTTAGGAGGTTCGTTCCCAGGTGAACTTTGAAACTGGAACAGGTTAAGTACTTTGGCTGCTTGATGAATTGCAGTTTGTTACAGAGCCTGGTTTTCAGACTGACTGCGGTCCAATGGTTCTTAGAAGGCAAAGATGACACAGCCTTTCTCTGCAGCTGTTGTCTTGTTGATGTTCTTCTGCAGTCTGCCCTAGTCTCTCTAAATCTTTAGATAAAACTTGTCACCTCAACCCAGTGTCTATCACATGATCAATACTGGCATCAACCAACTAGAATGATTTGGAAGCCCAAAAGCCATCAGTATGCAATACGAGATAGATGGTGGCCTTCCAGGCATAACTTGTGAATAACCGGGCTCATCAGCTTGTTTTTGTTAAATTGCAAACCTGGAGACATTGGGCTGCATGTTGCAGACCTTCATCAGGCATGTTTTTGGTGGCAGGACATGTAAAATAAGGCGCGTGCCCAGCCCATCACCTTCCCACGCACCCGTGAGCTCACCCCCATAATGCAGGGGGTGGGTGG
Source organism: Cetorhinus maximus (assembly GCF_964194155.1). NCBI lineage: Eukaryota > Metazoa > Chordata > Chondrichthyes > Lamniformes > Cetorhinidae > Cetorhinus > Cetorhinus maximus. The sequence continues at coordinate 23,711,804 of NC_135879.1, read as the reverse complement.
GTGCCAAAGCTGGTAGCCCACCAGCCACATTTAAATAAATAATCAAGGGTCAATTGGACTTTTTAACAAGCCAATTGACTTCAATAATACACACAGACGCGGCTCAGTTCATAGCACCCTCGCCTTTGAATCAGAGGGTTGTGGGTTCATGTCCCACTCCCGGAAACCAAGAACTGTGATTGTACTCGAAAGAGTTGCAATCTGTGACTGTTGATAACTCGAAAGAATTTTATTTTATAAACTGTTGGCATGGGCAGTCAGGTAGGAGCGGCAGACTGCTTTAAAAAAATTCAAAGGGCAAGAGTGGGGGGGATACTGTCTTCGGGAATGGCCTTTGAGGATCAGGAGCAGCCCCTCTAAATAGTAACCCCCCGCCCTTTCTTCCTACCCATCTGTTCCATAAAATGCACAGCCCCAATCTACCAACCCCTCCCTAAACTGCCCAAACCCTCCCCATCCAAGGCCCTGGACCTACCTGACTCTGGGATCCATGGGCCTTCTGCTTATTCCTGGTTGCACTCCCAGCAGAGCCCACCAAGGCGATCTTGGCGTTGCTGGGACTAATGGAACTGTTGACCAATTGTATTGGCCAGAAGCTCCCGAGGGCGGGAGTTCCCCTGATGCCTTGGCAGCCATCTTAACAGTGCCCATTTTAAACAAACAAAAGAAAGTTCCAGAAGCTTTCATATGAGCTCAGCTCGTGTGTAAAGTTGTGAATATGACGTGCCTTAACTGGACTTGACAGGAAGAATAACAATAAGAGAGCCCTCTCTGACTCCACAAGAATATAAATTAAAAAGAAAAAGAAGTGTATTGATCTGTCAGCAACATCCAGGACCACTGGTTAGATTGCAGAAGGAACAAAGCAATCAATTTCTGACCAATTTCAAAGAAGATTCCTCAAACAGTCATTACTCCCCTCATTAGCATATGCAAAGGACCTGATGCCTTTTTATGGCAGAGGCCAGGAATGCCTGAATATTTCTCCAGCCAGTGTAGCGTTGGATGTACAGTATTTTAGGAATCCCTGGGGAGAAAGGCAAACTCCAATGAAATTGAGCCTTGTTGCCCCCATTTCATGTCTGAGAAATTTGTGAAACCTTTTCCTGACTGGCTCCTTTGATCCACGGATACTGCATTCATTCTTGTAATGTGAAATTACCATGCTTGTTGCTTCTCTCACATATCTCAGTGCCATCCTGCCCAGCTAAAAACCCTGAACCTTTCCCAATTATAGCAGTTGCCGGCACAACCACAGGGCCAAATTTTCATTTCAGGGTTGAGAATCTGGCCTCTGGAATGTTTGTGTTGCAATTTTCAAAATGTCTGGCACGAGTTGACCAGAACTGAGTTTGGTGCCCAATTAGGGGCACTGCGCAGACAGGAGGCAGGAGCTAAGCACAGAGGGATAATTTAAAAGACAAAATGGCAGCCATGACTGGGCTTGTCATTACCTTTGGAAAAGAATGAGCAGGGAGAGCAGAAGGCCAGGAATGGCTTGGGCAGTCGTCCATGAGTGGCCCCATGTTTTGCTGATGCCCTGATCAAGTCTGTGGCAGACAAGAGAGCCGCACTGTATCCTCCATCTGGAAGATGAGCTCCAGTTAGTCTGACCCAGCTGGTATGGCTAGAGGTGACCACTGATGCCAGCACCCTCACCTCTCAAGACTCCAAACACACTCTTCTCACAAAATCAATCCTTTTGGCTGTAACAATGGCACCTCTGTGCCACTGCACGAGCGATTGAGTTTAAATCTCCCCTTTTATGCAATCTTTTCGCACTGCTGTCATGAGCACTAATGGCTTCCCGCTGTGTTCTCGACAGCTATAGTCAAACGTGTTCCAGGCTCTCTGTGTTAACCGTGCCTGCCATTTTGAAAGTTGCTAACTGTTGTTCCCCATACTCCTAATGAGTTCTACAACAAGCTCAACAAGCAATTAATTGGTGGCGTGCAAGTTGCCAGCTCCCCCCTCCCTCACTCCCATTAAAAATCTAATCACGCCACTAAGGTGCCGGGAACCAGAGATACCTTTTGAATGTGCAAATTTCCGCGCCTGCCCACACCCGAGCTCACCCTCAAAGGCGATTGAAAATTTCTCTGACAGTGTGGGGGCTAAACTGCACTTATCTCAACCTGCCTTGGGTCATTGTACATAAACGTTATATCCTGAACATTTGCATTATCAAATTTTTCGACAAACGGCTGTTTGCTGCATGAGAAGTGTTAATGAATCATTATTACAGATATGTCATGGTTGAGTGCTATTTATAATTCTTTAAGTCATAAAATACCGTAGAAATAATTATTTCTTCCACACATTTTAATCATTCTTCCAAACGTTAATTTCGGATAGAAGCAATCTCCAGAGCAGCAAGAAATGGAGATGATTACTTTACTTGTGCTGTGTACGCATGCTTACATTTTTGTAAATTATTGATCAGAGAAAAATATGACCAATGTTTCCAACCAGAGAAAAAAAATCCTACTAATGACTCTGCATGTTTTTCTGGGGCAGTTCATATTGCTACCATCATCAAAACAATAAAAGTGTAAAAGTCAAATGACCATCAAAAGAAGCTTCTGTCAGCGATCAAATGCCAAGCTGAAATACTTTAGAAATATATAGTGGATGCTTTGTAATGCATGATGAACAATGCATTAGAAGTTTTATCTGCACAGATGACGGGAATAAAGAGAATAATAGATACTGCGGAGGGAACCACAAATCTATAATTCAATCAAGGGCTTCCAGTGATGTCACAGACTGCAAGGGTACAGCTCGAATTATTTATGCCTACCAGTAGAACTCCTGAGACTGAATGACAGCACTTTTCTTCCTCTGCATCATCTATTTTATACAATGCCCACTAACTGTGGTTTTGAATTGCATGATTAAGTCTGTAACTCTTGCTGTCGCAATGGTACTGCTGAGGAGACTGAGTGCAGTGATACAAGTGCTAAAGACAGCTTGAAGCAGTGCTGCCATGATGCTCCACAAAAGGAGATGGTCGCTGATTGTAATATCTGTAAAACAGATTAGCAACATCCTGCGATACAAAAATAATAAGATTTTCCCTCATGGTTTACTATGTGATTGTGTAGTTGGCACATGTCATTCCAGAAGAAACAAATCTTGTCCGGTAAATGCGTTTGGAAGGGTCAGCTGATGGATAAAGCTTTTAGGTCACTGGTTTTATGTCTCAAATCAATGAATTATTGCACAGAAGGCACGTCTTTGAAATGAATAAATCAGTCCCTGTTACTACTTTGCAAAAATAAATTAGATTAATTATTTAAAACATTGCTTCCATCAACTTGCACAGCCCAAACACCTCTCAGATGCCACAACACTACAAAAATAAACTTCTTGTTATCTATTTAAAGTGGCTTGAAAATCAATTAGTTAGATCTATACACAGGTATGTGCAATAACATAATTGATGCAATGAAGCATCTGCTGCAGCAAATATTTTGCTTATATTTTATTTATCAAGAGTTGATGGAGAAATTACTGCACCATGAACTTTGGAAGCAGTCAATATTAGTTTCTCAGATGGTCACTTTCCATGCAGGCTATTCTCAAATCTTCCAGGAACATTCCAGACCCCCAAAAATCAGCCAAAGAATCTTTTTGACAGTCTCTAATAACCTATTAAAGAAAACATTCTAAATTGTATTGGAGAAAAAAAAAGCAAATAATTTTGAACTAGAGGCCACAAAACCAGTCAGGGATGGGTTATCTCTGCTTGTTTCTTCTGATGCAGCCAGTATGCAAACTTTTTTGCTGGCTGCTAATGTATATAATGGTAGCATGTAGCCACTGCTATACCTGAGCACTGGGCGCAAAGTTGTGAGGGGACACAAAAGTTCAAGCCTGCACCACCTAAAGTCGGCCTGTTCCTCTTAAAGGGGAGGTGCATTTTGGCTGGAAGTCATTCTGAAATTATTTTAACATGAGGATCACTCAATAATGGCACAACACAACCAAAGCTGACTCCGTGAATTTCTGACATTACACTATTGGCTTTGGTGCAGGAAGTGGGAAGGAGGAGAAATGTTATCTATCTGCAGAGGGTGATGAAGTTCTCCAGACAAACTTTGTGAAAGTAGTGGGATTAGGTAGTCATGAAGGTCAATACAAGGAGTCCAGCTGAGGACCTGAAAACCATTTTGTTAATGACCTCCCAAGAGTGACCTAGGTCAGTGAGTTTATCTTCAAACGCCATATCCCACCAACTGCATCATTATGCTCAAGCACTATGTTCCATGCAACACACCTCCATCACTCACCTACCAGCAATCTCTATCAGTTCTATCTCTATCTCTTAGCTAACATTCAAATCTTCACCTCACCCTTACACTGCTGCAAACCGAAAACCCATATCTCACAGCTTGTTCCACACTGCCAGCTATTCAACCATGATAGTCATATTATCCAAATATATTGTGCCACACACACTGACACAGTCTTCTCTCTCTCTTGCAGGACAACGTGCATAACTGGAAGCAGCAGCACCTATCTGGTGGGGGATAGGCATGATTGCATTACCCGGACGAACCCTTCTATGATAATTGCATTAGAAGCAGTTCAGAAAAGGTTCACTCAACTGATTCCTGGGTTGAGAAGGTTATCATATGAGGAAAGGTTGGACAGGTTGGGCCTGTATCCACTGGAGTTTAGAAGAATGACAGATAATCTTATTGATACATATAAGATCGTGAAGGGACTTGACAGAGTGGATGCTGAGACTATGTTTCCTCTTATGGGAGAGACTAGAACTAGGGACACAGTTTAAACATAAGGGTCTCCCATTTAAGACAGAGATGAGGAGAATTTTTTTCTCTCAGAGGGCCGTGTGTCCATGGAACTCTCTTCCTCAGACAGCAGTAGAGTCAGAGTGATTGAATATTTTTAAGGCAGAACTAGGTAAACTCTTGACTAACAAGGGAGTCAAATGATATAGGAGATAGACAGAAAAGTGGCATTGAGGCCACAATCAGATCACCCATTATTTTATTGAATGGCAGAGCAGGCTCGAGGGGCCGAATGGCCAACTCTTATTCTTAATTTGAATGTTTGTGCATTCATACATATATCTTCACCCCAGTGGAAGAGATAATGGTTGCTTTCATTGAAGCGGCTGTCACTGAAGCCTTGGCCAGTGATGTGGCTAAAGCCATGAAAGATAGTGATATTCTCATACTTTATCCTTCTTCAGATCACCCATTTTCCCCTTATCTCACAATCTCTCTTCTGATTTACAAGCTGCAGATGGTGCAGTTCTACATCTCTTGCTTACCCATGCACGCGGCCCACCACTGACCCCCCCGCCCCACCCCACCCCACCCCCCACACCAGCCACAACCCTACTGTTGTGCCTTTCTCCACTCAAATACCCAAGAGCAACAACCTGGTCAAGCAGTGCTGGAAGAGAGAGATAGATGGAAGAGCAAAAAGACAGTCCTTTTTTGTTGTTGAGAATTTTAGATATTTATATCTTTCAGTAATCATTTTCAACAAATGGACCCAGCATTAGTTCAATTACAATAACAATCCATTTTTCGGGGATTGACAAAATAATCTGTCAACAGTCTGATAAAGCAATAGTCCTGGTGGATGGCATTGTAATGCTGGGCTGTTCAACAGGAGCAACATTCCAGGAAATGGAAAGCACCATGCAGTACGGAATTTTATTTATTCTTCCTAATTTTTCTCATAATTGTATTTGATATGTTTCCAGAGCTTCCCCTCATTGATGTGCTCAAACACAGCATCTCCGGCTTGGTCGAACACCCTCTCGAAGAAGATGGCATCCAGCACAATGCTCAGTGCAAAGGTGGAAGTTCTCTTGAATATCAGGTTGTAAACCTGTCCAATGTCTATGTTCACTCGCAGCCACCAACTCAGATACGGCCATTGCAGATACCTTAGGAGGTCAGCTCAGAGTCGGGATGTGATAGCAGCTAGGGCAGGCGACAAGGATAGTACAGGTACCAGCTTGCCAAAGGGCAAGTTTACACAGGAGTTCTGCTGCAGAGAACTCATCCGAGGACTTTGAAGGTGTGTTGTACAGATGAAGGCTGATTGGTAAGCACGTAACAGTTTTGGTGCATTAACCAGCCTGCCAGAAAGCCCGCAGGAAATGTCAAGAAGCAGGGAGGAGTCCGGCGTCAACTTGGAACACTGCATTAAACTGAGATGGGAGCCCATTCTTACTTGCTTGGAAGCAGTGGGCAACTCTATTCACACATTTGTGAACCAATCATGATGCAGCATCTGATAGTCAATGTCTCAGCTTCCAACGTAGCACAAGAAACCGCCCAATGTCTTGGTGCTGCAGTGGAAACTCTGTGTGAAGTCCTGGAAGGTCAGATTTACCATGATAGTGAACACTCCTGCCATGCAAGCTCAGGTTGCTGCCAGTGTTCAAAGGAGATCGTAGGGTATCACAGCAACCCAGCAAACTGTCCTCCAACAGAAAACTAAGACATCACCTAGTCAATGGCTCCATGGCACAAGAGCCTGCTGTCCTCTCTCAGGATGACGGTATTCAACCTCCCACCACAGCCACTCCATAAGAGTCCTAGCTATTGCCTATCTGTCAGCCAGCCAGTCCCAACTGCTGCTGCCCATTTCAAGATGGTGCAATCCAAAGTTGGTCCTTCTATAATCAGAGCTCTTTGAGATCATCCTGCAAAGCCATCTACAGTCTCCCTGGCTGGAAGTCAGCAGCCTTCCACGAGCCATTCTGCCACCTGTAGGGTAGCACTTCACAGGAGCACGAGGACAGGTGAAGGCACATGGCAGACAGGCACTAAAGGAATGCACAAGGGTTGTTTGTTGATATTTGTATGCGATGTGGTATGGTTTGATGTAGAAATTTGGTTTGGAACATTTATTTTGTGATGACTTTTATTTTTGCCCAGCAGAAGCTGTGACAGTCAGTAACAGAGTAAAGGTAAGCTGTGGCACTGTTGGTGAATGGGAAATTGAGATTGGATTCACTGGCATTATAGTCGAGTTAATTATGCTCAGCCTAACCGGAAATGGGCTGTGCCAGGTTGCCCTCTCTCTTCCTCATCCTCCCCCTCTTCCTCCTTCTCCTCAGCTGGTTTCCATTTAGTTGATGGCAAGGGTTTTGCCCTCATGTTGGTGAGGTTGTTCAGCAAGTAGCAGATAACATGTTCTGCTGAGTATGGTAGGGCTCTTCCAAAGTGGTCCAGGCAGCGGAAGTGTTGTTTAAGCATCCCAATGGTCCACTCAATCATATTTCATGTTATGGCAGCATGTTTTTAATTTATGTACATGCTGCCTACATTGGTGTGTGTTGCACACCAGGTTCATGCCATCAAAAGATAATCCAAGTCAGCCAGTAACCACACTCTGGTTTGTCCCGGAGACACAAATGCAGATGACACAGCAGCCTGCAAAAGAATAAAGGCACCATGACTTTTGCCAGGCTACTGAGCATTGAACTCTATGCTAGGCTCTACACAGTTGCATGTCAGCTGGACAAGGAGGGAATAGAATCCCTTTTGCTTGGAACATCTCAAGTTGACATGCAACACCCACAGAGTGATGTGCAGTGGTCAATGGCATGTTGTGCCATGGAGAAGCTTGCAAACCCCGTGAAGCCATGTGCTCATTCCACCTAATTCTCAGGAATCAGAAAATGAATTGTATTCGGCTTTCCTGAATTGCAAAGCCTCAGTGACTTCCCTTGGACATTAAAATGACTGTCCTTATATAGCTTAGAAGTGGATAGCAAACTCCAAGATGTTGCAAATATCAGCTGCTGCGGCCTGGAAGGATCTCTGTGCATAATCGTTCATGACCCTTCACAGACACATTCACAGCCACTGGCAATGCCATCCTTGCGCTGCTTTGAAATTGCAGCTGCAGCATGTTAAAGATTTTGGTGAAGATATCTTTAGTGAAATGAGATATCTAATAAAGTGGGCTGGATTTTCAAGGTTGGGTTGGAACCTGCCTGCCAGAGCAGTTCAGGTTCTTGACCTTGCCTCGATGCAGGTGAACTAATTTGACCCGGGGCGAGTTTGGTGCCGGATTGGCAGTGCTGGGAAGTAGCTTGGAATGGTGCAATAGAACTGGAGGGCCCTTTGAAAAGGTGTGTCACAGCCTTGAATGGACCTGCCATTCACAGTAGAAATGGCTACATACGCAACTAATCGGGATCGGGCCAGTGCTGGAAAGGAACGACAGGCACCGGCATTCCAAGATTTACAGATTCCTCCCTAGAGGTCCTCACTGAGGTTGTGGCCGGGAGGTAGGAGATTTTATCCCCGGTCTCTGGCTGAAACCAACCTCCCACAGGTGACCAGAAGGGCACGGCTGGAGGTAGTGGAGGAGGTGAGCAGTGTGGCGTGACCAGGAGATCATGAACCCAGTGCCATGCACACTACAAAGACGGCATTATACCTGGGAATGTGAGGAGCAAGCGACACCTGGGTGACAGGCCTCTAACTCCATACACAGCAGCATACACATGAGCTCAGCAGACTGAGTGCCGTTAGTGCTCTATAACATTGTCAGAATGCCCCAGTTGCATCACTGAGATGTTTGCTATGCTCACATGCGGGGCGAAAATGGGGAGGCGGTACCACTAAGGAACACAACAGCTCAATGTCAATGTCATGATGTGAGAGTTGAGGAAAGGTAGCCAATCCATGCATTATTCTCTGTTCATCCTGCCGGATGAGAGAGATACAAGCCCCAGGAGACAGAGTGCCAGACCTGCACGATCTCATAGCTATGGAAGAGGTGATGCTGGACATGGCTTGCTGTGTTGGCACCACAGCAATCTGCCATGGTGAGGGTGGAAGCCAAGAAAAGCAGGGTCATTTGATTGGTCTATCCTCATGTCAAGTGTGTGGAGGAGACTCCTGCTCAATGCTTGATATGGTTCATCGACTATTATCATCTATGGTGGTTGGTTGCGCTGATGCACCTCCTGAGCTGTCTGAGTTCTCAGCACCTTTTTGTTATTTCTTTTATAGCTGACGACTCTCAGTGTGGAAAAGCACAGCTGTCACCAGCCTTCTCAGCTGGGCTCCACAGAGCCTGCACTGCCACATCCTACCTCCACATCATCCACCAGTACAGACCACTCACCTAGGTGAAGTCAAAATCCAGCTTAGAACATGGAATGCAGGTGAGCAGCACATCAGCATTAAGCAGGAAGGAGAGGGTAACCAGCCCCTTTGGAGAACAGAGGACAGATCGGCCACACTCCACTGGGCAGAGGTGCAGGAGCTCAGGTATCAAACAAGGGTGGTCATTTTGGAGCATCACAGGCAGATAAGATCCCTATTATCGGGGATCCATGAAGCATTGAAGTACCGTGGGCAGTCAATGGATGAGTCCATGCATTGCCTGTGCTTTGTCATGGCTCAGCGATTCGAGCACATGAACTCCTCCATTGAGAAAGTGGCCACCCTCATGGAGAACTATATGCAACATCAATCTGAATATATGCAAGAGCAGGGTACTGAAAAGCACTGAAAGAATACCCGCACCCATCCCTGGGTATGTCCTTTCCCACCGGCAGGACAGACCCAGCAGAGGTGGTGGCACAGTGGTATACAGTTGGGAGAGAGTTGCCCTGGGAGTCCTCGATATCGACTCTGGACCTCATGAAGTCTCATGGCATCAGGTCAAACATGGGCAAGGAAACCTCCAGCTGATTACCACGTACCACCCTCCCTCAGCTGATGAATCAGTGCTCCTCCACGTTGAACATCACTTGGAGGAAGCACTGAGGGTGGCATAAGCACAGAATGTATTCTGGGTGGGGGACCTCAATGTCCATCAGCAAGAGTGGCCGAATCCCAAATGACATAGGGTCTGCGGCAGGTAGTAAGGGAACCAACAAGAAGGAAAAACATACTTGACCTCATCCCCACCAACCTGCCTGCCACAGATGCATCTGCCCATGACAGTGTTGGTAGGACTGACCACCGCACAATCATTGTGGAGACAGAGTCCCGCCTTCCTCTACCTCCCCAATCACTACCACTTAGAAGGACAAGGGCAGCAGATAGATGGGAACACCACCACCTGGAGGTTTCCCTCCAAGTAGCTCATCACCCTGACTTGGAAATATATCGCCATTCCTTCACTGTCACTGGGTCAAAATCCTGGAATTCCCTTCCTAACAGCACTGTGGGTGTATCTACATCACATGGACTGCAGTGGTTCAAGATGGCAGCTCACCATCACCTTCTCAAGGGCAACTAGGGATGGGAAATAAATGCTGGCCCAGCCAGCGAAGCCCACATCCCATAAATGAATAAAAAAAGAATAACACTCTCTGTAGTGTTGACCACTCAGTTTCTCTGATGCCCCTTTCATCCCTCCAACTCAGGAACCATTGCTGCTGGAAGAGACTGTGACAGAGGCTGTCTCTGCAAAGGCACAGGTGTAGCAGTCTGAGGAGAAGCCCCCCCAAGGGCACATCCAAGTCAAGGACGAAAGCCATGGGCATCTCAGCCAGATGCAAGTGCATTCGGCATGCACCAGGGGAACACCTCATAGGAATGGGCATGAGTGCAAGGTGAAATGGTATTAGTTACACATGATGAGTTGCCTGGGTGAAGTTAACTCTGTTTCTTTTCTCATTTGATTTATATTGTCATAATAATATTGTTTGATGATATTGATTAGTCTTCTGTGTGTTAATGCATTGTGGCGGGGACTGAAAAGAAGGCTGAGGGGGAATGCGGAGGCCTGTGATCCATGGCCTTGTTGAGGGTGCCAGGTCTGTCACGTGGGGCATTGAAGAACCCATTCTTCATGTCTTTAGGTAGCATTATCCAGATATATGAACATACGAATTAGGAGCAGGAGTAGGCCACTCTGCCCCTTGAGCCTGCTCCGCCATTCAATAAGATCATGGTTGATCTGAATGTAACCTCAACCCCACATTCCTGCCTATCCCCGAAAACCTTTCACCACCTCGTTAATCAAGAATCTATTTAGCTCTGCCTCAAAAACATTCAAAGACTCTGCTTCCACCATCTTTTGAGGAAGAGAATTCCAAAGAATCTCAACCTTCAGAGAAAAAAATTCTCTTCATCTCTGTCTTAAATGAGTGACCCCTTATTTTTAAACAGTGACCTCTAGTTCTAGATTTTCCCACAAGAGGAAACATCCTCTCCACATCCACCCTGTCAAGACCCATCCGGATCTTAAAGGTTTCAATTAAGCCGCCTCTCACTCTTCTAAACACCAATGGATACAAACCTAAACTATCCAGCCTTTCCTCATAAGACAATCCACCCATTCCTGGTATTCGTGTAGTAAACTTTCTCTAAACTGCTTCAAATGCATTTATATCTTCCTTTAAATAAGGAGACAAGTACTGTACACAATACCCCAGATGTGGCCTGTAAATGCCCTGTAAAACTGAAACATAACCTCCCTACATTCGTAATCAATTCCCCTCACAATAAATGATAATATTCTATTAGCTCTCCTGATTACCTAATTATTCATGTATTGGGACACCCAGGTCCCTCTGAATCTCAGAGTTCTGCAATGTCTCACCATTTAGATAATAAGCTTCTTTTTTATTTTTCCTGCCAAAATGAACGACTTCATATTTGCCCACATTATACCCCACTTGCCAAATCTTTGCCCATTCACTTAAGCTATCTATGTCACTTCGTAGCCTCCTTACGTCCCCTTCACAATTTACTTTCCGACCTACCTTTGTGTCACTCAGCAAATTTAGCCACCATTCCTTCGATCCCTTCATCCAAGTCATTTATATAAATTGTAAAAAGTTGAGGCCCCAGCACTGATCCCTGTGGCACGCCACCCATCACATCCTACCAACCAGAATAAGACCCATTTACGTAAACTCTCTGCTTCCTGTTAGTCAATCTTCTATCCATGCCAACATGTCACCCCTTACACAATAAGCTTTTATTTCCTGCAATAACATTTGATGTGGCACTTTATCAAATGCCTTCTGGAAATATTTGCGCTCACTGGATAATTTCTCTTTCTCTGATGGAAGTTGAGTTTTGCCATCCAACAGCTAAAGGCCTGGGAGCCCCTCAGTTGATGCCTTGCTGAATCAATGTGACCCTTGTGGCCATGCCAACCTGCTGATCACCGTGAGGCCTGCGATGGCTCAGCAGCCTTCCTCCAATGCGTGATCACCAGGCTCCTTTGCAGTACCTCTTTGTCCTTATCTTCTTTTTATACTTATCATTAATTATACTGTTCACAGAATTACCGTCCATAAAGCAAGCAGTCCACAGTTGCTCCCAGCTTCTAATGGGTTCCCATATTCCCATTTCGCTGAGTAGTAACTTACACAAGTGCCTTGAGGCTCTTCTCTCAGTTTTTGGAGAGCTTCTTAAATCCACCACCAGCAGCAAAACCAGTTCCAATTATTTTTCTTTTCCCAGCCATGCCAGCGTGAATCTCCTAGAATCCTTAGATGACTGCAGAATGCATCTCTTTGACTAGGGACCATCTCCCTCCCATATTTGGCTATGGTAGCTCACAAAGCCAGGCAGCCTTTCTCTCGCCTGACCTCACAGAACTATTGTCTGCCTGATATATTCATTGATTTGTGGGGAAGCCTGAAACCTGATCTGAAAAATGGCTTCCTTTCCCCTTTTCCCCATGGCTTCGTAAGACACATTAACCTTGCATTCAGGTAGAAATGCTAATTAGGTACCCTTGACCCCTGCTTTCTTTCATCTTAGAAGTAAATGGACAGGTTACAGCACAACTGGTACCGGTACTGCCAACACCTTTCTGGGACTTTGGAAGGCTCAGAGTCTACTCATTGTAATGTCAGAGATTTCTGCCATTGCACCTTCTTTTCAGTGACACAATCTCAGCCTTCCTTTGATCTCTAAAAATCACACCTCACAGGCTGTCAGGCAGACTTCAAAACAGATCACATGACCACCTTCATTTACCCTATATTTAAGGCTACAGTACCAAAGTATAATTATCTCATAAACTTCATGATTGTAAAAGATGACAGTCCTAACAGCCAGAAAGCAAAGATCAGGAGTTGAATGATGGTAGACTGAGTGATCATGATGCACAGAACAGTCCAATTGTCTAAGGTAACCAGGTGACATATATTCCAGAGGGGTCCACTGAATGGAGGGATGCAATTAATAAAGGAAATGCAAGAAAACCCACTGGCTAGTTTAAATATTGGCTAAATGTTCAAGATGATGACCAAGTGGTGATATCCATGGACTGGCAAAATGAATTACAGTAGTAGTCTACCCAAAACATATCAATGTGCAAGTAGAGGCAGCAGTTTGAACAGATTACACAATGAAAGGAGAGATACAGAACAGTCTTGTGATGTACCAAACGCAGAAGTCCATATGACTGAAATTTTGGTGGCTACCAATAAATTTGTGAGTAAACTAATAAGAGGGGAAAAACAATAGTGATTCGTTAGCTGTAAGGAATTCGGAGTTTATTCTGAAGTACCAGATAGGGAACAGCCAGCCTTACTGCGTGGATGGATTTATATGGAAAAGATCTTTGCAGATGGGACTTAAGGCTAAAGCAAGGCTGGTTGCCTGGGGCTTTGAAGATGGACTCAGCTATAAAGATCTTAGAATGAACTCTCCCACAACAGCCAAAGTAATGCTGAAAGCCTTTTCAGCTCTTTTAGCCAAATATTCATGGGAGTGTGGATCAACTGACACAAAATCCACATTTCTGCAGGGTGAAAAGTTTCAGAGAGAAGTGTTTCCTGAAAATATCTAAACAGGCAAGCGATGCAGAAGGGAAACGATGGAAACTAAACAAATGTGATTATGGCCTGAATGATACCTCCAGGGCATGATGTTTTTCAGTGAGATATGATTTGCTGAAGGTAGGTTGTGTTCAAATAAAAGCAGATCCCACAATGTTTTATTTGTATCAAAAAGGGAAACTTCCAGGGATCTTCATGATGCATGTTGATGATTTCTTATTGGGGTGGTACTGTGGAACTTGAGAAAAGTGTTATTTATAAGATTAAAGTGGAATTTAAGGTTGGAAGTCAGGCTTCAGCGATGTCAACTGTGTGCAACTGGTTGAGTAGCGGAGCACGATTGCCTGTTTTTAAAAATTAGTTGACCTGATGATCCCTTTAAATAATACTGGCAGGGGAGGGATCCTTCCTACTGTTGGATACATGCTCAGCTGTGGGAAGCTAAGAGAAGTCATTAGCTGGAGCCCCAAAATGGCAGCACTTGCAGCAAATCAGTACTACGCTCTGATGGACTTCATCACCTACCTACTCTGCATATTTCCGAAAGATGGTCCCTGAGCACATGCTAACGCCTCACTCAAATGACATTTGACACAACTAGCACCAGACACGTGTGTACGCATGATGGACACCATTTTGGAGGCAAAACAGCACTTGTGGCGCCCGAGAACCAGGCGTTCAGAAGCCAAGTTTCACAGTCAGTATCTCCGCCTAAAGTTTTAACTTAACTGCTCTTTTCACAGATGCTGGTTAACCTTTGAATGCATCCAGCATTGTTTTTTTTTTCATTCTAAATTGTAAACCCTGTAGTATAAGAGTGCTGGAGTTGAGAATGGTCCTTGACATTAAACAGCTTCCATGCTGATAAACATTTATTCAAACATACAGGAGCCTCCTAAAACCAATTAACCTAATTTCATTTTACTGGATATATTACAAACTAATTCACAAGAAGTTTCACATGTGGTTTTGAGGAAAAATAATACTCAATTATAATGACTACACCATAGAAATCATTTTTGTGATCTTGTCATGTAAATGCTTAACTGAACTGACATAAACAGCTCAATAGCTCCATATGGGGAGGCGAGGGAATAGTAGTATTGTCATTGGACTCGTAACCCAGAGACCCAGGATAATGCCCTGGGGACCTAGGTTTGAATCTTGCCATGGCAGATGGTGGAATTTGAATTCGATAAAAATCTAGAATTTAAAGTCTAATGATGAGCATGAAAACATTGTTGATTGTTGTAAAAACCTATCTGGTTCACTAAATCTGCCATCCTTACCTGGTCTGGCCTACATGTGACTCCAGACCCACAGCAATGTTGACTCGTAAATGCCCTCTGAACAAGGGCAGTTAGGGATGGGCAATAAATGCTGGCCCAGCCAATGATGCCCACATCCCATGAATGAAAAAAAAACAATGGCAGGGAGTGGAATTTGATACAGCAACAATTGTATGTCCAACAGTGGTTCCTATCCTTCCATATTCTAATTTATGCCTTTTCTTACTTTGTCGGGTTTCCCCGATTTCCCTCATCAGACCATATGACACCATTTGGAATAGAAAAGCTCAATATTGACAATCAGTACTCATCCTGATCACACAAACATAAAGTCGCTTCCACCACTAACCATCATGGTTACTAAGTATGAAACTGCTTGGTGTCTTATCCATAGATTGGAGGTGTGATAGACTGTTACTCAGTTCACCTGAGTGATGTATTTTCTTTTGTTTTAATTGAGAAACATAGGTAAGAGGCCAATTAAGGCCAAGGCCCAGAATGCAGGACACCACCAAGGTTGAAAAGAGTAGAACATGCAAGGTGCACTAAGCAACAATTACAGAATAACGAGCTTGGATTTTAAATCTGTGGATTTTAGGGTGAAAGACTGAATGAACTAAAGATTTCCACAGTATTGAGGTCATGGGGAAATACATGTTTAGAATAGCAGTATAGGAAATTTTAAAATGCAGGGAGATGGACATGCATTTCGACCAACATAATGTTGGCGTAGAAAGAACATGAGAAGAAACCTCAGCAGATGTTTGTATACCTCCTTATCAAAAAAAGATATGGTTGAAATAGAACAGGGGAGGAGAAGAGGCTGACCCACCTCCACTTTTGAGCATAATACACTGAGTGGTCCCTTATGTAACCTCCTGCTGTGAATTACTAAAAACCTATCCATTGATGTCAGGTGATTACAAAAATTCAGATTCAAAGCAATTTAGGCAAGTTCAGGGCTTTAGTATAAGAGATATCCTCGATTTGTCAATTCATAAATAATTGCTCTCAATGAATGAATGCATAAATCCAATAAGGAATTCAGGAGAAACTTCTTTACCCGGGGGTGGCTAGATTTTGTGGAACTCGCTATCACATGGAGTGGTTGAGGCAAATAGGTTAGATGCGTTTAAGGAGAAGCTAGATAAGTACAGGAGGGAAAGAGGAATAAAGGATATATTGATAGCATGAGATGAAGTAACCTGGGAAGAGGCTAGTGTAGAGCATAAACACCAGGTCCTATTGGATGAAATGGTCTATTTATACGCTGTAAAATTCTATACATTTATTTCGTGGAATTTAGGATGGGTAACATCCTAATTCTGGAATCTACATGGGTCTCCTCCAGTTCATTCTTAGAGTCATTGGAATTCATCATGCTGTGAAAGTGGGGCTTTAATATTTGTCTCTTTATTTAGGGAAGGATGTAAATGTATTGGAAGCAGTGCAGAGTTGGTTTGTTAGACTAATACCTGGAATGGGCTGGTCGTCTTACGAGGAGAGGTTGGACAGGCTAGGTTTGCATCCACTGGAATTTAGAAGAGTAAGAGATGACTTGATTGAAACATGTAAGATCCTAAGGGATCTTGACAGGGTTGATGTGGAAAGGATGTTTCCTCTTGTGGGACAATCTAGAAGTAGGGGTCACCCATTTAAGACAGATTAAGAGAATTGTTTTTCTCTCAAAGGTCATGAGTCTTTGGAACTCTCTTCCTCAAAAGATGATAGACGCAGAGTCTTTGAATATTTTTAAGGCAGAGTTGGGCAGATTCTTGATAAGCAAAGGGATGAAAAATTGTTGGGGGTAGGTGGGAATGTGGAGTTGAGGTTACAATCAGATCAGCTATCATCTTATTGAATGGCAGAGCAAGCTCGTGGGGCTGAGGGGCTGAGTGGCCTACTCCTGCTCCTAATTCTTTTGTTCATATGTTTGTATGTAAATAATGGCCTGTCCCAAATTTCCCTCCTTCCACACACCAAACTGTAAAGGCCCATCCTTTTTCTAACCCAGAATTTCTGGATCTAGAATGAACTTTTAAATGCGAATCAAGTTTGTTGAAACTTTTAGATTTCCCTCAGGAGAATACATCCTCTTTTTAAGCAGAAAAATAAAATATTTACATTCAAATGTCCCTCCCTGTCACTCATTCCACTGAGACTCCTGCAGATGTGAAATACTCCCTTAGCCACTATGCTACTCAGCCAGCAATAGTTGGGGTTTTAATCTAATAACATTAATGTGAATTGAAGCACTTTCTTTCCATCTTTAATTCAAGAACAAAGATACTGCAACTTGCACCAGATCAAACTATTTTGCAGTATTTTACAAATCTGCCTCTGGTACAATTAAAATCCTCTGCCATATGCTTGGTGATCAAATATGCCCTTCACGCTTTCTCCTCCTCATATCTGAGACCCAGCTTCATACAATAATGGGACTTATATATGTATCTTCATTAGAACCTCAAAGCACAAGCTGTGCTTATGCCTGGTGTGATATAAAGGCTTATGGTACATGCACAGACATTCCAGCCTTTTGCTAAAACTTTCATCGAGTAGTCAATGATACAGAACATTATGATTAGAGTTATAGATTACAAAAAAATAAATAAATAGTGAGTTCTTAGAAATTCGTAAAAATAACTGTCTGGTTGAATGACAATAAACTTGATCTTAAATTATACTAGAGCAACAAAATGAAATTATTTGAAGTGCTCCCTAATTCTGAAGAGTAACATTAATTCAAAATCTTGGGGGGGTCTAGCAGATACCTCAATGAAAAATGAAAAATTGGTTGTTGCAAAATGTTTGGATATTCTGCCTGTAATTTTGCTCCATGGAAACACGATGTTTATATTTTTATTACTTGTCTTGCACTTAGCAAGAAACCGGAGTTTGCTTATTTTGTTGCATGTTTGGCGAGTAATGATTTTATTTGCTTATTTCTTTAGTTTTGCATCTTTCTCTAGCATGTCCCAAGCAAGTATAAATGACATTACTTTAACAAGAATTGGGACAAATTGAGCTTTATTTTGGCAGAGCAGTGGCTACAGCATTGTCCTCTCGCCTCTAGAAAGAATTTAATCCAAGCCAAACAGTTAAGTTGACATACTAACTCTCTTTTCTTAAATTCGCTCATGGGACGTGGGCATTGCTGGCTAGGCAAGCATTTATTGCTGATCCCTAATTGCCCTCGAGAAGGTGGGGTGAGCTGCCTTCCTGAACCACTGTGGTCCTGTGTTGTAATTATAGTTTGGATAAACATCCTGTCTCATAGAATCACGGAAGGAAGAAAGAGCTTGTACTTGCATAATGCCTTTCATGTCCTCAGGAAGTATTAAAGTACTTCACAGCCAGTGATTGTTTCCTGCACTGTGGCTCCATTGTCCTTGAAAGCTGTCATGTATTTCTCTGTGTGCGTGGGATCATGATCAAATGGCTCCTCTGTTTTTGACCAAATATGAAACATCCGACACCTGCATTGCAAGAGATTCCCTCCCAAGTTGTTCTTTTCCTTTGTTCTCCCTGAGCAGTTTCAGTGAAGGCACAATCTTCTCAAGCTCAGCTTCTAGTTAAGGTAAAACTTGCATTTGGAACATTTCATGACCTCAGGGATAAAAACAAAAAGCTAAAAGCTACTGCAGATGCTGGAAATCCAAAACAAAAACAGAATTACCTGGAAAAACTCAGCAGGTTCCAGCAGTAATACTGAAGACTTGTGCTCCAGGACTAGCCATGCCACTATAGCTAAGCTTTTCCAGCACAGCTCCAACACTGGCATCAACCCACCAATGTGCAAAATTGCCCAGTTTTGTCCTGTACACAAAAAGCAGGACAAATCAGACTGGTGAGTAACTTATCAATCTGCTCTTATTTACTCAGCAATAACCTGCTCAGTGACACTCAGTTTGGGTTCTGCCAGGGTCACTCAGCTACTGATCTCATTACAACCTTGGTTCAAGCATGGACAAAAGAGCTGAACTCAAGAGGGGAGGTGAGAGTGACTGCCTTTGGCATCATGGCAGCATTTGAGCAAGTGTGGCATCAAGGAGCCCTCGCAAAACTATAGTCAACAAAAATCAGTGGAAAAGCTCTCCACTGGTTGGAGTCATATCTAGTACAATGGAAGATGGTTGTGGTTGTTGGAGGTTAATCATCTCAGTCCCAGGACATTGCTGCAGGAGTTCCTTAGGAAAGTGCCCTATGCCCAACCAGCTTCAGCTGCTTCATTAATGACCTCACAGCACTTAAGAAGTATTTAGACGAGCACTTGAAACGCAATAGCATACAGAGCTATGGGCCAAGTCCTGGAAAATGGGGTTAGAATAGATAGGTGCCTGATGGCCGGCATGGACACGATGGGCCAAAGAGCCTGTTTCTGTTCTGTATAACTCTATGACTCTATGGCCTTCCTTCCACCATAAGGACAGAACTGGGGATGTTCACTGACGGCTGCACAATGTTTAGTACTGCTCGTGACTCCTCAGACACTGAAGCAGTCCGTGCCCACACACAGCAAAACCTGGACACCATTCAGGCCTGGGCTGATAAGTGGCAAGCAACCTTTGCACCACACTAGTGCCAGGCAATGACCATCTCCAACAAGAGAGAATCTAACCATAGTTAGATCAAGGGAGGAAGAGAGAAAACGGGGAATTATAGACCAGTCAGCCTGACGTCGGTAGTGGGGAAAATTCTAGAGTTCATTATAAAAGATTTAACAGCTGAACACTTGGAAAACAGTGGCAGAATCGGACAGAGTCAGTGTGGATTTACGAAAGGGAAATCATGCTTGACAAATCTACTGGAATTTTTCGAGAATGTAACTAGTAGAGTTGATGAGGGACAGCCAGTGGATGTAGTTTATTTGGACTTTCAGAAGGCTTTCGACAAAGTCCCACATAAGAGATTAGTGTGTAAAATTAAAGCACATGGGATTGGGGGTAGTATATTGAGATGGATAGAATACTGGTTGGCAGACAGGAAACAAAGACTAGGAATAAACCGGTCTTTTTCCGAATGGCAGGCAGTGACTAGTGGGGTTCTGCAGGGATCGGTGCTGGGACCCCAGCTATTCACAAAATATATTAATGATTTAGATGAGGGAGCCAAATGTAATATCTCCAAATTTGCAGATGACACAAAGCTGGGTGGGAGAGTGAGCTGTGAAGAGGATGCAGAGATGCTTCAGGGTGATTTGGACAAGCTGAGTGAGTGGGCAAATGCATGACAGATGCAATATAATGTGGATAAATGTGAGGTTACCCACTTTGGTAGCAAAAACAGGAAGGCAGATTATTATCCGAATGGCTATAAATTGAGAGAGGGGAATGTGCATCGAGACCTAGGTGTCCTTGTACACCAGTCGCTGAAGGTAAGCATGCAGGTGCAGCAGGCAATAAAGAAGGCAAATGGTATGTTGGCCTTCATAGCGAGAGGATTTGAGTACAGAAGCAGGGATGTCTTGCTGCAATTATACAGGGCCTTGGTGAGACCACACCTGGAATATTGTGTGCAGTTTTGGTCTCCTTATTTGAGGAAGGATGTTCTGGCTATAGAGGGAGTGCAGGAAAGGTTTACCAGACCGATTCCTGGGATGCCGGGACTGACATATGAGGAGAGATTGAGTCGGTTAGGATTATATTCGTTGTAGTTCAGTAGAATGAGAATAGAAACCCATAAAATTTTAACAGGGCTAGACAGGGTAGATGCAGGAAGGATGTTTCCAATGGTGGGTGAGTCCAGAACCAGGGGTCACAGTCTGAGGATATGGGGTAGACCCAGAGAGTGGTGAGCCCGTAGAATTCACTACCACAGAATGTATTTGAGGCCAAAACATTGTATGTTTTCAAGAAGGAGTTAGATATAGCTCTTGGGGCGAAAGGGATCAAAGGATACGGGGAGAAAGCAGGAGCAGCTATTGAGTTGAATGATCGGCCATGATCATAATGAATGGCTGAGCAGGCTTGAAGAGCCGAATGGCCTACTCCTGCTCCTATTTTCTATGTTTCTATGGCACCCTTCCATCACCTTAAACATGCACTCTCTCCATCACTGAGGCACAGTGGCAGCAGTGTGTACCATCTACAAGATGCACTGCAGCCACTCACCAAGGCTCCTTTAACAACACCTTCCATACCTATGAACTCAACCACCTGGAAGGACAAGGGCAATAGATGTATGACTACACCACCATCTGCAACTTCCCCTCCATGACACATGCCATCCTCATTGAAACTATATCGCCATTCCTTCACTGTCGCTGGGTCAAAATCCTAGAACTCCCTTCCTAATAGCACTGTGGGTGTATCTACACCATATAGACTGCAATGGTTTAGGAAAGTGGCTCACCACCACCTTCTCAAGGGCAAATAGGGATGGATTATAAATGCTCCCCTAGCCAGCGACGCCCACATCCTGTGAAAGAAGAAACAAGAACCCACAACCTACTCATAGAAATTTAAACATTGAGAAAGCTCCATCTGCCACTGCAATGATGGTTCATTTCTATTAGGTTTATTTGTAATGTTAGTTTGTCAAACCTTAATCTAGTCTACATAACCCACATAACAAATGTGTCCATTATTTAGTATTATCACTCAAAAGTCATGGGGGTGGTAAATGGAAGCATTAGACTGATTCAGGGAGAAGTTGTCTCCTAAGGTTTTACAAGGAATGTCAAATTTGATCAAACCTATCATTACCTGATTTCTGAATACTTTAAACTGACACCTTTTCCATTGCCCCTGTAGTCATATCTCTCCTTTTAATGAGTGCAATCACACAACACCTAAACATAATTACTTGCCAAAGGTTAAACCCTCTGGTGAGAGAAATGCTTATGGGCAGGATTATACATCCCGCAGACAGGGCTGTGCCCAACCCAATTGGGTGTGAAATCATACATGTTGATGTCGGGAGAGTGTCCCAACGGCATTGCGCACTCTCGCGATCTTTCGGTTGGCGGGCACCCGCGAGAGTCGACAGCACGCCCACTGGCAATTAAGAATCCTATTAAGGCCTATAATCAAATAATTGAATGCTACTTTTCACTGCCTGTCCAACCTTGCGATTGGAGGGCCTGCGAATAGACCAGGTGGCCTCTGCATTTTCCACGAAAACTCACCCAACAGTAGAAGACCCAAAAATATTTCCACTTCATTTTAAACATGTCCCTCCTCATCTGACGGAGTCACATGGGGGGACATGTTTATATCATTTATTAAATCTTTATTTTCCTTTGTACCAATCTTCAGCTCCCTGAGGCAGCTCTGTGCGCTGCATGTGCAGACTTCCGCGCTCGCCCTCCTCCCATCCCCACCCCGGCAGCGCTGAGCCTTTCAGCACGCGTTTCATGCTGGCTGGCTATTAACTTGCCAGTCAGCGTGAAATCGCGGTCGGGGCCCGATCGCAGGCGGTGGTCCATTTTGCAACTGCTCCCGGGCCCACCCGATGAAGCGAAAATCCTGCCCTATGTCTTTAAAAATGTATATTTTAAACAATGTGGGTTGTATGTTGAACTTTTCACTTCTGCACCCCAGATTTTATGAAGTTATTTTTGTATTAAATAGATAAAGGTACTGTCGAACATTTGAGCGAATTTAAAAAAAACTGGTTCAGGAAGAACCGACAGAGAACATTAATGAGACAGGAGGCTGCTTCTATCGTTGGCCTCTTCCAGCACAGGGCAGCCTGCACTGGTGGGATATCACAGACACACAGGGCAAAATTTTCCGTGGTTGCTGTCAGCGGGCGTGGTAGATGGCACACAGAGACAATATGGCAATCGGTTTCACGATGGCGGGAAGGCAGGTGGCGATCGCTTGTTCAGCCTGCCAACGATGGGCTGTGTTTGCCGCCAATGGTCAACGGGGAGCTCATTGTGATACATCAGCATATCATTAAATGCCATCCTGCCAGGCTCTCGCACCCTGCTGGATCGTCCATCCACATCGGCAGGAAAGCATGTCGATGTGCTTCCTTCACTTGGCAGCCTTCACTTTGGGGGAACTGGGGTGAGTGAACCCATGACTCCCCAGGGCCACCTGTTGCTTTGCAGGATTCAGGGGTGCCGGGGTGGGGCCTGGGTGAAGTGCCGCCCTGCCTCGGAGGCGACTGTTTTCAGGGCGGGATGTCCGGGGGCAACTGCTTCCCAGCTTTGGAGGCGACTGTTGCAGTTGTCAGGGGTGTGTTGGGGGGCAACTGCTGCCCTGGCGCACAATAAATCGAGGTTGGGGGCAGGGTAGGTGAGGGACGTGGCCACACATTAGGGACACCTGTAGAAACTGACCAATCCTCTGCAACTGAAACAGTTCAGGCACAGTCACAGTGATATGACTGGGGTTGGGCTCCTAGCCTGCCCATCCATGCATGCAATGTGGAGGCATCAAAGTGCCACCAAGCGCTCCAGACCTTACACCCTCCCGCACCCCCAGCAGACTGCGAGTCTGCGGAGCAGTTGGACTGTACACGTTGTACCAACTCCATATTGGTTGTACCAATGACCAACGCTGGCCATGTAGCAGTCACTGCTGAAGGTGCTCACAGTCTCTTGCAATCTCAGCATCCCAGTTTGGACCTGTGTCCCCCATGTTACAGGCTGACAGGGCAGCCATGCAGTGCACTCATCTCTGGCCATCCGAGGGGTGGCCCGCATTCTCCAGGAAGCATTAAGGGGTAATCACATGGGGCCAGGAGATATGCTAAGTTCACCCATGCTAATCACGTCTCTCTCTCTTTCATGCCGCAGGAGGACCACATCAGGAGCATGGAGCCTGGTGACCTAGCTGTATGCCTGATGACCTATAGAGGGCGAAGAAGATAGAGGAGAGAGTGACTGAAGCTGCTGGCCATGCAAAGGCAGGAGCAGCAACCTCAGGAAGAAGGGGCAGCAGGGGCTCCTGCACACAATGGCCAGGAGCGACAGCGAGTTGTGGCTGGTCGATGCCTAGTGACACCCAGTGTCTATATACGTTGCCTATAATTCCTGCAGATGATTGAGAATCAGTGTCACTGATGACTGCGCATGCCTAGGGACTTGGTTGCTCACATCTGCAGGACTTGGCGCCAAGGGGACATGGAGGGCATTCAGTGCCTGTGGCTGTGAATGTGATCACGCCACTCAATTTCTATGCCAGTGGCTCCTTTCAGGGCTCTACAGGTTACCTCTGTGGGATATCACAAGACACCACCCACAAATGCATCCATGAAGTCATGGATGCCATCTTCTCCATGGCACACAACTTTATGCACTTCGCTCAGGACCGGGGCAGCCAGGATGCAAGGGCCATTGGATTTGCCCTGATCTCGGGTTCCCACAGGTGCAGGGTGCAATCAAATGCATCCATGTGGCTCTCAGGTCTCCGCGCTGTACACGGTGAACTACATCAACCACAAGGGCTTCCACTCACTGAATGTGCAGCTGATTTGCAACCACCAGAAATGCATCCTGCAGGTGCACGCATGATTTCCAGGGAGTGAGCACGGTGCCTACATTCTCAGTCAGTCACAGATCCCTGGAGTCTTCAAGGATCCACTGAAGCTGCAGGGCAGGCTCCTTGGGGGTAAGGGCTACCTGCAGAGGCTGTGGCTGATGACACTTGTGTGGCGGCCTCAGTCTGCAGCAGGGTGACGCTATAATGAAACTCATGCTGCAGCTCACAACTTGGTGGAGCAGACCATCGGGATGCTGAAGATGTGGTTTCGGTGCCTGGACCGGTCTGGTGGAGCCCTGCAATACAGTCCGCAGAGGGCGTCACACGTTGCCATCGTCTGCTGTGCCCTTTACAACCTGGCGCTGCAACAGGAAGAGGAGCTGGCTGAAGAGGTGATGGAGGAGCTGCACATCTCCTCCGATGAGGAGGACACCAATGGGGATGACGGTGAGGCGGTCCTCGGAGGCGACGATGATGGGGATGAGCCCGTCACACTGGCTAGACGAGGTAGGCATGTTGGGGAGGCCCTCATAACTGCTAGATTTGTAGAGGATGATGGCGACATGCAGTGAGGTGTCCCCATAGATCCTCACAGCGCATTTGTGAATGTTTCACTCCAGTCTGGCTTTTGGCAGTGCGAATACCCTCTGTGAGAATGCTCCTGTCATGGAGATGCAGTGGAGGCCCTAATAGTCACTCAATTCCAGGAGGATAATGATGATATGTTGTGACGACTCCATAAATATTCACACAGCCTCTGAGACTGTCTGACTCCTGTCTGGCCGAGGGCAGCTCGCTTGTGCTCTGTGATCAGGGTCATAGCATAGAGACGCAGCCATGAAACTTTAGAAGCATCTGATGCTGTGTCCACCTTCAGCACCTGAGCCCTTCAGGAGATGGAGCACAGCATCAGTGGTCGCAGATGCTGAAGAGATGGGGGCCAGCCCCTCCATAAAGGTGCTGAGAGCACACAGAGAGAATGAGAGAACTCTGTGGTACCTGCCCACTACATTCTGGCAGCAATGATAAGCACCATCGAGGTGCAGGCATCAGTAATATTTTCAGGGAGTGTGAGGCTGGACTATCACTGTGGTCTGAAGACAGCACAGAGCACAGGGTAGAGGTCCTGGACTGAGACACCTGCATTTACCTTGCACAGAAAGGTTTCACACCTGAGTGACAAGAACACTGCTCATCAGAACAAGGAGCCATAGGCAGGGAGACATTTTTGAGAGTTAATTGACAATAATGAACAGTATATACAAGTGATTAACACCCATACCCAGGCTGCGCAAATAATTATCCTTAGCTGTCCTAACCCTGCCACTATGTCTTGGTGCTCCTCGGATATCCACAGCGGAGATGGAGACAGCCTGCTGACTGCGACACCCTGTCTGTGACGAGTTTGGCGGGAGTCCTCTGGAGGGCTGGGACTTGGTGGGCCCCAGCCTGCTTTCAGGGTCCTGCCGTGTGGCAATGGCACCCTCCTTGGCCTGTGAAGCTGGAACTGCGGAAGGCACAGGAAGAGGGTATTCGGATAGGCTGGAGTCATCTGGGTGGATGGCCCCGGAGTGTGCACCTGCTGATCTGCCACCCTATGGGTGCCCATGGGCCCCTGGCTGATTTCTTGAGGGGAAGGGGTAGCTGGAGTCAGACCGAGCTGCCCCGTACTCCTCTCGCGTACACATGTTGGAGGCCAATTATGGCATCAGAGATGGAGTTGAGCCCGTGCAGCAGTGCAGGAGTGACATCCTGGACCAAGGTCTCCATGGTGGCTGCCATCCTACCAGTGTTGGTCTCGGTGCATTGGCATGCCGGCATTATCACCTCAGCCTGAAGGCGGACGGACTCTCCATCGCGCCTTGTAATCCAAGGGGTGCTTCATAGGAAGCGGACATCTCTTCCTGATGTTCCCAAGCTTGCCTTTGCAGCTCCAGCAACTGTGACATGACCAAGTTCAGAGGCTCATCATCTGACTCAGACTCAGCAAATTCCTGGCCTCCAGCAGTCCTCTGCTGTGGGTCAGAAAGTGTGATGTGCTCACCAGATTGTGATCCCATGTCTACTCAAAAGCTAGGTCCCACCGAGGTGTGTGTCTCTGCGCTGGTGGAGGGTATGGGTGAGCGCTGTGACGAGATTTCGAGGAGGGTTCCTTCAGATTCCCCTTCGAGGTTTCTTTGGAGCTTGATTGGTGGCCCTGGGTCATGGACTCTGTCGGCTGTTTGGCAAATCTTCCTGCAAAAGCAAGGGGGAATAATTAGTGCATGGCAGTAGCCTGTGAAACAGGGCACATCACTCACAACATGGTTGTCTGATGGATGTTGCACTGCTGGATCCTCACTTGGTAGAGCAGCGCCGACCTCACCATCAGCACAAGACGGGTCCAGATCCTCACCAGCCAGCTGGATGGCTCTGTTTTCAAAGTCCGTGAGGACTTTGATTTCAGGCAATTTGCCACTGGTCTGCAGCCTCTCTCTCTTGTTGTGTGCCAGCTTGTCCTGGATGGATAGAGATGGAGAAAGTGTAAGCAAGACATCTGCCAGACAAGATGATAAATGTGCCTGGCCTGTGTGGGTGGTGAATGGTCCCATGGATGGGGTAAGGGCAATGACAGTGAGTGTGAGAGAGTGAATGGTGATGTCCCTTGAACTGGCAATGAGTGAGGGCCCTGTGGATGTGTGATGGGTTTGTGAGCGTGTGTGTGTGTGTGTGTGTAAGTGATGAAAAGAGTGACTTACCCTGGTGGAACGGAGGAGATCATTCATCCTCTTGCGGCTGTCCTCTTCTGAAGGGCATTGCCATTGACCACTGATCCCACTGCCTCCCAAGACGGATTGGTCACATTGCTGCCCTTCCTGCAGCCAGAGTCGGCATACACGACTTCCCGGCGGGTCTCCACGGCATTCAGCAGTCGTTCAAGGGACCTGTCCTTAAACCAGGAGGCTGCAGTCTATTTCCTTTTGCTGGCCATGTCTCCGGGGTAGCGGTGGTGAGCTAGTAGCAATGAGTGGTGTGCTGGCAGCCGCCTTTTAAACATGGTGACCAGCATGATGCAACGGCTGGGTGATGGTGGGAGGGCGAATGAGAGCCCGCCCGCCATGGAAAAGGCATGTTTCCCGGGAATGCATAAATAATGTGGTGGGTTTGGGACAATACAGCGTGAAAACCCGCCATTGCCGTTGGTGGGTAGGACATCATTTTGCCTGCCCGCTCCCGCACTTAGTGCAAATTTGGGAAAATTCCACCCACAGTGTTTAATTCCCCATCCATTTAGATTACTGAGTTAAAAAGCAAAGTTAGAGCGGATATCAGGATAAAACAAAATTGGGTGATAAATGATGAGATAGGGTAACATAGATAAAAACATTGGAGTTAGTCAAAACGTAATTAGCTGCCATAATGGAAGAATTAATGTAATTAAGGGATTGACTTTGATGGACTGAATTACATTTTCGCATCTCTCACTTTTAAGCTCCATTGTCTTTGGTTGCCAATCAATAATTCTGTTTCCCCATGTGCTGTGTATCTGACAATTGATAACTGCATTTTAATTTGAACAGTATTTCACTCTGTCCAAAAGATTTGGGTACTGCAGAGCTCTTAGCATACTTTTTTTGGAGAAAATACAAATTCTTGGCTCAACTCTAGCTATGGGTTTATATTTTATATCTTTCTCTCTATTTATCAGTATTACAGTCAGTGTTTCTTTTCAAACTTTACACTCTTGATCCTCCAAAGCTAGGTGTTGTGTCCCATATGCTCTTGCTCCAACCTGCATTTCATTGTTGAAACAAAACTGATGAGGTAATCTTCTGTTCTAACTTATCCTCCCTTAGGATCTCAAACTGTGGAACTTCTTACCTTTCCTGTATTTTCTTCTTTCTGTTACTTGCATCCTTAGAGAAAGAAGTCTATGCATATCTAATCATAACACGATTTACCCATTCTTGTGTCCTGCACAATGGACCTTGTCTCTTTATCTTCGGTTATCAAAGAAAGAAAAACTCTTTTCCGTTTCTCTGCACCAATTTTGCATTGTGTGTCTGTGTGTGTATGTGTGTGCATGAGTGTGTGTGAGTGTGAGAATGTGTATGTGTACGAGTATGAGTGAGTATGAGGGCAGAATCGTCTGGTCCCGTTGGCGGCAGGCATCATGGCGGGCGGGAGAGGGGCCAACAATTTGGCGTGAGGGGCAGAAATCGGCTTCATGACAGTGGGATCACCTGATGGTTTCCATGATGGTGGCACACGAATCCTGCTGGGGGCTGGCGTGAACATGATTTCCATCCTGGTGATGGGACTTACCGTTACGCTGGTGGGAAAACGCATCGGCCAAGAACACGTCTGGTAAAGTGTGATGTGCAGAAGTCGGAACATAACATTACGACCTTGCTCAGATCGGGGACATCTGAGGAGCAGGAGGTGTTGGAGGCCTACAGCTACCGGGCCCTGGAGGAACACGTGCATCGCATGCTGGGTGGGTCATCATGCACATGGCTCCATCGCGAAGCAGCTCACGGAAGCTGGGAGGTCCCTGTTGATGCTTCAGGTTTACTTTGGAACATCACAGTCCTAGCCAGGACTGCTACAAATGATCGGCGCATTTTAGGGAGTGTAGAGAGGAAGGTCTAGCTGAGTGTGGGAGAGGAAGTTTTACTGGGGGGGGGGAGAAGTTGGGGGGAAGGAAGGTATAAGGGAGGGAGTTAGGAGAAGGGAAGGTGTTCGAGTGGAGGAAGGAGTAAGGGTGGAGGAGGTAGTAGTGGGGGTGGTGGGGAAATGTCCAGTTGAACATGCAAGGGAGAGGTCTGGGAGTCAATGACTGCCTCCTGGGGATCGAACTGAGGGTGGGTGTGGTTGAGGGTATGGGTGTATGAGAGGGGGCAGAGGGAGCCGGTAGGGTGGGAGGGTGAGGGTGCATCGGTAATGGCAGAAAGGATGGCAAGGGTGGTTGGTGGGGACTCAGAAGCAGACACGGATCCTGGGGGTGGGAAGGAGGAGGTCTGCAACGTCAACGTGGATGGGGTGGGACTTTTAAGAAGGTAGGGAACATGCATGTTCACCCGGACATCCTGGAATGGCAAGGGTTCAGGTTGGTAGGTGACGGTGGGGAGATGGGAGGTGATGCCGGTGGCGGGGTGGGGTGTGGGGGGTGGAGGGCTGGGGGGGGTGGGGGGGGGGTGGAGTTGGTGGGGGGTGGTGGAGGTCCACAGTGATTGGAGAAAGTACACGGGTGACTGCGGGAGGGGAAGGGATGGGGGAGCTAATGATAAACTTGACACTACCATTTTGCATGAATCGAAAGTGAGCGGAGCCTCATGTTGGACGGGCACAGGTGCTGCATGGGAGCGTAGTCAGTGGGTGGGCGGAGATGCAGGTCAGCTCAGATGGACAACTGAAAGAGAACTCCAGCAGGCAGCATTGAAAATGTTCGGGACACTGAGATGAGTGTGATGGAGGAAGGTTTCGCATGCGTGGGACAATGTTTGCACAAGGCTCTGAAAGGCCCTCCCCCACACACACTTCTCCCTCCAGAATCACTTGTGTGCAGCTGAACTGCTAGTTTGGGGTGGGGAGGCATTGGGGTTGCAGTGGGGGCACTCACAAAGTCTGTCAATGAAACTGAAAGACAACATTATACATTATTCAGTGAAAGTAAGTATATTTTCAGATTATAAAGTGACAAAATATGTTCACCCGTGCAACCCCTTGTGATCGGGATTTCTTATCTTTTCTAGGCCTACCACTTCTTCTCAGTGCTACCTTGACATCTGTAGCCGGGATGGAGACAGCCTATGCAATGGTTAGCCATCTTGCCTATGATGACTTTGGAATACATCCTCAGGAGACCTGAGGCCTTGAGGCTTGGCTTGGCTGTCTCCTGTGGGCCAGCTGCTCCCTCTGCAGTGACAAAGGACAAGGTTGAGGGGGTCACAGTAAAGGGAACTCGGAGAGAGTAAACAGCCTCTGAGATTCCTCCGTGGATGACCCGGGGTATCCAGCTGCCGTTCCTCCTCCCTTTGGGTGCCCGAAGACCCCGGCCCGATACCTTGAGGGGAAGGAGCACCTGGGGCGACATCGAGGTGCCCAGTTTCCCTGTCCCGTTGTCACTGCAGGAACTCACCCATGGCAACCACATTGAAGTGCAGGTCTGGGCTCATCTCCGCTTTCCGCTGGGCCAGGGTCTCCATAGCATTTGCCATCCTTCCCATGGAGACCACCATACATGCACATATGGGAGCCACTCCATCAGAGAGCAGGTGGACGCACTACTTCAACTCATGTGCTATTCTGTTGAGGGCTTCCAACAGCTCTGTGTGATGATGCGAGGGGGAGGGAGACTGGTGCGCGTGAGGGGGAGGGAGACCAGCACACGAGGGAGAGGGAGACCGGCACCCCCACCCCCCCACAAGGTCATGACCCAAATTTATCTTTCCCCGGCCTCCCCCGCTTGCTGGCGCCAGATTGGCAGGCTTTGGCCAGGCACCCGCAATCCCGGTTTACCTGGTGTGATGGGCCTGCCTGTCGCCCCAGCAGCGGCCGACACCCCCGGTGGCACTGCTGGGACTGCAGAGATATCAGCCGTCTGATTGGCTAGCAGCTCTCTATGGCAGGACTTCCTCCTGAGATCGGGGCTGAAGTCTCGCCTTAAAGAAATGAATGCTGCTACCAGCATTAAATTGCTGTGGGACAGCTGTTAGGGTTCTGGGCAGTCTCCCCCTCACTTATTGCTTGAGGTGGTGTGGGGCGGAGACCAGTGTCCCTTAAGTCCAGTCCATGGGAAAAACATATAGAGAGAGGAAATATTAAAGGATTGAGTACCTTTGAAAGTAGATAAATCATCAGGCTCGGATGAAATATATCCCAGCCTGCTAAGAAAAGCAAGGGCGAAACAGCGCAGGTTCTAACCATAATTTTCCACTCAACCTTTGGCTACAGGTCTGGTGCCGGAGGACTGGAGGACTGCTGATGTTACACTGTTATTTAAAAGGGGAGAAGTGGGTAGACCGAATAATTACAAGCCAGTCAACCCGGCCTTATTGGAAATTATTGGAAAAAATTCTGAGGGGCAGAGTATATCATCATTTAGAAAGGCTGGGATTAATCGAGGACAGTCAGCACGGGTTTGTTAATGGAAGGCCATGTCTGACTGATTAAATTGTTAAGGAAGTAAGAAGGAGAGTCGATGAGGGTAGCATGTTTGATGTAATCTATCTGGATTTCAGCTAGCTTTTCGACAAGGTCAGATTAGTTTGAAAAGTAAAAGCCCACGGGACCCAAAGGGAAGTGACAAGTTGGATCCAAAATTGGCTCAGCGTCAGGAAGCCAAGGATAGGGCTATATTTTTTTTGTGTGACTGGAAGGCTGTTTTCAATGGAGTTCCACAGGACTCAGTACTAGGTCCCTTACTTTTCACAGGATATACCAATGATCTACACTTAAATGTAGGTGACGTGATTATGCATGTAGCGGATGATGCAAAAATTGGCTATGTGGTTGATAGCAAGGAAGAAAGCTGTAGA
Organism: Cetorhinus maximus; assembly: GCF_964194155.1. Taxonomy (NCBI): domain Eukaryota; kingdom Metazoa; phylum Chordata; class Chondrichthyes; order Lamniformes; family Cetorhinidae; genus Cetorhinus; species Cetorhinus maximus. The sequence continues at coordinate 23,679,790 of NC_135879.1, read as the reverse complement.
GTCGTCAGATAGACAAATAAGGTGGCAAGTGGAATTGAACCTGGAGAAGTGTGAGGTAGTAGATTTGGGGAAGGCAAACAAGTCAAGGAAGCACACAATAAATATTATGATACTGAAAAATGTAGCGGAATATTGGAGTATTCACAGATCCCAGCAGGTAGCAGGACAAGCAGTTAAAGTGGTTAAGAAGGCTTATGGGAAACCTTCCTTTTTAAACCGAGGCATAGATTAGAAGATCAGGGAGTTTATGTTGGATATGTATAAAATGCTAGTTAGCCCACAGTTAGAGTACTGCATACAGTTCTGGTCATCACATTACAGAAAGGATGAGGGAAGGGATACAGAGGAGATGCATGAGCATGATGCCAAGAATGGAAAACCTTTAGCTGTGAGGAACGATAGTATAGGCTGGGATTGTTTTCTTTGGAATGTAGAAGGCTGAGGACATTAATTGAGGTGCATAAAATTATGTGGATTTACATAGCGTTGATAAAAAGGACTTATTCTCCTTAGCAGATAGCTCTATAACCAGGGGACATAGAGTGGAAGTAAATGGCAGAAGGATTAAAGATGAGTTGAGGTGAATTTTTTTCACCTAGAGCATGGTGGTGGTCGTTTGAAACTCACTGCCTGAAATGGTGGTTGAGGCTGAAACTCTTAGGGCAGAATGTTTCATCCTGTGGGCAGGCACGCACCCAACCCAAACGAGAGTGAACTAGTGCGCCATGATGTTGGGTAAGCGTCCCGACATCATTGCGCTCTCTCGTGAATTTTCGCTCAGTGGGCACAATGCGAGAAGCAGCAGCGCACCCGCCGACAATTAAGAAGCCTATTAAGGCCCTTAATCAATTCATTAAATTGAATTTTTTGCTACCCGTCCAACCGTTCGGTTGGCAGGCGTGCAAATAGGCAAAGCGGCCTTTGCATTTTTAACAAAACCTCATCCACGAGTGACCTGGTTTCAGACAGTAAATAAAGAAAAACAGAAACATTTTTAAAACTCATTTTCCACATGCCCCTGCTTACCTTATTTTTAAAATCTTCATTTTTAAAGTTGGAAATCTCCAGCTCCCTGAGGCAGCTCTGTGCCTTCAGGGAGCTTTCACTGAGCACACTTGTGCGCGTGCGCTGACTTCTGCGCTTGCCCTCCTCCACCCACCAGCCAGGCAGTGCTGAGTGTTTTAATGTGTGATTCACGCTGGTGTACCGTTGTGCAGCCGCTCCTGGGCCCATCCACTGTGCCCGACAAGGGGAAAATCCTCCCTTTAATGTACTTAAAATATACTGTGCCCTTGAGTTGCTATAACCTACAAGAATTCAGACCAAGAGTTGGAAAGTGGGATTACAGTAGGCTGAGTGTGGCACAGCCACAGTGGGCTGAATGGCCTCCCTCTGTTTCATAAATCATGTTTTCTATTTTCTGATAAAGTGAATAAAATGTTATTTTGTGATTTTGAGCTAACAAGATCTCAATCTGCAAAAATAAAATGTGATATTAATGAGACTTACCCATGTGCAGATTTTCCAAGTCTTGGAGCTTAAACAGGTAAGCAAAATGAGCTAATGTTGCATAACTAGTGATTAGTCAAAGACCTATACTCAGCCCCCTCCTATTTCTTATCTATATGCTGCCCTACCAAAAACACAGCATTTGTTTGCACGTTACCTATGGCACCTAGCTCTACCTCACCACCATGCCTCCTGACTCTTCAGCTATTGCTAAAATATCAGACTAATAGTCCAACATCCAGTACTGGATAAGCAGAAATGACCTCCAAATGAATTTTGGAAGGATCAAAGTCTCGATGCCCACTACAACTCTGTTTGCTAGCTGCTGCTCCTCTCCCCAGCAACTGTTTGAGGCTGAACCTGATGGTTCAGAACCTTGGTGTTATATTAAGTCCTGAGATGAGCTTTTAATATCCCCATGATCACTACACCCACCTATTTCCACCTTCATAACATCATCTGATTTCAACCCTGTCTCAGCTCACTTGCTGCTGAAACCCACCTTCATGCTTTTGTTAACTCTAGACTTGACTATTCCAATGCACTCCTGGGTGGTCTCGCACATTCTTCCCTCCATAAACTTTCTAAATCTCTGCTACCTGTGTCCTTATTCGGCTGCCTCAACCCTAAGCTTTGGGATTCTGTCCATCAATCTCTCTGCGTCTCTTTTTTCCCTTAAGACACTTAACCTCCATTTCACCAAGCTTTTGACCACCTGCCCTATTATCACCTTATGTGACTTGATGTGTGATGACCCATGTGCTATAGGAAAACCCCGTATCATGTAGGTTTTAGTTGGTTTTGTTGCAGCAAAAATTTAAAAAACTGAGATATTGTCCATTAGTTCTCTTTCTGCTAGCTTTGTTTAAAAAAAGTTATCAATCCCTTCAGGAATCATATCAGGTATCACATTTTGCTTTATAATGTTCCTGTGAAACATACTGGGGCACCTAATTAAGCTGAAAACGCTCTATAAATACAAATTGTTGTTATCATCGTTTGATTGCAATCAACGACCCTTTTCTCCTCACTTATCCACAATTCCTGATTCCTAGTGAGGAAAGTAACCATAAGTCGTAGCATCTAAGTTGACACTGTGTATAAGACGACCACATTTTTCCAGCCCCAAGAATTGTGCCTTTGCATGTATTCAGTCCATAAATCGAACAGCTTTTTCAGCAGTCAGCCTTAATTTTTCACCCCGCAAATGCATGTTGTACTTACTGATACTTTTAACTGGATTGCAATGAATCAAGCAGGCAATACAGTGTTGCGAAGATATGTGGGAGGTGAAGACATGCCCACTCTTTGCATCGGATGCTGATGACATTTCAAAATGTCAAACCCCTACAATAGCAGTTCACTTTTCTACTCAGTGTATAAGTCAAACCCCATTTTTGAAGGGATTTTTTAAGGCTTCAAAGATCAACTTAAACACCAATACCTATGGTAAAAACATATTCTTCTTAGGCAGTCCCTTGGGATGGAGGATAACTTGCCATTTTTAAAGCATCTTGATTAGCCTATTGCCCTTCCCCCACCTATGATTGAGAGAATTCAATCTCCTGATGACCCTGTGTCTGGCTAATGGTTTGACTAGCTTTTCAGCTTCAATTTGTTCCAGAACCCCTCCCAGTCCAAGATGGCAGAGCGGGGAAGGTAGACCGTGGGCCAGTAGCAGCGCAGGTCAGAGACCAGTGTACAGTGACCCGGGGCTGCATGAGTGCTGTGCGACATGATGTGGGGTGCATGTGTGGGGAGTTGGGACATGGTGGGCCCTCTTTGCACTGGAGGTTTGGTGGTGAGTTGGTGCCAGATCTGGGTCTAGTTTCCAGGAGAGGAGAAGGCAGGCAGCCTAGTGCAGATTGGGTCAAAGAGAAGCCTGAGAGCTGGGAGAGGGAGTAATGGATCGTTACAGCACCAAGAGTGTTGAGCACAGGTAATTTAGTTTAGTGCTGAGGTGGGAGCTTTATTGAGGGGATTAATTTCTTGAGGTCAAGGGTCTTATTCGGGGGGGTTTAGTGCTGTAGTAGAGTTTTTATTGGGGCATGGGCTGTGGATCGAGAGGCTGGGCAGGGAGTGGGCATGGAGAAAAGAGAGGGAGGGGAGACTAGCTGGAGATGAACAGTGGATCCCTCAGCCTTGGGTTTAGTGATGGGGTTAAGTGGTGAGCCTGCAACTTTGGCAGCCGATGACACAGTCTCTGGGAGCTGGTGTCAGAAGCGAGCTCTAGGACCCAGAGGGGGAAGAGTGATTGCAATGGCCAATGCACATGGGGAAGCAGCTTAGAGCAGAGGGGGAGGGGTAGGGAGGCCCATGGGACAGCAGGAGAGAGGAGGGCTGGAATACAGAAAGGACAGCAGTCAGAGCATCTCTACTGCAGAAATAGGGCCAGGAATGGGAACGACTCTGAAGAGGCCTCGTATGAGGAACATCGGTCCTGTAGGAAGGAGAGAGAGTCTGTGAGAGGGGTGGGAGCTGTGGGAGAGGGACCATCTGGATGTGATTAGAGGAATACTGCAGCAATAACCTAGGAGAGTGAGGGTATATTGTGTGCAAGGGGTGGAGGAGCACAGGGATAGAGGTGGGGTGGATAAAGGTTGAGGAACGCAAGTAACCTGTGTTCAAGCGATCCATATCTTGCTTGCAATCATGCACAAACCATGCTAATGTTTCACAGCACAACCTGGCCTCCAAACATCTTGGAACTCATTGCAATTAGACCAAAACAGTGGTGAGCTGAGACTGTATGGTGGTCAACGTGCAAAGACCACCCAACATTTATGGGCATCTTCCACTTGTCAAATAAAACAGGATGGCATGCTGAAAGCTAGAATGATGAGATACTAATGGACAGCCAAATCATTCCACACGGTAAGGTTGAACCTTATCCGTCAATCAGATGTGATGTTCACATTAGTGCGAATATCCTTCTGTTACAAACAGGATCAGGAGAGAACTGAAACTCTTCTACCCTTTCCCTTACTGTCCAACAGTGCGTTTTTGGAAAGGAAGGTGTGTATGTTTCTCAATCTCTGAATGTGTGGTCAATTTTTAACTATTTAGCAGCAAGCTTCCATGGGTTTATATCAAGAGGATTATTATTCACGCACTCACCCCGAAAGTTTAAATGCTATGTCACTTACACACACACACTTGAGAAAGATACAGTTCAAGACCCTACTACACATTTACAAGTTGTAATTTAAAAAATAGTTCAGCGTTCACATTTTTGGCTCGTCATAGAAAAAACAGTGTTGCAGACTTGTTGAAGGTGCCCTTTTCACTCTGGAAGGGTAGTTTAGGTGGGTTCAATAATAGGTGTTATATATCAGGATTATTGCAGAATTCCTTCAAAGAAATGAATGTTCAGCAGGTCATGAAATGAATCACTTGTAACTTTCTTACCAGGAAATAAAATATCTGTTCTGGTGGGCTTTGTAAAAGGAATAGTTGGGAAGAGTTTTAAGATGCAAGTCTCCAGGATTTTAAAAAAGTCTTGGATCTTACTGTCTTTAGCTCCTGCTGGTTTTCTCTGAAATGTTCTTGTATAGACTGACTGGTTTCTCACTGGTTCTTGGAATAATGGAAGGGTTATCTGGAGACAGTTTCCATCACATGATCAACTGCCATTGTCTACCCAGAATGGTTTGGAAGTTCAAAGCCATTGCTACACAATAGAAGGTAGTTGAGGGTCATTCATACTTGCTAGTGGTTAATTAGTTCCTGCGGCTCTCTTTAGTTAAATTTTGAACTTAGAGACATGAAGCCTGGATGTCTATTGACTTTGAATTTTGGGTAAACACAAAGAATAGCAGGCATAAATTCCACAGATGGGCTCTGTCTGGGTAAGTCAATTCAAGAGGTTGGTCCCCACCCAAGGTTATTCAATTAGAAATTTTCTGGAGGCTTAAGATAGACACAGAAGTCTAAGCAGAAATTGCAAAAGTCACCTGACCTTTGGCAGCCATCTTAGTCACCTCTTTAGTTTTTTTAAATTTTTAAATGAAAAACAGTTCCTGGGAATTATATACTGAATGCAGTCCATGTTTAAAGGTATGAACAGGACATGCCATCACTAGGCATGATACTTCTGACAGGGAATTAGGGAAAACATGAGGGAAAGTCACAAAAGGTTATTAATTACATATTATGGTGCACGCCCTTGAGTAAAAAGGATCTGTGTACAAATGTTTAAGGGAAAACTCAATGCTTAGAGTCAGGCCTCATAGCTGGCTGTGTTCCTGACTTGCATCATTTTGATTCCTCACCAATGCTTTTTAAGTTCTGTTGACTCTACTATTTACATTTGTTGTGATTGCTTGTTTGATTTCACAGTAGAATTGCTAATGCAAGCAGGTCAGAATTAATTACCCTAATTTTCATTTCAGCATGAAGTACCCACCTTTATGGGTTCCAGTTTTTTGTGAATCAAGGGATTGGTATCAGCTGGTATAAATGGCCTGGTGCATAATCACCTGATATTTTTTGTCACACCGCATATTCAATGAGCTGGTAATTTATTACCCGTCAGTGGATGAACAGATTCGGACAGATGCCCAGCGTATGATCATTTTGATCCAAAGAAACTTTGCAGTATGGATGCAGTGTAGGAAAGGCATTACTGCTCCTCCAGACTCCACATTCAGAGAAGTAACTTACCTTCGTTGTTGCAAGCAATCCCAAGGGCTGCTGTTTCCCTGTATGTCGCCCACGATGGTACCGGCTGCCTCAGGGCAAACTAAAATGAAAGCAAAACACTGCAGATGCTAGAAACCTGAAATTTAAAAAAAAGCTGGAAATACTGAGCAGGGTTGGCATCATCTGTGGAAGTGGAAACATTTTGCCTTTCAAGTCGAATATGACTCTTCTTTGGAACTGAAGGGAGGTAAAAAATGTGATGGGTTTTAGCAGGGGAGGGGGAGGAAGAACATTCAAGATAAGATAGAGAGCAGGAGAGATTGAATAACATAAGAGGTCATCAAAATGTTAATTCTGTTTTTCTGTCTCCACAGATGGTGTCAGAGCTGTTCAGTATTTAAAACATTTTATTTTTATTTCAGGGCAAACTAATGTTGAGAGGGATCCTCAAGCAGGCATTAGTCGTCCCTTTCTGTGGGTGTAAAGGGCCAACCTCCTTCTCCAAGTGTGGGTAAAGGACACCTTTTCTTCCTCCTTATCCAGTATAACAGTCAGCTCCATATTGATGTACAGGTGCTTTCCGCCTGTCGTTTTGAGGTCTTAGGTACGTGAAGCACCTGGATAATTGCCAGGAGACAGCAGGAAAGAACTGGAGGAGGACAAGCACATCTGCATGCTTTAACCCCCATGGAAGAGATGGAGTTTTAAGTAGAGAGGATGGGAATTCATTTTGTGATTATAATGACATTCTAGATTTGGAGGAGAAAGGGCAGTTCCTGAGAGGACAAGATACCTCCTACATTATGTCCATATGACTCCTCCTGCAGGGATTATATTTAACTAAGTCAGCATAGATCGTTTTTTGGTGCTTTTATTACACAAAGGGGGCTTTTCATGTTGCCATGGACTTTAGGGGTTCAGCCTACAAATGAGTTTTACTGCAGGGACAGATATTCCCAAGAGAACACGGCATAGTAGAAGTGTCTTTGCAGTGCATTACATATTTACAGCAACAAATTCTTCCAAGCCATCACCAATGACAAACGCAGAATCAGCTTTCCACTGATGTACCAAGTAGGTGACAAAGACCTGGGGTCAGCACATCCAGCACTTCTCTAAAGAGAGGTGGCATCAATTTGACAGGACACAGGAAGTTTCCTGACTCCCAGGAGTAAGAGGTGCTTTGCAAACCAGTGAGTCTTGCTGCCAATTCATGACAGGGAAGATGCATTTGTCTCCTCTGGGCAGAATGCCCTAAAGTATCAAATAAGGAAACCTCCCACGTAATGCCACATACAGTAGCACAAAACAGTTTGCCAATCATCGCACAGATCTGCTCTGTCACTCGCCCACAGACTTTATTCCGTACTTCAGATTGCATTTCATTTGACTCACATATCTGGCAATTACTTAGCAAGGGAAGACAAACACATAACATTCAGTTTGATGCCTGATAAACATTGAAACAATATTCATCTCCATATGCAACCACTTACTTTGAAGTATATATAACCCTCTCGAATTTGAGCTGTTTGGCCAGATCCTGCGTATCTTCATTAAGCTGGATGCTGGTGCAAGGCCTAAGTTCTCTTGGGACATCAGTTAAAGAGGTAGGATTAGTGGGACAATGTCCCCTACCAGAAAACCATCTGTGCACCTCAAAATCCACCTGTCCTGCATCCAAGGAGACAGTGAACCTTCATGATGCAGATGTACTTTCTATCCAAAGGCGGACAGGGATAATTGAATGGGAATTGATTCGACTGCTGTTTGGAAAACGGTATCATTTTCAGAATTTTCTTTGAAAGCTTTACTCCAGCTCAAAAAACACAGAGCAGCAAAGCAATGCTCCACTATTCCTAACCTTCTGCAGTGTGAATGCCCAAGTATTAATGTAAATGTTGGGGGCCCTTGTACCCCTATATACAAATTATTTCACACCCGGGTTTTGGAATGGGGTCCAAGCCATGGTCAAGAATGCAAATACTGGTGGCAGATCAGAGTTGGAGGAATCTTGGATCCCCTACATTATTACCTGCTGCTGCTGCTTGTAGCTACTCCTGCCAGGAGATCTGCTGCCATGGTAGGCCACATTTGTCTGTCTTGGGCCATCCTCACACATTCGCTGTGACTCATTTGCCACCACTCTGCAATGTTCGTCATCCAACCATAAGACATAGGAGCAGAAATTAGGCCACTCGGCCCATCGAGTCTGCTACGCCATTCAATCATGGCTGATAAGTTTCTCAACCCCATTCTCCCACCTTCTCCTCGTAACCACGTCTACGTTGACCCCTCGTCCTGCTGCTCTCCACTTTGCCCTCGAGAAGAGATGCCTGGAGCTTTTCACCTCTGATCAAATAGCCAAAATAATGACATTTTCTTTTCTGGATGTCACTCTTGCTATTGCAAATACATTTCCATTTGTCTTCTGGGTGTGTATATGGAGTTTTGAAGCATATATCTTCGCATTCACATTTCAAAAGCCTCTATTTTCTTCCACAGATCTTTACTTATTGCCCAAGTTTCTGAGGTATACAGGAAAGTGAATAGAATGGAGCATCTTATGAGTTTGTTCCTTGTTACAAGTTTGAATTCTCTTTTTATCGCATCCTCATCGTCGCAAAATTACTTCTGGTTATCTCTATCTTTCTTCCAGCTTCTAAATCACATCTGCCATATTCTGTTATCATTTGTCCTAAATAGACAAGCTTATCTACTTGTTCCATTGTGACACCATCCGCTTCAATCTTCTGGTTTCTTCCAATGTATTCCTTCTAACTACCGTTATTTTTGTCTTTTTGGTGTTCATACACAATCCATTTTTGATATTTCTAGCTTTTACTTGATATACAATATTTTGTAAGGCCTCTCCAGATACTGCAAGTAGCACAGTGTTGTCAGCGTACCACAATTTGTGTTCTTGCCTCCAATTTTTACCCCTGGAAAGTACATCTAATGCTCTGAATATTTATTCTGTGTACAGAATACTCTTCTCTTCACTTGAAACATATCGGATTTTCCCCCTTCTAGTCTGATGCTCGCTGTTTGGTCCCAACACAGGCCCTGGATAAATCTCACATCTTTACTGATAATGTCATATTTCAGCAACACGTCTATTAACTTTTGGTAATGAATATGATCAAACACTTTTTCATAGTTAATGAAGCATATGTAAATATTCTTGTTTAATTTTAGGTACTTATCGAAGATTGTTCTTAGGTTAAATATTTCCTCTCTTGATCCTACTCCAGGGCCAGGATTTTATAGTCCCACCCACCTGGCAGGATATTAAGGTCCTGCCGAACTGAATGGAAATTTAAATGGCTTGACGCATCCACCGGGGGGAGACACGTCATGACAGGGCCGGAAAATCCTGGCTCAGGTGTAAATCCAGACTGTGTTTCAATCATTTCTGCTTCAAATGTGTTGTTATTTCTTTCTAATATGATTTTTAAGATCACTTTAAGCTTATAATTGATGATTGTACTCCATTGCTCTAAGGTAACTTAATGAATAATGAATGTCTCAAGTCACTTGGAACGTATCTTTTAGTATATATTTAATTACAAATTTCTGTTATCACGTCTAATTTTGTTTCTCTAAGGGCTTTAAGATTTTTGTTGTTACTCCATCTCTGCCTAGAGCTTTTCCTGTACCCAATTTCGAAGAACTCTTTACCTCTGACATCATAATGGCCGGGATTTAGCGCTCTGGGCCTAAGTCCCATGGTGTGGGCGGGAAGTGAGAGTGCTGTCCGCCACGGAGCCTAGTGGGAAATCGCACCGAATCGCACAATGCTGGGCTCATTAAACATGGGGTTTCCTGATATTGTTCGCGGTGGGGCAGGCAGGAAGTCACGCGTCCTGTCGTCATATCCAGGTGCCATTTTTAAAAGGCGCTCGGACAGCTTTGCAGCGCTCTTAACAATCGACCAGGACATGGTGCACAGAACCCAAAGAGCACCGGCACCCAGGTTCAGCAATGCTTCGCTGCAAGTACTGCTGAATGCAATGGCGGAGAGGAGAGATATCCTCTACCAAAGCAATGGGAGGAGGAGGCCCGCCCGACTCACCAACCCTGCAAGGGAGGCAGTCACCAGGGTGGCAAGTGCCAGCTGCATTGACCAGAGGGCAGCCCTGCAGTGAGGGAAAAACCAAGAATGGCTTTATCTGCGCTGCCAGATGAAATGAACCCTGCACTCCCCATACTCACCTTACTGAATGGGAACCAGAACATGGGTCTCAGTGACATGGCCAAGATCTGTGCTGCTCATACACAAAAGAGCACCTCAATCTGATGCAGTGATACCCCCTAGACTCACTGCAGTCCATGTAGTTTGCAGGTAGAGAGGCGACTTCGGGTCTTTGACTGTGCCACACAGTGAGCTCATTGTGATGGCAGGGGGTTGGGGGGGTTGGAGGAGGGGGGGTGTTGGCATAGAGGGCACCAGCATCTGCTGCTGATGCTATGCCTCTGTCCACCTTATCCGTATATCAGCATGAGCTCACCACTCGGAGTGCTGCCCAAGAACCCTTGTAGATTGGCTGCAATGTATCATTCACATGGCACATTGTAGCCAGTGGATTGTTGATGAAGACTGGCAGCATGTGAATGCCACCTGCATCCCAATTGCAATCAAACCATCTTCTCTCCTTGCGCGGGACAAATAAGCATGGGAGAGAAAGGATGGCAGTTAGAAAAGCTAATAGAATGTTATCGTTTATTGTGAGGTGAATGGAGTACAAAAGTAGGGAGGTTATGCTTCGGTTGTACAGGTCGCTGATGAGATGACAGCTGGAGTATTGTGTACAGTACTAGTCTCCTTTTTTAAGGAAAGATGTAAATGCATTAGAAGCAGTTTAGAGAAGGCCAGGAATGAGCAGGTTGTCTAATGAGGAAAGGTTGGACAGGTTAGGCTTGTATCCACTGGAGTTTAGAAGAGTAAGAGGCAACTTGATCGAAACCTTTAAGACGTTGAGGGATCCTGAGAGAGTGGATGTGGGGAGGACGTTTACTCTTGTGGGAGAACCTAGAACTAGGGGTCACAGTTTAAAAATAAAGGGGGTCGCTCAGTTAAGATAAATGAAGAGAATTTTTTTCTGAGGGTCGTGAGTCTTTGGAACTCTCCTTCTCAAAAGGCAGTGGAAGCAGGGTCTTTGAATATTTTTAAAGCAGAGCTAGATAGATTCTTGATTAACAAGGGGGTGACAGGTTGTTGGGAATAATCGGGAGGTTACAATCAAATCAGCCATGTTCTTATTGAATGGCAGAGCAGGCTTGAATGGCCAAGTGGCCTACCCATGCTCCTAGTTTGTAGGTATGTTCACACGTATATACTATACGGAGATGCTGGAAATGCAGCGAGAGGTGGGGAGCATCAGGCAGAGGTGTCAGAGGCCTCAACAGCGTGGGGCATGAGGCAGAGGAGACCTTCAGCCTGCTCTCTGATGAAGTGGTACCGATGTGTGCTCATCGAGGTCTCCATGGGGAGGATGGCAACACCGTGGAGAACCTGGTCCAGCAGAATGCCCAGTTTCTGCTGGAGATGTGTGCAGACCTGCACTCCATTGCTCCACTTGGTCAAGGCTTTACCTGCAGCTCCTGGCTCCGCCATCAGCTCCAGGCTCCATTTGCTGCTCCTGGTGAGTCTTGACTTGTACACAACATGTTGCTTTGCATGTGTCCTGGATTAGCATGAAATTCCGCTGACAGGACGGTCAATTGGACGGGAGTTAGGAGGGGGAATTCCAGTCGGGTGTTCATTTCAATCCCTATCATGAGATGCAAAATAGCTTCCCGACAGCCTCTGGCAGGAATGCCGATCACCCTTGTCCTGCTGTGAAGATTGGGACTGCAAGTTCCCGTCATCATTTCACGCAGACAGGGAACCGATTTTTCAGCTCCCAACATATAGTCTGCACCCGTTCACTGTGAATCCCACTACAGCCAGGAGGGAACGAATCTGCCCAATGTTTGGTCCTTCATTTGCTTCTATGTCTTGAGGATTCCCTTGATTGCATCTCTTTTGCTACTGCATTCATTTCAAACAATATTTTACCATTTTTGTCCTTTATGCACCCAATATCTGTTGTTATCCCTTTCATTTTATCCATCAAAGATTTCACCTTTTGGTGCTTAATGCTCATTTTGTGATTTCTTTCCAGCTCCAATACTTCATCACACATTTCTCATTCATTATACCATTACTCTTTAGCTGGCCTATGTACATTATTTTCTTTTTAATTACATCATACTTAGATGTGTTCCTTTGTTTTCCCTTTTATATCGTCATTGCTGGTATCTCACCTGTCATTCGCTCCTTGTCTCTTTTTCCTTTTCCATTTTGATAATATTTTCTTTGCAGCATGTCACATACTCACTTCCATTTCAATTTGCTTTCTATTTATGGTACCAAGACCTCTGCTTGTTCTGATTCCTCAATCCTTCGATATTCATACTTGTTTTTTTTACATTAAACATGAACGATGTCCTCATGCTTCAACTGGTCAAGTTCTAATGGTCGCACCTCTTCTTCTTTTTTGGTTCTTTTCAGTTTCAGCATAATTTTTGCCACGAGGAGACTATGATCTGAATTTATATCCTAGCCAGGGTACGTATGAATGTTTTTCATACTGTTCCTAAAACATTGTTTCACCATCATATAATCTATTTGATTTCTATACACAGTGCCTGGACTTCTCCAAGTGTACAGTCTTCTTTTTGGCTGCTTAAAGAAGATGTTTGCTACCATCATTCTCTCTCTTCTTTCATTTCTCGATCCAAGGCCATATTGACCGACTTGCGTTCCTGATATAACTTCACCGACTTTAGCATTTAAGTCGCCCATTACAATCACCACATCAGTTGATTTAACTTGATCATAACACTTCTGGGTGTCACCATAAAATGCTTCTGTTTCCTGCTCACTGTGTCGGGCCACAAACTTACATGACCTCCAGAACATAGGCTTTCCCTTTATATTGGTATTCTTACAGGGTGTCCTGATGGGTGCAAGATGAAAAGCTTGGACTGTCTCTTTTTTCAGCAATAAAAATGTTTTCCTTCAATCTCAATCATGGTCACGCTGAGATTGGCCAGTAACCTTGAACTGATCTCTTGCAACTTATAGGCAAAATTGCTAGCTTGGTGGGCGGGCCCGCATCCGGCCCGCTTGAGCGTGAAATGATGCGCATTGGTCTTGGGCGAGCGTCCTGACATCAACGCGCAGTTGCGTGATATTTCGGTCAGCGGACATGCGCCAAAGTCGCCAGCGCACCTGCCGACAATTAAAGGCCTGCTAAGGCCAGTAAATTATCAATTAAGTTCAATTTTTCACTGCCCGTAAAACCTTATGGTTGGTGGGCAGGTAAAAAGGCCAAGCAGCCTTTGCATTTTTTAGGAAACCTCATCCACGGACGGGATGAGGTTTCCTGAAGCAAATAAAAATAAAATTAAAATTTTAAAACTTAATTTGTAACATGTTCCTGCTCATGTGACAGAGTCACATGAGGGGACATGTTTTATTACATTAATTTTTTTTTTGCGTCAGGGCTCTGTGCGTCAGGGAGATTATGAAGCACGTGCTCGCACGCATGCGTGAAGTTCCCCGCTCGCCCTCCTCCCTCCTCCCTCCCGCCCGCTCAGGCAGCGCTGAGCACTGCCGCTCGCATTTCATGCTGGGCAAGCCTTCATTGGCCCACCAGCATGAAATTGCCGTCCGGCCCCGATCACGGGCAGCAGTCACCTTTCCGACCGCCCCCACCCACCCCCGCCGAGCCCGCCCGACAAGGGCAAGATTCTGCCCTGTATTTACCAGGATTCCTACATTTCACACTGCATGAGAAGTAAAGCACGTGATTCTTCTTTTCCATGTGGCCATATTTTAACCATCTTACTTTCACAGCTCCTAGTAAGTCAATACAATGTCTATGCATTACCTGTATGCAATTATCAAGCTTTCCTGCCTGATATAAAGCCCTTGGCTCGGATTTTTGTCATGGCCCTCTCTATCGTGGTGAGGTAAGGCAACCTTTTGGATCTGGTCCCGGAACACCTTTGGGAGAGGTAAGGTTGGAGTTGTTAAAAGTAGGCATAAATGTGCGTAAAAAGTGCATAAACTCATTACTGTCAAGCTCAGTGGAACTGTCAAAAGACCTGTCAAAATCAACAACCAAAACTGTAAGAAGCATCTGTTAAAAGGAACCTGTCAAGCTGTCAAGGTATTTAAAGTCCTGCCTCTTAAACCTTAGGAAAAAATATCTGGAGTGTTAAAAAAGAAATTGCTTGCTATTTCACTGTGTTGAAATAAGCCCTGAGGGTTTGCATTATTGGAATTGTGCTGCATGACGGTTTTATAGTTTGATTGGCAGATACAAGTGGTTATAGACTCTTTGATGCGGGACTATGAATTCCAATGATTGTGCATTTGAATGAAATGTTGGTGAATATAAGGTTTTATTTAGTTGAAATAATTTAAATATAGTAAATGGGTTTCTATCAATCAGAGTGATGTCTGCAATAGACACTTAGAATTTATTTTACAGAACTTTATTTGATCTCATCTCTGCATGGGTCGTGAGGTCTGTCCATGGTGGATACAAGGTGAATTGGCATGATAGATGAAAGGGCAAAGGGTGCTGGGTAGGGGCAATGAGGTGGCATGGAGGGTATGAGGGACCGGGGGTAGGTGTAGGGGCATAGTTGGCATGGAGGGCATGAAGGCTTATGGAAGTGGGTGGGGGGGTGCTTGATGGCATGAGTTGGCATGGATGGGCCATGGGGGGTGTGTGGAGTGGTGAAGGGTGAATTTAAGAGGGCTGGACGGATGTTTCATGCTTTATACTTTATTTTTAAAGTACGGACACAGTGCTGGAGACCCAAGGCAGGCCTTCCACCGACCCCACCTCCTCACCCGGCACCCTCCTCAGTTCTTGCCAGGCCACCCATCCCAACTTCTAACGTAACCCACCCCCAGGCTGCAAATCTGACATCCGGGAAGCCAATTTTACAAGTCGGGTTTGCGGAGCCGGGAATTCTTCTATCCCTGTGCACCTGACCTGGGAGCAAAAGTCAAGGCCTTTATATTCTTATGAAGCTACCTCTTCCGTTGAGTGTAGCAGGGTCAGAAACTGACCTCTCGAGTCTCGGTCAACTTGATCATAACTTTGTTGGTTACTTTGCAGGGCAAGGGATTCTCATTCCCTGTCACTATCTTCAACAGAGTCAGTTGCAGGGGCCCCAAACTCTTCTGTATATATTATTCTTCGACTATGTCTTTCTGTGGCTCACTATGGGCTTATACTGTGTGAGATCCCAGACTCTTCATAGGTGTCTGGCCACATTGCCTTACCAAGCGTCATGACTGTGCCCTTGGGTATGCCACACACCTTGCAGGTCTCCATCTTCTGAGCCATTGTCCAACAAACTTATTAGGATCTTCTGCCATTCACAGACTTCATGCAAATTTGAAGGGGGACTCCCCCAACACCACACCAGCAGAAGCTAATGGGCCTTCATTTAATTTTGCATGACTGTTGAGTCGGGATATGACCGCTGATGTGTGCAACCTGCTCATTGGAGTCGTAAGTGAGAGCTGTGGGACACCAGCCACCCCTATCCACACCCTTTTGACATGATGGTGCAGCTTGGCAGGCAATCAAGGGTACTAGCCCTCACAAACATTTCCCACATACCACAAACATACATTATTACTATGACTTCTAAATGCAATCACTTTGAGAACTTCAGTGAATTTATTCTCATTTATTGATTGGTCCATTTCTAATTTCACACTTCAAGGAGTAAATTTCATCAGTTCCGACTGAATATTTGCCAACTTAGCATGTTGATTTTCATTAATACAAAGTTGAGTTCTGCAGAGTATTCTCCCACTTTACCACCATAACTTCCATAATAAACAATACAAACAACTTCTACACGTTTTCCTTAGGTTTCCACCAATGTTAATATAGACGAGTGGAAGAATCCCAGTAGAGTTTCATACCCACATTACTGTATTTTGGACAGCTCTATTAATGGGCTACCTAATTACATTGGCCCCTGGTCCTCAATGCTAAAAATTTCATCCTTGTTTTCAAAGCCCTCCATGGGCTTGCTCCCCAAATCCCTATAACCTCTTCTAATCCTGCAACCTCCCAATCACGTTCCTCCAATTCTGGCCTCTTGCTCATTCCCGATTCTCTCTGCATCATTATTGATGGTCATGACTTCAGCTGCCTTGTCGAGCAGCAGTGAGGTTTCCTCCCTAATCCTCCCCACCTCACTGCCTCTCTCCTCCTTTGAAGTTATTTCTTTTTGACCAAACTTTTGCTCACCTGTCCTAAATTTTCTTACCTGTGGCTCCGAATCACGTTTTGTCTGTTGAAGCTCCTATGAAGAGTTTTGGGAAATCTCACTTTGTTAAAGGTGCCACGTAAAAGCAAGTTGAAACTGTTGTTAACTGGGGCCAGGATTTTTAGAATGGTGGAGGTGGCCTTCCTGCCATCTGAAGAGTTGGTGGGGAACACATCCTGCCAATACTGCCTGCCCTGCAGCCATTTAACATTTTAACGAGCATTGATTCGCTGGTGGCACAGCTTCCACCACTCACTCAGGAGGAAGTCCTGCCTCAGAGTGCTGCTGGCCACTCTGATTGGCCAGCAGCTCTCTAGTCCCTGCAGCACCAGAAGCTGCAGTGGATAGGACTGGGACTGCAAGCAGTTCCCAGAGACTAACTCTCAGGATGGGATGGTGGACAGAGGGGAATTGGGCTGTCAGTGGAGAGTCTGTGGGTTGGGAGGGCAGTTGGGTGGGGAGGGAGGTCCAGCGGTGACCAGACCTTATGGGGAAGGGGCGCTCAATGTTAAAAGGAGGCTGCTGCTGAAGGCATCTCACCCCTACCTACCCCCAGAAATTGGCCACATAAGGGTTTCAATTGGGGCAAGGGTGTGCGGTCCAGCTTAGGCCTCGCCCGCCCCAGCGTGAAATTGCAGAGGTCAGGGCAGGTGGGAGCCCAGCAAGAAGCCCACCCAAGGAACTTTCTGCTCACCTTGTGTCCTTAGAGAAGATCCAGAAAATATACATTGATAAAGAAAATATTGAGGACAGGTTCCCTCTATCTCTGCCTTGATTTACTTTCTTCTATCTTCTTGTCTAAAGGCAACTCCTAATATTCATTGAATGACTGGCAGGTAGAGACTGGTTGTCAGGAATTCTACCATGCCACACCAGTATGTCACCTGACTTGTGTTGTGCATATCTTGCAAGTGTTTCCATTGTGAATCTGGCCTTGTTTGTCACTTCTATCATATCTCTGAGTACTTGCAGACAAATGTAACTCCCTTGTGACATTATATTGGACTCTGGAGTTTCTAACCTCCATCTCTTGAAGATTTATTTAATCTATTTCTGCTAGGTACCAATGTCTGTTGGCAGGGAGGTTTTAAGATGCAGGTGTTTAACTTTCTGCCACGTACCTTTCACTTGAGTGATTCTCACTTAGTCACTGCATTTCCCATGCCTGATGTACATTTCTTTTATTTCTCGGGTGCATCTGATGCAATGTCTGTCTGTGAAGCTCGTACTCATTTTCCAGCTTGACCAAACACCATTCGTTATAATATAACAACCATGACATTGGGGACAGACATAAACTATTTGCTCATTTGCTATCACTGTAACAAAAAGGTTTAGACAATAAGGCTTCTAACTTGAATCTGATCTTTCCTTTACCCTTTTTCCAGCCTATTGCTGACATATTTGCACCATTTCTGGTTATCTATCCACAGGCTCTATGTGTTCAGTCGCAATGCTTTTATGAATCACAACACTGTTTGCAAATTACAGTTAAAAAGCTATATTCTAAACATAAAACATGATGCATAAATGGAAATTTGTCATTTTGATTCTTATTTGCCATAGGTGTGAACTGATAAACAGTTTTCCAGTAATGAAAATAACAATATTACCATCTATGTAATCTATTGTGCAGTTCAGTGGTACACCCCTCACTTGGCTTCACTCTTACCTATCCAATCAAGCCAGAGAATCACTAGCAATGGTTTCTGGTTCTCCCCTGCATTATTACCTCCAAAGTCTCCCAAGGATCTAAATTTGGCTTCCACCTCTTTCGCATCTACAAATGTGAAGGAATCTAGACATAATGAGGGATCATAAAGTTAAAAAAATTATTTTCCTATGAATGAGGGTGTAAACATTTCTTTTTAAGTTATTTTTTTAAAAGGTAACAAAGTTCGTCTCTCTAATACTAAATAGTCATGGGCCCCAGGGTGAAAAATGTTACCTCATCTTAAAACCATGAAGGTAACCTATAAAATCATTAAGCTTATCACAGGGTAAAACATTGGACGGGATTTTCCAGCTCTGCCCGCTGCCGGGATAGTCAATGGACTTCTGGCTGGGCCGCCGAATCTCCCACGGCAGGTCACACCATGACAGGGCTGGAAAATCCCAGCCATTGAAAAAAATATATTGCAGACCCTCATGAAAGCTACCACAGTATATAACATTTGATAAGTTGGTTTTATACTGATAGCACTAAACCACAATCAACTGAATTTTTGACAAAACTAACCAAACCCCAACTGAATTATAAATAACTCCAGAAACAGCCAGATGAATCATAAACCTCACAGTCTGCATCCATACTGTCTTCCTTAGAAATCAGAGCAACAGATCTAACCTAAAAATTAACAATTATATGCAACCTTATTTGGGAACTAGAAGGAGACAGATTTAGAGTTGGGATACAATCAGCATACATAAGAAATTTGTTATAAAATTTGAGAAATGGTGTAAATATTGGAAGCACACATTAAGTTTTTTTTAGATTCATTGGACTTTCTATCTCTTACAGTGAAGTTATGACTATTGATGCGAGGCGATGACAACTCTCCCCTTAATTTGGGCAGAGGCATCTTGCTAACTCTGTAGCCTTTTACTAACTTGGGGATTTAAGGTAAATGTTACTTTAATAATTGATGGATATCCTAATTAAATATTTTGCTGCAACAATATTTGGATTTGCTGCTAGGCATAAGATTGTATTTTCTTCCTTTTCCTAGAATTATTAATGTTGCAATTGACTGTCTCATCGGCTGTGAATTGCATGCTCAGTTCTTTAATAAACTTCTATATAATTTAGAATTCAATGTCTCACGTAGTCTTCTGTATAATTTACTTATGAATCCCATCTCCTTTACTCTTTGGTAGAGAAGTACACTACCGAGGAAATGTTCCAAAACCCTTTGCAAAAAGATATTATAATCTGGCTGAAACTTGTTAAAAAGTTACCTATGGGATGGTAATATTCCCAGCTGGCTCCTTTCCTTTGGCGAGAGTAAGATCAGACCTTCAGACCCATACAGCGGCTCTAAGATTTATCTTTCTTAACCTTAAGTTGAGAATGATCAGCTGAGAGGTACACTATGATGGTCCAAAAAAGGGTTGAGGATTATAATCTGCCACACAAGAGCCGCTTGATAACATCTCCACAGCACAAAGGTGGGCTGCTACATGCATGTTGATGACACCAAACTCTACCCCTTCACCATTTCACTGCCTCTTTGTTGTCGATTGCCTGGTATCCAGTTTATGTGAGTCACACTTTCCCACAGTCTAAAATTAGGAAGACCAAAACCATCATCTTCGCTATTTGTCAAAAACTCTGTATACATGCCACTAATTTGCTCCCTCTCTTTTGTCACAGATTCAGGTTGAATCAGACTGTGCACAGTCTTGTTGTCCTGTTAGATCCAAGCTGAACTTCTGAACTCATATCCTCACCACCAAAATAATCTCATTATTTCCACCTTTCACCTGCTTCAGGCTATCTGCTGCTGAAGCCCTCATTCATGCTTTTGTCACCTGCAGGTTTGAGCCAGCTTCCCAATGCCACACACCATAAATTTTAAGTCACCAAAACTCTGCTGCTATGTATCCCATCTGCACCAAGCCCTACACACATATCATCCTTGCCCTTGATGATACAATTCTTCAAAATTCTCCATTCCTCTGACTTAAACTTTCATGCATCTCCAACCCTTTGCCATGGCATGCCTTTAGCTATAAAACTCTTAGCACCACAATTCCACCCCCCACCCAACCTCTCCTCTCCCCTACCTCCCTCCCAACAACAGCTGCTCCTTTCAGAATGTACTCGAAACCCACTTCCTATGATGTATTTTCAGTCTCCCAAGCTAAGATATCTTTTTTTGGCTCGTACCTGTATTTTTGCTGATGATGGTCCTCTAAAGCCTTACAATGTTTCTACACTAAGTATCCTAGATAAATGCAAATTGGAGTTGCTATTGTTGTATTCCTTTTCACGTCACATTGATGCTAAAGATTCACTCTCTTTTATTAATTTACCTTAAGTTTGTAAATTTTCTGACATCTTACTCTCCCTCTTTAAGAAAGCTGGCCTGTTGATCCAAGAAACAAACTGATAGCTGACAATGATAACACATCTTATGCCTTAAGCCCTTCCCCTGTTTCAACTGGTCTATTTCATTGGATTGATTGTCACTGATTATTATGAGTAATTTGAACATTGCTCAGTTACTTCTTCCGTTTTCCTTTATACTTGTTTCTGGACTTCTGTCAAAAGAATCCCAATTTCTGTCCACTAACTGATTCTGATACTGTAGTATTTATAGTTTTGAGAAATGTAGGACTGTAGCTTTAAGAATATTCCTGTGCTGTAAGATCACTTGATCTGTGTAAACCAATGAGTTAGCAGCGTGGGTAAAATGAATGGGCTTGGGCTTTGGGAGGGAATGGGTTGGGGGGGGGGGCGGGGGGTGGGGGTAGGGGGGGTGTGGGTAGGGGGGCGGCAGTGTGGTGGGGGGAGACGCCTCCATCAGAAACCATCTTCTGACTTCGGGTGCCCTCCCTTTATGGTCTGGTGGATGCTGGACCTCCCTCCCCGCCCCCCTACCTAGCAATCGCTCACTTTCCACTAGCCCCTCAGGCCTTCCCTACCCTCTCCGTCCTGAGACCCCGAAAAACTTATCTTGCCCTCTCGTCCCAGGACTTCGGCTGTGTCATTTTGAAGCACTTCCCCTTCTGTCCACTTCAGCTCCTGTCACTGCAGGGACTCCCTCCCAAGAGAGGGGTGGAAGTCCCGCCTGCAGCCAATTGACGCTCATTCGAACGTGAAATGGCTGCAGGGCAGTCGGAGTTGGCGGGCATGTGTCCCTCGCTGACTCTTTGGATGGCAGGAAGGGAAACCCCGCCATCCAAAATATTCTGCCACAGTGTTTGGAGGCAGAATTGAAATTTAGGATGGCCGCGATGATCCCACATTTCCAGTGTCTTCCGCTCTTCCAGAATTTTGAACTGGGGGCAAAAAAGGGTGGAGACAAAACAGAATCTGTCTCTACCCCCAAACTCCCCTCTGCCCACCTCAATTGTTCAATTGTTGTATTGTAAAAGTGAAGCAAAAAAAGCCTGTTGAATTTATAAGGCCCTCGTTAGTATTATCATCTACTCGCACATCAATTATGAGTGTTTTCAAAGGTTTGATTTGTGTGGTATGTATACTTTTGAGTTAGTGCATGTCATTCAAACATCTGTTATATGCATAATATATTCAGGTCTGTGTACTGGGACTAAATCCACTGTACACCTTTCCTAGCGTTGCCTCAGTAATGTAATGAAGATAACATATGTTTATCATTTCCTTGGGTATTGGTTTAAATTTCTATCTCTGTAACTTGTAGGAGCAGGAAAAAAAAAAATATTTTAGTAAATATATTTTTAATTGACTTTTAGCCAGGAACTGAAGTGGGATCATCTCTAACTTGCAATTAGGGGCAAGGTCAGATTACTGCATTGATAACATTCATTTATATTCCCCTAATTATTCTTCAAAGTGCACAAAGTCAAGGAGCTAGAAATCTAACCTATCTGCAGCAGAATTTATTAGAATATATGGTTACTGGAGATGTGCTGACAACATTCTTTGTTTTAACCTTCAACCCCATTAATGTAATTTTCAACATGATGAGAAAAAAAAATCATAAAAAAGACTTGCATTTATATAGTGCCTTCAGTAACCATTGGAAGTCCCAAAGCATTTATAACCAATTAAGTATTTTTTGAAGTGTTGCCACTGTTTTTAATGTAGGGTAATCATAATATGTACACATGGGGCATACTAACACAACATTACAATGTATAATATCAACTTCACACTAGCCTATGAATGCATCACACATTGTTTTAACAGAGGTGTAATCCCATTTATTTAAAATTATTTTAACACATTTATCACAAATGAGCTAAAACATCTCCAATAGAGTACTGAACATGCAAACATATTGGCCCGGATTATGAGGTAAAAATTAAAGTTTGGCTATCAGCACGCATTGATATTAAAGTATAAATTACTCAGCAATCTCTGGCAACCACACGTGCAGTTTAATGCGGAAGATAGGCAGTTGCTGTCCGAGTTGTTCTGCCCCTGCAGAAGCTGTGCTACACTGGTATCTCACTGAGCGACTCAGCATTGCAACACTTGGAACAACGTGAAGTTGCAGTTCTTGCATGACAGATACCCATGTGCAAAGAAATGTTAGGCCTTGTCCATTCAGTGTGTAAGTGTTTAACAGCATGTTGAGCCTTAATTCTGCCAAACAACCCCTCTTGCACTGAATGTTAATTTACACAAATTTGGAGTCTCATTCCTTCAGATTTTAAATATTGTTGGGGATCTTTAAAATTTTCAATAAAACATTTTCTGTCTCCTTTATATCTCCCAATTAATCCCTATTTTCTTTCTCTATCTTTATTTCACTTTCTGGACCTGATTTTGCATTGAATTAAATCTTCTAACTTATGATACAAAAACAGAATTACCTGGAAAAACTCAGCAAGTCTGGCAGCATCGGCGGAGAAGAAATCAGTTAACGTTTCGAGCCTTCATGGCCCTTCGGCAGAACTGGAGCATAGTTAGAAGAAGGGAGAAATATAAATTGGTTTAAGGTGGGTGGGGGGGGGGAGAGACACATTGAGGGTGTGGTGTGGTGATTGTGGAGATGAGGAGATAATCAAAAGATGTCACAGACAAAAGGGTCAAAGAGGTGTTGAAGGTGGTGGTATTTGTCTGAGAAAAGTGCTAATTAAGAATGGAAGACAGGATATTCAAAGTACAGCTCTAGTGGGGGTGGGGTGGAAAGACTAAAGGTTTTAGTTTTAGATTTAAAAATAATGGAAATAGGTGGGGAAAGAAGAATCTATATAAATTATTGAAAAAAAAGCGGGGGTGGGGGGGGAAGAAACTGGGTGGGGATGGGGGGAGGGGGAGTTTAAGATCTAAAGTTGTTGAATTCAATATTCAGCCCGGAGGGCTGTAAAGTGCCTAGTCGGAAGATGAGGTGCTGTTCCTCCAGTTTGCGTTGGGCTTCACTGGAACAATGCAGCAAGCCAAGGACAGACATGCTGGCAAGAGAACAGGGTGGAGTGTTAAAATGGCAAGCGACAGGGAGGTTGATTACCACCTATCACCCCACCTCAACTGATGAATCAGTACTCCTTCATTTTGAATACCAACTGGAAGAAGCACCGAGGTTGGCAATAGATCAAAATGTACTCTGGATGGCGATTTCAATCTCCATTCCCAGGAGTGACTCAGCAGCACCACTACTGACCAAGCTGGCTGAGTCATAAAGGACATAGCTGCTAGACTGGGTCTATGGCATTTGATAACAAAAATCTGGGCTATAAAGTATTACATAAGTATTGGGTATCAGCCTCTTAATTAGAAGGTTATGGGTTCAAGTTCCATTCCAGTGATGTGAATACGAAATCTAAACGGACACTTCAGTACAATACTGATTACTGCATCCTCAGAGACACTGTCTTTCATTAATGACATTAAACTGAGGCCTGCTCAAGTAGATGTAAAAACATCCTATGGCACTATTTCAAAGAAGAGAAAACAAGTTCCTCCCGGTGTCCTAGCCAATATTTATCCCTCAGCCATCATCATCCCTCAAACAGGCCATCAGTCAGCATCACATCACTCGTTGTGGAACATTGCTATGCACAATTGGGTACTGTGTTTCTTATATTACAACAGTGACTACACTTCAGAAGTTCTTGGTTGGCTTTAAACGGCTTTAGGATGTCCTAAGGGCAGGAATGGTACTAAAAGCACAAGTCTTTTTTAATGTACCAACGTTGCACAGTGTTTTTTAAAAAATGTATTTGTTCATGGGATGCGGGCATCACTGGCTAGGTCTGAATTTATTGCTCATCCCTAACTGCCCTAATTGTTACTTGCTACTTATCAGCCCAAGCCTGAATGTTGTCCAGGTCTTGCTGCATGTGGACAAGGGTTGCTTCAGTATGTGAGGGGTCACAAGTGGCGCTGAACATTGTGCAATCATCAGTAAACACCCCCATTTCTGACCTCATGATGGAAGGAAGGTCATCGATGAAGCAGCTGAACATGGTTGGGCCGAGGACACTACCCTGAGGAATTCCTGCAGCAATGTCTTGGGGCTGAGATGATTGACCTTCAACAGCCACAGCCACCTGCCTTTATTCTAGGTATGACTACAACCAGTGGAGATTTTTTCCATGATTCCCACTGACTCCATTTTTGCTAGGGCTCCTTGATGCCACACTGGGTCAAATGCTACCTTGATGTCAAGAACACTCACCTCATCTCTTTAGTTCAGCTCTTTTGTCCATGTTTGGACCAAGGGTGTGAGGCCAGGAGTGGAGTGGCCCTGGCAGAACTCAAAATGAGCATTAGTAAGCAGGCTATTGCTGAGTAAGTGCCACTTGATGGTATTGTCGATGACCTTTTCCATCACTTTGCTGATGATCGAGAGTAGACTGATGGGGCGGTAATTGCCAGGGTTCAATTTGTCTTGCTTTTTGTGGACAGGGCATACCTGGGCAATTCTTTACATTGCCAGGTAGATGCCAGCGTTGTTGTTATACAGGAACAGGTTGGCTAGGGGCGTAGGTAGTTCTGGAGCACAAGTCTTCAGTACTATTGCCAGAATGTTGTCAGGGGCCCATAGCCTTTACCCAGTGCCGTCAGCCATTTCTTGATATCACATGGAGTGAATCAAGTTAGTTGAAGACTGGAGTCTGTGATGGTGAAAACCTCAGGAAGAGCCTCAAATGAATCATCCATGCAGCACTTCTGGCTGAAGGTGGTTGCAAATGCTTCAGCCTTGGCTTTTGCAATGATATGCTGGGCTCCCCCATCATTAAGGATGGGGATATTTGTGGA
The DNA here is from genome assembly GCF_964194155.1 of Cetorhinus maximus. Taxonomy (NCBI): domain Eukaryota; kingdom Metazoa; phylum Chordata; class Chondrichthyes; order Lamniformes; family Cetorhinidae; genus Cetorhinus; species Cetorhinus maximus. The sequence continues at coordinate 23,654,367 of NC_135879.1, read as the reverse complement.
CCCTCCTCCTCCAGTGAGTTGTTTAATTGTCCACTGCCATTCATGACGGGATGTGACAGAACTGCAGAGCTTTGATCTGATCCATTGATTGTGGAATCCCTTATTTCTATTTATCACATACTACTTCTGCTGTTTGGCATACAAATAATCCTAGTTTCACCAGGTTGATACCTCATTTTTAGGTATGCCTGGTGCTGCTCTTTGCATGCCCTCCTGCACTCTTCATTGAACCAGGATTGATCCCCTGGCATGATGGTACTGACAGAGTGGGAGCTATGCTGGCCCATGATGTTGGTTACATACAGTTCTGCTGCTGCTGGTCCACAGCCCCACGTGAATGCCCAGGTTTGAGTTTCTAGAACTGTTCGAAATCTATCCATTTAGCATGGTGGTAGTGCCACACAATACGATGGCGGGTATCCTCAATGTGAAGACAGGACTTGTCTCCACAAGGTCTGTGTGGTGATCACTCCTACCAATACTGTCATGGACAGATGCATCTGCAGCAGGTAGATTGGTGAGAACGAGCCCAAATAGGTGTTTCCCTCTTATTGGTTCCCTCACCACCTGCCACAGACCCAGTCTAGCAGCCATGTGCTTTAGGACTTGGCCAGCTCGGTCAGCAGTGGTGCTAATGAGCCACTCCTGGTGATGGAGATTGAAGTCCTCACCCAGAGTACATTCCGGGCCCTTGACACCCTCAGTGTTTTTTCCAATTGATGTTCAAAATGGAGGAGTACTAATTCATCAGCTGAGGCAGGACAATAGTTGGTAATCAGCAGGTTTCCTTGCTCAAGTTTGATCTGATGCCATGGGGCTTTATGGGGTCCAGAGTCAATGTTGAGGACACCCAGGTAAACCCCTTCCTGACTGTATACCACTGTGTGTACCACTAGTGTTCTATAACAACAAATTTTCTTCCAATATTATATCACTATTTTTGTGGTATAAACATAATATTTGACTAAAAGCTGTTGAATCCAATACCTATTAAGTCTATTTGGCTCATAAAGTCCAATTGCTGCAAGGTCCATGTCTAATTATTCTTTCAATAGATTTACACTCCCTATTCCTTGTGGTCCAGCATCTATCTGTTACCTTGATATACACAACTCTCTCATGGCTGCAGCTTTTCTGAATTTTCATTTCCTTTTAAATGTGGAATAAACCTTCCATTTATAACTTTGCATAATAATAACTCCATCGATACATCGAAAGACAGGAAGAATAATTGATATATAGAAATGTAAGAACAGCAAAATATTTTGATCATGCAAAAAAAACCAGAAACTGACTCTCACCTTATGGTTGTTCATGTACCTTATAGTTGCCTAAATCTGCCTCAGCATCACACTACTTGCAGCTCAGACTTAAAAAGTACTGAGTAAGCACATGACATTGCCTGGGTATACTGAGCAGGCTTTTCTCAAAAGAGAGCTGCATCTCACATGTTTCAGTTTAAAGTCCCAAAATGCTAGTTCCTCTGTGCAGGAATAGTGCACACTATTATAACAGTATATAACAGTGCACACTGTTATATAAATTAAGTTATAAGTTACAATGATTTCTTATTATCTCGAACAGAAAGAAGCTTCAGGGCATTCATTTACGGCAAACATTTTTCTTTCCTTTTTACCTGTTTGATAACTAATCAAATCCCTGATCCTGTTTAATTTTAAAATTCTATTATTATAATCCAGATTTTGATTTGCATTGTTTTGGATAACTTTGCAATTAGTTCATTTCCTCTCTGTTAATTTTATTCTTTTAATTATGACTGTTAATGCAGTAATTATATTAATGGACAACTTATGCTAAACTCTTGGATGAAAAGTATCTTTCCATTAAAGCTCATTATTTTTTGTTCAGTTGGTGCTGAGAAATGAATGACTTCCAAGTGGGTATGAATGACTTCCAAGTGGGTTTGTGAAGTCGAAAATTTTTAGCTATTTTTATCTCATACATAAAAAGATGCGAGCAAACACATTGCATAGATGTCTTGGGTCAAACCTATGCTGCTGTCATCGATGTCTCAGACAGCCACCCAAAAGTTAGAGGTTCAGACCCTAATTTGTCTCAAGCTAGAGGCACAATGTTATGGATGGGCAGGGTATGTGGTGGGGCGGGTGGATAAGGCAGTGGTTAAGTAGGTGAAACATGGGAATAAAATCAGGCAAGACCCAGGTGCACTAGGTTTTTGTCCAGAAGAAGAATCATGAGAGGTTTCTGCTGGGACCCAAGGTATGCAAAAGTTCCATCGTTCCTACACAGGTCCTATCACATGCCAAAGAGGCAGGATGAGTGTGGGACTCCGTTACTGAATTTTCCAGGACTCCTATTTCCTCTAATGATCTAGATTTCAGGAAGAAGTTGGTTCAGATTTGTATAGCGGTGGAAGTGCCGCCCACTTGGGTCTTTTAGCCAGGACCATAGACCAGAAGATCCTAGAAATGGTCTGTCATTTTTTTTTGATATTAAGGCAGCCAATAAATTATATAGTTGCGCCCTTCCAGAGAGCGGATTCCACCCCAGCGGTGCCTCATCCTCCTACCCCTACTACTATTTCCATCCATGCCCCACCAGACACCATATTGGTGGAGTGATCCCACTGAAAATATCTAAAAACAATGATCACACCTTGACGGTGGATACAATAGCAGGATGGGAAAGGAGGTCACTGGGACTCTTCAATTCAGTTATGGGATTGCATCAAACAAGATATCTCTGTAGACAAATCCAGAGTAGGTATTTGCACCAGTCGCCTATGACCGGGTAAAAATGACTGGTGCATATGATTCAACTTTAGCCAGGCCATCATTAAACACAAACATAGCTCATTTGCTTCCTACTACCCACAAGAAAAGGTGTTCAACAAATTTCTGACCCATATATCAATCCAGTCTTGAGTGCAAATAAAATCTGTGTCTATAAAAAAAGGAAGAATATTTAATCCGACGTCTTATTTGCAGTCACATTCATTTCAATCCCAGCTAGTTCTGTTCAAGAACCTTTTAAAGCATTTCTTGGTCAGGTTTTCAATATTGTATAGATAGACAGAATTATTTATCAGTTAGCTGTTGATTGCATTGGTTTCATTTTCTTTTGTGTGTTCACCAAATGATAGAATTTATATCCCAACCATCAATAACCTTGTCATTTCTAAGCTTCTAGTACGTGACTTTTATATTATTGATTCTCTGGGCTTAGACTTCAACATGTTCTGCATAATTTTAATGTTCATTCATACATAGTTGAAAGGACAAGGAGAGAGTAATTTTAACTCAAAAGAAAATGGTGTGTTTTTGTCAGATGGGAAATTAAAATGCAAAGAATTTCAAACCTCAACCCAACCTGCCTCGAACCCATCCAATTCCAGTTTTAACAGAGGCAGTCTGGAGAGGCAACAACAAAAACCCGCTCACAGGATTTTATTTTTAATGAAGCCACATGCCCGAGAATTTTTTTTTCTCTGTTCCAGTTTTAAAGCTGGCTGGCCGCATTTTGAGGCCTAGGTAAACCCAGCTGCTAAAGGAAGTTCTGGGCTACTAGATGGAACAGGTTATTTTGCAGTTGGCCTGGAGAAGCAGGGATTCTTCTCTCCCACCCACCAAGCTACTGTGTTAACCAACCCAATGTTTGCACCCCAACCCCACCCCTGACTTGTGATCTCCTCGGTAGCTGCACTGCGATCCCTTCCACAAGCCCCTACCACCACCTCCCCACCTCCGACCTTTCTCTGATATCCCCACCCAATCTCCCCAGGTCCCCCCACGCTAATGCTTCCACAAACCTCGAAATATCTAATTTCTCTGGGCTTCACCATCAATATCCTCCTCGACCCCTGATCGCTCCCATTCTCTTCTACATTGTAGGTCTACCCACCCAACAGCCAACTGGCCTCTCAGTCTGGATGGCTGCAGGCGGGAAATGGATTACAAACACACCATGAGATTTGGCAGGACCTGGCAGAAACCTGTTCCTCCATTCTTCCATTTCTCCAACTGCTCCCTACCCACCTCTCTGCAAATAGTAAGGTCAGACACTATGGAATCAATCAAAATAATTGCGGGTCTGGCAAGGCAAATATCAGAACTAACAGAACAATTTTCTATATTGTTGGCTGGATGCAAGTGTTGCCGCTGTACTTGCATGGCTTGGATAGTTCTAACACAAAGGCCTTCAGCATTGCATCCGTGGTATTATGACCCATAACATTTGCTCTGCCCAGTGCAGTGGAATGAAACAAATTGACTGAAGATTGGTACCTGTGATGGTGGGGATCAGGAAGGAGGCCAAGTTGGACCATTCAATTGGCACTTTTGGCTAAAGGTGGCTAAAAATGTTTCAGTTTTTCTTTTTTATTTCACTCGCATACTGGTTTTGCCATCATTGAGGCTAGGAAATGTTCATGGAGCTTGGTGCTCCCTTTAGTTCCTTAAGTGAGGTTTAAATTTCAGCCCTTTGGGGCTGGACCTATGGAGAGATGTTCCTCATTCCTGATACTGAGTGATGGAACCGTAGCGGGGCAAATGTAGCACTGCAGGGGTGTGCAGGCATAATGAGCTGCTAGTCTGGACCTTCAAACCTGTGCTTGCTGCCAACAGAGGAAGGCTGCAGCTCCTATTTAATGTGGCTGCTTTCATCATTGTTGGACAAGAACCTCAGAATAGCCATCATTGAAGTAATTCACCTTAATTTTCTGCTGCTACCTTAAAGGTGCTTCTGTAAGAAATCTAACAAAGGATGGTTGCCCTGTTTCGAATCCCAGGGAAGCCTCCCTGCAGGAAAAGCATGTAAGGCATTTGGCAGGAAGTGGTGAACATAGAAAATTCTGATGTTAAACAACCAAAGTAGGAGGCTGCATTTAAGAAAAAGTATTATAAATTCAGTAAATCTGTAAAGATAGTGCTGGGCAGTACATTACAACAATTAGGTGGACAAATTAAGTACAACACAGAGTTTTCATTGCCCTGTTATACAATGATTGACATTGCAACTCTCATGAAACAGCATTTTCCAAGATTCATATCTCTGTCTGTAATATACTAGAAAAACTTTACGACTGCCACTTCAATTGGAGCTGTTGTTACACAAAAGTGAGCCCTGAAAGCCCACTCACAACACACAACCCAATTGCATGATCATTTACTCTCACACAGGCTGGAATACATGGTGGGTGCTTGGCTCCCACTCTTTGTTGTCTTGAACGTTTCATCATCTCAACACTAATCTGTTTGCACAACAAAGAGCTGCCTAACAGAAGGGACCAGCCATGAAAGGAAGGAAGAGACCCCTCTAATTCAGACTATTGGTGCCCATTTGAATGAGCTGTACTGGACATCCTGGGGGTGTGATGTGTAAATATGGAGAGAATAGGCCAAAGTAAAATTGAATGTCTCTCTTAGCTCAGAGCTATTACCATCCTTTACCTGTTATTTTTTTCTCAGCTACACACTCATGTGTAGGTGATTCTACCTCATTGATAAGTTGGGAGACCAGGGATGATCATTATTAACACAATTTCACACTCTAACACCTTTATCGAGAACGTTAAACAAAACTGTTCAATTAACTTTGCAGATCTGACAGCATCTGTGGAAAGACAGAGTTAATGTTTCGAGTCCATATGACTCTTCTTCAGAACCAAAGAGAAGTAAAAATGTGGTGAAATATATACTGTTTAAGGGGGCGAGGGGGGCGGGGGTGTTGGTGGGCAGGTGAAGCTGGTTAGAGGGCCAGTGATAAGTGGAGGCAAAGGAGAGATTGTTAAAGATGTCATAAACAAAAGGTCAAAGGGGTGTTAGTGGTGGTGATACTGGCTAAAGGAGGTGCTAATGGTGACATTAAGAGTAGAAAGCAGGATGAACAAGTGACAGATGGCCCTAGTGGGGTTGGGGTGGGGGGAAGGGGTCGGTGTGGTGGAAAAGATCGAAATAGGCTAAAAGGTGGGGATAAAACAATGAATAGAAATATATTTTTTTAAATAATAGAAATAGGTGGGAAAAATATATATATAAAAATTTAATAATAAATATTTGAAAAAAGGGGATCGAAAGGGTGAGAGGATGGAGCAGAGAGTTCAAGATCTGAAGTTGTTGAATTCAACGTTAAGTCCAGAAAGCTGTAAAGTGCCTAATCGGAGGATGAAGTGCTATTCCTCCAGTTTGCATTGAGCTTCACTGGAACAGTGCAGCAGGCCAAGGATGAACATGTGGGCATGAGAGCAGGGCAGTGTGTTGAAATGGCAAGCGACAGGAAGGTCTGGATCATGCTTGCGGACAGACCGAAGGTGTTCCATAAAGCGGTCACCCAGTCTGCGTTTGGTTTCTCCAATGTAGAGGAGACCAAATACTGCATTCACTGCTCCCAATGCAGTCTCCTCTACATTGGAGAGACCAAACGCAGACTGGGTGACCGCTTTATGGAACACCTTCGGTCTGTCCGCAAGTATGACCCAGACCTTCCTGACACTTGCCATTTCAACACACCATCCTGCTCTCCTGCCCACATGACCGTCCTTGGCCTGCTGCAATGTTGCAGTGAAGCTCAATACAAACTGGAGGAACAGCACCTCATCTTCCGGTTCGGCACTTTACAGCCTTCCGGGCTTAACGTTAAGTTCAACAACTTCAGATCATGAACTCTCTCCTCCATCCTCACACCTTTTTGATTCCCTTTTTTCAAATATTTATTTTTTAATTTTTATATATACATTTTTTCCCACCTATTTCTATTATTTTTTAAAAAAATTATTTCCATTCATTGTTTTATCTCCACCTTTTAGCCTATTTTGAACTTTTCTCCCACACCATCCCCTCCCTCCACCTCACCCCCCACTAGGGCCATCTGTCACTTGTTCATCCTGCTTTCTACTCTTAATGTCACCATTAGCACCTCCTTTACCAGTATCACCACCATCAACACCCTTTCGACCTTTTGTTTATGACATCTTTTGCAATTTGTCCTTTGCCTCCATCCATCACTGGCCTTCTATCCAGCTCCACCTGTCCCACCCTCCTTAAACAATATATATTTCACCACATTTTTACTTCTCTTTAGTTCTGAAGGAGAGTCATAAGGACTCGAAACGTTAACTCTGTCTTTCTCTCCACAGATGCTGTCAGACCTGCTGAGTTTTTCCAGCAATTTTTGTTTTTGTTTCAGATTTCCAGCGCCTGCAGTATTTTGCTTTTATCTTAGTTCAATTAACTTATGCAGTTACCCCTCAGGTGGTCAACTGGAGATGGCTGTAGGTCATTTAGGAGCGATATTTGACCCAGGCCTTCAGCCTGGCTTACCGTGACTCACCCTATCAATGCGTATCTTCTGTGTTCCTTCTTGAGTGCTCCCATGTGGGACTTTTCAAGAGGTTACATACAGAATACAGTTTCTAAAATAGCTCAAGCACAATTCTCTTCTGGAAATGGTTTGTTTAGATGGGTGCATGATTGGTTAACATATTTCCAAGTTGTCCTTCATTGGCTTTGCCATATAACCAAGGACTTCTTCCTTTCATGGTGTGATCACCTGTCTGGTTTTAATCAGCCCCCAATGGTTTCTATCAGCTTTCTGCACTTAACGGTTCAATTCTATTCAAATTATTTCTTTTCAATTCAGCAGTGCTACTGCAATTAACAAGAATCAATGTATTTCGTAAGCATCGTACCCATCCACTTTCCACATAACAAAGATTGGATTGAGCTTGTGGCAAGTCCATTTATTTTTCCAATGAAACCATAATCGAAATGTAACGTAGAGGTAAAGCTAAATCTTGCGGACTTGCTGATTTAGCACAAGCTCTATTCTGATGGTTATGGCCTCCACTCGCTTTACTGCTAATTCTGAATTGTTCCTGCAACCCTACAATATTCATCGTACAGTAAAATCCCAATGTGTCGAAACCCAGGGGATCTACCCATACATTTGTGTTAAGTGGAGATTTGTGATAGCCGAGCAGGCCCCATTCCCACATGGATGCATCTCTGTGTTACCCGATATGCCTACAAACGTGGCCTATGTCAGAAACAACAGGTTCAAATACCAAATGAAAACACAGTAAAGGAATAAGTGTGTAAAAAAAAAGCCTTTATTCAATTTGTCCACACCTTAAAATGGCCTGACCTTGTAAAAGGCCGGAGGTTTGCATTGAAGAATGCCCAGAACTCCATGCTTGTGTGTGGTCTATCTCCGCTCTGATTGGTTGACAGTCATATGACAAGTTTAGGCAAGTTTGGAAAATCCAGAGTTAGCAGTGCAGAATTTTGGCTTTTCACAGGTGTTGTTATATGGGATTTGCTATTCTGCTGGCGGGAATGGTTGAAGACTTCAACATAACCAGAATTTCATGTCATCTGAGTTTGACTCATCGCAATTTCACTGTAAACTGAACTTAAAAGCCTTTAATTCAGTTGGCTTCTACTGGTCCTGCTGTACTCTAATGGAAGACAAAGTAAAACCTCTGGGCACCGTAAATGGCCAATCTGCTCCCCACATCTCCCTGTGGTTCCCGTTGGGCCGAGCAGTATAAGGGTACAATGGTGTAGTGGTTAAATTACTGGACTAACACAAATTCAGATTCCACCTTGGCCTTGGCCATTTGTCATTGCCATAGGTTTCAATTACAAAAAGGCGAACCAAATCAAGCTAGACAACTATTTTAGGAAGTTAAGAAGCTGTTTGTACCTCATTAAAACACAATTACCTGTCATTACATTCTTGCAGGCAATCCTGCTGTCTTCAATCACCAAGTCCCAGCCTACAATAGCAAAACACTGTAGATGCTGCAAATCTGAAATAAAAACAGAAAATGTTGGAAATGCTCAGCAAGTCTGTGGAGAGAGAAACAGAGTCAACATTTCAGGACAATGATTAACTATTTTCCCTAGCTGATTAGAAAGAAGAAAGGCCAAAGTTGCAACTGACTAGACCACTCTGTACTTCAGTCCCATTGAGCCAGATCAAACAATCCCTTACACAAAAACAAAAATAGCTGGAAAAACTCAGCAGGCCTGACAGCATCTGTGGAGAGGAAGACAGTTAACATTTCGAGTCCGTATGACTCTTCATCAGAACTGTTCTGATGAAGAGTCATACGGACTCGAAACATTAACTCTGTCTTCCTCTCCACAGATGCTGTCAGGCCTGCTGAGTTTTTCCAGCTATTTTTGTTTTTGTTTCAGATTTCCAGCAGCCGCAGTATTTTGCTTTTAAACAATCCCTTAATTGGCTAATTGCTTGTTAATTGAAAACTACTTTGTCTTCCGAGTCCTTTTGTAGGTCATGCAGTAGTCAATGTATATTTGCATAGCAACTACAAACTCCTATACAGAAAGGCTGGGCAGTACACTTGTTTGATTTAACATTGACTAGAATCTGTTGGGACCACTGCTTTGTCCTACTGACAGGAATAGAGTTACATAGCATGTACAGCACAGAAACAGGTCATTAGAACAGCCTCCTCCTATCTTACTTCATCTCAACTGGTCAATTTATCCTTGTACTCCATCCACCCTCTACTTAACAAGTTTCCCCTTAAATGCACCTATGATAGAAGTTCCAAAAAAAAAACGAAAAACAAATTTATCCAGTCAAATAACAATGACATCCATGATTACACATTCTCAACAGTCATTTATTCTTAATCAACATAAGATGGGAGCCCTGAAATTGGTTCATTTTGACAGGTTGGAAGTCAGCCCCAGGCATGTTATTTGCCCCACGACAACAGCAAATCCGTAAAAACATTAATTCGGGGCAATTTTAACCGAGCTCAGTGAGCAGGGAATTTGGTGGAATGCAGGTTTTACAATCTACCCAATATGTTACTCTGCAATAAAGGGTAAATTCAGATTGGGTGTAACTCCAGTTTACACCCAATCTCATCAGTTTCCTCCACGACCGACACACAGTAGCAGCAGTGTGTACCATCTACAAGACGCACTGCAGAAATTCACCCAAGGCTCATTCGACAGCACCTTCCAAACCCATGACCTTTACCATCTAGAAGGACAAGGGCAGCAGATAGATGGGAACACCACCACCTAGATGTTCCCCTCCAAGTCACTCACTATCCTAACTTGGAAATATATCGCTGTTCATTCACAGTCGCTGGGTCAAAATCCTGGAACTCCCTCCCTAACAGCACTGTGGGTGTACCTACGCCACATAGACTGCAGCAGTTCAAGAAAGCAGCTCACCGCCACCTTCTCAAGGACAATTAGGGATGGGCAATAAATACTAGCCTAGCCAGCGACTCCCACATCCCATAAATGAATAATAAAAAAAAATTACCCCAAAAATAACCGAAACTTACCAAAGATTATAGGATCAACATTGGAACTAACTGCCTTTCCATACCAGTATTTAATTAGTTTTTCAGCCTATAGTTACTACCCACTATTGTACAATATCATATGGGTTATTAATTTTTTAAATCATACTAGCCACCATATTCAGTGGGCAAATCGCATTCGCACAAATCGGTTGAAGTAACCATTAAACTGCTAGATTGTCATGAAAATGCACCTGGTTCATTAATGTCCTTTAGGGAAAGAAGCCTGTTGTTCTTTTCTGCTCGGGCTGATTCTTAACTGCTCTCAGAGGTGCCTTAGCAAGGCGCTCAGTTGTATGAAATGTGGGTAACTAGGGATGGTTAGTAAATACCAACCCTGCCAATGATGCTCACATCCCGAGAATGAGATAAAAAAGGAGACTAGAGCTTCTGTACCATTTTAGGGCCTAGGGTAAGAGAAAATGAGCAGAGCATAGAAAACAAAATTGGCACAAAAATCTTCATAAAGCTCAGCTCGGTTTCATTTACAAGTTATACATAAAACGTGGTTAAAGGAGCTCATATAATTGATTAGTGGAAGAAAAAACTCCTCTGCTGAGCTAAGCACTAATTGCCGGTGCCAGTGAAGTGTATAATTATAGAATAGTGGTTTATATATTTGTTGTAATTGTGATCTTTTAATACATATGGTTAAAACCCACAAGTATAAAAAGTTAAAATATATTTATTTATATATTTAAATTTCTCCACTTTTCTGCTTTGTGACATTCAGCATCCCAAGCCCTCTATTCAGTAAAGGTCATGAGCCACGGGTCAAACAGAGAATTATGCCATTGTGTTTCCACTTATGGTTTCCTCAATTACATCCCCCCTCACCTTAATGAGGGCGAATCATAAATTTTTCAGTGATGCAGGGTTAAAAAGTGGTCCATGCCCTTTTTTGGGGGTTCTGGGTTCGTGATTTGCAATTTGCTGGGGCCTGTTGTCATGGAGACAGGCAGTGTGCAAACTTGGTGCTGCCTGCTCATTGATCTGATTGTAGCATTCGTCAGAGCAGGGTCCATGCTGATGGCTGCCTGAGTTCCGAGATGGGGACCAAGCAGTGTACACAGAGAGCACATGGTACAACCGGCACGTGTCAGATCAAGTGCCTCTTCATCAGTGCTGTGGTGTTGCTCTCGCTCATCTTCCTGCGTATCCTGTGGCTGGACAGCTGGCACTTTTTAGGTGTCTAAAAATCAGGAAAGGGAAGGTTGGATTAAGAATGTTAGGTGGGGTGGAAATCAAGAGGTCCATGACCATACCATCCACAGCTCGCTCATCATGTCAGGTAGCAGGATGAGGGTGGGCTGGGAATTGAGAAAGGGTATACGACATTAATATACTATAATCCTTAGTGCTTTCAGTGATGCTGGATTCCACAAAGTCTTTCACAGCCGGCCTCATGATGTGAGCAACCATTTCCTCCACAGGGCTTAGGAGATATAGGTGGCCGTGTCCATCACCAGTTCTGCCTCGTTCCCTCCTGCTACGCACAAGATATCTTGCAAGAGAAAGGTGGAATGTCAATGATTATGTTGCACTCTATTTGGTCGATGTGTGCAAAAGACCACGGAAACACCATCATGATGCCGGGTGATTTGACTGGTTTACTAGACAGCCTCCTGTCACTGTCAAGGTACATGGAGGAGTCTGGCTAAAATTTAACAGGGGCATTGTGCCGTCTTTTCAGCCTCTGCTCCATCTCCCTGCCATGTTGCTGATACAGAGGCACTGCTACTGCAGCCCCCATGCCTGTGGCAGCTTTTGTGTGGTCAAGTCATCCCCAAATCCTCTGTCTTCACTGTGAGGATTGGAAGCATTCCTTGCTAAATCCAGGAACTCAGCTCAACATGTCCAAAAACATTCCACAGCACTTCCAGACAGTAGCAGAAGGTATTCTAAATTACATTCAAGGCAAGTTGGACGCTTGGTAGTGGAGTACTCTTTGGTGTCCCGGCCATTATTTCTCTCTTAAACAACATCACAAAAATAGATTGGTCTAGATTTCACTCTTCACTTTCACCATCATCACTCCTCTGACACTAGCTGAAATATGAAATAAAAACTGAAAATTCCAAAAAAAAAAAGTACACAGCAGGTCTGGCAGCATTTGCGGAGAGAGAGAGAGACAGAGTCAATGTTTTGAGTCCAGTATGACTCTTCTTTGGAACACCGCACTACTGAAACTTGCACTTTCACAGTTAAGTGCAAAAATCCCGAAGTTCCTATCAATGACCCTAGGCTTCTCCATAGGGTGCAGGGTCGATGTTCTGCAATTAATTAGAAATCACTGAACAAACAAAAACTTTTTCTTTTGCGCGATTAGTCTAGCTGTAAAAATCCGTGAAAAAATTCCGACTGTTGAATGAGGTGTAACTAGGTCTTTACTAAAGTCATAATTATTGCTGAAAAGCCTTCCTGGCTGTGAAAATGAATTTTCCATTTGTGGAATGTTATATTTTGCCATTATGAGAAAACAATTCCACATGTTATTATTTTTTTTAAATAAATTGTTCATGAAATTCCAACTTCTACCTTTATTCCAAATGTATGTGTCAATTAATTATTTGTTCCTCCACATGGTGTGCTTTTTTAAGTCTCTTCATATGGTAATCTTTAGAAATCACTAAACTGACGAGAACTTCCCAGTTATTGCTGATTTATTGCTATTAAGGCCCTTGAAATTGTTATGGCTTGTTAATGCGGTGTAACCGGGCTTCTAACTATAGCTCAGTAACCTCTCTGGATATGGAAAGCTAATATTATATTTGCTTAACATCATAATTTTCCATTATAACAAAATGTAATATACATTTAAAAATAAATTATGATTATTCAAATTCCAATCTTAATTTCACTCTCAATAAAATTCATTAAAATGTGCCAGGAAAATCAGTACATTTTATTTCCTGGTTTGCTGTCTGTGAGAATGCTTCAATGTGGTTGCCTGCTTGATGATGTCACTGTTGCTGCACGTCTGCAGATCCCCTTGCTTTGGCACCAGATTCAAATGAACATTGGGAGAAGTGAAATCCTTCCACAGAGATCCCTAGACTATTGTGGGCAGCTTTCTTTGATGTCAGGGACAAGTGCAATTGCTTTGCCACTGACCGCAAAATCTGGGTCCTCATTTTTATCAATAACACACATGCAACTATTTTGCCTGTCTTGCACCACGTTACAGGCTGTTGTCTGCAGCTTTACAATAATTATAGTAAGTGGCAAGATCAAAATTCATAACCATTGCTGCCCAATGTGGTGATGATGTTGGAGCAGGGGATAGATACACAAAGCAAAGGCCTGTTTCTCTTTTAATTTGTTCACAACGACAGTATGCAGTGCGGGACGAAATAAAGCTGAGGTTTATTGAAGCTATTCTGTCACATGTAGTGAAAATCCTCCTGTGAAGCTTCTTGGCACAGGTTGCTGCATTGAAACTGCTGTCTAAATGAAATTTATTGTTGTTACTGTAACATATCAGTTAGACTAAACAGTTTACATCTTTGCCTTTAAATTTAACATTTAGTTAGATTAGCATCAATTTAATTTAAAAAAAACATTTAAAATAAATCCTTAGAAAAACTGAGGAGGAGGCGTTGATCGTGCTGTTGAATATGTTTAACACAGTAATGAACGTGATTCATTTCCAGCACATTAGTTGTCACATGCTTTTCTTTTCAATTGCCCTGTGACCTTTCTGTCTGCTGCTACCTGTTTCATTATGTAGTTTAAAATGAAAATCAGATTCTGTCTTGGTATCAGTTCACGTTCTGCTGAATTTAACTTTGAGATGAAAAATGAAAATGACACAACAATGCATACGTTCAGTTTACATTTTGCTCCTGACATTCCGTGGGCTGCCTACTTGTAACCGTCCAACATTGAACCACACCAGAGCTTGTATGGAGAGCACACCCAGAACATATTCTGCACCCTGGCCACCCTCAATGCTTCCTCCAAGTGGCATTCAACATGGCGGAGCACTGATTCATCAGCTGAGGGGGGACAGTATGTGGTAATCAGCAGCACGTTTCCTTGCCTATGTTTGACTTGATGCCATGAGACTTCATGGGGTCTGGAGTTGATGTTGAGGACTGCCAGGGCAACTCCCTGACAATTGCATAACACTATGCCGCCACCTCTGCTGGGCCTGTCCTGCCGGTGGGACAGGACATACCCAGGGATGGTGATGCTGGTTTCTGGGACAAGGCATGATTCTGAGTATGATTATGTCTGGCTGTCGCTTGACTAGTCTGTGGGACAGCTTTTCCAATTTTGGCACAAGTCTTCAGATGTTAGTAAGGTTGACAGGACTGAGTTTGCCATTGTCATTTCCAATGCCTAGGTTGATGCCAGGTGGCCCATCCGGTTTCATTCCTTTTAGACTTTTTAGTGCTTTAACATAGCTGAGTGGCTTGCTCAGCCATTTCAGAGGGCATTTTAACCTCAGGTTTTCCACCCACGGTGGTTGCCAGGGCCCTCAACTGTGTCCGGCCCATCTCCTGCGCATCCGCCCTCACACCTTCTTTTCCCTCCCAGAAACATGATAGGGTCCCCTTGTCCTCACTTATCACCCCACCAGACTCCGCATTCAAAGGATCATCCTCCGCTAACTCCAGCATGATGTCACCACCAAACACATCTTCCCTTCACCCCCCCTGGTGGCATTCAGCAGGGATCGTTCCCTCCGGGACACCCTGGTCCACTCCTCCATCACCCCCTACACCTCAACCCCCTCCTATGGCACCTTCCCATGCAACCACAGAAGGTGCAAAACCTGTCCCTTTACTTCCCCTCTCCTCACCGTCCAAGGGTCCAAATACTCCTTTCAAGTGAAGCAGCATTTCACTTGCACTTCCCTCAATTTAGTCTACTGCATTCATTGTTCCCAGTGCGGTTTCCTCTACATTGGAGAGACCAAACGCAGACTGGGTGACCGCTTTGCAGAACACCTTCAGTTTGTCTGCAAGCATTACCCAGACCTCCCTGTCGCTTGCTTTTTCAACACTCCACCCTGCTCTCATGCCCACATGTCCGTCCTTGGCTTGCTGCATTGTTCCAGTGAAGCTTAATGCAAACTGGAGGAACAGCACCTCATCTTCCCACTAGGCACTTTACAGCCTTCCAGACTGAATATTGAGTTCAACAATTTTAGATCATGAACTCTGTCCTCCATCCCCACCCCCTTTCCGATTCCCACACACCCCCCGTTTTTTCCAATAATTTATATAGATTTTTCTTTTCCCACCTACTTCCATTATTTTTAAATGTATTTCCATCCATTGTTTTATCTCTACCTTTTAGCCTTTTTTGATTCCTTCACCCCACCCCACCCCCGCTAGAGCTATCTGTACCTTGCTTGTCCTGCTTTCTATCCTTAATTAGCACATTCCTTAGATAATATCACCACCTTCAACACCTCTTTGACCTTTTGTCTGTGACATCTTTTGGTTATCTCCACCTATCACTGGCCTTCTATCCAGCTCTACTTGTCCCGCCCCCACCCCCCTTTAAACCAGCTTATATTTCACCTCTCTTCTATTTTTACTTAGTTCTGTTGAAGGGTCATTCGGACTCGAAACGTTAACTGTGCTCCTCTCCGCAGATGCTGCCAGACCCGCTGAGTTTTTCCAGGTATTTTTGTTTTTGTAATACTGTTAGGACCTGGGTTCCAACCTCACTATGGTAGAATTTGAATTTTAAAATAATTAACACTTGTGGTTGCATAAGGCATGCTGTTGTATCAATTATTTAAAGTGAAATTTCCCTGTTATTTGAAGAATCATTTGCTTGTTAATTCATGTCCAATTTGTGGTGGTCTGATTGGTATTGAGGTAAAAGTTAAAAAAGTGAAATCTTGTTGATAATTTCTTCATTTGGGGGTCATTTTGACAAATTTGGTTATTTTGGTTTACAATTCCCCCACAGGTAGATGCCTCTCCCTTGATGTACTGTCTGCTATTGAAATATCAGAACCAACTGAGCCTCAATTACAGGAGCTCTGAGCACAGGTAGGTGTCATCATTTTCTCTGTAATGGCTGGCCAGAAGACATTGTATAAATTGGCAAATACAATAGAGAGAAAACAATTCCTCCATTTACTTAGGAATTCTGCTAGACTCACGTTGAAGCTAGAGGGCAAGAGTGGTAGAACACTTGTGGAGTTTTGAGGCCTCTGTGTTTCACAGTATTTTGATCTCACCACCAATCGACGCAAAGCAATACCATGGGATCTTTTTCTGATTCCTTGTTGAATACCCAAACCGGCCCAATTGACAAGTTTCAGAGTTCACACATGCAAAAACAAATTTGCATGTTGCAGTTTTGTTGTATCAGACGTGATTTTTAAAAATTGATTCATTTCATTTAAAAAATCTTCTCTGGTGCTTCAATGTCGAGGTATCCAAGATAAGGCAAAAAGGTTGCGTTCCTCTTACAAATCCAAGTTCTTATCCTTTTGCACACTACACTTGTGAGCAGATTAAGCTTCAGCTTTTACAGCCAGCAAAGTAGCATTGGGAACTTATGAATGATGCTCCTGGGTTTATAAACCTTTTTACATACTTTTTATATCTAGGCATGCAAAAGTTTGTATGGATTTCAAGCCAGCAGGTTGACCACTTTACTAAAACCATCCTCGTGGTTAAGCATTGCTAAGGTCTGCAGTCTTCTGAAGGCTCCAGGCAGGGCAGTCTTGCTAGTACTGGGATGGGTTCTTGTCTTTCTCCCTCAGTCAGCAGTAACAATGACAGGTTAGTCTTTGCCTCGTGCAAGATCCTTCTGTGCAAGCCTTTCCTTCATTGTTTAGCATCTACAGATGTTGTGCAGATAGTATGCGCAGATAAAATGTGGCATAAACTACCTTAGTTGCTCTGTGTTGAATTGTTTGAATCTGTGGCTGTCTTGTCCTACACCAGGTTAGGCACATATTCTGTAATTGATAGGATTTAAGCTTTGTACGGTCCGAGGAATGTTCTTGGCTTTGCTCTTCTTTTCATGCAGAGCTTGCAATTTGGCAACCAGGCTAATGCCCTGACAATGATATTTTTGAAGTAAAAACAAAAAACTGCGGATGCTGGAAATCCAAAACAAAAACAGAATTACCTGGAAAAACTCAGCAGATCTGGCAACATCGGCGGAGAAGAAAAGAGTTGACGTTTCGAGTCCTCATGACCCTTCAACAGAACTGTTCTGTTGAAGGGTCATGAGGACTCGAAACGTCAACTCTTTTCTTCTCCGCCGATGCTACCAGACCTGCTGGGTTTTTCCAGGTAATTCTATATTTTTGAAGTGTTGTGTTCAAATTATATATTCGAGCAGTTCTGAACGTATATAGCTGGAATGGTCCACTTCCTTTTCCCAGCTACTGTCAAATTCCCTGTGATTGGTTTGATGTGTATAGTGAAGAGGGCACCTTTGAAGAACCCAGCTTTCCCTGAGTCTTTGTCTGCACGGTAGCTCAAATCATGTAGCGCTGTTATGTCTTCTGACAAGTTTTGTCTGTAATACTGTAGATCTGATGCTGTTCTACATCTGTTCTACAGATCTCATTCAATCTGTTGAAGAAAAGATTCCAATGGTTTTTGCCATTGGCATTGAGGGGTTGTCAGAATTTAGTCAGGATTTCACTGATGTTTTTTGTTTCCCTGAGCCACATTTTAATAAATTCCCTGCTTTATTTGATTTGTTTAACTGAATGAACCAAATGCCACATTGATGTACCACTGCAGCCCTTTCACTGGAATCCTTCCTCATTGGCATTGCTGCTTTTATTGCTTCTAGTAGTTTATCTGTCAGTTGTATCTAGGCCAAACACAGGTTGCCAGGGGTTTTCAAGCTATTGGATGAGTGGTGGTCTCTGCTGGCCATGGCCTGGAGTTCTTTAGAACTTTAAGCTTAATATTCTGGATTGGAGGGGGGCAGAGAGGTTCAGCTTTAACACTCCTGCTTTTGTTCAGCCTCAGCTCTTTAAACCTCCTGGGCCTGAGGGACTGGAAAAGTCTGTTCCCTGCTTGGAGGAAGGTGCAACCATCTTGCACTCATCAGACGGTGGCCTTGGTCTTCTAGGAACTAAGAATTTTCTTTTAAAAATGAGGTTGAAAATTCAAACATTCAAACTTTGCAGCAGACCTAAAGGTGGAAGGCCCCAGAGTTGTAACAGCAATGGTGGGAGCAGCAGCTTCAGCTCTGGGGAAGAGGATAAAGGGAACTGTAAGGAGTAGGTAGGGGGGCTAGCAAACCAGGTAAGCAAAAGGTGAAGCTTGAACAACTAAGCAAAGCACAGGCAACTTTTGCAGAGGAGGTTTGAGGTTTGTAAGTGGAGAGCATGGATTTATTTAGGTCTGGAGGTTTTTTATTTCTGAATATGAACGACTCACCTTTTTGATGTGGCGGAAGCCTTTTACTTTGGACTAATGATCCACGTGCATCTTATACGCTGGTTATGGCATATAGATTTGACCCCTTGCTACTAAAGGTTGGACACCCTGGAGGGACAATTGGGCTCAGTAGTGTCAGTTGTTTGGGCACTAAGGGCAGATTTTTACGTTCCGCGGGTGGGCGCGCGCCCGACCCGAACAGGCGTAAAATCGCAGGAGATGACGTCGGGTGAGCGTCCCAACGTCACCGTGCACTCGCGCGATATTTCGTCCGGCAGACATGCGCAAAAGTCAGAAGAGTGCCTGCCGACAATTAAGTGGGCAATTAAGCTCATTAACGGCACAATTGTAAGTGATTTTTTGTAGCCCGTCCAACAATACAATTGGCAGGCAGACCAATCGGCCGGGTGGCCTTTACATTTTTGATGAAATCTCATCCAAGGACAGGATGAAATCTCTGTTAGGAAAGAAAATAAGAAATACCTGGGGACAGCATTTTTGTGAGGTGTGCTTTCAGGTGCTTGATTGTGCTGCATGGACATTTTTGCGCTTTATTTTATTATTTGGAGGCCTGCAGCTCCCGGAGGCATCCGTCTGCCTTCAGGGAGCTCAGTGGATGTACTCACCAGCACCCTCAGTGATGTCAGCACCCGCCCTCTTCCCACCCCTGCCAGCAGTGCTGAGCCTTTCTCAGGACGCATTTCATGCTGGCTGGCCATTAATTGGCCAACCAGTGTGAAATCGCGGTCGGGGGCCTGCCAATCACGCGCAACTGATGAGCGCAAAATTCAGGCCTGTGGGTGTGCTTATGTTTCCAAAATGGTGGCCTTGGCACACATGCACACTTGTGATCTGAAGCATGCCAGATGCCACCTCAATACAGGAGTTAGCACATGTGGACTGAATGTCTGCTGGTGGCATGGAGTGCGGGTACATCATGACATCCAGCAGCTTGCTTAAACTTGCACGGCTGAACATAATGTTAAGCAGAAGCAAGGGCCTACTTTGAGTACTATTTAAAGGGTTCATCAACTAATTACAGGCTACCTGTTGATTGACTAATTTTTTTCTGATTGTGCTGCAATTCTACATATTTTTGTTGATTTCCATAGTTGCTTCAAGTTTCAGAAGTTTACAGGGAATGGTGTGGCAGGTACTGAAGTATTTATTTTGCTGATTTGAAAACTGATGAATAAACTAGTTGCCCCAGACATGGTTGCAGTGGAAGCATTCCTCTTGGAATACAGCATAAGTGGGAGAATGGCCAATGCAGAGCAGGACAACTGTTAGAAGAGGAAGGAAGAAGAGGTGGAGAAGGGCCTTCAGCAGGTAGCCATATTTTCCTAGGTTGCTCAGTGAGCTATTCTCCTTGAACCTCAGTGAGAAACATCGTGGGAGATGTCTGCACTTCACTAAGGATGTCTTCACTAAAATCAGCCAAATTCTGAAACTATAAATCCATCCTCAGAGCAGGGAAGGAATGCTGTGTGAGTGGCTGTGCAAGTAACCACGGAGATGAATGTTTATACGCCTAGGTTTTTTTCCAGGCAGGTGCTGAAGATATTTGCAATAGCTCACAGTTGGTCATCCAGTGTTGCATGTGGGAGGTCACTGAGGCTATCTATTCAAACAGTACTAACCACATTTCATACCTCTTGTCAAAGATAAGCAGGAGAAGCTAGCTTCTCAGATTTGCTCAGATTAAAGACTTCTCCATGATGCAGGGTGCAGGTGATTGTAGGAACATTGCTTCGAGGGCACCACATTTCAAATCAGCATTATACCAAAATCAAAAGGAATTCGATTCTCTCAAAGTGGAGCTGGTGCATGACCATAGGCAAAAAGGTCACAATAAATATGACAGAGCAAACCACTGACTTGCTGAAGCAATGATTCCACTGCCTGAACTATCATGTTCTCGGCTGAGTGGCTCTCAAGATTTGTGGTGCTTGCTGTACACTGCACCATCTTGCCATTATGAGAGGGCTGACCTTTTCATTAGCTATCAGGTGAGAAGCTGATGAACAGGAACAGAAGCAGGAGGAGAAGGAGGATATGGAAGAGGAAGCAGTCAAAGAGGAGGAAAAGGAAATGAACTGGCAAACTAGACAGTCCCTTTCCGACTGAGTTGTACGTGAAGAACTGTTTTGTGTTCAATATCAGCAATCACAACCCCAATTACCCATTCACAAACAATCGAACACCTTTCCTTCCCTCTGTCACTGACCATCACAGCAACTGGTTGGCCACAATGCAAAAGTCACCATCTCCTTTATCTCCTTGCAGGAGAAGAACGCGCACATCTTTGGGATAAGGCTGAGACCCAACTTGATGGCTACTGGCAATACTAGTCCACTGGGAAGAAGGTCTTGTTCCAGGAGATTGCAGATGTCAGCAATGGCCTTCCATGAAAGCCTAAGACCCCGAGTCACTCACGGTAATGCACGTCAAACAAACTGATCCTTAATTTGCTTGTAGATCCTGTGCTGGGGTCATGTCTCCTTGAACTAGATCTCTGTGTCCATTCTCTTGCCCCGTGGAGTGGTATGCGGCTGAGGAGAAAGAAGCTGGTGCTGGTGTTGCTCCCGCTGCTACTGCCATTGTTGATATTGGTGTTGCTGCTCCTCTTGTTCATTATCAGAGGTGCAATATAGCGCTGCATATGTTGCTCCCATTTTGTAATGAAGGCAAACAGCAGGGAAGTGCAGCTGAAGGTGGGTTAAGTGCAAGACAGGTAAAGTGGCTTCAGAAAATTGCCAATCACCTGGAAATCACTGAAAATCTTCTGTGAGAAGAAGTGTTGTGAACAGAAGCTATTCATCTGGGCATGGCTGCAAGTCTCCAGTTTCACTGATCAAAGGCTTCCCAGCCTGTCAGTTTCACTGAAGAAGCTCTGCACACTCACTTGGTTGACTGGTGAATTACTCAAGGAATAGAATTGCTGGCTGGCAAAGACAGAATGGCTAGTTAAAACCACAGTTAATGACTGATTTGAACATTGTAATTTACCTGATAGCTCCCTGCTCACTTGCACATCCACCTGGGTGAAAGCCCAAAGTTAACAGGATGATGTTGGGATCTTGATCTGATGTCAGTTTTGTGGGATTTAACTCCCTACATGCACCATTGCCCTTGAAAATTCCTTCCCTTACCTGAATTCTATGCGGAAAAATGCACGTACAACTTTGCCCTCTGGCAAGCTGGCACATGTGTTATCTTTGCCTCCTGCCTTGGCTGTAGCACACTTATGTCCGAGTTACACCATGCAGATCTTGTTCTGTCATCTATCCTCTAAGTTACATTAAGTGACAGTATCTGAGCTGGTGGCTGTGAGTGTGAGGTGATAGGTGTTTTTTTTCTTCATCACTATCTTCTTTGCATTCCTCCACAGTCTTGCCAGGTTATGCTTCTTGGGTATCTGAAAGGAAAAAGGCACAGGGTAAGAATGCAGTGTGGGAGGTGGGGGAAAGACCCAGCTCTGGCCACAGCCTCAGCAATGGTGTTTCTGAGATAAAGTCCAGCACCATCTCTCCATTAGGTTTAGACTATTCAGGCATGCACCCTTTACTTAGTTCCTGTTGCCTTTAGTTTGCCACCTTCTTCTTCAAGATAGAAGAAATTGCATCAATATTTATATAGCTGGTGGTGCACGCAAGTTGTAGGATGTGGGTGTAAGGCTTGTAACAGTGCTGAGTATTTGAGAGGGAGGTGAAGCGTATGCACGTTAGTTATGAGTCCTGATTGATGGAGATTCCCAATAGATGAGTGGTGGGGTGTGATGATTTAAACAGTGGCTCAGGCTAGTGCTGCAGCTAGTAGGATAAATGGTGGCCAGAACAGCAAGGGTAATTTCCCTGTTCCCACTGCCTTTTGTGCATGTATTTGGAGGGCCTCCAGGCCCCCTCTGGATATGGAACATCCCTTCTTCCTTCTATCTCCTCCACTAAAACCTCCAATCGAATGTCGGAAAACAGGGATGCCTACTTTCTCTCATGTTCAACCATACTTCTGTTTTTCTCAGTTCACAATGGACTCCCAGGACCTGCTCCAGCCACACTTCCCCTTTATGACATGTGGGTTAGCTTTAGGTGGTGCGCGCAAGTATCAATTTTGAGTGTTGAAATGATTAACAGCTTTTGAAAATCAGCCAAGCATTCATAATAATATAACAATAACTCTTGGGGAAAGGTCAACAAAGCTCCATTGAAAATGCATGACCAGATGCTGCTTTTGTCCCTAACATACGCCTGTCAATCAATACAGACCAGCATAAGGTTTATTTTTAACTCTCTGACAGCTGCAGCCTTTTTTTTTTAAGTTTAGCAAACAGGAGACTTAAAAACATCTTCAGATCATGATAGTTATACAGATCTTATCTGCCTTTCAAGAGTGTTTATGCCTATTCAATTTATGACTCCCATACTGTGGGTTAAGGCCTTTGGGCCAACTAAAATAGGGCTATTTGAACTAAGCACTGAGTACTCTTTGGTGTCAAACCACTGAACTTTAGCGTTGGGGATAGCAGTCTTCAATTTAAAGGCAAGATTAATAGGTTTCACACCAGCTTTCAACTAATAGTATGCCAAGGAACTGATTAGGCTGAGCAAACAGATTGGCTGAGGGGTAGTGATGATGTGGCTGATTAAATCCTAAGTTTGGTCCCTCAACCAAATGTAATAGCTAACTATGGTCTCATCACCTAACTCTCTCAAGGTATAGCCAGCCTATTCTTGCTGTGAGGTTCTGATGAAGCGCTGGATGAGGCTTACTGAGACAACAGTAATTTACAAGATAAAGACAGGGCAATAAGTAGTACAGCAGTTTTCCCTCTATACATGTTGACACACAAGGATTATATTAAAACACTATACCATGGTCTGTGATCAGAATCAAACAACTTTTGTGTTTGTAAAATTAGAAAATGTTGGAAATACACAGTAAATCAGCATCGGTAAACAGAAAAGAGAGGCTCGTGCTTTAAGTGTAGTCCATTTATCAGAACATCTGTGTTTCTTGTTCAGTAGCCTTGGCAGGCAATTCATTATTTTTAGTGCTACATCGTACATATGTTAATAAACTACACGTTTCTTTTCAACCTGAACAACGAAAAAGACAGAGCTGAGTGAACTCAGATAGGGAGAATTCAAGGAAGGGCAAAGGGGGTACATCTGGGGCAGAATTTTGCCCGTGGTGGGCGGGCGCGGCAGGGGCGATCGGGAACCCGAACGCCGCCCGCGATCGGTACCGCACAACGATTTCACACTGGTGGGCCAATTAAGGCCTACCAGCATGAAAAGGTGAGCAGCAGCGCTGAACGCTGCCTGTGTGGGAGTGGGGGGTGGGGGGGTCGTGCCAGCCGGCCGAGCACGAGCTTTGCGCATGCGCGGGAGTGAGCTGTCTCATGGAGATGAAGAGATATGTAAAAAAAGAAATTAAAAATGTCATAAAACATATCCTCTCATGTGACTCTGTCACATGAGCAGCGACACGTTATTAATGAAAAATTGAAGTTTTTATTTTATTTTGCCGCTTGGCCTTTTTGCTTGCCCGCCAACCATTAGGCTGGATGGACAGCGAAAATTTTAATTTAGTTGATTACTTAATGGCCTTTTAATTGTCAGCGGGCGCGCTGTTGGCTCTGGCGCACGCCCGCTGACCAAACTATCGCGCAAGCGCGCGTTGAGGTCGGCACGTTTGGCTGACGTCAATGCGCGTCATTTCACGCTCAAGCGGGTCGGGCACGCGCCCGCCTGCTCGCCGGGTGAACATTTCTGTCCCTGAGGTAGTATCTATATGCATAGTCTTCTTGTACATTGAATGTCCCTCAAAATTAGCGAGGCACAAGTTGGCTTGTGTGCCTTATTCTGCCTGGCAGTCTAAGGGTTTATATCCATTTCTAAGGGGTGACTTTTATGGCCTATTAAAAATGACAGGACTTAAGCTATGTTTTTAAAGTGGCTGCATTACAAGTCCTTCATGCCTTTCGAGAGCATCTTCAACTGCTTTCATTGAAGGCATTCTAACATAGATGTCTGCAGTGACAAAAACAGTTCTAAAATAAATAATCTGCAGCCAACCAGCAATATCATAAGTTGAAATAACATTGCTGTGAAATGCTTTGCAACCCAGGCCAACTGCATCATGATGATGATTTTGCCCAAACACGAATGAGACATTTTAAAGTCAATTATTTGTAGCCTAACATTGTATAGACATCAAATGGTCCATGGTAGAGAATCTGTTTTAACACTTAAGTTTAAAATTTAAAATATGTACAGCGGTTGCAACATTACGTTATTTTCTTTTGCACACCAGTCTGCCTCAACTTCTGGATTTACTAACCAAGAAGACCGCTCTGTTCTTCATAATGCTGTATTGCTGGAGTCTTAATAATATCAAAAACTTTTGACATGCTGTTGAAGAAATAAACACGTCCAAATTGTTCAGCCTCCTCTCAAAGACTCAGTCAATAGCTGATCGAAGCTTCACAAACTGTGTTCAAAATCGATATATAAAGTCCGAATAAAGTCAGGACCTACTCGATGCAAATTGTCATATTCTACACATGAGAAGAATATGATTGGCTGCATACCGCTTGGTTTTCTACTAGTGCTGTCAAATTGTTCCTTCGTAAGATTAGGGCTCATGATAAACACACAGATACTCAGTAGAAAGAGATGAAAAAGCACAGAAAATTAGGAATGTAGTACTGAGATAATGACAATGATAGCAACACAATTTTATTTGAACATTATCCTTACTACGAGCTTGACAATCCCAAGGATTCATATTGTCCATTATGCCTTTCAAACTGACAATTGTGTTGTATTTACGCCGTTTTAGGTTTTTTGACAAGTTTTGACAAGTAGCTTTCGACACCATGAGAAAATTACATTGTTAAATTTAACAAACTACCTACAAATTTCCTCCTGTTAATTTTAAATGTTAAATACATTAATATATTATTTTATGAAATGTTAATTTGTCAAATGAGTGAAATTGCTTTTCTGTGCAGAATAGTTGATTAGCATAATTTCAGCAAAGAAAAATCATCATAGCACATTAATACTTGCATGAAGATCCAAGTCTAGAAAGTACATGACAGATATGGCAGACAGGATAACAGGTGTCTAATAGTGAATTGTGAAGCAGTAATTTAGTCAAGCAATTCTTAGGATGTCATAAACTGCAGGAATGTAGCTGGAACTGATTATGGGCTGAATTTCCCCCCCGTCGGGGAGGAGGTTGAATGGTGGGTGCGCACAGGCGCGCTTCCGATTGATGCCCCCGATTGGGGGCGTGGCGCCATTTTACGTGGGCAGACCAATTAAGGCCCGGCCAGCGGGACGTCCACACAGAAGCGCTATGTGGTCCCTGTGCGGGGGGTGGGGGGGATCCCAAAATCGAGAGTGCGCTCTTTCGCACATGCGCACGAAAGAGCGCACTCATCTCCCTGAGGCTTCGTGCTGCCTCAGGGAGATCAGCTGTAAATGTCAAAAAGATAAAAATAGAAAAATAAAATTTCCCTAACATGTCCCTTCATGTGACAATGTCACATGAGTTGGGACATATCCAAAATTTTCACAAAACCTTATTAAATTTTTTTTAATGCTACATGAAACCTCATCCCGCCCGTGGGTGATGTTTCATGCTTTTTCTAGTTTGCGCTGGGGCTCCTGGCCTGCCCGCCAACCTTAAGGTTGGACGGGCAGGTCCTTTAATTACTTAATAGCCTCTGTCAATGGCCTCAATTGGCCATTGACAGGTTGGCGGGCACACAGTTGATTTTGTGGTGCCCCCGCCTTCCTGAAAATTGAAATGGGGTGCAGTAATATCAGGAGTTCCCCCCGACATCACCGCGCGTCATTTTACACGTCGGCGAGCGGGGCCCCGCCCTCGCTCGCCAACGCGTAAAATCCTGCCCCAAGGGTGTGGCAGTGGCATTGGTGGCAACTGAAAAAGAATTGCCTGCAGCTGGGAAAGGCATGTTATGGCCATGGGGTGTTGTTACATAGGAACAGGAATAGGCCAACCCACTCAAGCCTGTTCCACCATTTAGTTAGATTCTGGCTGACCTGTACCTCAACTCCATTTATTCACCTTTGATTCATTCTCTTTATGATCTTGCATTATAAAATCTGTCGATTTCAGTCTCGCAAATTTCAACTGATTGAGCAGCCACAGCCTTTTGAGACTTTGCCATCAGAAGAAATTGTTTATTTGTATCTACCCCATGGAATCTTCTTTATCATTTTAAATACCTCAATTAAATCACTCTTCAATCATATAAAGTCAAGGGAATACAAAGGAAATGTGTTTGATTGAAGAGTTATGTGGGTGAAGTGGATGGTGTTCCATACGTGGAAATGTATATCCCATTCCTGGAACTTTATGCTTGTCCTTTCCTTTCTGCATTGAAACGCTGGATTTATTTTAGTCAGCAGCATGTAAAAAAGCATCTGAGAACATGGTTATGATGCACTCCAATGCAAACTTGCCAAGTCTCCTGCTATTGCCTAGATGACACAAATACATCAGACATTGAACCACTACTGGCTTCGCAGCACTGATATTGCTCCCTAGTTGAGGGTCTAGTCCTATGAACTGGGACAATTTATTACCAGACAGAAGTATATGAAACAGTAAAAGTTCTGGATTCTGTGACTATAGGCAGATTATCTCCATTTGTCAGACTTGGCAGGACTTGCAACATACACTGAAGCTATAGTTGTTAGGTTGGTCACCTTTTCCCAGAACAGTGAACCATTGGAAGATGCTGCTGACTTGTGCATTATCAATTCTCTCTACACCTTTGTAAAGAAAATATCATTTTTCCTATATTACTGTGGGATACTGTGAAGCAGGCTTGTGAGGGCTGTGTGTACGTTGTGTGTGCATGTGTGACTAATTTAATTAAACTGAAGACAGTCAGACCGCAAGGTTTAAATCATCATAGGGTTACGGCAAAAGGAGGCATTTTTGAAATGTGGATGAACAAGCTAAGGTGGGTACCATTAAAAACAGCATGAATAGGAATTTGCATTAGGAGATAAATGAGGAGTTGAATTTTTAGCTGTTGAATTTCAAAGGGAAAAAAGAAGCTTTACAACTGGCAAAGATCATAAATGAATAAAGCAAAGTTCTTAAGTTTATTTTTCTCGAAAGTAGGGGCCATAAAGACAACAGGAAAGGTTTTTATATTCTGGGAAAGGGAAATTCCAAGGAAAGTTAAGAACAATGGGTTTAAAGATGAAAGAGAAAAAAATATTTAAGGAAAGATTGAAAGCTGCATGGCGTATGGTCAAGTGATCTTGAAGAGTGGGTCGTGTGAGGACAGACCGGTGAAGTAAGCAGCCTCTAGTCAACCCAGAGAAGTATTTGTTTGTTCCAGAAAGCAAGGTTTTGTTACAAGCCTTGGATTTCTATTGTTGAGTGAGAGGGAGAGAAGAGCCCCTGTGAAACAACCCATCCCCCCCACCCCCCCCCCCGGCCCCCGACCCCCCCATAGCAACTGTGGGTGCCTTGCAGTAATTTTTATAAATTAAGAATCTATAGGAACTGTTTCATGGGCAAGGGTGTTTATTTGTGAGGCTAGCTAAGTAGAAATCTTTGGGAAATGTTGTAGGACTAAATTTAACTGTGTAACTGCTATCTTGTGTGTTTAAGTTTTCTTTTCTTTTGCTAATAAATTAATTTAATATTTAAAATTTCCAAACATGTAGCGGAATCTTTACTTCTAACTTCAGTGCACATACCTTCTCATAATTAATGCAAATCATTGTGATAGCTTGACCAAGTTTCCCTTTGGGATTTAGCCAGCCCAGCAATTATGACAAAATTGGGGCTCTTTGCAGGATTTATAAAAATTTCTCGATTGGCTTGGAGTTGATGTATCTGAAGGCTACAAGTGCGAGAAGAGCACTGAACACAGGAGTTGATGTTGAGGGATTTCAAAGTGGTTAGACTGTGAACATGGCTTTCGCAATTGCTAAGACTTTGCTGGGAGTGGACAATGTAAGCCTGATTAATTTACTTAAGGGAGCCAATGGCTCAGTTAAAAGAATTGGTGGATAAATTGCAGTTATGATTAACTGCAGGGGCAAGGAAAGCAGACATAGTCGAAGTCATAGCACAGCATTTAAAATTGAAAGGGATACTGGAGGTACCATGTTCACAAAGGGTGAGTCACTTGAATTGGCTAAGATTCAGTTGCAAATGAAAAAACTTGAACTGGAGGTGAAAGAAAAAGAAATAGAATGAGAATTTCAAAGGGAACAAGCAGAAAGGCAGGAGAGACAAAGAAGACAAGAAAGGGAATTGGAAATGGAGAAGTTAGCAATGGAGCAAAGAGAAAAGGAGAGAGAAAGAGAATACCAGTTTAAAAGGCTGGGCTTTAAAAATGAGACCTCAGATGCTGAGGAAGGTTCTGATGGTGAAACGATCACCTTCAATCTAAAACCTAGTGGACAGATGTTTAAATTTGTGCAAGCTCTTCCAAAGTTTGAGGAAAGGGACCTAGAAGCATTCTTTATTTTATTTGCGAAGACAGCTAAGCAAATGAAATGACCATAAGAAACCTTGGAATTACTTTTACAGTCTAGGTTGGTAGTTTGCGCTCATGAGGTATATGCATCATTGTCAGAAGAAGTATCTGTGAATTATGATGCAGTAAAAAAGGCTGCTCTGAGTGCATATGAGTTGGTTCCTGAGGTGTACAGGCAGAAATTTCAGAATGTAAGGAAACAGCCTGGATAGATTTATGTTGAATTTGAGAGAATGAAACAAAGTAATTTTGACCGTTGGATATGGGCATTAAAAGTAGAGACAACACATGCAGCTCTTAGGGAAGTAATTCTATTGGAAGAATTTAAAGATTCACTTCCTGCGATAGTTAGAACCCATTGGAAGAACAAAGGATTAAAATGGCTAAACAAGCAGCACCTGATGATTGTTAGCAGGTCCATAGATCAAAGCCTTTTTTCATCATCCCTTTAAATTCGACAAGGATAGAGGGTGAGAAGATGAAAGGAAGGCAGGTAGTCAGGGAAGAGAAGGGACAGCTAGGAATTCTCAGGAAATTTCTCCTCAGACCAGGAAGGAAAGTGCTGAGGTTGGAAGTGACACTCGAAGGGACTTACATGTTTCCACTGTAATAAGGTTGAGCACACGATGGCTCAGGGAAAACCTATTGTGGTAACTGGAACTCAGAAAGGTTCTGGAAATGAGAGTACTGTGGGCTCAGAGATCCAGAGGCAATAAAAACCAGTGGTTTGTATACAGATGGAGCAGGAAGAATCAGTGGTAGCTAGAGAAGTGGGAATGTGTTCACAGCTTACCCAAGGAAGCTCTGAAGGGCAGGTTGCAGAGATATTTAAAGATGTTATATGTGAAGGGAAAGTCTATCCATTTGTACAGGGTGGAGCAAGCAAAGATATCAAAATTTTAAGGGACACGGGGGCTAGTCAGTCCTTAATGTTATGGGATGGTGCTATTTGTTGTCCAGATGGGGTATTGCAGGAAAGAGTCGTGATAAGTGGAATTCATGGAGAAACAAAATATATTCCATTGTGTAAGGTAAATTTTAAAAGGTAGGTTGAAAATAGGGAAGGTGATTATTGGGGTCATGGAAAAATTGCCCATTGCAGGGATTCAATTTATCCTAGGAAATTATATAGGTGAGTCATAGATGTTGGTGATGGCTACTGTAGTCGAGCAACCTGTGGAGATGCAATCAACAGAGATACTGCAGAAAGAGCACCCTGGTTTGTTTCCAGATTGTATAGTAATGAGATCACAAACTCACAGGTTGAAACAGGAAGGGGTATAATCCAGAAGAAAGGGTAAGGATGCTGAAATACAGTTAGCTGGATGTGTCTTGGAAAATATTGTTCAGGAATAGAAGGTTGGAAAGAGTGAAGCTGAAGTGTTTAGCTCTGTGGAATTAGTAGAGTTACATCAGAAAGATCTACGAATAAAGCATTTATGCTACACAGCTTATAATGAGACAGAGACAGAATGTATTCCAGAGTGTTATTACCTTAAAAATAATGTGTTAATGAAGGAATGGAGACCTCCTCATGTTCCGGCAGATGAAAAGTGGGTGGTAGTACATCAAATAGTAATACTATCTGGATACAGAAATGAAATATTAACATTGGCTCATGAAATTCCAATAGTTGGACATTTAGAAATTAGGAAAACTCAGGCTGAAGTACACAAACATTTGTATTGACCTGGACTCCATAAAGAAGTTGTCAAATTCTGTTGAACATGTCACACATGTCAGGTGATAGGGAAACCTCAAACAGTAATTAAACCTGTACCTTTAATTCCAATTCCAGCATTTGAGGAACCTTTTACCAGGGTCCTGATTGATTGTGTAGGACCCCTTCCTAAGACCAAAAGCGGAAATCAGTACTTGCTGACAATCATGGATGTGTCCGCTAGATTTCTGGAAGCGATACCTTTATGAAACATTACAGTGGAGTTGACCAAATTCTTTACAAGATATGGGTTATGAAAAGAAGTACAGTCGGATCAGGGTTTGAATTTCACATCACAGCTGTTTAAGGAAGTAATGGACATGCCTAGGAATAAAGCAGTTTAAGTCCTCAGCCTATTATCCTGAATCACAAAGTGCTTTAGAGAGATGGCATTAAAACTTTAAAGTCTATGATGAGAGCATATTGTCAAGACTACCCCCAGGACTGGGAATGGGGGATTCCATTCTTGTTATTTGCTATGAGGGATGCCCTTAATGAATCAATAGGGTTTAGTCCTTTGAATTAGCCTATGGTCATGAAGTATGGGGACCACTTAAGTTGATTCAGGAGAAACTAGTGGCTAAAATTCGGGAACTTCTCTCCTGGATTAGGTGATAAAATTCAGAGAAAGATTGAACAGAGCATTTGAGTTAGCTAAGGAACATTTAAAGATATCGCAACATGTGATGAAAACAAGTGCAGATAAGAGGACAAAGGCTTGTAGTTTTGTTGCTGGAGAAAAGGTGCTTGTCTTGTTGCCAATGTCAGGTGAACCATTAAAGATAAGGTTTAGTGGACCTTACCAGATTGAAAAGAGACTGAGTGAAATAAATTATTTAATAAATACCCCAGATAGAAGAAAGAACCAGAGGGTGTGTCATGTAAATATGCTTAAAAAGTACTTTAACAGGGAACATAACCAAAAGGAGTTATTAATAGTGATAGATAAGGGAAAGGAGGTAGCAATGAAGGATTCTGAAATTGACTTTCCTGGAATTAAATTGAACAGTAAGGACATGCTTAAGAACCCAAATGTGATACTGAGTTACCTTCTAGGCCAGTGTCAAAGTGAGTTGAAAAAGCCATTGTAGTCATACAAAGCTATTTGTGGGAATAAGCTGGGGGAAAACAAATTTGGCTATAAATGATGTAGATGTGGGGGATTCAGCTTCAATAAGGCAACATCTTTATAGATTAAATCCAGTAAAGTTAGCTCAAGTGCAAAAATAAATTGAATTCATGCTTCAGAACGACATCACAGAGTCAAGTTGCAGTAATCGGAATTCACCTATTGTGATGGTACAGAGACCAGATAGAACACAAAGACTGTGTGTGGACTATTGAAAGTTGAATGCAGCGACAAAAGCGGATTCATATCCTATTCCACAGCTGGAAGATTGCATTGAGAAAGTGGGACAATCAGAGCTTATCACAAAGATTGACTGGCTGCCAGGATATAACAGAAAGAGTGAAAGCTTTTGTGACACCAGATGGGCCATATCAATTCAAAGTTATGCCATTTGGTATGGAGAATGCACCAGCAACATTCCAAAGACTGACAAAGTAATTGTCAAAGTACCTCAGGAAGGATGTTCTGGCCCTGGAGAGGGTCCAGAGGAGGTTCACGAGAACGATCCCAGGAATGAAAGGCTTAACAGATGAGGAACGTTTGAGGACTCTGGGTCTATACTCGATGGAGTTTAGAAGGATGAGGGTGGGGGGGATCTGATTGAAACTTACAGAATACTGAAAGGCCTGGATAGAGTGGGACATCGGGAAGATGTTTCCATTAGTAGGAGAGACTAGGACCCGAGAGCACAGCCTCAGAGTAAAGGGAAGACCTTTTAGAACAGAGATGAGGAGAAACTTCTTTAGCCAGAGAGTGGTGAATCTATGGAATTCATTGCCACAGAAGGCTGTGGAGGCCAGGTCATTGAGTATATTTAAGACTGAGATAGATAGGTTCTTGATTGGTAAGGGGATCAAAGGTTACGGGGAGAAGGCGGGAGAATGGGATTGAGAAACTTAACAGCCATGATTGAATGGCAGAGCAGACTCGATGGGCCGAATGGCCTAATTTTTGCTCCTATGTCTTATGGTCTAATGGTCTAATTGCTGGCCTGAGCAATTGCGCTGTTTACATTGATGACTTGGTAGTTTTCAGTCAAATATGGGAGGAGCATTTACATCTAAAATAACTATTTGATTGACTGCGTGAAGCTAATTTGGTGGTGAACTTGGTTTAGGATGAATTTGCAAAAGTGCAAGTTACAAATTTAGGCCACGCCATTGGACATGGTCAGGTGGCTCCATGAGATGCGAAAGTAAATGCCATGGTGAATTTCCCAGTGCCTACAACAAAATGGGAAGTTTTGAGATTTCTAGGCATCAGTGGATTTTATCCGAAGTTTGTACTAAATTTTAGCAGTTTAGTTGCTCCATTGACTGGACTACTAAAAAAGATCAAGAAATTTCAATGGACACAGGAGTTTCAGAATGTATTTGAAAGTTTAAAAACTGTGTTGATTACTACACCAGTTTTGGCAGCATCTAATTATGCCAAGCAGTTTAAGTTTGCTGTTGATGCAAGTGACGTGGGTATTGGTGCGGTGTTATTACAAGAAGGTGAAACAGGATTGAAAAGCTGGTAGGATATTTTACATGGTGGCTGAATGTAGATCAGAAAAGATACTGAACCATAGGAAAAGAAACTCTAGGTCTGGCATTAGCATTGCAGCATTTTGAAGTTTATGTTGCAAGCAATTCTTCAGAAACAAGTATTTATACAGACCACAACCCTTTAAAATTTCTGGAAAAATGTTGAAATTAGAATGCCAGAATGTTCAGATGGAGATTATTACTGCAACCATTTAATTTACAAATTATACATGTGGCTGGATGAGAAAATATAATTGCAGATATGCTGTCAAGAGTTTAAAGTTCAAAGAAAATTGGACATTTCAAACATGGACACTGGACTGAAATGACCTCTGTTAATACAAAGGATTTGTGTATATTGTCATGTTAATGTATGTACCTGGTGATATAATAGTTTTGTGTATATAGATAAGTATAGTAAGCAATGAAAAATGGGTAGAGAAAACAAAACCATCTTTTAGAATTATGATGGTTCATTTTTCCATAAGGATGGAGGTGTAAAGAAAATATAATTTTTCCAATATTACTGTGGGATACTGTGAAGCAGGTTTATAGGGGCTGTGTGTATGTTGCACATGCGTGTGTATGTGCCTAATTTAATTACACTTGAGACAGTCAGACTGCAAGGTTTAAATCATCAATGGGTTAGGGTAAAAGCAGGCACTTTTGAAGTGGAGATGAACATACTAAGATGGGATACCAGTAGATACAGCATGAATAGGAATTTGCATTAGGAGATACGTGAGTAGTTGAATTTTTAACTGTTAAATTTCAAATAGAAAAAAGGAAGTTTTACAACTGGCAAAGATCATAAATGAATAAAGCAAAATTTAAAGTTTATTTTTCCCAAAAGTAAGGACCATAAAGACAACATGAAATATTTTTATATTCTGGGAAAGGAACTTCCAAAGAAAGTTAAGTTCAATGGGTTTAAAGATGAAAGAGAAAAAACATATTTAAGGAAAGATTGAAAGCTGTATGGTGTGTGACCATATGATCTTGAACTGTGGGCTGCGTGAGGACAGACTGGTGAAGTAAGCAGTCTCTAGCCAGCCTAGAGAAGTGCTTGTTTGTTCCAGAAAGAAAAGTTTTGGTACAAACCTTGGATTTCCAATGTCAAGTGAGAGGGAGAGAGAAGCTCCTGTGAAACACCTCCCCTATAGCAACAGTGGATGCCTTGCATTAATACTACTGGATTTTTAATAGACTAAGAATGTATAGGGACTATTTCGAGGAAAAGGGTGTTTACTTGTGAGACTAGATAAGTAGAAATCTTTTGAGAAATGTTGTAATACGAAATTTAACCGTATAACTGTAATCTTGTGTGTTTAAGATTTATTTCCTTTTGTTAATAAATATTTTAATTTAATATTTAAAATCTCCAAAAGTGGTAGTGGAATCTTTACTTCTGTTTTCAGTACACATACCTTCTCATAATAAATACAAATTGTAAATTGTTGTGATAGCTTGATCAAGTTTCCCTTTGGGATTTGGTCAGCCTGGCAATTCACACCTGCAATATCATAACACCTTCATATAGGAGCAATTCCTTGCTGGGGGAAGAATTTGCATCTTATAAAAGGTAAGTGATTTACCAGTTAACATAACCATGGCCAATGTTGTCTCCAGGACTGCTTTCAATCACTTGAGAAGGTCAGAGAGAGATTAATTTTTCCTTTTTAGCACTATGGTTCTTATTTCTGTTTTTCTGCCTCTCTTTGGAGATTGCCAATCCTAAAGCTGGGTGGTAGGAAGTATCCAGTCATGCATCTCCAGGCATAATGATTGTGGAGCAGGCTTAATGGTCTTTTGCTGTCTGTTTTTGTTGTGTCTTCATATCAATGGATCTCTTTGCGAAACAATGCACCCACAGATGGTACTTTGCATTGAAGTTAAGGTAATGTTGCCTGGAGATTGTATCAGGTCACATTGGTTCTCATTCTATGGCCTTGGTAAACATTAACCCGCCTGTGTTGATGTCACCAGTCATTGTCCTTCTCCTTCTACAAGATATCCAGCAAAGTGAGACATCCTGATGACATACGCTGTTCATGAACTAAGATATTTAAATCATTCCCTATAATGTCTCTTTCTCCACTCCTGCTGACTCTCTCCACTGCCTACCTGCCACATTCCATTAATGCAATTCTAGCTGGGAGGTAAGCATGAGCAAATTTGGTGGGTGCCTATAATTGATGCTTAGCAAGTCAATAAAAAAATAACATTGGGGTTTGTACATTAACATGCATTGATTTACATTACTCGCCAGAGGATTTTAAGAGCATGACTAAAATTTAGTGAACTCCTTATTACTGTTAACTCACAAAGTTGCTACACCTTACAATACCATTTGCATAAATTAGCTTTGAAATGCAAAGCAATTGCACCCTTGGGCTCACCAATATGGAGAAATTATCACATGGAAAATTGGTGGAAAAACGTATGCTGCAATTTTATGGGTGAATACATTGAAGCATCAACAGACTAACATTGCACCAAGTTTGCTACTTTTTTACTCCTTGTTTTTTATTTAAAGGGATTAGATTGACCTGAGCCTGAACGGGTGTTAGTGAATAAACCCAAAATGGCTCACATCATGGCACAGTATTTTAGACTATAGCTTGGGGCAGTGCTTATATTTGTATATATTCTTATATTTGTGTGTATAATTTCAGTGGAAATCATTTTAAGCAAAGCAGTACTGCTGTCCAATCAAATCAATTTAATTATATGAAAGACCATCAATCTGATTTGTACTGATGCACATTATTCTTACGAACGTTTACCTGAAAAGTTTGTTTTCTCTTTTTGCAAGATATATTTTTTCCCTTTTGAAGCCTCTCAGTATTAAACACCTTGGTTAAGAGGAGCAAGCCTGTTCTTGATCTTTTGCTAATGTTGATGTAAAAGTTATGACTAATAACATTATTATTTATATTAGCACTTTTATAGCTACTTATTACATCAAAGTATCTCAAAGTTCTTCCAGCAGTTCATTTCTTTTGAAATGTATTGATTGTTGTTTTGTACACAGTAGGAGATGCATAAAATAAGTCTATGGGTGATTGCTGTGGGGTTACCTCTCCCTACTTAAGGATGGGCAGCTAGGCTACATTCAATACATCTCATGATGACATGGCTGCCAATCCAGAGCTGACTGGGGGATCTCAAGGGTAAACAAAACAACCACACAACATAAGGTGCACTCTGTTGGAGTTCCAGCAGGTTATGTCAATAGGGCACCTCTCTATTGTCCTGACTTCATTTAGTTTTACCAAAGTCAGGGCTTAAGTTCTGTTAACCTTCAACAGAACTGAGGCAATACAATAGCACGCTCCAGAAAAGGGATGATTGGATGGTGGGTAGTGGTCAGCGGTATATCTGTGAACCATTCTATCAGCATTGTTTGAAGAAAGAGTGAAATTAGAAACCTGTTGGCTGCTAAGTATTTACCATGGCATCAGATCAAAATTCACAAGACTGCTGGTGATAATACTCTGACAAATTACTGCCAGTAATAATCGACGTTTCGAGTCCTCACGACCCTTCAAAAGAACTGAGTTCTTTGAGTTTTGAGTTCTGTTGAAGGGTCGTGAGGACTCGAAACGTCGACTCTTTTCTTCTCCACCGATGCTGCCAGACCTGCTGAGTTTTTCCAGGTAATTCTGTTTTTGTTTTGGATTTCCAGCATCCGCAGTAGTTTTTTTGTTTTAATGCCAGTAATAATATCTGTCTAACTGTATTTGAAATTAACATTTTGAAAGTGGATACTCTGCTTGGGTTATACACTGAGGCCGGCTCCCGCACCTCAGCATGAATGTAGGTTGTGAGCCTGCCTCCGCTTAGCCAGCTCACTCCGCTTTAATTTTTCAGACAACAGGCCTTTAATTAGCATTGGGGCTGGGGGTGGGGGGGTGGGGGTGGTGGGGAGGGTGGTGTTGCTCTTCGGTCTGTCTTCAGGAGGGAGTCCCACCTTCTAGAGCTACTGGCAAATCAAAGGCTGGAATCTCTGCAGTGCCAGCAGTGGCAGTGGTCACTGGCAGTGCTGCAGGTAGGCCAAGGAGATGGTTTTCAGCGATGGACACGGGCATTCAGGTACATCCGGGATCTCACTGGGGCCAGGCTGACAGGCCCCGGCGAGAGGGTCATCTTGGACAGGGCAGCCGGGGAGGGTTGATGTGGCGAGGCTAAACTGTGGGGAGCAGCCTCCGATTGGCACCAGGGCCCCAGTAAAAGGCGCTCCCCCCACTCCCCGCCTTCCCCTTTAACTGGCCAGCAGCCCACAGTTAAACCTGCCAGGCTGCTCAGTAAATCAGAAGGCAGGGTGAGACCCTTAATTGGGCATTAATTGTCCACTTAAGGGCCTCAGTCTGGTCATGGGTGGGAAACACACCTGATGCCTCCCCCCCACTATTTGTAAAAGGGGTGGAGGCAGGCTGACAGCAGGCATGGTCCCCTAATTTACCTGTCCACCTACCATCTTTCCCAGCCACAGGTGGCCAGTAAAATTCAGCCCTCTGTGTTCCATAATCAAATTAATGTCATATGATAACTCCCACATAGCTCGCCAAATTATCAAATATATTTCTCAGCTGCTATTCTCATGTAAAATTCAATGAACTAAAATACATCACTTTCGTACAAATTTTAGTTCAAATCGTGTGCGACAATAGCACAATTCAAATCTTGCGGCTCCACTGCAAAAACCTGTTGTCTATCTCTGGTAGCTAGGAAACTTGCTGCTAGCAAAATAAATAAACAAACAAGCTTTCTGTTATACAAATATCAAATAACAAGACTGGATTATGTTTTAGAGATCTAACAAGTCTCAAGGTTGAAATCACATTGATAATCCACTTTCAGTTTTGTTCCTGAGCTTCACAGCATCATTTTATCCCTTAATGCAGACCTGCTTGTATAAAAGCTAACTTATTTGTTGTCCTACAGGTGACACTAGACAAAAATTATTTCTAAATATGTTTTTATTAAACTCTTCAAAACCACTTCTCACATGTTAATACCTCCAGTGCACTGAAACAGAAAGACAAGGGGAAAGTGTTAGTGTAGAAATTACAGTGAGCAATGTAATTGTTCAAACATTTAACATGCTCATATCAAATTCTTCTGGCTGCTAGTTTTGCAGAGACATTAACCCATTTATTTCAGGTCAGTTAATAGTAGTGAGAGGACTTGATATGAATGTGTTAAGTGCAATATCATCACTTATAATCATTTCCAAGTTATTTCATTTAGGGTAGTTAAATGTCGAGCAAAATTTGTACGACCTGTGGACACTTGCTCCAAAAATATTTCCTGTAGGCCTTACAATATTAGGACATTATTATATACAGATCACATATTTCTCATTGATGCCCATGCTAATGGTTCTTGTTAGATGCTACAATAACATATGGACCTTTTACTGGGTTGAAATGTGCAATGAACTTGTGTGATCTGAGGCAGAACAAATTTGTGTTTTCTTCATTCAACTCTCAAAGATAAAGCAAGGTTATGTATTTAATTAACCACATGCAAATTAGCAGTTGCATTAGTTAATTACTCTCTGCTTTGTAGAGTATGTAAAGGTCATACTAAAATGGTTCACTGGACTCGTAACTAAGCAGCATTTCTGAACATTGTGTGGAGACAGAAAGATATCAGCTTGCAACTGCATCTCACAGCATTATGCTAAAAAGCAATATAATAACAAAAGATATCTCTCAGACATGCTATTCATATACCCCACTTTTAATTCTATCCTCCTGAAGATATCTTATGCAGCATACATTGTGTTGCCTTGCAATATTTTCATCAAATGTATATGAATTTGCAGAATTATGCTTTCAGAAGAACAAAATTGTGACTAATGGAAAAGCAAAATACAATGGATGCTGGAAATCTGAAATAAAAACAAAAATTGTGGGAAATACTCAACAAGTCTAGCAACAACTGTGGAGAGGGAAACAGAGTTAACATTTTGGGTTGCATCAGAACTGATAATGCTAAAAAAATTGCATTTCAACATTGCCACAGATGGCAATTGTTGTATTATGTCATTAAGGGATAGTAGCAAGACATCACTAGAAGGGAAGTGTATCATGCAATGCAATCTTAGTTTCACTTTTGCTTTTAAGCAGAGTGCACACACACACACAGCTCTGCTGTTGACATCTTCAAGCTTTGTACCTATGCATAAATGCTCCTATGTGCCTAGTCTAAATAAATGAACCACAACGTGTTTACACAATCTCTTATGAACGACTGATGTCTGTATCATTATAACAATACCACTGCAATGGTATTTTCAATTCATTTTAACTGCTTTTTGGACAATCATCTATACAGTCATCTATATATCTGAAATTTTATATCAGTGTCTAACAATGAAAATGAAAAAAAAAGTGCCCAGCAGGTTAATGAGTAATGATAATGAGCTCTGATGAAATGTCATCAACCTGAAACGTTAACTCTGTTTCTCTCTCCACAGATGCGGCCAGGCCTGCTGAGTATTTCCAGCATTTTCTGTTTTTATTTGGTGACTCATGGGTGCTATTTGTGAATGGCGGTTGGGTTAACAATGTGGTAAATTACACTTTATTAAGAAACCAGTTAAAGGGCCTTGGCTTAGTCTTGGCACCGTCAAGATTCAAAGAGATAAATGTGGGAAATTAGGAAGCAGAGAATAGTCAATGCCAAGCATGAACTTTCATAGTCTGTGATTGTCATGGGAAAGTATCCTGCTAGGTATAAACCTGTACCATTTTCACTATTTGACAGTGGTAAAAAAATTGAGATGTATTGATAACTGTCTTATGATTATCCAAAAAAAATGGTCGTAATGAATTGAAAATATCATTGCCACCTCTGGCAAAGTTAAAATCCAATTTTCTAGCATATTACTATAATAAACAGGATTGTGCACAAAATGTGACAGTAGCAGGAGGTGTTTGACAGAAAATGAAATACTTACTCTTCCTTGAAAGGAAATGTGTAACACCTCTGTTACTTCCTGATTAAGCCATGTGTTTATGGGTGTTTCCAGATGGAAACTGCTCCCTTAGGCTGAATGTTGTGCCTGTTGTTTATATTCTTGCCTATTTTTTCATATTCTGTTTACATTCAGATAAATCTCATTGCTTATTTTTTGTATCTGGCTCACTGTGCAGAAGTTATGGCATTGATGTGTGAGTTCTATCATTTACTATATAACTGTTATATCAGCAACAAGTTTGAGAAAAAAAAAACTATATCCCTGGGCCAAATCATGTTGTTTATTTTTGATTCGCATAATGCAAAATTGACATAAGCATTAATAATACAGCAATAAAATGCCAAAAATATCAGGACTATTGACCTTAAACTGTTACATTTAAATGTTTTAGCTATGTTTTTGCCCTTACATTCATCCTTTCTTCTTTCTTGTACTATTTACTGTACCTATATTTTTGCTTTTTTCCACTTATTTTCATTTTTTGTTATCTATTAACTATAATTTTAAATATTTTAGGTTCACTCTTCTATCTCTGTGCTCGCACCATTCCTTTTGGGGTTGGGAACAATTGTATATAAAACATGTTCTCCATTGTCTATAAACCAACATGAGAAGAATTTGCCAGCCAATTAATTCTTAGCTTGTAAATCAGTCATGGCTCCAACACAGATGCAATTAAGACAGTCATCACAAAAAGGGAAAAAAATGATGTCGAAAGCAGTAACTGCTTGCTAGTGATGTGTATGCTTGCCCTTAATCTGTGATAGATTAATAGTCTACACTTTTCCCTGTAATCTATAGTCACAGTTCGATGGCTTGTCCATTCAAGTTTAACAATAACAATGATTTGTGAATGGAGCAGTGGCTGCCAACAAAAGGTAATCTTTAAAAGCAAAATATCAAAAATAATCACTGTAAAATAAAAAAAAATGCAGCATTTCTTTTGCTAGGATAACATGAGGTATCTGATACAACCAGAATGCTCAAAAAATGGAAGATTGCTTGGGAACATAGTTGAGTTTTACTTATTCTTTTGGGCAAGATAAGTTAGAAAATCCTAGAAGAGGCAAGGGTTTGGAATTACATTTTGGGTGTTAGAAATGGCCAGAATTTAACTTCCCCTATCTTGTGGAAACCTGGGCAGTTAACATAACAGGTATCAATTGCCCCCAGCAATGCTGCTTCCTTCCCCAGTGTGATCCCACATTAATCTACTCTTTTGAAAGATGTGTTTTAGCCTTTTCTTATTTGCCTGTCATTTGTTACCCAAATATGGATGTTGTCCAGATCTTGCGTGGATTGGTATAGGCTGCTTCATTATCAAAGGAGTTGTATGTAAATGGAGCTAAAAATCATCATCAGCGAACCATATCATTGGTGATCTTATGACAAAGGGAAGCTCATTGATGAAGCAACCATTGATGGTCAGGAAATTTTCCCTGAGGAAACCGTGTGATGATGTCTTAGGAACACAGAAACATAGGAGCAGGAGTAGGCCAGTCAGTCCATAGAGCTTGCTCCGCCATTCAAACAGACCATGGTTGATCATCTTTCTCTACGCCATTTTCCCCCACTATCCTCATTATCTCTTGATCTTATTAGTATTCAGAAATCTACCGATTTCTGACTTGAACAGTGATTGCCCTCTCAGGTAGAGAATCCCAAAGATTCACCACCCTCTGAGTGAAGAAATTCCTCCTCATCTCAGTCTCAGATGTCCTGCCCCTTTAATCTGAGACTGTGTCCCCTGGCTCTCGACTCACCAGCCAGGAGGAACATCCTATTTACATCTACTCTATCACACCCTGTAAGAAATTTGTAAATTTCAATGAGATCTTTTCTCATTCTTTGAGACTCTAGAGAATACAGGCCCAGTTTCCTCAATCTCTCCTCATGAGACAATTCTGCCATCCCAGGGATTAGTCTGGTGAACATCCATTGCACTCCCTCTATGACAAGTATATCCTCCCTTAGATAAGGCAACCCAAGCTGTACATAATACTCCAGATGCAATTTCACCAAGGCTGAATACAACTGCAGTAAGACATCTTTACTCCTATATCCAAATCCCCTTGCGATGAAGGTCAACATACCATTTGCCTACCTAATTGCTTGCTTCACTTGTATGCTAGCTTTTAGTGACTCACAAACAAGGACATCCAGGTCCTTTTGGGTATCAACCTCTTCCCAACTCTCACCATTTAAGAAATACTCTGCCTTTCCATTGTTTCTACAAAAGCGAATATTCCACGTTTATTCACATTATATTCCACCTGCCATATTCATGCCCATTCACTTAGCCTGTCCAAATCCCCATGAACCTTCCTGCATCCTCCTCACAATTTCCATTCCACCTCATTTTGGGTCATCAGCATATTTGGGTGTGTATTTTTACGTATTCCTCAGAGGGGCTATTGGCCATTTGTAAATAAACCATCTACTTCTTGGCCATCATGCAGAGATTGAGTAAATTTTTTATTGATTTATGAAATGACGTCAGAAATGATCCATGCAGATTCTACTGTGAAGGTTAGTCAAGATGCAACAACGCCGAAGGGATCGAGACGGTGATTGTGCTGACAGGATTCTCTGAAAGAGATTGCTGTGTAGGTGGGATGATATTGAGGCACAGGGAGTACACGCAGCTCAGAGGTCATGAATGCCTGACCGACTGGAACTTCTGCCTTATTAAGGCCTCCCGTGTGTCATGGCCATCCACGTGCTCCCATGCAGGCCCTTGCATTCTTCGTCAGACTATTCCCTCATCTCCTCATCCACATCATCATCAGAGGGATGCCTGCTATCTTGCTCCAGTGCATCCCCTTTCTGAAGTGCCAGGTTGTGCAGATTGCAGCACACAATGGCCATGTGTGAAACTCAGCCATTGAAATCCCTGTTCACATTAGCGGGACCAGAAGATCCCACCAGCATGAGGTGTTAGAAAATGCCAGCCCTTGGGTCTGCAATGATTGGCATCTGGTAACAATGAACATCTTCCTGTGTGACAGGTATGATACCAACCACTGAAAGGGTTGCCAATTTTTTTGTTGTTTAACATTCATAGGACGTGGCTAGGCCAGCACTTATTGCTCATCCCTAATTACCCATGAGAAGTGGTACTGAGCTACCTTCTTATATTGCTGAAGTCCATGTGTTGTAGGAGCACCCATAGTGCTATTAGAAAGGGAGTTCAAGGATTTTGAACCAGCAACAATGATGGAACAGCAATATAGTTCCAAGTCAGGATGGTGTGTGACGTGGAAATGAACTTGCGGGTGATGGTGTTCCTATACATCCATTACCCTTGTCCTTCTAGTTGGTCTCTGGTTTGAAAGGTACTTTCAAATAAGCCTCGGTGAGTTGCTGCAGTGCTTCTTGTATGTGGTACACACTGCTGCCACTGTGCATCACTGGTGGAGGGAGTGAATGTTAAAGGTAGTGGATGGGGTACCAATTAAACAGGCTGCTTTGTCCTGGATCGTGTTGAGCTGCTTGAGTGTTGTTGGAGCTGCGCTCAACCAGGCAAATGGAGATTGAGTAATCTATCACACTCCTGACTTTTGCTTTGTAGTTGGTGGGCAGGCTTTGGGGAGTCAGGAGGCGAGATGCTGTCCACAGAATTCCCAACCTCTGACCTTTTCTTGTAGCTACAATATTTATATGGCTTATCCAGTTCAGCTTCTGGTCAATGGTAACTGCCAGGAAATTGATAGTGGGGGATTTAGCGATGGTAATGCCATTGAATGTCAAGGGGAGATGGTTAGGATCTCTCTTGCTGGAGATGGTCATTGTCTGGGACTTGTTTGCTGTAAATGTAATTTGCCAC
The DNA here is from genome assembly GCF_964194155.1 of Cetorhinus maximus. Classification (NCBI taxonomy): domain Eukaryota; kingdom Metazoa; phylum Chordata; class Chondrichthyes; order Lamniformes; family Cetorhinidae; genus Cetorhinus; species Cetorhinus maximus. Next base: position 23,609,918 of record NC_135879.1, on the reverse strand, counting down.
CTGTCAGCCCAAGCCTGAATATTGTCCAGGTTTTGCTGCATATGGACAAGGACTGCTTCGGTGCCTGAGGAACCATGAATGGTGCTGAACTTGTGCAATCATCAACGAACATCCCCACTTCTGACTTTATGATGGAGAGAAGGTAATTGATGAAGCAGCTGGAGATGATTGGGCTCAAGACACTACCCTACGGAACTCCTGCAGTGATTTCTTGGCATTGAGAAGATTGACCTTCAACAACCACAACCAATTAATCCCATTGCCCTACTCTAGCAAGGGTTTATTGGTGCCATACCTGATTGAATGCTGCATTGATGTCAATTCTGCTACTCTCAACTTTCCTCTAACATCCATCTCTTTTGGTCATATCCTGATCAAGACTAAGATATGAATCTGAGTGGTTTTGGTGGAACCTGATCTATGCATTGTTGAGTCAGTGTCGCTTGATGGCATTATTAATAAACTCTTCTATCATTTTTCTGATGATTAAGTGAAGCTTGTTATTGGCAGTAATTGGTTAGGATAGATTGGCCTTTTTTTTTCTCATCAGGACATACTAAGTCAATTTCCAGGTGTTGAATAGATGAAAATGTTAGAGTGTTCTGGAATAGATTGGGTCAACTTGCTCTGGCGCACAGGTTTTCAGCAATCAAGCCAAGAGGCGAACAGGTCCTATAGCTTCCATTGAGTCCAGTGTAACCAGTCGCATAGAGTAAACCAAATTGGCTGAACAATGACACCTGTGATGGTGAGGACCTCAGGAGATGGCAGCATAGGATCAATCCATTAGTACTTTTGGGTGATAATGTTTACAAGTATTTCTGTTTTATCTCCTTAAATCGGATGGTTAGGAAAGGAAATGTTTATTGAACTTCTTCTATCTGTAACTTTATTGTCCACCACCCTTCTTGACTGAATGTGGTACGACTACTTAGTTTTGTTCTGATTCATTAGTTTTGGGATTACCAGTTCTGCTTTTATTTTAAGATCCATAGCCAATATTAAGGGTGTAATGGGTCATTCCCAACAAACTATACCACTGCTGATGGGACAGGATAAACCCAGGGACGGTGATGGAGGAATCTAGGATTCTGACTGCTAGATATGATTTGTGAGTATGACTATGTAAGGATGCTGTGCATTTAACCTCTAGAATAGCTCTTCCAACCTGGTTAATGATGCTGAGCTCTTCGTGAGAAGGACTGCAGATCAATTAGGTTTCTCCTGATGCACAGCCTAGTTTGATAGGTCTGTCTGACATTTCCCAAATTGCTTTGTTTTGTAGCATTTGTTATGAAACCTCAAAGGCCATTAAGAGTCAGCTATGCATTATGGAGTCCTGTGAAGGTCATGCCAGCTTTACTTCCATTTAAATCTAATAAAGAATTCTGGGGAAGCTTCCTTACCCAAAGTGTGGTTACAATGTGGAACACACTGCCACCAGGATTGGGGTGAATACTATAGATGCATTTAAAGGGAAACTACAAATGCACATAATGGAGAAAGGAATCGAAGCTTATGCTGATAGGTTGAGATGAAGATGGTTAAAGAGAGGTTCAAAGACTAGTCATGTTGAATGGCCTGGTTCTGTGCTGTAGACCCTATGTAATTCTTCCCTGAATGATATTAATTAATTTGTTGGGTTTTCATGGCAATCTGGCAATTCTTCTGGCTAATAAATTATATTTTTTTGGGGGGGGACAGTGGGGGGAGATGGTGGTGTAATGGTAATGTCACTGGAATAGTAATCCGGTGGCCCAAGCCAATGCCCAGGGAACATGGGTTCAAATCCCACCATAGCAGCTGGTGGAATTTAAATTGAATTAATAAAATCAGGGATTGAAAGCTAGTCTCAGTAATGGTGACCATGAAACTATCATCAATTGTCATAAAAACCCATCTGGTTCATTAATGTCCTTTTGGGGAGAAAATCTGCCATCCTTACCTGGTCTGGCCTACATGTGACCCCAGACCCACAGCAATGTGGCTGACTCTTAACTGTCCTCTGAAATGGCCTAGCAAGCCACTCAGTTCCAGGGTAGTTCAGGATGAACAGCGAATGCAGCGAAGCCCACATCCCGTGAAAGAATAAAGAAATGTTTTTATTGAATTCAACTTTATGAATAAAATTATGGTGAGATGTAAACTCAAAACATTGGCCATTAGGCTACCATAATGTCACAATCATTTCAGTGCCTTACCAAACTAAATTATCTTTGTTTGGATCAAATTTTAGAGGTTTTTTAAAAAAACTTGCCTTTAAAGTTGGAAAACATATTAAAGCATTGTTACAAAGATGTGCTATATGGAATATATATATATATATATGTATATATATGTGTATAGAAACATTTTTTAAAAATACTCTTTTGCTAAACAAAGGACAATGACTCAAAGTAGCTGCTCATTTGCATCTGTGAAGTCACATTCCATTCCATGGAGACACAAAGGCCGGAATTCCCAGACAAAGGCCCACAGTCAACCACATTGCTGTGGGCCTGCGCAGGACTGGAAATTCCTACCTGAAGCCAACAGGCCTTTGGCTGGTCTGTCAAATTTTCTGTCCTGTCCACAATGATTCCCGCCATGGGTGAGGCTGGAAAATCCAAACCAAAGTCTATGGAGACCACAACAGAGCCAATGGAGGTGTGAGGGGCTCCTTCTTATTTAATCAAGATGGAGGATGGATTATTCAAGAGTTAATGACCAGGACATTTAGAAAAATAATCACATTGGCTATAGAACAATGGCTATAGGGAAGCTTTGTGAGACATGTGCTAGTCCTGTATATTCTTTGGAATATACAACCAACATGGAGAGAGGTCATGCGATACAACCGTTTGTGTGGATGCTGGAATTGGGATCTAAGCAGAGAGCACACAGGTTGTCACAGGGAGCAGAGGTCTCCCTCTCTCTCTCCCTCTCTCTTTACAACTTTTCATCTAAGTCTGTACCCTGTTTTGCTGAGAAAAGTGCTTACACCCTTTCCACAAACAGAGACACTACTAAAAAGCTGTTGGATTTTCTACAACAGTGATTCCAGGAATAAAGGGGGTACACCAGCCAAGACAGAAAAGCAAATGCTTCAGTTAAGAATTAGAGGCTGGATACGATCAGTGAGTCTATATTGACTTTCCTTTTTTAAAATCTGTACTTTAGCTTGGCCAAGTTTAACATCTGATACCTTGTAAAGTTGTTTTTTTTTTCCACATGCCTGGGGTTTGAGTGTGTGTTTGCATGGATTTTTGAGAAGTAGGACACATTTGTATATTTTTTGCATTTTGAATTATTTTACCTGGGTGGCTTTTTGGACAATGAAAGTACCCCCTTCATTGTTTAACTCAAGCATACCTGTTTGTCTTAATTCTTACAAACCGCAGGTAGTCAAGTACATACCGAATTGACAATACAGAGCCCTGTTAAAATTCAAAAACATCTGCTACAATAAAGGAGTTGTAAAACAGAGGAGTCATTGCACCCATCCTGACCTGGTTGTAACAGCATTCTGAATGTTTTGAAAAGCAAACTGATGTTGAAACAATGGAAAGTCATTTACTAACCATGACCAGAAAATGGAATGGCAGGAAAGCTAGGAAGGAGGCATTAATTAACCTGTCGCTTTAACTTATTAATTTGTTGGTTATCCCTGATTGATTTGTTGCTACACCTCAAGTGCTTTATTCATTCATCCCCATTCACTAGTGTCCAATGTTGTAATAGTTTGTTGATTTGATTGGTATATCTAAATGATACCATATTGAGGGGGACCCAAGGGTGCATAATCTCAATTCTCTGAAGGTGGCAGGACAACTGACAAAGGTACTTAAGGAAGAATGTTTGGCTTTGCAAACAGGGGCAGTGAATACAAGAACAAGGAATGAATGCTTAAAGCCTTTACAAATCATTGGTTAGGGCTCAGCTGGTCTATTGTGTACAACTCTGGGCACCACATTCGGGATGCCAAGGCCTTGGAGAAGGTACAGAGCATGATACCAAACATAACAGACTTCAGTTATATCGAGAAGTTGAAGAAACTGGGATTGTTCTCATTAGAACAGAGAAGATTTAGGGGAGAATTAATAGAGGTATTCAAAACTAAGAGGGGTTTCGATAGAGCAATCGGGATGAACTGTTTCCTCTGCCATTCATCGGTGCTCACTTCTCCGTTAACTTATTAATCCATGAGTGTCTGCTATTCCATTACATTATTGGTTCATTGATGTGTTTACCTTTTTTGTATTCCAGCTACTCATTAATTCACTGGTATTCATTGCTTCACCATTTTACTGACTGATTGGTATGCTTGCTGTTTTAATACTTCACTGGTGTTCCTATTTCTGTATTCATTTATTAATTAGCTGGTGCCTGCTACACTGTGTATTTATTGATTCAGTGGTGGCAATTCTCTATTAATTCATCCATTCTCTGAACAGTCTACTTATAGCTGCTCTATAATGTTCATCTGTAATTTTCCGTTCCCTGAAGGAGTGGACCTGCCTACGGTTTTTGCTGCTGGCTCATTCTCTATTAATTCACTCATCTTCCCATTGTGCCCTATGGAGTCTCTAATACTCTTGTGTTCGAGGTGTTGTTAGTGACTATTGCTGGAGCTTTTTCTGTGGTAGGGTTTAACATCGACTTTATTCAAAACATAACAAAGAATTTCTTGACTAACAAGGGAGTCAAGGGTTATCGGGGGTAGGCGGAATGTGAAGTTGAGGCCCACAATCAGATCAGCCATGGTCTTATTGAATGGCAAAGAAGGCCTGAGGGGCCTGTTCCTAATTCATATGTTCGTATAACTACATCTAGATTGAGATTTCATCCTTGCCACAACACTGCAAGAGAGAACATGATCAAGATAGTCATGTGATTTTACATCACTTCCCCAAGATGATGTGAACTATCTCATTTACATATTCACATTAACCCTTTACACTACAAAATCATTCTCTTATATTCTGTAAATGTCCATGAAAATCAGAACAGGACTTGCGGTTGCCGATTCTAGTGCAGTGGAAAAACCTAGAAACCTGTGAGGCAACTGAACTTCATGAATCAGAAACCTCTGGCTTTTTCTCATAAATGAATGACTCTCTGCAAGGGCCTGTTTTTTTTAATGCAGTTACAGCTTATTAAACTAGTTGTGCGCTTATTAACTGTTCAGAAATTGGACTTTTCAGCCTTGCCAATCAACTGTCATACCTCTGCTTAAAAAGCTTACTATGGTATAGCTCCTACTCAGTGGGCTGGATTTTCACAGAGCCTCCCCGACTACACAGGCCTTTAAAAATGGTGGATAGGACCCAGATGTGGTAGCCCCACCCCTATTTCTGACCGATCCAATTTTTGCTGGTAGAGGAAAGGGTTTGCAACATGATTTAGATGGAAAGCGAACCAGGGCTCATCAGGGCCATTTGAACTCAGTGCTGAGTTCAGGTTCCAGTTTGGTTGGTCTAAGAGTCTTAACCATAGTGTGGGAGTCACAAATTGATGAAGTAGACATAAATACTCTTAAGGAACAGATAAGGCCTGGATAACTGTCATGACCTGAAGTTATTTAAATCCTCTGCTCTTTAAACTTAAAAGATTAGCTGAAGCTGTCACTGAGAGTTAAGAAAATCTCTTTGAAACAATTGGGACATAGCCCCAGAGAACCGAGGTGAGCCATCTAACCAGCCCACCTCAGCACTCGCCCGCCCCCGTGGTCACCTACGATCTGCTTCCAAGATTGGCGTGCCCAATTCCAGCTTGCGCCCGCACCCCCTACAACCCCCTCCCCCAAACAAAAATCATGTGATTCGGGGTACTTCTCACCGAAGCGGGTCGGGTGTGTTGGGTAATGACCAGGCACAAGCTGCTTGCCTTGGAAGCAGAAATACGGCCCTGAATCTGCAGGCTCTGATTTCACAGTTTCGAGCCATGTCAAATTTCAAAGTGGAACCATTGTATTTTGTAATACACTATAAACAGCTACATGACTTACAATTGAGAATCTTCAAACAGTGCTGAAACCAACAGTGTCAGCAGTTCCCTGTCCTTGCAAATATCATGTCACCACCTCTCAGGAGGGAAGCAATAATAATCAGAGGGTACAACTGGGCCCTAGCGAACTCAGATCTACCTATTAATGAAGAACTCAAGAGTTCTGCTTTATGTCGCTGAACTCGTGAACCAGAACTCTCACCTAAGGTGGTGAGGTGGAGGATGTGGGAAACCAGAAGGATTAGGGTCTGATCATAAACACCATGGATTAAACATCCAACTTCACTAGAGAGTAGGAACTGCAGAGTGTGTGGATATGACAAGGAAGTGTACACAAGTGTTGGTACATTGATTTAGGAGGTTGGAAAAGATGGAGCAGGGGAGTATTGGGAGTGGTGAGGCTGGAGATATTAGAGGTACAAACAGAGAGCAACTAAGCAGTATTGCTACATTAACGATGCTACACAGGTCAGTGAACTTACTGCATTGCAGCCGTATCTTTAGCATTCATTAGCTTAGCCACTTCTTTCATTTAGTTGCACAGTTGTTGCCTGGTTGTTTTTCTGCACCCTAAATGAAAGAAGCTCTCCCCCATTGCCTACGCCAGGGTAGCATCACAGGATCTATCAGTACAGTGCTTCTCCAGGCTTCTGTTCGTTCAGGAGCATTCCTTTCTTTCTGCAAGCAGGGGCTGAATTTTAGGAAAGCTGACCGGAAGCTGACACACGCTGAGGAAGCCTGTCCCTCAGTCGTAACATGCTGTGGGCAGGCAAAATAGTTTAACAGTGAGACTTCCGCCCCTCAGTGGATTCCCCTTGGAATTCTGATTAGCCGGCAGCTCTATCAGTCCCAGCAGTGCCACAGCTCAGTAGTGGGCACTGCTGGGACTGCAGGAAAAAGCCCACAGAGGGTCATGGCTGCCCTAGGTAAGTCCCAGGGGTTTTAGTGGAGGGAGAGATCCTAGAGGCCAGGAAGGAGTGAGAGAGGTTGGAGGGTGGGTTTTGTAGGGAAGGGTGGAGGGCGGCAGTGGGTGACATCTTGGGTGTGTGCCCCTGATGTGCCCAGAGCCCATATGACGTGCCTCCCCCTATTCCTTCCTGCCTTTTCTCATGTAGGTCTTAAAAAATAGCCTACCTACTCCTTTCTGACTGCCCATGTCATCCATATTTTGGTCTAGGTAGGGTATTACTCAAGTCATTAGGCTTGCTAACAAGTCTAATTGACTTTTAATTATTCATTTAAATAAGCAGGTGCACTACCAATTTCCGTACCAATCCACCTAGCGTATTATGGGGACTGGGTCAGGGGTGGGCAGAAAGGTGGAGAGCTTGCCACACAACCTATTTTGTGAGTGCTCCATCTGCTGTAAACATGCCTGGTGGGGGCATGTAAAATCCGGCCCCAGAGTGCACTTCCCCTTTAAGAGGTGCTGGCTGCTTTCAATCTGACCCCTCCCAAACAGGCCGGCAGTAAATGAATAGCATGGGTAACACTAATTGCGTGCCTGCCACATTATAATGAGGCACCAACTGTATGTGCTGGCTGGGATCAGTCAAGCATGTGCCGTCCAAACTCCACCACCCTCTCTAACTATTCATGTTCAGGGGCAACCTGACCTCATAAAGCCACAGAATTTATACACAGGAGTGAACTTTCCATGTCAGGTTTTCAGCTTTAAAATGTTTAGATAAGAATACAAACATTCTTTTACAAAATAAACAAAGTCTTTGTCGAAGTTTTCTGATGATATTCAAGATTTTTGGTACTTGGCTGTATGTGGTTCAAAAGATTGTGCTCGGAGCCACCACCCTTGGAGTTGTGACGTTGGGGAAAGCGTGAGATGTAAGTGGACATGCTGGATGCTGCCAGTATTCAAATCTAGGAAAGGTCAATTTTCTTTTAATTGTTTTTTTCAATAGATACTGAGCTATAATTTCTAATCTCTTGTAGTGTGGCTATCCAGTAGGATCTTCCTTACACCCAGCTGAATTCCTCCAATGCAATTGCCCACTTATCTTCTTCAGACTAAACAGTTTATTTGTCAGATAATCACCATCTATATTGTTGTCACAATGGAAAAATGACTGAATAATCGTTGTTGAAAAGTATTTGATTTAAGTCTACGAGTTTTACAGCTGTTGTGAAAAACTTCAATATGTCATAAGGAATTGTTTTACCAGAAACGTGGAAAACCAGGCCTTTTAACTTGCAGTCAGTAACATTATTTTAATAATGGAAGTTCACTGTAGTCATTTGGTATTACAGAATGTGAGTATTTCTGAAAATAGACATTTTGTCAAAGTTTTTCATCTTGCACTCATCAGGATAATCGCAAGAACGTCAGCGTCGGGAAGCAACAACTTTATTCTGTATGAGAAGAGAGTGCTGATTGGTTCTCAAGTGGACTCTGATTGGTAGAGGTGTTGCCATAGAGAATGCACCAGTTAATGGTGACTGACAGTTAACTGCCAAACATTGTTTGAAATTTTAAAGCTAGCAGCTTGAAACTGATTGGTCAAGGCATTGCCCTGAGGAATGAACCAGTGAAGGCTATCACTTATTTTGTTTAGCTGAAACAGACGCAATGTGTGCACATATTCTTTCTGTCTGAAAAGAACAGGGCCCTGTGTATGAATATATGTAGCTTCCAGTACACACAAATGCACCACACTGCGAGCCTGGCTGACAATCTTAAATTGGTTTTCAGCATAATTTTTAGCACACTGAGGATTATTTAGCAAATGTTGTCCAATCGTGGAATTACATCTAATGTTGGACACTGTGTTTTGAGTTTTGCAAGCAAAGTTGCAAATGGTTGGGTACGATCTGAACAGTGGAAGGGACATGCTGACTGAAACAGTTCACCAGTGTTTGGAACATACAGCCTATATACCTAACATCACAACTCATGGCCGCTCTTGCACTTAGCGTAGTGGAGGGGAAGATTTTGCCTCAGGTCAATGCCTGGAGTGCGGCCCTAAGGACCTGGATGCAGTGCAGAAAGGAGTTTAATAATCTCACATGTGTTGTCAAGGTCAGTGAGTGTATCTTAAATTGTCATGTTGTACCAACTGCATCACTGCCCTCATCTGCTATGCTCAATTCATTATACCTCATCATTCATCCAACAATTTCTATTATTCAGGTCGTAACACTAACATTCATACACTTCACCTCTCCTTCACACAGTCACCACTGTTGTAAGTCTCAAATCCAAATCTCGCAGCTCCCACATATTGCCACCTTTATAACCATGACAACCACGTCACCCAACATATTAATCACTGGGTCACTTCCCTCTGTCTGGTGGGAGATGGTAGTGGGCTTCACCAGGCAACAGCAATTAGCAAGAGGGGAAGAGGTGCACCTGCATGTTTTAATCCTCGTTGAGGAGATGTATTAAGGGAAGATAAATTGCTGAGGTCATAGCCACTTGTGGAGCTGAAGAAATTGAAGTTAAAGGTATCCATGTATCTAATCCTCCTTCTCTCATCCCACTTTTCCCTCACCCCTCAATTTCCTGTGACTTACTAACTACAGATGGTTTAATCACACATTGATTATTTTCTCCTCTCTCTTCATGACAATCCAACCCTTGTTCCCTTTTCATTTCAGATACTTAAGAACCGGGTCTTGCCTTGGCAGTGTAGAAAAGGCAGCCGCCAATTCAGATGCTGACACTGCAGGTGACTTAGAGTATAGGATACAGGTTGGATCTGCATGTGGTGAGACACCTGGTACAGGTACACCAGATCCAAGACTATGGGAAAGGATAGCGCAGGTGTCATCTTGCTGGAGGGTGTGGTCACATACTGCTGATGAGTTAGATGAGGACTTTGATGTTGCAAGCTACAGAAGAAGGTGGTTGAGTGCATGCACCCAAAGTTGGGTCCACGAGGAAGTTTACTGGAAAATCTGCATTCAATGTCAAAAAGTATGAAGGCGTCCATCTCTGACTAGGCAAATGCTTAACGCAGAGGCGGAGCTCACCATTTCCAACATGGAACTGGTGGCCACCTTCATCAAGACACCGGTGGAGCCAATCATGATGCATCTGATAGCTGATGCATCAGCTTCCATTGCAGCACAAGTAACATTCACCCAACATCGGAATGCCGCCATGGAAACTCAGACTGCTGCCACTATAGCTGAGGATACCAGTGTGAAAAGGGGCTTCCAGGGTATCACGGCAGCCCAGCAAACTGTCCACCATCAGGTTACTTGGATTGCTGAGGTGCCATCCTAGGAGAGCGGCAGTGGCATCATAGTGAATGAACCTGCTGTCCTCTCTCATAATTCCAACCCCAGAGCAGGCAAGGACAACGCTGTCTGTGGCCGTCAAGGTGACTGTGATTCTGAACTTGGGTCCTTCTAGACTGTTTCTTGAGGTGGAAGCAAAACAGCATTAATCCTCTTACCCCTGCTACTCCGTCAGTGGCCTTGATGCTGCCTGTCACCAAGTCCATGCTGAGTTGGTGCAGTCTGCAGACGGGCCCAGAGCTATTTGGTGTCACCCTCCAAGAGATCTGCAGACTTCTCAACTGAAAGCCAGCAACCTTCCATCACTCATTTTGTAGCCATTCAGGAAACATTAGGACAGACAAAGGCTCATGGAAAAGACACAAAGGGAATATACAGGGATACTTAATTTAATTTTGTGTGCACAATTTTATTTTAAAAACTAGACAGAAATGTATGTTTTATGGTGGCTCTAAATTTGCATTGTGGCCAGGGGGGCAATGTGTTAGTCAATAACAGAGAGAAGGTAAGGAGTGTTGGTAAATGGGGTAGAGGTTACTGGTGTCATTCATCAATTACTTGTTCACATGGAGCCCAGGCAGAAATGGGCTGCTGAAGTTGCAACCCCCCTTCCTCTTCCTCCTGTTATGCCTCCTCCTCAAACTTCCCCATCTCCTCTACATGTGTTCTTGTTCCTCAACTTCTTGTCTCATACTGATGGCAAGAGCTGATCCCTCAAGATGGCAAGGTTGTGCAGCATGGAACCTACCATGACAAATCTTGGGACCCACTCAGCCGGGTGCAGTCCAGGCAGTGACGTGTTGCTTGAGGATGCAAATGGTCTGCTCTATCAAGTTCCTTGTGACAGCAAATGTGTATGGGCTCTGGCTGGGAGTCATGAGCCATGCCATGATAGATAATTTTTGTCATCCAGCAACCACTCATTTTGATTTGCTGTGATGGCTGAAATACAGTTGGCATAGTGCACTGCCACAGACTATCACAGTATCTTTAGCGTGCAGAAGGAGGCCATTTGGCCCATCGAGTCTGCACTGGCTCTCTGAAAGTGCATTCCTCCTAGTCCCAGTCCTCTGCCTTATCCCCGTAACCTTGCACATATTCTCTTTTCAGGTAGCAACCCAATTCCCTTTTGAATACCTCAATCAAACCTGCCTCCAAAAACCTTTCAGGAAGTTTGTCCCAGACTCCAACCACCCTTTGGGTGAAAAAAAATTTCCTCACATCACATTGACTCCTTTTGCCAATTATTTTGAATCTGTGCCCTCTAGTTCTTGATGTTCTCTTGCGTGGGAACAGTTTCTCACTATTTATCCTATCCATGCCCCTCAGGATCTTGAATACCTCTATCAAGTCTTCTCTCAGCCTTCTTTTCTCCAAGGAAAACAGTCCCAACCTCTCCAACCTATCGTCATAGCTATAGTTCTTCATCCCATGATTCATTCTTGTGAATCTCCTGTATGCTCTCCCCAATGCCTTTACATCCTTCCTCAAGAATGGCATCCAGAACTGGATGCAGTATTCCAAATGAGGCCTAACTAATGTCTTATACAAGACTAAAGGCCAGGACATTAGGCATTGACTTGCTTGATGCACTGACTGTGTTTAAACCCCATGCTTCACATTGAGGAAGTGAAAAGCTTTTTGGTTCACATAAATGCTGGCGTTTGCATGAGGCACATGAAAATTAATGAACACCCTGCACCACTGGAGTGCCTGAAATAATTGGAGATCCATCTCCTCGCTTCGCCTGCTTGTCTCTGGCATGAGGAACTGAAATGAAGCTGTTTGTCTTTGTATGGAGACCTTCAGTGATCTATCTTATGCAGCAGTGTACTTCAAACTGCAAAATTTTGCTTTCATCTCCAGCAGCAGCCTCAAAAAAGACGGATGCATCAAGGTTCAGAGCCACAGTCACCTTATCAACCACAGGCAATGTGTCCTTGCCTGCTCTGAGGTTGGAGTTGTGGCTACAGAAGTTGGCAGGCTTCAGTGAGGACCTCATTAGTGGAACATAGATACGTCAAGCATTGATTGTTGTTGAGACTTAGATAAGAGAATTGCTCCATTAACACCCTATTGCTTCCTACTGAGACCCTTTCTGCCCTTTTCCCTCCCCCTTCTAGCAACTAGTTCTGCTTTGCACGACCTTTGCTCATTCTCCCAGTCATGCTGAAAGGTAACCATAAGGCCTACTATGCTACACATGTCATGAAGCAACTGGTTTGAACACAAGCATTTAAGTTACTAAAATAGAACTTCAGTCCCAGCCAGACGACTCCCCATAGACTATTGAAACTTTAAACAAGCATGGAAAATCACCCAAAGCATATAGAATTGTAGCAACAGTCAGAAGAAATAATTCATCAACTAACCTCCAAAAAGCGGGTGCTACAGAGTCAATTTCACCTTCTGAGTATTATAGCAAGCTGTTATTATCTAAATATATGACTTCATTGCTGATTAATGCTGCAATGCTAGATACATGATAGCTTCTATTTCATATATACAGTGAAGTAGCATGGGCAATTTTTGCCTGTGTATATTGCCAAGCTTTACCAATATAAGATATTTATTCCTCGATGTTGAAAGATGAATCGGATTCTAATGGCTTTGGCCTTATAGCTGACCTTGATCCTCTTCCTCTCCAAAATCTGAGATCCATTTTATTCTGACATTAGCCCAATTCACATACCATGTCAAGTACACCTGAATGAGTTAAAGAAAAGGTGACAATGAAGTCGTAATGATTCAACCTGACATTGCAGAATTGACAATGACACATTACAATGTCAGGCAAATTGTTGAACATTCACTAATGTAGTAAGGTACAATAAATGTAATCTGGATTGAAATGATGTCTATTTCCTATTGTAAAGAAAAATCCTGTGTTTCATTAAATTTTGTTTCATCAAGATAGCATCAGTGAAGATTTCTCAGTTATGTTCATGATTAAGTGCTTTAACATATGTTATGAGCAGGTGAGAAGGGGTGAACTGGCTCTCCTTCATCCTCCTTGGTTGGTCACAACAAAGGTTTAAGCTTCTTTTTCACAAGGATATGGCCTTTCCCAAATCAGAATGTATTTACCTTAAGCTGTGAGTAGTAAGGAGCCAATCAAATAAGGTTTTCCTGAGTGAAAGAAAAGCAAATTTATTAACCATTAAATACGAGAAAAATACTAAAAGTGGAATGTCAAGCATTCGGGCCTCATACAGTCATTAGGGCCCGTGCGCGCACATGCATACACACACATACGCACATACACACACGCACACACTCAAGTACCAGAATTAAAGGGAGTTAGGGTCCAATTAGAAAAATGGTAAAAGAATAAGTGGCTACATGTTCTTCAATTGTCCTTGAGGCATAGATTTTTAAATGTTGCGGCCAATTTAGGTTAGCTGGTTTTCTGAATGCAGCCAGATGTAGAAGATTTTGCAATTATTACGAGATCTCGGTTTGCTGGTAGGTTCCTGGTAGAGTTGGCTTTTCGACCCGGGTGACATGCTTCTTCCAAAAGAGAGAGAGGGAGAGAGAGAAAGAGCCCTCGGCTTATTTCTTCTGCTGAAGATTCTCTTGACACCCGCCTGTGTCACTTGCAATTTCTCTCTACTGGCTGGCAGCCTTGCCTTGAAATACTTCACCCATTGTGTATTTCCAAGAGGCTTTGTGTGGGTCTGTCTGTGGCAGAATTGTTTCAATATCTAGTACTTTGCATCTTTAATGTCTCTTCCTGAGAACGTTACGAGTTTCAATGGGTATCTGGGTTATCGGAAATGTCTCCCTCTTCACACTCCCCTGAGGATGATTCATTGGTTTCTCACCTACATCTTGGAATTTGTCTTTGCAATTTTTAAGCTGTTTGCTCTGTATCAGTTCAAGTTGCAAAACTTCCAGTCAGTTGAAAGTTGAAAAATCATATTTTCAAAAATAAAGGAGCACAGCCTTGTAATACATATCATCCCAGGAAATTCAAACGTACCCATGTTTGGATTGGGGACATGGGTGATAGGTTCATGTGAGGGATGGGCGTTTTTATTGGGATGGTGAGAAGTGGTGCATGCGGGAGAGGTGGCAGTGGCTGGGGTGGAAGGCAGAGGTAGTGGCATCTGGCAGGGCACTGGCTGGAGACAAGGTAATGATATTTGGTTGGGGGAGAGAGCATTGGCCAAAGTGAGTGTAGTTAGAATGAAGTGCATCTCAGAGCGGGGGGTTAATGTTTACCGAGGTGGGTGTAATGCAAGATAGCTCAACCCGAGTCACATTCAGGTAAGTATATTTTAAGCATTTACCAAGCTGTTTGTGGAACGCAGAGGCCCTTTGAAGGACCAGATGTCAGGCTGCATGTAGGCTTGGATTTCCTATGTTCACCCAGCACATGCTGTCTCAGAGCAAAACATGCCCAGCATTAATTGGCTGGAGCTTGGACTTCCGACCCTCACTCAGGCAGAAGTCCCTGTTAGCTAATCTATGGTCCCAGCAATGCAGTGGCAGTGTTGGCCGGGACTGGGACTACAAGCAGTCCCCCAATTCTAAATCCCGGACAAGTTAAGTGTGGGAGAGTCTCTTGGTGGCGAGGGGAGGTGACGCCCAGAGCGATAGGGAGTGGGGGTAGAGGTCTTAATGGACAGGCCAGGAGAGAGGGAGCATCTGGAGGGGGGGATAAACTTGGAGCACTGCCCAATGTGGAAAGGGGACCCTTCAGGGACCCTTCCCACGTGAGGTCTGAGCAGAGTAACCTGCTGGACTTGTCTCCTACCCCTGAACTCCTCCTGCCAGCCTCAAAGTTGAGACTGGGCTGGATGTGGCCACTTAAGGACCACAATTGGGGTGAGGGCAGGTGGTTCCTAAGCCTCGCCATGTAAAATTGTGGACAGATCAGGGGAAGGCAGGAAGGTCATCGTGGGAATTTCACAGGCACCCCACCTTCAAACCTGCCAGTGGGGGGGCCATAAAATTCTGCCCTAGGTATGGCTGTCTACTTATATTCATAATTATCCCGCCGACTCCCACGGCTACCTCGACTACACTTCCTCACACCCTGCTTCCTGTAAGGACTCCATTCCTTTCTCCCAGTTTCTCCATCTGCTGCATCTGTTCTGATGATTCTACCTTCTACAAAGGTGCTTCTGACTTATCTTCTTTTCCCCACACCCCGCCCCCATAGTTGTCAGGCACTCAATTGTTTCAAACCTATTTCCCGTTCTTATGCTCTCACCCCTTCCCCTCTTTCCCAGACCTGTGATAAGATTCCCCTTGTCCTCACTTTCCACCCCACCTGCCTCCACATTCAAAGGATAATCCTCTGTCATTTCTGCCACCTCCAAAGTGATGCCACCACCAAATACATCTTCCCCTCACCTGTTAGCTTTCCAAAGGGAACATTTCCTCCATGACACCGTGGTCCACTCCTCTATCACCCCCAAAACCTCATCCCCTTCCCACGGCATCTTCCCATGCAGTCTCAGGAGATGTAACATTTCACCTCCTCTCTCCTCACTGCCCAAGGCCCCAAATACTCCTTCCAGGTGAAGCAGCAATTTACTTGCACTTCTTTCAATTTTGTCTACTTTATTTGCTGCTCACAGTGCGGTCTCTTCTATATTCTGTAGCCGAACACAGACTGGGAGAGCGCTTTGCGGAACACCTCCATTCAGTCCGCAAGCATAATCCTGACCAGTCAGATGCTTGCCATTTTAATTTACCATCTTATTCTCATGCTCATATTTCTGTCCTTGGCCTGCTCCAATGTTCCAGCAAAGCTCAATGCAAGCTGGAGGAACAGCACTTTGTCTCCTGTTTAGGCACTTTACAAACTTCTGGACTAAACAGTGAGTTCAATAACTTCAGACCATGAACTCTGTTCTCCACTTTTAATTTTTTCTTTTGCCAAGGCCCAGTTTGTATCTTGTTTTCATGTTTTTGTTTTCAGACAGAGCTGTCCATTATTCTCCCATTAACACCTACTCTGGACCAACGCTTTGTTTGTTTACTACTCCCTTTAATATCTGTCTTCCATTACCATTCCCTTTTGTTCTATGACATCTTTGTTATTTAATCTCTCCCGCCCTTTAACCCATCCAAGAACTTTCTTGTTGTTCTTCCTCCCCACTTTCAACATTCCCTCATTACATGTCTACCTCCCTTTCGTTCTGAGGAAGAATCATATTTGACTCAAAGCATTAACTCTGTTTCTCCACAGATGCTGCCAGACACACTGAGTTTTTCCAGCACTTTTGGTTTTTATTTCAGTCTTCGGCATCTGCATTATTTTATTTCTATTGACATATACAGGTTGCTTCAAGGGGCTTCTTGGATTTTGCCTTATCTTTTTGTGGGGCTGAAAGAATAGTCAGTGGCCTTGAGCAAGATAATACCTCATAGCACCATGCATCATATGTACCACCATCTGTTTGCCTCTTTCAGTAGCATTGTGCATCATTCAGGATACCACTATAATTCTATACTACAATACTTTCTGATGTGTATTTTAAGGCATTCCTGAGTATTCCAAACTTTAAAGCAACAGCTTCAATAATACAGATCCTCTCCAGGATGATGAGACCACTGCTTTTCTTGGCTTTTAGTTACTCTAGTCCTAACCTTTTCCTCGCCTGGGGAAGCGATGGTGTAGTGGTATTGTCACTGGACAAGTCAATCCAGAGATCTGGTGTGAAGCTCTAGGAACCCAGGTCCAAATCCTGTCATGGCAAATGGTGAAATTTGAATTTAATAAAAAGTCTGATGATAATGAAACCATTGTTGTTAAAACCCACCTGGTTCACTAATGTAAAACAAAAATACCTGGAAAAACTCAGCAGGTCTAGCAGCATCTGCAGAGAAATATCCCTCGCTGCAGGACCTGCTGAGTTTTTCCAGGTATTTTCATTTTTGTTCTAGATTTCCAGCATTCGCAGTATTTTGCTTTTATCTTGGTTCACTAATGTGTTGTCCTTACCTGGTCTGGACTCCAGACCTCACAGCGATGTGGTTGACTCTAAAATACCCTCTGAAATGGCCACTCAGTTGTAACAGAGTCACAAAAAATTGACCTAGGTACCTGAAACGACAATGGCAAGCTCAGCCCTGTCAACCCTGCAAAGCCCTCCTTACTAACATCTGGGGGTTAGTGCCAAAATTGGGAGAGTTGTCTCACAGACGAGTCACGCAACAGCCTGATATAGTAATCCTCACGGAATCATACCTTACAGATAATGGTACAGACTCCACCATTACCATATCTGGGTAGGTCCTGTCCCACTGGTTGGTGGTGGCAGAGTGATATACAGTTGTGAGGGAGTTGCCCCGGGAGTCCACAGCATTGACTCTGGACCCCAGGGAGTCTCATGGCATCAGGTCAAACATGGGCAAGGAAGCCTCTTGCTGATTACCATGTGCTGCCCTCCCTCAGCCGGTGAATCATTACTCCTCCATATTGAACATCATTTGGAGGAAGCACTGAGGGTCGCAAGGGCACAGAATATACTCTGGATGGGGGACTTCAAATGTCCATCACAAAGAGTGGCTCGGTAGCACCACTACTGGCCGAGTCCTAAATGACATAGCTGCTAGACTGGGTCTGCGGCAGGTGGTGAGGGAACCAACAAGAGGGAAAAACATACTTGACCTCATCCTCACCAACCTGCCTGCCGCAGATGTATCTGTCCACAACAGTATCGGTAGGAATGACCACCGCACAGTTGTTGTGGAGATGAAGCCCCACCTTCACATTGAGGATACCCTTCATCGTGTTGTGTGGCACTACCACCGTGCTAAATGGGATAGATTTCAAACAGATCTAGCAACTCAAGACTGGGCATCCATGAGGAGCTGTGGGCCATCAGCAGCAGTAGAATTGTACTCGAACACAATCTGTAACCTCATGGCCTGGCATATCCCCCACTCTACCATTACCATCAAGCCAGGGGAACAACTCTGGTTCAATGAAGAGTGCAGGAGGCATACCAGGAGCTGCACCAGGCATACCTAAAAATGAAGTGTCAACCTGGTGACACAGGATATAACACAGGACTTGCCAAGCAGCAAGTGATAGATAGAGCTAAGCAATTCCACAACCAACGAATCAGAACTAAGCTCTGCCGTCCTGCCACGTTGAGTTGTGAACAATTAAACAATTCACTGGAGGAGGAGACTCCACAAATATCCCCATCCTCAATAATGGGGGAGCCCAGCACATCAGTGCAAAAGATAAGGCTGAAGAATTTGCTACAAACTTCAGCCAGAAGTGCCGAGTAGATGATCCATCTCGACCCCTTCCACAGATGCCAGTCTTCAGTCAATTCGATTCACTCCATGTGATACCAAGAAACGGCTGAAGACGTTGGACTCTGCAAAGGCTATGGGCCCTCACAATATTCTGGCAATAGTACTGAAGACTTGTGCTCCAGAACTTGCCGTGCCCCTAGCCAAGCTGTTCCAGTACAGCTACAACACTGGCATCTACCCGGCTATGTGGAAAATTACCCAGGTATGTCCTGTACACAAAAAGCAGGACAAATCCAACCCAGCCAATTATCACCCCATCAGTTTACTCTCAATCATCAGTAAAATAATGGAAGGAATCATCAACAGTGCTATCAGACAGCACTTGCTTAGCAATAACCTGCTCAGTGATGCCCAGTTTGGGTTCCGCCAGGGCCACTCAGCTCCTGACCTCATTACAGCCCTGGTTCAAACATGGACAAAAGAACTGAACTCCCGAGATGAGGTGAGAGTGACTGCCTTGACATCAAGGCAGCATTTGACCGAGTGTAGCATCAAGGAGCTGTAACAAAACTGGAGGCAATGGGAATCAGGGGGAACACTCTCCACTAGTTGGGGTCATAATCCTAGCATTAAGGAAGATGGTTGTGGTTGTTGGAGGTCAGTCATCTCAGCTCCAGGACATCACTGCAGGAGTTCCTCAGGGTAGTGTCCTCAGCCCAGCCATCTTCAGCTGCTTCATCAATGACCATCCTTCTATCATAAGGTCAGAAGTAGGGACGTTCACTGATGGTTGCACAATGTTCAGCACCACTTGCAACTCCTCAGATACTGAAGCAGACCATGTCCAGGTGCAGCAAGACCTGGACAATATCCAGGCTTGGGCTGACAAGTGGCAAGTAACATTCATGCCACACAAGTGTCCGGCAATGACCATCTCCAACAAGGGAGAATTTAACCATCACCCCTTGATGTTCAATGGCATTACCATCACTGAATCCCCCACTATCAACATCCTGGGGGTTACCATTGATTAGAAACTGAACTGGACTAGCCATATAAATATTATGGCTACAAGAGCAGGTCAGGGACTAGGAATCGTGCGACAAGTAACTCACCTCCTGACTCCCCAAAGCCTATCCACCATCTACAAGGCACAAGTCAGGAGTGTGATGAGATAGCCCCCACTTGCCTGGATGAGTGCAGCTCCCACAACACTCAAGAAGTTTGACACAGTCCAGGACAAAGCACCCGCTAGATTGACACCACATCCACAAATATTCACTCCCTCCACCACCAATGCACAGGAGCAGCAGTGTGTGCCATCTACAAGATGCACTGCAGGAATTCACCAAGGCTCCATAGAATGCACCTTCCGAACCCACAACCACTACCACATAGAAGGACAAGGGCAACAGATAGGTGGGAACACCACCACCTGGAAGTTCCCCTCCAAGTCACTCACCATCCTGACTTGGAAATATATCACTGTTCCTTCACTGTCGCTGGATCAAAATCCTGGAACCCCCTTCCTAACAGCACAGAGGGTATACCTACACCACATGGACTGCAGCAGTTCAAGAAGGAAGCTCACCACCAGCTTCTCAAGGAAAACTAGGGATGGGCAATAAATGCTGGCCCAGCCAGCGAAGCCTCCAGCCCATGAGTAAATAAAACAAAAGGTACCATGCCCTTCCATTGGATTAGCCCATGATTCTGCTTGGAAAAGTACTGCAGTGGTTTGTCATTGTCTTCTGTGGTATGGCTGATCAGGAATCTCTCCCACTCTTACCGCCTGCCATCAGACATAATGGACTGAATTCTCCCCCCATTGGGGAGGTTGTGCAGGGGCGGGTGGGAGTGAGCGCGAACCTGATCAACGCCCACGATCGTGTGCGCGCCACCATTTTACATGGGTGGGCCAACTAAGGCCCGCCCAGCGTGACGCACACCTGGAAGCTCCCTATGCAGGTGGGGGGGTGGGGGGTGGGGTTGGGTTCCCTGAGTCGGGGCCTGTGCTCTTTTGCGCATGCGTGCGAAAGAGCACAGAGTTGCCTAAGGGAGATTTGTTTAAGTTTTAAACATCAAAATAAAGAAATTAAAAACTTTTAAAACATGTCCCCTCATGTGACAGTGTCACATGAGCTGGGACATGTCAATGAATTTTTTTGAAAATTTTTATTGAATTTTTAAACGCTTCATGAAATATCATCCCGCCCGTGAATGAGGTTTCATGAAAAATGCGAAGGCCGCCTGGGCTTTTAGCCTGCCCCCCGCCAACCTTAAGGTTGGACAGGCAGCTCATTTAACTATTTTAATACATTTTCAACAGGCCTTTGACAATTTGGCGGGACAAGCAGCTAAACTGAAAATCTAAATGACTCGCGGTGACGTTGGAATGCTCGCCCGATGTCACCGCGCGTCATTTTATACGTCGGCGAGCAGGTCCCGCCCCCGCTCGCCGACCAGAAAATTCTCCCCAATGGAAAGATTTACAGGCTGATAATCAACCTATTTGGGCATGCTGTGAAAACCCTTCCATGGCCATCAGGCCCTGAAACAGGACTTGAACCTAGAGCTACTGACCCAGAGGTAGGGATGCTACCACTACACCACAAAACCTCCCAAACTGACTTTCTATTTGAATAGTATTCGTCCTCTTGACATCAGTAAATTTTATTTGGATATTATGCAAAACAATTCTGTTGGTACAGTTAACATTCAACAGCCTTGTCTTTCTCAACACCATCACACAACACACACCCCATTGCATGGAAGATCCAGGCATTGTGCCATTAATGCCATCTTCTCTGCTTTTGCTAACTCAAGTGATGGCAGTGCTGAAAGGAAACATGTGTTTGTGAATTTGGTCAACAGAAACGAATTATGATTTTGCGCAATGGTATTAGGTGGGTCATAGAAAGTCAGCAGCCCTTCTTTATACCTCCTGATTTTTATTACCATTTTCAATAAAATTACAGTTAGTGTGTTCACAAAATTAACTGGCAATATACCTTGAAAGAGCAAAACCAATGTAGTACAGTACAGGTTTTATGCTATAAGCTCACCAGTCCAACAACAATTTACTGATGGACAAAAGCCAGCTGAAAATGGTACAAATGATAAACTTCCCTAATTTGCTTGCTGAGATTATATTGTATGCTTCTATTGTTGCAGTCAGGCTGCAGGTGAAATCCAATTTATTTATGAAATTCCTTTGGAACAAAAAGTGCATTTTAAAGCCATATAACTGCCTTCTAATCTTCTAAGCATTCTAGTTTTATTGAGTGCTGGGATAACAAAGATAATAATCCATGTCTCCCAAAATGATTTACTATTTTTTATTATCTCCATAATACATAGGAAATGTGACCTCACTAATAGTGTGTATTTGGAGCAAATTCATCATAGGTCTGAATTTTCAGCTCGGCGGGTGGGCACGATCGGTGGGCCCGGGTGCGGTCCGGAAACAGACTGCTGACCGCGATTGGCCCCTGACCGCGATTTCATGAAGTGCTGAAAAGCTCAGCGCTGCCCGGGGGGGAGGGGGCAGGAGGAGGGCAGGCGATGACGTTGGCGCAGGTGCAGGCGAGTGCGGACAGGACCCCCCTGAGAAGGCAGAGAGCTGCCTCAGGGAGCTGAAGACCTGAAACACAGGAAATAAAGTTTTTGAAATCAGGAAAAATGTTTCTAATCATCACAGTCAGGCACCTGAACATATAGATTATAAAACTGGCGTCCACAGATTTCTATTTTTATTTTATTTAATAACACAAACCTTATCCCGCCCTTGGATAAGGCTGGCTGAAAAATATAAGGGCCGCCTGGCTGATTCGCCCGTTCACCAACTGCAACAGACAGTTGCGCCATTAATGGGCTTAATTGCCCTCTTAATTGCCAACGAGCACGCTTCTGACTTTTGCCTGTGTGCTGACTGAAATATTGCGTGAGCGCGGGATGATGTTGGACCCTCACCCGACGTCATCTCGCACGATTTCACGCCCGATCAGATCAGGCACGTGCCCACCCCATCAGCATAAAATTCAACCCATGGAAACAGATCTTACAGCACAGAAGAAGACCATTTGGCCCATTAGACCAATCCTCGCTCTTTGAAAGATCTATCTAATTAGTCCCACTCCTCTGTTCTTTCCACACACTCCTGCATGTTTTCTTTCCTCCCTCCTTTCAAGTATATAATCAATTGCCTCTTGAAAAATATCCACCCCTCTTTTGGGTACTGCAATGCACATCATAATCATCTTCTGCATTAAAGAGTAATCCTCTCCCCCTCTCTGCTCTTATTCATTTACCAATTATCTTAAATGTGTGTCATCTGGTTATTGACCATCCTGCCAGTGGAAACAGTTTCTCCCTTTCCACTCTATCAAAACCCTTCATAAGTTAAACCTCCCTTAACCATCTCTGTTCTAAGGTGAACAATTCCTGCTTTTCTAGTTTCTCCACGAAACTAATAACTCACAATGCTGTAAAGCGAACTTGATTTTGTGGGTGTTTATGTGCTGGTGAAAATCTCCATGCTTTTTTTGTTCTGATAGGGCATGTTACATCTCCTCCAAAATATTTTAAAAATACATGTGATGCTTAAATTAGTTCACAACTGTGTTGGAATCATATCTTTCAGGACAATATTTTCTTTTGAAATATGAAAAGATATTGCATTATTTGGACACTTGGGTCAGAATTTTTACCTTGGTGGGTGGGCACGCCCCACCGGCTTGGCGGTGGGCGGGCAGCCGAACTCTGCCGCTGAAACGGGGCCCGCCGCCATTTTGAGTGGGCGGGCCAATTAAGGCCCACCCAGCTGGCCTGCCCGACGGGAAGCGCTATGTGCTTCCTGTGCGGGGGGTGGAGGGATTCCCCAACTGTCAAAGAGCGCACTAAGTGCTGTCTCAGGGAGATTACTGAAGTGTCAAAAACATTAAAAATAGAAAAATATAAAAATTATTAGCATGTCTCCCTTATGTGACAATGTCGCACGAGATGGGAAATATTAATAAAAAGGACATAAACTTTATTAAAGTTTTTAAAAACGGACATGAAACCTCATCCCGCCAGTGGATGAGGTTTCATGTATTAACAGAAGCCCGCTGGGGCTCCTGGCCTACCCACCAGCCTTAAGGTTGGACGGGCAGGGTCTTAATTGGCCATTGACAGGTCGGCAGGCGGACAGCTGATTTCGCTGTCCGCCTGCCTTCCTCAATATTTAAATGGACCAGGGTGACGTTGGGGGTTCCTCCTGATATCTTCCCGTGTCATTTTCCTGTGGGCAAGCGGGCCCCGCCCCCAAATCGCCGACAAGAAAATTCTATCCTTGGTTATCTTTTACATAAAAATCATATGTTCAGCTTTGGACTGAGAGCAAGCATGCCTTTTCCAAGAAATCGCCTGACTAGCAGCGTACTTTATGGTGGAGAGCTGTTTGCACTGCAATTATTTTACTGGATGGGAATAAAAAACTGGTTTAAAGACAAAGGCTAGTGATTTACTGGAATCACGCAACAGACATGAGCTTTAAGCTTTTAAATTTTTTTTTTAGATTGAGTTGGGACTGAACTGGGAAGGGCAAAAGCTGCCCAGCTTGCACTCTCTTTGCCTGAAATCATGTGATGGTCAGTGTCTAGCTATGAATCCTCATCTCAGTGGAACTTGTCTGTCTTTGGAAACCTGAGAGGCTGAGACAAGGGGGATTGATCTGGCTCTATTTTCCTCCATGCCAAAGCTCTGTGGGTGAGAACTTCCAGCCCTCTAGTGGGACTAACAATCTGTCTTCACATGAGGGTGCTTCCAATTGACAGCATCAAAACCCTGTGAACTTCATCCTTTTTTTCTTATGAAGTTTTTATTTTCAACCACCCAGTTCTGCAGAAACTCAACTTGTTTGTCCTTTGTTTGTTTGTGTCTGTGTATGTATGCTGGGGACAGGTAGTTATACTTCCAGGTTACAATTGTGTGTTAGCCAGTTCTTGTAATTTGTTTTAAAAAAGGTTTGTTTTATAATAAATAAATCATTCTGAGTTTATGGAAAGAAGCCTAGTTATAGTCTCTTTTATTCTGGGTCTAACAGTAGCAAAGGTAAATAATTGGTCATTTTGGTGAGTGAATTAAGCTCTTCAACTAACAGTGCAACTTGTGGAGTAGTGAGGTGAGATAATCCACACACTCCTCCCATCCCAGTCATAGCAACTGTGAAACTCATATTTGGAATTTCATAAAATCTGAATATTTGACCATGAAAATTCTATGATTTAGTTGCAAGTTTCCAGGTAAGCCTGCTGGTGAGTTTTCGTTTTGAGTATTGGGGTAATTTTCACCTAGGGCTCTGAAAGAAAATTGACAGTTGCAGATTGGCCACATGTTATACTTCCTGCCTGACCACAACAAAAAGGAACATCAGGTGGGGTGTATAATAAGCAGCCAAACTGCACTAGTTCAATAGTTAAAATTACTGCCATTGTCTGCAATTTTGTCAACCCCCTACAAAATAAATTGATATAATGAGTAGATGTCAGAGTGGAGCACGAAGAATTATTCTGCACTCAAGTTTTGAACAGGAGATAAAAGTTTAGAAAGGGTCATTATTGAGGTCTTTATTGTGCTGAGAAGCTTGGGTAATGTGGACATTAGCAGGTCATTTAAGCTAAACATTAATTCAGAACAAGAGAATGAGTTCAATGTTAACAAGGTTCTAGGGGTTCTGAAGAGAGCTTTCTGTTTTCTTCTGAGAGTAATGAATGTAAGAGCTCGCATAGCTATTTTGCACTCCTGCTACGGAGGTACACCTAATTGGAGTGCAAGTTGGAGAATCAGTGCTATCATTGATGTTCCTCATATAGAAGAGTTTTAGCAAAAAAGAAGCTGGATAGGTATTTTGTTAAGAATAGGTTTGAAAATTATATACACAGACAAGCCTAGATTATGAAACAAGTGTAACTCATAGCCGAGTTTTGCCTCTGAGTCAGAGGTTTGTGAGTTCCCACTACAGTAGCTAGGCATAAAAATCAAAATTTGACTAACAAAATGTTGAGGGAGTGTTTCACATTCAGAAGTGCGATCTTTTAAATGAGATAGTAAACTGAGGTCCCTTTTACCCTTTCAGGTGGGTGCAAAAGATCTCACAGCACTAACTTCAAGAAGAGCAGAGATATTTTGCCTGTCCTGGCCAATACTTATCCTTACTTGCCAATACAATAATCCAATACTTGCCATTTTAACACTCCACCCTGTTCTCTTGCCCACATGTCTGTCCTTGGCTTGCTGCATTGTTCCAGTGAAGCCCAACGCAAACTGGAGGAACAGCACCTCATCTTCCGACTAGGCACTTTACAGCCTTCTGGGCTGAATATTGAATTCAACAACTTTTGATCTTAAACTCCCTCCCCCCATCCCCACCCCGTTTCTTCCCCCTCCCTTTTGTTTTTTTCAATAATTTATATAGATTTTTCTTGTCCCACCTATTTCCATTATTTTTAAATCTACAACTATAATACCTTGTCAATCTTTCCACCCCACCCCCCACTAGAGCTGTACCTTGAGTGTCCTGCCATCCATTCTTAATTAGCACATTCTCTTAGATAATATCACCACCTTCAACACCTCTTTGATCCTTTTGTCTGTGACATCCTTTGATTATCTGCTCCTATCACTGCTTGCTTATCCCTACAACCACCCCACCCTCAACTTCTCTCCCCCCACCCCACCCCCCACCTTAAACCAGCTTATATTTCACCCCTCTCCTAACTACACTCAGTTCTGTTGAAGGGTCATTGGACTCGAAACGTCAACTCTTCTCCACCGATGCTGCTAGACTTGCTGAGTTTTTCCAGGTAATTCTGTTTTTGTTTTTGTTTTGGATTTCCAGCATCCGCAGTAGTTTTTTGTTTTAATACTTATCCTTCAATCAACACAACAAAAACACTTTGGGGAGAATTTTTCCTATGGTGGGCGAGCTGGGCGGGGGTGGGCAGGGGTGGGTGCGGAGTCGATCGCCACCTGCGATCGGCTGTGCGCCGCCATTTTATGCAGGCAGGCCAATTGAGGCCTACCCAACATAACGTGCAGCCGGTAACGCTCAGTGCGACCTGTGCGGGCGGGAGGAGAAGGGAGAGTCGGGGCCTACGCTCTTTCAGGCACAGAGCTGCCTCAGTGAGATTGAAAAGACAATAAAAAACTTTATTAAATGATATTAAAATTTATTTAAACATGCCCCCTCGTGTGACAGTGTCTCATGAGTTGGGACATGTTTGTAAAGATGGGGAAATTATTTTATTGATTTTATAAAAGCTTCAGGAAACCTCATCCCGCCTGTGGATGAGGTTTCCTGAAAAACACGAAGGCTGCTTGGCCTATCGCCTGCCCGCCAACCTTAAGGTTGGGTGGGCGGTGTTCTTAACGAGTTTAATTACACTCTTAATGGCCTTAATAGGCTGTTGACATTTCGGTGGGGGCGTAGCCGACTTCGGCGTGCGTTCGCCAAACAAAATATCGAGACGGCGCACGATGACGTCGGGACGCACGCCCGACATCATTGCGCATCATTTTATGTGTCAGGCCTGCCACCGCACGCCATCCAGAAGATTCAGCCCATTATCTGTTCATCATCACATTGCTGTTTATGGGAGCTTGCTGTGTGCAAATTAACTGCAGCATTTCCTAGGCTACAACAATGACTGCACTTCACAAGTACTTATTTAGCTGTAAAGCACTTTGGGATGTCCTGTGTTCATGAAAGGTGCTATATAAATGCAAGTCTTTCTTTTTTTTCTTTTTGAGTAGCACACAACTTCCATTTTGCTGCAGTAGTGTCAACATGCAGTTGTCTAAAGCTGAATAATTTAATTGTCAGATTTAGGATCATAGAAATGAGTTAGACCACCAGTCCTTCTTGACTGCTCCATCATTCAATTAGATCATGGCTGATGTGTGTCTTAATCCCATCTACCCACCTTGGTTCTGTACCCCTTAATGTCCTTGCCTAACAAAAATCTATCAATCTCAGTTTTGAAATTTTAAATTGGCAATGGCAGTCAAAAGCTTCTTGGAGAATGGAGTTCCAGATTTCCCCTACAGTTTGTGTGAGGAAGTGTTTCCTGACACATCCCTGAATGGCTCTAATTTTAAGGCTATGCCCACTTGTTCTGGATCCCCCAACAGAGGAAATAATTTTTCTCTATCTACCCTATAAACGCATTTGATCACCGTAAACATCAATTACATCACCCCTTAATCTCCTACTTGAAGGAAATATGAGCTTAGTTTTTGACATTCATGTTCATAATTTAACCCTTTTCACCCCTTTTTGATCACCTTGAATTTTCATAGTTTAATTTTATGAAAGAATTTGACAGAACACCATCTTCCTAGAGGTCTTACATGTGGTTAGTCACTCCCTAATGAGATTGAGTATGCTAGGTAGGTTCCATAGCAAGGCATGATCTTTCAAGGAAATAAGCTTGATGAAATATAATTATTTTGTCCATGCTTTATGGTCTTATGATATTGGTTTCTTTGTTGACTTGTTTGAATATAATTGTCAAGTTAAAATAAAAACATTAATTAGAGTCATTCACTGGTTGCTGGTCATACTTTTATTGAATATCTATAATTAATGACTAATCAAGAACTAATAAATATAGGATTCATAAGTGGCTATTCAGAATTGTTTCATATCAGACAGGTCTTATTTGAGGACCTGATCTATAATGTCTGTCTTTGTCCATTGAATGGCAAATTCATGCAATTCCTCATGAATTAGTTCTCCTTGCGTTAGGTGGCAAACCTGCAGTGCCTCTACTGTGAAGAGATTGATTAAATTGCATTCATTTTAACTCATAGGCCAGAATTTTCTGCTTGACATGCGGGGGGCGGGCCCTGTACATCAGCGCATAAAATGACGCGCGGTGACGTTGGGCGAGCGTCCCGACGTCACCGCGCGCCATCGCAATATTTCACTGGGTGGGCGTGTGATGAAGTTTGACGCGTGCCCGCCATTAATTAACGGGCTAGTCAAGGCCCTTGAATCGTCAATTGATGGCGATTTTCAGCCGCCCGTGTGGGTCAGCGCACGGGCGCCATGGGCAGGCGGGTAAGAGACTTTTTATCAAACTCATCCACGGGTGGGATAAGAGGGCTCAGTGGGGTTGACAATCTGGTCTGTGAGTATTTATTGCAGAAAGTGTTTTAAACTTGCCTGTGTGATCTGTAGCAGTTCAGAACGAATTCCAGCAGCTTTCTGTGTACTTTGAAACTTCAGGTCAGCACTCTGCAGTCAGTAATCTTTATCGGGCCTGCAGCTTTCCGGAGGCCTCCCTTTAGCCTGGGTATGGATTCTGACATGTTCACTGGAGGCAGCTCCTCTGAGGAGGAAGGGAGGGCTAGAAGGGGGAGGAGGCCCGGAGTGCACAATCAGCTGCCAGGGGAGCCACCTTTGGGAGTACAGGCGCAGGCACAAGGGGCGCAGGGCCAAGAGGTAGACCAAGGTGGAAGGGGCCGCAGAAGATGCCACAATCCTGCTGCCAGGGTATACAGGTGGCGAAGTAGCTACCTCAATATGTCTGAGGTGCAGTACCGAAGGAGGCTCTGTCAACGGAGACAGTCAACTATATCTGTCAGATGATTGCTCCTGAGATCTCTCCCAGCTGTGTGTGCGGACACCCCATGCCAGTGGCTCTGAAGGTCACAGCTGCCCTCAACTTCTGTGCATCTGGCTCCTTCCAAGGGTCAGTGGGTGATCTTTGCGGTGCCTCCCAATCAGCTGTCCACACTTGTGTCAAGCAGGTCACAGACGCTCTGTTCAGACGGGCATTGGCATTCATCAACTTCTACTGCGACCAGGCAAGTCAGGCAGAGCGAGCCAGAGGCTTCGCGGCCATTGCTGTCTTCCCCGCGTTCAGGGTGCTATAGACCGTACACATGTGGCCATCAAGGCGCCAGCAGGTGAGCCCGGTGCCTTCGTCAACAGGAAGGGCTTCCACTCCATGAACGTGCAGATAGTGTGTGACCACAGGATGCTGATTCTGCAAGTCTGTGCAAGGTATCCAGGCAGCTCCCACAACGCCTACATCCTCAGACACTCCTAGGTGCCGGGGCTCTTCAGTGGTCTGGCTTGGCTGGATGGATGGCTGCTGGGTGACAAGGGCTATCCCCTCAGAAGGTGGTTCATGACGCCTCTCCACCATCCAAGAACAGAAGCTGAGGAGTGCTATAATAGGAGCCACGCCTCCACAAGGGCTGTAGTGGAGAGAGCCATTGGTCTTCTCAAGTTGTGCTTCCGATGCCTGGACTGCTCAGGGGGCGCACTCCAATACCCCCAGATCGTGTCTCGGTGATAGTGGTTGCATGCTGCACTCTCCACAATCTTGCGCTGGAAAGGGTGGGCGCAGTGGACGATGAAGACGTTGGCGCAGTGAATGCGGCTGCACACGATGAGTCCAGCACTGATTCTGAGGATGAGGAAGCACAGGGGAATGCTGAGGGGGTAGATGCTGACCTGGGACTACACCAAGGGGGCAGGGACACCCAGGAGACTTTACCCCAATGAACCTTCAGCTAGCTCCACACAAATGGATCAGGATGACCAGCCTTGCCTGGCGCATCCATACTCGGTGCTTAAGTGCTAAATCTGCCACTTCATCAGCTGCAACTAAGGGCTTTGGACATGAACTTCAATGTCCACTCAAACACTCATGACATGTATGTAAAACATACAAATGCAGAACAAAGGAGCAACCCTCAGCCATGGTAACACATCTGGTTTTAATTTTCACCATTAGGAGTTCTCACAAAAATCAAAACAAAACTTTATTCAAGCAGAAACAAATAATAAGTTTCTAACCTCGGGCCAACACAAAAGCACCAGTGAGAAACCTGTGGTGTGCCTAAGGTGCCTTATGCTTATGTTTCCGTGTGCTATGTCTTGGTGCTGCTCCCTCACTGGGAGTGGCGTCTGAGACAGCCTGTTGACTCTGCTGTCCTGTTGGCCTCGATGACCTTGGCGGCCGTCCTCTGGCCCGTGGAGCCAGTGCTGGGCCCGCCTGGGTGGGATCTGCCAGTTCCACAGCTGGCATCTCCCCAGTCGTCGCAGCCTCACCCGATGAAGCGGTCACTGGGAGAGGGGCGGATGGTGCCCTCATCCGCATCTCTGAGAGGAGGCTGCAGATACGACAGGCAGCTGCTGCGCCGACGTGAGGTCGCCTCGGACCTCCCTGCTCACTGTCGATGGATGGACTACGAGCTGGGAAGCTTGATGCCCATACCATCTCCCACATTGGCACTGACCAGTTGTGGCCACTGGCGCTGTGAGGGCTTGCAGGTCCGAATGTAACCCCAGGAGAAGCTGCTTGTTCTCCTGGAAGTCCCTCTCCACGAGAGTCGCCACTCTCTCCATGGAGGAAGCATGACGCTCTGCCATGAGGCTCATTGCATCAGTGATGCTCCGCATGGACTCCTCCACCACGGACACCAAGCGAAGCACAGTCTCATGTAACACTCCCAGATGCACCCGCACACCCGGCCGTATTTCCTGCAGCTGCTGCCTCGCGGACGACTCCAGAGGCACATCATCAGGCACCAACTGAACATGTGCCTGGTCCCCTGCAGTCCTCCGCCTGCTGGCGCCATCGGCACTCTCTGTCTCTGCCAGCTCCTCCAGCGATTGTGAAGTGCCCTCTCCACTGTGCCCCAGGACACCAGCTGGTGTTGCAATGCCCACCAAGGTGCTAGCATCTGCGCTGGTGCCTGCCTCGCAGAAATGGTGTGACGCAGGTAACAGTTGAGGGCCCTCAGGTGTGAGAGGGGGCATCTGGAATTGCTCCTGGTGGACAGGCTCTGATGATACAGAAATTAACAACAAGGACAGCGGATCAGTTAGCGTGCACACAGTGATACACTTCATCCCTTTCCCCCTGGCTCATTATGCGCTCAGCCTTCCAGAACCTATGGACATGAATATTGGTGGGGTGGCAAATAGTCAGAAGGATACATTTACATTACAGGCGGATACAGATGGGCTGGTCGATGGCCTAAGGAATGCCAAATGGGATGTTATGTGGATAAGTGTGCGGTGATGCACTTAGGCAGGAGAAACAAGGCACGGAAATACACGAGGAATGGTAGGACCGTGGAAGCTAAGGAGGATCAGAGGGACCTTGCTGTGCATGTCGACAGGCCCGTTAAGGTAGCGGGACAGGTACATAAGGTGTTGAAGAAGGTAAATGCCATAGTTGCCTTTATTCGCCGAGGAATAGAATATAGGAACAGGGAGGTCATGTTGCAAGTGCAGAAAACGCTGCCTAGGCCACAGCTGTAGTTCTGCGTGCTGTTGTGATATGTGCTTCTCGGAGGGTTGTGATTGGAGTGGAGAGAGTGCAGAGGTTGTTGACCAGGATGCTGGCTGGGCTGGAGAGTTTGACTTATGAGGAGACACAGCACAGACTGGGGATATTTCCCCTGGAGCAGCGGAGGAGATTGAGGGGGGACATGATTGAGGTGTATAAACTTATGAGGGGCACAGATAGGGTCGACAGGAAGGAACTTTTCCCCTTGGCAGAGGGCATTGATTTAAGGTAAGGTGCATGAGGCTGACAGGCAATGTGATGACCAACTTTTGCACACAGTAATGTGGGACGCACTGCCTGAAAGGGTGGTGGACACAGAAACCCTCCTAACATGTAATAAGTATTTGGCTGTGCAGTTGTGATGCCATGGCATACAAGGCCATGGGGATAGCGGTGGGAAATGGGATAAGGCGACTTTGGAAGGTGCTTGACATGCGCATCTTCGAAGGGCCGAGGGACCTTTGTCTATGACCCACACGTCTGACTCTATCAGTCTGTGAATGAGCAATGTTGCAACAATAACAAATCAAACAATCATCAGCTCTATGGATGTTGGGAGGACATAATGGATCTCAACTGTTGGCATCAAATACCTGGCCATTCCACCCCAGCCTCACCGACACCAGTGGACCTGGGCGCATGGCGCCCCTCAAGCTCCAGGGCTCCTGTTCGAAGCGGCTTAAAATCATGAGCTGGACCTGGCCACCTCCAGTCCTCGAACACTCACACACATTATGAGCATTTTTCTCCTGAAAAACAGAGAAGACCATTCATTACGGCTAATCGCACATGGACTCTGCATGCACATGCTGCACCCCTACCGCAGTGGCCCATCTCAGGCCTCCAGTGCTGCCTCTCCCCATGATTGCTGATCAGTCACACTAAGATAGTACACCTGCTCCCAACCCCCCCACAACAGCCACTTTGGACACATTCTGCATCCATCACTTTAGGAAACACACGGTCTTAGCTCCCACAGCAAGGAGGTGCAACTACGTGCAGTGTCAAGGGCAGCAGATGGCTCTTGGCCATGAGACCTTGAGGTTCCCCTTCCACAATCCCATCACCGTGAATAGGACATGTGTTGGAGTTCTGAGTATGCGCCTAGCTGCATCTCCTGCAGGTTGGCCCCAGACTAGTCATGTGCGACTAAGAGCAACACATGGTGCCGGGGAGAACTCATCTCCTCATGAACCACTCAGCCTGATGTAAGCATGGGCACTATCTGTTTGCCCACCCAGCGTATGAGAAATGTCCAACATGATTCAATGCAGTCACGACAGTAAGGCTTGTGTGGGGGGGCCATCAAAGCCTAAGGCTACCTGCTGGGTTAAGTGCCCGATGCCAACATGGTATCCTTCCAGAGCACAACGAATCGTTGAAGCGCTTATGGCACTGGATCCAGGTGCGCTGCACCATGTTGCGGGAGCTCACCACCTCCGCCGCCTCCTCCCAGGCAAGTTTGGTCATGTGGGGGGGACCTCCTCCTCCCATCCTGGGGGACCAACACCTCCCGCTGTGCTGCCACCTCCTCGAGGAGGGCAGCAAGGAGCCATCAGAAAAGCAAGGGGCACATTGGCCCCCCGCTGGCCTGCCCTGCAGCCTGCCCTGTTCCTGGGTCAGACCCTGCAGCCTGCCCTGCTCAGCCGACCCCTGCGGTGCAACCTGCAAGTGGCCATTGTGAGCAGCCTACAGGAGGCTGCCAGGCCTTCTTTTAAACAGACTGCCGGGTCACCCTTGGACCCGGTGGACTGAGCACGCCCGCCGCAGTTCGCACACTCCCGCTATCCACGGGAGTTGGAAACGCGCTGAATGGACCTTAATTGGCCCGCTCGCGCAAAATGGAGGCGCAGCCCCGATCGCGGGCGCCGATCGGGTCCGCTCCTGCTCTGCCTGTGGCCGCTCCTGCTCCTCCCACCCGACAGGCAGAAAATTCTGCCCATAATCATATATGATCCAGTGCCAGGACTTACAAATATCTAGTACTTGCATGAAGCCAGAAAATCAAATGAGCGTCACTTGTGTCCCAAACAAAAGTGAGAACTGCTTCTGATAATTTGTTAACGTTAAGTTGTAAGTGTTCAATTATATGTCAAGAAATTCAAATAGCTGATTTTCAGAATTAGTCAACTGGGGTCTTGACCTTGCAACAAATAAGCCACCCCTGAAGTTGCATTCCATTGAGAAGTAACTGTTAACGTGGGAAAATTAGGTGACAGCAAAATTGTTGTTATAAACTCATGACAATAACATCAGTGATATCAATTTGCCCAGCACTGTAGGAAGGGGAACCAATTTTAACCTTAATGGTCTTCAAACAAAAATGTCATATTGTAAGTTCTATCTCTCTGGATCACAGCAAAATATGGCCTAGTGCAGTCAGAGAGTTTTTGGTCTCAAAGGCTGCCATCTTTAGTTTAATGGAAGGGCAGGGGATCTAGTATCAGTATCAGTGAAAAAAGTATTTTTGTTGTCTCAAACATCCTAAGTCTTTCCATTATGAAAGTGATGCATGTAATCATAATGCTACAAAGGGATAACATGTTAATGAGATATGCTAATTACATTGTAATTTGAATATACAAATTGTTAATTAAAAAGTAGACTCCCTACCTCTCAGAAACTGTAAATCCTACCTTAATGAAAAAATATAGGCAGTGCAATTATTATGCAATTAGTGAGAACATATTAATGGATGAGCTACTACATCTGATTTACATATGAAAATTAGATCAATTGGAAAATTTACTTTCCCTTGATCCAAAAAAATGTCAATCCTACTTAAACTACATTGAGAGAGCATAGATAAAACTTCAATTAACCCAATTTGGAAAGCAGTACACTGTAATATATTATTGGAAAATGATACTGTCAGTTGGACTTACACCATATGGTCAACACTGATTGTTCTTTGTAGCCCTTCACCAGTCACTCGGGATACCATGCAGGGCACAGCCATATTAGGGACCAAAGAATTGAATTAATTGCAATTAAATGGCATTTCATACAGAATTTGTCAGATGCTAACTGTGTGGACAATTTACTTGTTGCTTTGTTCCATGCATGGCACTATATATGGTTCAAAGTGATGCCCAAAGAAACATTTGCAGGCTAATGGTGCCTCTTGTTGGTTCTATCACAATGGACTGGATTTTTGGCACCTCAACACCTTGTTCGAAAGAGGGTTGTCTTATAAAATGCAGTCTGTGGCCTGCCCGCCGCCTTCCCGCCTGCCCCCGGCCTA
This sequence comes from Cetorhinus maximus, assembly GCF_964194155.1. Classification (NCBI taxonomy): domain Eukaryota; kingdom Metazoa; phylum Chordata; class Chondrichthyes; order Lamniformes; family Cetorhinidae; genus Cetorhinus; species Cetorhinus maximus. The sequence goes on along the minus strand of NC_135879.1, from coordinate 23,574,851 downwards.
TCTCCTATTTTACAGTGGACATTTTAGGCATTGGACAGTCAGACTTCCCTTGGGGCTACTGAGGCCCTTAAGGGGCCAATTAATAGCCACTTAAGTGCCGCATCCCACTCCCACCACTACTTCACCCGGGCCAAGGGAAGGCCCACCTCAGGCCGGCAACCCGGCAGCTTTCACTGGCTGAATTGGTGTCAGGCAAGAGATGGATCCTCCTTCGGGGGTGGCCTGTGCCCAGTGGAGGCACCTATACATTCCCTTTAACCATTCCCTGCCTGACCTCTCAAACCTGGCCACTCAGCCCCCTTGCAAGGACCTGCCAGCCAATCCCCACCAATATCCTGGACTTACCTAAGTCTACCTTCATAACCTCCTCTTCTTTGAGGGCTGCATGTAGTCCAGCCAGTGTTCACCGCTCGAACCTGGCACTGTTGGGACTACAGGGCTGCAGGCCAATGGGATTGGCCGGCAGCTCTCTAAGGTAGGATGTCCCTCCTGGAAGGGGGCAGAAGTCTTGACCTCTGAACATGAAATGGCTGCAAGGCAGCCAACTTCTTCATATGCGGGCTCTGGAATGGCTTTTTAGTCGGTGGGGTGGGGAGGGGTGGGTAATACAGCACGCTATAAAATCCAACCCGATAAGCTAATACCCCAGAGAGAGAGAGAGAGAGAGATGGATGAGGATCATACCTAAAGAGGAAAGTCAAATGGAAAAGAAAGAGTTTAGATTAATAACTTGTTCCCTTCCTATCTCAACAGCGGAGTAGGGAAATCTGAAAATATGGCCTGAATTTTCTGGTCGGCGTGCAGGGGTGGGGCCTGCTCACCAACGCGTAAAATAGCGCGCGGCGATGTTGGCCGTGCGTCCCGACGTCACCGCACGTCTTTCCGATCCTCAGTTCGGCGGGCGCGCACCAGAGTCGGCTGCACGCCCACCAAACTTCAAAGGCCTATTAAAGCCATTAATTAACTAATGTAACTGATTGACAGTTAAATGTGACAGTTTCACATGAGGGGGCGTGTCCTAAAATTTTTTTTTCCTTCACTAAAATTTTTTTTAACTTAAGCTAATCCCCCTGAGGCAGCTCTGTGCCTCAGGGGGATTTCTGCTGGCCCCAACTCAGGTAACCCCCCACACCATCTGCACAGGTAGCGCTCAGCTGGGCGCGTGTCATGCTGGGCAGGCCGTAATTGGTCTGGCCATGTAAAATGGCAGTGCCCAGCTGACTTCGGGTGTTGAATAGCTGCGCGCACGCCCGCGCCCGCTCCTGCACAACACCCCCCGACGGGGAGAAAGTTCTCCCCATTCTTTTTCCAAAACACTTGATCTCCCTGAGGCACAGGACTGCCTCAAGTGCACACTTGCCCGCATGCACGAAGTTTGCGCTCCTCCTCCTCCCCCCACCCGCACAGGCAGCACTGAGCGCTGCCACTCGCGTTTCACGCTGGGCTGCGTAAACTGGCCCGCTAGCCTGAAATTGCCTTCTGGCCTCGATTGCAGGCGGCAGCCAGCTTCCTGCCCGTCTGCCCGCCCCACTGAGCCAGCCCAATAAGGGCTAAATTCGGCCCCAGTTATACAGGGCATAACTGAAACATAAGCTCTGCACTTATGTATACATTTCCCCTTGCAATAATCTACAACATTCTGTTAGCTTTCCTAATTACTTCCTGTACCTGCATAGTAGCCTTTTGCAATTCATGCATTCGGACACCCAGATCCCTCTGCATCTCAGGGTAGTTGGCAAAAGAAGCAATGGAGACATGAGGAGAAATTATTTCGTGCAGTGAGTGGTTGGGATCTGGAATGCACTGCCTGAGAGTGTGGTCAAAGCAGGTTCAGTTGAGGCATTTAAGAGGGAATCCCAGATTATTATGTGAAAAGGAAGAATGTGCTGTGCCGTGGGGAGAAGGCCGGGGAATGACACTTGGTAAATTGCTCCTTTGGAGAGCTAGTGCAAACGCAATGGTGAAAGGCCTCCTTTTGAGCCATAGCCATTCCGTGATTCAGTTACCTAAAACAATATGAATAATGACATAAAAATTAAAACACTGAAATAAGCCATTCTAGCCATCTAGTCCATTTTGATGTTTCTCTTCCCCATGAGCTGTCACCTTATTCCAATTTGTCTACTCTGTCCCCATATCCTTACATTCCTCCTTTCTTAAACTATCCTTAAATGATTTAGGGAACGATGTTGCAGTGGTTATGTTACTGGACTGGAGTTCCAGAGTCCGAAGCTAACTAACCTGGAGAAGTGAGTTCAAAACCCACCATGGCAGTTTGCAATTTGATTTCAATTCGGAAACAAATCTGTAAATTTAAAACAAAATGGTATCAGTATAAGTGGGCATATGCTGCAGATTGCTGTAAAAAGGGATGAAAAGCCTATTTTCATTATCTAATCTGGTTTATTTGATTGTCCAGGCAATTCCCTCTGAACTCACCTTGCAAGTTGTTCAGTTGTATTAAAGCAATTGGAGACTCAGAGGATTTAGATGTGTGCAATAGTAATACTATTCCCACCCCATTTCATGATGTGACTTCCATTCATTTTACATCTAATTATGGGTTGCTTTGTACTCTGGGTTCACAACAGGTCTCTTCAACTTAATTCACTTAGAAATATTAATCATCAAACAAAGAGAAATTCATCGCATGTATCTAAGATGAATTGACCATTAGCGCTTAGAGGTGAAAGGGTTGTATTCTAACTCAACGTTGAATTAACTTCCCTTAGGGAGCTATTCAAGTAAAACGTGCGTAATAAAACTAGTTAGAGGCACTGTCCAATATCTTCTGTGGCAACAGGCAGAACTTTTTACCCGCTTAATGTTTGTTGAGGCTCTGGAAAATATCCAGTCTGACAAAATAAAATCTCAAGTAAATTCAAAATTGGGTCCCATTCCAGCAACAGATAAAAAATGTGAGCAATGAATTGCTCCATAAGTTCAAACACCAAGGGCAGGATGTTTCCCTCGTCGGGCGGGTGTGTGCCCGGCCCAAACAGGAATAAAATAGTGCGTGATGACATTGTGCGAGTGTCCCGACGTCATCACCCACTCTCGTGATATTTCGCTTGGCGGGCACACGTGAAAGGCAGCAGCGCACCCACCGACCAGTAAGGGATCTATTAAGCAATTAATTAAATCCAATTTTTTAGCTGCCCACCCTACCATTCGGTTGGCGGGCTGGCAAATAGGCCAAGCGGCCTTCGCATTTTTTGCGAAACTTCATCCACGGGCGGGATGAGGTTTCAACCGGTGATAAAAAAGAAATAAATGCTTTTAAAACTCATTATTACATGTCGCTGCTCATGCGACAGAGCCACATGAGGGCACATGTTTTCCTTATTTTTCAACTCTTCATTTTTAATGTTAAAAATCTTCAGCTCCCTGAGGCCGCTCTGTGCTTTCAGTGAGCGCACCCCCGCGCATGCGCAAACATCAGCGCTGGCGCTCCTCCCCCCCCACCCCCCCACAACCTCGGCAGTGCGGAGGCTCTGAGGGCCCCTTTCACGCTGGCTGGCTGTTAATTGGCCAACCAGCGTGAAATTGCAGTCGGGGCCCGATCGCGGGCAGCACTCAGTTTTGCGGCCGCTCCCAGGCCTGCCCGCCTCACCCGCCCAACAAGATGAAAATCCTGCCCCAAGGTAACAACGTACAGGGCAAGCATTCCAAACACAGGCAAAATGAAAGAACAAAGGCCAGGAAGAGAAAAAGTTTAAACATATAATATTATTTTTCTGAGCACTCCTTTCAGCCACCTTTATGCACTGGCCCCCCCCACCCCCCAACAAACCCCATCCCCCCAACCACCCCACCACTGAGGGAAAGTAAGAAAAAAGTATATTTGTTGCCCTATCATCTACAGGATGCTGACAATCATCACACTGAATTAATCACGTTCATGTAAAGAACTTCTATTTATATAGCGTCGTGTCGTTCGTGCCTCAGCATGTCTCAAAACACTCCACAGGCGATGAATTACCTTTCAAGTGTAGTTATGTACGCAGCCACAACAATCAATTTGCACACAGCAAGGTCCCAACAAATAGAAATGAGATAAATGAGCAATTAGCCTATCTTGGTGAGGTGTGCTGCACATTAACATGTGAGGTGCATGTTGCATGCAGAGAATCATGCCACGTTGTAACTGCAAAACAGCTGCTCACTAGAGAAACAAACAATAATAATTGTTAAGGTTCTTCCCGAAACCGATAGATTAAATGCAATATGACTATTTCCAGGTTCTGTTTCTGGAACAGTTGCCATCATTTGGATCAGTTACCTTGAAATGGGGCCTTGAAATTCCACAGACCAGCAAGGTAGTCATTACTATGGTGGGGCAAGACTTGTACTGTCATGTCCCTAGCACGCTGTCCTTGTTGGAATACCAATTCAGCTTATTTGTTTATTTAAAGTGAATTGGTACTCAGACTAATATTGGCACAGATGATAAAATTATTAGGTGGGGGAGAGGAGGGAACAGCAGGTATAGCCAGTTGAGAGGGTTAAATGGCAGAAGTGGCATCTCTTTATTCCAAAAAGCAACTGGCTGCCGTTAGGGAAGTGACCTTCTTCGAAAAGGCTCAAGTCTTAAACTTGTTCAGCCAGGCCTATCATCACTTCACACCAGATTGCATCATTCCACCTATCCCAATTCATTCCATGATATCATCAGCAAAGGGGGTGGATAGCAGCTGTCTCCAATCCAAGGAATACCTACAGAGCATCAATGAAATGTAACTGGTTCCTGCCCTAGTATCCACTCCTATAAAGTCCTGCCAGACCTGACAATGGCCCCAGTGCTCCCAAGAGACTGGAATTACAGGATTGTGGTGTGCACCTTAATACTTTGAAGGAGCTTTTCTTACAAGGATAACACAATAAAAAAAGTATTTTCAAGGCATAGACCTCAAACACACACACACACACACACACACACAATTATCTTTCTATACATTCTGGTATACTGTAATTTACTAAATTGATAATTTTTAAGAGGCCACAGCACTTGGAGATAGATTTGGCCTGCATACGTTTGAAGCACATTGGTGCACTAACATATAGGGATTTCAACTGGAGTTTCTCCCACAACACAGTGCCTTCATCTTCACAGAACAATATTCCAGCAAAAAAATCAGAGGACAAAAATAACCAGATGTCTAGACCAGCCCATATAGGGTAATTTGAAGAGCAACATTACTAGAAAGCTGAAAGAAGACCAGCTGCTTGCCCTCTCGATCGGAGAATGGTGCAATTAAGAGTGACAAGCCAAAATATTTCAGCACAACAGAAGGAAATCTTCTAATACAAATATTGAGGGAGCAATATGGCATTTAAATGGAAAATCCTGTAACTGTGGACAAGCCAAGTTTAAATTAATGGTTCATTGAAGTTGCACAAGAAGAATGAAAGCATGGCTGGGAGATCAGTAAGCATTAATGCTGGATTGCTTGCATCTACTATGATGCAACTAACTATACATAAAGGCCCTGATAGATTCAAAAATGGCAGTGGGGAATGAACTTCTGGTTGGCATGAAGCTAATTGAAAATCTATGCCATTACACTCTCTCAGGAGAGGTTGGAGCACCATGCCTAGGAGTAACATCCCTACTCTCTAAACTCTTTAAAAGTAGTAGTAATAAACAAGTGTTAAGCAGATACCAGAGTATGCCTATATTCTGTTTACTAACCAAGTCCCACGCCTACAGTCCAAGATAGAAGGACCATCACAGATGGTGACAATAGTGGGGACATTGATAAAAAAAACACACTGGTGTTATCGAAGGAACCACAAAGTGAAGTACACCCTAAGCAACTCGTAACAAATTGATGGAAGGAGGAGGCACACTGGACAGAGGTAATGATGACTGTTCCTGGTGAACAGTTCCTGCCTCTACCCCACCCATTTGACTCCCTCAAGGGCACGCAGAGAGGCCAGCAGTGGGATTTACGAAAATGCCATTTTCTCTGGCATCAAGCAGCATCAGGTCTTCATGAAAAAGAGTAAATGCTTCAAGTCAGTTCCTTTCTTTATGCAGTAAGTCCATTGGCAGACAACATTCCCCTAAGACAGGGGGTGCAAGAATCCACTGTGGACTTTGAGTTCATTCTTAGAGCCTTTGACACTTATTTCAGCCTGCAGCAAAATTTAGTAATTGAATGAGCACATTTTAACCAGTGGTCACAATGACCTAGGAAAGTGATTTACTTATTTCTAACCGACCTATATCACCTAGCTAGTTCTCGTAGATATGGGGTGCTGAAGGATGAGCTAATCTGTGATCGCATAGTTGGGGGTGCCCAGGATGAAAAACTCTCTCACTTTCTGTAGACCAAAGGTGATCTTACTTTGGACCAAGTGGTCCAGTATGCGAGGCAGGTTGAGCTTAGAGCATTTATTTGGGCTAAAATCCGGCATGACTCCGAGGCTTCACATGTCTTCATTGATTGGGTAGGCCCACCGGCAGTGGCCCCATCCAGAAGAAAGCCTGCCAAAGGAGGTGAAAGGGTGGGAAACTGCAGGCTGGCAGAAATTTTGAGATGCTTGTGTTGTGGTGTGAAAACCTATCTTAGATGCCAGGACTGCCTAGCTGGAGGGGCAGAATGCTTTCAGAGCAGTAAAACTGGACATTTCAAGCATTCCTGTGAATCCAACAACTTTAATTGAGGTAGAAGTCTTGAAAATATTTATCAAACACACTCCATCCAAGAAATGGGAAATCAAGATAAAGGGGAAATTACAGAGTTCCTAGGTGAAGTTGATAGTCTTAATCCAGACTATTGGTCAGTTACAATGTAAGTTCAAGGCTTTGATACCACCTTTAAAATTGATACTGAAACTGTTGTTAACACACTAGCAGATGATCTCGACTGGCTTGATCCATCGGACATCAAATTACGAGGTCGAGGCGGCATAGACGCTTCAACTAAAGGCAGAATTATTGATCCTCTTCACTACAAGGGGTAACAAATTGTTGATTCTCTCTGTTCTTCATAATCAATGTACATCTCTATTAAATGACAATGTTGGCATACTTCTAGGAATTGTAGAGAAACCAGATGTTGCCCACCTTTTGAACGACTCACGTGGCCTGAATTCTTCTCTTCCAGTCCCAGAGAGTCCAAAGGGTGCTGCTCTTCTGTCCTCTCTCTCGAATCGGTCTTTCATTGAAAAGGTTTCTTTGTCCTTGCAGTTCAGTCATCCTGCAACCTACACTCTGCCTCAACAGTGCTGCTAAAATATTGTCCTATTCTGCAGATGATGATGCCCTACCAGATGCAGAAGAAAACCTTCATGTCGCCAAGCCTTCTTCTCTAAGGGCAGAGAATACTATGGGGGATTGAATCCCCCAGCATTATGACTTGAGGAGGGGAAAAGTAGGGGTTGGAGTTGGACAGAATCTGTAGTTATAAAAAGAGAGTTACAGAAATGTAACTATGCAAACAGTTAAATATATCATTTCATGTTGTTGTTGAAAGTAGGGTAGTATACTTTCGGGGAGGTGTGGTATAAAAGGTTAACAGATGGATATGCTAATGAATGATGTAGATGGTGTACCACTGATATCGGTCAATCATGTGTTAGACCCAAGAGAGAGAGGTTGGAACACCATGCCTAGGAACAACATGCCTACTCTGTAACCTGTTTAGCTGTAGTACTAAGTTAGTACTAATGTAGTACTAAACAAGTGTTAAGCAGAGACCAGAGTACGTCTATAGTCTGTCTACGAAACAAGTACCCTGCCCAGAGTATAAAACAGAAGGATCATCACAGAACATAAATTAGAGTGACACAATGGGCAGAATCATCCCAGAATTGCACTAAGTGTGCTAGTGGACTGTGAAAATGATGTTTTACCTGCTGGTCACAATGGACAGCTTTTCACACTGGATCATCCCAAACCCACCGCATTAATTATGCATTCCCGGGAAACATGCTGTTTCCATGGTGAGCGGGCTCTTATTTGCCTGTCATCACTTCGCCTTTCATCACGCTGGGCGCCGTATTTAAAGTGCAGCCTCACACACATCTCTCAGTGCTTCCAGCCGGGACAGCTGCACGAAAGACAATATGACCCCAAAAGGCATAAACGTTCAATGACACATCCCTCAAGCGCCTTTTGGACTCAGTGGAGGCCCATCATGATGTCCTCTAGCCCCATTCTGGCCGAAGGATGGGTAACAACATCACCAATCCAGCTTGGAAGGTGGTGGTAGTGATGGTCAGCGCCAATGCCCTGCAAAAGAGGACAGCCACCCAGTGCTGCAAGAGGATGAATGATCTCCTTTCTTTCACCAGGATCAGTCATTCTTCTCACCACCCTGAACTCACACACTCACAAATCCATCAGACAGCCACAGGGCCCTCACTCACTGCCAGTTCAAGGGATATCACCATTCACTCACACATTCCTTCATTGTCCTCATCCTGTCCATGGGGCCACTCACTACCCACACATGCCGAGCATACTTATCATCTGGTATGGCAGGCTTCCTGCTTACACTCTCTCCATCTCTATTCATGCAGGACAAGCTGACAAACAACAAGAGGGAGAGGTCACAGGCTGATGGAGGAATGCCTGAAATCAAGGTCCTCATGGACTTTGAGAACAGAGCAATCCAGCTGAACGGCAAGGAAGATGAGATTGGTGGTGCTGTACCAAGTGAGGATCCGGCAGTGCAACATCCATCAGACAACCATGCTTTGAGTGATGTGTCCTGTTTCACAAGCCACTGCCTTGCACTAATTATCTCTCCTTGCTTTCGCAGACACAACTGCCAAACAGCCAAGAGAATCACAGAATCTTAAAGGCACAGAGGAAGGCCATTCGGCCCATCATATCATCTGCACCGGCTCTCCAAATGAGCATCATGGCCTAATGCCATTGTCCTGCCTTTTCCCCATATCCTTGCACATTGTTTCGAGTCAAATAATCATCTAATGTCCTCTTGAATGCCTCGATTGAACCTGCCTCCACCACACTTCCAGACAGTGCATTCCAGACCCGAACCACTTGTTGTGTGAAAAAGTTTTTTCTCACGTCATACTTGCTTCTTTTGCAAGTCACTTTAAATCTGCGCCCTCTCGTTCTTGATCCTTTTACAGTGGGGACAGCTTCTCCTTATCTACTCTGTCCAGCCCCCTCATGATTTTGAACATCTCTATCAAACCTCCTCTTAGCCTTCTTCTCTCCAAGGAGAACAGTCCCAAACTCTCCAATCTATCCTCATAGCTGAAGTTTCTCATCCCTGGGGCCATTCTTGTAAACCTCTTCTGCACTCTCTCCAATGTGTTCACATCCTCCATATAACATAGTGCCCAGAACTGTACACAATATTCCAGCTGAGGTCTAACGAGTGTTTTATATAAATTCAGCATAACCTCCTTGCTCTTGTACTATATGTCCCTATTAATAAATAAAGGATACTATATGTTTTATTAACTGTTCTCTCCACCTGTCCTGCCATCTTCAATGGTCTATGCATATATACACCCAGGTCTTTCTGCTCCTGCACCCACTTCAAAATTTCACCTTTTATTTTATATTGTCTATCCATGTTCTTCCTACTAAAATGCATCATAACACAAGGCTTCCAATCAAGTCCCAAGGAAAGCTCAGATGAGTAATCCGCTTCCCCTAGCCCCCCTACCTCACACATTCTTGTGCACTACCTCCAACCATAGGGCAACCTTTGAAACCCCCCCCACCCCCCCACCACAACACACCTCAACCGCAGGGCAGTCCTTGCCCCACCCCAAGTTGCCTCAGCCGCAATGCTGCCCCCCTCCCTCCCTCCAAAGTGCCTCAACTTTGAAGTCCAACAGGTGACTCGGGTGAGCTCTGTGCAACATTACTGTGCACTCACCTCCAAGTTCCCCTCAAAGTACAGCCTGCCAAGTGCACACCTTATATATGCTGTTGTGAAACACGTTGGTGTGCAATCACACCAACATGGGCGGACGATCCAGTGGTGTGGGAGAGTGGGTGATTCCGGTGGGCTGGCCTTATAATGATATGCAGATGAATTACAATGAGGTTCCCGACGTCCGATGACAGGAAAGGCAGCCCACCATCAACGGGCTGAGCGGACGATCACAAACTGTATTCATGACGTCATGAAACCAATTATTGGCCTTCTTGCCAAATTGTCCACTCATGCTGCCAAGCACGCCCGATGTCCAATGTGAAATCAGGTACAGAAGTAGAAAAGAAGGCAAGCGAAGAAAGATTGGACCAAGAGAGAAAGAGAGAAAAGAGAGAGAAAGGAAAAATAAAATAAATTTTAATTTCAAATTTGACACTTTTAAAATCTCCATTTAAAAATTAAAACTGGAAGGAATAAGAATTTACATTTGTAACATTGTCATGAACCCTACCTTTACAAGATGATTATGTTTTGAAATCCACCTTTAACTCAAATTAAAACAGAGAATTCCAGATAAACACCTCAGCTTGGAGACATGCCCATGTGATCCAGTTGTCATGGGGACAGACACTCAAACAGAAACCTGTTGAAATGTGATGACATTTGACCTGGAAACAGTTACAGTAAGGAAAATTTGTAATTACATTAAGATGTTTGGGAAATCTGTAATCCATTTTAAAAAATTTAATAAGGACTTTTAAGAGTTTGTATTTCTTATAAAGTGATCAATTGTAATTTTTGGATAATAATAAATACTGGCCATGTGACATGGACCTGAAAGCAGTGCCTGCAGGAAGCAAGTTAAAATACAGAGGCCATGAGGCATCCTGGCCCAAAGAGGCTGCCTCTTGAGAATCGGCTAAGTATTTGAAGGAAAGGGACCATAATTCTGCTTGGAAAGACTGTGCGGCTGAAACTGGAACAGTGCAGATGGCATTGACCGCCTACTAATGCTTTGAGATAGTCTTTGTTTTATCTGCTATATCATGTGTAATTAGTTCATATTGACCATGATTTGCCTGTTAATTCATGTTTAATTTACGCTGATACTGATTCCTGTTAAAGTAAAAGTTACCAAAAGTCAGAACTTGATTGCAATTTCTTCATTTGGGGGTTATTCAATAAATTTGATTATTTTGGTTTGCTGATTCCCATGGGGATAGTAATAACGATAGTTAAATTTCAATATCAGACAGATTGCTTGGCAGTAATTAACGGTTATCACATTTTAAAAAGATTACTTAGACTTGAAATGACAAGACTAAACTTTCTGTGGTGAGTTTAATTTTTATCTACCTGCCAATTTCATGCCATTCAATGTATTTCAAACAGACATTCAGCAAGGTGTAATTTTTACAAATCTAACAATGCAACCTTGCCAGCAATGTTTAGATTTTTGAGTTTGGCCGCACATCTTCCCCTCTTCCACAGTTGCTGTACCATTACGCATAAATAAAGTTGGGCACTGTTATTTTGACAGGAAAATCTTGGCCATGAAGAATAATCATAGCTGAAATGAATTTTCACCCTTTTTGTATCAACCCACTTTAAGTGACCACATCCATTCAGATCTGGATTAGAGGTATTCTTGATTAAATAACCAGAGCTACCTTTAAAAATTCCACAGAGTTGACCCAGCATGACATCATGGATGCTAAGCATGATGCTCTGAATGTTGAGTACTTTACAACCCATATTAGACAATTCATCCCCATAGCTGGTTTAAATGTGATTTATTTAACTTTTGCATTCGGTGTACAAACACCAATATTGCTAATTAGTGATCTGGTTCTTGGACTATTCTAGAACTTGGGTTAAGCCTAGTGGTGGTCTTCATTAATTCTCTAGAGCCAGTCATGGTTCTGTTTCTATTATCAGCCTTGATTAGGCTGAATAATAATAATTTGCCGAATAGAAAACCTTTCCTCCAGAAATTCCACAACGTAGGTGCTGGGATGTATCTACCAGGAACATCCAGCTCTGATTATGTTGGACCTCTATAGATAAGTTGGGTTAATCAGTTAACTGGCAATAACAATCACTCAGAACACTGGTATGTATATTGTGTTGAGGCTTGTAATTCAACTAGGAGTGGGGGTAAAGGGCAGGGCAGGTCAAATATTATGATTTTGGTAGAGACCGGTAATACTTTTATTTTTTCAAAATCTGAAATCCTAGATATTTACTATAAGAATGAATCCACAAGGTTCACTGTTAATACAAAGAATTTTGCTGCACAAAAATCAAAGTTCATGAACACTAATAACTACACCCTGTCTTTAAATTGTTAGTTATTGTTTCAAATAAGAATTTAGATTTCTTGGGCCCTCCACTTATTTCCAGCTAGGTTTTTCCTCCAATGGTCCCATGGTTGTAGACTTTCAGTTCAACACAGGTGTCTCTACCATCTTAAGAGTAGTCACATCTCTCTCTCTCTTTTACTCAGCTTGGCTATTTTACATTAAAAGCAGGAGTAGGCCATTCATCCTGTCATGGAGATGTGCTTTAGGCCAAATAATTATTTTTACTACACCAGCTGGAAACATGAATTGAACTTTAAAAAACAGACATGTTGAAAACACAGACTGAAGTGATCTGAACTCACAGCCAAGACGGCTACCCAATTGGCATTACTGGACATTCCTCATTCCAACTCCATTGAGATGGACATGGTGTGTCTGCAAACACCCACCAAAGACAATGGCCTCAGAGGAATGTGAATGAACCATGCTTCCTATTCCATCAGCACAACACCCAGATACTCAACTGGATGGAGACAAACATAGAAACTAGGAGCCTGCTCCACCATTCAATATGATCATGGCTGATCCTCTATCTCAACGCCATATTCCCGCTTTCTCTCCATACCCGTTGATGCACCTAATATGCAAAAATGTATCAATTTCTTTCTTGAATGTACTCAGTGACCCGACCTCCACAGGCACACACCTCGGTGGGACCTAGCTTTACAATAGCCTCGGGATCACACTCTGGTGAGCACATCGCACTATCTGACCCACAGCAAGTGGTGACAGGGACCTCCTTGGTGTCTGGCACTCGGAGGGTTACTGGAGGCCAGACATTTGCTGAATCCGAGCCAGATGATGAGCCCCTGGACTCAGTCATGTCCATTTGTGGAGCTGCACAGGCAGGTATAGGAACATCAGGAAGGGATGTCCACTGCACTCCTCAGATTGCAAGGCAGGATGGGGGAGTCCATCGGCCTTCACTCTGAGATGATAGCACTGGCATGCCCATGTACCGAGGACAATATTGATAGGATGGTGGCCACCATGGAGGCCTTGGTCCAGACATCACTCCTGCACTGCTGCGTGGCCTGAACTCAATCACAGAGGCCATAGTTGGTTTCTAATAGTGTATATGCAAGAGGAGTGCTGGGCAGCTCGATTTCACTCCAGCTACCCCCTCTCCTCAAGGAGTCAGTCTGAGGCCCTCAGGCACCCATAGGGAGGAGGATCAGCAGGTGCACACTCGAAGCCATCCATCCAGGTGACTCCAGGAGTGTCTGGCCCATCTGAATCCCCTCTTCCCGTGACCCCAGCAGCTCCAGCTCCTCAGGGTGAGGAAGTTGCCATTGCCACACAGCAGGTCCTCGACAGCCGGCCGGGGCTCTCCAAGTATAGGCCCTCCAGAGGGTGCCCGCCAAGGTCATCATGGACAGGGCATTGCAGTCGGCAGGCTGCCTCCACCTCCGCTGTGGATGTCTGGGGAGCACCATGACATAGCGGCAGGGTTAGGAAAGTTAAGAAGAATTAGTTGCACAGCCTGGGCACGGGTGTTAATCACTTGTACATATTGTTCCCTACTATCAATTAACTCCCAAGAATGTCTCCTTGCTTATGGCTCCTTGTTCTGATGAACAGTGTTCTTGTCACTCAGATGTGAAACCTTTGTTCCTGCACAAGATAAAGGCAGGTGTCTCAGTCCAGGGTCTCTTCCCTGTGCTCTATGCCACAGTCAGACCAAAGTGATGGTCCAGCCTCACACTCCCTGGACATATTACTGATGCCTGCACCTCAACAGTGCTTGTCATTGCTGCCTGAATGTAATGGGCAGGCGTCACCGAGTTCATCATTCTCTCTGTGTGCTCTCAGCATTTTAAAATGGGGTTGGCCCCCATCTCTTCACTGTGACCAGTGATGCTGTTCTCCTGAAGGGGTCTTGTGCTGAAGATGGACAAAGGATCAGATGATTCTCAAGTTCTATGATTGCGTCTCCATGATATGACCCTGATCGCAGAGCGCAAGCAAGCTACCCTCGGCCAGGCAGGAGTCAGACATTCTCAGGGGCTATGTGAAGGTCTATGGAGTGTCCTCACTGCATGTTGTCATCATCCTCCTGCAACTGAGCAACTTTTAGGGCCTTCACCACCTCTCCATGAAAAGACCATTCTCTCATAGGGCATTCACGCTGCCCTAAGCCAGGCAGCAGTCAAATATACACAAATGCAATGTGCGGATCTATGGGGTCACTACCCTGCATGTCATCATCATCCTCTACAAATCTACTAGCTATGAGATCCCCCTGAGCGTGCCTGTCTCGTCTAGCCAGTGCGAGGAGCTCATCCCCGTCACTGTCACCTTCGAGGGTCTCCTCACCCTCACCCCCATTGGTGTCCTCCTCATCAGAAGAGACCCCCAGCTCCTCCATCTTCTCCGCAGCCAGCTCCACTCCCCGTTGCAGCACCAGGTTGTAAAGGGGGAAACAGATGATGACAATGTGTGACATCCTCTACGGACTGTATTGCAGGGCTCCACCTGACCGGTCCAGGCACCGGAACCTCATCTTCAGCATCCCAATGGTCTGCTCCACCAAGTTGTGGGTTACAACATGAGGCTCATGATACCTTTGCTCTGCTGCACTCTTATGCCACGGATGTCATTAGCCATGGCCTCTATAGGAAGTCTTTGTCCCCGAGGAGCCTTCCCTGCTGTCTCTGTCAACCCTGGAAGACTTCAGGGATCTGTGACCGACTGAGGATGTAGGAATCATGGACATTCCCTGGAAACTGTGCGCACACCTGCAGGATGCATTTCAGGTGGCCGCACACCAGCTGCACATTTAGCAAGTGGAATCCCTTGGGGTTGATGTAGTTCACTACGTGTTGTGACGGAGATCTGAGTGCCATGTGAGTGCAGTCGATTGCACCCTGCACCTGTGGGAAACCCAAGATCTGGGTGAATCCAATCGCTCTTGCATCCTAACTGTGCTGTTCCTGGGCGAAATGCACAAAGTTGCGTCCCCTCACAAAGATGGCATCCCTGACCTCATGGATGCATTTGTGGGTGGCTGATTGTGATATCCCATGGAGGTCACCTGTGGAGCCCTGAAAGCAGCCACTGGCATAGAAATTGAGCGCCGCGATCACTTTCACAGCCATTGGTAGTGGATGCCCTCCATGCCCCCATGGTGCCAAATCCTGCAGTAGCTGGCAGATGTGACTGACCAGTTCCCGAGACATGCACAGTCTTCGGCAACACTGGCTCTTGGTCATCTGCAGGGATGAAAGGCGGTTCAATAGACACTGGGAGTCGCTAGGTGCTGACCAGCCACGGCTCGCTGTGGCTCCTCGGTGGCGTGTGGGGCAGCCCCAGCCGACCCATCTTCCTGAGGTTGCTGCTCCTGCCTCTGCACAGTTAGGACCTCAGTCGCTCTCTCCTCCGTCATCCTCACTCTCTGTAGGCCATCAGGCTGCATGATGGATTCCTTCTGCAGGATGAAAGAGAGAAACACGTGGTTAGCATTTGTGCCCTCAGAACCTGTGCTGATTAAGTCTGAAGGCCCCTTTATGATGCCCGGACAGTGCTGGCCACCACCTGGATGACCAGAGTTTAGTGCGCTGCACTCCACCTGACAGATTGACAGCAGCTTTGCCCATTGGACTGCATGCTGTGCTCTCAGCTCAGGTGCAGGCATTCTCCTAACCCACACTGCAAGGCTGCATTGTTAGCTTGAACCACAGGGTAGACTGGTCCAAACATTGCAGGAGGCTGTGAGCGCCTCCATCAGTGACTGCTCCATGGACAGCTTTAGCAAGGAGATTGTACAACGTGCGCAGTCGTCCAACTGTTCTGCAGTCCATTAAAATGCTCATGGTTTTGCAGTCTGTGCCGGGGTGGGTGAAAAACTTTGGAGCACCCGGTGGTGCTTTGATGCCTCTGCATTGCTTGAGTGGGCAGATAAGCTAGAAACACAACTTCAATCATATCAATGTGGCTGCGTCTGAACTGTCTCAGCTGCAGAGGAATAGTCACTTCATACAGGTGTCCCTAATGCGTGGACATTTCCCTTGCCCACCTCCCACCCTGAATGCTTGCATGCTATATTCAACGGCAGAGCTTCCCTTGCCCTCCCCTCATAAGTCATCTCAATGGCAGCGATACCTTTGATACCACTCCACCCCCCTGCCCCCCACCGCCAAATGCTCCTCAAGTTCAAAGTCCAACAGGCAACCATGGCAAATGCTGTACATCGTTGCTGTGTACTCACCTCCGAGTTCCCCTCAAAATGCAGCCCGCCAAGTGCATGTCTTTTATATGCTGTTGTGAAACACATTGGCGGGATGAACGATCCAGCAGGGATGGGGGAATGATTTTGGCGGGCTGGCCTAATAATGATATGCAGATGTTTACAATGAGGTTCCCAACGTCTGATGGCGGCTGAACAGACAGTCGCGAACTGGTTTTATACCCTTTTGGCCAGCACAAAGAATCTCAGTTGAATTCTGCTGTAAGAGATGTTTCCTACAGCCAGCTTGCTCTAAAACTAAACTGCTTGAATGAGATGGTCCCTGTTAAAAAAAACCATCTTTTTTGCCCTTTATCTTTCTATCGTTTATCTCCCAGGCAGCTTGGTCACACAATCATTTCCTGGAACAAGTTGCTTTTTGCGAGAAATCATCATCCAAGAAATTTAGTTTTTAAAGGGACCTTCAGCACAACATAAAATGTAGCTGTTTTCTCTCCAAAAGCACATGGGCCATCACACAGCACATTCAAAACCAAAATTCCAGCTGTTCATGGTTCCAGACTTCGGATACCCTGGTAAAAATCATTTCTACTTGTCGAAAGCCTGTAACACTTCATCACATGCAGTATCCTAGCACCCTGCTGTTTCGTCAGGCTGGAGGTAAGGAAACCTCTGACCCCTCTATTGTGGGGCAACAATTTTCAGCTGGGTATAGGTACTTCCCTAAACATGGTGCTGCAGAAAATTGTGGGCCAGCCTGGAATGCAGCATATCAAGGCCCAGGCTAATATCTAGCCTTTTATTATCTCTGAAATCTGGTGGAAATACACTTAAACATGACAAATTTTCTGTCCCCAAGTTGTATTATGAAGCCTGTTCTTAATAATGAAAAACCACGTTTGGCTTTGTTTACATAACAAAAGGGCATCTTTGTTTGTGTGACTTCATTACGCCTGGGTATTCAGTTCAGTTTTGACATTTAATTCTTCTGTGTGTTGGCTTGGAGATTTTCACTGTAGCTAATCCCAACAAAGAGAATATTGGTGTTCACTCTGGTCTTTCTTAAAGTTCTAGATATTGTAGACTGTTTTAATTTTGGGGAACATATTGACCAGCCTTGTCATCACTTCCAGGAATTGGATAGGTATATTTACTGGACGTGTTCTTAGTTCCTATCTCTTCCTTTGATTTGTCATGCATCAGAAGATTGTACATCTTCTGAGTCCTAGGTAAGTGCCCAACCATATTCTAAACCTGAAGTAATCAATTTAATTCAATTTGCTGAACGGCTGTGTTTCACTTAGTTTGCCTAGTTCAAGTTCATATTGACTGACACTTAAAAGTGCACTCACATTTGTACCCAAAGCCTGTCTTTCACATGCATACATGCACATGCAGTTAGGGAGTAAAGTTTTCTCTATTGGGGGTGATTTTAACTCTCTCTGACCGGGTCCTACGCTTCTGATTTTAATTTGCTCTTCTGAGAAACCAGAAACTAGCACAGTCCTTATTTAAATATGTTGATCATCAGGCTTCAGGACACAAATTGCTATTTTATCCAAATTCCCGTGGAAGGAAAACTTTGTGGCTTTCTCAGCAGGCTAATCTACCAGAAAGTGGAAAAGCAGAATATTGTGGGTGCTGGAAATCTGAAACATAGACACAAGATGCTGGAAACAGCAGGTCCGGCAGCATCTGTAGAGAAAGAAACAGAGTTAATGTTTCAGGTCAATGATCTTTCATATAAGCTGGGAGAAGTTAGAGGTGTCATAGGTTTTGAACAAAGGGTGGGTGGGACAAGGACAAAAAGAAGGCCTGTGATAGGGTGAAAGACAAGAGAGATTGAATGACAGAAGATTTAGTCTTATAGGGCCAAAGGGAATGGAGGTGGGACAAGGAAAGAAGCAAAGAAACAAAATATGTGCTTGGAGCATGTGTCAATGTTGAGTCCAGAAGGCTGCCAAGTGCCTACCTGAAGGTGAGTTGCTGTTCCTCAAGCTTACGTTGAAATACAAAGTGGAATCTGGGCTGCATGTTGTTCAAACAGTGCATATCTGGGCTCCAAAAGGAAATTTGAGGCCTTCCCTGCCTCGGGCTTCCCTTCTCCTGCCTTGACTATAGCATAAGGCGTTAATTCTAACTGTGTAATTTGCTAATCAAATATAGTGTACATTTTCACAGGAAATTATGCAATGTCACATGATTTTCGTCTTTCTTGTACAATCTCTCAGTAAGATGCAGATCACAGTAAGATGTGTTCCGATAAAGTTAGTGTTTTCTTCACCTTATCAGGCTCTGTAAATATTCTCTATTAGCTTAACAATACCAAAAATATTATATGGTGGCACTGAGTGAAAGAACAGTTATGGAAAATTCTCTGCTATTGCTGGAAAGCTTCAAACAGGTCGCAGGCCTCAACCGAGCAGAAACATGGCTGAATTAGCACCAGATATTTTCCAAATATCACACTACATTGGGCCTCGCTGCAAAGGTGAGCAGTGAGTGGGTCAGTAAGCTGTTATATGCTGTAAGTGGATTTGTAGATGATATCCTCATCAGGCAGGTTATTGATTAGGAAAAAAGCCACACATAATGAAATAATTAAAGCAGTTGATACATATTTCAATCTGGGAAAGCATATTATTGTTGAGCTAGATTTAACAAATGTACCCAACGACAAGGGGAAAGTGTTGGTGCATTTATAAATGACCTGTATAGACTTGCAGGGAAATGTGGGTATGGCATCCTGAAAGATGAGGTGAGCAGAGACAGGATTGTCGTGGGAGACTTAGATGATGCTTTGTCTGATCACTTGCAGTCGAGCGATGATCTAACCTTAGCAAAGGCAATCCAACTGAGCAGACAAGCTGAGGTCAGGGAGCAAAATCGATCTGTGAGTCGAGGTAACAGGGGGAACCCAATCTCAAAAGCAGCTGAATCAGTAGAGTATGTAAAATTTAAAAACAGAGAAGCTGTCATAAAAACAGGCAGCAAAGAAAGACAGGGAGAGTGTCCATCCATCAACCCAGCTAACTGTAATCGGTGAGGCAGGAGAAAGCACAGGTGGGAAACCTGCCAGAAATGCCAAATGCAATTTAGGCAGAAAGATGGGCCACTTCCAGACTGCATGCCGTGGCAAGAAATGAAAAAGTCCTATTATTCCTATATAGTCCTATATAGAATATGCACAAAGGGGACCCTTTGAAAGGTGGCAAGATCAATGAAATAAAAGATATCCTCAATGTTAAGATGCCTTTTGTAGTAATTATGATTTTATTTCATGTGTAATGTACCTTTAAGAATAATACTTGTTAGGCAAGATCACATGATCAGTGATAACCAATAGGAGAGTAGTTCAAGCTCTCCCAGCAATCAGTGCAGAGATGGAGTTGTAGTTGAAAGCACACGTGTATTTGTTGCTGAGTATATTGTAAATAAACTTAAAGTTTCCATGCAGGAAGCGTTTGCGGGTCAACTCTGTCATTAATAGTACAACTCAGCCACCCTACAACAAACTGGCAATGAGGATAAAATAAGATTGGGCAGAGGAAATCAAGTTAAAAAGAAAGGAAGATATACTCACCAAGGATGCTGTCGCTTTAAGTTAAAGAAAAAAAAAAATGGGCCAGAATCCAAATGGCTGAGAAATCCCCCAGAGCACTCCCGACATTAATATAATAATACCAAAATTGCAAGACCCCTGAGTGAGAATCCATAGAGCGGGTGAGCAAAACAAAAAAAGAGAATCTGTACATAAATTGAAAAATAGGCGGCAGCCCTGCAGCCTCAGCTGGTTAGAGAAGCTGGCACACAGCTTTCAAGTTAACAAAAAAGAAAAAAACCCGGCAGAATCACCCAGAAAAGGGGGAAGAAATCGCTGCTGTGTTTTTTTCCAAACAGGAACAAAGTTTTGCAAAGTTAAAAAAGGCCCATGATCGTGGGGATCCCGTCAAAACTCAAAATGCGTGGGAAACACTGCACAGAAAAGCCGACAGCTGCAGAGACCGTCTGAGTTAACAAAAACCCGTTTTTCAAGCAGAATTACATTTAAAGTGGTAAATACAAGAAAAATGGCTATAGACAGAAAATTAGAAGAAACCCCAGAGAGAGGGCATCTCTGCCAAAGGCAACAAGTGACCCCAGGGAGAGGTCAACTCTGCCAAAGACAACAAGAGACTCCAAAGAGAGGGCAACCCTGCAGAAGGCATCAAAAGTTCCCAAAGAGGGGGCAACTCTGCCGAAGGGAACAAGAAACTCCAGGCAGAAGGCAACTCCGCCAAGGGCAACAGGAGACCCCAGAGGGAGGGCAATAAGAAATTAAGTTGAAAGAACAGTTGATTGTCCTTCAAGATCAAATGCAAAAGGAATGCGTAACCATTCAGCAACATGAAGAAATGAAGGTCGTCTCAAACAGGAAGCACAGCAGAAGAAACACGAGGAGGGCTCAGGAGAAGCCCTGGTGATCAGAGAGGGCTCAGGGGAAGCCCTGGTGATCAGAGAGGGTGCAAAGTAAGCCATGGTGGTCGAAGAGGGCTCAAGGGAAGCCCTGATAATCGGAGAGGGCTCACAAGAAGCCCTGGGGGTCGTGTACAGCTGGATACAGCCAGGGAACAAGAGTTTGGAGAAACTCCAAGGCAGTGCCAGCTCAGTGAAGCTAGTTGTCCAGCAAAGAGCTGAAGAATCAGCTAAATGAAGCTAAAGGGGCTTTGAAAGGAAAAGTCCTAGAACTTTCCAAGATGTTAGTAGATAATAAAGTCACGGGTAGTCAACTACTGAACTCAGACAAGTTGGTCTTGCATCTGACAGAAGTCTGACCAATAGTGAAGTCAAAAAGAAGGCCTAGATTAAAGTCTGTGCTAGAAAGAAGAAGGCATGTAGAAAGAAGATACAGAAACACTAATAGGGCCTCCACCTGGTTGAGGAGAAATTGAGAGCCATAAGTAAGGTACCTCTGCCAAAGAACGCCTCAGAGCTCAAATCATTGCTAGGAATGATCAACTATTATTGGTGATTCTTACCCAATTTGTCTACAATGCTGGCCCCCCTGCATTTTCTAAAAAGAACCAACGCTGGTCTTGGGAGGCACCCCAGCAAGAAGCTTTCATAAAGGTGAAACAATTGTTGCACTCGTCCAATCTATTAGTGCATTATAACCAGACGAAAGAATTGGTGCTGACATGTGATACATCTTCCTATGGAGTTGGAGCAGAGCTCTCTTACCAGATGGACGGCGGCATGGAACAGCCAATAGGTTATATATCAAGAACGCTCACCACAGCAGAAAAGGGATACTCGCAGATAGAAAAAGGTGGCCTGTCCATCTTCTTTAGTGCCAAGAAATTTCACCAGTATGTACACAGCTGTCATTTTACAATTGTTTCAGACCACAAACCATTGCTATGATTGTTTAGTAAGGACAAATTATTATATTGTATTTTTCATGACAGTGAACTAGATGGGATCTTACGACAATCAATAATAGTCTCATGGTCACCATTACTGAGACTAGCTTTATGTTCCAGATTTATTAATTGAATTTAAATTCCGCAGCTGCTGTGGTGCGATTTAAACCTGAGTCCTGTTATGACTGGTGCCCCAGGGAGGTCCCCCAATTTGTTATAATCCCAGACCAGGTACCCCAAATTGTTATGGTCTCTGGTGAGCAGGGGTGAACTGGCTCCCCTTTTTTATTCAACCTCCTTGGCCGGTCAGGCTGCCTTGAGTCAAAGAAAGAGTGAGTTTGTTAGTTGCTAAATGTGAGAAAAATAATAAAAATGCAAATACACACAGATTAGAAATGAGAAATTGAGTCCAAAAATAAAAAAGTTTAAAAGATATAAGAATCAGTCCTTTGGCTTGTCCGTGAGGAGTGGATGGTGAAACGTTGAGGCTGTTAAGTGGGGGTGATTCTGGTAGCGCTGACTTTGGTAGTTGGGTGGTTGGTTTAGAGATTCTTGGTTCTGCAGGTTAGTTGAAAGGATTTGTCCTGTTTCCTTTTCAACTGTGGCTCTGCTGACTTGTGACATGTTTCCAGCAATCAGGGAGAAAGTGTTTTTTTACGTGCAAGGGCAGGGATGTCCATTTGGTGTTCTTCAGCTATGACCTTCACAGCACACACACACCAGAACAGAACACCAGACTAGCACACAGAACTAGGGCTGCAGTTAACTTTTTAAAACCCCTTTCCTTATATATTCCTGGAAAGGAAAAACACACATGTCTTTCACCCAGATTTGTTTTCTTTTCAACTCAGTTCATGTTCACAGTCTGGGATATAACTCAACAGGTGGTGGCTTTGGCTGAGATGGTAATAATTTTCCATTGTCTCCACAACCACAGGAGATTACAGTTCAGTTTGCATTGTACCTTTTCCTTTGAACTGCCTCTGCCTGAAGTAGGCCGTGTCACATCTTTTAGGTGTGATATTCCGTTCTCTTTGAACTAGTTGGTCAAATAATCCACATAGGAATTTTCCAGTGAGTGGTTACCTTGCAGTCTCAGCCAACATTTGCTTGTATATCTTTTTTTTTTAAATGCACGCCTTACTTAAAAGTTCAATATGTTCATAAGTAATTTGGGGATAGGATCCATGGTCATTACAGTCCCCAGAGCATTAGCCTGGATTATGGGCAGTTCCTTCAGCCAGAGGCTGCCCAATATCGTGCTCCTTCCCAGTTTCAGGCAGGCAACCGACTGGACCCATGTAGACGAAACCGAGGAGTGAAAAGTCTCCCGAGTTCAATGCTATTGTGGTCAGGACAGTTTCCCCTCATCCTTACCCACAAATCTTTTCCCGCACCCTGGAATATGTAGATTAAACAGCTGATGGCCAGGGCCAGACTTTCACTGGCCAAAGCAGGTTCGAATTTTTATTACATTTGAGGTTAGAAGAGTAAATTATTAATTGAAGTTACTACACTTAGTTGAAATTAAAATTCAATGAATTTTAAAATGAGTTAAGTTTCTTCCTGTGTCCCAGAGAAGCAGTTTCAAATGTGTACAGCAAGAATACATGGGTAAACAAGTACTGGGATACTGACGATCATAAGCTACTTTCTGTCATGTTAAAATTACAGAATTAGGTCTGATGCAGAAAAAATGATACCTTTGATGCAGTATTAGACTAAAACATTTCAGTACAACTGTTTGGAAGCAACTGCCTAAACATTGGACGCTTAATTGTTTTCATAGTCTGCTTACAAATGCTAAAAAAGAAATTCACCGTGGAAGAAATGATTAATGTCCTATTCAACAATGCAGTTGTGCTCAGCAGTAAAATATTGTCTGGGCAGTGTGAGTGCCTTCTTTACTTCCCTTTGCTCTTCTAAATGCATTTCCAAATGGTCAGATCACACTTCTTTTTTTGTCAGGGTGTGATGATTGTTACAGTCTTCGAATCACATTTAATTCCTGTTAATCTGCCTGTGAAATATTTTATTTTGGAACCAATTGTGACATTGGATTGATTTCAACCATCTCAGCCTCACAATATGGTGCCACCTCAACTATATTCAGTGAAGAGAATCCCAAGAAAAAAAGCCCCTAAATTGTCAATTTGGATAAAATTCATCATATAAGTTGTATGAATAAAACTAAGTCATATGTCAATGAACAATTTTCAAATATATGAACAAAAATAATAATTAAAAGAAAGCCAATGGATGGAATTGTCCCAGGTTTGCACTAGGTGCAGTAGTGGGCAGGAAGAAGGATGTTTTACCTGCTGGCTGCAATCGTGGGTTTTTGTGCTCATCGTCTCAATTTCGCCTCGTTAATCATGCACTCACGGGAAATGTGCCGTTTTGCTGGCGGGCAGCCTCCAATTTGCCCGCCATGCCACCACCTCGCCGCTTCCTCATGCCGGGCGCCATATTTAAAGTGCAGCCGCACGCACACCTCTCAGTGCTCCCAGCCCAGTACTGCAGCATTGAAGACCTGGCCCCGAAAGGCAAGAAGACTGCAGCTCCCCTGAATCAATGATGCATCCCTGGGACGCCTTCTGGTTATCATTGCAGCCCGCCGCAATACCCCCACTCTGGCTGCAGAAGGCCCATCAGTGTCACCACTCCAGCTTGAGAGGTGGTGGCAATGGTGATCAGTGCCAACACTGCAAAGAAGAAGTCCCCCATTCAGTGCAGAAAGTGGATGAATGGTCTCACCTGTGCCGCCAGGGTAAGGCAACCACCTCAACACTCTAAACTCACACACTCATAAGCCCATCACACACTCACTGGCATCTCACTCACTGCCAGTTCAAAGGACATCACCACTTACTCTCTCTCGCACACCCTCACATCTCCCTCTGGACTTATCTCATCTCCTCTGGAGACTGCCTCCTCAGCCCTCACCTGTTTTGAGGCTGTTTGCACAGATCAATATTTGCCCCCACGTACACCCTGGAATACCCCCCTTCCCAGTAATGTCCTTGCCCTGCAGCCTCTTCCCTTCCCTGAGACAACTTCAAAACCTTCCCCAAGCAAGCCCTAGCCCTGCAGCTGTTGAAAAGCCACCCCTGCCTCATGGCTGGTCTGGTAGGTAGAGACCTGCCCGTGAGTCCTCCTAAAAGTGATGTGGCGCTGCCTGCGAAGCTTGGCACTGATGACCGCGAATGCTGCCCAAAGCAAGGTGTTAAACAAGCCTCAGAGTCCTGAGCGAAGTGCAGCTCGCCAGGTGCCCACCCCTTATGTTCAGTTGTGAAACACATCGGCATGCCCAATGATCCAGCATGGGAGGATGATTCTGACGAGCTGGGTTTATAATGAAACGCAGATGTATTACAGTGAAGTTCCTAATGTGCGTCAGCAGGTAAAGTGGCCTGCCATCGACGGGAGGAGCGGATGATTGCAAACTGGTTTCACAATGTCGTGAAAGCAATTTTTGGTCTTCCCGCCACATTGTCCGCTCACGCCCGCCATGACATCTGACCCCAGCAGGCATGGAGAATTCCGCCCAACGTGTGTTGTTCACTGTTTACAAAAGAAAACACTGAACAGCATTAAAGATTTAATATTTGGCAAGAATGGTTTGGTGTGGTTCCTGTGAGGAGATACTTGACATTTTGCAACTAACAAACATCAGTAAAAAGCTTTGACTTATTCTAACCATGCAATTGCATTTGAGTGTCAGGATTGAAATCTAGCACCACGAACTATGTCTGCCATCCATTATAAGTGTGTTTTTCTATGAGTCAGGAGAATTGACATAGATTGTCCCCAGCATTGTGTTTTGTCAGGAGTAAAGTGGTCATGGTCAACTGGTGATTATCCTCTGGAGAATGGAAGGGTGGGACGAGCCGCTTTGGCTTGAGATGGGTTCAGGATAATGCACCTGGTGATGATGCAAGATTGGAGCAAATATATCCCATGGTAATCTGATATGCAAATCAGTTCCTTGGTAGTCAATTGGTGATCCACTCACCATACACTACAAATTCTATTTACTTGCATCATTGCTGGTTGATCAGCCAGCCTGGCTCACTAATAGAATCTGGAGGGGTAGGCTTCTCACTTGGGGATGGGATTCTTTCACCTAAAAAGAATGAATCTTGCATTTATATAGCATTTTCTTGTCCTTAGGACACCTCAGTATTTTACAACCAATGAATTGTTTTGTTTGGTGATATTGGTTGAAGGATAGATATTGGTAAAAACACTGGGGAGAATATCCTGCTCTTCTTTAAATAGTGCCATGGATTCTTTTATGTCCACCTGAGAGGGCAGACAAGGCCTCGGTTTAGCATCTCATCTAAAAGACAAACATTTCCGAGAGTGCAGCACTCCCTCAGTACTTCACTGATGTGTTAACCTAGAGACTTGTGCTCAAGTCTCTGTTGTTTTATTGGCTCTGAACAAAAACATGCAAAGTACTATGACAACGATTGATAATTTAAAAGGGTTCTTTACTGAAGAATGGCAGGATCCCGGGAGAGCTTTTCATACATGTTACCTGTTCAATACTACTCCAACTACTATAGTACATGTTAACTTGTAACGCTTCTTGTGATGATGTATACAAACCATCTACATACTCAGAAGTATGTTAGGCTACAGACAACATCACAGGGTGGAATGGAACTTGAGCCCACAAAATAAAATGATTGAGTTTGTAGGTATTTAGTAAATAGGCCTCTATTACTCTTGTTTCAAAAAGCTCTTAAATCTTTTCCAATCAAGTCTGATGGATGCGCAGTGCTCAGCTCGTCACTTACCATAAGCTTATATTTTCTTGTCACAAATACCAAGACAAAGGAATTGGTGCAATTTCTTGCGCACCTTGAAATAAAATTGAACATTTTTCAAAGTATTCATTGATTGATTTAAACATTGTGGGGATCATTTTGTTTTGGGGATCTTTCACCCTGATTCACAGTCCATACTTAAAACTTCCTACACCCCAACATTGACTAGACTCCAAAAGTGTTTTGTTGGCTGTAAAGCATTTTGGAGATGTCCAGTGATCAAAAACAGTAAAAAAAAAAAACCCAGGAAAAACCTGTAAACATTTGTGCTGTTTCCTGAGATTTCCATTGTCTTCCACCAAAGTTTTGCCAGATGAGTGGAAGAATCCCTACAGATGTTCACCCCTTGTGCCGAGTCAATTTGAGAAATGGTAGATGTCATTAATGTAGTCTTGGTTTTAAAATTCTCATTCTTGTTTACAAATCCTTCTGTGGTCTCATCCCTCCCTATTTCTGTAGCCCCCTTCAGCTCCAGAAATCTTCACACTTGTCCAAATGTGGTCTCTTGACCTTTTCTGATTTTCCTTGCCCCACCATTGGTAATTGTGCCTTCAACTACCCAGGTCCAAAGTTCTTCCTGTTGAATCAGAATAAAATCATAGAATAATACACACCGAAGGAAGCCTTGTGGCCCATCAAGCCTCTGCTGGCACTTTCGAAGAGCAACCCATTCACTGACTCCACATCCCTGCAAATCAGTTCTCTAGCCCTTTATCTTTTCTAATGCTTCAACTAGGTCTACACTTACTGGGTGGCAGGCTGTTCTGGTTAACAATTGTAATAGAGCCTCACTTCTCCAGTTGACAAAGGGGCATAGAAACATAAAGTTATTTTCATATATTCCTAAACCTCTCTGTTTCTCTATCTCTCTCATCTTTAAGATGGTCACTAAAATCTACCTATTTGAACATGCTTTTGATCACCTCACCTCACCTAATATCCCCTGTGTAGCTCAGTGCCAACTTTTGTTGTCAGCCACTCCTGTGAAGTAGCTTGGGATGCTTTACTACATTAAAGGCATTATATAAATGCAAGTTGTTGCGGTCTGCACAGTGATCTGACATGTGAAAATGGTGAAGTAGGTGATCTGAAATCTAAAGAGAACATTTAGAGATCCCCAGAGAAGCTGAATAAAAGGGAATATTTTGTAAATTGATTTTTAAATATTGAAGTCAAGAAATGGTTTAACAGGAATCTCCAGCTGAAGATGATTCATTTTACAGGAATCAATTCCGGTAGGTGAAACCAAGAGATGGTTTGGGATTTCTAATTTCTGTTCATGTTGCTGAAAATGTTCATGTATCAGATTTTCATTTAGGTGGGGTATTGAAGGTAATAGGCACAAATTTTTAAAAAAAGTTTTGTACATGGACTTTGCCCTTGACTCAGGATTCCTCTGTGGAGCTGGGTGAAACAGAAATATGTTGGTGGGAATTGTACTTCCCCACCTAGCAACAATTCAGGGGCCAGGTGGGGCTGGCAGGCAGACAGGTAGGAGTGGGCGAAATATTCAATCTGGCCCCACCCCATTTGGATTTTCATATGCCTTATAGCTGCTGTAGTCTGACAGCAATCTCATACATTTCGATAGAATCGGGGTCCCCTTACGTCAACAGGGCCAGGCAACTTGCAAGCCCGCAAGATTGTGATCTGTCGACCAAAAGGGAGGTTTAAAACTTTCCACTGGGAATCCACAGGGGCAGTCTACACTGCCCTGCCTTAAAATCCCACTTGGTTTCCGAAATGATTATTCTGAAGCCCCCTGTACCCCCAGCCCATCTCCTCACTTACCTTCAGCCCAGTAGGCAGCCTGTGGGCCCAATAGGCGGCCTGTTTACATTCCCTTTTTTTTGGCAGGAAGTCAGCCAGGGAACGCTAATGAGGCCTGGTTACTAATGTCCAACTGGATCTCCCCCCGGCTGCTCTCAGGCTTGCTGGCTGTTGACTAGGCCGCTTTTCTGCCCAGGGGTTAAAATTCCTACCATTTAACTTTGTATTTGGGCTATCTGATAAGCATGTTTTATTTCCCATTCATTCTTTATTTTCAGCCATCTCCTACAGACTTTGTTTCCTCGTCATTTTCCAATAAGATTAATTTCTTGGTTCCCTCATCACTGATTGATTGTCTCACTTATTGTTTGAAACATGATTTCAAGTTTTCATCCAGAAGCTCTCCTTGTTTGATTCTTTCAAAATTCAAGGTGACCTTTAATATAAACAGTTTACTTTCTTGCATATTGAATGCTCAATCTTCTTCACCTGATCATGAATTCAACGCGCATTCTCCATCTATTTGATATATATTAGCACTTTCCCAGGCACCCATCTCTTCCCTTGAGAACCAGGACTGAGTCTTACAAATCCAGTTTGACTTGAATTTCAAATAAAACTGTTATTTAGCAGCAGCAGTTAGTTTTCCAGCCTTCTGCAAATCGAATACTGTTGTCATTTTGCTGAACACTTTAGCTTTTCTAAAGCTTAAATCATGAGAAATTAGTAATATATAGTTTGCACAGATCAATATACCACAGGGTCTCAAACAGAGATTGATTTTACTCATGTGGGAATCTCACCTCATTTATCAAAAACAACCTCCCCATATTCCTGGAAATGGTATCTATCACTTCGATTAGTCCGATTTGTAAAAAGGCCTACACAGTTCCTTGCTAGCTTATCCTGTACTTTGGGAATAGAAACCCTCTACTCAACCCCATCCCTCCAATACTAAAAATACCAAACTTGCTCACCATGGAATTTTAACCTGAATTAATATTTCCAACAAAAACAAATCAAATTTTAAAAAAAAAAATCAAGCAAGGATTATTTCCCGGTGATTTAATGTAAGATTCGGTTACACGAGCTGCTGATTATTATGTAAACATAATGGCACTTTCAGAATCGTAAGCAATGCTGTGGGTCAACAAAGATTCACTTACAGTTGTGGCTGACAGGGATATGTGTGATTGTGGAGGCAGAGGGCACAAAGCTGGAATCATGACTGGTTAAAAACAAAAGCCAAGGTCAAGATTTCTCCATTGAATCTCCAGGCTTCTGAGCTGCACGTAGCTTTAAGAAAAGAGTTTTAGAACTCAAGAACTTTGTTTCCATCCTAATTCACAGCATGCTGCCTGCTGGAGGCATTATGAAACTGGTCACCAATGAAGCAACCAGCCAGTTTGTGTTAAAGGGACTTTCCATGTTACTGGCAAGCTTCTGGCAACCAATCAGACTGACAAATACAATGCGGATTTGATGGAGGAAGAGTTTAAGAAGCAATTTAAAGGGGCATCATGTTGATGAAAAAGAGGCTTAACAATTATTTTCCCCACATGTTTATGCAAATCACAATGTAATAACATTAGACACATTTACTTCAGCTCAACTTGTGACAGAAGTCTTACACAGTTGCTTTACTTTCCCTGATGTGTATTGGCCTGATTTTCACCCTTGCCTGAGCATGGGATGGGTTCAAGTATCTGCAGGGTGGTAGTCACCTTGTTAAAGGTGTACTTGCATCCAGCACCATTTTGACAGGCATGTTTTGGGCAGTGCGGCATCACTCGTTGCAGGGAGGTGATGTTCTCTTTAAAATGTAAACGTTGGGTCCAATGATGTAATTCAGACGCTGATGCAAGTTTAACACGCAGTTGCAGTTTTGATGCCTGGAACCAGCCTTGCCAGGGAAACCTGTCACGCAGGAACACACTGAGAAGAGGACTGGGAAACTAAGTAAATTCACATTACCATTGTTTCCTTATGGATTAAGAGGAGCGAGGCCCCACAAGGGAAATCTGGGCCTCCCCTTCCCTGAGCAACCCCTCAGCACACATCTGCCACCCCCCTTTGGCACAATTACTTGCCTGTGCCCCAAGTTTAGTCATCGTGGCAGATGAGGCCTCAACAATGGGCCCAAAAGCTGGTGGCAGCTCCAAGTTGGCTGTTTGAGGGACGCCGGCCATGTTTTTGGCTCATCCGGCATCTAAGTAGTTGCTACCAGGGCTCCCATCTTCTTAAAGGATGAAGGCCCACCTCCAGGAAAGAGCTGTCAGCTAATCGGATGGCCAGTGCTCATTAGCCACCCCTGGGACTGCATCCAGCTGAGAGGGCGTCATGGGAGCAGGCCCCCTTACAGTGAGGTAAGTGGGGTCCGGGGTCACTGGGGCCAATCAATCAGGCCCTGGAGAGGGGTTTGGGAATGTTTTTGAGGGCAAGGGATTTTGCCATGGGGGTAGCCATTGCTGTTGGGCAGACTTTCCATGGGTCACAGAGTTCCCAATTAGGGGGCCCCCTCAGCCCACCGAGTCCACAGGGAGGGACGGTGCCAAAGTTCACCAGGCAGTCCCCCATGCAGTGGGGGGCTCATCCGCCGCTGCTAAAATGCCAATGGTGGCGGGGAAAAGCCCTTAATTGGTCACCTAAGTGACCCAGTTGGCCTCTGGGCGGGAGGGCTGTTCCCTACTGTCCCCGCCATGAGTAAAGTGTCATGGCGGCTGGAAGGTGACAGGCATTCCACCCCACACTGTCTCCCCATGCCCATTTTATGATCTATTACCTCCTAGAAAGGCTGTAGAGGGCTGTCATAATCCTGCCCTGTGTTTCTGTGGGTCCTCTGAGTTACCCTCCTCGTGCTCCAATTCCAGCTCCCGACCATTAGGCTTCACGCTATTTTCTTTGGGCTGAGGCACAAGCTGGACCAAGACTATGCTAATGAGTAATTAGTAAGGCTCAGGAGTTAAAATGGCTCAGATATTACAATGATGGGGCGGAGAGGACCTGCTACTCGGCCCCCAGCTTTCACACCGAACGTTTGCTTAAGTCAAAACCGGGGCTTATAGACTTGGTAGGCATTTATTTTTTTCCTGGATGACAATGTTCCTTTAAATATCAAACACATTTATCATTTGTCAAATGTTGTAATTGCAAGCCTTACAGAATATATATAGGACAATTCCTTGGATACTTCCTCTGATACTACTTTATTTCAAGTCGTGAGTCTTTCTGCGGATTCAAAAAGTGTACACTTCCCTTGTTTTACCGTGGCTTTAGCTGACTGGCTGGCGCTGTTTGAAAATTGCTACATTTGAATTTCATTCGCTTTAGTAGCACAAGCTTTCTAGGCACGAGAGTATCTGTCCATAATTACTTTTGGCAATTCAATTCACAAAATGTGGAGGCTGTGAAAACTAAAAGAATTCGGAGCCACTAATGACTGGTAATTACAACACCGATGGTGCATTTTTGCCCACTTAATTGGCAGCAACAAAATTGGATTCCTTCAAACCATGCCGCCTGTCAAATGTAATTTCATTTCCTATAATTTAAAGAAAATTTCACTCATGAGCAAACAGTCGGAAAGTTCTTTTTAAATAAAATTTCTAAACTCTTGCCCGTCTTTCCTATAACACCACGTTGGACAAGTATGTTTCTGGCCCAACACAGTGCTGAAATAGCTGTAATCAAAATCACAGCTTACATCCTATGTGGCTGCAGCCTTGCTGCTGCACTCTTTCTCCTTGTCCTGTTGACCTGCCTGCAGCCTTTGGCCTGCTTGATCGCATCCTCCGCCCGCGACTGCCGTCCACTGTCCAGCTCTGCTCTCGCCTGGTTCCACTCATACCTCTCCAATCACAGCCTGTGAATCTCCTTCAAGGACTTGTCTCCTGCTTTTGCAATGTTTCTTCTCGAGTGCTCCAGGGATCTAACCTTGGACGTCACCTATTTCTCATCTACAGGCTTCAGCTGGTGACAACATCTTCCAAAAGTGTGTCACGTTCCATATGCAAGGGGACTTTATCCAGCTCTAGCTTGCCACCACCTCGCTCAAACCCTCCATGTGGACCAATAAACAGGCCCGGAACCTTTGTTCCCCAGGAGATCATACCAGGAGCTACCCCAGAAGATGCACTGGGGAACCCCATCCCCAGAGGACCCCACACAAGAGGTGGAATTTTCCAAGCCCGCCCGCAGCGGACGTGATAAGTGGCGGGTGTGGACAATATGGCACGATCTGGTTAACTACGGCAGGAAGGTAGGTCGTGGTTGTCTGCTCAGCTCGCCGGCTGCGGGCTGCATTTCCCGCCAATGGTTGGCCGGGAGCTCATTATAATACACCAGCATATCATTAAAAGGCCATCCGGTGAGGGAAGTGGCCATGCAGTAGGGGCAGTTGTATGAACTGACCATTCCTCTGCAACTAAGAAAGTTCAGGTGCAGCCACGGTGGTATGATTGGGGTTGGGCTCCTAGCCCACCCACCCATGCAAGCAATGCAGAGGCACCAATGTGCCACCAAGCCTTCCAGACCTTACCCCCCACCACCCTGGCACAGACTGCAAGTCCACCACCACCTTACTGGACTGCACAGCAGTTGGATTGCATAAGTTCTACAATCTCTTCGCCAATGCTGGCCATGTAGCAGTCACTGCTGGAGGTGCTCACAGTCCCTTGCAATCTCAACATCCCAGTTTGGACCAGTGTCCCCAATGTCACAGGTTGACAGGGCAGCCATGCAGTGCACTCATCTCTGGCCATCCGAGGGGTGGCCAGCACTTCCTGGAAATGTTAAGGGGCGGTCACACAGGGCCAGGAAAGATGCTAAGTACAGCCATGAGAACCACGTCTCTCTCTCTCTCTCTTTCTCTCTTCATGTTGCAGGAGGACCATGTCAGAATCATGGACCCTGGTGACCTAGCTGTATGCCTGATGGCCTACAGAGAGCAGAGAAGATGGAGGAGAGAGTGACTGAAGCTCCTGGCCATGCAAAGACAGGAGCAGCAACCTCAGGAAGAAGGGGCTGCTGGGGGTCCAGCACACAATGGCCAGGAGCGACAGCGACCCGTGACTGGCCAGTGCCTAGCGACACCCAGGGTCTATAGATACTGCCTGTTGCATTCTTGCAGATGACTGAGAACCAGTGTCGCTGAAGACTGCACATGTCTAGGGACCTGGTAGCTCATACCTGCCACTTACTGCAGGACTTGGTGCCAAGGGGACATGCACTGCCTGTGGCTATGAAAATGACTGCAGCACTCAATTTCTATACTACTGGCTCCTTTCAGGGCTCTACAGGTGAGCTCTGTGGTATCTCACAAGCCACCACCCGCAAACGCATCCATGAGGTCAAAGATGCCATCTTCTCCATGGCACACAACTTTGTGCATTTCGCCCAGGACCAGGACAGCCAGGATGCAAGGACCATTGGATTTGCCCAGATCTCGGGATTCTCACAGGTGCAGGGTGCGATTGACAGCATCCATGTGGCGTTCAGGTCTCCGTTGCTACACACGGTGGACTACATCAATCGCAAGGGTTTCTACTCACTGAAAGTGCAGATGGTACGCGACCATCTGAAGCACATCGTGCAGGTGTGCGCACGATTTTCAAGGAGTGACATCTACATCCTGAGTCACTTATAGATTCCTGCCAGTCTTCCAGGGTCCACAGAGGCTGCAGGGATAGCTCCTCGGGAACAAGGGCTACCTGCAGAGGCCCTGGCTGATGATATGGCGGCCTCAGAATGCAGCAGAGCGACAGTATAAAGAGGCTCATGCTGCAGCTCTCAACTGGGTGGAGCAGACCATCAGGATGCTGAAGATATGGTTCCGGTGCCTGGACCGGTCTGGCGGTGCCCTGCAATACAGTCCATGGAGGGTGTTATGCTCCATCGTCTTCTGCTGCGCCATTTACACCCTGGCGCTCCAATGGGGAGACAAGCTGGCTGAAGAGGAGCTGGCGGTCTCCTCAAATGAAGAGGGTGGCAGCGGGGATGAGGCTGAGGAGGTCCTCGGTGGTGATGATGATGGGGATGAGGCTCTTGCACTGGCTAGATGAGGCAGGCGTGCTCGGGAGGCCCTCATAGCTGCCAGGGTTGCGGAGTATGATGACGACATGAAGTGAGGTGTCCCCATGGATCGTCACATTGCAGTGGTGAACGTTTGACTAGCTTATGGCAGCACAAAAGCCTCTGTGAGGATGCTCCTGTCATGGAGATGCAGTGGATGGCCTAATAGACACGCAGTTGCAGGGGGCTGATGACAACATGCAGTGAGGGCGCTCCATGAAACTTCACATAGCCTCTGTGAATGTCGGACTCCTGTCTGGCTGAGGGCAATTCGCTTACACTCCATGATCAGGACCATCTCATAGAGACGAAACCATGAAACTTTAGGCGCATCCAATACTGTGTCCGCCTTCACCACCTGAGCCCTTCAGGAGCTGGTGCACAGCATCAATGGTTGTAGACGCTAGTGTGATGGGGGCCAGCTCCACCTTAAATGTCCAGAGAGCACACATAGAGAATGCAAGAACTGGCACCTGCCCACTACATTCTAGCAGCAATGAACAGTATTTCCAAAGAGCAGGCATCAGTAATGTTTCCAGGGAGTGTGAGGCTGGACCATCATTTTGGTCTGAAGGCTGCACAGAGCACAGGGAAGAGGCCCCGGACAGAGACACCTGCCTTTACCTTGCTCAGAAAGGTTTCACATCTGAGTGACAAGAACACTGCTCATCAGAACAAGGAGCCATAGGCAGGGAGACATTCTTTGGAGTTTATTGACAATAGTGAACAGTATGTTGAGGTGATTAACACCCGTGCCCAGACTGTGCAACTACTTTTCCTTAACTGCCCTTAGCCTGCCGCTACCTCTTGGTGCTCCCTGGACATCCACAGCAGAGGTGGAGGCAGCCTGCTGACTGCAGTGCCCTGTCTGTGATGACTTTGTTGGGCGTCCTCTGGAGGGCCGAGACTTGGAGGGCCCCGACCTGCTTTCAGGGTCCTTCTGGATGACAGTGGCACCCCCGTCGGCCTGTGAAGCTGGATCTGTGGAGGTCACAGGAAGATAGGAATCGGATGGGCCAGTCACTCCCAGAGTTACTTGGGTGGATAGCCCTGGGGTGCGCATCTTCTGGTCCTCCTCCCAATGGGTGCCTGAGGGCCCCTGGGTGATTCCGTGAGCAGAAGGGGTAGCTGGAGTGAGATTGGGCTGCCTGGCACCCTTCTCGCGTACAAACTGTTGGAGACCAACTACGGCATTAGCGATGGAGTGAAGCTCCCGCACCAGTGCAGGAGTGACGTCCTGGACCAAGGTCTCCATGGTGGCCACCATCCTGCCAGTGTTGACCTCAGTGCCTTGCAATGCTGGCACTATCACCTCAGCCTGAAGACAGGTGGACTCCTCCATCATGCCTTGCAATCTGAGGAGTGCAGCGGACATCCCTTCTTGATGTTCCCTAGCTTGCCTTTGCAGCTCCAGCAACTGTGACATGACCGAGTCCAGAGGCTTGTCATCTGACTCGGACTCAACAGAGTCCTAGCCTCCAGAAGCCCTCCGAATGCTGGGGACCTGGAAAGCCTCTGCTGCTGCCTGCTGTGGATCAGACTGTGCACTGTGTTCACCAGTATGTGATCTTGTGCCTATTCTAGAGCTAGGTCCCACCAAGGTGTGTGTCTCTGCACTGGTGGAGGGTGTGGGTGAGCGCTGTGATGGAACTTCAGGGAGGGTGCCTTCAGATTCACCTTTGGAGCTTTCTTCGGGGCTTGATTGGAGGCCCTGGATCATGGGCTCTGTCGGCTGTTTGGCTGTTGTGCCTGTGGAAGGAAGGGGAGATAATTGGTGCATGGCAGCGGCCTGTGAAACAGGACACATCACTCACAGCATGGTTGTCTGATGGATGTTGCACTGCTGGATCCTCACTTGGTAGAGCACCACCGACCTCACTGTCAGCACAGGACCAGTCCTGATCCTTGCCGGCCAGCTGGATGGCTCTGTTTTCAAAGTCCGTGAGGACTTTGATTTCAGGCATTTTGCCACCGGTCTGCGACCTCTCTCTCTCTTGTTGTGTGCCAGCTTGTCCTGGATGGATAGAGATGGAGAAAGTGTAAGCAGGACACCTGCCGGGCCAGGTGATAGATGTGCCTGGCCTGTGCGGGTGGTGGGTAGTCCCATGGACAGGCTGAAGACAATGAAGGTGTATGTGAGAGAGTGAATGGTGATGTCCCTTGAACTGGCAGTGAGTGAAGGCCCTGTGGATGTGTGCTCAATTTGTGAGTGTGTGACTTGAGAGTAACGAAAAGAGTGACTTTGCCTGGCGGAACGAAGGAGATCATTCATCCTCTTGTGGCACTAGGTGGCTGTCCTCTTCTGAAGGGCGTTGGTGCTGACCACTGCTACCACCACCTCCCAAGCTGGATTGGTCACGTTGCTGCCCATCCTGCGGCCAGAGCAAGGGTTCAGGACATCTTGGTGGGCCTCCACGGCATCCAGCAGTCGCTCGAGGGACCCATCATTAAACCGGGAGGCTGTGGTCTTTTTTTTCCTTTGCCGGCCATGTCTCCCAGTCAGCGGTGGTGAGCTGGTAGTGATAAGCGCTGTGCTGGTGGCTGTCTTTTAAGCAGGCGGCCAGTGTGATGGCGAGAGGGCAAATGAGATCCTGCCCGCAGTGGAAACATCGTGTTTCCCGCGAATGCATAAATAATGACGCGGGTTTGGGACAATATGCCATTTAAATCCACCATTGCGGCCAGCAGGTAAAACATCGTTTTACCCACCCACTACCGCACTTAGTGCAAATCTGGGAAAATTCCACCCAAGAACTGCACAAGTTCTGGCCCTAAAATTGGGAAAACAGGAGTAGGCCATTCAACCCCTCAAGCCTGGTCTGCTAATCAGTCATACTATGGCTGACCTGCTCCGCAACTCCATTTACTTGTCTGAACTCTGTATCCTTGATACCCTTCATTAGATGGAAGACAAATAAATACATTCCTGCCTTCTTTAACCAGTAGCATTAGTTCTATTGTCCTCTTCCCAGTTGCAACATTTACGGGAGTTAATATTGAGCTATACATAAAAAAAAATCTTAGATGTGAATGAATCACTATGCTTTAACCGATGGAGGGATTTCTGGAATGATTCATTCATCATAGACGCTGTAAAGCTTTCTTTAAATTAGTCTGAGTAGCCTATTAGCATTGATCTTAAGTGCAGCATGAAATCAAAAATAAAATCAATATATTGCAAAAGCTTATTTTTCTCAAAGGGCTTTCCAGTGACTCGGTTATTAGACATGTTTTTCAGCTTTGAAGTGAGCTGGGCATAACGAGAAAGCTCACAGGTTGATTTCTGTGGCAGGATTTTGCCTCCGGGGTCAGTAACACAATGTCAGAACCATTCCAGGCTCCAACCCCACACCAGGGAGGAGAGGAATTAGTCATAGTTCCAGCTGCTAATTGGCTGGAGGGTGGTTTTGGTGGCCAATTAGCAGCAGTAGGTTCAGGGATGGAGGTGGGAATTATAAAGTACAGGCCCAGTTTAAAGGCATTACTGTGATAGCCATTTTGATTTTCCATGGAAGACCAATGTCGGCAGGGGGAGAGGCAGAGGCCTGGCACCTGGGGCAGGGCTGCTCCATGATTCAGATTCAGCCCTAGAGGTTCTGTTGGAGGCATTGAGAGAGAGGCGGGTGGTCTTGTTCCCAGAGGGTGGCAGGAGAAGGCCGGGCAGCCAAACCAAGGAGGCCTGGCTGAAGGTGCCAAGAATTGTCAATAGCTGAGGTATTACCTGGAGAGCCTGGTGCAGTGCTGCAAAAGGTTAATGATCTCCCTCTTGCATCTCCCACAGGGTCAGCCATTGAGGGGTCAAGTGCAGCAGCATCAACGGGAGCTTCTCAACAACCTGAACCATCGCATTATTCAAGCACACCCTCCACTAGCGCACATTCACTCACATCGATGGATCCTCATGCACGATTAGAAAAAATGCCGCTTGGTGAAGAACATCGCACGAGTGAGCAGGAGAAGCTGACGGAGGCAGAAGCAGCCGTTGACAGTGCCCCTTGGAGGATAGAGGATAGAAACAGCCATGCTCAGCTGGGAGAACATGCAGGGCCTCGGGAGTCACAGGCAAGGCAGCTCCACGTTTACCAGCAGCATGGGATGTGTACCCACCCGTCACAGTTCTCGGAGGTAGTGTGAGGTCATGGACTGAGAATGGAGGAGTCTGTTCAGCTCATGTACACCACCATGGCTCAGGCTTTTGAATGCATGAGCTCCTCCATTGATAGAATGGCCAACGTCCGTGTGCAACAGCATGTGAAGTCAATGCAGGAACAATGCCAATGCACAAAATGCAGCCAACACTCTGTAGCATTGACTGTTCAGTGACACTGATGGCACAAAGAGGTATGGAGTGAATGCCTGTTGCAGCCCAGCTAGTGGTCCCTAGAATGCCATTTAAGGGCTGAGGCTGTGAACAATAAGGATGAGATTACCACCCCCCCATGGGGTTTCATCACCATCATCAGCCTCTATGGCCCCTCTAACTGACCGTCTATGCAGCAGGGCTCTTGTGATGGACACTGTCCCTGTGCTGAAGCCGGTACAGTGGCCTCTGCAGGTGCACTCAGTGGCATCATCATGATGAGGATGACCACCAAGGACATCTCAGCTGCAAGCACACACACATGAGCAGGCTGCCATCTCCTGATCCTAGGCCATAAGCGCTGCACTGTGTAAAAGTGGCTGAAAGCAGAGGCCACCACATCAGTCAGGCCACCCAATGGTTCACTGGAGTTTATTTCACTTTTTAATGTGCACTTTAAAATTTACTGTCAACGTTGTAAATATTGAGACATGATCCCCGACGTGTGAGCTTCCATTTTTTTTAATAGAAAAACTGGAAAAGAGTGATGAAGTGGTGAAGGGAAGCCATATTTTTGAACGAGGCAGTGAAAGCACTGGACAGATGTGCACCCTGCATTGGCAGTAAGATTGGATCTATTTAAGGTTGTGTCTTCAACGGAATCAAAGTGAGTTCAAAAGCATTCTGTCCTGCTGGTTGAGAATTGGTGAGGTGAAATGTGCCCAGATCAGATGTGCCCTAGGGTTCACACCAACTTTATGAGAGTTTGGATTCCTGAGCTGGTCCTGGACACTTATTCTGCATCTTCTTCCTCCTCTTCTTCCACCTCTTCCAATGAACTGTGTTGATCTAGTGCCTTATTCACGTCAAGATCCAATCCTCTCCGGAGGGCAATGTTTTATAGATTGTAGTAGGCCGCCACAATGCACAAAATCCTTGCAGGGGTGTATTGCAGGGCACCATGCAAACAGTCCAGACAATGGAACCGCAGTTTCAGAAATCAGATGGCCTGCTCAATGGTGGTCCAATGATGGCTTTGACTGAAGCACCTCTGTGACTCCATGTCGGAGTGACATTAAGGGATGAATAGCCATCTCTTCAACGGATATTCATTTTCCCCGAGAATCCATCCACGGACCTGAGGTGGGGTTGGCAGCCTGGACTGCTGGAGGACAAAGTCGTCAAGGCAGTTAGCAGGATGGCAAGTGCACACATGCAAGAAGCTTTTGGTCACAGGCAAACTGAAATTTGAGGGAGTGGAAGCTTACACTGTTGCTGCATCTCACTGGCCTCTCACTCAGGTGCCTTAATGTCCACATGAGTGCTAACGATGATACACTGCACCTTTGGGAATCCAGCAATGGAGGTGAACCCCACCTTGCCTGCAAGGTCCCAACTTGCAAATAGGACATCAGTCACCTGTGAGATGCAATGGTGCACTACCACTTGCAAGACACCATCAAGACCTGCAACTGACCCTTGGAAGGAGCCAGAGGTGAAGAATTTCAAGGTCACCGTGGCTTTCACTGCTACTGACAGCGTATGGTAACCAGTATTCAGGGCTTCCTCAATGAGGACTCAAATCTCAGTAACCATCTCCCTAGATAGACGTAGTCTCCTGTGGCACCAATCCTCCAACGTGTCCAGCTGGCTTCTTCTTTGACTGTACTTTCGATGATGAGCTATGGCCTTGGTTGCCTTCCTTTCTCTCATTATCCCCCTCATGCCTAGGGCTCTGCATCTGCTCCTGAGGATGTTGATCCTCATTGATACCCTACCCAATCCCTGAGAAGCTTAACCCCATGTTGCTTTACATGTGGTCAACTCACAATGGTTACTGGACCTCCGCCACCTCCCCCATGGCCCCACAATTCCTCGGGGTGGGGGGGGCGGGGATGATGGGGAAGTTCACAATCCCCTTCATTGCCTTAATGCACACAGAGCACTTTCTCACCTTTGTGCCAATGGCTGAGTGCCCCCCTCAGCTGTGCACCCTTTAACGGGCCGACCTAATAGAATAGCGTGGCCAAACTGGCTCCCTATTGCGTTGCCACTTCCTTCTATTTGGACTGTTCCTGATCCATTGTTTAACCCCTGTGCCCCACAAAAAATCCAAAATGGCCTTTGACCAGCTGACAAGCTCATTTACTTGAATCAAATTATTTATCATTTATCTTGAACCTTATTTATCATTTATGGCCCATCATCTGAATCAAGCGGTTGAGGTGCCTAGTTCCTTCTTTCCTCTTCCCGAGCAAATTCACTGGTGGTCAAAATGGTGAAGGCAAACGAGTACAACTCTTAACGATGAAAAGTTTCACATCTGCCCAGCTCATCAGTACGAGGGCAAAAATGTTGTATTGATCACTGCTGAGTTAGTTCATTTCCATGAAGGTGATGGTCAGCGTGCCACACAAAAAGGCTTCAGACCAGCGACTCCTATTTGTCTAGTCCCCCACATGTAGAATGGCTAGTTGAGCAATCTTATGGAGGTTGAGGGCCCTGAAGTCAACGGCACAGTATATCTGCAAGAATCAGCAGCTGTCAGAAAGAAGGACAAAAGTCAGAGGGGGAAAAAAAGTACTTCATTCAGGAAGCCAGAATTATTCAAAGAGAAGGGGATTCAAGGCCCAGAAGTGCTGAGTATTGTAGACGCAAGAGTTTAAAGATAATTATCCAACCACATTTTCAAATTTTAATCATAAAAATGTAAGAATTTTCTTTATCGTACTCAAGTGGAAGGTCAGAATAGCCAACTGGTATAAAGGGAAAGTTTACATCAGAACTTGATTCCAAGTCATTCAATCAAAGAGGTTAATTGCAAATACAAACCATAAAGTTAAAATGGGATATTTTAATTAAAAAATTACTATTACCCTTGATAACCAGGTAGCATGCTGACAAAAATCATGATGATAGAACAGGAGTTTATTATACAGGTACCTAATTAGATTGCATTATTTTATAGGGATATTTAATGCATATGTTCATGTCATGTCAGGAGCATGATAACTAACTGCAATAAAGATAAAGCGAGCACAAATATTCAGCTGCAACACATCAAACCTTCCACTTCCTGGCATGCACTAATAAAGCATTTATAAGGCTCCTTTCGTGACCACAGTACATGACAAAGCACTTCATATCCAATGAAGTAGTCCTGAAGTGTATTAACTGTTGTAATGCAGGAAACACAACAGGCAATACACTGCCATAAGACATTCATGAGTTCTGGAGCTTTCCTGATCCTGAAATAATGTCTGAACTTTACTGTCACTGCAGTTATTTGGTCTACGTAATGTTGCTGTATCAATGACAATATACTTCTGTGCAAGGCTATTTCATTAGTGTTTTCATTATATGTTATATAGTTGCTCTTCATAAAAGCTCAGGTACAAAAATACAAATAGAATGGTCATCGTTATTTCAATTGCCAACCTGCATGTGAATAAATAGTGTAAGATTTGTTTCAATTTGCATGTCTGTAAGAAGAAAAAGGAGGAACCATGAGGGAAGAGGGGTCAGGGCAACAAATCCTCTTTCTTAATTCCTACTTTGCAGGGGTACCTACATTGCCAAAGTATTTTAATTGAATGTTACCATGAGGTGTGATCATGACAGATTCCATGGAAAATAAAGTTCCTCTCCTGCTGCTGCTTCCATTCCTGTGAAATTTTCCATCTTCTCGGATATCTTCCTGCCTTGATCTTCTGAAGAGATTGAGCCATATGGTTCAGTGTACCAGGTTGGCATTCTGGACAGGATAGAGTCATATTTTATGGCACAGAAGGAAGCCATTCAGCCCATCAAAACCACATCAGCTCCTTGTAGAGCAATCCAGTCAGTCCCGTTCCTCCACTCTATCCCCGTAGCTCTGCAAGTTTATTTCCCTCGAGTATCCATCCAACTTTCTTTTGAAATCATTGATCATTTCCACTTTCACCACACCACTTGGCAGCGAGTTTCAGGTCATTACCATGCGCTGCATAAAATAATTCTTTTTCAAATCACCTCTGCATCTTTTGCTCAAAATCTAAATCCTTACTCCTTGTGCCATCCGCTAATGGATCTATTGACAGTAAGTGCCAGTGGGTTAGTTGTCGGCAGATTAGGGCTGCATGCCCAAGCCTGTTCATGGGACAATAATCAGGAGGATGAGGAAGAGCAGGAAAGCCTGGTTGCTTATTTCCCTTTCCTAGCCCAGAGTGCTGAGGCCAATTGTAGTGCCCTACTGCTATCCTGAATGAAACCAGGAATTTAACCCAGAACCTTCCTGATCTGTCTGGCTCAGCACCACACTAGCAAATTGTTTACGCGTTGGGTTACTGGGGCTGTGAGGGAGGCATCACTACAGCATTGTGTAAACAGTAGATTTACAGAAACATTTCTGTTCGTGAAATGATTCTTTTGAAAAACAATGCTCCCATTTTGCAAGATGCAAAATGGGGAATTGTACATAAAGTAAACCCAACTGCAGCAATGGTGCACAAATTGGCCAAAATACCGCACAGAAGGATTTAGTTTGCCCCATTTTATTCCAGAATCTGTTCACAGCTCTTGCAGCTTCCAGGAACTTTTTTTTTTCATAAGCAAACGAAAAGCTGACAGTTACAAGCAATTTACATGAAATAAAGAGAAAGAAGGTCAGTTTGAAATTATTTCTGCACACAGTTAGGGAGCATACAATATGTTTTTAGGATAATGTTCGCCATTTTTTTGGCTTTGCTGCATCATCACGTGCCTTTGAGGCGGCGTCATGTGAGGCATACCACACTTCACACATGGTGAATAGAGACTTTTGTCATCATGTAAATGAAATGTCTTATTAGTTCATTCTCCTTCCTTTAACCTATTTGTTTGCTATTGCTTTGACAATTTATATGAACCTTGATTTTTTTTTTGTGTAAATATTGTATATCACGCTGAGCACACAAAGGCAATTTTTCTTTTGAATCTTTGTTTCTCTGCTTTTGTGCCTTGACCAATCCCACCCAGTGATTAGTTTTGCAGCAGGAAAGCCAAATTTGTAATGGGGTTTGCACAGGCCTGAAAAGGTATGTCAGGAAGGCATATTAATACAGTTGTATTCCCTTCTGTAGTTCTGATCCTGTCAACTCCAAGCCATATAGGACTGCACTGTCTTTCCTAAGTGCAGTGACATTTTACAAATGGTAGAGTACATTTTTTTTTTTGTCTAGATCTGTGTTATACGATGAAATGTCATTCTGTCAAAAAAATATCATAATATGCGGTGAGGATATTGAGGTCTCATCTAGTCCGGCGCGCCCCACACATATAATGGGAGGATTAGAATGTAAGTACAGAACAACACTTAGGCTCAATTTTAAAATGTCTAATTATTGCTAGCAGCGGTTTCCAAGCATAGCAGGTAACAGAAACTAAACTGTATTTGTGAGTCAGCTGAAAGGTCAGTTGCCGTATTCTTTTTAACTGGAACAATTCACCAACAGTGCAACATGTAACACACAATCAAGCAAACGCTAATGCAGAAAACCGCAACAAAGCCTTTCATAATGAGGAAAAGGGTGGGGGGAGGGGTAGTGGGGAGGGAGGTGGGGGGGCGACGGTGGTGGGGGTGGGGAGTTGCGCTGTAAGCTATTGTAAATTAACCTGGAACGGGTGTTAGGCAAACAACTTTACCAGCTGCATCGGTCATAGCAATTCCTAACCAATAAAGGAATTAGAAATA
The DNA here is from genome assembly GCF_964194155.1 of Cetorhinus maximus. Taxonomy (NCBI): domain Eukaryota; kingdom Metazoa; phylum Chordata; class Chondrichthyes; order Lamniformes; family Cetorhinidae; genus Cetorhinus; species Cetorhinus maximus. Next base: position 23,530,347 of record NC_135879.1, on the reverse strand, counting down.
TAATTTATCCCGGCAAGAGCCCCCAGTTGTTATGACTGATGCAGTTGGTAAAACTGAGTTATTTAAAAATCCCAGAGGGAAACTTTAAACAACTGTTATAACCTATAATTTTAAGTGTTATGTTTGAGATGCGACTCCAAATTCAGGAATCAGACCACCAGTTCTTGAGGTTTTACATTAAACTAACTGAAACATTTTATTAATTTATATAGATTGAAATATATTTACACATGGCTTCAAATTACTACTATCATAACTTTTAGCAAATTCCCAAACTAGTCTCTATTAAGGCAACAGCTACCCAGAGACATAACCAGACACCAGGCGAAGCATTTTAACCTTACAAATTCAAAATGAGGTTCTTTTCAAGTTGGTTCCTGTGGGCAGTGGGAGGCTTACAGCTGCCTTTTGATCTCACATTGCCTCTGCTCTGCATACCCAAAAACTACTAACATTATACCTTCCACCGCCCATTGAATGTAAATTCTCATTGTATCACCAACCTCTGAACTAAACCTCTCTAACAATAAAACCCCTTTCATAGTACCAATTGTATTAGTAATATAAACATATTGCTTGGTATCTGCTAGAAAGGCATCAGTTTTAACACCACTTCTTGAATAATGTATTTAAAAAACGCAAATGCACGCTATCTCTCTTACATATCAAAACTAGTACACACCAAGGCACCCAGACTAGTTGGCTTTAATCCAATTAAGACACATCCACAGACTGAACCTCTATTTTAAAAGAAAAATATTTTCCAAAATATTAGAAACGTTAATAGCTTCATGACAAGCATTCAATTGCTTATTAGGCAATAACTTTGTGAAGTGAAGTGTGGGCTCTTTGCTTCCTCCTCCACTATAGGGTATGACACACAGCTGCACATTGCAGAATGCCTCAAAGCCTGAAAGGGGGGGAGCGGGTACATTGATTCTCAAAGATACTGGAGGTCTTGGTGGAATAGGGATGTCCTGTACCCTCAGGAGGGAAGGGTGCCACCTTGTCTTCCTGTCCCTCCATACTTTACGTCTGCCGTAGCTGGTACTGCTATACCTGCCTCATGTCCTCCTCCGATTCCTCATTCAAAATAAGAGGGCCCCCTGATCCAAATGCCCACGCTCTTTCTCTTGGTCACTCGTATAAGGAGTCCAATAACATGGAGGAACACAGTGTTCCTTCAACCTGCCTCTTCAGCGTTGGAGGCCTCCTATTGGCCCACCAACTTCAAGAGCCCATCTGCCATCCTTAATTGGGCTGTGAGCTCCCCCACTGGCTACTAATTGGCCAATTCAAGGAAAATTACAGTTAAGTGACTGTTTTCCCCACAGTCCAAGCTTCTGATCCCCATTTGCCAATGATGGTGAGGTTGGAAGCCCATGGGGAAAATCCTGTCCAAAAGGCTGTTTCTAGAGCTTCTGTTGAGCTCATTGTAACAATGTAGGAGGCTGAGGGCGTAGAGGTCAGAATGGGAGTGGGACGTAGAATTAAAATGGCAGGCAATTGGAATAGCTCAGTGTCGTATTTACGGGTTGAACAGGGGTGCTTAACAAAGCATTCACTGGTCTGAATTTCTCCCTCGTCGGGCACAGGGTGATTGGTGGACCATGGAGCGGTCGGGAAACAGGCCCCTGACAGCGATCGGCCCCTGACCACAATTTCACACTGGCTAGCCAATTAATGGCCAGGCAGCGTGAAACGTGGGCTGAATAGCTCAGCGCTGCTGTGGTGGGGGCGAGAAGAGGGCGGGTGATGATGTCACCGCGGGCATGGGTGAGCACTGCGAGAGAGCTCCCTGAAGGCAGACAGCTGCAACAGGCAGCTGCAGACTTGCAAGTAATAAAATAAAGCACTAAAAAGCTGTAAAAAAAAAATTCCATGCATCACAATCAGGCGCCTGAATGCATTACCTCAAAAATGCTGCCCGCAGATATTTCTTTTTATCTTATTTCCTAACGGAGATTTCATCCCACCCTCGGATGAGGTTCCATCAAAAATGTAAAGGCCACCTGGCCGATTCACCTGCCCGCCAACCGTAAGGTATATTTATTGCTTATGAGGCAGTCACCATGGTTTTGTGGTCACGATTGCTGATTCTAGCATTTTATTCCTAATTTATATAATTAACAAACTGCCATGCTGGGATTTAAACTGACATCTCTGGATTATTCTGGATTACCAGTCCAGTAAAATAACTATCATGCTACATACTCCCACTGATCCCAAAGTCATGGAAGATAGAAACTGGGGGCAGTGCCAGATAATTGAGCGGGCCTTTCAAAAATCCATTGACTTCAGCGGGACCGGAAAATCCATTGGTGGGAGGGACAATAAAACGCTGCTGAAGGCTACACAAGTGCTGGACAGTGACTATCTCCAACAAGAGAGAGCCTACCCATCTCCCTTTGGCAATTAATGGCATTACCAACATGCAATCCCACCCCCCCACCCACACCCCACCACCAACACCCTGGGGTTAATTAGAAACTTGACTGGACCTGCCACATAAGTACTATGGCTGCAAAAGCTGAGTATTCTGTCGAAAGTGACTCACTCCTGACTCCCCAGAGCCTCCTTTCCCCCATCTACAAGGCAGGGGTCAGGAGTGGGATTGAAGACTGTTTACAGTACCTAGCATGATTAAACCCCGTCCCCTACCTTAAAAATTCACTCTCTCCACCACCAGCGCACCCTGGCTGCAGTGCGGACCATATAAAAGAGGAACGGCCACAAGTCACCTAGGCTTTTCAATTGAACCTCTCTACCATTTAGAAGGATAAGGTCACCAGGTGCACGGGAAAAAACATCACCTCCAAGTTCCTCTCCAAGTGTTGGGACATGTACAATGGAGTTTCTCAAGGTTCAGTACTAGGACATAAATGGGACATTTTACCTGTTGGCCGCAATGGTGTGTTTTTGTGCCATATCATCCCTTTCGCGTCACGTTCTGCATCATTATTAATGCACTCACAGGACGCACACCGGATTGCTGGTGGACAGGCTTGGATTTTCCAACCCCGCTGTAACCTTAGTGCCTCCGCGCTCCCTGCGCTATATTTAAAACACACCAAAGCGCATGCCTACTTTATGTCTTCAGACCAGGACTACTCCAGGCAACAGATGGCCCAGCAAGCAAAGGAGATGGCAGCCCCCAAATTTAGTGACATATTTCTTGGGTGCCGGCTGGACACGGTAGAAGGCCATCACTCTGTCTTCTACCCCCACTCTGACCGCAGGAGGCCCACCAGAGTCACCAATCCGGCCTGGGAGGTGGCGGCAGTGGCGGTCAGCACCACTGGAACACAGAGAAGGTCACCATCCAGTGCAGGAAGAGGGTGAATGCCCTCATCCATTCTGCCAGGGTAAGTCAACCACCTCATCACTCTCAACTCACACACTCAGAAACCCATCACACATCCACAGGGATCTCACACCTCAAGGGACAACAGCACTAGCTCTCACACACACGCACCCTCACATCTCCATCAGGTTCATATCCTCTGGAGCTTATGTCCTCATCGCATCCAAGGCTCCACTCATCGCACAAAAATTCCACGCAGTGCCATGTGTCCTGCTCACACTCTCCCCATCTGTTTTCATGCAGGAGAAGCTGGCTCACAACAGCAGGGAGAGGTTCCAGACCAGGGGTGGAGTGGCCCAAATTAGGCCCCTCACTCACTTTGAGGAGCGTGCCATTGCCCTGACTGGTGAGGGTGTGCCTGCGGCAACAGTGAGGTCAGCGGTGAACAACCCTCGAGCTGCCTCTGTAGGAACTCACCCATGGCTACGACGATGGAGTGAAGGTCTGCCTGCATCCCCACATTCTGCTCGACCAGGGTCTCCATGGCGTCCGCCATCCTCCCCATTGAGACCTCCATACGCACATGCAGACACCACCTCTTCAGAGAGCAGGCGGACACACTACTCTGACTTGTATGTCACTCTGTTCAGGGCATCCAACAGCTCTGCGTGATGTTCTCCCACCTTCATCTGACTCTCCACGATGAGTTGGAAAGCCAAATCCAGAGGCTTATCATCTGACTCAGTCCTCACAGATGCCTCTTCCCCAACAGTCCTCCGAGTGCCGGGGAGCTCGGCTGAACCTGCCTCCTCCTACTCTGGACAGGCATCCATGTGATGACCACCAGATTGTGAACCCGAGCCTGCACTGGATCTAGGTCTCACCGAGGTGTGTGTCTCTGCGCTGGTGCAGGGTGTGGGTAAGCGCTGTGATGGGTCTTCCAAACTGCCTATTTCTAGCTCTCCACTGGAGGGGGTGTCCTCTTCGCTGGAGGTGCGGACATGGTTAGAGCTGAGGGACTGGCTGGCTGAGGGTGTCAGTCGCTTGGCAGAGCTCCCTGTGAACCAAAGTAGAGATAATTAGTGCACGGCAGCAAAGTCAAAAACAGGAGAGAGAGCACTCACAGTTGTGTTGAGAGAGGGATAATATGGTGCAAGGTCCTCACGCGGGCGTTTGCTGCCGACCTCATCGTCGACACGGTCCGTGTCGTCACCAGTCAATGCAATGGCACGCTCCTTAAAGTGAATGAGGGGCCTAATGTGGTCACTCCACCCCCAGACTCGGACCTCTCCCTGCTGTTGTGAACCAGCTTCTCCTGCATGAAAACAGGTGGAGAGAGTGTGAGTAGGACACGTGGCACTGCGTGGAATGTTTGTGTGGTGAGCGAAGTCATGGATGGGATGAGGATGTGAACTCCAGAGGATATGAGCTTGATGGAGGCGTGAGGATGTGTGTGAGAGTTAGTGGTGTTGTCCCTTGAGCTGTGAGATCCCTGTGGATGTGTGATGGTTTTGTGAGTGTGAGTTAAGAGTGATGAGCTGGTTGACTTATCTCAGTGGAATTGACGAGAGCATTCACCCTCTTCTTGCATTGGATGGCTGACCTCCTCTGTGCTCTGGTGGTGCTGGCCATCACTGCCACCGCCTCCCAGGCCAGACTGGTGACTCTGGTGGACTGCCTGTGGCCTGAGCAGGCTTGGAGGGCATCATGGTGGCCTTCCACTGCACCCAGCAAGTGCCCCAGAGCGGCGTCACTGAATTATAGGGCTGCCATCTTCCTGGCTTTTGGGGCCACCTGTTGCCTGGGAAGTAGGCTGTGCTCGGGTGCGAGGAAGCGCCGAGGTCACAGCGTTGTGGGAAAGTCCGAGCCTGCCCGCCAGCAATCCGGCACGTTTCATGTGAATGCACTAGTAATGAGGTGGGACACGCCAGGAAGGGGACCATACAGCGCAAAAATCTGCCATTGCGGCCGGCGGGTAAAACGTCTTTTTTCACACCCACTGCCGCATTTAGCGCAAAGCTAGGGTGGTTCCGCCCAAAGTGTGTGTGCCTAACTCTACTTAAATCTCGCCTTAAATGTGAGGTGCACTGTGGCTGCTATGGCGCCGAGACCATTCTAAATATTGTGTTATGGCTGACCATTGGAGAAAGCATGCACCAAGACTTTTGGATTTTAAAAATTCTTTCATGGGATATGGGCATTGATGGCTAGGCAGCATTTAATACCCATTTCTGAGGATGAAGTTCAAAGGTGGTTTCATGAATAGTAGTGATGGGCAAGACTGAAGCTGTTTATTTTTCCTTTGGGAAATCATTTAATTGTGGCAGCTGGATTCTGCAACTGGATAGAAGAACATAGAGATGAGTGCAAGATCAGCAGAGTAATGGAAGTAGGAGCCAATGTCACTGTGCTCATTTTATGAGTGTGGAACAGATGCAACAATGACCTATTTTGTGGAGAAATGTCCAAGGACACCAGAAAGATATCTCACCCAACATTTTGCAGCATGGAGCGGAACAGGCGGCTGGCTTGATTATTCAGAGGCTACAGTGACCTAAACACTAACCAGGAGCTAAAGGTAAGTTTGAAATGCATTTTCATAAAAATGTTGCTGTGGAACTCGAGGGGCAGGAGTGCTCCCCTGACTCCATAGTGCCCCAAACCCCCTACTGTCTCTCTAACACACCACTCCTGAATTACCTGAGGGCTTAAAGTTATCTATTTAAAATGGGCGAGCTGCCCATGGTGGTACATGTAGTGTCCAACACATTGCCAAGTAATATGGATGAGACCCTAGGCCCAATTTTGGTCTATGCTTAGGCCTCCTGATTGGGGCACATGCTCCATGCAAATGCCCTTGTGAAGCCCAGCAACAGACTTAAACAATTTTAACTCCAATTTTAACTAGCACTAATGTGAAAGAGTTTATAGAGAGGCTTGACTCTATGGAGAGTGTTTGAAAAAGAACCTATAGTCGTTATCCATGCTGGGTTTAAAGCTGAGACATGGGACAAAGTTTTACAAAAGGTTTATTCGGACATGATTATTAATAGATAGAATTCAAAAGTCAATGGCACCTGGAATACTGACAGTGGTTGAAACAAATATAACCTCAAAAAGTAGTCATGCAAAATGGTGAATAGGAAGAAAAAATCAAAAAAACTCCTAGGGCAGAATTTTGCGTTTGTCGGGCAGGCGGGCCTGACCGATTCGGCGGCAAGCGGGCAGCCGATCGCCGCCGCCAAAACGGGCCGCGCCGCCATTTTGCGCGGGCGGGCCAATTCAGGCTCGCCCACCAGGGTTCCGACTCCCGTGTTCATTGGGAAAATTAAATCGGCGGCGGACGTGTTCAGACCACCGGTTCCAATGGGGAACCAGCAGTCTGTATAAAGAACGGCCAGGCAACCTCCTTTAGGCTGTTGACCATGGCCAGTCACCGGGCAGCACAAGAGGTGAGGGCAGAGGAGGAGGAGGGGGGCAAGCTGCAGGGTAGGCCAGCGGGGGGCCACTGTGCCCCTCGGTTCTCAGATGCCTGCCTTGCTGTCCTCCTGGAAGAGGTGTCCAACCATCAGGAGGTCTTGTTTCCGGAGGATGGGAGGAGGAGGGCACCCTACGTGACCAGGCAGGTGTGGCAGGAGGTGGCGGAGGCTGTTAGCTCTCATGATGATGTGCGGCGCACCGAAACCCAGTGCTGCAAGCGCTTCAATGATTTGCTGCGCTCTGGAAGGGTGAGTACCATGTCGGCCTTGGCCATTTGACCCAGCTGGTAGCCTTAGGTTTTGAAGCTCCCCACCCGCCCCTCCCCATGTCTTAGTGTTGTTACTGCATTGGGCATTTGGCGCACGCTGGGTGGGCAAACAGACAGTGACCATGCTTACATCAGCCTTAGTGGTTGAGGAGAAGATGGGTTCACCCTGCAGCATATGTTGGTGTTTGTCACATTTGAGTAGTCTGGGGGCAACCTGAAGGGGAGGCAGCTAGACACATACTCAGAACTCCAACACATGTCTTATTGATGGTGATGAGATGGTGGAAGGGGAGCCTCAAGGTGTCATGGCCAAGAGCCATCTGCTGGCCTCGGCGCCGCACCTAGTTGCGCCTCCTTGCCAAGGGTGCTAAGACCCGTGTATTATTCAAAGTGATGGACGCCGAATGTGTCCAAGGTGTCCGTTGGGGGAGGGGGTTGGGAGCAGCCGTACTATCTTCTGGTGACTGATCACCAGTAGTGTGGACAGGAGCCACTGGAGGCCTCAGATGGGCCACTGTGGTTGGGGTGCGGTGTGCGCGTGCAGAGTACATGAGTGATCAGCCCCAATAAATCCTCTTCTCTGTTCTGCAGGCAAAAACTGAGAGCAATATGCAGGCGGCCAGGTCGGCAGGTGTCAGCGAGGCTGGGGTGCAGCGGCCAGGTATTTGAGGCCCACAGCCCCATTCACCCTGTCTCCCCACCATCCAAAGCACTGATATTTGCTGTAATCGTTAATGCAGCAACACTGCTCATTCACAGTCTGATACAGTCAGACGTGTGGGTCATGCACAAAGGTCCCTCGGCCCCTTGAGGATCCACGTCTCTAGCACCTTCCAAAGTCGCCTTACCCCATTTGTGACCACTATCCCCATGGCCTAACATGCCATGGCATCGCTGCTGCACATCCAAAGACTTATTACATCTTAGGAGGGTTTGTACCTCCACCACCCTTTCAGCCAGTGCGTCCCACATTACTCTGTCCAAAAGGTCCTCAGCACCTCACCTGTCAACCTCATGGCACTCAACGTAAATAAATGCCAGCACGTTAGTCATCCCTGCGCTAAGGGGAAATGTTGCCTTCTGTCCACCCGGTCTACACTCCTCATAATGGTATGAAGGTCAATAGTGTGACCTGTCAATCTCCTGTGCTCCACGGCAAATGTCACAAGTGTTTGCAATGTTTCCTCATAACTCCAACTCTCCAGACCAGCATGTATCCTGGTCAGGAACTTCTGCACTCTCCCCACTCCAATGCCATCCCTCCCATGAAGCGCAGGTCACAAATGAACCCAGAAGTGTAGATGTGGCCTCGACACCGTTTTCTGCATTTGCAACATGACCTCCCTTTTCCTACATTCTATTCCTCGGCTAATAAAGGCAAGTCTGGCTTTGACCTTGTTAAACGCCTTATATTTCTGTTCTGTTACCTTAACGGGTCTGGCCAGCAAGGTCCCTATAATCGTCCTTACTTTCCACGGTCCTACCATTACTCATGTATTCACATACCTTGCTTGTCTTGCCCAAGTGCTTAACCAAACATTTATCCACATAACATTCCATGTGGCATTCCTTAGGCCATCTGACCAGCCTGTCTGTATGCGTGCGTAATGTTTGGGCCTCCTCTTGACTATTTACCACCCCACCAATGGTCGTCTCCTTAGGTTCTTGAAGGGTGAGTGACTTATGAGGCTGGGGGGGGGAGAAAGGGATGAAAGGCGTTACTGACTGAACGCTAACTGATACACTGTCCTAGTTGTTAATTTCAGCATTAACACCGCATGGCCGCCACAAACACATCCAGAGCCCCCCCTTCCACACCTGAGGGCCAAGATTTGCAACTTGCGTCACATCCTTTCAGCGAGCCAGGCACCAGCGCAGTGACAAACACTTCGGTGGGGATTATGACGTTGGCTAGTGTCCCGGGGCACAGTGGAGAGGGCACTTCACAATCGCTGGAGGAGATGGCACGGACAGAGAGTGCTGATGGCGCCAGCAGCAGGAGGACTGCAGGGGACCAGGCACATGCTGATTCTGGCAGTGATGATGTGCCTCTGGAGATGTCAGCCATGCAGCAGCTGCAGGGTGCGCGGGAGCATCTGGCAGGGTTGCATGAGGGTGTGCTACAGTTGGTCTCTGTGGTGGAGGAATCCAGGCAGAGTGTCAGTGATGGCATGAACCTCAGGACAGAGCTTCAGGCTTCCTCCATTGAGAGACTGGTGGCTCTCATGGAGAGGGGCTTCCAACGGACTGAAACTCTTCTGATTGGGTTATGCTCTGACCTGCAAGCTCCCACAGCAGTACTGGCCACGGGTGGTCATTCCCAATGTGGGAGATGTTCTGGGCACCAAGCGTCGGCGCTCGGTGCCCATCCATCTGCGGTGAGCAGGGAGGTTCAATGTGACCTCATGTCGGCGCAGCAGCTGCCTGTCCTCACTGTGGGCTTCTCTCAGGGCGCTCCGGATGAGGGCAGCAGCTCCTCCGCCCCTCTGCCAGTGACCGTTGCATCTGTTGAGGCTGCGACAACTGGGGAGGTACCAGTTCTGGAACTGGTCACTTCCTCCCAGGCGGGACCATCACAGGCTTTATGGGCCAGAGGACGGCTGCCAAGGTCATCGAGGCCAACAGGAGAGCAGAGTCAGCAGGCTGTCTCACAAGCCACTCCGAGCGATGGGGCGGCACCTAGACGTAGCACCTGCAAACATAAGCATAAGGCACATTAGGCACTCCACGGGTTTGTCACTGGTAATTTTGTGTTGGCCTTAGACTAGGGAATATATCATTATGTACATCAGAGCTTTATTTTGGTGGCATTAAAGTCCACTTTTCTGACCATGGCTGAGGGTGTTTCCTTTGTGCTGCATTTGTATGTTTCACAGACATCTCATGAGTGTTTGAGTGGACATTGATGTTTCTGTACTAAGCCCTTAGTTGCAACTGATGAGGTGGAAGATGTAGTACCTAAATGCCGCGTGTGGAAGTGCCAGGCAATGCTGGTCCTGCTGATCCATGTGTGTGGAGCTAGCTGAAGGTTCGTTGGATTAAAGTGTCCCGGATGTCCCTGCCTCCTTGGTGTAGTAGTGGGTCGGCGTGCTGCCCCTCATCATCGCCCTGTGCTTCCTCATCCTCTGAGCCACCGCTGGATTCATTGTGTGCAGCCTCATCCAGTGCGTCAAGGTCTTCATCGTCAACTGCATCCCCCCTTTCCAGCGCAAGATTGTGTAGAGCACAGCATGCTACCACTATCACAGAGACATGATCTGGGGGGTACTGGAGTGCGCCCCCTGAGCGTCCAGGCAATGGAAGCACATCTTGAGAAGACCGATGGTTCTCTCTACCACAGCCCTTGTGGTGCCGTGGCTCCTATTATAGCGCTCCTCAGCTTCTGTTCTTGGATGGTGGAGAGGCGTCATGAGCCACCTTCTGAGGGGATAGCCCTTATCACCCAGCAGCCATCCATCCAGCCGAGCTGGAGCACTGAATAGACCTGGCACCTGGGAGTGTCTGAGGATGTAGGCATCGTGGGAGCTGCCTGGGTACCTTGTACAGACTTGTAGAATCTGCAACCTGTGATCACACACTATCTGCACGTTCATGGAGTGGAAGCCCTTCCTGTTGACGAAGGCACCGGGCTCACCTGCTGGCTACTTGATGGCCACATGTGTACAGTCTATAGCACCCTGGACACGGGGGAAGCCAGCAATGGCCGCAAAGCCTCTGGCTCGCTGTGTCTGACTTGCCTGGTCACAGCGGAAGTGGATGAAGGTCAAAGCCTGTCTGAACAGAGCGTCTGTAACCTGCTTGACACAAGTGTGGACAGCTGATTGGGAGACACCGCAAAGATTACCCACGGAGCCCTGGAAGGAGCCAAATGCATAGAAGTGGAGGGCAACTGTGGCCTTCAGAGCCACTGGCATGAGGTGTCCACCCACACAGTTAGGGGAGATCTCAGGGCCAATCATCTGACAGATATTGTTGACCGTTTCCCTTGACAGACGGAGCCTCCTTCGGCACTGCACCTCAGTCATTTTGAGGTAGCTGCTTCGCCGCCTGTATACCCTGGCAGCAGGACAGTGGCATCTTCTGTGGCCCCTTCCACCTTGGCCCTGCGCCCCTTGTGCCTGCGCCTGGCCTCCCAAAGTGGCTCCCCTGGAGGCTGATTGTCCAGTCCTGGCCTCCTTCTTATTCTATCCCTCCCTTCCTCCTCAGAGGAGCTGCCTCCAGTGGAGATGTCAGAACCCATACCCAGGCTAAATGGAGGCCTCCAGAAAGCTGCAGGCCCGATAAAGATTACTGTCTGCAAAGTGCTGAGCTGAAGCTTTAAAGTACAGAGAAAGCTATTGGAAATCGATCTGAACTGCTAACAATCACACAGGCAAGTTTAAAACACTTTCTGCATTACACACTTCAGAAAAAAACATTAACAATCCCTCTGAGCCCACATATCCCACCCGTGGATGAGGTTTGTTAAAAAATCAGTTACCCACCTGCCCGTTGGGCCTGTGTGCTGAGCCGAAGATCGCACGGGCTCCTCAAAATCGGCTTCAATTTCCGAGTTAAGAGTCTTAACAAGGCCTTTAATTAATGGCGGGCGCGCGTCACGCTTCATAGCGCGCCCGCTGACTGAAACATCGTGATGCCGCGCGCTGACGTCGGGGACACTTGCGCGACGTCAGCGTGTGACATTTTAAGCGCTGACGTGCGGGCTCCGCCACCCACACCTCAGCCAGAAAATTCTGTCCCTAGTATTTGGTGCCTGTGAAAATACTCACAGCTACATCGTTTATACAAAAATAAAGATCAAAATAAACGTTTTTGCATGGATCTTTTTTTCATTCATGGGATGTGGGCTTTGCTGGCTAGGTCAGCATTTATTACCCATCCCTAATTGCCCTTGTTCAAGGGGGCATTTAAGAGTCAACCACATTGCTGTGGATCTGGAGTCACATGTAGGCCAGACCAGGTAAGGACGGCAGATTTCCTTCCCTAAGGGACATTAGTGAACCAGTTGGGGTTTTTACAACAATCAGCAATGGTTTTATGGTCATCATTAGACTTTTAATTTCAGATTTTCATTGAATTCAATTCCGCCATCTGCCGTGGCAGGATTCAAACCCAGAGCATTATCCTGGGTCTCTGGATTACTAGTCCAGCGAAAATACCACGACACTATTGCCTCCATATAATGGCCCAGATTTGATGGTGACCAGCAAAGGAACAGCACTTGCTGTTCACCACCTTGACATCTGCACACAAACTTTGAGAGCTTTTGAGTGACAACTTGCCGTCATTGGCAATCTGATTCAGCATAGCATCCACTATAGGGGATCTGTGTCATGTATGAGCAGGGCAATCAATAGTAAGGTCCTTCAACCAATTAGGTCAAAAAATCCTCATTGAGCCATGCCGAATATAAACCAGGAAATATAAATTAGCTTTAAATCATGTGCAGAAAGAAACATAAAGAGCAGGAAAGAGATGGGATTAAGAGAGAGAGAGGTAAAAGAGACAGATAAATAATTTAAAAAACATAATTTTTAAATATAGAATGCTCATTAAATTCTGAAGGAATGAATCTCAAAATGTGCAAAATTAAATTTTCTGTGAGTATGACTTATAACTCTGTCAAAAATTCATTTAAACTTGAATGCGCCAGCCCGAACTTACTGTCATCTTTAGTGAGTAAGTACAGCAACTTCAATGCCTTTACATTAATTTCAATGCTGAGTCTATCAGAAAGCCTGTGGAGGAGCCAGGAAACTCAGGCCACAACTACCAGATTTCCACATTTAGCTGCAGATGTGCAGACTAAGTCGCTATCTGATTTACTCCATATTAACAGTGAACGCTATTAGCTGCACCGTTATTCTCAACACCCGGTCCTAGCCAAAAAGATTAGCACTCTCCCACCCTCATTGCCATCCCTATCTATCCTTAGAACCATAGAACCATAGAGAAGTTACAGCACAGAAGGAGGCCATTCGGCCCATCTTGTCCATGCCAGCCCGAGGACACCCAGCTGTCCTTTCTAATCCCACCTTCCTGCACCCGGCCCATAGCCCTGCAGCTTACAGCACTTAAGGTGCAGATCCAGGTGCTTTTTAGAAGAGTTTAGAGATTCTGCCTCTACCACCAACTTGGGCAGCGAATTCCAGACACCCACTACCCTCTGCGTAAAAAAGTTCTTCCTCATGTCCCCCCTACACTTTCTGCCACTTATCTTGAATGTCCCCTGGTTCTAGAATTCTCCACCAAGGGAAACAATTTTATCCTGTCCACTCTATCTATTCCCCTCATAATTTTGTACACCTCAATCAAGTCACCTCTCAGCCTTCTTTGTTCGAAGGAAAATAACCCCAACCTATCCAATCTCTCCTCGTAGCTACACTTTTCTAACCCTGGCAACATTCTTGTAAACCTCCTCTGTACTCTCTCCAGAGCTATTACGTCCTTCCTGTAATGTGATGACCAGAACTGCACACAATACTCCAGTTATGGCCTCAACGGTGTTTTATACAATTCCAACATTATATCCTTATTTTTATATTCTATACCTCTGCCAGTGAAGGAGAGCATTCCATATGCCTTCTTTACAACCTTGTCTACTTGAACTGCTGCCTTCAGGGACCTGTGTACTTGTACGCCAAGATCTCTCACTTCATCTACCCCTCTTAGTATATTCCCATTTATTGTGTAATCCCTGTAACTGTTTGACCTCCCTAAATGTCTGACATCACAATTCTCGATGTTAAAATCCATCTGCCACTTTACCGCCCACTCCACCAACCCATCTATATCGTTTTACATATTTAGTTAAATGCTCTTATGTACTCGCTCTTCTGTATGCACGACTAATATGTTCAATACTTGGCAATATATGTACTGGTGGTTTATATAGGTCTTTGTTCTTACAACACTCCCATTTCATCACATAATATGGCCATGTTTTTTTTTTTGCTCCGCTCTTGAGGAGTTGCCATTAACTTTCCATGCAATTACCACACAATAACTCTCCTTCTGACTTCCCAATAAAGTGTCCACCATGAGCTACTTCTCTCATTGTAACTAATCTCTTCTCTTGTGCTGATTCAAGGGCCTATTCATTAATCATTCTTCCTGTAGATCTAATTTTCAGTGCCGTGGCTCAAGTGCCCTCAATCATTTTTATTTTACTTTGATTGTTCAAGGTCCAGTTTTCAAATCTATACAGTGGCTTGACCACATGTAGCACTTCAGCTCACTGCTTCATATCACCAGGCAGGATGAACAACTTGTCACCAATAGATCAACTCTTTCCAGTTGGACCTAAAATTGTTTCTTGGTCTTCCATTAGTCATAGCAGGAATGTAGGTGCCAGCTAGGCTGGAGAAATACTGTTACAGTGAGGTCTCCAAATAAACCATCAGCTAAACAATTATATGATTATAGCCTAAGGTTGAGCACAGGTTTCATACACAAGAGTTTAAAACCATACAGAAAAATTAGACTGGGGGGGATTTGTATTAGTAATAAATTGAGATTGAACAAAAAAATCTAATCTGTATTTATCTGACACCTCACAAAAGTTAATAATTTGAATTTTTTATAGGCTACCAAGATAATGGAAAAATGGTTCAGAGTTACTGGAGTGAATGGAAAGAATATTACAGAAAGTGAAAACACTAATTATAAGTAATTTATTTAACATGTTAAGGGGAACATTAAAATAAAGCACGGAAGTCTTCTTTATTCAAAATGAGCTTTCTTTTCCTCTTTTCAAATGCTGACTAAACTATTGTGCTTTTGAACGATAGTCGTTTTTTTTGTTGTTTTCATCCCATTAAGTGGAAGGATACTGGGGCGTTTTGAAAAGGGGTGATAAAACGATGCAGCCTTTATGGGATTACTTCTTAATGTGGCACTTTAAAAATTGCATCAGATGGGGCGTTCTGCTTGATGCACTAGTTAGTAGTGAACCAGAGATGATGGAAAATGTCAGGGGTGAGGAGGATTTGAGTACCATAATCATATTAGATGAAGGAGGTGTACTGCATGCAACAATGGAAAATAACACAGCACACTTAGAATGGACAATTTGAATATATGAGGAAAGAGCTACAGTAAAGAAAAAGGGAATTAAAACAAAAGTGCAAGACTTTGGGGACATTTGCACCCCTCTAAGGCAGGAACAGACTTGGCAGCAAACTAGCTTTGTTGTGAATTGATTTTATTGAGACAAAGTCAAGACAAGTTTAGTAATTTCTCCGAAAAGTCAAAAAAACTTGGGCAGCGATTTACGGTTTAACATGGAATATACTCCTAGGTGGCAGGGCACACAAAATGGTTTCCCTCACAGCTTAGGTCTTCGAGCCTCTCTCTCTTTCTCTCTCTCTCTCTCTCCCTTGTTTTGTTCTTGTCGCTCCCTCTGCCGCCAAGAAGGCAAACTTATGGCATCCTTTATTTTGGCTGTTATCCAATTAACCCTTCCTTCACCCCAATCATCTTCTTCCCCGTGTGTGAGGACACTTTCCTTTTCTAAGCAGGAATAGTTTATGTGGCTTTTGCTGACCTTACATATTTATAAAAGTAATGTCCTTTTTATCTCAATGCTTTATGCCATGGTTTCTTATCTGGTAAAGAAAGACATTACATTCCATTCTCACACACAAGCAGTCTTCCAAAGACAGCCTTCAAGGTCTTGTCCTTTTGCAGCTTATAAGTTATTTTACAAATTGACACAGAGTCCCAGAATCCCTCTACCTTAGCGCCTTTTCTATATTGTACCCTACTTCTAAGTTTTTCCACTTTACTATTCTACAAAGAAGGGTATCTAATAAAGTTGTATTAGTAAACTACAAGGTTAGATTTTAACAATTAGTATCCTTGTTAATAACCTAATAATCTTACAGAAGTCTGTTGTTTTTCTAAGAAATGTTATTGTAAAGTCTCTTTCTCTGGCAGGCACTTGAAGAGAAGAGGGTGCTTTCCACAGAACATGTGGCAAGAGCTTGCACATTGAGTCTTTTAACATGGAGAGGCTGTTGTGCTGCAGCTACCACATGGTTCTGGATGACCAGGAAGCTCTCCTGCTCTTACCATCTGCCATAGGTGTATCAGAAGCATTTACAGATTGACAATCAAACTACTTGGCCACACCATGAATGCACCTCCCATGGCCATCAAGTCCTCAGGTGGGACTTGAGACCAGAGCTTTTGACTCAGAGGTAGGGACATTACCCATTGTGCCACAATGCCTCCTATTAGAGTAATGCATGAAGGTAATATCATCAAAACCTAGGTCTAAGAGATTAAATACAATGGCTAGAGTAAGCTAAGAAGAAAAAGAGGTTGTTCAAATAATTTAAATGAGGAATATTGGAAATTATGCAAGGTAAAGAGGTAGGCACTGACAAGAATCACAGTAAATTGTGAGCAAGTATTTCCTCAGTAGTGCGATGGAAACCTCATTTACATCAGCAAATGGGGTTTCCCCCATCTTCTGTCAAAGTTATGACAGCGTTACATGAGAAACTCAAAGATATTGGTACCTTTGGAGCAAGCAACATATTAAAGAACAATCACCGTGTCAGCTGTGACTGAATGGTAGTGTCTCAGCTTTGAGTCAGGAGGTTTGAGTTCAAATGCCACTTTAGAGTCTCAAGGGCAAAAGCTAGGCTGACACTTCAGAGCGCTACTGAGGAAGTGCTGCAATTTCGGAGGAGCTGCCTTTGGGACTAATGGTGGAATTTAATGCCCCTCAAAGGCAAGTTCAAATATAGGTGGGTAGGGGCATGGGGCCATTTGATTCGTCGGAAGGGTGCTGGACGAGACCATGCCATCTTCCTGACTTCCCCCCACCTTTTCCACCTGGTGGACAATTGAGCATTTAAATATTTAAGGACCGCTTAAGAGCCTCAACACACAGCCTCTTGTATTCAACTAACAGTGGACAGGGGACTCACTATCGAGGGAGGCCACCCAGCAAATCCTGTTGGGTTTGCCTGCAGTCTCATAGGGTGGGGAAGAATCCTTCGTGCACGGGCACTCCATGCCTGATCGAGATACCCAGCATCAGGAAGAGAGGGGGGGGGGCACTGAAAGTCACACTCTTGCCCTTGCCTCTGGCCTTCTTCCCCCACCCTTCATCGACGATCCCCTCCCTGCCACACTCACCTCGCTCTAGAATTTCAGCACATTCTTCCTTCAGGCCTGAGTGTAATGCTGTACTGACTGGATACTCGCAGAGACAGGCCTTTTATAGGCTGTCCCACCCTTGAATTCACTCAGCTGATGGTAAGGCTGGACACTTGCTGACCGCTCCCACTGTGTAATTGCTCGTGACACAAACTTACAATTGACATTGTAATCGGGTGCATGGCGGCTCCCGACAACTGAGCAGAAGAGGCTTCCGATCTCGCTGTGTCGCACTCTTCTAGTTAAATTCCATGCTTAAACTAGAACACGTAATGCTTCATAAACCTAAATGGAATAATGTGGAGTTGATTTAAACACAGGTAGTGTCAGGCTAGTGGATGTTAGCCGATGTGGCTCTAACCTCTAAAAATGTCCAGAGATATGAACCCCAAAGTTCCGCAAATGTTCTATTGATCGCCCATCACAACCTTAGCGGAAGCTCAATAGAAACTCCAAGGAAGGTTCTTTTGTCCAGAGGCTTCAGATTTCTGCTGTTTCTGTTATTTTCTAATGTGGAGAACTGCTATATGGCCATGAGGCAAATGATGTGCCTGAGCTGATGGCAATGGCAGGTTGTCCCTAAACCAACTATTCTTGTGCTTGGCCCTGGATAAGGACCCAGTGTTTCAATGTCAGTGGCATACTGAGAAAAGATCAGCCTCCGCATGGTTGCATGTGGAACCTGGATACCTAGGGTAGGATTTTCCGGCTCCGCCTACCGCCGGGATCATCCAGTCCCACCGAAAGTCAATGGGCTTCTGGCTGGGCCAGCAAACCTCCTGCAGCAGATCCCACCACAACGAGGTCAGAAGATCCCCGCCCTAGAGAGGAAATATTTTTTTAAAAAGAATACATTTCAGGGATTGACCTCCCTGTCACCACAACTGATGGAGTGGGAGCTTGGGCGCAACTGTCCTGCATCGTCGGGTGGCCATCCCACTTTTTTAGGCAGACTGGTTAGTCAGTCGCCAAAGAATCACCCTCAATTGGCCCTTCAGCTAACCTGCACCAAGCAAATAATGTGTGCTCCCACTGAAGCAGCAAACCTCTAGCTGGTGCCAGTGTCAACGTTGGCTGTGACCCCAATGGAAAAGAAGGAGAAAGGGGAAAAGATGAGTAAGCAGGTGCTTTTGGGATTGGTGAGATGAAAACTGAGCAGGACCCACAGGGTCATTGGAAAAAATCAGACCAAATTAGTATTACTTAAGAAAATAACAAATTTATACCAAGGCACTTTATCTAATTTGAAGTAAAGGATGAAGATCCGCTTCTGTCACCAGCCTTATCTCAGGAAAGAATTTCTCACAAAGTATTTGAAACAATTGTACTATAATGCTGAAGGTCTTTTGTTAAGAGAAAGCTCTACGTTCATTCTAATTGTGAAACCAGCGAGTTTAAACAAAACCAAGATCACAATTCTAATTGCCTAGTGTTCTAATAGGAACACAAGGGAGTTCAGTGCTATCCCAGTGCATGTTAAAAGGAGGAAGATTATTCTGATTCGTAAGGCACTGACGACTGTGTAGTAACTGCAAGATTTGCAGACCCTGTGCTACTCCAATGGGGTACAGCTGAAAGCACACAACAAAGAGAAATGTGAAAACACTGTCCTGGGATAGTTTAGTACAAGGATTTAGTACAAGACACAGTTGATGGTAAAGGCTGAGTTTTTCAAATCCCAGAGGGAAACTTGAAACAACTGTCATAACCCATTTTTGCAATTTGTATGTTTCGGTATGCAGGCTCTGAATTCAGCAGTAATAAGACCATCGGGTCTTAAGGGTTTTTTTTTAAATAAAACTAAATTAAACATTTATTAATACAAGAAAGATTGTAAGCACATACATGTCTACAAAATTGCTACTATAATAACTACAAAAATCCCCTAATTAATTTGACTCTTAGTTAGACCCCCGGTAAGGCAACAGTAAAACACAGATTTAAACAGACCCCTGGCAAAGCACACCGAAGACAGCCACATTAAAAATGAGGTCTTTCAGATCTGAGTCCTTGCTGGAGACTTTAGGTCATAGAATCTCTCTTCCTTTTATCAACAGCCTTCTCTTCCTTTATGCATGTTTTCCTCTTTGAATGCAAATTCTCATTGTCACTAGGTTTTTTTCACATTAAATCTTGTAACAATAAAACCCTTTCATAGTACCCACTTTACTAGTAAGATTTTTAAAAAATAAACACATTGTCTGGGATTTTCTGAGCTTCACCTGGTTAGGTGTAATATTTCACCTGCTTTTTTGAATGGTCTATTTAAAAATGCAAATTGCCCCCTTTACACCTCACCTTCTATTTCCCTATGTTTATCCAATTACCATTTCAAACCTACTTCTCTTCTATACATCAAAGCCTCTAGACCAGCTGGCTTTAATCCAATTAAGACATGCACACATAGACACAGACACCACTAAGCTCTATTTTAAAATAATTTCCAATTCATTATAGACATTATTATATCTCCTTAACACAAGTGAGATAAATAGAACCACCATGGCAAATATATTATGTCAACCAATGTCTAGAATGCTTGTGCTGATGGTGTTGTGTAGAAATGTAGCCTGTGGAAGCACAAAAGCTAACATGTAAATGTCCTTGGGGGAAAAGCTCAGGTTGGGTGTATGAAAAATATCCGTAGATCTCTAAGCTGGCTGTTTACATCTTGCCGCTCATTGAAGAGTGCTGTGTGGGGCACTAGAAATAGCGCTACACTATCAATTTTCTCCAGCTTGGGATTTGCAGCAAAGCTGTGACCATCAGTGCTAAGGGCATGAAGGAAACAGGTTTGCATCAGGACAGGGAGCCACAGTCAATCCTCCACAGGGGAAAGAACACATCTATTAGTATAGTTCCCAGAGCAGATATAATCACTGTGTAAGGTATAATCACTAATAAGGTTGCCTCCTAGCAGAGATGTAATGCAGTGTCTTCACTACTATCATTATGTAGCTAATTTGTTGGTATTGAGGTCTGTTATATTTTTTCTTTAAATACATACATATATACAGTTGTACCTTCTAAAGGTCCAAATCCAAATGATATTTAGAGACATGGTCCATACATTTTGGCTAACAAACCATAGCTTAGTCCTCATGCTTCATTTTGGAAGGTTAATGGAGAAGTATTTTGGCACTGTGATCATTGTGATCACCTCTTATTTAATTCCTTCTCTGTTGCTGGGTCAATAATCCTGGAACTCCCTCCCTAACAGCACTGTGGGTGTACCTACACCACATGGACTGCAGCGGTTCAAGACGGCACATCATCACCTTCACAAGGGCAATTAGGGATGGGCAATAAATGCTGCTCTAGCCAGCGATACGCACATCCCATGAATGAATAAAAGAAATTTAGATTGACACTCCAGTACAACACTTAGTAAAAGCTCCATTGTTGGAGGTACCATTTCCCAGGTCAGACATTAAGCTAGGTTTGCTACTTCTGATGTTTTAGGTGGGTGTAAAAGATCCAATGGCATAGTTTGAAGAAGCTCAGGGAGATATCCCGTATCCAAGCTAACTTTCTCCCTTCAGTCAACATGACCAAAATAGTCATTGCTTTAACCCAACATTGGTGGCCACGCCTTCAACCAATTTTTAAAAAATCACTTATGGGATGTGGGCTTCGCTGGCTGGGTCAGCATTTATTGCCCATCCCGAATTGCCCTTGAGAAGGTGGTGGTGAGCTGCCTTCTTGAACCACTGCAGTCCATGTGGTATAGATACACCCATAGTGCTGTTAGGAAGGGAGTTCCAGGATTTTGAACCTGCGACAGTGAAGGAACGGTGATATATTTCCAAGTCAGGATGGTGAGTGGCTTGGAGGGGATCTTCCAGGTGGTGGTGTTCCCATCTATCTGCTGCCCTTGTCCTTCTAGGTGGTAGCGGTTGTGGGTTTGGAAGGTGCTGTCGAAGGAACCTTGGTGAATTCCTGCAGTGCACCTTGTAGATGGTACACACTGCTGCCAATGTGTGTCAGTGGTGGAGGGAGTGAACGTTTGTGGATGTGGTGCCACTCAAGTGGGCTGCTTTGTCCTGATTGATGTCAAGTTTCTTGAGTGTTGTGGGAGCTGCATTCATCCAGGCAAGTGGGGAGTATTCCATCACACTGCTGACTTGTGCCTTGTAGATGGTGGACAGGGTCTGGGGAGTCAGGAGATGGGTTACTCGTCACACGATTCCTAGACTCTGACCTACTCTTGTAGCCACAGTATTTAAATGGCTAGTCCAGTTCAGTTTCTGGTCAATGGTAATCCCCAGGATGTTGATAGTGGGGAATTCAGTAATGGTAATGCCATTGAACATCAGGGGGCGATGGCTGGATTCTCTCTTGTTGGAGATGGTCATTGCCTGACACTTGTGTTGCACAAATGTTACTTACCACTTGTCAGCCCAAGCCTGGATATTGTCCAAGTCTTGCTGCATTTGGACATGGACTGCTTCAGTATCTGAGGAGTCGTGAATGGTGCTGAACATCATGCAATCATCAGCAAACATCCCCACTTCTGACCTTATGATGGAAGAGAGTTAATTGATGAAGCAGCTGAAGGTGGTTGGGCCGAGGACACTACCCTGAGGAACTCTTCAGAATTGCCTCACCCTCTCCCCCTCTTTGTCCCTCTCTCTCTTCCATTAAGATTCCCCATAAAACCTATCTCTTTAGCCAGACGTTTGATCATCCCTTCTAATCTCTTTCTTTGGCTGTTTTTCTCATGGTTCTGTAAACTGTCTTGAAATGTTTGTCTACATGAAAGTCACTGTACAAATGTAGTTGATGTTGTTTGCAGTACCCTGCTGTGCACAAAATGGCTTTTGCATACTTAATAACTGTCACAAAACGTCAAATTAATTCATTGTATGCAAAGCGCATTTTGATCATAATGATATGGAACTATGTTGAATGCAAGTTATTTTTCCCTTTACCTCTTATTAAACATCAAAGTCTATTTCTTAGTTAATCTCCAAGTTAATTGAAACTATTAAAATCAAAGGGATGATATAGTCAAGCAGGAACACCTTAGGCCTGTTCCCTTTCAAGCCTTGTTAAGGAATATCTCTAGACCATTTAATTAAAATTTACCCTAAAAATATAATTGAATAATAATTGACAGCTTGACTATAGGAGTGAATGGAATAGCTTTATCCTTCAATCCAGCTCCCCATCTGGAGTACAAACTATTGTACTCCAACAAATCTATTATTGTGCCAGTGACTGCTCAATATTTATTCATAAAATAAATGTCACAGACTGTACGCTGATATATACTGCCTGATCTATGTAAATATTCCAACTGTTTACAGAAATCAGGGATAGACTGTAATTGCAAATTCGACAGCTTCTTGCACCCTTCATATGTCTCATTTGCAGTGCCGGTTTAACTAATAAAACCGCAAATCCAACAATATGCAGTGCACTTAAATCCACATCTTTACTATTTCCTCATGTTCTTTCCGCACTTCTTGTGGGAAGGGAAATTAGTGATTCTATTTTTGTTGTATTTCTTGACCATTATTAGTGTGCACAATGGAAAGCAACAGGGAAATGCAAGTCCCAGAAATAAGTACAGTGCAGAGGGAGTATCTATATGCAAAGTAACTCCCTGTCCCCAATTTATTTTGGAATAAGAAATTATTAAAATGTCTTTAGGCCATTAAAACAAATTAGGTTCTCATATTATTTCTAAAGGGAAAAAAATGAGAAACTCCAACCATTACAGGAAAGGGGAACATGAAAACAACATGGAGAACAAAATATTAAAATCAGATTGCTTTGTCTAACTAGGAGGTTAGGTATTGTATATTAACAAACAGTAGTCAATCTCTCACGGGGCAGAAT
This sequence comes from Cetorhinus maximus, assembly GCF_964194155.1. NCBI lineage: Eukaryota > Metazoa > Chordata > Chondrichthyes > Lamniformes > Cetorhinidae > Cetorhinus > Cetorhinus maximus. The sequence continues at coordinate 23,507,281 of NC_135879.1, read as the reverse complement.
TTTATTCTCCCTGGATGCGGGCTGGGAGGTGGGGGAACCTGATTAATCAAGGGGGTAGGTGTGGGGTGGAGACCCCATCATCTTCCCAACTCACCCGGGCTGAGTCTGAAGTGGGAAAACTCGAGGAAGGTCTTCCCACTGGAAGCCACTGTTGGTATTTAACCAGAGGTTGGTGGGGGCCAGGCCACATGGGAAACGCACCAGGTAAACCTTGATGCGTATTCTGCGCATGGGCTGGGGGCGACCCTCCTACTTGGGGTGACCCATGCCCACTGGTGAAGACCCCTGCCTGCCCTAAATACTAAAACCTCTCCCCTTCTTGCTGGGGCCTCACTATCTTCCCCCAGGAAACCTGCCTCACCTACCTTACTCATGGGGCTCCATCGTCGATCCATTTCCTGGGCTGTACTGCCGTACTGATGTTCCCAGTGTGACTGCCAGTAATGGGGAGTTGCTGGCCTCCAATTGGCCAACGGTTTTTGGGGTGGGAATTTCCTCCAGAGGACGGCAAGGACCCTGACTCTACACTAAATTGGGTTGGGGGAGCGTGAAATGACCATAATGCAGTTGTCACTGCTTCCCCAACCGGTCAATAGGTCCACCGCCATGTGCTTTAAATTCCATCCATTACGCCAAAGAATAGGATGTATCTCTTACCTGCCTCTGTTGTCTTTGTGTTGCTGTATCTCATTTGTTCCTTCATGTTTGCTTGTGCCTCTGTCTTTGTCTTTTCTCCTCAGCTGTTTTTATTTGTTTTCTTCTTTTGGTTGAGAAACATTGCTTGCTGAGCCACATAAAGAAACCACCAACAGCTGCAGCCTTTTAGGTTAGCTGCAAGAAAAATGTAGTCTTCAGTAATTGCTATTTAATCCACTCCCCTAATTACTCATAATTCCACCAACCTCTTGCTCCCTTCACTTGTCCACTTTGTACACCTTCCTCCACTTCCTACTACCCCTCTTCTCCCATCACTAACCTTACATCTGCCATTTTGAGCTATATATTCAAATCCCGTACCCTACTCTTTTATTTGTTCCACTATCACTCACCTCACACTGAGCCGTCCAGCCCCTCCCCCAGTTATACTGTCCCCACAGGGCAGATGGCAAGTGGACAGATGCCCCCTCACCCTCAATTTGTTTTCTTCATCCCATACACGTTTCCTATTTATTTCTCTCAAAGAGGATTTGTTTACTTCCAAAGCTCAATGTAATTTTTTTTAAAAAGTAATCAAATTAGAATGAAGAAAATCCGTCGGCCTTGATCTCTTTTTGTATCCATCTCTCTGTCTGATAGGTGTACACAGGCGGAATCTATCTCACAGATGTAAGCCAATAGCATTTATCTTTAATAACTATCAATAAAATATAAGCAAGATAGTTACCTAGTTTCAAATTCTTCCTTGCTCATCTTAATTTATTAGAATGCAAAGTCAAGGTTACAAGTGTATCATTAGTAAACTATTACTTTTTCTCACGGTCTCAAATACCCACACAGGCACCCCTTCATTATTTAAAAAAACACTCAGTATAACCTTTACCTTAAAAAAGGATTTTGGAGTCTGTCCTCCAGTATCTCTTCAAACGATTCTGAAATATAACTCTGACCAGAAACTGCTAGAATGGTACTGATGCTTCCTAGAAAATTCGGCACACGACTAATGCTCAGACGGCGCAATTCCAGTTCAGCTCAGTGTGTTAGAACTCAGGGCAAAAATACCACATAAAAACCCAGGAGAGGCTGGGGCCTTTTCAATTGAAAGTCGAATTGTGATCTGAATTTGGATCTTGTAGTCTGGTCATGTGCAATGTATCTAATTTCCCAGGGTTAATCAGTACCTTTCAGTTAGATGTACGAATAGAAGAAAATCCTTTAGCTTGTAGAAATTCTCTTTATTTGTTATGTGTCTGCTTGTTCCTTTGTGTGTAAGATATAGATTTTTTTTAGGAAAGACAGTATACTGATTACATATAGCTGTAAGGTTTTCTGTTTTTATGAGCTCCAGAAAATGTATTAAACAGAGCGAGAGGGTGAGAGAGTCAATCTGCATGTTAATAGCACAATTTTCAAAAAAACACTCAAATTCATTTTTGAAAGCCACTACCTATCTCACCTATGTTTTGTTGACAGTGGAAATAGTCAATGGTAATTGCTTACAGCTGCAAGACAGATTTTTATTGTTTGCACACAGACAGACACAAATGTAAGGGGCGGATTTTCATCTTCACTGTCTGGGTGGTATTCAGATCTGTCCATTACAGAAACTGCTTTATTTTCATTCCATTGAAATGAAATGAAATTGCTTGTACCTATGTTTTGTAGTTTATAGGCAGAACTTTAGCTGCCAAGGGGAGGCGGGGTCGGGTGGAGATGGGGGATCAAAGCCCTGAAAAATGCCACTGGTCGGAAACCCGAACGAACCTGCCCACGTTCGGATTTTACTGGGGTGTGTTTGTCAGCCTTTGGAGCAACCCCGGTGAAGCTGTCAGGTAAGTAGTTTAAATATTTAAATAATCAACTAATTGTGGGTTTAACCCAGGTTTCTGACTTTAACAGCCAGCTGATGGGTTTTCTGAGTTGTGTGTGGAGCTTGCCAAGGTCAACAAGGAGAGAACACAGTGGGGAGCCATTGATCAATAAAACTGACAGGCTTGAAAGCATTTAAACATTCAAACTGCCTAGTCATTGCCCTGCCTATGTGAAAGGCTTATACTGACAGCACTTGCTGCGAGAGCCTGATTTCACTGCTTTGCAATTGATAACCAACTTTTTTGAAGTCATTTCTCCTACCTTGGACTTTATTCACCATGACTTGCCGCTTCCTTGCTGTTAACCTTCACTGTGGTATGGTTGAAGCTCATGCAGCTCTACCTCGGGCCTCTGATGAGGAACAAGAGGGTCAGCAATACCAATGCCACCAGGAGTGGTAGGAGAACAGCATGAGGAGCAGCTGTCTTCTCCTCAGCCACTTGCTGCTTCACAGGACAACTTGATGGTTGCAAAGCTCCCAAAGCAGGGCTTAGAGGCAGTGAATCAGCTTTCTCAGCATACCTGAGCACCCGTGTCTCATGAGGCTCAGGCTTTCACGACAAGTGTTGATACCTTCAGCCTCCTGGAATGAGATCTCCTTTATACTGGGCCAGGGGTATGCATTGCCAGCAGCTGTCAAGGTGGTTATCAATGGAGGGCCGCACTGGTTCTCTAAAGCCTCTTTTCTCCTGCAAGGAGAGAAATCAGAGAGTTGAGTTTGACCTTGTGTGGAAAAAAGGAAATTACACCATTGTGCAAGTGTGAGGGGTGGGTGCGAGATGCCAGTAAGCTGAGGGTGAGTATTAGCTGTTTAGATGGGCATATGAGAAAGGGCCTGGAGAGAGATGAATGAGTGAAGCTGCAAGGTGTTCTGTTCTGAGGAGTACTACCTAAGAGCATGGTGAGCAAGTCAGAGCATGGGGGTTTGGCACCTGAAAGAAGGATGTCACTCACCTTTCCTGCCCTAATAATGCCATTGAGCCTCTTGGGGCACTGGGTCCAGGTTTGAGGGATCACATTCCTGCTGCTCACTTCCGGGGGCACATCCATCCAGTCCTGCTTAGTTTGAGAGGCCGGCCTCTTCCCCCTGTCTGTGGGATCACAGCACTTCACTGCATTTCTTTCTATCCCACAGCAGGACTTCTGTGGGGGATGGGGTGGGGTGTTGGAGGTAAGAGCAAAAGACCATAGGGGTGGCCTTCCCACATCTCCTTTCCATTCCTGTGGTTACTGAAGCTTCAGGATTCAATGGAGAATTCTGCCACTCTAATCCCTGCCAGGGATCCTATATGTAGAAACCCTTCCTTACAGGTCATCATTATGCCAGCAGTCTGTGATGAGTCAGGGAATCGGAAAGTGGGATGCTAATGGTGTAGCTGAGCTAAAGAGTGATGGCAAAGTCCGCTGTCAAAACAATGGGTTCCGAACCACTGTTCCACCCCATCCACCTGACCCGACAGCTAGTACATTTATTTCAATCAAATTCCACTCTATGATTCCATCATTGTCCAGAAAAGAAATGTCAACTGTCCAAAGACAAAGGGTAAAACAAAGCGACTGACTCCTGAGATGCTCCCTATAAGATTGAAAGAAGTGGAGAGTCTCTCTATCATTGAGCCATTGATGCTATATGTGTCACGACCCCCTTGGTGACACAGCTTCTTAAGTATTTCTCTTCTGCCTTCAAAAACTGACAGTTTGCAGGAAATTCATTGTTTGCGGCATTATCTCCTGAGTCATGCACTTCCTAAACCCTTAGTGATCCCGGGTTGTAATGTCTTCCCTTCTGTGCTCCACTGACCATACTCGCCAATGTTTTTCTTACCCACACCCTTTGGCAATAAAGATACTATTAACTTCTGCTGAGGTAATACATAGAAGCAATTCCCTTTTCTGACTTTACTGGCATCAAGCCTGATCTGGGATAAGATAAATGGTTTGATTTTCTTGGTCCACCACTGCCCCAGGACTCAAACTGTGCTGCACATACCTAGGCTGAATGGTAACTGATTTTAGTGCCTTAGGTCATGAAGATAGCGGAAAGCCCTTATGTAAGGCCACCCCCAACCTAGCACACTGAAGAGCTAAGCATGCAAAAGTAGTATGACAGATCCAAGAGGCCTGCAACTGCAGGTCTGGCTGTGGGTAACAATGCTACAGCCTGGCACAGTCCCAGGGCACAAGGTCATTTATTTCCAGGAACATAAAAAAAAGAGGAGTAGGCCATATGGCCCCTTGAGCCTGCTCCGCCATTCAATCTGATCATGGCTGATCATCTATCCCAACTCCAATTTCCTGCCCTCTAGATTATCCAAGAGATCAAGAATCTGTCTATCCCAGCCTTGAACATATTCACTGATGGAGCATCCATAATCCTCTGGGTTGGAGAATTCTAAAGATTCACAATCCCCTGAGTGAAGAAATTTCTCCCCATCTCAGCCCTAAATGATTGACACCCTTAACATGAGGCTGCACCCCCTTGTTCTAGATTCCCCAGCCAGGGGAAACAATCTCTCAGTCCCCTGTCAAGCCCCTTCAGAATCATGTATGTTTCAATAAGATTGCCTCTCAATCTTCTGAGCTGGAGAGAGCTTAGGCCCAAAGTACTCAGCCTCTCATCAAATGACAATCCTCTCATCTAAGGAACCAACCTAATGAACCTTTGGTGTACTGTTTGCAAGGCAAGTATATCCTTTCTTAGTTCTGGAGTTCTCTAATGCGACTTGCTTTCCTCTGCGGTATTCTCTGTGCTCCAGTTTCTTGAAAGGTCTCTGCATTTGTTATCCCAACAACAAGATTAATAGGTGGGGTGGGGGGTAGGGGTGCGTGGTGAGAGGGACACTTCATTTTTATTCATTCAGGGAATATGTATATCACTGCAAAGGCCAGCATTTATTGCCTGGCCCTAATTACCTTTAGAAAGATAGACATGAGCTGCCTTCTTGAGTACAGCTGAGTGGCTTGCTCAGCCATTTCAGAGTCACTCACATTGCTTTGGGTCTGGAGTCACATGTCGGTAGGACCGGGTAATGATAGCAGATTCCCTTCCCAAAAAGTGCAACCCAGTGGTGTAATGGGGGTTGGGGGGGTGTTGGGGGGGAACTTTATGCAGCTCAAAAGGACGGGAAAGGTGGCATTAGGTGACTGAATTAGGTGAGGTGGGAAATTTCAATTTCCTGACTGCAGGTTAAGATGCAGAGATGAAGTCAGCAGTGTATTTGCAGCTGCCAAGCATTAGGCTGCCCTGTGACAGGCTCCTACTTGCCATACATTTGCATGCCATGAGTACTCATCAGTGTAAAACCTTTTTAAAACTACACTCTATCTTCAGGGTAAAGTCAGCGATGCGCGAGAACCTCATAGTATCTGGTTCATGATCACTTAAAGGCAGAACACACCTGTCAGCTTTGTGCATTGTGGTTAAGGTCAGCGGTTTTCCTTGTTTAACTCTATGGCACGAGGGTTTAGGAAAACGGACCCTTACCTGGAGGCTCAGGACCGGCAAAGGTGAATCAGTGGTGAGGAGGTTTTTGGAGTGGGGTCAGGGGCATGGAGGAATGAAGTAGTACAGGCCCGGAGACCTGGGTGTGATGGGGAAGGCGGTGATGGTGGAGACAGTCAGTCAAGGTAAGAAAACGAGGGCCCTAAAGGGCAGCGTCAGTACTGTCCAAATGTGTCTCTATCTCAGGTTGTTGGCTGGCAGAGTCCTCACAGGGCTCTGTGTTCACTTACAACATTTCAATCACCCCTGCTGAGACTGATCTGAGACAATGCCCTTTACAATGCACAGAAGGGTGGGCCATCTGAGCCTGCAAGTTCAGCCATGTCCCACAGAATGGTGAATACAACACTAAACACGAACATGAACATTCAATAAAAAGTGAACACAAAAACACAACATTAATTGTTTCTTCCACATAAAGTGTCCTTTAACAATCAATGTGTCCCAACCATGAGGTATGTTAGTACATTTAGCTCTCTGACTAAGCTAGTATTAACAAATAATGATGATATGCACATAAATAAAGTGAAACCAATGTAATGTGAAATACTTACATTTGATTTTGAAAAACACCTGTGCCACCTTTGTGCTCTCAACTCGTATGTTAATTGTAAAAGAATTGGGCAGGAAAGTCATGGCTGTGATGCAGATCCTCCCTGTTTGAGCAGGAGTCTCTTTAATTGGCCGTCTATAGATGCTGCATTGTCAGAATAACTTCCCCCACTGCTAAATCACATGTGATTTCTATGAACACCACTGGCATTGTGATCAGGTAACAGGGAAAAGAGGGAACGCTGAAGTGACACACATTTCCGGTCACGACATTGGGAATGGCACACTCTGACAAAATCGCGGTCTCGGTTGCTATTACCCATTCTTTTTAAATTCCAGATTTATTTAATTAATTGAATTTAAATTCATTGCTGCTGCAGTGGGATTTGAACTCATATGAACTAACTAACTCATGTAACTAACCCAGACCGCTGGATTATTAGTCCAATGACACTATATTATTGCACCCACTTCATTACCATGCCACCGATAGATTTCTGCAGGTGTAGATCCAGATGCAAGCTGTGCTCTGCCCCTCAGAGAAATTTGGCACATTCTGGGTAAGGTTCGTGGGCCGGAACATAGTCTATTATGTTTCTGCCCCTCTTTTTCCTGACCACGGCAGCTGCTTTCTCAGAGGAAAAGGTGAGGAAAATTGGTTCCACTCGCTTTTTGTTTCCACCATGCTGCCAAAGGAAAGCTGCACGAGTTCTTCTCAAATGGCCTGAACAATTGAAATTTTCCAGGTTTGCTTTTGCTTTTCATTCATGAATCCACTGCTAGAGAAAGGTGAATCCTTCTACATTAACCATGGGTGAAGTATCTATTGATATTTTCCTTTTGACTTAATTTAATTTAATGATCATATTAGTTATTGTAAGGTTTCTTTCTCTTAGCCCTCATTACTATAGACCCCTTTTCTCTTTAAAAAATGTTGCCTCCAATTTTTGACACACTTATTAATCACCACAGTCTAGCTATCTCACTGTTGTGAGATATCCCTCTACCCCAACTCTCAAAAGATTCCTTACATCTTGCTTCCTTACCATTTCATCACCCTTTATACCTTTTCTAGCCCAAAGGTTTGTTCATCTTTGGGATTAATTTTATTCTCAGTGCACTGATTGAGTATTAAATGATTAATCATTTCTTCTACTTTTTAAGTACACTCACAGGAACTCACAGCTTCCCTCTGCATTCACTCTTGGGGGCTGGTTAATGCACAGCGGAGGAGCGGTTCAGCATACACCTGGATTAATGCTGTTGAGTCACTTGATAAACTGCTAATGAGGTCAAACCTGGAGAAGCTGGTTAATTCTTCTGTGTGGTGTGCATGCCTCCAATGCTTTTAGTTCTGATTAATTCAGGAAATCCAAAGTATCATGGCTGTTCGCGTTAGTTTGTGACTTAAATGTCAAACATTCTAATTTTAATTCCAACAGAAGGAAACCTCTGTTAAAATTGACAGGGTGAGTTACGCCTTGCTGTTCTTCTCACTTAGCTCATCACCAGCTAAGAAAATAGAGCACATCAAATCTAATGATTGCAATGACCTCTGACGTTGACCCGGCCGGAGTGATCGACATGAGGGATACATCTTGCTTAGCTGCCTGCTAGAGAAGGCAGGAAAATTCTACCAGGCCTGATGGGGGGAGTGCCTGCTTTCCCCCTTTTCAGAAGTAACTGAAGTTTTCCCTCTCCCCCTGCCTCTGCTGCACCCGCTTTGTAAGGGAGCCACAAGTAACAATTGAGAAAGAACATCAGCACCTTTTTTGATCCAGGCTTTCTAATGACAGAGGGTAAACGCCTCTTTCCTCTCAGTGTACCAGCCTCTAACAGTGCTCTAGGCCCCTGAGAGTCTCAGGATATGGAACCTCCAAGCTTAAAGAGTCCCCAGTATAAGACTGGAACCTGACTTATTCAGATCTCGACCTATATCCTGGCTCATGCAGCAACGTTTCAAAACTAAGGGGATCAGAATCATGTAAATTTGTTCCATTTGTGTTTTAGTAGTGAACACTTTTGCCATCTCATATATTGAAAATGGAAGAATGCAAAAAAAAACAACCTGGAAATGAGAAAGAACTTGCATTTATACAGCAACTTTCAAGTCCTCAGAATGTCCCACAGCATTTCACAGCTAATGAATTAATCCTTTTGAAGCATAGTATCATTAAACATCACAGTCAATTTGAGCACAATTAGTTCCCACAAACAGCAATGACTTAAAGAGCAAGGAAGCCTGATTTGGTGATGATGGATCAGAAGCTCCTGTTTGCCAGAACACCATGAGAACTTCAGAAATACAAACAGAAAGCGCCGGCAAAACTCAGCAGGTCTGGCGGCAGCTGTGGAGAGAGAAACAAGAGTTAACGGCTATAATTTACATGCCCCTGGCCGGCGTGTTGCCTGTGGATGGTTGGGGATGGGGCACGTAAAATTGGGCAGTTGCCTATCCCGCCACCTTCCCATCCACTCCCCCGCTCTCCCCCATAATCGGGGGTTGAGGGGGAGTAGGCACTGACATCGGCAACCCGCCTGCCATGTTTAAATGAATAATAAAGGGTTAATTAGGCTTGTTAACAAGCCAATTGACCCTGATAATATGCCGCCCATGCTATAAACTGTTTGGCACAGGCAGCCGGGCGGGAGGAGGAAGTCTGATCTTTGAACTTGAATGCTTGAAGGGTGGGGAGGGGGGCATTGCTCTTCGGGGGCTGCCCTTTGCCAGTCACAGGGCAGCTCCCTCCCTTAGGTCAAATCCCACCCCCCTTCCTTCCTACCCACTCCCTCCCTTAAACCCATCCCCTCACCTCCTGCCCCTCTACCTAACCTACCCAAACCCTTTTGGCCCAAGGCCCTAGACTTACCTGCTCTGGGGATTAATGGGCCTCGATCTTCTTTTCCTTCTGCCATCCCAGCCACTGATGCCTGCCTGGTGCTGCCAGGGCTAATGGAGCTGCCGGCCAATCCGATTGGCTGGCAGCTCCAGAAGGCAGGACTTCCACTCGGCCCTCATTAGTCTAGCCCACAGAGCTTTATGGCTGGATATATCAGCTCCAAACTGATGTGGTTTCTGGGAGGTGGGCGGGGGCATGCCAGCGCAATCCCATCCCCCCAGTATTATTCCACCCAGCGTTTTGAGTCTGTGGAAGACGAGTATAAGGACTTGAAACGTAAACTCTGTTTCTCTCTCCACGGATGCTACCAGACCTGCTGAGTTTTGCCAGCATTTTCTGTTTTCATTCTGATTTCAGGCATTTGCTTGAAATTTAGCTTTTACCATGAGAGCTTCTCTACTCTTCTTCAAATAGTGTCATGGGATGTTTTATATCCAGAGAGACAGGGGAGTTTAATGTCACACCGTTGATGAAACAGCAGTCCCTCTGGACAGCCTCGATGATGTGCTCAAATTTCAGGAGTGGAGCCTGAATCTATAGCCTTCTGATTAAGAGGTGAAAGTAAAAACAATGAGCCAAGTTGATATCTCAGATAAAGGCAAGAAAATTCTGGAAGTATAGAGAAAACAATTAGTTCTCCCTTTCTATCCTGATGAACTCACTGTGCATTTTCAATGTTTTGCTGATTTATTCCCCATTACAATTAATCACCCGCCATATTGGAGATAACATGTTAACCTGGTAAATATCCATATTTGTAAAATTGTTATTGTTTTGTGCTTTAACTAATGTAAAAGTGAATCAATGTACAAGCATTCCTGGAATCTCAGTAGCAGCAGCCAATTGTGCTCAGTTCAGGAAAAATTCCATTAACATGTATCATTTATATGCAGCCACATTTTTCGATTAAATTGGTTATTTTGCTTGGAAAAGTCAAATCCTGTCACGTCACGACACCAGCACTTTTAATATCATTATGTGTAATATCCCTGTTATTATCATGCTGCTCCTGAATACATAACCTCATAAAACAAAACACATTTTAACAGATTTTTTTGCCATTAAGTGCAAATATCTTGGATCACAGCAAAATAACTGATGATGTTTATATCTATAGCAGCACATCTACCAGACACTCGCGCTGCGATGTTTGCAATGAGAAAAGCACTTTCCTCTCAGGACACTAAGGTGCTGTGAACTCTGCGCATTTCCATGTCCCACATGCTGGTTTTGTCTCCCCAGCAATGCTGTCCAGTTCCCCAAGAATCTATCCTTGTCCTTTCTTCAAACTCATTGGCATGCTACTACTTGGTGGCATCAGACACAGGCATGGAGGTCAGGTTTCACATGTATGTTGATGAAATGAGCTTCTTTGCACATTTTCTCTTGCCCCTTGACTATTTTGAATGATCACAACTTCCTCCAGATCAACATTGCAAAGCCATCATCTTCAGTACTTGTCACAAGCTTCTCTCCCTTGCCACTAATTCCTCCCTCTATCCTGGCCATTGTTTCAGTCAATGGCCTGCTCCACTGTAAGCTTCAGACCTTGTATCTTCTCCATCACAAACGTTACTTCCACTTGTGGAATACTGTCCGTTGCTATGTCTGCCCCTTTGTTGTTGAAACCCTCGTACGTGTTTTTGTCAACTCCTGCTTGACTTCTATAATATTCTTCCTGCTGGTCTCCCATCTTCCACATTTGTTAAACTCCAGCTTGTGTAAAGCATTGCCACAGATATTCTGTCCCACGTTAAACTCTGTTCATCCAGCGCTTCTGTCTTCATTGATCTTTATATTGGCTCCCTATTCCCAATGCATTAAATTTAAAATTCTCATCCTTGTCTTTGAATACCTCCATGTCTTGCTGCAATGTATTTCAGCAATCTCCCACAAAAGCTTTATTCCATGTCCACCAATAATTTATTCCCTGATTTGGATCATTTTACATCTCCTATCCTTTTCCCCCCAGTTGCAACAAGATCTTTTGTTGTTTGGGGTCATACTGTTTGAAATTTGCTTCCTAAATTTTCCATTTCTTGAACTCTATCTTGTCTTTTAAAAACCTATCCATCTAATTGACTAAACCTTTGGTAACATCTCTAGCTCTTGCTCTTTGTGCCTCCCCATCTGTTTTCTTCTCTCCTACCTGTGGCATTATACTAATGGAGTTGTGCAAGTTGTTAGAACATCATTTCATGTGCCTTAAACAAAAACAAAAATAACTGGAAAAACTCAGCAGGTCTGACAGCATCTGTGGAGAGGAATACAATTGACGTTTCGAGTCCGTATGACTCTTCATCAGAACTAAGGAAATAGAGAAAAGAGGCGAAATATAAGCTGGTAGAGGGGGGTGGGACAGGTAAGAGCTGGGTAGGGGGTCAGTGATAGGTAGGGGCAAAGAAGGGATTGCCAAACATGTCATGGACAAAAGGACAAAGGGGTGTTGACGGTGGTGATATTATCTAAGGAATGTGCTAATGGGCACATTAAGGGTAGGAAGCAGGACAAGCTAGTGGCAGATGGCCCTAGTGGGGGTGGGGTGGGGGGAAGGGATCGAAATGGGCTAAAAGGTGGAGATAAAACAATAGGTCGAAATAAATTCAAAAACAGGTGGGAAAAGGAAAATACATTTTTTTTAAAATTATAAATTATTGGAAAAAGGGGAATCGGAAAGGGGGGGGGATGGAGGAGAGAGTTCATGATCTGAAATTGTTGAACTCAATATTAAGTCCAGAAGGCTGTAAAGCGCCTAGTCAGAAGATGAGGTGCTGTTCCTCCAGTTTGCGTTGAGCTTCACTGGAACATTGCAGCAGGCCAAGGACGAACATGTAGGCATGAGAGCAGGGTGGAGTGTTGAAATGGCAAGCGACATTTCTGAACTTGCCGCATTCCGTTCTCTCAGGTCCAACCATGACTTTGTCATCAAACCCGCTGACAAGGGTGGTGCTGTTGTTGTCTGGCGCACTGACCTCTACCTCGCAGAGGCTGAGCGTTAACTCACGGACACTTCCTCCTACCTTCCCCTGGACCATGACCCCACCATTGAACATCAAGCCATTGTTTCCAGGACTGTCACTGACCTCATCTCCTCTGGAGATCTTCCCTCCATGGCTTCCAACCTCATAGTCTCCCAAACTCGGACGGCCTGCTTCTACCTCCTACCCAAAATCCACAAACAGGACTGTCCCGGCAGACCGATCGTGTCAGCCTGTTCCTGCCCCACGGAACTCATTTCTTCCTATCTTGACTCCATTCTCTCTCCCCTTGTCCAGTCTCTTTCCACCTACTTCCACGATTCCTCTCACGCTCTATATCATATCAACAATTTCCAGTTCCCAGCCCCAACCGCCTCCTTTTCACCATGGACATCCAATCCCTCTACACCTCCATCCCCCACCGGGATGGTCTGAGGGCTCTCCGATTCTTCCTCGAACAGAGGCCCGACTAATCCCCATCCAGCGCTACTCTCCTCCGTCTGGCTGAACTTGTTCTCACACTGAACAATTTCTCCTTAAACTCCTCTCACTTCCTCCAAATAAAGGGTGTGGCTATGGGTACCCGCATGGGCCCCAGTTATGCCAGTCTCTTTATGGGGTATGTGGAACATTCCTTGTTCCAGTCCTACTCAGGCCCCCTCCCACAACTCTTTCTCCGGTACATCGATGACTGCTTCGGTGCTGCTTCATGCTCTCATCTGGATCTGGAAAAACTACAGCTCCTCACACCCTGCTTCCTGTAAGGACTCCATCCCATTCTCTCAGTTCCTTCGCCTCCGTCGCATCTGTTCTGATGATGCCACTTTCCAAAACAGTTCCTCTGACATGTCCTCCTTCTTCCTTAACCGAGGTTTTCCACCCTCACAGTTGTTGACAGGGCCCTCAACTGTGTCCGGTCCATCTCCCGCGCATCCGCCCTTACACCTTCCTCTCCCTCCCAGAACCCTGATAGAGTTCCCCTTGTCCTCACTTATCACCCCACCAGCCTCCGTGTTCAAAGGATCATCCTCCGCCATTTCCGCCAACTTCAGCATGATGCCACCACCAAACACATCTGCCCTTCACCTCCCCTGGTGGCTTTCTGCAGGGATTGTTCCCTCCGGGACACCCTGGTCCACTCCTCCATCACACCCTACACCTCAACCCCCTACCACGGCACCTTCCCATGCAACCGCAGAAGGTGCAACACCTGCCCCTTTACTAACCCCCTCCTCACCGTCCAAGGGCCTAAACACTCCTTTCAAGTGAAGCAGCATTTCACTTGCACTTCCCTCAATTTATTCTACTGCATTCGCTGCTCCCAATGCAGTTTCCTCTACATTGGAGAGACTAAACGCAGACTAGGTGACCGCTTTGTGGAACACCTTCGGTCTGTCTGCAAGCATGACCCAGACCTCCCTGTTGCTTGCCATTTCAACACACCACCCTGCTCTCATGCCCACATGTCCGTCCTTGGCCTGCTGCAATGTTCCAGTGAAGTTCAATGCAAACTGGAGGAATAGCACCTCATCTTCCGACTAGGCACTTTACAGCCTTCCGAACTTAATATTGAGTTCAACAATTTTAGATGATGAACTCTATCCTCCATCCCCACCCCCTTTCCAATTCCCCCTTTTCCAATAATTTATAATTAAAAAAAAAATTCTTTCCCCACCTATTTTTAAATTTATTTTGATCTATTGTTTTATCTCCACCTTTGAGCCCATTTCGATCCCTTCTCCCCACTCCACCCCCAGTAGGGCCATCTGCCATAGCTTGTCCTGCTTGCTACCCTTAATGTCCCCATCAGCTCATTCCTTAGATAATATCACCACCGTCAACACCCCTTTTGCAATCCCTTCTTTGCCTCCACCTATCACTGGCCCCCTACCCAGCTCTACCTGTCCCACCCCCTCTACCAGCTTATATTTCATCTCATTTCTCTATTCCCTTAGTTCTGATGAAGAGTCATAAGGACTCGAAACGTTAACTGTATTCCTCTCCGCAGATGCTGTCAGACCTGCTGAGGTTTTCCAGGTATTTTTGTTTTTGTTTCAAATTTCCAGCATCCGCAGTGTTTTGCTTTTAGTTCATGTGCCTTCTCATTTTGCTGAACACCAGTTCCACTGGTCTCCCCTGTTCAAAAACTAACCTTAGCAACTTTTCAAATAACTATTCCATTCTCACTAACGAGCACAATTTCCATTAATGTAAGATCGGCAAGTTAATAAAGGTCACATCAATTCGCTTCCAGTAGAAATTTTAATAGTGTGGGCAATGTTGATTTCATTAATGCTAACATGCAAAATTACTGCACTTTAACCTAATTCCTAATTCTACTGTTCAAAGAAAATTAAACCTTATAAAATCTTACAAAGCTTTAATAATTTAAAATAGCATCAATTACAATTTGAAATCTAATGTAATGATTACTAGAGTCCAAGTGTACACTCACCTCATTTCCTCTGGCACCCCTGATGCACTGCAAAATAAAGCTAATGAAGCAACTGCACAATTAGCCCATCATTTAGTGTTAAGAAATAGTTACACATTACCTCTGTGCAGTTGTTCACACTTTGCTTTGCAGCTTTTCACACTTCCTTCTGCAGTTATCCCAATCTATGCAATCTCCTGCTGAAGTATTCAAACCCTACAGGATTATCAGTGTACAATTTCCTGCTATCTCTGTAATTTCACTAAATAACTGTATTCACACTGATGCAGCAATTGCTAATTATTTCTTTGTTATCCTTATCCTGAATTTCAATCAAATTGTTGCTGTCATGCTATCTGTAATGTCTATCCTTAATTCCCCTCTCTCAGTTGTTACTAGCCAAAAATGCCACATCACGTGTAAGGTATGAATTCTGTGAATTTAGATAGGAAGAAATTGCAAAAAAAGCTTATTTCCCCTTCCTACCTTTGACCACCTATTGAAATAGTGTGGTTTGAAATGTTTGTAGACTTGTTCTGGTCCAACATTCTACAGCACCAGTTTAAAAAGTGTGTCTGTACTAATACTTGTTCCCCTGTGGGACCTTGTATACAGTTTACAGTTGCTCTGCACTGCCAAGGACATTAATTATACATAAATAAACTTCCATAAGTTTCTAATTCTTTCTTTCTCCAGCTGTTCTCCCCCTTCTACTTCCACATGTGCCTAGTTTATATTTGTTCAAACCATTTGAGAGAACCCACCCATTCCCCCCACACCCCACCCACAAACATTCCTCAAACAATTCTCTCCTCACTGGGCAGGCTGGTACAATTCACCTCTATCCAGATTCTGATGATTCTTTAAGTTTATTAGCCCCAATAAAATGACGCGTTTTTGACTGGTTTGCGCAAGGTTCTTATTAATGACCCTAAAAAGACTCTGAGTACAAATTGTCATTTTTGTTCTCAACTTTGTCTAAGATTAATTTATTTATTTGTGGAGATGTAGGGACACTCAGAACAGATAGCATGTGAGCACTCTCCAATGACATACCACTTTAATCATGTTTGCACTCTCACTTCAGTTGGTGAATAGGAAACCAGTTCCTGTCTGACTACTACAAAACATACTTTTGTCTATCAGCCAAGTTTGTATGATTGCTATTATTTCAATAGCTGTGTGTACTTTTGATTCTATTGGTTAAGCATTATTCCATGTCATTATCATAAAAGCAATTTAGCTCAGCCTTGAGCCCCACTCAGTCTCACTTGAACCTTTTATTATTGTTGTATTGCTATCTTCATCATGGGCAGCATTGCCCTTCATTTTGGTTTGCACAAACCTCTTTGCCTAGTCCACGTGTAAAGTATCTATGTTCTGCTGTCACAGTACAGGCAACAATGTCTTGGGGCATTCATTTCAGTGAGATGGAAAAGAAAATTATCGGGGATCCACTTCAGTGATTATATTAGAGTGTCAACTACGGCTCAGTTGATAGCGCTCTCACCTCTGAGTGAGAAAGTTCTAGATTCAAGTCCCATTCCAGGACTTAAGCACAAAAATCAATGTTGATACCCCTGTTGACACTGTACTGAGGGGTGCTTCACTGTTGGAGACGCCATCTTTCAGATGAGACATTAAACCGAGACTCTGTCTGTCCTCTAAGGTGAACGTAAAACATCACGTGACACGATTCAAATCAAAGGTGAACAGGGGAGTCATCCCTCATGTCCTGGCCAATATTTATCCTTCAATCAGCATCATAAAAAACAGATTGTCTAGTCATTATCACATTGCTCTTTGTGGAAGCCTGATGTGCACAAATTGGTTGCAGGGTTTGCTACATTATCATAATGATCACACTTCAAAAGTACTTCATTGACAGTAAAGTGCATTGAGATGTCCAGTGGTCATTAAAGATGCTAAATAAACGTTAGGCTTTCTTTTATTCTACATGTCGCATGATAGCTAACACATGCATGTCTCAAACAAAATAGTCAGAGAAGCAACCAGGTTAAATAATAAACACTGGCACATACCAACATAATCTTATAGGGATTTTCAGAATGATGAAAATGTGTAAAAATTGTGAAATTTTGGAGGTTACTCTTCAAGACCAGTTATCGCACACCCTCCATCAAAAACCCACTCTTATCTATCCATCCTATTCAACTACTACCCTGTCTTCAACTTCCCCTTCCTCTCTGAGGTCTTTGAATATGTCTTTACCTCTCAGCAACATGCCCGCCTTTGCATCATTCCCTCTTTGAATCCCTTCAATCTCATAACCCCCTTTCTTGCAGTGCCATGACTGCCCTGATCAAAGTCCCCAATAATATCTTTTGCGAATGGGATCATGGTTCACTATTTCTCCTCATCCTTCTTGACTTCTCAATGGTGTTTAACACAGTTGACTACTATATGTTCCTCTGCAGTCTCCTTGCTGTGGCACTTCACTAGCTTGTTTCCATTTCCAACAGTTGACAGAATTTAATAGCCCTGGCAGGGGCAGCCAGCAGCTGGAAACCCAGTGCCAACCCAACATGGCCAGTTTTAGGAGGCCTGATGGGATTAAGACCCAATGGGCTTCCCAGCTCCAAGGGTGGGGGGGATTTCCTAGCATTACCCTTGTGCAGGGTGGATTTCTCACCTCTGAGGGCTACCGACCAGAGGCTGGGCTGGCAGCTCTCCTGTACCAGCAGTGCCACCGGGAGTGGTGGCCACTGCTAGTACTGCAGTGCAGCCAAGGCAGATAATTGGCGATGGAGCCAAAAGAATAAGGGGACTTAATTTGAAGGTCAGGGGGAGTTCTTACTCTGGGGCCCCTAACCTTTCTCAGCTGCAGACTCAGTTACTCTAATGCTCTCTCTATCAACCTTAAAAGTTTTTCCCTTAATTATCATAAAACTCCACTGCCTGCAAGTTATTTTGCAGTATTTCCTGTTCCCTTATCATTCTGTCCTCACTATATCTTCATTAACCTCCAGTTCCCTAATACATGGATCTTAATATTTTTGCCCTCTCTGATCTCCTTTAAAAGACTATTCAATATATATCTCATTATTGATGCCTTCAGTTGCTCCCAGCTCTTCTCCCACTACTACACATCATTATTCTTGCCTCTCTGCACTTTTTTAATCTTTTAGTGCATACTAAAAGATTAAAAAGGCACTTTACATGTCCAAGCTATTGTAGAAATTATTATAAGCAATATCATTGCATTGGTAAGACATAATTTTGTTATTTTAACCAAGCATTTAAAATAAATGGTTCAATACTCCTGTTCAAATGGTAGGCAGAGTAACGTCATACAAATGCATTAAGCATTCATACAGAAATATTCCATAGAATAATTTTCAATCTCTGAGCTTTTAATGCTATTGCTGATATGCATAATAATAGTAAAACAGACAATTCAAAAGAATATAACATTAGGATACGGTTATAAGCAACTTGTGTAGACATGGACAGTGTAGATGATTCTCAACCTGGCATACATCAATACCAAACATCAATAACAACCACATGAATAAGTGTTTCCTCTGTTTGCAAAGTTTGAAGATGTGATTGAGATAAAATGATTGAGCAATCAAAAATGCATGGATTAATCAAGGTCAGGCAGAACGAATATATGAAAGGCAAGTTGTGTTTGAGGAATGCAATTGAGTTTTTTGAATAAGTGATGGATTGACTAGATAAATGACATAAAGTAGATGTAGTTCATATTGATTCTGGAAGGCATTCAATAGATATCTCACAAGAGGATTTTTAGAAAAATGCAGTGTCCCGTGCAAGAGAAAGTGAAGCACCATGGAAAGAGCATTGGTTGACACATAGAATTCAACAATTGCAGATAAGTATGTTCTTTGGAGTAAAGGAGGATATTAAGTAGTGTCTTTCAGATGTCAGCACGGGGTCTGCTTTATTCATAGAAACATACATAGAAAAGCCTGCTCCATTCATTATGATCATGGCTGACCATCCAACTCAATAGCCTGCTCCCGCTTTCTCCCCATACCCTTTGATCCCTTTCACTCCAAGAGCTATATCCAACTCCTTCTTGAAAACATACAATGTTTTGGCCTCAGCTACTTTCTGTGATGGCGAATTCCACAGGCTCACCACTCTCTGGGTAAAGGAATTTCTCCTCATCTCAGTCCTAAATGGTCTACCCTGTATCCTCAGACTGTGACCCCTGGTTCTGGACTCCCCCACCATTGGCAACATCCTTCCTGCATCTACCCTGTCTAGTCCTGTTAGGATTTTATAGGTTTCTATGAGATACCCCCTCATTCTTCTGAACTCCAGCGAATATAACTTAACCGACTCAATCTCTCCTCATATGTCAGTCCCACCATCCCAGGAATCAGTCTGGTAAACCTTTGCTGCACTCCCTCTATAGCAAGAACATCCTTCCTCAGATGAGGAGACCAAAACTGCACACAATATTCCAGGTGTGGTCTCACCAAGGCCCTGTACAATTGCAGCAAGACATCCCTGCCCCTGTACTCGAATCCTCTGGCTATGAAGGCCAACATACCATTTGCCTTCTTTACTGCCTGCTGCACCTGCAAGCTTACCTTCAGCGACTGGTGTACAAGGACACCCAGGTCTCGTTGCACATTCCCCTCTCTCAATTTATAGCCATTCAGATAATAATCTGCCTTCCTGTTTTTTGCTACCAAAGTGGATAACCCCACACTTACCAATATTATACGAATTATACCTTATCCCCAATATAGAAGGTGATTTGAACTTGGGTGAATGGAGCGTAATCCTTGAATTGGCCAGTGACACAAAATTAAATGGTTTAGGGCAGAATTTTGAGTTTGACTGGCGGGCACGGTTGGCGAGCCCAGGAGTGGCTGGGGAGCGGATCACCCAACCGCAAATTAACGGCCAGCCAGCGTGAAGTGCGCGCTGGAATGTTCAGCGCTGCGGGGGTGGGAGGAGGGCGGACACTGAAATCAGTGTGAGCACGGGCGAGCGCTCAAAGAAAGCTCCCTGAAGGCAGAGAGCTGCCTCAGGGCGCTGAATACTTCAAATGTTTTAAATAAAGACTTTAAAATCAGAACAATCATGTCCAAGCATCACAAACAGTCACTTGAACGCAGACATTATAAAAATTCTGTCCATGGATTTTAATTTTTTTTATTTAATAACGGAAACCTCATCCCACCCTTGGATGAGGTTTCCTGAAAAATGCAAAGGCCGCCTGACCGATTAACCCGCCCACCAACCATAACATTGGACGGGCAACAAAAAATCTCCGTTAATTGCACCGTTAATGGGTTTAATTGCCCTCTTAATTATCGGCGGATGCGCTTCCAAGTTTAGTGCGCGTCCGCCGACTGAAATATCGTGCGAGTGCGCGATGACATTGGGTAGCCCGCCTGACATCATCACGTGTTATTTTACACTCGAGCGGGTTGGGCTCATGCCCGCATTTCGAGCTAAAAATTCTGCCCTAGGAGTGAGGAGAACTGCATAAAGCCCTATGAAGACAGAGGCAGATTGATAGATTGGGCAGACAGGTGGCAGATGAAATTAAGTGTAAGGCATTACATTTTGGAAGAGAAAATAAAAGAATGAGAGTACACATTCACTGGTAAGATGCCAAAGTGTAGATCAACACAGAGGCTTGTGCACAGTTACATGATGCTGCTGAGTTGGTGGTCCCAACCAATTAACCTCAGCGCTCCTGGGTTAGGAGGAAAAAGTCATCCAGCTTTCCTGTCCCTGAGCATTTGTGATGAGCTTTATGGCTGGTGGACAAAAGCAGGATCAGTTTCAGCTGCGATACTCCTTCAATCATTAAATACGTGCATGTCAACCTGGAACATTACCAAGAGACAGCCATTGGCTTCAAAAAAGTTGTCAAGCCCATAAAATCTGATGAATCAAAAACAACCGCACAAAAGTAAGTAGCTACACTAAAAGTGAGATAAAACATGAATATTTTACAACTTACATTGTATATATGTCTTGTATGCCAAGACTCATATTCTTCTTGTTTTCACTAAATCGTTTTCACTATCTGGATTTAATTTTGAGGACTTTTATCTTTGCTATTTGAACTACACTCTTTTACTGGACTACACTATAAGACTTGGCTGTTTTTTTGAGCCTGCAGCCCATCACCTGTTGCTGTTACCTGCTAAACCGTTGACTACAACAGGGCATTGCTGGTTTCTCATCTTTATATTGCTGCTGCATGGGTCATGGGGAGAAATCCTTATTCTTCTGGGCTGAAGTGTATTTCAGTGCCCTATAACACTCTCTAACATCACCACCACTTGCCATTGTCAGACTATCTCATTTCTAGTATCTGGTCTGCTCTTGCATTTTCAGGTGCCTGAACCTTGGCTGAAAAATGTTTCACTCTTGGCTGAGGTGGTTCTGATCTGTTCATGTTGGTTCCCATCCTGCTTTCAATCCTGTGCTGGTGAATGACTCTTGCTGTACCACTTCCCCACCTGTGTCCCTTTGTTGCTGATTCCATTCATCCCTCCGCTGGTGTAGTGAATCACACTTAATCCACAACTCACCTCAACTGAGCCCCAGATCAATCTACGGGTGGTTCAAAAAGAAAAAAATTCTGGAAAAACTCAGCAGGTCTGACAGCATCTGTGGAGAGAGGGACAGAGATAACCTTTCGAGTCTCTATGACTCTTTTTCAGATTTGATCAGATCAGAGTCATACAGACTCGAAACATTATTTCTGTCTCTGACTCTCCACAGATGTTGTCGGACCTGCTGAGATTTTCCAGCATTTTTTGTTTTCATTTCAGATTTCCAGCACCCACAGTATTTTGCCTTTATTATTGTGGGTGGTTCAGTATTGATTCACCATCGCTCCTGGATCAACATTTTCCACAGGAAAAATTCTTTGCAGTGCGCCCTCCGATACTCTGCCTCCCAGGCAGTTCCTAGACTCACTTGTCCTTCACACCTGTCTCTGAGCCTGAACATTCATTTGTTGGTGCACCAAACAGACTCCACTCAATATATAAGCCAACTTCATCCCATAACAGGGCATCTGACTTTAATTTTGGTCTTCCTCTTAGTGTTTCCTCTGAGTGTTTTCTCCCTATCGTCCATTTACATCCAGTCAAATCTATCCTAACCTTTGTTAAAATTTCTTCTGGCTCCATTTGTGAGTGCATTTTAGCTGCTGATCTGATCTCAAGCCCATCGCCTCTATTTCCTTCTTCTTTTCTCTTTATCACCCATGGATCCTTGCCTCTTGGCTCTTCACCTTCCTATTACCCAACCATGTCTTTCACTTATTTGCCCCTAAGTACTTTGCACACCCCACCACCCAAAAAAAGATTTCTCTCCAATCTTTCAGTATTCCTCTATCTTCTTATTCACTTGTTTTTGACCCAGGCATGATAACTCTTCAATAAGCTCACACTTTCCATCTGTGCTTTACTCAGCATTCGCTGAAATGTCCAATAAGGTATTTGTTGCTGCTTTCTTATGAGCAGTAAACACAGCTGCCTAATATGTGTTTGGGCTAATTTTGCCACCTTCCTTCCCATCCCACTGACCCTTCCTACCTCTGGCCTGTTAGACTCTACCAGTGGACCCCACCTCCCCTCTCTATATATCTTTTCAGAAACCCATCCACTTGTGAACAAAAGCCCTTGACACCATAACCTTATTGTAAGTGAATGAATTCACGTCATGACCTTGATGCAGACCTGGCTTACAGTTAATGACATTTTGCTATTCACTGAAGCCACCTGGCTATAACTTCCATCACCTGCCCCACCCAGCTCAGAGTACAGGGATAACATTGTGGTGCTTATCAGCAAATCTCCCTGACTCCTCTTGACCCTCTCCTGGTCCTACCCTTCACACATCTCTTTTAAAATGCTCCTTTACAACTTCTGAGTCCACTGACATGTCCTGCTATAACCATTCCCTCCATATAAACACTCCTTCCATTTTAATGGTCACTCCTTTGACCTTCCCATCTCTTGTAGCTTCTCTATTCACAACTGGCAGATCCGTGGAAGGAATGCACATGCTAGCCTTTTCTTATTCTATGCTTTCTTCTCCTCGTATGTAAAATAAATTTCATGCAGGAAAGAATATTTTTTTCAGCAAATGTACTAAAACACCTCTAGGTGGAGGGGATAATCACACTTCTGCAATGGAGCTCATCCTTTTTCCTTCTATTCTTTTAAATGAGCAGAAATTGGGTGGGTTCCATTATTGATATATATTCTGCTGCAGTGGATTTTTGTCTATTCGCTCCAGGCAAGCAAGACTTTATACTGAAGTATTAAAGGATAAACTTTGTCCCCTTATTTCTGTGAATTTATTTAAGCTCCAACATCTGTTTCATGCTGCAACCAAATTAGTACTTTTTGCATTCCAGTAAAGCCATTAATTATCTCCGTCCCTCACATATGTTGCCGTGTTTTTATAATGATATCAAGGCACCAATCACACTAAAGGGTTTGGGTAAACATGTTGTGGGCTTATTTATTCAGATTAGGCACATTAGAACAGATTAAGACATCAGCAGCAGAGCTGTGTGTGCTGTGTTCTGCTCAAATGCCAAGGTGAAACTGAGGCTGGATCACATGACACACTTCCCTCCCAGTGATGGTATGCTGCTAATCCCTTTAAGGCATATTGTAACACCACCTTTCTTTTTAAAGATACTTTCCCCCATTCCAAAGAAGTATAACTATTTTCAATACATGTTCATGTTTAGATATGATTACATAAGTGTATAGAACTGATGAATATATGAGCCTCTAAAGAGTAAAGGTAATCTACTAGCACACCCAGACCTTGTAATGGTAACCTTGTCTGGAGGTTTATTTCATTGCTCACAATGATCTGTGGGATTGTCATTCTTTGGATGTTGTTTCTGGTTGTATTTGGTATCTTGTTCAAGATGCAATAGGACTGTACAGAGGTTGAGGAACTGGAATAGATTTGATTTGTCCTTGGTTATGCATCACTGTTGCACCTTTGAGTGCAATGACTTCATAAGACCTTGGTTCCGAACAAATCCTTGTCATCTTGGCTGTTTGCCACTGTGGGATTCTGTGTGATCCTAGATGTGAATTTGTTGTCCAAATTGTAAACTTGGCAACTATGTATCTGCATTCGTATCCTGTACATTGGTCATCTTCACTTGCAGTTTTAAAAGTTGCTCTCTAGTTTCTGAGAGAGTAAGATGGGTAAGAGTAAGTAGATTGGTATGCATTGGTCTGCCAAACTTGAGCTCTGCCGGTGATGGAATAGTAGCACCTAAAGGCGTCACCCTCTGTAACATTGCAATGTGTAGATCTTGCTCAGTCTGCCTACATTTGAGAATTAGGGATTTCACCATGCATCATTCATTTAGTTAGGCTGTTAGATCTAGTGTAATGAGGAGAAGAAGTAGTGTGATCTAAATTCCACTTCTCACACATATCCTGAAATGGCTTACCAATAATTTACAGGCAGTTATCCATAATGTTCTACATTGGCACTTTAAATAAACTGAAAATAGTACTCAGAGTGGGTCAACAGTTGTGCTTGACATATTGTGCAGTTGTCAGATAATGCGGTACTTGGTAATGTAGTCGATGATGATGATGAAGTCAGTGCCACAGATGTGAAAGAGATCGGATGTGATTTTGGACCAGGTAGGGGTAAGAACTTCATGTGGGATCAGTGGTTCTTTGTGCTGATTTAGCATATGAACTTGACATGCCTCGCACTTCTTAATGACAATTTCAAAGTCATTGTTCATACCCGGCCGGGATTTTATGGCCCCATAGTATGGGACATGCTGCAGGAGATTCGGCGGCCCAGTCAAAAGCCCATTGACTTTCGGTGGGACTAGACAATCCAGGCAGCAGGTGGGGCTAGAAAATCCTGTCCCCTGTCTCTCTTGTGAGTCTTCCTGTCTGACCTATGCCCATGTGTGAGTGATGAAGTTGTTAAAGAATACAAATTCACAAAGATTCCAGTAGGATGACCTACCTGCCATTGAGATGACTCCCCAGAAGATGCCTAACTCATTCCGATAAGGCCAAAATGGTCTCACATTTTTATGGACACTTGGTTTTCCAAAGTTTATGTGAAGTGGAATCTTTCTCCATTTGTCCTTGTAGCTACTGGCATTTGCATTGTACAAAACGTACCAGGTCAATTGATGGACTTGCATTCTCCTGCAAGCGTAGCATTGCAGCTCCCTAGAAGCTGTCAATTTTGTTGAAACCTTGTGCATATTTCAATGTTAGCTCATGAACTGAGGGTGATAGAAGCAGTTTCTGAGGTTGATCTGCTGTATGTGGTCTGATTGATTCCATGGATTGTCACTGGTGCGAGGTCACGACTGCCAGTAGTTCTACGTTCGCCAGGCCTTTAGTCTCAATGATGCAGAAGTTTTGTGACACCCAGTAGGTTGATTGTACTTGCACTCCAGGGCTATCAATCCAGCACGTGATATTAGTGAACCATTATATTCCATAAATTCCACAGTAGTAGGTTTCCCCTTGGCCTCTCACATCAGTGGATACATATCTTTGAAAATTGGCAGGCGTGGTATGTTGGAACTTTCCCCTGTGTCAGTCTTGGCCAATGAGGAGTAGTTACCAACTTTCTTAGGGCAGATAACTTGAATCTTGGCAAACACTTTGAATGGTACCCATGTTTTCCACGAGATTTACAGTGTCAGGCTGGTGTTCACTGCTCTTCGTCTCATCCTGCACATCGTCGTAATTTTCTGGTTTGTCAGTCACTACATGTATGGGTTTCTTAAGGGATACTGAATGATAATTCTTATTGCTTGAAGGTACCCATTGCGTATGGTCTGTTTGGATCAGTGCATGTTTGGTCAGACTGCAACAGCTCTTTGTAGCTGCATCAGCCTTTGCTTGAGTGCACTGCCGCCGCCAATGACCCTTTCTGTCAAATGCTTTGCAGGATTGATGGAAAGTTGGGCATCTCCTATGTGCATGCAGAAGGCCACACCTTCCATCTTACTAGGTTTGGGCATTCTAGCGAGTCCATCAACAATTGGGGTTGTGCTTAGAACCTGTAAGCTTCGTTGACCTGCAAGAATTGTTTCGTACTTACATCCATCCTTGAGTAGTTCTTTGATGCTATACATTTTGTGCTTGTCCAGCAGATCTTTCCAGAATTCTTCCATGGGAGTGGAGGCAGTCTCTAACTTAGCAATTATGTCTGCTGCTCTGCATTTGAAAAATCATAGTACGTAGCCTTTTCTCTGCATCTGCTGACAAAGTGGTCTATGGCTTCTGTAGGCTGTTGTCAAAATGACATGAACGCTAGTCGATGAAAACAGGAGTTTAACCTGATTTTGAACCAAGCTTCCAATGTAGTCCATACCCTATGGGGATCTTTTAGCTCATCTGCTGTTAATCTCATCTGCATGTTCAGCCTGTGTAGACCTTTGTCCCCAATTGCTAGGTGAATTTTTATGGCTTGCTTATGTGGTTCAGGCTCCCCCAAATTATGAAACTATAGCTCTGTATGCTGTTTAAACATTTTGAACTCGGATGATGGGGCAGCTGCATCCTAATTCAAACTGGGGAATTTTGTGGACATTCTGACAATATCCTGTTGACCTTCCTCCTTGTTTTATTCAATATATTGTTCAGCAAATCCTGAAACCACTTGTTATAATGCAACCTTCTCTGGCCTGAATTTATGATAGCTTTGTTTTTTTTTTGGTTGACTCTCCCTCGCTCGCTATTGATCTGACTCCTATCCTGGTCCCGGGCCTTTCCTGACTGAACTAAGCCGGCACTGGTCCTCTTGACACTGTTCTTTTCATGGAACTGACAGATCATATGCTGCAATATCATCACAAGGGATCCATCTGCTTACCAGCTCTTTACTTGAGCACTATCCCAGCCTGTGACTTCAAAGCTTTTTTCTGCAGTCACCACACTATGATTTCAACACTTTCCGATGCTGCAAACCCATTGCAGACTGACCAAAATGTCAAGGATAATCTCATAAAATGTAGCACAATCTAAGGCTCTTCACCATGTCACACACGTACTTAATCTTGCTGCCACACTGTTTGACCACTGCTGAACACCATGCCATGTTTCTATGATGATACAAAGGCAAAAATTACTCATAAGGGATTGGTTAAACATGCTGTGGGTTCATTTATTAAGACTAGGCACGCAAGAACAGATGTACCTGTGTGTAAAACTTAAAGGCACCAGCAGCAGAGCTGTGCGTGCTGTGTTCTGTTTACAGGCCAAATTGAAACTGAGACTGGGTCACATGACACACTTCCCTTCTAGTGATGATATGCTGCTATTCTTTAAAGGCATATTACAATGTATGTTGCACACTGCTCTTTGATAGTCCAATAGATTTATATTAAAATGAAGAAAAATGGCAGAACTCACAAAATAAGAATCAAGAAAATTGGAGAGTGTTCTTCCAAAAATTAGTCTGGATATCCCTCCAATCCTGCTCCAAATTGGGCAGGACAGCAGCAGAAACAGAGGGGAAAAAGTCTGGTGGCAAAGCGTAAGTTGCCCTCTCCCTGCCCTGACATCAACTTTTGTATTATTTTTACAACCGGGTTTTGGAACCCTTTGATAGAAGAGAACTGGAAACCCTGCTGTTGCAAACTGGTGAACATTTATTGACTATTTACAGAGACAGGCTTTAGCAGGACACCATTAGAACGTCTTTCCCTCAGGTTTCAGGTACATGTGATCTGACATCACTGATGATGCACCCTAGTTTATTAGCATAATAGCTATTAACCCTTTATACTACAATTTTCACTCCCTCCTCCCCCACCCCACCACCATTGGTACCCTATCCGGCCATTTCTTCCCTGCTTGCAAATACCAATGAGAGGGAGATAACAGGAGCTGGTTTCCTAGTCAATTTCATTCTTGTCCACTTCTTTTACTTTCATTCCTTGGGACTGCCCGATGAAAGATAATTATTGGCTTGGTGAATTGGCAATGATTATTGGAATCTTGTGAATGAGGCTGAGGGCACAGTGAAGACTCATCACCCACCATTTTGTTTTGATCAATTATCTGCTGAAGTCCTGCTCCTTGGTACATGAATATTTGTCAGCTATGGCCCGACAGCATTCTATTGCCTCCCGGATGCTTACAATACAGATTGAAAACTCACTTTGTGTCGAATTGCACCAGATTTGCACTAAGTGTGGTAGCAGGCGTGAAAAAAGTCATTTAGCCTGCTGGCCACAATGGCGGGTTTTTGCACCATATCACTCCCTTCCTAACGCGTCCCACCTCACTAATAATGCTTTCACAGGAAACACTCGGATCGCTGGCAGGTGAGCTCAGATTTGCCGACCACACCGTGACTTCAGGGCTTCCTCATTCTGGGTCCAATATTTAAAGCGCACCAGAGCCCAGCCAACTTCATGTCTACAGACCAGGACAGCTCCAGATGACAGATGGCCCAGAAAGCAAAGAAGACGGCAGCCCCCAAATTTAGTGACGCCTCCCTTGGGCTCCTGCTGGGTGCAGTGGAAGACTGCCGCAATATCCTCTACACCTGTTCTGGCCGTAGAAGGTCCACCAGAGCAGCCAATCCAGCCTGGGAGATGGCGGCAGTGGAGGCCAGTGTGACCTGAACACAGAGGAGGTCAGCCGTCCAGTGCAGGAAGGGGATGAATGATCTCATCCATTCCACAAGGGTAAGTCAACCACCTCACCACTCTCAACTCACACATTCCCAAACCCATCACAGGGATCTGACACCTCATGGGACAACACCACTAACTCTCACACACACCCTCACATCTCCATCAGGCTCATATCCTCTGGAACTCGTGTCATCATCCTGTCCATGGCTCCGCTCACCACAAAAACATTCCACGCAGTGCCTTGCATCCTGCTCACACATTCTTCATCTGATTTCATGCAGCACAAGCTGGCTCACAATAGCAAGGAGCGGTCCCAGACCAGGGGTGGTGTATCCCACATTAGGCCCCTCATTCACTTTGGAAAGCCTGCCATCGGGCTGACAGTTGAGGATGTGGACCGTGCCTGCAGTGACGGTGAGGTTGGCGATGAGCATGTGGAGGATCCTGCATCACATCATCCCTCTCTCAAAGCAACTATGAGTTCTGTCTCTCTCCTACTTTTGACTCTGCTGCCATGCACTAATTATCTCTACTTTGGCTCACAGGGAGCTCTGCCGAGCGACCGATGCCCTCAGCCACCCATTCCCTCGGCTCCATCCAGGTCCACACCTCCAGTGAAGAAGACACCTCCTTCATTGAAAAGCTGGAAATAAGCAGCCTGGAAGACCCATCACAGCGCTTACCCACATCCTCCACCAGCGCAGAGACACACACCTCAGTGGGACTTAGATCTTGAGCAGGCTCGGGTTCACAATTGGTGGTCACCTCATGGACACATTTCTGCAACAAGGGGAGGCATGTTCAGTCAAGCTCCCCAGCACTTGGAAGAATGCTGGAGAAGAGGCATCTGTGAGGTCCGAGTCAGATGACAAGCATCTGGATTCAGCTTTCCAATGCATCGTGGAGAGTCAGCAGCAGGCGAGGGAACATCATGCAGAGTTGTTGGAAGCCCTCAACAGAGTGGCACACGAGTCGGAGGAGTGCGTCTGCCTGCTCGCTGATGAAATGGTGCCCACGTGTGCGTGTATGGAGGTCTCCATATGAAGAAAGGTGGACACCACGGAGACCCTGGCCCAGCATAACACGGAGATCTGTGCAGACCTTCACTCCATTGTGCTGGCCATGGGTGAGTTCCTGCAATGACAAGTGAGAGGGAAACGGGCACCTCAATCTCCTTCCAGGTGCTCCTTCCCCCCCAAAGAGTCAGGCCAGGACCCTCGGGCACCCAAAGGGAGGAGGAGTAGCATCTGGACACCTCTAGCTTTCAGCTCCCTCCAAGTCCTCTTGCCTGTAACCCCCTCAACCTCATCCTCTGTCACCACAGTGGAAGCAGCTGGCACACAAGAGGACAGCCAAAGCAAGCTGGGGCTCTCAAGGCCTAGGCTCTCCTAAGGGTGCATGCCAAAGTCATCATAGGTAACAATATCAACCATTGCACAGGCTGTGTGTGGCAGGGCCTTTCGGATCCTCATGCAAACACTCTCCCATGCAAGCGGAGCCTTCATTCATCACACTCATCTTACTGTCCGGAGCATTCTCAGTGCTGCCTGCTGGGGTTCTCTATTAGTTGTCTATCTGAGCTGACCTGCATCTCCGCCCACCCGCTGATCTCGCTCCCATGCAGCACCTGTGTCCATTCAACACGAGGCTCTGCTCACTATTGATTTTGACAACCATGATCGCAGTGTAATTTTGGATCTGCTCGCCCATCCTTTCCCCTCCGCAGGTCACCCATGTCCTTTTCTCCATCACTGTCGACACCCCTGGCATGACCTTCCACCTCCCCACCGTCTCCTACCAACCTGAACCCTTTCCTTTCTAGGATGTTGAGGTGCACCTGCACATTCTCTACTTTCCTGAGAATCCCATTCCCATCCACATGGATCTCCCTGACCTGCTCCTTCCCACCCCCAGGATCCGTGTCTGCCTCTGAGTCCCCACCAACCACACTCACCATCCCTTCTACTGCTACCGTCGCACCCTCATTCGCTCACCCGACAGGCTCCCTCTGCTCCTCTCAAACTCACCATTCCCTCCTACCATGCCCACCCTCAATTCACACCCCAGGAGTCAGTCATTGACTCCACAGACCCCTCTCTTGAACATTCACCTGGACATCCCCTCCTGCCTTAATCCCTCCTCCACCCTTACTCCCTCCTCCACCCTTACTCCGTCATCACCCATCCAGACACCTTCCCTCTACTGAACTCCCGCTCCCCCCGGACATCTTCCCCCCTCTGACCTCTCTCCTCCCTCCCTGAGCATCTTTCCCCCTCTGAATTCTCTCCTTCCTCCCGGACACCTTCTCTCCTCTGAAATCCGTCCCTTACACCTTCCTCCCCCTTTACACCTACCTCCCCACTTGCTGCATTCTCCCCCATTACACCCTCCACCCCCTGTACTCCCTCTTCCCCCTCCCAACCTCATCCCATCCCAACACCTTTGTGCACCCCCCCACCCCAAACCTCACTCCCCCTGGTGCACCTTCCTCTCCCAATGACACCTAGACCTTCCTCTGCAACCCCACCCCCCTCATTGCTGATCATCCATAGCAGCCCATAGTCAAGACTGTGATGTTCCTAAGCAGACCCAAGACATCAACGGGGACGACCCACCTTCCATGAGCTGCTTTGCGGTGGAGCCATGTGTATGAGAATCCACCCAGCATGTGATGCATGTGTTCCTCCAGGGTCCGGTAGTTGTAGGGCTCCAGCATCTTCTTCTCCTCGGATGTCTGCGATCTGAGCAAGGCCCTAACGGTAAGTCCCGGTTTCTGCACATCACACTTGCCCAGGCGTGTTCTGGCCTGGCGTGTTTCCCCACCGGCGTAATGGCAAGTCAGGCGTCGGGGGAGGATTCCATTCGGGCCTTACATTGCTTCCCATTAGCCAATGCGGATCAGGTCACACCAGCCTCCAGCGGGATTCGCGTTCCACCACAGTAATAGGTCCGGCTGGGAAGACAGGGGAAAAAAAATTGGCTATTTAAGGACGACAATAGGCCTGACAGCTTACCCGCCCCTCGTAATATGACAAGTTCAGAAGGATGGGGAGGTGCTGGGCTGGCCACCTGCTTCATTTTACCTGCCCCTTTCAAATACATCGACAGGGGCTGGCGGGGTGTGGGGGCGGCGTGAAATTCATCCCCACGTGTTATTAAATAAATAGTCTAATCAGTTTGTTACAAACTAATGAGAACACAGGGGAACACATCTGGTGCAAGATTTATAAACTAGCGGCATTCTAATGGCTACTGATTTCCTACATTCTTGCTTATAAGTCAGAAAGTTATGGGTTCAAGTCCCACTCCAGAGACATGAGCGCATATCCAGGCTGATACTTCAATGCAGTACTGATAAAGTGTTGTACAGTCTTTCAGATGAGATGTTAAACTGAGGCCGCACTCACTCCCTCAGATGGATGTAAAATAGCCCATTGTGCAATTTCAAAGAAGACAGGATAGTTCTCCCTGGTGTCTAGGCTAATATTTATACCTCAACCAATGTCACTAAAAATAGACTACCTGTTAAATATCATATTGCAGTTATGGGAGTTTATTGTGTGCAAATTGACAATTTTTAATGCATCCATGAGCATCGCTGGTGTGGCCAGCATTTATTGCCCATCCTTAATTGGCCTTGAGAAGGTGGTGGTGAATGGTCCTGCTGTATTTCCCATATCACAAGTGTGACTGCAGTTCAAATAATATTTTGTTGGCTTTCAAGTGTTTATTGAATATCCTGAAGTTGTGAAAGGCATTATATATAGATGCAAGTAATTCTTTTTATGTGTAAAAAGGGGGCTTTTAATCCTGATTCCTCCCTTTGTGTGTGTTCCAGCAGCAGTCCCATGGCAGCGCCTTAATTTTCCTAGGGGCAACTGGTGACAGGAATCCCTCCAGGCGCCTGACTGTAATAAATAATGAACCCAACCTCAAAACTTTTGCTGGGGTCACAGCAGGGTGGTGGAGGTGGGTAGGTAAAGAAAAATCCAGCCTAGCTAATTTTCGTTGTCAAATTAGACTTGGTTTATCTCACCAAGCTTTGAATTATGTTTGATGCCTCATCATTCATTCTGCCTGATGGTTTTATGAGTGCTTTGGGCACTCTCTCAAAGTCATTCCATGAGGTATCAAACCTGCTTACACAGGCTTGAGAAACAAAAATATAATCAGCTATTCCGGATGGCCCAGGTCCATGTTCTATAAAGAGAAAATCTCACTCTGTCTTAGAGGATGAAATAAAACTCATCAGAGCACTCTGTCTTAGAGGATGAAATAAAACTCATCAGAGCTAGTCTTGTACAGGTAGGGAGGGCCTCAGCATCTGCAGTGAGTTAACCATCACTGCAAAGGAGCAAAGTTTCCCCAAAGGCTGAGTGACATTGAGTCAAAATGGCAGAATGTCAGATTTATTGCTGTTTAAAAAGCAACCTTTGAATCAAGTTAATTGTGTGGTAGCCAACAGGGACATGTGTACACTACGTCTTCTTGTCAATGGTGACAAAGAGGTCTTTTGCCCTTTATGTTAAGCGTTTACTTTTGTTTCTTTATTCTCAGTTATTACTACAGAACCTGGTAAAAAATAGCAAACGCTTATTGTTATTCAAGAGTTTATGTTATCCCGGACATATTGATTTGACCCCTTTTAAATGTTTTGTCCCTTTTAAAATTGACTTTATCTCTCTTTCTCTTTCCACCTGACTGTCTCCTCTCAAAGTCATGCATTATATCCAGTCATTTACAAGATGTCCCCAAAGTGCCTTACAACCAAACTGTAGTCATTGCCGTAATGTGGGGAAACAGCTAATTCCTGCACAACAAGGTCCTACAAACAGCAACAAGAATCATGAACAGATAATCTGTTTTAGTGATGTTGTTTGAGGGATAAATATTGGCCAAGGCAAGCAGAAGAGCTCCCATATCCTTCCTCGTACATTATCGTGGAATGTTTAATGCCCTTCCAAGAATTTAGTTACCTTTGATATTCATTGTAAAGGGTCCTGTATTTTCCTTTGATTGCCCACTGGAATGTCATTGACTTTTTCATTGAGCTTTCCTCCAATGGTATTGCTGCGAATGGAAGCTCACCAACATTTTCATCTGCAAAATTCTATTCTCCATGATGCATCTCAAATATTTTATGCCACTGTACCACCCACGTTTCTTTTAATACAACGTATGACACATTTTTCAAAGGAAAAAATTAGTAATTCGCTTGTATATGTGGGAAGAAATTACAGAATGTAAAACTTGTTCCGTCTTCAGTGTGCAAAATTACTTAGGGTCAAAGTAGATTACAGTATCTGTTTCTAAAATACAAAACTCATGATAATTGTTATTATTTCTTTTTCACTTAAAGGGATGGGAAACCCTATGTGAGAAAGAATACACCTCTACTTTATCGTTAAAATTATCCATTCTTACAATAATATTCTTTGCTTTTTAAATGGCATTATACATCCTATTTCATTGTTACTAGGTTAAAAATGTAGGAAAGAATATAAAATTTAAAGAACCTCTAAGAACAATTTATTACCTGCCAGTGTGAGACTTTACAGTTTCCATTGTCCTTCTCCTGGGCTTCTGTGGCTGATCTCATTTCAGGAACATAAGTCTCATTATTAGATCACAAAACAGTAGCGCTAACTTTATGTGGTGAACTTAAGCTGCATTTAAATCACAAATAAAACAGTTTCTTCAAACTTATAGGGGTTGACAGTGAGCTCTGTTTTTTGTAAGTCTAACCACAGAGTGAGGCAAATCATCCAACAATTTGTGATTGTTCACAACCAGCAATGTATCTCTTCCTCACACAAATTGCTGGGCTTTTTCATGCCTGAATGATGGTAAGTGCTGTGAACCATCATTCCTTTCCCAATAAACTTTGGGCCATAGTGCTGACCTGAGATTCAACCCAGAGCCACGAGCCATGTGTAAATAATGGGTTTTGTCCAGAGTTTGATGAATCTGGCTCTCAAAGCATTTAGAAGTTTCAGCCTACCGTTAATTAAAAGGTTTTCACCAGAATATATTGATGCTGTTGTCAAAGCAGACCAACAGCAAGAAAAGTTCAGCTGTCAGGCCTCCATTTGAAAAATAATACGCAGAAACAATGGGGTGAGGTTTCGACGTTTTGACTGGAAGAGCCCAGTGATGTGCCAGAAACCCGGAAGTCTGGAATTCCCTGAACGCCGTGGAGTTTTAATTGCATGTGAGCTCATTAGCATGTTCCCCTCCTGAAGCCAGCCTGATTAACAGACTTGGTTTCCAGTCAAGCAGGGAAGGTAAAAGGCCTTAGGGCCAGGGAAGCCGCATACCTCAGCGGGGGAAAGGTTCCAATTGCTGACCACAGAGGTGTCCGATCCCAGGGATGGGGGAGGGAGGGATCGAGGTGGGAGTCTGATTTCAAATCTTTTCTAACTGCAGCTGGGGTGGCGGGGGGGGTGGGTGGCGGTGATCCTATCCCGGGCTGGGTGGCCCAATCTCAG
This sequence comes from Cetorhinus maximus, assembly GCF_964194155.1. Classification (NCBI taxonomy): domain Eukaryota; kingdom Metazoa; phylum Chordata; class Chondrichthyes; order Lamniformes; family Cetorhinidae; genus Cetorhinus; species Cetorhinus maximus. The sequence goes on along the minus strand of NC_135879.1, from coordinate 23,472,256 downwards.
GGTGGGTTTATATGGGAGTCGGGTGTTTGATGTTAGGGAGGTTTGGGAGCTGGGAAAATGCACTGCTGCTCTTCCTGGCCCAAATGGAGTGTTTACAGAGGCTGTGAATGTGCCCCTGACCAGGGCTGCAATGATCCCCAAGGCCTGGCAAACCCAGCCACTTTCAGTTTAACCAGCAACGCCAGGATTTTCAGGATGGGGGGGGTTTCCCTTCCCGCCATTCGAGGAGTCACAGCGAATATGTGGCTGCCGATACTAGCAGTCCAGTAGCCATTTAATGCTCCAACAAGCGTTACTTGGCAGGAGGTAGGACGTCCACCCCTCAGTTGGGAGGAAGTTCCACCTCTGAGGGCTGCCGGCCAATCTGATTGGCTGGCAGCTCCAGTTCTGGCAGCACCAAAGGCTGCAGTGGGCAAGATTGGGACTGCATGCTGTCCCCAGGACCTAAGCCCAGGGTTTCAAGACCAGGTAAGTGTGGCGGTCTCAGGACGGGGAGGGGAGGAGAGGCCCAAGTTGGGCAGAGGGGAGTAGGGGTGTTGGTGGAGCGGCCAAGAGGGGAGGGAGCACCCACAGGGGTCAGACATTTGTAGGAGTGGCGGGAGGGGGGTGTCCAATGTTGGAAAGAAGCTGCTAACGGAGGTATCCCCTCAGCCCACCCACCCAAGGTCTGAGCAGGGCCGCCTTTTGGGCTTCCACCAGATCCCTGAGTTCCTCCTGTCAGGAGGCAGTGGCGTAGTGGTATTGCTGCTGCACTCATAATCCAAAGACACAGAATAATGCTATGAGGATTTGGGTTCAAATCCCACCATGGCAGATAGTGGAATTCAGATTCAGTAAAAATCTGGAATTAAAAGTCCAATGATGACCATGAAACCCATCTGGTTCACTAATCTCCTTTAGGGAAGGAAATCTGCTGTCCTTACCTGGTTGACTCCATTTGACTCCAGACTCACTGCCCTCTGAAATAGCCCAGCCAAGTCAGTCAGTTTTATCAAGCTGCTATGAAGTCTACAAGGGATGAAACCTGATGGACCATTCAGCCTCGGCTTAGAGACCAGAAAGGAAAACGGCAAACCTCAGCCCTGTTGACCCTGCAAAGTCCTCTTTACTAAGATCTGGGGACTTGTGTCAAAGTTGGGAGAGCTGTCTCACAGACTAGTCAAGCAACAGCCTGACATAGGCATCCTCAAGGAATCATACCTTACAGATAATGTCCCAGACACCACCATCACCATCCCTGGGTATGTCCTGTCCTATCGGCAGGACAGGCCCAGCGGAGGTGGCGGCAGTGGTATACAGTCAGGAGGGAGTTGCCGTGGGAGTCCTCAACATCGACTCTGGACCTCAATAAGTCTCATGGCATCAGGTCAGACATGGGCAAGTAAACCTTCTGCTGATTGCCACAAACACCCTGCCCACACACACCGTCCCCCACAGTCATTGTGAAGACAAAGTCCCATCTTCACATTGAGGATACCCTCCATCGTGTTGTGTGGCACTATAACTATGCTAAATAGGATAGATTTTGAACAAATCTAGCAATGCAAGACTGGGCATGCATGAGGCACTGTGGGCCATCAGCAGCCGCAGGATTGTACTCAACCACAATCTGTAACCTCATGGCCCGGCATATCCCCCACTCAACCATTACCATCAAGCCAGGGGATCAACCCTGGTTCAATGAAGAGTGCAGGAGGGCATGCCAGGAGCAAAACCAGGCATATCTAAAAATGAGGTGTCAACCTGGTAAAGCCACAACTCAGGAATACATGCATGTTAAACAGTGTAAGCAGCAATTGATAGACAGAGCTATGCAATCCCACAACAAACAGATAATAAGACCATAAGACATAGGAGCAGAAATTAGGCCATTCGGCCCATCGAGTCTGCTCTGCCATTCAATCATGGCTGATAAGTTTCTCAAACCCATTCTCCCGCCTTCTCCCCGTAACCTTTGATCCCCTTACCAATCAAGAACTTATCTATCTCGGTCTTAAATATACTCAATGACCTGGCCTCCACAGCCTTCTGTGGCAATGAATTCCATAGATTCACCACTCTCTGGCTAAAGAAGTTTCTCCTCATCTCTGTTCTAAAAGGTCTTCCCTTTACTCTGAGGCTGTGCCCTCGGGTCCTAGTCTCTCCTACTAATGGAAACATCTTTCCCACGTCCCCACTATCCAGGCCTTTCAGTATTCTGTAAGTTTCAATCAGATCCCCTTTCATCCTTCTAAACTCCATCGAATATAGACCCAGAGTCCTCATATGTTAAGCCGTTCATTCCTGGGATCGTTCTCGTGAACCTCCTCTGAACCTTCTCCAGGACCAGCACATCCTTCCTGAGATACGGGGCCCAAAATTGCTCACAATATTCTAAATGTGGTCTGACCAGAGCCTTATAAAGCCTCAGCAGCACATCCCTGCTTTTATATTCTAGTCCTCTCGAAATAAATGCCAACATTGCATTTGCCTTCCTAACTACCGACTCAACCTGCAAGTTAACCTTAAGAGAATCCTGGACTAGGACTCCCAAGTCCCTTTGCACTGCAGATTTCTGAATTCTCTCCCCATTTAGAAAATAGTCTATGCCTCTATTCTTCCAACCAAAGTGCATGACCTCACACTTGCCCACGTTGTATTCCATCTGCCACTTCTTTGCCCATTCTCCTAACCTGTCCAAATCCTTCTGCAGCCTCCCAGCCTCCTCAATACTACCTGTCCCTCCACCTATCTTTGTATCATCTGCACACTTAGCCAGGATGCCCTCAGTTCCTTCATCTAGATCATTAATGTATAAAGTGAAAAGTTGTGGTCCCAACACTGACCCCTGTGGAACTCCACTAGTCACCGACCGCCATCCTGAGGAGGACCCCCTTATCCCCACTCTCTGCCTCCTGCCAGACAGCCAATCTTCTATCCATGCTAGTACCTTGCCTCTAATACCATGGGCTCTTATCTTACTGAGCAGCCTCCTGTGCGGCACCTTGTCAAAGGCTTTCTGGAAGTCCAAGTAGATAACATCCATTGGCTCTCCTTTATCTAACCTACTCATTACCTCCTCAAAGAATTCTAACAAATTTGTCAGGCATGACCTCCCCTTGATGAAACCATGTTGACTTTGCCTTATTAGATTATATTATATTAGATCAGATCTAAGCACTGTAGTCCTGCCATATCCAGTCGTGAATGGTGGTGGATAGTTAAAAAACTCACTGGAGGAGGAGGCCCCATCATAAATGATAAGGTAACCCAGCACATCAGTGCAAAGGATAAGGCTGAAGCGCTTGCAAAAGTCTTAAGCCAGAAGTGCCGAGTGGGTGATCCATCTCGGCCTCCTCTGGAGGTCCTCAGCATCACAGATGCCAGCCTTCAGCCAATTCGAATCAGTCCATATGATATCAAGAAATGGCTTAATGCACTGGATACTGCAAAGGCTATGGGCCCTGACAATATTTCAGCAATAGGACTGAAGAGTTGTGCTCCAGAACTTGCCGCACCCCTAGCCAAGCTGTTCCAGTACATTGGCATCTAACCGGCTATGTGTAAAGTTGCCCAGCTATGTCCCATCCACAAAAAGCAGGACAAATCCAACTCAGCCAATTACTGCCCCATCTGCCTACTCTCGATCATCAGTAAAGTAATGGAAGGGATCAACAACAGTGCTATCATGTGGCACTAACCTGCTAACTGATGCCCAGTTTGGGTTCCGCCAGGATCACTCAGCTCCTGCCCTCATTATAGCCTTCATTCAAACATGGACAAAAGAGTTGAACTCTAGAGGTGAGGTGAGAGTGACTGCCCTTGGCATCAAGGCAGCATTTGACTGAGTGTGGCATCAAGGAGACCTAGCAAAATGAGGTCAATGGAAATTGGGAGAAAACTCTCTGCTGGTTGGAGTCATACCCAGCATAAAGGAAGATGGTTGTGGTTGTTGGGTGTCAATCATCTCAGTTCCAGAACATCACTGCAGGAATTCCTCAGGGTAGTGTCTGAGGCTTTAACATCTTCAACTGCTTCATCAGTGACCTTCCTTCCATCATAAGGTCAGAAGTGGGGATGTTCACTGATGATTGCACAATGTTCAGCACCATTCGTAACTCATCAGATGCTGAAGCAGTCCATGTCCAAGTGCAGCAAGACCTGGACAATATCCAGGCTTGGGCTGACAAGTGACAAGTGACATTTGCACCACACAAGTGTCAGGCAATGACCATCTCCAACAAGAGAGAATCTATCCATCCTCCCTTGTCATTCAATGGCATTATCATCACTGAATCCCCCACTATCAACATCCTGTGGGTTACTATTGACCAGAAACTGAACTGGACTAGCCATGTAAATATGGTGGCTACAGGAGCAGGTCAGACACCAGGAATCCTGCGGTGAGTAACACACCTTCTGACTCCCCAAAGCCTGTCCACCATTTACATGACACAAGTCTGGAGTTTGACTGAACAACTTGCCTGGATGAGTGCAGCTCCCACAATACTCAAGAAGATTGACACCATCCAGGAAAAAGAAACCCGCTTTATTGGCACCGCGTCTACAAACATTCACTCCCTCCATCACCCATGCACAGTGGCAACATTGTGTACCATCTACAAGATGCACTTCAGGAACTCACCAAGGCTCCTTAGACAGCACCTTCCAAACCAAAAGGCCTAGCCAGCGACACCTACATCTCATGAATGAATTTTTTAAAAAGCCTGAAAATTGAGGCTGGGCAGCAAACAGCCTTTAAGTGTCCATTAACTGATCATTCAAGACCTCAACTCACCCATCCCAATGTAGATAGTTGTGGAAAGGTAAGGTGGGCAGGAGCCCGGTGGGAAGGCCATCTGATTAATTTTATGGCCATGCCCTGCAGCCCCCACCAACCTACAAACCCGCTGTTTGGGAATGTAAAATTCTGCCCCTCGTGAAATTCGTGGCTTCCAGCCACATTAGCACCTTTAGATGGCAACATGTCTCCTGGGAGTGAGCTGGTTTCCCAGCCTTTTGTGGTGAATTTTACAGATCCTTGCTGGATTATTTGAAGGTGGGGGGCATGTATAACAATGGGGGTTGCCAGCCTGCCACCTTTTCACCCGCCCTCAACTTGCCTCCATGTTAAGGGTTGTGTGGGCAAGATTTCAGGCAGTTTACTTGCCCGTACACCTATTGTGGCCCTTAAGTGGACAATTAACTGCCACTTAAGGGCCTTATTCCACCTCCACCACCATGTCTCGGCCTGCGGGGGAAGCTGGGGGCATGACAAACAGCCCGACTGATTTCAGTGCACAGGCTGCTAGTGGCCCGGAAGAAGGAGTACCTCCTTTAAGGGTCCCCCATCTCTACTGGGGATGCCTCCTACCCCCCCCCCCCTTTGTCCCTCCCCCCTGGCCTCTCTAAGCCACCCTTCCCCGCCTGCCCCTCACTGGGGTTTCCCAACCATGCACACCCAAATTCCCCAGACTTTCCTGAAGTCCGAGAGATATCTTCACTTCTTCCTCAAGGCTGCTTCTAGCAGTGGTCACTATTCTCTCTGGGTGCTGTTGAGGCTACATAACTGCTGGCCAATCTGATTGGCCAGTGATGGAATACTCTCCACTTGCCTGGATGAATGTAGCTCCAACAACACTCAAGCTTGACACCATCCAAGACAAAGCAGCCCACTTGATTGGCACTCTATCCAAAAACATTCACTCCCTCCACCACCGACGCACAGTGACAGCAGTGTGTATCATCTACCAGACGCACTGCAGAAACTCACCAATGCTCCTTAGACAGCGCCATCCAAACCCATGAACGCCACCATCTAGAGGGGCAAGGGCAGGAGACACATGGGAATACCACCACCTGCAAGTTCCCCTCCAAGCTACTCACCATCCTGACTTGGAAATACATTGCTCTTCCTTCACCGTCGCTGAGTCAAAATCCTGGAAGTTCCTTCCTAACAACAATGTGGTGTACTTACACCACATGGAATGCAACGGTTCAAGAAGGCAGCTCACCACAACCTTCTCAAGGGCAATTAGGGTTGGGCAATAAATGCTGACCTAGCCAGCGACGCCCACATCCTGTAAATAAATGGAAACAAAAACTCCCTAAGGCGGGACTTCCTAACCCTGGGCCTACTCTGCTTTAATTAATGCCACCTCCAGCGTATTATCACTACGTTGGTGAGGTGCCAACCGACTTTTAGGCTTGGAGCTGTGGTAATCCCTCCAGCCCCCCACCCCATAAAATTGACCTCCTTGTTTTGCCTCAGTGAACCCAACTGCTCAACAGTGCCCAGTCTTGGAAGCAGATAATGCCATTGTCTATTTATTTCTCTTATTACATAGTTTGGATGCAAGGTACAAAGTAGAGGGTATAAACGGGCAATGTGGGGTTAGCTTTCTGAATAATTCCTGTGTAAAATATGTTCCCATTTCCTTCATTAGATCATAACCAATTGATTGGGTTTCTGTTATTTATGAAATCATTGTTTTGTTTCATATTGCAGTGTTTCCAAGCTGCATTCTCAGAATTCAGAAGGCATTAAAATGCTACAGATGAACGGAAATTTCACATGGTATTAGACTGAATTGCTTAATGCTGATTGTTTTCTCACAGTTTGCTAATAAATACTGGCCTGGATTTTAATCGAATGTGCTAATCAAAAACAAGGGTTATTTCACTCAGATGCAGGATTTCCACATTGCTTTGTTTTTGGTTCCACAATGATATCAATGGAGTGTGAAATCAGTCAGGACATATATTGGGCATCTGACTCAGCTTAGATTACAATTAAAAGTGTTGAAAACAAATTAGATATGAGAGAAGTGATTAATGTCCAATATTAGTCGTTGGAGGCCAATCATCTCAACCCCAGGACATCACTGCAGGCATTCTTAAGGTTATTGCGCTAAGCTCAACAATCCTCAGCTGCTTCATGATCTTCCCTCCATCAGCAACTCACCAAGGCTCCTTCAACAGCACCTTCCAAACCTGCGGCCTCTACCACCTGGAAGGACAAGGGCGACAGCTGCACGGGAACACCACCGCATGCAAGTTCCCCTCCAAGCCACACACCATCCTGACTTGGAACTATATTGCCATTTCTTGACTGTTATTGGGTCAAAGTCCTGAACTACCTTCCTAATAGCACTGTGGGTGTACCTACACTACATGGATTGCAGCAGTTCAAGAAGATGGCTCACCACCACCTTTTCAAGGGCAATGAGGAAGGAGTAACAAAAATGCTGGCCTTGACAGTGATGCCCACATCCTGTGAAAGAATAAAATAAGAAATGGTTAGAAGTGGGGATGTTTGCTCGATCAGCACCCCAGCTATAGTAACTTGCCAAGGCTCCTTTGACAGCACATTCCAAACCCGTGAATGTTACCACATAGAAGGTTAAGGGCAGCAGGCACATGGGAACCGCACCACCTGTAAGCTCCCCTCCAAGGCGTTCTTGTCCAATGCTTATCTCAGAATCACAGAAATTTAACAGCACTGAAGGAGGCTATTCGGCCCATTGTGTCTGCACCAGCTCTCCAAATGAGCATTATGATCTAGTGCCATTGCCCTGCCTTTTTCCTACACTCCTGCACATTGTTTCTATTCAAATAATCATTTAATGCCCTCTTGAATGCCTTGATTGAACCTGCCTTCACCACACTTCCAGGCAGTGCATTCCAGACCCAAACCACTCGTTATGTGAAAAAGTTTTTCTCACATCACATTTGCTTCTTTTGCAAATCACTTTAAATCTGTGCCCAGTTGTTCTTGATTCTTTTATGAGTGGGAACAACTTCTCCCTATCTACTCAGTCCAGCCCCCTCATGATTTTGAACATCTCTATCAATTCTTCTCTTAGCCTTCTTCTCTCTAATCTATCTTTGTAACTGAAGTTTCTCATCACTGGAACCATTCTTGTAAACCTCTTCTGCACCCTATCCAATGTGTTCACATCCTTCCTATAATGTGGAGCCTAGAACTGTATACAATACTACAGCTGAGGTCTAACGAGTGTCTTATATAAATTCAGCATAACCTCCTTGCTCTTGCAATCTATGCTTCTATTAATAAAGCCCAGGATGCTTTATTAACTGCTCTCTCTACCTGTCCTGCCACCTTTAATGATCTATGCACATATACACCCAGATCTTTCTGCTCCTGCTTCAAAATTTCACCCCTCCTTTTATATTGTCTGTCCATGTTCTTCATGTCAAAATGCATCACCTCACATTTATCTGCATTGAACTTCACCTGTCACTTGTCTGCTCACTCCACCAACTTGTCTATTCCTTTTGAATTTCTACAGTGTCCTCCTCGCAGTTTACAACACTCCCAATCTTAGTATCATCTGCAAATTTTGAAATTGTCCGCTCCATACCAAGATCGAGATCATTAATATATATCAGGAAGAGCAAGGGTCCCAACGCCGACCCCGGGGAACTCCGCTACAAACCTTCCTCCAGCCTGAAACATATCCATTGACCATTACTCTCTGCTTCCTATTTTTTAGCTAATTTTGCATCCACATTGCTACTGCCCCTTTTATTCCATGAGCAATAACTTTTCTCACAAGTCGGTTGTGTGACATTGTGGCAAGTGCTTTTTCAAAGTCATGTACACCACATCAACAGCATTACCCTCATCAAACTTTCCTGTTACCTCTTCAAAAAACTCCAGCACGTTAGTTAAACACAATTTCCCCTTTAGAAATCCATGCTGGCTCTTCCTTATCAACCCATACTTTTCCATGTGACTTCTTATTCTATCCCAGATAATTCTTTCTAGAATCTTGCCCACCACTGAAGTTAAGTTGACTGGTCTGTAATTGCTAGGCTTGTTCTTACAACTGTTTTTGAACAAAGGTGTAATGTTTGTAATTCTCCAGCTCTCTGGCACCTCCCCTGAGTCTAGGAAAGACTGAAAAATGATGGCTAGTGCCCCTACAATTTGTACTCTCACTTCCCAATATCCTTGGATGCATCTCATCCGGTCCCGGTGCCTTGTCAACTTTAAGTACCAACACTATTCAACACTTCATCCTTATCAATTTTGAACCTTTCTAGTGACAGAGTTTCCTCATCTGTCACCATGGCCTGGGTAGTATCTACCTCCTTGGTAAAGACAGATGCAAAGTATTCATTTATTACCTCAGCCATGGCCCCTTCATCCATGTGTAAATTCCCTTTTAGGTCCCTAATCAGCCCTACTCCTCCTTTTACCATCCTTTTACTATTTATATGCCTATGGAAGACTTTGGGATTCCCCTTTATGTTGGCTGCCAGTCTTCTCTCATAATCCCTCTTCGCTTCTCTAGTATACTTTTTCACCTCCCCTCTGAACCTTCTGTATTCCTCTTGGTTCTCAATTGTATTTTCTACCTGACACCTGTCATAAGCACACTTTTCTTTTTTATCTTAATTTTTATTTCTTCTTTCATCCAGGGAGCTCTGGACTTGTTTGCCCTACTTTGCCCTTTCAATGGAATATACCTTGACTGTGCCTGAAACAATTCTGTTTTACAAGTAGCCCATTGTTCAGCTACAGTTTTTCCCACCAATTTTTTTCATTCCAGTCTATCTGGCCCAGCTCCGTTCTTGCCCCATCAAAGTTGGCTCCCATCCAGTTAATTATTCTTACTCTGGATTTCCTATCATCATTTTCTATCACCATCCTAAAACATACAATACAATGATCACTGTCTCCTAAATGTTCCCCCACTGATACTTGATCTACTTGACCCATCTCATTTCCAAGAACCAGGTCAAACAGTATGTCTTTTCTTATTGGAATGGACACATACTGCTGTAGGAAATTTTCCAGAACACAATCTAGGTACCTTTGCTCCTCTCCATCCTTTACACTACCACTGTCCCAGTCTACATTCAGGTAATAAAAGTCACCCATTATGACTACTCTACAATCCTTGCATCCCTCTGTAATTTCCCTGCAGATTTGTTCTTCTGTGCCCTTATCACTAGTTGGCGGTCAATAGACTACACTGAGCAATGTAATTGCACCCCCTTTGTTCCTTAGCTCTAGCCAAATTGATTTTGTCCTTGAAAGCTTTGGAATGTCCTCTTTCTCCAGCACTGCAATGCTCTCCTTAACTAATATCGCCACCCTCTTCTTTTCCTTCCTTTCTCCTCCCTTCTGAACATCTTGTGCCCAGGAGTATTTAACACCCAGTTCTGCCCTTCCTTGTGCCAGGTCTCTGTTATCGCCACAACATCATATTTCTACATGGCAATCTGCGCCTGTAACTCCACAATCTTATTTATTATACTCCGTGCATTCACATACATGCATAGTAACCCTGATTTAGATTTTGTTACTTTCCCCCTCACCCTGACTTCACCTATTAACTTACTATTCTCTATACTAGTACTATCTGTCCCTCCCAGTATTTTGTACACCCTGGTATTCATCTCTAATATTTTCTCTTGGTTCCCACACCCCTCCTGAGTTAGTTTAAAGCCCTCCCAACAGCAATCTAAATGCATTTCCAAATGGCCAACCTCCACCTTTTCATATGGGAGCAATAATTATTTCCTTGCAACTGTGTTGTTTCTCAATTTGGTTTTGAATGTATATGGCAGGATAAAGTGCCTTTCCATAAACATGGAATACTTTGCTTAGAGCAAGTGGTAGGTTACAATTTGCTATCTCTGAATATAGCAAGTGAATCATAAAACCAAGGATCTTAATTTACCCTTTGTATTATTTGTGATAGTTCTGTTTTGAGTCATTGCACAGATGCAATCTCAATCTGACCACAACAGCCGGAGTCATCTCTACTTTTTGATTTGTAATATCAATGTGCGAGCTTCAGAAACAGACAAGTTGTTGACTTTTGCAGAATTTTCCCAGCAGAATTGTTCTTCTACAAGATGCACACACACAATCATACCATTTCTTCAAAATGTTGTCCTGTTCCCGTCATTCTCATGCTACAGTGATTTCTTATGCATATATACTAGATCCTCAAAATCTATTTGTACCCAAACATGATAAGACTACTCCATGGCTCATACTATGTTTTATGTTATGGATTGCTTGTAATATTAGCAAAGACGCCTATTGTCCTTTCTAATCTAAATGCTTCTGAAGGAATTAAGCGAAACTCAAGAATCGTTATCTATTCAACCTTCATCTGCTGCCCTTCACAGTCAGCATTCCAGCCTCAGGAGTACTGGAATGAAAAATTATTCTATCATTTTATTTAATATCCCTTTCTTAAAACTTACTTTCTTCATTTAGCACTGACATCACCAGGGAAAACTGAGTACGGAGCCAAACAATAGCGAGGGCTCAATTAACAACAATAAATTAGTTTGGCACGCTTCTGCCTCCCAAGTACCTATCAATTCAAATTGCAGACTGTAGGGCTTAGGAACTCATCCAAGCCTTTCCCTTGATAGTATTTACAGAACTAATGGGATTCTTGTTTTTAATGAGGAAATTTTGCAGTAAAATGGCAGACATCATCTGCCTTTTCAAAACAATAATTTCACTTCCATTGTTCTTCTGTTCTACCATGTTGGTGGCAGGAACCAAAGTTTCTCGGTTCTTATTCCATAGTTATGCTCTTCCTCGTGTAAATGTTTGAAGCTCGATTTCATACTGTCATTTCCAGTAAAGGCACATCATATTCATAACTTTAAACGTGGACTATATTCGTCATAGAATTTTTTGAAATTGCCTTTTGATTTAAAAATAGACAATAAAAGGCTGATAAGATGACTATCGAGGGTGAGGTGATGTTTGCAATTTCTGCACAGACTCAGAACTATCTCAAGTCTCTGGAAAGCCCCTAATTGAATGACAATGGGTGGGGTACCCCCCCTTGAATAGATGTACCACCTCCTATTGTTTATGGGCATACCCAAAACTCAAAATCTGTAGAATCCTAAACTTACTGTCACCGAACTTGAAATTTCAATGTGGCTGTGTCTGAACTGTTTCAGCTGCAGAGGAATGGTCACTTTATAGAAAGTCTCCCTAATGCGTGGCTGCTTCCCTGCCCCCAACCCCGCATGTGCTTGTGCACTACCTTCGACCATATGGCAGCATTTGTCCCATCCCAAAGTCACCTCAACCACAGGGCAGCCCTTGCCGCACCGCTCCCCCCCCACCCCCAACAAGTTGCCTCAACCGCAGGGCAGCCCTTGCCACACCGCCGCCCCCCCCCCACCCCCCACCCCGCCCCCCACAAGTTGCCTCAACCGCAGGGCAGCCCACCCTCAAGTCGTTTCAAACTTGAAGCCTAACAGGTGACCCTTATGAGTGTTGTGCAACTTTATTGTGCACTCACCTCTGAATTCCCCTCAAAGTGCAGCCCATCCAATTATGCCTTACATATGCAGCTGTGAAACACATTGCCATGCAATCACGCTAAGTTGGGCGGACAATCCAATGTAGGCGTTGATTCTGGTGGGGACTGTAGAGAAACCAGTTAACCCATAAGGAGGTGTGAATGGCCAGCATCCATCCCCCCTTGTGTAGCAATGGTTTCGAACTTCAAGTCATTCTGGATGGACAATAGAAGCATTGATCATGTAGTCAGCTGATTGAAACTGTCTTTAGATAACCAACCTTCCTTACTATACACACCATGGAAAAAGGTGTCAGTCTGCAAACAACACAGCAAGAAACAGCAGTGGCAACAATGGCAGCAATATCTATGCCTGAAAACTGGAGAATGCAACATTGTAAGGTCTCCCAGCCTGTTCTTTTTCAAGTACAGGTGTTCGTACATGCACAGTGCTGTTAGGGAGGGGGGGTTCAAGGATTTTGACTCAGCAACAGGGAGGAAATGGTGATATATTTCCAAGTCAGAATGGTATGTGACTTGGAGGGGATCTTGCAGGTGTTGGTGTTCCCATGCATCTGCTGCCCTTGTCCTTCTAGGTGGTAGAAGTCATGTGTTTGGAAGGTACTGTTGAAGGAGCCTTGGTGAGTTGCTGCAGTGAATCTTGAAGACAATGCACACTGCTTTCAACATTTCTTTCAATATTTCACACTAGGTGGAATTTCCCGTAGCCGCTGGTGTCGGGCATGTTCAGCGGTGTGAGCATAGTGTATGGCAAGAAGGCCAAAAATCAGCTTCATGATGTTGTGAAACCAGTTTGCAATTGTCCACTCAGCCCATAGATGGCTGGCCGCATTTCCCACCATCGGACGTCGGGAACCTCATTGTAATACGTCTACATATCCAGCCAGCCGGAGTCAACCCCCATATTGGATGGTCCGCCCAACTTGGCATGTTTGCACGCCAACATGTTTCACAGCCGCATATATAAGGCGTGCACTGGGTGGGCTGCACTTTGAGCGGAACTTGGAGGTGAATGCACAGTAAACTTGCGGAGCAGTCATGGGGGTCACCTGTTAGACTTCAAGGTTGAAACCACTTGAGGGTGGGATCAAGGGCTGCCCTGCGGTTGAGGTGACTTTGGGGTGGGGCAAAGGCTGCCATGTGGTCGAAGGTGGTGCACAAGCAGGTGTGGGGTTGAGGGGAGGGAAGCAGCCACGCATTAGGGAGGCCTTGTATAAAGTGACCATTCTTCTGTAGCTGAAACAGTTCAGACACAGCCATATTGACATGTGTGGAATTGGGTCTCTAGCTTATCTGCCCACTCAAGCAACGCAGAGGCATGAAAGTGCCACAAAGTGCTCCAGAGCTTTTCACCCCTCAGGCACAGGCTGAAAACTAATGAGCATTTTAGTAGACTGCAGAGCAGTTGGCTGACTGGGCTTGCTAAAGCTGGCCGTGGAGCAGTCACTGGTGGAGGCACTAACAGCCCCTTGCAATGTCATCATCCCTGTTTGGGCCTGTCTCCCCCCTAGTTCAAGCTATGGTTCAAGCCTCCATGGTTCCCCTCATGGTGCAGCCTTGCAGTATGGGTTAGGAGAATGCCTGCGCCCGAGCCGAGAGCACAGCATGCAGTCCAGGCGGCAAAGCTGCCGCCAATTGGTTGGGTGGAGTGGGGCGGAGGTGGTAGGGTTTCGGGCAGCCATGCAGTGCACTAAACTCTGGCCATCCAAGCGGTTGCCAGGACTCTCCAGGATGTGCCAAGGGGCCTTCAGACTTAACTAAGAGAGGTTCTTCGTACACCCATGATAACCAACATGTCTCTCTCTTTCATCCTCCAGAAGGACTACATCAGGGGCATGGAGCCTAGTGAACTAGCTGTATGCCTTGTGGCATACAGAGAGCGAAGATGAGGGAGAAGAGAATGATGGAGGCGCCTGGCTGCACAGAGGAAGGAGCAGCACCCTCAGCTCCCGCACATGGCACCAAAGAGCCACAGCGAGCCGTCACTGGTCGGCACCTAGCTAAACCCAGGGTTATAGATGCTGCCTTTCATTCCGCAGATGAATGAGAACCAGTGTCACCGAAGACTGCGCATGTCTGGGGAACTGGTTGGTCACATCTGCCAGCTACTGCAGGTTTTGGCACCATGGGGGCATGGAGGGCATCAACTGCCAGTGGCTGTGAAAGTGACAGTGGCGCTCAACTTTTACGCCAATGGCTCCTTTCAGGGCTCCACAGGTGACCTCTGTGGGATATCACAAGCCTCCAACCACAAATGCATCCATGAGGTCACGGATGCCAACTTCACGAGGGCTCACAGCTTTGTGCATTTCGCCCGGGACCAGGAAAGCCAGGATGCAAGAACAATTGTATTTTCCCAGATCTTGGGTTTCCCACAGTTGCAGGGTCCCATCAACTGCGCTCTCATGGTGCTCAGGTCTCCGTCGCAATAAGAGGTCAACTGTGTCAACTGCAATGGCTTCCATTTGTTGAATGTGCAGCTGGTGTGCAACCACTACAAATGCATCCTGCAGGTCTGCGCATGGTTTCCAGAGACTGCCTACATTCTCAGTCGGTCACTGGTCCCTGATGTCTTCCATAGTCCACAGAAGCTGCAGGGCTACCCGCAGAGGACTTGGCTGTTGGCATCCGTGTAGCAGCCTCAAACTGCAGCAGAATTAAGGTATAACGAGGCTCATGCTGCAACTCGCAGCTAGGTGAAGCAAAGCATCGGGATGCTGAAAATGAGGTTCCTGTACGTGGACGGGTCTAGTGGAGCCCTGCAATATAGTCCACAGAGGGTGTCACACATCATTGTCGCCTGCTACACCCTTTACAAACTGGTGCTACAATGAGGAGACGGGCAGGCTAAGGAGAAGCTGGATGTCTCCTCCAATGAGGAGGTCATCGATGGGGATGAGGGTGAGGGGGTCCTCGAAGATAACGATGACGGCAATGAGGCCCTCGCGCTGGCCAGACAAGGCAGGCGCGCTCAGGAGGCCCATATAGCCGCTAGATTTGTGGAGGATGATGACAACATGCAGTGAGGAGACACCATAGATCCTCACATTGCATCTGTGAACGTTCGACTCCAGTCTGGCTTATGGCAGCACACATAACCCGTGTGATAATGCTCCTGTCATGGATAATCAGTGGAGCCCCAATAGTCGCTCGATTCCAGGAGAATGATGATGACATGCAGTGAGGACACTCCATAGATCTTCACATAGCCTCTGAGAATGTCTGACTCCTGCCTGGCTGAGGGCAGCTCGCTTGCGCTCTGTGATTAGAGTCATATCATGGAGATGCAGACATGAAACTTTAAAAGCACCTGATCCTTTGTCTCCCTTCAGGAGCAGTATCACCGGACACAGATGCTGACGAAATGGGGGCCAGCCCCACCTTAAAGGTGCTGAGAGCACACAGAGAAACTGGAGGAACTCTGTGACACCACCCCACAACATTCTGCCAGCAATGATGAGCACCATTGATGTGCAGGCATCAGTAATGTGTCCAGGGAGTGTGAGGCCGGACCATCACTTTGGTCTGAAGGCTGCAAAAAGCACAGGGAAGAGGCCCCGGACTGGGAAACCTGCCTCTATCTTGTGCAGAAATGTTTCACACCAGAGTGACACAAGCTCATCAGAACAAGGAGCCATAGGGCAGGGAGACATTTTTGAGCTTATTTACAATAGTGAACATTATGTACAAGTGATTAACTACTATGCCCAAGCTGTGCAATTATATCTTCTTAATCTTCATAACTCTTCCGCTATGTCCTGGTGCTCCCTGGACATCCGGAACAGAGATGGAGGCAGCCTGCTGACTGCTACACCGTCTGTGATGACCTTGAAGGGGCGTCCTCTGGTGGGCCAAGACCTGGAGGTCCCTGGCCTACTTTTGGGGTCCTGCTGTGTGGCAGTGACACCCTCCTCAACCTGTGGAGCTGGAGCTGCTGGGGTCACAGGAAGGGGGGATTCAGATGGGCTGGGTCATCTGGATGAATGGCCCTGGGGTGACCACCTGCTGATCCTCCTCCCTATGGGTGTCCAAGGCCCCTGGCTGACTCCTTGAGGAGAAGGGGTAGCTGGAATGAGATCGAGCTGTCCCACACCACTCTCGCATATACACTGCTGGATTCCAACAATGGCGTCAGCGATGGAGTTGAGCCTGCGCAGCAGTGCAGGAGCACTGTCATGGACCAAGGCCTCCATGGCGGCCCGGCGTGTTTCCCGGGAATTCATAATTAATGTGGCGATGGTTTGGGACGATGCCTTGTGAGAAGCTGCCATTGAGGCAGGAGGGTAAAAGATTGTTTTTCCTGCCCGCTACCACACTTTAGTGCAAATCTGGGATGTTTCTGCCCACTGTTTTCAACATTTCATGTGCCAACAATTAACACATACTCCCATTACGATAGTCAGCGATTTTGTTCGAGACTAGGGCAAGATATATTTGCAATACTACATTGAAGTTCCAATTTAATGACAAATCTGTAGTCACTTAATGGATTAATGATTTTTCATCCTGATCCACTCAGCTGTTTGACTTCAGTGGGGATGCTGTTTTGAAAAATTCTCAGTAAAAAGATATTTATCATATATGCAACAATGGGCTTTTCCTTATACTAACACAGCAATATCGTTACCCCAGATTTGTGGCGATTATAACGTAATCACAAGAAGCAAAGTGCTAGCATTGGTGATGGAGAAAACGAGTCAAAATATGTTGATGGTTGGGCTTGTACTCAGATGTATTATTTTAACATAATGCTACTTGGGACATTCATTTGACGCTCAGGCATCTTAGAGATTTTATATTAATCTTTGTTTCCTACATTGCCCATGTTGTGCCCATGGTCCAAGATTTCAAAAGCTTGTACAATGTAACTATTCTTGTATGAAGAGCTGCTGCCTATGGGCAGAATTTTACGTCCCTTGGGTGGGCGCGTGCCCGACCCGATTGGGCGTAAAATTGCACGAGATGACGTCGGGCGAGCGTCCCGACGTCACCGTGCATTTCTGCGATATTTTGCTCGGCAGTCGAAAGCGCACCCGCCGACAATCAAATGGGCAATTAAGCCCATTGACGGCGCAATTGAATGCGATTTTTCGTGGCTCGTCCAACTTTAAGGATGGCGGATGGGCCAATCGGTCATTCGGCCTTTACATTTCTCATGAACCATCATCCAAGGGCAGGATTAAATCTTTGTTAGGAAATAAAATAAAATTAAATACCAGAGAAACTTAGCGTTTACAAAATTGCCCAACTCTATTTCCTATTTCAATGGAAAATAGTGTCAGATGCTGGAGGCAGCATTTTTACGAGGAGTGCTTTCGGGTGCTTGATTGTGCTGCCTGGACATTTTTTGCAGCTTTCTAACAATTTATTTCATTATTTGCAGGTCTGCAGCTGATTGAGGCGGCTGTCTGCCTTCAGGGAGCTCTCTTGCTGTGCTCACCCGCACCCGCGGTGACGTTATCGTCTGCCCTCTTCCTGCCACCCCCCCAACCTCAGCAGCCGCTAAGCTTTTCAGCGCATGTTTCACTCTGGCTGGTCATCACTTGGCCAGCCAGCATGGAATTGCGGTCGGGGGCCGATCGCCGTGGGGGGAGCCCATTTCCCAGCCGCTCCTGGGCCTGCCCAACGGAGGGGGGGGGGATTCAGGCCTATGTGTTTCATATTTTTCTTTTTTGCCCTGTAGCAGGCCAAAGAGAGATTCGTTTCTCTACACATTTTGCAAAGGAAGCTGATGTCGAAGCCAAGACTCTGAGCGTTCTATGGCTCAGCCTCCATGCAATTACTATTTCCTGCAGTTTACCTTGCTATCTCTCAGTTCTTTGTGGGCAGTCATCACTGAAACAATGATTGCTCTGTCCTTCTCCTCAAACTAAAGCTTAAACTGAATGACAGCTCATTGAGCAATGGAACTTTTTTACAGGGCTGATCTGCCAGAAGAAAAGACGTGAAGCATTAATGATTGAGAAATACAGAAAAACAAACAGAAGAATTAAACAAAAACCTATACTTTGGAGCACTCCCATCAAAATCAAGCGGTTTGAATTTTTGTATATACGTCGATAATTTCTCTTCTCCTGGAGACTTCAGTCAACAATGGCCTTTCAAGTATGGATATAAATTCTGGAGTCGCAGACCAGGAGAAACTTTTCACTTCCATATGACCTCAGTTTGATTGATAGGCAGAGAGAGAGTGGGTTTTGATAGATGTTTACTATTTCAGCTGTGGCTTAGAGATTTAACTCCAGCTCAGATGGAGCTGGGTCATAATACAGTCTTGTCCTTAGTTCCATTATGTGCAATGTTGTGATCACTTCTGATCCTTTCTTGTTTGCTCATTTGACTGGAAATTCTGTTTCCTTCTTCCATGTTTTATATAATTCCACTGCGTTTTTTACCTGAGGGAGAAACTTTGTGCCAGTCCGACACTTATTGTCCCAGGATTAGCTTTCACATTCCTGATGTAACTATTCCATTGCCTCTGATGCAAGTCTTCACTCTGAAGTAATTTCTAGCCATTGTAGTCAACAGACAGAGGAACATACATTCCTGATGTGAAAGCTATTTCCCAATATTGCTAAGCATTCTGTCTAATATTGCTGGTCATATAAAGAGGCTTCTATGAATAATGCAAGCATAAATATTATTAAGCCTATTAATGCTAGAATAATTGGAGAATGAAACATATGGGGCATGATTTCCAGAATGAGAATGGACATTGAAGCAAGGGAAATACAG
Organism: Cetorhinus maximus; assembly: GCF_964194155.1. NCBI lineage: Eukaryota > Metazoa > Chordata > Chondrichthyes > Lamniformes > Cetorhinidae > Cetorhinus > Cetorhinus maximus. The sequence goes on along the minus strand of NC_135879.1, from coordinate 23,453,204 downwards.
CCCCTTCAGCCTGTTCTGCCATTCAATTAGATCATGGTTAATCTGAGGGCGGAACTTTATGCCAGCAGGATTTTACGGTCCCGCTAAAGTCAATGGGCACTTTTAAACGGCTCACCGCATTTTACAGCCAGGCCCCTGCCAGGACAAGGCGGTAAAATTCCGCCCTATATCTTAATTCTATCTACCCGCCTGGGTTCTGTAACCCTCAACACCTGTGGTTAACAAAACCTATCAATTTTAGGCTGAAGGTGATGCGAACAGTGCTAATATGAATTTCCAGCAACTCCTCATCCCTCCAATTCTCAATAGAGCATGACTAATGTTTTGCTCACCTCCAAGTCCCATATTCAGCAAGTGCTCCTTGTCTGAAAGACACTTCTTGTTGGTAGCTCATGTGGGAAGGAGTCAGGATTTTGTGCACTTCGCAACAATGTTCATGGCTGGCTGGAAAGACTTTTTAAGGACAAACAGCTAAATATTAAAGGCAAAAAAAAAGACTGCTTTACAACAAAATTGGACTACAAGAAGGATTCTGGGCATTAAATATTTGACTGGCATAAAGTTTCTTCCTTGGGGAATAAAAACTGGAAATATATTAACTATGGAAGAAGAAACCTGGACGTTTCCAGTCAAATGATGAAGCAGAAAAAGATCAGAAGCAATTACAATATTGCACACAATGGAATCAAGGACAAGGTCATATTATGACCCAGAACAATGAGGTACAATATCACCTCAATTCTAAATGTTTGCCATTGATGCCAATCAACCAGCTAACCTACTCACTCATTTCTCTGAGAAAACACTACAGTGTAGTATAAGTTGTAGGATAGACTGTAATCACAGGTAGGCATTGAGGTAATGCATCACATGCATATCAGTCATAGGGAAATAGGTTTGCTTTATTCAAACTTTGGAGAGTTTATTCTGATGATGCAGGATGAGGTAGGATCAGATTAAAGGATGGGTAATTGTTAGCAGTTGATGAGATCGGGTGACGGCATAGTGCACGAGTGGACTGGCTATTTCGTTTAAGCAGTTGCATAAATGTTTCTTCCATGAAAAACACGTGTGTTACTCATGCATTCTACAAAGGTGTTTTGGCCTCTGGGTTACTATCAGAGTCCTGCAGAGCCTTTTCTGCAGATGGGCTTTTTCTTTCATAATGAGCTCTCCTTAAGCGGCAATGCTGTGGAGCATGCAGCAGACAGTGATGATCGGTGAAATTGGGCAGCTGCATCCTGCTGATATTGATATTCAGTGGGAAAAGAGCTGTAAATGCGGGCCTGCTGAACAACAATTTGGACACTTGTTTGATGTACCCTCGAGCAAAAGAATTGATTATGTTGCAGATGTCTCCTACTCTAGCCTGGAGGCGTGGCTGTTAAAGGTAAAGGTAACTGTGACTGCCTCTGGCAATTGTTCCTACATCAGAGGTTCTCCACAGGTGAGATTGACTGCTCCTTCAGTCTCACTATTATGGTGGTGAGAGTGTGCAGGTGTTTTATAGCAGAGGGAGAGAGAAACAGGATTGGACTATTCAGCCCTCAAGCATGTTTTGTCAATCAATTGAATCAAAGCTGATCTGTGCCACAACTCCATTTTGCTGCCTTCACTCCCATCCCTTCATACTCTTACTTAACAAAGTCTGTCAATTTTAGTCTTACATATTTCAATTGACTCAGAATTCACAGATTTTTGTGGGAGAGAGTAGCAGTTTTCATGGACCCCCTACAACTGTCTCTGTGCTGACCCAGAGCCTATGCAGGCTATTCCAATCAGTCACTGCTGACTTAAGTGTGCCACAGCCAAAGGCATGACTGATGGAAGATGCCAGCCCTTCACCCTGATATGCTGCCTTTTATCATCTCTTACTTTGATTATTGAATCCTGTGGTTCATCTTCTCTTTCTTAGACAGTCCCTTGGGGTCAAGGATGATTTGCTTCGACTCTGCTCCAATGGGTTCTGAGTTGGCTAACTAGTCTAATGCGTGATCTGCAGACTCTGCTACATGTGTGGTTGTTACACTTTAAAAATAACATCAATACTAATGATGAATTACCTCCATTTAAAAAGCCTCTATCCCTTTAAGAGTTCAGTTCTCCATGGTGGTCGGTTTTAATTGCAAGCACACAATGGGCGGATGGCAAGCCTGGCTGTTGGTGCCACCATGAGGCTTGAGCCATTTGGAGGGCATGTCTTAGCTGCATGCTTCCAGCAAGCTTCAAGGTGTTGTGGGATGCCTTTAAGTGGGTGTGGTTATGTCTTCTGTATACAGAAGTGATGCAATGTATCATGTGCCTCAGACTTCAATTTCTTCTGAGAAATCAACTCAGGCATCTGTACAAGTTTCCCAACTCTGTAGCAGTGCAACCAGCTTCTCAAATTTTTAATAAATGAACTTGTGTATTTTTTTGTGTTAGCCAATCCCTTCTGCGTGGTTGGTGACTTGATGTTTGGCACAAAGGGAACAAAAACACAACACAAGGTAGCTCGGCATATGGAGAGGGCGGAGAGGTGATCCAGGGTCGGGGACATGAGGGGTTGTGGTCCTCACATGAGCTGACAGCAGGCTCATGTATTTTCATGAGTATAGAAATAGTAATCCTGTTCGCCTAAACCCACAAAAGCAAAGTTATTACTCTCTGTAGTTATTTGAGCAACTCAGTTATAAGACCTTATGACATAAAATGAATCTATTCAGCCCACCATACCAGTTCTGGTTCTTTGAAGGAGTTATGTCTCAAAATTTTAATTGGAGTCTTATATCAGCACTAACAGAGATCCACAAACATTTGCAGCTGTATTAGTATCTTTAATGCAACAGTATTTTCTTAATTACAGGATTTCTAGTTATTCTTTCACCAACATCCCTAATCAAATCAAAAGTTCTCATTCTGAGAAAAGGTACACAAAGCTACCCATGTGTAAAGACAGGCCTAGGAATATAAATACAAATTTTGTCAAAAGTCTGGCTTTGTCATAAGATATGAAAGTCTAATTAGGGGCTGTTTTCTCCCGAGTTGAAAGGCAGGCTTATCTCCAAGGGACTCAATATTATTCAAGGAATAAACACTCTATTTCCTTGAAAACTGCCTGTTATAATCAAGGAAAACAGCTTCCTAACTGCCAACTTGTTCTATTACATAGTCCTTACTTAGGATTCAAGTTTTGTTGCAACATTATAATTGCTTCTTCCTTGAGTTTAAGTTTGTGCAGTGGCATTCCCAGTGGAGTTAGACTGTGTGGAAGCTCTGGAGGATGTAGACTGTTATCATCTTCTTCATCTATAGAATCAATACTGAAGGATTCTCTTAATTCACCTGACAGTTTTTCCTCAAACTTTTTCATTCAAATCTAGGGAATCTTCATTTATTGCGCAAAGAATAGCTTTGGAGTAATAAGTTGTATCAAAGAATTAAACCGGCCATTTTGCCACACTTAACCAATTCTACCATCTCATCTAACCCTCCCATACCATTCTCTCGCTCCCATGCCTTCTTCATCCCATGCCATTCCATCATTCCCTTGCCATCCCTCTCATGTCATTCCTATCCCATTCCTTCCATCCCTCCAATGCCATCCATCCTCATCAATCCCATCCCTTCCCATCCCTCATGGGAACAATCTCTCCAGCCAGGGTAACTTTTTTGTTGGGCAGCCTTTACCTTCTGTTGTTTTTGCTGTCCACCAAGGATCACATCCCACCACCGCCACCAACTATTAGCAACCGCACGTGCTCTCTAGGCCTCCGCGCACTCTGCTCGCTTCCACATGTGCCAAGCATTGACCATCAAATAAATCCACCAATAGATGTGCCCCTTAAACTGACCAATCAGGACAGTCTGGTCAGATAAAATCAGAGCATTACTATTATTATAGATACTAATCAGGATGGTAGTTTTGGGAATTCTAGTGCACAAGTGGCCCAAAGCTATTTTCAAGTCGCTACTTATGCTGGTGGAAAATCAGCCTCAATGTGATTGAGCGGGATTGACCTTGGAGAGGATTTTCACCCAAATCTCTGAAAACCCAGAGAGTTATATAAAAGTTATATAACGCACGTCAAAAATCAAGCTCATTCTGTGTGAGAATGTTATATGCCGGTGTAAAAGGCTAGCTATAAAATTGCACCTGCACTTTCCAAATAACAACCAGGACAAGCTATCAAAGGCAACAATTTTCTGCCCGCACCAGTGCCATTAACAACAGTAGAAATGTTACCACTTATCAGCACTTGGTCCCTAGTTCCACTGTTTCAATGCCCCTTCAATGCAGTTCATAACAATTGCATAGCAACAAAGATGATTATTGCTTCTTCCTTGACTGGTCAATATCAGAGGTAAATCCTACATTTTAGCCCACATTCCAACACTAGAAAATCATGTGTAAATCTTTATCACTCCAATAATAAAGACATTTTCAAAAATGTAACTTGAATTGACAGCCAGTTTTACGTGTCCAGAATTTTATCACCCAATTAAATAAAAATCAGAAGAGATGCAAAGCGGGCTGTCAATTCACTATCACCCATTTTATACTAATCACACAAAATCAAGATCTACCCACAGAATATTACCAACCCAGAATTACCTGCTGAATAGACTACCAAGAGTGGTTTCTGGACTTAAAAGCCTTACTTCAAGTTAATTTGTACGTTTTCAATCCATTACACAATTTCCAATCACCCCATTCTTGAGGACTCAAATGTTAAAGAGACGACAGCTGGTGTGGAAATGGAATAATTCATGCCAATCTTATTGTTTTTTCTACTAAATCCACTTCAATTCCATAGAAATCATAATGTTTCTTTTAATGCAGGCAAAGTAAAAGCTCAAAGTAAGAAATAAGATGATTGATGCGAACCTCAAAAGAAATGGCACAGCAAGTGGCCTGAATTGGTCTTGGTGGGTGGGTGCGACCGGTCAAGAAATGGGCTGCCACCAGTGGTCAGCCTCCCACTGTGATTTCACGCTGGTTGGACAATTAAGGCCCGCCCGGCGTGAAACGCATCTTCCCAGTGGTTGGGAAGGGGCAGGCGGGGGCCTGTTGTCCGCCGGGTCACCATTGGTTTAAATACAGCACAGGCAGCTCCTTGAAGGCTGTGAGGGAAGAATGTATTTGCAGCGTTGTGAACACCGAAGCTATGGCCTCAAGCGTGGCTGGAGACGCCAGGAAGGAGGGCCCCCCCGCTTCTCGGATGAGTGCCTCACGATCCATCTGGAGGAGGTGGCTGCCAGGAGGGGCACCCTTGTCCCCAGACATGGAAGGAGGAGGCCACCACACCTAACAAAAAAGCTTGGGAGCAGGTCAGCAGCCACAGCATTGTGCGGAACACATGGGTGCAGTGCTGCAAAAGGTTTAACGACCTGTTACGCTCGAGATGGGTAAATGCTGTGTTGACATGGATCAGTGTGCCGAAGTGTTAAAGTCTATCCGTCCACCCCCGCCGTGGAGCTCAGGGTTGTTGGAGTCTGAGTGCCAACTGTCAATGACGCCAGAGCCGGCCAAGGGGGTGAGCCCTGGCAGCTTGGACTGAGTGCCTTGTGGCTTCAGGGCCATGATTCGGATGTGCCCTGCAAGGCGTTCCACAGGTGGGGTTGGCCAGGCAGCAATGGCACTGCAGGTAGCGAGTGGACTAATCCATGCTCCTTTGTCCTTTGTCCTTTCAGGAGAAGACAACCCATAACAGCATTGAAAGGTCACAGACAGGTGGAGGCCCCCCAGACCTCCTAATTCCATCCAGATTCGAGCCTTGGAGTTGGAGAGGCACCACACACCTCGGTCAACCAGCTGCAGAGAGGCTGGGGTATCAGACAAAAGTAAGAGTGCAGTGGACAGAGGTGAGAGTTTTGGATGGTGCAAACATTCTTGTGTAGTCTCATCATTGATGGGGGCCTCAAAACTGGATTCCCCATTGATCATTGAAAGATTATGGCACCATGATGCAGATCTCCATTGTCTCAACAGGATGCCTGGCATGCACAGTGACAGTGCGATGACTTAAACTAATGACATGGTGTTGTTTTCCCTTAGATTCGCGCGAACACATTCAATCGCAGGAGCCTGAAGGGCCAGAGAACTGCCAGGCTTCACATGCACCTGCGTCACACCCGCTCTCTGAACCAGGCACCAGATACCAACAGCTGTGGGCATTAGATCCTTGGCTAGAATGCCAAAGCACAGCGGTGAAGGAACTTCACACTTGCTTGAGGTGCAGGAGGAGGCAGAGAGTACCCAGGGCGTCGGTAGTCGGATGACTGTTGGGTACCAAGGCAATGCTGAGTCAAAGGCAGATGATGAGCCTCTGGAGTCATCCAATAGGCGGCAGATGCTAGATGTCCAGCCGAATGTGCGGGCAGATCTGTTGGAGATCCATGAGGATATGCGTGCCATGGTCTTCGTTGTGAAGGAGTCCACGCAGAGCATGAACACTGCTTCCTGCATTGAGAGAGTGGTGACTCTCATGGAGAGGGAGCTCCAGGATCAGAATCAGGGGTTCCTGGGGTTGTGCTCGGACCTGCAAGCCCTCACACAGGCACTGACCTCAGGTGGTCAATGCCTGTGTGGGAGATGGATGAGGCGCCCAGTATCCCAGCTAGGTGTCCATCCATCAATGGCGAGCAGGGAGATCCAGAGCGACCTCGTGTTGGTGCACGAGCTGCCTGTTGTCTCTGTGAGCTCCTCTCAGTGCGCTCCGGATGATGGAAGCGGCTCCTTAGCCCCTCTGCCAGTCACCATGGTGTCTGATGAGGCTGCGATGACTGAGTTGGTGCCAGCTGTGCCACTGGCTGCTCCCTCCCAGGTGGGGCCAGCACAGGATCCACTGGGCTTGAGGATGACTGCCAAGATCATCAAGGCCAACAAGACAGCAGAGTCAGCAGGCTGTCTCCAATGCCGCTGCCAGCGACAAGGGGGCACCAAGAGGTAACACTCGCAAACGTAAGTTTAAGGCACCATGAACACAAGAGGGACTGGTCACGGGTGATCTTCTGTTGTGTAATGTTTTGTTTATGTTTATTGGTCTGGGGATAAAGACCTGAGAAGGTGATGTTAATTTCTTTGGACTGTCAAAATGAGATAAAATTTGTTCCTGTCGTTGTGGCCTGAGTACGCTTCACCTTTGTCTTTTTTTTGGTGCAGGGTACACTAGTTGTAATGCTGGACGCGAGTGGCTCTCAACTTTATTGCACAGGCACTGAGTGGACTTTGGGTTCAAATGAAAGGGTCATTTCTGACTCCAGGATGGGGGCGGCAGCCCTGGCAAGATGTGGAAGCAGATCTTTGGCAGCCTAGCTGAAGGACTGTTAGATTAAGGCGCCCCTGATGTTCCTGCCTCCCTGGAGGACACAGAGGTCTGCCTCCATGCCCTTAGCATTCTCCTCACTGTGCTCCTCAACTGACTCACTATTGGATTCATCCTCTGTGGCCTGTGGAACTGCCTCAAGATCCCCCTCCTCCAGTGGATCCCCCCTTGCCAGTGTCAGGTTGTGGAGAGCACAGCATGCAACCACTATCAGTGACACCCGCCCTGGCGGTATTGTAGTGCTCCCCCTGAACGGTCCAGACATTGGAATCGCATCTTCAGAAGACCTATGGTCCTCTCTATCACCGCCCTTGACTCCTATTATAACGCTGCTCTGCCTCTGTTCTTGGATGGCGGAGAGGTGTCATAAGCCACCTTTTCAATGGTTAGCCCAGTCACCCGGCAGCCATCCATCCAGTCGGGCTGGAGCACTGAATAGCCTCGGCACCTGGGAGTGTCTCAGGACTTATGCGTCATGGGTGCTGCCTGGGTACCGTGCACAGAATTGCAGAATCTGCATCCTGTGATCACACACTATCTGATCGTTCATCGAGTGGAATCCCTTCCTGTTGACGCAGGCACCCGGCTGACCTGCTGGCAGCTTGATGGCCACATGTGTGCAGTCGATTGCACCCTGGATGTGGGGGATCCCAGCAATCGCTGCAAAGCCTCTGGCTCGCTCAGCCTGGCTGGCTTCATCCATACGGAAATGAATATATGTCATTATTCCCTGAACAGAGCTTCTGTCACCAGCCTGATGCAACTGTGGACAGCTGATTGATTCCCCCATTGACCCCTGGAAAGAGCCGGAGGCACTGAAGCTGTGGGCCACTGTGACCTTCAAAGCCACTGGCATGGGGTGTCCACCCATACAGTTGAATATGATCTCAGGCCCAGTCATCTGACAAATGGAGGTCACAGTCTTCTTGAAGAGGTGGAGCCTCCTTCGGCATTGCGCGTCGGACATATTGAGGTAGTTGCATCACTGTCTGTAAGCCCTGGCAGCAGGATAGTGGCATCTTCCATGGCCCCTTCTGCATTGGACTACCTGCTGGCCCTGTGCCCCTTGTGCCTGTGCCTCTCCTCCCACAGGTCACTCCTCTGGAAGCTGGCACTCCTCTCCTGGCCCCCTCTCCATTCTGCCCCTCTCTTCCTCCTCAGAGGAAATGCCACCAGCACAGACAACAATCTCCATTACCAGGGTTACAGAAGGTTGTCCGATGTCTGGAAGGGTCCACACAGTCAAAATCCTCCAGGGGCCTTGGAGACACCAATGAGTCCTGAAATGAAGCCTAGAAGCGAAGGATGAAGCTCAGGACAGAAATGAAGCTGTCAAGTTCAAATAAGCAACCAGCAGCAAACTATCTGCTAAACCCTTCACAACTCACACTGGCAATGCTGCTGACCCTTTTTATCCCGCTCTTGGATGAGGTCTTGCAAAATGTGGGCTGCCCATCTGCCTGTTATGCCTGCGGGATGAACGCGAAATCACATGCGCAATGTAAAATCGGCTTCAATTGAGTTTTTAATGGCCTTAAATGGCCTCTTAATCGATGGCGGACGTGGCTCCAACACCCGTGCGTGCCCACCGACCTGAAGATTGCGCGCATCCGGGATGTTGTCAGGACGCTCACCCGACGTCTTCCCGTGCTTTTTTTACGCCCAACCAGGTCGTGTGCGCACCCGTCCGCAACTTATAAAATTCTGCCCAGTGTGTTTGCACTGAGTAAAAGCAACACTTCCGTACTGGAATGTAATGAGAGGGAGGGAGGGAGGACTTTTGAACTGTAGTCGCTGTTTTAATCTCAGGAAATGCAGTAGCTAATTTGTGTACAGCAAACTCCCGCAAACTGTAATGAGACAAATGGTCAATTAATCTGTTTTAATAATACTGGGTGAGGATAAATATTGGTCAGAATACTGGGAGAGCTCCCCTGCTCTTTTTCAAACAATGCTTTGGGACATTTTTCATCCAGCTGAGCAAGCAGGTAGGGCCACAATTTAACGTCTCATCTAGCAGTGCAGCACTCCCTCAGTATTACAACTGGAATATCAGCCCAGGTTACGTGCCCAAATCTCTGGAGTGGGGAATAACCCACGATGTTCGGACTCAGAGACAAGAAGACTGACACCTTATTCTATTTGACAAATGCTATAGCAATCACAAGAATGTACGGCTTTGAAGCATATGACTTCTGATAGTGTGATTTCCTTAGCAGCAATGAGAAAATAGAAGCCAATCCTGTAACTCTTCTCAAGCAACTATTAATCAATTTATTCAGTATAAATGTTGAAAAATTCATTAGCCCAGATTGTTGGACAGTTATTGGTGAAAGTGGCAGAAGCACAATTAAGAGATAATTCCGATTTAGCAAAAACATTGTCCAACTGTTGACAACCTGTACTATGGAGCAATGTGAGGATATTTTCATAGAAAGGGATAGCCTTCAAATTTACAAAGGAGTCAATTTTTAATTTTGTGTTATGAAATCGATGGGATGAAAATAGGATGGGCTTGATAACAGTCAGTGACTTTGTAGACCTGAGCAGAAAGCTGAAATATTTAAAGAAGAGCAGATATGTAAGGCATAAATAATACGGTAAAGTTACTGGACATATATGGATAATAAAGGAAGTAGTCACTGTTTAAGTAAAGCAGATAAATGTTAACATATATAGGGACATAGGAGCATAGGAGCAGGAGTAGGCCATTTGGCCCTTTGAGCTGCACCACCATTCAATAAGATCATGCCTGACCTGATTGCGACCTCACCTCCACTTTCCGGTCTTCCCCTGACTCTTTTGCCGAACAAAAATCTGTCTAACTTTGCCTTAAGTAAATTCAAAGACTCAATCTCCACTACTTCCTGGGGAAGAGAATTCCATACACCAACAACTCTTTGGGAGAAAAAGATTCTCCTCATTTCCATCTTAAAAGGGAGACCTCTTATACTTAAACTATGTTCCTTAGTTTTAGTTTTCCCCCACAAGAGGAAACATCCTCCAGGTATTCACCCTATAAGTCCCCTCAGGATCTTATATGTTTCAATAAGATCATCTCCCATTCTTCTAAATTCCAATGGGTAGAGGCCCAAACTGTTCAACTTTTCAAGCCAACTCCTTCATCCCAGGAATGAGTCCAGTGAACCTTCTCTGACCTGCTTCTAAAGCAATTATATCTTTTCTTTAAATAAGGAGGCAAAAGCTGTACACAGTACAGTGTGTATGTAGAAAGAAATGGCATTGTTGAGAAATCCTTATTAGGAGCAACAAGTAGCACTAAGAGTTGATAATGAATGACCAAAATGAACAATTATCAGATGAGGAGTGTGATAAGATTGTGTCATATCATCCAATCAACATAGGCTCTGATTTCATTCTTCCAAACATTCTGGATGACATCCAAGTAGATGTGAAAATCAATAGAAGATTGATAAACAATCTTCTCACACCAATGATAGAATATGGATTGCAGATACAAGAGAGATTATAAGAGATGCTTGAAAAGGTCAGACATTTGGAATGTGGATTCAAAATAAATGCTGAGACAAAGCCAGGAAAAGGGGATATCTTTAAAACCATCATTTGAGTGGCAGCATGGAACTAGAACAAATAAGTAAAACTGTTTATTGAGGTAATCTAAGGTCAGATAGTCAAAGTAATAAAGAAGCAAAGTGAGTGACAGGAATTGTAAAAGAGTTTTTTGGTAACAAGAAAGAATTTCTGTGTAGCTTTAAAGTAAATGCTAAGAAGTAGAATTCTCCAGCTTTATCTACAGCAATTGCATTATACAGACATGAATATTGGATCTTAAATACATAAGACAATGACTAGAGGTTTTTAAATACGGTACTAGACCTCTGCAAAAGCTGGATGGACAAGAAGAATGAGAGGACCCTTGAAGGAGAATGGGAAAAGAAAGAAGTGATGGAATTGATGATAATAAGAGAAATGATACAGCATGGGCACTTTATTTGGGAGTCACAGAGAAAGGTTTTGGGGGTGAAGAGCAGAGTTAACATTTCGAGTCTGTATGACTTCTTCAGAGCTAAAGAGAAGTGAAAATGTGGTGACATTTATAGTGTTTAAGGGGGGGTGGGGCAGGTGAAGCTGGGTGGAAGGCCAGCGATAGGTGGGGGCAAAGGAGAGTTTGACAAAGATGTCATGAATGAAAGCGAGTTTTGGTAGACACCTTGTCAAACACCAGGAGGGGAATGGAAAGTAATGAAGGTGAACAGGGCAAAAGAGACAAATGGGAAACCCTGTCGGACAGAAAAGCAGTACTTCTTCAAGGTAGACATTCCGTTTCTCTGACAGGATTTCCATTTGTCTCTTTTGCCCTGTTCACCTTCATCGCTTTCCATTTCCCTCCTGGTGTTTGACAAGATGGTTACCAAAACTCGCTTTCATTTATGACACCTTTGTCAATCTCTCTTTTGCCCCCACCTATCGCTGGCCTTCCATCCAGCTTCATCTACCCCAACTCCCTTAAACAGTATAAATTTCATCACATTTTTACTTCTCTTTAGCTCTGAAGAAGAGTTATACAGGGTCGAAACGTTAACTCTGTTTTTCTCTCCACAGTCGCTGTTAGACCTGTTGAGTTTTTCCAGCATTTTCTGTTTTTGTTTCGGATTTCCAGCATCCGCAGTATTTTGCTTTTACCTTAAGGCTTTGGGGGTGTTACTGTTTGAAGAAGTTAATAATGACAGATCAATAGGCAACCAAAGAGGAAGGGTGAGTAGAATAGAATAGATGCATTGCACTGTTCATATCCCTATATAGAGAGTACATTTGCTGCCAATTTCAAGCAGAAAGTATGCATTGTATATACCAAGATGTCCATTCACAACGACTGTATGAAATACCACATTAGTGTGTGTAATGACAATACAGTATCCAAATAGATAAATATACTATGCACTGATAATGTCCGGCTTGTCTTCACAGAGAAATGAAAAGCAGGGCACCATGAGTTACAGCCGAAAAGCATTCAACTCAAGCTCAAATTATTATCAAAACCACTTGAAGCAAACCCAAAACAGATACATATATTCATTGGGAGTGCGTAGTAATGCTGAGGAGATGAAGTGGATAAGACAAATATGGTGCTAAGGAGCTACAAGGGTCTATAAGTGAGGCCCAGCATACCGAACCCTATCCTCACTCCTGCCACAAGGAGCTATAGCTTGTAATGGGCCTGCTAGCAAATAGAGGCTATTTCAACAGCAGAGTTACATTGTAAAGCTATTACCTTGATGTAATCTGGATGGCATGGTGGTGTCCAATATCCAGATACACATTCTAATTTCCCAAAAAATGAGGCCCTGAATCACTATTCATCTGAACTGCGGTTTCTCATTGATCATATAGTAACTGCATTAGGAACGTTATCTCTAAGATGTGGTGGAGTAAAGGCAAGGCATACCTTCTTGACAGAGTCGGCAGTCTCATAACCTGAAGGTCCTGAGTTCAAGGGAGGTCTTGTGGCACAGTGGTAGTGCGCCCTACCTCTGGGTTCAAGTTCCACTTCAGGACTTGATGGCTAAAGAAGGTGCATTCATAACATAGCCAAACAAGTTGATCATCAGCCTGTAAGTCCTTCCAATACGCCTGTTGTTAGGTGGTAAAGAGCAGGAGAATTTCCGGGTCAGCCATACTGCAGAAGGCAATGGCAAACCACTGCAGTACTTTGCCAAGCATAATCATGGGCCAATCCAATGGAAGTCCATGGTTGGCAGTGCCCTCTTCGGCTTGGTACCTGAAGGAGGAGGAGGAGTAAAGCCATTTCTGATGAATGCTCCCACTGATACTGTAGGGGTTTTAGGGACCAAACCTCAAGATGCATTTATGTACGGGTTCAACTTGTTTGGAAAATAGTTTACAGAAAAGCATGGTGACAGGATTCCAAAACCTAATACACACCACAGAGCTATGCTTGGGCGTTTGCTCAGCATTAAAAGATGTACTGCCTAGCAGTGTGCAAAGTGCAAGACCAGCTGGTTGCCATTTATATCATTAGCAGTTCTGAGCCCTCACATTGCCAAGTGGTATGCAATATCATCACTGAAAGCACTGAGCACACACTATCTACAGTGACAGAGGAGCCTGGCACTGATGTGAATCCATCTGGATTGGTCATAGCAATTCCAAAACTGCTGCTGCTTGCCAGTCATATAAGCAACCATTTGTCAATGCTTCAACCTCAACAAAGAACTATTAAATAACAGTAAATCCTCAAGCTACATAAAAAAGTGATGCAAGGAATGAATGTAGCATTGAAATATATGAAACATATAATGGATAACATTGGGTAAACTAATGAAGTGAGTTCACTTTTGCTTATACTGTGGTATAATTATGCAGGAAACAAATCATCAGTTGTTCAAATGCCAGAAAAAAATAGATGACTTGGCGATGCCCCCGGCAGAGGATTTCAGAGGTACTCCAATTGGATGTGTTGAGGGCCGTGGTGGCTTTCAACATCCCATTGCAGATGGATGGTAGACTGTCCCTTCAAGACTGCATGGACCAAGCAAAACAGCTCAGTCATAACCACATTGGTGAATCTGAGCCTCTAATGTACTACAGCTAACTTTGTCGTGGTACGCCTACTGGACATATTAAAACTTGCCTTGAGTCATGCGTTTGCCAGGCTGCCAGCTCCAACCCCTCCTTCTGTAATAATCTTGTTTATATGAGAATCTAGGCAAAGGGCTGCATTATAGTTAAAGAAAGTGATTTGCATGGTGTGACATCTCATGACAAATCTTCCAAATTTCTGTATTTGCCCTGTGCAACACAGCTTGCTGCCTAAGTAGTACCATTTTAAATAAATGGTTCCTGGGCAGTAAAAATGCCAGTTTCTCAGCAGTAATAAATCACTGCAGCAACAACTTCCTTGCACCATCCTATAGTGCAGGACACACTAAGGCTGAGAATGGAGACAACAATGTGAGACAATTAAGAAATAGATGATTCTGGATTTGTGTTTTAAAAGCCTGTAGATTATAGGAGGATGGAAAATTAAGGAGTTCCACTGCATTCAAGCTCTGGGAAGGAATGGATTATTCAAAAAATGCAGTGCTCAGTGATGCTAGAGCTAAAGCTATTTAACTTGTTGTATTAAGATTCATGGTCTGTTTAATTGTACTCTCTGTAATTTCTGCCATGACAAACTGTGACTCTAGGATATGTTATTCTCTAGACAAACAGACTAGCTGAATAGCCCACAAAGGTATTTTCTGATCTTATACATTGTTATGTTCTGAACTCACTACAAGCCATTACATCCATGCTCTTAAACAATAGTCTTCTGTACTATCCCCTTCTGCCACTGCTGTGGTGAAATTTTTAAATCTTTGACATGCTCACCTATTCCAGAGATTTAAAGTTAATTATTCTTTTTGCTATTTGACTGTGCATTGCAAAATACTGCATGAGCTCACCTTTACTGCCTTTAGGCAAAACATTAGAGGCAAAAGGTTGCCCCTTCTTTCATTTTCCATTCACCTGAACATTTCAATTACTTCAGACTATCACACTAGAGATCCCAAGCCATGTTTTACTTAGTTTTGAATGCATAAGAACACCTTTCCCAATGGCAAAAGTACTCTAATGCATCTCAAAATTTAAACAATGCTGGTCAATGTAATGATAAACCTACTGTTTCTATGATGAATCGCTACAGGTAAAACACATCAATATTAGAATATAGCATCTAATAGTGACATTTGATGTTGTTAAAACATTTAACACTTACCTATCAGAATGCTCCTGACTCCTCAACATGTTCCCCCCGTGGTCTTGAGACAGGTTTCTTTTAGGGCTTTCAAAATCCATACCAGCACAGGAAAATAGCGGGGGATAGGAAATTCAAATTTCATAGAGGGCTTACAATGGTGACCCCGACCTCAAAAGAGGTGCATGTAGGGTCAACATCCAAGGCCTTTCTGATCCACAAAAGGGCCACACAAAAGCAGACTGGGTCAGGTAGGCATTGTAAATTTGAAATTAGTGAAAGGAATCCCAGGTTTTTGTCATTCCCAAACCAATTCCCACCTCTTTCACCATGCTGGATTGGTAACCTTGCTTGCTGGTCTTTGCCCAGAGTTGGGGTAGAGGACTTTGCAGCAGACCTCCACTGCATCCAGCAGGTGCCTGATGGAGGCATCGCTAAACTTGGGGGCAGCATGTTTCCTCCCTTTGGCAGCCATGACTTTCCAGCAGCTTTCATTCCCTGAGAGAGTGCTGTACTTAGATTTTCAGAAGGCATTTGACAAAATGCCTCAACAAAGGTTATTGCAGAAAATAAAAAGTCATTGTACAGGGGGTAACATATTGGCACGGATAGAAGATTGGCTAGCTAACAGGAAACAGAGAGTAGGAATAAAT
This sequence comes from Cetorhinus maximus, assembly GCF_964194155.1. NCBI lineage: Eukaryota > Metazoa > Chordata > Chondrichthyes > Lamniformes > Cetorhinidae > Cetorhinus > Cetorhinus maximus. The sequence continues at coordinate 23,437,503 of NC_135879.1, read as the reverse complement.
GGCTCATTTTCTGGTTGGCAGGATGTGACGAGAGATCAGCGCTAGGGTCTTAACTCTACAATTTATATAAATGGTTTGGGTGAAGGGACCCATCGTATAGTTGCTAAATTTGCTGATGACACAAAGGTAGGTATGAAAGTAAGTTGTGAAGAGAATGTAAGGAGGCTACAAAAGGATATAGATATGTTTGGTGAGTGGGCAAAGATCTAGCAAATGGAGTATAATGTAGGAAAATGTGAGGTTGTCCATTTTGGCAGGGTGAATAAAAAAAGGCATATTATCTAAACAGTGAATGATTGCAAAGCTAATAGAATATTATCGTTTATTGTGAGGGGAATTGAATACAAGAGTAGGGAGGCTATGCTTCAGTTATACAGGGCATTGGTGAAACCACATCCAGGTTACTATGTACAGTATTGGTCTCCTTATTTAAGGAAAGATGTAAATGCATTGGAAGCAGTTCAGAGAAGGTTTACTAGATTAATGTCTGGAATGGGTGAGTTATCTTATGAGGAAAGGCTGGACAGGCTAGGCTAGTAGCTGCTGGAGTGTAGAAGAGTTAGGTGACTTGATTGAAACATATAAGATCCTGAGGGGACTTGACAAGGTGAATGAGGAAAGGATATTTCCTTTTGTGGGGGAATCCTCTTGTGGGGTCACTGTTTCAAAATAAGGGGTCACCCATTTAGGACAGAGATGAGGATTTTTTTTTCTGTCAGAGGGTTGTGAGACTTTGGAATTCTCTTCCTCAAAAGGTGGTTGAGGCAGGGTCCTTAAATATCTTTAAGGCAGAGGTAGATAGGTTCTTGATAAGCAAGAAGATGAAAGATTATTGGGGGTAGGCAGGAATATAAAGTTAAAATCAGATCAGCCATGATACTACTGAATGGTGGAGCAGGATTGAGGAGCCAAGTGGCCTACTCCTGCTCCTAATTCATATGTTTGAATGTTTGTAAAATCTGGTCCCTAAAATTCAGATAATAAGAGCTAAAACATTTTGCTCCACACCAATGCCATTTTGTTCAAACAAAGATTTAGTGTGGTCACCACAGGTTACTGCCAGGAGATGCAATGCCCAGATTAAAGTGCTGACTTCCCTGTAGCCACCTCTTGCCCGTTTCCCATGTAACACATCTTTATAACCTTCTCAACTGCAATCTTCTCTATGGCTCCTCTTGCTCACTAGTCAATGGTTCTGCTTCTCACCATCGCTGGCAAACTCTGTTATGCTGTGGTGCAGCACCTCTATTGTGTTGCTGGACTTACACCTTCTTCTGCACCTTCAGTCATTAAAAAGGGTAAGTGATAGATATTAAGCACATTAGTAAATATACATTTATGAGAGTAACGCAAAGCTAAGTAACATACAAAAGGATAATATGACAGAAAGGAGGACAGACATACAGAACAAGTGAGACCGAAAGAATGAGAATTTTATTTGGGGAAGGGGAATGCACATGGAGGATATATGCCAAGAGGTCCTCCCTTCAGCAAAAGGGAAATGAGTGAATGACGGTGATAAAGGACCAGATGAGGAAAGACAAAGATACCAACTTGCAGTCATAATTTATTAGGATCAGTTGATTGTTCAACATTTTGCTTGTTATACTGTTCCCCTCAAACCTTCCCCAACCTCGCTCTGCATTAACTGTCCTCAGTACCTTCTCTACCAGTACATTCAATAAATGCCTCCAATCTCTAAGTGAACTATCATATACCTGACAGTTGGCTCAAATCTACACTACAGCTAAATTTGGAAAGTTAAACAAAGTGCATTTTTTTAATGCCTACTTTTATTAGCCTGAATGTAATGTTTTACCAATGTGTCAATCATTCATGTTTTCCTTCATTTTTGTAGCTATTTCCCCTCTCCAAAGAAATGCTCCCTTAGTGGCCTCAGTGCAGCTAGTGAAAAGCTGCTGGTGCTCAAGTGAGAACTCTTAAGATGCTGGTGGATTGTAAATCCTGGGAATTCGATCTGGAAAGATCCCGGCTGGCAATAGAGCAGATGCATTGTCATCCCAAGAAAGATGCCAAAATGTGCCATTGCCATTGCAACCTTGCCACTCCCATGGAGTTGTGGCTCATTGATGTGCAGGAAAGCACACTGAAGGACACCAGAAATAATATTGAAGCATCTATGTGATTCACTAACCTTTCCAAGGTGTAACCCAGAGACTAAATGGCAATTGTTTGATTTTGTCACAAATTTCAACAACCGGTGACAAAGACTCCTCACATGAGAAACTGTTTGCAGCATCCATGGAGGTGACCACACATTCCTTTGTAGTCTGAAGGCTGCTCATCCCTGCAATTGAACACCACACAACCCAGAAGAAGAGTCCTCCAAAGTTTTTGAGGTAGTGAAGCAGCACCTTGGCATGCTTGCCAATATGACCTACAATCATACCTGTGGAGAACATTGTTTTCTTCAGAAGGTTGTGTACCCAAAGATTTGTTTTTCAGTCCTCCTCAGTAGAGCTTGGAGCTAAACTGTCCCTCTAACACAAGCCTTCTCCTGGCCGTTCTCGTGATCCTAATCACTCATGCTCTGTGAACTATCAAGTACTGACCACCATCTAAACTACATGGGCTGTCAGTTTCTGGTCCTTGGATAGGATATATTGAGTGTTGATGCTTCTTCCGGAGGATTGTCCTTGTATGAGACCTCTTCCACTAGCTTCAGGACTTGAGAAGGCATAGAAAAGAGGGGGGAGGATATTAATTAGCATTGTACTGACTGAAGAGGCTAGACAGTAGCAGGTGATGGGTGGCATTGTGCAGTAGAAAGTTACCATGCTGCTTAAATTAGTGATTGTTTGATGTCAATGAAACACACAAATGGTGGACATATTCAATTGCTTCAAATATCCTTCAATGTGGCCGGCAGCATTGACATCATCAATGTTTTAGGTATCTGGGTGGCACAACTACATCAATGTCTACCTGATCAATTTGAGTGAGGGCCTGGATGCTTACTGGTGCTACCCCAGCTGTGCTCCGGTCTCTTGCTTTCTGAGTTATTTTCTCCTGAATAAAGGGATGGAGGCAATTGGTAAATGGCTGCTGAAAAGTGATGTGCAAGGCTCCTTCACACAGTGTGCATGCTGAGAGTCAGAAATATCCAGTTGCGAGCGGAATGGGGAGGTTGTCAATGGAAAGAAAGTGGCTGAACTGTGAAATGAGAAACCAGTCATCAGAGAATGTAATGTTTCGCATTTGCTACATGGTGAAATCAGAACACTGTCAGAGCCTGTTGTGAAGGCAGCAAACATCGGGTGAATGTATGATTGGAGTGAGAAGGAGGGTTGCTCCAGCATTTGCCTGTGATTGGTGGAGCAGCCTGCTGTGCAGGGGAGAGAAGTGTACAGATGCTGGAGGGTTGAGGGGGGGTGGTAACAGCTGGGGGCTGGTGGGTAAGGGGGTGGGGATTGTTGGTGGAGTGTGGGGAGAGCTCTGTAGCCAGTTGTAAAGCAGAGAACTGGAGATAGAAAGAGTTGTGCTCATCGTTGCTGCTCTAGATTATTGAACTGTTTCCTGCAACCAGCTCCTGAAGGATGCCATGGATGTTGACAAAACCTGGCATCACTCTTCTTCCGCAAATTTTGTTTGGCACCTCCCTGTCACCTGATGGAATGAACAGTGCTCTCACCACCTTAGCTGACACTGCGTGCTCTTAAGTGACTCCATTGCCCCTTGTACCTCCCTGTTCAGCCAGTTTGGTCTTCATAGTTTGATGCAACCTCTCTTCCAGAGCTGCAGTCACTCTTTAAATGCTGAGGCGGCGGCCTGCAGGAAATCTCACCCTCCAATTGAGCAAGCTTACCTGTCACCACTGCAATAATATGGGATGACCAAATACAAATGAGGCCAGACAGTTAAGAGGGACTAGGCCTCACACTGGATGGGTGAGCCACTCACCCTGCCAACCACCTGCTGTTAAAAACGTTGGCTAATAAACTCTTCCGTGTTGGCTGTTGCATGGTATAATCATAAATATTTGCAAAAATATAAAATAACAAATTAAAATATTGGTTGACACACCATGAGCAATGTCATGGGAAAGCAGCTATTTCTAAATGCTGTGATCAAAAACCGAAAGCTACAAAGGGGAAATAAAATCATTCATTTAATAACTATTCACCAACAAGTACCACTAAAGAAAATATTGATGGTGATTATCAATCATGCTGTAGTTGCATTGTGGCACAAAAAACATCATCAAAGGATTGATTTTAACCAGCCATAGGGTTAGGGAGGCTGACCAAATTTTAAAAATAGGCCCTCGTGGGCCTAAGCTTGAGGCAGGTATTATAACTCCATGGTATCTGATGTATGTTGCTAGTCAGCTGCCCATGTGGAAGGCAGGAGTGGCAGTTCAGGCAAATGGAGCTTACCAGCTGGCACAATGGAAGTCTTGCCAGCAAGTATGTAAACCCAGGGCAGAGGGGTGGGGGGAGGGTTTTAGGATAGTCTTGCGGAAGCTGGGGAAAGGTGGGCAGGGTGGAAGTAGGGGACAGATGTGTCTGTGATTTCTCTTGTGCCTGGAAGAACACTCCAGCCCCTCCTGGCGCCACAGAAGAAAGTTTCCCACTTAATTTGGAGGGCCCCTTCATTCTCCCGACAACTGCCAGCCTGAACGTCACAGTGCCTTACCTGTTCAGGCCTGGATTAAATGCAATATGGGTCTCACAAACAGAAAGGGCCCCTTAGTTGTGTAAATAGATGAGATTGCTGCCTGCTTCTCGCAGTGTGCAGTTAAAATGGTGGCCAACAGGTTTCCAAATTGGTGGTAAGGCCTCAGTCAATTTTAAATTCTCCCCCATCCTCTTCCACCAAGGTTAAAATACCCCCAAACAGAACTGCAACAAAAAAAGGCTTAATAACAAAATGGGAAAAATGGGAAAAAAAGGCAAATCTTAAAAGTATTTTTGTTTTACTGAATTTGAAATAACTGAGAAACATGACAATGCCGTAAAGAGTTTCGTTCCGAGGAGCCATAATCTTTTTATGGTTTCTATTACCATCGACGAAACATAATAGTGGCTTTCATTGTACTTGATACATGACAATGAATGACTTCTGGGCGTTTCAGATCATTGTTGCATTGGAGTGGAAATTCCATCATAAGAATTCAACGTGATGCTATTACAGAATTACAGAATCACAGAACTGTTATTGTGCAGCTGGAGGCCATTCAGCCCATTGTGTCTGCACTGGATCTCTGAATGAGCAATTCACCTAGTGCCATTCCCCCGTCTTCTCCCTGTAACCCTGCAGACTCTTCCTTTTTAGATAACAGTCTCATTCCCATTTGAGTTGCTTCAATCAAACCTGCCTGCATCACACTCTCAGGCAGTGCATTCCAGACCCTAAACCCTAAAAAGTTTTTTTTTTCTCATGTCACTTTTGCTTCTTTTGTCAATGACTTTAAATCTTGTCAGTTACTTTAAATTTTGGGTTTATTCAGGCTCAAGTGAATTTAGGTCTGATTTGTTAATAAAACTTCTGCAACAAATTTTTTTGATTAGGTTGAGGGGGTGGGTGTAGTGTTGGGGGGCAGTGCTATGCAGTGCCACATTAGGTAAATGCTCATGTAACATGCGACCAGGCAGAGGTAAATCAGGGGGCTGTCTTCTATAAGTCAGGTTGACCTGAAAATTTGTTTCCCATGGAGCTCCATTAATATTCTGAACCAGATTCAGATTTAAAAGATCTAAATTCTCCATGCCCAGGGAATAAATTTCAGCTTTATCCAAATGCTCGTGGTGTTTATTGCCTTGTTGCTTCTGAACCCATACAAATTAATTGCTTATTAGATTATACTCAGTGATTTCTGTGCATTCTGGCTCATCTGCGTGTGTCCTTAATTCATGGCTGAAGGATATCTGAAGCAATTGAATATATCCCCATGTGACCGTTGACATAATGAATGAGAACGACAACCAATTATTATCTGACAGTGCTTTGTGACTAGGTGACGATAACCAAAAATGACAGGCTTGATAAGTGAAAACTGACTTTGTTGCATTCAGGAGATGAGATCCAACAGAATTTACAGAAAAATTAAGGGTCAAAAATATGGTGCTACGGTAATAGAATAGTTCAAACGTGGCTGGTGTTCTGCATCCCAAGTGTTCAAACAGTATTGGAGGGAGGCATGATTTGCAAACAAACATATGTTCTAATACAGCTTGCATTTACCTCTTGCCACTGAAATTGTTCACATCTTTTTGTCTAAATAACCCACTATAACAGCATTGGCTGATTGTTTGAATAGTTTACTCTGTTGCTTAGAAGCAGAACGCTGGAATACAGCTGGCAATGCTCAGATTTTACAAATGGTGATAATTGATTAATGTGTGCTGAGGGAAGATCCCAGGCAATGTCCGTTCGCTCAGAGCCCTATGATTTTAAGTAGCTATGCTAATTCAGCCCTGTCGGATTGGGATCAATAGAATTCCAAATACACGCCAGCACAAATGGGAAAAAGCATAGGTGTGCTGCTCATGTGGCTGGCAAGGTTAATTATTTTCTCCATCTAATTTCTCCAGTGAGGCCATCATAATTCATTATTATATTTAAGTTAACGATAATTCCTTCATTTTGGGTTTGCATTAAAGTTTGGATAAATTTAATTGTGGCAGTAGATATGCTTCATATTATTTCTGAGTTTCTATTTGTTGTTAATAATTAATAGTAAGAGCAACTACTAAATTGATTATGAACAGTGACCCTCTGGGGAAGTGTGATGTGATGTTCAGTGGTAGTTAAACTTCTCCTTTGACTCCAATCACTTTCTCCAAATAAAAGGTATTGCTATTGGAATTCATATAGGATCTAGGTATGTCTTTTCATAGGATAGGTGCAGCGTTCTTCATTCCAGTCCTCTCAAGTCCCCTATCTCAACCCTTTTCTCTGTACATTAATTATTGTATTGGTGTCATTTCCTGTTCTTGTCCCAAACTGGGAATCTTTGCTTCCAGTTTCTACCCTTCCCTTGCCTTTACATGGCCCTTCCGCAACTGATCCCATTCCTTCGTCAACTTTATTTCTTGGGATAGGCTATCGACCAATGTTTATTATGCTGACTCCAACAGTTACCTTGACTGTACCTGCTCCTACCCCTCTTTCTTTAAGTATTCTATTTCATTTTCCCACTGACTCTGGCTCCGACCTATCTGTTCTGACATCGCAACCTTCCAAACTGCTGCTTCCGATATATCTTCCTCTTTCCTAAACCGACGATTCCGCTCCACTTTGGTTGACAGGTCACCCTTTGTGTCTGTTCCATTTTCCACCTTTCTGCTCACACCCTTTTCCCTTCCAAAACCATGAAAAGGTTTCCCTTGTCCTTACTTTCCACCATACCAACCTCCATATTCAACAGATGATCTTCTACCATTGATGAGAAGAAATTTTCCACTCAGAGGGTTGTCAGTCTTTGGAATTTCCTTCCCTGGAAAGCAGTGGAGGTAGGGTCTTTGAATATTTTTACGCCACAGGTAGATAGATTCTTGCACAACAGGGGAGTCAAAAGTTATGGGGGGGCTAGGTGGAATGCGGAGTTGAGGCCACAATCAGATCAACCATGATCTTATTGAATGGTGGAGAAGCCTCTAGGGGCTGAGTGACCTACTCCTGCTCCTAATTTGTATGTTTGTATTACCTCATTGTTTTATTGGGCAGAGGGAACAGTGTAAACAGTTGTTTTTCAGACTGGAAGAAGGTACCCCAGGGGTTGGTATTAGGAGCACTGCTTTTCTTGATCTTGTCTTTACTAAGGAAGCAGGTGCTACAGAGGCCATGGTGACAGAGGTGACTAGAAGGGCTCAAAATTGATAAGGAGGAGGTATTGGATAAACTGTCGGTAATAAACGTTGGCAAGGTACCGGGGCCGGATGTGATGCATCCAAGGTTAATGAAGGAAATGAGAGCAGAAATTGCAGGAGCACTGGCCATAATTTTTCAGTCTTCCCTAGACTCAGGGCAGGTGCCAGAGGACTGGAGAATTGCAGCCATTACACCCTTGTTCAAAAAAGGTTGTGAAGGTCTGCCCAGCAATTACAGACCAGTCAGTTTAACTTTGGTGGTGGGAAAAATTCAGGAAACAATTATTTGGGATAGAATTAATAGTCACATGGAAAAATGTGGGTTGATTAGAAAGTCCCGGTATGGATTTCTTAAGGGAAAATCATGTTTAACTAACTTGCTGGAGTTTTTTGAAGAAGTAACAGAGAGGGTTGATGAGGGTAATGCTGTTGATGTGGTGTACATGGACTTCCAAGAGGCATTCAATACAGTGCTGCACAACAGAGTTGTGAGAAAAGTTATAGATCATGGAATAAAAAGGAAAGTAGCAACATGGATACAAAATTGGTTGAGTAATATGAAAAAGCGAGTAATGATTAATGGATATTTTTTGGGCTGGAGAAAGGTAGTGGAGTTCCCTAGGGGTCAGTATTGGGACTCTTGCTTTTCCTGATATACATTAATGATCTAGATCTTGGTGCACTTTCAAAGTTTGCAGATGGTACAAAACTTGGGAGCATTGTAAACAGAGGAAGACAGTGTAGAACTTCAAAAGGACTTAGACAAGTTGGTGGAGTGGGCAGATAGGTGGCAGGTGGAGTTCAATGCAGATAAGTGTGAGGTGATTCGTTTTGGTAGGAAGGACATGGAGAGACAATATAAAATAAGAAGGAAAACTCTAAAGAGCGTGCAGGAGCAGAGGGACCTGGTGTGTGTGTGTGTGTATGTGTGTATAAGTCATTTAAGGTGGTTAACCAGGTGGAGAGAGCAGTTAATAAAGCATACAGTATCCTGGGCTTTATTAATAGGGGCATAGAGTATAAGAGCAAGGAGGTTATGCTGAACTTGTATAGGACACTAGTTAGACATGAGGTGGAGTATTGTTAAAAACAAAAAACTACCGCGGATGCTAGAAATCCAAAACAAAAACAGATCTGTTGTAGGGTCATTGGACTCGAAACGTTAACTCTTTTCTTCTCCACCGATGCTGCCAGACCTGCTGAGATTTTCCAGATAATTCTGTTTTTGAGGTGGAGTATTGTGTACAGTTCTGGGCACCACGCTATAGGAAAGATGTGAATGCATTGGAGAGAGTGCAGAAGAGGTTTGCAAAAGTGGTTCCAGGGATGAGAAACTTCAGTTATGAAGATAGACAGGAGAAGTTGGAACAGTCCTCCTTGGAGAGGAGAAGGATAAGAGGGGATTTGATAGACGGGTTCATAATAATGAGGGGCCTGGACAGAGTAGATAGGGAGAAAGTGTTCCTGCTTGTAAAAGGATCGAAAATGAGAGGGCACAGGTTTAAAGTGATTTGCAAAAGAAACAAATGCAATGTGAGAAAAAAACTTCATCCTGCTCGTGGATGAGGTTTCCTAAAAAACGTAAAGGCCGCTTGGTCTTTTTGCCCGCCCGCCAACCATTAGGTTGGACGGACAGCATATATTTGGAGTTAATCGCCTTAATAGGCCTTTCAATTATCGGCGGGCGTGCAGCCGACTCCATGTGCCCGCCGAGCGAAATATCATGAGACAGCGCGATGACATCAGGATGCACGCTCGATGTCATCGTGTGTCATTTTACGTTCCGGCCCACTCCTGCATGCCGAATGTAAAATTCTGCCCTTGGTTGTGAAGGACGTAGTTTCAAAATTTGCTGATGACACAGAACTTGGAAGTATTGTGAGCTTTGAGGAGAATAATGATAGGCTTCAAGAGGACATAGACAAGCTAGTGGAATGGGCAGACAAGTGGCAGATGAAAGTTAATGCAAACTAGTGTGAAGAGAAACCTTCGGTCGGAAGAACAAGGAGAGGCAATATAAAAGAAAAGGTATTCTAAAGAGGTGTTACATTCTCTTCTTCAACATAAACATTCCAATTATACCACATGGATTGGTGAAACAATAATGTGGATTCTCTATTTGAAAATAATACTATATACAAATAATGTTAACTGGAAAGCCAAATATAGTACATCTGATCTCTACCCCTGCTGCTTGTAGACTGAATACAAGTCATGGGGTTAATAAATCACATTCTGTCAAGGTGGTAGTGATTGACAGCAGTTTAAGATTCCACCCCTTAAAAGGTAAATGTACCTGAAATCACATAATTGTACCCTTTTTTAAACTAAGGTTTACCTTCAAAGAATCAAACTATTTACATGATAGCAAAATAAAATAACATTGTGTCTGAATGTATTTTAACACAGAGCAATAATTTTACAACTCTCTGAAACGTATCGGTGGTTTGCTTATCCGTCTAGGTTTAGTTATGGTGATCTTTGCTGGAGGCTGCTGTATGGTCTCAGGATTCTGGTTAGGGGTGTCCTGGTTGTATTGCAGCTTAGACTATTTTCTGTTCACTATAGGGTTAGTCAGTGTTTCTAGTTGTAGTGTTGTTCTGTTTTGACACCTGTTCCATCGCACTGTCATGCCGATCTTAGTTCTGGGCATATGCTGATGATTTCTGCTGGATTCCAAGTGTCATCAGTTGGTTGTTGTACTCAAACCTTCTGACCAAATTTCAGGTTGGGTAATTCGTTATCTGTACGCTGGTCATGGGTGTCTTTCACCTCCCTGTTTCTCAAGCAATATAACACATACTCCTGGGAGTATTGACAAGTGATGCCTGGTGAAGTTTGTCCACACTTGTCTGCTGAATACTAATTTCACATTGGTTCCACAGTCTGCATGTTTGGAATGGGTTTACATATTCAGTTTAAATTGTGCGAGTAGTCTACCTGCATTGCACTCCTCCCAGTGTAAGCACTGAGTTTCCAATGATGCTGCTTGTGGTCTGTGGTCCTCATCATTGTCTTGATGATACTATGGATTACAAGGACAGGTCCTTACACGCTGCTAGGCCGGAGATCATTGAACCTGTGGTGTCCACAACACAAAGTGTCCGGGGTGAGTTGTTGTAATGACATTTGAGTGTAATGAATCCTAGGGATGGAATCTTTGAGCCTACAGTATTTAAGCTTCCCCCTGACCTCTTACAGGGATGGTAAGCAGCAGTAATGGAGTCTCTCCTCTCTGTGAGCTCTGCTTAAAGTTAGACTTTCCAGGGTCAGCTATTTAATTTCTGTTCCTTCTTAAACTTTGTGGCAGATAGACATTTACTATTTAAGCTCAACCAAACTCGAACAATTTTACAGGGACCCGATGCCTAATGGCTGGAGCGAGGTGTGGTCCCAGAACAAAGGTGAAGAGTGGAAAATTCCTACAGGGCTGCAGAATCCCTTATGCATGCTGAGTTTTGATAGTTGTTTCACTTTCACATGAGTTCTTTGCTTCTGCTGCATATGAAGGGTTAAGGCTTGTATAGTTCTCAGTCAAATCTTCAAAGCCATGCTGCCACCATTTTATGTTCTTCACTCCAACGTAAGTGTACCAATCACATGACAAGGGTTGGTGAAACAATAATGTGGGTTCTTTATTTGAAGGTAAGACTATATATAAATAATGTTAACTAGAAAGCTAAGTGTAGTACACCTGGCCTCAACTCCTGCTGCTTGTTGACTGAATACAAGTTATGGGATTAACATATCACCTCCTATTGAGGTGGTAGTGACTAACAGCAGTTTAAGAAACTTACCCTTATATCACAACAAGAAGGTACAGGGAAAGTGGGACCTGGAGGTACATGTGTGCAAATCATTGAAAGTGGCAGGGCAGGATAAGAAGATGGTTAATGAGGCATAGAGGATCCTGAGTTTTGTAAATGAAGGCACAGAGTAAAAAAGCAAGGAAATTACTGTGAACCATTGTAAAACACTGTTCAGCCTTAACTGGAGTGTTGTGTCCAGTTCTGGGCACCACGCTTTAGGAAGGGTGTGAAGGCATTAGGGATGGTTGTGAAAATGATTCCAGGAATGAGGGAGTTCAGTTATGTGGATAGATTGGAGAAGCTGGGGCTGTTCTTCTTAGAGAAGAGAAAGCTGAGAAGAGATTTGAAAGAGGTGTTCAAAATTATGACAGATTTGGACAGGATAGATAGGGAGAAACTATTCCTGTTGGCCCAAATGGTCAAGAACCAGATTTAAGGTGATTGGCAAAGGAACCAAAGAACCAAAGGCAACATGAGAAAAAAACGTAGGATCTGGAATACATTGCCTGAGAGCGTGATGGAGGCAGATTCAATCATGGCTTCCAAAAGGGAATTGAATAATTAGCTGAAGAGAAAAAATTTGCAGGGGTAAAGGCCCTGCATTGGGAGATGCATGGGGAGATGATGGCGTAGTGGTACTGCCAATGAACTGGGCTCAGGCTATGCTCTGGAGACATGGGTTCAAATCCCACCATGGCAATAAAACCCATTCTGGTTCACTAATGTCCTTTTGGAAAGGAAATCTGCCATCCTCACTGGGTCTAGCCTACATGTGACTCCAGAGCCACAGCAATGTGATTAACTCTTAATTGCCCTCTGAAATAGCCTAGCAAGTCACTAAGTTCAAGGGCAATTAGAGATGGGCAACAAATGCTGGCTGTGCCAGTGATACCCTCATCCTGTGAAAGAATAATTAAAAAGGCTGAGTTGCTCATTCAGAGAGCTGGCATGGGCAAGTTGGGCCAAATGGCCTCCTCCTATGCTGAAATTATACTATGATTCTTTTATCATGTATAGCCTTCTGCATTCAACGTGAAGTTCAACAATTTTGGATCATAACTTCTGTCCAATTTATTTAGACAGCAACTGTTGGTGATGTTTCTGCTATTACCATTTAGATGTCCTCCAGACCCATCTTTTGTTTCTTTACTTGTCCCATTATCATCTCTTTTTACCTTGCACCATCAACCCTTTTGTCCTTTTATCTGTACTGTCTTCCACCCTGTCAAAGATCGTCCTTTTCATTCTTTCCCCCCACCCCACTTTCCTTACCTCAGTATTTGCTTAAAACTTGTTATGTTGTCTAACTTTTTTCCAGTTCTGACAAACACTGAAATAGTGGGGGGCAATTTTAACCTAACTTACTGGGTTAGAAACCCACTGGATCAGGTGGAATACTAATCTTACAACCCACCCAATGGGGACAATTTTAACCCATCCCACCAGTCTGGAAACTGAAGGAATTGGGTGCAGTGTTGGTTTTACACCCGGCCCTCTTCACTCCATTCTTGTCCATTCACCCAAGTCCACAGTACTATTGGGTGAGGTGTAAAATCAACATTGGTCTCCCGCACAGTGAGCTCAGTTAAAATTTCCCCCATTAACTCCATTTGCCTCGCCACAAATGCTACCTGACCTGCTGAGTATTTTCGGTATTTTCTGTTTTCATTCCAGGTTTCCAGCATCCAAAGTGTTTTGCTTTTGCGTTAAAATATTGACTGGTCCATGCTGAACGTGGCCTTAAAACTGCCAGAGCATTATAAAAAACATTCTCAGGGGTATATTCCAATGAAATTGTTCCTGCAGCGAGAAGCTGCTGATGATTTATGTGGGAAGAAGAAGAGACTTGAAGTTACATTATGAATTTTCAAAGCCTCCATCAATTACTGATCACTAACTATTGAGCTTGCATAAATAAATGGAAGGGGCAACAAGAATCTCTGTGTTGAGGTCATGCTGGAATGTAGTATGATGGTAGTAACATCACTTCATCATTTTGGCATTATCATGAAAGTCAAGTAGCTCATTGGAGGATATAGCTTAGCATTCTTTTGGGCACAGGGTTCCTTCCATACGACCGGCTAGTGATGCAGCAAGCATACATTTGATTCATAGTAGTTTTCATGAGCAGGGGTTCTGGCTATCTACCTTGACAGTATTGTAATAGTATAGCTTGAGCAGTCAACTCAAATCTGGGGGTCCTACTGAACAGGCACTGAAGGCAAAACTGACTTTCAGCGACAGTGCAAAATGGCTGATAGTGCATAGTCTTACACCAAGCCTGATTTCCTTTTCCAGTGTTCTGGCTTTAGGCTGAAGGTTATATCAGGTTGAAAAATGATTAAATAGATCATTATTAAATAGAAAGTTTTAAATACATGAGTATGTACTTTATCCAATGTTTGGTTTAGCTGTGAATGTTGAAAAATTTCATCCCCTCAAGTCAAACATGAACTGCAGTTGAGCATAAATGTTTGTTTAGACAACTCAGAGCGACATGAACCTTAAATAAAAACAGAAAATGCTAGAAATACTCAGCAGGTCTGGCAGCATCTGTGGAGGGAGAAACAGAGTTAACATTTCAGGTCAATTATATTTCATCAAAATCTTATGAACCTTATTTTCCCAAAGTAGGCCGAATTAGGTTGTACTATTCCATAGGGATATTAATACATTTGTGTAACAGGTATTAGCATTGGGACCAAAGGCTGAATTTTTTCTCCATCCTTTCATAGGCTTTCGGAATTCACTTTGTCAACACCTATGTTAACATTCTGGCACTCAAGGCAGACCTACAGTCTCTCCCTCTATGACTGAGGGGGCATGCGCAGCCAATGGCTTCCCAGTGTAAGGATTCCATTGCACTTTCTAACTAAAATCCCTTAGCCCGGAAGTCATCGCTGTACCTTCTCAAGGATAAAATGTCATGTCCTTTGGGCGTGTTTGTATATATTATTTTTAATGAGGTTTTACAACCCCTGAAGGTAAAGAGATATGTTAAAGGGAGTTAAAAGTTTAGTGAATCTGGAGAAAAATCTTTACTGTTGCCTAGAGACAGTGGTCAATTGACACGGACACAGAGAGAAGCAGAGGAAAGAGTTCAGTGTATGCCAAAGAGAGAGGACAGGAATTTTAAACTCTCTGATAACAAAGACTACGGGCAGAATTTTCTGCCTGTCGGGCGGGCGGGCCCGACCCAATCTTCAGTGGGCGGGGAGTGAATCCCCACCGGAGAAGTGGGCCCTGCTGCCATTTTACGTGGGAGGGCCAATTAAGGCCCGTCCTGCGTGACGCCCAATGGGAAGTGCTATGCGCTTCCTGTCTGGGCGGGGGTTTCCCCAAAAGCGAGAGTGCGCTCTTTTGCGCATGCGCACAAAAGAGTGCACACCTCCCTGAGGCTAAGTGCTGCCTCAGGAGATCACTGACACTTTTAAAAAGATTAAAAATAGAAAAAAAAAAATTCCCTAACATGTCACCCTCATGTGACAATGTCACATGAGATGGGACATGTTCATAAATTACAGTAAAACTTTATTAAACTTTTTAAAACCCTGCATGAAACTTCATCCTGCTGGTGGATGAGGTTTCATGTTTTTTCTATTTGCTGCTGGGGCACCTGACCTGCCCGCCAACCTTAAGGTTGGACGGGCAGGTCCTTTAATTGTTTAAATGATCCTGTCAATGGCCTCAATTGGCCATGGACAGGTCGGCGGGCCCGCAGCTGATTTTGCTGTGCCCCCGCCTTCCTGAAAATTTAAATGGGGCGGGATGACATCCGGGGTTCCGCCCTACATCATCCCGCTTCATTTTACGTGTCGGGGAGCAGGCCCCGCCCCCTGCTTGCCGATGGCAAAATTCTGCCGTACAAGTCTATTGCGGTCAGTAATTGATGAATAGTCAGTTATAGAACTCAGCAAAATGATCAGTTTAGCAGAGGTGTTACTGGATGACTGAGTTTAGGGAACTCATTTGTTTGCTCTGCAGTTGAAGAAACAGTGAGTTTGGAGTGTTTTTGGGTGTCTCTGGAAGAGATATAAGTTGGGTAAAAAGCATCAAGTGAATGCTCAAAAATTCACCAGATGAAAATCATTTGCCTCTGTGACAGTCACAAGCCTAGTAGTAACGGTTTACCGGTTTATGTGTCTGTAAAGACATCGCTGGGTTAAAGGAATACTGTGAATAAGAAGCTTCTTCTTTTTGTATTGAGATCTTTCCAACTTTTTTATCTGGTGTAATATCGTTCATTTTTCTTGTTAAATAAATATTTTATTATTTGTGTTAAAAATTCATCAGCAGACTCCTGTGAGTTTGTTCAGTAAGTTTTCTCCATGGTTTCCAAAATAAAAGTTAGGATCTATCAAGCCAGATTTCACTCTGGGAACTTGTTTGTCCAGTATTAGCATCAGCTGGGATTGTAACAACACTCTAGAACTATGTCTTAAGTCTATATTACCTTTCCTTATTCCTTTTGTCAAAATGCATCACCTCACACTTCTCTGTATTAAATACCATCTGACGCTTGTCTGCCCATTCGGCAAGCCTACCTAAGTCTTGTTGCAGTCAATTGATGTCATCTCCACTCTTTGCCACAGTGGAATCATTGGCAAATTGTGAAGTCTTACTCTGTTCCATTAAGACATAGAAATATGTGTGTATATACTGACCCTTGTGGTACACCTGTCTCCAGTCTGTAAAACAAATATATGACTCACTATTTTCTGTCTTTAAGCCACTAGTTTTAATCCAAGCTGACAATGGCCCTCCTTTTTCAAAAGCCTTAAATGTGTTAACCAGCCTTTTTCGTGGTACTTACTTAAATGCTTTCTTAAAATCTGTTTAATCAACATCAATTACTTTCCTTTCACCAACCTTTTCTATTACTTCACAAAATTCAATTAGATCGGTCAGACATGATCCACCTTTTCAAATCAGTACTAGCTCGCCTTAATTAACTCATACATCTCCATGTACCTGTTTATTTTTCCTCTGATTATTGTTTTTGTAAACTTATCCATCACTGGTGTTAAACTGATTAGCCTGAAATTAATAAGTCTGTCTTTATGCACTTTCTTGAATAAGAGAGTCACATTTGCCATTCGACGATCCAATGGCAACTCCCCCATACCTAGTGTTGGGCCCATATGAAATGAAAAGAAATCCAAAATCTTCTTCTTTTGCCTTGTTTAAAAATGGACTATCTGTTGAACCAAAAAAAAAGATGGCTGCTACAAGTCACATGAACACTTGACTGGTCCTTTGTTCTCGGAGCTACCACCAGGAGTTACAAAAGAATTCCTCTCTCAGCCTGTGGAATCTCACACCTCATTGCGACCCCTTGTACCCAACAGAAGCAGAGGAAGTGCAGATGAACTGACTCCCTAATCTAGATCATCACAAAAGAGAGAAATCAAAACTCTTTATACCAGGAGAGATGCTAATAGCCACCTTGTCTATCTCCTATGGGAGAGTAATGGAATTCTGACCAGAAGCACGGAAACTGATTGTTAAGCTGAAATTAACCATTATTGAGCTATGCCACATCACCCAAGCCTTTGGCCTTTTGGACAGTTTTAAATGCTCATATTTGGCCTCATAGGCAGAATGCTGCTTTAACATCAACTGGAAAGGAGTCCAGCCATTGGCTGATTAAGCAGTCGGATACCATCTCTCAACTCCATGAAGCCCGCTTGATTTTTAAAGTCTCTGATCAATGCCTGCCAAGTGGTCTAAGCACAGAAAGCCCATTGTGTTGCAGCACCATGAGTTCAAAGATTTCCGTGTGGTTGTCTCCAACTAGGAACTCCTCTGGACTGAACTCAGCCACAAAGTAAACACGCTGTGGACTTTCACTTCTCAGACTCTGGAAATCAAGTGAGCTAATATTCATTTCTGTGGTTCTTGTTCTGTTATTTTTCTATTCGTACCCCCTCCTCTTATGGGTGTGTGTGTGTGTGTGTGTGTGTGTGTGTGCGGTGGAGTGGGAAGTTGCAAAAACTCTTCCCTCAGGTTGTGAATGTTCAATAAAATAACCTTCTGAGTTAATCATCACATGAGGTTGCTGCGAGTTATTAGTAAGTTGGATCACACAAACTAGGCATTTGGGAACACACGCCTCAGCATACTTTAAAAATAATTCAAAATGCTTTCTGCTTATGGACATTTGGTGAGAGGAAATAAGTATCGTATGCCTGTCTCTCTCCTGTCTGTAACACTAGGAAAGATTGGAAGATTATGGCAAGTCCTTCTGCTATTTCCACTCCTGCTTCCTTTCATAACCTGGGATGCAAGCCATGCAGAACATGTGACTTATTCACTCTAAGCATGGCCAGCCTTTTGACTACATCCTGCCTATCAATTTGTATCCTATCTATTTCCTCAACCATCTCCGCTACTTCGTTTGTTTTATCAGCATCCTCTACCTTAGTAAACACTGATACAAAGCATTAATTAAGCATTTATAATCCTCATGTTCATCCTTTATGATGTTATGATCTTTGGCCAGACTCTGGGTCGGTGGGGGAGAATCAATTCGGGGCCAATAACGTTTTGTTCAAAGTAGACAAAGTTTAAGATTCAAGACCCTCACTAAGTAAATAAAACTACAAGATTCCACGGATTTTGAACAAACAAAAACAAACTTCACTATACAAGTTCAGAAGATAAAAGAATTTACAATATCTTCTCATAATTTAACATTCATGGTAAGTATGAGGTACATGTGAATTAACAAGAAAACCATGGTCGAACACACCACACTACAGAATATGACTCAGCAGATGATGTGTGCCAGGCGGACCAAACCCATGAGGGAAACTTGATTAAGCTATCACAATGGTTTTCCAATTTGTATTTATTTTGAGGTGCGTACACTGAATTCAGAAGTAATAAGTCCAAGACTATTAGAGATTTTAAAAAATTAAGTTATAATATTTATTAACGAAATAAAAGATGTCAAGCACATGCATAAGACTACAAATTACTGCTATAATAACACCTAAAATTCCTAATTAACCTGACTCCAGTTACACCCCCTTTAAGACAACGGTCCAAAATGGATTCTAGATTTTAAACAGACCCAGCAAATTAACACAATACCCTGGACAGTGGGATTCCAAATGGCTTTCTCCAGCTTCAATTTTGGTAGACAGCAGACTTATGAAGAAATACTGAATGCTCCATTAAGGCTACTTCAAACACTTCTCCTGACATGTTCAGTGGGATTTTCCATACCCGGCCGCCGCCGCAATCTTCTGGTCCCGTCACAAGTCACCAGACTTCTAGCTGGGGTGCCGCCTCTCCTGCAGTGGGTCACACCCGCGACGGGGCCGGAAAATCCCAGCCATAGCCTCATTCTTCTTTAAATATGTTTCTCTCTTTGCAATATGTAAATTCTATTGTTTCATATGTCTTTGAAACTGCACCTCTCTCATAACATAAAAACTTTCATGTTGCTACTATTTATTATCATTAACCTTTGGGAAAAATAAATTCATTCCTTAACTTTGCTTATCTGGCTAGCTGTAAGCAAACTAAAATTCCTTTGAAATCCAAATTTCCCTTCATATACCTAAAAATGCAAATTCCCTTCACACCTTACATACCAAACCAGCATCTATGTTTACTCATTAGCATATCAAGCACCAAGCTTCTTTTGATGAGTTAAAGCACGCAGTCTACTTGCCTCCAAATGTGATTAACTCACACACAGACAGACCTACCGATACTTACCCCCATAAACCTACTTTACAATAAACCATAAAAATATTGTGAACATTATTACTCCTTCATCACATGCACCCAAAATGGATTCCAGGGATTTCTCAACAAACCACCTAGATATCAGTCACACAGTGAGCCAACCAATTTCACTGAAACTTTATCTTTCCCACGCAGGTTTTTAATCTCCACATTCAAAGATTTTGCCTTGGAACTCTCTCCAAAAGTCACTTCCACTCAGACAGCCTCAACGACGGCCCACCTCGCAGGGTTTCAACCCACCTTCTAAGGTTATATTCCCTTGGTTTTCCAAGTGCACTCAAGCATCAATTTATAAGCTCAATTTCAGATCTTCAACCATGCCATGTAGACCACCACTGCTCCAAAGGGGTACCTTTTCCCCAAAGGACAGCAGCACGGAGTCACTAACGTTTGGCTACCTTATGAGGTCTTCAGGGCTTCTGTTGAGCCCTCTTCAACCATCAGGGCTTCTCTCAAGCCTGCTTCACTTAGGCTGGGATTTTCTGGCCCTGCTGCGGCGGGACCCCAGTCAGAAGTCCATTGACCTGTGGCGGGACCAGAAGATTGTGGCAGTGGGCGGGTGCGCAAAACCCTGCCTTTAATGTCTGTTCCCTGCAGGCCTTTTTCTAATTGGCGCCTGTTTCTCAGCTTCTCTTTTTTTCTTAACTTAACTGGGACCACTCCCTGTCCCCATTCCCTTGTCCCTTGCCTGGGACACATGCTGCCTGACTGACTGTCTAAAACTGGCGGCTCGAGGGACAGATTTTTTGCCTTGTTGGGCGGGCGTGTGCCCAGCTTGAAGGGGAGAAAAATAGTGCACGATATTTTGGTCGGCGAGCACACACAGGAGCCAGCAGCACGCCCGCTGACAATTAAGAGGGCTGTTAAGCCCATTAATAAATGAATTATACTGAATTTTTCCCTGCCCGTCCAACCTTATGATTGGCAGGAGGTGCGAATAGGCCAAGCGGCCTTTGGATTTTTGAGGAAGCCTCATCCATGGGCGGGATGAGGATTCCGACCTCAATTAAAAATAAAATAAAAATTTTTAGAACTCATTTTCAACATGTCCCTGCTCATGTGTCAGAGTCACATAAGGCGACATGTTTTTCTTCTTTTTGATAACTTTATTTTTAATGTGAAAAATCTTCAGCTCCCTTAGGCAGATCTGTGCCTTCAGGGAACTTTCGCTGAGTGCACCCACGCGCATGTGCTGACCTCAATGCTCGTCCTTCTTCACCCCGCCCCATCCCGGCAGCGTTGAAGTTTACAGCGTGCGTTTCACGCTGGCTGGCTGTTAATTGGCCAGCCAGTGTGAAATTGCAGCCAGGGCTCGATTGGGGGCAGCAGTCTGTTGCTCGGCTGCTCTTGGGCCCACCTGCCACACCCACCCAACAAGGTATAAATCCTGCCCAAGAGGTGCTGTTCACTGACCCCTGAACAGATCTGGTGGCCTATCACAACACTCCCAAGAGGGTCCCACCCTTATTACTAGGCAGGAACAAATGTCACAAGCAGTGGAACATCCTGTACCTTAAATGTTACAATCTCCGTAGACTACAAGCTTACATGGCACACAGAGACATAGAATGAATGTATTTCCTAACAGCATCCTCTATCTTAGTAAACACTGATACAAAGTATTCACTAAGCATTCTAGCCTGCCCTGTGTCTCTCAGCATATAGCACACTTTATGTTCCTAATAGGACCCACGCTGTCTCTTAATGCCCGCTTACAATTTACATGCTGATAGATGATTTTGAGTCTCCTTTTATGGAGACTCCTATTAAGTTCTCATGTTCTCACTTTGCAAGTCTTATTTTCCTGTTCACTTCCCCGCTCAACTTATTGTATGTGGCCTGGTTCTCACTTGAATAATTCACTGACATGCATCATATACATTCCTTTTTTAATTCATCATATTCTCTATCTCCATCATCATCCAAAGAACCTTGGCTTTGGTTCTCCTGCCTTTCCCTCTTGTGAGAATGTACCTAGCCTCTACCTGAAGCATCCCCTCCTTTAAGTCCACCCATTGCTCCATTACTGTTTGTCCTGCCAGCCTTTTGTTCCATTTTACCCTGGCTAGATCCCCTCTCATCCCACCGAAGTTAGTCCTCTTCCAATTTAGAAGTTCTATTTTAGATGATTCCTTGTTGTTCTCCATTACTTATCTAAATGATCTTATGATCACTCTGACCCAAGTTTTCCCCCCTCAGACACTTGGTCACCTTATTCCTCAGCATCAGACCCAGCAATGCCTCCTTCCTGGGTGGGCAAAGAACATGCTAATGAAAGAAGATGTCCTTAACACAGTTTTGCAATTCCACTCCCACCCCTTAGGAAGGTGGGGATTGGTTGGCATAGACAATGTAGGGTTGACAAACTCAACCCCGGCCGCAACCTTGGTCCCACTGCCAGCTTTCATCTCCCTCCCATCACTGGCAGAACTTTGCAGAAAGATCCCTCGGGGCCTAACATTATACCAGGAACTAATCAATTGTGCCCTGGTGTCAGAGTCCCATCAAAATTTCTGCTCCTGCTCCTCAATACATAATTCCCACCAGTTTTCTGCAGGAGACAGCACTAATGTAAATGAGGCTCGGGAGTTAACAAGGCTCCGCTGTCACACTGAGGAGTCTTGTAAGATAGTAAAGAAATTATTAACAAATTAATACAGAAACTTGCCCAAATTGATCAGCATGCCTTTGGAGGCCGAGAACTATGTTGAAAAGAAACCTTCTCTTAAAACTTAATTGATGTTTGTCATTCTGAGATGAATACATGAAGACCTGGTGGAGATTCTAAGGACTCAGACAATGGAGGGCTCCAGCCAAGGCATGAGTGCTACCATTTCCCTCTTCCCTGCGCACACGGCCACTTCCATCGAGAGACTGACAAATCTCCTGGAGAGCCACACCCAGCAGGCCGGTCAGTGGCTGCCAGAGATGTGCTCAGAATTTCACGCCATTACCTTGTCCATGAGTTCAGTGGACCAGTGGCAAGGTGAGAGATGGACGAGGGGCCTGGAGTCTCCTCCAGCTGCTTGTTCACCTGAGGTTAACAGGTAGACAAAAGTGTGCCTTGTGAGGGAGGAGGAGTGACTCCCTTCCACATCTAAGGGCTCCACTCAGGATACTCCATCTGTGGACAGCAACACCTCAGCCCCTCTGCCAGTGCCACCAGCATCTTCCATGTGGCCTCTCATGTCTTTCAGGATGCAGTGGCTGGTCATCAGCTTCCTCCTCATCTGAGGATACCTTGCACTCCATTATATCTTGATTGACCAGGCCTCTCCCCGCTTTTTTGCAGCAGGCTGTGTTGAGCAGAGCAGACCATCATAACCTGAAGTGTCCCAGGCACCTGAATCTCATCTCCAGGAGATCTATGGTCTACTTGATGGTGGCTCAATTGCTGCGCAGATGGTGTTTTTTTCTCTGCTTCCACTCCAGCATTCCTCACTGGAGTCAGTAGCCATCTCTTCAGTAGGCAGCCCTTGTTGCCAAGAATCCAGGCTTGAAGACACATGTGTATGTCAACCTCATGCTGCTTCCAGCATTCTGATCACACGCCTGCAGGATCTGCGATGGCTGCAGACTAGTTGCATATTGTGCTACGACCAGGATAGGAGGAATGCACAGATTATAAATCCCCACTAATCCTCAGGCTGTACCATTAATTTAAATGTTTAATTTTCTCACCGAAATGGCCAACCATGTACCTATACCTCTGGTACCCAGAAGAAAAGAGACTCTGACCAGGCTTCTTTCAAAAACTCAGAATAATTAAATTATTTCAAAAACAAAACTTCTTTTAACAAGTTGCAAGCACTAGTTAACACACAATTGTAATCGGAAAGTATAACTATCTATCTCTTCCTGAAGAATTCCCCCACGCCCGAACAGTGTCAGGAAGATATAATAATTCTCATAATGTTATTGGAATTTATTGTAAAATAGTGTAATAGTGGGATGTGTCTGTGTGTGTGTGTGTGTATGTAAGACTTAATTGGATTAAAGGCAGCCGGCCTGAAGTCTTTGATGTAAACGTGGTAAATATGGAGGAAGTTTAGAATGTCAGATAAAAGGGCATTTGCATTTTTAAATAAACCAGGCTAGATTGTTTTCAAAGGAGGGGTGAAATGTGTCACCTATCCAGGTGAAGTTTAGAAACAGTGGGCAGAATTTTGCCCTTGATGGGCGGGCGGGCCCGACCGACTTGGCGGCAGGCGGACAGCTGATCGCCGCCGCTGAAACGGGCCCCACCGCCATTTTAAGTGGGCGGGCCAATTAAGACCCGCCCAGCGTGCCGCCCGACAGGAAGCGCTACCAGATTAACTCCTTTTTTTTATTATTTCACAAAGTGGCAACTTTCAAGAAGTCACTGTTTTGATGAACTCTGATTTTTAATTATTTTGCTGGTCCTGAATGTGCGACCAGGAAAAAGAGAAAAGGAAGGTGATCTGCTGCTATGTGTATGAGGATGATCCAAAGGCATCTGCAGAACCAAAGATGATAAAAAAATTACTAAAGGAAATTTACAAAAGGTGGACAATGTCAGGGTGGGCTCTAACTCCATGGTCTAAACAAAGTAAAAGCAACTCTTAACCATTCCATCATTGCAAGCTATCACGCCATCAACCTCCTTTCTTCCTCAAAGTCATTGACTATGTTGTCACCTCCCGAATTTATGCTTATCTTTCCTCAAATTCCATGTTTGAATAACTCCAATCAGATTTCCACCCTGCAATGGCAATGAAATGACTCTTATTAAAGTCAGAAATGACATCCTATGTTATTGTGACAACAGTAAGCTATCCTTCCTCACCCACTTGCCCTGTCTGCAGCCTTTTACGTGGTTGACCACATTAGCCTTCCCCAACTAAATGTTGTTTTATTATATACCTGCAAAATGCCTTAGGATGTTTTATGATGTTAAATGTGCTATATAAATACAAGTTGTTGTTGCTAACCTACTCATTTCAAGAATATAGTTGCAGAGACTTGGTCTGCGATGATAGATTGGGGAAGTTCATTAAAAGGCATGATGGTGGATAGGCAATGGCTAATATTTAAGAAACAAATTGCATGCATTGCAACAGATATACATTCCTTTCTGGTGCAAAAATACAACAGGGAAAGTGGCCCAACCATGGCTAACAAAGGAAATTAAGGGTGGTATTAGATCCAAAGAGGAGTCATATAAAGTTGCTAGAAAAAGTGATAAACCTGAGGATTGGGAGCAGTTTAGTATTCAGTAAAAGAGGGATTAAGAGGGGAAAAGTGAGTTTGAGAGTAAATTTGCAAGGAACATAAAAGCAGCCTGTAAAAGCTTCTATGGGCAGGATTTTTAGGTCAATGCGTGGGCCAGCCAGCCAACATGAAGCACACGCTGATAGGATCAACGGTGCCTGGGCTGGGGGTGGGAGGAGGGCGAGCGCTGAAGTCAGCGCGGGGGAGCACTCACAGAAAGCTCCATGAAGGCAGTGAGCTGCCTGAGGGAGGGTCAAGACTTCAAAGCATCAAATGAAGATTTTTAAAGCTGAAAAAAAATGTCCATGCAATACAAGCAGTCACCTGAGTATAGACGTTACAAAACTTCTGTGCATAGATTTTCTATTTTTTCTTTATTGAATAACGGAAACCTCATCCCAGCCTTGGATGGGGTTTCCTGAAAAACGCAAAGGGCCACCTGGTCGATTCGACCGCCTGCCAACCGTAACGTTGGACGGGTAGCAAAACATCTCAGTTAATTGTGCCGTTAATGGGATTAATATTCCTCTCAATTGTCGGCAGGCACGTTTCCAAGTTTAGTGCGTGCCCACCAACCGAAATATCGCGCGAATGTGCGATGACGTTGGGACGCTCGCCCGACGTCATCATGCGCTATTTTATGCTCGAGCATGTCGGGCATGTGCTGGCTTGCTCAGCAAAAAATTCTGGCCTATAAGTAATCCCACATAAGAGGTTAGTGTGCAAAAGTAAAGCACATGGGATTGGAGGTAATATACTGGCATGGATTTAGAATTGGTTAACAGGTAGGAAACAGAGAGTAGGAATAAATGGGTCTTTTTGGAGTGGCAGACGGTGAGTAGTGGGGTACCTCAGGGATCATTGCTTGGGCCCCAGCTTTTCACAATATCTAGCAACAATTTGGATGACGGAACCAAATGTAATATTTCCAAGTTTGCTGACGACACAAAACTAGGTGGGAATGTGAGGGGTGAGTAGGATGTTAAGAGCTTCACAGTGTTTAGACATGTTGAGTGAGTGGACAAATACATGGCAGATACAGTGTAATGTGGATAAGTATAAAGTTATCCATTTCAATAGGAAAAACAGAATGGCAAGGTATTATTTAAATGGTGATAGGTTGGGAAATGTTGATGTACAAAGGGACCTGCGTGGCCTTGTACACCAATCATTGAAAGCAAGCATGTAGGTGCAGAAAGCAGTTAGGAAGGCAAATGGTATGTTGGCCTTTATTGCAAGAGGATGTGAATGCAGGAGAAAGGATGTCTTACTGCAGTGGTACAGGGGCATGGTGAGACCATGCCTGGGGCATTGTGTGCAATTTTGGTCTCCTTACCTAAGAGGGTATACTTTCCATAGAGGAAGTGCAGCGAAGGTTCACCAGACTGATTCCTGGGAAGGCAGGATTGTCGAATGAGCAGAATTTAGGTCGACAAGATCTGTATTCATCGGAGTTTAGAAGAATGAGAGGGGATCTCATTGAAACGTATAAAAGTCTGACAGGGTGGGATGGACTTGGTGTAGGGATGATATTTCCTCTTGGGTGGGGGGTCTAGAGCAAGGGGTCACAGTCTCAGGATATGGGATAGGCCATTTAGGACTGAGATGAGAAGAAATTTCTTCACTCACAGGGTGGTGAACCTATGGAATTCTCTACCACAGAGGGCTGTGGAGGCCAAGTCACTGAATAGACTTAAGAAGGAAATAGATAGATTTCTAGACCCTAAAGGCATCAAGGGGTATGGGGAGAGAGCGGGAGTATGGCGTTGAGTAGAGGATCAGCCATGTTCATATGGAATGGTGGAACAGGCAGGAAGAGCTGAATAACCTACTCCTGTTCCTATTTTCTATGTTTCTATGTTCTGTGTTCTATATAACTCGACATAACTTTGAATATAATAGCCTGAGGCAGATTTTGATAGGGCAGTGAGGTCCAGTCAACGCGACAACTTAAGTGGCACAATTTAGGTCAATCCCTGAGAAAGGGTAGAAGGATGTTGTGAAAGGGAGAATTGATGTTGCAGCCAGAAGGAGATGAGTTTGTCAGTCAGGTCGACCACGAGGACTTACAACCAATAAGGTTTGATCATCCATTGGTGGTTGTACGCATGGTTATCTCTTGTAACGTTATTGATGAACTCCTCATATTGTCGTGTTTTCTTATAACCAACTTTACATTGTGTGGTTGTCAATCTGTCCTGAATTACAATAAAACCCAACAAACAGAATGTGAGTGTCTTTTGTTATTTCTCACAGTTCTCAAGTATGAATCATGATTTTCAAGTATGAATCATAAACCTGTAAAGTCTAGGGGTGGAATTTAATGCTCTCCCACCCTCCCCCACTCAACCACTGGGAATGGGCTGGGAGGTTGGGTGGGCTATTTAATGGGACAGGAAGGCACGGGGCGGAGAGCCTGGTGTTTTCATGATCCCTCCCAATTAAGTCTCGGGCAGGAAAGGTCGAGGTTGGCCAATTGAGGCCCTTAAGAGGCCATTTGAGGCCACTTCAGCGCCTCATCCTGGTGCTGTGGGGGCCACAACACATGGGCAAGCTGCCAGGTATACCCTGGTGTGGCTAACTGCTGCCTGGGGAGAGTTACTCCTGCTCAGGCACTCTGTGCACTTTGATGGTTGCACTGTGGTAAGGACCAGCCCTGTGTCAAGATCCCCTCTTCCCTTCAAACTAACCCCCCGCCCCCTTTCATAGAGGGTTGCCTGACTGACTCCAACAAGGTAGCCCCACTTCCGAGTGTTCTGGGATCTCCAGCGTTGTTTCTACTCTCAAGCCTCCTGAAATACCAGCGATGGTCTCCAGTGGCACTACTGGTACTGAAGAGTTGCTGACCTGGCACCACTTGGTGATGTGACATCTGACCTGGAGGACCTAGGAAACCCAACAATAGGCAGGTAAGGAGCTAATTGGCTTTAAATCACTTTGGGGCTCCTGCAAATGCTCACAGCAGGATTGTCACAGGCTCTCCAGTATGTGGACTGGCCCAATGCCAAGGAGTCTGTGGGTTTCCCCTCCCCACCACACCCCCCCACCAATGCAGTATACACATGCCAATTTAATAACAGTACTTCAGGCTCTATTTATCTGTAATGGTGTCAAATTTTAGTTGATTATGAATAAACTTACAGATTTGAATTGACTTTTAGACAAATGTAGATTGAAAGGAGATATGATTGAGCAAATGTAAAATGCAGTGATCAATACGTATTGCACATCTCACTTTATTTGAAGTCTTAATAAAAATACAAAATAAAACTCAAATTAGATTACAAGTTCAAATGAATTCCTTTTCCACTGACTGGTCAATAAATGGAATAGACTACCTTTCAAAGCAGTTACTGCTGTGCCAGTTAGTATCTACAGAAAGGAACTGAATGAAGATCTGGTTATGAATAGGATGGGGTACGAAGGTGGTATGGATAGAATTTGATTTTACAACTCATGGCCACTTAGAAAATTCACACCATTGAAGGGTAGCCAGGCTACTTTGAATAATATAGGGTTAGCTGGTCATCAGTCTCAAACTGATTTGGTAATCATAAAATGTCTGACAGCCATTTTATTTAAAAATAATTCAGATTTTGACATATTTCTAGGGAATGTAATAAGGCACTTCCTACTCCCAAAGTTACAAGGTTTTCGAGGATGCAAGGTGAGTTAGACATTTTGTCGTTTAGGCTGATTTATCCTCAGGATGGGGGAAAGAGACTGTACAGAGAAACCACTCAAGGCTTTGGACGAGTTAGGTAAAATCCATAATAGAAATGATTGTCCATGGAAAGAATGGGCTCCAAGAGGTAATTTTTTGTGTTTGTTTTATACTGGCCCGGATTTTGCAGTAAAAATAACGGTGAGTCTATCAACACTCATCGTTATTAAGGAGTAAATCAGGCATCAAAGTCCAATATTCACATATGTGCAATTAAATATGGAAATCAGGAATTAAGCGCTGGCTAATTTGCCCTGCTCTTCCCCAGGTTTCACTATGCTGGTATCTTGCAGCACTAAAGTACATGAAGGGCATGCAGTTAAAGTACTTACTCACTTGATGCAACTAAATAGATCAGGCAAAGTTTGGGCTTATCCATTCAAGTATAAATTAACTTCTGAAAATTAACTTTATAAGTGTGGTGTCTCATTTCTTCAGGTTTTAAACATTGTTGGAGAATTTTTTTAAATGTAAAATTAAAGTAAAACTGTTTTTTTCTGTCTCTTTCATTTCTCTGTCTCTCTCTCTCTGAATCTCATCTTTCTTTCCCTCTCTTTATTTTGCTTTCTGAACACGGTTTTACATTGAGTTAAATATTCTAATTTACATTTCCTCGTTCAGGCTCTGTTGGCTAGAAAGTGCATTGCCTGGATTCTTAGGTGGGAGGGGGAGAGGTCATGATTCATAATGTGCCCAAGCCCATTCAGATGAGAGTGGGCAACATGCAAAATTCATGTACCCGCCTCATCTGAATGATTGTGGAACTAGCTGGTGCATTGTTGTTTGCTCTGGAACACTGCTAGCAAACTCTGCATACAGCAGGAGCACCCAGCAGCGTTGTTTAAAAACCATGTGGTGCAGGCAGCCTTTTTTTCTTAGAGAAAGGCTGTCTCTTAAAGGGAAGCTGTACAAAAAGATTGCTGCAATGAAAATTCTTCCAAACTGAACCCCAGGTCAGACAGAGGGATCCATTGTAAGATGTGACATTAGAGAAATTAAGTGGTGCTAGTGGGCACAGGAGAAGATACTCCATGGTTTCATGGTGTGTGTGTGAGTGTGGGGGGTGGGGGCGGTGGTGGTAGGGGAGGTGTGGGGATGGTGCAAGGAGCCCTCAAGGACCACTCTCATAAGGGAGTTGGGACAGATGGCCAGGAAGGTTAATTCTAGGAGCTTGGACCCTTGGACCTGGAGGTAGTACCACAAGAAGCAGAATAACATCATGCAGGTGGTGAACGTCAGTGAATGCATCATTTCCTAACATCTTCTACCAACACCATCAGCCACTCACGCTGATCAATATGTCACACAACTATCACCTAGCCACCAGCACTCCCTGGCATGCACAACTCACTCCTAAAACCCAGATACTCCATCTCATTTACCAATGCAGCCAGCCTCACACCCTTTCTGCCTCCACATACTCCAGCATTTCACCCAAACACAGTGCTACAATATTGTAAACATTCTTCCCTTTCCCTAGCAGAACAAGGTGGCCCACAATAGAAGGGAGCAGAGGAGATCTGGAGGAGGCAAGTCTGCTTGCACCTTCTGAGGCCTCCGGAGGAGATGATTATCTGAATCATGGGGCCGGCTGCAATGAGGTTCCTGGCATCCAGAATCACTGAGGAAATGAGGGTAAGAGTATGCTCCTGCCTATCCCCATTTTCAATGCCCATTGCACCCTCATTCTGCTATCCATCACAATGAATAAAGTGCTGAAGGTGTGGCCATGGGCTCCTTGCTTTCCACCATAAACCTCTTCCCTCATACCAACCTTCTCCTACCGAGCTCCCACTTTCAGACACCAAAGAACCACTGCCTGCTCCCAAATGAGGATAGAATGCAACAGCACAGTACTAATGAAGAGGCCCTGACAATTGATCTGACACTCCCAGCCACCAGCTCAGATACTGGCACTGCACTTAGCTTGGAGATTAGCATAAAGTTGTAATCCACGTATGATGAGTCACTGGGCAAGTGTGGACTGTAGTCAGGCCTGGGGTAAAGGATGGTTTGATTGCCAACTCATTGAAGGGTGATGTGGCAGATGGCTACTGCTGAGGAGGAGGTGAAGGCCTCGATGGGGTAGTGTACAGTAGAGTGCTGAATGGGAACGCACACTGAGATGCCGGGTGCATTGGCTGGCCTCCTAGACAGCCTTCTTTTACTGTTAATGAGCATGGCCCAGAACTTGCCCTCCCCCAGCCTCTGCCCCATTTCCCTATTGTCCTACAGGCCCCTAGACACTATCACTGCTGCCTTCATAACTGTTCCAGCAGATGGCCACCTACTTCTCTGCCATCCCTGTCAGCATGCAGCAACACTCTCTGGCATATTCAGGAACTCACCACAACATCTCCAGCAGGAAGCAAGGAATGGACGATAGTTACACATTGTGAATTGATTAATTCCCCAGCAAAATGCAATGACTGGAGGCTAGTTGCTTTTTTGTTGTTCATAGGATGTGACTGTGGTTGGCAAGGCCATCATTTGTTGCCCACCCCTAATTGCCCTGGAGAAGGTGATGGTGTTCCTAAGCAACTGCTACCCTTTTTTTTCAAGGTGGTTGAGGAAGGCTTCGTGAGTTGCTGTAGTGCATCTTGTAGATGATACACACAGGTGGAGGGAGTGAATGTTTAAGGTAGTGGCTGGGGTGCCAAATGGGCTGCTTTGCCCTGGATGGTGTCAAACATCTTGAGTGTTTTTGGAGGTGTACTCATCCAGGCAAGTAGAGAGGATTCCATCATACTCCTGACTTGGCGCCTTGTAGATGGTGGACAGGCTTTGGGGGAGTTCGGGTCTGAAATATTCAATGCAGCATTCCCAGTCTCTGACCTGCTGTTGGAGTCACAGTATTTATATGGATGTTGGTAGGGGTTTCAATGGGCCTTTGAACATCACAGGGAAATGACTAGATTTTCTCTTGTTGGAGATTGTCATTGCCTGACACTGTGTGGCATGAATGTTACTTGACACTTATCAGCCCCAGCACAAATGATGTGCATAAAATCAATCCCATTCACTTGCAGTGGTGTGTTCTCCAGGCGTGATGATGGGGGAATTATCTAATGATCTCTATTCTTGGCAGGAAACAGTAATGTCACTTAAATGCAGCCTTCAATGTATCTGTAGAACCAGCAGTAAGGATAAAGTCAAACTTTTAATTGCAATAGAGCTTATTTTTCATCAAGTGGCTTTGCTATCCTCAGTGGAGTTTCTTTCCAAGATTAGTCACCACATACTGCGTTGTCTTTGTTGTTGGAAGCTCTTCCATGCAACAGATTTAGCCAAGGATCTAGATTTCCAGTGTTGGATTAAAAGATTTTCTGCCGATGTTAGCTCATCAGAAAAACAAAATGATAGACACACCCCAATACCCAAAATTTGCTGAGAATTATGCAACACTAAATAGTTTTCAATCAATTATCAGGAATTGTGACAGACCTCAGCATGTATAGACGTTTTTAATGTAACAAAACATTCAGAACTCTCCTGCTCAACAAGGGTAAATGCAACAGGCGTGGTTAGTCAAGCATAGACTTTCAACTGCATTTACATAATATGCTTTTTTTAACTATGTCAAACAGTCATGGTGCAGCTGCATTACTCGCAGTGTCACATTTCTATTGTTAATTAACACAACAGTTGTGGTGGACTGCACCATAATCTGGTCCACCAGCCAACCACTGTTCTCATATCAAACCAAATATTGGCACAAAAGGAAACCAAGCAGCTTCTATTGTGTGCCACACCAGCCTCAAAGCTCCACTTACACAAAATACCTCTCCTAGTTTCCCAGATCTGTACTCAATTGTAGAAAGGCAGGAAATAGCACCATGATCCTGCACTATTTCATCCAGATGGCATCACACAATCTTAATGGATAGCGGTTCCGCCTGCTGTGTAAATAGATCCTCCCTCTGTTTCAAACCCATGTCACAGACAGGATTTATGTGTTTTACTATTGTCCATGATCAAAGTGTTTGCATGTGAGTTCTATGTGTGTGGAGCAAAAGAAAAATGTGCACACTCACTTCTTCATACATACTCAGACATTCACATACAGTAATCTGGTTCTGTTACAGTTTCTCTGTTGCATTCCCTTTACTTACAAATCACCAGTTATGTGTTACCTGGTGAACATTTATTAATATTAGAACCAAGGTTGTGGGAATGGTGGCTCCACTAGACATATGATTCTCAATGCAGTTATGAGTTGGTGGAAGTTCAGACTCCATGCTGGCTCCTAGGGAGAGGTCAGGCGTCACCAGGCTGTATTCTGTTTGGAAGCTTGCAATATGTAAATTACCCTGACTGCTTTGTTGGGTTGTTTGTAAAGCTCTTAACCCTTTCATGGTTGCTTCCACAATCTATGATTCATATAAACTAGGTTCTAGCCCTTGATAATTTGTATTTCTGGGTGAGGATGGATTTACACCTCCGTGAGATATCTGGGATTCCCCGCACCCCCCACCCCCCCTCACCCCTCCTCCCTACCCTCCCCACCATCCATAAGACCATAAGACATAGGAGCAGAAATTAGGCCATTCGGCCCATCGAGTCTGCTCCACCATTCAATCATGGCTGATAAGTTTCTCAACCCCATTCTCCCACCTTCTCCCCGTAACCTTTGATCCCCATGTCATAAAGTCAGTGGTCTTGGAGCTTGAACTCTTGGGTTCAGGTGGATTTAAGTTTTGAACCTGATCCTGTGAGGGTTCTGTGGTTAATTCTGTGTTAGCTGCACTTTTACATCACTTGTGGCTTTCACGGCTGTGGTTTACCTGAAGCGGTATTGATTCCCCTTTTTTATTGTTACTGTGGGGATGGGTTTGTCCCCAGTCTTCCCCGTGTTCTTTTGAACACCACTGGCCACAGGAGGCTGACCAGCTTCTGCTGCACTGGAGTGTGGCTATTCAACTGGGTGAGGTATAGGGAGCTGTTTCTGTCCCTATTTAAATCTGAAAGAAAGTATCTGCTAACAAGACCTCTGGATCAGTTCCCTTCATTCTTTTTTGTAAATTCTATAGGCCCTTCTTGGCCTCTTTGAACTCTTCTGGCTTGGTTTTGGCCTCTTTAGCTTGTATGAGTTCGATTCTGTTCCTTTTTACCTTGGTAGGCCCTCTGCTGGCCCTTGAAAAGTCCTCTGGCTTTCCCTCTATTTCCCTATTCCTTATTGTCTCTATCGCTTCCCTGTAGGATGTTAGGGTGTTCTTCAGCTTTCTGCAGCTGAACAGCAATTTTTCTCTTTCCCTTTTGTTTCCCCAGGCTCTGTGGACTGACCTTCTGGGCACAAAACCTGGTGACCCATCAAGTCATTTCCCAACAACAGGTCTACTCCCCCTTTAGGTAAGCTCAGAACAACTCCGACCATCACTACACCAGTGACCCACTAGAAATGCAGGAAGGTCTGTGTGGGTTTTGATGGGAGTTCCAGAATTGTTGGTGGCAAGCTTCTGCTATGGGCTAATATGCATTGAGAATAGCAGCTTTTGTCTGATCATAACTGACAGAGCTGACAGCAGGCAGCGTGGGATAAACCTCATGGGCTTTTCCTACTGGCTGATATTTTAGCATGTGTGTCCAAAGTTCTGCTGGCCGTTGTAATTGAGCATCAGTTTCTCGAAGGCTGTGAAGCAAGTTTTCACATCCTCCTCTTCAAACTTGGGGTTCTCCCTAACTGCTGCAAACTGTCTCAGCTCCTGATCTATCTGTGTCTGCTTTTCGGTCTGGAAAGCATGCTCCTCCTTTCCCAGTAGGAATTCTCTTGCCTCCTTTTCCTTCTGAGTGTCCCTTTCTCTCTCTCTCTCTCTCTCTTTTTGCTGGACTTGCCTTTCTCTTGCCTGAAATTCTACCTCCAGCCTTTGCTCTCCTAGGCAAATTTTGGTTAAGCTAACCTGGTCTGATTCAAGTTTTATGTCTCCTGCCTGTTCTGAAACTGGTGTGAGGCCCAAATGCTTGGCCAGCAACTTTAGTAAATTGCGTCTCTGTGCTTTATTTCTTATATTAAGTTCTACCTGCTTAGCTAGGGCTTTTAGCTATTCTAAGTTTAGGGCCGCTAATTTTGACCAAGTTAAGTCCTCCTCTTGCAGAAGTGCTTTCACATCAAAAGTAGCCATCTCATTTTCTGTTGTTAGTACACACAAAGCTTACTGGTGTGATCCTTTTTCCTTTGATTCAACAATTTTGGCTTTACGTTACTTTTCCTTACTACTCCCAATTGTTTTAAAGTTAGATTTGGCTTGTTTACAATGGGTTGATCCCGGACTGCAAATCCAGGATTTATGCATTATTTTTTGCATTATGCAATTTATGCAAAATTTGCCTAGGAGAGCAAAGGCTGGAGGTAGAATTTCAGGCAAGAGAAAGGCAAGTCCAGCAAAAAGAGAGAGAGTGAGAGAGAGAAAGGGACACTCAGAAGGAAAAGGAGGCAAGAGAATTCCTAATGGGAGAGGAGGAGCATGCTTTCCAGACCGAAAAGCAGACACAGATAGATCAGGAGCTGAGACAGTTTGCAGCAGTTAGGGAGAACCCCAAGTTTGAAGAGGAGGATGTGAAAACTTGCTTCACAGCCTTCGAGAAACTGATGCTCAATTACAACGGCCAGCAGAACTTTGGACACACATGCTAAAATATCAGCCAGTAGGAAAAGCCCATGAGGTTTATCCCATGCTGCCTGCTGTCAGCTCTGTCACTTAAAGCCATGATCAAAGTGTTTCTATGTGAGGTGTGAGTGTTTCCTTACCCTGAAAGGGATTATTTCAATTTAAATACTTCCAGAATCAAGTCTTTTTTTAGAAAATTTTAAAAATAAGGAAGGTTATTTACTGCCCGACACAAGTTTACTCAGTCAACTCACAAACAAAATTTAGATACAAATAAAGAGAAAAAGTACAGTTACAAGCTCTAATTGTCTCAGTCGCTCTTTTATGGCAGGCTGGTAATTTCTTAGATGAGTTGATGACTTGGCTGGAGTAAAGGCCTTTAAAGCAGAGGTTTCTTAGTAAGCTGTGAAGCTTCTTGTAGTTAAATTGTCAGGAGGTTGGTTTTCAGCCGATCTTGAAGTTGGAACAGCTTGGAGAGAGTCCTTCCCCCACTTTCAAGGTATCGCTGTTTATTACCTTGGTTACTTAGCTGACCCACTGATTTTCTTCTGGCCCCTCTGTCCCTGCAGTGCTGATTCTTGCTGTATTATAAGCAGGCAACAAACATGGCTTCCTTACCCATGTGACCTGTTACAAGTCCAAAGACCTTTTCCAAATAAGGTGGTGTGTTAGGCTGATGAACATCTGTGTTCACACTTTGAGGGTTTGAGACAGCCAAGGTCTTTGTGATTAGTTGAGGGACCCTCAAAATACAATGAAAGGTTGATGGGATCCTCTTCACAATCATCTAATAACCACTAAGTTTCAATGTCCCTGGTGAAACATGGAGACAAGTTGCTTGCACACCCCATTGCCTGTAGGTTTTGGTCCATCCTTTATCAATGAGGCTTGTGAATTTCACAAGTGGCTGTGAGATTCCTTCACTCAGGTCCAAATTTAATCAGGTATTAGCCACAGACTCTGCTGTCTACAGTTCAGATGTCAAAAGTCATGCTGCAGCCATTTTAACAACTTTTGTGTTTACTTTTTAAAACATAGCTTTGAAATGTGCAATATCTTCATGCCTGTACTGGTCGTGACACCTGAAAAATGTCAAACTTAGCATTTAAGGTTTAGTAAATTAATAACACATACAAATATAGTGTCCAGCAAATCTTTGGTATGCTCCAATTGTATGAGGATTCTATGGGGTTTTTCATAGCACCAACACACTGAACCACCACAGGAAATTGAGGGCAGAATTTTGCCCTTGTCGGGCAGGTTCGGTGGGGGCAGTTGGTGATCAGGGCCGGACCACGATTTCACGCTGGCCGGCCAATTAAGGCCTGCCCAGCATAAGTCACACGCAGCAGCGCTCAGTGCTGCCTGTGCAGGTGGGGGAAGAGAGTGAGCACGAACTTCGTGCA
Source organism: Cetorhinus maximus (assembly GCF_964194155.1). Lineage (NCBI taxonomy): Eukaryota > Metazoa > Chordata > Chondrichthyes > Lamniformes > Cetorhinidae > Cetorhinus > Cetorhinus maximus. Next base: position 23,401,137 of record NC_135879.1, on the reverse strand, counting down.
TGCACGCGAGTGAGCACTTGAAAATCTCCCTGAGGCACAGAGCTGCCTCAGGGAGATGAAGAGTTTTCCAAAAAAAGATAAAGATTTTTAAAAAGTTATAAAACATGTCCCCTCATGGACAGGATCTATAGGTCGGTGAGCAGGGGGCAGGGCCCGCTTGCTGACGGGTAAAATTACACAGGCTGATGTTGGGCGGAACTCCCAATGTCACCCCGTGTCATTTCCATTTTCAGATCAGCAGGGGCGCAGCCGAATCAGCTGTGCGTCCGCCAACCTGTCAACAGCCTATTGAGGCCATTGATAAAGTCATTAACCTCATTAATGGACCTGCCCGTCCAACCTAAGGGTTGACGGGCAGGCCGGGAGCCCTGGTGGGCTTAAGAAAAAGCATGAACCCTCATCCATGGGTTGGATGAGGTTTCATGAGGGTTTTTAACAATTTAATAAATATATGATTTAAAGTGATGGACATGCCCCAACTCATGTGACAGTCTCACATGAGAGGACATGTCAGGGAAATTTTGTTTTTGCACCTTTACCATTTTTAAATTTGGCGCCGATCTCCCTGAGGGAGCACTTAGCCTCAGCGAGATGAGTGCGCTCTTTCACGCTCATGCATGAACACACTCTCGGCTGAGGGAATTCCAGCCCCCACCCCACCCCCCATCCACACAAGGTGCGCATAGTGCTTCCTGATGGACATCACGCTGGGCGGGCCTTAATTGGCCCGCCCATGTAAAATGGCGGCGCGCCCCCAATCAGGGATGCCGATCAGGGGCGCGCCTGCCTGCACCCGCTCCTGCACTTCCCCCCCAACGGGGGGAAAATTCTTCCCCATGTGACTCTGTCACATGACTAGGGACACGTTATAAATGAAATTTGAAATTTTTTATTTTATTTTTATTGATGTTGGAAACTTCATCCTGTCCGTGGATGAGGTTTCCAAAAAAGTGCAAAGGCTGCTTGGCCTTTTCGCCTGCCCACCAACCATAAGGTTTGTTTCAATTACCTTGTTAATGTCCTTAACAGGCCTTTTAATTGTTGGCGGACGCGCTGCCGACTCTGGCGTATGCCTGCCGGCTGAAATATTGAGCGACTGTGCGTTGACATCGGGACGCTCGCCCAATGTCGACGCGTGTCATTTTACGCTCGAGCGGGTCAGGCGTGTCCCCGCCCACTGAGTTAAAAATTCTGCCTTGAGTGATGTTAGTTTGAGGGTCACATCTGTATTGTTCAAGTAGCTAGCAAAATGACAGATTATATTGGTGTCTCTGTAAGTATACCTCAGAGTGTTGGGGTGTGTGCTTCTGATCCATTCCAGGAGATTGAATTCCCTTCTCAATTATAAAACAAAAGAAAACCTGCATTTATATTTCATCTTATATGAGGACACCCCGAAGTATTTGCAATCAATGAAGTACTTTTGAATGTAATCACTATTTTAATGTAGGGATACATAGCAGCTAATAACCAATTCACACATAACAAGTTTGCACAAATGGGAGAATAATCAGATGATTTTTTTTAAGTAAAGGTGGTTGAGGCATAAGTATTGGCCAGAACACTGGAAAAAAAATCTCCTGTTCTTCGTTGATTAGCACCATTTGTTTAATGTCCAGAGGACAGACTAGGTTTTCAGTCCAATGTCTCATCCAGAAGGTGGTACCACCAACAGTACATCACTCATTGAGTACTGACATGGGTTATCAACCCAGATTATGCCTCACATCTCTGAAGTGGGGTTTGAACCACAGCTGTCTAAATCAGATGTGAGAGGTTATGGTAACACTGAGAATTTATGAAGCAGAGGTTGAACACCTCCCCATAGGAAAGCAGGGAGGTAAAATAACACTTCTCACTTCCTATTGCCCTATGTTAACTTTAAAGGAAGAACTCACTTTCTTCCCTTCAAAAAGGAAAACCAATTAAAATGCTCATACTCCATTAAAATTGCATTAAATGATTTCCATTCTAACCATTTTCAATTTGTAATGGCAGGTCTGGTTGTAATGTACATTTTATGTTTTGCCTTTAACATCTAAAAATTATTAAACTTCCTTATTTATATACATATTATATATCACATAACTTCCTTCATTTCATTTAGAGATAATCAGCTGATAATATTATAGATCTAAATTGAAAAAAGTAAATCAGCACCAATGGGTAAGTAGACTTTATAAAATGGTGTGGGTGGGAGGTGGAGAGAGATAGATAGTTTGTATTAAAATAGCAGACAGGAGAATATCATACAAATGCATTCAATATAATTTCTAGGCTCATATTTTTTCTAATATGATTAAGTATAATTCTCAATGCTGGAAATAATTTTGAGATCCAGATTACCTTGACTGATATTGACTGTTTGACTTCTCCAGGCTGTTGTACTTTACTGAATGATTCCGCTGTTCATCTTGTTGCAGGAGAATAATGCAAATATCAATACATCAAATTTATTGGATCAATTGATGACATTATATGAATCTTTAAATTTTATGCCAGCTATTCTTTTCAAAAGCTCTTTCTTACTCATATAATTCATATATGTGACAGCATACTTGTCATTATAAATTATGCCAATACTTACATGGACATCTGGCTTACATGTTTTATTTATATTTTGCAAAGCACACTGCAAAAAAAAAAATGGCAGCTGCTCAAATACTTGGCACTTGCTGGACGCTAATGGACACAATGCAGTTAGCTGCTGGCGGATTTCCCTCTGCTGCTATTTATTGCACTGGCAGTGTCTTCCAGCAGCAATGGCTAACAAAACGGTCTCCACATAATGTGGTAGTAGGATTTACAACTCCTGATTTGTGCATTGCCAGTCACAAGCAGAATTAACAGGCTCCTTGCTTTCAACAGCACAGTATGTTGGTTCTGTTGATGTACATGCTCCGTTAAGGCCACCTACAGATCATTTTCTGCATTATATTAAAGGACTCATAGCCCTTCTGTTAAGGTACACTGATAATTCAAATATAGACCACAGATATATGTTAAATAATTACAACATCTTCTAATTATTATTCTGAAAGAGCTGTGACTAGCTAGGAGAAGAGAATAATAGAAAATTGAAGTACAGTAACTAAAAGTGTTTTGTGTTAAACATGATCTGAACATGAAATAGCCAAGCCTTCCTGCGTTTCAATATTCAGTAAGTCAGATAACTTGCATGGGTGACAGAACTGTGCTTTTTGTACTTAGTACAAACCTATGAGGGTTTTAATGAAGTATGTTAGCATATTTCCTATGGTTATCGTCGCAACAAAGGATTGTTAGTCCTGCACTAATAACTTGTGCATGATTCTGGCTCAAGTGGATTTAAACAACAAACTTTTAGCATTCACTGGCTAATAACATGTTGTTTTTATACAACTTTTCGACAGTGTTACATTAAATGACAAGCAATTAATAGAACTTGTTTCCTCCAAGAATTTCAAGCTGATTAGGTTCTGTGCTTATGTCAGTTACCATTAAAGTAAAAGCACTTCAGACTGCCCACAAGACAATTCTAACCTTTGGAGGGGCCAAGCTACCTTGAGTTGCTTGTACTCAAACTGATATTTCCCCCAAGCTGTTGCTGGTCTGACCTGTCTAAGCAATTTCCGAATTGTTTTTGTTCTCTCCTCTTATCTGTTATTGTCTGGTTTTTTACATGTTCTCATAATACAAGCTCATGATATGGCCTCGTATTTTAGGTCATGGGTCTCCTAGCAACCAGTCCCTTTTCGAGGTATAGTTTTAAAACTTCAGCATTTTCTCGACATTTGTTCCCCGGCCAAAATGCTGGAGTAAAACAATCCGGCTTAACCCAGCCATTTGGATTAAAATAATCCAACATTTCCTCCTTTTGAAGCTGAGTGGAACCATTCTAGGTTAATACCCTTAAACTTTCTTTCTGCCCTCGTCTCAGATCATCTAGTTTATGTTGATTTAATATTGCATTTATATAAGCAATCATAACTTTCTAAATTTCTTTAGAACAATATGTCATTATACAGACAAAGAAAATCATAATGCTGTCTTTCTTATTTTAAAGAAACCATGGCTTCTCCAGTTCTCCCGGTACCCATATCCATAGGCCATCTTTGCAAAGTATTACTTCTCCCTAGCCCTCAATTATCTCAATTTTATTGCTGACTCAAAGGAACCCAATCTTGAATTTTGTAAATCCAAGCTCCATGCCCATCTTTACTTTTCATTTCAAACTCTGACAGGTACCAGTGTGTTTAATTGTATCCTGATAATTAGTTAGTTTCTCTAAGGAACATGAATCAATGTATTGATTCCAAAGTTTTCTCCCTCTCCTGGGCCACATTTGTGCTGCTGTTAAGTAACTAAGCATGTCTGAGACCCGTACTTCACAGCTTCACACTACAATCCTGCATGCAAGTTGCCTCACATTTACAAACGCACACACACACACACAAACATACATATGAAAATCATGCAATGCATGACCTCCAATACAAGTCATTCTTGGGTTTTCAGGTTGTCTAATCAGGAGATTGTGAGGCCGGAGGTTGGAGATCTATGCTCATTCCCCCTGACATGACATTTCTGCTAATGGCCAGCCAGGCTGTCAATCAAATATTCCCACCTACACTTTTCTGACATTTTACAGAAAAAGTTCCCATTTAGTAGTGTAATTTTACTGTTTCCACTTTATATCATAAATGGCTTCCTCTCATTCAATTCTACACCTTAATTACCATTTCATCTCTTTCATTAGTCATGGAGAAACTTTACTGTCCAATACAACATTAAAGATAGAAAACCCTATAGATTAGACATTTCAATCTGGTGCAAGTTTTGGTACATATTGTTTGTTTATTTTTGAGAACCTTTTATTTCACAAAATTTTGTGCCTGAGGTCTTTTTATCATTTCAAAACGTTCCCATATCCAAAGAGCAGTATTGTTAGACTGGTCAATGTTCATTTTATTTCCCCCAAAACCTCTTCCTTGGCATATTGCATCTCACCTGCATTAATTTTTACTATTAAAATTTGATTATCCCCTTCAATTTTGGGGTCAAAATCCTGGAACTCCCTCCCTAACAGCACAGTGGGTGTACCTACACTACATGGACTGCAGCGGTTCAAGAAGGCAGCTCACCACCACCTTCCCAAGGGCAACTAGGCATGGGCAATAAATGCTGGCCTTGCCAGTGAAGCATCTATTCAGCACCCTGTGAATGAATAAAAAAAAAGCTCATGTTTAATTTTCCATTCTCAAATGCTTGAAACAGCAACTCAGATCAATTTGTCTGGTTAATTCCAATTTCAGAAACAAAAGGTTCCCGGGCTTAATATTTTTACATTAGAGAGAGAACTCCTTGCAATTTCTTTTGAAGCACTTTGTCTCAGAAGGTAAAACATGACCCTGAATGGTTTTAAGTCCAATTTGAAAGGTAAAATCTGAAACCCAAATCACTTCATGTTGTGAAATTTGATGTCTGCAAAGAAGATGTCACATTCTTAAAACTATTAGATGTCTTGCTGTACCATCAACATTGATGCAATCCAGAAAGCCATGGTACCCTACTTTTAAAAGAAGAGAATCCATCGTGACGTTTCTTGATGTTAATTCATGATTTTCTTTTGTTACTGTGGGGAAAATACCCACTCAGATTAAGAAACCTAAAATTTAATAATGCCCAATTTATAAATTCACATTCAGCAATAGAAAGATTGTTCTGTGGTAAAATTAAAAAGAGCTGTCAGCAGAAAGGGTTAATTTCTTGGTTTATTAGAAGGTAATGTCAAGCACAAAATGCATTACTTCATGTAAATTAAAAAGCACTTTTTTGATAGAGAAAGAGCCAAACTCTATTTTACTTTTCTTTCAAATGCTTTAAACCTTTAAAACTTCCTTAGGAGTTAACTCTTTCATTAGCTGGTCCAGCCCAATTACAAGATATCTCCAGCTTGTTGCCATAGAGATAGCAAATTCCACTTCGAGTCATTAAACATTGAAGGAATTCAAACAACTAATTTTTGTATGTGATAGTCTCAGACATAATTAGAGATTTCCATATTAACTTACAATAAACAGAATTTCATGTGTCCACAATGTAGGTCGGATTTTCACCATTTAATTGTAATGCCTATCCATTCAGACCAATATTTAATTAACTAAATACCATACTCAATGGATATAAACTTGTTAAAATAGCACAAGCTTACAGAAACCCAGTATATTAGTGTTCGATCCTAGTCACCAGTTTGCTGGATCCTGTTCGCACACTTCTTGTAAGGCTTGGCCTGTTTGGTACAAATGATAGAGTTGAGTGGCAGACATGTCATAGGTAGAAACTCTGGCCAGAATTTTACACTTGTCGGTTGGGCCAGACTCGGCGGCGGGCGGGCGGCCGATTGCCGCTGGCGAACGGGCCGCGCCACCATTTTCCGCGGGTGGGCCAATTAAGGCCCACCCCGCGGGTAAGCAACTCCCGTGGAGAACGGGAAAATAGTCGCGGGGGCGGGCGGCCTCAGGCTGCCGATTCCAATGGGGAGCCGGCAGCCTGTTTAAAGAGTGGCCAGGCAGCTTGCTTGAGGCAGTGCACCATGGCTACTCATGGAGAGAGGGAGGGAGGTCCAAGTGGAGAGCAGCATGAGCAGGAGGAGGGGGGCAGGCTGCAGGAGAGGCCAGCGGGGGGGCCACAATGCCCCCAGATTATCAGACGTGTGCCTTGCTGTCCTCCTGCAAGAGGTGGGAAACTGGCGTCAGATTCTGTTTCCTGAGGATGGGAGGAGGAGGGCCCCCCCATGTCACCAGCCAGGCGTGGGAGGAGATGGGTGAGGCTGTAAGTGCCCATGATGATGTCTGGCGCACTGGCACACAGTACAGAAAACGATTCAATGATTTGCTGCGCTCCGGACGGGTGAGTACCATGTCTGTCTTGGCCATTTGACCCAGAAGGCAGCCTTAGCCTCCCCCCTACCATGTATTGCTGTTGTTACTGTTAAGGGCATCTGTGCACACTGGGTGGGCAAACGGGTACTGACCATGCTTACACCAGCCTTAGTGGTTGAGGAGAAGAAGGGTTCTCCCCGCAGCATATGTTGGTTTCTGTGGCATTTGAGTAGTTTGGGGGCAACCTGCAGGGGAGGCAGATAGACACATACTCAGAACTCCAACACATGTTATATTGATGGTAATGACATGGCCCAAGGGGTGCCTCAAGGTGTTTTAGGCAAGTGCCATCTGCTGGCATCGGCACCGCACCTAGTTGCGCCCCCTTGCCATGGGCACTAAGACCCATATGCTATTCAAAGTGATGGACGCTGAAAGTGTCCGAGGGGACCGTTGGGGGAGGGGTTGGGACCAGCCGTACTATCTTCTGGGGACTGATCACCAGTGGTGTGGACAGGAGCCGCTGGAGGCCTCAGATGGGCCACTATGGTTGGGGTGCGGCGTGGGCGTGCGGAGTACATGAGCGATCAGCCCCAATAAATCCTCTTCTCTGTTTTGCAGGCAAAAAGTAACCACAATGCCCAGGGGCGCCTGAGGACTGGAGGTGGGCGCGCCATCCTCCAGTGCCTCACACCCTTCCAGGAGCAGGCCATGGAGCTAGGCAGGAGGCAGGAGGCCAGGGCGGCCGGGGGCGGCGAGGCTGGGGTCCAGCGGGCAGGTATTTGAGGTCCACAGTCCCATTCACTCTGTCTGCCCACCATTCAAACCACATCATTGCTGCAACTGTTAATGCTGCAACAATGCTCATTCATAGACTGAGACATTCTGATGTTTGGGTTATACAGGAAGGACCCTCGTCCCCTTGAGGAATCGTGTCTCCACCACCTTCCAAAGTCATCTTATCCCATTTGTGACCACTATCACCATGGTCTATCATGCCATTGGATCACTGCTGCACAGCCAAAGACTGATTCCATTCTAGGGGGCTTGGGACTTCCTGCACCCTTTCAGCCAGTGCGCCCCACATTACTTTGTCCAAAAGGTCCTCAGCACCTCAGCTGTGAACCTCATGGCACTCAACTTAGATGAATGCCACCACGTTACTCATCCCTGCGCCAAGGGGAAATGTTGCCTTCTGGATGCCCGGTCTATGCCCCTCCTTACAGAATGAAGGGCAATAATATGACCTCTCAATCTCCTGTGTTCGGCGGAAAATGACACAACTGTTTGAGATGTTTCCTCAGCCCCGCAACTATCTAGGCAACAATACATCCACATCAGGTACCCCTGCACTCTCCCCACTCCTATGGTTCAGAACAAGCCATGAGGCGTTCCTGAAGCCATCTGACCAGCCTGTTTGCATGTGTGTTTAATGGTTGGGACCCATCTTGACTCCTTTCCACCTCACCAATGTTCTTCTCCTTCGGGTCTTTAAGGGTGAGTGACTTATGAGGCTGGGTGGGAAAGGGATGAAAGGTTGAAGTGAATGAACGCTAACTGATGCACTGTCCTTGTTGTTAATTTCAGCATCACCACCAGAGTGACCCACACGTCCGCACCACAGGCCCCCTCCACACCTGAGGGGCAACATGTGCAACTTGCAGCACACCATTTCAGCCAGCCAGGCACCAGCGCAGACACACACACCTCGGTGGGGACATTGACGTCGGCTAGTGTCCCGGGTCACAGTGGAGAGGGCACATCACGATCGCTGGAGGAGATGGTAGGGGTAGAGAGTGCTGATGGCTCCAGCAGCCAGAGGGCTGCAGGGGACGAGGCACATGCTGAGTCCGGCACTGATGAGGTGCCTTTGGAGTTGTCCCCAATGCAGCAGCTGCAGGACAGGCAGCAGGAAGTGCATCTGGCAGGGTTGCATGAGGGAATGGTTCAGTTGCTCTCTGCGATGGAGGAGTCTAGGCAGAGTGTACATGAAGATTTGGCCCTCAGGGCAGAGCTTCAGGCTTCCTTCAATGAGAGATTGGAGACTCTCATAGAGAGGGGCTTTAACCGAATGGATCAAAATATGATTGGGATACGCTCTGACCTGCAAGCCCTCACAGCGGTACTGGCCCACAGGTGGTCTTTCCCATTGCGGGAGATGTTGTGGACACTAAGCACTGGCACTCAGTGCCCATGCATCTGCGGTGAGCAGGGAAGTCGAAATGGACCTCACGTCGGCACAGCAGCTGCCTGTCATCGCTGCGAGCTCCTCTCATGGTGCTCCGGATGAGGACAGCAGCTCCTTCGCCCCTCTACCAGTCAACGTTGCTTCCGTTGAGGCTTCGACAACTGGGGAGGTGCCAGTTCAAGAACTGGTCACTCCCTCCCAGGTGGGGCCATCACAGGCTCCACAGGCCAGAGGACGCCCGCTAAGGTAATCAACGCCAACAGGACAGCAGAGTCAGCAGGCTGTCTCATAAGCCTCTCCGAGCGATGGGACGGCACCAAGATGTAGCACCCAGAAACGTAAGCATAAGTCACCTTAGGCACTCCCCGGGTATGTCACTGGTGATTTTGTGTTGGCCTTAGAATAGGGACCTATTTTTCTGTCATTGTGAAATAACCATATGTGCTTTAATTTTGGACACAATAAAGTCCACCTTTGTTACCATGGCTGAGGGTCTTTTCATTGTGGTGCTTTTTTCCTTTTCACATAATTATCATGAGTGTTTGAGTGGACATGGATGTTTCTATACTAAGGCCTTATTTGCAGCTGATAGGGCGGAAGAGGTAGCACCTAAGTCCCACGCATGGAAGTTCCAGGCAATGCTGGTCCTGCTGATCCATGTGTGTGGAGCTAGCTGAAGGTACTTTGGATTAAATTGTCCCGGGTGTTCCTGCTCCTTGATGTAAACACAGGTCGTTGTTCTGCCCCTCATCATTGCCCTGTGTTTCCTCATCCTCTGAGGCACTGCTGGATTCATCATGTGCAGCCTCATCCAGGGCATCAAGGTCTTCATCGTCAATTCCATCCCCCCTTTCCAGCGCAAGATTGTGCAGAGCGCAGCAGACTACCACTATCACAGAGACATGATCTGGGGGGTACTGGAGTGCGGCCCTGAGCTTTCAAGGCAACGGAAGCGCATCTTGAGAAGACCGATGGTTCTCTCCACCACAGTCCTTGTGGAGCCGTGGCTCCTATTGTAACGCTGCTCAGCTTCTGTTCTTGGATGGCGGAGAGGTGCCATGAGCCACCTTCTGAGGGGATAGCCCTTGTCACCCAGCAGCCAACCATCCAGCCGGGCTGGAGCACTGAAGAGCCCCGGCACCTGGGAGTGTCTGAGGATGTAGGCGTCGCGGGAGCTGCCTGGGTACCTTGCACAGACTTGTAGAATCAGCATCCTGTGATCACACACTATCTGCACGTTCATGGAGTGGAAGCCCTTCCTGTTGACGAAGGCACCGGGCTCACCTGCTGGCGCCTTGATAGCCACATGTGTACAGTCTATAGCACCCTGGACGCGGGGTAAGCCAGCAATGGCCGCGAAGCCTCTGGCTCACTGTGTCTGACTTGCCTGGTCACAGCGGAAATGGATGAAGGTGGATACCCATCTGAAAAGAGCACCTGTAACCTGCTTGACACAAGTGTGGACAGCTGATTGGGAGACACCACAAAGATCACCCACCGAGCCCTGGAAGGAGCCAGATGCATAAAAGTGGAGGGCAACTGTGACCTTCAGAGCCGCTGGCATGGGGTGTCCTCCCACACAGTTAGGGGAGATCTCAGGGCCAATCATCTGACAGATATAGTTGACTGTCTGCCTTGAGAGTCGGAGCCTCCTTCGGCACTGCACCTCAGTCATATTGAGGTAGCTGCTTCGCCGCCTGTATACCCTGGCAACAGGATAGTGGCATCTTCTGTGGACCTTTGCACCTTGGACAACCTCTTGGCACTGTGCCCCTTGTGCCTGCGCCTGGCTCCCAAAGGTAGCTCCCCTGGAGGCTGATTGCCCAGTCTTGGCCTCCTCCTTATTCTATCCCTCCCCTCCTCCTCAGAGGAGCTGCCTCCAGCAGAAAGGTCAGAACCCATATCCCCAGGCTAAATGGAGGCCTTGGGAAAGCTGCAGGCCCGAGAAAGATTACTGTCTGCAGACTGGTTTCAAAGTACACAAGAAGCTCTTGGAAATCGATGAGAACTACTAACAATCACACAGGCAACTTTTAAACACTTTCAACTATTATAACTTTGTCAAAAACATGAACAGCCCCTCTGAGTCCACATATCCCGACATTGCAAAAGTTTTCTTAAATAATCTCCTACCCGCCTTCCCATTGGGCCAGTGCACCGACCCGAAGTTCGCACGGGCCCCTCAAAATTGTACACAATTGGCAAGTTAAGGGGCTTAATCAGCCCTTCAATTAATGGCGGACGAACTGAGCGCACCCGCCCACCGAAATATCGCGATGGCGCGGGCTGACGTTGGCACGCTCGTGCGATGTAAGCGCGCGACATTATACGCGCTGACGTGCGGGTTACGCCACCTGCACATCAGCCAGAAAATTCTGCCCTCTGTGTTTATTTACAAAGGTACACAACAGTGACTAACACTTCAGACTCCATCTCTACACTGCTGCTACTAATTATTGACGACAGACTACTAACTATAGAGGTAGCCCACGCTACTCCGCTATTGGATACTAGGATTAGGTGATCTTCCACTGTAACATTCTTCTTAAAGGCATATTACACATCAATTACTCATTGTTCTTCTTTGTTATTACTTTAGGTGCCGTTCTAAATTACTGTAAAAATACTGAATGTAACTGAAAAAAATATTCTTCATAAACTAACTTTTTGTAACATTCATACAAACTGATAAGAGGTTGGGCCTGCAGCAATGTCTGGTCCTTTACATGTTATGATAATACCAGACCATAATATGGCCTTGCATGTGAGGGAGTGGGTCTCCTAGCAACCAGGTCCTTAACGGGATGTTGTTTTGAAACTTCAGCGTTGCCTCCACATTTGCTCTCTGGACAAAATGCTGAAGCCAAAGCCAAGTGGGCAACCAAACATTTGAACCACTTTAACATATTGTAATCGATAATTGTTTACACTGGTGGAGTATTCAGTTTGAAGAAAATCGGCAAAAGAGCCAGGAGCCACGGCTTGTTGTAGTCTGGAATGCCCTGCCTGAAAGGGTGGGGAAAGCAGATACAGTTGTAATTTTCAAGAAGACAGTTGCATAGATGCATGAAAAGGAAAAAAAAAATGCAGAGAAATGAGGTAAGAGCAAGAGAGTGGGACTAATTGGGATTGCTCAAAGTCCCAGCACGGGAACGATGGGGCAGAAGATTTTTTCCTATGCTGTATAATTCTATAAAACCCTAGAACTGCTTTTAAGAGCCCCCTGTGACAGGTTTGCAGCTGGGGGGGAGGGGGGGTGACATGTGTACCGTGTTTGTCAACTGCAGCCTGCCTGTGGGCCAATTAAGGGCCTTAAGTGGTCAACTAATTCCCATTTAAGGGCCTCATCCCATCACAACAGGGATATAACCAGCAGTGGGGCAGTACCTTGCCAAGTGTCCAGCCTGGCAACTTTCATCAAGTGGTGGGCAAGGGGTTGGTGGGGGGGGGGTGCCTCCATAATGGGCCTCAAGCCCATCGGAGGGACCCCTGTAGAATCCTCCCCCTCCCCCTCTCCCCCCCTTGGCCTATCTACACAGCTACCCCCCTACTCGCTACCCTCGCCAGGGTCTGCCAGCCTGGCCCAGGCTGTTGCTTTCCATACTTACCTTTCACTCTACCTCTTCATGGCCAGGACCTGGTTGCAGTCCCAACAGCGGCCACTGCACCTGGTGGCGCTGCTTAGACTGGAGAGCAGCCTGCCACCTGATTGGCCAGAAACACTGAGAGGCGGGACTTCATGCCGAGCTGGGTGCAGAAGTTTCACCTCTTGGCAATTAATACCCTTCTGAGCATTAAATGCCTGTGGGATGAGCTGTCAGAGAGGGGTGGGACAGGGATTCCAGTACCCTGTTAAACCCAGACCCAATGACTGATTCCTCAGCAGCCCTCTGTACCATGAGTGAAAGGTTAATTTAAATCACCAGCATATCTCCATTCCATTCAAAATGCCAGGATCCAAAACGGCTTATGGCTTATCATTTCCACCCAAAGTAGATGTGCGTTCATATTAGAAGTTCTTACGAGTTCCATTAATCTATGGGCAGGAAAAAGTTAATGAGCTGAAAATCTATTCCTTCAGAGAATAGTTTCAATGTAACCGCAGTGGAAGTATGCCGCAAGGACAAGAGATTAACTGGGACCCTGGAACTTCAGGTTGCAGTCTAACATCAGGATTTCTGTCAGACCTGTAAGGGGCAGAGCCTCCACTTGCCTCTTATAAGGGCAGCAGTACAAGAGGAGTATGGTTTTGTTGAGTCTCAGCATACTAGGACACTAAGCCAAGACATTAGGCCCCAACTTGGGGTCCAGGCTGGGATCATAGCCTAGAACCTTATACATAAATTTGTTAAATGACAATACATTTCTGGCAAAGAGAGGGGAATGTACTGCAATGTCTTTGAATGATATGCTTACCACAGTTAGAATAGCTGGCAGTGTGTGCAAGCTGTGAGATATGAGTGTGGGGCTATGTGCAGCGCTAGCTGTGCGAGGGTGAGCTGAGGCTATGAATCTGCTTGATATAGATTGCAAGTAGATGAGTGATGGTGGTGTGGTGGATTGTGCGGTATGTGAGGTGAGTGTTTGATTTGCAAGTAGATGATATGTGAAGATGCTTTCAGTGATCTTCACCACTCGTGTGAGCTCTTTAAACTTCTTATGGTGTTGTATCCAGGTCCTGGGGCTGTACTGCTGGCATTAGCTGAAATAGCTTTCTGCTCTCACTGCCTTCATAGTATGTGCCTGAAGGGGCTTTCTAGTCCCCTGAGGGAATTGGGCCTGTCTCTCTCTCCTCCTGTCCACCTCCTGCATCATGGCCTCCAGTATTGCAAAGAAGGCTGGGATACTCTTTCTGGCCTGTTGCACCATTTTTCAAGGTTCCTCCTTCCCTTGAACTCCTTTTTCACTGTTTCCTGCCCTTGCAGTAACCAGAGATGCAGGCTGGATTTAAGTGGTGCTAACCTCATACGAAATAGAGCCACACAGCAATGCGTTCAGCTGGTCTGTGCACCATAAAGTGCTGGGAAGACTCAGCAGGTCTGACAGCATCTGTGGAGGGAAAGACAGAGTTAACGTTTCGAGTCCATATGGCTAAAGAGTCATGCAGACTCAAAACTTTAACTCTGTCTTTCTCTCCACAGATGCTGTCAGACCTACTGAGTTTTTCCAGCATTTTTTGTTTTTGAAGCACATAGTTTACCTTTGTTTTGATTTGTGTGCATTGCTTTTCCAGGCCAGTCTTGTCCAACCAACGACCCGTGGGCAGCAATGCGGCCAGCGAAACCCCTCTTTGTGGCCCCCGAACGATTGTTGAAAATTCCGGTAAAAGGGGTCAGTGAGTTTGAAGATTTCTGCAGGGGGGCTGCTCCTCCATATTTTTCTCCTACATTTGCTGCTGGTAGGCTCACTTCTCACATGGGAGAGAAACAGGCTGTGATCAGAGAAGCAGCAAAGACCAGCAACTGCGAGTTTACAAAGATAGAGACACTCTAGAGCACATGGGGCCTCTGCTCACCCATGTTTCCCTATGGCTCCGGCCACTTTCCTCCAGCTCCCGGTGCTCTGGCCTGGCTGCAGCCACCTTCTCCTGGCTGCCCATGGTTCTTCTTGCATTCCCCGGCTGTTTTCTGCATTCTCTGGCTGTTCTCCATGTTCCCCCAGTTTCCCCCTCGTTCCCCAGCTTTCTCCATGTTCCCCTGGCTGCTCCTTGCATTCCTCCTGCTGTTCTCCGCATTCCTCCAGCTGTTCCCCACATTCCCCCGGTTGTTCACCGGCTCTCCCCATTTCCCCCCATTTCTCAGCCCATTCCTCTGTGGACGCCGCTAGGCCTCAGGTCTTGCTCCAGGTCTCTCTCCTGCTCTCATTGCACCTACCCCCACCTTCAGCCGATTTAGTGAGGAAGGGTGAGTAAACGAGTGAGAGTGAGGGTGGCTGATTGAGTGTGAGGGAGGCTGAATGTGAGGGAGACTGAGTAAGTGTAGGTGGGTGGTTGAGTGAGTGTGGATGGGTGGCTGAGTAAGTGTGGTTGGGTCGGCGGGAGGATGGGGATGAGGGTGAGTGGGGATGGGTTGTGTGAGAGAGAGAGATGGATGAGAGGCAGGGGAGACTGATTGTCTGGCTCACTCCCAGTCTCAAGGTTGTTGTTCATCCTCTCCCCCACACACCAACAGTCACTCTCACCCACTCTCACAGAGGTTCAGGATGAGTGATTGAGCACCCTGAGATTGGGAGTGAGCTGGACACTTCATTGAAACCTTTAAGATGCTGTGGGGCCTTGACAGGGTGGATATGGAGAGGATGTTTTCTCTTGTGGGAGAATCTAGAACTAGGGCTCACTGTTTAAAAATAAGGGGGTGCTCATTTAAAACAGGGGTGAGGAGAATTTTTTTCTCTCAGAGGGTATTGAGTCTTTAGAACTCTCTCCCTCAAAAGGCGGTGGAAGCAGAGTCTTTGAATATTTTTAAGACAGAGCTAGATAGATTCTTGATTAACAAGGAAGTGAAAAGCTATCGGGTGTAGGCAGGAATGTGGGCTTGAGGTTACAATCAGATCAGCCATGATCTTATTGAATGGGGGAGCAGGGTTGAGGGGCCAAATGGCCCACTCTTGCTCCTAATTCGTATGTTCTTATGTTCGTATTTATGGACACACACACTCTTTGTATATAATCCATCAGATTTCTACTTCTCTTTAGCTCTGAAGAAGACTCATATGAATTTGAAACATTAACGCTCTCTCCACAGATCCTGCCAGACTTGCTGAGCTTTTCCAGTACTTTCTGTTTTTATATCGGATTTCCAGCACAGCTGTATTTTGGTTTTACACACACTCTCACCCTTCCACACTCTAATGGTCGTCTTTATCACTCTTTTTTTTGATCATCAATTTATTGTTGTGACTTTTTTTGCTCAGCAAGTTGTTTCTTTTCATACATCAGCTGTATTTTTTTGAATTAAAATTTAATGTTGTGTCAAACCTTATCTTTCTGAAATTTGCTCATAGGCTCCCTGAGTGTTAGAAATATTGAAATGTGGCCCCCCCACACAAAAAGGTTGGACAAGCCTGCTATAGTCTCCAGCTCCACTTAAAGGGCTTTAGTATATAATCTATACTGATACCTCAATGTAGTACCAGGGGAATGCTAGATTGTCAAAGGTGCCATCTCATAGATGAGATGTTTAAAACCAGTCCTCATTTGCCTCCAAAAGATCCTATGGTACTATTGAAGATGAGCAGGATAGATTCCCTGGTGAACATTTATCCCTCAAAGAACATAAAAAAAACCCAGAATAACAGATCAGTTATCAAAGTAATGTTTGGGGCATCTTGCCATAGACAAATTGATAACCGCACTTTGCGGCAAAACAACATGACTACACTTCAAAACAATTTACCAGTTGTGAAACGCTTGCGAAAGTCCAAGATAGAATCATAGAATGGTTACAACATAGAAGGAGGCCAGTCAGCTCACTAAGTCCATGCCAGATCTCTGAAAGACTAATTTAGCCAGTCCCACTCCCATATATAAATGAAAGTTCGTCCTTCATTTCTAAGGCATCACTGTTTAACATGATCCTATTATCAAGCTAAGACTTGCCCATTCTCAGTGTATAACTGTGCATGACCCAATAGATGTGACACATACACAATTTAATAAAACTGAAACTAGGAACCTTAGAACCTTTACAAAAGGTTTGTTTCAAGCCTTTTGTCACACTAAAGCACCAAACAGTGACTCTGAAGATGCTTGGTATTGTTTCACCAGCAGAATTACAAAAAAGGGACAGTGAACATATCTCTTAGCCCTGTTGGACTATGTGGAGTCAGGGTGGGGTTACTAATTGAATGTAAGAAATGCAGTGGTAGATTAATTGCCACTCAAGTGCACTTGCCTCTTTGCAAGAAGGTCAAACAGGCAAAGAAGCTGTATTTCTTTCTGAGATCTTCAAAACCGGGGCCCTAACCTGGAGGCCTCATTAGAACCTCACTTCCAAGTTTGAGTTGCTCTATACACACAGAGTTCACCCTGGCATCCAGTAGTAGGGAGGTCTGTGCCAAAAAAAATTCCCATGTGTGAAATCCTTTCCTTGGTCCTATCATCTCGAACATAATGGGCCATACTTAGGGTGGTCAGGTTCAAATTTTGCTGAACCATCATTCATTTTATATCAGAGTCACCTCTGCACCCCAAGTAATTCAGGTCCACTGCCTTATCATATATTTCAAAAGTGGTGAAGACATTCAATTTGATTCTTTTTGAATTGCAAATAAAAGAAATGACCTACTTTATATCTTGGTAATGCTTCAGTCTTCTTATCAATGTTTTTAAATTTCTTTATTGATTGTTAATAGCTAAATATTGCCAAGATACAAGATACAACAATATTGAGCAAGTGAATGTCCATTCAAGGGATTACTTATAATGAACACTTTCATTCCATCCTTCTCTGTTGCTTTAGGATCAATCCATTTTTGCAGATATCAGTCTATCAGAGTACACAAAGCTGATTGAAATCACATTGCATCATCCAATTTTCTTTCAAACCTTTCAAGTATATCTTCTCTCAGCAGTAAACAGTGATCGCTCTTTGACATGTTCCATTGTGTCTGTGAAACGAGCCTGAGGGCAAGAAATTGGATTATGATGCACCCAATTTAAAAGCATAAAATGGATGCTTAAGGGTCCAACATGGAAAGCATTGTATTCATTCTGCACCAAAATAGTGCCAGCCGCCATATTCTTTGGGCTCCTCCATTAGTGTGCAAGGGTGTTAGGCCTTTGCAATTTTAATTGGGGACTTAGACCCTATTTCAGCCCCCTGCAGAATTGGTAGGTGAATGTCTGCAGTATTCACCATGCACACTGTGGTCATTTTCTTCAAGCGTTTGGCAACAAAACCAATGCTTGCATTTAGTATCATCTCAAAATATTGCTGGCAAAACAATTTAAATTTCTAAAGCACTGCACATATATTGAAATATATCTCATAGTACTTTGCCCAGCAAAGGAATGATAGTGGCTGCTGATGGAGGGAAGATAAAGGGGGCAGCTGCTGTCAGTGATTCTACGCCTCTCCATTGGTGCACTGTTGAAGCCCCGCCCCTCAATCTGAAATCAATTCTGTCAGACAGAGGGCAGAGTTTTGCCGTCGGCGAGCAGGAGGCGGGGCCCACTTGCCGATGCGTAAAATATCACGGGAGGATGTCGGGTGGAACCCCCGATGTCACCCCGCCCCATTTAAATTTTCAGGAAGGCGGGCCCGCAGCAATATCAGCTGTGTGCCCACCGACCTGTCAGTGGCCAATTGAGGCCATTGACAGGATCAATTATACAATTAAAGGACCTGCCCGTCCAACCTTAAGGTTGGTGGGCAGGCCAGGAGCCCCGGCAGGCAATAGATAAAACATGAAACCTCATCCACCGGAGGGATGAGGTTTCATTTAGGGTTTTAAAAAGTTTAATAAACTTATTATGTAAATTATGAACATGTCTTATCTCATGTGACATTGTCACATGAGGGGGACATGTTAGGGAATTTTTTTTTCTATTTTTCATATTTTTTAAAGTGTCAGCGATCTCCCTGAGGCTGCACTAAGCCTCAGGGAGATGTGCGCTTTTCATGCGCCTGCACGAAAGAGCGCACTTTCGCTTTTGGGGAATCCCCCCTCGCCCACACAGGAAGTGCATAGCACTTCCCACCGGACGTCACGCTAGGCAGGCCTTAATTGGCCCGTCCACGTAAAATGGCCACGGGACCCGCTTCTCCGGTGGCGATCAGCTCCCCTGCCGCCGGAGATTGGGTCGGGACCGCCCGCCCGACAGGCAGAAAATTCTGCCCAGAATGTATGTGCTCTGGCACTGCCCCATCAGTATGTTTTGTATGGAAAGAGGTGTGCATTTTCTTATCCTGTTTGAGTGTGTACCCTATTAAATAATTCAGCAGCAAGATTTTTGTGAGTTGTAAAGTAAAGAAGTTATTTATCCTCACACAGTTACCCATAATTAAAGGCAACATCAGACATATTTATTCTCACACACACATGCAAACATACACAAAGATTAAGTACAGTTAAAGGGCATGCGCTTTTACAGATTATAATTATCTCAGCCTCTGGTTTACGATTTCCGGTCTTCCACATGGCAGACCAGAAAGTTTTGATGCTTTAAAGTTGAAGTGAGGGCCTTGAGAAGCAAAGAGTTCACAGCAGGTTGTGAGATTTTGTTTAGTTGAATTTCTATGAGGATGGTTCTCAGGCAGACTTTAAACTGGAACAGGTTACATGCTCTGGCTGCCTGATATCTTACAGCTTTTTACAAGAGTGGCTTACAGACTAGTTGAACTGATAGTTCGATGGCTTTGGTGGATCTAACTGCAAATAGCCCTGAGCTGATCCTTTAAACAGACATAGACAACATGGCTGTCTCAAATGTGTGACTTTTTACAAATTCAATTCTTTTTCCAGAAAGGTGTTATGTTCATGTTGATTGCCACATTTGTGTTGTGGGTTTATACTTCTGAGGGTTTGAGACTGTCATCATGATACAATGGGATGATGGTAGGGATCATTCATATCCTTCTGCCACCAATTAAGTTTCAAACTTCCCTTTTGTTTAGTATGAAACAGGGAGTCAGGCAGTCTGGAAATTCCATCATCTTTTATGTTGGCCTACCCTTAAACAAAGAGATGTGTGAATTCCCCAGATGGCTGTGAACGTCCATATTTAATTAGGTATTTTCATGAGACCTGGTATTGTCTGTAGCTCAAATGCCAAAAGTCACATGATTTTCAGCAGCCATTTTAACAGCTTGTGTCCAGTTTTTAGAAGTATTGACTAAAAGTTCATAATACTGGGCATGACAATTAGAAATCACTGAACCAATAAGAACTTCCAATAGTCTCGCTGTAAAAAAATTAGCCAAAGTTACATTCATTGAATAAGGTGTAATTGGATTTTTAACAGCATACTATCTTCATAATTACTGCCGAACAGCCTCACTAGCCCTGAAAAACTCATTTTATATTTGTAGAATATAAAATTTCTCCATTATTATAAAAAATATTTTTTAAAAATGATATATTTTTAAAAATATACATTTCTAAAATGTTTATGATAATCCCATAATCCCATGCCTCTGTCCAATCATTATTTTCTGTAAAATTTTCCCAATTTAACTGAGAGGAAACTTCAACACAACGAACTGCTTACTCTGACTAATGGCACTGGGGCCAGATTCAAATTTATATCAGGAAAGGGGAAATCCAAAACAAAAACAGAATTACCTGGAAAAACTCAGCAGGTCTGGCAGCATCGGCGGAGAAGAAAAGTCCATGTCACTGAAGTCACTAAATCTGGGTGCGCTTTTCTTCAAGGTCAACAGTAAGCACCATTGTTTCATCACTAGCTGTGAAATCTGGGTCTGTGAAACAACCAATCGAACAACATACTCTGCTGAGGCAGAAGTCAGAGTAAGTTAATTAGCATTTGAGGTTCCTTTAGAATTTTAATTTTCACCCCATCTAGATTGCTTCTAATTCATATTAAATTAGCATGAGCTGTGAGCAAAAGGAAATGGCTTTTAGAACCGAACCATTTTCTTTTCCCTACCACTAGCTTCCGCGTGAATATAATGGCAGTTAGGTAAGCGTATGTTTGAGATACATTTAAAGTATTTATTTTTCATTTGGGGAGAATTATTAACAGATGGGACTATCCATTGTGGTTGAAAGGATGACTAGTATCCGAGCTTATTTCTATATCCCTGGCACTTTGATCAGTTGGAGAAGGTTTTGCATATATTTCCCCTTAGAATGAGTCTATCTCATTTTAATAACACAATGGGTACCCGATGATTTCTTCCTTGAAGTTTGCACAATGTCCATTTTCAGGTCTAAAATTTTCAGATTTGCTTCATGAATAGCTGAATACTCAACTTCCAAAAAAAAAAATCAAAAGGAACAGAAATGATTGAAACCAAAGTATGATTCTGGCTATTTTTTTGATCCTACATTGGTTTCTTAACCAAGGAAGTTTAAGTTAGGGAACCATATGGCCCATGTATTAGATGTTTATCTCAAATGCATTGAGAATGATTCTCCATGGATTAATTAGTTATAACAGGTGTTTCCTTTTTTAATAACCCAGTTTCCAATCTACTTAAATAGGGGAAACCTAGCTACCAATTAGTAATGGGATTTTACTATATCAGCAAGTTACTTTTTACAAATTGTTGATAACAGAGTATAACCAAATATACCTGTTGCATTTATTTTAGATACTGGTCAGCTGCTTGCCACAGCACTGTCAATAAATCATACGCCAAGCATTTCTATAATTGATGAGGCAGCTTTTGGCTAAAAGCTACCTCAATTTCCTTACCTAAAGTGAATAAAATTGGACTTTTTAGGGTTAACTCATTAAACACTCAAAGTGATCATTTAGCTTCTGACATGCCTATTTCTTCAAACAAATTTGTCTGCTTTGCATATCGCCGCGTAAGCCTCTTTGTTCTTGTAATGAATGTTGAGTGAGGAATTGACATCTATGGCTGGAGCTAAAATTAAAATAGCTTAAATTAATTTCTGTATTATAGTGAAGGGGAAGGTACAATGCTGTCTGTTTGATATTCATCTTTTTGATATTCAGTATGATATTCCATATCCTTTCCCCACTAGGCTAATGGGAAAAGGAAATGGACTGTCTAGCTGAATATTCACTCATCAGTCTTATTCAGGGGCATATGTGTGAATGATTATGTATCCGACTAATCAAGAGGGGAATATTTTAGAGCAATGAGGTATTCATCCAAATCGTAGTATACAAATTTAACTTGTGGCCAGGGATACCCAGAAAATTATTCCCCCCCATGTATGGTACTGAGTCATACACATCAGGAAGGTTCCATTTGTGCTGAAATAAGCAATCACAACTAAGTCAGCAGTGAAGTCTTACCATTGGCCTCAGAACGCTTGATTTAAGAATAGGCCAAATTGGCTAGGTTTCTTACTCGTGATTGCTATATTACATACATACGTACATGCATACCTACGAACAAGGAGTAGGCCATTCGGCCCCTCAAGCCTGCTCCACCAATTAGTAAGATCATGGCTGATCTAATTGTAACCTCAAACCTGCTTCCCGCCTACCCCTGATAACCAATCACCTCCTTGCTCACCAAGAATCTCTCCACCTCTGCCTTAAATATATTCAAAGACTCTGCTTCCACCACCTTTTCAAGAAGAGAGTTCCAAAGACTCATGATCTCTGAGGGAAAAAATTCACCTCACCTCTGTCTTAAATGGGCGACCCCTTATTTTTACCCCTAGTTCTAGATTCTCCCACAATAGGAAACATCTTCTCCACATCCACCTTGTCAAGTGCCCTCAGGATCATATGTCTTTCAATCAAGTCGCCTCTAAGTTTTTTAAGCTCCAGCGGATACAAGCCTAGCTTGACCAACCTTTCCTCATTAGATAACCTGCCCATACTAGGTATTAGCCTGGTAAAACTTCTCTGAACTGCTTCCAACACATTTACATCCTTCCTTAAATAAGGTGACCAATACTGTACACAGTACTCCAGATGTGGTCTCACCAGTGCTCTGTATAACTGAAGCATAGCCTCCTTACATTTGTATTCAATTCCCCTTGCAATAAATGATAACATTCTATTAGCTTCCCTTATTACCTACTGCATCTGCATACTAGCCTTTTGCGATTCATACACTAAGACACCCAGATCCCTCTGCGTCTCAGAGCTCTGCAATCTCTCACCATTTAGATAATATGCCCCTCTTTCATTCTTCTTGCCAAAATGTACAATTTCACATTTTCCCACATTATACTCCATTTGCCAGATCTTTGCCCACCCACTTAGCCTATCTATATTTTTTTGAAGCCTCCTTATATCCTCTTCACAAATTACTTTCCTACCTATCTTTGTATCATTAGCAAATTTGGTGAACATCCTGTCCATCCCTTCATCCAAGTCATTTATATAAATTGTAAACAGTTGAGGTCCCAGCACTGATCCCCATGACACACACTTGTTACATCTTGCCAACCTGAAAAAGACCCACTTATGCCTATTCTCTGCTTCCTGTTAGCCAGCCAATTTTCTATCCATGTCAATATTTTACCCCCTATACCATGAGCTTTTATTTTCCGCAATAATCTTTGTTGTGGCACTTTATCAAATGCCTTCTGGAAATCTAAGTACAGTATATATTGTAACCAAGATGCACATATATGTGAAATACGTACAGATTGAGGACATACTTAGGCTCTGAAGTTTCTCTCACGACCCTTTGGATAGCTTCTGATCATTGACTGATTAGTCTCACCATGTGCACAATAAGTGAGGATCCATAGGCAGGAAGGCATGAATAACCGGGGAAACCAAACTCTACAATGTGTCACTCCTTTTAGAAATGGTGGGATAATAGTTACAAAAATTGGAGGAGAAATTGTAGCAATTCATATTTAGGTAATTTAGCAGCGGATGTATGGGTGGCCTGGTGGTCAGATGCCTCAATGTATTACCCTTTATTACTCCATAGTAGAAGTGTGTTATGTAACTTAAATTATTCCACTAAAATATTTAGTGCTGTATTCCCCCCTCATCTCTTATGAATGCAGGTGAGAAGCAATGACAGTACAATGGCAGTGGTTCCCCTTGATTCTGAACATGCAGTTGCTAACTAACTTAAACCATCATTCCAGATCTCACTCTCTCACAATCCAAGACTTGTCAATGAATTGCATAATTAATCATTTTTCATTTTTATAAATTACTGGTTAGATCTAAGCTAGGGACTTGTGTTTAAGTCAAAGCATCAAACGTTGGAAGTGTGCCATGGCCTTCTAGAGGCTTCAGAAGAGATTTACAGAAGGATACCAGGGATCAGGGTCTTCAGTGGGAAGAAACGACAGGAACTGGGGTTGTTTCCCTTTGAGCGGAGAAGGGTAAGAGGGGATTAAGCACAAGTGTTGGGCAGAATCTTTCAGATCCCGATCTTGCTGGAGGCGAGGTGGGAGAGGCCACGGTTACCCACCGGGTCGTGGCGGGTAGCCACTTAGTATATTTAACTGCCCAATTGTTTGAAGAATGGGGATGCTGCCAGGATCTTGCCATTGGCAGACAGGCCCTGAACACTGAGGCTAAATCCCAGCACATGCCTGGAGTCGGCCTGCTGGTGGCTGGACATGGGGTCCCAGGTGGCCTCTTTCAGTTCACTCACCCACTAGCCTGGAACTGCAGCTATCAGTGGGCCACAGCTGTGGCTGCGGCCATCCTGTGAAGCGGATTGCTTACCACAGGGGTGGCTGGGCAGGTGTGGCCACCACTTAATCTATAGAAGTAAAGACATCTTCAGAGGGCGCCTCAAGATAGTGATGTCTTTGCAGTCCCCTTCTTTCAGCAGCAACACCCACTTCTGCCAGTGGAACTGCCATCCTTCTAAGGCTGCAGGCTCTCTGATAGGGTCTGCAGACTCAGAAACCCGCCCATCATCCTTAATTGGATGGCAGACCCAGAGCTGGCCTCTTCATTGGATGCCTCCAGGAAGATCTCCCAGTTGGGTACGCTGACAGCAAGAATGGGGTCAGGACTGGGAAATTATTGCACCCCTTGATTGTTTTTAAATGGAACAAGATTCTGTCCTTGCAGAGGTATGGGCGGTTTTGATGGAGCAAATGGGGAGAAGCTATTTCCATTGGAGATTGCATTGGTAATTAGAAGCCACTGATTTAGCATCTTCTTTAAAAGAACCAGAGGGGAGTTGAGGAGAAGCTATTTTAGGCAACAAGTTGCTTGTCCAATATCTAGTTCCGAATGAACAGAAATTTTCCCCAATTAAATCACAAGGTTTGTACGCTAGCCACTGACTCCATCCCTCTCCCTGATCACGAACTGAGGCTGAACCAGACCATTCTGAGCCCTGGCATCCTACTTGAGCCTGAGATGAGCTTCTGACCACATACCTGCTCCATCACCAAGATCGCCTACTTCCATCTCGCTAACATTGTCTGCCTCTGTCCTTGCTTCAGCTCATTTGCTGTTGAAGCCTCATCCACTCCTCTGTTATCTCTAGATGACTATTTCAATGATATTTTGGCCAGCCTCCACCCTCCATAAACTCAAGGCCATCCAAAACTGCTGTCCTGTCAAACTATCACCTCTTTGTTTGTTGATTGACATTGGCTCTTGGTCCAGAAAAGCCTTGATTTTAGAACATCCATCTTGTTTTTTAATCCCTCCATGGCCTCACACCTCCTTATCTCTTTAATCCCCTCCAGCCCTACAACTCTCATAGATATCTGTGCTCCTCCAATTCTGGCCCCTTGCGCATTCCCGATTTTAATTGCTCCACTATTGGTGCCTGTGTCTTCAGCTGCCTAGTCCTTAAGCACTGGAATTCCCTCCCAAAACCTCTTCAACCTCTTCCCTCTTCCTTTGAGCTGCTCCATGAGTTTATCTCTTTGACCAGTCTGGTATTGTTCCTTGTGAAGTGTCTTGTGTCATTTTATTATATTAATAGGCATGATATAAATGCATGTTGTTGTTTGTAGTTGAGTTGTTTCAATATGGAATGCATTGGCTGAAAGGGGGTTGGAAGCATGTTCAATAGTGACGGGAATTGGATATATGGTTGAAAAGGCAACACTTGCAGGATTTTATATTTGCAGCAGTAAAACCCACTATTTGTGTTCAACAATAAGTTATATCTCCAAACTACAAATTCAGAAATGTCTGTTTCTTCATGTGGTTCAGTCATATTTCTGTGCCTCCTCTTTTGACTTTAAAGAAAGAAAAGAAAAAGAACCAGCGTTTATATAGCATCTTTCACATCTTCAGGATGTTCCTAAGTGCTCCCAGGCAATAAATTGAAGGACGTTATTATGTAGCTGTTTGTTAAAATCTGTTGTTATGTAGTATGTGGCAGCCAATTTGTACACAGTGAAGGCTTACAAACAGCAATGGCATAAATAACTAAATGTTTTGGTGATGTTATTCAAAGGAAATGTTGCCCTGGAGGCAGGAAACTTCCTGCTCTTTTTGTATTGGCACATTTACATTTTATGCCAATATCATGATGCAGAGATACTAGCAAATGATGGAGTGAATGAATTATGCCATCGCTTATGTGATGCCATAATTACTGGCAACTTTCATGCTGCCGGCTCAAACAGTTAATGTAACTCAGCACCCACCAACAACCCCAACCACCAGCCCTCACCATTAAAATCAATGACCATTGTGCATTTGCTGAATTAACACAGCGCTGCTGACTGTTAGACCACTACTGACTGGTGCTGATGGCATACAGAATGGCACTGAAGTGTTCAGTAAAGCTATTGCACAGTAAGTTGCCTACATTTGAGAAAGGGCTTCATTTTATAATAACCATAAAGTATAATGATGTCTCAACCTTAGAGGAATCCTTGAGGGTAACATTTTACTGACTTGTTCCAGGAACCTCATTAAAATCTTAAACCCTAGTTAAATAAAAAAGTGAGTATTTTGACAGCCAGGCCTGTTCCAGCAGGGTATGTAAGAGAATCAATGGCTGCTTAGTTAGTGTGCAAACTTTGATATTCACATCCATTTGAACCTATTAGAACAGACCCACATCATAGAAGCTGACAGTATAAGAACATAAGAAATAGGAGCAGGAATAGACCATTTGACCCTGCAAGCCTGCTCCTCCATTCAATATGATCATGATGCATCTTCTACCTCAACTCCACCCTCTTACACAAATAAGGACATAAGAAATAGGAGCAGGAGAAGACAATTCGACCCGTTAAGCTTGCTCCACCAATCATTGAGATTATGGCTGATCTTCTAACTCAACTCCACCTTCATGCACTAATGATAAGGTAATAAATATGAATTTCTGGTAAATCTCATGCTAAGACAAATGTGTGGACATCTGCTTTATGTGTACTTTGGGAAAGGTAAGCCCTTTTGTGACACATTTACAACAGTAACACAATGAATGCACTTCAAAATATTTCATTGCCTGTGTAGCACTTTAGGATGTCCCGAGGTCATAAAACGTGCTATATAAATGCAATCTTCTTTTACGTTTTATTGAGAAGTAATCAGCTACTGTATGCAAAACTGATAAAAGAAGAATGAACAGATACCAATTGGTGGAGTATGACCATGCTGTGGCCTTTTACAGCTTAGCTTGTGTAGTATGACCGACAAATACTGTATTATCAGGATAACGACCCTGAAGTATGCTGATGACATGGTTCTTGTGGGTTCACATGGAATAACGAAATAAGCGATAGGAATGCAATGGAGAAGTTCATAACACAGTATGATAACAATTCCCTTAAACTGAAGGATAACAAGACAAACAAACTAGTTGTAGATTTTAGGAAAAAGCCAGTTAATGACATTGCTCCTGGGAAGATTCATCATGTGGACATTGAAATAATTACTACCTACAAGAATCCAAGTTGTGAAAGTAGATGATAAGACGGATTGGAGGGAACAGTGTACAGGTGTGATGGGCAAGGGACATATACGATTATACTATGTCATGAAGTTATAGCTTTTTATTTTTGAAAAAATGATTTTAAAACTTTCAAGTGGCTGGAAATTCTGTAATTTGAAATGACGCAGAACAACTGCTTTAAAATGCAAGGCGACCTTCCAAAGTGAAGGTGCGAAAAGCAAACAAGACACTCTTCAACAGAGTGTGAAGAGAGAGAGACACACATTTCCTGTAATCTACAGACATTGATACTCAACACTATTTAAGGAAGGTATTAAAAATGAGAAATGCTGGATTTTAAGCAACTGTAATCTTATTAAGACAATGGAGAACTGCTAACCAGTCAGAATATCTAGCTAGCGCACTACACAAGTGCAAGAGGCACTCAAAACCCACTGTGGAGTGTGAAAATGCCCCATCTCCTATTGGCTTCTACTATATTTAAATGTGTCAAAAGTCTCTGAAAACTTCAAAATTGTGATTATCTATTCTTGAATCTGCAGGTTTTCCAGTAAACAAAGGTTTATTCAAGCATATGCTGGAAGATCAGCTCCCACTGCCTTTCCAAGGACCTCTCTTACAATCCAAAGTCTGTGATGCAATTTATATATTTTAGTTATCACATTTCACTGTACTGCCTAGCACAATCTCCAGCTATGTACCTAATGAGCAAATGTCTTGTTATCTCACTGGGAGGCTGGAAAATGCATTGGTCCTAATGTGCTATGCTCTTATCACTCTAGCATTTGTTTACCCATCCTGCGAAGGTCATTAAATTGAGTTCCCACCATACCCATCATGCCTATGTGTTGGCTATATTTCCCATCACGCTTAGAAAGGGCTATTACAACCACAATTAGATGTAGTTATTAGCATTAATAGCTTTGCCTACACTTAAAGCTGTTAATGCACGTCTTAATATCATTTTAATATCGACTTATTTCAATACCCCACTTCACCTGTTCTGCAACAATGACTCCAGCAGGCATGGTAATTGAATTCCTTTGGAATACACAGCTAGCAGGGCTTCATGAGCTGTTTTTGCCAAGCCAGAAAAGAGATCATCAGAGAGATTTTGGAAAAAGACTTCAGCAGAGAAATAGGCTGAAGAGCTCGCTGTTTTTCTCTCTGCCTAGGAGCAAGTGCAGTACCTGGTTCAAGACATCAGTGTACCAAATCTACCAATGAACCAATACCTCATAAGACTTGCAGAACTTTCCACATCTGACTGCATCCAAGGAACCAGCTAACTTAAATCAGCTGCAATGTTTAACAATCTACACCTCAAGGGCAAGCAAAGGGCACCTAACCATATATTCTTTTAACTTTTATTTGAACTCTAACTTTCTTTACTCCTAATACATATGTGTGTGTGTGTGTGTGAGAGAGAGAGAGAGAGATGATGTCTTTTATTATTTTTCCTTGGGTTTAGTGGCTAATAAACTTTCTTTGACTCAAGAAAACCTCACTTGAGTGGCTCCTTATTGTTCACTCCATAGACAGTAAAATGCTAAGACTCTCAGAGCAGTGGGAGGCATTCAAGGAGGAAATAATGAGGGTACAGCACAAATATGTTCCCACAAAGACAAAGGGGGGGACCAAGTCCAAAGAACCATGGATGTCAAGGGACATAAAGGTTAGGATTAAGAAAAAAAGAGAAGCTTATGGCAGATACCGAGGGCTCAATACGGCAGAGTCCTTAGAGGAGTATAAAAAGTGCAGAAGGGAACTTCACTGAGAAAGCGTTGGTGGGTAGGATAAATGAAAACCCAAAGGGTTTTTTAAAATATATAAAGAGCAAGAGAATAACTAGGGAAAGAGTAGGGCCAATTAAGGACCATAGAGGTAATCTGTGTGTGGACCCAGAAAACACAGGTACAGTCCTCAATGAATGCTTTGCATCGGTCTTCACAATGGAAAAGGCCAACACAGGTATAGACATCAAGGTGGAGGACTGTGAAATATTAGAGGAAATTAACATAGAGAGAGAGAGGAGGTACTAGCAGGTTTAGTGGCCTTAAAAGTGCATAAATCCACAGGCCTGGATGAGATGTATCCCAGGCTGTTGAGGGAAGCAAGGGAAGAGATATCAGGGGCCATGGAAGTAATTTTCAAATCCCCTCTGGCCACAGGTGAAGTGTCAGAGGACTGGAGGACTGCTAACGTTATCCCATTATTAAAAAAGGGAGGAAGGGATAGACCAGTAAATTACAGGCCAGTCAGTCTAACCTCGGTGGTGGGGATGTTACTAGAAAGAATTCTGAGGGACAGAATATATCTGTACTTGGAGAGGCATGGATTAATCAGGGATAGTCAGCATGGATTTGTTAAGGGAAGGTCGTGTTTGACAAATTTGATCGAATTTTTTGCGGAGGTAACCAGGAGTGTTGATGAGGGTAATGCATTTGAAGGGGTCTATATGGACGTTAGCAAGGTTTTTAATAAGGTCCCTCATGGCAGACTGGTCAAGAAAGTAAGAGCCCATGGGATCCAAGGCAAAGTGGCAGGTTGGGTCCAAAATTGGCTGAGAGGCAGGAAGCAGAGGGTGATGGTAAAGTGATGTTTCTGTGGCTGGAAGTCTGTTTCCAGTGGGGTTCCACAGGGCTCGGTGCTGGAGCCTTTGCTGTTTCTGGTGTACATAAATGATTTGGACTTAAATGTGAGGGGTATGATCAAGAAGTACGTGGATTACACGAAAATAGTGGTAAATAGTGAGGAGGATAGCTGTAAACTGCAGGATATCAATGGATTGGTCAGGTGCGCAGGGCAGTGGCAAATGGAATTCAACCCGGAAAAGTGTGAGGTAATGCACTTTGTGAGGGCTAACAAGGCAAGGTATTACACTATGAATGGTAGGATCCTGGAAAGTACTGAAGATCAGAGGGGCCTTGGCGTGCATATCCATAGATCCCTGAAGATAACAGGGCAGTTGGATAAGGTGGTTAAGAGGGCATATGGGATACTTGCCTTTATTAGCTGAGGTGTAGAATACAAGAGCAGGGAGGTTATGCTGGAACTGTATAAAATGCTGGTTAGGCCACAACTGGAGTACTGCATGCAGTTCTGGTCACCACATTATAGGAAGGATGTGGTTGCACTGGAGAGGGTGCAGAGGGTATATACCAGGATGCTTCCTGGGCTGGGGGTTCTGAGCTATGAGGAAAGATTGGATAGACTGGGGCTGTTTTCCTTGGAGCAACGAAGGTTGAGAGGGGACCTGAAAGATGTGTATAAGATTATGTGGGGCATGGATGCAGTAGATAGGAAGGCACTTTTTCCACTAGTAGAGGGGTCAATAACCAGGGGGCATAGACTTAAGGTAAGAGGTAGAAGGCTAAGAGGGGAGTTGAGGAGAAATGTTTTCACCCAGAGGGTGGTGGGAGTTTGGAACTCACCGCCTGAAAAGATGGCTGAGTCAGAAACTCTCGTAATATTTAAGAAGTATTTAAATGTTCACTTGCATTGCCATAGCCTCCAGGGCTATGGGCCAATTGCTGGAAAATGGGATTAGTGTAGTCAGATCTTTGTTGACTGGTGCCGACATGATGGGCCGAATGGCTTCTTCCTGTGCTGTAGATGTCTATGAGCCTATGAGTCTACTTTTGGATTCAAAAAAGGCACCCACGTGGAAAATAAATTTAAAAATAATCTTTGTTGTGGCCAACCAAGGAGGCTGAATAGAGGGGGTGACCCCTCCTCACCTGGTTGTAACAACTACCTCAGAAAATTAAAATCCTTTTGTGTAGACCCTACGATCATGAAACTCGTCTATATAGCTGTAGTTAAGTGCGCTATCCTTTTTGGTTGTCTTGCCTGGTACTGTTGTTTTAGGAAAGCAGACTCTTTAAGGGAAGAGAGGTTACTGAACCAGGCAAGAAGGATTTCTCATGAGCAGATTTCTCTGGATGAAATCTGCTCTCTGAGAATTTTGACGCAAGTAAAGAATGTCATGAACAATGAGAATCACTCCCTGTCTCAGGATTACTGCTGCATGTATTCAGGGAATAGTTTACAGTTCCTCAGATATGGGATAAATCGGTTCCTGAACTTGTTTGTGCCCTTCTCTATAAGAACTTTTAACATGAGTCTGATGTATGAATGAAGATATGCATTCAGTTTGGAACTGATTGACTGATTATTTTTATGCTTTGGAATAGCTTTCAACACATATTACAAAGGTAATTTTCTTTCTTTTATCGTTATTATTCATTTGTATATTTTTTAATGAATAAGCAATGTACCCGAAACACATTTCTGTATAGTGTTATGATCCCAGCTGAGATTACTACTGGACAAGACCAATCCCAGGGTGGAACCCAGCTTGATAGATCCTAACTTTTATTTATCTATCCAGCTCTACCTGTCCCACCCCCCTCTACCAGCTTATATTTCACCTCATTTCTCTATTTCCTTAGTTCTGATGAAGAGTCATATGGACTCAAAATGTCAACTGTATTCCTCTCCACAGATGCTGTCAGACCTGCTGAGTTTTTCCAGGTATTTTTGTTTTTGTTCCTAACTTTTATTTCTTTGTTTAGATATGTGGAGAGTAGCTACTGAACAGAGTCACAGGAGTCAGCTGATAAATTCTTAACAAAAGGATAAAACATTTATTCAACAAGAAAA
This sequence comes from Cetorhinus maximus, assembly GCF_964194155.1. Taxonomy (NCBI): domain Eukaryota; kingdom Metazoa; phylum Chordata; class Chondrichthyes; order Lamniformes; family Cetorhinidae; genus Cetorhinus; species Cetorhinus maximus. The sequence continues at coordinate 23,368,951 of NC_135879.1, read as the reverse complement.
GATTAACTATATTATAATACTCCTTCGCGCACAACTATACCTTTACAGATATATACAGGTTTTTAAGGATAACACAAGTTACAAAAGCTATCTTATACTTTAATGTTCACAGTAAATACAACAGTCCATATAAACCTATGGAGGCCTGTGGTCAGACACACCACACTCTGAAGCCAAGTGACGGATACCACCTCAGCCAGATGCTATGGATCTCTCATCAACTACCCCCAGATGCTTGTCACGCTGTGAGCCAACCGGTCTCACTGCACTCCGTCTTTCACACAAGGGTTTCCAATCTCCACTCTCAAGACCGCGCCTTGGAATCTTCTCCAAAACCGATGCTTTTTCTCAGATGCCTTCCGCAGGGGTTCACCTCTAGAGTTTTGAACTCTCCTTTTGTTCTTCCTCTTCCCTGAGTCACCACATGCATTCATGCTGTCTTCCATGACTGTCACTCACCAACTCAGCTGTCAACAGTATACCACTGCTTCATATGCCCATAGCAAAGAGTTACACACCTTCAACCATCTCTTTGGACCTTCTTGCCTCTTGCAAACTGTCCTCACTTTAAATCTGATTTGTGTAGCTTTTGTCTCTTTAAATCTGAAGCTTGAAGCCTTTCTCTCTGCCCCTCACTCTTAACTTCACGTAACAGGTCTTTTTCCAGGTTCCTGTACTTCCTTTGGCTAGAAGGTCTGCTTGGGACTTTCCCATGTTCCACACCCCTGGATTTTTGGGGTTTTTCTTTAGCTTAGGTTTGGCTATCTGTCCCCTTTGTTCCAGTCTCCCCATCAGCTACTTTGAAAACCAACTGAACTCAAACAGCTTCCAAAATCAAACTGCTGTTTCTTTTCTTCTGTGTGTGTATCTGTGGTAGGGACCTACCTCTCTGGACCCCTGTTGCTAGACAACAGTCCAATTCTTCTACTCTTGTTTGTTTACCTTAGCTGCAACTGTCGTAAAAACCTCATTAGAAATGCATGCACCTTTTTAAAGTGAAACTAAACCTCAATTTGACCTTTCTTCGCACACAAATACAGAAATACAAACCAAACTTAAACTTTAAAGCTAAAACTCATTATTAACAGTCACAAAATACAAATATAACTTACTTGAACTATCTCTATTTCTTTAACAATAGTTAATAATAAAGTGAACTGAATTAAGTAACTAAGCAAGTGTGTATTGTGCCACCAATAAATTGGGTGAAATCAATACTCTGGGCAGAAACACCCATGCCCACTGGCATCGAGCATGTTCAGTGGCGTGAGCAGACAATGAGGTGAGAAAGCCAAAAATCAGTTTCAAATTGTGAAACAAGTTTGCGATAATCTGCTCAGCCCATCAATGGTGGGCCGCATTCCCCACCATCAGAAATTGGGAATCTCATTGTAATACATCAGCATATCATTATAAGGCCAGTCCATTGGATCATTCCCCCCTCTACCCGCTCCCCCCACCATCCCCTCACCTGCTGGATTGTCCACCCACACTGGCCGGAAAACATTTTGGTGCAGAACATATCTTTATAAGTGTGAAGTGCAGAAATCTGGATTTATCTCCAGGGCCTTGCTCACATTGCGGACATCCGATAGGCAGTAGATGCTGGAGCCCAACAGCAATGGCACACTGGAGGAATGTCCATGGCATGCTGGGTGGATTCTCATGGTCATGGCTCTGCTGCAAAGTAGCTCATGGGAGTTGAATAGTGACCGTTGATGCTCACAATGGATGATGGTCGAGGAGGTGGGAGAGGGGGGTCAAGGATTGACTGAGAGAGGAAGAGGTAGTGGGGGGTGAGGTTGGGAGGTGGGGAATGAAGGTGTTGGGGGGGTGAGGTTGTGAGGGGGGATGACAGTATCGCAGGGGTTGATGTTGGGGGGTGGGTGGAATGACGGTATTGTGCGGGGTGAGGCTGGGCAGGTGGAATGAAGGTGTCGGTGGGGTGATATTGGGAGGGAGGAATGAAGGCATTGGGGAGGTGAGGTTGGGAGGGGCAATGACAGTATCGGGGTTAAGGGTGGGGCGGGTGGAATTAAGGTGTCAGTGGGGTGACATTGGGAGGTAGAATGAAGGTATTAGGGGGTAGGTTGGGAGGGGGAATGAAAGTATTGGGAGGGTGAGTTTGGGAGGGGAGTATGAAGGTATTGGGGGTTGAGGTTGGGAGGGGGGGATGAAGATGTCAGGGGGGAGGTTGTAAGAGGGGAGGGAGTACAGCGGAGGAGGGGGTAACGGGGGAGAAGATAGCAACTGGGGAGTTGAAGGAAGGGGGATATAAGGGGGATGCTCACCACCATCTTCTCAAGGGCAACTAGGGATGGGCAATAAATGTTTGCCCAGTCAGCGAAGCCCACATCCCATGAATTAATTTAAAAAAAGGTTTAAGGAAAGTAGTCCAGGGAGAGGAAGGAGTGCACAGAAGGGAGGGAGTCTGTTGGGGCGAAGGAGTGTGGAGAGAGGAGGGAGTCTGGGAGTGGAAGGAGTTCAGAAAGGGCAGGGAGCAAGGGTGGAGGAAGAAGTAAGGGTGGATGAAGGAGTTGGGGAGGGGGAAGGAGTAAAGCTGGAGAAAGAAGTAAGGGTGTCTGAGAGGGTCAGGAAAGGGGAAGGAGTAAGACTGGAGGAAGAGGTAATGATGGAGGAAGGAGTCGATGGGGGTAGGACTAAGGGTGGTGGAAGAAGTAAGGGTATCTGAAGGAGTCAGGAAGGGGGAGGGACTAACCGGGGGTTGAAGGACTAATGGGGGGATAGCGTTCCAGGGGTGAGGGGGGTGGGGTGGGGTGGAGATCCAGAGTGGGGAAGGGGTTCCGGGGGGAAAGGGGTTCCAGGGTGAAGGGATTCCGGGGGGAAGGGGTCCAAAGTGGGGTGGGTGTTCAGGTGAATGTGCAAGGGAGGAGTCTGATGGGTGCATGAATGTCTCCTGGGGAGTGAACTGAATGTGGTTGTGGTCCGAGGGAATGGTGAGAATGGCCGAGGGCAGAGTGAGGCAGTTGAGTAGGAGGGTAAGAGTTCAACGGTAGCAGTAGAAGGGACATCATGGTTGGTTGGTGGGGGCTCAGAGGCAGACACGGACCCTGGGAGTGGGAAGGAGGATGTCATTGAGGTTAATTTGAATGAGTGTGGGATTATTGGGGAGGAAGGGAATGTGCACATTCATCTGGACATCCCCAAAGGAAAAGATTTGTGGCTGGTAGGTCACGGAGGGGAGGTGGAAGGTAATGCTGGGGTGGGGGGAGGTGTCAACTGTGATGGGGGAAAGGAAATTGGTGACTGGGGGTAGATCAAGGGCGGTAGAGCGAAAGTAAAATTCAATTAACACCATGCTGTCCAAATTGAAAGTGAAACGAGAGTCATGGTGGTTGAGATCAGGAGCTGCTTGGGAGTCTGATCAGTGGATGGGTGGAGATGCAGGTCAGCTCAGATGGACAACTGAAAGCAAACACCAGCAGGCAACTGGTGAAAATGCTAAGGGCATTGAGGTGAGTGTGACATGGGAACGATCTGCGTACGTGGGAGAGTGCTTGTACAAGGCTCCGAGAGGCCCTGCCACCCTCACACTTCTCCCTCCAGAATCACTCGCGGGCCAGCTGCTCCCTCTGCAGTGACAGGGGACAAGGTTGAGGGGCTCACAGGCAAAATGGACTCAGAATGAGTGGACAGCCTCAGATTCCTGAGTGGATGACCCAGGGGTGTCCAGCTGCTACTTCTCCTCCCTTCCGGTGCCCAAGGGCCCCAGTCTGACTCATTGAGGGGAAGGAGCACCCGGATGAATATCGAGGTGCCCCGATTCCCTCTCATGTTGCCACTGCAGGAACTCATCCATGGCTCCCGCGATGGAGTGCAGATCTGCGCGCATCTCCGTGTTCTGCTGGGCCAAAGTCTCCATGGCATCCGCCATCCTCCCCATGGAGATCTGCACATGGGTACATGTGGGTACCACTTCATCAGGGAGCAGGCGGAAGCACTCCTCCGATTCACATATCACTTTGTTGAGGGCTTCCAACAACTCTGTCTGATGTACCCCCGCCTTCTGTTAAATCTCCAGGACGAGTTGGAAGATTCCAGAGGTTCATCACCTGACTCCAGCCTCACAAATACTTCTTCCCCAGCAGTCCTCCGAGTGCTGGGGAACTCGGTTGAACCTGCCTCCTTCTGCTGCGGACCCGTGCCATTGCAGTGACCACCGTTTTGTGAACCCGAGCCTGCTCTAGATCTAGGTCCCACCGAGATGTGTGTCTCTGCGCTGGTGGAGGGTGTGGGTAAGTGCTCTGAAGGGTCTCCCGGGCTGCTTATTTCCAGCTCTTCAATGGAGGAGGTGTCGTCCTGTCTGGAGGTGAGGACATGGATGGAGGTAAGGGACTGGCTGACTGAGGGTGTCAGTCGCTTGGCAGAGCTCCCTGTGAACCAAAATAGAGATAATTAGTGCATGGCAGCAGAGTCAAAAGCAGGAGAGAGAGCACTCACAGTTGCGTTGAGCAAGAGATGATGTGGTGCAGGATCCTCACGAGGGTGTCCGCCACCGACCTCACCATCATCACAGGCAGGGTCCACACCCTCACCAATCAGCATGATGGCACGGTCCTCAAAGTAAGTGAGGGGCCCAATGTGGGTTACTTGACCCCTGGCCTGGGACCGTTCCCTGCTGATGTGGGCAGGCTTTTTCTACATGGAAACAGATGGAGTGTAAGCAGGATGCATGGAGCTGCATGGAATGTTTGTGTGGTGACCGGAGCCAGAGATGGGATGAGGATGCGAGTTTGAGATAATATCAGCCTGATGGAGATGTGAGGGTGTGTGTGAGAGTTAGTGGTGTTGTTCCTTGAGGTGTGAGATCCCTGTGGATGTGTGAGTTGAAAATGATGAGGAGAGTGAGTTACCCTGGTGCAACAGATGAGACCATTCATCCTGTAGCGGCACTAGGTGGCTGTCCTCTTTTGCAGGGCATTGGCGCTGACAACTGCTGCCAGTGCCTCCCATGCTGGATTGGTGATGCTGTTGCTCCTCCTGCAGCCATAGCAGGGGTAGAGGACACCATGGCAGGCTTCCAAGGTGTCCTCAAAGCCCTCGAGGGATGCATCACTAAACCTGGGGGCTGCAGTCTTCTTGCCTTTTGGAGCCATGTCTTCCGCGCAGCAGTCATGGACTTGAAGCACTGAGATGTGTGCACACGGCTGTACTTTAAATGTGGTGCCCAGCATGATGAAGCGGCGAGGTGGTGGCATGGCAGGCAAATGAGAGCCCACCCGCAAGTGAAACGGCATGGGAATGCGAGGGATTTGGGATTATACGGTGTGATATGGCACCACTGGAGCCGATGGGTCAACTGTGATTTTACACGCCCACTACCGCACTTAGTGAAAATCTGTGACGATTCCATCCTCTATTAAATTGGACAAATTAGATCAGTGCTAGTTTTTGGGGTGCTGCAAGTACCCTTAGAGTTCCAAAATGGCACCTGCGGCATGCACACACACTTGTGGCGTGAATTGTGGGAGGCACAATATTGATGATGGTGTTAGTTAATGCTGACCAGAGGTATTCAGAGCAGGCAGACCATGATGTCAATCAGCACGCAACATCGATTTAATATCAACAGTGCTATTTTGCAGCTCAACACTCCATCCAATGTCTTCTCTTAGCCTTACACTGCTGAACGTGAACTCAGCAGCAGAAAGAAAGCCCCATCAGCAATATTTAAATTGGTCTTCAACTATTTAGTTGCTGGTTGATTTCTCCTGGCTGTTGCTATAACTCTGCATATATTTGGTGGTTCAAGTTATATAAGTATACAGTGGGTGCTCTTGCAGCTGCTGAATGACTTTTGTTGACTTCAAGGCTTATCCACCAATTAGTTGCTCCCACACGTGGGTACACTATTAGGCATTCTGCTTGGAATACAAATGATTTGGAGATTGGACAGATGACATGCACAACAGGTCAAGCTGCTCGAAGAGGGAGGGGGGTTCCATCAGTCCAGGATGTTCAGAGGCTGATTCTCTTACCTGAACCTGGGCAATAGAGGAACACTGTGTGAGACATCTGAGCTTCAGAAAGGGCGTTGTCGCAGAATTCTGTTCCCTGCTGTAGGCATAATGTAACCTCAGATCAGGACAAGAACCACATCACCAGTGGTTGTGAAGGCTAATGTGTGAACTTATCTGGATCCTTCAAGGCTGGAGTTGAAGATATTTGGAACATCTTGCAGTTTGCCATCCAGCATTGTACAATGGTGGTCGCTGAAGCTGTCTATTCAGAGAGCTAACTACATTTCATTCTGTCTTGCCAAAGACAAGCATGTGGTGTCACTGAGATTGCAGGCTCCCCTGTGGCATTGACTGCATGCACACCACTTTGTGGGTGTTGTATGTCAACTGTGCCCTATCCAGAACTGAAATGAATTCCGCTTCAGCAATGTCCAGCTACTTAATGCCTGGTCAGGTCATCAATAATTCAGGCAGTGTTGTCTGAAGAGATTCCATGCCTGAAAAATAGAGTTACGTTGTCAAGATGGAATCTTGTTGTGGGAATCAAAAGTTGTCATCCCTTTGCAAGGAAGAGAACCACTCCTGTCAGAGCCTCACAGTGCGCATCTAGGCATATCGAAGATGAAAATGTTTGCGCAAGGCTTTGTCTGGTAGCCAGGCATATAAAGTGATATTGAAAGCATGGTCAAGTTCTGTCTCCATTGTCAGCAACAACAGAAGTTGCCTGTTTCAGCTCCACCGCATCTGTGGGAGCGGCCTGGTCGATCCTGGATTAGACCACATATTGCTTATGTAGGACCATTCTTACATACCATGTTTTTATTGATCGTAGATGTGCATTCTAAATGGATGGATACGTATGAAGTCAGATCACCGACATCGAGCACAACATTTGAAAAGCTCCGTCAATGTTTTGGTATACGTGTCCTACTGGAAGTCATAATTTAGGATAACAGTACTGTCTTCACTTGTGCAGAGTTTCGGAGGTTCATGAGTTTAAATGGAATCAGACATATTAAAACAACCCCATATCATCCCTCATCAAATGGTTTAGCTGAAAGAGCTGTGCAAACTTTCAAACCTGGAATGAAGAGGCTATCCAAAGATACTCTAGAAACTCGACTTTCCCGCTTTCTTCTCAATTATCCCATGACGCCTCATTCAACTACAGGTTCAACGCTGTCTGAGGTATTGATGAAATGCTGCCTACGTACAAGATTAAGTCTGGTGTTTCCAAACTTAGAGGGGAAGGTAGAGAAGAATCAGAGGAATCAAAAATTGGTTCACGATATTCATAGCAAAGCTTGAAGATTTACTGTGGAAGACACAATTTTCATGTGGAATTTTGAAAATGGACCTACTTGGATTCCTGGTATAATTGTCTCTGAAACTGGTCCCTTGTCCTTCCAGGTGGAAGTGGAAGACCAAATTGTTCGTAAACAAATGGATCATCTTAGGAATAGAGAGTCATTCCAACAACCAGCTATTCCGCCTGTGATTAACGTCAAACCATCAATCCCTGAGGTGACAGATTGATATAGAATAGATATGCCCAATGTCTCCGTAGAGTTGCCAAACACTGAACGGCCACTTCTTAATGATGTATTTGGTGTTGCAGTTCCTGGATCATGTCGATCCAGTGGAAGAATCTCAAGTGGTAGAGCTATGCTGCTCTAACTGAATAAGGAAACCCCCTCCGAGACTTAATCTTTAATCACCCGAGTTGTATTTGTGTTTGCGTTGTGGGATATTCAAATGTTCTCTGTAAATAGAAACTTTAAAAAAAACTAAAGGGGGAGGAAATGTAATAATTGAAGGGATAGCCTTTCCTACTGCCTATCAGGGGTCACGTGATTGTTCTTGGAGGCGCCGACCAATGAGCCCTATGTGCGGGTAATTTGCGGAGTGGGGCTTTCTTGTCGAGGGCCTGGTTCAAGCATGTGGCACCTGCAAAGCTCTCTGTAATAAAGTTATCTGTTTCAAGTCGAAATCTGTCCGGCACATCGTCATTACGCTAACACAAGAATGACGTAAACATTTATTGTTAAGAAATCACTGGAAACTGTAATATTCTTCATGGGTCTTCTTGAAAATGACATTAGGAATAAGGTGAAGTGAAAATTACAAATTAATCCATAGCACGAGCAGGTCTTCATTACACTCAATATGATCATTACATGCTATAATCAACACTAAAATAAAGACTCTGTTATGCATGAATGCAGTTATAAACAAGTTTTATCCATCCTGGCCTACTTTTATTCAGGTAGAACGTAATAGATTATTGGGAGTGAATAGCAGGCTATTTATTTGGAGAGGTGAGGTGATGTTTACTGTGAGAAACTCAATCAACTAAACATGACACCTTCAATTAATGAACCATGTGTTCTATTTAATGACTTTCTTTAAGTAACAATGTGCACTAACCAGTTGAAATGCACTGTTTTGTGAATTAACCAGAAAAAGTTCTCTCTTCCTCTCTCTAGGGTTGCTGCCTGACCAGCTGAGTGTTTTCAGCATTTTCTGAACTTATTTCAGATTTCCAGCATGCACAGTAGATTGCTTTTGTAGTAATGTTGTCTGGTTTGAGCAGCTACCACCTAAATGTTGCAAAAGCCCTATGGAGCAGGATTGTGGTTCATAATTTGATCTAGATGACAACTATAACTGTACATAATCCTGTTACATAATACATGTTTTGATGTGTTTGTTTTTTCTTTTGTATATCTGGGTATGTTCTGTTGACCCCAAAAATTTGGTTAGCTGATGGCACTTGCATGCACTAAACCTAATTTATTTACTAGAAAACATTATGTATTTTTTTAAATAGCATCTCCATTACATGGACTAACAGCACAGATTGTTAGGTGAAAGAATCACTAATTCAAATATCATGACTCACAGGCAAGTACAATAACTTAATTATCTTTCAGTTGTGATGCAAAACTAAAGTGGAATTAAGGGTTTTGTATATATTGGGATGGGATTCATTGGCTGTAAAGAGACATGGGAAATAAAGAGCAAAAATATGAGAGATTTACTCCACTATAAAACATGGTGCATGATTTGCATCTTCATGCAAGACATTAGAAATCGTGAACCTGAGTGTTTTTACCCATTTCATTCTCTCCTCCTTATCTAAAAGTAGTGACTCATGCTGGGACAGGATTTTGAGGTTGGTGTGCGGGCGCACGTGAACTGCGGGCCTAGGAGTGACCAGGGAACGGTCCACCACCCGCGACCGGCTCCCCACTGCGATTTCACGCTGCTGGCCAATTAACGGCCAGACAGCACGAAGCACACGCTGAAACGCTCAGCGCTGCCAGGGTGGTGGGGGTGGGGGGGGTGGGGGTGCGGGAGGAGGGTGGGCACTGAAGTAAGCGTGGGCGCGCGGAATGAAAGCTTGCTGAAGGCAGAGAGCTGCTTCAGGGAGCTGGAGAACTTAAAACCAAGAAATAAAGATTTTGAGATCCGGAAAAAAAATGTCCATGCATCAGAATCAGTCACCTGTCCTACATATGATGAACGTTCTTTCCATACGTTTTTATTTTTCTAATTTAATAATGGAAACCTCATTCCTCCCTTGGAGGTTTCATCAAAAATGCGAAGTCCGCCTGACAGATCTGCCTGTCCGCCAACTGTAAGGTTGGACGGAACACGAAAAATCGGGGACAATTGGGACTTTAATGGGCTTAATTGCCCTCTTAATTGTCGGCAGGCGCGCTTCCGACTTTTGCACACGTCTGTCGACTGAAATATCGTGCGGCCGCGAGATGATTCTGGGCGCTTGCCTGACATCATCACGCGTTATTTTATGCTCGAGCGGGTCCGGCATGCGCCTGCACTCCGACCTAAAAATTCTGCTCATAGTTTCAAAGATACTAGTAGCCTTTTAGGCCTTTGCCTCAACCATCATGAGCAGACAGTGAGGGATAATAGTCTACAACAAAAACAATAATACCGGAAAAACTCAGCAGGTCTGACAGCATCTGCGGAGAGGAACACAGTTAACGTTTCAAGTCCGTATGACTCTTCAACAGAACTAAGGAAAAATAGAAAAGAGGTGAAATATAAGCTGGTTTAAGAGGGGGGGTGGGACAGGTAGAGCTGGATGGAGGGCCAGTGTTAGGTGGAGATAACCAAAAGATGTCATAGACAAAAGGACAAAGAGGTGTTGACGGTGGTGATATTAGCTAAGAAATGTGCTAATGGGGACATTAAGGGTAGGAAGCAGGGCGAGCAAGGGACAGGTAGCCCTAGTGGGGGTGGGTGGGAGGAAGGGCTCAAAATAGGTTAAAAGGTAGAGATATAACAATGGATGGAAATACATTAAAAAATAATGGAAATAGGTGGGAAAAGAAAAATACATATAAATTATTGGAATAAGGGGGATTAGAAAGGGGTAGGGATGGAGGAGAGAGTTCATGATCTAAAGTTGTTGAACTCAATATTCAGTCCTGAAGGCTGTAAAGTGCCTAGTCGGAAGATGAGGTGCTGTTCCTCCAGTTTGCGTTGAGCTTTACTGGAACATTGCAGCAGGCCAAGGACGGACATGTGGGCATGAGACCAGGGTGGTGTGTTGAAATGGCAAGCGACAGGGAGGTCTGGGTCATGCTTGCGGACAGACCGAAGGTGTTCCGCAAAGCGGTCACCCAGTCTGCGTTTGGTCTCTCCAATGTAGAGGAAACCGCATTGGGAGCAGCGAATGCAGTAGACTAAATTGAGGGAAGTGCAAGTGAAATGCTGCTTCACTTGAAATGAGTGTTTGGGTCCTTGGACGGTGAGGAGGGGGTGGAAGTAAAGGGGCAGGTGTTGCACCTTCTGCGGTTGCATGGGAAGGTGCCGTGGGAGGACGTTGAGGTGTAGGCTAATGTATCATGAGGGAAGTTACTATAAAGTTCAAACATGTCCTTGAATGGTGCCAAAGAACCCTCATTCTCCAGCACAAGATACTGGACAACAGGGACAAGGCTCCAATGTTTTCCGAGTGCTTGAATGACCATTGGATTGCAGTTGCTGCTGTTCCAGTCTTTCCCTGGTGCCCTTTTAAACCATTTCTGATTTTAATGTCTTCAGCAGCATGCTAAGAAAAGGTGCCCATGACCTGGGTAATGCAGCAGTAAATCAGAAATTGTTTGATCCTTGTTAAGCCTCCTGCTTAGAAGCAGCATGTGGTTAAAAAAGCTGAATATCATCACCACTTCAAAAGCCATTGTCAGTGCAGCACTGATGATGATCCTTGGTTGCAAGAATTGTTTACAAGAATTGTCAGAATTCATTTATGGCTTCCTTAGTAAGGCACAGCCTCCCCACACATTGCTGTTCAATAAGATCAAAGTAGCCCTGTTATCAATGGTAAACATACAGCCAGAGCAGTGATCCTCATAATCCTCTTCTTTAACCTTTGACCTCTCTAAACCTTTTCTGCCGCTTGCCCTCCTGGTAATAAAACTTGCTAATAAATACATAATGTCAATCTTGACTGAAATGTTTGAGTCACTCTTTAAAATCTTCTGCTCTATGTTGGACTGTTGCCAACTCTTTCCAAGTACCACAATCACAGTGGACTCATTAATGCAATGCGGACTGGGGGGGAAAAAAAATGTATCTATACACATTTCCTTTAACCTGCAACTAACAATGCTTCACAAAACAAGAAAAAAAAAGTTAAAGCAGGCTCCATGCATTGAGGTATGATAAAGCAGTTTGGTCACATGAGAATTAAAAAAAAAACATTTCAATGTTATTGCATTATCATAAAATATCAGCACCGTCTTAATGTATGCATTAGCTCTAATCCATGTAGAAATCTTACCTGTTGATGATTCAGAATACAGAAATGCATGACTTGGGCAAATCAAATTCTTAACTGCCAATACTGGACAAAAAAATTCAACAACTAAAGGCATTGCACGGCGTTGTACGAGTTTACTTGCATACAAAGAGGTTAAATTGGTACTAACATGTGACTTGGGACCCAGTGTCAGCTGCACTATTCAGTGGCTATGAGATTGTTTTTGGTGGGATGGTGAGTGTGTGTTGCAGGGTTGGGGGAGTTTAGAAATTGGCTTTACTGTCACTATTTAAAAGCAACTAACAACTCTTAAAGGTGGACGTGCACTCTAGGTGCGAACAGCAGGGAAACTCTGCAAGTGGAGCAACGGCTGCAAGAAGTCCAGAATGTGCAGTTGCTATGATGCGGTAGATCTGGTTTTTAATGCTGGACCCTCCTCCTCCTTATTCTCCTCCCAACTCCTCCTGATCTTTCCTGTCTTCTTGGCCACTTCCCCTCGTTCTTTCGTCCCACAGGCTGAGCTAACCTTAACTCCCTGAATGAGGAGAAACTGTTTTGAAGTCGGACAAAAGCAGCCCAAACCAGCAAAAAAATTGTTAGAAGCAATCAGAAATCAAAAAAAGCAAAAAAAGATCAGATATGCTCAGAAACAAACAACAACCTAAAAGGACGGACAGTATCTAACCTGTGTTCAGTGGTAAGCCCTTTCCATAGCACTAATGAAGGGGTTTTGCTGCCCATTGGCGCCATAAGTTGCTGAGCAAGTCAGGTGCTGGGCAAACAAAATTCACAAAAGGGTCCTAAAACAAGCAAATATCCTTATTAAAATATTTTAATGAGCATTTCTAATACTTCTAGTATGCGCCCTGGGCTTCTACAGATACGCCTGGTTCAAATGGTGGGCAGCATACTTGCACTGAACATGTGCATTCTGCTTGATATGTTGGACATTAAGGCACAGGTTTTGCACCTGTAAACCGAATGCTGTGTGTCCGAATTTCTGAGCTAATATATCAGGGTGTAATTTTATAAAACTTCCATTTTGTCAAATATGCAATACCCATTCATTGACCAAAATTTGTGTAAGGAAGAAACAGTAGCTGTTGGAAGCCAATGTCACACTTGCCTTTCCTTGAATAGGACAACTGCAAGACACTCAGATTATTATGACACTCTCACATGATAATGGATTTACTGCACTGTTTGATGACACATTGGTTGGTACTTTACTGAACACTGACCAGAATATCATCAGCTTTACAGCACTAATGTTGCAACTATAATTTGTTGCATGGATTTGATGTGAAACAATAATGTTCATTTTCACGCAGTGGGTGAAGATAAACTTAACAGTACTTTCTATTTTCAAAATTACTAGCATTTCCCAAGCATCTTTGATGCCACATTGGCCATAGGAATTTAAAATTCATCCACTGTTGAGTAGTTGTGGGTAGTTGTTTAGAGAGAAGCAAGAGATTGCTTGCATGATACAATCAGTGGCGTTAAAACACCCTCCAGAGTATATTACTACTAACTACTAAATCTCTGTCTGCCAGCTTGGGAGCGACGTTGGGGGCCATTTTAATTCACTTCATTGTCTGTTCTGGACTAGCCTGGTCACTTCATTCATCTGTATCCCTTTCTGTGACAAGTCACTCTTGACATTGTCTTTCCAGAACTTCCTTGGTCTTCCTCAGCTTCTTATTCCACGTACCTCAGTAATGCAGATCCATGAAGAGTATCCTGTTTCCATTTTTGAAACATGCCCAACCCATCACAGTCAGCTGTGTCGGATCTTCTGTACGTGCGTTGTTTCATGGTCCGAGCCATGTGCTTATAATTATTTGTGTAACCTAGTTACTTCCAGTATTCCTCCAGCCAACTTTTCTCTGCTGCTAGTAACTATTTCATAGTACATCAAACTGATATATTAGATAAGACACCCCTTTATTTATTGAGTAACCCGTTTAATTTAGGCAGCTTATAACTATAAAACTATTTTAAAATAGCAGCCAAAGCATTTTATGAGTGTTAATCTTGTGCAACAATATTAGACACTGTTGTGTCTAGGTTTCTGGCATTTACAACAGAATGCCACACATGTTTAAAATAGTAAATTATAATATCCTACAACAAAAATGACTTTGTATTCATTCTGTATACATAGGCAACATATTCTACATCAAGGAAATGACTGAAGCAGAAATATCACAAATAAATTAAATGAAAAGAGGACAAAGAGACATTTCTTTTAAAATAAATCTATTTATCCAATAATGAATATTTGTGATTTGTGCTCAGCACTTGTCAAAAGTGCTTAGCACACACTGTACAATCTGTTCCTCACATTAATGTGATTTATGGTATAATTCTGTCAGTATGCCGAGTCCTGCTTTGCTAACAGTGGATGGCAGTGGTTCTGTGTGTCTCCATCTATCAAAGCAGCCCTGCTACCTGGATAGCTTATCTCTAATTACTCAGACCCATTCCTGAGCAGTCTCTCACAACCGGTCAAACACGCCTTCAGGTACACACTGCAGCTCCTAAGCATTCAGAGTCAGTCAAGTCATCATATTCGACCTTCAGTCCAGCAAAGGAATTCAACTGATCCTGCTCAGGGAGCTGCTTTATCAGGATCTGCAGAGTGAGAAAATTGATTCACTGTTATGTGGAGCAGGTATGCCTAAAGCTTGAAGACATCGGCGCAAGGATCCTAAAGCCTCTTTACTATGAAACCATTGAGATGCAAGTATTAATTGAGCATCCCATTGCAGCTCATGACAGCATAATTGGCTAGTTCTGGACACATTGGTACCCTAGATCCTGGGGTGATGGAAGGTGAGTGGGTAGGGCTGAGCCAGGGTTGGCAGGGCCCGCTGTATTGTTATGGGGCCAGGAGGAGAATTTCTGTTACTCTTGATTCCACAATTAGATAAACGAAATAAAGTTTCCCATTTTTCCTTAGTTCTGTTGAAGAGTCATACGGACTCGAAACGTTAACTGTGTTCCTCTTCACAGATGCTGTCAGACCTGCTGAGTTTTTCCAGGTATTTTTATTTTTGTTTTGGATTTCCAGCATCCGCAGTTTTTTTTGCTTTTTTTCCTTATCTTATCTTTGGCAGTTTCCCTTTGCAAACCTCCAATCAGGCTCCTGAAGAGCCAGAAGCCTAGCCGGAGCTTGTATAGTGGATAGTTTAGGTAGTTTTTGACGCATTAAGCATGCATTGGGCCTCTTATTATCGTGTACAAGGATTCTAATGTTTATTTGAGATGACCACCAGCAATATCTGAATATCATTTTCAGACTTCATTGAGGTGTCAGATGTAACCCCATGAATTTGGACTTTTCTTGTCACCATTTCATGCCGGAGAAGTGGATGAAATGAGGTCTGAATTCTCCCACTCTTACCTTCCTGGTTGACAGCAGCAAAGTGGAAGTCAATCCTGCTTTTCTACCAGTCAACAGTGTTCACAAATTAGCAATATTATAATAAAATAATGCTTTTTCTTAGGCCGCTTGTCTGTGACTCACTGAACCAACAGTGAGCTGCTTGATACGATGATTTTTAATGTGGAGACAATGGATCCTGCAATTTCTTTCCCTCTAAGTCTGGAGTTCAACCTGAGAAAAAAACACATGTGAAACATATTATTGTTGTGGTTTTGTGACTTGCATGTTATGAGTGCAAAAGTGTTAAGATGCATCGTGTTTTGACTCTTAATGAAGTATTTCATGCATAATATTGTTTATACTTGAATCTCGAGTATAAGATTGGTGAACAATAAAAACTGCTTAAGTTGGCACATTTTTAATGTTATAGTGCCTCCTTTAACAGAATCCTTAAAACAATGTTGAAATTAATGGAGCTGGTGAAAACTCTTGTTGTTGTGTTAAACATTTATGTACTTTTTGCATTTTGCATAATGTTCGATTTAAACATTCTGTCTAATTGAAAATTCACTGTTTTATGCAGCTCTTCCGGCTGGACTGCATGAATCATATAAGGAATATCACTTCAATAAGAAGAAGTACCTTCTGGCCCAATGTAACCTCAGGCAGTATGTACACACCTAGAGTTCTAGCAGGTCTCTCACCTTGTTAAGTTGGAGGAGGCTTTTCTTCATCATCTTTGTTTTACTGCAGAGGTAGTGACTGAGATGTCTCTACTACAGGCATACCTATAGACTTATAGACTAACAACAAAGCCTGAGGCAGCTTTTCCAATGGTAATGAAGTGTGTAGCAGAACTCAGCTTCTACGCAATAAGAATCTTCCATACCCAAGTCGAACAGATAAAGTATATGCATATGGCACTTTACAGCCTTCTAGGCTGAGTCCAATTATGAATTAATGAACAATTAAGTTCAATAATTTCAGATAACGTTTGCCTCCCCTTGTCTTAGGTTTGTTTTTGTTTTGGACGGCAGCTATCGGTGATAATCATGATTTTCTCCCAAACCATTACCTCTTGTGACCTTGGGGTTACCATTGACCAGAAACTTAACTGGACCAGCCACATAAATATGAGTAACTCATCTCCTGACCCCTCAAAACCTCTCTACAAGTTATAATTCAGGAGCGTGATGGAATACATCCCACTTATTTGCATGAGTGCAGCTCCAGTAATACTCAAGAAGATGGACACCATTCAGGGAAAAGCAGCCTGCTTGATCGGCAACCCCATTCACCACCTGTAACATTCCCTCCACCACTGGAGCACTCTAGCAAGTGTGTACAATCTACAAGTTGCAGTGCGTGACTCACTACGCCATTGCCAGCACCTTCCAAACCCGCAACCTCTACCACCTACAAACACAAGGGCAGCTGACACATGGGAGCATCACTATCTGCAAGTTCCCCTCTAAGCCACACGCCATCCGGAAGTAGAAATGTCTTACAACTTCTTCACCATTGCTGCGTCAAAATTTTGGAACTCCATCTTTAACAATGGATGTACTAAAACCACAAGACTGTAGCGGTTCAAGAAGGTGGCTCACCACCACTCCTCAAGGGCAATTGCTGGCCTTACCAATGGTGCCCACATCCCATGAAAGAATCAAAACAAACACAGATAGCAAAGTTCACATATTAAGAAAGTATTACACACATATACATAAACGACTCTACATCGCTCAAGCACAAATTGCACAAAAGCTTTGCACTTACCAGTACTGGCTCTGTAGCTTCAGATTAAGCATCATTTCAGTATTGAATTCTCTCTCAAAACTATTTTTCCCAAAATTAAATAAAAATCAGATGACAAAAGACAGGCATACTTGTGTGTCCTGGTGAAAGAGGGGTTCACATTGCAGGGTTGTAGGGGGTGGCAGTGTGTGTGTCAGCTCCACCTCTGACTTCTGAGCGGGTCAAATCGCTCCCACTCCCTCGGTTCTAGACCTTGGACTTATTTGGGGGTTGTGACAAGTGCAGCGGGCAACTGGTTTTGGTGGAAGAAAAACTGAGTTTATTGAAGTCACAAATGAACTTATAATATTAGGATTACAATGAGATTATACAGACTTACAAAGTACACTTAGTTAAGAATGGGGAACACACGGCATAACGAGGGAAAATCATGCTACTAATCCCCTTACCCTTGTCCCACCCCTAAAACCTAACTAAATTGAACTAGGAGAGGTCAGGGATCATGCTCACCAACCAGGGTTCCTTGACAGTTTGAAATCCAGCCAGGTCAGCCGGTTGCAGTTTTGGGGTACGCTCTTTGTGTCCTCTGGGGCCTGCCGTCCCCACGTGGTCCTGGTCTGTGGAATCTGCGAAAGTTCTTCAGTTGGGTGGAGGGCGTGGTTGTGGGTGGTCGATCGTCGTGGAGGCCTGCGGTTGCGGCCTTGTTGTCTTCGGTTGAGCCTGCCACCCCGTGCCCCGCGCCATGATGTTGCCTGCGGGCCTGCAAACCTCCAGGTCTCCTTCCTCCACTTGGCTCAGCTACCTCTCCCTGCTTAAACTCCTCACTGCCCAAAAACAAAAAATTTTCAAAGCTGCTCCCACTCAGATCTGCTGGCCCAGTTATACTGTTTTTTTTTTCAAATTTCTTATTTCAATCCAAATCAAGGTTAGTTCTTTGTCTGATTTTGGTGGGATTCTTCAGGTGATTGTTGTCTCGTTGTTTTTAATGGGCTCACATGATGTTTATTATTGTCTACCTGCCCCCGTAACTAGTCTTGAACTGAAAGCCATTGTGTATGTGGAGTATTGAAGGGTTCGCATAATTGCATTGATTGTGGATGCAAGATTTTGAAGGGCTTTAGTTTTGCGTTGATTGTTTTAAAGGGAAGAATGCGTATTTTGTCTCCTCTCGTTGTCTGGTTTCAGGTAAAAGTCCAAAAGCCATATCCTTGTTGATGATATGAAAAATGTGGGAATTTTGAGAACCCTTCAGGTTGCTAAAGGTAATTAATGACAGAACAATCTATGGCCGATAGGAAAACAGTTGTTGAGAATTGGTACATTTCAAAAATAAATTCTCAGACTTCTGCCAGAACAGGCTGTCCTATTCAGGAGGTGATGTGATAAATATTTTAAAATTGATGTTTCTACCCATGTATAAATGTATTATATTTCTTTTTCCACTGGAGCGGCCTGCCAAGCATCCACATTATATTGAGACAGTCATAACTGACTTGGTCTGGTTGTGTAGCCATAATGCCTGACACTCGCTTGAAGTGAATCTCCTTCGGGGAGCTTGAGTCTGGGTTGCATGGAAATGCAACAAGGACACTCCGAAGGCTTAACTTAGGAGTTTTGATGTTGACTTTGAGCCCTGGGAGAAGCTCACCCAGGATCGCTGCACCTGGCGCAACCAAATGAAGGACAGTGAGGCCTCCCTAAATCAAGAGGATATCAGAGGCAGAGAGAACAGTCAAGGAGAAGAAATCCCCAGCCAACAGCTCATCCAAAACTCAATCTTCTGTGGTAATCCTGCTCTATCACCAGCAGAACCTTCCAGGAGCTGCTGATCAGCCTCAGCCGTCACCTATGTACCCACCAGTACCCTAGACACCCAAGATGATGAACATGGTCATCTTTGCCTTGAATGGTGAGCAAGTGAGTGACATGCATCAGTAGTAACAGTAAACTCAAACTCACAACTAAGTAGTAGTTAGACCACACCTGGAATACTGTGAACAATTTTGGTCCCCTTATCTAAGGAAAGATATACCGGCATTGGAGGCAGCCAGAGAAGGTTCACTAGGTTGATCCCAGGTATGGAGGGATTTTCTTATGAGGAGAGGTTAAGTAGAGTTGGCCTGTACTCATTGGAGTTTAGAAGAATAAGATGCAACCTTATTGAAACATATACGATTCTTAGGGGGCTTGACAGGGTAGATGCTGAGAGGTTGCTTCCCATTGTGGGAGAGTCTAGGACCAGAAAGCATAATCTCAGAGTAAGGGGGCGTCCATTTAAACAGAGATGAGAAGGAATTTCTTCTCTCAGAGTGTAATCAATCTGTGGAATTCTTTACCGCAGAGGGCTGTAGAGGCTGGGTCGTTAAGTCTGTTCAAGGCTGAGATAGACAGATTTTTAATCAGTAAGGGAATCAAGGGTTATGGGAAAAAAGCAGGAAAGTGAAGTTGAGGATTATCAGATCAGCCATGATCTCATTGAATACCTGAGCAGACTCGATGGGCTAAATGGCCTACTTCTGCTCCTATGTCTTATGGTCTTATGGTTTAGTAAGCATAACCCTGCTCAATAAGATTCACAGACATTTAAAAAGACATATGCCACCTGCTCGATTGAAAAATATTAGTTGTTGGGTGAAGTTGACCGGTCTTTGTTCGGTATAGGGGTCAAAATGCTAACTACTCCACTCCCCACTCACCTCAAAATCAATAGTGAGCAATTCTCTTTGGAGGTGGAATTCTAAAACTAACATAAACGCCAATGGTATCAAGTTAAAAATCAAGTTAAGGGAAAGCAATGCAGGGCTGACATGGACAGCCTATGTTACCAATTCTTTCTCCATTTAAACTGCAGCACTCTGAGCTTTGCTAAACAGTGTGGCATCTTTGAAAAATGAAGTCCTAGCTTGTAAAAGTTATTTATCATCATGAAGTGGAGGAAGTATAATGTGCAGATATGCCAGAGGCTGATGGAATACTGGAAAGATGATAAATCATTGGTTACATACATAAACTACCAAAATGCACGTTTGTTGACCTTAATCCAATATAAGTATATGAACAGAATACAGCATCATAGATAATCCAGGCATTAGTTTGACAGACTAGTCACAGAAAGGTTGATACAATAAAGTAAATGAAAATTCAACTGTAGTGTAAAGTGACCACAAGGATAAGAAGATAGTAAAGGGGAAAAAAAAGCTCTGGAAAAGTACAATAACATAAAAGCTGACAGTATTGGCAGCAGGCAGAGATAAAACATGCTTCAGGCTGCAGGTTCCATGCGCTAGGCGCATGCACAAGAACAATGGGTGCACATGTATGGTCGCAACATGTTCCAGGCAGATGGTGTTTAAGCTGGTAATAATCTTCCAAGAATCCTTAGATTCTGGAAAGGTCCCAGGGGATTGGAGAACAGCCAATGTAACACCCTTATTCAAAAAGGGAGGGAGACAATAAACAGGTGACTATAGGCCAGTTAGCTTAACATCTGTCATTGGGAAAATGATAGAGTCTATTATAAAGGATGTAATAGCAGAGCATTTAGAAATGCATAATAAAATCAAGCAGAGTCAGCATGGCTTCATGAAGGGGAAATCATGCCTGACAAATTTATTAGAATCCTTTGAGGAGGTAACAAGCAGGATAGATAAAGGGTAACCAGTAGATATAAGACATTTGATTTCCAAAAGGCATTCGATAAGGTACCACACATAAGGCTACTTAATAAGATGAGGGCTCATGGTATTGGGGGTAGTATATTAGCATGGATAGAGGACTGGCTAACTAATAGAAGACAGAGAGTTGGGATACGGGGTGGGGAGGGGGTGGCATTTTCAGGATGGCAACCTGTAACTAGTGGAGTGCCACAGGGATCAGTGCTGGGGCCACAATTATTTACTATATATTAATGACTTGGGTGAGGGAAATGAATGTATTGTCGCCAAGTTTGTGTATGACACAAAAATAGGAAGGAAGGCAAATGGTGAGGATGACACAAACGGCTGAATTTTGCCCTTGACGGGCAGATGGGTTCAACCGATTCGGCGGAGGGCGGGCAGCCGATCACCAATGCCAAAATGGGCCCCACCGCCATTTTAAGTGGGTGGGCCAATTAAGCGCTATCCGCTTCCTGTGCGGACACGGGGGGATTCCCCAACTGCGAGAGTGCGCTCTTTCGCGCATGCACACAAAAGAGCGCACATCTCCCTAAAGCTAACTGGTGCCTCAGGGAGATCACTGAAAGGTTGTGAAAGTTGAAAAATAGAAAAATTAAAAAATCATTAACATGTCCCCCTCAGGCAAAAATGTCACACGAGATGGGACATGTTAATAAAGTACACAAAAACATTATTAAACTTTTTAAAATCCGAAATCAAACCTCATCCCGCCAGTGAATATGGTTTATTAAAAAATCACTTACCTGCCTGCCCGTTGGGCCCATGCACTGAGCTGAAGTTCGCATGGGCTCCTCAAAATCATCGTCAATTGCTGACTTAATGGCCATAACGAGGCCTTTAATTAATGGTGGGCGCGTGTCGCGCTGCATAGCACGCCCGCCGACCTAAACATCGTGATGCCGCGCACTGATGTCGGGACGCTCGCGCAACGTCAGCACGTGACATTTTAAGCGCTACGTGCGGGCTCCGCCACCCACGCGTCAGCCAGAGAATTCAGCCTAAAGAGTCTACAGAGGGATATAGACAGGTTAAGTGAGTGGGCAAAAATGTGGCAGGTGGAATATAATGTGGAAAATGTGAGGTTTTGCACTTTGGCAGGAAGAATAAAGGAACTGAATATTATTTAAATGAAGAAAGACTGAAGAAAGCTGCAGCACAGAGGGATTTGGGGGTCCTCGTGCATGAATCCCAAGATGCTAGCATATAAGTTCAGCAGGTCATAGATAAGGCAAGTGGAATGTTGGCCTTTATTTCAAAGGGAATGGAGTATAAAAATAGAGAAATCTTGCTAAAACTATACAAGGCACTAGTGAGACCACACCTAGAATACTGTGAACAGTTTTTGTCCCCTTATCTAAGGAAAGATATATTGGCATCGGAGGCAGCCCAGAGAAGGTTCACTAGGTTGATCCCGGGGATGGAGGGATTTTCTTATGAGGAGAGGTTGAGTAGGTTGGGTCTGTACTCATTGGAGTTTAGAAGAATGAGAGGCAACCTTATTGAAACAAATAAGATTCTTAGGGGGCTTGACAGGGTAGATGCTGACAGGTTGTTTCCCTTTGTGGGAGAGTCTAGGACCAGAGGACATAATCTCAGAGTAAGGGGGCGCCCGTTTAAAATGGAGATGAGGAGGAATTTCTTCTCTCAGAGGGTTGTTAATCTGTGGAATTTTTTACTGCAGAGGGCTGTAGAGGCTGGGTCATTAAGTATATTCAAGGCTGAGGTAGACATATTTTTAATCAGCAAGGGAATCAAGGGTTGCGAGGAAAAGGCAAGAAATTGGAGTTGAGGATGATCAGGTAAGCCGTGATCTCATTGAATGGCAGAGCAGACTCGATGGCCTCAATGGACTCCATTGGTTAGAGGTTGCCATCCTGAAAATGCCCCCACCCTGTCCCAACTCTCTGGGCAGGATTTTCCCCTCGGCGATTTGGGGGTGGGGCCCGCTCGCCGAGGGGAAAATGACGCGGGATGACGTCAGGAGGAATCCCTGACGTCATCCCGGTCCCCTTAAATTTTTGGGAAGGCAGGCGGACAGCTAATTTCGCTGTCCACCCGCCATTGACAGGCTCATTAAGATAATTAAAGACCTGCCCGTCCAACCTTAATGCTGGCGGGCAGGCCAGGAGCCCCAGCAGGCTTCTGATTATTCATGAAACTTCATCCACTGGCGGGATGAAGTTTCATGTCCGTTTGTTAAACATTTAATAAATTTTATGTGTTTATTATTAACATATCCCATCTCATGTGACATTGTCACATGAGGGGGACATGATAATAATTTCAATATTTATCTATTTTTAGACTTTACTTACCTGTCACTAATCTCCCTGAGACAGGGCTTTGCCTCAGGGAGCAGTGCGCTCTTTCGCGTGCATGCACGATAGAACGCATTTTGACAGTTGGGCATTCCCTCCCTCCCAGGAAAAGCAAGTGCATAGCGTTTCCTTTCGGGCAGGCCACTGGGTGGGCCATAACTGGCTCGCCCACTCAAAATGGCGGCGGGCCCTGTTTCAGTGGCGGGGGTGGGCTGTCCGCCCGCCGCCGAGCCGTTGGGATCCGCACGCCATCCGAGGGCAAAATTCTGCCCTCTGTCTTTTATTAGTTAGCCAGTCCTCTATCCATGCTAACATACTACCCCCAATACCATGGGCTCTTATCTTATTAAGTAGCCTTATGTGCGGTACCTTATCGAATGCCTTTTGGAAATCCAAG
Organism: Cetorhinus maximus; assembly: GCF_964194155.1. Classification (NCBI taxonomy): domain Eukaryota; kingdom Metazoa; phylum Chordata; class Chondrichthyes; order Lamniformes; family Cetorhinidae; genus Cetorhinus; species Cetorhinus maximus. The sequence goes on along the minus strand of NC_135879.1, from coordinate 23,345,638 downwards.
TATCTTATAGCTACTGGTTCCCCTTTATCTATCCTGCTTGTTACCTCCTCAAAGAATTCTAATAAATTTGTCTGGCATGATTTCCCCTTCATGAAGCCATGCTGACTCTGCTTGATTATATTATGCATTTCTAAATGCTCTGCTCCTATGTCTTATGGCCTTATGGTCTCGGCGGGCACATGCACAGGTACAGAAATACTCATTCACTGTGTCAGTAATCACAGCAAACGTAAACTGCAAAGGAAAGTCCAATAAGTCAAAAGTAAAATACTGCAGATGTTGGAAATCGGTAAAAAGGAACGGAAAATGCTGAAAACACACAGCAGGCCTGGCAGCGCTTGTGGAGAGAAAAACAGGGTTAACATTTCAAGCCGATGACTTTCATCAGAACTGCTCTGACCTGAAATGTTGAGTTGATTTTCCCACCTTAGTTTTTAAATGTGAGGCAGCTTTTTTCCTGGGTCCGTAGCCCAGAGTCAAGAGTGGATGCCTTCCAGTTCAACCTTTCAGAAGGCATTCAATCATGAATCCGCATTCGGGATCACCATCCAATCAGGGACAGCGGGCGCATTGACGACGATGGAAAGTGATTCATTGAAAGGGCAGCCTGCAACCTTCACTGTGGCTGCACTGAGAGTCCCACTGAGTGAATGGCACAAAAGAGGATGGACGAAGGACCCGACAGCCATTTCTTCACACTCAGCAATATCCATGACAGCAATCTCCAGGAGTTTCTCTTGACAATAACAAGTCCCTCTGCCTGTGGGTGACCTCGGGCTTGCTTTTTTTCCCAGTTAACAACCAGGTTATATGTCACTCATGCTGCACATATCTCCCGCTGTGCACCCACTTATCACAGGCACTGCAGGAGTCCCGTGTAACACTGGGAAGATGCCATTTTCATGGCAAAATGACTGATAATTGAATCATTAACAAGTTCAGTTGGCTTCCCGCTGCTGTTGGCCAAGAGGGCAGCACACACAAGCCGTCTCCTGGAAAGGCGGGAGGAGGTGAGAATGCACTAGCATTCCTATCCTATGGCATTTTTTTTCTCCGACTTTGCCTCCACTGGCCTGGGAAAATTCCCCCTGTAACCCTGAATCTCTCTCCACTGATGCTGCCAGACAAGATGAGCATTTCCAGCATCTTGTCTTGTTGCCCAATAAGTCAAAATAGATTGGTACTCGTTCAAATAATGATTAAGTTTGCTATCGCATTCTCTCAGTGTTGTTTTTATTAGTGGTGGTGTCACTTTTTCTTTTGAGGGAGGAAGCCACACAGTTTTCAAAAGTGTCAAATCCCATTATTGTGGTGCTTAATTGCTTTTAGGCGCAGCTCTATAACCACAGAGGCCAAGATTTTACAGCACTTCCCGCCCGGCCGGATATTACGGACCCACCGAACTGAATGGAGATTTAAATGGCTCACCGCATCTGCTGTGGCGGGAGATGCGCCGCCGCAGGGCCTTAAAACCCTGGCCATGGTGTTAGCTGGTGTATTCCTGGCGAAAAACCATTGACAAAAGTGTTGCGCTGGTAAAAGCTATTCCAAACTTAGACCTTCTACACACTATTTTGTTGACAAGGCTCCTCTACGAAGGACAAAGACCACTGGGAGAATTGTGATGGCCCCAGTTCTGAGCTGCACTGTATGGGGCTAATGATGCAGGTGGACAGTCTCAGGGGAAAATTATTGGGTTTGATTTTAACCCAAGGCACCCAGCGGAAAGCAGGCTGGTGGGCAGGTAAAAAGTGAATGGGTTAATTATCTCCTTCGATGCTGACTATGTTAACTTGCAGGGTTTTGCAGGTGAACGAGGTGAGCGCCTCCACTGTTGTACTGCAGGAAAGGCAGCAGCCAATTTCGGCACAGCAAGCTCCCACAGATTTCCATGTGATAAAGATTGTGTAATTTGTTTCTGTAAGGTTGAGGGATAAATGTTTGCCAGGATGCTAAGGATAACTCCCCTGCTCTTCTTTGAAATAGCTCTATGGGATCTTTATCCTCCACACGAGAGGGAAGCTAGGGCCTCAGTTTACTGTCTCATCCATAAAATAGCACCCCCAACAGTCCCTCGAACTTGAGTTTTCAAGTACACCGCCCTTCATTTAAAAACATGCATCACTGATACAACACACCTCACTGATTGAGGCTTCCTTCACCAATGAGGAAACATAAAACACCCCTTGTAATACACTCATCACTATCTGTTTCAAGCTTCCAAAGAGTGCTTTAAAGTTTGCTCTGTATCAGATACTTTGCTGTCACATTAAATGAACATTGGAATCCAGGAGCCGGAGATAAAGGTGTGGCCTACCCACACTTGCTGGCAACAGTGCCGCCTCAGCAAGTTTATGACAAGCGATCTCCTAATTGGCCAGGGTAATTGTTGGGGCTATGGGGGAGAAGGGGGGTAGGCTCCCTTTCCTGCCGGCGATGCCCTCTTTAGGCTGTTGAGCCTCGGGCACCAATATTCCGCCAAGGCTGTTGCAGGAAGGTTGCCTCCATCAAGCTGGCAGACTCCCCATCTGGTGATTATCACCCCACAGTCGGCAAAATGCCAGCGGCCCATTAAAATGGCTCCCACTGCGGGTAAAATGCCCCAGCATCGGGACTGCTCTGGGGAGTCATCCTGACGTCGCTCTTCATGATTCTACTGGCCGTACCCACTTCCCAGCCTGGCTCCTGGGGGGCCCGATAAAATTTTATATCTATTTGTTGAGGACTTTACTGGAAAATAGCAACGGAGAAAAAAAGCAAAATAAAGCAAACTCAAAATAAGCAACTGCTAAGTTAAAATTCCCATTTCTTTTCAACTGACCACAAAGGTCATTATATGGCCATAACCAGAGATACTAGTTTATGAGAAGATTCAATAAGGAATAATTAGCTCAGAGTCACTGGGAATGTGCTAACGTCTTCCTAACCTAATAACATGAGCTCAATTTAATCTCTCAGTGCATGTACCATCCGGCCGACTTATTTCCATATACTCTGAGTTAGCCATAACTAATCCTAACTTGAGTAGAGGACACATCTTGATTATTGTACGTCAGTCCTAGTTCAATTGATTAAGAAGTGGATGCTGAAACAAACCGCCTCCTGCTGTCTTCCTCTTTATTTCAGTTGCATTCAGCTGCACTAAGTGTATTCATTTGGTTGGGCTATAATTTCTATTCGGCTTACAATGACAGTCTTGTATCACATGTCTCTTTAGTGGGCCTTTAATCAATAAAATTATTGTCAGGGCAATACAAAATGAAAACTGTAGACGTTCCAAATGTGTTTGTTTCTCAGCTGTCTCGCAGCAGTTGCCAATGCAACGGCTGCCTGTTTTTCATTGGTCAGCCCTTTAGCATTAACCATTTCAACATCGGGTTCCCTGTCATTCTCTGGGCCATTTACAATTGGTCCATTCCTGATTGCACATAACATATCCCAGTAGAACTTGGGGAAATGACGGGGACTGGTACTGGCTCAGACCAGTACCAGTCATTTCCAAGTTTTACTGGTGTTTCCTTCTGGGTTTTCCGCAATTTGGGAAGCAGTGTCGGATACACTTCCAGCCCAATCAAACGCCAGAGCCTCCATTTGATAAATTACTTAATTGTTACGTGTCTTTCTCTGTGCTTCATTGTCATGCTACAGTGTAGCATTTTCCATATCGAGGGAGCCTCCTCTCGCCAAATTAGGCAGACATAGATGCCAAAATTTATCATCACCTCCAATGTGCCTGCTCAGCCTTTGCATGAGTGGGGAAGAGAGTCTCTGGTTTGCGATCCGGATCCTCAAACACTAAGATCATGGTTTACTGAGCAGCAGTGATCGCCACACTCCTATATGCTTCGGAGACTTGGACAACCTACAGTAGGCACCTCAAAGCACTGGAGAAATACCACCAGCGGTGTCTGTGCAAGATTCCCCAAATCACCAGAAAAGTGGTCCAACAACAAAATCCTCTCCCAAGCCAACTTGCCCAATATCAAGACAAGTTTGCAGATGATACAAAAATAGGTGGGAAGGCAAGTGGTGAGGATGACACAAAGAGTCTACAGATGGATAGAGACAGGTTAAGTGAATGGGCAAAAACAGGTGGAATATAATGTGGAAAATGGGAGGTTATGCACTTTGGCAGGAAGAATAAAGGAGCTGAATATTACTTAAATGGAGAAAGACTGAAGAAAGCTGCAGCACAGAGGGATTTTGGGGTCCTCGTGCATGAATCCCAAGATGCTAGCATATAAGTTCAGCAGGTAATAGGTAAGGCAAGTGGAATGTTGGCCTTTATTTCAAAGGGAATGGAGTATAAAAATAGGGAAGTCTTGCTAAAATTATACAAGGCACTAGTGAGACCACACCTAGAATACTGTGAACAATTTTTGTCCCCTTATCTAAGGAAAGATATATTGGCATTGGGGGCAGTGCAGAGAAGGCTCACTAGGTTGACCCCGGGGATGGAGGGATTTTCTTATGAGGAGAGGTTGAGTAGGTTGGGCCTGTACTCATTGGAGTTTAGAAGGAGGGGCTACCTTATTGAAAGAAATAAGATCCTTAGGGGACTTGACAGGGGAGATGTTGAGAGGTTGTTTACCCTTGTGGGAGGGTCTAGGACCAGAGGGCATAATCTCAAAGTAAGGGGACGCCCACTAAAAGCAGAGATGAGGAGGAATTTCTTCTCTCAGAGGGTAGTCAATCTGTGGAATTTTTTACTGCAGAGGGCTGTAGAGGCTGGGTCATTAAGTATATTCAAGGCTGAGATAGACAGGTTTTTAATTAGTAAGGGAATCAAGGGTTACGGGCAAAAGGCAGGAAATTGGAGTTGAGGCTTATCAGATCAGCCATGATCTCACTGAATGGCCGGAGCAGACTCGATGGGCCGAATGGCCTACTTCTGCTCCTACATCTTATAGTTTTATGGTCTAATCGCTCAAAATCAGCTCCGCTGGGTGAGACATGTCAATCATATGCCTGACACCAGAGACCTGAAGGAACTGCTCTATTCGGAACTCAGTCACCACAGGGCACTCCCAGGAGAACAGCGGAAATGCATTAGGGATATCCTCAAAGCATCTTGAAGAGGTCAAATACACCCATCAACTCATGGAAGAACCTGGTTTGTGACCGACCAAAATGGAGAAGGCTCGTTCAGGAAGGCACCAAACACATCGAGAGACTTTGTCCTGACCATGCAGAGGCGAAGCTGAGGCATTGGAGGGACCACTCAAACCTCCACACAACCCACCTATCCAACCCTTCAAGCACCACCTGACCCACATGAGGCAGAGTCTACAAATCATGCATTGGAGTTATCAGCCATCTCAGAACCCATTGGATCGGAGTGGAAGCAAGGCATCCTCGAACCCGTGAGACTGCTGAGAAAGAAGACACTGCAGCACTGGTGGTCCCATGGAAAGGTGTACTGAGTTGGATGAATTATAGCGGTATCTATCCCTTGTCACCTAGCAGTAATCCTGTTCTCCCATCACTGCTGCTGAAATAAATTTGGGGCCCTAACCTTCACAAAGAATTCACAAAATATAAAAGTAAGTGGAAGCTCCAGGAATATTGCGAATTGACATGTAGGAAATTGTGGGTGTCTTTGCAGATCATATCCCAATGGCACTTGGTACAACCAACAATCCCTCATAACCTGGGTTATAGAAGGTGATATGTAGTTATGAGTGGAACCTCCCCCGTCCCCCTGCCGCCCCCGACCCCCTCCCAGCAGCATGTGTGGTGGAGGGGGGGGCCTAAACATGGGCAAACTGGTGGCACCAACATGCCTGTCACCTACCTACCCACTACCACTGGTATTTTACCAATGGCGGAGGGTAGCTGGTGCATGTGGTGAACCTGCCAGATGAAATCTAGTAGCCTTGTTGCCTGTTAGTTGCGGGGCAGGGAAGGTGCCTCCTGTTCAAGCAGCCTGTGCCAAATGGTGGCTTCTCCCCAAAGTACTCCCTTCAGGTGTGTGACCTCTCCAAATTCTCAAGAAAGGCACCCCAACCACCACCCCCACCAACCCCCCAGCCCCGCCCAACACCCCTCACCGGGGTCTGCGAACCTGACCCCTGCAAAACCCCAAGCTTACCTGGGGTGCCCAATTTCATGGCTCCTTTTTGGTGGGGACTGCCTGCAGACCTATCAGCGTCCACTGTTCTGGGTGGCGCTGTTGGGACTAGAGACCACCCAGGCAATCGGATGGCTAGCAGATCTCGGATGCAGGGCTTCCTACGCAATGGGAGTGGAAATCCCACTCTGAGCCAAATAACAGGCCGACAGCCCTAAAATTGACTTGGGGCGACCCGGCCAAGTGAAGGCAGGCTCATCCCAACTTTAATGCCAGGTGCAGGACCAGGACCTCTGCATAAAACTCCCCCCTGTGATTTTAAGTGATTCCTTTTATCATTGGATAGATGTTTACAACAATGAGCAGTTATTTCATTAGCACCCATACCAGATTGACATGGTTGATGACTGACAGAACTCTGTTTACCAATGTTTCCCCACGTGATGTTGCAAGTGTGTTTCATGCCCAACTGGGAAAAAATGGTTCCCACCTCTTGCTGGAATACAGAGCACTGTTCTGAGAACCACTGAGCTTCACAGAGGTAAGAGCTCCCCCTTTGAACTGTCAGGAATTAAAATGTGCTTCAATCCATAGCCAATAAAGACGCAAAGCTCAAGAAGTGGATGTTCAATGTAGTGCAACCACGCACATATCCTGAAGGAATCAAACGCATTCAAAAGGAAAAATATTCAGTTGGATGCTTCAGCTTAAAAAATAATTTGTTTTGACTTATAGTCAAATACCCTCAAGATGTATCATAGTGCTTGAATAATTTCATAGAGAACAGATTCGTATTGATGGATACTTTAAGCAAATAGTCAATAATCACACCAAAATCCTTTTCCATCTCAGTTAATGTTCAGTATGAATTACCTTGTTATTTATTTGCATTAATATCCACCTGACATCTCTTAGTCTATCCACTTTTAGTTGTTCCAAATTTCTGAATACGATCAATCCTCTGCAATACTAAACAGTTATTATTTTTAAATACGATTAACTCCAAAAAAAACTTCACAAAATTAATAATTGCAATGCTAAAACATCAGAAATATATGAAAAGATATGAAAGAAAATAGCCTAGCTGCGTTGACAGTAATGTCAAATTATTATCTACAAATGATGTCTCCAGCGTAATACACAATATTTATTTTCTGTCTTAGAAATAATTCAGAGGAAACTTGTGGATTTCAGGTATTCCTAATGCGACAAAGGGCAGAATTTTTAGGTCAGTGCGCAGGTGCACACCCGACCTGATCGGAAGTGAAATCGCACGTGATGACTTCGGGTGAGCGTCTGGACATCATCCCGCGCTCGTGCGATATTTCGGTTGGCGGGCACGCGCGAAAGTTGGAACCGCGCCCGCGGACAATTAAGAGGCCTATTAAGCTCATTAAAGTTGTAATTGTCTCCGATTTTTTGTGGTCTGTCCAAGTTTACAGTTGGCGGACGAGCCAATCGGCCAGTCGGACTTTGCATTTTTCATGAAGCCTCATCCAAGGGCGGGATGAGGCTTCTGCTATTAAATTAAAAAAAATAAAAATCCACGGACAGCATTGTTCTCATGTATATGTTCAGGTGACTGATTGTGATGTGTGGGCATTTTTTCCCTTATCTTACAAACTTTATTTAACTGTTTTCAACTCTTCTGCTCCCCGAGCGAGCTCTCTGCCTTCAAGCAGCTTTCATTCAGTGCTTGTCTGGGTCCCTGCCTGCCCTCCTCCTACCCCCACCCCGGCAGTGCTGAGCATTTCACTGCACGCTTCACACTGCTGGCCATTAATTGGCCAGCCAGCGTGACATCGCAGTCGGCGGGTCTGTTCCCCGGCTCATCCCAGACCGGGCCCGCATGCGGATCTAAAAAGTCCGCCCAAAGTTACAACTGGGTCACTTTTCTTTTCACTGACTGGCTGTTAGTCGGGTAGAGGGGTTTTCCCACTTAGCCTGGAACCCAACCAGTTTTCATCTTACTGATTTCAATAGGGTGGAAGTAGTGTGGGTTCTGTTATGGCGTGGGTGCTTCACCCTGCCAGATTACTATCCAGGTGAAAATTAGCCCCAGTATCATTCAGCGAATTTTCACAAGTCTAGCGCTGCCTATTCGCCACAATATCCCAACCAGTACACGTGTCCTGCTGTGGTCCTTCATTCATGATGTTGTCTATCCCAATTAAGGCAAGCGATAACCTCCCATTCAAATAAAATTATTATCAAACCAAAGCAATTAGATTATTTTTATATGGCAACATCACACATATTAGGTAAAACTGTAGGCATTTGCAACATGACCAAAGTCCACTCAATGTGTATCTAAATGAAAGCTATTTAAATCACAACCGATGCTGAATTTATACTTATCTTTCAGGAGTGGGCAGGAGATTGACTTCTGTTTAAATGAACACCAGCCAATTATGAACAAACATATCGGATGTGCTAAGTGATTGATTGGGTGGTGGGTATAGAGAGTTCTTAGTGTAGGAATAGTCATATGGCATGGATAGCGCTGGCCTGGTGGCACAAACTGGATATGGGAAGCATTCCCTGCACTGGAATGTTTCGGCCCCTAGCCGCTTGTTAGTGGGTCTTGAGCCTCATTTAAATTAGACCAGAAAGTGGTGGACTCCTGATGTACACCCCGGGCAACTTGACAGGCACTGCATCGTCGATGGTAATCCTCTAGTTGGTCCTGGGAGGGAAGTGGCAATCAAAAGGGGAAAGGCAATTGAGATGGGGGGGAAATAATAGGGAGCCTAGGGTGGACCTTTGGATCTGCTGTGGAGCTGGGCTGCCGAATCTCCCACAGTGGGTCCTCCACGATGGGGCTGGAAAATCCCGGCCTATGTTTCTAAATGCTGGATGCATTGGGCTGCACTAAAGTTAATGGCCAATAAAAAATACCTGGAAGAATGTTTTCTAACTAGCTAATCATCCAATTAACTGGTACCAAGAATACTCGTGGGCACAGTGAGCTGTGTGTATTATTTTTATGAGATGTACAGATAGAGAGTAGAATTGATGATTATTAAACAAGTTTTTGCAGAACATGAGCAATGATGTGAGGGCAAGGACAGCAGTTTGTTTTATGTGTGTGTATAGTGCAGGGGGACAAACCATTCATGAGAATGCCAAGCAGGTATTGGAGGCCATCATCTTGACAGGGACTGTGGGGCCACCTATCCAAAATAATGGAGAAATGAATATCTGAAATAAAGGGAAATGATTTTCTTCTCATTCCAGCCCCATTTCCTAAACAAGGAAGTAGCAAGCGGAAAATAATGCAAGAGTTCATCTGCCCAAGTTACACTGGTTCCAGAGGTCATCCAATTGTCCATGGTGGGGATTGGGAATCTTTTGATGGAAGTTCTTGTCTGAAACAGTCTTTCACCAAACCTTTGATCATGAGCCCTAATATCCCCTTCTGTAGTTCAGTGTCAATTTTGTTTAATATTCTTGTGAAGTGCTTTAGAACATTTAATTCGCTAAAGGCACTATGCAAATGCAAATTGTTATCAAATGCAAATTTGGGTCACCTGTCATTGAGACACCAGCACAATTTCCAGATGTTAATTGCCGGACTACCACCACTTCCATGAATTGTAGAAGATGTTAGGCAGCCACTTCAGGCATTAGTTAAAGAGATTTTCAGCTACTTTCAAGTAAAGTTGTACGAAGCATCGCCTCAGAGTAATTGAGGATCCCTTTCATTTTTCTTTGGCTAACTTGTAGGCAACTTCTTCTTAAAGTTAGCAAAATTTGTTTGCCATGATAGGCTCTAGATTGTGAAGTGGTATTTAGCATTGCAGTTGTGTCTTCATGGGGGATTTTTCCAGAATCCAAATCAGGGAGGATGAAGAGTAGGAGGAAGCAATAAAGAGTGCCACAGCTGGAGGGATAGCAAATAGAAAGATGCATGTTCGGAGAAATCCTGACTCTCCCAGCTGAGTTATAGACCCAGGAGAATATATATACAGTTCTTTGAAGGACAATATATGAGGAGGCTTCTGTATTTCTCTAGGGAAGTAGTGACAGAATTGTGTCACATTCTACAAGAAAACATGCAGACAAATGCTAGAGTTAGCACATTTCTGCCTCCATACAGTCAAGGTCACTGCAGCCTTTAACTTCTTTGTCTCTGACTCCTTGCAGGCTGCCACATGGGACAGCAGCAACACCAGCCAGTTTGTAATCAATAGTAGATGACGGATGCCTGGTTGTAAGAGCAATAGGATTCATCACTTTTCTCCTGGGGCATTCAGAAGCAGCAGCTTTGGGCGCAGGGGATATGCAGAGATCGCAGGATTACTCCAAGTCCAAGAAGTCATTGATTGTTTAGCACTGGCAGCTCACCTACCATATGTGAGCAAAGGGTGACTGGAAAAAAATGGGATGTGTCCCCTACCAACTCTGCTGAGCAGCTTTTCCTATTGCCTTTTCCCACCTCCTACTGCAAACATGCAAACATCAAAATCAACCCCAAGGTGTTATGACTTACAAAAGAATGCAAAAATAAGATATCAGAATGGAGGCTGTGAGATGTGTCGTTAGGTAGTGCTGTCAATCAAGTTCAGCCGAGATTGGTTAAGCATCTCAGTTTACTTAATCTGATGTGATCCTTTAAGCTATCGCATTGGCAATGTAATGGGAAGTAATAATGACAGTTGAGAACTAGTGAAGCCAGCAACAAAATAATACAAAAAAACAAGATAAAATAAAATTGAGTGATTGACTGTCATGATTTCACACATTCAACTGACATTAAGTAAAGGCACTATGAGTGGAAAGGACACGTATTCCATGAGAGGGAGTAGGCTAGAGGTACATCGGTGTATTAAATTAACCACACAGTACATCTTTTCAATTCATATGCAAGGTATTACGTTAACGTTTAGAGTGGCAGTTTTCTTTCAGAGTTCATATTTTCCAGTGAACAGCGTCAAATGAAACGTAAAACATGCTTTCGAAGAAGAGCTGCTCTTTTTCCACCAGGTGAGCTAACACTATTTTCTCCAATATCTGCTCTGTCTCTGCTAGCTCGTTGTCAGCATCCTCCACTTTTGTCAAAACTTGTTAATGGCTCTCACCTACAAACAGGCAGATGTCTCTTTCCACAGCTATGCACACCATTACCATTCTGACAGCTGTCTTTCAGGGATATTGTAAGGGCTACTCCCCCGCCTTTCCTTTCCCATACAGTCCAAACATTTGAACTGTTGTTTCAATGTATCAAATATCCGCTAGATCACATTCTTGCTTATCACCTGTGCTTTGCTGTTTGATTCTTTTCTCTTGAAGGTTACAAGAATCATCTAGATGTATAACTGGACACATTTCAAACAGGCAACTGATATTTGCCTGGGATCAAATTGTTCAACTTAGTGTAGTAGCACAGAACGTTTGTGGCATAGAAGGAGGCCATTTGGCCCATTTAGCTTGTGCTGGCTCTATGGAGTGGCAGTTCCCCCAACTATTTCGCCATAACCTTGCAATTCTTTTCCCCTTCAGGTACTTATCCAACTCCCTGTTGAAAGCCATGATTGGATCTGCCTGTCCACACTCTCAGGCAGTGCATTCCAGATCACAAACATCACTGCACAAAAACGTTTTTCCTCATGTCACCTTTGGTTCCTTTGCCAGTCATCTTAAATTGGTGTACTCTAGTGTCCGACTCCTGTCAATGGGAAGAGTTTCTCCCTAACTGCTCTGTCAAGGTCCCACATAATTTTGAACATCCCTATGAAATCTGCTCTCAAACTTCTCTGCTGTAAGCAGAACAACCCTAACTCCTCCAATCAATCTAGTAGCTGAACCTCACCGCCCGCCTACCCGCCCACATCCCTGGAACCATTCTCGTAAATCTTTACTGCTCCCTCTCTACTGCCTTCAGATTCTAAACAATTGGTCATAGCACCCTATTGAGGCCGAACTAACGTTTATAAAGGTTCACCATAACTGCCTTGCTTTTGTACTCTATGCTTTTGTTTCTAAATCCCAGTATCCTCTATGCTTTTTTAACCATTTTCCAACTGCCCTGCCACCTTCAACAATCTGTGTACATGTACCTGCAGGTCTCTGTATTGTTAGACCCTTTTAGAATTGTACCTTTTATTTCCTATTGCCTCTCCTCATTCCTATCAAAGTGTATCACTTCACACTTCCCTGCATTAAATTTACTTTGCCACATGTCTACCAGCCTGGCTATATCCTCTTGAACATTATCACTATCATTCTCACAGTCCATTATGTTCCAAGTTTGTGTCATTGTCAAATTTTGAAATTGTGCGTGGTACACCCAAGTCTAGGTCATTAACATGGATTAAGAAATGCAGTGGTCCTACTAATGACCTTTGGGGAATCCCACTCTATACCTTACTCCAGACTGTGAGGTTTTGGGGGTCTCCGCACACCTTTAAAGCAGGAACAGATTTAGCAGCAAACCTTTGTTGTGAATCGACTTTATTCAGACAAAGGGCCAAATTTTCACTCCTGAACCGGATGCGTAGAGTTGGGAAAATTCCCAATGTTGCGAACCCGACTTGGCAGAAAGTGCCCCGGATGTCTAATTTTTGTTCTGGGGAATGGATCTTAAACAGGAATCAGGCTGCCAGGTGCTGAGGTGGGCTGTGTGAAAGGTCCATCTCAGTGACCTGGGATCTCATCCCAACTGTAAATAAAATACTGAATTGAGAAACAGACCTCTACCCCTCATCCCTCAAAACCCCTGACCCCCTACACCCTCCCCATGACCCATCCATGCCAACTCATGCCAACCTATGTCCCCTACCCACTCCCAAAGCTCTTAATAGTCCTTTATGTCAACTTAGTGCCAACTCATGCAAGCCCATTACCTCGCCCTCCCCCCACCCACTACTCTTTTCCCTTGCACCTTCCATGCCAATTCAACAAGTATCCACCATGGGTAGACTTCAGGAGTCATGCTGAGAGGAAATAAAATGAAGTTCCAAGTGTCTTTGATGACTTCACTATTTAAAATTAACACTTACATTGATAAAATCCAATTCAATACATTTAAATTCTTTCAGGACTTAATCCTTATGAAAACACATATTTGTATTCATAGCCCCACAACAAAGACTCGAAGTTGCTGATAAAATTGTGATTTTATAATTCCCCCACTGCAATAAAAATGGTAGTTTGTGCAATAATACATTGAATATCAGCCAAGCTATAATGATAACCCTCAGGATCATGTCAATAACTATCTATGGAAATTGCAAGCAGTCACAGCAGGCTTTTTTTTTTAAAGAGCTTGGGGATTTAAATGCCTTGACAGTATGACAGTTTCAATCAGTTTATCCACTGCTCATGCACATTCGTGTCCACTTTTAACAGTCTCAATGTGCGGAAATTTCATGACTCGAACTACCCGCCTCAGTAGCGAAAGTCCGGCACTATGCTTCTAAAAGCTTTCCCACAAATGATGTCAAACTGACCAGCCTGTAGTTGCAAGATTTATTTTTACACCCTTCTTGAACAAGTTTATAACATTTCCAATTTTCCAATTACCTGGCTCCGCCCCTGTATCTAAAGTGGATTAGAAGATTATAGCCAATACCTCCACAAATTCCACCCTTACCTCTCTCAGCACCCTTTGATATATCCTCTTCAGTCCTGGTTACTCATCTATTTTAAGTACAACTAGATTTTTCTTTATTAATGTTTGGCCCATCTAGTTTCTCAACTACCTCTTCTTTCACTATCACTTTGGCAGCATCTTCTACCTTAGTAAAGACAGATGAAACATACTCATTTAGTACCTTAGCCATGTTCTCTATCTGTATTCATAGGTCCCTTTTTGGTCCATAATTGGTCCCAATCTTCCTCTTGCTACCCTTTCACTAATCATAATCCTATATAAGATTTTAGATTCCCTCTTATGTTAACTGCCAGTCTCTTCTCATACTCTCCACTCCTCATTTTTTTTTTCATTTCTCCTATGAACTTTTTATATTCAGTCTGGTTCTCATTTGCATTATCAATCTGACATTTGTCATATTCGCCCTTTTTCTGTTTCATCCTACTTTCCATCTTTTTCACCATCCAAGGAGCTCCGACTTTGGTTGCCCTACCTTTCCCCCTCATGTGAATGTAACTTGACTCTACCTGAGCCATTTCCTCTTTAAATGCAACCCATTGTTCTATTACAACTTTGTCGACCAATCATTAATTTCAATTTACCTGAACTCACTGAAAATGGCCCTCTACCAATTAAATATTTTTTTCTATATTGCTCCTTGTCCTTTTCCAATGGCAAGAGTGCATCATCATTTGGACATTCATAATCTTTTCTGTTGCTAAGTGCCAGCTATACAGGTGTTTAAGTAGCCGCATGGCTGAAGTAAGTGTAGCCCTATATCCTGGGAATATCACATCTCTCACAAACACTGTGGCTTTTCCTACTCCTGCTGCATCCTAGTGCTGAACTTAGTGCTGTTACCACCATGCTGAAGCAAGATGGTTGACCACCGGCAAATCACAAACTGACTGACTGAACATCTTCTGTTGCTTAGAAGGGTCTAGGGAAAATATAAAGTTGTACTGCAACTTTTACTACTATTGTTGATGTTCTCTCATGGTTGTATGCTTAGTTCCAGGAGATGGTACCATTTGCTAATGGCTGCCTTTATGACAGAGCCTGGAGTGAGGCCAAGACCGATGTGCATCAGTGATAGATTCATGTATTTTACATTTGAATGTATCTGTGATAGATTCAAATTCTTCCCTGGCCTCAACCGTTCACATCTCTAAACCACGATCCACAGCCACCCAAGTTCTTGGCATTCTTCCAACTCTGGAACCTTGTATGTCCCCTATTTCTTATACCCTACCATTTCTGATCATATCTTCAACTGTCTAAACCCCAAGCTCTTTATGTCCCTCCCTCAACTGCCCCTCCACCTCTCTCTCCTCATTTGAGACACTCCTTAAAATCTAAAAATTTGACCAAGCTTTTGGCCTCCTGTCCGAAAAAACTCCTATGCCTCAGTGTCAAATCTATATGGTAATGCTCCTGTGAAGCATCCTTAAAGACATTATATAAATAAAAGTTGTTGTAGCAGACATGCCTCAGGCCTCATAATTGTTTTGACCTCTTGACTGTGGAAATGGGTGAACTGCCGAATTGTTTGCTGGTCAGCTGCCCATAAGTTAAAACCAACCTCATTAAGTTCTTTCATACAAAATTCACACCAGTGCAATTTCAAGGTTGTGGTTAGATAATATTAATAGAGGATTCTTTTCCCCATGCTGCAAATATTGAGGATGCTTACTACCATCGTAGAATGCCATCTCTCCAGCTTCCTCCGTTCATACTGCTTTTTCATGAATTTAGTGAAAGTATACTGGCTAGTTAATTTGCTGTTGTCAAATCCATGAAAATAATTGCCAAAGTAGAGGGGGAAGTGTTGTGTTCATTCCTCAGAAACTGGGAGCTTATTTGAAGAATCCACACTGCTAAATAAAATAGCAGGTGAACTCAGTGTATGGAAAAGGAAGAGCATGCAGCAGAGGAGAAGGTTGGCACTCCACTTGCCAACTTGTTCCTCTTCCCGGGGAGCAGAGCAGACTGTTTCATGTGCTACAAGGAAAAAGCTACTGCGTAGAGCACAAGTGCATTTGAAGGCTGACTGCAGCAGGTAAGAATGCTTGCAGGTATTAGGGCTCAGTGGATGAGCAGCTGTGCAACAGCAGTGATATTCAGTTATTGTGATGATGCACATAAAACCTGTGCTGATAGCCATAGTACTTGTGATGGAAGGGAGTAGCACATAGATTTATATTTGTCACTTGCAGCTAAATTAGTTTAGGCTCAAGGTATGGCAGACATATGATTTCAGTCATGTGGAAGCATGCTCACCCCCTACATGCAACAATTGCAGTATTATCATCAATTGCTTTAGTATGGGATAGTGCAACATAGACATAATGCCTGGCTTTTATTTTGTTTCCATTTAAACTGAAAATCTTGTGATTCATTTCTGTCAGAATAATTTTTAAAGGGTCGTATCTGTGTATGAAACAGTTGTTAGATAGGCACAGTTTCTGAAATACACTCCTCCTCCTCCGGGTACCAAGCGTTAAGAAGGCATTGGCAACCTTGGCCTTGCCCATGATTATGCTTGGCAAAGTATTGCAGTGGTTTGCTGTTGTCTTCTGCAATATGGCTGACCAGGAAACTCTCCGACTCTTACCACCTGCCATCATTGGCATTGGAAGGATTTACAGGCTGATAATCAACCTATTTAGCCATGTTATGAACACAACTTCTGTGGCCATCAAATCTTGAACTGGGACTTGAACCCAGAGCTTCTGGCTCAGAGATAGGGACACTATCCACTGCACCACAAGCAGCATGTTTTGATGCAATTTTTGGAATTTTTAGTAAAACAATAATTAAAAGTGAGAATCAACCCATGTGATCAATGAGGTGATGATGTTGTAAACCCACCATGTTCACCTCTTACTATAAGCAAAATACAATGTCTTTCATGGCATTTTTCTTTCTATAGCTTACCTTATACCTTCCATTTCTTTTTGCATTTTACTACTTCTGCAAATTCCTTGAATATATTTGTTCAGTTATCAAGTGTTGCTCACTTCTTTGGGGAAGCAATATAGATCCACACAAGTGTGTATTATAGAAGGAAGTTATTTGGTCTATCAGGTCTGTGCCAGCTCAATCCTCTCCACTCCTCTCTCCACACAGTGCTGTACCTTGCTTTGCTTCAAACGGCTAGTCATTTATTTTTGTCTTAAAAGATGCCGTGCTCTCTGCCTCAACCACTCCCTATTCGAAGTAACATATGGGTATAAAATCCTCACGGCTATGATACTGGACTCGCAAGCCAGACATTTGAGTTTAAAATTGTCAGCAAAATGATATGATTTGAATGTGTCAAGCAGGTATTCTACTAATGTCACACACTAACTGCTAGGGTACTTATTATTGCAGCAAAAATTCATGAATTGTGTTAACTGAGCTCCCTCATGCTGACAGCAGCAGTACCTTCTCCAAGACAAGTATTTTAAAGATAGCGCTAGCTGGTTTTTCAAAGCAGAAATGCAAACATACAAATATCAAAGAAAGAAAGCTAAGTGAAACGTAACTCATGCATGACCCTTTTTGGAGACAGGAAAGGCTGACTCTTTAAAAAGTATCGAAGATGGTTTTCCTCCTTATTTCTCTGCCTTTCATATTTTTCCCCCTGCTTCCTCTCGCACCGAAATGTTAGCATTGCGTACTTAACAATTGGAGAGTCTGCAGCCCTTAAGTGAATGATTAAAGTTAATGGGAATCCTGCTGAGCAGCATACTCTTTACAGCAACAATGTTGTGCCCTGATTTTAAATTCTGTTTCAATGCTACATTGCGTTCACTATTTTTTAACAGCAAATACATACTCCGCCTAAGGGGAAAATCAATATTTTTTTAAAAATTAAGTAAAATTAGAGTGGAGTTGGAAGAAGAAAATTGGTATGAGAGAAATTCAAAGCATTTACAACCCCCTGGGATTGATTCAGAGCCATACTGAATAAACTATTTAAAACTAAGGATCTTTACCTCCAGTTGATTTTGTTTTAAGACACACGGCCACACAGCACTGACTTTTCTAACAGAGCTTCATGGGTTAATTAAGTGGCATCAAATGCATGTCCCCAAATACTTCCAGGAATTTTATGGCAACGTAAGGTTTTTTTTTTCTCTCTAGCTGTTTCTTACTGTAATTTATTTTTTAAAAATCCTACTTATTCCCAAGAGCCAGCCATAATCAATAACCTATTAGCATTTGATATTCTATCCACTTGTCAGAAAGTGTGAAGAAAATGTCCCAAGTGTCCCAGCAGACACTGAGCTTGTGTCTTATGCTCACTATAACACCTGGCTCTCTCATCTATAACACCATAGAAAAATGGGACATAAATAAGCCATGGGAACAGGAGAGCCACTGCCTTGCTTAAATGATGACTAACATTTGTGCACATTCAGCTTGCCCATATTTTATATGCACATAAATGTCCAGAAATTTGCCATTGACCAAAGGTTTCCCAGCATAAACAAGCCTTACTGCTCTTCGTTAATTTTAAATTCATTTTAAAAAAAGAAAAATACATAAAGAATAGGGCAATTGATCATACACAGCCCAGACTGTGATATTATGTGAAATTTAATTTCCACGGTGAAGGATTATTAACAGTTGCCGATTAGGCTTACCAAATGGACCAAAACTGGAAAACCTCTGTGCTGATTATTTTCCCTCTACATAATCACCATGGGCTTGATAGTTTATCTTCATAAAATACAAAATGTACATCTGGATAGCTGGGAATGGTGACAAGGTAGGTTAAGGGTTGAGAGCAGTTTGTCATTGTACTTTGTACATGAGGTTGCAATCTGGCAATTATTCTGTGATATCCATATATTTAATAATGTCATATGAAATTTGTGGAGAGGGTACATTCTGGGTCCAGTTCTTGTCAGCAAAAGCTGTCAGAGTGGCTTCTTTCCATTATGACGTTGATTTGTTGTAGTTGTTCTTAGGATGTGGGTATTACTGGCTGCAATGTCATTTGTCCTCCCTTGTTGCCTATGTGAATGGTATTGATACAACTGAGTGGATTGTCAAGCCATTTCTGAGGCCAGTTGAGAGCCAAATAAATTGGTGCTGTATTGGACTTGTATAAACCAGATCAGACAAAGACTACAGAGGCAATTTTCAGACAGCGCATTCAACAATTCAATAACAACAACTTGCATTTATATAGCACCTTTGAGGTAGTAAAATGTCCCAAGGTGCTTTACATGCATTATTAAACAAAACTTGACATTGAACCTCGTAAGGAAATATTGGGCCTGTTGGATCCTAGTCATCAGTTTGTTGGTACTTATGGATCCAGATTGTAAGCTTGTTGTGGGATGGCCAATTTGGTACAATAGTTGATCAGCAGACGCTTCTTAGGTGGAACACGTTCAGTTTATTTACAAAGGTGCTCAGCAGCTACACTTATGTGCTTTCAACTCAAACTCTATCTCCATACTACTGACTGCTAACTACAGACTACTGAATACAGAAGTAGCCCGCACTACTCCTCTATTTGTTACATAAGATCATGTGATCTTCCTTTATAACGTCCTTCTTAAAGGTATATTACACATTACATAAAAACATAATTACCACAGGGTCAGATTACCAAAGCTTGAGGAGTGTCTTAAAGGAGGAAATTGAGGTAGTGAGGCAGAACGATTTAGGGAGGGACTTCCAGAGCTTAGAGTTTTGGCAGCTAAAGACATGGCTAGCTATGGCATAACAATTAAGATCAGGAACACTCACTGTTCAGGTGCTAAAAATCATCTGAGCTGGCCGAGTTGGGATCTTAAGCTGAATTGCCAGCTTAGCCTGCATTTAGTACAAGACACCATATTACTAAAGGGATTGAAGGCAACACAAGGAACAACTTCTCAGAGGCTCGTTAAACAGCTGAATACCACTTAAAATATTTGCCAGCACTCATCAAGGGGGCTGCAGAGAATCTTGGTGGCCAGTGCTTGTCTTAATGCCCTCTCCTGACAGTGGTCAGTTATTTGGGAGTGAACAAGGCATTTCAAGCGCTATTTAGAAGGTATACTCGCCATTTCATTGTCAGTGTTGCTGGAGTTCTGAAGAGGATCTCTGAAATACATCGGAAGAATTTCCACGACATTTTGTTAACGATTTACCAACACTCAAGCAAGATTTATTCCGCAAATTCTCTGAGGACATCAACTAAGAAGAGTAGGTGCTGTCCTACTCCACCTTATTGGACACCTTATATGGGCCACCAGGAGAAAGTGAGTCCTTGATCATGGGCACTTTGCTAAGGGGCTCCCCCCTTGGCTTGGATGGGGAAATGGGAGAAGGATGGGAAGCCAGGCAGAACAGCACCAGCTGCTGCAGGAGAGAAGGACAAGAGGGTGAGATGGTGTGTTTCCCTCCTGTGGGTATGGGGCATCCCCCCTCCTCTGCACCTCAGCCACCAGGAACTCCAAATGTCTCATCTGAGAATCTGTGCACCCCCTTCCTTGGTCCGTAGTCCATCCTTCTCGGTGTCACTCTGGTGAACAATGTCTAATCTTTAAGTTGAATATATATAGGTAGAGGGGCTTCAGTTTCATGTAGTTGGTTTATGACCCTTGGTGCTGAGAAGTCCGGGTGGACCTGAGAAGTCTGACTGAAAGGTCAGTCTTTTGTGTTTGTTTATGTATATATCCATATACACACATTTTACTGAGGTTTTACAACTCCTGAAGTTAAAGATATGGGTTAAAAAAGGGGGTTACAAGTTTAGTGATTTTGGGATTCAGAAGCAAAGTAGAAAAGCCTGACTGTTGCCTAGTGACAGTGCTCATGCGACACAGAGACAGAGAAAGACAGGGGCAGCTCAGTCAGTGTGTTTCAGAGAGGGAAGACTGGGATTTTCAGCTCTCTGAGATAAGAAACACTACAAGACTACTGGGAGACTGAGTTTAGGGAACTCATGTGTTAGCATGGCAGTTAAGCATTAGTGAGTTTAGAGTGCGAATTTGGGTGTCTCAGTGTCTCAGTGAGAGATACAAGTTGGGTGAGAAGCATCAAGTGAATGCTCGAAAATTCACCTGAAGAAAACTGTTTGCATGTGTGTCGGTCCCAAGCAAGGAGCCTTTGTGTCAAGCTAATGGTAACTTTTCACTGATTTGTGTGTCTGTAAAGATACTGCTGGGTAAAGGAATATTGGGAAATTGAATCATCTTCTTGTGCTTGTGTTGAGATCTTTCCAACATTTGTGTCTGGTGTAATATAGTTCATTTTTCTTGTTTGAATAAATATTTTATTCTTTGTGTTAAAAGTTCATCAGCGGGCTCCTGTGAATTTGTTCAGTAACTTTCTTCCACAGTTTCTAAAACCCTGGGATCTGACTTATCCAGTATTAACATCAGCTGGGATTATCACACCACTGTGTGTCAGCCAGCATACTTACACCATCAATGGAGGTGGGTTCGTGGAGCCCACAGTACACTGCTCTGTGAAAAGTGCATCTAAAAGGCATTTGAGTGTTAACACTGCAGGTTTCTGGTTTAGCTCCTCCAGGAATGTTCAAAGTATGGTAATCAGCAAGTAGGACCAACATTGAGTACTAAACCTAGACTTTCAAATATGCTAGTCTTATCAGCACTGCACCTATTTTGTGCCTGCTTTCATCCTTTGTCTAAAATAACCCTCAACAGGTTTCCTTCTGATTCAGACATTAGTGAACCATTTGGGCTTTTACAACAAACCCAGTAGCTTCACAGTCACTTTAACTAATTTCTATTTCTAAGATTCTGTTAAACTACATTTAAATCACCACATCTCTTCAGTTTGTAATAGGCAGGGTACAGACCGTAGTCAACCACCCAGCACTCACAAAACCCAAAACAAAACATTTACTGTTAGATGTGATTCCGCGATTAGGAAACACTTGCTGAATAATCCTGAGTGTGCTAATAGCTACACTAACAACTGACTTAATATAACTGGTTGAGCTCATAAAGTGGCTCATTTACACTTACTAGAAATGACATATATTTATACACAGGAATCCATTCTCTGCAAAAAAATGAAAAGAAATGTGTTCAAGCCTTCCTCCTTTTGTCCAATTATCTGACAGCTTGGGGAGCCTAAAGTACCTCATTGCTTTCTCCATGGCAATGCCAGAAGGTGGATGAGAGAAGTGTTTTGTATAGAAAGATGGTTGATAAAGTTTCACATATTAGCTTGTTAACAATAAAAGGGGCAACAGCAGCATGGATTCTAAAAAGAAAATGGCTAAGGTATTGAAAAGGGAGAGTTGTTGTGAATGTTTGTTTTTGAATTGGAGGGGGGAATAAAGTGCCATTCCACAGGACTCAGTACTATCACCACCGTGGTTTTTGATATATGACTTAATGACTTTGCCTTAGAGTTAGAGGGGCACTGTTTTGAAATCAGCAGAAGACATAAAACTTGAAGTCCTAGTAAACAGTGAGGAAGATAGCAATGGACTTAACAGGGACAGAGATTGGCTCGTGAAATGGGTGGACAAATGGCAGATAAAATTCAACACAGATGAGGTGATACATTTTGGTAGAAAGAATGAAGAGAGACAATATATGCTAAATGATACAAATTTAAAGTGGATGCAAGAACAGAGAGACCAAGGAGCAATTGTGCACAAACCTTTGAAGGCAGTAGTCCAGGTTAACAAAACCGTTAATAATGTATATTGGCTCCTGGGCTTTACAAATAGAGACATATAATACAAAAGCTAGGAAGTACAGAGAGGGTAACCAAAGAGATTTGCTAGAATGATTCTAGGGATGAGAGATTACAGTTGCATGGATAGATCTGGGGTCATTCTCTTCAGAGCAGAGAAGGCTGAAAGGCGTTTAAAATCATGAAGGGTCCAGGTAGAGTAAATAAAGAGGAACAGTCTGCAATGGCTGAGGGGTCAATAATTAGATGGCACAAATTTCTAGCGATTGGCAAAAGAGCCAGAGATGATATGAGGGAAAACGATTTTACACAATGAGTGGTTGGGATTTGGAATGAGCTGCCTGATAAGGTGGTGACTGCAGAGTCAATAATAGCCTTCAAAAATGAAATGATTAAATACCTGAAGGAGGGAAAAAAATGAAGGGATATGAAAAAATAGTAGGGGAATGAAACAAACTGAATTACTCATCAAAAGAACCATGATTCAATGAGATGCCAAGAGCTGCAGCTGCTTTTACCAATCACTTCTCTCTCTGCTCTCCCTTCACACTAAAAGGACACTTGTCCTTTATTTTCATTTCAAAGTGTGGACGCCCCTCTGCCAATTCACTTCCTGAAGGTGAAACGTCACATGATTTGCCTTTAGCATACCTCATCTTTAAATGATAGGCTAGTGGAGGTGTCTTCACAGGGTGAATCACCAGGCACACATGTGCAGCACTTAAGACAGGGGGATAGCATGCTACAGTTTTAGGCTGAGACCCTATCCTAACTCCGCTGCAAAGAAGTCAGATGCTGACTTTATGGGCCACCTGCACCTCTAAAAGGAAAGATCCATTTTGCGTTGGGTAGGTGCTTGAAATTGTTTCTCACATTCTGCCGATAAGAGACTGCAGCCAGGCTCCCAAGTTTTGGGATGATGCAATAACGATTTTTATAGAGCTAGTAAGCTGCAGGAAGAAGGTTCTCTCCCCCAGTGATGGCCAACAAGTATCTAGGCAAATTTCTCAGCAACAATTTGAGAAATATCCATTAGCTTCACTATTAGCACACCACCATTGCAATGTGCGCTGATCACAGGATGCACTTCGGAATTTGCCAAGGCTTCTTCAACAGCACCTCTCAACCTGTAACTTTCACTACGGAGAAGGATAAGGCCTGCATGTGTATGGGAGTACCATCACCTCCAAATCACACACCATTCTGAGATAAACTTATATTGTCATTCACCATGGCTGTGTCAAAAATCTGGACTTCCCTATGTAACAGCACTTTGGAAGTACCTTCACCACGTGGACTGCAGATGCTCAAGAAGAAGGCTCACCTTTTCATGGGTAATTAGGATGGGCAATTAATGTTGGCATTGTTAGTGATACCCATATCCTGAGAATTAAAGTTATAAGAACATGCAAATACCACAAACATTTGGCAGAATTTTAACTGTCGATAGGAGGCAGGTTCGGTGCAAGCAGGAAGTTAAAGCTCCAAAAAAGTGGCTTTGTGCCGGGAATGCATCATGATTCCCCCCCCACAAATTCTGGGTTTCACCTGACTGGGTTTTCAGGCAAGCGGGGAACCGTCATGGAGCTGTTGGGTAAGTAAGCAAAATATTCAAAGAGGCAATTGACTCAGGGTATAAACCAGAGTTCTGGCTTTAACAGCTCACATGCAGGTCTCCCAAGCTGTGCAGAACTTGCCAGGATAAACCAGGTGACAGCACAGCAGGAAATGCTTCTTCAGTGAAACTGATAGGTTGGGAAGCCTTCAAACAACACAGCTGAATAGCTGCAGCCCTCCCTAGCTGAGAAGCTGTGCTCATAGCATTTCTGAAAGTGTCCTCTTACTGCTTGATAGATGATTTCAAAATTCTTCTTGTAAGCAAGTTCACCTGGTACTGCAAGAAAAGTACTGTAATAAGCATGGGCA
This sequence comes from Cetorhinus maximus, assembly GCF_964194155.1. Classification (NCBI taxonomy): domain Eukaryota; kingdom Metazoa; phylum Chordata; class Chondrichthyes; order Lamniformes; family Cetorhinidae; genus Cetorhinus; species Cetorhinus maximus. The sequence continues at coordinate 23,321,381 of NC_135879.1, read as the reverse complement.
ATTTTAATCTTCATGCAAATGGATAAATCAAATTGGTGTATTCAGGACAGTTTCTTGGAACCAATCAGGGAACAGGTTATTTTTGACCTGTTAACGTGTAACTAGACACAAATGATAATGAACCCCTGAGGTCAGAGTGATCATAACATGAGGGAGTTTCAGATTCAGTTTGAGGCTGAGAATTATGGTTCTGAAATTAGAGTCTCAAGGGTAATTACAAGGGTGTAATGACAGAGTTGGCTAAAGTGGATTGGGAAAATAGGATAAAGGTAAGACAGTAGAGAAGCAGGCTATTTAAATAGGCATTTCATAAATCTTAAAAATATATATTTCATTGAGAAAGAAAGACTCTATGAGAAAGATGCACAATTTGTCGCTAACTAAAGAAGTTAAGGATGGGATCAAATTGAAAGGAAAGGCATACAATGCTATGGGTATCATTGGGCCTGATGATTGGGAAAATTTTAGAAACCAGCGAAGGATGACTAACAAAAAAGGGAGAGATTAGAGTGTGAGAAAAAACTAGCAAGAAATATAAAAGCAGACAATAAAAGCTTCTATAAGTATTTGTCACTTAGAGGATGGGGCTGGGGAATTTAGAATAGAAAAAGAAATGGCAGACACTTTGAACAAGTATTTTGTGTTTGTCCTCAGTGGAAGACACAAAAAGCATCTCAAGAACAGTAGAAACTCAAGAGGCAAAGGAAGGGAGGAACTTAAAACAATCATGATCACTAGAGAAAAAGTATTGGGAAAAATAACAAGACTAAAGACTGACAAGTTCCCTACACCTGATTACCTGGATGCTAGGGTCTTAAAGGAAGTGGCTGCAAAGATAGGGGATGTATTGGTTTTAATCTTCCAAAATTTCCTTGATTCTGGAGAAGTCCCAGTAGATTGGATATCAACAAATGTAACACCATTATTCATGAAAGAAGGGAGACAGAAAGCAGGAAATTATAGGCCCATTAGTCTAACATCTCTTATTGGGAAAATATTAGAATCCATTATTAAGGAGGTAGAAGCAGGACATTTTGGAAATGATAATACAATCCATGGCATTAACATGGCTTTTTGAAAAGGAAATTTTGTTTGAAGAATATATTAAGAGTTCTTTGAAGATATAACAAGCAGGGTGCATAAAGGGGAACCAGTAGATGTAGTGTATTTGGATTTCCAAACAGTATTCAATAAGGTGCCAAATAAAAGGTTACTACACAAGAGCTCATGGTGTTGGGGGTCATAGGTTAGCATGGATAGAGAATGGGCTAACTAACAGGAAATAGAGAGTCAAGATAAATTCTTCATTTTCAAGTTGGCAAACTTTATCTAATGGAGTGTCACAGTGACCAGCGCTGGGCCCTCAGCTATTTACAATCAACATTAATGACATGGATGAAGGGACCAACTGTATTGCAGCCAAATTTACTGATGATACAAAGCTAGGTAGGAAAGCAAGCTGTGAGGAGAATACAAAGAGTCTGCAAAGGGATATATTACACAGGAAAGAAATGGCTGATGTTTAAATAAAAACATTGGAAAATGTGAGGTTGTCCACTTTGGCAGGAAGAATAGAAAAGCAGAATATTATTTAAATGGAGGGAGGCAGCAGAATGCTGCGCTACAGAGGGATCTGGGTGTCCTTGTACATGAATCACAAAATGTTAGCCTGCAGATACAGCAAGTAATTAGAAAGACAAATGGAATGTTAGTCTTTGTTGCAAGGTGGGTAGAGTATAAAAGTAGGGAAGCCTTGCTACAACTGTACAGGGCATTGGTAAGACCGCACCTGGAGTACTGTGTATAGCTTGGTCTCCTTACTTGAGGAAAGATATACTTGAATTGGAAACACTTCAGAGAAGGTTCATTAAGCTGATTTCTGGGATGAAAGGGTTGTCTTCGGCAAAAGGTTTGAGCAGGTTGGCCCTATACTCGTTGAAGTTTAGAAGAATAAGAGGTGATCTTATTGAAACATTTAAGATTCTGAGGGGACTTGACAGGATAGATGCTGGGAGGATGTTTCCTCTTGTGGAGAAATATAGAGCTAGGGGGCATTTTACAATAATGGGTATCCCATTTAAGATGAAGCTGAGAAGGAATTTCCTCTCTGAGAGGTCGTTAGTCTTTGGAATTCTCTTCCACAGAGGACAGTGGAGGCTGGGTCATTGAATATATTCAAGGCTGAATTAGACATCTCCTCCCCATCTGTATTGGCTGTTGAGGTGGGGGTGTGAGAAGATGAATGGAGAGAAATGGATGAGTGGACCTTCATGATGTGTTGCTCCGAGGAGTTTTATGCAGGAGAATGTTGGGAAAGTCCAAGCGTGGGTGTTGTCACCATCAAGTGTTATGCCACTCACCTTCCCTGCCCTTAATAGGTCTTTGAGCCCCTTGGGACCATGCCTACAGGTTCAAATGACCACATTCCTGCTACTGACATCCTCAACCACTTCCATCCAAGTCTGCTTGATTAGAGAGGCTGGCCATTCCCTCCCATTCTTGGTAAGCATAAGCTGTCTTCAAACAATCACATCCCACATCATGACCTCCAGATAAGAAGCTGAGACCTGGGGAGCATGTAAGAGGTTCCAGCCTCCTTTCCATTCCTGTGATTGCTGAAGTGACAGGAATCAATGTATAGTTCTCTGCTGCTATCCCTTTAACTTGGAGTCCTTCTCTTGACAGATTCAGTGCATCACCCCACCCACCCTCTCTGATTGGTCATAAAACCCGGGAGCAGGATGTTAATGTTGTGATTAAGCCATGGCAAAGCCCACTTCAATTTCAAATGAGTTCCTGACGATACTGACTCTCTCTCAAACACCAGCAAACACCCCCGCTCCCCCACGCACCACCCCCCCACCACCATCCTCTCTCTCTCTCTCTCTCTCTCTCCCCCCCACCACCCCCCCACCGCCACTGCTTGTTGGGCTGTTAAGGTTAAGCTCCACCAACTTTTTCCATAACCTGACAGAAATACAGGAAAATAAATGTAACTGATCTCGCTAGAGCTGCCAAGGTATCTCCCTTCACGCATAATTCCTGTTTCCCATGTCTCCTCTCCTATAACACAATACTTTACTACAATAATATAAAAGCAAAAAAACTGCAGGTGCTGGAAATCCAAAACACAAACAAAAATACCTGGAAAAACTCAGCAGGTCTGGCAGCATCTGCGGAGAGGAGCACAGTTAACGTTTCGAGTCCGAATGACTCTCCAACAGAACTGTTGAAGGGTCATTCGGACTCGAAACGTTAACTGTGCTCCTCTCCGCAGATGCTGCCAGACCTGCTGAGTTTTTCCACGTATTTTTGTTTTTATACTTTACTACAACTCTTTCTGCTGGCTCTAGACTATCTTTGAGTGAGAGTTTTATGCCATTATCAAGTGTATTCAATGATATCTCTTCCAATATTGTTATGCACTTAATTGGTACATAATTAGCCACAACTGCAGAGTTAATGTTAGTCCATTGGGGGCAATTTGACAAAAACATTTATCTACCTTTCTGTGGCATGTAGGTGTTGATGAAACATCTTTACACATAAATTAGTGTCTCAACAAAGCTTTGCATGATAAATTTGACAGGCTCCTGAGATACCTGCCGTGGATCACTGGAATCATTCCATGTCATAATGACTGCATACAGTGAGAACCTTTACTGTCATCGGTGGTACAGCACAGATGCTTGATTGCTCTTCTAGGTCTTTTTGCACCTGATGGCACTTCACACCTAAGCCTGCACCTGCTCATGTTCTGTCGCTCAGCCGTTTGTAAGCAGTGTGATGCTATACCGCACGGCTACTTGGATTAGTACCTTCTATATGTCATTTGTAACCTGCACCTCCAAGCTGCCCTCTCTTTTTGCTCCTGTTCCTGCACTGTGAGGTACCAGATACTTGCTGCTGTACTCTTACTCTAATGGGAAAACATGCTATTCTCTACTGCCGTGATACTTTGAAATTGTACCCTCTGTTCAGGATTTGTTCAGGATTGACATGAATTAAGATATTTGCAATTCTATTGGAATTTGTGATTCTGCTCAAATCTTTCATGATTGGAATTAATGAGAAAGCACTAGTTCTTCTCGGTACTGTTTATATTTGAGAAGCCATTTTGGAGTAGGAAGAGTCATCAGAGTTGCATTAACCACAGCCAATTCATCCATTAATGCTATTTGTCAGCATTGCAATGAGCATTTCCTCATGCTAAAAGTAGCAGACAGGAAAATTTGACCTGCATATTAAAACAACTATTTATTTATTTAAACTTTCCTGGAGAATATCGTGAAAAAAATTGTACATTTCCAATTGAAACCAATTGTGTTACATAGATTGAATCAGCATAACTTTTGGTAAGAGATGTATACATCAGTGAATTTGGGTGTCACCTATATCTTCTATTTGGAGTGGTAAAATTTGAGGACTTGCAAAGTTAGAGTTGAATCTAAACCATCAGAGACACTCACAAATACCCTTAGCACAACCAACTAGACCACCAGGGATTCAGCCATCACTGACTCACCAGGGAATACATATAGTTCCAACTCCTCCCTTCAAAACTAGGCCACAGTATGTTGAGGGGAAAAATAAACTGTCCGAAAGAGATTATTTTCAAGTGTTGTAAAGAAAAATGTTAGTACATTTCTTGGAGTCTGTTGATCTGCCTTGATTTTCGTGCTGTGAGTTTTAAAACTGCATTGGGAATGACTGAGAGAATATTTTTCTTTGCAAAAATAATTGCCAGTGACATCACAAATCTTCAGTATAAAATACGGAAACAGAGAAAAACTGAAATAGCAGCAAGTGTGTATATACCATTTATGTTTAAGTGTTGATTCAAATAAATAAACTTATTTTGGTGCTATGTCTCCAGTTAAAGGCACTGGATAACAAGTGCAGCAAGTTCTATGACAGTAGGACAATAGGACACACAACATGTAGAGCAAAGACTATAATTTCTTCTTGTGCATTCAAAATGCCATTTACTTTACCAATCCCAATGATGTGTGAAATGATTTAAATTAGGCTAATCTTGAAACTTTGGGGATAACCTCAAATATTTCATGTTGGACTAATTTGAAGTCTACATTCAGAATCAAGCCTTACATTAGGAGGTAGAATACTTGGGCAATCCAGGCAGACAATTACAGATGTTTGAATTTTTATTTATTACGGAAAGATTGAACTCCCCACTTGTTATTCGAAGCATAATTTCTGCAAAAAAGGCAGTGCTAAGTAAAGATACACTAATTTTTCAGCTTTGCTAGTTAAGATGGTGCAGATAAAAAGTAATATTCGACTCCGCATGAGAAACATTTCTTGCTTTAGCATCTCTTTTTGGTTTGTGTGTGCGACTGACAACCGGAACACTAGACAGAGTCACATGAGGGGGACATGTTTTTAAACACCTTAAAATTATTTATTTTTATTTTCGTATAACTTCATGTCCCTGAGGCAGCTCCGTGTCACAGGAAGCTTTTCCTGCATGCACTGCGCGAACTTGCAATCTCATCCTCCTCCGCCACCCCCCCCACCACCATACCCAAGCAGTGCTGTGTGCTGAAGTATCTGTTTCACTTTGGACGGGCCTTCATTAGCCCGCCAGTGTGAAATCGCAGTCCAGCCCCGATTGCGGGCAGCGGTCGACTTCCCGACACCTCCCGCCCGCCTGCCAACAATTAAAAGGCATATTAAGGGAAGAAAGAGCCGGTAGGATTGACAGTATTGATTAAGGAGCAAATTACAGTGCTAGAAAGAAAGGATGTTCTGGAGGACATCAAGGGCAGAATCTATCTGGGTAGAGTTAAGAAACAATAGAGGTACCAGTGTACTACTGAGTGCCTTCTATAGGTTGCCGATTAGTAGGAATGATATAGAGAAACAAAGTCGCAGGGAAATTATTGAGAGTCCCAAGAACTATAGAGTAGTAATAATTGGGCTTGAATTATCCTAATGTAGATTGGGATAATAATTGTGTAAGGGGGAGAAAAGGGGAAGAATTTCTAAATTATGTTCAGGAGAACTTTCTTCATCAGTATGTTTCCAGCATGATGAGGAAGGAGGCATCCTTGATCTCGTTCTGGGGTATGAGATGGCTCAAGTGGAGCAACTGCCACCAGATGAGCATTTAGGGAACAGTGGCCATAGTCACATAAGGTCTACATTAGCTAAATGGTTGGTGCCAGAGGGCTGGAGAATTGCAAAAAAGGAGTGTAAGGGTAAGCCTGGCAACTGCAGGCTTGTCAGTTCGACCTCGATTGTGGGAAGGCTTTTAGAAATGATAGTCCAGGACAAAATTAACAGACATCTAGAGAAAGGAAAGCCAGCATGGGTTTTTTAATTATGCTTTTTGACGAGGTAGCAGATGGTTAATTAAGGCAACGTGGTTGATGTTGTGTATTTGGATTTCTAAAAGGCATTTGATAAATTACCACAATAATAGGATTGTTAGCAAAGCTGAAACCCATGGAATAAAAGGGGCAGTGGCAGCATGGATATGAAGTTGGCTAAGTGACAGGAAATAGAGAGCCATGATGAACAGTTGTTTTACGGACTGGAGGGAAAATATCTATCTAGGACAAAGCAGCCCATCCACCACCTTAAACATTCACTCCCTCCACCGCCGATGCACAGTGGCAGCAGTATGTACCCATCTAGATAATGCACTGCAGCAACTCACCAAGACTCCTTCTACAGCACCTTCCAAACCCATGATCTCTACCATCTAGAAGGGCCAGGGCAGTAGATGCATGGGAACACCACCACCTGTAAGTTCCCCTCCAAGGCCCACACATTATCTTGACTTGGAACTATATCGCCATTTCTTCACAGTCACTGGGTCAAAATCCTGGAGCTCCCTTCCCAACAGCATTGTGCGTATACCTGCACCACATGCACTGCAGAGGGTAGCTCACCATCACCTTCTCAAGGGAAATTAGGGATGGGCAATGAAAATGCTGGCCTAGCCAGTGATACCCAGATCTCATGAGTGAATAAATAAATTAAAAAGTGGGTTTCGCCCAGGGGCCAGTGTTAGGACCAGGGCTTTCCTTGATTTATTTGACTTGGACTTGGGTGTACAGCTCGCAATTTCAAAGTTTGCAGGTGACTCAAAACTTGGAAGTATAGTGAATAGTAAGGAGAATGGTGATTTCCTTCAAGAAGATATGGACAGGCTGGTGGAATGAGCAGACACGGCAGCTGAAATTTAATGCAGAGAAGTGCAAATTGATACATTTTAGTAGGAAGAAATAGGAGAGAAGGCAATATAAAGGGGGTACATGAATAGAGGGACCTAGGGGTTTTTATGCCCAGATCACCGAAGGCAAGATAGGTTGAGAAAGCAATTAAAAAAAACATATGGGAGCCTGGGCTTTATAAGTAGAGGTATTGAACAGAATCGTCCCAGAATCGCACTAAGTGCGGTAAAGGGCGAGGAAATTGGAGCTGATCCCGCATCATTAATAATGCATTCCTGTGAAACCTACAGAATCGCTGGTGGGCAGCCTCTAGTTCACCAGCCCCAACATGACATCACCGCTTCTTTAATACGGGTGGCGTATTTAAATGGGCACAGCGCGCACACTTCACAATACCTGCAGCGCAGGAGTGCTCCACTGAAGAGATGGCCCCAAAGGCAAAGAAGACTGTTGCCCCCAGATTTAGTGGTGCCTCACTTGAGTGCCTGCTGGACACCATGGAGGCCTGCCACAATGTCCTTTACCCCGACTCTGGCCATGAGAAGGGCAGCAATGTGACGATTCCAGCTTGGGATGCAGTGGCAGAGGTGGTGAGCGCGAATGCAGTCCAGAAAAGGTCGGCCACCCAGTGCGGAAAGAGAATGAATGATCTCACCTATTCCGCCAGAGTAAGTCAACCATCTCATCACTCTCAAATCACACATTCACAAGCCCATCATACATCCACAGGGATCCCAGTTCAATGGACATCACTACTCACTCTCTCACACACACCCTCACATCTCCGTCTGGCCCCACCCCCTTTGCTCATCTCATCCTCATTCTGTCCATGGCCCTGCTAACTACCCACAAATGCCAGCCATCCTTCTCAACTGCCCTGTCATGCATCTTGCTTACACCGCCCCCCTCCCATTTGTCTTTATGCAGGACAAGATCACGCACAATAAAAGGGAGAGGTCTCAGACCAGGAGTCGTATGATGGACATCAAGGGCCTGAGTGAATTTGAAAACAGAGCCATCACGCTGGCCAGAGATGATGTTAACTGTTCAGTGATGTTAACTGACGGTGAGGTCAGCGGCAAGCACCCACGTGAGGGTCCTGCACCAGATCATCCCTCTGTCAACATTACTCTAAGTCCGCTGGTCTTTGTGTTACATGGCTGTCACGCACTAATAATCTCCACTTCTTCTCCTAGGCACCTGTGCAACGAGCCCAATGACCGCCCCAAGGCAAATTGGACCCCAGCTCCAGCACTGATAGCATCTCGGATGAGGACCCTGAGGACAGCGCCATAGAAGACCCATCACAGTGCTCACCCACACTCATACCCTCCACCAGTGCAGTGACACACACCTAGGTGGGACCTGGATGTAGAGCAAGCCTGGGGTCACAGCCTGGTGATCACAGCGCACAATTTGATCTACAGCAGGCGTAGGCAGGGAAATCCAACATCACCGGCACTCGGAGGCACGCAAGGAATCTGCTGAGTCCGAGTCAAATGATAAGCCTCCGAACTTGTCCAAGGCCACTTCCCCCCTTTGCCAAGCCAGACCTTGTCCTGCAACCACTGAGAAGGTACCCCGCCTTACTGCTGGTCTGGTGGCATCAAACTTTTGAGGTAGTCCCCCTGAAACCGATGTGGCACTGCCACAGAATCCTGACACTGAATCGCGTGAGTGCTGCCCAAGACAAGGTAGGCGAACGGTTCTCAAATGGAGGAGCAAAGTACAGGTTGCCAGGTGCACACTGCTTATGTACCATTGTGAAACACATCGGCGTGATTGCATGCCGACGTGGCCTCATGATCCAGCGTAGGGGGATGATTCCAGTGAGCAGGGATTATAATTTGATGCAAATGAATGGAACTGACGATCCTGACGCTCAAGAATGGGAAACATGACCAGCCGTCGGCAGGAGGAGTGGACAATCGCAAACTGTTTTTACAATGATGTAAAACAGATCTTGCGAGGTTTTCTGCTCCCGACCACTATGACACCCGCCGGAAACGGGAGCGGAAAATCCCGGCCACTGAGTACAAAAGCAAGGAAGTAGTGATGAACCTTTGTCAAACACTGGTTGAGCCACATCCTCAGAATTGTGTCCAATTTTGGGCACTACCCTTGAGGAAGAAGGTGACGGCTTTAGAGAGGATGCAGAAAAGATTCACAGGACTGGTTCCAGGGCTGTGGGACTCCAGTTACGTGGCTCTGTTGGAGAAGCTGGGGTTGTTCTCCTTAGAGCAGAGAAGGATGAGAAGAAATTTCTAGAGATGTTGAAAACCATGAAAGTTCTAGACAGAGTAAATAGAAACAAAACCTCCCACTGGCAGAACATTTGAGAAACAGAGGAAAAGTGAATGGCAGAAGAACCAAAGGTGATATCAGGATAAACTTTCTTACAAACAAGTGACTATGATCTGAAAGGGTAGTGGAGGCAGATTCAATTGAAGCTTTCAAATGTGAATTGGATAAGTACATGAAGGGAAAGAAACAGGGCTACAGGGAAAAGGCGAGGAGTGGAACTAACTGGATTTCCCTTTCTGAGGCATCATAGGCTTACAGACAAAATGTCCTCCTCCTGTGCTATAACTATTCTATGATCCTGTGATGTTTAAAGGAACAACGCATGCGAGCTGTCTGTTTGATTATTTGCTTTCATGCTGTTTTATACCAGACCAATTCCATAACATGTTTCCCTCTTCCATCACCATTCAATTTGAACAGTCGCCTACCATGAGAGTGCAAGTGCTTAAGAGACTGCCGACTGAGGTAAATACATCTCACAAAAGACATCACATGGATGACAACAAATGTGTGATCTTCAGTTCAAAAGCCCTAAGAGTAATCCTTTGTTCAGATCCTGCTTTGAGCACTGAAGTGGGACAGCTGCTTCTGGATTTTCAGAAAAAAATATTCAGAAGGGAGACTGTCTGAAAACTAACTTGCATTAAATGAAGTGCTGTGGTTTCATTTCTACAGCTTGCCCAGGTTCAATAGGACCCTTAACTCTGTCAAGAGGGAAAGAGCTTTCTGCACAAATTGCCTGCTGTTCCTTCCAAAGCTAGTCTGATGAAGCAGCCATTTCAGCGCTACTAGTTCTAATAGATATTGAAGCATAGGTGGACAGCTACCATTTATGCAAATGCGAGGAAGGTCTTTGGCATAAATGCCGAGGATCAAAAAGAATCACCTTACAAAGATACCTTAAAACCTGACAAAAAGTTTCTGTCGTCTGTGTTGTTTTGATTTTTGCATCATTCAGTAGAGTGACATTGGGCCCAGTGTCACTGAAGCAAAATGTTTCTATAAATCCCACTCCCCCAAAAGCACGTTACCATTAATATAGAACAAGTGACCCAGTAATTAAAAATGCGTGCGTGCATGCATGAAATTAATTGATGGTTTAATTCTCGGTTTTAGTGAAGCAATGTCCTGCAATGCTCACTGTTTGCTTCAAGTGAACCAGTGGAATCCACTTAACTTCATCCCAAGGTCACCTGATAGGCAATGAGAGGAAAAACTCTTTCTTTATCAATATTGCATAAGGAGGAGGTGTTCCGCATCATTTGGACTTTAGAAATCTGCTTCAAAAAAGAGAGTACCATTTACTAATGGCCTCCCAGCATCATCTGGGAAGCCCTTTTGCATGCATGAGTATGCCATGTATGCTCTTTAAAAGGCCAGCTCACTAGAATTAAGTTCCCTCTCCAAATTAAGTTCCCCCATCAGCGACAACTTTGAACGTTCACTTTTACAACTGCAAATAAGTGTTGTGCACCTGGTGAGGTAGACTTTTCTCATGATTAACAGTAAGTTGCCGCTGCTTAGTCCTCTTTGGGGCGTGCCTGAAAATGCCAGCCTATGCTTGAGACCGGGTGGCGGCAGTGCAGGTTGTGTGGAGGGTGACCAAGGAAAGGAGGAAGGGTTAGTGGGGTAGGGTGAAGCAATAACTGGGCAAAGGCGGAAGGGATAATGCAGGCCGTCAAGATGCCTTTTAAATATAGCACCTGGAATTCAACACCTCCCCCCCAGGTAACGGTGGGGATGGCAAATTCCTGCCTGCCTCCACCACAAGAATAGGCGAGCTTCTCACGGAAGCATATTTCATGAGTTGAGCAGCGCCAGATTGTGTGTGGTGAGCCTTCCCGCCCCACAGCAGAAATCACTCCCAATTTCGCGCCTGCCACCGAACTTAGACTCCAGAATGGAAGATTCTGGCCAGAGCGCTCACCACCTGAAAATGAAATGTAAGAATTTATTAGCCCATTGTTGCTGTTCCCTTGTCATTTTGCTGGTGTCCTCCAAGTTGGTAAGCTCTTAACAGGGCCTTCAGCTTATTAAGATATTTTAATCGGGGTCCTATTGCTGGGACCCCTGTGTTGTTTCTGCGTTGAATTGTACAGAATGTGCGCTGGCCCGTACTAATTAGCAGTTACGCCAAAGAGGACCTAGAAGGTAAGTTAGCCTTCCTTTCTTTGCGGTCAAGAGGAGCAAGAGCCCCCAGGGACCTGTAGCCTCTACCTGCACCGCCCCACTCCTCCTCCTGCCACCCCCACCCCCCCCCCCCCCCCCCCCCACCCCCTCCCACCAGTATCCCAGCTTGACAGGGCCCAGAATTTGGCTGAGACCTAAGCAGTGTGGCAGTCCGTAGCCAGCACACTATCCTGGGCACTCAATTACTGCTGGTAGCCCAGGCCCAATGTCGATGCCACTAATCATCTTGATTCTCTTTTCAGTACTCCCCTGCTGTCTCCATCTGCCCTCTCTACAGCATGGCCTCCGACTTTCTTTCCATATTTGCACAATGTTGCATTCTTAACTTTTCTACCCTACTTAAATATTTATAACCTATGTTTGTTTCCGTTAGAGCTTGCAGCCAAATTTTTGTTGATGATATTAAGGCCAAGATTTTAGCAGCCCATTGGAGACGGGCTGGGAGGCAGGAGGGGAGACTGACATGCTTGTGCTGCCCGGGGATATTCTTAGTGATGGGAACAGCAATGGCTCGGCCAACCGATGACCAGAGGCTGGTGGTCAATTTCAATAATTAAAAGGTCAATTAATTTTCCAGATGCACTGGTAAAATGCCAGAGTTGGTACCACCCCTGCCCCATTGGAAGGCCACAAGCTCCCTGGAACTGGCCTCCGAGCAGCTTCTCCAGGTTGGCGGGGGTAGGGATGGTTCTGTTACTGTTGCTATTATGAGTCTTAAATGTGGTAGCTGCGCTTCTGTACTTACTCATAATGCTGAAGGCAATGCCACTGGCAAACACTTTCTTTTATTGAACTTTATAGTAATTATTTACAATATAGACTCAGCACAAGAGTCTGCAAAGAACTATCTCTCTCCATGCTCTGTTGTCATGGGATCTTATGTCACTGATGATGTAGACTATATATATATATATATGCATATTTAACATTAACCCTTTATACCCCTCTCCCTCTGAAATATCTGCCTTCATCTATGGTTCACAGACGTAAGCGTTGTAGTGGTTTCACCAAGCTCCCCGACTTTGTTTGCAACTCTCACGGAGGTTCTATAGGATTCAGTTTCTCCACGTTCTCTCTCAAACTCTGTAGAATAGCCTGTGAATCCTCCAAGATTATTGGTTCTCTGTTTAGGTTGTCTTCTTAATCAAATAGGTAGCTAATCCATTCTATTGATGGTCTTCTTCCTGCTGATATGAGTGCACTTCTATTTCTTCTCACTGCCCCATTCTCAGTCTCGACAAGATGAGTTCTCGAACTTTGTGTCTTTTCTAGTACTTGATCTTCTCTATTCTAATCCAGACTGATTCACCTGGTTGAAGTTCTGGTAACTCATGCATTCTATGGCAGTAATTGTAATTTTTTGTCCGATTTGCACAATATCCATCCTCCTTCTCCCTTACTCTCTCAATGTTAGAGGTTTTAGACATGGCATAAGTGTGGAAGAACAGGAGATTGAGTCCATAGTCTTCTTCTGGTCAGAGGTTCTGACGGAGTTAACCCATTCTGAAGTGGTGTGGAATGGTAGCTCAACAGTGCTAAGTTGAAATCATCATTCTTTTTCAACAAAGCTTTGACCATCCTCACTCCTCTCTCAGCTTCACCATTTGTTTCCGGGTACCTGAATGAACTAGTTGTGTGGACAAATCCCTAGTCTTCAGTAAATTTCTTGAACTCTTTGTTTGCAAACTGTGGACCATTGTCTGAAATGACAAGATCCAGATGCCATGTGTGGCAAAACTTGCTTTTAGTGAATTAATGACTGCTTCTGAGTTCGTACAATGAAGGCTTTTAACCTCAGGTGGAGTAATCATTAAAAACTATGAACACAAGAACATAAGAAACAGGAACAGGAGTAGATCATTCGGCCTCTTGAGCCTGCTCCGCCATTCAATAAGATCATGGCAGATCTTCTTATGTTTCGATTTCCACATTCCCATCTAACCCCGATAACCTTTGATTCTCTCGTCTAACAAGAATCTATCTACCTCTGCCTTAAAAATATTCAATGGCTCCCCCTCCACCGCTTTCTGAGGCAGAGAATTCCAAAGTTGCACAACCCTCTGAGAGAAAAAAAAATCCCCTCATCTCTGTCCTAAAAGGGTGACCCCTAATTTTAAAACAGTGCCCTCTAGTTCTGGACTCACCCACAAGAGGAAACATCCACCTTGACAAGGCCCTTCAGGATCTTGTATACTTCAATAAAATCAGCACTCATTCTTCATAACTCCAGTGGAAACAAGCCCGGTCTGTCTAATCTTTCCTCATAAGACAACCCATTCATTCCAGGTAACAATCTAGTAAACCCCTTTTGAACCGTCTCCAATGCATTTGCATCCTTCCTTAAATAAGGAGACCAAAACTGCACAAAGTATTCGAGGTGTGTTCTCACCAATAACCTGTATAACTAAAGCATAACATCTTTACTTTTATGTTCAATCCCTCTCGTAATAAAGGATAGCATTCCATTAGCCTTCTTAATTACTCGCTGTACATGCAAACTAACTTTTCGTGACTCATGCACTAGAACACTTAGATTCCTCTGCACATCAGAATTATGCAGCTGTTCTTCATTTCCTCCATGAGGAATGTCTTCCCCTTGACTTCGAAAAGGTCCAATCCAAGATGTTCCCATGGTCTGGGTGGAAATGACGATACCATCAATGGTTCTTTTTTGCTCTCAGTGATGGATTGAACAGGTAATGCAGCTCAAAATCATGTCCTCTAGTGATTTTGAGATTCCGTGCCACCAAACTGAATTTTGTGTCCTAGCATTGTAATGCTCAGGTGTCCCTGGTGTATTCTTTAAAGGATCTCAAGTCTGAGGACTCTTGGTGTGACCAACCTGTCATTGTAAATTAATAAGTTGTCCACAATGCTGAGATGTCTGCATTGTTTGAAGTGCTGTTCCAGGATGAGATTGTTTGAATATATTCTGGCCATCCATTTTTGCAGCATTCTCTAATTTTAGCACATTCTTCGTCTGTTTTCTGTGCTGCTGTATTTCATTCTGCCTCTGTGTTGTTGCTGGTAAGAATTTTGTAGTCAATGAGCTGTATGACTCTTCTCCCTCAACAAGATGTATGTCCTCCCGTTTAGGCTTCCCAACAGGAATGCGTGACAATGCATCTGCTGTTGTTTGCTGTTTGCCTTGTTCATGTTTGCCTGGTTCCTTCACCTGCTCTTCCAGGGAAATCTACTGTCTGGTTTCCTCATGGTTTTCCAATTTATCTCCTTTAAAGATGAATTACAGAGCTGTGCAAGGTATTCAACATAACAGTGAGCATTTTTGATTGTGGACCACATACAAATGTTTTGTGATGTCTCTTCCTTTGTGCTGGAGTTTATCAGTCAGCTGTCCCTTAACTTTCAGCCTTCTGCACCATGGAGTCTTATGGTTGATGGCTGGAGTACATCTGGTTTTAACCACTATTCTGTGTCTGAAAGAATTGAAACTCCTGTTCCAGTGTCTAACTTGAAGTTTGTTTTATATCCATTGACTATAATATCTGTCCTTAAATAGTTCCCATTTGATCCTGTAATTTCTCCCAAGAATGGTACTTCTGGTTCTTTTTCTTCTTCAACATCTTGACTGGTCTTCAATGTCTTGAATGGTACAAGATCTTGGCTGTTTCTCCTTCAATTGTTTTGTTGAGAACTGTTTGCTGCAGCAGACTGATTTAAACTGGCCTCTCTTCGTGCAGGAATGGCACTCCACATTTTTGGTGGGAAATTCTTTGTGCTGATGCAGCCTTTTCATGCCTCAATGAGAGCACTGAATAATGGCTGTTACCACACCCTTTTCTCTTTTTCCCTATTTGTGGTCAGGTGTGCTACAATTTCCATGTGCTATAAACTGGACTGTGTCAGCCAGTTTTCTCCACAATATTTCTTTTTCGCCCCAAATAAAGCTTTTGTTTTGCTTTCTCCCCTCTGGCTGCCTCATTATCTGCACAGCTTTCGATAGGGTCATGCCTTACGTCGACTGCAAAGAAACCTGACAGTGTCTCTTCACAGGCTCCCACAACAATGTGATCCTGAATTAATTGGTCTTTCAGGACTTCGTATTCACCATTTTCAGCTAATCGATATAGCTTGTTAATAAAGGAGTCTATGCTCTCCCCCGATCTTTTGGTGCACCGATTGAATTTTGCTCTCTCTATAATGGGGCTTTTCCAAAGACTGAAATAAGTATCAAAGGCTTTGATGACTTCTTCATATGTTCCCATGTCTTCACTTGCCTGTCTGACCATTACGTCATCTGTACTGCTGTCTATGGCATAGAGTAAGGTACTGACCTGCTCCTTGCTGGTCTTCTCTGTTAGTTCTGATGTTATTTTGTACCTGGTGAACCTCCGACGCCAGTTCTGCCTCTTCGCAGCTCAATCCGGATCTTCCACATGGTTGAAGCACTGTGGTATGGGTAGGAATGTTTTTCATATCTATCTTTTACTGTTGTTTTTTTCTGGAGTTCAGTTAAAGATTTTCCCTTGCTATCATTGACCTGCAGTCCTTCCAACCGCTGAGCTCTTCAATTGTTGTTCCTTTTGTTGTGTTTTTTTTGCAGCCATCATCTATCATTGTTTTTGTTGTGGGTCTTAGATGCGACAGGCACAGGTCTGAACTTGCAGATAATGCTGGAGACAATGCTGTTAGCTAACTTTATCTCTTATTGAACATTATACTAACTATGTACAATCTAGACTCAGCATGAGGTTCTACATAGAGCTATCTCTCTCCATGCTCTGTTGTCATGTGATTTTACATCACTGATGATGTAGACTATGCATTTCCATATTTAACATTTACTCTTTATACTCCAGGGGGGTGCTTTGGTTTCCTAAGGCCCCATGCCCTGTTGTATTTTTCCCGGATGCCAGTCTTTGGGTTCCTCACAGGCCTCACACCCATGACTTCAGAGGTTCTAGGAGAGGACAGATGCTGCTCCTGCTAATGCTGCTTCTCCTAACATTGTGCTGTTACTCCTCTTGTTCCTCGCCTGAGGCCCAAGGAAGAGCTGCAGAAGTGACTTCCATACTGCTGAAAGATGGCTGACAGCAGGGAAGTGTGCATCAAAGGCAAAAAACTCCAAGGTAACAGAAATGACATCCAAAGGATTGGAAATCACCTTCAAAACAGTGGAAAAAATGCTCATTGAACAAGTCCTGTGAATGACAGCCTTTCACCTAGGCAAGGAAGGAGACATCAGATCCCAGTATTTACAGCCTGTCAATTGCTCAGCCCCACCAATCCCTGCTGCCTTCCCACTTTATTCTCCCTGGCAAGTTCCAGGAAGCATGGAAAACCAGTGCATAAATAATTAAATTTAAAATCCTGTGTTAAAAGAGAAACTAATGAGCAATGAGCTGATGGCAGAGTTGGCTTCTTCCCCTCTGCTGAACCAGATTCTTGAGAAGGTAGGTTATTATATTCATTCCCAGGTCCGATTATCAGGGATGGCAGAAAACATTGGTGACGTTTTGGCAGGTGTAGCCCAACCAGAAAAGACTGTTTTTTGTACACTTTGGCATCATTTCTTTCATGCAATATCATGTAATGATAGCATGCTGTAATCAGGAAGTGTCTTAAGGATTAGACACACATCTCACTCTAATATCACCAAGTGGCTTATAAGCAGAGCTATCTTTGGAAAGAGGAACCATCACCAATAGCATCTGCCAATGTTAGATATGCTTTCTCTCTCTGCAAATATTGGGCCTTGGGTACAGGGCGGGAGGGCACAGAGAATCCATCAGGCTACCTGGCTGCCTGTGCCCTCTCCTGATCTTCTTTTCCTCTGAAAACATTAGCTTGAAGAATTCCTGGTGGCAAACTTTCTGGTATCAATAAAAGGAGTTTGAGTCAAAATAAACAACCGCCCCTGGCATTAAGACTCATGAATTCCACATGCCTCCTAGCAACAAAAGTAAAACTAAAAGAAAGGCTTTTAAAAGGCCTATTGCACTTAAAATGCCTAGAGATCCACCCAAAGCCTTGTCCCTGTTGGGTTTAACAGATGTGCTGGAGGTTCATCTTTCAGTATGCCTCTGGGCCTGAAAATGTTGCAGAGACCATCCATCTCACCTTTTGTATGTAATGATGAATTCCAGACGGGAGCTTCAGATCCAGCCTGGCCCTGACTCAGAAATTGATTGGATTTAACCAAGCAGACTCTGAATTGCACCAGGTTTTCATTCCTTTAATCCCTGTAGTATATGGAATCTCAGGCATGTAGATGACACTACATTCATATAGCCAGAACAAAGGAAGAGCCAGGGACAATGGTAGGCCTAGTCAAAAGAGACAGTGCGTCTTTTGGACTGAACATAAACGAGGCAAAGACCAATGTTATGGCTCTGAATGGCAATGGAAAAGTCAAGATTGGAAGCACTGAGATCGAGGCAGTGGAGAAATTCAAATTTCTTGGTTCGATGATAAACACCTAAGTTACATACAACAATGAAATCCAGGTCAGGTTAGCTATGGAAAGAATTATGACCAGTGAGTTAAGTAACATCTGCAAGTCCAAAAACATCAGCATGAAGCTGAGAAACCATCTAGTACAGGCAATAGTGTGGAGTGTTGCACTTAATGTGTGGACAGTTGAACTCTGGGGTAATAACAGCTTTTGAAATGTGGGTATGGCGGAGGATGCTCAGAATCAGCTGGATGGATGGAAAGACAAATGAGTGGTATAGATCAAAAGGAATTAAAAGGGTTGCTAAGTACAGTTAATGAGAGAAAGATAGTCAAGTACGGATATTGGAAACAAAGACCCGACAGCCTTGTCCAGGCAATAATTGAAGAAGAAATTGAGGGTAAAAACAGAAGATGAAGAAGAAAAATCTGATGGATAGGTCACATTGAGATGTGGACTGAGGGGGGTTTGAAGAAAGCCAGAGAAGAGGCAGGACAATGCCAACAGTCCCACTAAGGCTATAGTGACAACGAATGAACAAATCCCTAAAAGTGGAGTGGTGGTGAGATGGAAGTGATCGCTATCATTTCCTTCAACAATCCCCACCTCTTTCCCCAGAGCACACTGCAGTGAAGGAAGATATCAACTCTGGTGGGTGGATTGATTTTGTTGTCATTGGGTGGCAGTACCAGCAGTGAATTATCATCCCTGAATCATTATGCTTGATAAATACCAACTATAAGCATGCCAACATTTGGAGAAAATTGTATTTTGTCCAGTGTGAAAGCTATAAACGAACCTATTCTAGTCACAAATTGAGTATTTATTTTTATTTATGATCTCTTCCAAGCACTATTTGCAATTTGCAAGAAAATCATTTCAATGGGGACAAGCAGCTTTCCATCAATATTTTTTTTGTAAAAGATTTACATTTGTCAATTGGAGCACAGAGAAATAAAGTAAAAATGACAGGATGGAAGTTTCTCTAATGGGTAGAATTAATAAGCAGTCTTCACAGGCTGAGAATCTGATTTAAAGTAAACGCAAGAGCTTTATAATTGTAGAGCAGACTGTGCAAGTAAATGAGTGTGTGCAGAATGGGCCTTACAGACCTGTCAAGTCTCACATATTTGCATTCACTCATGCATTTGGTTTTAAAATGTGACCTATTTTACTGGAGCTCACAACTGAAAAGAAAGTACGATGATATCTGTTTAAATAGACTTGCACTCAGTCTTGCTCGTTTGATGATGAATCTTAGTCTTAACATTTCGCAGATGTTAAAGGGCGAAAAATAAAGACTGGCCTGCTACAATTTGTTTCTTTACCAACATTCTGCTTGAAACTTTTTTACTGGGAGCACAAAGGGGCTGAACAATTAAGCTTTTGCTACGAGACATAAGTAACTCCAACACCAAGCAGTGTCATGTGAAGCCTCCTTATTTTGAGCAATACCTTACTTCATTTAGTTCAAAAATGGAGAAGCTTACAGGCTGAGCCACGGCAGAATCCTCATTCAGGCTAAATTCCCACTGCCTCATTCATTAGATCCCCATTGATTTCAGGTGGACCTACTGGATGACTTAAATGCACATGATATGCCATTGATGCATTCATAGCGCACATTGCTTGTGGCAGATTACTCACAACAATTAGAGGTCTATTGCACATTGTATGCAAGGGAAACAGGTGCCTGTTAGTTGAATTCCTCTCCTGAAATCTCCAAATTTTAGACTTCTTTGTTGAAGTACTAATTTGAGCATAAAGAATTCTTACAATCTAATTCACTTCTGGTGGTGATAGTAAGATAGCTCCAAGGGTTTTAATGCAATGCGGGGGGCGGAGGGGGGGGGGGATGCGGTGGAATGATAGGTTCTATGCTTGATTTTGTCTGCTGTAAAGAGAAATCACCAGGGTGATGTCCTAAGTCCTCCATCTGCTCCTATTTCTCTCTCACACACACAAAGTACGTCAGGGTTTCAGTGAAATATTGAACTCAAATCTATAGCCTCACACAAATACTTGGCTTCTGCAAATTGCTCCAAGCCTCTGTGCCATTCGTTTTTCTGGTAGCCCCCTCTACATCCCTCTTCCTCCACCCCACCTTCAGTTGCAGATCATTCAGTTATCTTGACCTCACACTCTGAAACAGAAAATATTTCTTGTTTCTCTCCCCATTTTCAAAAGGCTTCTCAAAACCTACACCTATGACCATGCCTTCAGCCATCTCCCATAATTTTCCTACTGCTGTTTGGCATCCAATTTCGATGAAGCTTCTTTAGAACATGGGGGAAATGGTGGCGTCATGGTAACTTCACTGGGTTTGTAATCTGGAGGCCCAGGCTAATGCTCTCAGGACATGGGTTCAGATCCCACTGTAGCAATTGGTGGAATTTAAATTCAATTACTAAATCTGGAATAAAAAGCTAGCCTTAGTATTGAGCAAATCATCAATTTGTTGTAAAAACCCATCTGGTTCACTAATGTCCTTTAGGGAAGGAAATCTGCTATCCATGTAACCCCAAATCCACAGAAATGTGGTTGACCCTTAGTTGCCCTCTGCAATGGCCTAGCAAGCCACTCAGTTCAAGGGCAATTAGGGATAGGTAACAAATGCTGGTTTTTCCAGTGATGTCCACATCAAATAAAAAGATAAAGAAGAAGATAATGCTGTTAATATGTTAGAGAAATGCAGTTTTGGACAAATGGCAGTGTGCATAAG